>NC_052028.1:6179873-9018383 GCF_015832195.1 Motacilla alba alba
AAAAATTAAACCACTTCAGCCAGTTTCTGCCTTCATGGAATACAGATGCCCTTTTTTCCCCTGTAACAAGCTATTGACATTTGATTCCCTCCCATTAACCTTAGAATTTTATTTCAAAACATCAGTAATTCATAACTTGAAATCAAAAAGAAAAAACTACAAACAAATACCAAACTGTTTAGCAGCATGGAGGCAAGAACTCCCAGTACACCTGATGTCACACTATCTCCTCCCAACACAGCTTGGAAAAGCTCCCTGTGCATTTAAAAAAAAAAAACATGACGGAGAAATAAAAATTGTATTCTGGGCTCAGAGCAAGAGAAAAATAGCAAAAGCATGAACACTGAAACCTCAAGCTACAATTATCAATCAGCCTGTAAAAGATCTGACCATCTTGGTCACCAGATTAAGTTAAATTATATGCTGTTTTTGTATTATATAATGTAATCTATTTTTCCTCAAATATTTACCTCAAGTTCTGTAGTGATCTACCTATACTTCCAATTTGTTTATTATTGTTACATCCACTTTGTGAAACACTATCATTTTACAGTAAGAACTGTATTGTTGTCTAGATCACAGTCACTTAAGCTTTATGCATCCCTGGGTGATTAAATGGACCATTCATTAAATTAACATTTCAGACTGTAATTCACAGAGACTACAGCATCCTTAAGTCTCCCTCTCTCCTCCCCGTTTGTTTTTCCCTTGATTTTGCAACCAAAGTGTGGTAGCAACCTGTTAATGCAAATATGCAGAGCCTTACCTGCTCCATTTCCAGCAGCATTTCAGGCACTGCCAAAGCACAGAGGGAATTAGCAGCCTGGGAAATCATTGCAGTTCAACTGTGCACTTGTGCCTTTGTCTGCTGTGCCTGCAGAGAGCACATGGACTGAGAGCAGCACTGCCTCTGCTGACCTTTGAAACCAAAACACACATCCAAGCCCTGCATCACGTGTGGCTCTGATTCCTGTTAAGCTTTTGGTTTGGTCCCAGTGGTACCATTTAAGCAGCTCAGTATGAGCTTAAATTTTTACCTCATAACAAGCCAGCATGAGCAAGCACAGCCATTGTGTGCATGAGATCCATTCAAAGCACTGGCACTGAGTCTTATACAGTTTGTCTTTTATAGCAAACAGGAGGAGGGCTCTAATTAGGTCAGGCAGGTTGAGTGTTCCAGGAGCTCTTCAGCTGAGCACAGCCCAGCTCTTGCTACAATACAGCAAGACGAATGATCAGAGATTTGTGTTAAATCATGGATTTTTCAATTACAAAAATCTTCCACAACATGAAAGGAATGGATTCCTGCAGTGAATACTAATGCCAGTTGAGTTACAAATGTCAAGGTTTCAGTTTTTAATACTTCATTTCCTAGCGCATGAAAGCAAAAACACCTTCTAGACTGAAGTTGACAAAAAGCCCTCAACTTCCCCTTGACTTCCACCCTATTCTTCTCTCTCCCCACTCTCCTCTACGATTTAACGTTTTAAAGCTCAAGGATCACCCTTGCTCTAAGGATAGCAGAATTATTTGCAGGAGTTTGTCTTTTTTCTGTCAGTCTAAGCATGCTCATGCCAGCTGTATCAACAAGAATGTAGGAACCCTAAAAGCAGAGTCCTGTGACACCTGCCACTCTTAGCTTCTCTTGGCATATTTATACCTTCAGTCAAAAAAAAAAGAAGTATCTTAACTCAGTGTCTCCATTTTTATGATTTGAGTTTGGTGGAACCTTCCATCAGCATTCAGACAAATGTCTGTTTCCTCTACAGTTTTTTTTACTCCATTTACATCTTTTAGACAAGAAAGCTTTCATTTTTTCCTCCACAAGGAGAGAACTCCAGTATAAAATACTTCTATAGCAACTTCTTCATCAAAATCTCTCAACACTTCAGGCTGAATACCAAGTGCTCTCTTAATTAAAAGACCTGAAACTAATCCTCATCCTCAATCTTCAAAGGATCAAGTAATCCAGCAAATACACGAAGGTGACATTAACAGACAACATCTAGCAACTCCTTTCCTTGGACTTAATGTGCATTTTTTGTATATAATTTCCTAGGATTTATGAAGCCTCTGTAAGCTCAAGATGTCAGCATAAATGCAAATGAATTCTACCAGCTAAGCTTTGGGTACTGCCTCTGCAGCACCTTTGTGTAAGACACACAGACACACAATAACACAATAACACAGACACACAATAACAAAAACACAGTTCCATCTTTGACAAAAAATCAGTATTTATGTTTGTATTAAGAGAATTGCAGGTTCTATGTATTGTACAGTGTTTTTGAGACAAGACTGACATTTGGCTTTGTTTTGAAGACAAGACTACAAAAAAGAATATTAGGTGAATCCCACTGTAATATAATTTTGGGTTTTATACCTGGTTTGCAAAGGAAATTGACAAATTCTTTAAATTAAAATTTTTATTGAGCTAAAATGTTGTTAATTTTAAATGCAGTTTAACAGATTCTTTCCCCATTGTCAAAGTTCCAGTCTGTGCAATGCATGTGAGTTCTGTGGTGTCCTCCCACCCAGTGAGAGAAGTTCTGCTGTTATTCCCTGTCACTGTAGCACTGCTCGCCTACAACAGCTGGCTACCAAGATTTTATGGCAGTTCAGGAGTCCAGCAGACACAGCATTGCTCTTAAGACACTAATCTTGGGCACAGTACACAAACATTTAGATAAATGCAGTCAACTGGACTTTGACCTGCAAATGCTCTTCTGAAGATCAACGGCTGCAACACCCAGCCCCCAGATTTAAGTTCACATATACTGAATATAGATCCTGTAGAATATCAAAATTAAGTGTACAGTCCCATTTCTGCTCTGGTTCTATAGTGTGTAAGCCACAGAAGTAAAAAGGTCTCTTGGCAGTATTGCTGCCATTGGTACCAAAGCAGCTATAAACAGCAAAATTAATTTAACATAGAATTGCATACACTGGATAGATGAAAAAAAAATTAAAAACATATAAAAGTCAAAAAACTCATATGAAATCAGATTTCATTTGTAATCTTAATGTCCAGTGCTTATTCTCCTTTTCCAAACTTAAAATGCTCTGTTCAAAACCTAACTAAGCAGCCTCAGCATATCCAAAATGTGCAACAGTGAACACTTTGCAGAGTTCATGCCTGTAATGATGTTACCAGGAGTCAGGAATGTGCTGTCACCTGTTGCTTCTCAGTAAAACATAAGTTTTTCTAAAAATATATAATTTTAGATTAATACAAATCAGTAGAAGCCCTAGAGAAATTTATACAGCATTCAAGTTCACCTTGAAGAAGCAGTCTGTTGAAGTCTCCTGTAGTCACCTTATGGGTCACTTATTTTCTTGATACCAAGAAGACTTCAAATTTTGTTTTTATTACCTGCAATGGAAAAATATTAACAAGTTTGAGTTTTTCACCTTCTGCTCCCACCACATTTAGTTATTTCTTGTCTCCTGGGGGGCAGAAGGCCCTACAATGAACCTCGCAGGCAAGCCAGGATTTCAGACTCTGGAACAGACACTATAATGAAACTCTCTCCCCCACCCTGCTTCCCTTGGTGTGCCCCCATGTTCTCTCCATCTGTTCCTCCACTTCACATTTATCTGCAGACCTTTTGACCTTACCTCGACACCTACAGTGGTGTAAGGTCCTGCCAGGAGCAGCTAAAGAGCCAGGGTGCAAAGGGGTCTGGCTGAGCCACTTGTACCCCATCATCTGTGCAGGAGACACTTACTGTAACCTCATCAGCAGTGATATGAGAGCTGGTGACAGAAGGAAAATGGCTCTGCTCTCTGACCTGGTACACCACCTATTCCTGCCAGGTTGTAGGGATCTGGGCTGGAAGGTACACCGGGAGTGCCTCCAACCTCTGCTGTGGAACAAGAGACACCATTCACCTCCCTCAGGTGCAGCAGACTATGCAAGACTCTCATACCTTCCTTGGTTAAGCTTAAGAGGGACAAAGGCTACATCAATCTCACACTTACCTTCTTTTAAAGGTGTTTTTGGAGGAATATTTTCCTTGCTATCGTGCTGGAAAGCTTTGGAAGGATCAAAACGCTTAATGCCCTGTACTGCACACAGCTGCTCCTGAAGCTGCCTGTTGGTTTGCTTTTCCTTGGCTAGCAATGCACGCAGCTTTGAGACATCCTAGGGAAAACAGGACTTGGAAGTTAGATGAAGAACAGGAGAAGAGTCTGCTTCATCATTTACTGAGGGAGCCATTTTGCCTAATGCTAAACATATAGACAATTATTGGTGGCACTAAAACCCAAACATACAGGTGCAGAGAAACCAGCAGCACATACAGGTACTGTGTAACACCAATAAGCAGTATGGCAGTCTGAAACTTTCAGCAGATAGCTTATTAAGTCTAGGATCCCCCCCAAAAAAAAAAAGAGTAGAGGTACTTATTTGTACTGCTGATCCCTCTGTATATTGGAAATTCAGTCAAAAATAAAATTTTTGGCATTTCTGGAGGCTGGTGGTTTATTGTAATCTGCTTTGTGCAGGGAATTTAAGAACCAAGAAATAAGTAGCTCGAAGGACTAGTCTATAAATATTTAGAGTAACAAACAAAGGCATCAAGCACGTTAGTAACTTGCAGATTTCCAATTTTTCATTTCACTAACCTGCTTCAGGTGGGCATTGTCTTCCTTCAGCTTCATAACATGCTTGATTTTTTGCTTCATGTTCTGGTGGCCAAGTAGTTTTGCATATGCATCACTCAGTTTATTCAGTTCTACCTGGGCTGCCCCGTGCTCCTCCAGGAGAGCATTCTTCTCTGCTTCAAAAGCATCTAGTTGTTGCTGAAATACATTTGAAAATGTCTTCAAAATCTTTCAACTAAACATAACTTTTTACTGAACTGAAATCTACCAAGGAAGATTAGTTTGGGAAGGGGAATAGCTGGCTCATTGGATAGTGACTTCAGAAAACACTGCAGAATAGATGCCTTAGAATGGGAAGCAGCATATTTACTTCTCAAGAGTAGAACTTGAGCCAAGTGTAAAAGTCTTATGTCAGCAGATACTAACAAACACCTACTTCACCACACACCTGAAAAGGCTTAACTTTGTTATGTAAGTCTTCATACAGTTTACGCCAGGTCTGGATCTCTTTCTTTAGGCTAGAGGTCACATCTTCACTTACAGTTTTCCTAAAAAGCAAGAAGCAGAGTTTTGTTATGTTCCTTGTTAGCTCTCAGCACTTCTTCCCAATAAAACTTAGCTGTGCCATCATGTGCAGTTTAAGTTTGAGAAAGTCACCTTGATCTTTCTGCTTCAAGTTCTCTTTTCAGATCTTCAGTTTGCTCCTCAAGTTTTTCCTGAAGTTTAGTCACTTGTGCAAGGCACGACTCCTTTGTTCTCTCTGTTTCTGCTTCTTTTAGTGCAAGCTTGGTCTGGACTTCTAAAAGCATCCTGAGGAAAATACCATAATTTATTAATGAGCCCTTGATTTTTACTTTTTTTCCACTATACTAAATCTAAATCCCACAAGTAACCATGGTTGAAAAGCTGTTTGTAGAACTGAAATAAAGGTTTGCACAAAAAGGGCCACAAAGAAAACAATAGTACAGAAGGCAATTAAGTTTAAGATGAACAACATTTTAACCTTTTTCTGTAAAGATGCAAGCAGTCCTTTCAAAGCAAAGAAAGATCATGTTGTTTATTTAAGGTTGCTCAAGCCAACAGCTTTTATCAGGGATGGTTTACTAGTTAGGTTTTATATGGAGAGATTTGCTCAAGCAGGAACTAATCAAGACTGTTCAGTGTGGACATATGCAAGACTTCAAAAACCCTACACCTAAAAGCACTGACCCCTCTTCAGCCCCTGCTGTTTGCTCTATCCCTCCCCTGCCACCTCAGCCAGGAAACAGCTCTAATGAAAACTGGAGATATTAAACAGGTGGGAAGAAAGCAAGGGCAGCATCTTAACCAACACAGAACCACAGAGAACATGGATCACTAAACTGCTGTCGAACAGTCAGAAGCACGTCCTCAGCTACTGGCCTAACACAACTTCTTTGGTGTTGTTTCTCATCAGCTGCACTGCAATGCCTTGTATTAGGCAGAGAGAGGACTTAGTTTATATCATCACAGTGTGGCAACTCATGGGTGATTAATTGGCATCTGCTTGTGAGCAGAATTTGAGGTGACATCATTCAGACTGGAGTGGTAGAGAGTGAGTTCTACATTAAGTGTTTGTTTGCCACCCCTGGGGATTTCATTTGCAGAGCAGCCACTGTAACTGATATTTCTGAAACAGACAATATTCCAACGTATTTCATTCAAGTATTTTCCTTTTCCTCTATGTTCCACATATAAACAAAAGTCAAAATAACTGTTTGGACAGACCAGTTTCCTAATGCATATAAACTGAATAAATTTTATCCATCGGAATTTTCAGCTTTCTGCACTGGGAAAAACAAGAAACTTCAGCATACACCAAATACTGATCTGATCTTTAGAGCATCACATAAGGTTCTAGGTAGAAAGGCAAGCCTCAGTTTGCATTCTTTAGCTTAAGGAAAAGTTTGTCTGTGTAGTACCTTGCATATTCTTCATTTGCTTTGTTTTTAGTGTATTCTGCTTCTTGAAGCAACTGCAGAGTCTCTTGACCTACTTTTTTTAGGTTGGCAACTTCTTCTTGCAGAGAGGAATTCTCCAGTTTAAAACTGCAAATTTCTTCAGCTGATGTTTTCTTGTAGCTGGTATTACAGTACAAATGAGAAAAACCTTGTTACTTCAGGCAAAATACAGATTGAAATGTTCACACCTTACAAGAGAAATATGAGCTCATGTTAGCAAGTATCAAAGATTTTATAACCTGAAGAGCTGGCAGTGTACAGGCACTGATAAATCCAAAGGTAAGAAAGAAACCACAACACAGCTCCATCAAGCCATAAGCAGTAACACTATGACAAATTCTGTAATACAGATATTACTATGTTTTGTAGGTATTTTAAAACATATAGGACCTACTCACTCTGAAGGTTATTTTAAACAGCAAAGCACCTACTGTCTGTAGTTGACATTGGCAAATATCCCACAGGATCCTTCATGGGTGACACACATACCTCATAATAACAGTATCACTTCTTATATACTTTCTAAACCTGAATATTTTAAGTTAAAAGAATTGCAGTAACTGTAGGAAACTACTTTCAATTCAGTGCAAATTTTGAGTCTATATAAGTCTCTTTACAAGATATTTCAGTGTCAAGAACACGATCACTAGTTACAAATCTCTTTGTGATTCAAGACCACTGAACTCCTCCAACTGGTTACATTCTGGAAGAAGAAATACCCAATTTCCTGAACTTGATAGTGATACTATCTAGTGATACTGTGTCACTACATTTGCCTAGTACTCAAGAAATAAATTCTTAATGCCACCAAACACCATCACAAAATCCTCTGCTCAACCATGCCAGCACTCACATGTGGCACATAAACGAACAGTACATTTTACTGTCATCTTAGAGATAATGCTTGTCCTATACATTAATAAAACCTAAATACCTTTCAAAGTCAGCAATAGTCTTCCCAAGTTCCTGCAGTGTATTGCTGTGCTCTTCTTGGATTTTCAACACAGCACTGCTATGCATTGCCTTGATTTGCTCCAACTCTGCATTCTTCCTGAAATAAAAATTCAGCATAGCACTCTGAAGAGAAGCATGTGTGAACACATCACCAAATGCTGCTATCAGTTACAGAAAGCTTGAACAGCAGCAATGAATTGTGACAAACCAGTAACTTCTCACATACAGGTGTTACTAAGGATTTCCCCTCTCCTTATTTTCCAAGAGAGCTATAGAATAGACTGAAGTCTATTACCTAATAGTAAACTTAAACAAGAAACAACTGGCTTGAAAGTATTTTTGTCATAGCCTTTTACAGGACAGAAATAGCCAGTACAACATGCACATACCTCATCCAGCACAGCAAGGTCAGAGCACTACAATACCAGCCTTTCAAGCAAATCCCAATGGGCTTTTTTTTGTTTTGTTTTAAATTACAACAATGTAAAACTGACTAACATTACTATTAATACTGACTCTAGTTACTAGTGCTAGTGATGGGATCTCATCACTATCAGTAATTAAAAACCAGCAAGAAATAACTTCAGATCTGCAAAGGTCTCTAAAACATGAATTGGGCTCAGAAGCTCTGCTTACACTACTAATTTAACATTTTTCCTTTCAAAACTTGAATCAGAAAATTTCTTTCACAAACCCTTTCAACTCTTCTTCCATCTGTGCGAGTTCAAGACCTTGAGATTTGATTTCTTGTTCCAGTCGCTTCACCAACTTTTCAGCTTTCTTCTCCTTTGCATGCAATTTATTCAGCTCCTTCATGGTACCACTCAGCTCTTCTTCCAGAAGATGTCTCTCACTTGTTACTTCATCTTCAAACTCTAGTAACTTCTGCTGCATTGATGCAGATGACTCCTGCATGCCAGAATACCACAGACTTTAAAACTACCAGTACTTCCTGGGTAGTTAAGGGTTAATGTACAGTGTTTAAGTTTCGAATCTATGGGAAGAACCAAAACCCTCATCCCACCAGGAATGATTCTTAGTCCTATTACATCACACAAGTTTCTGCAGGCCAGTACCTACTTTGCCATATTAATGATAATTAAATCTGTGGAATGCACATCTCCTGTGCAAACAACAATTTTTAGTGCCAGTCCTTGGGAATACAACCTATTTTTAGACTAATTCATAGCCTGTATTTACCTTCTCTTGCTGCAGCTGAGAGATGACCACCTCATGTTTCTGAAGGAGTTTTTGGTGTTCTTGTTCCACCAAATCAATTTTTTTTTTCAGGTCTTCTATTTCAGCATTCATATTCAGGAACTGTCCTTTGGCCTCAGACAACTCTTTCTCTACATAGAAAATTTGTCAATACAACACAAACTCCCTTATTTATCTTCAAATAGCTACAATACGTATTAATCATAACACTTCCATTCCATCTTAGTTTTTCCCTTGCCTAACTACCAAAAACAAAGAAAGAAAACCCTCCACAAAACAAATCCATACCTATAACCCATCTGGAAACTCCTCAAAATTGGCTCAGGGTATCCCACTTTAAAATCATTTTAACAGTATGAGTGTTTGGACCAAGCAATTCGCCTTCACCAGAAGAGCAGGGAAAAGCAACTACATGAGTTCCCCAAAGCTTCTCCCACAAACTAGCACACAGAAGGCAGCTGGTACAGAAAATTGACTACATGTCTCAGATTGCAGTTGCTAGAGTTGGGAGAGAAGGAGTAAGGAGGTGAAGGAGGATCCTTGCCACATTTCCAACACCTCAGTGGATCTGTGAACAAGCTGCTAGCAGTGAATTCACACAATATTATACTGCTTCTCAGTGAAGAGTAAGGAACAAGAACTTCTTAGTGTTCACCCTTCAGATTAAAGCCACTCCTACAGTTTTCACTGTATACTATGAAGCCAAGTTACCCTCCATGGAAACACCAATTCAGACTTAACAGATGTCAGATGTGAAGTGATTTCCTTGTTGTTAAAAACATGCCTTGCTGTTTCTAGCTGGAGCTCAGAGACTTGACTTCTCATTTAGATCAAACCAGTCTAAATTGACATTGTGGAAAACACCTATTTGAGATGCTTTAAGACATGAGTGATCCCACATATGGAACAGTGCACGAGAACAATTACCTTTCTCTTGTTGAAGCAATTGACACCTCTCTTTAAGTTCTTTCATCAGTTTACATGACTCTTCCTCTTTTGCGTTGAGGGTATTCCTCAGGATTTCAATATCTTGGTCTTTCTTACTCAGTGTCTCCTCCATCTGGGCAACTTCCAGTTTGTATTTCTCTGCTGTTTCTGCAACACTACTGTAGAAGAAAATTCAGGCTCTTGTTTAACCATTAAATTTTGTTTGTAAGCTTACACATGAACACAAAGGAAAATGCTTAGGATTGTTAGTTTTCAAGAGGAAAACTGCCTTCTTGAGAACAATTTGATGTTACCTGAGCTCTGTAATATATTCCAGGAGTTTCTCAATGTCAGACTTTTCTTCAACTTTCTCTCTCTCAGTAGCAGACCTAAAACCAGACAGGTTTTAGGACAGATACATTTAAATAAATTCAGAGTTAGGTAGTAACATACACTTCTCATCTCCCAGTTTGGCTGAAAAACTGATATTGGCTCTAAGAGATGATTCTATTCTCTTCATCCCTGTTCCAGATAATCTTCTCATTGTAGTAAATATGCTAAGCCACATTTTGCCACAAACAATATGCCACAAACATAATAATGCATTAACATAATGCAGCTTTTTTAGCAAATCAGCATCTCCTTCCTGTGTGACCTGCACTACATACATTATTACCTTTGTGTATTTTCACAGCCAAGTTCTTGCTGCAGTGCCAATTGTGCCAACGTGACACTGAGCATAGCTTGGAAGCTCAGCCCAGGTCACTATCCTCAGCATGTTAGTGCACTGTTCCTGTGCAGCACGTGACATTTTTTGGGCAGAGTACAAAGTGCTGAGATAGAGAGTGGGTTCTATCTACCTAGAGCTGCTGAAACCAAGAGACTCTGCAGTTGCCTTTCTTCAGAGCACGTGTCTGCATCAAAGCAGCTCTGAAGGCACCACAATGGCTCTTCAATGCACTTCTCTGGAGAGCATGAATGTATTCATCAAATCCAAGCCAAATGTCTGCTGAATTAGGATTTCAGCTCCTGATCTAATGCTTTTCTATTCTTGCTTATTCCTGACTCAGTGGTCTAAAGGGCCAGAAACAGCCCATCCATACAAGTGTCCTCCTCTAACCTGAACAACAACTCTTTTCTAAAGACACGTCTTTCCTCCCCACCCAATACCCAAGAAAACCCCACCTACACCACACTGGAAGATAAAGGGTTGATGTGATAGTTTGTATTTTGGAAAAAAAGCTAGATACACTAGAGAAACAATGTTTCTAATGGTATTTTTATCAAACCACAGCCCTTGTTAGAACTTCATTCCATTGTATTTATTCCAGATTACAAACACTGATAATGTCTGTTCCTTCTCTTAGGGAGACAGCCTTGATTTTGGTTACTACAAAGGAAAAGCATGGAAACACAGCCAGGTCTTATCATATCATATATCAATTCCCTTCCTAGCACTTACAATTTTTCTTGTAACTGTGCTACTTTTCCTTTTGAATGCTCTAGATTCCTTTGCACTTCCTGCAGCTTCAATTCCATGTTCTCCTGCTTTGCCAGTGCCGTCTTAAAAAAAAAAAAAAAAACAAAAAACAACAAAATACACCATATTAACATTAAAACAAGATTTAGTAAAAATAAAATGCATTGTGGAAGAGACAGTGGTGAAATTAAATATAATCATTGCTAAATGTGATTGCAAGTATCCCTCTGTAAAGATATCAGCCGCTTGTTAAACAACAACTGCCACCAAGAGCTTCAAGCTATCCTGAGGATCACTGGTTTTAATTCCTGAGCAGCTCAGAATTGCTGTCCTGTGCAAATGGTCATACCTTTTCCTTGGCATCCCTCATGTTTCTGAGCTTCATCAACTCCATGCACAAGCTGCTCATTTTCTTCTGCACACCATCTTCAGACAACTTGTTAGAAAGAAGATAAAACCACTAAGTGTAATTCCTTTGTACGAATTGCAGTTCACACAACCCTTTCCGTGTGTTCCCCTCCCTGTGTTTAGACAGAAGGGCGCAAAATCCCAAACCAGACATGCTTTACATCAAAACACCTGCTGATCAGCAAGTAAAGCTTCCTCTTGCACAGGAAACTCAATAAGAGCAAAGGCAAAGCAAAGATGCACTTATTTGTCTGAATACCTTTGACTTTAGCAGTTCATTGCTTCTTGTTAACTCCAGAAGCTGTTTCTTCAGGCATGCAACATTCGCTGAAAGAGAGGTTTTCTCCTGAACCGCAGCACTCAGCTTTGCTTCAATCTTCACAAGATCTTCATCCAGAGCACGAAGTTTTTTATCCTGCTCTCCACGTTCTCTCACTAATGCACGAATCTAAAACATAGTAGGAAATAAAGAAAATACCTCATCATTAGTTTAGCCAAGTAAACCACAGGCATAGGTATCCAAACTGTATTTACTTTCATTCAGAACACGTATCTGCAACTCTCATTCACAGGAAGGAAATAACAGAACTACCACAATTCCCCATTATCACACCATATAATAGCAATATTTCATCTGACTTATTTTATGCTTCCACACCAGTATAAAATGTTAAAATTATAATAGTCTTAGCTTTAATGAGCAACAGAAGCCAACTCTCCTTTTTGGCTGTGACAAACAAAAAGGCAGAATGTGACATTTAAGACGCAAGGCCCCAGTTAGCACACCAAAGTGTACTGGTACAGTTCAGGGTGCCTCTTAAGCATTAGAAGTATGACAATTAGTAAGCAAAAAAGTTCAGCTAGAGATGGTTCAATAAAACAGAACTTCTTTGGGGTAGCCAACAGAGGACTTTGTTCTGTTTTTGAAAAGACTGACAGAACAGTTGTTCACAATCAGCAGGAATTAATGCAATTCCATCAGCTTTGTACATCCATACTATCCGATCATCTTTCTTTTGCACAGAGCTGTTTGTAAACTACTCGTATGCTGTCTGATGCTAAAGAGGTCAATTCTACCAGCTGGTATTTTTTATTATTCTGAGTGAGAGGAGACATGACAAGATTTCACTCACACAATGGATTCATACCTCCTTCTCCAGTGCCTTCTGTTTCTTTTTCTCTTTCATAAGCAGAACATCTTTTTTAGTCTTCACAATCCCATTAGCTGGCTTTGGAAGAGAGATGTGTTAGAAATCTCTAGCTTCATAGTAGCTGAACACGATTAAATACAAGAGTGGGTACTACATACAGACAATACTACAAAGATACACACCAGATACAGAGCAAACCTTTGTCTCCCCCAGACAGGGCAGAAAAGTATCAGGTTAGGATGGAGTTCACCCTTGTACTTTCTCATCAGCATTATTCTGAAGGGACAAGCTCATAACCACAGGGACAGGAAGACTAACAAAGTTAGAGACTTTAGCTCCCCTAAGTTCCATAAAAACATTTCAATATCTTCACCTCAGGTTTGTTTGCAGAATTTCATCCTACATCACCAGTAGCCGTGAATCTAATTACCACATCAGGGCTATCATTTTTATCATTGCTGTTAAGCTATTAATCTTGAAATCCATATCCTTGCATAGGACATTCAGAACCTGTACATGCAGTACCCTGTTTCTTTCACCACCAGGTTTCCACTCTGCCTTGCCCAGCCCCTGAGAACAGGAACACCACCTCCTTAAAAAGGAGTCCCACCATAATTACGTGGTGAGCAAGAGGAAAAGAAATCCCAAGAGCATAGCAACAAAAATAACAAGCTGCTCTGTAGTCCCAAGTTAATTATCACGATTCCCAAGGATGCAGCAATTTCATTTTTCCTGCTTAGATCTTAAGGAGCACAGATAAAACAGTATGTTCCACAGTTCACCTGGATAGATTTATAACAGTTGTATGAAGAGGCTGCATTGTTTAAACAGTCAAAGAGATTTAGCTGGGATTTAACAGAGCTACAGACACCCCAGCAGAGTCTTACTGTTGATCCAAGAGATGTGAGTCTCCTTGCAGTTACTGGAGTGGGTGCACTCTTCTCACTGCTCAGATTTGTCTCACCTGCAGAAGGAAGTGGAAGGGAATGCTGAAGGAAGAGGGTGTGCATGCACATAGGGAGGCAAATGTAACAAAACTACATGAGGCTAATTGACTGTGTATAAAAGACAATGTTCTACCTGGTTGTTAGACTATGAACTTCACAACCCAATACCAGCTACTTTTTTATTGCAACCAGCCAGTTAAATATTGGTCATCTAGGTACTTGACAAAGTTTAGAGAGTCTACCAGGTAACAGTTTTGATATTTCCACTTCTGCCAAGTTTCCCTGCCATGATCCAGATGAATAATGTTAGTTTTGAACTGAGGAATGCTTTAGATGTTAAATGTGCATGAAATTATCTCTAAACCCTAGGTTAATAAGTAGTTTATTAGACCTCCAGAGGGCCCCCCTAATTAGCAGAAGTCACACATAAAGCTATTTTTATTAGATTCCAATATATGTTTCTACAGCTGCTCCTTTGAGCCAGAAGGTAGGCAGTGAGTCTGAAGCAGAAACCAATTTCTGAGCAGCAGAGCAGTAACAGCACTAACAATTGCAGCACGTACAGATATCTTATCATCGTGTTCTGTGCAATTTTTACTTACTCTTCTGTTTCCTAGCCCCTTGGCATGCTTCAGAGGACAGCAAACTTCCCACTCCACCTGATGGCTTAACGCTTCGGGATCCTTGCAGGGGAGTACGTGCTAAAAATGAGATTTTCAGAACAGCGGAGAACAGTGAAGGCAAATGACAGGGTTTTCAGCTTCGATGAGACTGATAACGCATCTAGGGTAAATCTACAGACAAAATCTCACTGTGAGAGACTCGTACACCAGCAAACGCTCTCGCCAGCAGTGCCTCAGCCACGACAAGCACTGCACGTTCCTCTTACAGCGCTGTACTACGGACCAGAGGCCAGCAAGGGCCGGCACCGCTTTAGTTACCACGGACATTATACACGTTCACAGCTGTATTACCCATGCCAGGGCTAGACACGAAACCGGGACCCCTGCGAGAACTCAGAGAGCCCTCAGGTACCGCGCTACGGGCTGCTCCTCACGGGAAGGGACACCCCGAGGCCGGTCCCCGCCGCCGGGCTCTCCCGCTGCCCCCGCGCCCTCCCCTCACGTACCAGCGCTGCCATCGCGGTGCGGGGGGCGGCGGAGCGGCGCGCGCGCGGAGGCCATGACAGCGCCGGGACCCCGCGGCCCGGCGTTCAAAAGGGCCAACGGCCGCGGCGCGCGCCGACCAGCCAATCAGCTACCGCCGCCCCGCCCGTCTCGGCCAATCGGAACGCCCGGCGCTGGGCACGCGCGCTGCGGGCCCGGCGGGGGGCGTGGCCGGCGGTGCGCGTGCGCGGGGCGGGGAGCGGGCCGGGGCTCGGTCGGTGTGCGCGGCCCTCAGTCGCGCCGTGCGGGGCTCCGGGCGGGCCGGTGCGGGTCGCGGAGCCGAGCGCTGCCGCCGCGTCCCATGTCGGCTCCGTTCGAGGAGCGCAGCGGGGTGGTGCCCTGCGCGACGCCCTGGGGCCGCTGGTACCAGACGCTGGAGGAGGTGTTCATCGAGGTGCGCGTCCCGCCGGGCACCCGCGCCAAGGACGTGCGCTGCAGCCTGCGGAGCCGGCACATCTCCCTGGCCGTGGGCGGGCAGGAGCTGCTGCAGGTACCGCGGGCAGCCCGGGCAGCGTGCCGGCGGCCCGTCCCACGCGTAGGCCGCGGGGCGCCGGGGGGTCAGGGTTGGGTTATAAAATACCTCAGAGATCACCGAGTCCAGCCTGTGACCGAGCACTGTGTCAGCCGGCCGAGGGCTTTCCCTAAACACCTCCCGGTATGTGGCTGCGACACCTCCCTGCGAGCCCGATCCGAGGTCTAGTAGCTGTTTCTGGGAAATCTCTTCCTGATATCCGAGGTTTGCTCACACTCTCTGCCAAATTTCATCCTGATATCCGATGTCTGGTCACACATTCCGTGAAATTTTTTCCTGATGTCCAACCCAGACCTGCCGTGGCACAGTTTAGATAGACTGTGTCCTCATGTGCTGTCTTTATTCGCCTGGGAGAAGGTTGGCACACCTGTGCTGCCTCTCTGTTCTTTATCCCAGGTTTGGTACATTAAAAATGGCACTCATTGGAAACAGTTGTGTTCACCTGCACCAGGTTTTACAGATGGTGCCTGTCCTCCAGTACGTGGAAAGAGAGCTGGAGAGGGGCTTCTTACAAGGCCATGCAGTGATGGGACAAGGGGGAAGGGCTTTAAACTGTCAGAAGAAAGTTTTATATTGGATATTAGGAAGAAATTCTTCCCTGTGCGGGTGGGGAGGCCCTGGCACAGGGTACCCAGAGAAGTTGTGGATGCCCCATCCCTGGAAGTGTTCAAGGCCAGGTTGGATGGGCTTGGAGCAGGCTTTAAACTGTCAGAAGAAAGTTTTATATTGGATATTAGGAAGAAATTCTTCCCTGTGCGGGTGGGGAGGCCCTGGCACAGGGTACCCAGAGAAGTTGTGGATGCCCCATCCCTGGAAGTGTTCAAGGCCAGGTTGGATGGGCTTGGAGCAGGCTGGGATAGTGGAAGGTGTCCCTGCCCATGGCAGGGAGCTGGAATTAGATGAACTTTAAGGTCTCTTTCAATCCAATCCATTCTGTGATTCTATGAAAAATAAAAATACAAATTCACGTGGATTTTAATGTGAATGTGGACAGCATTTCAGTGCACAGCTTCAATTGCTCCAGAAAGCAAAAAAGAAAAACAAACCCAAAAGAAACAAAAAAACCCCAAAAGAAAAAAACAAAACAAAACAAAAAACAACCAAAAACCAGCCTAAAGACAGATTTACTTTCACATTTATAATTAACTGCTCATACTACTTGTATCCTGCACTAGAGCTAGATGTTACTCCTGGCAAAAACACTTGCATTTTCATGACAAGATTATTACAAATGGCATTTTCTGCTGAGAAACACAGGCCTTATCAATGACTCCAGATACTGAAACAAGGTATTAAATGCTTAAATTAAAAATAATAATTGTGTAATAAGCAATAATTCTTTGACAGGCTACATGCAAGTGTATACTTGTGGGGCCAGACTGCCCTATTCATTTTCAGCAGAATACAAGGTGGTTAAGTTGTGAGTAAAACTTCATAGCTCAATGTGAACTGGATGCTGAAAAAGTTTTACTGATTTGTAATATTTACTTGTAAATATTTATTTATTTACTGATTTGTAATATTGTACCTGTCTTTTGCAGGGTAAACTTTTTGACTCTACAGTAACTGATGAAGGAACGTGGACCTTAGGTAATAATCTACATCTGAAGTGATGTTATAAAGACAGCAAAACTTGCCAGTAGACACTGCAGAATAATTTACCCCCTCTTTATTAATGGGAAAGATGACTTTCTTCCCATAGCTTTGTAAAATCCAGCAAAGTCATTATTGCTGGATTAAGGAACTGAAGTATTACAAAAACACTGGAGACCAAGGTTAATGAGAAAATGCCACATCCTGGAAGGTCATAATCAATGGGTTGCAAACATTTGCATATAGTGGGAAGTTTTTTGCAAACCTTCATTTAAAGATAAACAGTTGTGGTACAGCTGATGGTCTATGACTCTCCATAATTAATACTTTTTATGCATTACATTTTTTAAATAAATGAAAAAATCTACAGTCCAAGAGAATCAGAAAGAAAATTTAAAATCACACAAAGGTTCCTACATATAATGAGGAAAAAAAGCATATCAAGCCATTATATCATAAATACTGTAAAGCATTCTGAATATTTCAGGGTTTGGCAATCATATTTGTGGATTGTGCCTCTCAGTGTTTTCCTATGAAGGGTTTTCTTTTCCATTCAATATTTATATTAAATATTTATTTATAATTTAGTAATTTAAGCCATTAAAATTAAAAATGCTAATTTTGTGAAGTCCAGTCTTTTTCAGTACACAAATAATCTTCAAAATACACTTCTCATGCTGTATTTATTCACTTCAGTAGAACTAAACACCCTGCACTGCACATTTACTTTGAAATATGTTTCCAATATATTCTCTATGGCTGTACACACTTTGTTTAGTCATCCATTCATATGTTGCTAAAACTTGGTTCTGCCTTTTGTTGGTAATAAGTCTCTGTAAAGCCTGACCTTCAATTTTTCATTATTGCCTTAGCAGAGTTGTCTATATTCATAGATTAAATCTTTGTTGTGAACATCTCTAAGAGCTTACTTTATGTTTGCAATAGAGGTACTTATGAACTGTGCTGAATCCCTTAAAACAGCTTCAGCATCTTAGAGGCCAGAAGGGGAGAGATGGCAGCACAAGCTATCTTTGCTTCAGCCTTTTTTCTCTTGTTAATGTTTATTTATTTATTAAGAACTAGGTTGGCATTGGCATTAAGAATTTAAATTACTTCACTTCTTGTGCTTGTTAACGGTGAATTCACCAAACCAAGAAAGGAACCAGCACATAGGACTGAGTTTAAAGGTTGCTCTATGTGTTTTCATTCAACAGAAGACAGGCAGCTGATACGAATTGTTCTAATGAAGACAAATAGAGATGCTGGGAATTGTTGGACCTCTCTGCTAGAAAATGAATATGCTGCTGATCCTTGGGTACAGGACCAGATGCAAAGGAAACTTACACTGGAGCGATTCCAGAGAGAAGTAAGTTAAAGCACCATAATTACTCCTTATATATTTTGTTAGCACACAGAGGTTATGGCCAGGAAAGCTGAGCAAATGCTATGGAAATAGATGCTTTAGTTCAATATGTATAAGATGCTTACAAGGTTTTATCACTGTGCTTTGAAGAGGTTATTCTGTCTGCACTCTGCAGGGTTTGTGGTAAGTTCAGGTGAGTTTGGAGGTGCTATTGCTGTTTTAGTAATTGCATCTTCCTAACAACTTTTCACTTATTAGGCTACACACAACTTCTGTTATTATCTAGAATTATGACAAAATTATTTTATTTTACAATAAAATTTGAACATCAAACTCTACTGGATATGCTTGTTTATAATGTAAGATGGAGTGAAATAGTTTGCTGGAAAAGATGTTCCTTGTGCTTTTACTAAAATTGCCTAAATTGTTCTGCTATACTTTGGCACACAACTATTGCTGTACATGTCTGCAGAGGTGTAGAATTACAACATTTTATGTACCAGCTGAATCAGCAGGCTGTGTACTGCAGCAGAGAACAGCAGTTTTATGAACATTGTTATCCATCAGGGCACATACTTGGATTTTCAAAAGCCAGTTTCCAAGGACACCAAAAGCCAGATCTCTTTCTTAAACTTTCCTTAAAATTTCTTTTCTGGGAGATCTGACTGCTTGCTAAATGAAGAACAGCATTACAAAGTCACTTCGGCAGTAGGTGAACCAAACTATGACAATTCAGAGTTTGTTGATGCATGCTCTGATAATTTCAGTGCTGTGATAAATGTATGACAAGTTGATTGTTATATGTTCTTGTTACAGTGGCAGAATAATAACAAAAAGCAATTTAGGGTTTTTTTTTGTGGGTTGTCTGGAATTTTTTAAAGTAGTTTTATTCTAAATAATTTACTTACTAAACAATTTTTAATTCTACTTCCATCAGAACCCTGGGTTTGACTTCAGTGGGGCAGAAATTTCTGGAAACTACAGCAAAGGAGGACCAGATTTTTCTAGTCTTGAAAAGTGAACTTTTTATATGTGACCCTTTAGACAAATTACATGGTATGTTAAGGACTGGAATCATGTAACTGTTGAAGACTTCAGTGATCTCTTCAATGGATTGCTGTCAAAAGTAATTACTTCAGTGAAGAGAAAGAAGATCTTTTCCATCAGAATGAAGACAAAATGTTACCAGCTGATTTATAAGCTGTGATAACTGTATGATATTAAGGCACAAACGATAGCGAAAGGTGTACATAAAAAAGTAACATCTTTAAGCAGAATGTTTGGTTTGGATTTTTTTTTTCTTTTTAGAAACACTATAGTAAACAAATCAGTTATAAATCTACCATTTGTCTTAATGCAAGGATATCTTATTCTTGCTTATCTACACTTGGGAAGGAGTCTCCCCATGCACCAGGCTGGGGCTGATCTGCTGGAGAGCAGCTCTGTGGAGAAGGACCTTGGGGTCCTGGGGGACAGTGAGCTGTCCCTGAGCCAGCAGTGCCCTGGAGGACAAGGCCAATTATATCCTGGGGTGAATCAGGAAGAACACTGCCAGAAGGTCGGGGAGGTGATCCTGCCCCTCTGCTCAGCGCTGGTGAGGCCAGATCTGGAGTGCTGTGTCCAGTTGGGCTGCTCAAGACAGGAGGGACATGGAGCTCCTGGAGCGAGTCCAGCAGAGGCTGTGGACGCTGTGGAAGGGATTGAAGGATATCCCTACAAGGAAAGGTTTGAGAGCTGGGGCTGTTCAGCCTCCAGAGGAGATACAGCTGAAAGGGGACCTCATTCCTGTCTCTGTCTGCTAGGAGGGCTCAGAGCAGAGACCAGACTCTGCTCCATGGTGCCCAGCTACAGGACAAGAGGCAATGGGTACAAACCAACCAACTTTTGTTCTCTGCTGGATGCAGGAGGGAACTCAGTACCTGTGGTGTTGCATTTTAGTTAAATGGTGTGCTCTGTGTCACCCCTCGAAAATGTAGTTTATTCCAAGCCTGTGATCCTCCCCTGCAGTATCATGGATCTGTAATCCCATTGGCCTGAGTCTTATTCCACGCCCACTTTGAATCTCCCTCTTAAGCTGTGCAGAGGGGACCAGACTTTCTCTTGGCCCCTTTTCTTCCTAGGCTCTCCCTCTCCCCCTTTCCCCCTTTTCCCTCAGCAACCATGCTGCTCCTGGGGGTGGGACCCCCAATAAACCCTCATCTAATCAGCACCCTCAGAAGCCGTGTGGAGTCTCCTTGCCTGCCTGCTGCTACCAGTGAGCACACAGCTTAGGAGGCCCCCAGGGGCCCCCTCAAACCAACTGCATCAAGTACCCACAGATGAGGAGGAGGAAGTGCTTAACACCCTCTTTGCTTCAGTCTTTAGTGGCAAGATGCCTTGTCCTCAGGACAGCTGTCCCCCTGGGTTGGTAGATGGTGTCAGGGAGCAAGCTGAATGGGCTCCCTGTTACCCATGAGGAGGCAGAGAACTGCTGAGCTGCTTGGATGTTCATAAACCCATGGCACCAGATGGGATCCACCCCAGGGTGATGAGGGAGCTGGCAGATGAGCTTGTGAAGCTGCTCTCTATCATTTACCATCAGTCCTGGCTCACTGGTGAGGTTCCAGATGACTGGGAGCTGCCCAGTGTGATGCCCATTCACAAGGGTGGGAAGGAGGATTCTGGTAATTATAGACCAGTCAGCCTGACCTCAGTACCCCATAAGGCAATGGAACTGTTTCTATGGAGTGTCATCACACAGCACTTACAGGATGGCCAGGGTATCAGACCCAGCCAGCAGTTTAGGAGGGGTAGGTCTTTAGGTCTCCTTTTATGACCAGGTGACCTGCCTGGAGGATGTAGGAAAGGCTCTGGATGTTGTCTGTTTGGACTCCAGCAAGGCCTTTGGCACTGTCTCCCACAGCTCCACTCCTGGAAAAGCTGCAGCCCGGGGCTGGGACAGGAGCACTCTGCTGGGCTCAGAACTGGCTGGATGGCCAGCCCAGAGAGTGCTGGTGCTGCATCCAGCTGGCAGCCAGGCACCAGGGGTGTCCCTCAGGGCTCTGTGCTGGGGCCAGCTCTGTTCAGTATCTCCACTGATGACATGAATGAGGGGATTGAGCCATTAGTACATCTGCCGACAACACTAAGCTGGGAGCATGTGTTGATCTGGTGGAAGACAGGAGGGCTCTGCAGGGAGACCTGGAGTGGTGGGATGGATGGGAAGCATCCAATAGGATGAAATTTAATAAATCCAAGTGCAGAGTACTGCATTTTGGCCACAGTAATTCCCTGCAGAGTTATAGGCTGAGGATGCTGTGGCTGGACAATGACCAGCCCAGGCAGAAAGGGACCTGAAGGTACTGGTCAACAGCCAGCTGAATGTGAGCCAGCAGTGTGCCCTAGTGGCCAAGAAGGCCAATGGCTCCTGGCCTGGATCAGGAATAGTGTGGCCAGCAGGAGCAGGGAGGTCATTCTTCTAAGCACTGGTAAGGTCACACCTCGAGTGCTGAGTCCAGTTCTGGCCTCTCAGTTTGGGAAGGATGTTGAGATGCTTGAACGTGTCCAGAGGAGGCAACAACGCTGGTGAGGGGCTGCGAACACAAACCCTGTGAGGAACAGCTGAGAGAGCAGGGGTTGTTTAGCCTGGAGAAAAGGAGACTCAGGGGTGAGCTTATCTCTACAACTCTCTACAACTTCCTGAAAGGTGGGCATAGTCAGGTGGGGTTGGCCTCTTTCTCCAGGCAGCAACTGACACAATAGGAGAACACAGTCTTAAGCTGTACCAAAGGAAATACAGTTTGGATATTAGGAACAAGTTATTTATGGAAAGAGTGATGAAGTACTGGAATGGCCAGCCTGGGGAGGTGGTGGAGTCACCATCCCTGGATGTGTTTAAAAAAAGATTGGATATGGCACTCAGTGCCATGGCTTAGTTGAGGTGTGAGGGCGTGGGTTGGAGTCAATGATCTTGAAGGTCTCTTCAAACCTCATGATTCTGTGATGCCCAGGAAGTTCCACCTGGACATGAGGAACAAATTCTTTCCTGTGCAGTGACCGTGCACAGAACAGGTTTCCCTGAGATGGTATGGAGTCTTCCTTATTTGAGTTAATAAAGAAATGTCTGGATGAAATTCAGTGCCATGTGCTCTGGGATGACCCTGCTTGAGCAAGGAGGTGGGACCAGCTGATCCCACCCACGGTCCCTTCCAACCTGACCCATTCTGTGATTCACTGCTGAAGAACAGATATTATAAGATATTTAGCATTTTCTCATGTTGTTCCTCCCACACAGCCTCAACCTCTTATAACAATAAATTGGGAAAAAGAAATCTGCATTATGTCTTACCTCCTGCCTGAAAATTTTTCTCCAGGTACTGTTCAGGTGTAAGTCACATTTATAGGCCTACTAGTATGTTTCATAATGTACATTACAGGAAAAAGCTACTTAGTTAAGCACATTTCAATGTTTAATTTAAAGGTACATATCTTGAGACAGGACAATTATAATTGCACACTGCATCCTCTCCCAGTAGGCTGACCACACCTTCGAATGACTTTGCACAGGTCAGCACAATGCCCAGGCAGCACTGACAGGTGTGATAGCCAGTTACACATTTCGCAGTGCAATCACTCCCATGAGTTCATGAGAAGATTTGATTTGTCCAGTAGAGAGCTTTGGTATGGAGTCTTCTGTGAAAGCTTTAACTAGTTTGAGATATGCAAAGAATGGTTTCCACCTCAGCTGCTATCATTACAGGGAAGGGTTGGCTGGCCAACACCTCGTCCCACACGCTGATCACTTCTTCTCCACTCCATCAGTCCATATGACAATCAGGTGTAAGAGCCTGTTGCCAACAGCCTCTGTCCCACAGTGATGCAGAATTCAAGAGAACATTAGCAACACCCTCCCAGAACTCCTTTTTATCTAACATACAGTAATACATTCTTTTATTCACTTCCTTGGTAGCACTAGAAGCATGAATGCCTCAAATATTGACCTGGTCTTCAGAACAAACCGTTGTGTGTTACAAAGCTTACCATGACAGAGATCAGAGTTGAAGCAATCTTCAATGTTTCTCATCTGGATTACTCCTACAGAGAGGCCACGGGGGGAACTAGCCCTGCTCCTACTGTACCTGTGACAATGTGCCTGTTCAGTATCAGCATTTACCTCTAGTACAGCAAAACTCTGGAAAACTAATCTCAGATTTAGGGCATGACAGGGTTACACGTGACCCAGTTCTTTCCCTTAGTCCTTCATTAGGTATCACCAAGTTTTTACACTCAATGAGAGTGGCATCAGCAAACTACAGCTCTTACAAAATGCTGCAGTTACTGATGCTGTGCTAGTGACTGTCTTTCCTAAAGGAACACAGTAAAGTTCCTCTTTTCTCCTGCTCTACCTACTCGACACGCTCAGTGGGTATCACAGGCTGCTGTTTAACGTGTCTGTGGTAGGAGGGAGTGCCCATCCTGGCAGGAACACGTGGACACAAGGTACTGCCCAAACAGCACACCAGGTGAGCTGGCAGGCATTTGCTGTTGTCACCAATATTGAGTTGGATTAGTCTTTCTGTTCTTAACACACTGCAGCACTGCACTACTGCATATCACATTTTGGTAATATTGCATAATCCTCAGAAAGTGAACCAGGTTTTAAAAATTAATACCTAATTCAGCACCTGCAGTTACTGTAAACCAAGTTTAGATTACACAAGCTGCTCTACAAACTCTAAGGTGTTAAAATTCCTTGTATTGGGATTGTGTTATTCCACTGACTAGTGAACTGTCTACCGAGTAAGACCAAAAACTGACACCACGTACTATTGAATTCATCATGAAAAGAACTGGTATTTGCTGTGAGGATCTTTAGTCTGAAATGTCACACATTCTTTCCATGAGCTGAGTTCTTCATTATTAAATCAGGGTTCAGACTGTTTCTCAAATATCTGTGTGCCTGTTGACAAGGTCACAGGATGGTCTTCCCATTTTACTGCACTCCTGTAAAAAAACCCAAACAAACCAGTCAAATGAAGTGCTTTCTTCAAGAACCAAACACAGCATGAGATCTTAATACAGCAAGACAACAGCAAGATGGCTGTTATAGAACAATGCATAGCCTCTGGAATTAAAGTCTAGGTAAGGAAGTTTACCGTTTTACAGAGTAAAACAACAGTAACAGGAATAACTGAATTACAGATTTTATCCTTCACTAAGCAGTTATACAAGTAGAACTGTATAAAACTGTTCTAAGTGGCTCAAGTGAACAATTACAAGAAACTCATTCTAACAGGTTGGTTTTCTTTGTGGGTAAGAGCAAGGCAAAGGTTTTTTTCCCCTTTTCCAAGCTTTACTTCACGTTTTAGTGTGCATGTGGTCCCAATGTCTGTAGAACATTTCTGCTACCACAACACACATCAGTTCTTTCCCAGGGTTCATACATTAATTAGGTTGTCCCTTCTTTAGGTAAAGCACTGGTTTAAGCATGAACATGAAAACAGGCTGACTACACTTCTGTTCCATGATTCCAGGAGGTAACCTGCAAGGACCCTGGAGGTAGTTAACAGCTACTTTTACTTCTACATTATCAGAAGTTAATTTTACAAGGACTTACCTATTATGAGGTGTTCTCTGGAATGGTAGGAAGGTGTGTTATTCTATAGTAGCTATGTTTAAGCTGCCGAGCTGTACGTCTAGACACAATCCATTTTAATTTCTGCACATTTGGTTTGGAACACTTGTTTGAGGAATATTCTGTAAGGCACTTCAACACCAGCTCCTTCCAGAAGGTCAATTCTCTGTTGCTTATCTACATAACAAGACATAATGTCCTATGTTAACAACTAGCTAAATCTTTACTTTTTACGTGTACTTTCAGTTTCTTCAACAAGATAGGTAGCCAAATATCCCAGGCCAAATGAAAAAAACCCAACAAAACATGACAAGAAAGCCACAAAAGAAACCAGTATGACAATGCACCTGTTCCTTCCCCATTGTGTAGACCTTTCCATGCATTTTTCTTCCACCCTCCCATTAAATTTTATCTGCACCTACCTTGGAATGTAACTGTAGAAATTCCAATGGCTCTATCAACTCCAGCAGTTTTTGTTCTTCTATCTCTAATGCCAAAATAGACAGTGCCAAGACAGAAGGCTGGAGAGAGAGAAGATGTTTTTAAACACTGCTTCGCTAAGTTTCAGCAGTTTGATTTTCTCTGAACTTTCAAGATGTTTACCTTGGCTTTAGAAAACACGATTCTGCAGTGACAGACCTTAAGCTGGGTCTCAAGTCTCTCAAAATTAAGGTATTTTCTCCTGTAATAAAAACAGATGAGTGAATCTAGAGGAATGCAAGCTTGACCAATGCAGCATCACTCTGGGAACTCACAAATGCAGCAAGAATGTTCAGTATCTAAACAAAGGCCTCATTTGTCCCAGAACTTCTGGGGTTACATTCAAACAGGTGTTCAGTTTTGGCAGTCCCAATGCCAAAAATAAATCTTGTGTTACACTGGGGAAGAGTTGCAATACCAAAGCAGGCTTAACAAGGAATTTCAGTGCTTGCTAGCAAAAGGAATCCTTTTTAAACCAGATTTTGCAATCTTTACAATGAGGCAATACTTCACTGCAGCATAAGAAGAGATTTATTATACCATCATTATTGAGCAAGTTTGGTTTTCGGCTCAGAGAGCAATACTCAATTCATGCAAACAATATTTAAAATGACAATAATACTAAACCACAGATGCTCACATTTATGACTATTACGAGTAGGGGGTAAAGTTTGTGGAATTTTAAAGTATAGAAAGGCCAATTACTCAAGCCATTTCCCTGTTTATTTTTTCTACATTCTACATTTTCTGGTCTTAGGCAGTTATAGCAAAATTAGGATTAGTTATTGTACCTTTCACAGCTTAAATTCTCATAAATGAATGAATGATAGAGCTGTAGAAATTGGAAGGCTGTTACAGCTTTGACTTTCCAACACAATTTCTCCAATATGATTTTCTCCATTCTCATCATATCAGAAACAGTGAACCTATACTGGCTTATTCGAATTAAATCAGTGGCCAAGGGAACATTTCTCTCTTCTTCTGATGCCTTCACAGCCAAGTAGAAGCAGCTGAGTCCAACACAGCCCAAGTGTTTACGCTGTACCTAAAGAAAAGTAAATTGTTATTTTCAAAGAAGAAGGTGTCTGATCAGCTATTACAACATGCAAGTATCAAACTGCAGGCAACAATCTATTTCATGAAAAAATAATGGGGGATGAGGGGTTGTTTTGTTTTTTGGAGATTGAAAACTAAGTCTTATGCTGTACACTATTATCTTAATTTAACCAAACAGTTACGCTCTGTTTGGTTAAATTAAAATTAAGTAGTTAAAAGTTAAAATTAAATTAGAAGAAAATAGTTCTGGCACTGTAAATTGCATCTCATTAATCTAAAAAGCAAGACTGCAGAGCAATTTTGATTGAGGTAGAACTGACTTGTTAATAAAGTCCTAAAATAGCCTAATAGGAAGCTTTTAGGACTTGAAAGTGTTGTACACTTAAAAGTGTTGTTGAGTGATAGTAAAAAATTGGGCGTTTCTAACTCTATTTTAAGTATATATACACACATATACATGTACATGTATATATAAATGGTATTATTTTATTCCATAGACAATGCAGTCCCGATTTTTACTGCTTAATCTGGACTCACAAGTCTTTGGAATCATCATTTTCCCATCCATTCCATCTAGCTTTCTCATTTTTGTTTGAACACACAAGCAAAACAAGCTTTTGTTCTTGTCCAAATTGTACGGTGGTAATCCTGTCTTGTTAGACAATTTAAAACAACTCAGGTCAGCATGTCACATCTGCACGGGAGAATGCAGCGCTGGTTGACCAGATTTTAAGTGGTTGACCAGATTTAATGGTTGACCAGATTTTAAGTGTTCAACAGCACCTTGATATACACAAGGCTAATTGATAGGTTGAAAAGGCAGTTAAATAAGAAGTAATTTAACTTTTTTTGTATCTATGCAGCAGGACAGACAGTCTGTCTTGGTCTAAGCCATTACTGCCAGCCTGTGGACATCCTTTGGTTTTTCCTTCTCCAGAGGAAACAGCTTTCTGAACAATACCAAAATCTGAATGGAGAACACAATTTTTTAGTTCCGCACAATCAAGAATCTCTGGAAGGAGCTTAACGTTTATCTAAACCCAAGACATTCCAGCTTCGAATAGGAACTAGGCTGAGAGCTTATCCTCTAAAAAGCCTTACCTTCATTTTTGACAAGAATCTATCTAAGAAATTCACAGCTAGAGAGAACGTCTCAGTGTGGAAGCCGAAGAACTGAGTTAAGCTGAGGAGATCCTTCACCTCGAAGTCTCGCAGCCGTGCGGTCATTCGCAGGCCATTGTCGTGGGCAGCCTCGAGCAGCCGCAGGCCGGCGGCCCGGGGCTGAGCCCGCAGCTCCTGCTCCAGCATCGCGGGCAGCTCGAGCACCGGGTCCCGAGCGCCGCCGCTCGCCAGGGTATCGATCATCTGCCACGAGAAACAGCGCCGGCCCATCCAACAGCTGCAACGCGGCAAACTCACCAGAACCCTCTCAAACTCTACGGCCGAGGTGCGGCAGCCCGGGCACACGCACCGAGCGCCCCGCGGCCCCCAGCCCGGGGCTGTGCGGGGCACGGCGGGGCCGCGCAGGCGGCGCCTCCCGGGACATGCCCGGGCCTGCCCCTCGCTGCCGCGGGGCTCTGCCGGCGGACGGGCGACCTGCGCGCTCCGCCGGGGGACGGAGGGACAGAGGGACGGAGGGACAACGCTCACCCCACGGAAGGAACGGGAAGGGACGGGACGGACACGGCACGGGGACGCCAAACGTACAGCCGGCGGGACGGGAGCCGGCCGCGGGCCCTTACCTTGTCCGTGCGGCCCCGCTCCCTGCCCGGGAGGGGAGGGGCCGGGAAGGCCGGAGTGTCCGCAGCGGGGCCGGGCGGTTGGAGCCGGGCTCCGTCCGGCCCCGCGGCACCGGCGCGCGCCCCCCGCCCGCGAGCTGCCGCCCCGCATGCGCACTGGCGCCCTCTGGCGGCTCCGCCGCGCCAGGCCCCGCCCCCGCCCACCGGCCCCGCCCCCGCCGAGGCGGGCGCGCGCGCTCCCATCGCCCCTCGGCCGGAGCGGCCTGGGAGGGACCGGCACGGCCCGGCCAGGCCATTGAGGGCTCAGCCTGGGCATTGAGAGACCGGCCAGGCCAGGCCATTGAGGGCTCAGCCCGGGCATTGAGGGAGCGGCTCGGTCCGGCCGGGCCATTGAGGGCTCAGCCTGGGCATTGAGGGAGTGGCTCGGCCCGGTCCGGCCCGGCCAGGCTCTTGAGGGCTCAGCCCGGCCATTGAGGGCCCGGCACGGCCAGGCCAGGCTCTTGAGGGCTCAGCCCGGCCATTGAGGGACCAGCCGCGCCTGGTCTGGCCGCTGTGATGGTCTCACTCGCTGGGCTGCTGGGAGCTCCCTGAGCATGCACCCAGCCCTGGTACTGACACCTTAGGTTTTTACTTTTGTATTTTTCAGGTTCTGTGCTGCTTTAGTGTGTAGTTCTGAGCTTTGTATTAAGTGTTGGTAAGCGTTCTTCACAGAGTAGGGAGATAAAACAATTCCTTCTCTAGCTTGGGACCAAGGACGGCCACCCAGATTTCAGGCCCAAGAGCATGGACAACAACATGGCCAAACAACGTGGACTGAAGAGAAAAAAACAAGAAGGATGGCACTTCATAACCTAAAGCTGTAATGGGACAATTAGCTCTAATATGCAAATGGACCAGAACGTATAAAAGTGAGAAACCTCTGACCAGTCATCCATTTTTTTTTTGCGACTATTTTTGTTCATCTTGGGTGTAGCCCTGGCTGGGCTCTTGTGCTGCCCAAGGTGGATCCATTGAGGCCTCGTAATAAACACCTACTTTATTCTTTAGCTCTGTCTAGCCTCTGTTCTAGGTCAGCCTTGATAAGGCATCAGTACAAATGGCTCTTGAAGCATAAATGGATTCTAAGCCCTGGCATGGCTCCTGGCTGGGTTTCCAGGCCAGGGCAGATGCTGTTCCCCAGGGCTGAAGGCTGGAGGGGTTCGGTGCTTTACTGCTCCCACCTCCAGCACAGCTGAAACCTCTCCAGTAAAAGGCATTAAAGGGTTCATGTCTTTAATGCTTTCCAGCCCCTCTGACAGCATATGCATCAAAAGTGATATTCATACTACTTTCTCCTATTGTACTTACCATGGATTTATTGTGGGTTTGTTTAATTCTTCCTATCACCTGTGGAAATTAATTAAAATTTGCTTTATTGGAAGAACCATTCTACTTCAGAATAACTCCCAGCAGGCAAGACTAGAAGGAATTATAGTTAGAGATGCGGAGGTTTTTAAGAAAAATGTGTTTTTCATAGCAAGAGCTTGGATTTGTGGGAGGCTCAATGGAAGTCAGAATGAGGGAGTCCTTGGGTGTGAAGGTGAAATGACCAAATACTGTACCTGTGCCTCTTTCCGCTCCGAAATGCTCGCATGAAATCTGAGTTTCTACTTGCTGTTGATTTCCCTTCCTTACTCTGACCTTTGTGAACTAGTGAGATGCACTGAGAGAATGCATCTAAAGGCACTGGTTTGACCCTCATTATAATGCCCTTGATTTGAGTGTCTATTAGACAAGAAAAAGTAATTTGTTAAAAAAATGAGAGTGGAAGCATCAATTCCAGGTCTCATGCCATAGCACATCTGAGAGAAAATGAATTGTCTTTTGGTGCTGCGAAGCCTAAACTGTAAATCAATCTGTTGCTATTGGATGACATTCCCATATAATTGCCCATGAATGCAAACTCAAGTACTTCAAGTATTCACAGATGCAGCACATCAGAAATAAAGATTATAGCAAATCAGATGTCATGAATATGGATATTTATGTTGCCAGTAAATAGTCTGAGTTATCTAAATTAAAATTCAAAATTATATATTGCAAAGGAAGTGTTCTTCTTTTTTTTTTTTTAAGAGTTGGAAAACATTTGCAGTATTCTTCCTGTCATTACTATGCACATAATAATCATGTGAAGCAAATGATACTTCTTTTCATGCTGCTTGTTTTAAATAGCTTTTATTTCTCAAATTGCTCTTAAAAATAGACTAAGGGAGTGCTGTAAAAAGCAGTGGGCCATGAATTTGGTTTGAAGCCACTGACAGCAGGCAAAATCACTGGTCTGTTTTTTCTTCTTGCAGTAAGGATTCTGGACTGAGGTGACAGCATGCAAAAGCAGTTCATGTTGATTAAATATAACAGATAAGTTATGATTTTCAGATGATCTTTGGGCTTAGGCATTTGGTAAACAGAGCCCAAAACACCTTCATGGGGCTACTGTAGTCACTCGGGCAGCAGCTTGAGAAATGTCTTGCTGTGAGTTGCCAGACTTCACGCTGGAGTGGCTGAAGGGAGTGCTCATACTCTGCAGGCTGCTGTGTGGATGGAAGGTGCTTCAAGAGAGGGGCTGCAAACACTGAGAGCACAGGAACTCCTGAAATGCAGTGCAGCTGTTCCCTTGTAGCTCTGGCAGAGAGGAGATAGAGGATTCAGACTGGATAGCAAAGATGCTACATCTTCCCTCCTAGATGTCTGTTCCGCCTCTTCAGTGGTTGTCACGCCTGAGACAAGGACACGCAATTTCCTTCTGGGTTGGCCTGGTAGCTGAGGCACCCATTGCCCCCAGTGCCTGTGGCAAGCCGAGGAGTGCTGGGAGTGCTGCAGGGCTGGGTGCTGAGCCTGCCACAGAAGCAGAGTGGATAGTTGCAGGAGTGATATCTTCACCTCTCTTCTACTTAACCTGTATCGTGTCTTTCAGAAATCTGTGTGTGTTTCATCCTCAGTGCTACAGTCAGCACCTGCAGGGTGTAAATATGTGCACCTGAGACTTCCACATGTTACAGATGAGTAATGAGATGGTCGGCTCTCACAATTAAGGGGTGAACATTATATGTATGTTAAGGGAAGTTTTGTAAATGTATAGTTATCTTACTGTAATATGTCCTCCCCCTTGCATTGTTGGCACAGGATGGCCTTGGTAGTTGGGGCATTTGGAAAGGGCTGGCTTGTTCCTGTAGTAACACCTGACCTCCAGTCCAGGTGTGAGAAAGTGATCTCCACCACTGGACAACAAGGAAGGAGTCAACTGACAGAACTTCAGGAGGGGCTAGAGGTATGAAAGGCAGAGCATCCATTTTGAACACAAGCACTTGGCTGAGAGTCACAGGGGCTCCCAGTGCTGTAATTTTGCCTTTTTTACTCTTTTTGTTGTATTTTTGTTAAGGTTTAATAAACCTTTGAAATTTTAAAAGTGAGCAGTCATTTCTCACACATCCATACTCCTTGCCCGAGGATCCTGGAGCCTCGGTAAGTTCAAGGTCCAGGAAGGACTGTGGCTGGCCTTCTCTCCTGCTTGGCTAGACATGCCACCATGTTGACATGGTGTTTCTGTTGACATCATTCAGGAAAATCCTTTGCTGTTTCACACTCCTTTCCCCCAGCCCTTGTCAAGAGCATCAGTAAGCATTATGAATATGACTGGTGTGTAGTTAGCTGCCCTAGAAGAAGAGGGTGTGGATGGGATATGAAGTCATGGATCTGGAGTGTAAACTTAAAAACTAGCAGCAGTCCTGTACTCTTCATGATTATATCTTCTCCACTGATAATTTTTAGCCAGGTATTTTCTCCCACTTTGAGAAAATTCAGGAGTGTTTTTTTTAGGAAGAGTCGTGTCAGCTGGATTTGGAGCACAGGGTAATTTGTTGAACAGACAGAGAAAGCTGAGGCTGGGCACTTGTGATGATTAATAAGCCTGCAAAAGTGTCTGTGTTTTTGTTAATCACCCCGGGAGGAGCTGCCTGGGGAAAGTGTCAGTTTCCTTCAGAGGGAACTGTTAGAAATACTTGAGTCATTACAAGACAGTACAAAGTCATGCTTCATGTTTCAATATTTTAATTTTTTTTTTTTTGCTTATGGACTGAATGTTTCCAATGGTTGTGTGGGTGCTGCACATTTGCTTTAGGCTTACTGATAATGGGCTCATTGTTCCTGACTACTCTGGAATAACAGTTGGTGAGCCCTCTAAGCTGAGACTTGGCATGATGGACAGAAACAGTTTGTCTTTTTTTGTTAAGAAAAAAAAATAGAAAGTCAATCACTGGCACTTGGAAGTTTATTTCTTAAAAAAAAAAAGTAAACTTTTTGATAAATCCCAAAGGAATGCAGCTTGAAACACTAATTGAGTGCTCAGGAGTTCTCAGTGGTTGAAAACAGTTTGCTAAAAGCAGTACTGGGAGTCTTTGACACTGTGCTTGGCTGAAGAGCCCAGAGAGATGGCATGAGCAAGTAATTTTTTTTTTTTTATGGATCACGTAGGACTTGGAAATAGGCAAAAATTCACAGAAGAGATTGTTGGTGAAGAAAAAAAGTAACTTGAAGACGTTATTCCTGCACAACCTCCAGAAGCAGGGTGACACCTGGTCATGGGAATTTGCCTTGGCTAGGTTTGTGTCTTTTTCAAGAAGAAATATTTTGTCCTGTTATCTGTCTTTTATTTTCAAGAAAAGAGGTTCTGCTAATTCCTAATGGGATTTACCAAATGAGTTAAGTAGTTCGGGTAATAGTTTAAACAACCAAGAGTTGAATATCTTTTTCTAAACCATCGGTTTACAGTACAGCAGTCTCCAGTCAGTCAGTATCCATGTTGTTGTGCCAGCTCTGTGGTTAGAGCTCATCTCAGAATATGGAGAATCAGGATATTTCAGTTCATGTGCAGAACTACATTCTTCTTTTCAAAAGGTGTTTCAGAAGAAAAATGGACTGGTGTTCAGGAAGGCAGAGCTGTGATGAAAGGACAGGCTGCTTCCCTGATGGCCCCTTTTGGTTTTAGTGGAGATCTTCAGATAACCTAATGAAGTGAATTTTGTTCTTGCAGGGGGAAACCATAGCAACCTGCCACTTTAGAATGCAGGGTATATAATCTATCTGTCCTTCAGATAGCATTTTGCAGTCCAGAAATAGTCATAGTCTCCTAATGTGTGAATGTAAAATGTCAGACAAATGTAGCTGGAGTGACGGTGTTGTCTCTGAGGTAAACATGAGCCCTGTTGTGCTGCTTGTCTGGTGCTGCACATTTGAAAAGCAGGTCCCACAGGAGGGCAATGAAAGTCTGTTTTTTAGTTTTTAATATATGGGTGAGAGAGATGCTGCAGTTCCCCCAGTGCTACTCTCACCTTGCTTCCAACCTGTATGCCTCTACTTATTTTTGTCATAGTTTTCTTAAATTATGGTATATCGAGTTCCAAGTTTTTTGGTCAGTGGTCTCTGGTACCACTTTGTGGAGGCTCAAACAGTGCTGGGAGTACTCAGTAATCCCGTAGTGGGACTAAGTGCCCTGCAGCCTGCTCACAGCTGGCCAAAGCTGTTTGCTGAAAACATGCAAAACATTCCTTCTTGCTTAAATAAAGAAATACTTGTGAGCAGCCTCACTGACTTCTGCTTGTGTCACCCTCCCACTACAAGATTTGAAACAGCTGAGACAAGTAATTTCTGCAGAAACCAGCACTGATTACTGAACAGTTAAAATTCAGCTTGTGAGCCTCAGAATTTGCTGCCAGTTTTAGGGACTGAGCTACCAGTCTCAGAAGGGATGACTTAGCTTTTTTTTTTTTTTTTTTTTTTTTTTTTTTTTTTTTTTTTTTTTTTTTTTTGTGAAAAGGGCCAGATGAGAAGTTCATTGAAGGCATAAATAGGCAAATATTTAATGGTAATGCTATGGATTGATTTAGACTAAACAGCTAACTAAATATTTTCCTTAAAAATATTATCATGACCCCAGCTTCTGAAGGGAGTGTTTAAAAATCAACTTAAATGGCACAGAATGCTCTTTATGAATGTATGTTTTGTTGAATAGAGGCATTTCAAATAGTTTTTTTTTTATATTAATAAGATGCTAACAGCCAAAATTATTGTTTAAAATGCTTAATTATTTTAATAGGGCTGTGATTTACTTAAGAGGAGAGCTAAATAATGTTGTTTGGTTGGATTTTTTCTATTTCTGTGTCATAGTGGGTCAAGGCTTTGTGATTCCTTCTGCTCCTTTAATCTGATCTGGCTCCTTATTGCTTGTGACACATCAGTTTGGTTTAAATTATGGCTAATCAAATTTTTCTTGTCACGACTCCATTTCCTTGCCTTTTTTGGACATCATACCTGTTCAATAGCAGTTCTTGTCCTTCTGCCCCCTTTAGGTTGGTTTTTCATCCACCATTGAGTAGTTATGCCTTTATGAATAACAGTGGAGCATGTTTAAGCTATTCCCATTGTCAGTGTTTTTGTTCTGTTACCTCTTTCTATTTGATCTGAATCCCAGTTGTTTTCAGCTTTTGATTTGTTTGCACCGCGTATTTGGTGTTTGTGTTTGTATGTAGATGGATTCAGCACTGAAATCAGTTGTTATCACTCGTGTGGAAGCAAACGCTGTGGTTTGGTGATTTGTTTGTTTGCCCAGGTGTACTAGCAGGTTTTTTTCCTTGTCTTGCTAGGGGATCTAAAAGAAATCCCTTCGTTGAGAGAGGACACTTAAACTTGAAGAGAAATGTAAATGGCAGTATGTATTCTCACATCTGTATACCAAAACTAATGATACAAACAATCATGTGGAAAATTAAAATCTCTACTGGTAGAACGGGAGATTCAGCCTTCTCCCGGATGAGGGCAGTGGTGGCTCACAGATAGCACAGTCCCTGCTCATGTTTAATGTAACACTCATTACAGACTGTGAGATTTGCTGTATTTATATTAGGAGTTTCAGCGAATGTGTTGTGGAATTACTTTTATAAATTCAGGGCTGAGAAATACGAGAAAAGAATGTGAAGGGAGTTATTTTTATATAGAGAACTTTCAACTTAACCTCCCCCTAGAAGGATTTTTGAGTTTTGAAGAGAATCAGGACAACTTGCTGAAGGGAATAAGATGCACTCACTTGACAAATAGAGTTTGCAAATCTAAATCTAGAAGTTTTCTAGATTTTCAAATGATCAAGTTTACAATAATGAAGAGTTAATTTTTTCTGAAGGATTATTTTCCATACACAGTGTTTCATTTTACCATTTAGCTCGATACCCAGCAAATCTATTTACATGCACTTAAATCTTGTACTTTTAATTGCTACATCCTCATGTGACTGCTTTGCAGCAGCAGTTATGGAAGTTTTAGATGAGTAATTTCTCCTCTCTTTGCCTTAACATAAGACCCATCATGCTTTTTTTAATTGGCTTTCAGTATTGAGTAATATTAAGGGATTTGCAAGAGAACAATGTATGTTGTTGCAGGTGTTTTGATGGATGTTGTACTTGAAGTGTGACTTCTCTACCGATTGAGGACTTTTTGATGTGGCATCTAGGGACAAGGGATTTGGGGCAGTTAATGTTGCAATGAAGATAAAATTGTAACTAGACAGATAGCTTGCTGAGGTGGCAGAAGAACTGGATTGAATAAGAGAATTAATTATGTAATTGGGTATTATGGTTTTGAGAATCTGCTGATATTATGCCCAGTCTGCTTTTGTTTGTTCTCTGTGTCTGCCCAGCTTTACATAAGCTTGTACTCCAGTGAGTCTGGAATCTCTGGAGTCACAAGCCAATAATGGTGCAGAACAGTGAGCTGAGGTCTCTGCAGAAGACTTGGGAGATTATTAAATGAAGTGAAAGAGTAATTCCTTGCAAGCACAACTGCTGCTGGCTGTTGGAGGGTGGGATGTTTGTATTTATGTGCCTGCTAACACCACTGTTCATGATGTGAGTTTCCTGAAGGCTTTGCTAGAGCAATGTGAAAGATGGATATGTAATCCCTGGTTGATGAAAAGTGGTAGAGTCCCTGCCTTTGAGGTGACAGGGAGCACATCCGCACTTCAGTTCTGAGTGTTAACTACTAAAAAGAGCTTTTCTTTTAAGCTGAAAAACAAGTATATTAGCTTTGCTTGCAAATAACTTTAAGAAATTTATCCAGCTAAATTTTTCTTTGTTGGATTTATCTTCTAGTATGCCAGTGGAGTCTATACCGTAGAATAAGGCTTCCTGCTCTCTATGAGTGATAAGCAATGGCACAGATAGGCCTTGGAGGTGGGAATCTAAACTCAGTCTGTATAAAAACATAATCATGTTTTCAAAGTATGTAGGCAGCAAACTTCTGATGAGATGAGAAGGGTGTTGGAGGAGTAGGTCTGTATGCAGTCCAAGGGGTAACTGCAGGCTAAATGTGCTATGGCTGCTGCCTTCTCAATGTGCAAAAGGAGCAGGTGGCACTTTCCAACTGAACTTTGCGCTTTTGTGCAGGAATTGTTTATAATACAAATACACCATGTGTGTTGAATGGAGCCATTTTGGCACCTGCATGTCTTCAGGCACTCTGCAGATGTTCTCTTTGTGAGGAAGGTGTAGGTTAAAGCATCCTTGCCGGTCACTTTCTGTGCCTCAAGTAGTGGGGTCCAACAGGGACTGGCTCCTTCCTTTGAGGCTACTGGTACATGCATGGTTAGAACAAAGTGATCAGTGACAGGACTTTGGGAATCTCTTCTTAGAAAATGGACAGGGAAAACACCCCTCCTGTGTTCTGCTGAGCTTTGTGGCTGCCTGGAGAACCTGTGCTTCATTAAGCACACAGCTGTAAATTGTCAAGCTGCCTGAAACAAAACCAATACTGATTAGTTAAATATTTATGGACTCCTGGCTGGATGTTTATTATGTGGTAACTTAGTATGGTTTTCAGGTTAAAGCTGTGAAATAAAATTAATTCTGACCTCGGCTTGGGAAATCCTTCCCTAGGAGGCATTTACAGATCAGCTGGCTGCTGATCTGAACCTAGCGCGAGTCTAGGTCCGAGGAACTGCAGGAGCATGAAGAATTATGGTAGCATTCTGTTTGCAAACCTTCTATTTAACATTTATCACGAGGTTTGTGAATATGTGTATTGGCCAGGAAGCCTAGTGCCGTGCTCCATGTGCACTGGACTTTTCTGGGAGGAAAGCCTACGCTTTGGTGCTTTGACAGGTTGTGTGCTGAGGTCTCAGAGACAAGGGGCAATGCTCTTCCTTTCCATTTTGGTTACTCTTCATTACCTTTGGGAAGCACAGTTTGCAAATTAAAAGGCTGTTTGTCAAGATGCCTGCTTTGAATAAAGAGAGTTTTTCCATAAGGGTAAATTTCCATGTTGTTATCTATCTTGACAAAATTGCTGTTGCTTCTATCAGTTTCTTAGGTGTCACTTTTCCCTTTTTGATTTGTTCCTTGCTTCCTGTAAATGAGCTTATACATTATGCATCTAGAAGCTATTTTTCTGGTATTCCTCTACAGAATAACTTAAAATATGCAGCAATCAATGCTGCTCAGAAAAAAACTGTCATATTTGTGTTCCCAGACTTCTTGGAAGGTTAAAACCCTGTAGCTGACTCAAAGGTGATAGCATTCTCTCTAATGGATTGCACAGAAAATCAATAGGAAAGAACTATTGTTTGAAAATGTTATTACAAGCTAATGTCAGGTTTAAAAATATATATCAATAAGATTGTTTTGGCTGGTGACACAAGAATGTGTGGTTTATGCAGTTATTCTGTATGCAGTTTCATTTTTCTTTCAGGGTAATGAGCATATTTACACTTTAGTGTTTCATACCTTTCTTTTTCTTACATCTGATTTGATTTAATTGTAACATGGAACTTTTTTCAGACTGACAGAGGAAGACCTATAAAGGCTGTCTTCATAATCATCTCAGTGAGATACAGACCTGCAGCATTTCAGATGTTTGTTTTTCTTCCTTTCAATGCTCACTTATTGAGAGTCTCAGTTCCTACTGAGGAAAATAATTTAAGGAAGATATGAATTACCAATTACTGCTTTGTTTATCCCAGTAGATAAACAGAAAATGTGTTTCCTGCTTGTCTTGTAAAAAAAAAAAAAGTATGGTTTTGTTAGAAAGCATTTTAGAACTTCAAGCAGAAATTAAAGGACTGTTAACAGCTACCTCCATAACCTGGCATTAGCAACTAATGTCTTGATTTACTTAAGAATAAGTTGAAAAACCGGCTGATAGAAATAATCTGAGTGTTTTTATTGTGAGCTACAAACAATATAACCTGTAATTTCTAAGGTCCTGTGGTGCTAAACTTTTCTGGCAGGACTAGATAGTCAGGATGGTGTAATGTCAATTGCTTTTGTCACTCGTGGTCCAAAATTTCTTTTCAACCTCTTGCCTACATTTGTGATTTCCAGTGCTTGCTGTGCTATAAATCTTCTTGGACCTGTTTGCCTCAGTCAAGAGCTGCTTTGCATTGTAGGGAAGGCCCATCCTGCTGCTGGGAATGTGTAAGGAATTTCTGCCCTGTCAAAGATTTTCAGCTCTACCTTTTTTATTTCCTTTCACCCAGAGCTTTACCCAAAATCTGCATTGTGATTCTCTGCTAAGCAGCAGCATGTCCAAATGCTAATGGCACAATTTGTAACCAGGCCATAGGTGATGAAGAATTTACTGAAGAAATCCATTTTGGGCACTTATATTCAGTTCTTCCCTGGGCATAGAAAATTATGAACACCCTAGAATCCAGGCAGGAACTATGATACTGATGTCTGCAGTCCCACCCTTCTAATAGTACCTGTAGTCATCACTGCACCAAGCATTGACTGGACATAATGCAAGAACTCCCAGCTTTAATAGCTGGTAACTACTCAAAGCTTGTCTCTTAGTGAAGGGGAAATGGCAGCTTTTTTGGTGACTCTTTAAATCCTCATTCAATATCTTTCATCAGAAGCATGCTTTGCTTCTCTTTGTTTTTTTTTGTTTTTTTTTTTTTAATCACGCTTATTAGGAAGATCTCTGAGACAGCACTGAAAGCCAGATTCCATAAAGTACTCCAGGGAGGTTCTATGCTCTAACTCATCACAGTGTTTACTTTGTAAAGGCCATTCCTGATGGGGAGGCAAAAAGGATTTCGAAAGGAAGATTGAGGTCTTATTTATTATATTTATTTATTTATTATATTTAAAAATAAAAGTCTTTGAATAGAGAACTACTGATCTGTTGAGCAAATCTCAAGTATTTTCTCCATGTGATAGAAATAATTTATTTGCAACAGGTAGTTATTGGAAACTACTTTTCCCCAGTAGTTTTGGAGAAAGTAACTCCCCACATATCCTCCCAGCCCTTAAAAATTGCGGTTTGAGTCTGTGAGGTACACGGTTTGTGGTAAGTGGGAGTGGGGCTGTGGCCCAGCCTCATCCCCAATGGGCACAGCTGTGCTGTTCAGGGGAATCATGTTGAAGGTAACGAGCCACGGAGTGCCCAGGAGCACTGAGCAACCACCAAAGGGAGCAGAGGGCACACAGGTGCACTGCATCAACATGAGGGGATAAAAGGTTGGGCTGAAGAGCAGTAAAGGACAGATGCTTGAGGTCTTCTGATGTGGTATGTTAGTTCTCTGTATATTGTTGTTGTTTCAACTTCATTTCTGTCCTGTTTCTTAAGTGTTGTTTTCTATAGTGCCTACCATGTTCTAGATGGCCTCCTGTATGCTTTCATGGAACTTCTCCGGTACTAAAAATAGTATTTTGAGGATAAAATTGACAATGTGTTGTGGATAAATGCAAACAAATTTGCAGAAGTACATTTTAAGTACCTAAGTGACTTGTGGTTTAATTAAAACAAGAATTTCGGTAGAAGACAGCCATCTTTGGCTGAAGAAAAAAAATATAAGTTCTGGCTTATTATACCTACAAACCATGAAGAAAGAAGAGGCTTTACTGCAAGTCATGCAGAACTACCTTGGCTTTTAAGGTGTGCTGAAATTCCCACATCTTCATTCACAATGTTTCAGTTTATAGAATGCTTTGGTTTATAGTTTGAAGTTTACTGAATGCTTCACTTTATAGAGAAGAATTTTACTAGGTCTGTATTTATTTCTGAGACCTTCTGCAAGTTTGCAGCCTGTGCTTAGTCTTCTTGACTGATTCGTTGAAGTTCTCTGTCACCATCCTTCTCAGGGCTGTCTTTCTTGTTAAAGTAGTTCTATGCTTTTGTGAGTCCTGTGGGGTGATGATGTGACTAAAATTGTTTTGCATGCAGGGGACATGCTCTCCCAGATGTGCTGCTGAGCATTCACCACGACAGCTGAAGTCAGCACACATCCAGCATGTCTGAAACTTAAGCCCCGAGGCCCAATCAACCTTTTGCTGAAATTGGTGGAGAGGCTGGCAGCAGTGGGAGCTGGACTGAGGACAAAAAGTCTTTTGAGGCTGAAGTCAGAGTGGGAATACAATGAAATACTGGGTTCCTGCCCAGCTCAAGTTCTGGCTCATATGTGCTCTGTGGCTCCGTTGCTTGGCTTTGTTTCTATGAACAATCATTTTAGCACTCTGAAATGTAACATTTTGAAAGCTCCTTCTGGCACAAGCTATGTAAGTAAGTTGCCATGTTTTGTTTGTGTCTTTTTTGATGGTGTTCTGGGAAAAATTATAAAACTCAAGTGTGCTGTTTCTTGGTTGGAGTATTGTGGACTTTGTAGGATTTTTCCTGAGACACAGAAGCAGACAGGCCCCTGCTCTAGAGCAAGTGAACATAAAATCACATAGGGACTGTTTTGTACTTGTGCCCTCCACAGTTATTGCAAGTTTCTGTTTCTCTTTAATGTGGTGCTCAACACGGCGTGTCTGAGCCAGGACTTCTGCTCAGGGTTCAAAAGGGTAATTACAGGAGATGAACCTAAGGGACTTCTCAATACTCTTGGGCAAACCCTTGAGTGGATGAATAATGCTATTACATCCCTTTTGAATGCAGGGAGCAGGGTAAGGGTTTTTGATGCAGTAGCAAAAATTGCAGTGTAACTTTGAGAGCTTCTCAAATAGCAAACAGCTCCTGTTCCACACCTCGCAGGCTGAGTTGCAGTGGGACACCAGTCACTTGTAAGCACAAGGGCTTGTTTGGGGTTTTTTAATTTTTTTTTTTTTATGCTTTGTTTGCATGAGTCCGTGTTTCACTACAGTCTGGACACTTCCACAGTCCCAAACTATCAAAGATTTATAACTTAGAATCACAAATGAACCTGATGTTTGGCAAGTCTGAACGGATGGCATGTTTTCATTCCTACTGCCTATTTAGTGATGTTCAAGCTCCTAAATCTATGTTTCTTGACAGTTTTGTCAGCTATCAAAAACAAATCTTACTTTTTGTCTATAAACTCAACAAGTGCCGGGCTCTTGTTTCTCACTCTTTCATGTGAACATGCTTTATGCTCAAATGTGTGGCGGAATTGAGGCAGCTGTGTGGAAGGTGTGAGTTTTGAGCTGCCTGTGTGAAGCAGGGGTGTTCTTACTGCAGGTGTATGGAAGACAAGTAGAACAAAATAACCTGCCTCTGTGAAACTAAATGCTTAACTGGTGAATGAGAGCTGGTTAAGGTGTTTCTGACAAAATGCTTTTCTTACCATAAGCCAATTTCAATGGAAAGTTTGGTTTGAAAAGGTTGAGATGTTGCTTCTGGTCAGAACTTAGAGGTTGGACTCCAACCATCATCAGCACGTATTTCCTACTCCTGTACTTTCAGTTATGGGGGACTTAGCTTGAAGCCTTGGTAATTTAGGCATTTCTGAAGTAGAGATTGATGTGGGTCTTGTTTAAATCCCTGATGAACCAGAGGAATACGGTAATATTGCATCCTTCTGGATCTTCAGAGCCCCATTCCATTACTGCATTTTAAAGGTCTCATCTTCAATAATATCTATTTAGCCTGCCTATGCTGGCTAAAAACAGATGCAAAAAACTGTACCCCTTGACCCCTGTATTGTGTGAATATCAACAAATGTTAAACAGTCCTACTTTGTGTAAAACGAGTGTCTAGTGATGGATCCTTTCCTGGAGTACCAGAGGAAGTTTCGGAGATGTATTTTCACTGCTCTCTTCTTTTTTTTTTTTCCCCTTTCTGATAAGCTTCTTGATTACCAGAAGCAAGCCTTAGTAAGAATTACTGCTGCCTTAAAGCATTAAACTCCATTCATGTAAGTCTGGTTGTGTGTCCCAACTAGATGAGGTTTTCCCCAACAGTAAAGGTGTTCCTTGTGCATTCCTCTTTGTTGGGTTTGCTTCTGAGTGTTGTGGAATTCAGTGACCTTAGGGATAGTTTGCAAAATAAATAGTTTGTTTAGAAGCTTATCTAATGCTTGCTAAAGGGCTCTGTAGTCTTTTCAAGGTGCTTGAATTAGTTGTTCTGCTTTGTTCAGCATTTTGCACAGTTTGGAAGCTGAGTAAGGCTATTAGAGGAAATTGCCATACAAATGACCAAGTCGCTGAGATGAGAGAGGGTAACAAAGAATAGTGGGATGTGGATGGGGGAAGCATGAAAATAATATTTGTACTACTCAGTGGTACTGCAGCTCAACTGAGATAGACTAAGTGTTTGTGGGCTAAACCTAATCAAGTCAAATATCCTGATTTAAATGGTGTTCATGATGTAACCATAGGTTGATCAAATTCTGTTTTGAGGTTGCAGTGGTCTGTAAAATATGCATGTAGCTTCTAAACCAACTATCATGAGTCCTTGGATTGTAAAGTCTTCATTTGTCTGTAGTGTTTCTTGATTATGTAGTAGGTCTTAATTTTCAGACATATTACCCTGCAATATTTTGAACTTTCCCCCAGTTCATCTAATCAATGTCCTTCCAATCTACAGAAAAATGAGGTTTTAGTGTGCTATTTCCTCTGGTTGACATTGGAGTCATTAACAAATTAGACCTGTATTTCAGATACTGTATAGTAAGACAAAGAAATGATTTTAAGTGTTCCAACAGTTTCTGCTTAAAAATCAGAATACGATGCCAAGTGGCATCTTGTGTCATTTGCTGCCAAATATCATTTTGCCTCACAGAATTTGAATCCAATCAAGTGGTGTGAAAGCAAAATTAAAAATCGGCCTACTGCTGTTACTTAGAAGCTTTCAAGTGCACTTGGAAAACTGAGATCGATGGAAACCTTTACTGAAATACCAAATTAAAAATAGGGATTATCTCACTAATTTAAAAAGTAATTTAAAATCAGCTATCTGCAGCAGGGATTCCTGTTCCATGGAGGACTTTCAAAATTCACTTCATATGGCTTCTGGTGAAGTTTTTGCACTTGGGTTTTTGAAAAATGGGAGTGATTGTAGAATAGTCTTCCATGTTTATAAATATAGTAATGCAAATTGGAGAGCTGGGTACAATTTCAACCTGTTTTCTTCCTTTACAAATCCAGATAAAAAGATAAAACTCCTTTAGAAATATTATGTAGATACTCTAAAACCTCCCCAAATTAACTTGCACTTGGTAATGACAAATATTGAATTGGTGTATTTGCATGATTCTATACCTAATGGTATCACAGTCCAGTAAAATCCTTTGTGTGGGAACTAAAATATTTCTGTAAGGTACAGGTATCTATGAACTGGTGAATCTGACTGAGGCTTCCCTGGCACATCTCCACCTGGACATCCAAGTGAGACTTTGGTGTGTAATTCTGTGAGCAGTGACCATTGCTGTCACACCGTGCAGATGAGAACAGTGTCTTAGTTTCTTGTAGGAATTGGTGAGTCTAGCAGTTCAGTGTGTGCCAGGGGGGTTGGAGAGTTTGCCTTTGGGGCTGAGCAGGCAGGGGGAAAATGCCTTGCGGGTTTCCTGTGAACTGAGTTTTCTTCTGCTGCATGGGAAGTGTGACCCTTGATGCTCCCTCAGTTTGATCAGTGCTGCTGATGGATGGAGGTATCAGACCTCAGTGCTGAAAGCAGAGGAACTCTAAATAAAATCACAAATGGTGTTTAGATCATGCTAGTTGTATGAAAATGTTTTATTTCCCAGAAGGACAGAATTCATTATGGAAGGGAGATTACCACTATATTAGTTTCATAGTTTTTTTCTAAGAGACAGAGTTATTAGAAGGCATGAGCATTTTTAAACTAAGCTACTTCATTGACTAGCTGTGCATGCTAGAAAAAAAAAAAAGGAAAAAATTAAAGAGCTACATTAATTTGTGTAATGTGGGTAAAGCATGAGCACCTTCTGTGTTGTGAAGAGTGTGCATGGGAGGGCTTTCTGCAAGGTAAAACATCCCTTGAAAGTTCACCTTCCTGTTCCTTCTATTTTTGTTCAATAGTCCTTGAGCTAGAACTCCTTATTGTCTTTCCCAATAAAGAGACAGACAACCCCAAGGGAGATGTGGGCATTGCAGGGACCTCGCACCTCACCCTGCGCATGACGCTTGTTCTGTGAGTGTGTTTGGATGTAAGTGCCTCCCTTTTGTCTTCTCTCTCTCCCCATCATTGCTTTCAAGCCTAAACAGTCTTGACATACACCAAAGTGTGACTAAAGCTCAGATCAAAAGGGAGTAGCCATTAAATAAAAAGCCAGTGTTAGAATTGGATATGTCTGTTCATCTCCTAACACTGCACAGTTCAAAACTCTTTCTGCATTACGTAAAATTGGTTAAATGCTTAGTCCACCTGTATCCCATATTTCTTCTTTCAATTTCTGTTTTTGCTCTTGATTCTCTTGTGCAAATCTGTTTTATCAAAATGCCTTCAACTTTGTCCATTGGTGAACCAGTATTAGAAATAACCTTTAGGAAAAAGAAAAATTAGTCATTACATACAAGTAATTTAGAAAATAGCTTCTAATCCTGGTTGACTGAACTACATTCAAAAACTGCATTATTCAAAAACAAATACAAAATTTTGATGAAGGCAAAAGGGATTGCTGCAACATTTGGGGTAAACATTTCAATGTCTTAACACAGGAAATGTAGAGTCTCTTTCGGTTTTGCTTGATATGTAAATGTGAAGTGGATATATCACATGTGAATGGTTTTGCAGTGTGGTGACTGGCTGGATTCTAATTTATTTTCAGATTTATATGCTAGTTTCTCTCATTTATACTGTGTTTTCATTTTGACTTGTAAGGCTACTTCTTTTACTTGTTTGCATCTATTCCCAGAAGAGCCCTGTTATATGCTGAGTAGAGCACCAAGAGGATGCAGATCATATGCCCTTTGAAAATGAGAATTTGGGGTTTGTTTGTTGTTTTTTTTTTCAAATAGTGTTAATTAAATTTCAGGCAGAGTTTTATTTCCTGCTCATACCATGTAGCAGTATTAAGGGTTTTCATGCTCCGTCACTTGTTTTTTTTATTACTTTTCTATTTATGGTAGTTCCTTAGAAAACATTTTATCTTAATAAGAACAGCCTATCAAGCACAAAAGCCAGCAGACTTCACAGTATCAGACTCAGTGTACAGGAGTTAATCTTGCTGCTGCCACTGCTGCATTCCACACTGCTCTGATGGTGGAAAGTGAGCCTCTCTTAATGGCTGATGTTTGACTGACAAAAGCAGAAGGGGCACCAGTGGCTCATCAGAAAATGACACAATCAGAACCAAGTGAGCAGACACACAAGAGGTGACAGAGCTTTTGGGAGAAATGTGCTGAATACCAGCACCTCTGATCAGCATTTGCATTCCCTGTTCATAGCAGAGACTCTTTAAAATGCCATTTGCATTGATGATGGTATAATTGACATGGCTCCCTAAGGAGCTGTGAGGATTGTAGGAAGCTTAAATCTCAGGAAAAGTCATCTGTTCTTGGGACTCTTTTATAGTCTGACATCTCATTGCTGGCAGGTTTTGCTTTGTTGTGTGTTATCATTCTATTAATAAAGAGCCATCAGTATTATGGCTTCTCTCAAGTTCCCAGCAGTATTTTTGTTAAATCTAATTGAACATTAACTTGCTAATTAGCATTACCACTTCATTCTATTGGATAATTGACTGCATATTTCTGTCTTGAATGGCTTTTCTGGAAGATATAGTGAAATAAACTTTTATAATGAAATTATTAACTTATATAAGGTTTCATTATTTCAGCAGTAAAAGTAGTAGGATATGCCGTAAAAATTCCATATTTGGTTTCCAGAGCTCTAAAGGCTGGGGATAATGCAAGTACAAATCAATGACTAATGACTACAGAATTAAGGAATTAATATGTTAAAGGGATTTGGAAATGAATGCATGATTTGTATGTCCACATGTTATGTATTTAGTGGAAAGATCTTGGTAATGAAAATGGTATCAGAAGGAGTAGGGGAGGTGCTGACTTAATGAATATGTGGCATGTAAGTGGATTGCTTTCTTTGGAAACAAAGCTTTCATTTGAATTCAGTAAAAGATAGTGGATGAAGTTCTAATCTGATACTGATTTATTAAAATATGGATATTGATCTCGTACCGATATCCAACTGTGATGGACAAAAACTCTCTAACAGTTTAAAGTTAGAAAGTGTATGTTTATTACAACACAACACTGGGCAGCGTGCGGGATAGCTCCCAAATACACACCACAATTTACAGGTGATTACAGAGCTCTTTTATCTGTGCAAGTATTGAATACCCAAAATACAAATACATATTCATGATTTTGGTACATCCCATTCCCCGCTTCGTATGGTAATTAGTTCAAAAGCTATTAAGCATGTGTAGTGTGTTCCTTGAAATGGGTCAGTGGTCCCTTACATGGGCAGGGCTCCCAAAATGAAGAAGTAAATGTAGTCTTCCTCGTTCTGACCTTTCTACCTTTTCAATGCAAATATGACAAATGAACCCTCGGTGGAACTCCCATTCCTTGTCTTCAATTGGTTTCAGAACAGAGGAGTCCCACAATTGTCTCATGTTCCTCAAAGCTATTTGTCAGTTTCTATATTCTTCATTATAAACCCAGCTAACCAAACATTATGTTGACAAGCAATCAATTATTAGTTAACTACTAACTCTTAACTTCATCAAGACCTACCTATTTGTTTCAATTAGCTTCAACAAAGTTTATCTCTAACTAAAATCTTAGCTTCTCTAAAATCTCTAAATTTTTAAAGTTTGTTTCAATACTTAAGTGCAAATTTGCTGTAGTTTCACTGAAGGCTTTGCTTAATCCTTCACTAAACCATCACCAAAAATTATATTTAGTTAGTCTGTATTCTTTTAACCTATGCTTCAGGTGAGGCCCCTTGCTCTCAAAGGAGGTACTGTGTGTTAAGTTAAGCTCCTTCAGATGGGCATTGGGCAAATTGGTAATTTTAGGCACTCCAAAGAGAAATTGCAATGGTGAACAATTTTGAGTGCTTATTTCATGCAAAGGTTGAAATGCAGTTCCTGAGCAGTGAAGGATTGCAGTTTAAATTTCAGCTTTTTGTATGGATAAAAGAGGTTTGAAAACAGTTAGTAATTCTGTTTAGCAAGCATTTATCTTAAGTGTCTTCAAGACACAAACCAACCATATTACACATCAAATTTATGGAAGGGAGAAGGGGAGGAAGATCTCTAAGTGTTTATTATTTTTTTTTTTTTGGTGCAAGTTTTCTCATTATGTTGTTCTGAATTCCCAGCAGTTTATGTTAATTATGTCAGTTAATTAATTATTGAAGGTTTGGAAGTGCCTGTACAGAGTAGAGACTGACAAAGGATTTCCTTTTTTGAATCTCTAAATGAAGTAGGAAGACAGCACTAGATGTGTGGAAAGAAAAGTGGAAAAATTTGGAGGAACTAGTAATAAGGTAGATGCAGTTTATGACACAAAAGCTTTGACTCTCTCATAGACATCTTTTTTTTGGGAATCAAAAGGAACATACCAGTGCCTTTTTACAGGTCTAATACTGATTGGTGCAGCATTGGAAAAGAAGATTGAGGCTGGAGGTGTAACATGAACAGTTCAGGCACTTCACAAAGATTGTCTGACACATGGCCAAGGGAAGGACAAAGTCAGGCTACCACACTGTTAGTTCCCCTTTCCTTCTCTCTCTGTGTTTGCACTGTACCCTTATTTGTCTGAAAATTAATTTTGTGTGCCATCTACAGAAACACAGTGTGGTGTGTGAAATGATTTAATATTGGTGCTTCAAATCTAGATAGTTCTTTCTTCATTTAAATACTTTTGAATCAGTTTATGCTATCACAGGTTCAAGGAGGTACTCGAGAATGGGGAGCTTGATTCTGTTTATTTGTACTTTTGAAAACATACTAAAGGGCATTGAAAGAGATGCCTTCCTATAATTTTTAATCTTCAAACTTCTGGATTACACAATAAATGTGAATCATCACAGTGACCCATGGCATGTTGCCTCTTGCCATTTTTCAAGTAACTGCTGCTATTTGCAATTGTAATTCTCTTTTTGCATCTTGCCCTACATTTTCAAGGAGCTGATGCTGAAGAGAATGACCCTCAGACTGTTAGTTATTTATCACAAAACATTTACCAATGGTGGCATCTTGATCAAGTTGTAGCTCTGGTAATTTCATTTCCCTTGCCTCAGGTATCTGTATAATTGCCTGGGATGATATTTTTCATGTCTCTCCTTATTGCCTGTTGAGCAGTGGCTGTATAGCACCCCCGATGAAGAATGGGATGCAGGGGGTATGAAGTGTTCCTGATGTTTCTTGAAACAATCTGAAAGGTTATTAGTACTCTAGGAATTTTTAGAATCCATGTTCTGTTAATGCCTAAAAAATTATTATTCAAAGCTTAGCCTTCTTTCAGAGGGGTGGGGGAGGAAATTCAGTCATATCACTGGTGTATGCTCAGCACAGAAATTGCTTACCAATTTGCATTGTAGCTTATTACTGCTGTGTTTTCAGTGCTCCTGCATGCTAGTATAGAAGGAAAAAATAAACTCCTTTTTCTTATCTTTATGCCATATTGGAGAGAAATTTTGTTGGGTTTTTTTTTCTTTTTATGGACAGCTGTTTTAAATTATACCTGACCTTCATTAGCCTTGTCCTAAGAGCTGCTGCAGATTTGTTTTTATCACATCATGAAATGGCTCTCAGTTTAAAACCCCACCTGAAGCCAGTCAACCAAAATACTTTGCTTCCCTGCCATGGCTGTGTTACAAGAGCCTGCATGGCAGTGATTCTGAACATCTTCTTTATCCAGGACTGATTCTGGTTTTGTCTTTTTTCTCCAGGAAAAAAAAGGAAATTCTAAAAATATTAAAATGAGTATTTTCTGGCTTGACCTTTGTAAGACACTGATGGCTCAATTTAAGCTTTTCAGGCCAAGGATATGTTCTGCAGGATGGTACTGCAAAGTAGGAATTTGGATTTCTCAAAGAATACAATGGTAAAATGTATTAAAGGTGAGAGGTGTTGAACTCAGAACTGTTTAGTGAGCCTTCAGGGGCTTCACTGGAACTTTGTGTCCTTCTGGGAGCACCTGTCCACAAGCACTTGGCAGTTTAGATTGTTTGCCCCAACCATGCGAGTTTATGTTTAATATGTGGTTTATGTGGTAACTGTGGTTCATGCAGTTTTCTTGGACAAGACTACAAGATGGAGCTTTCCCTTTTTGCTAGACAAAAAAGAAAAATGACATCTCATTGCTATAAACTAAAAAGAGATATAAGGCATCCACATCAAGAGTCGCAGACTTCTTTTTCAATCCAAACTTCATGTAAGAAGCAGCAAATGAGAGCTTTTTAAATTCCCACCAGTGGTGGATTCTCTAGAGATGCCATTCAGATATGCCAAAAGAATTCAGCATACACTAAAACCTGTTCCAAGCTGTGCCCTGGTGATGTCTGGGAAGAGTAGCTGTCTTTCATATAAGTGCAGTTGTCTGCACACTGTCCTAAAATCAACAGTTAACTGAGTGTTTTCTATGAACTTTGACACCAGGTAGGTATTTCCAGCTCTGCTCCTGTGTCAGGAGTGTTACAGTTGGATGCCAGGAAGCCAAACAAATCTGATATAGTGGGAAATTAACATGGTTTAAACTGGGCCTGGCTTTTTCCTTGGAACTTCACTTTCCTTTTCAGCTTGAAAAAACAGAAATTCAGTGAACAGAGTATTACCAAGGCCCTTGGTGAAAATGCAGATGTCTTGATGCTGGAATACATGTCAATCCAGAGAGAGCCAAGCGTCCTTTGTTGTCAAGTTGCTAATTATTCACAAAAAAGATTAAAGCTGAGCAGGGTTTTCCCAAATGTTTTGATATTATACTCTGAATTAAAAATACATTATGTAAAATGCTGATGTGGTAGAAAGGATTTTTGTCAGTACAAGGCTACAAGGTTGTCATGGTTTTTAGACTAATAAAATCTAGGACAACAGGTAGAATGGTTGCAGGGTAGTATACTGCAGCAAGGCAGCTGATGTCATCATGTGTATCCCCCGTGCTCTGTGTAGGATGAATGATTTATTGCTGACCATCTCCCCTTCCTTGGAAGGTGCAGTAGACTTTGGTCTCTGGTTGTGGGAATTATTTGCATGTGTGGCCAGGGTCACTTGGCAGTTCTAGACGTGTAGCTGAGGTCAGTTTGACTCACAGCTAGTTAATGTAATTTGGACTTCTCAGCCTGCAGTGCCAGCAAGTATTAATTATGATCAAACTTGACATTATGAGCAAAAGTTTTGGTTGAATATAATTTTAGGAAGGCATCTGTGCCTTTTGGGCCTTGTTCCCAATTATGCAGGTTGTCTAGAAGATATTGCTTTAAGCGTCCTAATAATACGGTTTTTCATCTGAATTTTGCATATTACAATTTTTTTTTATACAGAGAAAACTGATGTGTCTTGAAGACAGTATGTTATTCTGGAAGCAGACATGATGTGAAGTTCTGGCTTCACACAATGTAGATTGTCCCACTCTGCACTGCACTGACGTGACCCCCCCTGAGTTCTGTGTGCTGTTTTGGGTGCCTCAGTGCAAAAAGCACATCAGGCTCTCACAGTGTGTCCAGAGATGGTTTCATGATGGGATATAGAATTTCCTTAGTCTCTCTTCTGGGATTTATTAGGAGGCGGGTGTGAAGTTCTTTGATGGAAATACTATTAACCTCAGCTGAGCAGGAATGTCAATACATGTAATGAAAAATGGTGATGGTCAGAAGCCTTGGATGTGGGGAAGAAAAGGCAGCTGGCTACCTGTAAGCAAGTGACATTTGATTTCTTGCTTTGTTTTTTCCCCCCTGTGTTCTGCAGTCTGAGATGGAGGGAGCAGTTGGTAACAGGAATTGAGAGGCAGAGCAAGCCAGTGCTGAGAAAATCAAAGCAATTGTCAAGCAGAGGCAGGTGAGATCTCCTCTTGGGACTGCAAAGTTCATAAATCTGTTATGCACCCTTTGTGAGTAAGGAGCACAGGCCTTGCACAGATTTGACATTCATGGGACTGCTTTACCAGCTGTAACTAACTGCTGTGGCCCTTGATCCCTCCTCATTATTTCCAGCTATGGCTCTTGAAAAAAGAGGAAAGGTCCCTGATACTCTGAAAGAAAACTAGAAACAGAGCTCTATGTGTAATTTTTTGCTTCCTTCCTGGTAAAAAGAGAAAAGTAGATGAAATTTATTTCATCATCATTTTTTCCTTATGCATTATTATGTAAGACAATTTTACCAAAAATACTTGGGAATTATCTAGGTTGAAAGGAGGGTCATGCTTTTGTCAAAGTATTAACTATTACTCAGTTTGTCTCAGCCCGTGCTCCTATTATTCCTGGGTATTTTGATGTGTTTTACTGATAAACACTGGGAAATTAAAGAGCTGTTGAAGTTGCTGTAATTGTTAAACATGAATCACATCTGATGCTGTTGACTGCAGCTGTTAGCTCTCTTTATGGGTGAAGGGGGACTGCATGATAGCTGCTAGGGGAGGCTGTGCTGGGAGCCCACAGCTGGTGCACACCCCAGGTTCTGGGTTTGTCTTTAGATATTCTCAAGCAATCAGGGCCATGTGCTCCATTTGGGCTTAGAATCATCTTATTCATGATGACTGCAGGGAAACCTGGTCCCAGGTAATACTTGAGAATAAGAAAAGGTATTTCAATCCAATCTGTTAAGGAACTCTTGCACATTTTGCCCTCTTTACTAGGGAACAAAGTACTAATGTTTGCTTCTCCTCTCATAAGACATTGCTTGCTATTGACAATTCCCAGCATTTAGAAGAAGGAGGAAGTTGTTAAAAGCACAGGGATTGATTGAAGTTCAGGTCTCCCATTTTTTCTCCATTTCAGTCAAAAAAATCCCTAATTTTCTTCCCTCAACATTTTCTCAATCTCTCTAAGCACAGTATTACCTTGCTTTAAAAAAAAAGAAAAGCAAGTAGTGTTTTTTATTCTGAGAGCTCAAACAAAGTATCATGACTTTTCTAGTTTCAGGGGTCTGTGCTGTCACTTGTTTTGTCCATCTGCTGCTGTGCCTGTGGGATGGGTTTTCTGCCCATCTGTGACTTCATTCCATTATCTGTGTGCCTGGCTCTGATCAGGCTTGTCTCCTATTAATGTGCTGTGATTCTGTTTGCTATTCCTAGTAGCAATCACTCGATGCTTCTCTTTTCACCTTATTTCTGCTTGGTGCCTTTGATTAGTGTTTGTCCTTTCTGCTTCACTGTGGATGGTGGCTGGGGAAGAACAGGAATAAGTTTTCCCTCCTACAGAATAAAAAACAATGGTTTATATGCTATCACAGAGCTCACTTCAGGTGACTTCTTGCCAATCTAGTTTCACTCTTGGCACTGACACTGCTCAGTTCGTGTCTGTTTCTTTTAGAAAGGCTCCTACTCTGCTGGTGAGAATCCCTTCCCCCCTGCTTTTTAAGAGAAATCTTCCCTGCTTTTATTTCTAGATAAAACTGTAAAGGCTAAATAGGGCTCAGAGTCATCACTTGTTTCAGCTGAAGCTTTGAGTGTTCAGGAAGGCCTGTCGTGTTTATTTATCTGTTTGGAAATGAGCAAGCTATAGAATAAGTGAATGTAGAATGGGAGTCATGGAGTCTTCACTGAGCTTTTCACCACTTTCTCACGAGCCACTAACAGGCAGGCCAGCATATCCAGAAAAAAATACCCCAGTTCTAAGGTCACTGAATGAAAGCAGGGCTATTTTGCCCCCTCTCCAAATCTAGAATTGCATCTCTCTGTCCGTCCTTGAAGTGGCTTAATCTAAACTAGTTCAAGTGTTACATTGGAGTACATTTGATCTGCTTTGTTTTCTTAAAATCATGTTATCATCCTATTGGCCATGTTACTCATGTATCACTGCTTTCTGGTACTTGATTTATTGTTGAGCAAACCAGCAGGATGATTTCAGTGTTCCAGGTAAACTACTGAAATCCCTAATGGTTGGTTAGAAGTTGAAAAAGCAGTGGAAAAGGAAATAGAAAACATAGTCAATTGAATGTCTATGTCCCATCTTTCTTGATTTCAAGAGGATTTGCCTTCTATGGATAGTGAATAGCTCCTTATGAAGATGCTTTCATTTACTTGCCAAGCTTCTGGAATTTTAAGGAGGTAGCCAGGAGTCAATTTTGTGGCTTGATTGACTTCTCTTCATAAAGAATAGAAATACAGAACATACACTTCTCCAGAAAGTCACACTACTCTTGTAAATCCAGAAGCACCAGCTGTTGGTATGGTTTTGCTTCAGGCTGAGTTTGAAATTGCTTGATGCATTAGCACTGTACTTGCTTACCCTTACAGGGTTGGATCATGTTAAATGTAGTTAGTTTAGTTTTGAAAATCTTATTTTTGTGGTGCTTGGTTTGTCGAGGGTATTGGTATCCCTGTAGCATTTGTTTTTCTTGAGCTTCAGTATATGCTCCGAGCCATGACTTAATGTAGCTCTTGTCTTAAGGATTAGATTTGCTGCTGTGAAGGGCTTTTCCTCCAGCTTGCTTGGTCCCAGAAGCAGAAAAGTGTTCAGTATTTAACTATTCCTTGTGTATGAGGTGTGTAGAATCGACCATTTTGACTCCTACATGCCTCCTACCAAGCCACATATTGGTCATCACTTTGCCAATCTTTTTTACAGTGTCTTACAGAGAAAAGTGTAATGATAAAAGGATTTTTCCAAACTTACGTCCATTCAAAGTAAACAGAGCATATAAGAAGGAAATCTCTAGTGTCTTTTCCCCTTTCTGCTTTGGTGGAATTGGTATTCCCTGTGTGTGCACCAATATATAGGCTTTTGTCTGCAGAAGCAGGCATGCTGATAGTTTTTGTAAAAATCATTTCTGTGTTAGTCCAAGATAAAACTAGTAATAAAAACCTCTTTTCCTTCTGAAAGTCAGTGTGGACCAAGTCAATTTTATTATCTTGTCTGCCATGTATGAGAGTCCTGGTGGATATGTTCTCAGCTTCTGCTTTATTACCAAAATATGAACAGGGAAAGTAAAATTATAAAAAAAAATAAAAGGTAAGAGCATATCACAATCTCCAGGAGCTATAAGAAAATGATAAGAACTGGGGCATGAATAAGTAGACGAATTTTATCGTTTCTGCTTTATCTCTCCATGCCACAGCACAGAGCCCTTAACTTTCCCTCCACTTGAGAACAGTAAATTAATGTTCTGACTAGGAGTATTGAGAAGGAAAAGAGGAGAAAATGGAGTGAATTTTCACGGAAAAGACAAGCTGTTTCGTACTTCTGCTCGGCTCCGAGCTGCTCCGTGGCCCCCGAGCCCTGCAGGTGGCAATCTTGCTCTGCGTGCGAGCAGCGATTCCCAGCCGCTCCCGTCCGCAGCTGGGAGCCTGTGGGTTAAGGGCGAGACCGAGGGGATGGCAGCAGATGAAAAGAGAATTTATTTTTTTTTTCCACTTCTTTTCTTCAGCTTTTAAGTCTTGCATCCCTCAATATTTCCTCACAACTCCTTAATCCCCGGGACTCGGCGCAGCAGTTAGCTGGCGAGGAGGGGCGGCAGCCGGGCTGCTGGCTGGGCTGGGGAGGCAGAGCTGCAGCAGGGATGCTCTCCCTGCCTCAGCACCCAAAGCCTCCCTCCTGCGGCTGTTCCGGGCTCCAGTGGCATCACTAAAGGAGTCTTAGCTTCGTTTTCCCTTGTGCAGCATGACCCCGATGTTCGCTAAGTTCACAACTTCCTTGAGCTTCTGTCAAATGGAAATTGTTCTGTGGAAGGATGGCTGAGGAGGATGTGGTCCATTCCAGTTCTAGTGTTTGGTGATTATTCACCTTTAACCTTTATCAGCAGGACCTAGAAGAGTGAAGGTCTGAAATTTAGAGCATGCTTTGGAAAATGTAATAATTTTTGGGATGAAGATGAGAAAAGGAAAAAACTTTGTGATCAGTTTTAAGAGAAACAGGGCTAAGCTGACTTCAACACTGTATTTGCAAGTAGTTTCCTGCCTGTATTCTTTTACAATAAAATTGACTTGGCTGGGTTTTATGTACCACTGAAATTATATAAGCGATTCTCTCTCTCTCTCTTTCTCTCTCTCTCTCCATATATATATATATATATATATATATATATATATATATATATATATATACACCTTAGGGTTACACTAGGATTAAAATCTTAGCAGCTATGATTGGATCTGAGACTTTATTGACTCTAAAACTTCCTATCCATAGATAGTCTTTTTTTTCCCCAATCTCTTTTGAGGGGTTGAGGAGGCTGGACAGATCCCCAAAAATCTTTCTTAGACTCAGCTCTGCAAAGTAAATATTTAGTTGATGTTGCATATTTCAGCAGAACACTCAATACACCAGGGAAATCTGGGAGAGAAAACCTGTGACTGTGAACTGCAGAGCAGTAACTCTGTTCAGTTCAGTAGAGGGAATCAATGTATGTGGCTGCAGGAAAGGGAGTGAATTCAGAGCTCAGAATAAGGGATAGCAGTCCTGTCTGGATGTAAATCATGCAGCAAAAGATCATCATCCTTGCTCTCATATCAGTATATCCCTTAAAGGATTTCAAAACCTGAAGGGTGTAAGCATGGGCCTGACTTAATTCTAAGATAAAATGGGGATGCAATTTTGGAATGAAATGAGTATCTTATCATCTGGCCACTTGCACCCCTAATCTGTAGTTGGTCTAGGCATGCAAAGGGAATGTGATAGGATGAACCTGCAGTGATTTAAGCCAGTTGGAATTCTGTGTGGTTACAGGTCCATTTTTCCTGCCATGCATCTGGCCCTAAGGTGAGCTGGCTTAACTGGTTGAGGCCAGCTTTGTTTTTTCTCACTAGTGATTAGCTTTCAGTGGGATCCTGGAGCTGTTTGTTTCCAAGTCACACAAATGTCACCTCCCCTGAGAAGGGAGACTGGTTTTGTGGAATGGGCTGTTATGACAACACGCCTTAGGCTTGGCTCTCGTGCATCAGAGCAACGCAAGTGATAACCTGTGTTGCTTTCTTCTAAACCTACTGATAACCCCTCGTGTGAGAGTATGGAAAAAAGTGATGCAACAACAAAGATCTGCAGTGTAGTGAACTCCAGAGAGGCTGGTGCACTGGGAAGAAGGAAAGAAAGCTGCATGATGCAGTGTTTTTATTGTTCAGCATTTCCCTCGGGCTGACATTATTCATTCCTGTGTTGTTTTTTTTCCTTGACTAGCCACAGATTCAGATCTAACCCTAGCCTGGCCTTTTGTGAAAGTTAAATGGCAGCTCTCCACAAGAAGAAAAATCAGACCTGCTTTTAAAGCTCCATGGGAGATGGAGGCAGGAGGCTTTTCTTACCCTGAGGTGGACAGAAGTGCTGCTGACTGAAAGCTTTTTTGGAAGCTATGCAAGGAATTATCCCAATGCACAGCTCAATTGAAGGGAAAAAGATCTAACAAGCCTGAGTAGGTAATTTTTCATTAAAGTGTTAGTGAAGCTTGACATTCTTAATCTTGTTCTTCCACAACAGAAATCTGCTTCCAGCATAAACTATGTTCTAGAGGAGGGCTCAACAGGCAGGTCCTAATAAACCTGCTCAAGAAACTTGTTTTTCTAGAAGACCTCTTCAATCACTCTGTACAGATTTGGTTTTCACTTCATAGGAAACGAGCAAAAGAAATGGTCAGGCTTTCCTTTGTGTGCTACAGCAGGCAGTTTGCTCTATGCTGAGCAACTTAAAGCTCAAACAGTTCTTAACTGAGTTCTTAATAGCTGTTCTTTACTAAATAGGTTTTCTTTTTATTTTTCTTTCTTGTGAAATGTTTCTCTCTTTTAAAAAGATACTCCTTATAGGAATGCTTCCACCAGAAAATATGGATCACATAACTTGATTCTGTCAGTTCACATCTCTGAGTGATGAAAACAGGATTCTGCCTTGTTACTGAGTAAACACAGAGTAAAATTTTACTTTTTAGTGTATGGATTAGTGCTACCTCTGTCATTCTGGGGCTGGAATGTCTTGCAAAACACAAATGGAAGGGTCTTCACACAGATCTCTGAGAAGGAAATACTCTTATACCTTTTAGACTGGGAAACTACATTCTCCCTCCATGTTTGTAGTCCAAGTGCATCCATGCCCAGCATTGAAATGCAATTTTTAACTTCTCCCACAGTCATTACACAAAAGAATTACATTAAATCTGAGCTAAAGCACAATTATAGTCTGGATCTAACAAAGGACAATGAACTAAGCAAATTGTCTATGAACTGGAAATTAAAATTTCAGGTCTGAGACCTGTGTGAAACGAGTTAACCTCTGTAATTCATGGTGCTTTGCCTTGTTGGAGAGATGCTATGGCACTTTCTTTTCCGGCAAAAGAGAGGTTTCTGTGTTTGTGGACGGAAGGGTGGTGTCCTGTGTCTGGATGCTGGGGTTAGCACTGGCCAGCTGCAGGCAGACCTGGTGTAGCTGCAGTGCAGGTTGCTGCTTTCAGCTGCAGGCTTTGATTTGTGCTCCTTGCCAGTCACCTGTAAATGGAACTGCCAGCGCTGCAGGGAAGGAAGGAGTCAAGGGCCAAACAGAAACAATGCAAGCCTTACTGGCCTGGGGAGAGCAGGATCTGTGCTCAGCCCTTCAGCTTTGAAATAAATCCAGAGCTGCGACAGAAGCCAGTGCCCTTTTTGCTCTACTCATCCTCTCCTGGAGTTGATGATAACTCCTCTCCCCATTGGAAACATGAGTTTTTCTGAGGCCACAAAAGTGGCTCAGGATTAAAAGGGCAGCTGGGCTTTGGGCTGGCCTGGGAGAGGTCAGAGAGCAGAGCTGGCAGCTGCTGGGGTGGTCAGTGTGCCTGCTGAGGGAGCTGGAAGAGGGTGTACCCAAAACTGTCCTTGCTTCTGTTTAAAGCACCTTTAAAACTTAGGCTGCTATGAAAAAATACAATGGAGGCAATTTTTTTCCCCACTTAATGCTGCTTGGTAAATCTGTGTGCTTAAATCATAACTTAGTGCTTATACTATATAATCATAACTTAATGCTATATATTTTACTTATAACTTAATTATATATCAGCATTTTCTTTGTAAATGGATGTGTAGGTTTTAAAAAATATTTTCTCTTCCATTGTGGTAACACTGGAGCATGACAGTTCTCAGGAAGGTGGATCTGTCTTTTTGTAGGGAGAGAAAAAAAAGCCATGTAATCTGGTAAGTGATGGAATGTGGCTGTAATGACCAGTTAATGAGAACCATTATGGCTCGTTTGTGCAATCTATTAGTTCTTATAAAATGCTTCCTGAGGGTCTGGGCACTTTAGGTCACAAATATAAAATTAGAGAACAGGGGTTTTTTAATGATTATTGGGAAAACGGTGATTTTTAATAAAAACTCCTGTCTGATTTTTCAGAGATGCTGTAAAGAAAAAGACTTGTAATGGGTCTTTTTAAGTAGATATGTTTAACTTTCTTTGACCAATTCTGATTTTCATCTTTAGAGACTTCTCTGTCTTTTATGTAGAAAATTGTTCTGGCTGCAGCTGGTAGGAAATAAACAATTTACTAAGGTGATTTACTTCATGATTTATCTAAACAGATGATATTCCTACAGCTGAACTTTTGGAAGAATTTGCTTTTGCTTTTTTGATAGTTTGATAGTTTTTTTTTTTGGTTTTTTTTTTGTTTGTTTGTTTTTTTGTTTTTTTATAGTTTCTAAATGCTTCAACTATTCCTACTTAGACTGTCAAGTTGTATCTTCTATTTTCCCTGACTCCTAGCAGTCTGCATTTTCTGGGATTTGTGGTTGCTGTTGGGCTTGGTCTGTTTGATGGAAATTATTAGCACATGCTAACATAACCATCTTGTGAGAGTACTTGGTTTTGTCTTGTGAACCCCTTGACTTAATCTTCATCGTGTTATCATTCTGTCTTGTGAAATTGCTGATTGCTTTTTGGCAGTTAATACCCATGCATTAACTTTCCAGCAGCCTTTGCAATGCAAAATTCTTCTGTATTGCTCTTTACAAGCAACTCCTGCAGGGTTCTGTAAATGATGTTACCCTGTTGCAGGTCTATTGCTGTGGGTTCAGCTTGTACAGCTGTTCACATTAAAAGCAACTAAGAAACTTTGTGGGAGTCATTGTTGCAGATGTCGATTCTAACTTTGCACAGCTAAGAAAGCCTCAGGCATGATATTTTTCACTATCATCACTTTTTTTTTTTTTTTAGATGGCTCTAGGACACTGTATATGCTGATTGTATCCTCTCATTCTGCTTCCTGTCCCTAAGCTTTGGCCAGCTGGACAAAGAAGAGGTTGCATTCAGATGGTTGTACTTGACTTAGCCTTAACTTGCAAGCTCTATAATTTTCTTGCCTGAAGTATTTTTAAGTTTGAAGTTCAGCTCATGTCTCAGTGACTAAAGGAAGGAAAAAAAGAGACTGAAGGAAAGGAGGTTAGGCTTGCGGCAAAGCTTTTTTTAGGACTTAAAGAACTTCTACCTCCTGTGTTCTGTGTGACTCTGGGCAACTTCCTGGACTCAAGTTCTAAGTTCACTTAAAAGTACATGCTGAGGCTAACAAAATGCATTTCTTTTTCATTTTTATGTAATTGTGGATGATATTTTTACTTTCTCTGTGGCATTTAGAGCTTGGCCCATTGGGGCCATTTGGAGAACTTGCTTAAAGACGTTTTGCCATCTGAAGTTCTTCGACCCTGGCAGTGCCCTCCCTCTGGTGCTCTGCTGTGGGGTGTTACAGTCCTACCTTTGGTCAGTTGTTTGTGTTTATTGTGAGGTGCTGAAGGCAGGCTGATGCTTTTTCATCATTTTGGGCAAAGACTGGACTTGATCTTGGAGGTATTTTCAACTTATAATGATTCTCTGATATACAGATTCCTTGTGGATTAAATATTACTCCTTTTTCAGTTTAGAAATTGTAAAAAAATAACTTTATTAATGGATTGGTAGGTTTAATTTGCTGCTGTTTGTCAGGTGAGAGAAAAACCATGTATCTTACTTGCAGAGGACTGGAGGGTTACCTCTCTTGCATGATGTGTCTTAGTGCAAACAGGAAACAAAAAGAAGTCATGGAGCATCTCGCCTGAAGTGGAGTGGTACAGCGGAAATAAGATGTGAAATCTGAAATCTGGTGTCTTTTGGGAAGCGCTGGCAGAAGACGTGGAGAGTGGAAGGCACTGCTAATTGCTGAAAATTATCAACACCTTTTTCATGTCCAAAACAATGTAGGTGAAGATGATTAGACTTAACTTTAGGTCTGTTAATTTTCTGATAAATTTGATGAAAGCTCAAGATTTTTCTTCTGGCTGTTTTTTTTTTTTTTTTTTTTTTTTTTTTCCTTCCTAATGACGGCTCTTGATAAAGATTAGGAAATATTGTTTGCTGTTAGTAGTGAAACACTTAATGGTGTTTCTTTAAAAGATATCAGGTCTTCATAAATGTCAAAATGATTTGACATGATTCAGCAAAGGGCTGGAGTCTTGCCTACAGGTCCTTGGTAGAAGAAAGCAGAAATGCTGCAGGTTCTGGTTGAATGTTCTGGCACACATGTGCAGACACAGCAACTCAGGGAATTTATTATTAAGCAATCCCAAACCCAAGCCTGGGCTTGGTTCTGTGCTTGCAGAAGGGAGACTCTGTTTTGAATTACTAGGGCAGCATCTGGTATAGGGCTGAGTAACAGAAGACTTGAATATGTGTGATTTTTCATCTGTCTAAAGCAGGCAAGGAAAAGTTTGTCAGTAGTCAGCAACTTAGAGAATATTAGCTTTGAGTTGGATTGTACTAATTTCTGTGGCAGCTCAGAGAGGAAGTTATGTGTGGAGTGACTAAATGCTGGTGCCCAGCTTCTTTAAACACCTATTTTTTCTTTTTTTTTTTTTTTTTTTTTTTTTTAATTGCCTGCTTTATGAATTCAGGCTCACCTTTTGGAAGGTTACAGCCTGGTATTTGATCATGGATCTGTTCTTTCTGGAGACAGAATTAAAGGGTGATTGACTGTAATGTACCTTATGATTGGCTTTGAGAATATGTTGATGATGGGAGGATTATTGAAGGCCAACAAGTGACTTCTATTTCTATGTTTGCATGTGGTAGGGGAATGGTGGTTGAGATTTAATGAGTTTTTAATCCTTTCATTCTACTGTTTCTATATAGGTTCAAATTAAGAGGCACATAAAATTAAAATGGGGTTTCCAATAGTCCAGCTTGTGCTAATGTTAATTGTAGGTATGATATTTTCTGAAAATCCCTTTGCTAGGATTTTCTTCTCCTGAGAAGCTGAAGGGCCTCAGCTTCAAGTGTAAACAATTTGTTATCTGCTGCTGTGGGATGCAGCAGGTGCTTCCTCGATTGGTCACTGTGGGATGTTTCTGCTTGGTGGCCAATCCAGGAGGCAGCAGCTCTCGGACTCTCTGGGAGTCACAGAACTTTGTTATTCATTCCTTTCTATTCCTGTCTGGCCTTCTGATGAATCTTTCTCTCTGTTCTTTGTAGTACAGTTAGAGTGTGGTCTTTTTAATGTAATATATATCATATTATAATAAACCAGCCTTCTGAAATGGAGTCAAGATCTCTCCTTCCCTTCACCAAGTCCTCACTGCCCTGAAGACCACCGCATTAGTTAATTCCAGTATTTCTTCCTGGAACAGACCTACAGCACAGTGATCTACATTTTATTACCAAATCTTGGGGAATGGGATAGGGGTACAGTGAGAGCAAGTTAAAAATATTCTTGTGTTTCATCATTTGCAGATCAATATCTAATATCTAAGCCTGTATTGTTCCTACTGCTGCAGAAGTGTCACACGTGGGTTGAAGAACATTTCAAGAGCTCCCACTGACAGACGTTTTCAAAACACCAGCTACAAGGAACTGGTCTGTGTAGGTAAATCCAAGGGGTCTGCCACGCCCAGCCAGTGCCCAGGCAGCTTCTTTTAGTGGTTGCACTTTTGTGGGTTTCCAAATGCAACTGGTATTGCTCTGCCAGGCTAGGGGGGAGTGGGGGGAATTGCTGGAGCAGGATGTGCTCATGCCCCATCTCTAATCACATCCCTTTGTCTCCACACCACAGTCTGTGCTGCTCAAGCTGTTTATGAACACAGTCCCACACCTGGTGCATGTGCTGCTTCCCAGGGGAAGGTGTTACTGGATGATAAAACATTGTCTGATTGATTGTGCAAACTGAACACTCATGATAACTGAAGTTACTCTTACCTTAGACAAAAGTGTTGGACTTTTTTTTTCTTTTTCCTGAAGAAAAATGCAGATAACTGAAGGAATGTGACATGCCCAATTAAGGTTTTATTTTTGACCTAAATTAGGAGAGGCTAAGTACAGTGATTTCAGTAATTAATTGCTTATGGATACAGGAGGAAAAGTGTCAACTCTTCTCTTTCATCAGCATAGGATCAGTCTGGTCAATCACTGGCAGTCCCTGGAGGAGACAGCAAATGTAAACTGATACTTAGTCTTCAATATTTAGTAACAGCTTTTCCCAATTCCTCTATTCTTAGAATGTGATGACAGATAAAGCAATAGCTTAAATTATTAAAACAATTTCCTTATAAATTTCTCTCTGACAACATTGTTAATAAGGCATCAGGGACAAGTTGTACTATAAATTACCTGCATAAGAACCTGGTATATAGTTTTTTGTTGTCAGTTTGGTACTCTGAGGAATTTTATACCTCTGACAGCTGACCTCTGGATGCGTTCCAGGGTAACCTGCAAAGATGAGCTGTATTCCCTCCATAAATAGGGAAGGTGGACATTTGAAGACATGTGTCCCCTCATTCCCTTAGTAGGAAGAATGTTGTAGCAACTGATAAATCAAATTATCAGTTTGAGGTCTACCAGGCTAATTATGAACCCTGAATAATTCAGATGTTTAGAGTTTGTGAAATCTGTTTTGAGACTAAGGGGAAGGTGATACTTCTCCACTTCTTATTGCCTGAGCGTGCCATAATGGTTTTTTCAGAAGTACTACTCCGAGTGTTAGAGCTTTTCCACCACACAAATACAATTAGGGTTTTGTTGTGATTTGAAAATTATTATTACAGCACAGAAAGCAGTTTTGTTTAATGGCAATAGAAATTTAATCTCATTGTCTCTAACACGAGGTAGGTGGGGAAGGCAGGGAGTAGAAATTGGCACAGAGAAGGTAGCCAGTTTTGAAGAAACTAAAAAGTAGCAATAGAATTAAAACTAAAGGAAAAACTAAAAACATTTTGAGAAATAGTAATCTGTGAGTTTTTGGTTTAATTGATTCAGCATTTGGAAGCCCCAGGATTTTGGGATGGGGAATTTATTCTTTCTACTCTCTTCCATAATTTAAATAGCATTTCCATCTTTTCAAGATAGAGAAAATTGCAGGGAGAGATCTTGAGTATCAAATAAAAGAAGTTCATTGAAAACATGAGGAGCAAAAGATACCATGGGGTTTTTTTCTTCCTTTTCCAATCAAAGGTATTTGAGTGCCCAAGTTACAAGGTACTTAGATTTCATCTAATTTTCTGTCAGAAAATTCCTAACTAGCTCAAAATGTTCAAAACTGGGAATAGGATCCACAAATGGCTTATACTTGGCCTTGTGCTTGTTCATTGTTCTTGGTGTCTGGAATCCTTCACCTCACTCATTGAGGCACATATGTATTGATTTTAAATAAAGTTCAAAACCAACACAGGGGGAATAGTCTTAGTCTTTGCTATCCAAATTCTGGTCATAACTACTAGATCTCTAAGAATCTCTGTTAAGATGATGCTGTATATATTGGAGTACCTATCTTTTTTTCTTCAATGTAAGTGATATCCTTCTGTTGTGTGTGTGCCTAGTCATGTAGTAGCCTGTCTGAGGAGCTTTGGGACATGCTGCAGAATTATATTCACATCAATGCATTTGAAGTTGCAGTCTTTGAAGGATCTCTAAAAGAAAAAACCCAACAGTTATGTGAGCTGTATTTGGGATCAGGGAGAGAGGGAGAAGTATGTTCAAAATCATTGGGTTTGTGGTGGTCTAGCAGAATTGTCATCCTGAGCTGAGTTATTTTAAGTGATGTGGGAATTATTTCTTTAACACATACACACAGAGTATTTGTAGAAAGCTGATAAGAGAAAACGTTGCAACTCTCATATAATATTGAGATAAAAGTCTAAATTAGTAATTGGAGTGACTTGGATTAAAATTAAGTGTAACAACCAGTTCGGTTAAAAGCAGGTAGAAATTTAGGGGTGTAACTTCTTGCTTCCTGCTGATACACCTGATCTTGTTTGAAGATTTTGCCATGCTGACGTGATGAATGGTGCTCAATGTTCTAGGAGGCATCAAAGATGTGGGATTTGGTAAAGTTAATGAAATGTTATTTGCAGGAAAAAAGTAGTTTCTCTCCCTTTTCTCTCAAATTAAACTGGGACAAGAAGCCTTTGCTCTACCTGGGAGCAGGGGTACATCTTGATGAATGAGGGCCTCCTTGTTTATAGCAAGAAAAACCTGACTATTTTGCACCCTATTTCTTGTGAATGTTTAAGCAACTAAGTATGTTAAAGCTAGTATTTTGTTTTTCTGGTCTAAGTTGTTTCTTAGCCTATCTGATTGACCTAGATTATTGTTCAGTTTGATGGTTTTGTTTCACTTTTCTGTTTTATGAAGACATGGTTTTCTTCAAGACCAAGTGCCCTTTAGGTCTTTTAGCTGATGCAGAAATGGGTGGAACAGCCAATTTTGGATGTGGTGTTTATTTCCTCTAATGTGAGCTGTAATTGGAGTGATTGAGGTTGATAGATTAGTTTTTGGCCAAATAAGTACATTTTTCCTTTAAAATGTAGGGAGCAAGAATAGCCCTTTATCCTTCTGAGACATTAAAAGCTTTCTTAATGGCACTGCAGGTTTTCTTTATTTATTTATTTTAAATGTAGCTTTTCTCACTTTACTGGGGAGAAAAAAACCCCAGAATTGAAGACACAATCAATTCAAAAAACATTGCTTTTTACCCTCCTGTATTAAATTATTTCAGATTAGTTGGTGGTTTACATTTTGAAACATGTTAATTTCAATGATGTGGAAATGACATTTGCAATTTAGCTGCTTGTTGATTGAGTGTTTCTGGAACAAGCTTTCCTTTTCTTGTCAGAAGAGGGTCTAGTAAAAAGGTAAAAAAAATGAATTATGAAGAAGGTGATTTTCAAACATTATTGAATGGAGGTAAAATTCTGCATTCAGGAGGCGAGGAAACCAAAAGTGAAAGAAAACCTCTTTCCTTGTGCCATGAATCATGACAGAAAACGCCACTGCAAATGATCAAGGTTTATATGTTGTGATACTCTGGCAAAACCAAACTCAGGTAGGCCTCTGGAAAACTAGCTTGAGCTATTTACTAAATATCACACTTTAAAATATTATTCTATGCCTGCTTTCCCTATTCCTCAGGCATACAGATAATCTGGCATTCTAGAAACTCTCTCAGTTGGGTGGCATACCTGAACACCCAGGACATCAGCTTTCAAATAAGGAGAGAGTTCTGGCTATTGTGTCATTCTGGGGTTTCAGACAGTAATCTGATGGCCTGACTCGATGGTTTTGGGTGGCATGTTCAGAGTGACTTTGTTCTGACTGGGTTTGCAGTAAATGACTCAATTAATTGACTGGTTTCATAAAGCTTTGTCTGTTTGTGAGATGGCTGTGGAAATCCCTCCGTAGCAAGCACAGAGAGGTTGGTTGCTCTGTGTTTTCTTTAGCATACCAAGGATCTGTCATTGTTCACACAAATCATATGGAGAAATAAGCAGAAAATGAATGGGCTCTTGTAACCATACCTGCATCTCCTCTACAGATATATTGTCCCAGAAATGGAGTTCAGGTCTTGATTCAGCAGGAGTTTAATTTTTTACAAGTGCTCAAAGTCGGAACCCTGTGACATCCAAACCAGCTCTTATGACTGTGATGCTTGTGTGACTGGGTTTTACTAAAGGTCTTTATTTCTAATTTCTTTGGATAGGAATCTTTGCAGAGACATCAGTGGGAGCGCCCTGCTCTGTGATACCACATCAGGAGTAAAGTCACAGGTCCTCCACGGGGTCAGAGTCAGAGCAGAGATTTCTTTGGCCAATGCCTCTGAGTTGGTGATAGCCAGGGATTGTTACAGTGTTGAAGAGAAAAGGGCAACTCAAGTGCAAATTTCCTCCTGCAGATAATCCGTGTTAGAGGGAGCCTTAATCAAAGCCTCATTACTGTAATGAAATTCTCATATAAAATGCAGGACACTTGATATCATTTATCTAAATTAATTATTCTCTACTGCTAAAAGCAAGTTGTATAAAAAATTATTTGTTCTGCCTATTCATCCCTTTTTTATCAGACCTTTTCCTACTCTGATGCAACATAAGGAGCAGAAGCAGCCTTTTTCATGGTGCTGAGTGGATTAACTTGCCTTGATCCCAGGCTAATAGATGAGTTATTTCACCCAAGACAGCTCTCAATAGTTTTAATAATATAATGTTTTCTGTGCCTAAATTGACAATCATTTTACAAGTAAGCAAAATAAAAAAAATAATTATTTTTAAATTATTATTTTCAGTTGGGGTTTTTTTGAAGTTGTAAAATAAATTAAAAAAAACCACAAACCAACCAATTTCATGCATGCATGCATGCATGCTAACACAAATCTCAGGTAGATTTTGTGCTTGTGATACAAATAATAAAGCTCCTAACATCTTTCAGATTATAAATTGTGTTTACACTTCAAATTATTTATTTGTAAAATAAAATGCATCAGATGAGGAGATTCTCCATCCTGTTAGAGTAAATGAAGACAAATGCCTCAGAAGCAAGGTGAATCAGCTTTAAAAACACTGAAGTATCATCCTGTGAGACACAAAGTGTGAATTCTGAGTAGAAGTTATGTCTTAAACTTTATTGCCCATAAACCTGTTGTTTTAAAAAGTTAGGGATGATCAGCAAGAATAAGCAAAAGCTGAATAGCTTGTTTCTGATCTGGCTGAAATGTTGAGCTTTCATCATGGCAGCAGTAGGAGACTGCAGCCTGGTGTCTTTATGGATTGGGGTAGAACAATGTCCAAGTTACTTGATGTGGATTACGGTTTGGTGTCCAGTTAATAAAGATAAATGAGTGAGAAAGCAAAACAAATGTGTCTTTAGTACTGGATTTGCAGTCCTACTCCAGAGCCAGGGTAACAGAGGCAACACTTGGAATCTGAGACTGAATCCTCCGGTTGTTGGGAGGAGGCTGCTGGGCTGGGCAGAGCAGTGGCTTTTACCTTGGCTCAGCACTGAGCTTTCTCTGCCCCCTGAGTGCCTGGGTGGGTGCTGTGGCACTGCAGGGCTGTGCATCCCGTGTGTGCAGAGCTGGGATCAGCTCTCTCCATGCTCCCCTCGTGGCTCTCCCATGAAGATGCAGACAATGACATGTGGTTGCTGAGCTGTAATGGTGTGGGATATTAAAATCAGGTTGTCCTTACAGAAACAGACGTGTGGGTTGTCAGAGCTGTTGCATGTTGAAAGCTTGCTCACAAACTGGAGCTGGCAGACTGGATTGTGTGAATGCTCTTCGTCTTGTCTGAGCACACAAGCCTTCGTTTTCTTAGTGGGAGGTTCCTGAAGAGTTTTTTAAAAGGATGACTCACTTTGATATGCACTAGGAGCAGCTGTTGTGCTGGTTCTTAGCTCTCAGCTGGTACCCAAAGCTGGCACGGTGTCTGCAGCACAAGGCTGATCACAAACCTGTGTTCAGGGCTCTGTCACACAGAGCAGGGCTGCACAGAGGGAAAGCAGCTTCTCAGCTCATCTCATCTGAGGGGGGCTGTCATGGCAGAACTGGTGTAGCATGCACAGAATCATTTACTGCTACTGGGTAAGCACCTCGAGCTGTGTCCTGTTGTACATACAGCTGTGTCCTGATGTACATACAGCTCCACAGGGCAGGAAATGGGCAAGGTTCATCATGGCTTTTAAATAGCTGAGGTTTAGCCATTGAAACAATCTTCTATTCCACAGTAATGTGGGATGTTAAAAGCAACTAATAGAAGTATTTCTAATATTACTTTCTGAGCCATTCTAATACTCCTTTGTAGTTATAAACTTAATTGTCATCCTGGATATTTTTTCCAGCATTTTCACTTTATCTGGGAAACTTTAAGCCAACTTATTTGTTCTTCTAACTTTTGAGCTTTGAATATTGGAGCTCTTCTTATCAGAATATTCTGTTGTAACTCAGACCATGTGAACCTGCCAAACTTTGCTTTGCTCGGGGTTCATGAACTCTTGATTCAGAAAAGAAAAAATTACTGTTTCTCTGTATGTGCCCAGAATGCACAAAGGCATTTTCCCAGGAACAGGTCATGTCTGCTCAGAAGGTTTTGTGGAACGTGTCCATTCAGCCTGGTGGCTAGTGTATTGAGTTGTCAGTGGGCAAAGAAGTGGAAACAAAATAGTCTTTGGAGGTCTTTTGAATGAATGCACAAATGCTGTGAAGGAAACTTGTGTTTCTTGTGCATTCTGGATAGTCCATAGCTAAATCCAATGGAGTTTCTCTCACTGAAGCAGAGGATGGTGAGTTTGAGTAGATTACCTTCAGGAAAAGTCAGCCTAATTAATGTTCTGTGTTTAAATTTGAGGGATATCTGGAAGTCTGGATAAGCACCTGAACTTTGTGGTACTCAGTTAAACTGTTTGAAGGTAGCTTGCTGGTACCTGGAAGTCCCTAACTTATTTTTTCCTTTATCTGTGAGACTTAGATTTTCCCCACACAATTGGCTTTGCTTGTCATTGACTCTTGGCAGTAGCAGCTTGCTCCCTGGCTAGCCCGAATGTGCTCAAATTCAGGTGGGAAAGGCCATTTTAGGCAAACATGAAAACAAAGGTCAAACTGACATCATTGCATATTCTGGAAGAATATGACAAGCACAAATTATACCAGCTTGGTCTAATTAAAGCCTCTAGGCAGACATGGTTAGCAGCTTCCAACCTTCCCAGTTTATACTGGTCATATTTTCACTTTTTATTTTTTTTTCAAACAAATTAAAATGGACACTGCAGCATCCTGAAATCACCCTTTGGCTTACTTCTGAGACTTGACTGAAGCCAAAGTTATGCAGGTGGTTCTGACAGCTGCACTCAGCAATAGATTCTAGTCTTGTGCCCACAGAAAGTAGGTTAATCTGCTGCTTCTGGCATTGTGGGTTAGAAGAAACTCTTTGAAAATACAATTGTGCACTGAAATGCTCTGTTTCCCTTCCCACTGTTAAAATACATTTAGTGAGATTTTCTTCTCCTTTGTTAGCAGTTATTAATGCTAATACTTTTAATTTTGCAATGCACTGTATTTCAGAACTGAGTTTGCTGAAATAAACAATTGAGTGATGTTTATTTTTTTGGCAGGTAGAATCAAAGTGCACTTGCAAATATTTGTAATTGTTACATCTGTGTGGGAATTTTTGTAATTTACTTCTATTAAGAAAAATACAATCACTTCAGTAAAATCAGTCTTTTGGGCAAGTTAGGTTTTTACTTTGAGCTCTGATGAGCTGGGTAAGTTTGTTTCCACTCAATGTAAATGTGGTTTCAGATTAGAACGCATGAATAACAAAAAGGCAAAATAACAGGCACGTTAATGGGCACTGATTAAACTCAGTGAGAGACACATGCATTATTCCTACATTATTAACTTTCTGACACAGTTTAAATTGCCATAAATTAAATTTGCATGAATGGTTTAGACCCCCTGTAGAATAAAATGCTTGGCTGTGATAATAGAGTAGAAGGAAATTTAAGTCAAAGGTGAAATCTTAACTGATTGAGAGCTGATGAAATTTCTTATCTGTGTTGACAGTGCAAATTCCTTGTGTACTCTGGGTCACCCTAATGGGACCAAGCATCTTCACAGTAATTAAATCACTCTCCAACACCTCTCTTTCTGAAATTGAGGCTCTAGGCTGTTTGTGATATACTTTTCTTGCTGTGTGTACGGGCCCTAGGGAGGTGGGAGAACCCAAGCACTGAAAGGAGAACAAGGGGAATGGAGACAGAATTTTACATAGATTTTTTTTCTTTCTTTCTTTAGTACATACATGCATGTATTTCTGGTTTCTATGAGCTAGACTTTATCTGAAAATCAGATCTGAGTATTAGAGTGAAGTTTTAGCTAATAAAATGCGCAAGTCCTTTTTGGAAGTGGAGGAAAAGTTTAGTATCTGTGTACAGTCTTAGGAGATGGAGGACTTGGGCAACTGTTATTTAATGCAAAACAATGCTGAAGATGTGTTTGTTAGGAGTTCTTTTGGGATGGATTAGCTCAATGAAGAGTTCATAGTGGGTTTATTGGAATTTGTTAACTCTTGTATAGTATAGGCATAGATATTAAATAGTTACCACACATATATTCTTGAATAATGAGGGGCTGGGGCAGCTCCATTCTTTTTGTATGTTTCTTTTTTTTTTTACCACCAATTGGGATCTCCAAGAACTGGAAGTGAAGGAATGTAGCTGAGATCATGCTGGTTTTGTAGCTTTAGTCTGTAGACATGTGAAGTATCAGACTGAGATGCAGGAGGTGTGGGAGGAACAGAAACTCTTCAGGCTTTTCCATGGCAGAAGCAGATGGGTGGATGAGGTAATTTACCTATCTGGACTCAGTCACAGCCACCTCCCTGGTCTGGGCAAAATCCACTTGCTGCTATGACAACAGGATACTGATTTGGCCATTTTAAGGAAAGGATGTGTATGGAGTATTTATAGAATCTCTAAAGTAGCTAGAAATACTTAGAATATACATTGTCACATAAATTATAAGAATGGTGATGTAGACATTTGTAATCAATATAAACTGTTATTACATAACCAGTTCTGCTTTCTAATACATGGAGAGAGTATTCTAAATAATGCAAGGAATTAACAATTCATGAAAAACAGCCACTGTGAGCTTCAGTCATTAAACACAACCTTTCAGATTTTTAGCATTAAGTTTCAGTTCCCAAATCAAATAGCTTCAGATGTATGTACACATGAGTCATGCAGTTCTGCTTTTTGCAACTCAATCAACAAATGAAACATAAGTGAAACAGTTTATTTTTGCTATTTAAAAGCCTCACATTTTATTCAGATCAGTCTTTTCAACATTTGACATGGTGACAAGAGCTTGTTATATATTAACTATTTGAAGAATATATCTAATGAGATTAATTAATTTTTGTCTTGACATCTGTCTCAAGCTTTTTTTTTTTTAATTTGGACTACAATATGGCTTTTTTTTGTAAGAGGTGTATCCAGGGTCTATGTCCTACTAGCTGAATTTTGGAATAATGAAAAATGGCTCCATGTATGTGGCATAAATTACTATGTTCCTGTCAGGTCAGACACACTTAATCTCCATGTCTGGTCTTGGGGGGAAAGTTCTCATGTTCTTTTTTCCATGTGAGGTTTCTTGTGTACCCAACCCCAGCTCTTATGTGGTGATGAGAGATCCCAATCTTAGGAAGGGGAGCTCTTCACTGTAAAATGCAATGTTATATGTGCCAGAGTTTTTGTGATCCAAGTGTACTTTAGCATTTAGTTTATGGCAGGTGTTAAAGACTTGTATGAAGTGACTTACTGCTATGGAGCCATTTGAGTAGATACTTGAAAAGAAAAATGCTTGTGGGGGTTTTTGTTTGTTTTAAAACTGATTCTGCCATGTGTTTGCTTGCCAAGTGAAATACTCTGTGACAGGGATGGAAGAGAAGAGATGTAAGCTGGTATGGCTGAGCAACAGCTCTGCTGACACTCCTGTTCTGAGAGGAAATTGTACCTTCTTCTAGTTTGTCATTCCACATTCCTTAAATCTGTCTTTGCCATAAAAGACTGTTGAAGGACAATACAGAAAATTCAGAAGCTTCTGCTTCCTTAACAGTTTTAATGTAAATTTAAAAAGTAATTTAATACATCAGTCGGATGCTTTTCATTTGATTGCTTTCACTTTCAGTAATATCCTGCAGAAAATACTGATTTAGAGGAAAGGAATACCTGTGTAAGAACAGCTCTTCTTTGCTGATCCAGATTCTGTTGTGTTGCCTTACAAGAGCAGGAGAGCAATGATGGGTGCTTTTACAGGCCATTCTACATTTGTATCTTCTTGGGGTGTATCTTTCTTTTCCTCCTTGCTGTCCCTCAGACAAGTCTTTGGTGTGCATTGCATCTACCTGAGGCACAATGTGTTCTTTCTCAAAGACCAGAAGATGTTTCAAGAAGAAGGAAGAAGCTGCCCATGTTCCAAGAAGAAGGAAGAAGCTGCCCTGGCTGCCTTCTCAGTCAGGCTGGGTTCACAGCACTGATGGGCTTTGCAGTTAGGAGTAAGATTTTCAAGCAGAACTAGAAAAATACCTTTGATAAACTTTGATAAAGACTCTTGTGGTCTAATCAGATAGGTGGATGTTTGCTTTTTACTTTCTATAATCCTCTGTTGTTCTAGACTATTTGCTTGAGATAGGTGTGACTTTTTAGATGAAAATCCCTTCCTTGCTGGTGTTGCTGAAGGATCAATAATTTGCAATATAGGATTGGGATTGGTTTGTCTCACTGACAGAGGCAGGTCTCTGCAATGGTTCAGAATTTCCAGCCTGACTCCATGGGTTATAACTAATGGCACACCAGCTATATTTCTGCTGCAGAAAATGTGCAATAATTATATTGAAATGCTTCTATTTTTAGAATGTGTTAGGGTCCCTTAGGGCCTCGTGTTTAGACCAGCTGTTGTATTTTTTTTTGTGAGTTATTTGGTTTTTTCCCCTGGAATTCTAGCAATTTGCCAAATGAAGGAAAGCATTTGAGTAAGGGCAATATATCTTACAAGGCAATATATCTTAAATGAGAAATCTGCTTCAGTAGCAGAGTGCTTGAAAGGGATAAATGTGAGGGATTAATCTGAGAGGAAAAAGTCACAAGAGTATGCTGTGGTTTATCTTAAAAAACCTACTTGGTATAAGAAGGTTTGACAAAATGGTGTGTGTTTACCCACTATTTAGAGTTGAAAAGTTGTTTGTTTGCTTCCATCTAGAATGTGTTAGACTGTGAATTTTGAGGAAGAGAGAATCCTCTTCAGTTTGGAGAGAAAAAACAGCTTTTTAAAGGAAGACCCGAATCTGAATGTCTCTAGGACATTCAGGTTTTGGTAGCGTGCATATCGTACAGGGTTCTTCCCGTATGAAGCCATTGCAGAATGAGAGTATTTTTGTTTTAATTCTTCTTTCATTCTTGCAGGTGTTGGCAGTGACAGATGCACTAAAGTGCTACATGCACTTTAGCCAGGAGAAATGACACAGCAGAAGTTGGATGTTAGAGGTAAGATTTAAGTGAAGTATAAGTGGCTTTTATGCCTCTGAGTGGAGAATGTACTTTGTAACTGCTTAAAGGGATTTTCTCTTTTGATCATTTCAGCAAAGATGTACAGTCTGTGTAAAGCCACTAATCAGAGTTAACTTGAGGCAATCTAGGGTGAACCTGCTTGGTTTTAATTAGAATTATTTAATAAGCAATTACCACTGCTGTCTGCTTGCAGAACCAAAAGGGGGAGTGGTGTTTCAGAGTTTCTCCTAAGGAACTAGTTCACATCATGGTAGTGTGACTCAGCTTCCTGCTACATTGCCATGAGAAGGAGAAAGAAAATTTTGCTGTATTTGTTGAGAGACAGTGAAAATGTAACAAATGTTAACAGTAAGAAGGTGTTACCTTCTAAATAGGTGTTATAAGCTCAGAATTAATTTTTTTTGTAGGTTTTGAAAGGTTTTGATAAAAACACCATTTACAAGATTGAGAAAAAGAACTAAAGGCTTCATGTGTAAAAACTTTATGTTTCTTATATTAGGAAAGCCATGTTGATGGCAAAATGCAGAGTTAAAATATGGAAGTGTCCTGTCAGCTTCATCACCTTTTAAGTCATCCCTGCTACATTTTCCCAAAGGCTGGCAGCACAGCTTTGAGAGCTCTTCATTTTGTCTGGATGACTGCTTAAGTGATTTTGGAACCAAATTCTCTGGTCTCTGTGTCTAGGGCTGGCTATCTGCTCTCTTGGACTCCAAAGAATAAAGCTGGGCTTGTGTGCATCAGGTTTATAATCAGACTTGTCCTTAAGTAAAAAAAAAAAAAAAAAAAAAAAAAAAAAAAAAAAAATCCACAACCTTCCTTTGTTCATACCTGTGAAACTGCTAAAGCTGTGCAAGAGCTGTCTGAGTGCTTGGACAGAAAAATCAGACAGATGGTTTCTGTTACCAAATTATTCACCTTTGTGGAAACTGAGTACTTTGTTTAGGAATGCAAGTGGTTGTCACTTGGCAGATGAAGAAAAGCATTTTTGCTCTGGACTGGTTTGATGTAAATTGCACAAGAATGATCTGCCATATTTCACAAAAGATGGAGCAGAGGGTGCTGTGCTGGCTCTGCAGGGGCAGCTGGGCTTGCTCCATGCACTGCACTCTCCAGAGGGGCTTTGGGTACCAGGCATGGCTGTCTTTGGGAATCAGTGTGCTCTGGTCAGGTCTGCACAGAGAGTCTGTTGTGGAAGCACAGCCCTTTTGGAGCCTTGCATAAGTGGCTCAGATCAGTAATTCACCTTGGCTTTGCAATGTGAACATATCACAGTAAAAAATCATATTTCAGATCAGTAGCTCACCTTGAATTTGCAATATGAACCTGTTTCAGTGTCAATTGTCTTCTCACATGCTGAAGTCTCTGGGAATTTCACTGTGGTTTCAGCTGTTTTATGTTGATTGTTCTAGACTTCAAAGCAAATAACTTGTAGAAAAGCTGAAACACTAGACAGTATTGCCTACATTGAAGAAAAGATTAAATTCAGCCTTGATATTGGAGTGCAACTTGAAATTGAATTTACTTTATGTAGGGGAAGAATTCTCTTTTGGTCTCTCAGATGGCTCAGTGAGGAAAAGACAAGACTAAATACTAAGTAAAAAAAAAAAAGATGTGGAGAAAGAGGATTATATCACCTCATCTTCTCAGGCTAGAACTTGCAATGAGGTGGAAAAGGCAGTCTTGTCTTTTATGGGCTTTTGTAGAAATACACAGAAATGCAGTTAGTGCCATTAATATGCAGAGTACTGAAGTTATGTTGGGTGCAAGAATGTGCCTGCAGGCCTGCATTAAGGGTTTAGGAGGCTTTATTGTTTGACACAAAATTGTGATGCTGAAGTTTCAGAAAAGTGGAAAAAATGTCAGGAAATAAAAAATGTTTTTCCCCTGCTGGGATATTTAAGATTAATTATTAAATGACTCTGTAAAAATTTCACACTTGCTTCAAGGTACTTTAATTGGATTTGCTTCAATGTACTGTCCTATCTTACTAGAAGAAATAGTGAAGATTTTTTGACAGTTTGAGTTTAACTAAAATAAAAACAATAATAGAATGCTCTCAGTGGTTTACAGTTTTATAGCATACACATAACCAAAATGAACAACCAACTAATTTCAAGTTGTGAGAAATATAGCTGCAAAAGGGTATTTTACTATTTACTTTTGTACTCCAGGTTACTTTGGCCACTGTTGTTTATGGGAAATATTTCTATAACCTCATTTTGTTTGTAGCTTGGACTTAGTTTAACTTCCAGACTGAATTTGCTTAGAGCCAGTTCTTCTGGTAACCTTGCCATATTTTGTGTGCTACCATGGTCTTAAACAGTTTTTATTACTGGGTTTGTTTGTTTGTTTGGGGTTTTTTGGGGGGTTTTTTTTGTTCACCACTTTGAAGAATTGTGTTTCCATCACTTCATAGAGTTTCAGAGACTGCAATAAAAAATGAGCAGTAATATTTTAGACTTTAGTTGGTACCTAGAAGACAGGTCTTTGTGTTATTTTAGACCCCTAGAAGGGTCTTTGTGTTATTTTAGTACCTTCTAAGGATGAGCCATCTGGTAAATAGCAGCTAACAGCTTCATTGGGACAGGGGATGCTTTTTAAAGATGCTTCATTGACACTAATGATATTTTTTATTCATTGCTTTACAGAAAGGTGAGTAAATAATTTCTGTTTTATTAACATGGAGAGAACTGGTGAGTGTTAAGTACAGGCTATTATTTCTTTGTTGAGAAAAGCCTCAGTTACAACTTGGAAAGGTTCTTGGTTTTCTCTCTCTTGTCTCATGTTTATGAAGAACATTTGAGAAAGGAACTGCAAAATTCCAGTGCACTGAAAGTTTCTAAGAGCTGGGATCTTATTCAACACACACTTTTTACTGACTTGAAAGTACTATAAAATAATGATAGGCTATTCTGTGCCATTATTTGTGTTGCCATCAGCTGTATTTCTTGAGGATTCAGTGAAAAGGCATTTAAAACCTTGTAGTGCTGTTGTACATGTCCTATATAAAGTGCAAAGTGATGGAGATAATTCTTAAAACTTTGTACTTTAATGCTGATCACAGAAGAGAAAGCTGGCTTTTGTCATGTTTTTCTTCAGGTTACTGATTTTCAGTAAGAGCCTTACCTTAAAGGATTTTCACCTTTAAAGCTCAACATGTTAGTCTTCATGCTCCTCTTATTGGCCATAATTAATTTTTAGACTAAAATCAAACCTTTTTTTCATATTGCAAGTCAGCCCTTTTATTAATGCTTAGGCTGAGTCTCTGTTGCACAAGTAAAGTTATCTAACCTCGGGCAATCCCTGCTGTGCAGTCTGCAAGAAAACATTGTTGCTTTGAAGTCCTGAAAACTGTATATCCAGCTTTTTTTGTCCTTATCCCTCTTTTCAAGTATTTTGCATAGTTCTTTCTCCTAGTTGAAGCTAATTAATTATGCAAGTTAAACACTACAAAGTGAGAAGGAGAGCATGCTTGAAATGAGGAAGGGCTGAAGTTTGTATTCTGCAAATGGAATAAAAATTAATCAGCATAATGGATTGTTAATATTTTCAGTTTTGTGTCCATCCATGTGGCCTCCCCCTGCCCCTGATGGGTCAAACTCGAGGTGCTTTCACTGATAATGGGCTGATGGAGACCTTGGCCATGTTCTCTGGAGAGATGTCATTTGTAGCAAGGACTTGGTGAAATAACCTGCTCTTGGCAGTCGTTTCAGACAGTAATCAGTGATGAACATCTTCAGGCAGAGAACTTGTGTTTTCAGAAGAGGCTGATAATGAATAGGAACTTTAGGGCATTCATGGCATGGAGGGAAAACATGCTCAGTTCAGGGGGTTCTTTGTATCAGTGAAATTATTATTCCAAACACTCTTCTCTTATTCTGTTAGCTCTCCCAATAGTTAAATAGGTTAAGAATGTGAAGTAGGACTTGGCACATGGAGTCTGAAAAGATAAAAGGGAAGGAGAAATACAGTATTTGATTTTCTCAGAAGTAAGGGACTTCACTTCTGGCTTTCCCTTTTCTAGGACACTCTCACTCAATAGCTGCTTGGGCTCTTATCTGCTCCAATGCATTTTCTTTTTATTCATTGCCCAGCTGAATTGAGGCATAAGCACAGAAGCTGATCTCTGAAAGGCTGCAAGTTCAAAGGCTTGTAATGCCAGGGTGGGAGGTTGTAACTTTTCTGCCTTTGTAGACACCTGGCATAAGCTTTGAATTCTATTTTTATTGAACTTCCTGCTTTTTTCTGTTTCAGAAATTACATGATTAGCCTCACTAAAAGTATCCAAGATACCTTAGTTGCAAAAGGAGAACCAAGTGAAAATTTGTGTAACTTGTTATCAAAATCTGAGCCTGTGTCAAAAGTACAACTAGAGTAAAGAAAATAAAGACAATTTAAGACTATTTCATTCCAAGGAGGGAGCTAGGAACTCTAGAAAATAAAATATGAACTTACATGAAATTATTATGTTAAATGAGAAAGTAGCTTGGAAGCACTGAAACACAAATTTAAATGTTCCTTCTGATGATTTCATATCAGTCTGTCCTTTAAAGAAAGCTAACAAGTCATTTTGCTCCATCCTGCAATCTGTGTTACATCTGAGGAGAATTGGCAAAAAACAACAAGGAGATGGAGTTGACCTGCTGGTAGCCTTGGTTTTGTCATCTACAGGGAACATAGAATTACTGACACATTTTTGTCACAATAATTACTAATTCAAGTATTTCATCTCTATACCTTCAAATTCTTTCCTATCACTTTTGTAATTTAGTCTTTCTATTAGGAGAATTCACTGAAGTCCTGTTTAAGGTGTGTAAGAACTCTGGATTTTGTTGAAATTTCCTTTAAAAGAAATTAAAGGGGATCTGTGAAGTTCAGATTTTTTTTTTTTTTAAGGCGTTCTTAATTGTTTTACTTCAGAAATCTGAATTTTACTTTGTGGTGAAGAAAACAGCAAGTTCAAACAATGTTTAGAATTGAAAAAAAGCCTTCTTTATCTTAGTTTTTCCACATGCACAGGACTAGTTATTCAGAATGTCAGCAGAGTTCAAATAACCCCCTCAAACAGCAAAATTGTTCTCCCACAGCTATTTCCTAGGAATATTTGCATCCAAAAGTCACTCTAAAAGTAATTACTTGTTTCTGCAGCTTATAATCAGGTTAGATGAAAAAAAAAGGCCTCAATTTCCCATTGCAAAGAATAATATCTGAATTAGTGCCTGCAAACTGGTAGGAAGGTAATGCATCAATTTCAATATTGAGGGTGTCTTGACCTGATCCTTCTCTGGTTTTGCCTTTCTCCTTCTGCATTGTCCTGTTCTGTACTTTCACTTGATACCTATTAAAAACTTGCTACTGTTATGAAATTAACTGAAAGATCCATCTCTCTCATCTGCCCTGATAATGTTTTCCCAGCCTTTGATAGTGACTTCTTCAAAACTCTGAATGCTTCCATTTTTATATTATTTGGTTTTGTCCTCACTCACTCACAGGTAAATGCTGAAGTCCTTCTGGGTCCACGGCATTTTTGCATCCTTTTGATTTAGCTAAGCACAGAGCATGGTAAATAGGGCAGGAGATAAATAGGAGATTGGGAATTAGGAGTTGCAGCACAAAAAGGACCTTCCTCCGTGCAGGGGGAGCACTTGGTTCACTGGTTTTTTTTTGGTGTTTAGCTGTTCCTCTCATTCCTGGCGCTGCCCTTGGAACACTCTCAGGCCGCTGCTGGTGTCCAGCTCATTCCTGCTGTGCTCCTTGGCAGCTGCACCTGCTCCTGTTCCAGGTCTCCTCTGCAATACAAATGCACCCCGTGTCTGCGGTGCAGCGCTGTTGTGAGCGTGGCTGGATGGTTCTCCTGCTCACACGGGATTTGGGATTGGTGACATCAGAAAGGGTGCTGGTGCCACTGTGAAAACACTGTGCTGAATCACTTGGGAGCAATATCTGCCAGTAAAATAGGCTGTTTCTTGATTTTCAGTTTGTATTTTCTAGCAGTATCTGAGTGTTCCTTTGCAAGAACCTCAGCCCATGGAGGCTTTTGGGTTTTGGTTAGAAACAGAAGATCTGTGTTAGGCTTTTTGAAAGATTTAAAACCTGAATGAACTCATAACTGATTTGCAGTACAGCCTAATCTACTGCTGCTTGTTGAGTAAAAGCAAAATTTTAGTGTTATTTTCATTTTGATATATCTAAAAGTAACCCCTAATAAGAAGAAACAAGCAAGAGAAACTGACTTTAAATGCCTAACCATACAAAAAGTTCATGTAAATTATCTTGAGAGAAGATGATAATGATTATAAAACATCTAAGCTTGCTTTGAGCTTTGACTGAAATTTTGAGCAGTTGGTTGTTTCTCTGTTCAGTGAATAATTTCTTGAGGGTTTTGTCGTGTTCTGCCAGTCAAAAACAAAAACTTTTGGTATAATTGGACATGTAAAGTCATGTTTTCTTTAAAAGAAATCTTATGTTCAACTACTTTGCTTTGCCATGGAGTGCTTGCTCTTCAGACGGGCTTTTGAAGTGGCACATTTCGTGACCTGAGACTAATTAAACCAAGATACTCTGCAGTAAAATACACACTTGAGACAGGCAAGTTCAGCTGAACTAACCATGCAAAGGATAAGAATCAAATACTAAAGCCTATTTCTTCACTCAATACAGCAATAAATCAGTGGTGACTTTCTCTCTGTCAGTCTTTCCTCACACATTGAGAAATAGAATTTCAGAACATCCCTTTCAGGTTCTTTCTTTACAGTATGTTCTTCCATGCCTTTTGGAAACTGCTGGAAATATTTCCAGTAATTTAAAATGTTTTATTTGACTTTTATTGTCATTAATGTTAGTGAAAGTTATAACCATATTAATTCAGTCAATTTCAGTTTATAGACGGTTGTCTTGTACGTATGATCATCTTTAATATTTGTATGAAAATTGTTCCAAAAAGGAAGATTTGCATTTTTATCAAGCTGGTCCCTAATGTTTTTTCCATGCAGGTTTGTCATACAAGTTGTGAAACTCATGCTGGTGAGTTTTTGTTAGTCAGTGATATGCTTCTGCTGAAGGCAGAGGAGAAGAGACAGGGAGCAAAGGCTGAGCCTCCATTAAAACACCTGATATTAAAGAAGAAAGCTCTTATCTTTGGCTCTGAGATGAGTGTGCTTCATTCATGTCTGATCTGTGTTCTTGTGTTTGAGCAGGAGGGTGGGACTGAGTGTCCCTGCTAAGTTCCTTAGGCAGACACAGCCTCTTCAGATCTCTCGTGGGATTTAGAAGAGATGACTCTGTTGCTTTTTTATTTTTAACTTCTTTCCTTTAAAATATAAGACTGAATGATAGCAGAGCTTTGAAATATTTTCTTCAATTTACTTGTAGGAGTGACTATAAAATTTAAAACTTGTCATTAAGAACCTTTGCTCAATTGAAACTTCCTACTAAAGGTCACTTTTCTCTGAAGTTTGGTAGGAATCAAAAACAGCTTAAAAATATCAAAAGCTTTTTCCAAATAACAGTTTTTCTACTTTCTAGAATAATTTTATAATGGTTTAATATTTAGATTAATTTTCTCTGCTTTCTGTGTGAGTTTAGAAGATTTCCTGCATCTTGCAAGAATGCTTCTAAGGTTGCTCTTTAATGGTGCCCTCCCTCTGTCCAGCTAAAGACTTCTCAGTGCCAAAATTAAATGTTTCTCAAGCTATAGAGGAAACACAAAAACAACTTTAATCTGAATTTCAGGGAAATCCAACTACAAATCTTGCTGTAATAAAATAGGAAAGCATTTTTAGATTGAGGTATATCTATACCTATAATCTGAGTTTCATTACAGGTGTGAGTTATATTTTCACTTTAAAGACACAATGATATACCCTTGGCAAGGAAGGAGTAAGCAGGAGAAATACTCATGTGCAACGTGTTCTCATTGGAGAGATTAAAGAACCAAGGGATTCTTTGCAGAATGTGTTTAAGAATCTCACCAGGTTTAACTGTAAGGGATGAGGGGAAAAAGAATTAACTGACTAAATCTTTCCCTCAAGATGGAAGATGATAAAAAGAACGATAGTCTTGACACCAGCTTCTTTTCTCTTCTTCAGAATATTCTGTTTTCTTTTAGTGCTAGTGAGTTTGGGATTTGTGGGGGCATAACAGTGAAAAAAAACAACTTATAAAACAGACAAAATAACTCAGTAATGTTGCCTTCTTTACTTGATGGGGATTTTTTAGACTGTCATACATTGTGAATTTTCTTTGGAGACTCATGTATGCTAAATAAACTTATTTGAACAATGACCAAAGGCTTCCAAGGTGAAAAAGAGGATTTGTGGGTCACTTAGACCAGCTTTTACCCACTGTCTCAGTTCAGAGGGGAATTGAAATAAATGAACCTGTTTTTACTGGTTAAAAGATGTAAATGCTACAATGTCCCTACAAATGAACCTGCTGTGGTGTCTGTAGGAGAGGTTTTCTTGTACTTCTGCTTTTCAACCCTTTATCAGACACGATAATGACAATCACTGAACAACTCTGGTTTTCTTAAATGTGTGATGCTTCTGCGTGGACACAGCTGGCCAGATCTAAAACTTTAAAGCCTGTATCTTCCCTGAGTGTCATTTCCAAATCCAAGGAACAGCATGGGGAGGGATGGTTGCCATTTCTGATGTGCTTTCCACCTGTGGGAAGCCAGCTCAGTGGCTGAAAGGAAGAAGATGCTGCTGCCGAGCCAGAAAAGGTAAATCACATCTGGTCTCATGGTCTGCTTTTTAACCTAAACCCAGTTCTGGGGACAGAGGTTGATGATCACTTTATTTGTAAGATGCATGTCCTGGTGAATTTTGCTGTGACCTTACAGTGATTTGAGTGGATATAGAACATACTGCACTAGAAAGTGAGCTGTGCCAGGGCAAGATTTACAAGACACTGATTTATGGAGGTTGGTTTGAGAGGTAATGAGGGATCCAGAAACCAGTGTAATCTGTCAAATCAATCTACACATGATTCTCTAATTCTAACTCTATATGAGCTGTATTTGGCTGGAATTTAATCTGCTTGTCTTAGAAGTAGGACACACATTTTGGGGAAAGGAACTGCAAACAGCATCTGAAAACTGTTGGCGCAATATGCCTGAGTCTTTATGCAGGAAAATGTATTTAATGGCATGCAACTGGAGAGGAGAATATGTAATAACTGATTTCATAGCACTGAGTGTGCAGGAAACTTGTCTAGCAAATGCAGGGTAGGGATGTCTAAAATCAATGTCAGCCTTCAATATTGTGACTTCACCAATCACAGTGCAATCTTACCCATTTACTAATTTTGAGCTTAAAACCAACAATTAGGCATTCTCACTCAATTGCAGTGCATTTCAAGCTGTTCAATATATTTGTTATTTAGTCCAGATTTAGGTGTCTGGTAAAAATGTGTTTGCATTCCGAGCCTATAATTTTAGATAAGGTATTGTGCCTGTGGCATAGCTGGGCCCTGAACCAGAAATGTCTTTCTCTTTAACCACAAAGCTGCTGTTCTAGCTCATTGTCTTTACCTGGGAGGGAAAATTCCTACATCCTCTATTTTATGGGTTGCTTTCAGTAGAAGCTATTTTTCTAGTTTTAAATACATTTTTGCTCCCAGTAGGATTTTTTAATATTCTTTTTGAAGCTTGAATACATTTTCCTCTCTTCTAATTTTTCCCTTATCCATTTGACAGCTCTAGCTTTTTGTGCATTTTTTCTTTCTACAGTTGAAACAATCGTGAAGCACTTGTGAAATTTTTGGTAATATTTTGCTTTGGTTTTGTATGCCATATCAGTGAGCTGTGAATACAGAACCTGTTACCTCACCACCTCAGAAACAGCAGTGTCCTTTGGGACCTAGATCACAAAATTTAAGAGCTGGAGGCTTTTTTTTTTTTTTTTTTTTACTTTCAGATAAAACTTTGCTGATTACTGAGACTGTGGAGATTTTTTCCTCCTCCTTCACATTTGATCAATGGCAAGCATGGAGAACTTCCAATATCTTCCTTGTCCATTTAGAGCTCTCTATGCTTTCAAATGTTCTAAGTTGATTTGACCTGATAAAGATCTGGGAGAAGTTGAGCACAAGGCACTGGAGATGAGTTAGAAATCAGCACTGTCTGGGAAAGGCTGAAAATTCAGTCTAGCTTTTGTGGCCTCTGAGAGGATGAGACCTCAATGCTGCAGTGATGCAGAGCAATAATCTGTGGAGCTTCCTTGGCTTCACCCTCCGAGAGCCCCTAAGGCTGGGACCTGGCTGCTGCTTTCCCACCTCCACAGGGCTGCTTGGCTGAAGGCAGCACAAGCTATTGTGCCATTACTGCTTTTACACACTTGGTGCACACGTACCCTCACACATTTAATGTATATTTAGCATGCCTTAATAAAACATTGAATATAACAAACAGTGGCAATGAAAATTACATGCTCTTATAAACATTTTTATTTTAAACAACATTTTGTGCTGTGATGCGGCAGAGGCATCTACAACATAATCAGCTCCTTAATAGGAGAAAGTAATTTCTTAGAATGATCCTAGAGCCCTTTGTTAATGTCAAGGATAATTTGGGCTGACTGATTTGATTGCTGCTCTTTTCCAGCAAGAGGTCTCAATAAATGAAACTGCTTGCCTGGATAATTTAGGCTTATATGATTGCCAGAAAGCTAATGATGCAAACACAGCTGAAGTAAAATTTCTGCTTTATACTGGAGGTTAAAAAAAAAAAAAGAGGGAGGAAAAAATCCACTAAAACACCTGCTGTATGGATGTCAAAACAGGGGGAAGAGCCATTTGCCAGTCTCAAGATGGAAAGTGGCTTGCGTGTATTATGAGACATGTTTCAGACAATTGGCCTTTATAGATCACTAGGACACTGTTTTATGTTGTTGCAGACAAGTGATCTATTCCCTTCTGCTTCCTGCCCTTGTCAAAACAGGCTGTTAAAATTTAATGGTTTTAAGGTAGGAAATTTTCTTTAAAGAAGAGGAGGAAAGCGAAGCTCTGCAGATATTTATAATGAACTTAGTATTCTGCAGTGATTTTTGCGGATTGAAGTTACAGCTTCTTCATTTAGAAAATTTATGTATGAGTTGCAGTACATTGGCTCAGACCATTTCTTTCTGGTGTGACTACTTTGGAGAAAGTGCACCAGAACCACTCTTATTGATTCCTTATGTCACATATAGTTCTGTCTGGGAGTAAGAGAGCTGAGTCTGTTCCTCAGCTGCACTACTTAATGAGGAAATATTACAGGCCTTGAGGGGTGGGGGAAATGAAACCTAAAAGTGTTATTATATTTGGCTCTTAAAATGCTTCAGAGGCCAATTCATCATTCAGTTCTAGGTCAGCCTGTTCCTTCTTACTTGTCCTGTTTTTGATTTCTTGTTGGTTTTATGCTTTTTCGTGACTCCATGAGGACCTACCAAGTATAAGCAAGTGTTTGCAAAGTTTGCAAGTTACTGAGGTTCAAAGCATAATCTTTTGTAACAAATTGTCTTTGCATGGATTGTTTTAAAGCTGTCTGTGATGAGTTTTCTTCACTTCAGGCACTTTGATTGAAGACTTGTAATTTTTGGGAAAAACTGCACCTCTTTGTGAGCAGAAATCTGACATCATTGGAGTCCAGCAAGTCAGAGGTGACTAAGTTGCTCAATGAGTAGTGTAGCTCTTTCTCTAATTAAGTGGATTTACAGTGATGAACTTTGGAGCAGATCAGGCCATATTATTTGTTCTCCTCACTGTTGTTTATTTTAATCTTTCTATAATGCTTCCAGTTATTGTCAAATACTTCTGCCTTAGTGATAGTAAAAAATCTAGAGGTTTTTTTTTTATTTTAGCACTGCTAAAGTAAGCTGGGCTTCATGAAAGTTTAATTCAGTTCTTAATGAAATTTTAGAGAATGGCTTGAAAGCTAAAAGAATGAAATGTATATGTGCCATATATGCACATTCATGGACTAGATATTGTTTAGGTTACAAGAAGTGCTTGTGTACATAATGAATATCAGATTGTTTAATAATAACTTTACACCAAGTACAACTTTTCTATAACTTATTTGTTGTTATGGTATATATGAGGGATCACAGAGTCATAATTTTCAAGCAGATAAGGAAAATTATAACTTCTCTTGCGTTCTTATGAATGCTGAGTATTTTTAGTTGTTGTTATATTGGACTTTTATTTCAAACTTTACAAATTCAAAGTGTACACATGTAACTTGAGATGGGGGAGCAGTATCCTTCAGTACTGATTCTGCTCTATAAGTAAGTTTCTAGCCACAGGCATCTGTTTGGGCCTGAACCTGCTGATCAACTCTCCACCATCAGATTTCTAGTCTGGATTTTCACTACAAATTTAACAATGCCTCTCCAGCTAGCTATGGCCAGAGTAATCCTCCCAAATTTTGTCCCCTAGATGCAGGCTGTAACATTCAGCTTGGCTCTTGGGTGCCTCTCTTTGTGTTCCAGAGAGGCAAGGCCACATCAAAAGCCTGGAATACCCTAGGCAATAAGGATACCTGTGAGGGATGTGACAGTGGTTTTGAATGAGCCATTTGAATGACAGCCCAGTGTAATAGCAAAATTGACCCACCTCTTTACAACCCTTTTTCCTTAGAGATTCCAGGTTAAAACAGGATACAGAAACACTACAATCTGTACTTGAAAATGAATGAACTTGGGTTTGTATTCTCAGAAGCATGACTATTTTTTAATTGCATTGACTGATTTAATAGAAATTACAGTGTTTCCTTAGAAACCTCACCTTGTTTGACATACTCAATTAATCAGCAGACAGCCTTGGGATGAAATGCAGCAGCCTAATGAGACCAAATCCTGATTGTGTTGATTAGTAATGAGAATCTGTAAAAAACTGGGCTATCTGATCAGCAGGGTTGAATCAGTGTCTTTATGGGTGTGTGTACACATGGCAGGGACTGGGGGGATGAGGGGAGGAAACCCAACTTCTTCCAAATACCTTGATGACCAGGAAGTACAGAAGGCAGCTGCCCTGGCAGCCACACAAGCCCCAGCCATGCTTTGTAGTCATTTTGAATGGAAAACATTTCCCAGACTTTCAGTGAGGTGAATACAATGTGCTGCCTACAATGACACTTCAACTTTATTGAAATTGTTTCCCCAAGCTCAAGTCTCTCACTTGTTGCAAAAACTGGGAATCTCCCAATTCCAGACTCCTTTCTCCAAAACAGGCTGGACACTGGATCATATCTGATGGCCTTGGAGGGCTGAGGTTGATGCCATGATTTCCTGCCTCTGAGACAATCTGGCTGATGCATCTGACATGAAGTCTTTTCTCTTTCTTTTGGCAGAGTGACAGATACACACTTTAAGGAAGCCTGTGGAATCTGAGAAAAATTGTAGATGACTGCTTTGAGGTCAGCAAAACATGCACATTTATATATGTACAGAGACACATATATATATATCTGTATATATGTGTATGTATGCATGTACAGAGAGAGCTTTTTCTTCCTATGAAACTTGGCTGAAACAGAAAGCTTTATATCTCTTTTCTAGCGCCAGAAACAGAATTCGCTTAAGTGTTCACAGTGTTTTAGGACAGGTGGTGAAATTGAATAACTGTAAGGGAAATTCAGGTAAGAGAACATAATTACCCAGACTGGATCTTGGCCAGTACATTAGAGCTAACAGTTTCACTTCTGTGGTGAATACTGTGGGATTTTCAAAGGCAATTTGGTTTTATCTTGTATTACAAATATTGCCTGTTTTTATGGGTGTATGATTTGAAGCTTGTATTTGAGCCTAAGGAATATTTTTCAGTCGATTCAAGACTGGGGAATAGCATATAAAACCCCATGGTACTGGTGTAATCAAATTTTATAAATAAAACTGTTAAATTTTATTTGATCCTCAACTGCTATAGGGTGATTTGCAATTCTTAGGAAGTGTGCTTAGTAGCTTGTTCAGTGTGGATCTAACCCTCCTGTGCTGGCAGTTACCTTTTGTTCTTGCAGGAAGGTGTGTGAGTAATGACTAATTCATGAGCCTATTAGAGGATCTTAACATAGGTGTGGCTGTTGAGTAACAGAGTGTGAGCAAATCAATCACCTGCTTAGAATAAAGGGAACCAGGCTGTCTAAAATCTAAATGGTACAAAATGAAGTGCAGCCAGGTTTCCTTACAGGGGTTTGTTACCAGGAGAAGGAAATGAAAGAAGAATAACAATGGTACCTCACTGTGGGCAAGAGCTGTGTTAGTTCCAAGACTGTCCTCTGCTACAGCCTGATCCCAATTTGTGTTCTGTTTGTCTTAGTTTAAATTAGTACCAATATTGTAGTCAGTAGCTTTTTAAGACCTGAATTGAACCTTTTGTTGGTTTCAGGATTGGTTAAACAGAGGCACTAATGATTCATTTGAGAATCTAAATAAGGAGGTCTGCTTTGGGTGAAATTGTATGCTGAGCGTTCCTGAAGTTCTGTTCATATCTTTAGTAACTTTCTCTGGAATCTGATCAAATATGGTGATAGCCTGAAAAAGTGTGAAAAGACAAAGAAACATCAGAACAGTGTCAGCAGGAGTGCTGGTTTAGCATGGCCTGGTTTTTGGTAGTGGGAGGCCATGGAGGTGGCTTCTGTGAGAAGCTGCTGGAAGCTTCCACCATGTCCAGCAGAGCCAGCCCCTGATGGCTCTGAAGATGGACATGCTGCTGGCCAAGGCTGGGCAATGAGAGGTTGGTAATGCCTGTGTGATAATGTATTTGAGAAGCAAATCAAAACAAGGTGGGGGCAGTGTTAATTCCAGCTAAAGAAGAGGGAGAGGTGAGAACACATGAGGGAAAAAAACTGGGAGACACCAAGGTCAGTGGGGAAGGAGGGGCAGGAGGTGCTCCAGGGCCAGAGCTGGGATCACTCTGCAGGCCCTGGTGAGACCATGGTGAAGCAGCTGTGCCCCTGCAGCCCGTGGGGATCCACGGGGGATGCAGAGATCCCCCCACAGCCCGTGGGGATCCACGGGGGATGCAGAGATCCCCCCACAGCCCCTGGGGATCCACGGGGGATGCAGAGATCCCCCCACAGCCCCTGGGGATCCACGGGGGATGCAGAGATCCCCCCACAGCCCGTGGGGATCCACGGGGGATGCAGAGATCCCCCCGCAGCCCGTGGGGATCCACGGGGGATGCAGAGATCCCCCCACAGCCCGTGGGGATCCAAGAGGATGCAGAGATCCCCCCGCAGCCCATGGGGATCCACGGGGGATGCAGAGATCCCCCCACAGCCCCTGGGGATCCACGGGGGATGCAGAGATCCCCCCACAGCCCACGGGGATCCATGGGGGATGCAGAGATCCCCCCACAGCCCATGGGGGAGGTGCCCGTGCCAGAGCAGGTGGGTGCCTGGAGGAGGCTGTGTCCCAGTGGGAGCCCCAGTGGAGAGAGGGGGCCTGGCTTCCAGCCTGTCCTTTGAGGGCTGCACCCCAAGGTGTGGCTGTGGTGTGGAAGAGTGACCCACGCCACAGCAGATTTGAGAAGATTGGAGACTTCCAATGAGACTGGAGCCATGCTGGAGTGGTTCATGGAGAACTGTCTCCATGGGAGGGACCCCATGGTGCAGCAGGGGAAGGACTCCTCTACCAGAGCAGCAGAGGAAAACTGGGTGACAAACTTACCAAAACCCCCATGCCCTGTCTCCTGCGCTGTTGGTGGGAAGGAGGGAGGGGTTGGAGGAAGAAAAGCTGCTTTTAAGGACTTATTTTTACTTCTCATTATCCTCCTCTTGATTCCTTTAGTAATAAATTCACTTTGTGCCTCTGAGCCGAGTCTGTTTTGCCCTTGGAGTGTTTTCTCCCAGTCCTTATCTCATGAATTCTTCATTAATATTTTTTTTCCTCACCTCTGCCCAGCTGTGGCAGGGGAGGGCAAGTGAGCAACTTTTGTGGGTGCCTGGTGTTGGGCCAGTGTCAAACCATGAGAGATGGAAACGTGAAAGCAAAAATGTGGCATTTGGGCCCTGTGTAGGGCACAGAATTCTAATGGCTGAATGTATAGGAATTTTTTAGCAAGTTTGCAAAACTACTCATGCATCTAACTCTCCCCCAAACTTGAATATTGTAGCAATTTTTATTGCTATAATCTGCTCTCCAAATAAAATCATTTAGCTTTGGTAATTCTTTAATGTTTAATAATACTTGTAATGTTTAAAAAGTTTTGGAGCAGTTGATATTTGCTTAGTCTCAGTTTGGAGGGTAGTATGGTAATGAACAAGTGATGCTTGAAAGGTCACAAACTAAACAAGTAATTCAAGCATTTGTAGTTTATTCCCTAATTAAACAGTCTGTGGAATATTTTTTCTGAATGCAGTGTTTGCTGTGTGCTGTGATGGATTATTTGTCTTCCTTCACTTAATGATATGAAAATACTCCATTCATTTCTGCATGTTGACAGTATTTAACCTCTTATAATAATCCTATCAACAAACACACTAGTGTACGTTTTGTAAGTTAGTTTGAGTTCTTCTGTGAAAGTACAATTTCAACTTGTTTTTACAGCTAGGTGCAATGCCCTTGAGATGAGCTGGTGTCAGCTCCTAAACAAAGCCCTGCAGCTTTTATGCACAGTTGTGCCTGGTGTACTCTAGGTCTGTGAAGCAGGAGAACATCCAATTATATTTATTCTCTGAAGATGATTGTGGCAAATCTAAGGTCAAGGAGAGTCCACAGGAAAGAGTGGTAACCTGCATGCAATTTTTTTTTTGTTCAAATCAGGTTGATTTTTCCTATTAAGGATTTCAAAGTTTATATTTTGGGGAAGAATGAACTTTTCATGGCCTTACCCATCAGAATTTCACAATTTATTAATGGCTAAAATATATCCCAAATGTCAAATGTTAACTCAAAATCAGATTTAGCAACTTTTAAATGCTGACTTTTGACTTTCACTATTTGAACTATCCAGGCAAAATACACTAATTTTTCTCAAGATTTTTATTATGAATTAATCATCTGTGTTGCTTTGACAGTATAAATCAGAGAAATCCAGGAGTTTCTTACACAGAGCAAATTGGTGAAAACCAGTTCTGTTCCTAGGTTTGTAGTTGGTTTTCATGTTATAATTGTGAAGAAAAACTGATTTTATTTTTCTAATGGCAGTTTAACTTTGTTCTATATATAGATTGATACAATTAACCACATCAACCCTATATTAGGGGAGTAGGGCAGGTTTATTTCCATGTATTTTCACTATTCAGTATAACTGAATTAGAACTGATGATTTTCATTGCAGTTTTCAGTCTGGTTTGACCTTTGATTGCAAGTTGTGCTGCCAGAGAAAAGGTGCACAGAATGCTTTTGGAGGCCAAGTGGAAGCAGCACTGAAACTTTAATCAAAGGTTTCTCATGAAGAGGGAGCACACAGGAAGGGGAAAACAATGACAAGTGGTAACTTTTTCTAAGGCTCTATTTCTGCTTCAAAAAGCTGATTAAAAGGAGGAGTCTAAAAGTGTTTCTGGCATTAGGGTGTTTAACACTGAGCTTTTTAATTCTAAATGGAACTCACTGAGAAGCAAACACTGGTTTAGTTCTCTGACTGTATTTTTTCCAGGAGGCTTGGTGGCCACATGGCTTCATAGATTATTGATGTATTTCCCTTCTAAGGCATCTTCTTCCTCAATAATATTCAAATGGGTCAGTTAAGCTGAGGTTTGACAAGTACCAATGTCTTGATTCCACCCCCTCCCAAGGTCACAAGTGACAATACACAAAAATCTGTTGGAAACAGGAGCATCCAGGAGTTTGGGGAATATTATCCTTGTAGGATATCAGCACTGTGTAGTTTTGTGTCCTAGAACTGGGTCTTATTTCTCTGTAAAGTAAGTTATAAATGTTAAATACAATAACATAATGAAGTGTTATAAGTGAAGGCCAAACATTTTTTCCTGTAACATTTCCTACAAAGGACTGTCAGCTGTCCTGTGGTAGACAATTTGCTGTAAAATAGAGGAAATTAAGTTTTGAAAATCTCTTTCCATCCTGCTTCAAAGCACTCTGATGTAGTAAGTTGTTCTGATAGGGATGAGTCCCTGTAGACTTCCTCCTCTGTCATCTCCCAGTGCATTTAAAGGGAGAGCAGGAAATTATAGGATTCCTTTTCTGGGAGAAAAGAAACATATGGGAAAAGTTAAAAGGAGAAAAAGCCTAAGACGAATTTCCTCAATTTTGTTATGGGTAGATTTAAAATTTTGGACTTCAAAAGGTAACCAATGATAAGAAGCAAAATGCAGAGAAACCACATCAGCAAGTTTCTTCAGATAAGAAGTGGAATAGAGAGAGATCAATTCCTGCCTCTTAATTATTGAGGAATAACTGCTCAGCTTTGAAAAAGGCCTCAGTACATCCAAATCCAGAAGCTTCTAAGTAATTAGACTGCTGCTTCAGCAGAGTGCACAACAGGCACATGTACCTTGGAGGTGGAACACATGAAAAGCTTTTTCTGATCATTGAATTTTACAGCAGAGTTGATGAAAATTATATTAATTAGAAGTTGCAGCACTGAGTGCTGAACCCCTCTGCATTTTATTTATGAATACTTTTTTTTCCTGCTGTTTATTTTGAATGGTGTTGAAAGAGAACTTCCATTTTGCTCAAGCTCATGCTTGAAAGAAGACAACTGCAGCTGATGTTTTAAATAGTTCTTAACAGAAAGAATGTATACTAAGGTTATGGGCTACAATTTAATAAAAATACATTGGATTTCAGCATTCACTTTGATCTTTCAGTGCTTCACTCTTAGCCACAATATTATTAAATGCTTAAACTGCAGTATAGTTGCCAAAAAATGTGTTAGTTGACTTATGTTATAAATAATCGTACTTAGCAATAAGCATTAGTTACCATAATTTTGTGTAATAGAGATAGTCTCTTGAAACTTCAGTTCTGTAATTAAAGTGACTTTTCTTTCTATTAAATGCTCATTAAAATTTTTAATTGGAAAAGCATAGTTTCATTATGCAGAGTTGACATTTATGAAAGGATGGGCTGTCAAAGATGAAAGCTTGTATGAAAAACTACAAAGGACTCTGGAGAGTCCACGAGTACAGGTACTTTAAAGATCAATTACATTCAAACCAAACAAACCAAGCAAGCACCTTCCCACTTGGCCACATCATTGACTATTTGTATAATTGAAAGGAGAAATTTCCTTCCTATGGACTGAACATATATGCTAGTTGATAAACTAGCAGTACTCTGGATCACTTTTTATTCTGCCTTGATGCACTCCTGAGGAGGTTGTTATTTCTTGCAGTTTAGAAGTGATAAAAGGAGTCTCTGGTTAAGCTGTAGTTGCTTGTATAGTACCTGAAGCTATGGTAAGGGACAAAGTGGCTTCTCTTAGACCCTGAAACACTTAAAACAAAAAGGAAATTTTATACTTTAGGCACACTGAGAAGGATGCAATATGCTGTAGCATAGAGGAAGCTGGATGAAAAGATTTTGCAGGTTTTTCATTTTCTCAGGTCCAATGCAGTATCTACAATGCTTTGGTTGTAGGGCTTCACTGGGACTGTCTCAAGACCCAGTAACTGGTCCTTTAGAATGAGTCCAGCTTTGTGCAAGGGGAATGAGGATGCTGCAATTTCATTTTTATTACCTGCAAATCCTCCTTTCTACTCCACCTTTGTGGTTGGAAAACCTCAGTACTTTGCTGATTTTAATACAGTTACTTTAAATTGTGATATTTTAATCAGTAGCACTGATGCCATGATGATTTTCTGCCTTTTCTGATTTTATATACCCTTTTATGCATTCTTAGCAGACTTGTAATTACAACATACTTGTAATTCTTTAAGCTGGGTATTTTAGCATAGTCTTGCTATTCTGCTAGGCAAGAAGAACAAACACTCTAAAGGCCTCACAGCTGGAGGCCAGAAAGCCTTACACTGTCTTGAGCAACCAAGGTTCTCTCTAGAACAGGTTTTGTAGACCAGGATTCAGCCCCATCTGGGGGTAATGCTTTAGAATAGGGAGATGTCCCCCCAAGCTTTAGAATAGGGGGATGTCCCCCCAAGCTTTTAGGCTTCTCATTGGGGAATCTTTGTCAGATGTGCTATTTTGCAAGGTCTATACAATTGTATATGCAGTATATCAGGTATAAGGATCCTTATTAAATAGCAAGGTAAAAATGGTTTTATCCCTTAACTGTGTCTGGCTCATAATTCTAGGACCAGGGAAAAAGGCATCAGCTTCTTTTCCTCCAGTTTTGCAACTACTTTTCTTTTTTGCCTTTAAAAAAAATATACCTTAGAGAGTAGAACTTAGGGCATTATTGTACAGCTGCCTTTAAAGTGAGTTATTCAATGATTTCTGTGAGTTTTTTGGGCGTTTTTTTGGTTTTTTTTTTTTTTTTTTTCATTTCCTATTGCAATTCTTGCATGAAAACATTCTTGGACTAATTTGATGCTAAGCAGGAACTGAAAGAAAAGTGGGTTTATTCTAATTTTATAGCTTTCACTGTCTGGTTATTTTTTTGCCTTTTTCCCTCCTGCTGTTTTGGTAAGGCTATGGTAATTAGTGAAAGTATTACTTACAAACTTTCGGTTATTTATAGTTATCTAGGAACTGTGTGTATATATACTGAGGGTGAAATACTCAGTGGGGTGTTGGGTGGAAGGAGAAGAGGATCCCAGCCTATGCCTCTGCATGTGCAACAGGTATTTGTACTGCTGAATTTCACTACATGGCTGAAATTGCAATTATGCACCATCTTGTTCAGAAGAGTTGCTAACAGGTTACACCAGCTATGAAGGAAACTGCTGTGAACAAACACTGCTCGTCAATAGCATTTATATCTTTTACTTGAAGGCATCTCAAAACAGTGTGGGCAAAACACCCAAGTATTTTTCCCGGAGACTTCTATTCCCTAGGCTGTGTGTGCCAAATTTTGCTGCAGACTGCTGTGAGGCTTCTGTTACTTTTTAAGAGCTCCCTGGAGGATGCCACAGTTGGCATCAAACCTGGAAACCCAAGAGGTGCCATTAGCTTGTCTTCCTTATTTAGCTTTCCAAATGTCTGAATGGGAACTGTAGCACAGATATGCATCAAGCAAGTACATACTTCTGGGACCAAATTTATGCATAAATACTGTAAGGATTCTGCAAGAAGCCCATAATACAAGTGCTTTCAAGAAGTATGCAGAAATGTAGGTTTTGAAATGTTACTTTGCTAAAGAATACAAATGATTTTTGCTGAAGTATGGAATGTACTTAGAAAATGAAATCTCTTTTTACTATTAGTTTTATATAATGAATAATTTTATGGTCTTCAGGATATAAAAATTTAAAGCACCTCTTGTCTGCAAGAAAAATTTTAAAAACTGTGCTCTGTGTCAGCAGGTAATTGCTATCATGGTGAAGCCATAAGACCAACATTTCCAAGAAAATATGGAAATATTATGTATTATTATAAAAGCTTTCCTTTGGCTTTCCAAGCCATTATCTGTCAGACAGATTTACATGAGGTTTTCTTCTCTGCCAGAAAAGATGAGTGCTGGCTGCCTGCCTTATTTTCCTTGGCTGCATTACCCAGCTGCTGTGGCACTTGGGCTCACTGGTTGCTGGTGGGGCTGAGAAGTCTTTCAGATTAGTAATTCAAATTGTCATTTTATAATGCTGTGTATCTATATCGACACTCATTTTGTGTTATAGCTTTAAATCACATTCAGGAGAGAAAAGTGCTGGGCTATATAATGGGAAATACTACTTTTAATAGAATTCCCCTGTTAAGAAGTGCTGTGAAAATGAAATCAGCGTTAAAAAAAAGCTATGAGAAGTTGAGTGATGCTCACTCTCCTCCTCAACCCTGATCACTCTTTTTTGGACCTTGTAACAGCATCTGCTTTTTTGGTAGTCCTGGCACTTGAGTGACTGCAAACTGACCAAAGGAAAACGGGTTCATGGCATACATGCTCACCAAAAAATTATGTGCTGGTGAGATCTGGGGTGGGAGTCTAAAATATTGTTTATTTCAGGAAAGAAAGAAGGTAGAAAAAGTGACTCCAGTTACATCAACATCTGTTTTGTTTGTTGTAGACAGGGAATGGTAGGTGCCAGCTGGAGAGCACCTTGTGTTCTGTGTGCTGGTAGGATAACCTGCCTGCTGTCTGATGCTACTAATGAATGCTTTTGTCTAACTGCTTTCCTTTGTGCCAACAGCTTCAGTCATTTCTTTTCCTCACTAAGCCCCCAAATCCTTTTTCTAATCACTGTGCTGAATAATTGTGCTATTTAGTACACTATTCTTACTTGCCTGCTTCCAGACCAATTATTTTGTAAACGTGTGCTCAGAAGTGCTTTTGCCATCTGTGGAAGGAATCACTTAAATGATTGAAGTTGTTTAAAGCAGCTTGTGTTGTCAGTCATTATTTTATCTCCCTTAAATTTGATACCATCTACAGGCTTTGGAATTTTGTTCTTAATGTTGCTGCTATGTAGGATTTGTTATTGACAGCATCCCTAATAAATTAATGAGAAACTTCAGTAATTAATTTTTGAGATATTTTAACATATATAAAAACTTAAATCACAGCATTTGAGCTCAAAAAATAGATATAAAAATAGATATAAATTTGTTTAGATTGTGGTTTCAATGGAAATTAAATGAGTAATCTACAGTGGTAAATGTGTTTTGAGTTTTCAGACTGACACAGAGGTAGATAAAAGTAAATGGTCTTTGTCTTGTTGGTAAGGATATAGTCCAATACATACACAACTAACAATTCTATTAATCTAAAAAACAAGAGAAATAAATTTGAAATGTGTGAAATCTTAATACACGAGCAAAAATAAAATAATTTAATCATTCACTGACTGTAAAATCTCACGGCTATGTTTTCTGTGGGTGGTGGAGCATTTGGGTTTGCCTGATGCAGCAGGCCTCACCTTGAAGGATCTGGTTTTGTTTTGTTCCTGAACTTTGTGGAGAATAACCATTATAACATCTTCTCAAAATATAAAACTGCAAGAATACTGAAAATCATAATAATAGTCAGATTTTGCCAATTGCTTTTGTAGAAACTAAAATAGACCTTTTCTGTAGGATTGAATCCCTTAGAGTGTGTGGAACACACTGACCCTATAATGATCTAGAAGAGCCTGTGGCATCTCTGGTGGCATCTGTGTGCCACAGTGACTCCAGAAAGTGACCCCTGACTGCTGTTCAAAGACCATACTGAACTTTCTTCCTAAACATATGGGGGATGAATATAGAAACATGGGAATATTTCTGCTTCTCTCCTCTCTGCTGAGGTTTTCCAGTGAAGAAGCTTCATGGCTGCAGAGTCACAGAAGCCAGTCAGAGCCGCTGCAGTGTGGAGGGAGGCTCAGCTGTGCAGCCACAGACACTCCAGCATGTGTGTCCAGGTCTGTGCTGCTCATGAGCAGCCTGGACACTGCTCAGAGCGAGACCCTGCTCTTGCAGCCTGCTCCCCTCTCCCTCTGACATTGCCATTTCTGCTCCATTCAGGATGCATTAATATTGAGTTCCCCACTGTGAGTCAGGAGCTCCTTGGCCACTGCCAAGATGACTCTGATGTGAAGCCTCTCTGAAGCTGCAGGAATCACCAGCACTGACTACAGGATAAGAGATAGAGTCCAAGAAATATAGGACTAAAAAAACCCAACCCTGTTGTCTTCCTAAGTAAACCCTGCAGTTACTCTATGCATAAAGCAGCTTTTACTGTTTGAAGTGCTCTTCTATATGCATATTGTGCATTTATGATCTCGATAAGAATTCTTAATAAGAGGTGCAATGTGATCTTAACGTGGTGGTAGAGCAATGCAAGGAATTGTGATGGGATGCATATTCAACTAAGCCCAGGAAAGCTTGCTTGCTCCTTTGAAAACAATAATGATTTGCAAGCAGCCTTCCCATATGGCTACATTTGATAAGGATCACAAATGTTCTTTTTTGTTTAAATGTAAAAACTTCCTAAGCTGCAGGAAAGCCTGTGGTAATTAAGTAGCAAGTGACCAAAACTTATTGTGTCTTTCTTCAGTGGTCCTCACCTGAACCTTGTAATTACTCAAGCATGCTTGCATAGACATGTATGTCATATAAATAGCAAATATATTTCTCTGGAAATGCATACATTTTCTAGTTTATTGTCTTTAAAAACAAAAAGGAAATTCAAACAAATAAAAAAATCTGTTTATTTTTCTACAGTGCAGAAAAAAATAACAGCTTGTCTCAAGAGAAGAGACATTCTAAAACATTTAAGTTGATAATAAAAGAATGTTTTTCTATTCCTATTTTATTCACAGGACAAATATCTGATGCCCATTGTGTGCCTGCAGTTGATGTGATAGTACAGCAAGATATTTTAAGACACTGCAGGATTAGGAGAATTACATAATAGTGTGTTTCAGTGGACCTAAATTCCTGTAACTAACATTTATAAGGGGAGAGTTTCCAAGGTTTCACTTTGCTCAGCATACTGTGGGAAACTTTCTTTGGTTGGGAATCAACCACTGCAAATGTTGGGCTTATGATGAAGGGTATGTATAATTCCTGAAGAAGTCATTTGTGAAAATGTGAATACAAGAAAAAAATGAATGTCATTGGCTGATCAGCTGCATCTGACAATGACTGTACCTTACTTGGGATTTGTGGTCTGCATAAAATAACCTTGAAACCTTTCCTTTTTTTTTTTTTTTTTATCTGATCGTCTGTGTTCAGAGAAGTGGATGTAAGCTTAGGCCCATACTTAAGTACCCAGATAAATTAGGGCCTTGTGTTTTTTAGCTCTTAGTAATTCAGTTGCATGAGTACACTGTGGAGGGGGCTGGTTAGTGATCCTTATTGATGGAATTGGGAGGAGCTGCCATCTGACTGAGCTGGTCTTTAGTGTTGAATATTCCAGGCTTGAAGGGAAAGATTTGTTTCACCAGCTGTTTTGTCGTGGAGAGGAGCAACGTGCCTGTCACATGTGCCTGCAGTGAAAGCATGAACACAAGTCAGATCATGAGGATGGTGGCAGTTCTGATAAGTCTGTACAGTGGTGAAGAAGATAACTCTCCCATGTGTGTCCTTGGATGTTTGTTCCCATCCCTCCTACTGTGTTGAGACAAGAGCTTGTGTGACATAAGAGTGTGGTTTTGAAAATGAGTAGGGGTTTTGTTCTGTGTTTTGGCTTGGCTTATTTTGGCTGTTTAAGCTCCCTAGCCTGGTGAATGTGAAAGCTGGCATGAGGCAGGGGAGGCAGAGAGCCCAAGGACTAGGATGTGACAGGACTGTCCCTTTCAATTCAGCACAAACCTTGAGCTGACAATATCATTGCAGCTTGTGGGTGCCACTTGAGGAAATGTAGCTTGGGTGCAGCACTCCGCAAAGAAATGTTTTCCTTGCCTGGACCACTTGTCCTCATTTGCCTGCTGCAGCCTGTTCATTGTGCCAGTGCAACTGTCCTGGAGCTGTGCTGTGAAAAGAACTGCTCTGTGCAGCCAGTGGTGCTGCTCCCTTGGCAGGAGCATCCCTGGGGTCACACCGGGGCAGGCAGGAGCCTTCTGCTGGAGCTGGGCAGAATCCAGAGATAAGCAATGAAGGCAATCTAGGTTTCTCTGACTGATCAGTTCTCTTATGCACTCTCAACCACCAAATGGAAATGCTTGGAAATTGAGAACAAATTGGGTATTCATTTAAATTAGTCTTTATTATAGTTTATTTAAATTTAAATGTTGACAATACCTTAAGGAGTACTAGTGTAATTGTTTAAAACATAATCCAGAAAACAAGGTTTTCTAATTATTGACAACATAATTAAAAAAAAATCAATGATAAGTAGGTTTTAAGTTATTTATATGTTATAGAAAGCCTTGTAGTTCTGTGTTCAAAAAACTTCACAACAACTAAGACATAAAATTAAAGAACCCCAACCAAACAACAACAAAACCAGACAAACAAAATCCTCCAAACCCCCAGACCCACAAAACTTCCTCCCCAAACCCTTTTTACTTTCCACAGGTATCTTGTGTCTAAAACTTCTGGATTGTTATTTTTGAAAATTGTCTTTAATTTTGATGCTCTATTCAAACAAACATCTTCCCTGCCCCCAAATGCAAGCCTTTGAAACTGTAGATATGTTTCCTTCTGGCATGATTTCAAACATTATCAGGGTTTTACATTTCTTTTCTTGCAGTTCTTGTTAACTGATCTCCTACCAGTTGGGCCAGGAGTGTGTGTTATAAAATACCCATCTGCAGAGTCCTAGTGCTCACAGATGTAGAAATAGCAATGCTATAGATTGTCTTCTCATGCAGAATTTGGTCACCTAAACCAGGGGCATAGGGTACCAAAGCCTGCCTGGGAACTCTGCCCTCTCTCTGGCTGTCCTCCTTTGCCTTCCGAAGTGTTGCTCCCCACCAAGGATGGCGCTTCCACCCTGGGTTCTGCTTGAGACACCAAACACAGCTGGTGGGACAGTCTGCCTGGGTCAGCTAGCAGAAACATGGGCTTGCCAAGCGTGGCTTCCCCTGCCCTGGGTGGTGTTTTATTGTAGCTGACCTCTTCATACCCCAAACCCCCTCGTGCTGTGCCAGGCACAAAGCCTGCCTCGTGCTGTCATGTCATTCTGCAGGGCTGGCCCAAAGAGCCATTTCACCCTCTGAGATCTGCTGACCTGAAAAGCTGCACAGAGACCTGTCCCTGGGCTGTGGGTCTTGTGTGGAGCCTGGATGAGACCAGGAGCAGTGCTGGGCAGAGCACACGTGGCCACAGTGCTGCCAGGGAGGTGCCAAGCCAGGGCAGTGCCACCCTTACCACCACTGGCAGGCATTTCCCTGCTCAGCCCACAGAGGGACTGCACTGCAGGGCAGGGCCAGTTGTCATGCCACCTTTCTACTAGAAAGTTGTTTGTATCACCCCAGGATTTAGTTTCCTTTGCCTTCTTAAAGTTGGGAAACTTAACTCATAAAAGTGTGTGCTGAGGGTTGTGATCATAAGGACTTTGGGGGACCAAAATGCACAATTGGTGAGAACTTTGCACCTACTGAAGTACCATTTAAAATAAAATTACAGATTGGCTTAGGCAGTCTGTAGCTACTAACAGTGGAGAACTGCTAAGTGAATTTTAGTACCTGTGAGCATTGACATATGCAGTTAATGGGGATTTTGTTGTACAGATTCCTTGGAGAGTAGCAGATAGGCTTTGCAGTAGCAGAACAGAGTGAATTTCCTCAAGTAGATCTTGATTGAAAACCTCCCTGGGCAGGAACCTGAAGATTTTTCCCCTTGATTCAGCAGCTTTAAATAAAATAAGGAGTTATTTAGAGTAAAGTAGGAAGTGCAGGTCTCTGAAGAGCACTCAGGTAATGCTACTAGTCATGAGATCCAGATGTATCCTTTGAGAAGAGGCAATACCAAAGTATCTTGCTTGATTTGTTCTTTGTTAATATTTAATCTTGCATTTAGAATAATTTTGTCAAAAAATAAATTTAGTCTCCACAGATCTTTGTTTCTGTGTAGTGACTTTGCCTGAAGTAGATGCCCCTGAACAATTCTGTGTGTGAATTAAAGCTGAATTACAGGGAGAAAGTAAATACTAGGTACAAACCTCACTGTAGGCACATAAAGCCTACAACTTGAGAAATACATGTTGGTACTACGGTGTATGTTTTCAAGGAATGCATTTTCAAGCTGTTAAAGTGCTGACTCATGCCCCATGATAGTAGTTGGTTGGGGACACTTAAGGGCACATGATCCTCTTTTTTTGAGATATTTGAATGGAAGTCGTTGGAGGAGCACTGGCAGAGCAAACTGTCCAAGTGGAACTTATAGAAGCCTGGTTGTGTGTTTGAAGAACTGCCAGAAAGAGGGAGGCAGTTGAGGTATGTGCTGTATCATTGGCTTGACTTCAGAAGTTCTGTGACTTTGCTTTCCAGGATAATCTGTCCCCACCAGCAGCTTTTCATACGAGAATGAATGGGAAAAGTGTCTGTGACAGATGACTGTGTTGGAGTGAAATCTGGTTTAGACTCGATTTGCAAGCAGAATTCTTCTTTTCTTAGCTACCTGTATTGCTGTGTTAGAGTAAGGGCACTCCCTCCCTTGCCTGTTGGTCATTACAGCTGTTCTCCATGGCCAGGACTCTCAGCTCTGGTTTTTGTTGACCTAAGGAATGAGGAGCCTGAATGAAGACAGAAGGATTTTGCCAGCAGGGATATGTGCCATGGATTGATGTCTTGCCTGACACAGAAGAGCGTGCACAGGGTCCAGATGGTCACCACAGCTCTCTTTGGGAGCAACCCTCCTGCATGTAGATGGCTCTGGATGCAAGCTGGGAGCTGGAGCCGCTGAAACAGCTGGGTGAGGGTTTTGTGGATCCCCAAAGACACTTAGGGAAATTGCCCAAGTGCTTCTGCCTGTGTCTTGGTGAGACTTCTGAAGGCAAACAGGAAATCTGTAGTAGAACTGAGGGTTCTGGGCAGAAGTTCTGGATGGGCTCTGTTGTTTAGGGACCCCTGTAAGCCCTGGGGACACAAATAGCCCTGCTGGGCTCATCACAGCTTCTTGTGCCACAAGTGAGTTTTCCAAAGGATCTAACGATTTCCACCTTCCATGCACAAGTTTTTAATAATAATGATAAAAAAGGCATTCACTTGATTTTCCAGTGCACTGGTACCTGATTTATTTTTTCCAGTTTTATGGATTGGCGGTGGCTTACTCAGTTGTCTTTAAACAGAAGTTTTCTTCAAGTTTTTGATCTGTCTTCTCCAATCAACACTGGAATTGAAGTTGTATCATGACAAATTTGATTCCCAGGTTTATGACTTTGCTGGCATGACAGACTCTGCTTTAGGTGGATAAAGAATTTGGTGTTGTGCTGCTTTTTATTTAGTCTGAAATTAGCTTATATTGATATTAAGTGTGGTTGTTCTCTCCTCTACAGGGGAAAAGGAAGAGTGTGATGTGCCAGAAGTTTGTTATTTTGCTATTTTTCATTTTTAATATCACCAACAATTGTAGACAGTAATTCTGAGACAAATTACAGAAGAGATGAATTGTGAAGGCAAGAGAAGAACAGGAAATAAAGTGGAAAAATAGCTGAGTACAACTCTGATGTTGAAAAAGTTTCTGTTATTTTTATTCTGTTGAAGGTTGACCTCAAGTATTTGCTTTTAGGGGCATTTGAAGAGATCAATTAGCTCTTCCAGTTCCTGGTATTTACTCTTCATGAATAACTTTAGCCAGCTAAAAATTATTGCAATGTTAGTTTTCGTATGAAAATTAGCAGGGTTGATGAATTGAAGCAGGGCGTAAAGCTGAAGGCAGAAGCCTGGTCCAAATCCTTGTTGTTGATGCTATGGACTTATGAGGATGAAGAATGATGTACTGAAAGATGTAATCATATGTTTTCAGTACAAATATGCAAAAATACTATGCAGCTGTTTGGCCAAAGCCTCACCCTTTTCAGCAAGGAGAGAAATAAGAGAATTACCAAAAAAATAAGGTGATCAGGGAATTACACTGCATTGACACATCTCTCTTGATCTTGGAGGAGATAGCAAGGGATTGCTATTAGAAAAAACATTTTTATTTTTTTGGTACCAGTTGGGTACCTTAGTAAAGACTGGAGCTATGTAGTTCAGAATTATTTTTCCTGTGTAGTAAAATAGTGACCAAGAGTTCCTATATGATTTTTTTTTCTGCTGGGAATTTAAAAACATGAAAATAATTCCTGGTGTAGATTTTATCATTTCCTAGACTGTGATTTCTTCCATCTCCTGCACCCCATCCTTCATAGATTTGTCCATTTCTTCATCATCATCTTTGTAAGGGGAGGATTCCCAAGGCCAGTTCTTAGCATATCTCATTTCCAAATTCAGCTTTCTCTGAATGTGGTTTTTTAGTCATTTAATTTTAACAGAAGGCCTCAAATCCAGTCCCAGTCATATTCCTCAAAGTAAATTTACTGTCAAGGCTGGAATGTACAGAAGGAATGAGAAGTAAAATGAACTTTACATGAAATATAAATACAGCTGGACTAATCACTGCACTGATTGTAAGATTGTTGCAGGTGCAGGGTTTAAATATGTAAAATACAAGTCTAACAAGATGTGAAATGCAGATAATGAAACCCTTTCTGATTCAGCTGCTGAGGTCTTGCTTAGGCATCTCCCATGAAATCCTTTCTTTGTTGAGGAAATGAAATGTTTCCTCCAATTAAACCCCTTATTGTTTAGAAATCTATTTGTTTTCTGAGTCAAAGCCCAGTTCATTATTTCTTTCATGCTTATTCTGGAAATTGCACAGGTGTGTTTCTTATCAAGTTTTTTTTTCATTTCTTCTTTTTCTCATTAGCTTACAAATCCATTGAGTTGTGTGAAATCAAAGATGTGCTTGCTCTGTTCCACCAGCTACAGTTTGACCCTGAGGTGCACACAGGAAGACATTTTAACTTCCTTCTACAACGCAGAGCATCTCAGCATAGACATATAAATAAACTGTTCTGTAGGAGACTGATTGCTGCTTAGGCTGAATTCTGAGAATCCACAGCAGAACCTGAACAAACATCTGACTGCTGCTTAGGCTGAATTCTGAGAATCCACAGCAGAACCTGAAATAACACTTTCAGTGTTTTTATTCTCCGTTGGCATCAACTGCTCTAGTAGCAATATATCCCTTTCATATATTCTAGGGGCATATATCCCTTCATATATTCTAGGGGCATGGACTAAAAGGTTTCTCTGAAGTACCACAAGAGGACATCTGTTTCATCTCTTTGACCTGCAGCTTTGCTGGTGATAGTGTTTTTTTGAAATTTTCCCCACAAGGAAAATCAGAGCTATATGAGAATATGAAGCTCACCATGTTGAATAAGACAGTAAAAGTCTGAAAGAGGACAGCAGAGCTTGGTGTTCTTTTTCACATCCATTTAGACTCTCTTGTAAGTACAATAAGTCTGTGAGCTTGTGACCATTGAAAAACATTTCACTTGAGTGGTTTTTTAGTTTTCCTGAATTTTCAGGAAGAGGATGGAGTGTATATATATGAAAGATGTGAGTTTGTACACACACACACACACTCCTACATAAATATACAAGCATGTTAAGAAAGCCAGTATAATCAGTACTTTGCTGCTTGCAGACACAATATTGAAATCTTCACATAACAGTCAAGAAAGTGAAAACCTAAACAGTTTAAAATCAAACTGTAATTTCATTTTCAATATACATTCATAAGTAATTTCACTTGCAAGTAGTCCACTGAAAGCTGGCTTATGGAGTTATTTCAATTAGTTTTCTTCTTAAGTAATTATAGAATAAAGTAATATATTTCAGCAGTCATAAACACTGCAGTTTTTCTCGTTGAAGGGTTTTGTTGTTCTATTAGATTTTCCCTTCATGAATTCAATTTTAGGTATGCCTGAACACAGTCAAGCTGCTTCCAGTACGTTGGCTTGGCTGTGCTGTTGGGGTACTTGCCATAAAGAAAAAAAATGTTGTTTTATTCTTTTGAGGGAGCAAGGTAGAGGGAGACTATTAAATATCACTAGAAACCTGAGATGAAATCAATTAAATTATATGATCTGGATGTATTCTCATTATAATCTGGGTCATGATTCACTATCTTTGCAAGAGAAAAATAAACATCAGCAAAACTGCACGGTCCTGTGGCTCCCACCCCTTTGAGCCAGCCTGCCAGAATGAAATGATCAATGCAGTGGCCACTAATTTTGAGAAGACTGGTTAGTGATATGTGACTTTCTGTACAAGCTGGGTGCAAACTCTTTGGCTGCATTAAAACTGTCCTAATAGCTTTTTTTAAAAATCATTTTTAATGACAGCCCCAACAAAAGAATGCGAGTTGATTATCCAGGGAGAGGTGGAGGGAAGAGGGGGAGATGACACACACATACCAAGAAAACTTTCTGAAATGAGAGGAATTAAATTACGGTGGTTGTGTCTTGTTCAGTTTCTTTTCACAGTTTTAGACATCTTGAAAATCTACACTATAACTGTGGCTTAATTTAAAATGTAGAGCAATTTTAAGCAATACTATTTAATCTGCTTTGATTAGTTCCTTGATTTCTCTGGAAGCTTGTGTGATAGTGAGTGATGCTTTGAAATGTGTGAGAGATTAATGATCTCTGGTAAAAGCAAGGATTAAAAAATAGGTGCAAACTCAACCAATTGCTTTTAGTGATATCAATCAGTGCATCTTTCCTCTGCTCCTGCATGTATGGTGCTGTCTTTTTTCAAGTGAGCATTTTTGTAGGCATGCCAAGTGATTCAGAGCATTGCTTAGGTTTCTTTGAGTTCAGCTTTCAAATACCACTTGTACAAAGTTTGGATATGTCAGATGGTGTTACTGTCCACCAGGAGTACTTGGCATCATGTGGTTGGGTTCCAGGTGATCTCTCTGAGGGTGTCCTGATTACCAAAACCTCTCGTGGAAATCTGCCTGTACAAGTCCTTAAGATCAGAAGTGCAGCTGACCAAGTTCCTGGTATTTAGAGAAGCAGACATTGTTGTTTCCCTCTTTTATGGCATACCCCTGTGTGTTGTGAGACAAAGCACACAGCTGTTTGATATACAAACACTGAGTCATGATAGGAAAAAAAAAAAATCTCCTATTAGGAAACTACAATTCTGTTTGTTAAAAGAACTTGGCCACAGATCTGCTACTGTCAGTCGCAATTGAAGCACTGGTCCTTGACCATGGGTATGCAAACTGGCTTCAGATGCCAAACACTTCCATGTGGGAATCCGTGAACCTCCCCAGGTTCCGTGCGGAGTTCATCAGGAGTGTTGCCAAGATCTTTAATTTTGCATAGTGATTTCCCACATGAGTAAAACTGAGTTTATGTTTAAGTAATGAGGTGCTGTCAAGAGTACAGGGAGCTTCTCTTTCTGCTTTGATTAAGGCAGCAGACAGGTGATGGAGCCTGGGGACAGCTTCCAAGGAGAAACCCTGACCATGAGGTCTCCAACTGCACTTGACCAGGTCTTTATTCAGCCCCTTCTGCTTGCTGGCCTCTCAGCCCCATTTACATTCTTGCTCTTCTCCTGGGAACTTTCCACTGCTCTTGGCTCACTGTACATGTTCTACTTTACTCTTTTGTCTCAAATTTAGCAGGCAGGAGTGTTCCTGTTCCTGTGAGCAGGCTGGGTCACAGCAGATCCTGAGGTTCCCTGTGGGACACCCCAACAGGGGTTCCTGCTGCAGTGCAGGATGGGCAGGCTCAGGAGAAGCTGGGGAAGCAGAAGAGGGCAGATCTTGCTTATACCCCCGTGTGTCGGCTGAGGTTTAAAATGTAATTGACAATTGTGTGGAAGACATCTGGTTGGTAGAACATGTTTAATTTAAAAACTCTATATGAATGAAGTAATTTAACTTGGGTGTTCTGTATGGCTGCACTACGGCTCTGATTTTTTTCTTTTTTGCATTTAAGTTTTTTAATTCAGTTCAGAAGTTACAGTTTGCAGGGTGGCTTGGAAGGCAAATGCTGTGTACTGTAAAGAACTTAAATTTTTGAATCCTGTTAATCTCTGATTGGAACTGTAATATTGTCATGCTTAGCTCTATAGCCCAGGGGTGTATTATGGCCACAGACTTCGTGGCATGGATGTCATGAACAGCAGCACAGTTCAGTTCCTGAGCAGGAGCTTTTTGGCACCTGGCAGAGTCCCAGCAATCACATCCCGACCAGGTCTGAGCAGGAAAGTTCACTGCAGGGGCACTTGGAATCACAGCCTGCAGTCACGGTGTCCCTGAGGAGTCTGTGTGCTGGAGAAGAGGAACAACATGTATGATCTCTGTGTGTTTGTGGTGGCCTTCAGGGCACAAACTAAAGGAGAGGAGTGAACATGGGATTTTGGAGATTGGGGCGATAGCTGCACAAGGTTCCTTTGAGTCTTGATCTTAATGGGGGCACATCTATGAACTTCTTAGACATTACTGGTCTAAAAATAGTGCATATTGGAGCAGTGTGATGCCTAAATAATGTGGACAAGGGAAAGGGGGAGCTGCTGATTCTGTCTACTGAAAACATTCTTAAAGGATATTGATTTTTATGGTACCACAAAGAAATGTGTATGTTAATGTGTTGTGTTGTTATCATAAATGAAGTGGTGATCATAATGCAAAGGAACCAAACCATAACCTCAGCAGCTGTTTTAGCACGACCTCCTGGAACCCGGCACACTGTTTCAATTTAATATCCTACTTTCATTATGTTAATCAACAGCCATTAAGTGCTAGTGATAATATCTGTCCTGATGTAGCTGCAAGACATTAGGCCATTTGGCCAAATATAGTATTTTATTTAACTGCATAGTTACACAGAGTAGCATTATTCGTATTGATATGTTGTAGACAGTTGGCATTGAGAGAAATGAAGACATTGTATAATCTATATCAGGATTTATGATCTGGGAAAAAGAAAAAAATCTTTACATACACATGAAGTGTTATTTGCTAATAGCAAGTGCGTAATATGTTGAATTAAATTACAGTTATTTCTCTTAGCAAGTCAATTGTTCTTCAGTTCTAAGCCATTGTTCTTCAGTGCACCAGCATAACTAAATTGCTTCCTTATGATTCACTGCACTGAGTGTCAGGTATATGATTACCCTCATCTTATTTCCTACCTACTTGCAAGTGCATTCATAATTCTGAAAAGATCACCCATTCAAGTGTTTTTATCCTGTTATGCCACAAATTGTTGTGTTTTCATCCCATTTTGAAAGTTAATTTTTTGTTCTGCAACTTTGAGTAGGATTTGCTTTGCTGCTTTTCTTTTTCTTTTCAGAAGTCTTGAATCCTGACAACAAAGTCTGTCTTCTACTGAAACTGCTAAAAAGTCTATGTGTCAAGTTCCTACAGTGTACTGTTTCAGCTTGAAATGAGAGCTTCTATCAATCAATGGCTTTAAGTGCTATTTGCCTTGCTTATATGACTCTTTAAAATGAATGATATTTCCAAGCATTTTTGCAAAACTTTATATCTATAGATTTTCTGCTGTGAATGGCAAAGGTGAGCCCTGCAGAGGCATCCTCAGGAGTGATTGGTAGTCAGTGACACAGGCAAATGAACCCACAGAGCATGTTTGTTTGTCTTCCATAAATTAAAACTGACAGTAGCTTAAAAATCTGCAGCCAATGCATAAAAGCAATAAATCTGTATTTACATAGAATGAAAGGAGATGGTGTTTGTTCGTAAATTCATAATCTGTGTAGGCTGTGTGCCTGATAGCCTGGAACTGGCTGAGTGCCTAAATAAATGAGTGGGAAGGACAATTTCCAATTCCTGTGGAATATTCCACAGAAGTGCAAACCTATCTTTTGCAGTGTAAGACCAAAGGCAACAGATGGTTTAGATTTATTTGGTTTCTTTTGTTGAGGAAATGACAGAACACTGTAGTGTTGAATTTTTTAAAAAGCATTATTTTTCAGAGACCTGCTTATTTAATGTGGTGGGGGTTTTTTTTGTTTGTTTGTTTGTTTTGTTTTTAAAACTTGAGATAGTCTGCAAGGTGAAGGGTAAAATCTGTAATAATAATCTAATAATAATCTGCATATTCTGCTTAATCTGGAATAGATCTGTTGTCCATTAAAATTTATGACTTCTCTCAGCATGGGGAGTTTTAATGTTTCCCTTCCTCCAGTCACTGCAATGTGCCTGACAGTGCTGGGAAATACTGGGGCAGTTACTCAGAAATGGTTACTGCACACTTTGTCTCACAACGCTTCCCCGTTGCTCACTGATCAGGGGTCATTCAGTTTTGTCTCAAATTGTCCTGGGACAGCATCTCTGTGTGCAGTAAACAAGATGAATTTCAGGGGCAGAGTCACCTCCACATCAACAGCTGGATAGGGACAAATAAAAAAGATGTGTTGCAGTGGCTGAACTTGGATGTTTCACTTGGCTTTTTGCTCCCAAGTGCATTTCCTGGCTGCAGCCAGGATCTTGTATTAGGAACATCAAGACAGCTGTGACAGTCTGGAGGGTCCCCTAGGATAAGGAAAATCACCTTTGGAAAGGCTGCTCATCTGTGTGTGCCAGCAGGAACAAAACAGGCCTGGCCGCCGGGGTTTTGTTTGGTTTTCTTTTTTGGCTATATATGAAGACACATTGATTCGGCCAAACTGAAGAGATTTTCTGGATCCTTTCCTCATCCAAAATTGCTTGTTGCCCCAGTAAATGACTATTGAGGTCAATAAGGTTATGTCACCTTACCTTGAATTGATTTTTTGGGGATAAAATTGTATCCTGTGTTAACCAATATGCTCAAATCATTTCCACTGGCTCAAAGGTGTGTCTGTATGTGCCAAGTGAAATATCCTGAGTAAGTGTAAGCTGTTCAGAGCAAAATGATTCATCCTAAATTAGATAAAAACTGGCAGACATCAGTAGTAAATTTAGTCTGCTGGATCAATGCAAAAGTGCTTGGGTCACTGGATCTGATTTGGCCTCCAGGCTCAGCCACAGCACCCTGCTCATGGCTTGGGTGGCTGGGTGGGACAGGGCACTGAACATCTGGCTCACGGGATGCTGAGAATGAGGTAATGTTGGCACTGACATTCTCTATTACTTGCTGTATCTTTGGAGCCCTTTTCAGTGGACCTGCTGAAGTCCCTGACTCATTGGGAGGTCAGCTTTGAAAACTGAAATTATTATATTGATACTTCCCTCCTGGAACTAACATTCAAGTGATGGGGGAATGAAGGAAATCAGAATTATTTGGGGTGCAAAAGTGATCTTCCAGAAAGAAATAAGGTAATTTCTGCTTCTTGCCACTTCTCAGTTTGTGGCAGTTGAGAATGCTATTGTATCTATCAATGAAGCTGTTATTAAACGTTGTACAGTTTTGAGATGGTATCTATAAAAATATTTGTGTGAACTCATAATGTAAGAAACAATGGTATTGTTTCTGGTATTATTCATACCAATAACAATTGGTATGAAAAATAACCCTTGGCTAAGTGTTTTTTTTTTTTTTTTATTTTATATTTTTAAAAAAGCATGCACCTATTTTTTGACGAGTTAGAAAAACAAATTATATCAAAATAAAAGATCCAGAAGCTAAGAATATACCTATATATTAAAAGGAATGTGCTCAAAACATCTTGCAAAACGTACCTTCTCATTGGAGAATACATCAGTTTTTCATTATTTTAGGGACAGATAACTGAATGTTTTATTTTGCTTGTTAAACTATCAAGTATCTACACTCCCATAAGTTCCCACGTGCCCCAAGACACCAGGTACCCTTCACACCATCTGTGCACACACATCAGTGCTCACACTGCAACTCACTCAAGGGTTTACCCCTGACTTTCAGGGCTGCCAATGAGCCCTCTCCTCTGGCAGGAAGAGGACTTTTATGTGGGGAGTTATTATACTGGTGTGAAAATTCAGTTGTAATAATAATTATGCAGGAGAAATCATGCAGTGCAGGATTACCATTCTCTGGCTTTGTTTTCTAACTGATTGGTTTTTCTCTAAATCAAACTCAGGAGCAAGTTTTGTCATCTTTTTATCCATGGCATCACCTCCTTGCACTCATGCTGTACTCTTCTCCTAGCCACTAGAAAAAGTATTTGTTCAGCAGCTTCTAACAATGGTGATCAATCAAATAGTTTATGTATTTGTCACTGCAGTTGAGGTGGTGCTTTTCACTTCATAAGGAAGGATTAAAAAAACCAAGCAAGATGATTCTGTGGTCTTTTTATATTCCCAAAAATCTGTTTGTCTGTGTTATTCATCTTGTTACATTATTTGCTGTTCAGTCCAGTCTCTCATACAAATTGAAACCATAATTAAAAAAAAAAAAAAAAAAGAAAACACCAGTTTCTCTTCCAGTTCTGTGAGATACTTAGAACATGGCTGGACAGTCAGATCTCATGGGAGCTGGACTAGATGTCTCCCAAAAATCCCTTCCAGCCTGGGCTTTTCTATCTTCTCTGTGTGGCTTAGAATGAAACATTAGAGCTGAGGCAGGTGGGATGGAAGGTTCTCGGGGCAGGTGTTCTGGGGTCTAAGCTGTCACTGGGGGTATGTTAAGGGCTCGTGCTGAAAATTCCCATGGATGTCAGCCTTTCCAGGAAGCTTGTAGGCAGTAAATGCTGCTGGACAAAATGAACCATCTTATCAGTGATCCAGTACAATGGGCTGTTTAATGTAAAAATGTCTATTTATTATACTTTACAAAGAGAATCTACAGTTATTTTTCCTTATGGTGGCTGCTTCCTTCTGTGTTGAGCAGAAACTTCATGACAGCTTTAGCTGAAATTTCTTTTCAAGGACTTTTAAATCCTCAGAGTTTGAAAATAATAGATCAGGCCAAGCGAATTACTATAATTCAGTAATTTGGAGTGAATAATGGAAGTGAAGTTTTTGTGTCTGAACACAGAAAGATATGCATATTAGCATGGCAGTGTATGCATGAGCTGTATGCATATTATGTGCATATATTTACATTTCTGGCGTAATACATTCTAATTGAAAAACCTGCAGTCAGTGGACTATTATGTGGAAGTAGGCAGGATTTACTTACCAAATGTAAGCAATTTTTACATTTCTTCAGCATTTTCAAGATGCAAGATGTGTAATAATCACTACAGATGCTATGTATAATTAAATTATTTGAATGTATTCCACTTTCCAGGTTTCAAGGTCACAATGATATATTAGATATTTTATTTCTAGTGTTATCATGTAGGTAGTACAGACCACTTATAGAAGAAAATTTCTGTTGGAACAAATGAATATGTAACCAGGTGAACTTAAGAAATAGTCATCTTAAATAATTACAAACTAAAGCAGAGCCTGATTTGAACAAGCCTTTTTCCTTGTTGGCTTTTTTCAGGATGGTTAAAGGTGTTTAAAATGCATTGTTTGTGCTGTATCCTTATGACACAGTAATAGCAAAATTAGCTTTGTAAACCTCATTTTAAAAGAGTGATGCATTTTAAAAAAGAATAATATCCAAGTGAAACCAAATGTCACCTTGACTAAGGCTGCTCAATGCAGCATATAGGTGAAGTGCTCATCTTATTCTCATTCTGACTAGCAACTTTTTTTTTTTTTTCCCCTTGGAAAGGGGACAAAACTCACACTGTCTCATGACTGCAATGCTGAAAAGAGCAAAGTCACAAAACTCTGCAGGATCCTTCATTTTGTTACCTGTAGTTATGTTTATTGAGGTCATTTATTTCTGGGTAGGCCTGTATTGCACTTTGACAAACAAGTTTGATATAATCTCTTCTAAAACTCCAATCACCCTTGTAAATTAAGAAGTCTTTCTGCTGTGCTAATATCTCTTCAAATTTGCTAAATTTGAACATTAAAACTGATTTTGAACATGTAAAATCTCTTACAATATGTGGTATTTTGAGGCAGACAGTGATAGACATTAGAAATTAATAATGATGATGGTGGCTGCAGACATACAGTTATATATTAATGAGGCAGCATTGCTTATGTGCTAAGAAGATATGACTGATGCACTGTGGTGCTTTCCAGGAGGTTTGGAAAGTCTGTGCTTTGATTACTGATAATCAAAGATGTGTGTTTGTGTACTGGCTCCCAGGGCACTGTGGGTACCAATCACAGGCTGGGTCAGAGGATGCCTTGCAGAGGAGGATTGGAAGTGTGGTGTTGAGCTGAAGATTAACCACTCTGGGCAGTGCTGGTTACACGCAGGCCAAAGGAAGGCTGCTGCTTTCATCTCCTTGTTAATTTTTTCTGGCTCTATTAAGTAATATGCTGCACCCTCCCCATCCAAGAACCAGGAAAAGATGTGTTTCTTTGTCAGAAATGCTTGTTCATATTCTTAACCATAGAGAACTACACCTTACTATATACCCACAGTCCAGGCTTTGATTTTTGGACAGCTAGATGGTGCTGCTTGAATAACTACTATATAATTACTTTTACATTTTATTATCATAATGTTAAGATAAAGTTCAAGATTCAGATATATCCAAGAGGGAAGGCTGATTGGCTGCATGTCCCAGGAGACTGAAAATGCAGGTAAAAGAGTATGTCTTTCCTGTGCCTCACCTGCTGCTTTCTTCTGGTGAAGTTGATAAAAACCACAGCTGTAATATTAAAATGAATTAAATGAAAACGAGTGAGAGTTTTTCTCTAGTGCTCTGTGATGTACACGTGTATTAACGTGGTGATGGCAGAGATGTGGAGAGGTGTCAGGTAAGGTGAGGCAGAGTGGGAGGCAGTGAACACTAGCAAAGCTGCTGGAGGGTTTTTATAGAATCACAGCAAATAAGGGTTCTATGTGAGATGTAATAGCAGACAGTGAGAGAGATTCTGGAGAGGTTCCTCCAGAGTGGGAGCAAGGTTTGGAGAAGTTAGAGAGATACTTGCTGAACTAGTGGGTCAAAGTGCTGCTATGAGGGCAGATGGGAGGGGAGGGTTTATTTCTCAGCAATAAATGAATAATTATAACTGGAATGAATGTGAATCATGAAGAGCTGTGCAACTGAAGTCTGCTTGTGTGTTGGAGGGCAGCTCTGAATGGCTGCCAGGTAGCAGACTAGGAAAATAAAAATTAGTGAGAACATACATAAACAACAAAACCACCAAAAAACCTGAATTGTGTCAGAAAATTTAGTGTAAAACTGAGTTTTCACTTTTTGTTTTGAGAATTATGAATTTAAATTATTGTTTCAGTTGAGGGAAACATCAAATCCCTTATCTGTGCACTTTATTAAAAAGTACTCTGTAGCTTCCTGAAGTTAGCAGCAACTTCATTTTGTGCAGAAGATTTTGAAGCATAAATATAAAAGGTAGTGCCACTGAAGGGAGGGAAGATGATGTCCTAGGCTTTGAGGTTATATCAAAAGCAGACACAACAGGTAGGGAGCTGCCTTGTGAAATAAGAAAATGGTGTTTCAAGCTGCATTGTCAGGACTGGAATGTTTTCAAGAAACTTGATTTTGTTTATGTTCAAGAGTTTGCTTTCTTATGCACTTCTCATAGTTTCTCATGTCAAGCCATGCCTCAGCCATCTTAGTGTTTATTATTTCACCTCCAAAGGCAGATGGATGATAGATTAAAAATATATCTAGTCATTACCATTGGCAAGCCCTGGAGAATACCTGGTAGTGAATTCTTTCTCTTTTTGGGAAATGGAAAATGCATGAAAATGGCAGCCTTCCAGTACTCTTCTTTCATTCTAGCATTCCTATTTACAGGGCATGGAATTTATGTCTGTAACATTTGTGCTTACTGCTCAGCTGTAGAAGTGCTGGGTAAGACTTACACAATTATATGCCATAGCTTGCTTTCAATTGCTGTGATTTATGGAAGACATTACTCAGTTATCACACAAGTTTGTTGGATTAACAGTCAAGCAGATATTTTTAAAAAAATATTTTTAGCATTAGAATACTGATATTTTACAATTTCTCAGTGATATAAATAAATCTAAGGCTTCCTTTTGTGTGTATGAGTACATTACATTCAGGCATGAACAAGCACATATGTAAAATATTCACTAACATATTTGTAAAATAATAGATAAAGACGAATGCATTTAAAGCAGAGCAACAGCTGAGCAGAATATCTGGGTGTCGTAAACTGTCACACCTTCAATGGATTTGACTGAATTTATACTGTCTGGATCATACAGAACTGATTGAGTCTCCTTGCATAGGCAAGTACTGACATGTGAGTATTTCAGATGGTAATGTGAGGAGTGCTGATGCATTGCTGGGACCTCCCTTGACTTTCAAAGGCACTTGCCTGGATATGAGGGAGAAGAGAGAGTTTTTCACACTCATCTCTTTACCGTGTTTCTGCCAAAATGTGAAATATCAAGAAACATTCTGTTATCATTAAAGGCTGTCCTGTTAATTAATTAGTTGGTATAGTCTAACTCTCTTGACTTGAAAAAAACAGACAAAATGATTTGAAAAGTGCTAGCAGTTTCTAGCTTTTGCACTGACCCATGGTGTTGATTCTTTGAATTCAGCTTGTTGGGAATTATTTCTGCAGTAGGTATGTTTCCATTACACATTTTGATAATTAGGAGTTTAAAACTTCTATTTCATATATTAGAATTACAAAGAGAGCAATGAAGATGTAAAATAAGTCGGTGTTGACTATATTAACATTAAATATGAAAAACATGACATTTACTGGGCTCTAATTTAAATGTCAAAAGAAGGGGATAAAAAATAGGGCAAAAGCCTGGGGCATCCTTGAAATGATCATCCTGAGATGCATAGATGGCAATCTAGTATTGGCTCATGAGCTTCTCTTTCAATAGAAATAAAAATCTCCAAGCAAAATGCTCCTTATTAATTATTTTTTAAAATGTGAAACTTTTTTAATTGGTGCCACTTCCAAGAATAGAGTATAAAGCAAACTTTCACTTTAAAATAATAGTCATTGCCCATTGTGGAATACTTGTCACTTGTGAGAGGAAAGCTTCACTCCACCTTGTGCTGTGAGGCTCTAAGAAGTCTGCAGTGTAGACTCAGGTGTGGGACAGGTGTGATATTAATTCTCTGGTATTGAAAGTTGATTCTGGGAGTCAAAAGCAGTGAAATATTCTCCTTTTTCCTACACTCCTCCAGGCCCTATCTGTGCAGCACTGGAGAGCCTTTAACACACAACTTCTTTATATACTCGACTCTTGGGTTGGTATATTGTTGTAACAACTCTTTTTCCTTCACATCTCTATTTATTGAGCACCTGAACGTGTCAATGCAATCCATGTCCAGAAACCTCTGTAGGAGCTCAGACATCCGAGGGCTCTGGCAGTAGCAGCTTGTTATTAATTCTTACTGGGAAGTTCTGGAAATCTGGGTTTGCAGGGCTGGGAAACTCCAAGGATGCAGCACAATAATATCAAAAACCTATTACAAAAAAAACAAGAGGGGAATCAACTAATATCTTGAAATGCTTAGAAAAGCTGATTTGTTAGGAAGATTTTTTCCCTTTGCTTGATGAGAGGCAATGCAGTTGAGGTGTAGGGCAGCACTGCATTGCCGAAGTGTTACAATCAAAAACCTTGAGCTCTGGGGATGGGCTTGTGGTGGGATAGGCCAGGTGGGAAGAACTCAAATTCAGGTGCTTGAAAACTGAGACTAGGAGCTCAGGAGCTTTGTGGCATGTGTGTTCAGACTTGTTTTCTTTCTTTCTGAATGTTTTACTTTTATGATTCTATGTTGACTTAAACCTAAGTACATGGGACTTAGACTGAACTTAAAAATGCCTACCAATTATGGGGATTCTGCTGGAATCACAAACAGGGTTTGGTTTATTTCCTCATAGCTCAAAAGTTCTCTTGAATGTCTCTTCTTCCATAATGCAATTGAGATGTGATCTTTATCTTATTCAAAAGACTCACCTTCTTTGTAATATTTCTCCTTATCTGCACATTAGAAATGAGGCTGTGTAACCATGTAACTGGTTGTCACAAGAACAATGTATCAAAATATTAATGGCAGATTAATTGATGGCCATGAGGCTGAGCACCCAAGGGCAGTCCTCAGACAAATTTTCTCCTTGAGGTTCAGACAGTTTTCACACTTGATTTCCATGGCTCTTTCCCTATCAGAGTCTCCAGAGGAGCAGTGCAGCGGGTTTCTTTTTCTCACTCTAAGTATCTTCTTTTTCTGGGGTGATTAACTAAAATCTTTCCTGCACTGAATTCAAAGAGAATGTACTTGAATGTCATGGACACTATTTAACACTTCCGAATTGAAGGGGAAAATGGTGTGAAAAGTAATAGTTTCCAAGTATTGGAAAAGAGCAAGTGGCTGTTTTGATAGATGTTCAAGCTTGCCAAAATGAAAGATGTTCAACCTGAGAATTAATACTTCACACTACAAGATAAGAAATAGTGTGTTTACACAAAGCTATTTATTTTATCTTTAAGCTTACCTTGTGTTTGGCATCTTTTCAGATATAATAATGAAAATGCATCTGATCGAAGAAAAAGGGCACACTGCCTAATAAAATTATTGCTGCTCATTTATATTTTGATTAATGACTGCTTTAAAATGTGATTTTTAGTATTTGGTTTCAAGTAGAGTTAGAAGAAGGTTTCTGATGAGGAAAATCTTATCACCTGACCTCTATAGGTGTGTGAAGGGAAGGAAACCTGAACATGGGGAGAGCAGTTCAAGGTAAAAGGAAAGGACAAAAAAAGGCTATAAATTGTCTGGGAATCCATCTGGGTTGGAGGATCAAGATTAATGAGAAGTGAAAAGTTAAGAAGCATCCCTCAGTAATTTGTTTCATTATCTCACATGATACTGAGAGATAATACTAAAACTTTTTGAGAAGTTCTATAGCGCTTATATTTATTATTTTTAACATTAATTTTTTTTTAAATGTCTCATTTGTAAGATGGCACGACTGGGTTCTTTCTAGCACAAAATTAGTTATATTCATTTGCTCCCCAGTGAAAGCTCACCTCACTGTAGACATCTCACACACTGCATGGGTAGCAGATCAGCAAGGGTTGCCTCAGGTTTCTATGCAGAGCTGACATTCTAACCTGTTTCACTTGATTTTGTGAATAGAAACATGTTGAATGTTGCCTCTTCTTAGTCAGGCCTGACAAATCTAGAAAGTCTATTGTTTCCTACAATGTCAAACACAATTCTTCACAACCTGTGATGTGAACATACAATACAGAAATTCAGCCTTCTTTTCTAGAATAAATAGTCTGCAAATCATTAAGCTATGTCCTACAGTGTTGAATTAACCTTTCCCTGATACTTCAGTATAATCTTTTTCACTCCTTCCCAGTACATAATTTAGTAAAATGGGAATCAAGTGGCTTGGTGGAAAAAGATATCACTAAGCCCTTTTAAACTTGACTGTTCAGCTGCTCAGAGATATCAAACATACTTCATGAGCAGCTTCTTCAGTGTATCAGGACAGTACAAAAGTTCTTTGCCACTCTATAATAAAGCTATGTATTTAGATGAAATGCAGAATATTTTTCATTGAAGTTTCCCTGCAGTAATTATGCTTTAATGCTAGGGTGTTGCTTCATGTTATTTTTCCATGAGTTTACTGCGATCATAAAATCCCTTCCCTCATTTTAATGAGCACTACAGCTGAGAAATTGAAACTCAGTTTAATATGAAATATTACTTCAGGTGCTGCAAAGAAATAGTAATGGCATGTTTTGGAACAGGATTTGGGATTTCTTTCTTTTAATACCAAGAGTCTTGTACAATAAATATGTATCACCCGGGGAAAAAAATGAAATAGCATTGAAAACCATAACAAATTGGGGCAAGAAAACAATAATAATACAAAGAAAATTCTCATTAAGGAGAGTCTCATGGAGAACTTTTCCCACAAGAGAAAATAAAGGAGCAGGCACAGTACTTCTGAAATGCTGTTCTATAACATTAAATATTCTAGGGCTGAGCAGAATCAGGCAAATAAAGCTCTTCACAGCTGAATGACTACTGAAACGTCAACATGTGCAGCTGCCTCTCTGAACTCTAGCAAGGGTTTATTGAATTTTCTGACTTTTACTCCATCAGCTAGGGTTAGGGTTTTGCCTAGGGTGAGGGTTCTGAAAACCACAAAGCCCAGAGCTCCAGGCACACTGCAGCTGCAAAAGGCATCCCAAGGGGATCACAGAAATGCCAAAACATGGCTTCCTCCACAGCTTTCTCCTTTGAACCAGCCTTAGCCTGGTGATCAACCACGTTCTCAGTATCAGTGAGAGGTATTGGTGGCTGCTCTGAGGCCTGTTAAAGCCGCTGCCCTCAAAGTCACTATACTGGTATATATTTTGTGGATGTGATTTTTTTTTTTTACAATTCCTAATTTCTGTTAATCTCAAAAGCCTAAAATGTTAGTTCAATCAGATTTTCCAAAGGTAAATAAAAATATTTTGATTCAAGTAACATAAAACTTTGTTCAGAATATCAAAATTTTATTGTCATAGAAAGGAACTTGTTTAAATTAAAAAAAAATCAAGAAAAGTCAACTGGACTTCTAAAAATGGGCTTTAAAATTGTATGGCTGAAAGGAATGATTCATATGCTCTAAGAGGACAACTCTCTCTTTGGTTTACTGAAGACTTATATGGAGGTGATGCCACCAAACTCTGACAGCATTTGTCCTCAGCTTGTCAAAATGGTTTTGTTAATTTGCCAAAGCCAAAAGCCCCCAGTGTCAGCTGGAAACTTGTTCTCACTCCCAGTAGCTGAGTCTGCCTTGGGAAGATGGAAATGGAAAGAGGATCAGGGGTCTTATTTACCAGTGGAGTCCCAGTCTAATGGCCAATATTTACAAAATGCTCTTTCTTTTCCTCCTGATTAGCAATTGTAGAGTCAGCACTGCAGAGTCTGGGTAGCTTTCATTTTCCTCCTATTGGGGGCATATTCAGTGTATGCTTCCTGTGAGCCCTAAATCCCTTAAATCATTTCTTTCAGTAAATCAAAGAATAAAAGAGTTAATGAAATCTACTCTCTGCAACTTCTCTATCAAAGATATTCCATGATTAATGTCAGGAAAATTTTGTATTTTACCACAGAGATTGTCTCATCCTCTGCTTTTCAAAACTTAACACTTCTTTTCCAGCTCTCAGCTGTCAACAGCACTCAAATTTGATAGCAAATCAACTGATATTTTGTAATTAACAATTTTAAACAACTTTTACCTGCTCTTAAAATACATTTTAATTAGGTCCTAAAAGATGTGCAGGCTTGTTACTGTCATACTATTCTAAAATCCTCCCCCTCCAAACAAAAAATCTCCAAGAACACCCTTTCTCTCTGGGTAATCCCCATGGGGATCAGTATTTCCAGAGAAACTTTCTTGGGACATCTGTCATGGAGTGTGATGCCCACAGATGCTGGGTTAAATTGTTGCTTTAGTGATGTATGCATGTCAGACTTTTATTTTAGCCATTGTAATTGGTCTTCTCTTTTCATTTTCTCTTCCTGGTGATTTCCTGTAACTGCTCTCTTCTTGCTTTCTCTGACTTCTGTTGGACTTCATTATGTTTGGGACTAGAATTCCTTTTATGTATGTTTTTACAGCATTTCCAGCCTCAAAAACACAGAAGCAAATAAAAAATATGTTGGGATTTTTTTTTTTCTGTCAAGGTGTATTAAGGTTCCTTCATCCTCACATCAGCAGCTATAAAATAAAGAGGTTATTTTACTCTAAAATTGTCTCAGAAGCCACTGCAGGGTGGCTGTGGTAGGCCTGGATGACTTTCAGGTTTGCTAGAGATTGTCTGGGAGCTCCTGGGAGGCTTTTAGTCCATAATGGGAGCTCTATGCACAAAGTGATGTTCTCCTGATGTTCCAGGCTCTCCCTGTCACCTTGTGCTGCCTCGAGCAGGGCTTTGTTGCTGTCTCTCCAGTCATCTCTGGGTTAAATTTTGATGCAGGAGGAAAGGAGCACGGCTGCAGAAATCCCAGGAATCTGACAAAGTGCAAACTATTTACAAAAACAACTTACAAAGTGAGTGAGCAAGTGCAGGAAGGAATTCTTAATCTGCCAATAAATATTTCAGTGACAAATCTTTCAGCCCTCTCTTGAGCTTTCACTTAGTCTTTGTACCCTTGTGCTTATGATTCCTCTCTGCCTTCTCTATGTCTTCTGAGGCTGGATCTTATTAATGGGGACTGTTTTCAGTTTTTGAAGAGCAAACACAGTACTGTGTTCTCTCTCTTTCTGAAGAATTCCAGAAGATGAAGGCTTCTGCCCACAGCAGAAAGGAATGCTGAATCATATTCCTATTAGACACATCTTCATAAGCATTTGTCAAACTGTTCATTTAATCTAGAGCCTGGAGCAATGAGAGTTTATGAATGAAACTCCCAGGACCAGGATCTCCCTTGCCATATGTCACTGCTTCCCTGAAGAGCCATGGAGATTGATACATGCGAAGCTGTTTCTAAAACAAACTTATTCTTGGTGTGTTGTGGTTTTGGCCCAGAAATAATGTAGGCAGGCTAAGTAAGCAACTATTTTCCTGTTCAGGTAGGGCCTTTAAAATAAGTGTCTATCAAAACATGTATACATACAGATACACAGATATATGTACAGACACACAGTACATACATGTGTGTGCTATCAATAACTATCTTAAATGTAACAGGAAATATTTATCTAGAAATTAGGTTGGCTGGAATTTCTGAACTAAAGAAAAATTTTATATAGCACAACTATAGTCAATGTCATTTTTTACCTCTTTATATTTTTCTATTCGTGATTTACTAATTTTATTTTTATATCTCTAAAAAGTCTTTTAGATTGCTAAAATTAGTTGATAGTCATGATAACTTTTGATATGTTACTTGTTAAAAGGTTTGAATGGATTTATTTTCTGATTTTACAAATGACAACCGTTAAACCATGCTGAGTACTCCAGATTAGAAGTGAGATGAAAATTCCTGATCAGAACCTACAAATGAGCACATCTTTCAGGTCTAAGGAATTTGGTATTTAACATTTTTTTGGTATTAGAACACAGAAATTCAATTAGTAATATTATTTACTTGGATCAATTATCATGAAGAGGCTTTCTATAAGATGTATGTGTTCACATACACCCTGCCTTTCATGTTGTAAGTCATATGGAGGAAGAAATTTAAAAAATAAAAAGGATAGATACAGAAGCAGTGGTGTCCAAATCTCCAATTTTCTGTTTCACTATGCTATTTCTTATCTCTTGTGCTGTGAATTCCTAAATTTCATCTAGGTGAGTGGAACAGCTTCTCCCACTTCTAATCCAGCTATGGATCTAAATCTGTACTTCTGGAAGAATTTTGTAGCAGTAGTGAATTACAATGAAATTCAGAGGTATTTTGCTAATGAGTTGAGTCCTTGAAACCTGAGGTAAATTGTGCAGGACCCATTTAGGTTTTGAATAAAACTATTTTCAGGTGTTACTAACTAGCACATAATCAAACCATGTTTTGACTGTCTAATCCATCAAGTATTGCTGCAGCATAAAAGAAGGTTTATGTTGCATTTTAAATTCACAGGGTAACAGAGGAATATTTGGTTTTGTTTGGATTTATCTCCTTCCTTAGTAGCAGTTTGAGGATGGTTCTCAAGTATTTGCATTTTTTCTCCTAGGCAAGCAGTGACTTGCAACAGAGCTGTATTTGAATTAGCTTTTTCTAGCTCTGAGAGATGGAGAATAACTTGCAAATGGATTGTATTGAGATATTTGTCTTGCATACTGTTGCTATTACAGTAATGGACAGCCCAGCTTCAATTTATGCACTAACAGCAGCTCTTCTGACAAGAAACACAGGGCTAAAACACAGGCATGACAGGAATGGAAATGGCTGGGCAGAAAGCACCATATAATCAGTGATGAATAGTCGGTGAAGCTGGTGGGGGCTGTGTTTTGGGTTTGAGCTGGAAACACTGCTGCTGAGGCAGGGATGCTGCTGAGCAGGGCTCACAGTCAGGGCCTTTTCTGCTCCTCACCCCACCCCATCTGCTGGCCTGGGGCTGCACAAGGAGCTGGGAAAGCTGACCCCAAGTGACCCCAGGAATGCTCCAGACTGTGTGGAATGTCAGCATATGAACTGTGGGGGAGGAGGAAGGGAGGGGCATTCTGTTTGACGGCATTTCTCTTCCCGAGTCACTGTTCCATATGATGGAGCCCTGATGTCCTGGGGATGCTGAGCACCTGCCTGCCCATGGGAAGTGATGAATGGATGTTTGCCTTGGCCTGTGTGTGCAGCTTTTGCTTTACCTGGAGAACTCCCTTGATATCAACCCATGAATTTTCCACTTTTGCTCTTCTGATTCTTTCTCCTGAGCCGCTGGAGGGGACAGTGAGTGAGTGGCTGTGCACAGTTGCTGGCTGGGGTTAAACCATGACACAGTGAGGTGAAAATTACACTATTTGGGAGATGTTTCTGGATTCTGAGGCTATTTCCATGACAGCTGTAATATGCAGAGCAAATACAGGGATAGGATTTAAGGGAATAAATTAATTTCGAACTGTAAATTCGGAGTAATTTCAACAAACTTTCAGAGATTCAGAAAACTATAAAGACTAACCTAATCAATCCTGAATTCTGTCTACTTGGTTTATTTAAAAACAAGTAAAGATATCTTTGCATCTTTCAAAATCTGTCAGCTCAGGAAGCCTACAGACAAGACTCTCCAAAAAGAGAAGTTTTGAAAGCAAGCTTGTGCTGTGCAAGGTTGTGTTGAATTCCTGGTTGACTTCAAAGACACCGAATGTCAAACTGCACTGGGAAAGCCTCCATACATAATTAGAGGCTCAGACTGGCTGGAAGGACTCAGTGGTGTCTTTTATTGCCAAAGAAAGTAATTTAATTACTGTCCATATGCCCTGTTGGGCCTGACTGAAGCCCTGTGTTACTGGAATAAATCTGATTAGAGAAGTATTTCTACAAAACCATCATCCTCACCTTCCTCAACCACTCTTGGATGTGGTCTTTTTCTCCATCTCCTACTTTTCATTTTCACAGTTATATACCACAAGGAGGCTCTTGAGGCAGTAAGGACAAAATAAATCAAAACTGGCTTTTAATGATTCATTTTGTATCATACTGAGCTTTTTCAAAGCTTTTTTTGCTCTAGCTATTAAAAGTCTCTAACTTAAGTCTCATAAAATATTTCTGCCTGCCTGTATTGATTGATAGAGATTTTCTGCCAACAATTAGATGTTTCCCTTCTCAAACTGTTGACTATGTTGTTATTCCTATTATACAGGTTGGAAATTGAAGCTCAGGAAAACTCCACAATTTGTGTGAGGTCCCAGAACAGACTGAAGCGAGGGCTCTGACAGATGATCACAAACCTGTCCATATTGCATCTCCAAGAATCACTGCACACTTTGTGGAAGCATTAGCTTCTTTAGGTTGCAATTTTTATTTCTTAATCCTCAGCTGAGCTTTCCTCATTGTTCATGGTCTCAGTGCAGCAGCTTTCACTGAGAAGTCTGGTGGTACTGCCGGGGAGGTTAGAGAGCAAATGGAGTGGTCAAAGGTGAGAGATACTGTGGCTCCAGAACCAGCCCTTCCAAGCTCGTGTGTAACTTGAAAATAGTTAAAACTGGAAATGAATTATGACTGTTAGTGTTTAGCTGTTGGTCATTTATCTTAATATTTTTGCACTGGGATATAAACTGTGGAGCTGTCCCTCCCACAGAAAGCTCAGATCTTATAGCATCTTTATTTCACAGGCAAGGAGTTACCTAAGAGCAGAAATTATGTGAGACTCCAGTGAAGTTCAAATGTCCAATTCCATTCAATCTGGATGTTTTATCTTTACTCTTGTTTCTTGCAGATACTAATAATTGGTCTCATGTTATGAATTTAATTTGAATAATGTAATTTTTATGTACTTTTCAATGCATCTATTTTAAAAAGAAACATACACAAAAGTTAGTAATCAAAAATCTTCTTTTTGTACTTTGTAGAGCATAACATTTCAAACTCTTTTTGGGAATCATGTGAACAGATCTTTCAAGCACTATTAGCTGTGCAGAAAATAGGCATTTTGGCAGGCAGGGAACATAAAAAAAAAGCTGTAACGGATCCAGTGGCATTTTCAAAGTGATCTTTGATGAAGAGGTTAATAGAATTTATGAACTGTACTGCTTTAAATTCTTGTAACAATTCCCATCATAATTACAACAAATGTACCACAAAAGGTTCAGGGATTAATTTAGTTTGTGTGTGTGTCCAAAAGTTTACAAGCTTATTCAGGGCATACACACATTTTGGAATGGCAAACTTGGACTTCAAATCTTAGAAACATTTCTCTTGAGGTTTCTGGCACTTCTAGTTTGGGTCAATATTTCTGTCATAGCACAACTGTACCCCTCCTGCTCCTGCCTGGGGTAAAAAAATACAAAGAAGGGTATGTTTAGACCAAAAAAAAACCCAAAAAGTAAAACAAAACAGAAAAGCAAAACCCAGCAAAATAAAACCACTTGAAATGCCTGGGGAAAAAAAAAATCTTCACAATCCTGAATAAAAGTAATTTAGTTTTGTCTGGAGGAGGAACTTCATCATGCACAAACAGCTCTCCTTTACTCTCACGCAGCATTTGTGCATAGGTAGATATAAAATACGCTGCAGCTGAATTCTACAGCTGTCTATGTCCAGTGGAGTCACTGATATTCCTGTGTGATTTATCTCCCATGCAGCCCTAGCTCCAAGTGGATGTAAGATGTAGTTCCAGGCGCATCATTTATAGTCTGGCTTCCTAATGGAAGTGTGCAAAAGCTGGGTTGCAGCTTGCCATGCAGAAGCCCTCCTCCCTCCTCTGAAGCACTTCACAAAATGCAAACAGATGAAGCAGACACTGAGAATTGATTGGCTCTGCTGTGCCTCAGAGAGGGAGGGGAAGATGGCTTACTGATGTGGAAAAAGTTAACTTTTATTCAGAGAAGATCCCAGGTATCGATCAGTGTCTTGTTATGCTGTGAGAGAAGTGAGTGGTTTGAACTGGGAACAACAGGTCAGGGAAGTCAGCCAGGGCTCTAATAAATAGCTTTCATAAATGGTGCTAGAAAAAATGACTTTGAGTTTCTAGAAATGATTCCTTTCATGTCCAGACTACCAGGAAATTATACTTTTACATTCTCACATGTGTTTTAAAGGCATAAAAGCTAATGGCATCAAAAAATGAAGAATAAAAATTTGTGCTTCTCTTGGCCATGATGTGCGCACTTGCTTAGCAAAAGTAGATTGTGTTTATGTGCTTTTGCTGTTGTTATGGAATATCAGAGCACACAATGGCTTGGGTTGGAAGGGACTTTAAAGGTCATCTAATTCCACCCTCTGCCATAGGCCAGGGTACCTTCCACCAGACCAGGTTTCTCCAAGCCCCATCCAACCTGGCCTTGGGCGCTTCCAGGGAGCGTTTTCTCCATAAGCTGCTTGCAATATGTACACTTCAGTGCTCAGAACTTTAATTCTCTCTGTAAGGAGATGCTTCAGAAATGCAGTACATTGACAACTCCAGTGTATTGATCACATTTTGGGACATTGTATTTCCAAAAGGGGTAGTTGTTTTTGTTGTGGATACTATAAAATGTTCAAATGTGAGAGCAATTTTGTTTAAGGACATTGGAAGAAAATGGTTGCTGTGGGAATAAGGGAGATGGGTGCTGCTCAGAAGATGGCTCAAAGATGGTGTTAGATCTCAGGGAAGAGACGTGCAGAATAAAAGTAAAATATCTCTCTTTTCTGAAACTCTAAGATGAACTGCAAATTCTGGAGTCTGTGTAGAAATTAGCTGGAAATGAACACCAGAGGAGCAAACCTTTATTTTTCAGTTTTCAGCGCAAACTACTAAAGGATGATCATCCATCTCCAAAGTGAATATCTCTTCTACAGCAATCGTTTTCTCTAACATTTATATCTTGCTCAAGGCTAATCAGGGGAGGCTTATAAATTGTTGAAATCGCTTTATAGCACATTTAGAGCTCATTTCACAGCAGTTTAAGGGGTTGCAATGAAGCTAATAGCCTTCTGCATTTCTTAACTGTTTGTGATTTAAAAAATGGTATAACATTTATAGCACTTTAGAGTTATTTCCAGAAGTAACACAGTAAATCTAATCATTATATAATCAGTACATGATAAAAATCCCAGTGCTGTAAAGGCCTATTTTCAAGTATCTTTCATCATGCTGTCCAATGTTTCATACATTTGGCAGGGTGATTATTGCAAAATAAAGGACATTAGAAATACAACAGACCAGAATGTTTATCCTGATCAGTGGAGAAAGAACTGTACAGGTTTGTGACTATAGCCCTTTTTTTTCTCTCTTTTTTTTTTTTTTTTTTTTTTTTTTTTTTTGTGAAGCTGATAAATTGGAAGAGGTTATAGATGATTCTGTCTAGCAGGAGCAATTAACCTGAAGAGACTGCTCGTTGCTCTGTAGCCATGTTTAATATGATTTGCTATAGCTTCCTGTATTGAACTATCAGAACCAGTTAGAAACGAGAAGTGATGGACACTACAGTAATCAATTCACTTATAAAACAATCACATAGAGGGAGGAGATGGAAATCTACTTGGCTTGGTTCTTTCTTAATATAATTTATTTTCAAATTCCCATTGGTAAAAGTGAGAGGAAAATCTTATTTACTAGTGTAGAACATTTTTATTGAAGAAGCAGGAGTTGAATGCGTGATATTATTTATGTACATTTATGTACTATCAGATCTTTACCATTTATCCAGTTGTCAAGGACACGATCACTGAGTGTCACGACTTCAATAACAGGTGTGTTAGTGAACCAATCCTCTCATCTTTTTGTATTGTGCGGGAGCAAACCAAGTTCAGGAACCTGTAGGTTCAGTGATGCTACAGAAAATCCCTTTGGGCTTTTATGGCTTGGGCTAATCAGTTTTAACCTTGATTGACCTATAAGTGCTTAAAAGCCATTGTTAATTCAGATTTACTGAGATCTGGCTGGTTGCCACAACTTCCCAATTCAAAACCTCAGATCCTGAAGCTCTTGATAACAAAACTCTGTCTCTGACATTTTCCTTAATTACCAAGTCAGTCGCTGCAGTTATGTATTTTAGTGAACCACAAGGAGCTGTGAGGATTCAAAGGAAATAAACAGGGAGACCCTTTCAATAAGATCCAACAGCATAATGCCAACCACATTGTCTACTGTGCCTCTTCAATCACCTTGAAAATTTAAGGGCTACTCATTTCTGGATTGTGATTGTTATTGCTTCACTTTTTTCCTGTCACGTATTTGTGTGAGCTGCCTTTGTCTTGAGGTCAGAAATTAGTTGTTTATTAAATATTTATAATTCTGCATTACAATATTTTAGGCTTTTATCTATCAAAGGCTATGAATTTTCTGCATTTTCAATGGTGCTTATGTAGTCATCCTTGAGAACTATTTTGGACCTACATAGTAGTAATCTTTATCATATTGAGGATCTTGAAAATGAAAACTAGCCACTGAGTCAAGGTACTTAATATAAATATCAGCCTCATAATCTTGTGTATAACCCTGGTCTTAGTTATATCTGTACCTTATTTCTTATTTTTAACACTTTAATTGATGTGAGAATTGGAATTTGTTTATGGTCTCAAAGTTTTTTTTTTAAATAATCTTAAATGGCAATGAGCCTAATAGGTAGTGCAATGTTTTATTGAATAAATAGACTGAATAATATTGGGGTAGTAAATACTACAGTTCTGCATGTCTGCAGTTGTTCCATTCTGCTATAGAGCCCATTAAGTTTTCTAATTAGATGCATGTCAGAAAGTATGCATGAGATTGGTACATCCTAAGACAACCATTGAGATTGAGAGTATTCAAAACACCTTTTGTCTTCATCAGCATTAGTTCCCATGTTGGTGGGTCCACTGTCGTTACCCACACCAAACTGTTCCTAAATGTGCATGAATTATTCCACGTACCAGCAGACATCTGTTAATTCGCTGCTTGCAGTTTATTAGACTAATATGTGTAAACTGCTTTGAGCTATAAATTACAAGATTAGGGCTTTTAATGTTTAGGGATATCATTAGGCATTGTATGCTGGAGGTAGATTTGACAAATGCTCTTTGCTAATAGAGTATATTTAAAGGAAAATCTGTATGAATTAATTTTAATTACTGTCATATTAAAGGGTATAAAACTAGCTAATGTCAAAGGTGTACCAGTGCTGTTGATTCAGAGTGTTATCACGTGTGTATAATTAGAGAACCCTGTTTGCATAAATATTTCTTCAAATAAACACACACACACAGACTTTACTTTGAAATTCCAACCATGTCATGGCCTTAATTTTTCAGACATATCTTTTGAGCTACATTTCATTACAGAAGTATTTAAACATGAAGAAGAAGCAACCAGTTGTGATCACTGAAGTTGCTGGATGATAAATAGAGGAAGAACTCACAGCCTGAGGGTCTGACAAATCCAGGTGTTACCTGTTTTTGGGAAAGGAAAATGTTTCGTCTGGCTGCTTGTTTATAAAAAGTCAAGTTTTAGCATGGCTCAAGCAGCTGTGTCTCAGGATCTGTCAGCCAGGTATGATACTGTTCTTGATTTTGTTTTCTAATTAATCCCCAAGGTGTCCATGTTTAGTAAGACCATGAGGAGGAAATGGGTGAGTTTCAGACAGCCCTTCTTTCAGTATTCCACGAACACTCTTAGCTGCTAACTTAGCAAACATGAAGGAAAATAATGGCAATGGAATAGTACAAGTTAGTTTGGATTTGGTGCAACCTAAAGAAGTCCTGATGAGCTATTACATTACAAGCAGATCAACTTTCTGGCCACGAGTTGCCTTTCCAAAGGACCAGCAGGAAGGAAAATTGTGATCCCTACAACTCTTTAATAGACTGCTATCCATAATGAGAACACTGATCTCTGTCCTGGGAAAGCTGAACACAGGAACAATTTCTTTTACCAGCAAATACAGTTTGCAGTACAAATAAGTGTTTTTATTAGTTGTATTTGTTAACTTCCTCTTTTAAAAGTTTCTGCTAAGGAACCTTGGTTAAGCTGTATGCTGTAGTTAGTTTCTCTTTCTGGAGTTAGAGAATAGAAAGGAGGAAAAAAATGGGCTCCCTTTATCTTAGGGAACAGCAGGCTATCCATGGCTCAATGACCCAGCAGAACAGAGAGGTTTAGTAAGGGCCATGGCAGCCAGTGGCTCTGGAGGAATTTGTGGGTCACAGCTGAGCCAAAGCACACTCTGAAGCAGAAACTCCTCCACCATGAGTGCTGCTGTACTCGCTTCCCCTCTCCCTGTGGGCCACGACTGCTCCTGCCCCACTGCTGCTGCTCTGGTAGGGTCTGCAAGAGGTGGCAGCACAGAACTGATTTTCTTCTTCTTCTGTTGTTTTAAGTCTTTGATTTGCCACCCTCTGTGTGTTGAAGGTGCCCTCCCTGACCGTTGTGGGGAATGTATAATGGGGTTGTGTCTGTGCCTATGAGCTGCAATGCATGAATGCTGAGCTGTATGGAGATGTCTTAAAATCGACTTTAGTTGGTTTTGGTTTTTTTAACAAGGGGAGGAGGGTTTGGTTGTTTGGTTGGTTTTTGTTTTGTTTCAGATATCTAATGTATTTCTTTCTAAGCTCCATTTTCTGTCTATTCTGTCTCCCTGAAGTTGGACAATGTCTAGATTCAGATGCATACAAATGGGCATTAACAAATGTCTGGCTCTGCAAACTCCAGCATCTACTGAGGCAGGAAAAGCTCCAGCTCTGCTGTATTAACTGTTATACATGAATAGTTCCATCATAGGGTGTCTGGGAATAGTGACATATACACAAAAACTTTTATAGCCCATCATTCATTTTCCAGTAGAATAATTCATAAACATTCATAAAAATTTTGCTATGCCAAGTGGCAAATGTCCCATCCTGCAGCCCTGAAAAGCCTAAGATTTTTCATTTTCCATTGTAAACATTTTATTATGACATTTTCTGATTAGAATCGCACAAATCTCTCAGCAGTGAATTCATTGCATATATTTCTTGCTGAGATTGTAGCTGTAAGTAAGCATCCTCTGATATTCTTTATATGTAATTTACTTAGGGAAGGTAGCAGAACAACAATAACACCTCAGAAATATTGGATCAAAAATTATACAGAGAAGAGTATTTTCAAGGGGAAAGAGAGCTTAACACAAAAGAACCAAATGAAGTCTTATTTGCTGTGTGCTGTTTGCAAAATGTTTTGAACATTTTATTGAATATGTCTTCCTTGTGAATTATGCATGCTCTCCAGTGCCTCTGGGAAGATGTAAAACTTTATATATTACGAATGGAATACATGACCTCCTGATGTTTCCCAGATATTGCTTTAAATCGAAAACTGAACAATTTCATATTTACCAAGGGTTATTTTATTCCCTTTTGAGATGGTTAAGCAAGAATATTGTGGTGAAGGGAAGATTTCTGAATGCGTTCTCTCAATGGAACCTGCTGCATGTGAAGAAAATTCTGTATATTCGTGCACTAAAATGGAGGTTTTGTAGGCTAAAAATACATCTTTCCAGTAAGTTGCAACTGAAAATAGTGTGTTCTAATTCCTTTAATAATTCCAGCGAGGTCTCATAACTTTTTAAATTTTTTATGTCTAACACCTGACTAGTGTTGGATTAGAGCCACGAATCCTTCTGGGTCAGTGAGACTTGTCCTTTTGAGACAAGCACGTGCCTTGTATGAGTGAGCAGCCAAGGCTGGCTTGGAGGTGGCTTTCCAAACCTGGTGGTCTCACTCCTGTGCTCAATGCATTTCCCATCACACCTTCCTACAGCTTTCCAGCCTTAGGTCTGAGTCTTAAACCCAGCAGCACAAATTTTACTCTTGCTTTCAAGAAAATGTTTCAGTTTCTAAATGTAGTCTCAGCTAAAGCTTCTTAGTAAGACATTCATCCACTCAGTGAACCTTTACAAGATACTTCAAAGTACCCAATATCATCTTTTGGAGTGTATTTTAAGAAAAAGTAAGATGTAAGCACATATTTTGCTTTGTTATTTATGTGAATTCTAAAATTTGAAATGCTTGATCAAAATTGCATCAACGAATTGCTGAAAATTAGGAGAGTTCTGTAGAATGGAAATTAAGAGTACAACGAGAAGTGGCATCAGCTTTAGTACGTTGAAATATGGAATTCAGGTTATGAGCAATTGGAATTCCAGCTCTCACTGCTGGCCTCAGAACATGAAACTGAAGCAGTATTTATTATTATGTATAAATGTCCTGAGTCTTTCTACTGACAGCATGGTTCTGTCACGTGATTCACCTTAGCAAGAAAAAAATCCATACTCTTTAGTATGGATTTCATTAATTAAATTCCGGTCCTAGACTTCTCCTGAGAGGATAATTGCTGTGTTTTATAGAAAAGCTCTCTTTTTTGGAGATATAAAGCTCAGGTCTTGAACCTGAGCCATGTTAAGACATGGTTAAAAGTGAAACAAGGGGGAAAGCGAAAAAAACACCCCTCCCCCACAAAAACAAAACCCAAAAGAAACCCAAAATCCCCAACAACAACAAAACCCCTAACACAAACAAAAAACCCCCAAAAACCTGCTGAGCTGGTGTCTTTAGGACTCACACTCACAGCACCTTTTCCAAGAGAGGAGGGGATCCAGCTCATGGCAGTGGATTGGGTACCTGCCAGCACAGCTGGTAAAGGAGGCACCAAGGATAAAAATGTCCTGTGGTTGATTTAGCCCGTGGCAGAAAACCTGGTGGGTCAATGTTGCTATTTTTGTCCTGGGACGTGGAGGATGAGTTTGCTGGGAAAAAGTTCCTGTGTCTGAAACAAAGCAGTCAGAACAGTCAAAACAGAGGAGCTGGGAGGTCAAAGCTGGCACAAGCCACCTCCTGTTGGGACTGAATATGGAAATGTAACTGTGATGGAAGGAGAGAGGTATGCATAAGGATGCAAGGATAAGGATAACTATTTCTCAGGGGAGTGTACAACATGAAAAAAAGGAGAAAATACCCAGGTATTTTATCCTTCATGTTGTACACTCTGCTTACAAATTGACTCTTTTTTTTCTGGCAAGAGCAGTTCCCTGCAACTTGTCTCTTGATTTTTCAAGGGGCAACAAAAAGAGATAAGAAGTAAATGTAGAGACAATGGCAAAATGCTGAACTTGTTTTTCTGAGGCTGTTTTGTTGTGATTGTTCCTCTGCAGGTGCACTACCTGAAAAAATCCAAAGCAATTCTTGCTTCCTTACCATCCTCTGAAGAAACACAACTTGATTTTTATGCTGGTCATGTTCATGATCTTGCATTCTTGAGTAAACAGCTTTCACAGGGTGCTTTGTTTTTCATCTGTTCTCCTGGCCTTTTGCTAGGGCAAAGGCTGTCTCCTGTAGTTCTTTGAAAAGTCTTGCTCTTCTGAGGCTTTAGCCTATGTGAGGATCTACAACCAAATTATTATTAATAGTAATGTCAGATCTTGAAGGATTAACAGGGTCTGTTTCTTAGATACTCATTTAACACGTCTGTGTATGAAAAGAAAGTTATAGAAGACAATACATCTGTTCCTTAGAAAAGTGACTACATGGTAAAAAGTGGAAAGAAAGATTTGGATGGTAGATATGTAATACAACCAGAATTATTTTGTAAATGGAAAATACTGTTTTTGTCATTCATCTCTCTTCAGTAGCCTTTCAATTTAATTTGAGAAGACAGACAGGCCTCTGAGATACGTTATATGATGAGTCAGCCAGAGATTTAGAGAAATAGTCTAAAGGAAAAAAAAAATTCCTGCAGGATCCAGATCAGAAAATTGGGTTGTTATTATAACGCAGTAGTTGGAAAAGGTAAGCAAAACTGAGTGCTCCTGCTGTCTGTACACTGTGTGGAATATATCTGGTTCAAAATGTTCAGCATTGCCACAAAAATAGTGTTTCATGTCCTGAACTCAATTTTTCTCTTAAACTTTTGAAAGGTCAAATAGAGACCAGACTAAACAAATGGCTATTTTTGCTCCAAAAAGAGCAACAATAATAAAAAAATGTCAGCTATGAAACCAGACAAGTTTTTGCATTCAAACACCATTTGGATGAGGGAGTTACCAATCATGTTTTTTTGTGGCTTGTGCCTGGTAATGGAGGAAAGTTTGAAGGCAACACTTGAAGTTAATCAGGAATTTTTATGCTGTATTATTGAGCCAGATCTTTGAGCCTTTGTAATAGACTTTACACTATGAAGAAAATATTGGAAAAAACCCAACTAAATGTGTCTACCCACCATAAAGGCATATGTGTGCATTTTGCATGTAGCATGCAGTATTTTCTTTTGTAAACTCTTCTGTCTTTTCTATTTCTCAAAAATGACCTTGCCCTTCCTGGCTTATTAAACTCATTTCCAATCCGGTGTTGTCTAATGTTACTGAATAATTTTACCTTGAAAGTGGCAAATAAAGTGGGTGTTATATCTCTGTCCCTCCTTTTTGGTTTTTCTAGGAATACTCATTAAGAGATCTAGAGTATGCACCAGAAGCAGCATTCTGACATTGAAACCTAGAAACAAAGTTTATGTCATGAGGTGTTTGGAAAATACCTTTTTATAAATAGGTCTGAATTCAGTTCTTGTGTACTTTTGTTACACATTACTCTTAAGTATCCATGTTTAATGTGGCTGGTTGGTTATTTGACTTTCAGATAGAAAAAATTTAAAAAAATATTTCAGGGTCATAGAACAGCCATGGCAGGAGGATTTTTAAGTGCTGTGAAAGTTATTTAAACAGTAGGCAAATAATAAATGAGTATTTGCTTTGCAGTACTTGTCACAAAAACTGATAAATTGCATCCTCATTCCTTCCATGATGATTTCTCTGGTGACTATGGATGCCTGAGAGAACTCGCTCAACTGCAGGACTTCAGAAGAAACTGATGTACAGATCCTGAATGCTGAACCCAAGGGCCAGCTTTTGCCTTATTGTTATGTCTGTCTTTCCACTTCAGCAGTGGAATCAAAACAGATTTTGTATTTGGATTGAATTGGATTGGATTTTCACTTTCATGCATACTTACATTAAATGGTTCAGTCTTTGCATTTTGGCAGAGAGCTTTACTGGTGCTAAACAATGTTAATTTTCTTTTGTCCATGTACTAAACTCATTATCCTTAAACTCTTATGCTGAATTAAGTTCCTTGCAGTTAGCTATATTAATAAGAAATGTTAGGTAACACTCTGGCAGTGTTTTAAATAAAAATGGTCAATCCTGTCTAGTTCTTATTTTCTCTCCTCTACAGGTTTGTAATTTCCTCTCTTCTCCTCACCCCTCCTCCCCTGTTAGATGCTTCCTTGTATTTAATTAGGTATTGTCTTAATTTTTTGTTTTATTATTTCTTCATCGGTAGAATTTTTAATGTTTCAACAGAATTTTTAATATTCAAACAAGAAATATCCTTGTTAAAGGACAATCTGCTTGGGATGATTACAGAGATGACGTTTTGGCTGCATGAGGTCTGTGCATCCTTGGTAAATAAGGGATTTTTGCCCTAATTGAATAGACACTTTGGATATGAGTTACTATATATTTTCATTGATGTTGTCTCTGTTATTGTTCTCCCAATGTAATGCTCTATCAATAGGGCTATTATATATGGTTTTGATTCAATGCTTTCAAAATGAAAAGCTTTACTCATCTTTTCAGGGGGTTTTCAGCTGATTCATCTTCCTCATTCTGCTCACTTTTATTCTGTCCCTTTTCATTCCTTTGTGACCTTTGGAAGTTGATCTGAACTAAAAAGGAAATGCAAACCCAAACCATTCTATTGCTCTCTATTTTGTTTTTTTCAATACCTTGAAAACCAAATAAATCTGTGAGTCCACAAATAAATGTAATTTGCTTTCATCTTGCTCTACATTAGGAATTCTGGTAATGGAGGTTTAAAGCATGGCACTTTGGAAGCTGGGCTGGCATACCTTAACATGTGGAGCCCTTTTTAAGGTAGCTGTAATTCCATTTTACAAGAGCCAGCCCTAACTCCTTCTCTTTAAATAGCCCATTAGAGTCCCCTAATAGGAAAATTTACAGCTCTCAGCTGCTTCTGCATATGCATGATGCATACAGAAATCAGATATCTCATGTGCCCTGTGGCTCAGAGACATTTCCATTCAATTAATAAGCAGTGAAGTAGATGACAAGATTATTAAACAAGTTTATAGTAGATGAAAGATTTTATAGACTTATGACGTGGACTATTGACAGAGCTAAGCATTTTTCTGAAATAATGTATCTTTGTTATTTATTGAGAGGTAGAAAGCATATTTTTTGTTGCAGCAAGAACTCCACCAGTGATATTCTTTCAGGTTTGCATATAGATGTGCAGATTTAAGAAAGTCTGGGTGCTTTCCTTCTCCTTTAATGAGGAGTAGCTGTCCATTGGCACACTGACTTCAGGCCACCACCATCAGCAGTATGACACAGTGCTGGATTTCAATTTTGCCATTCTTGCTCAATTTTGATTCGGAGCTTGTTGTTTTGGGCTGTCTGGAGGAGTTTTTCATCCATGGGAGGTAGACAGCAAGTACAGGCTTCCTGAGTGCTGTTCTCATGTGACCAAAATGGGAGTCAGATGTTTAGTCACATTTAAATAGTGTCTCTCCAATGCAGTGATTGAAACCAAGCTCTGTTTTTAATTAAATAGAAATTTAGAAAGCTTTACACATGATGGGACTACAGACAAGGACCATTTTCTGTTTTTCAAGAATGTGACTGTAGTTAGTGTTTTTTAGTGTGAGGCTAATTAATGCTCATGCATTAAAACAAGCATAAGGTCTTAACATCCATCTCTTCTAAAATTCTGAAATGCTCACTGGACTCCGAAGAAAGACAAGAAAAAAGGAAATAGGTGAAGAGCCTAGAGGTGATATAAATGTCAAGGAAGCATGCAAAATGAACTACAGATCAGGAAGAGTTCTCTTACTGCTTTAGGACATTCAGCTCTAAGTTTTCTGAGCTTGGCGTAACTCTGTCTGAGAATCTGTGATACTGGGAGGACTTTTTAGAGAATAGTAAATCATTTTACTGGAAGTGTTCTTCCAGTAAAAAGCATCTAATATGTGCTGCTTGACTGAAAATTTCCAATTGATGATCTTGCAAGAAAGTTGTCAGCAGGATTAATTTATCTCATCCAGTGAAATAAAAAGCAATCAATAACAAAAAGCAAAATAAATGACTAGTAATAGGTGTATCTGATTGTTTAAATGAAGCATACCATATGCATTATTATGCCTAACGGCATGTGAAATACACTTAAGATATGACATTGGTGCCAGTTTACTAAATTACAAAGCATAGCAGAGTGAACAAGGCAGCATTAGTGGACAACATAATTAATCTAGGAATCTTTTTTTTTAAAAAAAAAAGCAAAATTACATTTTTTGCTTTGAGGTAATTGGAACTGCTGATTTCATAATTTTTAAATTATCTTTTTCCCATCAGAGAATTTGTTGAGCTGCTGCTGACTAAAGCTGTGTTCACAGCACAGTGACAAAGCCAGAACTATTGATCCCTGTGCCCTGAGCCAGAGGGTGCTACCCTGAATTTAGTTTGGAAGTCACAAGGATACTCAGTTCCTGTTGACTCTTATCCAGGAAATAGAATTTACAAGACAGTAACTGATCTTTAATTGTCTTCTCCTTAATCATTCCTGCCTGACAATTGGTTTTATTGGTTTCCCATGCCTGTCTGGATTGCCCACTGTTATTACACATTTTAAAGTGGAAATTCTATCATGCTAAAAGCTAATAATATGGCAATATAAAGAGAAGAGAGAGATAACCTACCTAGATAATTATCTTCAAACAAGGACTAGAGATTAAAACAAGTGTAAAGGGATTAGGTTTAGTGATCAATTAGAAACAAAAATGACCCATGGTGTGAGGATCCCAGCTGGATCCTACAAAGGGATTCCAATTCCTCGAAAAACTGGGGGTTCTAATCTAGTCTAGAATTTTTTCTCAGTTCAGCAACCTTATTGAAGTCCTGCCAAACACAGATATGAGGAAAAGAATTCTCTTCTCAGGAAGAGAATGTCCTGTGTCAGCTATTCTTGAGACAAATATATTTGTTTTAGTTTTTGTCTGATTCCTCTTCTTGCTCTGCTCACATTTACTTGTGATCTTTGCTGCAATCCTTACTCTGGACCTATACGTGGCCAAGTTTCCACAGAGAACATTGCTCCCACAGCTACAGAGATCTGTGCTTCAGACTGCATGGAACTTCTGTACCAAGAAATCGGTTTATTTAAATCATTATCTCTCTTGGAAAACGTAACTCAGTTGTGAAAGGAAGGACAGAATTTGAGAATTGTTCTCTTCTCAGAGACAGAGCCTCTTCACCTCCACTGCTCTTGCAGAGCGTGTAGCAGCTTGAAAAAGAATGTTAGCAATTCTCTCCTCTGCTACAATAAACTACACAAGATCATTTTCACTCTTGGGCAACCTTACCTTGAACACAAATGTGGAATAGTTCTAAAACCTTTTTGTTATATCTCATGAAATATAATTTCATGGGCTGTTTAGAACAAGGCAATTGCAGTTTACTTCTAGTTCTTTGTCTCATGGTTGAGAACCTTCCATATTCTCAACCAGAAAGAGATTTGGGTTTCTTTTCACTTTTTTCTATTTTTTGGCTGTATATTTTGGTTAATGTAGTGTTTTGTCAATACATTTAAAACAAACAAACAAAACCCAGTACCTTTTTGAGTGCTGCTTGCATTTCAGCAAAATTGGCCAAATCATCCACAATGAAAAGTAAAACTGAAGCTTAAATTGCTTAAAGAGTCTTCTAAGATATCCTTTTTTTCATTTTTATCATTGTTCTGTATAGAGCTCAGAATGTGCTCACTAATGTCTATGGAGAATGTTGTGATAATGGGGAATTTGCCTCCCAAAAGGGGTGTTTAATTGTTTGGGGTTTTTTAATTGTGTTTTTCACAAGTGACTTAGTCTGAGGAAAAAACATGTTTGGAGAATAAACAGTCCATCTTAAATAAAAGAGACTTTTTCTGGGTAGACTTTCTACTTATGAGCTTTTCAGTTCTTAAACAGTCATTAAACTGAAACGAGGAGTGTTTTAGAAGGGGTCCTTAAATACAGATTTCTAAACTACTACTTGTTCTTGTGAACCAATAGATGACAGAACAGTTCCTCCTGTTTTTGTTCTTCAACATGGTCATAAATATTTATCTCCCCACATCAGTGAAATATTCTTAAGATACCCAAAGAGATTTGACCTCAGCCATGACTTTATTATTACTAATGTACATTATTTGCATATGAGCGGTACCCATGAGCTATAGGCATGGCCTATATTTTGTACAGAATTAGAACTTGGACAGGAGACTTTTCATATGGCCTTTAGGATGAAAAAGATGAGAAGAGTCAGCAGTGGACAAAGGAAAATGAAGAAATGGGAAACTGGTATGATTTTGTCAGTATGGTAAGTGGTATTTTCAACACACCAGCTGTTCAGCCTGTATTGCTTTTGTGGAGGCTAGAACAAAAAGTAGCTTTCCAAAGGGAGATATGGCAAAACCAGGCTGTCAGGCATTTGCAGGCAACTCCTTCAAGGATAAAATCCAGGAAAAGACCATTCCATCCAAAATTAGTCCCTCCGAAAATTTAATGAATAGGAGATGGGAGTTGATGTCATTGGCTGCTCTGAGTCAGCATCTTGGCAGTGAGTCAATTCATTAACCTCATCCAGCTGAGGGCAAAGGTCTTTCTGCCTTTGGTGTAGAAATGAGTCTGTCACGTTGGCAGAAGTCTTGGTTACAGTAGTTTTACATTGAAGGTACCACCTTGAATTCCACAACATTTGTTGAGAACAGAGGGAGAAGAAAATCTGGTTGTTTGAAGCTAAAGTGATTTTATTATGAGGGCTTGACACAAACAAATAAATTCTTTTAACTTTATTTGAAGACCATATGGTTTTATACAATGTAAATTTGTCAGCATCATGCTATTTGCAGATTTGGAAGACAACATAAGCCTCAATATCCTCAGTGCTTTAATTACCTAAGTAAGCATCATGGTTAGTGGCATTTCTGGTTAAAGTCCTAATTAATCTTCTCTATCTAATGAGAACGTGAAGATTTGGCTTGTGGCTTATTATCCCACTCATTATTATGAATGATAGGGCAACTGTATCAAGCCTCCAGTTTTACACTGCGACATAATTATTTATGAAAAGGCCTTGCCCCAGAAATGGAAATAATGATAATTACATTTAATCTTTTCATGGTTTATTCAATTTTTTTTGCAGTGAAACAGATCCCTATAGGACACTAATTACTGAGAGAAGAAATGCAATAAACTACCAGACAGTCTTATTGGAAATACATGAAAGTTATGTTACATTTTTCAGTATCTTTGGTATTGTTACTTTTCTTGTTCATGTGTGTAGTTTTCATGTGCTTAGCTTGGTGTCATATGCATATTTTATAAGAGAATAATTCTCTTTGCTGCTCTATTTTAGCAGCTACAAGGATGGACCAGGAGGAGTGAAAAAAGCTGCTTGTTTAAGCACCTTTAACTGTGGCTGCTGTTTCTGCACTGATAAGGGCACAGGGTGTGCTGGATGCCAGGCGCCTCAGAAGGATGTGTTTAAGGTTAGCACCTAGGGAGCTGGTGGGTTTGCACCAGTTGGATCCATTCTCAGTACTCTGACACGTTCCTTGTACTGCCTGAGAATGTCCCCACTGGGTAACTCACTCTGCTCTCCTTGTGTTCTGTCAGCGTGGTGGCCTTAGGAGGTGTCAAAATGGGAATTTGATTTTGTATTTTCCCCATCAGTTGATGAATCTATTGTTGAAATAGACTTGAAAAAATAAAGCTATATAATGGAAAAATATTTTTCCTTTTGGAGAAAAAACTATGTTTGTGGATAACTTCCTGATGGTTTTAAAGTTCAAATAAAGCCTTAGCAAATATGATGAACATAATTTTTGTGCTTTCAGCAGGAAAGGTGGTGAAATGGCCTTGTTTTAGGCTATGGCTAAGCTGGAGAGCTGACTGGTTTTACAGCATTTCTGTGTTCAGTGTTTAAGTGTGGCTGGTATTTGAAGCATTCTGAAGTCTGAGAGTCACTGCCAATGGCTTTGTCCTTGTGCACAGGCAGTGACCCTATGCTTGGGGAGAGGGGGCAGTGGGGCACAGTGCAGAGCCAAGGAGCAGCCACCAGTCTGCGAGGGAAGTCAGTGTTTTCCTTCTGTTCCCAGTGAGGCAGTGGTTTCATCCTGTGGGCACCCAGTTTGTGGTGATTGGGAGTGGGGCTGGCCCAGCCCCATCCCCAGTGGGCACAGCTGTGAGGAGCAGGTGACAGCACTGACAGCAATGAGCCATGGAGTGCCCAGGGGCACTGAAACCACCAAAGGGAGCAGAGGGCACACAGGGGCACTGCATCAACACGAGGGGACAAAAGGTTGGGCTGAAGAACAAGCAGGGCAGATACTTGCAGCCTTCTGAAGTGGTAAGATGTTACTGTGTGGGTTGAAGCTTCTGAAGTTGTGTGGTGACACTCTATATGTATCATGACATCTCAGCTGTGACATGAGCTGTGACATTGTCTCCTGGATTTGTGTTGGAGAAAGAATTGTAAGTTTTACTGTAGAAGTATTTGAATGATGGCTGGGCATGTGCATTTGGAAATTGATGAACAATGCAGCTTGGCTAGGATTTCATGGTTTCTCTTGTCAGCTGACATCCTGTGGTTTAATATTTTGCTAAGTGACTTATATTTTGATTTCTACATACATCTTATGTCTGTCTAACTGCACTGCTGGCAAGACGAGGAGGTAACAAAGAAATGGATGAGGAGCTGTTCTGATTTAATCTTAGGTAACTCTTAGTGTCACTTCCCCATTTTAGAACGGTGCTGATGAATCACTCTACACTGGGACTATGTAGATAATAAAATAGAAAGCAAGAGACCAAGAGCAGAGAACAAAAATATGCAGATTAAAATGTTGTTACCATATGCCACTATTTTTGTTGTTGGCATTTAGCTTTTCTAAGGAAATAGAGCAGAACTTAATGAAGGGAATCATTTTCCCAGTTGCTCTGGTTCCTCAAAAAGGGACCTTGGCAGCGCCAGGCAAAATTGTCTCTCTGAGACTTTGAGCCGCTCTTATGTGAAATGCATTTGAAAGTATTAAATCAGATCCAGTGTATATTGTAGCATGGAAATGTAATTTTAGCACAGATGTCACAAGGAATTACACTGCCCCCGAACAGTGATGTTTTGATCACTCCCTTCAGGATAACATCTTGTACCTTATTACTGCTGCCCGCTGTCCTGATGCGCAGATAACCATAGAGCTCTTGTTTTCAGGCAGTTACCCCGAGCAGTGCATGCAGCAAGCTCATGCTTCTTTTTGCCATAGTACTCTACAGTATTCAAAATCCTGTGCAATGTCTGTCTTCAGCTGCTGAATGCAGCACAGTGTCACTTTGGTCACGAGAGTTACAGTTTTCATTTTCAACGGTATTTAAAAATGTGATACAGAAAGAAGTTAATGAAAGAGAGTATTAGACTTTTTATTTCTCAATAAACCTGAGTCACAGTAAAAGGAATGCTTTGGGTATAATGTTTATATCCTTATCCATTAACAGTGTCACTAGTAGTGTTTTAAATCCTGGTTTTTATGAGTGGAGTAATATGAAGGAGAATGACTTCTTAAGTAAAGAAATCTACTCCATTATTTATGATCTTTTTTCCTCACACTTCTCATTTGTGGTTTTCTTTTTTCAATTGGCTTTTTTATATGTTCTGAATGTACAAGCTTAGTTCAGCAATTCTTTATAGCAAGACAGGTTACCAGGGGAAGATGCTGAATGTGGGTACATTTGTCATGGAAAAAAGCCCACTCACGTCAAAATGGAGCTGTGCTGACTAGTCTGGAAAGCTTAAATAGGTAACAGTAAATATGGATGCCACTTCTTCAGTGTTCTGACAGAAACAGAAACTTCTAATGTCTCATGGTTTAGTTGGGTTTTGGGGTCTTTTTTTGCACTACTAATGTGCATCTTTGGTTTTGTTAGTATTAACAAGATAGAAGACTAAGTGGAAAAGAAAATCAGGGCTCTTGGATTTTTTTTAGTTTTACTGTTTATTTTATTTTTGTTTGTTTGTGTGTTTTTTGTTTTTGTTTTGTTTTTGGTTTTTTTTTGTAAGCCTTAGCTAGTTTAAAGTAGTTGCACTGATAATTCCTGGCTTTCTATCTGAAGGTGCACATGGTTGAATCAAATATTTATTAGCGTGCTCACAGCCCAAGTAAGATCCTCAGCTCTTCAGAGCTATGTTAATGAAAAAAAAAAAAAAAAGAGGATATGAACTGCATGGTGTTACAACTGTGCAGAATTCAACTGCTCTTGGATAATATTTCTAGATGGTTACAGTGGGTCCAAGTGGCTGCTGAAACGTGTCACTGAACCTGTATGCTGTGGAATATTCTATTAAAGCACTATGTCAACTTGCAGGAACTTCCTTGAACATAGCTATGTAGTATTCTACTGCTGACTACATGAACTGAATAAAAATAGATTTCTTTTGTGCTCTCCCAACCCTATGTGAGTTGTTGAAGATGATAATATATAGTTTATTTGCAAAATGTTTACATTAGTTTTTTAAAACTAGCTATTATCTTTGTATTAATGTATTAGAAACTACAAATTGAGAGTGAGAACAACACGGCTCAGGAGGCCTTTTTTTTTCTTTAGGGTGAATTCAGATCTCTGTGGCATAAAGAATATGTGTGGTTGCAGTCAAAATTCTGATGAAATCAGTGAGAATAGATGTATATGTGGTGTTTAAAGGAGGTAATAAAAATACCCAGTCAGAGTCTATATCATTACATAAGTACTATGATGTAGGTTTTAAGTGATTCTTATACTGAAAGATGCATAGATGTGAAGAACTGCTGTTAAGGCAACTATGGCTTTCCAGAAAATTAGTCATCTTTCTGTGTTATTTATTTGTACAGAAAACTTGCCTGTTTGTTACCTCTTTATTTCTGGTCCATTTCTGTGGCCCTTGTTTGAGTTTGCATCAATGTACAAAATTTCAACTCCTTCCCCAATTACTATTGGTAAGCTTTTTAAGATTTCAAAAACCCCTTTATGGTGTTTCTGTGTACTTGGCTAAAAACACATCTGTTTTTATTGTGTTTCAGTTAAGAATCACCTGTGGTTAAGCTTCTTCCAAATATATTGTATAAAATCACATAATCTCCTAGAGAAACAGAAAGATATGATGCTAAATTGTTCTACTGTCATCACCATCTGGATAGAAAGAATATTATTTTTCTCATTTCTCTGAAAAACCTACAAAGAACAAATGCATCCTGTGAAAAAACGTGAAATAAGTGACATCTATGGCTAGCACACTTGGTAATGAGAGTGCAGATGTCGTTTTCTGTGCTTTTCCTGGTAATTTAGTTCTGTTCTCTGGAAGCTAATAAGATAGGAGATTTCATGGGAATTAAGACAGTTCAGGCATGATAATGTGTGCAGGGCTGGACAAACAAAGCAAAGGAAAAAAGGTAATTAATAGTCTCAGTTCACGCACATCTGAAGAACAGGAGCACACATAAAAGTTATAAAATTTGTCCTGTGTGCTCAAGCCCCAGGTTTATTGGGTCCAGTACCCTGTGACAGTGACCAAACCCAAATATCTGTGGTACAGGATGGCAGTGGAGCACTCTGTAGCTCAGAGGAAGGTGGGGTGACTGTATAGTTTGAAGTTTGATGTGTTTGCCTTCACTAATTCACTCTGTCTCCTCTTGGGCCTGTGTGAGCCCTTGGAGTGCTCTGGGAGGAGGTTTCACACGCTGAGTGCCCGTGTACAAAGCAGCCACCACCTTTCTGTCCTGTGCCATCTGCCTCATGCTGATCTCACCCCCTGGCAGCCAGTGACATCTTGGAGTGATTCTTGTTCAGGGTAATCATGGCTCACACAGCTCTCCATGGTTCTCCCTAGTTGTTTGAGCTGACTGTCCCTTGCCTTTTTCCATGTCACACCCTGGAGTTATGTAATGGCACGAGATGTCTTGTTTTTGTATTGCTTCCTAATCTTTCCCTGCTCACTGTGTTTTTTGGGCAGTCAGCTAATGCTTTTGTCTTCAAATGTCTTTGTGATGAAAAATTCAAAACTCTTGTTCATGCAAGAGTGTGGACAGTCAGAATCGTTAAGTACGTGAAATTTGTTGTTTTTTGGTTTGTTTTTTTTTAATCTCTTTTAGTTGCCAATTAATTAAATCAGTATTCCCTGAATTTAATGCCTTTTTGGCAATTGTTAAGTGACCTCCTTGCCTTTGTTTTGGCCCACAAGCATTTTCATTTTTGCTGCCTCTGTCCTGTTGAGGAGGGACAGTGATGAGTGACCAGGGGCTGCTGGCCAGAGTCACCCCCCATTTGCCAATGAGCAGAAACCGTGTGGTTTTAATTTAGATTGTGAAATTTCACTGGTGACTTCTTTGTGCTGCAAAAACTGGTTTCTTCTGTTGCCAGTCTGTGTATACATATCCCAGGGTAAATACCTTGTGTCTTATCTCAGGGCTTCTTAATATCCTGCAGAGCTGTGCTCCAGAAACTTGCATCTTCCTTTATTCATTCCTGCTTGTTTTTTTGTTTTTTTTTTTTTTTTTTTTTGAAGAACTTTAAGTTTTTTGAGATAGGGTTTTTCCTTCTCATTCCATAAAGCATATGGCTATGTCTCCAGTGTACTCTCAGTCTGTGTCTGTGCCTCCTGAATGGTTATTTGGATTGTGTCAAAATGCAGCTGATGAGTTTTCCCAATCTTCCTTCCTTAGACTCTATTCCTGGTAATTGATTTATCAGAGGAAACCAATTTTCTTTGATGTTTTTGGGCTCTATCAAATGCCAATGAATTCCACAATTGTTAGAGAGGAAGGAGAGGAGAATGGAAAGAGAATCATCAAGGCCTTTTTTTCATTTGAAATATGAACAAAAACAAGAGCAGCATCATGTAACACTATCTTTTTTTTTATTTTTCCTTCCTTATATAAGCTTTTCCTATAATAGAGAAAAAGAGTCTGGAATAGAAGGAATAGAGTCTGGAAATAGGCAGTTCTATGGGTTTTTTATAAAGCCAGTGCAAAGAACAGCTCTGATTTAACACATTGCAAAAGATGATGACCACCTCTGTTTATCCAATTTGGTGACAGTTATGTATTTCTTGATTAAAAAAAAAGGTTATAATAGGAAGCATTTATGCTCAGTTATGTAAGACAGAACAAAAAGAGTCACAAACAGAATAATGGTACCTATATTTAAAAAAGTCAAGAAAAACCCCACCCAGAATGTCTGAAAAGGGCACTTATGGAGAGGTGGCTGCTGTTAACTGAGAGTTACATGGTGAGTATTGCGTGGTGAACATGACTAGTATGTCCAAACAAATGAGTTAAAGGCAGTTAAAAATCACTGCATTTAATCTTCCTAAAAAGTGGCAACTGACCCACAGCTTTCCTTAGGTTGAGGAGAAACAGGAAGAAAATATGTATGAGGATGAGAAATTTTTTTGTGATTTGTTTTTCCACGTACAAAAACCAGATTGTAGATACTTATTAAAAAAAGCCCCAAATAACCAAAACAACTAACAATCAAACAACTAAAAATAAGTTGAAAATCCTTCCATAAGGATTAATGACTGGTTGCCTACAGTTTTATGTCTTGGAACCTCCCTTAAAAATCTGTCTGGTCCCTCACTAATCCCCTAAATGCCTTTTTTTGTGCTTTTGGCTGTCAACAAGCAGCTCATGCCGTGGTGCCTTTGGAACTACTCATGGTTGACTGATCATCTGATTATTGCCCTTTAGCTGATGAGTGAAATGAGCAGAGCAACTAAAATTTGAATTCTCCCTGTTCTCCTCTGTCAGGGCATTAATTAGATGCAGTTCTCTAGTTAGTCATTAGAGTTCACAAAGTTGAAAGTTAAATTTGTGAAACCTTAACCTCATCAGATTTGGTTGAAATGGTCCAGCGAATTGAAAAGTGATTGCAGGGAGAATGGAAGACTGACAAATATAGATGGACAAACAGGGACTGTGATAGATACTGTTTGCTTTTTTAGGAAAATGAGAAAAAGAAAAGCTAAAACAGAGGCACTTTTTAATCTGTTATGTAATCTCTGAAATAGCTTAACTGTAATGGAAATAATTACCTTAAAATTGGAAATATTCAAATCCTTGTGTCTTTAACTATACAGTTACCATTTCTTCTTTTGGGACGCTTTTTGAGTCTCATTAAATTTAATTTAGAACAGTGTTCTTGAGCAGCATAAACCTGAAACAGTTGAAGTTTCTCTTACTGCTGTATTTCTGTGCCTCAAACGTCAATATTTGTTTTGGTAATACAATCTGTCTGCATCTCTCCTGCTGAGTATATTGAAGCTGCATGGAAGTTGCTTGGAAAACACTGCAGATCTTCAACTCTTGCATGTTTAACCCAAATATAATAACTAATATGTAAAAGCATGCACATTGTGTAAAACACAATTTGGGTTTTTGAAAGTTGCCTTATCTGGGATCTTCAGAGGTCAGAGAAATCCTATGTGATCAACAAACTCTTCCCATACAGCTGGAAAATATCATCAAAATCTAGTGGATGAGAAAGAAATGCAGCTTATGATAGCTTAATCTGAATGTTATTTTTAAATGAATGCATGTTTACTTGGGTGATGAATGGAGGCTAAAAATGCATAGCACCAATGCTTGGAAGAAACAGCATGGGCATGGTGGTGGGATTGTACAGCTGGAAATTATAGTCTCCCACAACCTTCCTAATGGATAAATATGGGGAATTCTGGGACAAGCACTTCGTATGTGTGTTGTTTCTGATATTTCTGTGGTATAAACAAGGATGAACTCATCTGAAATCAATAGACTTACACCAGGAAAGTTTGGAAGTGAACTGGGTGATTTTTTTTCCTGTGCTCTGAGCATTTGTCATTATTTTAATGCTTTGTCAGTCACTGCCACTGTACCTGTGCTGCCAAGTTTATCTTAATCATACAAAAGTGGGCTTGGACAAACATAACTGACAGATTGAGTGCTGCTGCTGGTGTGAGTGGCCACAGTTATCTGGTGCAGGGTGCATGGAAGCTTTGCTACGTGAGGCAGTCACAGTCTCTGTCCTTACAGGGTAACGCTGCTCACATTTTTGCTTTCCTACTCACAGAAAGTGATTAGGAGGGATTCAGGAGAAGCAATTGAAAAAATAACTGACTTGTGAAAGATTTAATGAAATGAATTTATTTGCATAGCCAAGTGAAAATGAGTTTTAGTTAAGGATAACACATACAAGGGGAATAATATTCTAGCAGTTGATGGCTTTTCAATCTAGTTGAAAAAATGATCATAAAATGTTCTGGCAATCAGTGTGACAACAGACATACTGGGAATGAAATCCAGAAACACATTCATAGCTCTGTCTGCTAACTTAGCCATGGGAACAACCTACTTAGGGATATGGTGAGTAATTTGCCATTACCCAGAATAAGGGGGGAAAATATCTAATTTAATCCTGCATTTTTAAAATGGATCCTGAAAAATGTTGGGGTCAAGGCTGTGCAGAAAGTGAATAAAATACATTACAAACTAAAATGTAGTTGTGATATACACAGGTTATTGCTTGTCTCTGAAGTGCAGTAGCCCTGCAAGTTTTTTATTTTCCCCTGGAGTCAGCTCAGTTAATAATTATTGTTGCTAAATCTGACATGTATTCTACACTGCTCGGGAAAATGAAAAGATTTTGTAGAATAGTGATGAATACTGTACTTGTCAGATTTTTCTTTTTCTTCTGATAAGTGTTTCATCATATCTGTTTTTTGGGACTGCACTTACTAGATTGCTCCTCAATTCAAGCAAAGAGGGTCCTGTCCACCATTTTATAATGTCACTAGATAATGTAGACAAGACAGAACAAGTCTGCTGAGATGAGATGAGATTAGATACTGTTTTGTGCTATCCAAAAAAGGCAGTGCTTGCTTCTAATTTTATCTTTGTCTAGACTGTGCTTCCAATGGCAACAGCTCAGCACTGAGCACTCTGCAGCAGGAGCTGGGGTGAAATCACTTTCAGCGATGGAGTTACCAAACACAGTGCATTTTTATGGTCCACAAAGAGAGGAGAGGTCTGGCACGTGTTTTCTTGGCATCCTCACCGAAACTGACAGTTGTAAGTTTACTGTCCAAGGAGGATAAAATGTCCCAGATTTAAAATGTCCCAGATGTATAAATTCAGACTTTTTAAATGCCCTTCTTTCTTGCAGCAGTTCATCTTGACTTGTTTTGGAATTTGCACTTGTGTAAGGTGACAATAAAAATGTGCAAAATATTGCTAAAGAAAGGCTTAGTTGCTTCATTGTTTCCCTTTTGATTGTTCTCTTGGCTAGAGCTCAGGCAAAACTCTTATTTCATAGGACAAGCCCAATTTTTTGTTTCATCCACATTGCCAGTTTTTATGAAAAAATAAGAATAGATAATCTGTTACATTAGAGATGACACAAACCCAGTAACCAGAACAGCTGGTGAGAGATCACCAGAGATGCTGGTGATGGGCTCCTCTGCTTGAGCAATGGGAATATCTGAACAGAGGGGGTGTTTTCAGTACATTCCCTCAGTATCTAAAGAGCACTTGACTTAACTTCTTGACAAAAAACTTGTGAAATTCTAAAACACAGAACAAAGAAAATGCCAGATGTAATGGAGTTTGGACCACAGAAACTGAAACCAATGTTTTCTCTGTAGATTTTCAAGAACCATCTTTTTACAAGACTCATTGGGGATGATAATTTAAACAGAAAAAATTAAAAAAGTTTTCCACAGGAGAGGAGATGAAAGTTTCATCAGTATGTGTTCAATAAAGACCTGGAAGCTGAGGGATGAGAGGATTGTCCTGGCTGGATTAAACTGGGACACATCATGAAAAATATATTCATGTTTTCTGGAAGTCCTATCAGAAATGAGTTTCCTGATTTTCTATTCTTTTAAATGTGTAATGTGTGTATGTTGCCTTCCCTTTTTTTACTTTCAAGAGTATACACCTACATTTCTTCTGATGCCAAATAGATTATTAGCTTGTATGTACAACCCAGACAAAGGAGTAGTTCAATAGCTACAAAAGGCTCCTAGAGAAGTAGGACAAATTAAACTTCACTCCCATTACCTAAAATCAGGTGATGTTACTAAAATTAAATGTGCTTTTGGGCAGGTTTGACCCATTGATGCAGTAAGACAAAACCTGGATATCCAGCATGAAAGAGTGTGTCCTTTATGGCAAAAGTGCCCTTTGCATGCTGTAAAAATGTTTCCTCTCTCATTTTATTACTACATTAATGAAGCAGAAGCAGTAAAATGAGCAGTTCTACATCTGGCACATGAGTCTAGTAACTTTTCCCATGTCTTTACACACACTTTAGATCGTGTTTATGGATTGTGTATGCTGTTGTAGGATGCCTCCTTTTTTCGGGTGATTTTATTTTTTTTAATAGAAGATTTTTGAGCTAATCCTTTTTTATCAAAAGAAAGCAACCTTTGATCACAACTCATTTAAGCTTTCATCTTTCAAGATGTTCTGAAATACACAAAATCAATATGTAATATGTGGAAGATTTGCCTGTGGTGAAAGGTCAAGAAAAAGAATTTTTCTCCTAGCTATTGACATAAACACTTGGAGGTGAAATACTTTTCAAGGTATTTTGTGTCACACTTGAAGTCACATTGCGTGATATAATAATCAATAAAGACCACAATGATGATAATTTCATTCTGTCTGTATCAATGTTTATGAACACTACTGATAAATCTCCCTTTGGCTGCTGCAGGGTTGGTTAGCCATTGTTATGGAACAATGATTTGTTCTGCAAGCATTTTCTTTTTCAGTCTGAAATTATAATGATGAAAGCACTTCTTAATTTAAAGTAGAAAGAGAAAGATATAATGCATTTGTTAAAACTGATAAGACTCAGTGCGGAAATATGTAAATTGCAAAGTTTAAGCAGAAATAATCTTACAGGTATTTTTTTTCCCCTGTGAGAGAGCTACTGTCAAGTATTCACTGTGCTTGAGAAACTTTGCTTCTCTGGAGTACATGATGAGATCAGAGACACACACTAATTGTGGAATAGGTCTTAAAAAGGGTTACTGAAGTGTAGAGAGCTCCAATGAGCTTCTAAAAGGAGTGAGGGTTTTTGAAGGGCTGGTAGGTGAATGTTGTGGCAAAGGATTCCCATTTGTGGAGACATTGAGGGAGTCTGCAAAAAGCTTTGCTGTGTTCAGCAGAAAAGGATCTCAAAAAATACTCCCCCAATCTTGTGGCATCATGACTTCAGTTCATTCTGAGACTTGCACGCATTTTATGTACTGGAAATCAAAGTTAACTGAACTGTTTTTTTATTTATTTCTTAAAAACTGCAGGAAACCCTACAGTGCTCTAAACTGCAAGGGTTAATATACACTGTTAGTCTGACATTGGCTCTTAAAGCCATAAAAACCTGTTGTTCTCCTTTGAGTACAACAAAGTACATGTATTAGGAATTGACTTGATGTTGTTTCCTTATTGAAAATCATGTAATGAAAAATTACTGGTGAAGAGTCCCCTGAGAAAGCCTGTATTTTTCCTTCGTAATGTCCTGAACTTTCTAATATAATTGAATTTAATCTTTTACTTTAGGATGTCATTTCTATAAAGCAATTTATCTTTGCAAATAATTCAAGGCAGTTGTCATAGAATCTTACAATAATTTGGGTTGCAAGGGACCTTTGAAAGTCATCTCTAAACTGCAAAAGAACAAGCAAAGATATAAATCAAGTGAAAAATTATGTTTGAAATGTACAATTTTAATGAAAAGGGCATTATAAACATATATAACTCGTATATAACTCATATCTTTTGATACCTACATTGTAGGATATTAGGTTATTTTATTTTACTTTATGTTGCAGATGTTTCTAAAAACCAAGCTAAGCTCATGGTGCTGGTGCAGCCATTGTGCTATGGATTGAAATGACCTCTGGAAACCCACTCAGAATGTCTTGGCCAGTCAAGGTAAGAACTGAAGTGATTTAATTATTTTTAAATCTTTTTTTTTTTTGGTATGTTTAGCTGGTGATAAAGAATAAAAGCATGATGGGATAAGGGCCATAGACACTCCACAGGAAAAGGGTGGTATAGACTCACTCAGTGGTGGTTTACAGAGATGGTAATGTGACCACTTATAGAGATGGAGTAACCAAAATTTGGTCTTTGTTGCATTAGCAGCAGCTCACACTTCTAAACGTAGACAGGTCTGGAAATCTGGGCAATGGCCCAGCTCTAACACAGGAATTTTGTTTGTGTTTATGACTTAAGCTGAGAGGAAAATCTCTGGTTTATTTAGGGCTGAAAAGGGACTTGAACCTCCGTCAGTGCACTCTTAGAGAAGGCAGCATAGAGTCACTGAAATAACAAGCTTTTTAGACTTTTATGCAGTTCTATATAAAATCATTATGCCTGCCTGAAGCCCATTAAATAGCCAAACCATTAAAATATTCTGACCTTTAACCAGATGAAACTTTTCAAGATAAATTTATTGTAACAGTTAGTGAATGATCACATGGGAGTTATTCTAAAACATCAAGTGTTTTTCAGAATATAGAATGCAATTTTGTGAGAAAATGGTAGGCAGGCTACTGAAAGAGATGATTTTATGAAATATAAAGCACAAGGTAATTTTTTGATAAATCTGTTTTTTGTTATTACTGTGTTTCCATAACAGCATCAGAAATATCTATTTGAAACTAGAAATTAGTAAGTTATAATTACAGCAATTCATTAAAAATGAAAGAAACACCATATTATGTCACATTAGGTTGCTGTTACCCTATTGCATTTTACCCTTATATTTTCTATCTCCATTGCAAAATACACATTAGAAATAGCTATTTAATGATAGCAAAAATCAATCATTGTGATGTATGAAGTCAGACATAGCTTCAGCCCTCCTCATTTTCTCCTTGTAGACTTTATTTACATAATAAAAGATCTATGTTTTTACATGGGCTTGTAAATGAAGATGTTGGGAAAAAAGACAGCTATGCAATAAGAATTTTATGAAGATCTCAAACAAGACCATCGGAGAAAAATTTTTCCTTTTCAGTTTAATGTACAACTTGGAGAGTTGTCTAAAAACGCAGATACCAAATCAGGGCCATCAAATATGTATATGTGGAAATAGGAAAGAAAAAATTAAAAGTGGGAAAAACTCTAATACAGAATCTCAGCGAGTTGTACTTCCCAAGAGGAAATAATCAGTTGTGATATAAACTGAATGACTGCTCCTTTTGCTGGGACTGGAGGTCGCTCCCACTACGTGACACACTTCAGCAGTGCAGACCTGAACCTAGAGGCACAAAGCTGAAATTCCCAGGGTCTGCAGAAGGCACAGCTCAGCACAGAACATAGGAGGCTGCACTTCAAGCCCTCCAGCCCTCTGAGCAGTGAAGCAACAGGGCAAAATTCAGTCCTGAACGCTGCTGGGAGCTTGAGTGCAAGGAGAATGTTGCCTCTTATCTACTGGCTGAGATTGAATCTCCTCCAGCTTCAGACTTCTGCAATACAGATATCTGTATCTTAGCTAGATTCCTTTTGAACTTGATGGAGAGAAAGAGGCTCTTCTAGAGAGCGATTCATAGAACTATTTTGTGGGTTTTCTAACGGAAAGATTAGGTGACTTTTGTAACATTCTGAGCTGGGTGAAATGACAGATTTTGCTCCCTAGGAAGTACAGATATTTCATGCTGTTTCCTGTGGGAATTGTTTGATGAACAAGTTGAGTTAAAGCAACCTGCTGCTCACTTGTTGTTTGAACTAGAACTTCCCAAGTGGGCTAACTGTTGGAATCTGTAGTGGTAGCTTTAATGAATAACTCACATTGGAGTATTTTGTCATTAAAATTTATAAGCATGAAATACTATGATACCATATTTCTTTCTATGGATGCATTGGAACAATCCAAGGTAATACCTTCAGGGTTTTTTTCCTCAAATTTGGATATGATTTCAGTAGAAGTTCTGAATGATTCACTTCAGTAAATTTGGTATGATAGCTTATGGAGTAAAATGTTCTCAAGTACAATGTATTAATTTCAGTTTAGTGTATTGTCATCTATTTTTTAAAGATAATAGGATTGGACAAAAATTGTAGCATAAATATGTCCACATTATCCCTAAAGGAATACCTGGAAACATTTTGTGAACTTCAAAGCACACTGACATGAAATAAAAAGTCACATGAACGATGAAAGATTATTCTATATTGTCCTGCTCTGGCAGTGGTAACTCATGCAGCCCTACAGCTTCCCTGCAGGTTCAGGGGTCTGTGTGCCAGACCCGTGGACCAAAGTGAAACTGCTGCAGGAAGGGACATCAGGAGATGCCTGAGTGTCCTCCACAGCCCAGCCCAGCATCCCCTGCTCTGAGTCCAGCCTGGGGAAGAGAGAGCCCTGCTCAGTGCAGCTGCACAGCTGTGCTATTCCTGCAAAGCCTGTATCCATTCCTGCAGTGGAGAAGCCAATGAAATTTTATGAAAGACACTCCTAAATCCCCCAGTCTGTGCTTGCAAATATCAGCTCTTGTTTTTGTTCACCCCCAGCTTTTCCCCCCACCTTTGTTTGCACACTGTCTCATTGTTCATATTTGTCTATTCTGGCCATGGCTCAAGGCCAGAATTGAGGCTTCATTTTGCCTCTCTGCAGTATGTTGTATAAATATATGCTATATAAACATCAGTTGGGATAACACTGTGATCTCCTTAGAATTTTTCTTTTTTCCCAGCTGAATATATTAGGAAAGAATCACCAAATGCTTGTGTCAATTTCAGACTAATTTCTGATTATTTTTGGAGGTATGAGGATGGATATTTCTTGGTGAGAAGAACACCAAATACAGAGTAGAGAGGAGTTTAATTAACTAGTGTGGAGAAACTGCAGGAGGAGAAAATATATCCTGTGGTAGATAGAAAGTGAGCAAGATCGATTTATTTGTACTGGCAGCATCACCCAGAGAGTGAACTGTGAACAGGGAAAAGGGCCTCACTCACAGATCCATGAGACATGTATAGCACAAAGAACAGTGTTCTCTTAGGACTGAGATGTTTCTGTGACCTTTAACAAAATCTCAAGACATTCTGAGATTTTTATATCACCGGTGATTGTTCTAGGATGGTTAAAAACCCTCAAAAGAGAATGTCTTGTTCACACGAAATTTATAAAATCACTAAAAAAAAGGTGCTGAGAAGTCTAAGTTAAAAAATGAACAATAATGCACTAAATAAATTCAGGAGAAAAGGTAATGATTATAATTTTACAAAGTGATGCTGTGCTGTAAAATTCAGCTGCTTATGTAATTTTTTGATAAGAGACGTAGTTCTGTTTATCAGTATTCTTGAAAAATGTGCAATGGAGACCTTCATCCACTGCAAAATTGCAGTGTTTCTGGGGTTTTTCCCTGTTTCTGGTAGTTCTGGAGCAGAGCATCCCTTTACTCACTAGCATTAATATTAAAGATCTGAAACATATTAAGCTGTCTGTGTAGGTGGTTAAAATTTGACCAGAGAAGACTTTTATTTGGGGAACTTACTTAGCTGTTCTCCATTCCCTGTTCAATAGCTAAACTCTACATCCAGTAATAAGAGTCTCAGTTTAAATATTTTGAGAAAAGGGAGAAAAATCCAAAACATTTTTAGCACTTTCAGCCAGTTCATAGCAGCCAGTAGATGTCATTCTCTCTCTGTTTTAATGCCAGTTTCTACTGTTCTCATTATATTTTTCTAAATAACAAATTGCAGATGGGAATGGGGGGAAACATTTATGTTTAACTTTTTTCTGATTAATGCACAAGTCTATATCTTTTCAGTAATGTAAGGTGTCAGAGTGTGAAATTGGTACTTCTTGATGCAACTGAGGCTGATAAGCTATTGTCTTTCCGTCACTCATGCATTAGTACTATTTAATTTATTTATATGTTTGTACAAGGGATTTGTCAGCTTTGCACTCCGCATGGTTTTTCTTTATTTTTTCTTTACAAATTCCTTTTCCTCTCTGAGCAGCTTTGCTTGATGCTGTTCCTGTAGTTTCTCTCCTATCACTTCTCAAGATGTCAAGGCCAAATACAAGAAGAGTTTTGTAACCCTGGGGTGGACACACAGACTGCTGCCCAGAATCACACAAAAGAAAGGTCTGAGACCAAATGGAAAGAGAGGTTTGGTATTTCTTTTCTGAATAACCTTATTTTTAACTAAAATCCAAATGCAGAGCCCTGCTGGCAATTGTAGCAAATGGAAAGACTTCAATCTACAATAAGGATTTTGCAGTCTTGCTAAGATAAGCAATTTGTAATTAGTCATTTCATTTCTGTCCAAAGATACATAGTGACTGTCTTGAGAATAGTGTGGGCCGAGAGCCAAACCACTGAGGCTGTGAAGAGGCTGAAATGCATGTACTGCCTTTGAAATGCTCACAACTGCACTGGTAGTGAGAGTGGGAGGAAGCTGGATGTGCTGTTCATTCTATGGCTGGAGCAGCTCAGGTGCCAGGGCTATCAAGCTGGCAGTTTTTAAAATACTGACTTCTTATTTTTTGCTTTTTGGCAGCCATTGTTTCACCTGCTCCTGCTCTGTCACATAGGAACCCCATGTGTTTTGTTAGCCACTGAGCTGAGGCGGATCTCTCCAGGGTACATTTACTCTGCTCCAGCACAGAATTTGCAATCCATGGTCCTAGAGAAGCCCTTGCTTTGCTAGAGCAAAAATAGCTCATTTTCTGCAGAATCAATTACAAATACAGGAACACAGGAAAGACAGGCCCAACATGAACTTTAGGATGGGAGAACCTTACCTAGCTTTACAAAAGTAAGGTTTTAAATGACACTGGAAAAATAAAAAAAAGGATTACAAAATTACATTCTATGAAGCCTTTCTGTGATACCTCTTAAGAGGTTTACAATAGGCATTACCTTTGAACTCACAAGGGTTGGGCTGAATGGCAAACTTAGTACCTGGCTTGGGTCATACCGATGTCACTGCAGTTTCTCTCCCTACAGTCACTGAAGTGTAACCAGGTGGGTTATTGTGGCATAAACTGCTCTTCAGATGCTCCAAAGGAGTCCAATCTGTGTGTGTGCTGGGTAGTGCATGCAGGGAATCAGTTACAAACTGCTGGTCAGGGTCTGGCTGCTCTTGCTGCACTGGGGGCTGTGTGACAGCTCATGCTAGTTTCCCACATGTGTTAATACCACACTAATATCACACCAGTGCCACACTGTCACTGGAAAGAATTTGACATAGGAGCATTGAGCTTCCTCTGGACCTTGGAGCTATAATCTTAGATAATTTATCTTTGATAATTTTTTTAGAATTACCATCTCAAGCAAATCAGAAATTAGAGCTAATAGGAATAGTTGCACACAGTGTTTGTGGTACCCTGTGTCTTATTGGCATATTAATAATCATGGCAACAAATCCTGGTAAAGAACTACTGTAGTCACAAAAGGAAAAAGAGTAACAAATCCATCATCAGTGAGTGATAGAAAAACAAGGTGAAGAGACTGAAAGTGTCTTTATAGATACCAACTGGCAAAATATCTGTCTGCTGAAGAATATCAGTCTTGGTACTGTTTACTTAGCTGAGGAAATCAGTTATATAAGCAAGCAAAACAAACACCACTGCCTGTGTAAAGAGGAATAACAAATAAAGGAAAATATATGTGATGGGGAGCTAAAAGAACTGAAGAATATAAAGACCCTGTGAATAGAGGGGATTGGGTGCTAGTCAGTTTAAACCTGTCTTGTACTGCTACAAGGAAGAGCATAGAAACAAATCACTCTCAACTGGTCAAGGAAATAAGAAAAAGGCTCAGGAAATGAGTTGTGGCAAAGGGTCTAAAAGACCAAAGATGTTAAAACTCAGTTTGTTGGACAGAGGACAAAGCTTTTGTTGACTTGCAGTATGCATCTGAATACCTTTTGCTGAATCCTGCTCGTTTTTACTCACAGCACCAAAAATAATGAAATTGCATTTTACCTTTTAAGCTGTGAGTCACTTTGCTGAAGGGTCACTGCCCAGACAGTCTGAATGTGCCCAGCAGACAGAGAATACCAAAAGGGAGTTGAAATTTACATCATGTCTGTGTCGTGACAAAGGAAAATGTAAAGATAGCAACTTCTCAGGGGGTTGTTATTAGGATCCTTTCAATCTGTGCCGAAAGAACATTATTCAGAATTCATACTGGGATGTGGCTTGTGACTGACAAAATCTTTAGTCCTGAATGTGTCTACTCATCATCTGGAAGAAGCTGTATCCCATTGCTGCATGCCTCTATAAAAAGGCTGAAAGAGGAAAAAGTTGAGAAGACCATGGAAAGGTCTGCAAGGTGCAAAGGAAAGAAGGGAAGCCTCTGATAAGCTCCCACTTCTTCCTATTTTAACCTATGTGAATCATGCCATGCAAAGCTGAGTTTGTGTGCACTCAGGGTAAGGGAAGGGAGGTCATGCAGGAATTTCTGCTTTAATCTGTCACCTAGCCCCATTAAAGAGGCAGGATAAATTGCCTTCACAGAATTTGCCACAGTCTGACTAGGATGCTATCAGAGCAGTGAAAAATAGGTGCTTGGAGAGAGGTTGGCTGTTCAGATGCTTTTTCATGAAATTGTGACCTTGGCAGCACAGCAGGCTTCATCCTTCTCACATTGAACCTCTTGCATCCCCTGTTCCTGTAAGGACCATCAGGACATTAAAGGTGTGTTTGCTCCACATACCTGTGGCTCAGCTCAGTCTGAAACACTGGAAAGAGAAAAAGCCCTGCAGTAAGTTTCCTCAGAAAGCTCTTTTCCTGCAGAATCTGATGCACAGGGAGTTGTTTTGCTTCTTAGGACAGGCCATAGCTGTGCAAGGAGGCTGACTAGAGGGGCTGCTGCTCCTCTTACCCCTTTCTTTGTATTTTCACTGAGCTTACACTGAAATGGACTTCACAGGTTTTCAGATATGCCCAATTTGTTCTCTTCTGTACCTGTGGGAGAGTATCCAGAGACGATAACAACCTATTAGTGCATCCCACTATGTACTTCAGTAATTGTATCCAGTGATTCTGCTGAAGGAAAAAAATTGAGTTAGTGCCTTCATTTGTGCTGTGAATATGATCCATCTTTTCTCCTGTGTCCAGGGCTCCAACTGCAATAATCAGTTTGCATAGACCATTTGCAAATTTGAAATGACTATATGATGTGATTTTTTCTTCGCTTTATCTTTCTGTATGTTTAGATAGGAAACATATGTCATCAGCTCTGGATGCAGCTTTTACAAATGGATGACTCTGTCTTTCTGTGCACTGTGGTGCAGAGATGTCTCAGTTACAAATGCTTTGTGGTTTGCAGGCCTTGCTCTCCCAAAACTGGAGCTTTCTAAAGGCAGAGAATTCACCTTTGCTTATCATTATTCTCTTTCTGACTGTGGTATGTATATACAGATGCCTTGACATAGGAATTTAATTACTTTATGTACATCACAAAGTCAAAGCAAGCTTCCTATTCACCTCAATTTCCTCTTTTCCAGTTTTCTCTTTTTTGTGATAAAGCTGATGTGATTAGGTTTGTGTTATGGAAACATTAAAGTGATCTTGTCCTTTTTAAGCATTTGTTTTCAGTTCCAGACAGAAGTGATATGTTGTACTTCTTCATGTGAAAATTTCTTGTTCACATCAGTAAGCCTGAATCCCTGTTGTGTATCTCCAGTGGTACACTGGTGTTCATCACTGCTGGTTGGATTGCTTGTTTGTTTCTTTTTTTCGCTTTTCCATTCAAAGGTGATGTGGAATCACCTTTGGAATGGAAATTTTTTTGGAATCAGTGGTTGCCCAATGCCAGCTGGTCTGATGCAGCTCTTTCTGAAATACATATAATCAAAAAAAAAGGATCTACTCATATTTTAATATTTTATATTTACATTACTATGCATTCTCAGTAGCCAAGGAAATATGTGTTTTTCTCTGTTGTTTTTTACCTTTTTATGATGCATTAAAATAATACTTTTAATAGACAGAAATTATATTATTTTGGGGGTAAACAGCTTACCATTATTTTAGGTAGAGTTTAAATGTTTTGTGGAATACTTCTAAAATTGTACTTCATTTGTTAGGAATATATGAGGAATAAGCATTTGAGACTCTGATTTTTTTTTCCTAAATTTCAAAGCCAAATGGCTGTCTATTAGTTATACTCTACAGAATTTGTACCTAAAATGACAATTGTAATAATTAGGCTTTGTTTTCCCCATTTCTTTTATGGGGAGAAATACAGTAGCCTTCTGAGGTTCTTGAATTTTTAGCTGTTTCTTTGTACTGCATATAAGTAACCTGAAGAAATTAAAAATCTGTTTGCATGCTCAGTTAAAAAAAAAAACAAAACAAAACAAACCACAAAAAAAACCCACACAAAAAACCCCAAACAAACAAACAAACAAAAAAAACCAACCAAAAAACCCCAAACCTTTAAATTTAACTGTCTTCTAGCTTTGGTCCCTGGCTAGTTATAGATATAAGAACATTCTGTATATAATGAAATACCTGGAAAGTACCAGCAGCTATTTAAAATTACTCTGCCTGAAATAAGCTACATAAAGGTCACACTTAAGATAATAAATATTCATGTAATTAGGTTATATGTAGCTACACAGAATACAATAGCACCAATCACCACAAGTGATTGAAATATTTTCATCAAATTCAGAGATGATTGAGAGATGAAGAGCACTGCCAAGTGGAATGTGTTTTTGGAATACACCATGGTAGTTAAGAGTGACTGTTGAAACCGTTGGGATCATTTAAATGTCTTTGCCAAACTCCTGCTATTTTTCTCTTTTGTATGGTGCAGTGTTCCTTGGCAAAGTCTGGGTCAAGTTGTTCCCATTCAGCAGCTTTTTACATCCTTTTTGTGTTAGAAAAATTATCTGTACATGGCACAATGAAGTAGAGAACTATTCTGCTCTTACAGTTTTCATTACCGAAACAAGACATCAAGTAGTCACAAGTTTTTCCTTGTACACAGCGATACTCCCCGTGTTCCCCTCTTTCCCTTTCTGTAAAAGTTAAGGCATTAGTGCCAGTATCTTTTCTAAGTTCTGTTTAAAATTATTACTTCTGAATTACTTCTGAAATTTGAGCAGGGTTCAGAACTCATCACCTCCAGTCAAACTCTCTCGTGTAACAGTGCACAGCAACATCTGCCCAAAAGATCTCTGGTTTGTAGCAGTGCTTGTTTCTAACCCATGGGTTACAAAATACAACATTATTATTCACCACATGTGTTCATTTGTCTTGCCCTGCACTACAGCAGCTGGAGCTGCAGGCACAGCTCTGCACAAGGCACCGTGCAGGGAGATGGGCAGTCCCACGGGGTTCTCCCTGCGTTTGCACGGAGGGAGGGCCTGATGTTCAGCACTTGGAGTAACACAAGTTTTGCCTCACTCAGCTAGTTTGCTTATCAGCTTGCAGTGCAAAATCACAAGTGTTTTATGGAAGAACAAATTCTTAGCAAGAAGTCAGGCTCTCAGTAGTGTGCATGTTGCCCTGCCCTCTGGAAGAGGCCTTACCCAGGCAGTTGGAGGCTGTTTCCAGTGCTCAAACAGATAAAAAATCCTCCAGGGTCCACGTAACACAAAGGAAGTTTGTATATTGCCTTTCACACACATAACAACTGAGACACAGCACTTGTTCCACAAAGCCCAGGGGGCTGAGGGCTGTGAGGATCCAAGTGAAGGAATTGGTAGGAGGCTGCAGCGGTTAAGCTCCTGTGCCTGCTCAGGCAGAGCTGCCATCACTGCAGGGAGTAGGGTGATCAGATGGGACGTTGGAAAGCCTTGAAGAGATGTGATCTGTGACTGGTTGTGATTGTCTTAACATATGGCATTAATAAAAACAAAGGGTTTTGTTATATTGGACATGAATAGGCAAAATTTAATGTGTTTTTCATCATAGACAATGGAAAACATTAACTGAGATAGAAAATTTTCATATTTACCCACCTAGAGTCTGTAATGTCTTTCATGTTGTTCAGCAATGTTGGAACACGAAAAAATTCTAGTTTGTGCTTCAAGGTGAGAGACTGTTGACTGATTAAATAGTGAGGTATTCTTATAGAGAAATATCCATCTGTAACTGTGTTGCATTTCAGTTAAAATCAATTTATAGCTCATTTCTTTATTTTTTGCTTTCAGAAGTGTGGCCCAATGATTATTTCTTCTTTTCTAGTCCTTGTTTAGTTTCTTAAAAGCGAAACAAAATAAGAAACCATGCAGTACATCATCAATGTGCATATTTAATTCAAAGACTGCTCCTGCTTGGCCAAAGCTACTAGAGCAAAAAATATACTAAGAAAAGATGTCTTTCTGTATTGTTTTCATGTTGAATCTTCATTAAGATTTCATCAAAAGTCCATTAGAATCTTCCTTGCTTAGTAACTGCAACAAGAGCTGTTCTTCCAGGGGCCTGGAAAGTCTGAGGTCCTTGAGGGGCTCAAATTCAACCTGCTAAGAAAAAGCTGATCAGTGGTTACTCTCTTTTTTCTTTTTTTCCCCCTGTTTTTCTTGAATAACCTGACAAGTTACTTCTTTTACATTTTTGCTTGTACTTTGTTTGCAAGATATATGTGCAATTACTTTTTTAGGCTGTCTTGAAAATGTGGAAACTGAGGTCTCAGGCAAGGAATTTGATTTTGTGATGGAAACATAACCATCAGTTTTTACTTGGTGATATTTTGTACTTATGGAATGCAGTTCACAGAGAAAAGCAGGAGGTTAAGTGTTTGGAAATATTTATTATATTATATATGGTAACCTTTGGAGTAATATATGGAGTTAGTAAACCCAGCAAGACTTGTGCAGTGAGCACCATAGAATTTGGTTAAATGATGAATAAAACATAATTAATAAAGATGAATATATTGGGTATTTTCATCTCTATGGAAGGTATGAAATAAATGTCTTTACAAAGCTGGAAAAAAAATAGATGTATTTGAGAACTGAAAATATGGCGTGGTTGAGATCTCACGTTCTTCATCCTGTCTGTCTTGTGGTATCCCAAGATTCTGGTCTCTAACTGGAGATCTGAGAATGAGAAGTTTGGGCCTTTAATCCTGCAGCTAAAAAATTGGCTGATTTTGAGAGCTGTTAGTCATCTTCTCGGCTATTTTGAAGCTCTGTTCTTTATGTCAGTTTGCAAATTGTTCATTTGCATCTAACTTACCTCAGTTGTCTGCCAGGCTGTCATGATGTCTTAATATAGACCAATAATTTAAAATTCACATAGGTGGATTAAAGCAGTGTGTATGCAAGCAAGAATTTAAGTTGTTAAGAAAGGACAGTGTTGTTGGGCACAATAAAATTATGTCAAATGGAAGGGAGAGGTTGTTTGTCCATGAATAGATGGAATCTTTCAGCACTGTTTCTGACTATGTATGAACATCTCTTTCAAAAGGAAATAAATAATGATAATCCACTGGTTTTAATGCACTGTTTGTTTTCTAAAGAAAACATCAAGAAAGCGAACATTTGCAGAGACAAAAAATATTTTACCTCTGCTACAAGGAAGATGATCTGGAGTGGATCGTTTAGTTTGGACAGAAGGTACCAGCTAATAGCACAAATAATTCAAGAATATTCTCTTGTAGGTGTTCAGTTAACCAGTCTTTATGAATGTCTCTTTAAGTAGATCTCTGCTTTGTTGAGCCTTTGCTTTTTGATGGTGGTGGTGTGCTAATGAGAGCTAGCTGCAGGAAGTGTTCTGAGGGAAGGAGGAGTATTGGGGAACACACTTTTCTTCATGTAGATCATTTTTACGGCGTGCAGCAATTAAAACTGCTTTAGTCCAGAGGTTAACAAGAGGGAAAAATCCCCAAAACCTTCAACTTGCCATCATATTCCAAGGGACCCAAGAGAAAAAAAGGCTCCTGCTACTTCATATGAAGATTTTAAATCCAGTCCTTTGGGGTTTGAACAGTCTGAGCTGTTATGAAGTCAAAACCCAATGCTTTTACTGCAGAAGAGGTAAACAATATTGGGACAGATATTAATATCCTATAACTCGAGTGCTAAATGACTTCTGGTTTTGGCATGTTTAGATATGGCAGACATTTAAGAAATAAGCACTGCCAAGGTCCAATTATTGCAAACTAATTACAGCTGTTGAAGTTGAAGCTCAGGAAGTGTGAAGTGCCTTCAGGAATTGCAATTCCCTGGAGATGTGATTAGTTCGCCATCTCCACCCTGGTAGTTCTGTTTGGGGCCTTCTTGTGTAAGAAAAGCAGAGAGGAGTGACAGATAAACCTTGGTTTTGTCTGAGTTTCAAATTTTCACAGGCTGATTCACCTGAGTAGAAAACCTAGGAACCAGTACAAGAATAGGGTCTTGTGTAGAAAGCTGTAGAGAAATTTTAGCTATTTACCTGGAAAGCAGGATGCAGTATTCTGCAGTGCTGTGTACAGAAATGTCCATCAGTGGCTGTGCTCACTCCTTGGCTGATAGAACACAAGGGCAGTAACCTTCTAATGCAAGCCTGTGCTTCTGCCTGTGTGAACTGAGTATTGACCTATCTCTTTGTGCATAATACTCTTGTGCAGATGCTTGATATGCCTGTGGACTGGAGTTTGCCAGCACTTTCCCTGGGGTTTTGTATTTGTGTGGGGTTTTTGGTCTGGTTTTTAAGCTGCAGTCATTTAGCATACAGCAAAAGAACATTCAGGGTGAGGACAGAATAGAACTGTGAATACAACTGTGCTATTTAACCTGTTAAACTTACTCTTCAAACTGTTATGGAGTCAGGAAGGTTCTGAGCTGAAGACCTCCTCACATGGGGCACTGATTGCACATTTGAACTACTGATCATAAAGCCTCTGCATCCTGATAAGAGTTTACCCCAGTACAGTTACTCGTGCTAAGCACGTGCAGACTCTTCTAATCTTCTGCCTGGAAGGAGGAGATATTTGCAATGAAGCAAATGACTAGTATTCCATATAGAAGGTATTAAAAGGAATAATGAGAAGAAGCTAGGGGATTTCAGAGGTGATAGGAGACTGGAATTTCACATTGAGTCACTGCACTAGGGGCTCACTGAATTTTTTTCTCCTTGTTGCTAGACTGCAAGTGGATGGGATTTAACATGAGCTTAGAAAAGCTTGAGAACAATTCTTTTACCGACCTGGAATTTAGACTATCTGGTGGCTGAGTTGGAAGACACAGTATGGGAGCAGAATGGGCCCATGGTTAGAGAAAAATTAAGAGGACTGTGGCAGGGATAAAGATAACTATGTCCCTTATCTGGCTTTTCAGTTTTCCAAGTTGTTTTCTATTGGTTAAGCAAGACAATCTATCAGACTTCAAAGCTTACTAGAAAAATCCTTCAGGGCTTTTTGCTTGCTGCATAGTGCTAATATGTTTTAGAGCTGTTAACTATCTTGGTTTTGAGTTATGCTGGGGCTCCTGTGGTAGCCTGTATTCCCCATGTGCAAGATGGTAAATAAACCCTTGTGCAAATCAAGAATTTATAAATCAGGTGACTCAGGATTAGGTTCTATCCTAAACTTTCTGTTCTGGGTGACCATTAGTGCAAAGCATACCATGAAGCTGGTAGTAAGGGACATCTCTGGCCATTCAGCTCAATGTAAAAGTGAAAACACAGGCAGATTGTCTCAATACCAAGAGCTGAATTAAGGTTTGACTGCTCTTTTAACTGTGTCTAGGGATAAGAATAGGACTAATTGCTGGAAATATTAGTTTGCTGACACAGGCTCAGCCCTTTTTTGAGTCTAGAGAAACACCATCTTACTCTGACTTCAGAAAATAATTATATCTATAACCTTCTGTAAATGGCATCTAAAATTTAGCCTCGTCTATAAAGGCTGCTTTAGGTTTGCTGAGCTCAATAAAATAGATATTAAACAAAATATCAATTGTAATCTGAATATGTTAGGGAAAACTGGACTATCAGTCTTTTTTCTTTATTTTTTTCTTAGATTCGGTGATAGAGGTCTGAACCCAGCAGCTGCAGCAGTGTTTGATTTGTATTGGCAGTGTTATTTCTGCATGAAAGAGGTGGCTGTATTCTCTGGGGGCTGTGAGATGCTGTGTTTGTGATGCAACAGATACATGGTAGGCATTAAGCCTCCTAGCTCTGTATCTTGCTTCTGGAAGAAGCATATTAGGAAACAAGGGTTGGAAAAAGCTTCATGGATCAATAAATCATGCAAGTATTGCTGTTTCATAAACTTCAAATCAAACTTTACATTATTTAGGATTTTTGTCTTAGCTGCTGTACTTGGAAAACTATTCAGGGATGTCATTGTTCTGAAGGGTAGAAACCTTCTAGTTTCCAGTCTGAGAGAATTCAGTTCATATGCATTTCTTCATCTACCTACTTTAACCTTTAGCTTAAATTATTCTCTTAAATGCCTAATCTTTATTGAGAAGTGCATTTATAGAGAACAGTCATATCCTCTGATGAGCTGTTCACTCTTCTCATGTAATAGTTTCTTCATTCTTTTGCCAGTAGCTTTTTTCCTTTTGTATGTTTCAGTCTCACTTAACTTTTAAAAGTATGAATAACATAATAATGACAAAGATTAATGTTTTTCAGTCTCTCCTGGAAATGCCTGTTTCAATTGTCTCTAACTGCTCATTTACTTTTTTCACAATTTTATCCCATTGGTGGCTCATCCTGTGGCTCATCCTGTCACCTAGACTGGTGACTAATATGCCCAGGTTTCTTTGTGACATCTGCAACTGATGAGCTTACAGCTTCTAGCAAAATTCCCTGTTATTAGTCCTCTGGTGAGCTGAAAGACAGTGAGAGCTGAATGTATGAGTTGGCCCTGTCATGTTAGTGACCTAGATAATGTTCTTAATTTTGCTTGCAGCAACTTTGTAGGACTTCTCAGTCACTTTATTTGTGAATCTAGGGGGAAGAGAAGGATCACAGTTGTCTGTTTTCTTAGCTATGGATGAGGTTAGTGAATTGCCTTTTAAAGAAGTGAACTACAAAGTCAGGACCTCCAGAGCTGCAGCATCTTTAAAGTGAATTTACTAAAGTAAATTCCACTTTACTGTGGAAGTGTCACACCTGTCATAGTCACACCTGAAAGTGTCATATGCCTGATAATTTGTATGAGGTGCATGGCTCTTAAGAACCTTAGAGGTGCTGCAAAAGAGGAATTGAAGGCTTCTGAGGCCTCCCACCAAGGTGGCCACTTTGATTCTTTTTTACAACCAAGTCTGAGCATCTTCTAAACTTCAAGAAAATTCAAAGGTTTTAATTACCACAGTTTATGAAGGTTTGTGACTGAGGACAAAGTATTATTCATTTTGTGTCTATCTTCCAATGAAACATGAAGATAAATAGAGATGTTAGCCTCTGGGTATAGCCTTCAGTTGGTTGTTCCAGTATCCTTTGAACTTGTGAAGAATGGGAGAAAATATGAACTGATGAATATTAATGAGTTTGGCCTATGTTCCTCTTGAATACTGGCAGTATTCAACTGGAGTAGGAAAAAAGGCAGCTGATGGGCAAGAAAAATGATAAAGGTGTTGAAAAAGTGATACCTGTGAAAACGTCCCTGTATATTTAAATTAGTTTTTCAGCTATGTATTAGCAGGCTCTTACCTATATCACCTTCAGCTGGGGCAGCAGTGCAAATTCAGTCATGTTTCCACAAACTTCACCTAAGGCCTTTGTGAATTTTTATTAGCTGAGAATTCCCTGTGCTGTGCTGCACTAATAACTGTATCTGCCCTATAACTTAGGAACACAAGGGACAACAATGATTGAACACTGTTTGTTTTACTTATTATTGGTAGCTACCTTAATTCCCCAGAATATTACATCCCACTGCTTAGCAGGCATTTGTACACTGCTGTATATTTAACAGACCTTCAGGTTATAATTTCAACAATAAAGTGCACAGCTGGGTGGCAGAGGGAAGGAAGTGATTGCCAACCAGAGTGTGATTCAAGTGTTTGTTGGTTTGGTTTTTAATAAAATATTCAAGGTCAGAACCATTTTATTTTTTAAAGAGTAGCAGAGTATCTAAAGACTCCAGGTAGGAGATGAAGATCAGGCATTTCTAAAGAGTGAACCTGGTGAAATTAACCATTTCTTGTGCTAATGCCATCTGTCTCAGTTTAGAGACAAGTTCAGGAGAGGAACACTCTGGAATGAGTGTTTCCTCTAACAAAAAACAGGGGTTCCAACAATCCCTTTCTGCTAATGAGAAAATTAATACTAGTGGATGAAAGTGAAAAAAAAAAACAAACAAATAACCATTTATTGACAAAATGTCCACATGGCATGGGAAAAATGGCAAGGGTTTTTGTCTCAGGGAATTAAAAAACAAAGGTTTGCCCATGAGCTTGGGAAAAAAAACAGACAGGAGCATAGTGAATCTCTGATGTTGGTCTCCTCTTCACAGCAGATGAAGCTGGTGGATTTAGGGTCCTTTCTTTGGCTGGGTTGGCTTTTCTGAGGTCTGGAGCCAGGATGGAGCAGCCACTTGGCTCCCCAGTGGTTCCCCTCTTCTCCTGTGGATAGTCCTCTCTGGCCTTGGGCCAATCCAAACCAGACAGCTCAGGAAAAGAAGGCCCCAAAGGATTGTTGCCACAGTCTCCAGGGCCAGGGAAAGGGAGAAAAACTTGCCTAAGCTAACAAAAAACCAAGCTAGCTAAGCAACAGAGAGCCCAGCCTACCTGGCACCATGACAGGGAGTGCCCCTGCCAGAGCCCCAAGACTCCTCCTGCCCCAGACCCACCTCCAAGTACAGCAACCATCCCTGGGCATAGAGCAGACCACAAGGAAACAGAAAACCCCAAGGCACCATCTTCAGTGTCCCTTGATGTGCCCACACCCTGGCAAACTTCTAACTGGCCTGGTGTCTGGGGTCTGGCAGGAGGCTACTTTGCTTAAAGGTTTTCATACACGTTCTGGAAACACTTCCCCTCATCTCTGCAACGTAGCCAACCCTCAAGCAAACGAAATTGCAGTTAAAAGTATGATGTTTGGGAATAATCTTTCTAGCAAGTAGTTTACTTTGCTCAAGACTAGCACAATTAAACTCTGGTTGCAGGAAAACACATTAAAAAAAAGTTTTTCCAGCTCTCTTTTATTTGCTTTCAGAATTTCACATATAAAACAGCTATTCCAGTTGGTATCAGCTGAGCCCCTGAATTCTTCCCATTTTGTATGATGATTTTGAAATTGAACAACAGGAATGGTGGTTTGGGTGGTTTTGGACAGAGTGTGGGTTTTGGAACACTCAAAAAACAGAATTCTTTATTCCTTTGCTGAGAACAATACCATGGAGAAATTCTTGGCAATATGAATGGGGTTTTCCCTCTTCTGTGTGAAATATGGTGAAATATCTGGCACAAATAGGGAAGTCCAATTTTTCCAGTGCTGTGGACAGATGCTGGTTTGGGATAGCCTCCAATAAACCACTCTCAGGAGTCACATATGTAATTCTTGAAACAGACAATTACAGCAAGTAAGCCTCAGTCTATCAATTAATGCTTGAAGAGTTGTTCAAGAAAATCCTTCATACAGAATGTTTTTTTTTTGGTTGTTAACTGAAAGGATAATTTTTCTCTGTTTCATTAAGTCAAACACATGTGTTACTAAGGAATAATGCTAAGTATTAATTTATTTTCCTTTCTAATTTTAATTATAGTGTGTACAGAAGCTTATAAAAAATACCTGATAAACTTTTCCCTTTCCCTGCTCTCAGGTCCTCAGAACAGAGGAAAATAGTAGATACTTTAAGTGAACTGAGTCAGATTTGCATCTTGAGGAAAACCTCACAGCCATTAATACATACATAGACATAAGTAGACTTGCATGAACTTGCTCTAAGAAAAGGAAAAAAAGGATGTAGAAATTTACAGGTTTCCTGCAGGACTTAAGGACTTTTTTCAAAATTTCTTCCTTTATGCCACCAAAACTGTGGCAAAAGCAAAAACTCCAAAAACATTTTTAACAGAGAGCCAAGGCATTGCTTAATTATCTAGCTAGGATGTTGTTCTTGCCAGGATGTCCCACAGAATAGCCTGGGTGTGCTGCAGAGAGAATCATTCCATGACACATGGCTTTTACTAGATTTTTCTGATCTTTTATACAGCCAAAACTTGTAGAATCAAATTGGGTCAGTGTTCATTGGTCCCAAGTTGGGTAATTCTTAGAATTTGGTCTCCTTTATTTGGGCAGAGGCATTTCTGAGAACTCTATTAACCAGATCATGACAGAATGAGATCTACAAAACAGGAAATATTATGTGCTTACAGGTCTATGCACAATCTGTGAAAGAGTCAACTACAGGAATTGATGTGGAATTATTTCTTATTGTTCACTTTTCCTTGTAGTAAATTCCCCAGAGATGAGGCCTTGTGGTTCTGGTTCCTGATAAGTTATTTGGAATGATACTGTCCTAAGGCACTTTTGGATTGAGAGGAGAACCTTGGTTAGGTCTGTCTGTACGACAGGGTAATAGAATAAGATAAGTTGTGAAGGACACTTTTCACCTGAATTAAAGCAAAATACCTACAGGGGCTGTTTTATTCACTTAATTTGACTTGAGGCAGATTAGTATCACTGACTACCTTTGAGAAGAGCTAAGAGAGACTTGCAGAAGGACCACACTTCTTGGTAGGAATATGAGTTCTTACCCATTGCTTTTGCCATTAAAGCTGGGCTCCAAGCTCCTCAAGAACAGTTAAAATGTAGAGCCATTTGCAGTGCTTTTGGGAAAATGCCATAGCAGCTGTCGCTGCACCAGAGGCTGTTTGTGTGATTGGAAGTTAGAGTATTGTTTCATGCCCCTCATCAGTTTGGAAAAAATAAAAAAGGAATACAAATGTTTTGTTAAAATGGACAGGTGTTTAAAAAATTATTAGCTTTAAACCAAAAACAGACAGCTGTCTGTTCTTCAGTGAATTTAGAGGAAGGCTTCCATTAGTTTCACTGTATGTGCACCTTGGTAAGAAAAGCCAAATGTTCCATTCCCTTCCTGAGCTCTGTGAATTCAGGCAGTGAAGAATTCTTAAACACAGACACATTCAGAAGATCCTGCATATCTACAGGGAGTTTTCTTCACTTTCTGCATGTCCATCCCTGCACCTCACCACACCTGTCTTATAGCTCAAGACAGAGTCTACTGACCAGTGCTACTCTTGCTATACACCTTCACTGATGTCTTTGGAAAAGTTGAAGCATTATTTATGATATAAATTTACCCTCCACACAGTATCTGTAGGATTTGGGGGTGATGTTAACAATCATGAACACTCTGCTTTGTTAGTCACTAAGAGATTTTAGGATTATGAACTTTAATAATCTTTGCACAGTGGATTTTGACAAATATCAAACTTTAAAGCCTCTTTCTTCAGAAGCTGCCTATGTAATAGATTATTTACAGATCACTGTTTTTTCTTGCTCTGTATTTTTCTGCTTGCCTCAACAATTCAGTATAATCAATTCACTCAACTCTTCATGAAAAGAGACAGAGTAGAAAATACTTCAAAACATAACTCCTGTTTTCTCCAGATACCTCTCTTTACACATTGCATGGTTTCTGTCGGTACATGTTAATCAATACAGACTGTAAATCTAAATGGAGGTTACTCAGGATCTTACACAAGCTCCCTTATGCCTAGGATTCATCTTTCTGTCAACAATCTCTCTGTTTTGATGGAGGGACCCTTTTTTCCCATGTATAACTAAGAAGTTATGCATGTGTTGATATCAGTGGCTGAAAATCTGATCCAATGTGAAGTGAATGGAAAGTGATGGAAGCTTTTCTTCCAATGTTGGGTTATATATATGAACAGGAGATATTTAAATTTTTTTATGGTTAGAACTATGGTTTCAGATTATGTTTTCCACTGCAGTCCTGATATGTGAACTGTGAGAAATGCTGCTATGATTTCCACATGTGTGAAAACCAAGTAAAAGAGAAATGTCTGGGAACATGCATAAAAAAAATCTGACATGGAAATGGGTACTTGGCCACTTCCATAATTTAATGTCAGTCTTGCAGACTTTTTGGATTTACTGGTAAGGTGATTTCATCATCCCAGTGTTCATGAATCTCACCTGTCTATGGATGTTGTCTGAACTTCAGGGGTCCTTTAGCTGGAAGGGTGCCTATTATGAGAATTGTTTAATGTGCCATCTCATGGAAATGAAGCAGGATTCAATTAGCCCTGCATTACATCTGTGGAGGCAGCGTTTGCACTGGCAATGTCTCCCTCCATGGCCTAAGATCAGAATTAAATCACAGGGGAAAACCTTTTTTTGTTAGATAATTATTAAGTAGCTGTCACAATTTCAGCAACATCAGATTCTGTAAACTGTATTGTAAAGGCCAATTAGGCTTTGGCAAAAAGAGGAAAAGTCAGTTTGAATCCAGTTTTGTATTTTCTGACCCCACAGGAAATTGGTATATAGCTAATGTGAAATCCTTATTACCTTTGTTTGCTTAATTATAGTTTTAGGAAAATGGATACTTATTAAGCCACAATATTTAAACTCAGTTTTTAAAAAAATTGAATAAGAATGAAATCTAGTTATGGGGCAAAGAGAGAGAAAAGGTTTCTGTAAAGACAGTAGGGTTGCTTTGGGTTTATATATATATATATATTTGAGAAATGGGATAATTGTATTTGCAGTTGACTAAGTGCAAATATTTTAGATTTGTAAAAGGCACCTTTGAATTGCAGTGCAGATAGATGGCCTCTTCCATTCCATTAGTATTCTGGGTGTTTGGGATGTGCCAGCTAAATGCAGCCATCCTTTGGGAGCTTGCTGTAGCCATAGCAACCGGGCTGCAGTCTCGAAGAGCCGCGCGGCGCTGGCACCTCTGCAGCGCAAGGTGCTCGCTCATTAATCACCGCGCTGCTTAGCGGCCACGGGACACGCCGCTCACTGAGCAGCCGAAGGAAACTCAGGGGTGGTTTGCAGTCGGTTTTATGCTGCTGGAGAATTTGCTGGCGGTTTGAGAGGTCAAGTCTTGCCTGCTGCGGTGCCTCCCCAGCTGCCAGCGCTGGAGCCGGTCCTGCCGGGCAGCTCCAGCTCCCGTGGGAGCGGCCGGAGCGCAGCGGAGCCCTGCCAGCCCTGCCAACGAGGCACAGGCTGACACTCCTCTCAAGCCTCTCATGGCTGATGAAATCTCTGCAAATCTTTACAGGTCATCTCAACGTGATCTGGGCAAGGCTCAAAGTACAGGGATAAGGCACTGTGGTGACAAGAGAGTCATAAAACTGAGTAATATTTGAGTACCTAATTCCTTTGAATTCTCCTGGAAGTCCCAGCTGAAATGCAGTTCATTTTCTCATCGCTTATGATGAAGTCCAAAATTTAATCAAAAGTAACTCGCTGGAATTAGCTGTATAGGATTTTCACTCTCAATTGGATCTCAACACCAGGGCTTATGAAGAGAGAAAAATGAAATGGCATCATGAAGACAAAATGTTTATGGCCTACCAAAGAATGATGGATGAAGGATTAGAATCATTGATGCCTTGTGAAGGCTGGCCTAGAACAGAGACTTGGCAGAGCTAAAGAATAAAGTAGGGATCTTTAGGAGCCTCAAAGATCCACTTTGGGCAGCACAAGAGCCCAGCCAGGGCTACACCCAAGGTGAACCAAAATGGTCACAAAAAGCATGACAGGTCATGGGGTCTCTCACTTGTAAAAGTTTTGGTCCATTTGCGTATTGGAGTTCATTGTCCAATTGCAGCTTTAGCCCATGAAGTGCCATCCTTGTTTTTCTCTCTTCAGTCCATGTTGCTTATACTCTTGGGCCTGAGATTTGGATCATTTGTCCTTGGTCCCAGCTAGAGAAGGAACTGTTTTGTCTCCCTACCCTTCGAAGAGAACTCACCATCCCCTAATATGAAGCCCAGACCCACACATTAAAGCAGCACAGAACCTGAAAAATATAAAAATTAAAACCTGAGGCATCATCATCACAAAGCATCTTCATCTCTTAGTAAAAAAATAATGTCTTATATCAATGAAAGTCAGTATTCCTCAGAAGTCTATACTGATGCAAAGACAAAGCCATAAAAATAATTTGCATTTCATGGAATGATGTGAACAAAATATTCTGGAAGCTGAAAAAATGTCTCAAGTAATAATAATGACAAGTATGCCAAATTAAGGTGGTATGATTAAAAAAAGATAACTAATGCCAAATCAGCTAATAAAGTCAGCTATGACAAATGCACAGCTGGTTAAAAATTAAAGGAAATTATGCAAAATAAATTTCATCCAAACATATTTATTTTTATGTGAAAACCTTATGTATTCTGAAAAATGTGATCAAGAACATTGACAATTTGAATGTTTTGTTTTTCCAGTCCAAATTTCCTTTCTTTAAAATCCAAATAATTAAAAAAGTTATGTTTTTAGAGATAGATAAAATTCTTAGCACATTATATATATATATATATATATATATATATATATATATATATATATATATGTATGTATGTATGTAGTTGTGGCCCTGCATCTGTTAGAGGCTTACCCTTTAAATCTAGTAAAGTTGTCAATAATCTTGAACCCAGTTAGGCAGAAACTGTAGAGTCCAGAAAGAATTGAAAAATGCAGAGTGGAAAACATATCTGCTATCAACACATTTTTCTATCCCCTCCCTGAAAAGACTACAATGTATTTTCCTTAAATATTTGCAAGACATTTAAATAAGAGGATTAATCTAATTCTGAAGAATTGGTCCTTCCCCTCAAAAGAATTTGTACTGTCCTTCTTAAGGTTCTGCTCAAGAAAAATTAAACCAATTAATGTCAAGTTTAAATCACAGGAGCATCATTAAAACAAGCATACAAATCTGATAACTTTCTCCTTTTTATTGGCATAATATGACTGGGTGAAGTTTGGAGGAGATTTGTGCAAGTTCCAAGAGTTGTGTCAAAAAGTTTTTCTTGGAGTGAGAGATTTGACCTAGACCAGGTCAAAACGATTCACAGCAATAGTGTGGCTTTGCAGCCCAGTTTCTCCCAGCGTCTTCTTGCAAACTGTAAGGCTGCATTTATATCTGATTTAATCTTCTGGTGTAGTCCACCTTCTGTGGCTTAAAGCTGACTTAATAAAGGTTGTGAAAATCTTATACCAGATTTCACTGGAAGTAGTGTCATGTTACTTATTCCAAACCTTACTTGGCATATTAAATTATGTTGGCATTTAAAAAGCGCCTATATTTTCACTAAAATCAGTTTTCTAATAAATCACACTAATTACCTTTTCCATCTTTTTTTGTTTTTTTAATATGGTGTGCTGAGAAAACCAAAGTGTCAGTGTTAACAGCTGTTAGGTGGTTTATTTCATTAGAATATGAGGCCTGCACAATTTTATCGAAACCACTGTGCAATGAAGATCAATTAAGTTGAAATCACATTTTTTATTTGAGTTTGATTAGATAAAGTAGACAATATTGTAAATAGTTTGGTTTTGATTTTATTTCTGAAGGCAGCTGCATTCTGTTGTTTTCAATATGGCTATTTCAGTGCCTGAGACAGATGTTGTGTAGGCACAGAAAGCTACACTTGCTGTTCCAATGTCAGCATAATTACCCTTCAAGAAGACATTGTAATTCTTTTAAAATGATTTCCATATATCTGCAGGAATCTGCAGAACTTCCCCTGTCCTTCAGATTTGTAAGAATAATATTCTTTCAAAGCAAATCTTCTTACTTATCTTTCTTTGGGTCAGTCTAGCTTCTCCTGGTAGAAAAAGTTTCTTTCCTAATGCAATTGTTAATGAATGAGCTGCTTTTAAGTAAGTTCTGTTTTGCAGCTTTGATGTTTCCATATGTAGTAGATGTCTGAGACTTTTTGAGCACAATTCTTTCAAACCAACGAGAAGCAGAATTCCAGGTCTGAAACTGAGTCTAGCCAGTACTGCGCTGAATCTTGACAGGCATTTAAAAACACGAGCAATAGTGTTTGTTTGGATGGCTGGTGTGAGACAAGGTAATCTGTAAAATCCTCCTCTTCATGATGTGGAGGCCCAAGGCATCCATAAAAGTGACCTGGAGGCCGAGAGCCAGAAAATCTTTGAATATAAGCCTAAGTCTAACCCAGTGACATTAGCAAAAAAAAAAAAAGGCAAATCCTTTGCCTTTTTCCCAAGAAAATTTTATACGACTTAAGTTTTACGCAATGATTGATCAGTAAATGCTTTATCACTTCTTGCTCTACCTTCTCATTGATGTAAGCAACAATACAACTTCTCCTTTATCCTTCATCCCCATCTCCACACACGACAATCAGTTAAACTTGCACAGTGCAGGGTTTCATCTGCTGATTTACACATTAAGGTGATTTCTGTGGATGGCAGTTAAATGAGGGCAGGTGCTGTTGCTAGTGTTGTCAGCAGCTAGATAATTTGGAATTAAATATGAGTTATCAGTAGTTCTGTATCCCAACTATCACTCACTGAGATAATGCTTGGATAGGATATATTTTAATCACATTTCTCCCACAAGATGTATGGTGGCAACCCCATTTTCAGTTTTTGTCACAATCAGAACATATCTCTCATAGTGCCTGTCTTCAAGATAAAAATTAAGCATGTTTGTTGCAAATATTCTATGTAATATTAAGTAATTTTTATTAGACAAAATTTAACTCTCTGCACATAAATAAGAAAATGAAAAAAAATCCTTAATGCAGAAATGTCTTGGTAATATAAATTCTTACATTAAACATTAAAAGTAAAAATACAGAAGTAAAGAAAATGTAGTCCTATCCTGTGTTTTAAGACTATGACTCCTGTTATTTCATTATCATAGCTATCAGGCTAAATTACCAGAATATTGCCTTTGCTCTTTGGAACTCCCATAGGTCTTAGATTACCTTCAGAGATGAGGATTGTATTCCCTTAACTTCCAATAGAAGTTATTTAAACAGCTACAAAATAATGCTTTGAATTCTCAATAAGTTTCTTCTTTCTGGTTTTGCTTGCTGATTATGCTTGCTGTTGCACTATTTTTTTTTCCTGAGGAGTCGTAACCTAAACTGAATTCTGACATTCTTTCACTAGCACAGACATGTTTACAACTGTTGCCTAATGAAATCTAGGACAAAATATGAAGAAAATTAATTATCCACTAATGCGAACTATCTGCAGCTAATTCAAATTACTTCTTTCATCAGTTCCCAGACCTTCTAAAGAACAAACACTAATTTTTCTAGACATCAGGTGTCTAGCGCAAAAGGCTTTCTAATTAATTAGTCCTTTCTTTAATGTTTACATCTGAGATAATTAAAGAATAATGTCATGAAGAATGTCCAGGAAGATGAAGAGTTTTTTTAAAGCAGTATTTTTGCAGACAGTAACATAAATTGAAGAGTTTTCTGCACACGTTTGCTTGAAATGATTCCCTTTTCCTTTAATGTAAAGGAATTCACAGCCATGAGAAGTTAAAATGCTGATCAGAGGTGTGTCATTCCAGCAAATAAAGCCTTTCTCTTTGTGTTAATGCTGTAGGATATATTCAGATTCTTTTGTTTATACCTTCAATTACTATTGGAGTAGCATTTCTATTGGAAACACCATTCTATTTACCAGAAAATGCCATGAGGAATTTCAGTGTCTGGTGCTTCCTCCCATGGAAGGCCAGCGAGCACAGACTGGTCCTGCCAGTCTGGTTTGGTGCTGCGCCTCTCCACGGCTGCTCTGTGTGCAGGGATAGAAGATGACTGAGCAGAGGCAGGCTGGAATGATGACATTTTTCCATATTTCCACAATGAAGATGTACACAGGCATAAGGCCAGAGCCTGGAGACCACTCACCCTGTCACAGTGCTGCTGCAGCTCATCCTACCTGCCCCAGTGGCTGCTGCCCTGACTGTCCTGTCCACAGGGCAGAGCACATCTGTGTCACTCATCAGGCAAAGCAGAGAGTTGTGGCAGTAAAAATACTTCTGGAGGTAAAGCATAATATGACTAAGGGAGAATGAAATGTTTAAGAACACGGAGATGTGAAGAGTAATAAAAAGGTACTTCTGCTTAAGGGAAATTTATTTTTAGAAGAATAATCTAAAAAACCATAATCAACTCCTATGACTGAAGCTAATGAAACCACTAAAACATAATCACTGCCTAGGGAGGCAAAATTATGCTGTGTGAAATCAAACTAGGGTGTTTCTAATTGTCCTTATGTTGCATGCCTGCATAAATATATTTTCTATATTATATGATTTACCATTACCAAATTTTAGATAAAAGCACAAAGCATATAATTTTAAATTGTGACTGTATATATGGTGAAAGGAGATACCCAATTAATTAAGATGCTGCTTTGAGTTATATGTATTGTAAAATAGCATTCTTTCTGCTGGCAGTAGCTCTTTACAGCATATATAGATGACAGTATATGTGTAAAATTAATCAGTAAGGAGTTACTTTGAAAACTACCTCAAGTTTCTATGGTTGTTTTCATTACAATATGAAATATTAAAAAAAATCATCCTGTAATATATTTACAAGGTTTATAGTTCTACGGAAGAAGGGAATTTTACTTTGTTTAGTATTTTCAAGGAAGATTATTCTATATCTTAGTTATAGTTAAAAGTTTATCTCAGGACTGATTAAACTGCAGAACACTCTTGCAAGACTGCCATTAATTTTCTGACTTAGACTGCCAAACAGAGAACCTCAAGATAAAATTACCTTTGTTTTCATACTTGAGTCTGTCTAAATTCTCCTTTAAAAATCAGTTTTAAAGAATTAGTGAATTTTTCTCTGTATTCACTTAGTGATTTTCTCATGCAGAATTACTATAGTAAAATTCTATAGTTTAGGATTTTTGGTGGGTTGACATTTGGTGTTCCCTTATTACCACTGATCTGGCACTGCCACGAATTGTTCGCTTTATCATTCCTCACTAAACCCCCCACCCGGGCAGCAATCACATTTCAGTGGTTTCATTGGCATCAGTCATTTTACGTGCTGGATTTGCCTTTCCTCATCTCTTTGGAATAATCCTGTTCTCCTCCCTTGATCAGCCTCCATATGCTCAACAGGCCTGCTCATGGCATCCACTTTGCAGCAGGGAAGAGGAGCAGCCTGCTCATGGAACAGCAGTGTTTGGGCTCAGGAGTTCATCTGCAGGATCCAGCCCTGCCATCTCTGCACAGCAGCAAGGCCTGGCCTGCACACAGCAAACATTACATTACAATGCTGAGATTCCCAGGGAACTTAAAATAATGGAAGGCTCTAAGCTGTGTGCAGTCAAAGCCATATGCTCTTAGCTAAAGGGTGGAATGTCATTGCTAGGTGTGCTCAAAATAGGGTGATCACAGAAAATTTAACATCACATTCATAATAGAGGAGGGCTGTTTGAAGTAATGAAGGGTTTGGGGTTAGGTTTTTTTTAAAAAAAAATATCTGCTTTGTTGCCTTGAGAACACAAAGTGAAGTAATGATATTTTGGAGTTTGGATTGAAATCATATTACTTGGGAAAAGACTGCATTAAACTTCAAAGGAGCTTATGCCTTTAAAAGCATTGCTGAACTTTGCAGTTTGGCAAAATGTGCTTACTCACACACTTCAGTTAAAAACGGCAGCTAAAAATAGTTAATACAATCAGAATATGCATAAAATAAGGTGTCAAACTATCATCTCTGTTGGATGAGAGCTGAAATGGAAGCTAAAAATGTTAAAGGTCAGACTGTGATGCTTCTAATTTTGCAAGGTAATGTAGGTTAGCAGTTTTTGAACTTGGGGATTTGTCCCATCTATGTGTAGCTATATCAAAGTTAGTGTGCTAAGTCCAAGAAAATTGACTGAACTCGGGACATACCAACTGAGATGTTTGCCCCATCCCAAGAGATACAAATGAATGCAGGAAACTGCATGAAGTCAAGTAGGAAATAATCACAGCCTAAATAGTTTCAACTATGGAAAAATTCATTAACTATAAGAATGTGCACAAAATTCCTATCAGTCTGTTGTCTTTTAGATGCAGAAATTTCCTGTGGGTAAGCAAATGAGAGAACACCTGGGATTCCCAGTGCAATGGTAATTCAGGAGCTGGAGCATCTGTGTCAGATGAGATGATCAGCATTCAAGTCAGGGGCCAAAGCACTTGCTAAATATTTACTTGTCTAGGGAGGAGCAGAAGCTTGGTACCAGAACACCTTTATTTTGTGTGAATACCTTATCTGTTAAATTAATGACTATTCTGGATGGCAGAATCTTGGAAAAAGAAATCAGGGAGACCCTCAAGGCAGAATAAATTACAGCTGTGTACCTCCTGACAAATGTTTGTATAATTGTTTATAAAATCCTCCAGTGATAACTATGCCTTGGTTACCCCAGGCAATTAATTTCACTGTTTCTTCCTTAGTACCAGAGATTTTTCTCAGTCTCTAAACTGGGGTGTTAGTGTAGTTTAAGCCCTTTGATCTTTCACTTATCTACTGTAACTATCAAATTGAAGCATTCCCTGCTCTTTTGCTCTTTCTTTTGTTATGCTTCCTAAATCTCTGATTATCTACCTCAGTTTGTCCATGTCTTTGCTAAAGCACAGCTGACAGCTTCATTTGTTTCACAGAAGCAACACTTGCTGAAGCCTTGCCCAAGGTGACTAGAGAACCATTGTGACAAGGATTTTTCTCGTTGTTTATTGGGTGTATGAATGTTTGTATGCATGTGCACTGTGCTTTGTAGGTTTTTATGTTGTATGTGTTTACTAAATGGGCACAAACATTTATAACATTAATTTTGTTATATGTTTGTAATGCTGTGACATTTCTGCCTCATGCTTCACTTAATAAGGAATTTAAGTCTGTTTTTAATCTTTAGCAATTTAGTGTCAGATTTTTATTTTCAGTCTGTCAAGACCACTGTGAAGTCTAGACCCTCCCCCGATGTCATGGGGCATTTCTTATTTTGGTGGGAGGTGCATATTTAATAAATGTACTCTCTCTTCCTTTCTTTAGGTTTATAATGAAAATATTGAATAGAACACACCCATGAATCAGCCTCTGTAACTTTGGTGAGTAACTTTTACCATTTCATAGTAAACCACTATTAATAATTCCATAAACCTGGTAATCCCAAACGTGTTTGTACCTATTCTTCACTAAGTTTCTGATGATTGTACTTCCCTGATTCAACTAATAGAATATGATATGTCAAAAACTCTACAAAAATTGATATACACAATATTTGTTCCTCATTGAAATGACCTGTTGCCCTGTTGGAGAAGAAAATGAGAAAATGAGTTTGACATGATATGTCCTGGACCAAAACATACCAGTTCTTGGGCATAGCCATGTTTTTCAGATTCCATGTTACTTGTGACAAATAAAGGGGGTGAAGGGAAATTTAGTAATTCATGTATGCTTCCCAGCCTGTGGTTTATGGTTCCTATATTCCCTTTAATGACAGATACTGCAAATTACATTTTTGGCTTGGCAGTTCCTCACAGATACCTAATGAATTTTAATATGTCTGATTTGTTGCAGCTAGTTCAGTGACTTCATCAGTCAATATGTGGGGCTTGTTTTAATCTGTTTTTCTTCACTCCAGACTCTTTTCTCTGGTGTTAATTGTTCTACCCACCTGCTTGCAGTTAATATTCTAAAGCAAGAATACCATGCAGCATGTGAGGTGTCCTGGCGTTCTGATAGCTCTCCTTCTACAGTCAGTACTAGACTGCCTCTTACTCCTAACATCTGCAATGTTTTCTTGTTGTCTTTGAATCTTTTGCTGGCTTCTTTCCAACCTATGCTTTAACATTCCTAATTTTCTTTTACGTACTCCTCCTATATTTTTAGTATAACCTATTTCCACTTTCTTTGTGCTTCCTACTTTGCCTTGACACTGGTGACGAGCTTCTGATGTAGTTATTTTCAACTTCTATATTGGGATAGGTAATTTTTGTGGAACTGCAACTCTTCATAATTTTTTTTCCAGTCATTGCTTGTTTTCCCAAAGGATTTGATGAATCTATTGAACTTTCTTTTCTTAGAGTCTATTTGTTACTATCCTGCTATCCAGCCCCCTTTCTTCCCCAAGTTTCATTAGCTCTTGCCATACCATGGTCATTTTCATCCAAACTGTTTCTCTTCCTTTCTTGTTGATTAAGTATACAACAGTCTTTGCACAGATTTTTTTCTGCCTTCTCAATGTGCATGTGCATCTCTAAAACTTATCAGCACTATAATTTACAGATTAATCCATGTTGTACTGTATTCATTCTGGTTTTAAAGGTTTTCTGGGTAGTGTAAATTAATATCTTGGGTTGTGCCCTGGTAGTTGTGGTATTTGTTCACAAAAGTTCTTTTCACTGCATTTTCATGCTTTAGTCATCTGCAATGGGCACTAACACATTTCCAGACCTTCAGCAAAGGTAATTTCCCAAATTTGGATCTCAAGTGTCATGCATGAACATGGTGGCCTTTTCTGTTGCACTAACAGGTGTAATTTACTAAAGTTTTTTACTACTAGTCATTAAATGCTCATTTTTAAGTATTCCTCTTCAGCTTCTCTTGTTTCTTGCCCACACTTCTTGCATTAATGTATACATTTCCCAAGCATTGGGTAGATTGAGCCATCATTTGGCTCATTTCCTTCATATAGCATGTCCAAGCTGCTGGATTTTATGCTTATAAGTGTTTTTCTCTTCATTATCACAATCTAGAACTGGTAACTAAATACGTTTTGAGAAAACTTGTGATTCAAATCTCTGCAAGAAGTTACTGATCCCAATATTGTCAAAAAATATTGTCATAAGTCTATTTGCTGTCTTGACTCCTGACCTCACTAGCAAAGGGCAGTGCTCAGAAGCATGTTCAGTATTTATTGAAACAAAGAAGAGGGAGAGACTGTTCATGCAAAGCAGTATTACATTATGTGAGACTACACCTTGTCCTAACTGAATTTAAATGGCAGTGGTGGGAGGGAAGAGGAAGCTTTTAGTCATGGTTTTTAGACTGCTGCATTAAGTTTGTTCCTGCCTCCTTGGTCTTTCAGAACAGCACTGCTTTTAGTGCTGTTTTTAGTTACATTATGTTATCATTCAAAGCAAAGTAGACATTCTCTAAAGGAAAGGAAAAACATCCCTAGACTTACACAGTGCTCAATTTATCTTTACAGATACACACATGAATTTTGATTTTGTGTATAATTTTCATTTACCATATGTGCAAGCTTATTTCATCATCAGTTATACTATGTGTTGTCATAAACAAGCCTCTATTAACATGTTTTTTATCTTGCAAATATGTGCTTTTCTTTTCTGTTCCAGTCCTGAAAAAGTAGTCATCTTAGCACTTTCTGCAGTGAACATCACCAATTTAAAATAGTCACTTAGTGCATGGCAGTGTGACAAATGCAATATTGCTTGACTTTGTTACCAAAGACATGAAGCATCTTAGAAAATATAGGGTATGAACAGCAAGGCAAATTCTGTAATTTTGAAGATACAACGTAAACCTCAACTGAACTATGTCCCTAAATATTTATGCCACAAGGAAGTATGAGAGCCAAAAGGCTGGCTGGAGTTACAAAGATGAGAGAAACATTTCGGACCATGGAATCCAAGAGGGCTGAGTTTGGCAGGGACCCCTGGAGATTATCTTGTGGAAATCCCTGCTCAAAGCAGAATCAACTAAGCAGGTTGCCCACAACTGTGTCCAGTTGGGTTGGGAACACCACCAGTGGCAGAGAAGCCAGAGCCTCTCTGGGCAGCCTGTTTGATGGTTACTGGTGGTATCTGATCAGTTTTGCAGTAAGACCCTTTCTTATGTTTAACTAGATTTTTTTTTGCACTTCCATTTTTGTGCTTTTTCTGTTGTCCTATCATTGGATACTGATATAAGAAAAAAATTTGTACAATGAAGATGTGAAAACAGTGGAACCGGATGACCAGATAGGTGGTGAATGCCCCATCCCTGGAAACACTGAAGGTCAGGTTGGATGTGGCTCTGAGCAACCTGAGCTGGTTAAGAGCCCCTCTTTGCAAGAGTGTTGTACTATTTGACCTTCAAAGGTCCTTCTCACCCAAATTATCCTATGATTCATGTTGGAAATTCCATTAACTCCTTCTCAGTAGATAGATTCTGCATTGTTTCTATGCTGATCATATTCAGACAGTATGGGATGTAATGTGTCCAACATGACACCATGATCCTGATGATGATGCTGCTGGATATTGATTGTCAGCACATCTGCTTTATTGCCATTTAATTCTCATTCAGAAAGGACTGTGATGTTCCCTGGCCATTCCAGTGTGCAGCTTTTGTCTTGGTGTGTACTGTAAACTCAGCAGGCAGTGTTAGCCATGTGGAGTTCCACTCATGGAGCACTCAGAGGCCCTTGTCAAAAATTCTTCCCAGGTGACAACTGCTGTGACTGGTACAAGTGAAATAAGAGAGAAAAGGGGAAAAGGTGCTCTGAAAGGGATTGCTCTTTGTCATAAACTTAAATTGAGAAATTAATTTATTTTCTTGGGAATTTAAAATCAGAAAAATACAGGCAGACAAGTTGATATAGTGTGTAGATTACAAACAGCCTTTCTTCCTATCAGGTTGGAGCACTGAATACATCTAAATAGTACTGAGAAGACTGAGATGGAGAGTGTGCATACAGTATTACACAGATTGCATTTCTGCTTAAATGGGCTATTTAGTTAACAGAAATAATTTTCCCATTTATTTACATGTGCATGAGGAAAAAACATACAGAATTAAATCTGAAGAAAGCTCATGAGCTCCTGTCTTGAGCCTTCAACTGCTTTGAGAGTACTGGCCTGTCTGAATTTCTTGACTGCTTATGGTCCTGGTTTATTCTGACTATTAAATCTAGAAAATTCTTTGTGGCTTTCCATAATAAAGCAAGGAATAGAAGCCTTGGCAACTCAGACTTATTAGGATTGTGCTTGTGTTTTGTTCTGGATGAGCAATATTTTCATTTGCATTAGATTTTTGACAGCTACTTTAACAGCAACCCTTTGACATGTATTTTAAGTAAAATAAATACTTGAAATCATAGCTGTAAATCATAAAGGTTTTATAATTTTAAGTACATATAGCAGACAAAATTGTCATTATCTAACAATTAAGTTGCATGAATTATTAATTTTTAATAAAAAATAAATTACTTGCTCTCTAATTAACTCTGTAATCAAGATCGTTCCAGTATATCATTATATCTCTTAAGATTTCAAATCCTAACTGTGTTTCAATTGGCATAGTATTAAAATAATTTTTTTCACTGGAATGTATAATTAATAAATGTGCAAGTTGTTATCGTGATTGTTTTCCATTAGCTCACTATACAAAAAGAGTATGCCAAGGTATATGAAAAGCTGATTTCATTATATTTTTAAATTTGTGGAGCTGTCTCTAGTGTTCACTGAAAACCAGACCCTATATCAAGCTTTAGTCCCCTTGGTATGCATGAGCTGCTGTGGAACTTTGAAGAGATTTACCCCTTGGCCAAGATATTAATAAGTTCTCCACTGGGATTGCTTTAGAAGAGCAGCCTTGTATGAATCCTGGCAGAGGAATTTTTCCATGGAGCTTGATGGACTTAATCCCTTAAACCCCAATGAATGTAGAGTACAATGGATGCATAATTCCATAGGTGTTTTTGGAAACTTTCTTGAATAAACTCTAAATAATACAAGAGTAAGAAGAAACCTGGCGTGAATCATCAGATTCATGTTCACATTGATTCATTCCCATTTCCAAATTCCACTCTGCTGGCCAGTGGTCTACAAAATCCATGTGTATATATATGTGTGTGTGTGTGTATGTGTCCATGTGTGAATCTATGTATGTTTATAGATACAGGTGTAGATGTATACACAAGCCCTGGCTGGATAGCGAACTCCCAATCACTGTGCCACAGTCACCAAAGAGGCATTTCTTGCAGAGGTTTTGGTAGAAACTCCTTTGTAGATGGACCATTTGTAAATTGCAGTCAGGAGAATTTATCAGACATGCAGATAGATAAATGTAATTACTGACAGACACTCTGAAGTCCACATAAATTAAATAGCATGTTTTCAAGAAGTGTTTTGGGACAGCTCTAAGAAATTCTGAATGGTTGGTTTCTCCAAAAGCCTAAATTTAAAAAAATAAGTGCTCATAAATGTAAAAGTGTTGGTAACATATTTGACCTGATGTAAAAACACCATCCAATGTGAACAGACAAAATTCGCCACAGCAGGAGGCATCCTGGTGACAGCCCATGTGTTTATATGCCACTTATGAGGGTGCATATGAGGAGTGATTTTGAATAGAACTAACCTGTCAAAAACATCTATCTCTTGCAATTTATGTGGTCAAGCAAACAAATACCAAATTGGCTGCCTGTTAAGTGTCCTCCACAGAACTGAAGGAACCCTGAATTATGAACAGAAACTATAACTGGATATCCAAAATTTTAAATGCTGAGATTTATGACAATTTCTTGAGCATTCAGTCTTGTGGATACTGAAATAAAATGCATATAAAATTCAGATTTTATTTTACATCTACTCAATTAGATTACAGCTCATATCATACCACTGACAGGCAAAATTGATCACAACTCCCTCTATATACATACATACATGCATATATTTCCTCTGCTTTCAAGGATAGTAAAATTTATTTAATGAAGGAAAACAGAATCTGGCAGCAGGAGAAAGAATATAGAGAATTATTATTCAAGTACATTGTGTTATCCTGTTTTCCCTAGAAGTTTTTTTTTTTTTTGCACGAGTGTCTTGTCCTGATATCAGCATCACCTCTTTGCCAAGGGGTAGCATAATTCTGGTATTCTGAAGGATGGCTTCTACATGGGCAGGAAAGCAGTGACATGAGATGTCTGTGTCTTTCAAGTACAAATTAATTATTATCTCTTGAGAGAAGTCCCTCAAAAATATCTAAGGTACAAATTAATTATTATCTCTTGAGAGAAGTCCCTCAAAAATATCTAAGGTATTTTCTTTAGAAAGTTCAGTCTCGAAGGAACGATAGACTCCCAGTGAGAGATTCTTCATTAAGCTGTGTATAAAAACAATGCACAGCTGTAGTTGAATAGTTGAAAGTTGATTTGGCCTCAGTGAAGAAAAAATAGTGTGTAAAGATATGTGCAGGAGCACTTCACTGTGACACCAGTGGTACAGCTGTGTATTGTAGAAAGAAACATGTATCAGGGGTGATTTGGAATGAACTTTGGGCTTTGAAAAGGGAATAACCCCTGTACAGTTCCCACTGTCTGGGGCAAACCTGTGAGGAAAAGCAGACACCTAAAGACTGCTTGGTTCATTTGTAGCTCCTGCTTAAGGTGACTTTCTGCCCTGGCATTTTATGGTATTAAGGCAGAAATATGACCCTCATTGTTGTCACATGGAACCCAGTCCATGGCACAGATTCTGACACTGAGTTTTGCAGAGCTTTCCAGAGTGCCTGAGAGGTTTTGAGAAAACTGCTGTGGATGAACCAGTTATAGCAACGTGTGCCCCCAACCTCATAGACTGGGCTGTGAGTCAGCTCAGGGCTTATCTCAAGGCTGAGCTTTGCTATCTGTCATGCTGTCTTTACACTTTGTACCCCGCTCCTCTATTTCCTTGCACAGGTTGCCTAATAAAAGGATGCAGTGTTTCCCACAGTGAGGAATTTCTGAGTTATTTCTGTAGATTACTAAATTAAGCGTTTTTTTTATATAACTGCTAGTGCCTCTTTTCAGTGAGGTTAAAATACAAGTTTCTCTTTCAATGAATTTTTTTTTTTGCTTAGGCTTTGTACATAGCGTGATGTTAATATTTGTACCACAGAGTAGACTACTTGCAGGATTATCATTCTTCTGTTCCTTGCTTCTATGGTTTGTAAATCAGTGTCAGTAGAAAATTAAATAAATAAATAAACAGATGTATAGATATATATCTGTCTCTATCTCAAAATACTTGACAGCAGTGGTTGCTACATTATGCTTTGGTTTCTCCCACCAAGCTACACTTTGCAAGTCTGTTGATCTGTACTTCCTGTAATAAGGATTTCCTGTATGTGACCACGAGAGACATACATAACCAGAAATAAACTCCATATGGATGTTTTCTGTTTTTCTTGGAAGCTCAGCTTGAAACCACTAATACTTGAAGAAAGATTGTGTTGGCAGTACCACACTAATTTGTTCATGAAATATGCAGCCCCAGAACCAAAATAAAAATGTTATATAATCAGGATTCTTAGTGAAAGAGCATTCTTTTTCACCTGTATTCATATATCATACAAAAATTACTAAGAACTACTTGAAAATTTTAAACTATACAAAATGTATCTTTGTTCTTTCTCCCTTTAAAGTTTAAATTACGCTTTAAATAAGCCTATTCTCATTTAGGAATTTGGAACTAGACCTTTCACTAAAAAATGGGTGACTCAATTTTTAGTTAGCTCCAGTAAATTTACATTGTGCTGTAACTAAAAGTAAAATTAGTGACGACAACTTAAAATTCATTAACATTCAGTAAAAAAATTCATTATATAATCACAAGAAAAATTGCTCATTCATTTGTTTGTGGAGTCTGTAAAACTGCATTTTGGAAAAACACTTTTCTGGCTAATATGTGAGAAGATCATAAATAAATCTTTGTACACCCTCTTACTGCAATATGGATGAATCAGTGCTAGCATTAATTACTATGCTTGAATACTTTTAATCCCTGAGAGTAAAAATTTTATATAAATCATGTTTTGCATAAAACCAAACAATTTTGACTCTTGGTGGACTTTGTGTTTGTGTCATTGTCCTGGTGTTACAATAAATGCACGTCGTGTTTACCTCTAGATAGTTACACTTGTAGAAGATTAGAAAGTTCAACTCTAAAGTGCAGTACTGATTACTTTTATTACAGTTCCTGAGATTTCATAATGAGACAATCCATTTCATAATTTGCTATTTCCACCTCTATACAATGGATGGAGTTGACAGTGAAGCATGTAAAACTCTTATTATGTCCTCTGTCCTAAGAAAAAGCTGTTTTCAGATAGCCCAGACTTTAGCAGGACTTTATTAGTTTAGTGTCAACAAGTTAGAAAGTTATCAGAAGCTGAGATGAAATGTTAGTAAGTTTTCTGCCTAGTTTTCCTTTTTGATAGAAAAAACCAAACAAAACCATAGGGATGAATGCATGTGCTGAGACCTCTCCAGGGTCTGTGTGATAAGGACTTTTTTTTTAGGGAAAGTGATGCTAAGCAAAAAGACCAAACATTCTTATTCTTGGATAATGCTAGTTAGTAAGATTTAACACATCTCGCAGAACTACAAAAAGTCTTCCTTTTGTAGTGCTTTTATGATTAACTCTGAAATTGTAGGCTTGCTAGTGGCTGCTCTTATGTAAGTTCATGTTCTCTTTTGCTTTGAACTTTTAAACATCTTTTTCCCTAACAGGGTGAGAAGTTTCCTCAGAGTTCTTCAGCAGTCAAAACTTTTTGACCTTTTAACCTAAGATGAGCCAGTGCTAAAGAAACCAGCAGAAAGCAGTAAGCTGACATGGTAACTTACGCTTTATCTCAGATTTTGATTGACTGTGCTATTTCAAGGTCAATGCAGACTATCAATGCTTTCAAGTCAATAAAATTTGACCTGTTCGACATGTACATAAATGGTTTTCCATTATACTGAGAATTCAAAGTGTCTGTATGAATCAGTGGTTTATAGCACCTTTTAAACAGAAGATGGTACCGATTCAACCCACACTGATAATGATCTAACTATGACAATTAGTTGGAGTGGAATTTTTGAAGTCTCAGAGAGCATGAAATTTGCATGAGTAAACTGAGTGTTTATTGCTAACTATTTTGAAGACAGTCAGCATACCACATTCCAAACGTACTTAAAGCCCTCCTGGGATTTAGTACCTCTATAAGATGTTTCATGTGTTGACTTGTGCATGTTCTACGTGTAACTCTAGTGCCAAGTGGTAAAGGACCGTTCAGTTTACAAATTCTAATATCTTCTCATGGGAAGCAGAGGCAGTGCAGTTTGTTACAGGTGTATCTATATGAGGACCCCACCATATGATACGAGACCTGTGATATCAATGTAATACAAAAATTGAAAGCTCTAACCCTCTGGTGCTCATGTACATCTTCTTTTAATTTGTTCTTTTGTCAGCTCTCTTCTGTACTTTGAGAAGATTCTCTCTCCCGCTCTGGATTATTCCCCATCTCTGTAGCTGTGCTCTTCCTCTGGATTGTCATTACTTGCTAGGATTTGGATGCAGCAAGTCCACTTAGATTAAGGCAGTACTCTGTGAACACAAGGGTAGCCACTATCTTTGAAAGAATGGATGATCCACTTAATATAAGGGTCAAGACAACACAGAGCAATTAAAAGGACATATTCATTATATGAGTCATTGAGAATGTAATGAACTGCAAAGTCATGGTGCCTTGGAAGACAAATTTCTCAAATTCATGTCTGGTAATTAGAGAACAAGTCCCTTCTTCTATTTTTATTACCAGGCGGCATTTCTGATTCCACAAGATCTTTTCATAGTGCTTAAATTCCCTGAGTAATACTCAAAACTCACACCAGATTAGCATTCTGTGTTTTGTTCTTCATAACATTTGTCTCAGCAGGATAACGAATAACTGGAATAATTAGTGAATCCTCTTGCCTTTGCAGTAAAAGCAGCACGATCTCTACCCCGTGTACAGAGAACATCCATCAAAATGAATGCAATGGCCTTGACAGGAAGAAAGGCCAGCTGCAGCCTGGCATGTCCAGCCTTCCTGCTCGTGTCAGCTGCATACCAAAGTGAGTATTTCTGGAAATGATCCACAGGACAGAGAATTGTGCCTCCCCAGCCTTCAAGTGCAGGATAAGGCCTTGTTAAAGAGATGTCTGGGCTCCCCTGGGTGACACAGGTGATGCTGGTCACTGGGTGGGACAGGTAGCCCAATAAACACATCCACAGAACAAGGATCTGTCTCTGAAGCATTTGCAAATGAAAAAACATACTGGCCTAAGTATATTAGACAGTGATTTGTAAGGAGTAATTCCTATGTTAAAGCAGTATCTAAAGAAATAGCAGGGGAAAATGCAACCCCAAGCCTGAGGCTGTTCTATTAGAGTTTTTGTCTCAAGAATCTCCATTGTGGAGCAGATCACTCAAAGAATCTAGCTGATACAAATGAAGTACAAGATAAAGCACCATTGGGCAGTAATCTTAATGATGATATTAATACTTCATGAGAGGTATGATAGGGTTAATGCTTAGAAATTGGCAGAGCTGCCTGGTTCATTTGGCAAATTTGGAATGCCTCATTTTGTTGAAGTATATGACAAGATAAATTTAAAGAGAGTTCAAGTGACAGATTGCTTTATTCTCATTATGGCATTATTTTTTGTAGTAATATTTTCCTGTGTAATATTTAAGCTAGTATTTATGCATTTTGGAACAAATCTAAAGATAGGCAATTACCTGATGGTTTGATTAATTAGCAGTTAGTGCTAGGAGTGAGAAGGTCTTGGTATGGTAAGAGACTTTCAAGTTATTCTAGTTTCATAAGTAAATATATTCTTGCATGAACTAGCACCTTCTCAGAAAGAGTCTAATATTCTGTGTGCACCTGGGCATGTTTTGTTGTTTTTATTATTAATCATGGAATATCAAATTACTTGAAAAGCTGTAAAACCTGCTCAGGAAAGATCTGTTTTCTCTCTACAGTTTGATTTGGGCTTTTTTAAGAGATTATTATTTCATTGCATCCATCCCCTCAAGGTCATTCTTTCAGGAATCTGTGTACCAGAAAATAAAAGCCTTCATGGAAGGTTGCTGAGAAGAGAAATAGAGGCAGGTGTTTTGCAACATGAGATCTGGGAAGCAAATATATGTGAACAGGCAAGCCATATTATGCCCCATGCAGATGTCTCCTTAATGGAGAGCTGTTTTCCTGGGATATGATGAATAATTTGAAGTATAGATTAATTCAGTGGCCAATGAAAATATTTCCCTCTTGAACTGCCAGATTAGTGGACCACTGCCTCTGAAATAGTGCTCTAAAGCCTTTTTGATCTGAAAAGATCTGCTTATTAGTTGTGTTTCTCGGGTGGAAGAAGATTCTCCACTACTGCTGGCAGTGTATTCATGCATTATTTCATTCACTACTGCTCCTGCCTACTTCATTCACTGTGGCTCCTGACACAGGCCTTCTGTCCATGAATTCTTGCCTGATCACTCAGGGATGGGCTGGCAACCAAACATCTGTGTATGTGTGTCACAAGCCTTTGGCTCTGGTTTTGCAGAAATCTTATTATTATGCACAATGAATATCACTACAGTTTGTATGTATAGGTGCTGAAAGAAAACCTCGCAGATAAAATAACATCTTGGCCAAAGTGCAAAGTTGAGGACAAAGGACAAAGTTGAGTGGCTCAAATATCATCAGTATCAATGGTCACAGATCTGTGTAACATCTGTTACTGAGGCAGGGTGTAAAGGGAACAGTTAAACAGGAATTAACCTGTTTGAAAAGGGTCTGAAAGACAGTGGTGGCGAAAGTCAAGTGATTTTATCATATCACATAGCATTGTGTTTAAATGGTGCTTCTGAGCTATTCCTTGTGCTGAGGTGGGTAGGCTGGGAGGTTCCTTATACCTTTCTATAAACTTCAGATTTTTGTAATGCCATTCTTCTCCTGACGGTGAGAAGGAAGAGAGTAGAGTGTCTGCAGCAGTGGGAGGTGATGGATGGAGAGCTGTAAAGGCTGGTGGCTCCGGCCCTCTGATTCAGGTCTCTGTGGAACTGGTGGCTGAAAAGGGGGCAGTCCATCACCCACTTCTTTTACCCACCATCATAAATGTATCAAGAAGTCTTTAGTTTTTGAGAAACAGTTATGACTTCTGATAGAAGACACGTGTTCATTTCAATAAATAAATGGCAGATTCCAGAGAAGTGGGCTCTGAGTATTGCAGAGCACAACAGGACAATAACCAGGCTTCCTGAAAATGTATGGAGGAATGAATGGGAGCCACCACTTCTGCAGCAGGGAGTTTGTTTCTGTTAATAGTGAAAATACTGTTAATTGACAGTTTAATAATGATTTGTATGTCCTTTGTGGTTAATTTATATATTTATATGTTTTGACTGAAGAATATATTTTTTTCTTTTGTGATTCTCTTTGACGACAAATATATTCTATAAGGTTTCTGACTGATAAAAAGCAGGGTTGGCAGTGAGTAAAAGGTGCAAAAATTTGCTTAGGAATATCATGTAGTGTGAGAAAGAGTCTCCAATAGGAAAAATAATACCTATGAAACATATGCTTATGCTTGATAAGTAAAAAAGAATTGTTTCTTCAGTGAGTCACTCTTCTTCACAAGCTTGTGAGTGACAGAAGTTTCATGGTTATGATGTAAAATCCAGAAGCTTTCAAACTATTTACTACAAAAGAGGAAATTCTGCAATTCAGTTTGTTTTTTTGTTTTTTTTTCCCAGTGTAGTTATCAGCAGAATACAGTTCAATTACCACGGGCATTATATAAAACAATTACTTCCTTGGAACTATTTTGAGCACAAATGTAATAATTCCTCTGGAAAGAAATTACAGATTCTCAGGATTGAATCATTCCATTTTGTGAAGGAGAAGCAGCTTGTGAAGTAAAAGCACCTCTGAAAGAGCTGGTCTCAGATCTATTCATACAGCTTGGTCCAACCTCTGGTGAAGTCATTGAGACGTCTCTGATTGAGACTCTCAGAGAACTAGATACAACAATGTACATCTCTACTAAGTGTTTCTGCAAAAAAGGGGTTATTTATGGGAAGAAAGGGGAGAATGGGTACTACAGAAGGAAGACAAAGATTTGACAAAGAGCATGATATAATAAGACAATGAAATTAAAAAAAAATTGCAGCATTTCAGACCTTTGGAGCAGGACACTGCATCCTGTCTATTCCTTTCAGGCTGCTTGGCCTTACCTAGTCATCTGTTCCATTTAACTTGGTGGCACATGGCATTAACTCTCTTGTGGTTTGGTCTCTTTGTCTGTTTCACAATATCCAAGCAATTTTTCTTAAGGGTTGGTGGGATAGGTTGGAGGTGTCTACCTACCCCTAGAGCAGGTATGGATAATCTCCCCAGCACACACTGCAGAATTCCTAGGGGACATTGTAGACATTACGTGATGGAAAGGAAATTTGGCCTCACACACAGGCTAAAGGATCAAGGGGTACAAAAACATCATGTAAATTCTGTGTTGGCAAAGGGATTTGGGTGACTTGTGTGTTGCCCACTTTACCTGTATGAGTTGGCCACATACCTCAGGCTAATCCTGCCTTCTTTGAACAGCAGCTTGTATTTGGACATCACAGTGGTTCTATTTCCTGATGTTCAAAGGAAAGATTATTAACTCACATCCCTGAGTGGGAATCTTTGCACAGTTCAGACCATGTGTTTGCTTTCCTAATTGTTGATCTGTCTGAGTGACAGGCAATAAAAATGTCTAAACTGTCCTGCCCTCATTTCTTACATTTTAACAAACCTGCAAATGGAGATATTTTCTATTTTCAGTTTCAGAGATCAAACTACGTGTTCAATAACTTTAAGTTCTGCCATCTCTTTTTGATCTGTTATCCCTTAGTTGTCTTGAAGGTAGTTAATACTTATCATAGAAGCCCCAGTCTTACTGTGATGACTGACATTGCAAAATTGCTTAGCAAAATTACTGAACTCAATGGGCTCTCTTTCTGTTGTCCTTTACACAGGCAAATGCTGTTGGCTCACTAATCTGGACATGCTCAGGAAAGGAAAAGGTTTTTTTACCTTCCTGAATACATGTTCTGGGCAGTCATTTAATGGAGATTTTTACCTGCTTTCCTGATGGCTACATATGAAAGCTACTGCTTTATCACTTCTTTGCTGGCACAAAATACATCTTTAATTAGGTATTTAAGATACAATGCTAAACACTTCAGGTTAGTAAAGAAAAAGTTCTGGGACATGTTGATGAACTAGAAAATTGAGATAAATGGTGTCACCTTTAACAAATGTATTCCAAAATGTAAAGGATTCCAAACTGTAAAGGATAGCTACACAGTTGATGCCACCAAGCTTTTCCAATGTAATAGTGTTTTAAACAAGATTCGGGGCCTAAAATTGACATAGCTGTAATTAAAGTTCTGCATGCTCATCTACCATGGCATGCACATCTGTTATTAAGTCTACTCTACCAAAAAGCTGAAGAAATGCACTCTGAAATACATTTCTTTTTAAAGTCAAGTATATTTATTTCAGGTAGGAAATATCAGACAGCTCCTTTAGGGAATGTGACTGGAACTGGCAAATTAAACAATGTACCTAAAACTTTTATTTCATTTGTTAGCTACTGGTGATCATTCACCATTATGCTTTTTTCTGTTGCATTTATAAAACTGTTATTAATGTGATACAAAATCTTATTCTCTTTATGACTTCTGAAAGAAAATAGTGCTTATACTTGGAGTGCATTTCTGTATGCAATCTTTCTGTACCTTTCTACCCTCTTACTTCATTCCCTAGTTTGCAGAAATGTATTTTCTGTTCTGTCCCCTTCCATTTCACATTTTCTTTGCAATGCCTGCTTTCTTATTCAGCATAAATAACCATTATGCTCTGCAGTCATCTAACTTCATTTATATTAGGAATTAATACAATATACCTCCAGGCTGTCTTCTCACTAGCTAGAACAAAAAAGGAGCCTGGCTTCAGGTCCTAATGAATCATCCTTTTTTGGGGGAAATACAAAGTGCAGTTCACTGAAATTCCATTAAAATCTTAGATATCCATTAAAAGTGCAAGTGCAAGTGTAATACATTTAAATGCAGAATGGAAGACAGACTGGGCGTATGAAAAATGAATGAGCACTTACAGAAATGATTGTGCTCATTTTAAAACCTCTGAAGGTTACTCTGGAAGAACTCCAAATGTTGTGACCACAACTACCTCTCAGTTTTCAATACTATGCCCTGTCACAGTCATGAACTAGAAATGGGGAAACTCACTTTTAGAATGGCCCTGTTGTAGCCTGAATATTGCAGGACCCCAGGTCCTTCTGCATGGTCATCTTTGCTCTGGGTTGGTCCCTTTAGTGTTACCTCTAACTCCTTCTTTGTACTGGAGATGCTATCTTATAATAGTTTTAAGATTTCAAGATTATTTTTAGTTAAAAAATCTGAAATATAATTTCATTTTCTTCCCCATCTGTGTGTATCAGACCAGTTATATTTGCCTCCATTCCTCTCTGGTTTTTCCCCTTTATAAAGGTGGTACAGTTCTGTAAGTGCTCCAGTGGAAACTTTCTAGGCTATACCAGTAAGATTTCAACTTCCCCTTCCATATGGTTGATAAATTTGTTTCTACAAATTCTGGAATTTTAGTCTTTTGTTCAAAGTGGAGCTTTCAGTATTCTAAGGTGCTAATTTAAACAATAATAGACTTTGTCTTTCCTAGTCCCTTACACCTGGTAAGGAAATTTTCGATGATTATGAGGCAGAGAAAGTGAAGATACAGAATGCTGATCATCTAGATGAAAAGATTTTGCCCCATAGAACAGGTTCTGATGAATTTCTCACCTGAAAGAAACCAAGGAAGAAAAAGGTTTTTTCGTCTTTCAATTTTGAAACACTTAGACCAAAAATATCAAACAGATTTCTTTCTCTCTATCCTGTCAATGGCAAGTGTCTGGAAGTGACTGGAGGTTGGCAGTCATTCTGTCTACAGAAGTTTCTTTTATATATATATGTATATATATATATATATATATATATATATGCAATATTCAATAAGTTGTTCAACATTCATTTCATATAATTTTAGGTTGCAAGATGAAATACTCTTATTTGTCAAAATAAAGATTCCTCTTTAGTGCTAAAGTACAAAAGAAAAGCAGTGTTTCTAGGCCTGGATTTATCCCATCCTGACATGCAGATCTAAAATAGTTCAGATGAATCATGACAACTAGAGCATAGAGCACATGAATCCCTCATGGTATGTTTCAGTAGCAGATTGCATACAACTAAGTTTAGATGTCTAAGTGTAGGAAAGCAATTCAAATGCCTTGCCATGCCTTCAGCCTATCTCTCCTCTGCCGCAGAGGCAGCAATTTGCTGCTGCACCATGGAGATGGCGTTTGCTCTGAACACAGCTCAATGACATGAGTTGAGGGAATGGCCTGAAGCTGTGTCAGGGGGGGTTTAGGCTGGGTATCAGGAAAAGGCTCTTCACCCAGAGGGTGGCTGGGCACTGAACAGGCTCCCCAGGGAAGTGGTCACAGCACCACCCTGACAGAGTTGAAGAGGTGCTTGGACAAGGCTCTTGGACACAAGAGTCTTGGTGTGACTCTTGGGGATGGTGCTGTGCAGGGCCAGCAGCTGATCATTGTGGGTCCCTTCCAACGTGGCTTGTTCTGTGATTCTGTGAAAACCTGCTGAGTGGTGTGAGAAGGAAAGAAACAACAGCAGCTCCTCCCCAGTTCAAAGTTACTTCAAAGAAATTATCACCTATAACTAACACACTAGAACAGAAAGTAATGAAATAAATCTCTCCTTATGCTTTGTTCTGGAGAAAAGCTTTGGTTGTAATATTGAAATAATGCTTTAATTAAGACAGGACCCTGTTATTTTATGTGACATTTTAATCAAACATGCTAAGATGGAAATGGGAAGATTTTAAATAATTATGTTTAATTACTTAATCATCATTTAATGAAAATCATCTTCAAAGGTAATGATTATCATTGTCAGTCCTTTTCTCACACATACTTTTTATATATATATATATATAATACTAGTATGAACATTGATTGCTATGCTCATTGAAAACTACATTTTAATTTTCTCTTTTAAATCAGCACTATGCCCTAAGTGAAGAAGCATCTCGAATCCTTTAAATTTACTAGTTATATCTTCAAAAAATGTTATAAACAATCATAAACCCTCTAGCTTTATAAATCAATTCTGTGTATTAACCTGTTGATGATCTAATGGCCAGTCATGCATGAATACATTCATGTATACACATTAATCTCTAGCATGTACTCTCTTTTTACTTAAAAGAATTTAAACCAAACAAAGTCGATGTGCAAAGCCTCGAGTGGTTTGAGTCCCCTTTTAAATGTTGGCTGAGTCACCATGCTGAGGTTGTGTCTGTGTTGCAGCTGCTGGAGCAATGCTGTCTGAGCAGCTGGAAATGGGCACTGGAAGCCAGCCAGCTGCTGGGTCCTGGTGGTTTGTTTGGGTTAAGAGAAGCTGCTCAGTGAGAAATCGGTCCCTGTGGAGTTCCTGCTATCTCAGTTTGCCTGCTCCAGGAATCTGAGCTAGAGCACTTTCAGTTATCTTGGCTGGCAGGGTGCAGCAATAATGTATCTCATTAATTCCAAGTCTGGAATAATTCCTCAAGAATTAGCAGAGCTTTTTAGGTAAAAAGACAAAATAAACAATGACAGTGATGAACTCCTTCAGTTTTGCTCACTTTCTTAGGGATGATTTTTGAAGAATCTCTCAGGCAATGCAGCTGAGGTTCAGCTTCAATGCAGTAGCAATGTTTGTTTTGAAGCATTTCCTGCTTCAATCCCATCCTGAGCCCCACAGCTGGAGTCGCTCTGAGACCTTCAAAAAGGGACCCCAGTGTCCCTTGGTAGCACAGACACACAATTGAATTCTCTTTTCCATAATAATGATACAAATCATGATTAAGATGGCACAAAGACACAAGTTATCATGGTTGAAGGTTTGGCTTACTGACAAACAAAATTTGATTTTATACTTTTCCAACATGGAAAAAATCTTAGTGCAAGCATGGACTAGGCAGCATAATTGGGGTGACACACAGTGTGTGTCCCTGAAAAATGTGTTAGTCACTTTTTACTTTTATTCTGGAGTGTACGTACAAGATACACTGCAACGCTGACATCCAGTTTTGAAGCTTAAGACTCATATTTCAGGTCAGAAGAAAACTGCACAGCTGTGGCTTTATCCCTTTAAGTGAGAGTGCCTGAAACAAATTCTCTAGGGCACTAAGCAGGAAATGGTGAAAAAGGATTTGAGGATTGATCTAAATGACTTCAAACTGATGTTGCAGTGAATTAGATGGTTGAAGACTTCAAGATCTATGATTTTCTTACTAAATGTATAGGTAGTGATGAGAGCTACCCCAGTGACCATGGCAGCTACACAGAGCTGTCAGTGTTTGCTCTTCTCTTCCCCTGCTATCCCCACTGCAGCGGGCTCTCAGGCTGTACTCAGAGAGGTCTGAGTGAAAACAGAAGAGCAGCAAGAGGAAGGCACAGTCATAGGGAAACAGCAATGGTCATTTGCTGGAATTGTCAGTGATTGCATAACCATGGAAAAAGCTCTTCTGAGGTTGCTGAAGCTGAAATTCTTATGCTTCTTCAGCTTTGGGGAACAGCAAATCTTGGATGCCATCAAGATACCTCAGGCTTGGAGGTATCTTCCTTACTGGCTTGGAGATCCAGAGGGAAGCAGCTGTCATCTGCCTTGGTGTAAAAGAGACTGGTTGTGTTAGTTCCTGACCCACCTGCTGTAGCACATAGTCTTACATCCACTCTCCTTCTGAGGAGGTGTCCAAGCCCCACCATCTCCCTTTCTCCTCACTATTCCATGCTTACTCAATACTCAAACCACTAATAAATACCAGGGCAGAGGGACAGGCTAAGCCTGTTTCCTAGCAGCTTTGCCAGGTTGGTACTTGATTTCAGAAAGTTCTCATAAAAATATCACCATATAAGGTTGTAGTCATTCAACAGGGAAAGAAAAATATACATTCATTTCCTTGGAGCAGCTTTTTATATTAGAGCTGTCAGGATCCACTAGAAGAGAATAGTAATAGGAGCAGCCGAACAAGTTATACCTCTCTTTACCTTTGTGTGTATTTTAAAGAAAAGGGAAGAGAAATAAAATAATGCAAACATCCTGAAATGGTCCATATTTGGATGCTTTTCACCTCTTCCCAGCCTGTATTTATGATCAACAAATCCACAATAATATTGGTTCAGAGAAAACAAATACCTGATGTAATATCCCTATCAGTTCCTTGACTATATTTTCTATTTTATTCTTCTGTGTAAATTTTGTGCTGTTTGTATTCTAGAGATTTCCAGTCAATAGAAAGAAGGAAATGGAAAGATTAAAAAAGAAATAAAATCACAACCAAGAGGTTCGTTGCTGTACCAAAAATCCTTGACAATTCCAGTCACATTGGGTCTCTTTGAGAGCTGCAAGGGCTGTCACTCATTCCGTGCTGTACTCTGGCATTTAAAAGCTTCCAGCTTCCCTCTTGACATCTCCCACTCTGTTTAACTTGTTCAGCTGTATTTCCTTCACAATAATGTATGGCCCTGAGGAACTCATTCCTTTTATACCTGTATTTAACTTAAGCCATTTAAGGTCTGGTTTTCTGTGAAATTTGCTGCATTTTTCTCTCTGTGATCAAACATTATTTAATTAATGCTAAAAGTCTTAAAATATGTTAGTAAAATTCAGTGGGATTCTCTCAATTTTCCCTGCAGTGCCATATTAAAGGGGAAGAGGTTTTATTATGCAACCTTCTTTAAAATATGCTAATGAAGATGACTTCTCAACTAAAATATGCATTTTCCAAATTATCAGGCAGAAGCATTCTGTATGAAGTAGTTTGTTTTCTTTCACAATTTAAATTAAAATGTAATTGGAGCTTGGTCAGAATTGGCTGAAATTGAAGACTCTCTGCCCAACAATAACTTAATTAAAAACAAATTAAGAGTGGGAGAATATGTAAGATGAAGAAATGGAAGATGTTCTGTCCTTCAGGAAAAGGAAACCAGTCAGGCAAAGTAAGAAGGAGAGGAAAAGAAAAGACAGTGGGTGCTGCTGTTTCGATTATATTTCTTTTTATGATTTTTGATACAAGGTTTGACTTGCTTTAAAAAACCCTTTCCATTTCTATTGGTGGCCTCTTTGCCTCATCCTTTGGAGGTTAAGTACTTTTGGGTTGTAGTTTAGACAAGTGTGAACACATGATGGACAAGGGCCCCTCAAAGCAGCAGCTACAGTGGACTCCAGCCAAGGAGGGCAGCAGGAGGGCATAAAAATGGTGTGAGCTGAGCAGCTCAGGACATAAAGAAAAGCAGACAATGAACTGTGCTGAGTTCTTAGGGCAAGAACTGCTCCGATGCCTCTTGCCTCCCAAGGGAAGGGTTAGAATGGGTTACAAGGAACCTCACTGGGCATCATGGGCAGTCAATTAGAAAAATTAGAAGCACAGCTGCGTACACATCTCTGCTATTCCATGAATACAGATGCTTTTCCAGAGGACAACTAACAGCAGCAACTTTTTTCTCTCTCTGTTTCATATATAAGGAATTCATAAAGACTCAGAGCCTGTGATTGGGTGGGTAGGATGGAGAGAACTGTAATCTCAGCATAGCTGTTGGTGCTTTGCTTTTCTGACCATCGCTATGAATTTTGGTGCTGTTTTATTCTTATGAACACACAGGTAACCATCACATTGGCAAACTCACACTGCAGCTATTAAGTAGCACAGGGTTTGTTAAGCTTACCAGAATTTAATATGTTCACAGTATAAAAGTGAATTACTAGTGAGGCAATTAGGGAATAAATTCTTCTAGGTAGTTGACAGCAGAATTGTGCTCCATAGGTGCAGAGCCTACAGTAAGCCTTATAAACAAGATTTATATTTGAGTGTGAAGTCAAAGTAATGTAAAGCTATTGGGCTGCTTAACAGATCAGCACAGATAGCTTCTGTATATATTTATGCAGCCTGTTACCCTTTCCATTTGAACAAAGAGGGATTTTAGTTCCTCTTTTGATCACTTAGGGAGAAGTGGTTTCCCAGGAGGTCTCATTAAACTGGATTGTTTCAGCATTAGTCATATATTTCTTTAGCAGGTCTTTTGCTAGTTGTAGAAATCTCAGTGATGATAGACAGAGCAAACCAGAGGAGGTTTCAGCAATATTGTGCCTACTTAATTAATCTTGGTGGTGTGCTGGAACTGCATAGCTGCAAGGGTAATAAAAAATAAGCAGGAAGTTTTCGTGTAGAAAATGCCCACCCAGAAATATCTCAGGATATCTGATGCAATATAATTAGACTCTGAAAAGGTTATAAATAACATGGTAATTGAGCCACTATGAAAATGAACAGGAAGAAAATTAAACCAAAAGATAATGATTTTGTGCCATCAAATGCAACATTTTGACACAAAATAGAACTCTGCTTTATAAAGTTCTGTTTCCAAGGAAGACACCAGAGCCTGCAAAGATGCAGACGTGTATGATAGCTTGAAGTCCCTGTATGGAACCCATGCCTGGAACTCCCAATTGAGGCAGATGCTGTGCTCTGCCAGCCACTGCATGAACAAAACTTAACAAATGATCTGCTTCTTTACAAAAGATGATGACCCCGGTTCTTTGAAATTTTCATCAAGAATTTATATTATTATGTAAAGGCAGCAGTCCTGTAGCAGTTCAAAAGCAAATAATTGAAGAAGGAGGATGTGAAGGCACACTTCTTTCCCACAAGCAATAGAGTGTAACCCTCACTCATTCATAAATGCTGTGCCTGTCTGAACAAGATTTCTGCCTTTCTGTAATTGGGGTAGTGCTACTTTCACTCACAGCTGGTAAGCTACCAAAAGTAATTTGAATCAATTAGTCTGCCTTTCAGTGTGAGATATTTAAATTTCATGTGCTAGCTTCTGAACCAAAGCCAATCTATAATTTATTTGAACTAAATCACTGTTCCCTCAACTTCCTTTGTAGGCCCTTGAATAGTTTCCAGAGTAGCTGCTGACTCTTAGGTAGGAATTTAGGCTATGTCAATAAGATCTTTTCTAGTTTAGAATGAACTTGTTTCTGTACCTCCACTAGCAGGGCTGCGAAGGCCTAGGGATCAAAAGTGGGGGTTTTTTTGGGTCGAAATGAGCTTTGCTGGTAGTATTCAAGATGTTTTGGAGGAATATCCCCATTTTGCTCCTAAGATGACACTGGCAAAAACATTGATTTGCTTTGAGACAGAACAGAGACCTTCACATTATATTGGCACTGTAAACTGCTGGGAATATTTGTCAGAATGTATGACAGAGGCTGGTCTGTGTTGCTGAGTTAAAGGCAAGAAGAGTTTAGGGAATGGTAGGTGGGTAAACTGAAGACTGAGTAAGTGTTTTCAGCTGGGAGTTAATATTAGGTGAGGATCTTGTGCCATGAAAAACTAGAAAAATCTAGCACTCAGAGCAGCAAAAGATGACACTTGAATTCAGTCAGGTGAATTCAGACATCAACTGATCTGGATGCTTAAGAACATAAACTTAGAATGTGATGGATCCTTCATGGAAAAGCAGGAAATCTTAAGGCTGGAAGAAAAGTCTAGTGATGCTTCATCTAGCACTGAACCAGCTGAAATAATGAGAAAGGGTGAACTCACTGAAGAATCCTGCTGGATACATGTCTGTCTTCTTTTATATGGACATATATTCTATATATTTAAAAGATGGAGTATATAGTATAAAAGATTTATACGTTGTATCTGTGTATGCCCTCACCTTTGCAGGTTACAGACTATCCTGCAAGTATGGCTTGTGTTTACCATTCCAATACAGTGTTTCTCTTTGTAAAATAGATGCAAGCTTTTCTAAGAACAGGAATTATGATCTGGAGCACAAACTTTCCCTTGCCTGAAGATAGCAGTGTTTGTGGCTTTATTAGCAATAAATAAAAACTATATTACCTTTTCATTTGCACAGAATCATAAAATATTATTTATCTGACTCTGGGTATGGTAGAGAACAACACATGGGCTAAGTCATGAAACTCAGATATAAAACGTTATCTATTGACATATTTAATAGCAGAGTTTTATATGCCAGATCCTTGTTTGCCTAAGAAAGAGTGCTATCAGCCTCCATTCTTGTGCTAATTTGGAGAAAAAGAGCACCTTTAGAAATGTCAAGTAGATTCTAGTTAACATGCTTTGTTAATGGCCAAATAAGTTTGAAAATAACCAAGTGAGAGAGGTTATCAAAGGGCTTTTCTAAGATTGTTACTATGTTCTGGTTCAAAATGGGGCACAAATATGCTTTTATTTCCTCTGGTGCAGGTGGTTTGAGAGGGAACTGGAATGATAGTTGTGACAAACGCACAAAAATGTTTAATTTTGTGTCCATGTCTTTGTATGGCCATGAATTTAATCTGTCAGTATCAAAAGATAGCAGCAGGGTGTCCTTACAAAAGCTTTGGCAGTAGCAGTCAGAATCTTCAGTGATGAACTCCAGAACTTCTAATGCTGCTCATCCTTCAGCCTGGCAGTGAGCCATTCTAAGGTTTTATTCCTATTTGCTACCACTGAAGGGTTTGTGTCTAATGTAGAAAGGAAAATGAATAATTTTTCACCTCATGCTCTGAAGCATTTCCTGTCAATGATTCCAACTGTCATGATTTGGCTGATATTAGATTATCAGTTTTCTCCAGTGTATTTGTCTCAGTGTATTTCTGAAAAGAATAAAACACTCTTTAGGGTAAGCCAACTAAGAAATTCCACTACATTTATAGTTTAGAGAAATGCTCTCAAGATAACTGGGGAATGGGAGATTAAAAGTATAATACAGTTTTCAAAGTTATTAAGAGAAACTTGAGGTTTTAACAAAAAGTAGTGGACAGGAGTGCAGTTTTCCCTTTTTCAGCCAGACAGTTCAATTCCACGAGGACTCAGTGAGTGCCAGATGGTGCTACTGTGATTTTATAGCATCTGAGGAACTTGTCCTGTTGGTTTACAGTCAGTCAGTCATTGTTTCAGTGGCGACTCTCAGCCTGAAGTCTTCCCTCAATTCATACACTCATTAATTAAGAAAGATTTTGAGACTGCCTTCTTCATTGTGACAGCTTAACTGGCCAGAGAAGGGCTCTCTTTTCAGTCATATCTCCTTACTTCAGAAATACAGGATGAAAACAAGTTTAGATTAAAAGTGCTTTTGTTTTATTTCTCTTCCTTCAGAACCCAAAGTAATAACCTGGTCTGATTAATGGGTAGGACTGGTTACATAGAGAGCCCTGGAGCAGGTGGCTTGAGCATGCACATGTTGCTAGGTGCCTCGGTCAAATTATTTAACTCTTTTTAATCTCAGCTTGTCCCCTTCTAAAACAGCAGGGTAAGGATCAGGTATTTATTTAAACCTTCATCAGGTTTATCAGTAAATTGCCATAAGTAAATTATTTATGATTTTTTTATTTAAATAAATAAATTATTCATTTGAACCTTCATTAGGTTTATCATTAATTTTCCATAAGTGTTCACAGTGAGCATATGTGTGCCCTGAGTTATTCAAGAAGGTTTTTTTGGTTTAGGCTTCTTTTTTTTTTATTTTCTCTGGTGTTGGAAAAAAAAAAATCATATGCATAGAAAATAGCTCAAAGACAGCATTGAGAGGAGAGCCTGGGGATGGCTCTGGAGGAATCCCCAGCCAGTAGGAAAAGGTGCTGAACAGCAGTTCTCAAGAAACAGGCTGAAAATTAAGCAGGCAAATAGCATCACAGCCATGGGCTCAGGGCAGAGAAAGGGTCAGACCTCAAATAGTATTGAAATTCAATAAGGACATAAAACATGCATCATTTTTCTTGCTTTAACTATCAAGACTGCTTTCTTACTCATTTGCATTTAATGAGTACAGCCTTTAGAAGTATTGCAACATAAAAACCAAGACACCTTCAGTCCCATGGCAATTAAATGTTCATTAACAAATCTGTATCTTCTCATAATTCACTGTTGCCATGCATGAGCAGCAGGTGAATGTATCAACTGGCTTCTTATGATAGTGTTTAAAAGAAATGTCACATCTACTTTTCAACTAATTTTTCTCGTTAGGTTTTGAATACAAGCGAAGCATTAAGCTTGGCTGCAACACTTGCACCTTGGCTGAGCAGTGGAAGAAATCAGGTGAATTTTCAAGCCAGTTTAAGTTTCCTACAGGTTCTAAAGCTAAGAGAAGAGGGAAGTGAATAAAAACTCGATTGTTTTGTCAAGTTCCTCAGTCTGGCCGGTGAAGATCACTAGGCCCACTTGGTCTTCAAACAATGTCTGTATGAAACTGCACAAGAAGATGAATATTGGAAACAGCTGTGGAAAACCCAAGCACCTAATTGTGTCTGTTTAAGGCATCACAAACTTCTGCAGAAAAAGTGAATGTGAATATAAATACAAATTTGTGGCTATAATTCAGCATAACTGGATTCTGTGGCTGTAGATGTTCTGTGGGCCTAGAATGTAGAAAATACAATGCCTGACAACTTTGATCCAAAAGATAGTGTGTGATATAAAACAAGACATCACCAGAGAAAGGAAACAATCTTAAAGATACAGACTGAGTGGAGGACAAGTTAAAAACCTGTTACAGGTTTTTAGATACAGATCATTGCCAGTCAGGTACATCAGTCACAGCTTGCCAGCTGTCTTTAAAATGAATTCCTTTAACTTAACAGTCCATATGCCCTAGCTGCTGGGAAATGGTACATGAAGTAGAAAAACATGCAATCTTTCTCTATCAATTGAACCCTAATATTTTAATATAAATTCTTACTATGCTCATGTTATTCTTGCTGGTGTGAATGAGCAAAAGAACAAATCCTAATTGGTTTAAAATCACATTAGTCTGACAGCCTTGAATATTGGAGAGCTGCAAATTAATAATTTACAAGCAGTTAATTTATTCCTTCTGGGAAGATGGGAAAACGATTGTTTTCTAGATTGCAATCTATTAGAATTTGGTTAAGATTAACATCTGAAATGAATGGTTTTGCTGTAGAGATGAATTAGTATATGGTGTGATTATGTATACACTTAAAAATCAAAGGAGAGGTGACATTGCGAGATATTAATACACTAATTCTTCTTCCAGAAAGGGAATAGTATAGAGGTCTGTAACAAAGAGGGCTTCTCATGCAGGGACAGAAAACCACAGTGGCAGTGGCACAGAGGGATGGCTGTAATGGAGAGAAATTCCCACGGCTTTTATTCTGGGGGTAAAATTCAGGTGGATGAGATGGAGTACTTGCACTTGGGGCTCTCAGTCACTGAAATCTTAAAATGTGGCTTTAATTGTTGGATGTTGCTGCTGATTTGTCTGGGAGGGTTAGACAGCAGGGAACAGTGGGAGCTTCCTGCTGCTACAATGCCAGGGGAATTCTCAGTCCCTCTTAAAATCATGGGGGTAACTCCTCTGAGGATGGGCTACATGCAAGGAAAGGCCTTGATTGGACAGTTATTTAATTCAAATTGTGTTATAATGGACCAGTTCAAGAAAATCTATTCTGGACAGAAGATATTGCAAGTATTTGCAAGAATTTTTTTTACTGAAAGGTGTTCATCAAACCATAACTGAAAGAGCTGAAGTGTGCAGCAAACAAGCTTCATACGTAACACCCTTGTCCCTTTATTTCATTGCTATCTCTACCAAGTGGAAACAGCTTTGTTAAATCATCAAAAATTCAAGATTCCCAAAATAAGGAGGTAAAACCATAGAGAAGGAAAATTTTCTGTGTTCCTCATGTTAGACTTCAGCAGGCATCCACATAAAATCCCCAAGGTCTTTGAAGGACATTAGACAGACTAACCATGGGTTTTGCCCTTACCTCCTTGTGCTGCTAAAATTGCTTCTGACAATGAAGATCATTGCTTCATCTTTTCTGCTTATATTCACATATCTGGCACAATTAAATTCTTGAGTGTCTTTTTTTGTCATGGAGCTGTGGCAATTGCCTTTAGTTTTTGTTGTCTTATGACTAAATATGAAAGAAGTAATGGAGGATAAGGTTGCACAGAGATTTCAATATCACTATCATAAAACATTAATGGCACCAAGGTGGTTTATATTCCTCAGTTTGCAAGATGCCTCGATGCTTGAAAGAAACATATATGTTGCATAAGTATGGAAATGAATAGGAAAGAAAGATTTTGAAAATGAGCTAAAGATGGAATGATAGTAGAGTATAAAGTTCTTTTAAATAAATGTTAATCCATTTAAATTTGTGTGGCAAAAACCCCACTAGATAAAAAAAAAAGGAAAACCACAAACAGCAGCAGATCAAAACTGAATCCCAGGTGTTCCTTGCTCTGCATAAATTATTATTTTAAATTTCTGAGCAGACTGGCATATATAGTATTTACTTCTGAGAATATTGACTTGGCTTAATTTACTTGTGTTATATCTATAATTGAAGTGGGGAGGAAGAACTTGTCATACTGATTCCCCACAGGGCCCATGACGAATGCGATTACTCAAAGTTATATGTTGATGTATGATTTTAGCACTGTTTTTAGATGTCATTGGTTGTTAATTATTTGTCTGGTACTATACAGGTGTAAAGTATAACTGCAGTAAAAATTATCAGTATTTTTCCATTAATGTTTTTATAATTTCCTAGATAGACTATTTTAACAGGAGCATCTGAAACTTTAAAAGACACTTTAAAAATACTTTTCTAAGGTCCTAGATTTACCTTGAATTTTGGAAGCATATGACACATACTTAGGATCTTAAGGCTTGCAAACTGATTCAGAAATAGAAGAGGAAAGTTCATTAGATGTTTTATTTAATTATTACATGTGGGAAGAAGTAATTTTACAAATTGTTTCATTTTATTTTATTTGTTTCAAGTGGAAAGTTTGGATTTCTGCAGGTTTTTATATGGTCTATATTGCTTGATTTGCAAATAGGTATTGTTGCTAAAATATAAAGTAATGAGAAATCTCTGTTAATGTACTGATTGATTTTTAGAATTTTTACATTTTTTAGTCTATGTTACCACTTAGAATAATAATCCTAAAAACAAGTTCAAGTTGGTTTTCTCTTTGTGAGTGTTTTGTGAAAAATATATTCAATGGAAGTATATCAGAAGTAAATGTGAAAATGCAGAATAATCTGAACTTCCCGGTTCCAGGTAGTAGGGCATGGAGGCAGCCCTTGATGTCTGAGCACCTGCCTTCACAAACTCAAATTAAACTAATCTCTGTGTATGTCAGAAATAGTCCACAGGTGCCTTTTTTCTCAGCAGGGAGCAGCTCCTTGCAGGTATTCCCTTGTGGCAAAGCTGCTGCTGGTGCCCCAGGGCTGCCGGGAGGCTGGACCGAGGCACGTGGGGTGGGCACAGCAGCATGGTGGCCACTGGCAGGAGCAGGTGGCACCAGCACAGCCTGGCTGCTCCAGCCCGAGCAGAGTGGGAACAAGGAAACCAGAAATGGTTATTTGTGTGCTATAAGGCTGTATCTAAAGAGACTCCTCCTTCTGCATTTGTGACATCCTATCTACTGCCCATGCAGCACTTAGCAATCCACTCCTGCCACCTGTCACAACAATGAAGGGGTGATCCAGGTGTTTTGTCCAGGGACTCAGAGCTAGCAAGCTGACTACTGGAAGGACATAGAAATCATTCTTTAAATACTCCAAAGTGCTGTCATTTTGTCAGCTTGTTTGTCACAAGTTTATGTGCAGTCAGCACCTATGGAGAAGATGGAAATTGAACTCTGCCACACAATTTAACACGTTGTGTCTGAAAACAGTGTGCCTTCCCAAAGCCCTGAACAGACAAACTTGTCTCATCTTTTACTTCTGTTGATGTCCTAGTGGTGGAGCTAGCTCTTTAGGGATTTCCAAGTGATGATACCATGAACATTTCTCAGTGAAGCCTCTTCCTCCATGGAAGCATTTTCGCATAAGTCTTTTTTTAAACAGGTGAATTTCTGTGGAATGGTTCCACTTGAATACTTTATTTCACTAGAGAATATTATCATATTCACATAATTCTCATAATAACTTAATTTCACTGGTTTCTGTAGAGCTCTGTAGGCACCTAGTAAAGCTTGTACTTCCAGGTCTTGTGAGGTCCAGATTTTCCTTGAGGAGACATTTGTATATCTGTACATATCCCATGATGTGTTTATATTCTCTTATGGCTGAAAGCCTGTAGGAGATCATGGCAATTGTACTGTAACTAATGTGTCCAATCTCTAGGGTGAGAGAGGAATAACAATACCAAAAGTTAAATTCCCACAGATCCATACCCTGTAACTTTCATTTTAGGAAAAAAAAAAAAAAGTGGATTTGAATGATTATTAAAGATTTTGGGAGAAGCAAAAGAAAATGCATCTGTCTTCTTTGTTCCATTTCCATGTGTAATGGAGAGATGTTTCTGAACATATTATAAACACAGTATTTTGTGACCTTGTCTGAAAAAGTCTTTGTCTGAATTTCTTACAAGTACAAAACCAAAGCTCTTCTCCCTGATGTTCAGAACATCATTTACTGTCATTTTCTGCTGGGTATATTCTGTTGTAAAACTGACAACCAGCATTGACAGAACAGGGGCAGTGCACAAATACCACACCAAGAGTTTGCGCTTCACTTTTCATCAACCTAATCACATCCACACTTGATCTGAAACACAGCAAATTACTGGGGACTTAAGTTTCCAGTTCTGTCCAGTCTCTGGTTTCTATGTTGGCTGTCAAAATAAATAACAGTATCAGATCTCATGAAGATTTTCTGTGGTTAAATCTCCCTCAGAAATGTTTCCTCTTCTAAGATGAGGAGAAGATAGGAGCATATCAACCCATTTTTAGGTTATTTGTTCTGTGATAAATCAAAGACAGATAGAGTGATTCATTTGGTTTGTTTCAAGGGTGTTTGCTTTTTATACTAGTTCAGCATTAGTAGTTATCTTTAAATACTTCTCATAATCACTTCTTGCCTAATAATCTCTGATTGCACTTGACTTTAAAGTTTACCCTTCCTGATTAGAAAGCCAGCTTCATCAAGCCAAAAGCAGGAGTCAGGAACAAAATTATCATAATGTTAATTGATTTAGGGGACGGAAAAAAGGTGTGGGGCGGCGATGTGTGGAAGAGAGGAGAACCTGACACAGTCTTTAATGGATCCTTGCAACAAGAGCTCAATTTTACTGGTGCCTGATACTTCTCGGGAACAGGCAGTAGGGAGAAAAATTTATCTGCCTTGGACTCTCTGCGCTTGTGCATGAAAAATGTAAATCTACTTTTCTAGTCCTTTTTATATTAAATTTCTGTCAGATATACATGTAACTCCTTGAAAGAATTTAAGAAATTAATTAAAATTGATTAAATGCATTTTCCGGAGGTAGATATTAGGGTAAAGTCTGCCAACTGTGAGAAGTCTTTAAAAAAGCATTAAAAAACCCAGCTAATCCTTTATTTTTCCCTTGAACTTTCAAAATGTTTTTTACATCTCCTTTAGCAGTTGCTCTAATATTCAGATGAAACTTGTTCATATTAAGTGAATAGAGTTACTTAACTAAAATATAGTGACTGTCCATTTGCCATTCTCCAGCAATTGTCTAAAATAAATATACCAGCCTTCCACTCTTCACTAAACATCTTCGTCTCCTGCTGGAGAGGGACTTATTGAAACAGAATAAATTAGTTCAGGGGAAAAAAGCAGAACCCAGCAGCATTTATTATGGCACCTAAAAGTCAGTAGCGCATACTATTTTTTCTGAAAGCTAATGAAACATATAATTAGAATTCTCCTTCTGATGTATTTTGGTGTTTTAACTATGAAGTGTATAAACTGGACAAGCAGAACAGTTAAGCAGAATTGCTCAGATTCAGAGCCATTAGTATGCTAAGAAGCACACATACTTTTAGGTCATTTCTGTTTCAAAGTGCTTGGATCCAAAGCTGTCTTTTTTGAAGATAAACAGTGCTTTTGTTTGAAACTTTAAAAGCTTCAGCATGGATAGCATTGGCATTTTCATTTCCCGGTATTTAATATTCTCCTCTTGCAAAAGACAGGAGAAACCAGAATGTTTCATAAGCAGACTGAACGTAATTTGTCCTGCTTCTTCCTGTGGCAAAAAATTTAATATTTGAAACTTATTATGTAAAACTTCTCTCTAATGGAATTATTAAAAGGATATTGATGTTAATGAACATGTTAAGGTAGTGCAGACTTTGAGAGACAGAATAAATAAATCCCATCCTGCAGAACCTCCTAACAAGTATGGCAGATAAGTGAAAAGAAAACAAAAATGTCCACAGAGATGTTCATATGGGATAGCAGTATAATGGTTCCCAAAGATAGTTCAAAACTGTCTCTATTGAAATCGAATTATTTTGGAAACCAGAATAATTTCACAAAAAAGGGCATTTAAAAGCACCTAAATTTTAATAATTACATCTGCTCTGTCAAGGTTTTGTGAGTTGTATGAGTCCACATACCCCCGGAGCCTCCCTTGATCAGCATAATTTAGGGATCAGTTCAAGAGAGATTGAAGGCAGTAATCTGTCACCTATTGCTTCTTTTTGGCTGTTCATCCTGTTATGCCTCTTAATTTATACATAAGAGGGCCAGATGGCAATCTCCTGTCATTGTTGTCCATTTGTTGTCCACATTGAGTTTTCAGCTTCTTACACAAACTGAAAACTTGGCAAGGATTTTGTTCTTTTCCTCAGAACTGTTATTTTTAATTTGAAAATGCAGTTTGTACCAGTCTATTTGATTGGAAGTTGTATGACTTCTGGCTGTAATATCATGTTTCAGGTTGCATTAAACTTGCTGGCATGAAGGCATTGAAGCTAGCAGATGTTTTTGGACATGATGCCCTTTTCAGTGTTTATACCAGCAGAGCTCAAGCCAAACAATGGAAAAGAGGAATCTGGAAGGGCTTCCTTTATTGTGTTGCCCCATGCCCCGTTTCTCTTTCAGAAATACTTGCAACACTGAAAATGTGTGTGGCTGGGCTTGATTAACCCTAAGGAACTCTGGTTTAAATTTCAGATAAATTTTAATTGTTTAAATTTCAGATAAATACATGTTTTTTGTCAGCTGATGCTCTTCCCCAAGTAAGCCACAGTTCTTTGTGTTCTGTCATGGAAAGAAGCTTAAGGGGACAAAGTGCTCCTTCCCATGTAATGTGATAGGTTATTAACAGCTAATTAAAAGGTCATTATTATATGAATTCTCCATTTGCACTCTCTACTCGTGGATTATTAGGAATTTACACAAGTGTTGAAGTAAAACCTCCTATATCAGCCTCATATAAGGAGTAAGTTTATCCCCTGGGCAGGAACAGAAGAGGGGATGTCTCAAAGTGCTCAACCCTCAGAAAGGAGGGGCTGTTTAAGGGTGGATTTGCTCCTCGGTCAGCTCTTGCTAGCAAATTTTAGCTACCCTGTTATGAGCAGGTTAAGAGTGTGTTTAGACTTGTCAAGGTAGGTCTCTGAACTAAAAAAGTCACTTGGATATCTGATGAATGCCCTTATTCATCAACCCTCAGAATATTCTTGGCTCTGATGTCGACTTTTACTACACCATAATCACTATTCTGTGAGACAAGAGAATTTCATGGGAATTACGTTGTTTGACTTTCCCTAGAGGACAGGCACTTCAGAAATCATCCTGCTAAAAACAACACACAGTCATAATCCATTATAGAAATTTCTTTGAAGAAATAATCCAAATTCATTATGTAATATATTGGCATCTTCAGTATCTCAAATGGTAGTATGTTTTCTTTTTCTTTGTGCAGCAAATATGGCATATTTAGCAAGTTCTGAAATAGGTTTTTTAAAAAATTGCTATCTATTACAGATTATCATAGAGATGTTGAAAGGATTATTGAGCATTTGACAGAAAGTTCAGGATTTAGGATATTCTTGAGGAATAGCTGTGCTGGAGGTTTATGTTGCAGAGACTAAGAGTGTTAGGACATAACTCACTAGTGATTACTTGCCAGCTGGGACAAAGAAGCCTCTCCGAAATGGTGACCTGAAAGTGAGCCTGTAAATAAACAGAAAAGCTTCATTTCCCAAGAAAGCAAGTATTTGGTCAGAGTCCTCAGGGATTCTTTAGATTTTCATTCCTAAAATTCTGCTTTTTTTGTAATTATATTCATATGATGCAAATCAGCCCATTACATCTTACTTTCTAGAGCAGTAAATTAAACTCTTAATCAACAAATCAACACACTATAAAGAATTTTAGTTTCTTATCTCAGTTCTAATCTAGATACCAGTCAGTAAACAGAGGCAAAGATCAGTCTTGTGGTACTCATTGCTTTTGTCTGTGGAAGAGATTCTAATTTTCTGCAGTTAATGTTTTCTAAATGATCCAGCACTAGAAAAAGATTTTACTGGGTTAGCAATGAGGCTGTGCTCCTTGAAATGTCGCTTTGCATTAGAATTACCATTTCTCACAACTCTAATGAAAAACAAAGCAAACCCTCAAATCATTAATGCATTTCCAATCATTGATTTTGTTCTTGCTTTTGCTTTTTCCCTAGTTAAAGTATTTTATCATTATTAATATTTTATCCATACCTTTGAATAGAGTCATAAACCATCTAAAAATTGCATACCTCTTCTGATTTTTTTGTTTTGTTTCATTTGTCAGTTTTTTTGGCTAGGTTTGTTTGGTTTTTTTTTCATACAGAAAAAGAGTACTAGGCTACATGGCTCCCTAGTAACAGTCAATTACTGTGAAAAGTTAGCTTCTAGCTGGATATTTACCAAAATCTCTGTCCTTCAACTGCTATTTCAAATGCCTCAGCTAATTTTGTAGCCATCTACACTGAATGCCAACAAACACTTGGTAATTTTCAATGGCTAAGTCCCTCCTAATCCTTCCTGTGTCATCTTAAATTATTTGAATTGCTGCTTAGCATTGTGTTGTCAGCAGTTTTGTAACTCTTTTCCTTGATTCTATCAGCTAAATTGTTCCTATAAAGAGCATCAGGACACAAAATGGACTAGAAATACAAACCAGCTTAAGAGCACTGTCTAAACACTCATCCCTGAAGAGTTTCATACAGGTTTCATAATGCCTTTGGCATAGACGAACTGCAGATCTTTATTGTGTTTCCCAGTAAATGTTTGAAGGACAGAAGCAACTCAAGCATCCTTCAGAAATGTGTCATTATGCTATAGCAGCAATTAGACAATAGTCACTGTTGCAGTCTGCAGCAAGGTCATTCCTGTGAGGTCTAGGTTAATACATCTGAGCACTGTCCAGTCTGAGCAATATTCAGTGTTTCATTACGATTTTTCTGTTCAAAATTTCCTTGGGAAATGATCCTAATTTTCCTAGTTTTTCATACCCAATACAGTATGAAGCACAATTGGTTGTTTTTATGTGTGTGTTTTATGTAGAAGAAGACTGATAGCAAAAGTTAAAAAAAAAAAAAAAAAGCTGAAGTCCCCTCTCTCCCAAACTGGAAATAGTCATGATTAAGAAATTTCTCAGAGCATGGACATTTTCAAAATATTCCCTTTTTAAGAAACACAAGAAAATTTCCATTGCAAGCTCTTGGTGTGCTGGGGGTTACAGCAATGACTGTGCTGGGCCTTCACAGAGTTGGGACCCATGACAAACTCCTTGTGGCAGCCTGCCACAGAGAAAATCCACAGATGTTATGGGAGTGTTTCTAAACACTGTTATTCAATATCCAGCCATCTCAAAAAGAAGACATGGTCTGACATTCTGCAACAGGAACTACCTTATATTATTCTTTAAAGAATGGCTATATTGCAGATAAAGCTGAGGTATAAAAATGGTCCAAAAGCATAACCATAGGATCAGTTAATCTGTAACAGACTTTAGCTATTATATTTCAGTTACATTTTTTTTCCTCCCAGATGTGCACTCTAGTAGGGATTTGAACATCCTTCTCATCAGATGCCCATGAACAGATGCATTTTGACTTTAAAATAATTCACACCATCTCCACTTTTAAAGTCTCCAGCTCCAATTTCTAGTCAGAGCAATAAGAATTTACCAAATGTAGCAAGAGGTCTGAACTGCAATGAACATTACTTCCAAGAGTAAGGTCTACTGAGACTATAATACTCATAATACCAACTTTATTAAGGAATGAACTGATGTAGTAAGACATTTCTGAGAGTTTAAAATAACTTTTAGGGTTTTAATATGGTATAAAAGATGTCTGCAGTCTTTAAACTTATCAGATGTGTAGAATAGTACAGTGAAATGAAAATAAGTCAGTATGTCTGGGAGAAAATTTATTGGAAAGCAGTGATTTTTTTTTCTATATTCTCTCTTTACCGAAATTAATTTCCAGTGATTATTGGCAAGTAAAGCTTAAAAAGTGTTATTTTCTGGGTTCTTGTTTATCATAGTACTTAATAAAAAACAAAGGGCAAAACCAAAATATTTTCCCTTGCTACTTTAGAGCAACTAAGCCATTAACCTTTCACATATTGTTGACCTCTTGACTCCAACAGACTAATACAAGACTAAATGTGTGAAGTATCCGAGTTTCAAAGAAACACCACAGTTAAGTGTTTCATTGTTCTTTTATCTTTTGGGTTGAAATAGTCAATAAGTGGGAAAATTACTCTTAATGATATCTGGTTGTTTTCCACTATGAAAAAATCTCTTTCATACTTGTTTTCTCTCAGTGCAGTTTATTGACCTTCTCAAGTAAACACCATTTAATGTAGAGCAAGAAAAATAGCTTTTAACTATAAACCAGTCATACTAGTGTTAAGAATTAACTGCCGAGTTCCTAAACTGAGAAACAGAATGAAGGAAAAGCCTAGCTCAGATACATGTGCTTAATGTCTTGAGATATTATGTACAGTTACATATCCCCATTGTTTCAGACTGAGAGTTTATTTTTTAGTAATACAGTTTACAGTAGGTTTTTTTTGGTTGCATTTCTGCTTGTATTCTTTCTACCAAACTCAGACTAACTGAACTCAGGTTGAGGCTTTGATTGTTCTTTTTCCCATTGTTTCAACAGATTTCTCACTTTGTTCTGCTGCATCCAAATCTGATTCTTTTGTGTTGGGTAGATTCTTCAGGCACAATTTGTACATGTGAGGGCTGTGGTTAACATCTCAGGGAGCATGGTTTAATACTGGTGTTGAGGACCCACGTGCCATTGTGAGTGTTTGGGGATCTTCCCTTGACCAAGTTCATGCATGCTAGCAAGTGTTTGAGCTCCTCAAGGCTTCCCTCCAATTTAGTTTTCTTCCAAAGAAATCTGGTTTGTACAAGCTGAGAGCACTCTGCAGTGCACACCAAAGCATGCTGGGTTGCAGGAGCCAGGAGTTTTTGTTTTAGAAGTGCATTCCTGGGTCAAACTAAAAACGTAGTGTGGATGCAGCAATGGATTTTGTGTATATGTGGTGGTGTTTGTGCTCTGAAGTTGTTCTTTGTTTTGCTCCACTAAGATTAACCTTTCTGCTAACATTTCTGCTACGTTCTTTATGTTGCTTACATAACAATACAGCTCTATCTGAGAAGATAATACTTCATGCTCTTGGTTCTAAAGGTCCTTGCTCAAATTCTCCTGTGTCTCATTTAGTTTGACAAAACTCAGTTCATAGCCTGCAGTCCAAAGCGTGTCATCAGTCACAGGATGGTAACCCAATCAGATAGAAGATGCTACATGCTTTAGGCAGTCTTCTTTATTTTCTGCTGTGCTCTTTGAATGTTATTCTGCTGTGCTGGATGAACTCTCAAGTACATACTCAAAAAGATGTTCCTTTGATTACATCACTTAGTTTTGACAGAGTTCATTAAAGTCAGTGTGAGGCTTTTCATTGATTTTTGGTGGGATTTGGTCAGAATCTCAGGCTCCTCTAACTTCTAGATCTCACCCATAGTTTGTCTGTTTCTGAGAATATTTCTGTATTCATCATCTGCAACCCTATCTGTGTTCTGATAACCTTGCTGTGAATGTTCTCTTACCCATTAATGCTGTCTCATTCAGTCTAGTTAAACTAAAATATCAGTTAACATGACCCAAGATAGCAAAATGTCCGGATGACAGTTGGTTGCTTTTCTTGTGTAGCACCTTTTTCTTGTTCTTTTGTCTTTTTGTAGTATTTTATAGTTCCATCTCCAGATAGTTGTCTGAAAAGTAACTGTTTTGAATTTATTTTCATTTAAAACCCACAGTTTCATGCAGCTCACAAAATACCCCTTCAGTCTGTAAATGCTTTGATATGGAATGAGATAGTTTTTATTCTTAGATAATGATCTGTCAGAATCCCAGATGATCACAGAATCCCAGCACAGATTTTGTTGCGTGCTCCTGTCCAATTCACCTTTTTTCGTCCGAGCATTGAGTCACTGTCAGCTTCTGGTTGTCTTGTCTCTGTTTCTTATTCATGAAATCATTTGACAGTCTATTAGTTCACTTCCTTAGATTTACTTGCTGTGTTATCATCTTTAGAGGAGCAGTTAATAAAAAATGTTTTCTTCCTTGCTGCAGTATAGCCTGGTTTAGAATACCAAAAGAACATAGAGAAATGTTGACATTTCAGCAGCTCATGCATTCTATAAAAAAATCTTACAGATTAAATATTGGCTAGAATAAACGTAATTCATTCTACCTTAATACATGTTAAAAACTACTTTGGTGTTAAAAAAATCTAATTGGCCACAGCTGAGTCAGCCAATGGAGAAATAGACTGGAATAATGAAGAATTTGAATTTTGTAATACTAGTTGGATTTTTTTGTTTTGATGAGGGGAGAGTCAGTGAGTTATTACCATGAGTATCTTTGCTTAATTGAAGTAGTTGCCTCACAAACACTTAGAAGTCAAACTGCATGTCTTATCCTGGTTAATTAATTACATTAATTACCTTTCTAAGCACTGTAAACTTTCCTTCCTTGAAATATGTTTAGACTGAAAATTGTGAGTTTTTGATTCACTGGTTTTATTTCAGGAGGGGACTTTACAAAGTAAGTGGGATTTGACATCAGTTTTGTTCTGATTTTTGAGGCTACTCTAAAGTGTAAATATCAGCTCTGGCTGAAGAGGCATCTGTGCATATTCTGGCTGATTACCCTCAGCCTATTCTGCCACAGAAATTTTGGAGTAGAGTTGCCTTCTCCTGTCTGCTGCTCAGGTGTGCACTTGTGTTACAGTGAGAGGCAGAAAATACATCATTTTCATGCTGGTGCAGAAGCTGGATGAGAGAAGAGACCTTTAGCTCTTGTTGCAGCTGAGTGGCTCAAACACTCCAAGGCTGTTTCCCTCTGAGGACACAGCAGACAATCAAAGGGAGCAGCAACAGCTCAGTTACCAAGTGCTCTCAGCTCCACCTAAGGGACCCCAGCAGCCTAACAGTGCCTGGTAGAAATAGCTTACTTTACTGCCTTGTTCCAAGAGATGTCATGACATCCTGTATTTATCCTATAGGCTGGCAATTCTGTACAGCTTTAGCAAAGAAAGTGTTTTCTGGATCTTCTTTTTCTACAATTCCTGGTACAGAAGCATTCTACCCCATTCCTGGGACCCTGAGAATTATCTTAGTTCAAGTAAGAAAATAATAATGCATCCGTTAGAATATAATAATGCACCCATTTTCCAGGCTTGCTTTATCATCAAACCCATCAGCCTTGCATGAGAAGGAAGTGTGTGGTAGCCTCTTTCAACACTGAGGAGTAATTACTTTTTGTTGTTGTGGAAAGTAACTTCTCTCCATGTTAATATCAAAAAGATAACTGATGGAATGGCTTAGAAGTTTTTCTCCCTTGTTAGAACTGATAATATGTTTTGTAATACAAATTGAATTTAAGAATAATATCCCTGTAGTGTTAAACTAGTAGAGAACTATTAATTTCTTAGTATTTTTCCTATCTGCAGCTGCTGTCTCTGTATGGGCTCCTCTGTCTCTGTATGGGCTCCTCTCCACTTTTCATAGTGGAAAATATGACACTAGACATGTGTCCAGTAGACAGGAACATTTGCCAGTGCCACATTGTGTTCATGTCTCAGCTTCCTGGCTCATGTTTACTTCTTTTGACCATAACTTGGTGTGGTTTGGTTCCCTCTCCCACAGAAGACTCCCTGCTCTAGGATACCATCCCTGTATGATAACACAGCATGTTCCCATCCTTGGCAGGGCTTGTGAGGAAGCAGATTGAGCACTTTTTGAATGTGTGGAACTGATCTAAGGAACATTATCTTTTTAGGAACCATGACAGTAATTCATACTGTTAATGATTCAATACAGGGAAATAAGTTTCCCAGATTGTAGTTGGAAGGCAAGAGGAAATTGTCTCCTCAAGATCTTTTAATAGCCCAGTTATCAGATTAGCAATCTGTTAGCAGCCTGGACTGTCATGAGCTGGAACCCACGCACAATATGAGCTGTCATTTATTCTTAGAAACAGAAAGAAAATTGAGAAAAAAAATTAAAAAAAAATTTTGCCTCAAATAGTGTAAAAGTTACCTTGTAATACTGGAACTATGCTCCATCATCACCGGGATCCAGGAGGGCCATAGATAACTGCACTGCAAGAGGAAAGCTGAAATAAAAGGGGGCTAAAAAAAATCCAAACCAAAGATCCTAACAAAATAAAAGGAATCCTTTGGCATATCCTTGAGCTCCTGTAGAGAAAACAAAAGTAACATGCACTGTGCTTTTAGAGACTTAGGGTCCCCAATACTATCAGAGTGAACAGACCACAGAAGTAGCATGGAATTTTTAAACTTTATTTACCTGAGAGCATTTGAAATGCAGGAACCTTGTTACTAGCACAATCCTGTTTTTCAGGATTGTATCTTACTTTCTCGGGGTTTTTGTTTGTTTTGTTTTGTTTCATTGTTGTTGTGTTTTGTTGTGGGTTTTTAATGGTGCCAGAATCTCTGACATGTTGATTTTATGCCACATCATGGCATGACTTGAGTAGAATATGGGGTTAACTGGTTAATTCTGGGTGAGATCATTCAAACTGTGTCTTCAGCAGGTGAGCCCTTCTGGAATATTGCCAAATACCTGAAATGCTTGGTACAGCAGCTGGAAAGAGTTTGGAATTGGAGACTGTCAGCAGAGTCCCCTGTATTGCTCATTTATTTATAACTCAAAATTATCTCTATAAAATGAACAGAAGTCCGGTAACAACTTCTGCCTCTGTCAAAAGTTGGCTTTGATTCCTATTTCTAGAAACTCCATCTCACAAGCCCTCTTATGTTTTGTTTAAACTTTTGTTTAGTCAGTCTTGGCTACTCCCTGCAGATCAAAAAAATAAATAAGATGACTTTATAAAATACTTATTTTTCTACTCCTACGCATTTATTGTGAACAATCAGTTTATTAAACACTTGCAGAGGTAATATGAAAATCTTTTACAGAGTTCACAGTTTGAAATAAGACACTTTGAGGGTGACTCTTTGATCTGCTGGAAAAACTGTATTAGGTCTATGTTTTTGATAGCTACCAGAATTATTCCATAGGCTCTGTAATTGATCCTTCTTTCCTATTCTTCGAATGATAGCTGAGATTGTTTTATTTCACAATTGCTTTGTGGTAAAATAAACTCAGTGAGAACTGTAAAAGCTGTAAGAACCTTTAAAGAACTTCTACAAAATAGTTTTCTTTTTCAAAATCTTTTTGTCAGCATGCTGTCACTCCATGTGGCTGTCACAGCAGAACGAATTTTCCTAAAATATGATGGTGTTGTTTTTTTAGCTGTGGTGAGATTTGGTGTGCACTGACACAGGTGATCATACACAGCTCTGTGTGATAGTAGTGAGCAGTGCCTAGAAAGCCAATTTGCTCTGCTAGTTTACAGCTGAATGATTTTCCTATATCTCTGGAAACAACTGATATGACAGAATGGGACTGAAATGAAGCAGTGTATATTAATTCTTAAATCTTCTTCATTTCCTCAGCCTCCCATGAGAGGTTTCATATTAGCTCTGTGGTTTTCTAAGCTGTACTTTCACAGCTCTCCATAATGCAAACAACTGCATGAGATGGATTGCTGTGAACTGGGAACAATCTGGACACCTCACTGTCCTTTTACAGACAAATGTGACTAAGATAGGTAATTGAAAATCAAGGCAGATGAAAAATTTAAGGACTATTTTAGTTCATGAGAAACAGAGCTTGGACAATTCTTTTATTAACTTACATTTAAGGTGAATACTGCAAGACAATGTTTCTGGGTTGAAAATTACATGATTCTTCTTTAATTTTTGTTCTCCATTGAGCATATTTAGGCTTTCAATATAAATTTGCATGAGCGAATATTTTTAAATGGATGGAGTACTTTGGACTATGGAAAAGCATTGAAATGGACTGCTCTGCATTGCCATGCCTGTGGTGCCTCTAGCAGGGAAACAAGAGCAAACAGCTGACTTCCTAGGATGTGGTGATGCAGCATGGTGGTGCCCAGTGTATTCACCCCTCTCAAGCACTCAGTAGCATTTTGTTTTCTAATGCTGAAAGCAAATATAATCTCCCTTGGATGCTTCATGCAGGAAGTTGTTTGATTAGTCTGTTCATTTCCTGCGTAGCTGTTAGATAACTAAGAAAATTCTCTGGGTAGTTATTTTCCAAACTTCTATGGTATTACAATTCAGTCACCCAGTGACTAAAAATTCTGGCAGAAGACTCATTTCATTACTATAGGCTTAGAAGAAATTAAATGAAAGATGTCAGGCTTTCATTGAAACATGTAAAATATGCATGAGCCTACTGAATTTAGTAAGTATGGAAATTTACCCAAGTCAAAGTGAAATAACCTGTTTTGATGCTTGTTTCAGTGGTCTTTAAGTACATTCAGTATGGCACTGCATTCCTAATAGCCAGACTGTCATACACACTGTTAGACATAGAGGTCAGGATTATTTGCTTGTAAAAAGTGACTCAGTTAAATTTCCTCTCATAATGCATTTTTGGTTTGGCATTGTGAAATTCTATTCGATATCAGGAAAACTGTTTTGTTCTCCTGGTTGCTACTATCATGATGTCTAATTTTATTTATCTGTAAGCATTTTTCATATTTCCAGGAGGTATCTGGCAAAAAGTCAGCCCTTCTTTACTGCATTTTAAATGTCACTGAGGCAGAGACTGAGGTAAGAAACTGTGTTTGGCAATGTGACTGTGTGAGGATCTGTCTCCACCCAGATTGTTAACTGTTGTTTATGTTCAGTGACTCTGAAAAGGGGTGCAGTAACGGCAGGGGAAAAGAGAAAAATAAAACCCCAGCCAACAACCCATTGTTAGCCATTATGAGCATTACTGTTAAAAATTACATTTCTTTAAAAAAGGGTCTTTGGTCTAGAGTGCTAAGAGGAGAAGGGCTGACAGGAAAAGCCTGCTGCCATCTCCTGTTTAATAGCAATGAATAATAAATTGTTTTATCCAATGTATAGTTTGCAGTGACCAGCTATGACCAATGTTTAGTTTAGCAATTTATCCAGAGCACCTCCTAGGGGCAGCATTTTAACAAAGTTAGTAGTGTCCCACCCTGAGGCAGCTGGACTGAGTGTTACACAGCTCAGAATGTAAACCATATCGTATTGATGAGCTGATGGTGTAGATGAAAGAAAGGAGGTGTTGTCAGAAGGTTATTCAGCTGCACACCAGACAAATTATAAGTGATCAGACCAGACAATTTTACCAGACAAATGTGATTTTATCTACTGATAGGATGTTCTTTTCAATATTTTAAAGTGTTTTTTCTCCAAGTGGATGAGCAAGAAAATAAATGAACAGTGAAATGCAGATGTTCAAATATATATGGCTTATTAATTAGGGCTATTGCAGCAGCTTTCAGTGGGTCTCAAATGTGCCAATAACAACTTAAAATGAGGATTGTATTTTAAAAGAAAATTTCCTGTTCTTTAAACATGACAGTTTTGTTCTACATCATTTAATTCAGTAATCAAAATCTCCATTTTAAAAATCATTGCTCTTCTCACTTCTCATGAGCAGAATGCAAAATATTCTTTTCCCATTTAAATTATTTAATAATCTTTACTGCAAAATGTAACACTGCTCTTTGATTCCAAATGAATGGATCCCTATATTATCTCAACTTTTAATGAGAAGGTACTCTGTGATTTTGACAAGAAAATTTCAGTATGCATGTGAGCTTGAAGCAGAAGGAAAAAAAAATTAAATGGGAAGGTTGGAGGAATCTCAATAAGTTTGTCATTAAATCTTGAAAAGTGAAACACTGACTAGGTTCCAGCTGCCTGTTTGGCCATAAATGTACCCAACTGTACCAGGGTGTCAAATTGCCCTTTCAAGACTGGAAGAGGCTGTAGTTTCTGAGCATGGGCAGGGGGTGAGTTATGTGCCAGGTACACTTCTCTCCAGAGGCAGAAGGAGAAAACAGGAGCCCCCTGCACTCGACTTGTTTAAGGGCTGGTGTCTGACCACTGACAGGGCTGGTGTCTGACCACTGACACTGAGTGAATTTGATAATGTCACTGTCCACAGTATTCATGTTTCTCCAGTCACTGTATTCCCAGAAACAGCACAGGCTTTGCAACACCTCTGTCACCTTGATGTGTCTCTGTATGTGTGTATACACATGTTTAATATATGAAAATCCCACATTATAAAAATTATTGTGTTACAGCAGACAAAAATAGCATTTATTATTAGAAATAATGAGGGAGAAAATATTGCTGTCAAAATGCACGCTGTATAGAAATTAGTTTTCACCTGTTGTTGTAATTGAAGCTTCAACCATACTTAAAAAGTTATGAAAAACCCCAATCATATTAAGACTAAAATGGTAAAAAACCCACTCATATTAAAAAAACAGAATACAAGAAAAATCTGTGGGTATTAAAAAAAAAAGCAAAGAAAACCCACCCTATATGAAAACAACTAACTGTAATAAACCAATCATCAAAAAAACCCAAGTTTATATAGTAAAACAGCTGTTGAAAAATAAGCCAGATTAAAAAGCACAGAAGAAAATACCACTGATAAAAAAAAGCCTTAAAAATTGTAGAAAATGCAAAAATAGAAAGAGAAAAATAAAACCCTCGCTGTATAAAAATTAAGAAATCAAAACAGTAACAAATCAAAATTAACTGCACTATAGCAACTCCACAGCACTGAAAACTAACTGTATTGAAAATATCCATTAAAAAATTCAACTGTAATGTAAATTTCAGAGTTTAAAAAAGAATTTATATAAAATGCAACCAGGTAAAAAGTCCATTCCGTAAAGTCTGGTCATATAAAAATGCAACCCTATAAAAGCAAATGGTATGAAAATCCAACAATATTAAAACCCAAATGTAATATAAAACCAGGGCATAAATCACCAACAATATCAAAAACTAACCATACCAAATAGCACCCACATTATGGAGAACAACCATGTAATATAAAACCACTGTAAAAGCACCTATAAAAATAACTGGTTTAGAAACAACTGTATAAAAGCCAAACATATTTTAACCAAGTGTGCAAAAGCCAATAGTGGGGGGAAAAATATGCAAAAAAACTGGGGGCAAAAAAATAACCTAAAACCATCCATGGAAAAATCCAGCTCCCAACTGTATTAAACCAGCCTTATAAAAAAGCTTGTAAAAACCAACTTTCTTAAAACCAAATGTGCAAAAACCAGCTGGGTAGAAAACCAACTGTAGTAAAAACAGCTGTGTAAAAGACAATTGTGTAAACCCCAGACATAAAAACCTGACAATACAGAAGCCCAACCATATGAAAAAGCAGCTGTATGAAAAACTGACAGTATAAAAACTAAGTGTATTACAATATGAAAGCATAAATAATCAAACACATTAAACAGCCAAAGTATAATGAACCATCTGTATGAGGAAGACCAACCAAAAACCAATTGCATAAACCCCAAAAGTATAGAACACACTAGTGGTAGAAATACAACTGGGTGCCAAAACCCAATTATATTACAGCCTGACTGCATCAAAAGCCAACCAAATCAACTACCAACTGCATAAAAGAAATCAGCTGCAATAAACAACCAAGGTGGAAATGTCCAACTGTATTTAAAAGCCAAATGTAGTAAACAAAGTATTTAAAACCTATTTTAACCCTGTTAAAAAGATGAACTGTCATAACAACCACTGTAAAAAAAAAGAAATTTTTGAAAAATCTGCCTCTATAGAACTCCTACCAAATTAAAACCAAATGTGTAAGTGTAGAAAAAAAGAACTATTTAACAAACAAAAGTTTTAAAATAAGCCACATAAAAATACAAAAGTCTAACAATATTCAACCATAGGAAGAACCAAAAATATTAAAAAAATTATAAAAATAAAAAAGAAAATATTAAACCAGTAGAAAACACTAACTCTAGAAAAATCCAAAGTTTAAAACAGCCAAATTACATAAAGGATCCAATGTATAAACACCCAACTTTTTGTATGCAACAGTACTTGAAAAAAAATATATAAAACCAACTGTCTCTAAACTGAATCATTAAAATCCCAACTGTATAGAATCCAAAAGTATTAAATTAGTTAAACCTTATAACTAAATTAAATAAACCTTATTAACTACCCTAAAACTACCCTAAAAGTATAAAACTCCACCAACAACAAAGAAAACTTGAATTTACTGGTGTTCTCCTCTTCTCTCTGATTTTTCCAGGTCAGAAATGAAATTAAAGGTGTGTTAAATTGACATTCATGTCATGTTTCTCAGTATGCTTAAAAATCCATCCACAGCCCATTGGATTCTTTTGCTACTGTCAGTCCTGTCAGGCCTCCTTCTGCTGTTAGATTATTGTTTGATCAATTACAAAATCGTCTCCTGTGTGCAACAGAAAAACGCAAAAGCTTGTGTAGAAAAGCAGTTGTATACATCAATTAATCTATAGCCTAGACTTCATTTAGTTATGGGACTTGACAAGGTCAAATATTTATTTAGAGTATTAATATGGTAACATATTTATGATAGGATGTCAAAACAGACAGGAAGGTTGTGAGGGCTTTTTGACTAGCCGCTTTATTGGTTTAACACTCTTTTAACACTTTGAATTCAGCTGTGTTTCATTGATTTACAGAGCTCAGAGTGAAGTCTGAAGATATTATTAATAAAAACAATTCCAAAATTAAAATTGCATGCAGCTGTATCTTCTAAGAGGATTGTACTGTCAGGCTGTGATCCCATTCTGAGTCATGGCAGAGAGGCAAGTGGCAGAGCTATAATTTTACTGCTGAAAATACTGATGAAATTCATCTGTGGGATCATAACAGAATCTGAGTGTATTCCTGCTGTTGGTGAATGAATACTCATGTACTCGTGAGCTGAAGTGGTGTATGATCTTAATCTCTAAAAATAGTCTAACATTTAATGAAATATATCCATATGCACAGTCAAACCTCTGAAAGTACGCAGGTTTCACATGGATGCTGTTTCTGTCTTGGGGGTTACCAACAGAAATAGATGTTAGGTAGCAGAGTTTGAAAAACCCTTTCTTTCTAAAAAGCAATTTTCTCAAATTGCCTCCAGCTTCCTCACTGACCAAAGTGGAGTGGAGTCTGTGGAGTTGAGAATTAAAGCAGAAGCCTTTACTGAAACGTGCAGGGAGGGTGCTTGGTTGGTTACAAAGGAAGATTCACAGTCTCACTGGGCTGTTTTGTTTACAAATAAGTTTCTAAATTGCTGAAAAATCGTTCCTGTTCAGGCTCAGTTATTCAAGCTGTAGCTGTGGACCTGCAGCAAGTTTTTGGCTGAGCTGTGGAGGGGTGGTGAGGAGTGAGGGTTTGGCAGATCTGCCTGAGTCTCAGCATTCATGAAAAAAATTTCTGGACTGCCAGTTAAAAGGAAGGTGGAAGTTGAGGGAAAAAATTATCTGTAGCTTGAGAAATATGATACAAGTCAGTCATTACAACGTCATGTGGCAACCTGATACCAGTTTTATAAAGTAACTTCTCAGCAGAGCCATACTTTACAAAATAAGTTGTTTTTTAAGACAGAAGCAGGACATGTCATTTCAGCTGGTATAATGCACTGTAACATTTAATTTAACATTTAAAACCCATGTAGCATCATTGCCTTGTGTCAGGACACTAACCCTTCATATTAATGGACTTAGCAAAAAGGTGTAAAGGTGTCTCCACCAGCAAGTACTGATTGTGTGGGGAATAAATCCTGTAGTGACCTGTCATGCAACTCAGTAGTGTCAAATATGTAATTTTCCTTAGCAGACTGTGTCAGTGATTTAGGAGCTAGTAGAGTATCAGAAATAAACAGTGTCACCTGTCCCTACCTTAGCCCTGCTTTCAGAGTGCTGACATAATGGGAATGATTGCACTTGTGTGGGGGTTATGTGTTGGGACATTGGCAAAGGTACACAATACACATTTTATGTTATGCCACATCACTTTCTTTAAAAACAGTCATGTTTATTTCATTGCTGCATAATTGCATTCAGTGAGAGAAAGGTCCAATTTCCTTCTCAGTGCAGGAAAATTTGTTTTCTTCAAGTCTCAGGCAGACTGTTCCCTGATTACATAAATAGATAAACTATCTCTTGGGAGAGAAGTCACTTTGTCAGACAATAATCTGATGGGGTGTGTGTGTATGTACTCTATCATTTCCATACTACCTTTTCTGTCTTGGCTAATTATAATAAATTTAGTTAGTTTAGTTAGTCATCTTCATGCTGTAATACCCTCTTAGTTCCTATAATTCTCCCTAATTTGTGTAATTGAGGACACTGGCAGCTCTGACCAGTTTTGAATGAGTTGGCCTGGAGAGGTTGTAGAGTTTCAGTCCATGGAGATATTGAAACCCAGCTGGAACCACCCTGGTGTGGTGCTGTTCCTGCTTGAGCAGAGGGTGTAGGGCATCTCCAGAGATCACACCAAGCTCAACCATTTTGTGATTCTGCTTTTACATCATGATTTTGTCAACTTGGGCTCTTCTCAAAGCCTCATTAACTCAACCGGAGATCAAATCTAGTATCCAGCTGTAGCTGTGAGATCTTGCTGAAATCTTTTGCATGTTTTCTTTTTTCTTTTTTTTTTTTTCCCAATGGGATCTGTCTTTTCCTCAGAAGTAAAATTTTAGTTCTGAGAACGAGCTTCTGTGATCCTTTTCTGTATGGAGAAAAATATCTACAAAAAAAAAATTTGTCATGAGCAGATTGAGATACTAAGAATACTTGTTGGGGGAGGCAGGGGTTGAACACTGGTAGTCCATGTTCGGGGGCTTCTGACTGTGTGGCAGTCTCCTATTTTCACATACATGGTTCTCCCCAGTCTTCTCCAGTGTTAGAAGCTACTTTGGAATAATTCCAGACTTTGCAAACCATTATTTTAGTTTCCCAGACAATTCTTTCCATTATACATACTCTGTGAACCCTCAGCCATTTTCTAAGCCATGATGCTTCACCTGAGGCATAGGAAGGTGCTTTCTCACCTTGACCCCCCAAGCAGACGAATACCTTGCCCACATATTGTCCTGTATTTCTATTTGACTCAGGAAGATCACTGACATTTTCTCCATGCTATAAGCACCTCAACTGTAACTATTTTTCAAATAAATTCTTTCCTCTAAAACCATTTTAATAAACTGAAAAGGAGGGAGTGGGTCTGCTTGGGAGTTAAGACTTTGTAATTACTGAAGGAAATTAAAGCATTGAGCACTTTTATCACATTTCCCTAAAGAACAGGTTCTAGTTCAGAACAATGTGTGTTTCTTTCCATTTTGCACCTGACTAAAGTGGGCATGTATTTGTGGTGTATCATAATGAGAGACAATTTAATTTATTTTTCCCATCTCCTTGTAGTAATGTCATGAGCCTAATGTGTCTTCCTCAATCCTCCAAAATTGAGGCACAGAGAGCTGACACACTTTTTCTCACCTGGGGGTGGTAGTAGAGCAAATCAGGAGGAGAGCTACGCAGCACATACAAGACTTCGCAATTGTCCAGATTAGAAAAAATACTATCACTGCTTGTACATGAAAATAAATATTTTTTTCCTGTGGAAGGCATATGATGCCTTTCATCTGTATGTGGCTAATGTTTGCTTTTTATAAAAATGACAATTATTATAATGTGGAATATGAAATTTTGCTAAAATAACATTTTGCGGTGTGCTTTGAATGCGGTATTTTAAGCAAGCCCAATGCCCTTGGATGCAGTCAGTTTGAGGTACAGTATAGGAGTTCTACTCTGCAGAAGGCAGATGTAGCAAGATGTGGGCAATGTTTGCTTCCAAAGAGATTGATCCAGAATCAAATTAAATATGATAAAACTCAATTTACCATGATACAGTTTGTCAGTGATTCAGTGATAAGGACAGCATCTGCAAGAAGGTAGGAGATGAGCTTTCAGGGAGTGCTGTGTGGGTGTGTAAGGCTGTGTTAGGGGAATGGCTTTATGCACTGAGGCTGCAAGATGAAACAGAATGGTGGTTCTTTGCCTAGAAAATGCTGATAATGAAGTGCTGTAAAAAATATTTAAAAGTTTATTCATTAGAGACTCTCCAGGTTTATCTAGCACATAGTTCTTGTTTGGATTATTAAAAAAAATCAACACTGTATTGTTGAGGAAGTGAAGAAAAATACTTCAGAAAATTAATTGAGAATGTTGGTATTTTGTTTTAAATTTAATTTATGTGAAAGCCTACATATTCTTTGTTTTTTACCTTTAGATAAAGGATAAACTATGAGGGTTTTGATTTTGTGTTGATTTGGCATGGCCTGATTTTTTGGTAGCAGGGAAGGCTACAGAGGTGGCCTCTGTGAGAAGCTGCTGGAAGCTTCCACCGTGTCCAGCAGAGCCCTGCTGGCTCTGAAGATGGACATGCTGCAGGCCCAATTAGAGATGTTGGTAATGCCTTGTGACAATGTGTTTAAGAAGAAAATCAAAACAGCATCCATGCAGTTTTTTTCCCAAGGGGTGATGAGGGCTGCCACCACTGCCACAGCCGCCACCGTGCCTGTGTGGCCTGTGGCGATACACGGCCGCGGCTGCCGCCACCTCAGCACGGCCCGTGGCGAGCCTTGCCTTGCCTGCCCAGCCACGCCTGCCCAGCCACGCTGCGTGCAGCGGGGCAGGGGGCAGCAGCTTCTCCTTCCCCGTGCCCTGCAGGGAAGAGAGGCGTTAAACAGCGCCGGCACCGCGGCCACCACTGCTGGAAACAGGGCAGCAGGGCCTGGCCTGTGCTGGAAACATGGCCAGAGACTCCCCAGTGCAGAACCTAGATGAGATCAACCTCCTGGTGCTGCAGGATCTTGCAAGAATCCTTGAATTAGTGGAACTTGTTGGCAATAGTATCTATGAGAAGCAGTATTTCTTCTAGTCAGAGAGGAAGAAGTGAGGACATGTGAGGGAAAACAACATGGTGGCACCAAGGTCAGTGGAAAAACAAAGAGGGGGAGGAGGTGCTCCAGGTGTTGGAGCCGAGATTCCTCTGCAGGCCATGGTGGAGACTGTGGTGAAACAAACTGTCCCCCTGTAATGCAGGAAGTCCACAGAGGATACAAATATAAACTCACAGCCCTCGGGAAAAGTGCTCACGGCAGACCAGGTGGATGGCAGAGAAAGCTGTGAACAGTGGGAGACCAAATGGACAGAGGGCTCCTGCTCCAGAGATGGAGAGAGGGGCCTGGCTTCCAAACTAGAGCAGCCTATCCTTACAGGACTGCACCCCATGGACAAGTGACCCACACCAAAACAGTTTTGGGAACACTTGTTTGCCCGTGGGAGGGACTCACAGCACAGCAGAGATCAGACTCCTCTCCCTGAGCAAACAGAAAATCTTGGTGATGAACTGTCCAAAACTCCCATGCCCTGTCTCCCTGGGCTGTTGGTGAGAAAGAGGGAGGGGCTTGGAGGAAAAAACAGTGTTTTAAAGGCTTATTTCACTTCCCATTATCCTCCTCTGATTTTGTTAATAATAAATTTACTTTATACCTTTAAATTTAAACCTGTTTTGCCCTTAGAGTATTTTTCTCCCAGTCCTTATGTCAACTCATGAACCCTTTGTTAATTCTTTTTTCCCCCTCTCCTCTGCCCAACTCTAGCAGAAGAGGGCAAGCACATGATTCTTGTGGGTGCCTGGTATTTGACAAGTATCAAACTATGACATATTTCCAGTATAACACCACCACAAGATGTGATTAATTTAATAATTAAGTGGTAATAAAAAGTATACTCTAGAAGAACAAAAAATAGCTGTTGCATTTGGAAATATTTCTTTAAGGAGATCAAGGAGAAATTTCAGCAAGAGCCAATTTGAGTCATATGCTTAAACCTGACTGAATTAAGGAGAGAGGAGGATAGCTTTCAAATTAGACATATGCTGAAGTGCTACTCTGATTTTTTTAAAAAAGATTCTTTTCAAAATCAGGCCTAAAGCTGACCATACAACAGCAATTGTAACAAAATTGCACAGACAAATAATTCAGATTGTGACTGCAATCTGTCATCTCCTGACTGGCATTTAGATGAAAAATCAAAAGCATTTATTTCAGCTCTCACTTGAGTAAATTTGATAACTGAATCAGGGAACCAGAAGAAATGTGCATCTTCAGTGACATGTTCACAAAGTCTGTTTCGAAGTCAAATAAGCCTTTTTGAAAGCTTGAATGTATTTTTTCCTGGATACAAGTATTCACTGAGCTACTTGAAGACATTCAAAGGGAGGGATATAATAATACTCAAAAATTCGTTCATTGCAGTAAATATGGAGCTGTCATGTCTGACCTGATTCACTGTGAGTCTGAGTCAGTGCTGCCTAGGCTTTTTCAGAATTCTGATACTTCTGATAGACTTTCTAAATAAGTGAATTAATCTAGTTTCAGTGGACAAATAGCCATCACAGAAATTATCTGTTATAAGGGTAATTGCTAGTCATATGACAGATTTTCTGCACTGGGTAAAAAACCCAAATGATGAGAAATAGAGACTGAAGTGTTCTTTCAGCTGGGAAGACGTTAGGTACAGGTTATCCCTCAGGTGTGCTGAAACCAGCCCCAGGATAAATACTTTACAAAGTTGTTCACAGGGAGTGTGAATTCACTGTGCTGGATGAGTTACATGAGAGGAAGGGGGACAGTGAACACCAAACAGCACCATGTACAATCTAGGCTGATGGGATCTGGGGTTCATACTTTTCTTGAGGAGCTGTCTGTGGAAGGAGAAAACAGTGAAAACAGTGAAACTCATCTCTGGACTGAATTCAGATTTTTTTCTCTCCCTTTAGGAATAAGATAAAAAAACGTCATATATGGGTAAGGTCTCCTGGGGGTATTTGAATCTTAGGCAAAGAAATAAAAGCCTGCATGGAATAGAAAGCAGTACAATATTTGGACTGTTTTCTAACTTGCAATAAAAAGAACTAAATCAAAGAATAAAATTAGTTTTATATTGCATTAGAATAAGTTATAAAGTGATTTATTGTTCTCTAGATGGTATCATCGTACTTCTGTTGAGAATGACTGTAAATGTTCTTTCTCCTGCTACCTCTTTAGTCACCCAATAGTCCAAGTAATGATACTGAGGACTGGAGAAGGGAATGACAGAAGGTGCTTCACAGGTACCAGAAGTTTTCTGAACTCCAGTAATTGTAACAGAGCCTACTACGAACAAGGCAGTTCCCAAAATATTTTGCCAACAGCACTGAGGGCAGCAAGACTGAAGTCCTTCTACATAATCAGGGTGTTACAGGCAGAAATACTGTCACACCTACAAGCAGAGTGTGGCTCAGTCTGCTGTGGGGCCTTGGCCAGGACACCCTGCAGCAGTGCTGCTGAGCATCAGTGCTCTCCCTCTCTCTCTTCCTGCCTCCCAGGCACCATTAATCAAAATAACCTTCTGGTTCAACCTGCCAAGCTTTGCAGCCCAAAGGCACTGGAGTAGCTTTTAAAGCCCACTTAGCTCTTTGGGGAATCTCCTAATTGCACACATGGTCCTTCTTAAAAATGGCATTTATTTACAGGTCATACTGTGTTCTTCTGAATACTCACAAACCATATGTTGCAAAACAAGTATTAGGAAATGTTTTAGGAGGCCAGGACTTCCCATGGGAATATGTGTGAAACTAGATCAGAAAAAAGTGCATTTCTTCACTTTCCCTTAGTGCTAAACCCCTCGATTTGCAAACATACCTGGCAGATAATTGCTTACTAACCTGTAGGTCTTCTTCATTGCTGGAATTTCACACTGTGAATTCATCTTTTTGATCAGTACAAATCCTTGTAGTTTCTTGAAAGAATGGTAACTTTTGAGAAAAAGGGAAAAAGAAATTTATGATAAGAACAGTTCTCATTGTCACAATATTGTTCTTATAAACGCTGTTGGTGCAGTTTTGTGCCAGTTTGTTTTGATGGTTCTGAAATCCTCTTGATCTGGGCATGTGTATAGAATACAAGAGAGATTTTCTGAAGAACAATTAGAGACTCAATTTTTGTCTAGCACTACAGCTACTGTCTTCATAAATAATACCAATAATTGGTCTGTTGAAATCCCCTGTAAAATTCTAATTAAATTTTGCTTCTGAAGTACCAAGGGTGGTCCTGGAAAAAGACTTTAATTTATATAAAAAGGGTATCATTTGCATTTTCAACTGTAATATAAAATTAATTTAATTCCACTTCATTTCTTCATATAATTTTTTGTGACATATAAACTTGCTCTTAATTACAAAGAAAAAATATCTAGTAAAAGCACACAAGGCAGTTAATCTCATGCTATCATATGACTGTTTGTCAAAGTTTTCATTAGCTTAATCAATATTTGATGATACAAAATTATTTTCCTCTGGTTGGTTGGTTTTGGTGCCTTGTGATTGTACAGAAATATCCATAGTATGTTTACAAGATTAATTTCTTGGCACAGGAAATTAATTTCTTCACCAAATTAATGAGTAAATGGAGAGTTTTCCTTGAGGATAAGAGGCAGTAGGGAGATTAGTATGTTTCTCTCATGTAAAAAATAAAGGAAAGTGTAACAAGTCAGTTACAGAAATGCTAGGAAAAGGTCAAGTAGGTTTAAACGCCTGTGACTTAGTTTTGCTTTCAATAACTTGTTAAGTGAAAAGGTCCCTCCTCAAAATCCTTCTTTAGAATGGGTTAAGGTGGGTAAAACCATGTCATTTTAGGGCAGCTGCACTGAGCATGTCACTCATTCTGGCCCTGCTGGATAAGCCTCAGCCACCCATATTTGAAGTGAGAGGGCAGCAGTTACCTACCAGGGATAGCTGTCACCTTTAGGACAAAAATTCTTTTTTTTGTGAAAGCAAATGTAATCTCAGATTTTGTTTAATTGTGGACTGGTAGGCACTGGTTTCCTGCTGCCAATTGTGCATTGTAGGCAGCTGAAATGACAGCTCAATGCACAAAGCTCTTACAGCAACCTGTGAAGGCAAAGGACTCCCGAGTTCAAATACTGCAGCTCTGGAAAATGTGTAGAAGGAAATTTCTTCTCCCTGAAAATTAGACTCAGTCATTAAAATGTGACCCCATAATGTCCTTCAATCTGCTTTGCAGATCTGGAGCTAATGCTGTAGATTCCATGAAAAACAAGTGCAGCTCTAAGTTGACTGCCAACAAGTCTGTTTAAGCACCATCATGTGGATTTTGTAAAGAGCTTTTATTTTTTTAACTTGGCCTATGCTAAACACATCCAAATGGCTTAGGGAAGACATGAAAACTGCAATCAATACCTTTTCCTGATGTTCCACTTGTGGTTCCATAATAATACTTTCCAAGCAATACATACATTACACCCTAGAGGGCTTGCCTGAGGCAGGGCAGGCAGTATATTAAACACCACACAAACATAGACTTGCAAGACCCTGTTATTGAAGAAATTCCAATCTCAGTCTCTGAAAAAGGAGATATCATTGTGTTTTCAATCCAGTGGTTAATTTTTTTTTTTCTCACAGTATTTAGGAAATCTGTAAGAGGCAGGATCTGAGTTCAGTTGTGCTTTACTGTCATGATCTGAAGCCTCAGTGCTGGTGTATGTTTGCACATATTGAATATGGGCTGCAGGAGGATCCCTTGTGCAAAGTGAAATTCAGCATAAATAAAAGCCTACACTTTGTGAGATTCAATATTGTAGCTGATTACACCCCCATGCTGTATCTGCTTTGTGGACTCTTAATCCTTATAAAAACTCTAAAAATTGCACAAATAATGTTCACTTTGAGAAAAAGCCATTCTTTCCATTTCAAACCTCCTACCCTATGTTGGACAACACAGTGTAATCGTATAAAAGTATTGTAGAAAAAATTGTATTGTATAAAAATCGTATAAAAGTATTTGTATTTTAAATGCCAACAGGGCTTAATTTTCTTGGGTTTGTTAGTATTTTCCCCTACTTTTTTCTTTCTTTTTTCCCCCTTTACTTGGCAAAGCACCAAAATTTGGGGATTTTTCTCAATGAGGCAGAAATAGAACGAGACAGATGCACTGACCACGTGAGTGCAAAGGGGATGATTTTGCTAATGAAAGATAATGTACTTGGGAGAAAAAGACTATTTGAATAATGGGGATAGCAAAAGTTTTGGCAGTGTTCCCTTGCAAGCATACCTGTGTCTGTTCAGAGATTACTTCCCAGGAAACAACATTACCAGCTGGCCAAGACAGTCATGAAAATAGCGTTTCAGATCCTGGGCAACTGCACATGGAACCACGTGGTGTGTGGGTTTATGCATTAACCTGTCCCCAGTGTTGTAGGAAAAGCTAATAAGTTTATGGTTTCTCCAAATCTTGAGAGCTATTTAATGCTGACGCCAGTGAACCTTTTAGCTTCAGCACAACCCAGCTGGAGAAGTCATGCATACTTTGGAACAGTTTTGTGAGAGAAAATATCATTACGTTCTAATGATTTTCAGACTGTAGATTGTGAACTTCTGATGGTCCAAAGTGTGAATGTGAACCTTGTAAGTTTATTACCACTTGACCAATCCAGTTAGGAGTTCACTAGTTAGGAGTTAGCAAAATCTAGATTTGCTTTGAAACAGCAGCATGATAACATCAATATAAGCAAGATTATTAGTCTCTTTCAATAGAGATAGTAAATTGTTTCAGATGTATTAATATTTGTGCTAATAGAAGCAGTTTTATATCTTGATGTGTAAGATAAGTGTGATATTTCCTAGAAAGTCTGACAACTGAGAACTTGCCATTCACTTGAAAGTCATATCACTCCTTTATTTGTTTAGTTGTGGTCATTTTTGTGTAAAGGAATGAGCAATGAAGAATTATTATTGAGACAGGCTAAAACGTTTCAATTATTTATGAATCTGCTAAATATATTTTTATGGAGCAGGGATTTACCACACCCTTCCTAAGAAAGCAAGCACTCTTTTATCTTGCATATACTTACAGGGTACTGAGCACTGGGAGGCAGCAGGGGAACCTCAGCCCCTCCTTCACCTCCTAGCAGTAGAACAGCTTTGGTAGCTGGCTTTTTTTTTTTTTTTTTTTGTTTGTTTGTTTGTTTGTTTTTTAACATGAGATGATGTTAAACTTCTTGATTTTGACTTTGATATGTATCTATACATCTCTTTGCTTGCCTGTATTCCCACTGAAATTTATGCCTCTGTGTATGCTGCTATAACCACTTGTGAATTGCTTTCATGAATTTGAAAGCTCTTGGATGTGTGAGCAACATCCAAGAATGTCTCCAGGTATAAGCACATAAACCATTTACAAATTTACATGATGGACACACTTATTCTAATATAGTGGGACAGGGATATGGAAAAGGGACATAAGATACTCTCAATAAAAGGCAGTAAAACAGATTAGTGAGCATAAAGCTGGAGCAGGAATCAATAAATATCTGGCAAGATCTTAGGCAGGAGAGGGAAACTCCTATGAAAGTATTTTCTTCCTGCATTTTCTAGAGCATACTATGATTTTACAGTGCTAAAGCAAAGGTTATGAGCTTATTGACACTGGGTGCAGTGTAGTCCACACAAAAATGTGGATGGTGAATGAGTTTAAAATAGAAAAATGAGTTTAAAAAAGAATAATTTAAAAAAGAAAAAACCCAAGAATGCACACTCTCAAGGGATCTCTCACACATCTTTTTTTTTTCAGTTAAAGACAAGATGTTCAGCAATTCCAAATTTTACATTTTCATACTTTCCCTCTCTACCTTTTGTACCCCCTTTCTCAAAGCATGCAGTTCCCTCTGCAGAATATGACCCTCATGGAATCACTGAGAAAAGCAATGGTCATGAAAAGCCTATCAAACCTTGGAGTCCTCCTGCTGCAAAGAGAATTTGAAAAAACTTGGCCAGAACAGTGAAAAAGCGGTGGGGATTTGGAACAGTTTGCATGGTTATAAATATCAGCAAAATCAAATAGAAAAGACTGTACAAGTGATGGGACTAAAACAGATGACAAAAATCGAGTCTTGTTCTCAAGTATCAAAGTCACTCCTTGTTGAGGTTTGGCAGTAAAATCCAGCACCATCTTGTGTCCTGCTGTGCCAGTGCTGTGGTGAAGGCTTCAGTGAAGACAGCTATCTGGATAAATGCATCCCTGCCATATTTCACCGCTCGTCAAGCATGTTCCCAATAATGTTTTAGAGAATTAGATTCAGCTGGTACCTAGATGCAATTAGGAAAGAACTCCTTCTCTTACAGGTGCTACAAGCTTCCTTTTTTCTAGTCATCAAAATATTTCCCGTTCTTATATTCTATTCCATTAACAAAAGCCAGTCCAAGTGTTCTTTTTATTCAATGCTCAAAGAAACCTCACAGTTTAGTGTAATTGTTGAATTGCCTGTCCTGTTGTTTGTGCTGTTCTAACAACAGATTTATTGTTTATGTCAGTCTTGTGAGGTTTTCATTAGATCAGCTCAAGCTTCTTAGCGCGCAAACTTTTCTCATATTTCTGTCATTCTCATTTTTGTTATCATCTGTGGACAGGAAGGGGAAATGGGGCCACATTCCAGAATGTCATTTGTGTTAAAGCAGAGGTTCTTGAATATAAACAGGATCCAGCTTCCCTACAGACAAGCTTGGGGTCTGGATAAATAACACCCTTCTTGAAGCATGATGTATAAATCTGTCTTTTCTGTCCTCTCACAGTAATACTTCCAGATTGTGAAACACCTTTTCTCTTTCTAAAGTAGGTCTTGTCTCTTTTCTGCCCTGTGGAGTTATTCTCCTGTCATTATACCTGACAAGCTGCTCCCAGCTCCCTTGGTTCAAGACACATCTCTTCACAATGTGTTAGCAGCAGCAGCAGCAGAGCATCTGTGTTTGAAGCTCCAGCTCATGCTGAGCTGTTCCCTTCACCCCAAATCCCAGCCTGTGCTCACTCCCGTGTGTGCAGGGGCAGGATTTTCCCCAGTGCACACCAAAGGGCACCTCCACACAACTCAGAGTTTGCTGTTAGCCCAGTTTGACAATATCAGCGTCTCCCAGACATGTAGAGTGGTTTTAATGGATAGTACATTCACATGTTATAAGTTGCTGTTGGAACTTATGATTTGACTCTGAGAATTCTTGCAAAATCTTAGATTTATTGGAAGTTGTTGGGTTACCTTAATCCATTTAAAAAGATCAAGATTCTCATAAGATGTATTTTTCCTGTGCCACTAGCTTATTGGAAAATATGTCAAATTTGTTCTTAAAAAGGATCACAGAAAAGAAAATGTTATGATTTTATTTATAGTGTGTATTTAGATATTTTTACAGCATTTTTGCTTATATATCAGTCTAAACCATAAATAGAAAAATAAAACCTGCTGATTTAAAAGTATAATGTCAACACTAGTAAAGTCCGCCAAACATATTGCTTTCTTCTTTCTCAAGTAACTTTTTGAAGTCAAGGAAATTATTCACCTGACAGAAACTAAGGAAAATATTCAGTTGCAAGTATGTTTGAAATTTCAGGATAAAGTATACTGGAATATGCTGCCAGCTTCAGTACTATAATAGAGCAATTTCTACCTCAAAACAGACACTTGGAATTTTTCTGCCTGTTCCTAAATAACGTATTTTGTAAACACAAACCTTAGCCAAGTGCTCAGATGACTGCAGAAACTGTGTTCAGTCTTATAAACAAGAGGATGGAGCTTTCACTTTCCTCTTCCTTTCATTTCTCCCCATGATTCTGCCTTTATAGCTCTACAGAAGAGCTTCCTGCTCACAAACTTCTTATAGAAAATGAGAGACTAAAAGAAGTGAAAAATACTCAGTCCCTTCATCTCAGTTCCACGTTGCAGAGTAAAAGGAGCCCTGCTAATGAGACAACACACCTGGGTGGCTCCTGCCTGCAGCAGCCCAACCCTTGGCACGTGTTCTGAGGGAAAAGTTGTGGTCAGCAGGAAACTAAAAATTCTCCTATCTTCAAATTAACTGGACTTGAATGAATTTTCAGATAGAAGAAAAAGGCCACAAAGGTCAAAAGTGCACTTAGAAACAGAGCTCTTTGACCTTGTGGCATACTGGAATCTTTGTCACTATGAGTATGAAAATGAATCAATAGGAAAATTACAGGGATGATTTTATTTCGAAATGTTGATTTCCAAAGATTTGCTACTATAGATTTTGTTACAGAATACTGCACATTTAGGTGTTTCAGTTATTCCAGTAATTTCCTGGTTTACTTATTCTTGCACAAGAAGCAATTAAAAGAATTGCTGTTTCTAATCCTTCTAATCTAATTTCATTTTTAATGCAGATAATCAGAGGTGCTCTACATGCCCCTCTCTGGCCTCTCAGACATTGGTATTCTTTTCTAAACCCTTTCTTTCTCAAGATGAGTTGCTTTTCAGAAGGCAGTTAACAAAAAAAATGCAGCCTGAGATGCTAAAAGTCACACAATATTCAGCACTGATGTTTTTTGCAAAGGAGAGAGCAGAGCTGAGGCTTCTCCCTTTTGTAGGATTGTCATTTCCAGTCTGTCTGCTGCCCTAAAATGACATATTTAAAACTGAAGAAGTTGTCAAAAGTTTGTTGAGATTTTTTGAAGATTGCTTAAAAATCGAATCTATCTCAGTAGAAAATGTGCAGCCTATCCCAGTCACTGAAGGATGTGAAAATGTACAGAAGTTATTCACTGAAAACAAAGCATGGAATGCTGCAAACACAAAGGCCTCTCAAGTTGGCCCTGGAGGTATCTGGTATTCCTATATTTAGTTTTAATTACAATGATGGTTAACCTAATACTGCTTTTAGTGCTTGTAAAGTATTAGAACTTTATTGATATCAGTTCCTGGTGCTCTCTTAATTTTCACATCCTCTGCAGCTGTGGTGCTTCATTTCTGCCTTGCTCCCATGCTAAGCTGAATTCTTGCTGAGGCTTGACTCACTGGAATGATGCAGCAAGCTCTGATTGACCTCAGCGCATTCTGCAGGTTGATTGAATCATACAGTTCCTTGGGGAAGACACACACTGTGTTTCAACCTCACTTAAGGAAAATATTTTGGTTTACACATCTTTTTTATAAAAAAACCAAGTTGTTCTGTGAAACAAAACCTGTTTTTCAATGCCTCTGTTACCTTGTCTTTGTATCCTACATGACTCTCTGATGTCTAATAAAATGAAAGCTTCTGTTTAAATTTTTCACTCCATCAGGCACTCCTCTTGTCTGATGTCAGTGCAGATCCTTTTGTGCTTGGGAAGGAGTTTTCTTGAGTTTTAGCCTTTGGAAGGGGAATTTGAGCATTTTCTCTCCTCTACCTGGCTACCTCTTTTAGTAAATCATGAGGAAGTTATTAGCTTTAGGACTTATATTGCTATTTGAAAACAGCTAACAGGATCATAAGAAAGCAACTAATAGACATACACAAAGGCATTATGATGACATAAGCCTTCTTGACTTGGAAAAGTAGGTAGAAAATGCTTTTCAGAAGGAGGAAAATTTGTGATGCTTGGCATCTCAGACATCAACAGAGAATTTATCCACACAATACTGTTAATACCAGCCAAAAGGGGAAAACCAAGAATTATTTTAAAATAGGAGTTGAGAAGTGACAGAAAATCTATAAACTATGATTTTTCCATATTGAAGTTCTCCGGAGCTGTATCCGCTGTGTGGGTGGACTCAGTTTGTGGGAAAATCTGTGAGCAGGAATTGTAGAGATCAAATTTTTTTCGTGTCTCCCAGTGCAGTGATTTTTACAGATGAGTACTTCTGAAAGTGCCTTGTAGGAAAAAGGAGTTGCATTAAAGAGACAAAAGTATATGAGCTATATATAAATGTTTGTTCACAGAGAGAGAAAGGGTGTACCTAGAGTGTGTGGGGACTTTTGGGTGTGAAAGGGTCTAGATGCTCTTTGAAATCTCTAACAGCCTTTGGGAGGATCTCAGTGAAGCAGCCTTTGCTTTCTATTGTGGTGTTAACAGAAGGAGGAAAGAGATGAAAAAAGTGAAGGAATTATGGCCAGAAGTTGAGCTCTAAAAAGTTAGACTTTACTTCCATGTGTTCCTTTCAGGTAGTTTTCTCAAGAGGAATAAGTATTGCTATTTGCATTTCAAAGGCAAAAAACTGACTTACAGGGTAAATCAGCAGCAGAGCTGGGGATCATACAGAGATCTGTTTTGTCTAATGTCCTATCCATTAGCTATCACTGTTCACATAATATCTCACCACGACATGCTATTAGATGTGAGAAAAAAAGATGTTTGACAGAGGCACGTTAGGAATTGCTGACAGTATTCTGCTGAAATTTGAAGACTTCTAGAAAGGATGGTTGAAATCAAAGACAGATTGGCAGTAAGAGAATCCAAACTTTTTTTTTTCTTTTTTTCCCCCAGTAAAATCTTAAATGTTCTATGTGAAAATGCTATCATGCTGCTCCAGAGTAGCTGTTTTCCATAACCATCAAGTTCCTTTTCTGTCCTACAAACCAGCTCTATCACAGAGAGTGTCCTTTTATTGAGAATGCAGATCCCAATAAAACAACCATTGTAGATGTTTTAGAGCAAGCATTGACTATTTATTCTCTTGATTTGTATGTATTTTCTTATTGTCCCAATTACTGTCTCTAATTTATGCTGCTTAAATGATATTTAAAATTTTCTTGCACTAGTAATACTGAGTTTCAGAAGTAGCTTTTAAGAACATGAAAAATACTCATGTAATGAATATAGTCATAATGTCCTAAGGAACAAGAAAAAGACAAATTATTAGAGCAAGAACAAGCAAAAGAAAAAAATATTAGCAGGGTAAGGACTTCTTAGAGAGGATAACAACAACAAAACAATTATGGTAGCAGCATGAAGGCAGGAATCAGGCCATGCTTCATGCTATCAGCTCTGTGAACTCGATTGTCACAAATATTATGTTCTGGTCATTCAGTCCAGAAAGTTTGTGAAGACATCAAATAAGTAGTCACTCTGTGTTTGCTGGGTTTGTGAGTTTTTTTAATAAAAAGTCTAAATAATCCTTTGCTAATACCTATGAGGCTCTAGAACAATTCCAAATTTACTTGATTCTTAAGTATTTTGGGTTTAATTTAGCTGAGCATTCAAGAGAGACTTTTCAATCCTTAAATATTTAATGAATAGTTATAAAATGGTAATTGATCCTGTTGAAAGCAGAAGAGAAAATATTCAAAATTACTTAGTAGATAACTCAATTCTAGGAGTACTGTTTTCCTTGAGAACAAAAAAAGGAATGGCAGGTTACTGAAGTTGTAGCTCCAATACCCCTTGCAATGTCTCTGAGTTCATGCTGCATACATTCCAGACCCATAAGAAAACCATTCTACGTTCACGCAGCTGTTGTCAAACTCAGTAGCCACTATTCTGCTTCAAATTGTTTTGGAGAAAAGGGAAGGCAGCATTCATGAAGAACAGATAAAAGACAATGAATTGTGGCACTGTCCAGAGCAGCACTAGCAAACACAGGCTGCACAGTCAGGCCACATTCGCCTTGTAATGTCAGCTCTTCACAGCTCTGGTCTATAAAGCTTTAACTGAGCGAGCTGCTGCCTATCAGAGGTGGAGGAATCTCTGCATAGGGTGGAAAAGGTGCTGAATCCAAAAATTCCCTTACAACTAGGCATTGCATCCTGCTAATTCAGAGTGAAAATGCAGCAAGTTCCCAAATTTTTATCTGCAACCTTATTAATCCAGAGTTTTCTTAATTAAATACACTCTCTTTTAGTCATCCATAGACAATCTTCTGCAGGCACCAAGGCAGAATTTACTAAACTGCATTAGGCAGTAAAATGGAAGGCAGTGTGTACCCAGGATGTTTTAAGAATAAAACACTTTGAATTGCTGGTGTGGAAAGTGAAAACAGCAGTGCCTTCTAAGGATGTTTGAAGAGCCATTTTTCTAAAAAAATCAAGTAAAAGTGACGAATTTATTGTGTTGCATTAGAGGCTGCCTTACATTGTTTAGCTATCTCAGAAGCCCTGGAAAAGTCCCCTGCAAAAAGGCCAAAAAGAAAGATGGGGGCTCAGAGAGAAGGACATAGGAAGATGTAAAACATTATGAAAATGGGCATTCCTCAGATGAGCTGCTTGGCTCCTTATGACTGATAGGAATTTAGTTTAAGTACAGCAGCACCAATCTTGCTGCTGTAATAGTAGTAATATAGTAATAGTAATTGTAATAATGGTCACTACTCCTAGAGCCTCCTGTTGAACCCAAGAAGAAAAGCTCCCCCCTGCCTGGTTTGATGGCTGCCCTTTATGCCCCCTGCCATGCATATAGTGCACAACTGGATATTCACAAATAAGAATAACTTAATGGGCTTTCCTCCTTTCCTTTCAAATGCAGCTGAATGACTGTATTTTTCACAAAACCCCTCCAAGGATCTCTGGCAGAGATTGTAACCTTTTCTAGCCAGCACCTCCACTGCTGGTTGTCGTTGTCTCCAATAATGCTAGCTAAGAACACTGGCAGTGGCTGGTAGACACCACTGCAGCCAACTGAAATAACTCTTCCCATTTGGCCGGCGGGCACATTTTAGCTGTGTTTCTGTTAGACTGTTATTTTCCAGTCTGGTGACATATTGCAGGGGTCAACATGAGGAAAAACAGACATAGATCTTTCACATTTAGTCCTCTCAAGTGCTCAGTTTTCAGCAACCTCTTCTCAAGAAAACTATGCCACTTGGCAGCTTTGGTTGGTTTGCTCCCTGTTCTGAATGGAAATAGCCACAGCATCACCCCTGCTTTGAAATTCCTTAGAGTGCTTATTGTTTTATGGTACAGGGCTGGCAGAGTTAGGTGTAATGGAAGTACCAAATGCTACCAGCTGACAATTTGCACCTCAAATCTTTTTCTCTGGGAGCAGAAAGGTTTTGAGCAGCCAAATGCCATGGTTGCATTGAGTTGCACGTGTGGGAGGATGATGGCAGCTTCTGCTCTAGCAGACCTCCAGTGTCATATGGCGTTTAGCACTACAGTCTTTGTAAAGTCTTTCACTAGTTTCTTTCTGCATCTTTGCATAAACACTGCAAAATTGTGAAACAGACCTGTTTGCCTTGTTTTGCTCCAGATGTTTCTCCTATGTCTGGGTATGCTTTGCCTTGTTTTGCTCCAGATGTTTCTCCTATGTCTGGGTATCCTTTTTCTATCTTCATTCTGGCCTTCAGAATTTTCGATTTTCATGTCTAAGTTAATCAAAATCACTGAAAACATTTAAGAGCAGTATTACATCAGCTTTTATTTTAGGTCAGTTATCATTGTTAAGTTATGCCTGAGCCACTTCCATTTTTTCAGAAGCATGTTAGGAGACAGTCCAAGGGGGGTCAGTGCAGCCTTCATCTCTAGGCAGTTTTACACTGCTCTCCATCCCACTAATTTCCATTCTCTTCCACATAGAAACAAACTCATTACTCTGTTGGACCTCTCTCTGCCCCCTCAGAGGAATTAATTGCTGTCAGTGGGTCAGTGTTGAGTGCTGTTATCAGTCAGTAACAGGTGAAAGAGAACTGCTTGATAAGCATCCTGCATTACAGAGAGTGAGGAATGCCTGCGTGATTTACATGGAGATACAGCAACATCCTGCCTTTAGACCTGTAGGCTTTGTGGAAACTGACCCTTGCAAATCAAATGAACCCAACCCTTTTCCTCACGTTGTTGATTCATGTGTTTGCAACAGTTTTGTGCCTTTCCTCTGAACCTTTCTGGTCTCAAATATTTTCTGTAGAAGATAAAGGAGTTTGCTGATAATTTCCTATTATGAAGTCAGAGTGGATTCCCTTCTCGTACAGGAATGGTCTTATTGTTCTAGCTTTTAGGGAAGGGCAATGCAATCTAACTTTAACACTGAAGTACTTCCAAAGAACATAGTACTAAACTAAAAGCTTCCTCACAATTTATGGGAGTAATGAGGACAATATGTGGCAGGTAGGATCAAGCCTAACCCTAAGGCAAAGATATTGGGAGCCCAAAGAAATGTTAACCCCATACTATTAACAATTCTTCTTGTTAGCTGCTATCAGTGTGCTATTTAATTCACCCACTATTTTTCTGTACTGTGCTTGGAGGGTCTATCCTGACAAATAATTGTAGACTAATCTCACAGATTGGTTTCTTCATAAAATTAATGTTCTAGACAATAAGGTAGGTCAGATTTAGATGGACTCCTGCATTAGGTTAACCAGAGATTCTGAGGATTACCAACAATATTTGTGAGATGGATGCAGAGCTCAATTGACCGAGCACTGAATCAAAAGGAAAACCCAGTCTTCAGCTCCTGGACCTCTTCAGAAATCAACCTGGGAATCACCAGATTGAATGAATGAGAATTTTCCTAGGACAGAAAAATGGTGTTGGTAAAAATCTAAAAATGAATGTAAAATATCTGTTCACCTCAAAATTGTCTCTGATTTTGGAGTGAATTTTCATTGATCCTCTCTGTTCCTTATGTTATGATACATATAGAAATTTATTTATCTATCAGCTTTCTGTTTTCATTTTACACCAACCTATCCAAGAGGTCATTTGCTCATCTTTAGTGCACAGTTTGATATCAGTCAGAACAAAAGAGAGGAGACAAAGAGTGAGCAGCAGAATGAGTGAGAAAGACTGTCGGAGTTAAACAGAAATAACTGAAATAAGAAGTACAGCTGCACTGCATGCAGAATCCAGTGGCTTAATGTACAAATTATGGTTTCCTTTTCTGCATTTTCAATGTTATTTGGTGCTAAGAATTGTGACTTTATTCTGATTCCAAATCGATGTGTATGGATAAAATAATTACGTGTTCATGTCTGAAGTAAATTAGTGACATAAGGATATTGGTTGAGTCAACTTATCTTGTGGTTAATTCCTGATTTCTTGATTTCCTTTTCCAGTTCATTCTTCTTTAAAATATGGGGGACCACCTGGGGCAGATCCAGCTGTCATTCTGTTCAAACATGTAAAAGTCAGACATTCCCTGTGTATCCTATTCAACATCCTATGTAAAATACATTCCATTGAGCTGAAAATGAGAAACAAATTCATAGCTATTCCTCAATCTTCACATATTTTAGCTAATCTTCTCAGACTTCAGTTCTATTTCCAGCAACAATGCTTTCTGTATGTGCTCGTACTTACTAATATTGTTTTTTTACATCAGAATGCCAGTCTGCCATACCTTGATCTATGTGTTTAAGTTATTTATATGCATTTGCTGTACCATTTTGGGTCTTATTAGGCTGACTTGATTTTCTTATTGTATATATTTTGAAATGTCATTTATTCATTTGCAAATTCTGCAAATGATTTCAGTCGTGCCGTTCTTACTTGAGAACAGCATGTGTAGAAATAGAGTGGAATAAAAAAATACACATTTTATGGTTTAAACTGCACAATGAATGCAGGTCATCCGCTTTTAATATTGGAAATCAATTCTTGGCACTTACTCTTGAAAAGGATTCAGGTATTTTACTGAAAAAAGATCTGGAGACTTTCTAACACATTGTGAAAATTTAATAATTCTTGCTCTCATTGTTGGTTTCCAGGTATTATAACATTAATCTTTAAGCCATAGAACAACTCTATTTTTATTTTACACCTCTTCATATGTCTGGCCAATGTTACTGAAAAACCTTGGATTTAAACCCTGGCGTGCTCAGAGGCAGATGTGGCTTCTTTGCCCACTGAACATTAGTGTTAAGAAACCAAAGCTTACAGTAATCTTGTTATGGGGCTAAAAAGGCATTTCTGAGGACTGGCAGTCTGGGTATGCTTTTAAGAATTCATCAGTTAAGTTTTTTTGGATATCCTGGACTTCGTGCATGAAAGTGATTCTGTGCAGGCAGATAAAGAGACAGCAGCAGGGGTCACCCAAACTTTTAAGATATGGTTTTGAAAGAAGCTTAAAACGATAGAAAGAAAGGGATGAGAAAGAGAAAGCAATTCTTGGGGAAAACTGGCCAAAAAAGAAGTGGTTTAGAAAAAGGCAGCCTCATCCTTGAGGTCTTCTGTAGGCCATGTTGTAGTTTCCTGCAGACATTGCTCTTTTCCTTAAATTGGATAGTGGCAGTTCTGGTTTTTGCACTTTCTCTCCCTCTCAGACTCAGCATAATTCCCCTGCACTGACAGCCTTCTGAATGAACAGTGTTCAGGAGACAGCTGAAAGCAGTGGCAAATATTTTTAAATCCAATATCACTTTAATATTTCTGGTTTCATGTTTGCTTCCTCCTTTCAGCACCCTTTTACAATGTGGAGAGCTCTTAGCCCATCTCTCAATGTTTATTTTCCCTTTGTCATGAGCAGTGGCTTTCTTGGCTACATAAAGAATTTAACTTCAGCCTTCACCTGATTTGAAGCAGTGGTTTGCACCCTACACTCTTAAACTTTTTGATGTCTACATAATGGAAACACCTTCCACTATATCAGATGACCAGTCCTGGGATATTATTAAAATGCTGTAGTCAAATTTTGCACTTAGGTATAGTTTACCCCTCTGTCCATAATATATTGGAAAACTGTCCTAGCAGAATTACAGTTCCTTGTTGACAAAAAGATCTTTTGGTAAGAAAAATTATAATAACTCTGCAAAGCAAAAGGAATTGTGCTGCAAAAGAACTAGAGAAACATTAATAGCAGAAATTCTGGTGACAGAATTATTCTGGTGACTCAATTAGGAGTATCAAATAATTTTTTGCCATATAAAAATTTTTATGTCATTACAATTTTCTGAAGTGGAGCACAATACTGTATTTCTATAATGGTATTACACATCTACTCCAGTGTAAGCAAAGCTTTATTTAGTGCAAGGAAATCCTTAGAAAAATGAGTAGCATGGCTCTTCTTTCTGATGACATTTAATTTTTGTGAGATTACATGGAGCCTCACAGTACAAAATGAGCTTACAGTATGGGAATGTTCAGATTCTTGATGACCTCCATTTGCAGAAGCAATCATTCCCTAATTTGTGTTATTCATTGTTTTCCCCTGCTTAGTGGACGATCTCAAATGTTAACTGGGTGTAGCCTGCTGCTTTGGAGACTCATAGAGTTTGCTGAACATCAAACCCTCAGGAGTTTCTTTACTGTATCAGAAAATCACTTTGTATTCCTGTACATTGCAGCATCTGCAAATTGCTTACTGGAAAATATTTCCTTAATAATTACTTATACATGACCTGCTATTTCTCTTTTCCCTGTGTTTATACCCTCAATTTTAGTTTCATGGGGGGTCAGTGACTTTTTGAAGCTTGTTGTGACAACCCCTATGAAAGGCAGAGCTCTGGGCTTCTGCCCATCTAAAGACTTCTGTGAGAACAAGAATTTATTGTCTATAAAATGGTCCTGGTTTCCAAAAGACTACCAGCTGGTAGAACAGCATTAATAATAGGCACACACCCTTCCCTCTGCCCTTCCACTCCTGCTCAAAAGGACAGGTCCTTCAGAGAGACACATACTGCTCCTCCCTGCAGAGGCAGCTCCTTGTCTCAGCCACAGAACTGCAGCTCTGCAGTGAGGGTGGAAACACTTCCTGCAGGGAGAAGTTTTCCTCTGGCCTGCATTCTAAAAATGTGTCACACATGCACTTAACCTCTCCGCTGCATATTCTGGGCATAGTAGCTCTGTGGTCTTAAAACTACATTTTGTGACATTTAAAATGTTGACATAAAATTCAGAGTGATTGCATTGTTTATATTATTTATGCCATCTGTCCAAAACGTTATAAAAATACAGGTCTAAGAGCCATCTTGAAAGGAATGCCCACTCCTGAACCCTAATCTGAGTGAAAGTGGTGCATTCAGGTCAGAACCCCTTTTATAGTGAGCTCTTCTAGCCTTTTTTTACTAATATACTTATTATACTTATTAGACTGAGTTTGTTTTCACATGAATATATGAAACATATAACTTCTCCCTTTTTCAGTAGACCAGTGACCCCAGAGACAATTAAATCTATTTCATATAATTTATCCTTGTTAAATTCATGTCAGCTGCATTTTTTATTCGCTCATTGTTTCTCTTTGTCTCAAAAGTTATTATTATATTTGTTAGCACCTTTCAGATATTGCAGATGGGATAACTGATCACCAATGTCCAGGAGCCTGCTATTTTTCTCTTCAGGATGAACATTATATCTGACATTTTGTGGCCTTCTGAGCCATCCCACACTCCTATTATCATCTTGGAAGGTGCAGAGATTGTTTTGATAGTCCCTTATGTACTCCATACTGAAATTCATGTCATGATCAGGTGAATATTTCTACATTTTATAAATATTCTTTAGCTAGTTCTTTCTCTGTTCTACGCTAATGTCTTAAAATGTAAGGTAGTTTGGTCTTTTCAATAAGAAGTTATGTATGTAAACAGCAAAATTCAGCAACATTTATCTTACAAATTAGTGGGCTGGTATGAAAAAAAAATCACATTGATCTCTTTTTTTTTCTTTTTTAATCCACACAAGTTATGAAATGTTTTATGTCTGTATATGAAATAAAATAAATAAAAACATACCCTGTTGCAAAAAGGGTTATCACCCATTAGCACATATGTCTTTGTCTGCACCAATGAATTTGGTGGACAAAACTTTGGTTCAAAACTACTCAACCATACTCAGACTGCCAGAAATTGTATTAGAAAGACTAATCAACAGCAGATTCCTTCATGGTGAGGAATGAGAGCACTGTCACCTCTCTGAGATCAGGGAGGGCTGCTTAGGTGCACTTCATGTGCTGCATGGTAGGTAATGGCTCAGGAATGAAAACATTTTACTACTACTGAGTAGTCTCTGATACTTAGTTGAGACAAGCTTAGACCCAGTCTCTGATTTACAGATCCTTTCTACTTAACATTTTAGTTTAGTTAAACATTTGGCATATTGTAAATGTGTGTTATTTACTGAGCAGCAGGTGTTGGGTCTTGGCATGGTGACATTCCCTTGCATATGTTCTGCTTCTCCTGCCCTGTTTGTGTGCCACTTACAGCAACCTCCTCTGCCACAAACTATTGTTGGTGAACAACTCAGAAAGGCATAGGGAAGAGATTATACTGGTGATGTGCAATTGAAAGGAAAAAGTACCATTTCTACATCTCCCACAATTAGGAGTTTGTGTGCTATCTGCAGCAGCTGCATTGTGAGAGGTCTCAAAGCATTTTGCATATATTTTCTGACAGTTTATGCATTTTCCAAGACATAAAAATCACTGAACATTGACTTCTTAGCATAACAGACATTTAGCAGACATGTTTTTTCTACAGATTTGTTTTCTGCAGTGCAGTGTATTTTGGAGTTGATGTATGAAGTGTTTAGGAAGCCAGATTATTTCTTATGAATTATACTGTCTCGACAATCCCAAAAAGAGAAGAAAATGAGCCTTTTATTCCACAAATAAGCTGAACACATATGTCATGGATGCCATAAAGAGAATAAGCAAACTCAGAACATCATACATCTTTATTTTGTTTATTTAAATACTAATTTAGAACTTCTAAGTTAAAGAGGTTTTCTTACAACTGCTTTCCAATCTAATGTTATAAGATTTTGTGTATGTAGGTTTTTTAAATCTCTTTTTTAATTCTGGTTTTCACATATTTTTAGTTAACACAAACTGTATTATCACCTAAAGGTTGTCCCTTTTTTTGTTTCATTTGATTGTTGTTTTTGGTTTTTGTTTGTATATCAAGGCTCTAGAAGTACTTTGATCGAATTTCCCCAGCTATTTTTGAGTTCAAAGAAGGTTAATACATTTTCTTTCTTTAGAAGATTATTTTCCACTTTTTACTCTGAAATGACTCCTGAATGCTTCAATTTCCATGGAATGTGTGATCCAGCGTTGACTGGATAAAGCTGAGAGTATTTGGAGCTGGATCTGCACATGCTGTAGATGTTGCCAAGAAAACCAATTTGCTTCTGAGAACATCTAATGCCTTTGAAATCCAAGTTTTCTAGGGCTCCACTTGCTTTTTTCATGGGCAGATATTGAGTGTACATTTTTCCATGCAAGTATTGTGATCAAGAGTATGATGTAAGAACAATATGGGGAATTTCTACCATCCTCTTTGGACTCCTGGGTCATGCAGGAGATGGGGGGAGATCTTGGATGGGAAATAAAGGCTAGTCAGGGCCACATGAATATGGTAATTTTCTGTTATAAATTAGATCTGAGATGCACATGGGTTGTCCCATGAGATACCAGTGTGGATGTGCATTCCCAGACATGTGCTGGGTTTTTCTCACAGCTGGCACACCCAGCTGTGACTGAGAATGTGATGGTAGTTGTGAGTTTACCAGCAGATTCAGGTCTGCTGGAATAAATGCATGTTGTTGGTAGATTTTCCTTTACCAGTACAGTGTTGGGATTTCTTTATTCCTTGTGCAGCTGCCATTGTTCAGTTTGGTAGGAGTTTTATGCCCCTTTGCTTTCAGGGATTCTCTTACAGTTGCTGCAGTATCTGTTGCAAGGAGGCTGAAGTGCTGCTTAGGCTGCAGTGAGACCCAGATTTGCATCTCTCTCACTTTTGAGCGAGTGAGTTCCAGAAAAGTAGGTGGAATAATACACAGAACTAGTTAGAGAAAGCAGAATCAGCACTAATCAGCTGAGGTGTATTAAAAGATTATGGGTCAGTACTCCAAGGGTGGATCAGTGGCATTTCATTAATGGTAATGAATCTACTGTGAGCTGGGCTGGCTGAAGTTTTGGCTCTAGGTCACACAAAAATTTGATATATAGGTATTCTGCCTGAAGAATTTACACTGCTTTGAAGCATTATACTGTGAAGGATTTTAGGTGGTTTATCAGTAAGTACTTTTTAACTATGAATATCTGCAGTGGTATGAAAGTCCATGACTCTTCAAGTATCTAAAGTTGCTTTAATATGCTCCACATTTCAGAAAATTCATTTTACTTGGGTATATTTTAAAGTGTTCTTTTTTGAAAGCAGAAGAATGTAAGTGAGAGAAAACTTGTCAAGATTATGACAATTTTGACACGTCTTAAATCCGTTCAGGAAGTCAACAAGTCAAGGTTTCAATACTGGTGGTAGTTTGGCAATATTGCACAATATTCTTGTCTATTCTTGCTTTTCTTATCAGTTCTGACACTAACATGAAAGATACTATGCAAGTCATGCTACACAAACTTAAATAGCATCTAATAACATAATTTGGTTAATAATTCCATTATTCAGGAGAAAAAAAGAAGGGAGAATTCTGTTAAATCTCATGATTGATTGATTTCGTAGCTGTAGCAGAATTTTATATATCACCATACTAATCCCTATGTGTTTGTTTTAGGAAAGCATCGGTTCACCAGATCATTTAAGTGTATAATTTACTATAATTAGACAAAATATTTTGTGAATATATTTCAAAACAGAATTTAGACCACTTTATAAGTGGCCAGTCTGGACAGTGTTGTGTTTTTATGGTTGCGTCCAAAAATGATAGAAATCAGTATAGGCACAGTGGAGCCAGTGCAAGGCTTTGAAAAAATGTGGGATCTGTTTAACATTGACAGCCTTTACTAGAGGCCAAATTTATATTATTTTCATTTACAGCTTGATCTACTAGTCTGATAAACCTCTGTGGAAAGTGTGAGCAGAAGAGAGGGGCAAAGCAGGATGGACTCCCTTCATCTTAGTCAGAAAACATCATTTGCTAAACAAGCTTTGACAGCCATAAAATCTTCTGAGATGGAGAAGGTACAGACAAATGGTGGTTTGAATATTATGTAAGGAATGACTCCTCCTTCTATCCATTGTCTTTATCAATATATTTTCTGGAGTACTGTCTATTGAAGCTTCAGTATACTCAGTGCAGCATATGGGGAGGATTTGACTCAGTCCAGGAGACTGAGAGGAACATTCATAGAACATGTGCTGCATGAAGGGCAGCTGGTGACTATGGTATTCACATGCTCTCTGAAAGAGAGAGATTTAGCTTTCTCAGGATTCTCCTGGGAAAGGCTGTGAGAGAAGCAGAGAAAAGAATGATCAAAACAATTCTTATCTCATTTGCTGTTCCTGTGTTTGTGCCCATGTGGAATGTGTTCTGGAGATTGTTTACCCAAGGTGATTGCTTGATTAGATTCTGGTGATGGTGTTTTGGATTCATTGACCAATTGGATCCACGTGTGTGTGTCGGGACTCTTGGGCAGGGAGTCACGGGTTTTTCTAGTTAGTTAGTTAGTTAGTGATAGTTCATTTCAGTATAATATAGTTATAGTATAATATAGTGCAATAAAGTAATTAATTAGCCTTCTGATATCATGGAGTTCTGTGCATCATTCTTCCTGCCCGTTGGGCATCTTAGCACCGATAGGTGACAGCCCTGCTTCCCTAGGCCAGGGAGCCTCCAGTGCTTTTCAGTCAGGGTCAGCCATGAGATGGTGTCATTTGGTGGAACACAGACCCGTTGTTGTGTGTCTTTCTGTTCTCCAGGATGGTGAAGTTTCCTACTACAAGTTCTTCTGTTTTTATGGCAGCAGAGGTTCCTGAGTCACTCCTACAGATTCATTCCAGAGATGTTCAGTTTGGGAGTGAAGATTGAATATTGGCACAGAACTCAGTTTCTGCTTGCTCCTGCCTTGCTTAAATTAGGCAGCATTTACTCCAGGGGACTGGCTAGCACAGAGCAGTCCATAAAGCAGAGCACTTTATGGAGGGCCATCAATAATAGCTGCTCATATTTTCTTTTAATCTTGTATAGAACCATTTTCTTGAGCAAGAACTTAGGCTGGATTTTAAATCTCTTAACTGAAGAACTTCTAGCTCTCAATTTTACAACAAACCCTGTAATGCAGCCTACTTGCAATAAAATATATGAAGCTGTGTTTCACAGAGAGTGTCATGGAACAGTTGCTCCATTGTGCAGAGAGAACAGATCTCTGCATTCTTGCTTGCTAACCATTTCTAATTACATTCATTTCAGTGAAATGAATATTAATGGTTCTAGTGTATTTAATAAAGTTTGTTCTTTATTTCTTTTTCCCCTTCAAATTAACTTCTCTTTTCATTTTATTAGTTTAAAGAGATTTTACTTTGTGTAAGTTAATTACATTTTTCCCTTTTAGAGGAAAAACATTTCAGATGATAAGTACTATTATTTTAACAAGTATAATGAGGGCATACAGCATCCTGAAGATGGGTTTCTTTATTCTTTTCTGTAAGTGTTGTGGGAAAGCCTCATTTATATTGCAATATTCCAAATCTTCTATCAGCAAAGGCATGAGTTATTAACGTATCTGATAAATTTGCATGTGCTGATCTGCCATGCACAGCTAATGCAGAAATGTCTGCATTAGAGACAGATACAACTTCTTTTTTTATGCTAAGATTTTTTCAGTTTTTAAGGTAAATGTAAAAATATTTGTAAATACTAAGATAAATAAAATCACTTTGAATGTCATGGGTATAAACAGTAAAAAATTTCTTCCATAATATATTTTTTCATATGTAGGATATACCTAAAAATTTCATAAATACAGTTCAGCAACAACTTACATGAGTTTATAATCCCTCAGAGGTCAAAGTGAATTTTATAACAGTTTCAGTCACTGATACAGAATTAATAAATTCACACGAATGAAGTGAATGGTGACTTCTTGAAAGACACTTCTGTTTATCACAGGAATACTATGGAATTATGAAACAACAATATATTAATACAAATGGCATGAGTATATACTAAGAAAGTCTCTTGAAATCATCCTAAAAAGTTCTGCCCAAGAAAAAAAACACTGCTGTGGAAAACAATCTTTTTCATTTCTGTATTACGTGATTGCTGACATCTTTTCAAAGTATTTGCTCTTACTTTAAATATTTATAGTACCAGAAGGACAAAATCAATAGCTTGAACCTGGCAAAATTTCAGAATTTCGAAAATCTTAGAACTGGTTGTTCTCTGATTTACACCAGTGCAAATCTACTGTTACTAAGGCTGAACTTAATTTTATATTACTTCAGAATCGATTATCTATAGGAAGATGCTGGAGGTTTTGCTGCTTAGTAAGGAGAAACCTTATGCAGTTATTTTACCTTCATACAGTTGTTGGAAAATACAGAGATATGGCAGAGATGGGGGGAGGAAAGGACCTATTAAAAGGTGGATCTATCAAGGCAAATTCAAGTGTAGGGAGGAAGGATTTGAGTTTGTTGCAATACGACTGACCTTAGCTGAGGGTGAGGATAAGTTCCCCAAATGTGAATAATGGCATTTTTGTTGAAGCTTAAAACATTGTGAGCAAAGTATCCCTCAAAACAAATAAAATGCAGAACGCAGAAGGGGTTTTTTTGGTGGTTTTGGGTTTGTTTTTTTTTTTTTGTTGGTTGGTTTGTTTTTGGGTTTTTTTTGGTTTTTTTGGGGGGGCGGGGGGGCGGGGATTTGGGGGTTTTTTTGTGGTTTTTTTTAAGGAAATATAATGATCTAGATATTCCCAAAGGCATCTTTCCCTTTCCTATGGAATGGAGACCTTTTCTGACACAAACATTTTCTCCTTTGAGAGGTTGATTCTTCCTGAAATTCATAACACATCTCATCCTCATTAGTGTTGCTATTACTTTTCTCCTCTTTTTCCAAAAGCTGTAGAAAATTATACTCTTTTTTTATTAAATACCTGCTTTGTACCTGCACCCTGCAAAAGGATTTTTTTTATTAAAAGAACTAAAAAGCAGTTGAAGAAAATATTCTTTCTTCCCCTAGTTTCACTCTGCTGATGGTTCTACTCATGCTATAAAAAATTATATCCAGGTAGCTGCTGTTTACAATTACCCATTAACTTGGAAACCAAAATCCCCTTTTTAGCAGAAAATAGCTTTCTTCTTTATTTAGACACATTAGTTTATTTGTTAAACAGAAAGCGAAGACTGCATTAATGGCAGTAGAATTAAAAAGGATTTAAGATTTTGCCTTATCCATAAATCAAGGGAATTGGTCATTGCTAAATTCCCAGATTCTTCCAGAATTTTTGAAGGGACCTTTTGCAGCATCAGCAGTTAGTGTATTCCTTCCAGTCCCAACACTTTTTGTTTGTTTTCTTTTTTAAACATTCTTTTAAAAGCTTTTTTGAATATACAGTTTGTTCATGCATTTAGATATATGACAAATCAGATGAATTGCATGTTAAGTTGTGTAAGACGTAAAAGTAAGATACACTACCTACATATATAAGGCCACTTGCTCACAGGAGGGATGCGTTAGAAGAGAAATTCACTGCAAAGAAAACTGTCATGAGCATCTCCAGCTCTGTCAGAAGTCAACATGGGTAGTACATGATCAGTGTGGGTTTGAGCATCTTGCTGTTTTTGTCTGCAGTAGATAAACAATGCTGAACTGGGTAATAGTGCTAGTCACACCAGCTTTTAGTAAAAAAAAACTGGTCTATAAATTTTGCTAAGCACTATCTTGAAGGTTTAGACTGGTGATAATGCAGGCCTTCAAAGATTAAATAAAAAATTTTGAGAAATCCTCCATACAGGTATAACTACGGGTTTTGCAGGGAAAGAGGAGGGAGTGGAGGAGAGAATGAAAAATGTAATTTCACTTCTCTATGATTTTTATAATGTTTCCAGGCATTCCAGTGATTTATAGAAACAGAAACAGTCATCACAAACTGGCAAGAGTACAGGAAGCATAAGCCAATGAAAGATGAAATTAATAGCAGTCATAGATGCTTAAGGGATCAATGATGTATTGGTGCTATTTCTTTTTCAATGTCATATGCTGTGCTAGTGCATTAGGCCAGATGATATCTAAAGACAATGACCTATAATCTCTCTTCCTTCAATGCCTTGCTAATATTTTACCGAAGGTTTTGTGCTGCAGCTTTAAACAGAACTTTTCCAGCTGCAGGAAGAAGGTTCAAAGACACTTTGTGGTGCTTGGTACAGAGAAAAAGAGGCTGCTGGATTTAATCATTACTCATAATCCTCTCAAACCAGTCAAGCTCACAACAGCAGTGAGAGAAAGTGACAGAGACCTTGCCTTGGTGAAGGATTATAATTGTCATGTTCTTGTGAATGGCCCCTTCCCTTCCCTAATAACCTGCACCAGGAAGGGACCACATGCCATGATACCAGAGGAAGGTGCAACAGGTTCCAGTTATTAACGTGCTTAACATTAACTGCTCAGGCTTGTTCTGCTTCCTAATGACAGCTTTTCCAGATCATTTTTAGTGCAGGGGACTCCACTCATCCTGTCAAGCCTGATTTATTGCTTCTGTTGGGTTATTGTGCTTCTTGCCAAAGAACTGTGCCTGGCTTTGGATTCTTTTCCTGTCTAATGGGCTGCATTTGCTGTCTGATGCCAGCCCTGTTCAGTAAGCTGCTCTTGCTGTCTGATCCTACTCCCCACTTCTGTTTTTGTCAGGTCCTGTTGTTTTTAAAATCAATTGCTTTCTTTTCCATTCTGTTTAAGATTTGCTCCATTCTATTTGTATTTCCTGGCCCTGGGGCCCTCAGATTATTTCTTGCTGCCTGGTTTTGGTGTCTAGTACACAGCTGCCCCACAGTTATACTTGCTGGGTTCTCAGCCACTTACTAAGCAAACATCTGCATGGCCTCCTGTTCCTAAATTCCAGCTGTGTGATCAGCTGTTCTTGCAGAATTATCCTTCCCATGGTGTAATCCTATTGTCAGTAGCTGTAGAATCAATTCTATTTGCACAGATCTTCTGGATTTGTAATTATATATTTCATATATCATCTAGTTAATCCTTTGAGACTGTTCCAAATATCCGAATATCTCCCTCTTTCTCCTCTCTCGCTTTGTTCATGTTTAATTTCAGTCTGCCTTGATCACACTCCATTTTTCCAAGATTCCTTTCTTTCTGATTTCTTATCAGCTGCTCTTTAGCATCTATTTTTACTTTCACAGCTTCTGCTAGTCAAAGATTCTGATGTGTAAGTTGCTATTCCTGCAGCCCCATGTCTACCACCATCCGTTTAATCATCTCTATTGTGTGCTTCTCCTGCTATTCAATCAGCAGTGTGTGGTTTTTTTTTTTCCTTTTGTGCAGGCCTTCAATGATCTGATCAGTTCTGTCTGTCATATGATTGCCCCTGGTTATCATTCCTACTGGGTAATCATCACAAAGAACTGTTCTTGCACAGGCTTGGATAATTATCTGCTCATGCCAGTTTTGGTGACTTTCTCAAGCTCACAGAGTGGAGTTACACAGTTCTTAGGGGCACATGCTGCAGCAATGGCATTGCTGGACTTTGTAGGGTTGGTATCCTGGAGTTAAATATATAAATGAGTATTCTTAGCTATAAGTTTTACAAATAGATGAATTTAGCTGTGCAATGAAATTAAAAGTTTCTATCTTCTCCCGTCTGTCTACCATATCGTTCCCTATCACATATTCCTCTGTTTATCTGGTAAATAAGTAATAGCTCTTAATGAAGAACATGTTCATCAAGTCTATGTTCTTTCAACTCATCTTTCCTTCTCATTACTTATCCAGCCATCACAGCTAGGCTGATCTCTGGTTCACTGCTGTATTATAATATAAAATAAAATAACAAAATTCAACTGATGTAAATTATCATAGTTCACTGACTTCAGTGGACCCCTATAATTAAGACAGTCAGTTCAAAGTCCCTGGAGGAGAAGGCACATGCTGTAACTAAAGAGTACTGTCTTCTGTTGCTGGCTGAGAAAAGCAGATTGATTATCTTTGCTTTCCAGAAGAAGATTAGGAATTAGTTGAGAAGAACAAAAGCACATCATAGTTTCACTAAGAGCTTTAAAAGCTATCAGACAGGGAGAATGCATTTCACAATGCTGCAGAAATCTGTGGAGTTCTATATAGGAGCAGTCTATCTTTCTTTCCTTAAGGAATTTTTCCCCCCAGATAAGTCTCAGGGGGAATGGCCAAGGTTACATTTGGTGCTTTACCTCTCAAGATGTGACTGCCTGAGTTAGAATGCTGATTTATTCCTGGAATGTTTTAATCAACTGCTAAATTTGGCCTCAGCTTGTCACTTATTAACTGTTTTGCCATAATGTCTCTGATCTTGCAACTCCTTAGGGGTGAAGACGTCAGAACACTCCCAAATCTGGATGAGTGTTTAAAGCTATCCATGTAGGAACAAAATATCTGATTTTTTTTCTTGATAGTTATGATACTTCAGGGAAGGAAACTAGGATTAAGAAACTTACAACTATTAAAATTAATTATTCTGTTAAAGAACTTGGAGGGATGCAAAAATTAAAGTTAGCAAGTTTTGCAGCAGAAGGGTGGATGAGCCAGCTGCCTGAAGTACCTTCCAGTCTCATCTTTTATGATTGCCTTCACACTGAGTAAACTGTGATATGTGAAGTTTTATAGAAAGTTATCCACTTTTCAGGTAGCCTCCCACATTGTATATATTTCCAAATCTTTCAGATCCATAAATTCTGAAAGACTAGAAGAATGTAGAAATTGGTAGAAAGTAAGTAATGCCATAGAGTTCAGAATTTGAAGAAATATTTGAACTTAGGTGTTTGGGTTGGGTTTTTTTCCCCCCAAACGTGTGCATACTTAAAATAAAAACTTTAATTTTAGAACTTAGAATAACATAATTTTCAAGTCTGTGTGTATAGCACTGTGAGATTTTTTTAAAGGAAAAAAAAATGAACTTGTAAGTTATAAAATAGGGTGTTGTGCTATCAGCACCTTTTCATATTAAACAGTAGGTAAACTTAATTTTTCTAGTATTCATATATAGTCCTTCATGGATCAAAGAATGTTACCCCATGCTTGTCCTATCATTTGACAGCACTGGCTTTGTCTATGACAACTACAGTAAATATTACATCCACCTACACAGATAGGCTTCAAATCTTTGTCTGATTGCAAAGCAAACTACAGCCCAAAATCTCCACTGCACCCATTTCTATAGGCTGTCTCGGTAGTTTATAAGCACTTCTTGGGTACTTCTGGGTCATTCTCTTATCAGCTCAGCTCTATCTAACACAATGTCTTAGACATAAGTTTCAGTAATCTGACATTAGGTTATTAAGAATTCCTGTAAGGTGTAAGCTGAGGGTTTTTTTCAAGTTTAATACATTGCAAAGGCATTAAAAGTGTTTTGGTGTTGCTTATGCTCTCTCTGATTTTAGAGCAAGACCCCAAAGAACCAACTGACAACAAGGAACTCTTTCCCGCACAGTTTGCAGATGTGGAAATAATTTTTACTTTACACCCTTGATTTTACAGTTATGATTTTTATATCTCTTTTGGCAAAGATATATATGTACATATCTTGTGTTAAATTTCATGAAATTTGATCCAGCTACAAATGACTGTTCATCCAGAATCTGGTAAAACAACCCAGGTGTTAAAGTCTGACGAAGGATGTAGATTATGCGCTGAACTCTGAAGTCTGTAGGTTCTTGAGATATCAGAACTAAATGAAGAACCATATTTTCCAGAATTAATCAAACATCTTAAAAGCATTCAGAATTCCACAAAGGCTCACAAAAGTGTTTCTGATCTGACTGTGCCTGAAGACTCTGGCTCTTTTATTCCCTGCCCGTGGCTGGCATCCCGTGGGTACAATGGGGAGCCCTCTCAGGAGGCTGCTCTCTGCCCACACTGCCAACAGCCACGAGCATGGAGTGCATTCAGGAAAGGTTTCAGAGTTGAACAGCACTATACTCAATTATTAGACATACAACATTCTGAACAAATCCACTTTTTCCCCAGTTTCTTCTTTTTGCTTGCTTTTTTTTTTTTTTTTCTTGACTTACCTGGATCTATTCATTTTCCATTAGACTAAAAACCAGTGAAACTAATGTAGGAGAGAGATAATATTCAAGCCTTCAGGTAGCTCAATAAGCCTGATCTGAAACTCTAAGCTGATCATTAGAACAGTGGATTTTTCCCTTGACTTCATTAAAATCTTTGAAAGATTGATGGACACCATAGAGCTGGCAGTATCTTATCTAACAAATGCTTAAATATGAATTAAGCAGAGAAGAGGAGCAATTTTTATCTGCTTTTAAGAATATTTTGAAGAAAATATTTATTGCAGAAGCTGTTCACTAGTATAAAGAAGAATAACATGGTATTTATATTTAATCAATTTGCAGCTGAATAAAAGCAATGAGCCAAATACTGATTTCATTTATTCTGTGTGAATAGGACTAGATACAGTTAAGACAATACAATAATCATTGAAAAGTTCTTTATTTTGCATTTTGGAGGAAACATTTGTTGGAATTACCTTCAATTTTGTAAAGTAGTTTCTGATTGGGTTAATATGTCTATGTTAGACCTAAATCTCTGCTTAATGCCCACAAAGGTCACAGTGGAAAGTAATGGTGAGGATTTTTAGAGCTCTTAGTAGGATAAGAAGGCAAAAAGAACTCCACAGGTTTCTTTGAAGATTCTTCATGCTATGTTCCTTCTTAACAGGGGAAAAAAAGAAACAACAAACTTATGTTTTCTTCCTTTTCTCTCTTTCTCTGCTAATTCAAAGTGAAGCTGTTAATTAACAGCCAGAGTACAATCTTTTAGTTACTGGATTAATTACAGAAGACTTGCTGTGGGTTTTAAATTCTCTTGGGGTATTTTTAAATCTGGTGGGCAGTAATACTGCCATCTGTTTTGTGAGCTGATGGTTAGTTCCTACTGAAATCATTAAAATTTTGAAAACTACACTGCCTGATATCTAGGTTCATAAATAAGTGGTGTTTTTTTAAAAGCAAAATCTGCTTATATTCTACTGTTCACATCTGAAACAACATTCAGTGTTCCTCCCACACATGCCATGGGTAAACAGCTGGTTTGGGAAGGAAAAATGCTCAACCGATTTATCCAGATCACATAGAATTTCCAGATATTTAAATGAAAGTTACAGATGTGGATCTTAATGTCACAGAAAATTTCCAGCAAATAAAAAACTTTAAATAACACTGTTTTTAAAAAGTCATCAATTTTCATGGGATACTGGAAAAATAATTGATCAGAACTGGCTGCTGCTGCTAACTTGGCTTTCTCTTTAGCCTGAGAGGCTCATCTGCATTCAGCTTTGTATATAAATAAAACCTGATTTTGTAGGGAATACTGTTGAGCACATATTCACCACGACTGCCCTATGGGGAAAAAAATGTCCAAAAGCAGATTAATGGTAAATTACTCAGTCCTCTCTTATTCTGAAATAGATGTCTTTTCATTTGTTGTTAAAACCCTATTGGATGATGGAGTTTTCCATCTGTATTGCTGGCAGGAATCTGACAGACTTGCAGAAGTCCGAATCATTTCCAGGCAGATTTGCATGCAGCATTTAATTTAGGATTTTCAATCAATAGAATTGTCAAGATCTGGCTGATGGTCCCTTTAAGTACAATTAGTTTGAACCATGTGCTTGTCAGCTTGGAATTCTTTATCTTTCATTTCATTTCATGTACTTTTTAATGATCTCAATATTCTCCTATTTTTTTCATCTTAGGACTCATGCCTCAGCTGCTGGCTGCGTCAAACATTTTGGCGTATATCAGCGTAGATAATTGTGTACTAATTATCTACTATGCCAGAAAGGTATTGTTTCTTCCTGCAAATTAAAATTTTGTTTATGGCCCAAGAATAAAATACTTTGTTTTTTTTAAGGAACAGAATCTTGTGAGGCTCTCCTAAAGTTGAAAGGTGTTGTATTTCACAGTTGAGTCATTGCTATTGCCTACTGTATTGGTGTCTGACAGTCAGTCAGAAAAAGAAATTTATTTTTTACCCATCAAGAAGCAGAAAAACTGCCTGACATCCTGTGGACTGAGCAAATCCAGAGAACTGATTGAAGAAGTAATGGCATGCAGGAATTTCAGGAATTTAATAGTTGTAGCCTGGTTCAGTATTTTGTGAGATAACAGGAAATGGTCTTAAGGAAACAACATAGAGTAAGAGTGAGAAACACTGAGAAAAGCATAATATTTAGTTCTCTAATCATACTGATTTTAATATATCTGTTACTTAAAATATGAAGGGTTTATTTGCATCACACTTGAGAAAGTATGCCTTATGTACTGTTAAAGTAGAGGAAGAAAATCAATCATGAACTGCTCAGTACTGCAGCAGTTACTAAATGGCTGTCTTAGATCTTCAGCCCAATATGTTGTTTTCAGATTCCACTTGCAGGAACAAGTCAGAATGCAATGTATCTTTTCTGGTGGGTTGTATTTCAGTAGCACTGCTGCAGTGTGAACAGACTTTGCCACCCTCACTAGAGAGTGAGCTCTGGAGCTGTGTTACACCAGCTGGTGCCCACTGACATGACAGAGAACTGCTGCTGAAAACAATCTCACTGCACAAAAAGAGAAATGAAAGTGATTTTTTTCCCTTTTTTTTATTCTATCACTGCTTCAAGATTAATTTTGGATCTGACCTTCAAAAGCTTAGATGTCAAAAGCATATGTATTTTAGATTTCATTTTTGCAGAGTAGGGAAGTTGCTCTCAGTACATTTCCACTCAGGAGAGCCTTGCGATTTCCCTGATATCAAATCCCCAAAGGTATTGATTACCACTGAATTTGATCCTTCTCATCTTCTGGGTAAAAATCCAACCTTATTTTTTTCTTAGGCAATTTCATTTAGTATATGGATCTGTGCCAGTAATATCAGCAGCTTGTAAGGGCATTTTCATGAGATTACACTGTTGACTATTAGGTAAATACAGACCAACTAAATATTTTTTTCTTTTTTAAATCTGTAACATAAAAGTTACAGAAGTTTAACCTGTGCAGCAAGAGCTAAGATATCCATTTAACACACTTCAGTTTAAATATAGGACCAAAACCTCCTACAGATAATAGTTTGTTATACTTGCTTATGGAACTAATATTAGAGGAAACTTCTCAGGAAAATAAATTCTCTAACTAAACTCTTATGCTTGTTGTTTCTGTCCTGAACCATGGAGTTTGCATCTGCCTCTGCAGCCTGTCTGTGTGCCTTATAGAACACTGGGTGTACCTCATACACTGGGTGTACCTCATACACCATGCATTGCTCCCTCATTTTAGACTTTAGTTGCTCCCTCATTTGAGACTCCCATAATGCTTCTTCAAACTCTGATTTCAAAGAGTCCTAAAAATACTGCTTATCTTCCCTGAAACCATAAAAGGAATACTGTTACGAGTGCAGCTTTCTACCAGGTTTACAAACTTAGAGGATCTAACATCTAACACTTCCCCTTGCAAATAACACCCACCTTTGCTCATGTTTACTTCAGTAGTAGTACACTTATACTTGTATAATTTTACCATTATTTACAGAATCCAAATGCTGTTACAATAAGTGCTTGTCCATGCTTCCTCAAATCCTACTAAAGTGTTGATGACCCGCTGAGTGTCTCAGTCTAGAGAAGAAGAATTCAGTTGAGCTGGGCACACCTTTGGCATGACAGTTCATGCCACTGGTCTCACCCTCCCAGGGCTGCTCAGGTGGGAAGTCACGTTCTCCATAAGGCCAGAGATTGCAATGTACATCCTCAAGGAGTTTTCACTGTGCTGGAGTCAAACATCAAACATGTTCTCCAAACATCAGTGAACCTGGAGATCCAAGCAATTATTTAGGACTCCTTTTTTCAAGTTGCCTTTTTTATTTTTCTATCTTTCTTTTCCTTCTATATTTTATGCTGTGCATGCAGTGATTTCCCTTCACTTGCACCCCTGAAATATGAATCACTGACAATTTGAACAGAGTATGAAAAGAAGAACTTGGAAGATGTCTTGACTTGCCAGTATTGTAGTGACGATGGCTGCCAAATGCCAGTTCTGTCCTGAGGAGATGTTTGAAAGTTCTTTAAGCCCCAAAAGAGAAGCTGAAGAACATTGGATAACCTCTTCCTGTGAAAACTTTTATTTGCAATCAATACATACCTGTGACACAATTTCTCTATCACCTTATTAAACTTTTGCAAGTGATTCCACTCATTAAAAAAATTACAAGTGTTTCTTGATGTCTTCTCCCAGCCCATTTGTTGCATTCTTGATTTGTTGACCTTTGCTTTTTAAATCTTTCAGCTCTAATGTTCAGCAACATTACTAAAATTTCTTCAAATTTTAACCTTTGGAGTTATTGCTGTACTGTGCCAAAATATCCTTAGATTAGATAATATCACTTGGAGCTTTCTTTTGAGAGGCTGATAGTGTTGGAAGGGAGGCATTTTATGGGATTAAATAGAAAATCAATAGGATAAACAAGCCTTTCGCTTGCATGTTTATTTTTATTTCCTGATTGTATCTCTCTTTCTGAGAATTGCCTGCAGCAGAAAATAGGAAGCTCAAAGATTAGTGCTGCAGCTGTACTCCACAGGTTTTGCTAGGGCACATTATAAAATAGTATGGAAATCACCATCCCATTCCTATTCTCAAAGAAATCTCCATGCTTCGTTCATTCAATTTGTAATTAAATAGTATCAAATCTAGCCATGAAAAAGATACCCAAATAACATCGTTTTTTTAATAATTAGTCTGAAATTAGTCTGGTTTTAGTTTTTGAATATAAATCATTCTAGATAAATCTGAGCCTCTGGATTATTCATAATTGGCTGTTTCGAGAGGTGAATGCTTTCCTTTCACCACAAGTCAGAGTTGGGGGAATTTTCTCTGAGGCATTTGGGAGTCACCTTGAGTAGGAAGAAGTAAGTGGTAAATCCTTCATTCTCCTTCCCTGTAGAGGTACAAGAGCAAATAGTGTGACATTTCTTTAAGCCCAGGTTTCTATCAAGTGGGTTTTCTTGGCAACAGAAATTTAATCCTCCCTTATCAGTATCTCTAAATCCCTAATTATTTTCCTAAAATCTTATTCCAGAACTGTGGGCCTGGTTTGTCCTCCAAGGGAACTATTCAGGAATTTCATAACAACTGCAGAACACCTACAGAATAATAATGGCAATGCCAGCTCCTCCACACAGCCCAGACTGTATGGACTTCTAAAGGCATATTGAAATATCTATTTGGATTGGAGAAAACTTGTTAGGATGTGACTGCATTTCAGCTGAGAGTTTCTTTCAATGTTTTCTGAAACCTTTGTTGAAGCTCATAAAGATTAGGGTCTGAAGTTTTAAACTTTGTTTAAAACTTATATTTGGTCCAAAAGTCAGAATAAACCTATGCAAAAATACCAGTAACTCTCATAAATTATAATAAATTATAAAGTTCAAGTACAGATTTGTTGTAAAGGTTTCTCTATAATGGTATATAACATAATGAAAAAATAAATATAAAAAGAGGGGCTGTTGTGGAAATTGATTTACATAGAAAAAGGTGCCAAGTCTGAGCTATCCATATACCCCAGCAATATGCAACTGATCCAATATTTGGTTTCATTCTTTTGTGTAGCTGAGCCTTTTCCACGCTGCTGAGAGTGATGGTATTGTAAGAACAACTCTACAGACCCCATCTGTGGAACTGCATTTTATCCACCAATCTTATGTGTGTCTCAAAGAACAGAAGACTGGAAGTCCTGTGAAAAAGCTTTTGAAGATCAAAAGCTCAGAATTAATGGGGCAGAAACATAAATTTTGAATATTAAGCCTGAATCTAATATGCTATATAAATACTGTTTTTACTTAGGGAGTTTGTGGAGACCAAAGACAGTAGAGTGACTTAAAATTTCAGTGTTGAGAAATCAGAAATATTTTGGAACCAAAGATTGACCAGGAATAAATGGGTCAGGAGTGTATTTCCTCTCTGCAGCTTTAACCCAGTGGTCTCAAAGGTACAAAACTCATAATGAACTTGACAGTTGCTGCTAATTCTTACTGTGAGTTATAGGACCAGAGTACTCTTTTAAATCAAGGGTTTTCTTAGAGGCTTTCTCAAGGCTCCTTATGAATGGAAATAGGGGGTTGGAATGTTGTCTTAGGACTTTAATTGTTTTATTGTTTGACTTTTATCCTACCACATGCAGAATATTTTTTTCCTCTGTCTTTCAAGCCATGACTGAGTTCTTTCCTTGCTTACAAGTGTTCAGTTCTGGAGAAGACAAATAATTCAAAATAAATAATTTAGTAGGCAATGCTTGGCTTACTTAATTTGCCCAGTATATAAAAAAGCCCTCACACTGTTTATATTTCCTCAATGAAAAATTCTGCAAAATCTGGACTGAGCCAGTGGGTTACTCACAAATTCAGCATATTCATTATGTGTTACTTTATACTCAAGCTGTTGTAATGGGTCACCTGAGTCACATTGTTCCACTTTTATAGTTTCACTTCCATGATTGGATGCCATAAACTGTATATGTTGCTTTTCCAAAAATGAGTTTTGTTTGGAGACTCATTCTATCATCCACTCAGTGAAATCAGCTGCTCCAAATGCACTGGTGGGGGGCTGTGCCTGTGCCAGGGACTCCATCAGGGACTCAGGACTGATTAGTTCAGGAATGCACTGATATCTAATCAGCCTTCAGCCTAGGTCTGGTTCTGATGATTCAGCTGAAGCACCCTGTGGAGATGGCAGGAAAAAACAACTTGAAAATACTCAGATCCCCAAGCCTCCTCACAGCAAAGTGCCACCCACGATGTCCCTGGCAGTGCCACTGCCAGGACACACCAGGCCCCAAGGAGCAGTGGGACTTGGCGAGCAACTTCCACGGCTGCTCTTTGAATTTGGCTGTTATAGGTGTTTCTTCATAAAAGGAAAACAATACCTTGCTTTGGTTTACGTTTTGTTCTGAATTTTGGTGACAAATTTTTGGTATCCTTTGCAAATGTCCCATGGGCCAGAAGGAACCCTGAGTTGAACTATGGCTTTTTTAAAGTTATGGAATGCCTTTGGGAAATGTTATTCGGGTTCATTCTATTAACTAAGCTAAAAAAGTGTTCTGTCTACAAGAGGAAATAATCTATTTGTTTAAAATCTATCTATTTCTTATTCTTCATGTCAAATTTTATCATGTTTCTGAAAACTGAACTTTTCCATATCTTTTTACATTTCTCACTCAGTCTGAACTTACAGTGGACAACTGCTCTTGGACTTTGTTGAGACATGGACCAAAATATCATACATTTCCAAAGTTAAAAAGGTTGAATTTTATTTGATGTAGTAACTTGTGTAATTAAAATTCAACCCTAATACTAACACTGAATAAAAACTGAAAGCTAAAATCCTAACATGCAGGAGGCTTATTGACAAAAAAAAAAAAAAAAGCTTTTCTTCATATTTCTTCTAAATCAATACATTGTCAAAACATATTAATAGTGTAATAGCTTAGACTATGGGTATTCTTCTTCAAGAAAGAATCCATGTATGCCTTTTTTAAAAGTTGTTTCTTCCTGAGTCGGGACAAATCTGGTTTTGATCGTTCCTTTATAAACGGTTGTCAATAGGCTGGACCTGAATTCAGGGAACCTTTCTGCTTTTATCTCTTTCAGCCTTCAAGTTTCATTGAAATCATTGGAAAACAAAGAAGCAGGCACTTAAACTCTTTCTATTGACTATTCTATTTTTCTTTCTTTTTTCCCCCAATGGGATATGCTGGGTTAGAGAGGATTTTGGAGGCAATCAATACAATATTTTTATGATAGCAGATAATCTTTCTTGTCTGCCTCAGCTCCTCCATTTGTCAAAAAAACCAAAATGATCAAGATCTTTGTTTTAAAGTGCTTCAGTATATATGAATGAGGGCAGTTACAAGAGTAGCAGATATTTTTATTACTTACTTTAAAAAGAAAGTTAAAAAAAAGAATACCAGTATTTCACTTATAGAAAGATCTTATACAATGCTTCTAGACCTAATCCAACAAAATTGTTCTGTATGAGTCTTCATATAAAAATATATTTTCTGTTTAAACATGGTTGTCCTATTTAGTTTTCTTTTCATCTAATGAAATAATCCCAACATGTTTACTCCAAATACTACTTAATATTTAGTAATCTTCTTCTCATTTACATTCTGCATTGTCCATAATTCTTGCTTAATGTTGGACCAATGACTTTTATACCTTTTTCACATGCATCTGATACTTACCAGAAAAGTTTTTAAGTATTCTCATTTATGAAAATACTAAAATTTTCTTGGGTTGTGTTGTTTCAGGTAGTCTTCTTCCTTTTAGGATGCAGGAGTAGAACTCCCTCTGGATGATACAATGAAGCAGGTAGTCAGTTTCCATACTTTAGTTCTTCATTGACATGAGGTCTACATCTCTTTTAGTCCTCCATATTTCATATTTAGAGAAAAAGTTTGTAACGATTCCTCCCTTGGAAAACAATTAGTTCCAATTGGAAGCAGATCCTTAAAAAAATCTGAGGAAGTAAAATCACCACAGTTACTTTGCAGTACAGTTGTATGCAATGGACCAATATTTGCCTTAAACTGAATTTTAATAAATTATATTGTACCAACTTGTACAATATGTGTTAGTACTGACAATGGACAAGAGAAAGTAACACTATTCATAGTGTGAATAATACACAATTTTTTTTTAACTTGATCAGACTAATATATATTTGATGAACTATTTTTATTTCAATTTGATATTCATAGATAATATAAATTATGGAATAAATAAATTAAATTTTTTCCTTTTTTTCGTAATCAATGAAAATGCATTGTTCAATGACTTACTTTAAAAACACTTAAAAATAAGTTGAATTTATCAAAATTTAAAAATTCGATTCTCAATGTATTAAGGTATGAATATGGAAGATGAATAGACTTGGCAAATTGATTGATTGGCTTTTATTAGGTGTAGTCCCTTTGTGCTTCATACATGCTTCTGAGAGATCATGCACATTCATTTCTTCATGAAGTTTGAAACATTAATGGATTTTTTCTGCCTGGAAAACATGGTAAGTAAGCTGAATTATAATATAAATGATGTAATAAATCATATACCAATAGAGCTGTTTAGGTATGTATGGAGATATGGCCTTGTCAATGCCTACTTTGATATCTAAACTTTTATTTTGGGAAGTCTCATTGAATTTTTGCCTTAGGTAGAGAAGGCTGTGCTGCAGTGCTCCTCACTGCAGAAGGACTCGGAGCCAGTGTCCAGACTGTGCAGAGATGCTCAGGCAGAGCAGTTGGGATCAGCATTATTCCTGCAGTCCTCCACTGCAGGAAGTATGATGAGTTGTCTTTTTGGTATCTTTTCTGAAATATTTATTTGCTGTAATGTTTCCCCAGACTCTATAGCAATTCCAGGGATAAGTTCAGTTTTTGGTTTGATTTTTTTTTCCTTCCCCCTCCCTGCCTCCTCTTCTCATACTTTTCCCACTTTTTTCCATGATGGCCTTGTGACCTTCATGCACTTAGTGTTCTTCCTCATAAATGATGTAAGTGCAATCCTATACTTAGAGTAGATTTAGCCAGATACAAGTGGCTGGACATATGTAATAGCAAGTGTCTTGTATCTGACATATAAACCCAAATAAATTCTCCATGTTAAAATTCCTCAGGGTAAGAATACATACTGGTTTTTTGCCCTCTCTGAGAACAGGGAGTAAAAAATTTTCAGAAAATAGAACATGGGACATTTGCAAAAGTTTCAAAAAACAATGGTCCAGGCATTCATGGGAGAAAGACTCTATTTTCATTAAAAAACAACTCAAGTTACAGAAGTGAAGTTTATATTCTGAGCTTGATCCTCTTCAGTTTAGGATCCTTTTAGTAATTAATTAGTTAATTAACACTTAGAGATCTATAGGTTAGGAAAGTACTCTCTGTGCTTTCCCTTGCATCAGTGAAACATGAAAATCATTTCCAGATTGAGATCTTAGATGGGCTTTTCCACAGGGGGAGTGGATTGTCTCCTGTGATGACAGAGGGAGTCTGAAATTAGCATGCATCCTAGCATGCTGATTTTAGTCCTGCATCAAATTTTCTTTCCAGACTGGATGTACAGAGAACAGCTCATGTCAAAACCACAGATCTGCTTTGCATCTCACACCTTTAATGACCAGGCTGCTGTTCATCACACGAGTCAGTACAGCTGTTCTGCTTTGGGGGCTGAAGCTGCAATCTCACTTGGAACTACAGGAGGACCTCTAACATGATGCCATTCTGCTCTCATTTGGATGTCTGGTTCTCTGTTTGCCCACCACTTCAAACCAGGCTTCCCAAGGGCAGCAGGCCAGTGCAGGCTGCTTCCCACTGACTGCCAATCATCGACCTGAGAGTGTTACGTGTGGGGAAGAGAGATCTGGTTCTAAATCAAATTGTTATTCAAGAACATTTTCAGTGTTTTCCTCCTTTATTCTGGCTCCTATTGGAACTCATTTAAATGAATAAATAACAGAGAAACTGAGCATATAGGTACAAGTCATTAAATGCTTGAAAGTATGAATTTGACAGTGCTGTGTCCTTTGGAAGGATCTGATTTGATTAGAACATCAAAGTTATTATGCATAAAAGACATCTTGAAATTGCCTTTTAAGAGATTTAATGTGTTAAAGACACAGAATGGAAAGATGAGTCCTTCAGGAATTACAGAATATTGTTAGTTCCCAAAGCTTTTACTTCCAAAAGCTGTGAAACAGATTGGCTTGTTTGGCCATTTAGAGGCAGGAAAAGGACATAGGCAAATTAATGGGAATGGTACAAGCAAACTGGAAAAGCCGTAAAATATGAACAGTGCAATGATATTTTTCTGCTCTTTATCTGGGCTGAAAACCAGGGCATATCCATATGTTTCATTAGTATTAAATTCCTTTTCAAGAGTAAATTAGATGCAATGAAAAGTAACTTAGCATACATTGCTCTTATTTGTTTTAGCTGAAACCCACACACAATTCCACTATGATACATTTCAAAGACTTGCAGAAACACATTCTTGAGTGCTTTTCCCCTCTGAATGCACAGAAACACTTTATCAGCACTTTCTGGCCATGCATAAAACATTGACAAGAAAACACAATAGGATACTTCCTTATTGTAGTCAAGAAATATCTTCATACCACAAAGGATTAAAAATTAAACAAACCAACCAACAAAAGGCACTCCTTTTTTGTTGCCAGAATTCAATTCTGTAAAGGAAACCTTGATCTATCTGGCTGGATTCAATCTGGGCTGGGAATATCAGAATGGTGCAGATCTTACCTGCACTGTATTTCTGGAAAGTTGGTTTATTCACTATAAATGTACCAAAAATTGGTTGAAGTTGAATAATGTGATGTAGAGAAAAGCTGTACTAGCTAGAAGTGATCCTCTGAATTGCTGATGATGATTATGATTTTACAAGTTCATTAAACATTTACTGGAAAACAGAAAAAAATCTTATGAAGATCCATCTTCTTTTCCTTTTCCCATACATTTTATTCCTGTGTGAGCTGACTGAATTTTTAACTCTGGACTTGTCCTAGTTAAAGAGCTAAGAAGGATATAATTTGACAAGATTCTGATATGTATTATATTTTTTAATATCCTGCTAATCACTGGATGTCAATATAAAAACTCTTGGAATTATAGTTTACAAAGAGCTGCAGATAAGACCAGAGTGCCACTACTCAAAATTAATATGACTAAGTTCCAGATGCTCAAAACCTTCCCAACCTACCCTGTCACACTGACCTAAATGAAAGAAATTAATCTCTTGAGTATTTACAGGCATCTTTCAAAAAAAAGTTGACAAACAAGCAAAAAATATCCTTAGCCCTGGAAGTAATACAGGTTTGCAGAAGTCTGTGAAGTTGAGTTACCTTTATGAGCTTTACTGGGGAAACAAACAAATATAAAAGTTATTTCTGTACTTTAAAAAAATTATTTTGTGTTAGTTTTTGAATTATACAGGGTTGCTTGTGTTGTTTTTTTGGAATGGCAAAAAAATTCTGAAAAAGAAAGATGATTCAAGGCAAAGCCTGGAAGTCAGGCAGAGTTGAACCCAGGAAGTACATTAATAGAATCTAACATTTTTTTAGGTTCCTCAAATTTAGGATTTGATATTAGGATTTGAAATAATGCCAATCTGAAATATTTGTTTTTCTGCTGTGTTTTTCTATAATCATGACTAACTGAGCTTTTCACAGCTGTCTGCATGACATTCAGAGAGTTCTTTGCTTTAAAAAAGTCCCAGAGAACTTTAGAGCTCAAGAAATGGAGCACAACTAAACATTCTACATTCTTGGGTGAGTAGCATCATATAATTTCAAAGTGCTCATTGGTTTGTGTTATGCCTTCTTCACAAGGATACAGAGTGCCAAACAGAAGAAGGTCCCAAATTTTGGCCTTCCGGCATAATAAAGACTTCATTCTCTATAGTCTGACTTCTAAAATATAATCTATCTTTAAATACAACCTACATTTAATCTTTTATTGCTTGGTCAGAAATATTCCTTTTGATATGTTTTGTTCTTTTATGGCTGCAAGGGTTTAAAATGATATTTTTAAGCTTTGGGGACAGGAGTTATGCAGAACTTTTTTTGTTATTGCATTTCCTAGCACTTGGAAAAATGTGTTGAGACTTCAGAAATGTGTGTCCTGTGGGATTGAAGTTACTAAAGAGCAGCAAGTCACTTAATAGAAAATATCTGCTAGTCCCTGAGGATCTTTTCCTATTACCTACCTCTAAATGAATGACTAACATAATGGATTAGGCTGTTCACCCTTGATACATGACTGGAAGACTTTATGAACTAGGAGGAATGTATTTTGATTTCACTGGTGTCCTTCCCCATCACTGCTGTAGAATTTTCAAATGCTTTTGGTACTCATCAGAACCCAGATGGAGAATTCTCTGTATTGTGAGAAGCCAACAGTGTTGTTCTGATTCTCTTTTTGCTTAACCTCCATGTGTCCTCTGCATAATTCTGCCTTTTCCCAGCATCAAATCTCTGACAAGATCAAAAATGGATCTAGTCAGATAGCAAAGGTGTTATCAGCTAAAATGTACAACTGGAATTTTAACAAGAAAATTCAAAGGAAGAATTCTAAACATGTATATGCATAAATGAAGATAAATGTATTGGGTTGTCTTAAGGTTTATACCATATGACTGAATTCATTGATCTTTGTGAGGCTCCTCTATAGTGACTTTGAAAAACTTACCATGCAAACATTGGGTATGGAGAATATCTTTCAGAGACACCTGCAAGGATGCATTTGAATATATCCAACCATCTTTTTATTTGCATGTTCCATTTAAAGCTGTAAATTACCATTCAAAGACTGGGAATTTGACTTAATTATTGTGATCTCAAATGCTTAATTTTGATTAAGTACCTCAAATCAAAGCTCTAAAACAGCAGTAGATGTATTTAAAATTATGTACAGATTCCAGTATTGTGCCTCTGATGAGACCTGCTTGCCAGAGAAGCTGGGGATTACATAGAGTTTGGGGTAGCTGTTTGCTCTGATCTCGCCTCTATTATCTCTGGGGCAGGTTAGAGTAACCTCTTGTCTCACTTGCAACATTTTTTAGTGTGTTCTCTGAAGTAACATCCCTGAAACCTTTTTCATAACAACTTATAAACTGAACCAAGGCTGGTAGAAGCCTCCTATGGCCAATTCTGTATCAAGAGAGCTTTTTGGCCATCCAGAGAATTGTCAGCTAGTCACATCTGACCACATTTTTTCTGCTCCTTTCCTGAGAAAATAAACTGATAACAGTATGAGTTACCCCACTTTGTTTTCTGTTTCTCAAACCTGTGGAAAATACCAGGGTTGCGATGCATCACAATCCTTTTTCTCACTCTAGTGTGGCACTGACAGGGGTCAGTTAACTGCAATGAGCAGATATACTGTAATAAACAAGCGTCTTCACAGACAAGAGTCCACTTTGCCAGGAGCTGGGTACCAAGCACAGTGTTTCTTCTTCTCTTAGATATGCAGCCTTTAAAGAGAAAACTAATTTATAAAGGTGAGAGAATTACTCAGTATAACCATACATGTTTGCTTTCATAAATAAATGCCAGTGGAATTTTTGGTAATAAACAGTTTCTATGAGAATTGCCTACCCCTAATTTATTGGTCTATAAACTGTATGATAATCCACCTTAACAGGTGTAGCACATGCTGTGGAACCGTCCCTCACAGCCTCTAAACAAAGCCTGAGAGGAAATGAATCAGAGATTAGCTGAAACGTCTGTTTAGTCACTAAACAAACACTCTGCAGTTAGAGGTTCATGTGTTGATTTTAGAAAGACACCAGACAGGTGAAGTGACATTCAGACTGTACAACAGAAAGAAATGCAGATTTTATCTTTAGAAGCAAGAAAAATCATAGTCCAAGAGTTGCAGAGGAACTTCACACTAAGCTGTTACTGCTCAAAAAAGATAAGTAAATAGTGAACTCAGTAAATTGCAGGCAGTGTAAGTTGTGCTTCACAAAGAGGGAACAAAGAGAAGATCAAAAGGCACAGGGCTCTGCAAGATTAGAACAATTGAAATTGTTCTCTTTCTTCTCACAGCTTCATGCAGCACTGAGCAAGATCTGGGCAGCAGCTCCTTGGGAGAGTGTCTCTTTTGAGACAGTTCATTCATTATCAAATACTGGGGGCTGTTCTTTAAAATGACTATACAAGAACTAACAGAAGCCTTGAATGTACATGTGCATACATTCTGATAGCACTGCTAGTAATTATAAGATATTAGTTAAAAACAGAGAGGGGCAGCACTAAAATAATACAGCTTTTGTTTTCACCAGAAATTGTGGGGTTTGGGTTTTTTTTTTATTTTTAGTGTTCCCCATCAAAAGTATTGTTGACAATACTAAACCTACCTTTTTGTATTTAAGAAGAACGGAATTTGAGAAAAACACAAGCCTTCTAGTTCTTTTATCCAGTTACTTTGAGATATTTTTTATCTAATTGTTGGTTTACTATCGTTCATTTATTGCAAACTGACAGATATTATTGTAGTTCAATGTCCAGTGTACCAGAAACTATGAAATGTAATCTCTTTGCAAGCAGAACACCTTCTTAAGACTTCTAATCTCACAGCTCTGTCTTCAGAAAAGAATAGGCACATAGAGCTGTCTCACTGCAGCTTTATTGAGCAGCATAACTGACTTCCATAATGGAAGTGCTGAATTAAAAAGTGTTGGCTTTTAGTTCAAAATTATTAGATATTTTAGAATGTAATTTACTGGTCAGATGCTTAAGTATTTTGTCTTGAAAAAGCAGCATTTCCTGAGGGCAAGTGCTGTTCATGAAAACCTCACCTTGTTGAGAATCTGGTATGTTTAAGTTTCATTAGGAAAAAAAAAGTATCCTTGTACATATCCTAGCACCAGGAGATCCTGGTAAGATACTGTGAATCCTAATTAGGATTCTTCTTCCTGTTAAAGAATGTAATGGAAAACATAATGAGAATTCCTATTTTGCATGTCACTGTCCCTCCTTTCAGTCTGTTTTCCATAAATCCATAAAAGAAATGTCAGTGGCTGAGCTTGTCATGCTAGAGAACTGGAACTATGAGCTAATAAAACCCTAAGACTTGCATAAGTGTGACACACTTCCAGTACAAAGTCCAGAAGTGCAATTTCACTCAAATTTGCAGAGCTTTAAAAGGGACCAATACAGACCAATAAAGAGCAGCACTTGTACTGTCAGCATATTATTTTAAATACTTGACTATGATCAGTAGGAATCATAGCTGATCAACACTTCTGAAAATCATGCACTTTTATTTGCATGCTCAAATATCATGATACCAACATCTTTCACTATATTAAGAGAACAACTTGAATTTACAGACAGGCTTTCAATGTAATTCTCAGATGTGCTTATGTAGTATTTATCTGCATCTTTAAATGCCTAATACTTGTAAAAATATGAATGTGTCTTTATTACGTAACTTCAGGGATCCTAGCAAACTCCTAGGAGAAAATCACTGCTCTTTCTGCAAAAAAGAAAGGGAAGTGCCACCTTGATCACTTGTATTGCCTCTTCCCTGTAGTTAATCTCCTTAACCTGCATGTCTTCAAACACGAATTATTTTGGTTAATTAACATATAACAGCTTCCTGTGCTAACAAAAGACCACAGGGTTGGACCATGGAGCTCTGTTGAATCAGCAAATGACTGTGTTGATGTGGACATAGAGTTTATTAAATTCAGTATTAAAGGCAGAGAGGATTTTACTCCATTCTGAGATACTCAGTTTCAAGAAATAAGACATTTCTTTAAGGGTCTGGAATTGTTCTGACTCTCTCACTAGGTAGCACAGAGCATGTTTGAGTGAAGTGGTACAAGAGAGAGCTGCAGAGTGACTTGACAAAATAAAGGGATTTTTAAGGCACTTTTGAGCCTTCTCCCATCAGACCATTACAACCACTGAAGCAGATCAAATGGTTACATAAAACAGTAGAACTAATGGAGTGATTTTATTTGTACTAGAGCAAGTCCACTATTGCATGCCCTTTGATTGCCTCTAAGTATCTGCGTAACTTTATAGGAAAAGACATTTTCTAGCCCTAAAAAAGTCAAGTGCATGGTTCTTTTCTGTACCTTTTATATCCAGGTTAATTCCTGTGCTTCATTTTATCTTTTGAAAAAATAGAAAGAGACCTGTACCTAAATTTTCTTAGTTCGAGTGAGTAGGGAAGTAACATTTGCATAGGCAGCCTGGGAAATTTTATTTTCATTTTCCAGAAACAGGCATGGGCATGGCACCCAAGACAGAATTCTGTGCATTTTTGAAACAAGTAGCACATTGGACCTTGGCACAATAATAAGCAGCTATCAGAAGGACACTAACAAAAGTAAGTTTTGTGCACTGTGAGGATATCCTGAGTTCTGTACATTTTCAGCAAGGCCAGATGTGCAGCCTCCACTGCTGGACTCTGCACCTGATGCTGGTTATAGTGGGCAGCAGGCACACTCCAGAGGGCAACAGCTGTAATCCATTTATGTCAGCAGTGCAAAGGGACTTTTCTTTTCTGAAAGTCCTGCCTAGAATGCCTGCCTATAATGCCCCCCAGCACTCAGAGCTCTACGCTGAGGCCACCAGCCTATAATTTTCCTCTAGAGGGATGATGCCAGCTGCTCTACCTCTCTAGAGTCAGATTGTGTAAATCAGCTTTACACTTTCCACGTGAAAATCTGTAATACTCATCACTTGAAACAATTACAACACTATATATAATAGAATATATAACAACAACAACAACAACAATAATAATAATAAATAATAAATATTTAGAGCTTGATCCTCTTTCCATTGAAGTTACTTGAAATTTTGGTCACTGGAGCAGGTGTGGTTCTCAAAAGGGCATGGTTAGGCTTCAGAGAGTTGGAATTTACCTTGTAAAGACAAATTCTCAGTCCCAGCCCTGAATCTCTGGGTGCTCAGGGTAGATGCTTTCTGCTTATCGGTCTGTCAGGAACTTTTTTTTGCCAGGATATTCCCTGGACAATGTCTGACCTCTTAAGGGGATAATATAGGTGATTTATGGGTTGTTTCTGATGAATGCAAATATTCTCCAATTTGTAAGGTGAGGCAGTTAGAGAAAGATCTATATGAGTTAATTGAAAGTGAGGGGGTTTAGTATCTAGAATCCAAGATGATAAATGAACAATATTTATTGCAGAGAACAACAGTGGGAAGTTTCCATACTGATTTTCTTGTAGGTCAATGTAGTTTATATATCTATATCTATATCTAATCTATATCATCAATATCTATATCTATCTAACCTATATCTGATGTATTTAAATAAAAAATATTCTGTCTCTCTTTTGCTCATTATTTCTTATACTTACATTCTTGATTTTTATGGTAGTAGGTTTGGTTGCTCTGTCAAAATGGACTGTTCTTGTCAATGCCTGTCAGAACAGTATTGAGGATTTTTATGAGATTGAGGAATATTGCTACTTTATTCAGTAATAGTAAATTGTTTTGGGGACATAAACTTTTTTTTATCACATGTTTTTGGGAAATAAATTGAAGAGTTTTCTTTAGGTTATTATAAAAATTTCCATGCTAGAGTAGTTAAATATATTAACCCATAAATTTTAAGGGAAGAATTTTTATTAACTTTAGAAAAATGATTCAAAAACTATTGTAAACATTAATGGAAAGGAAGCTTGTTGATATCTCATTAGACTGAAAAATGTAATTTTTGGCTGGGAAAGGGTACCTTATATATATACACCTTGGTGTTTTGAAGCTTAATTTGGTCCATAAGCCTAGTTCTGAATTTTTGTATATGAAATACCAGGCTTATTCATGTCCAACAGCATGCACTGAAAAAAGCTTTATTTGTTGAAGTCCCTTCCAAATGCACTGTAGAAGTTTGCCTGCAAGTTGAGCATGTGGATATCAGTGCAGGTGACAAATACTCCGGAAAACAACATTAATCACCTGAAATATAAGAGACATTTGTTTCTGTCCGTCAGCTCCTCGGCCTGGAACTGACTGCATTGGAAATCACTCAGACAGAAGTCTTGAACTGATAGGGAGTTTGTGTGAACACAGCTACTGTACTGTGCAAACGTGTTTCAACATCCATCATTTAAAGGACAGGCATAAATTTAACTTGTGTACAGCTGCTCTTGTGTTAAATAGTGACCAGATCATAAAGTGATTTTAGAAAGCAGGGCTGCTAATGAATATGCATTTTTAAGAGCCACCAGCCAGTGTCAAACATATGAAGAACTACAGCTAGTTCTTTTTATCACAAGAGTAACTTCCAAGATTTATATTCCTTATTTGACTCAGTTTAATTTGCAGATCTCCCTAGAGGAGAGGTAATTCTCAAAATAAATTGTTTCTTCTTTGTGTTTAAGTATATTTGTGGTGTTAGACTAGACATCAAAGCTTGGACAGTGTGTTCTCTAATGTGAGCTTGGAAATATTTCTATCAGACTGGCATTTTGGCTTACTTCATTATTTTAAAAGGAAAACCAGAAGAAAAATTTTAGCCTTTAAAAAATAAATTTTAAAAAAATCTGAAATTTTCAAAAGGCCATCAGACCTTGCATGTGCTCTGTTGACTTCTGCTGACCTCTTTTTGACAGAGCAAAACACTCTTAGGTTACAAAGTATGTAGTGCATTCAATAATTTAAGTTCTCAAGTTTGCTATTCTAAAAGGAGCCAACACCTGCACTTTTTTTTCTGAAAAGAAATTAAAGCAGCAAATGTTTAACATAACTGAAAGTAATTATAAAGGAAAAGAACATAATTTTCTTGCTAGAAGGTAGGAAGCCCTCTCCAAGTTTCTGTGTACTGGCAAAGCTTTACCAACTTGGATAGTGCTCTGCCAGTTTTCTGTTTTACCATCAGAGAAGTTGGCTTGGCAATGGAACACAATAGTTCATCAATTCAGGGCTCTCCCATCAACAAGGACATTCCTTAAAATACCTAAATACACAGAAAACTTCCTTAACTCCTCACCATACACTCCTCAGCAGTTTGAATTTAGGTTCACATTCAGGGCTTGTCGATCTCACTCCCTTCTCTGGCAGCTTCTCCTATGAACTGGAAAAGGCCTTGTCTGTGTCATCATGAAAACCCAAATCAGCTGTTAAACCAGCAGACTATGACCACTGCAAAACTTGTCTAAAGAAATTACATCAATTCACATACCAACTGTGAAAGCAGTACTTATGCATTTACAAATGGGAAATCTAATTCTTCAAGCCCAAGCATATTTATTTTTTCCTTCATATTAGCATGTGGTTTGCTTTTCCTCCAAATATGTGAACATGAGTGATTAGGTGAAGAACAGAACTACCCCAAGATAATGATTTCTAGACAGCAGAATATAGCTTAAGCAGCATGCTAACTTCTCAAATCATAGATTTCATATATAAAGAAGTTGGTCCTTTATTTTATTCTATTTCAAGCACAAAAAGCAGGATTATAGATTTTGAAGTTGTGTGCGACAGCTCACAGATGCAGATGGTTTGTAACTAATTTTAGTCTGCATTATCCATTCAGCTGAACAGATTCTAATGTTAGAATTTCCGTGATACATGAAGATGTAGATAGAGTTGTCTTGAGAATCAAAAGTTATTTATAAAGGTGTCGGTCTGCTTTGGATGGAGTACTGCAGAAACATTCTCTTTTCTCCATACTGGTGCCAACACACTACGAAACAAGATGTTTCAATACCAATGCCACCAATCTGTGTGTCATTGAACACCTGTTTTTACATGGTCTATTTGAAGATTAATTGCCTATTTTGCAACGAAGGCTTCTTGTTGGGAAAAGCCTGTCCCAAACGCTGCTTTTCCAGCTCATTACCCATAATGTAACCACATATACAACACCATGGTTATTGAGTAACCACATTTAAATACTGCCATTTCCAAGAAAAAGACAAAAAATTGCTATGAGTCTCTGTCATGGCTACAGTTCACTGCTAAGTGTTTTGTTATAATCCACCCCAGTTAGAGCTGATATACAAATTTTAAGAAAGATAAATTTTAAGATAAGCTAAACACAAACTTCATTAACAATTCCAGGACATTTTACCCAAAAAATGCCAGCATCTGGGAGGAAAACCAGGCAAATTATTAATTTGAATTTTTGCATTTTGCAGATGCAGCATATGTATGGGATATCTTGGTTGCAGTATTCTTCATTACTTGGAAAGATTTTTTGGTGCCAGAAGTCTGAGAACATGATGGGACTGACAGAGATAAGAACTGAAGGTATGTTTGGTCAGAGAACTTGTGATGATCTCAGAGCTTACAGAGAAAATGCAATTAATTTCTTGGCTTTGCCCTCTAAACATTTTCCCACATGAAAACCTTTGCAGCCTCAACCAGCTCCAAAAGCAGGAGATTTCTGTGCACATACAAAAGTCCTAATGAGAGCAGCTTGGCAGGACACAATCTCCATCTGAACGCTGAAAACCATACAGCTTTACAAAGCAGGCCTGCACCAAATCAAAGAGCACTTGAAGCATTTCTATTTGTGCACATTTAACTGAAACTTATTTTTATTTACTGTTGTATCTAGACCAAGCATGAAAGAAGCAAGCTTGTATTACCTGCAATGTACTGTATTAGTGTGATCACAGCACTAGTAATGACCAATTTTTCTTTTGCAACAATGCTTCTACAAGTTGTTTGCCAAAAATGTTAAAATTTTGCCTAATATTTTTCTCAAGATTGTGTAAAATCTATGTTGCATTATCATACCAGCTTAGACCGACATCACTATGTACAGTGATACTCAGTGGTTTTTTTAATGTGATGCCACATATATTAAACTTCTTTGATAAATCATTTGTTGTCCTCTACATTTAATAAAGACATGCAAATACTGAAGATCCTTGTTTGTGCTTTTCTTCTGAGTGCTCAGGTCTAAATATTTATGCAGTATTGCAGTATTACATCTCCAGTAATGCACTTTATCAGCACCAAGAACTCAGTCGAACAGACTCTCATTTGAAAAGATACATATTTTGGTAAAACAACAGGCTCAGCAGAGCCTGTTTTTACTGTGGGTTAAGCTTGGCCATACCACCCTGAGAATGGCCAGCTAGCTCAGCTGTAGAGCATGAAACTGTTTGTAATATCAGAGTTGTGGGTTGGGTGCAGCATTGGGTGCCACGTAAATGATGGGGTGACCCTGTCCAGCTGCTCACCCAGACACTCCTTCGCTCTCCCTTCGCAATGTGATGGGGGAAAATAGGAAGGTAAAAAAGCCATCAGTGGAGACAAAGATCTGGAGATCAATTACCAACTGCCATCATAGGGAATTAGGCTGGTTTTGGGAAAAGTGAATTTAGTTTATAATAGAGTTGGATGGCAAGGAACAAAGAGAAAATCTAAAAACACTTTTTCCCACCCTTTTTCCCAGGCTCAACTTCATTCTCTGTGGCCCACATACCTGCTCAGGGACACCTGAGACATACACAGGAATGTCTATAAAGTTAAAAAAATGTTTCTATGACAATGTAGCTGCATCAGGAGCAGAGAGATCAAGGTCTCAGGTAACCCCTAGTGACATCTGCGAGTTATTCAGTCTGTCTCATTTTCATAACTTTGTGACAAAGTAAAGCACAAGTGTGGTTTTGATTTCTAGCATTATCTCTATACTTCTGTACTGGGTTTCATGCTGTAAACTCCTTTTATGAGCATTTTAGGAATCTTGCTGTGTCTAAAGAGGGAAGAAACTTTTGCTACTTTTGCATCATAACATTAATCCAGGCTGGATACTTTCTAAAAATTCTTCCCTTCCTGGCTCTAAGATGCTCAGTCATTTATATTTAATGAACTTTGCTGTGGACCTATATGCCAAACCAGTGCTGCAGTGTTAAGTGGTGAATATGAGAGATTATAATCTTGGCTACTACATGAGACTGCAATTAAAGTAATCTTCAGCTGCTAGTTGCTTTTTCTTATCAAATGGAAACATGACATTTCAGAGGCTGTTAATTCCCAGCCTTTGCTGCCGTGTTCTCTCTCTGATGCTGTGCTAAGTCAGAAACAAGGCAGGAAAAGTTACGCCCACAGGCCTGATGCAAAGGTTAAGCTCAACCTCCATGGAGTTCCTAAATCAAGGGAAAAGTTATGATTGAATTTGGGCCATTATTCAGCACAGGAAATTGGCATTTTTATTAACTCAGTCTCACGAGTGCAACTGCAAACCCATGAGTTAGAACACAACAGCCAAAAGTGAGTCTCCTTTCCTGCTTCAGTCTGGGACCTGCAGCTTGGACATCGATGGCAGCACACAGCAGCCCCATCCTGCTCAAGGTGCAGGGCTGGGCCCAGGAGGAGCTTCACTGTCCTAAAGGGCAGTGGAACAGCCCCAGTGGTGAGGAGCAGCTAGGTGGCCCCTTTTGGATTGCAGTGTTGGACTTAGTGCCAGTGTGTTATTGAAGTAAATCCTGTTTGTAGGATGCAGGCTGAGTACTCTCTGAGTAAGGGTCAGGGGCAAAGAGCACATGGCAATTCAGCTGGGTGGAAAACCCTGGGCTCACTGAGTGGCACAGCTGAAAGTGTCACAGTGTCCTGGTTTGACATTGGCCAAACACCAGGAACCCATGAAAGAAATGTCTCACCACCTTCTGCTACAGTTGGGCAGATGAGTTGAGATAAGGACTGGGAGAAAAACACTCTAAGGGCAAAATAGGTTCAAATTTAAAGGCATAAAGTAAATTTATTATTACCTGAGTCAAAAGAGGATAATGAGAAGTAAAATAAGCCTTTAAAACACCTTTTCCCCCTCCCAGCACTCTTTCTCACCAACAGCACAGGGAGACAGGGTGTGGGGGTTTTGGACAGTTCATCACCAAGATTTTCTGTCTGCTCAGGGAGAGGAGTCTGATCTCTGCTGTGCTGTGAGTCCCTCCCACAGGCAAACAAGTGTTCCCAAAACTGTTGTGGCGTGGGTCACTCATCCACAGGGCGCAGTCCTCTAAGGGTAAGCCACTCTGGTTTGGAAGCAAGGCCCCTCTCTCCATCTGTGGAAGCAGGAGCCTCCAGCAGCAGCTCCTCATCATCCCTGGAAAAAAAGTGCATGTGTGTTGTTTTGATTTTCTACTTAAACATGTCATCACAGAGGCATTAGCAACCTCTCTAATTGGGTCAGCAGCATGTCCATCTTCAGAGCCATTGGCTTTGTTGGACATGGTGGAAGCTTCCAGCAGCTTCTCACAGAACCTACCTCTGTGGCCCTCCCCTGCTACCAAAACTCAGCTGTGCCAAATCAACCCAGATAGGTAATGAATGAAAACTAATTAGGCTCTAACTGCAATTGGGCCAGAAATTGCATTAATTGATACAAAAAGATATGATTAGGAAAGGTTTCTTTTTTTTTTTGAGTGAGATAGTTTGTAGATCATTAGAGTAAGAGTTAGCTTGCAAGAGGACAGGAATTTAGCAGGTAAGGGGTTTTCTTTATAACAGAGTAAAAGAAAGACAAAAAAAAAGGCTCGCTAGCTACTCATTGCTATTTCAGCCTTTTCCTTCTAGCTATTTTATCGGGTTGTAGGCAAAAATGTTTTTCTACTTTATCAATTCATAAGTAAGGGGAAAAAGTTAGGAAATGTTCATAAACTCTTGTAGTTTTCTGGAAAGCAGTGTTTTGCTAAATGTAGAAGTTTTGGGGGGCCAAATTTAAAACCAAAGAAAGAAAATTAGAAAAGTTTTAACCCTTCATTTACTAAACCAGAATGAAACTAATGGCTTCTATTTTGTTCAATTTAACCATGTGGTTTTAATTATTCTATTTTGCTTTCATTCAGCATATGTTATCAAGGGGCAAATTCTCAATCACTGAGAAGTAGATTTTTTTTTCCAGTTTTAGTCTGATTTTTAGGGAGTAAAATGAAGCCTCTTTATCAATAGAGCCCATTTACACTGCTGTCTGTTTTTGCTAGGGCCAAAATCTAAGGATTTGTGCTTTTTAAAATTCAGAGGTTACTGTTATAAAAAAATACATGGGGAAAGCATCTAATGGCTTTTGCATTCTGAGTACTGCTACTGTTTAGAAATGAAAAATGTTCTGATATTTTTGCAAAACTTCTTGGACCCCTTTGACTTAGTGTATATGGGAAGAAAATATTCCAGTTGTCTGAAAGTTGCACTGTTTCATGTGAGATAATGGCAAAGTGCTATTATTGCTTCTACTAGTAGTATGCTACTTCCACTAATAACACACTAGAATAATTGGTGTTTTGGAACAGAAATAATATATTCAATAGGCAAATAAATGGTATTTCACTGGTGGTTTAAATGTCTACTTTTGAACTAGACTTTATAGAGTTTTTGGGGTTTTTTCCCCAGTAATTAAAAGAGTAAATCTGATTGATCATGCAATTGAAAATTGTATCATTTATATCTTAATTTATCATAGGTGTGTACAGCTGCTATCCTATCTCGGCAAACACACTGCCTTTAACTTCTGGAGACTTATAAGGTATGACCCAATATGAATATTTTATCAGTCTAAATCAAACTTCTTTCTTTTCTAGCTTGAGTGTTACAAGTGCATTGATTGTTAAGCCCCTCAAATGGACTGTAATACAACCAAGATGGGGGAAAACATTTATAAAAGCTTCAGCTTGCTGCTGTGTTTATAAAGTACTTCAAAGTAAAATCAAGTGACCTACATACCACTGCAAAGCATCAGTTCAACTGAATTGTACAATGAATATAAAAAAATAATATGGATTTATTTTTTTTAATGGCCCAGCTATTCATAGTTTATTAATCTGAGGAGGCTAAGCACACACTAGATCAAGTGAATTTTTGTAACTTATGAGTGCTCATTAGAAGATGAGTTGCTGAGCTTACAGGTTTGAATACTGGCAAAGCAAATAAGCACTTACACGTGTTAAGATATGTACTGGTTATGAAAATTTACATGTGCCACACATCTTTGCCTGCTACCATGTGCCTTGCAGTGTCCATGTTCTAAGTGTGTTTCTACACAGGAAGTAGTGCCTTGATTGAAACAAGCAACTGCTATTAACTTTCTTTGTTGTAACAGACACAAAAGGTTCCCTTTCCATCCCAACTCAAACCCAACTGATAAATCAGATATTAACAAAATCCAGCAAACTGTCCAGGATCAATTAATGGAATAGTCTACAATGGCCTTCATGCTACTGGCAAGTAAAAGGAAATGGGTGAAGAAAAAACATACGTAACTTGCTGATGATGGATTTCTGTATGCAACCACTGCTGTTGGATTACAGGGTGTTCCCTCTTTCTTGATTGTTAGATAGAAAAAGGATTTTAAAACCAGTTGAAATGATAATGGCTTCCATGAAAAGAGCAAAACCGTGAACATAACTGGTACTTACTTTTCCAGTAGTTAATGACAGAAACCATTTTTTTTTTTCCTCAAATGCTGAGTTCATGAATCTAATTCGTTTCTATTGTATTGCAAGATGTCTAACCATGTGTATAAAGGATGTTACATTTTTGGTCCTATTATTAGTGGCAACTTTTTGGTTTAGAGAAGTGTTTGTGATTTCTTCTCTGAGGTCCTCATACTGATTCCTGGCATTTGTATACTGTGCATCATTTCTTTAGATATTTTTCAGCTTTTCACTCCGCAGCATCTTTCTTATGGGATTTCAGAAGAAAAAGCAAAATTGTAAGATTTTTTAGGACAAGTAAATTAGCAGCATTATCACTTTGAGATTGTCAGAAAAGGGTTGAATCTCATGAAAATGATGATAGGAAAGCTAAGCTTCACTGATTGCTATGAAGAGCCCTGCAGAAAGTGTCAAACAATACTTCTCTGATAGCTGCTTATTTGATTTGGAGTCATTCACTTCTTTTCTCTGTGGAGGTAAACATGACAGTTCTGCTGTTCTTATTAGCAGGGTAAAAAGCTCTGAAAAAATCCAGTCATATGCAATTACATTCTACCCTGTTCTTGTGCATTTATTGCTCTGGTTTATTTCAGTTTTTGATAGAAGTTATTTTTCCTGGTCTCTAACCTGTTTTATGTATAAAAGTTCCTTAGTTCATTCAAATCTGACAAAGTAGGCTAGCATTTAAGCAAATTATTTTAGTTCTTATTAGTCAGCATTAGTACCAGTTTCTCTTTTAGAACTTGGAGCCCACCTAAAACACACTCATCCCACTAACAGGAAATCTTAGAATATACTTTTCAACATCTTTAAAGCTCATTTTCCTAATTCATTTTTTGCCTAGCATGTGCTAAATTCTTTATAATTAAGGCATGATTATAGTTGGCATTCACCCACTCCTTCCCTCAAAGCACCAAACCCAAGGAGCTGCTGCCACTGGAAGAATGGGGTCCCATTCTTTCCTTATTGGATTTGGACATTTTTAAACTTTACCATCGTGGAATGAATTCTAATTTGTCTTTTTAAAGAAAACAAACAAAACCCCCTACAGCAATTGCTAAAATTTCTTTCATGCACAAACCTTATGTCAGCAACTTCTTCAGAGGTGGCAGTTGCCTTAATATAATGAGACACTTGCTGCATGCTTCTGCTCTAAGTGTCTTTGAATTGCTGGGATATTGGCAAACCTGTCCAGTAGACACTTAGCTTCTCTTTCTCTGGTTCTAGTTCACTTCACTTAATGCTGAGTCTTCTGTTTTCTCTTGTCATTTGAGAATCTCTTGTTCAATGGAAACTTCCTTTTGAGACTAATTAAAATTAAACTAAACTAGTTATTTTCTTTGAAGCAAACACGCTATAAAGAATTGCACTGTCTCATTAGTAATAAAGAGATGTCTGCCTTGCCAACTGAGGTTTTTGCAGCTGATCTTAGTGTAGTTATAATATTTAACAACTGTGTATATTGAAGATTGCTTTCTTGGTATTCTCCAGGCTCCTTTTCTTTGCATACACCATTCCATACCTGTAATTATTGCTGTTGTGGTGAGGTGATGAACAAGCACTTGACAAGTGCTGAAATGAACCCTTTCTCATTTCTTACACTAATTTAATATACCCTAAAAGAGTAACAACAGACAGATTGTATAGTCACATTCTGAGTTCTTGTTGATGCCACGATGCTGGGTGCTGTAGATGCATAGTACTTGCAGGTAGGGTGGGTATAGGTTACTGTCTTGATGTGGTGCAGAACCATAGATTCCTTTGCCTTTTGTCCAAATGTCTCATTTTAATTTTTATTTTCTGGGGGTTTGGTTTGTTTGTTTCTTGTTTGGTTGGTTTGTGGTTTGGTGTTTTGTTTTTTGTGTGTTTGTTTTTTTGTGTTTTTTTTTTTTTTTTTTTAATTAGGGAGGCTCGTATTATTTTGTTTTACACTAACCTGTGACAAAAGAAAAAACTGCTTTGTCTAATGTCACACAAGACTGTGCAGGGAGACTCTGCTCAGCTTTCTTGTATTGCAAACCAACCTACTTTATTTCCATTATCTCTACTCCAAGAATGCAACTCTTTGTAACAGTGAGGCCAGAGGAGAGCTAGTGTCTGTGGAGGGCTTCATGAAACAAGTCCCCATAATCTTTTGTTCATTACAGTCTTTCTAGTTGCACAATTTGGAGTACAAAATTCCTTTCCCTGACCATAAGTCTAAAATTACTTGCTCCTTTTGACAACATGCTACTTGTGTTTTCTTCTTATGATTGTAAAACACTTCTTAGAGCCATTCTGAAAAATAATTTTGTCAGTTCTGTTTCAGCTGCTGAGATGTTACTGCTGTGTGCCAACTAGTATTTCTTAGCAGTAGGAAAACCTACATGAGGGCAAGAGGGATTCATATTGAGTAAAAAGTAAAATAAGTAGAAAATGTCAGTTTTTGAGGGAGGATAAACTTTTGAAGCCATGTAAAGTCTGTGCTGATTTGCTGGTTTCTTGAATTACTGTTCACAGAGTGAACAATGAAGTGGCATATTTTACTCTAAATTATTCATCATAGTGGAAATGAAAATGCACTGCAAAAAGCTTGAGACACACTAAGCAATAAGCTTTAGTCAATAACAGTTGGATGATAAACCTGGAGAAATCTTTAAGAAGCACCAAAATGGGCTGTAAATTCCTGGTTTCCAGAGAAAGCCAAGATCCCCATGCTGCAGTGCTGATCATGCTGGAGCAGCACTGTAAAGACAAGAATATTAGACATTACCAGCTAAATATATAGAAATAGAAACAATTATTTATGCCACTATTCTTATAGACAAGGAGAAAGCTTGTGTGTAATAATGTCAGAGCAAATTTAGCAAATACATTTTATAATGATACTATCTGGAGTTTTCTGATTTTTTTTTTCACATGAAAGCCTGAGATAACTTTTCTGTGATGGAATACTTTTCTGTTATCTCTCCCTTCCTCATCAGCTCTTCAAGTTTTTCCTGTAAACATGTGCCTTCTGCCTTTTCATTTGTAAAGGGTTTAATTTTGCAAGCTACCTGGGACAATAGTTTTTATATGAGGGGTTGTTTGATGCAGGGAGGCTTTTTATGCCAAATGGCATTATTCAGTCTCTGCTTTAATACTGACAACCTTCAGGCAAAGATGTATTTAAGATGGAAAATGTTTTGGACATACTAAACAGAAGACTAAAGTTAAGCAAGTTTAACATACAGGTAAAGAAATATCCATTTCTGCCTGTGGTGTTTTATTCATGATGGTATTTCCACTGGAGCTTACATATAAATACCTTTATCTGCTTCTTATCTCTAATACAAAAGGAGTTAATCTGGCATGATTTAATTTGATGCATGATTACAATTAAAAATCCTGGCAAGTTTGCAAATCTGGCAAAGCACCACTCTCCAGGTTTGGAAAATAATGTTTTCCTCTCAACTTTTGGTTTTTAACTAATTAATCAATCTCTCTTGATGTTACAAATGAATACAGTCTATAATAAGTAGTGCAGGTGACCTTCTTGAGGGAAGAATGGTGCTGCTGCAATAAGTGAGCGTCCACCTGGTTGAGGTTGCTGGCACCAGAGCTCTGCAGTGATTCCCCGAACAGTGAACCTGCACACATGTTCTTCCTAACACCACATTTGTGCCAGGGCAATGTGTGGATGTGTTTATCATTCGCTGAAAGATTCAGCCTGGTTTCACTTGTTGACTGACTGTAAGATGCTGTGAGTAATGAATTTGTGTACAGAGGTGTTGGTGTTAGGATGGAAGAGGGAGTGAGATGTGATGGCAATTCAAGAAGTGCACTTCTATCATCAGAGTTTTCTGCATTTTATAGGGGAGACCTGCTCTCTACAAGTTTCCTTTTCTTCCAGCTGGTGTCAAACACTGAATATTAACCTTATCTTTCTGGAGTTAGGACCATTGACAAATATGTCTCAAATAAGGTGACAGAATGAGGCATTCCTGGCAGCATTGGCTGATTATTAATGTTGTAGATGTGCAGATGTTTGTGGCGGGTGCTCTTGCAGGCCTATGTTGTTCTACAGGGATGGGATAAACGTTACAGTTCTGAAGCTTTTGGTCACTGAGTCCAGCCTTGCAGCTTCATGAGCTCTAGATCTTGGAATCTGCCTTTCATCAGCCTGAGGAGTTGGTGCATGTTATATGTCTCTGTAGTAATGCTGAACAAATAACAGCCATTTTAGCCGTATCTGTTTGGATTCTAGTTACTAGTTTTGCTTCTTCTCCTTTTAGGTTTTCTTGAAGAGCAGAAAAGAGGGGTTCTCCCCTTCCCCCCTCAAGCAATGAAGATGCATTCCTACAGCAATGTAGCTCATAATAAGGTTAGAGTTGGGTCTTGAAATATCTTCCTATCTCGCCCTTGGTCTGGAGACACCATTAATGAATGCTATATTTATGTTCTTGCACTAGAGAGGTGTTGATATTTAGATTTCTTTGGCTGGGTATTTTTTCCCCCTGAAAGATAGAGGAAGGTGAGGAGGAAGCTGCCTGTTGCACATTGATGAGGTGTGCAACAGTCATCTCCTCTGGAGGCTGAGGTGGGGTGGGCTTACAGTGACTCTCAGCCAGGACAACCATGACCCCAACACATTCAGTGCATGTCCCAGGTGTAAAAATGGCCACACACAGGAACAAAACTTCCCGAGAGCTGGACATGAGGTTGTTTTGCAAATACTTCCAAGGCTAGCACTACGACTTTGAAGGAGTACTTAAAAATCAAGTGAAGCAGCATGTGTGCCAACTGGCACTCATTGATTTTCCAACAGAATGAGGCCAGGAAAAGACAATTTGCAGCAGACATTTGGCTGCGCTGTGCTGGGCTGAATCGCAAGTAGGTGGCAGCAGGACATACTGAAAGCAACATGCCTCAAGGTGCTGGGACTTGGCTGGGTCCCCCTTGTATAAATAGCCCTGCTGAGTGCCCAGCATGGCCACAAGGAACATGCTTGCGTTAGTGAGCTTCCAAGCATTCTTTACTTCATAATGACTCAAATTAAAAAAATGATTGTAGAAGTTAACATTTGTAGCTTTTCTATAGTGCAGTAGTTTGTAGAAAAGCCCCCATATAGCTGAAATTCCAGGAGGGTGATCTGTCAATCTTTCTTGACAAATACTAGAGTTTAAAAAACAATCCACAGTGGACTAAAAAGAAGTAGAGGCAAAGAAAGTGAAGTTACATTGTGTTTTTTTTTTTAAATCACATGCACTATGGGGCCTATTGCTAACCTTTCAGACATTGGCTACATCAACACTAAAGGGTCTGATTACTTCAGTTAGAGATTGCAGCCAAACAATGCTGCTTTGCCATGGAATGCACAAATGCTCATAATCCATCCAGCCAATGTTTGTTACAGAAATGAAGTTCCACCTCAGTGGCCCAGTCCTTTTGTCTCTGGGTTTGGTTTTAAATATGTGATCTCTCTATCCTTTGTTATTCAATTGTACAGTGTCTCTGTATGTGTCAGGATTAATATTCATAAAGTGCTCTAGGCAAATTAACTATCCACATTGCCAAATTGTCATGTCTGACTCCTTTACCACCATTAACAAGGAGAATTGAGTACTCGAGATTTGACTCTCCTGAGTTCCTGCTTTGAAGTAACATGATGAACCTATTTACAAGTGGAAACATTAAGTTTCTGACATACACAGGCATATCCATGTAGTCACCTTTTCATTTTGTTATTCCCCTGGTATTACCCTTGTCCCTTTGAACCCTGTGAAATGCAGGCTGCTTGACCAAGATAATTGCTCTTGAACAATGCTGTTTTATTAACATGCACATCAGCACTACAATCCAGTCCTGCTGGGGCCTTGCTGCAGTATGTATGAGAGGTACATGCAGAGCAGCAGAGAACAACCCTAAGAGAAGAATTCAGATGCCTGCCAGCTTGCTTTTTTGTTAGGCATATATCAAAACTCTTCAGTTTACCAAGCAAATGTGAAGCCTTCAAGAGTATAAACCGGGGGTCAAAGTAAACTCTTGCACTAAGATTGTAGAAAGGATTTTCTGTTCTGCAGATTTTCTCATCCATGCACATTAGAGAACAGATGTTTTTTCCTCTGCCATTGGCAAGGAAATCCACCCTGTTTAATCGTGTTATTATCCTGTGACTCAGCAATAGCTGTGCTATTGTATCTCAGTATTCTGGTTGACATTGACTGCTTAATCTCCAGCATAAAATTTCAGCAAGTCTGGTAAGGTCAGCTCTTCTTAAATGAACAGCTATTTCTAACAAGTCTATCTCTCTTGATGGGGCACAAGAAAGAGGTGGAGCAACAGAAAAGTTATTTTAATGTCCTTGGGAAGGTCTTTCTTAGCTTATAAGTACCTCTCAGAACTTCTCATCACAGACTTTTGATAAGAGCTGTAGTCTGGAAAAATGAGCACAGACTTACTCTTTGTCATTCTTTCAGATAGCATCAGTCTGCAGTATTAAATAGTTTTATATCAGTATATATCTATATATAGTTAGTATGGTTAATAAATTTTTAAAAGCACAGATTTAATAGATGTAATCAAGGTCACAATCAGGAGCACCAATAAGCATTTATTCTGCAATGTTCAGACCATGGAGAAACCTGCACTGGTGTTTGCTGCAGGATCTTGCAGGCAGAGCATATTCAAATGGAAGGACTGATTAGTTAAACAGGATAAGGGTATCGAATGCAATGAATAATGGCAGTGAAACAGTATCCTAACATTATTCTTTCATTTCATCATGACCTTTGGCTCAAAAAGACAGTAGACCTTATTCACTCAGCTGGAAGCAGCAGAAATTTTAAGTGTATGTGAGAGTGTTTTTAAAATTGGGGATTGATAAAAGATATGTAAATCTGGGATTTGAACCTTTTAAAGTTCATATAAGCTAAATTAAAAGTTTGACAACATTTCAGATCTGAAATTTTCATGTAGTTCTTTTTCCAGTGGAACTGCCTGGTTTTGTGGTTTGATTTTTTTGTTTGTTTGTTTGTCTTGTTGTTGTTTTTTAGTTTAGTTTTGTTTTCTTTGGGGTTTTTTTTGTTGTTTTTTTTTTTTTTACTACTGCACAGTGGAATTTAGTGAAAACTGATCCAGTTATTTTAACAGGAGTATCACACATTAATATGGATACTCTTGCTTTCTTTTAGTGTAGTCTTTCTCCTCGGCTTTCTCTGAAATCAAATATGTTAAAAGTGTTTTGACCAAGTTTATGACTAAGAATAGTGTAATACACAGAGATACCTGGAAAAATCAAAGCAAGTGTAAATTACGATTCAAAAAGACATTATCACTATATTTCCCACTCCCAGAAAGTGAACAAACCTATTTTATAGACAGACCAGCATGAACTGAGTGCCTAGAGAAAGGCAAAGCTTTACATGGTACTTGTAAAGTTCAAGGCTACTTTGAAGACTGCAATTTCTTTGATCCTGTTGGTTTAGCAGGGAAAGCAGTAGCAGCATGCCAGGCTCTGGATAGGCAAAAAGATTTTGTGGATATCAGCAGTACTTCTTAACACAAATTCACTTACTTGCAACTAAAAAAAAGTGCCAAAGGACATTTGAGTTAAAGTTTACATTTATTTAAAAAGTTGGTAAAAATACAGGCACCTAAGACTTAAGAGCAATTAATGTTAGAGCTATTTCCCTTAATCTAGTTCACTTTACTTAATCATGACTAGAAAGAATTACTGATTGTAGCAAATTTCAGTTTGCCAGCACAGTACTTTCACTTTTGCTGAATCCCTTGTAGGCAGTAGTTCCAGTTTTTACTGCAAGTATTTTAGCCATTTCAGATCAGAACTCAGAAAGGATTTCCTAGTTAATTTATATTACCTCCTTAATACTTTATATAAGCTAGAATAGATTAGTTTTCTCCTTATTTTATGTGTGAATGGTATTGCAAAATATCTTTTTTGACGGCTTCAAAACCTTCTATTAATTTCAGAACCACTGAGTATTAGTTGTTTTGTTTTTTTTTTAGCTAGAATGGTCTTCTGTCTTTTACACGTTCTCTTCATTTTCCTTATCACAGTTTTATTAAAGAGTGGTACTGAACTTCCAGCCCACAGCTCTCTTTGCTTCTTTGTTTCTACCTGGTAGAAGAAATTTCAGGTCATAGCTTGAGTTACCAGGCTTTTCTATTATAGTATTCAAGATCGTTGTACTTTTATGACTTCATCTTTAATACCACTTTTGTATTTGAGAATTTCCTGTTTATTGTTGGTACTTGTAATTCCCCATACTCTGTGTGTAAGTCTCACTGGGGCAGGCTTTACAATTCTGGCTGTGGTATCTGTGTAGAATTCCTTGAATTTTTCATTAATTTTTTAGTTGTCAAAGCAGAACACGGAGCTTTCTCAGGTCGTGAGCAGTCAGTGTGTGCATATGGTGTAATCCCATCTGCAATGCTATATGTGGCAATCAGATTGTCACATGACCTGGAAATGATGAGTCCCCAGAAAGAACATTCATGTTCTGGAATGTTCTGATGATGTTGCCTTTTATTATCTTTAGATGGGCACTGTTTATAAAAAACTATGGAACATGGAAGTTCTGCTTGACCCAGATCATCATCTGGGTCAGGAAAAATTATTTGAAATGTTGCTCAAAATTCAGCATTTCTTGTATCCAGATGGAAAACTAAATATGTTAACAGTTCTTATTTGATTTGATATGCCTAATTACTTCTTTAATTTGTTAAGTTGTTACACAGAACAATTTCGTGTGGTGTACATAAGATAGCTGCATAGGGTTAGGTAACAGGTGATATTTTGTCCTTGATTTACAAAACTAATGCAATTTTAATCTTTCTGATCTTCTTTCAGTATTTGACATTTTGTATGAATAAACATGGAACTTTAAACCAGATGTCAGTCTAGAGCTGATCTGCACTTAGCTGCTGATTCTCTTATGATCATAGACCCTTCTCTTGTGCAATACTTATCACCTTATTCCCTCCAAGCTCCATTCTGACACAATATCTTTGATCCAGAAAATGTGATAGTAGAATTCATCAGAGATATTTTGGATAATGAACAAATCACCTCTGCAGATGTTTTGAAAATATAGTTTTATTGCTGTACAATATAAAAACATTTCTTTTCACATTTAGCCCTGTAGAGTAGAAGAGCAGTTGTTGTTAACCCATCCTGACTGTGGTTAAGCATAGCAGAAACTTTACAAGAAGGCACAGTCCTGCTGTGAATCCAGATTTAGGATCTTGCTGATGGCCCATTTGTTTTGAATGAGTGGTTTAGATCACTTAAAGAAGCGCTGTCAGAAAGTATGAGCAGAAGTGGGCTTAATATAGCGTTGTAAAAGTGCAACTCAACGAAGTTTGAGGGAAAGTTCACTCTCTTACTGCACAGCACAGTCATTTAAAAAGTGATTCAAAACTACCCAGGCCCAAACTGTACTACAAGGTTGTGTGACACTGGGCACTCAGCAAAGATGTGCTCTTGGTCCAAGGTCTGTGCCTTGAGGAGTGACCCTGAGCGTGTCCCAGCTCAAAGGAACATCCCTGCCCTACAGCCGTACTGCCCAGTGGGGAGGGGTCAAAAAGGACTCACTGAGGCTGTTGTATTCATGGAATAAAATGTTGGCTCTTGGTTGTATTGCATACAATGGGAAAGGTGTTCTTGAGACTCCTTGTAACTAAAAGTTTTTGTCCTTTTACAGGTGAGTCTTGCAAAGGCACATGCCATTCATGCTTCAAGCTAATATGTGTTGGTGCTCACTGTGTCACTGCTCATTTGTGGGTTTTCAGAGAACAGATTGAATTTAGAGGAGTTCTGGGCCTGCCTATGGCTCAAGCCTCTACCTCCTTTGGAGCCTCTAACAATATAACTCATTGGTTAAGAGGGCAAGTGAATCTGTCACAGATCTATAGGTCTTCCTGCCTGTAATATCTGCTGTACAACTCATAAAATGAATAAACTGGTAGAAATGATGGTCAGAAACCACTTGAAATAAATTTTAAGTGCTCTCCCTCCACATGATTCTCTGTTCACAGTGTAGGCCTATCCGGTTAGTGAGCTTTCATGTGAGAAAAGAGATATTCTGCAGTAAATAGAATTTCAATTTATTCTTCAACTGGGTCAGTTCTTGGCTACAGGCAAAATGGGTTGATGTTCACTGTGTTGCTGTTGATCAAAAGAAGCTGCAGGTTATTAGAAATTGTCATGTAGGCCCTTGACAGTGACCAGAACTTCATGCCTTATGATTCTGTAATGTACAAGTAAATAACTATAAGTAGCTTCTTAATGGGTCATAAAGTATCATCAAATAACGAACTTGTGACACTCCTGAGAAACAGGTAGGGAAATCTTCAGAGTCAAGTCCCTTAGCAGAAAATACCTGACTCTTAGATAAGGAAAAATAACATGAGATAAGGAGAAGATTGAAACAAACTCTTTGCTTATCTGGGCTGGATAGAGAATGCAGGGAGAAAGAAAAGCCTGTTTTCATCTGTGAGTCTGGGCCAAGTGTAGAAGAGAAATTTAAAACTTCTAAATTAATATCCAAACAGGGCATAAATGCAGTGGAAGTATTACTTGGATCATAACATGTGCCTATGCACATTTGTAGGAAGGCGTTCAGATTTCAAGATTTCCTGGTTTTAGATTGGGTCTTCCCCACTGGTGCTTTTTTTTTCTTCCACCAAAGCTTTTCTGAAGCCAAATCACTCAGAATATCTTATCCACAGAGTGGGACATTCAGTCTGGTGCAAGGCCAAAACCCGGTGGAGTGATTTTCTTTTTGACAATTGGAATTTTACTAATGGAATTTGCACATCTAGTGATGTGTATAACATTAAATTCTGACCAGGTGACGAGGAGATGGTTTTTCCTTATGAGGGCAGTCTGGTAACAATAAAGCCCCAGTAACCTGGTCTGAGCTCTGCCCCTGCTTTGAGGAGGTGGTTGCACTAGAGACCTCCTGAGGTCTCTTTCAACCTGGTCCTGTGCAATTCAGAATAGGAAGAAGATGATTTTAAACAGTAAATGAAGCTCATCCAAGGACAAGTTCATGAATTGTCATAGTAGATTATTTTTTCTTGGGTATTTTCAAATGAGGACTTGGATATTATCTAAAAACCCCTCTAGTTTATATAAAAATTACACCAGGAAACTTAAGACTCTTTTATAATGGGATTAGACTAATTTACTGTAATATCCTTTGTAACTATAAATATTTTTCTCATTGAATATTTTATTCCAGAGTCACTTTTTTATCTTTGATTCTTGATTTTTCCAAAGACATTTCCATCTTAATGTATTTTATTATGTGCAAAAGGCACATTACTGTCTGCTATTTATTCTCTGTGCACTTTGATAGAGATTAGGAGACAACTCACATGGAAAATGCACAGAATTTTGCTGAAGTCAGTTGAATACAAAGAATTCTCATTTGTGTTTTGCTCTTGTGTATTTAAATTTACTAAAATGAGAAATGAAAATGTGACTAGTGTGGTGTGAAAGTTAAGCAAAATGTGTTTCAAACCAAACAATTAAGTTAAAGGACTTAATACATCTGTATGAAAAGCCACCCTTCAGATTCAATAAGGAGTTAAATATGGAATGAAGAACACTCATTGCTTGGCAAGTTAACCTAACTGGCTAGAATTATGAAATGAACTAAAATCCTAGCAAGCAAACTAAAATAAAGACACAGTTCAGACTAAGAGGTTAATGATGTAGTAACAAAGATCCATTGAGGAAGATTGTAAACTAGATGGTAGAGGAAAAGCAGGGTCTGGGTATATGGAACTTTTCTGGCCAATGGCATTGATGTGGGAATGTGCTTAGTTTTGCCTCTGTTTACAAGGTGGATGAGGCATTTTTTCTGTCTTTATTCTGTTACAGGCTGGTGGTAAAACAGTCTAGAAAGCTGTGCTGTGTCAAGCAATGGATATTTCAGTGTAATGCCAGTAGTAGTGTAGGATGAGACAACGGAATGATCTTACAGTGGGATAACTGAGAGAGATTGGGAAAAATTTCAGGGGTCTTCAGAGGTATAGGCCTAGCTTGTGAATTTCTTGCCACAGACTAAAAATAATCTTCCAGTGGAGTAATGTGTGTTCCAAACCCATCCTCTGTGTTAGCCATACCTAAAAATCAGATTCATTTCATGTGGGACTGTCCAAGATCCTCAGTTTTGTAGTTGATGTTTGGTACCCCATGAAGATGATCTGATGCCTTTGTGTAGGATTGCTCACTAGAGAACAGAATGACTACAGTTTAACTGCTATGAATAACATTTAAGTCAAGGCAGCCTTTAAAGTAAAAGTGAAAATGGATTTATTTTACTCCCGTGAAAAAATTTCTAAAGCAGTTGTGTTTAGAGACTGTGATGCAGGAAATAAACAAATACTTAGAGCTTTATGGAGGCTTGTGGCTTTTATTTAAGATAGTTTCTCAGTTCTCTTCTATTACCTGATTGTCACATTAAGCTAACTATAAAGATGTTTCACACAGCTCGTCTGGGGTTGGATCCACTTATTTCTAAAGCCCCATTATTGAGCTTGTTATCTACAAAATAGATACCAGCTTGTGATGAAATAGTCTCCTTTACATTCCTTTTTCTTAGCTGTCTCTTTCTGTTTAATACAAATTCTCTCTTAGGTCCCCACTGATTGCAAGTGACTCAATGGCACCCTGAATTTATGTCCTGCCTCTTGGGTTCTGTATGGTGCAGCTTCCCTGCTGCCACATATGGGGTTCATATCTGATTAACCTATAAATAAAACTACTTGCACAATGAAAATATAGATCTTTGCTTGGATGGGTTGACTTGGATGCCATTTGTATCAGATCTGAGTGTATGACAGTTCATGTTCATATGGGATTTAGGAAAAGGTTGACTTTAAAACTGTTTTATTGTAGCAAGATATAATTAACCATGATTCATGCAGGTAACTTCAAGATATTCACAAGCTCTAGTCATATTAACAGACTAGTTCTTTTGAGGATGTCAAAGCATTAGTTATATTGCTTGCTGAGTCCAGGGCCATGGTAAGGAATTAGTTGCATAATTTTGGTAGTTTTCTCACTAAAACAAAAGAGCTGTTGCTCTTTCATTATATGTGAAATAAGAAAAAAAAGGTACTTTGTCACGTAGCATTATCAAGAATAACCTTTGTAAGTGTGTGGTCATGTTGGATTGGAAGTTACAAAGAGAACAAAATGAACATATGCTGCTTTCCACTGTTGACAGTTAATACATAATGTGGTAATGGTTGAGAAAGAACTGGCATATTTGGCTGCATTGACTAAGGAAGGAAAATACCTTAAATTTGGATATTTCTTCAGTACCTTCCTTTCATTGGGAAGCCTGATATTTTAAAGAAATTCAGTTTCATATGATGGAATATTTTATTAGCCACTAAAATGTGAAAGGTCCTTTGGATTAGAAAGCTGAACACACAGAATACTAATGTACTCTGTCTTCTGCTCTGCACTGCTTGTTTCAGAGCTTGGGAAATTGTGTATTTGACTGGCAAACGAGGCATGGTAAGATTCAGTGAGCAAAAGATGAACGTGATCCAGTGTGGCTCAATGGAACAGCTCGATCGCAGTTTGAACACAAACAATTACAAAAATTAGTATCATTGTATTACTTGTGTTCCAGTTTTGATAACAAGACAACATTACTTTCTTCCCTTTACCAGAGAGTTCTCAAGATAGTTAAAAAGCTATTATTTTGGTAGGAATTATTATTGCAGATTTATTACTGTAACTTAAGTATTTCAGAGTTAACGAAGAAGGACCTACCAATGTAAATTTTCTTTCTTTGTGGGTAGTCTATAAAGAGATGTTTGGAAACCAGAGCAGAATCCAAAAAAGGTCTCAAAAAAGACTCTGCCGATCCACTGCTTTATTTTACTGCATTTGTTACACCAGGAGTCATTACCTAGGTCACAAAGCCATTGCTAAATATTAACCTCTTTCATTACCTCTATCATACTTACTCATGCCCTGCTTATGAATGTCTATTACCTCTGACCAGACCCATTTCTTTTCTACAAATCATGGTGATATCTAGGAGGTTATTAAGCTTATATGCTTTTATTCAGAAAGTCAATTTCCATTTAGAGAGTATAGCATTTATTGTTATAACACAAAGTAATTTATCTTTAAAGGATGTCATGTGTCATTGTGAGCTTTCTGGCAACTCTAATGCTACCAGTTATGAGGAATAAAAATTGCTCTGGTGGAAGAAACTGAAAATTCTAGTATAGCAATATTTAAAAAAGGTGCTCAGCAGATATAAAAAAAATCAGAAAGCGCTAATTTAAATTAATATAGTAGAAATTTTGGACACATTTAGTGGATCAGTTTTTATATGAGTTTTCTGGGATCATGCATTGCACAGAGGTTTTTTTCTGCTATATATCAAGTTATATTTGCTACTCAGGTAGATAACAGTAAATGTTATAAATGAGACCAAAATCTTTAGTAAAGATTTAAAAATATTTCTTCCACCCCGCTGCACCCACCAAATTACTTTGACCTAGTTCTCAAAGCAACTAGGAGAAAATATCATGTCATAGTTAGGAATTTTAATCTATTCATTAAAGTCTACAGGGAATATATTTTAAGGAAAACATAAGTTGAATAATTTATTAGAATTGCTTAACATTTATTTCATTTGGAGCAGAATCTGAGGTCTTCAGGGTACATGTGGAGATTTTTCAGTTACTTTATATTCTTTCTTTTTTTTTTTTTTTTTTGACTGAAAGGAAAGCAGGAGAAAATGGACTTATGTCCTTATTGATGCCTTGTCTTAAAGATGTTTGCAAGGTATAGTTGTCTCTCAGTTGGACACTCTCCAAGGGTATCCTCTTTTGCTTTCTGTTTTTACATTATGCAGCACTGGACACTACAAAATACTAGGGAACAAAATAACCTTATAATAGGTGGGACATTACTTATCATATGTACTGTCTTGGTTATTCTTTTATCCCAAAAGCAGGAAAGAACAGAAGCCTTCAACTGCTGTTTAAGAAAATTTTTAAGCTTTCTAGAATCCTAGACAGAATCTACCAGAAGATTTCTCAGACAGTTTTCAAAACATTGACACTAATTCTGGAAGTTTTTAGAAAAGAATCTTTCTTTTAAGATGCATCTTTGATACATGGGAACGTGTATTCATAAGGCAAATCTTATAATGTACAATAAATAATCCACATCAAGTGGTTGCTGTGGTTGGAACTATGAGGTTTGTCTCTCCCTTTCTTAGAGGGATTTTGCAACCTCAGACTCTTACACAGCCTTGTGGGAATATAAAACTTACCAGACTCTGGAATTATGCTAACAGTAATGAAATTGAGAAAGTACCACTGTCATTTTCTTAAAATGTTTTTTCATTTGTGCCATTAAAATAAAGAAGGGAAAAGAGCTTTCAAATGTGAATAAATTCAAAGGTCACATTCCATCCACTGCCAAAAACAGAGTGCCCTTTTCTGATGTCTGTTGACTTTTAAGTTCTTGATATTTCTTTTGGCAAATCCCACTTTGAATTCAGTTTTCTTCACAAAGCATAAGAAAATTGCACATGTTATGTGGCATAATGAAGCATTATTGTAGTTCTGACTTCTTATTACAGGCCTGAAAGTGAATTTAGCCAAGGCAAGCAGGCAGAAGTCATTATCATCTGATAGCTGCTAAAGGTCACAAATGACAGGGCCATAGGCATTCCTTTCATTAAAATAACACTGCAGTTAAACTAGAAACTGCTTTATTTTAGTGCTTGAAAGAAGTATAAAATTCAAGTGCATAATACCTCGAGGATAAGAAACAACTGTCCTTAGCTTGCAACTAAAACATCTCAATGAACTTCTGAGCTTCTGCAGCAAAATCCAAGATATTCACCTTCCTTCCCATTTTCCCTCACTAAACTTTCTCCTCTCCTACTCCTTTCCTGCAGTCCAAGCCACTGCTAAATATCTTATGCTTGATGAACATCACCAGTTAAAACTTAGCATGCTGTTACAGGACACCTTTTAAGCTGTTGTGAATACTGTTGATTTCATGCCAGACCTTGAGAGCTTATATTATGCTTATGTTTTTGTTTTAAAAGTACTCCCAAAGAGCAGTTGACTATCTCATGGAGTGTGGGAAACTGAGATGACCCCTCACAGAGGATGCAGAATTGATTATGATGGGATTTTAATTACACGACAGCTACTGGATCTCTGAATCTCCACTGACAATGAAATCAAGTCCTCATTGAGTAGGGTGAAGATTCAGCTATTAAAATTTAACAACCACAATCTCTATCCTTGTCTTTAAATGAAAATTGGCTTAATATTGATAACTTGAATTTTAACTCTTTGTTCCACACTGTACTACATTACTGCAAGTAGCAAGGTGGCCTGGCCTGCTTCTCCACTGCCCTTTTTTGGCCTTACTGAGCTAAGGATGTGATGTTGGTTTGTCACCATGTTGGCCCAAACATCATCCTGGCTTTTTTGGATAAAGACTTCTGTAGCAAAGCAGGCAGTTGAAAGCAAATTAAACTATTTTCCTCTGCCTGCTTTTTCTTTTCCTTAATGATCTTATCTTTCTACTGTGGCTAGACCTATCCTAGCTGAAGGTATCTTTGATTCAGGGAGAATTGAGATTTCATTATTTGGTTTTTCTGGGGAGAGGGAGTGTTTCAATGTTTTGGATTTTGTTTCCCCCACCCTATTACATTAAAAGACTTAATGTAAGCCATATGTCTTATGAAACAATAGACACGTCTCTCTTGTCTAAATGGAAAAATCACAATTCTCCTTTTGAAAGTAGAGATGATATTTTCTGTGTCCCTCCTCTCCACAACTCCATCTTACCCAAAGCCATTCGCCAAATCCTGGACTCAGGTTGTCAGAGCTACTAGAATAGTCACAATTAAGTTTTTCTAAGAAAGTACTTGTCTGATAGGTCTTGACTTTTGTTAATTTTCCATGTAAAATATTTAATTCAAAAATGTGTAAAGCACCTTCTCTTAATGTAGAAGTGATCTTGCTGTAAACTTTTTGCTCACAGCCTCCAAGTGCCTTTTCTGTTCAGAGAAGCTTCATTGTGTAATAGCTGTAATACAAAACACTAAGACAATATTTCAATGTTATCAGACCTCTGATATTTCATTCTGGTTTTGCTTACTAGACGTTTCTTTTAAGTATAATTGATGTGAGGTGAGAGAAAAGAAAGGTCTTAGGGGGTGTTAAAATTCAGAAGAGGGAAACATAAGCACAGTGTAATAGAAAAGATTCCACTCTTTCAACTTCTAGCTTGTGTGTACAGGAAAAGTCTGTGAGGATTTTATTTCTGTGACTCTAGGCAATCATGTACTAAATTTTCAGTGTATGGGGATGGCAATATGGGGTATTTTGTTTTATGAGAGAAAGGGAATCCAAAATGTTTAGAACTAAATCATACAGTTGTTCTAGCATGTCCAAATGGTTTCACAGGAGAACTGGGCAAGTATTATTCAGATTAGGTTAATTCTGTAGGACTCAACCAGCATGAGTGCTAAGAGGAATTTTTTTTACTTCTCTTCTCATCCTGTAGCAATGAGTGGACAATTTTGCTAGCAAAGCACTATCTTTGCAGCATAGGCTGAACACAGAATATTCTGTTCAGTTGTGTCAATCTGACTTTTCTGCCTAGATCTGAACTAAAAAAGAGAGAGATTAATTTCTAACTACATATTTAACCTTTGGCAAAATGAAGATGGAATTGTCAAGTGGGCCATGTAAAGATCTTTACTGAAGGTTAATTGCCTGTGCTGTATAACTTCCTGTTTTACTCTACCTTACATGGCTTACTTAAAATCTGAAAGGATTGATGAACAAGTATAATGGCTTGGACATCAGAGAGGCTTTTTCAGTTTCTCTTCATTCAGTGAGAACAATTAGGCTGACTTGGTCTTCCCTATGCTTCTCTTTCCCAGTGGTGTTTGCCCAAGCAGTCACTGAAAACTTTCTGTCATTTGCTCAGACACATGGAGAACAGGTGCTGAACCCAGAGTAATGTTCCTTCAGATTTTTTTCTGGATATGTCATGAGGTCACTGCAGTCCAGTGAGAACCCAGGTGCAAAAATCTCCAGCAGCTTCAGAAAAGCAGAGTGCTTTTAACCTGCTTACCCAAGGTGTTACTTCTGTATGATGATCCCATGGTAAAGCCATCCCAGTGGGGTTACTGCGCTCTGGAGAAATGTGTTTAAATTGTTATTTAATTTAGGGTGATTCATATCAGTAAAATCTCATGTAACAATTCAGTTTCTCTGACTAAACTAGCTTCCATTCATCCTTGCTGCTAGAGAATCCAGTGCACCTATCACCCAGGGATTCTTCCTTTCCACTCTGATAGAACTGAGTTTGTCAGACTCTGTTCCCGGTCCCAGGCTTTGGTGTGCCTGGGCCCAGCCAGATGCAAGGCTCCACATTTGTGTGCAATAGGTTTGCACCCAAGGACACACCGTCAAAATACAGCTGGACACACAAAAATGATACCTGGCTGCATAGTAGCTTGATCCTGGGTCTACAGGCTGATAAGCAGGGGAACACCCTTGTTCTGGATATCCCTGATCCTCTCAGGGGCCGCATTAACTTCAGTGGAGTTCCCACAGCTGCACACAATGGGTGTGGACCCCGGCAGTTGGTCCCTGACAGCTGCTGGGCACTTGCTCTTCAGACCCACACTTCCCCATCAAGTGGTACTCAGAGCTCCTGTGCTACTTCAGCACTTTGTTCTGGTTCTATTCTGATGTCTTTGTGCTCAGACAACTTTGATGCTCATAAATCCATTAGATACCAAGATCTTATGAATAAATAAGCTCTGGCAGGCTATCACCTGGAAGAGACATGATTAGTTTTATTGCTTTGCTCTGGCTCTCACAGAATTTGACCTTGAGTTTGTGGGTGGTTTGGGATAATATTTTCTGAATCTATGACTGAAAACAGATGAAATGAAACTTAAGGTGAATTCAACTCAAATTTTATATTAGTTTATGTAACCAGTTCCCTAAACACTTAAGATTCCTAGTATTCTAGCTCATCTCCAAATGGCAGTTTTAAAGGGGTTTATTCCATGTTCTGCTGCCCAGAATATGCAGCATGGTGGGAGAAAATTCTCCTTGTTTTCCTTTCTCAGAGTTGGATATGACAAACAATTAATTTATGTTGAAGTACAAACTTTGCATCCAGGTTTTGATGGTTGACAGAAAGGGATACTTGAAGACAAAGCCCTGTATTAAAGGATCTCTTATCATTATGAGAAAAATATTGATATTACTGGGACTGTCAGTAGCATAGCTAGATTTGCACTGAGCTGTAGGTGTAGAAGGAGGGATTACAGGTGACTTTGCCCCTGATAAGTCACAGCTGTATTAATTACCAAAGAAGAAAAACAGCCTTGCCCTTAATGGGTTGCAGCTGTGACTAATAAAGATAAGTAAATAAAAGGGGTGGGGTGGCCAGTCAGAGGAAACCTTGAGAAGGAAGAGGTGGAAGAAGAGCAACTTGAGGAGGTAGAGGAGCCTTGAGGAAGAAGGACCGATCCCGAAGGACACAGAGTTGCTGCTGCAGGAGATCTGCTGTGAGGTCAGTCTGGGTCTGATAGTTACAGCTTGCACTTATAGTTGAGATGGGTAAAAGCCTGTGGTCAGAGGCAGCAAGAAAATATTTGCAGTCATATTCCAGTAGGAAATAACCAGTAGTCAGTCTGTCAGAGAAGCCAAAAGTAGGAGCTCATGTAGCTAGAGTCAGGGTGGGTAAGCTGTAAAGAAGAATAAACCAGGGCCCTTCTCCCATTGTTATATTGACAGTCTGTGTCTTGGCTCATTTCTACCCCTAATGAGAGGCCTGCTGCAATACTGAACTTAATGTGGTGGCATGAGTCAGGTGGAGAAGGAATATTTGCAATTACAGGGAGGTTAGAATCACAACTTCTGAGGTCAGAAAGTATAAGGATGCTGGTGGAATACTTCCCCTAGGCTGTGAATGTGAGGAAGAAGTGAATAGATAACTAGGTGATGTTCTTGCTCTCACTTGCTTAACTGAGGAACACATAGTAATTAGAATCCCTTCATTTGTGGAACAAAAACCTGTTTAGGCAGTCATATATGCCTCTGGCAAGTCTTCATGAATCATTGTTCCTAAGTATAAAAGCATAGGTGCTATCTGTAAAAAATTTTCTTTCATCAGGTGAATCATATTAAAAACAAACATTGAGAGCCAGGTCCTCAAGTCTGTTAGCTTTCCTTTCAGCAAGCTTGACCTTTTTATTCCCTCAGATTTAGCTCATATAAAATGCTAATGGTGTATTATTTGTTCTCTGTTTAGTTCTCTTCAAACTCAACCCCATTAGTAGAACAGTATGAATTGCACAGAATGACCAATTACTGGAGCCAGAAGCCTGACTGTGGCCATGGATAAACTCATGATTCCAAACAGCACTGTCACTGTATTGAAGGTCTTTCTGTGGATTGGTGAAAGTCTCTTAAAACAACTTTAGAAAGATCATTCAGACACATTTTCCTTTGGCTCTGCTGTAGTCTTCAGGCAGAGCTTCTAGCCAAGAACTTTTGACCCCTACTGCTGCTGTGATGGCACTTTTGAAAGCTTAGTTCAAGCCTTCAGTGTCCCTGGGTCCACTGAAGTTAATTATGGGGAACTACTGTGTGAAAAAGAGTCTCCTTCCTTGTTTCAGCATAACATTTATTGGTCTCCTGGGATGAGGGAAGATCATGATGGCATATTCAGGTCACTTCCTTGACATAGCAGCTGTAAGCTTAACTTTTAAAAGTTTGACTTCAGCTATGAGTTTTTATTGGCAATTGACAGTAGCTAAAAAACATGATTAAGTTCTCACCCTCTGCCAGCTTGTCTTCCTTAATTTACACTTACTGAGATAAGTTGACAGCAGTTTAAATTCAAAAAAATTTGCTGTCTTGGACTATCACACACAGTTCACTTAAAAGTGGCCTAATCCTGAAAGACTTTGTAATAATTTTTTGTTCAATGCTAATATCCTTTTTTCTGTGTTAAACTGTTTTGCAGAGGTCTGTTTTTGTGGAAAGAAGTTACAACTATGTGTATACTTGGATCTAGTTTTATATTATCTATATTATGATTATCACATGCTGCTACTAAAAATGTAAAATTCCTAATTAAGAAAATATTAAAAAGACCAAAAAAAACCCAAAAAAATAATTCCAAGCCCAGACATATTTAGATATATTAAATCCATTTTACACTGCTCTGGTGTTAGGTGGTAAATTGAACAAACTCAGTTTAAGCCAGGGTAAGACACCTTGTGGCACCATTTGCTGCTTTTTCTGTTACAAATAAGTGTTACATCTTTTTTCTTGATAAGAAACTATTTTTTTAATGTAGCAGCATATATATTGCAGGTCCCACATCCAAGACACTTGGTTCAATTCTTTTTACAATAGATAAAGTATTTGTAATATTTTTTCCATTAACTAAGACAAGACAGTGAGAATGAGAAGAGCAAATACAAGTAGCAAAATGCAGCTCTAATCAATAGTGCCCACACATACAAATAGAAATGCACTAGTTTCTGCAGGGCTGCCTTGAGTCCCACAGCAGATGTTGATTATATACTGTCAGTGAACAAATAGCAGTACATTCTTTCAAAAACAAGTGTATTCTGTACAGTGCATAAAAAGCACAGTATGAGAATATGAAGAATAAGCATATTTCTTATTGAATCTGCTTGATATATTGCTTCCTGTTACCTTGCAGGCTTCGTTGTCTTTTCTCAGAGAGACTGAGGGCAAGGAGAGAGAGGAAACTAATTATTAAATGGGAGTTGGTGGTGGAAAAAGTGTGAGCCTTGGTGTTTTAAAAAGGGCAGTTAGAATAATGAAGGGATATTGCATGGAAAAACCAGTAGTTCAAGCCTCCAGTAGACGTCCAGGTTTGCTCTCATCTATTCAGGTCAGCTGCCCATTCCATAGTAGGGTAGTGCTCTTTGTCAGAGGCTGGAAAGGATTTTAGATAGAGGTTTTCATAGGATGGCTATGGGTGGAGCTAGGAGTTAGGAGCAAACATTAAGTTTCCAAAATCAAACTGGCTTTTTCTAGAGATGGCTACATTGAAGTTGTGGGAAACAGGCTTTAGACAGAGGGTGTAAGAAGTTTGTTTATAAAACTGGTAGGTTTGAATTCACACTTAGTCCTGTAGCATTAACGAATCCTATTAAATGTTGAGCAATTTGCAGATTCTGGTAAGATATGTGTAAGTGTTAATCCTCCAACTCGGACTAAGAAGAAACAACCAGGGTATTCAGGACATCAATGTGAAACCATGAAGATAAATGAGGATCATGGATTTACAACAGGAGTTTGCTTTGAGCTGTACAACACCAAGGCTTTGGCTTTAAGCAGCAGGCATGGACAGAACTGCAGTCCACTGGTACTTGCTGTTTTGCCTGAACTTGGTCTTCTGAGTGTGGGCATTTTTCATTCCTTATGTAATCACTCCGTGTTTTATTGCAGTGAACAGGCCTTAGTTCATAGACTGGTGTTTCTCTTTTTTCTTCTTCCTCTTCATGCTCCCAAAGGTACTGTCTTTGACTCAGTTAGACTCAAAGGAAATGCAATCTTTGGGAAAGCACAAGCTCACCTTCCTGCAGTCTGAGCAGCACCTCCATTCAATTCATAAGCCCTATGGTGACAGTTCTTTGTGTCACGCTTCTTATCTGCGTATTCCATTACTTAGCTGCCAAGGGATTTGCATCATTTAAAAGAAAAACAATACAAATCTCAAAGCTTTTTTAAGACTATTGTGTCTTATCAATTATGTTCAGTAACTGTGTTCAAATTCTAAAGGCAGTTCTCCTACTTGTCTGTAATTCACTGCTTTCCCTTATTAATAGTTTTAGTTATCAATTCATTCCTCTGAAAACTGTTTAGTCATAAAATATTCATAATTATAACGTTAGTGCTCTGATTAAAGTCCTGTTAATACTTCTATTAATAAAACCTTCAATTGCAAGTGGTAAAGTTTATATCTAGCTAGAATTTGTCATAACAAAATACAGATGCAAAAACTGTTTTGCACAATGAAAAATATTTTATATTAAAAGATGCTGCCAAGTCTTTTTTTTTATGATTTAACTGTATCCTATAACCATGTCAGTGAGACATTGCAGAGCAGATAGTAGAATTAAATAGCTTTTTCTTGTTAGAAGAATATCGTGTTTCCTTTTATAAACACAATTTCAGAGGCTTAATCTTGGTATTAATTCTCATCTTGGAAGGTCTTTCCATTTTGACCCTGAGAGTAGCAAGTTTCATACAGTTCTTGCCCTTCAGGTCTGGGATACCACACTTTGTGTGACCAGGGAATACATACATTATGTTGGCAGAAAGAATCTATCTTATTGAGTTTTTTTTTTCCTTTTCTGATTAAAACTCTATTTTCCTTTGACGTGCTTAGGAGTAATTTCCTTTATTTCTTACCAATCTGTGATATTAGATCAAATAATGGCTTGACAGACTGTAGTACCACGTATTTCTTTATTTACTTCTGAAAACCCCTATTTGTTTTTCTGTTTCTTTGTCAGTGGCTACTTTGTCAACAGTTTGAAATGTTTGCATACAGAGTGATTCATCCTGTGCTGCCTACTCCGTCTCACACAGGTCTCTGTGATACAAGTCCTTCTACACATCAGACAGAGCTGCAAAATCTTAAAAGAAAGTTAAATTAAATCTGGATAAAGCTGTGGTTTTATTTGGTGTCCCATGTTGAAACAAATCTGAATACAATGAAGGAGTTGGCTGTGTGCAGATCCCAGTGCATGTGCATGGACCCTTTCTTAGTCTGCTTGTGCAGATGCAGTATGTGAAGTCAATTCAGAGGCAGTTAAATTCTCCTCATAGGCCATGAATACCTAAACACATATGCAGGAGCCATATATGAGATGTTCTCCAAAAAATATATTGGGAACTAGAACTTGTACTTTTGAGTCCATGGGATGGAGTCCACAAGCGCTTTCTTCCACTCTTGAGGGTTGCAGGCTGTTGCTGATATGTCTGCTTTGATTTGCAAAATCCAGGGGTGAGATGGTGTGAAGGGAGCCAGGCTGCCTCCAGTACTGTGACTTCTCACTGGACTGGGATGAGATCTGTGCTCTGTCACATGAGCTCCCACCTATGTCACTTGGCAAGGAGCTCTGGAACTGCGTCTCAGTAGGATGAACCCAGCAGCAGAAGGTGACTGGAGCTGAAGGGAGTTACTGTCACCACCAAATCTACCTCACACTGAGACCTGGGAGAGCCATATGGCATTGCACAATACTTAAAACACATGCAGGAATAGCTTTTGTGGCCAGACAGAAAAAAATGAGCATTTCAATGGTTTCTTTACTAGGGAAAAAATAGAACATAAGCACTAAGCTGTACCCCTTTTATAATGTTGTGTTAAAAGTTTATTGGACTTGAATTATCCCAGTGCTTTCCACACTTCTGCCTTCATCAGCAGGGCCATGTTCCTAAATTACTAGAAGTATTTTTTTACATGCCCAGGTATTTATTACCATGCACTTATTCTGATATTTTCCTTTTATATAACGTGAACCTGCGGTATTAAAACAACAGACCCAGGTTTAAGTGATGACATGATTAATAATTTCTCTCATGGAAAGCTGCTTTCTGAACAAAAAGTGGTTACTGCAATGAATCTGTGAAATGATCATTATTGTGAAATATTCTGGAGGGTACTCACTTTGATATGAGCAATAGGAGCCTGGCTGATTTATAGCAATTAATTAGTGCAACACCATATGTTAGCAGACACACAGCAGATGTGTGTGTGTGTACATGGCAGAACAGAGTAGAAAATTCTGCAATTGGAGTTAAAGGAAAAGACTAAGGCAGAATCCAAGAATAGCAACTTTGATTTGTTTTGAGGCAGCTTTCTGGATGTTTAAAATGTTTGTATTTTTACAGCAGTTTATTGTTAGGTTACTTCCATTTATGTGACTTCTAATGTTATCTTGTTACATGATAACTCAGACATCTTTTTAAACTTCCACTGACTGAGGGCACATGTGCCAAAGCCTTTGTGTCACACAGCAGTTGTTCCAGGTGTGTCTATCACTTATATTAAGGAAATTGTATCCTAAGCACTAAAATATGCTTATTCTCTATGTACTTCTCTTAGAGTATTGCTAAACCACTGGTTTAAATGAGTTTGTGTTTTTCTTGCTGTAGTAAATGACTGTTAGTGTCTTCCTCTAAACCTGATATACTTGATTCTCAAACTGCTGATTATTATGTCATATCACCTCAAATACTGCCAAATCTAACTGGTTGAGATAGAAGAGTCAGCCAGTGCCAAGGCGGATCTAGCACCAAGTTGGAGTTTAAATAATAAAAGCCAATATCACTATCATTGTATTTTAGAAACTGTCTGCATTAAGAGAGTTTTAAGAGATCCATAGGGCATATGAATGAATAATTACAGCTTGTGCATCGAGCTAATTGGTAGCCTTGCAATAAAAAACTATTTTTATTTTTATAAAAGTCAGAATTGTAGTTTTCCTGGAAAATTTTATGGTGTTTTAGAGTGAGGTTCAGCCCCATGGAAGATGCAATTCCCACAAATCTCGCAATTTATTTAAAAACCAAGCAACTGGTAATCACAAGAGCAGCTTTGAAACAGGGACAAAGTACAAGAAAGGAAGTGGCTCATTTAAAGAACATTCATAACAGAACAGAACCTCATGTTCCTGAAATCTTATTCAGTGTTCCTCAAATCTTATTGAATAGCTTTTGATATGCTAGGTGTTTTTATACCAGTAGATTTTATAAATTTAAATAAGCAACAGAAAAAATATATTTGAACTATGTGACTAGCATTTCATTTTCAGAATTGCCTTGCAAGAATTCCCTGTGCTTTAACAAGACAGAGTTATGCCATCTCAATTGATCTTTGGGAAGATTGTGCCTGTGTGTATCCCTGGTGTTGTCATTTTATCTCACCATTCTGCACTGAATCTTTTCTCCCTTGTCCCTGCCTGGCCATTCCATTTTTTCTGGTGTGCCATTTGGCTCCTTGTCAACCCTCAGTTTCTTTTCTTGTCAGTTACATAGAAAAAAACTTCTTGCATAAGTAGCACTATTTAAGACTCTGTAAAAAGATGATTGATTTGGCATATAGACAATCTAAAGGAATATAGGGTTTTCTTAGTCCTTCTTAAAACCAGAAATCACATAATGCTTTCTTTTTCTTATTTTAAGTTATTTTCTGGCAAGGTCTTAGGACCTGAATCTTTAATTTTTTGGCTCTTCTTCAAGGTCATGCAATGTATCTGTCTATTCTGTTTTTTCTCTGAGGTCTTTTTTTTTTTGCCTTTTTTTCGTCTTTTTTTAATCAGTGGTTTGCTTCACCAATGGTGAAGGATCGAGGATTACCCACTCCCCACTGTGGCAATGCTCAGGGCTTGCACTGAATGAGGCACATCAGTGTTTGCTGAGTCTGAGGGGTACCAAGTGAGAGATCAGAGCATAACCACCACATCCTCAGAGACCTGCTAGGATGCCAAAATCAGAATCTTTACACCAGTATAAGAAGAGCAAGGATCCTGTGGATGGAAGGGTTTGTGGTTAATTATATGTATATCTTACATGGTTAAAATGCAACAACAATTAGATGGGAAACAGGTAACTCATAACCAACCCCAAGAATAGAGAGCTGCCATCAGTTTTGTCACTTTATGAAGGGAAATTTGAATGGAAGATGTGTGGTGTGAGAAGCCTTTAACAAGAACTTCATAACAGAAGACTAAGATGTGTTTGCTGTGTCCTGTGGGATGCCAGTGGATCCATCTAAACGTGCTGCAATGTAAGGGAAATACCAGCAGAGGTCATGGAAGCAGGAATAAAAGCATGGGAAAGGCTGATGGGCTAACAGACAATCTGTGAGGGGTAACAGGTAAAGGCTGCAAGGGAAATCAGATGTCACAGATGCAGACGGCCAAGAATTCAGTTGCTCACAAGTCTATATAATATACTGCACTAATTACAAACATAAAGTGTCACCTTCTCAGAGACAATCCAAGCAATAAAAACAAGTTATAAGGTGCATCAAACTCCAGTGCAAAATTGTCTGCTAATAAGGTGTAACTAAATCATCTAGTGGATGAAAGAATAATTAGGAAGATATTTCAAAAATTAAGTTCAAAAGCAAGGTACCATTCATGCCAATAAGAAATGACAGGTTTTTAATAAAGACCAAATTTATATTCAAGGAAAGGCACCTAATGAAGATAAATTAAATTTATTTATTCAGGTTTCTCTTTGTAAAGTTTCAATGTCTATGTATGCAAAGTTTTCATGATCATATATACTAAAATTGTTTTCATGTGGTTATTGAGTTATTGAAATTACTTGTTCTGGAGATTGGGAGGGTTAAGCTTAATTTTTAAGCAATTGCATTCTATTTATCAGGAGAAACGTTCAAAAGTCTTTTATGTAAATATATCAGACTGTATGCATTGCACTGTTATTTTTATAGGGCAAATAACAGATTAAGAAGAGATTTCAAGCCTAGTTTTTATTGTAAATAGTTTCACAGTGCTTTTACAAAAATGGTGGGTTTGTACTAAAGTAATGGAGCTTGAACCAGGAAATAGGAATCAAAGAGCAAGAAGGAGAAGTTTACTCATATCTAGCTTTGTGGTGTCTCTTCCACTACATCAACAAAATTATAAATCACTGGGATGTGAAAGTGGAATATTTTTAAATACCAAATCCAATACAGAGCAATTCTCCTAATAGCCTTTTAGTTTTTAAATTGTACTTCAATTATTTCTGTAAAATGTAATCTAGCTCCTTTAGAAAAAAAATCGTTAGTTTTTAATAAATTTGCTGAAATAATTGAACCTGAAAGAATTGAGCCAAACATTTAAACAATGTTGTCTGTTTTTAGGGCCACGTTTGTGTGCTTCTAGTTTGGGTAACATAATTTTCCGTCTTATTTACAAATGTAGAAATTTTATTTTTGGAGATTGAACTTCTCATTTTCAGGTGATGAACAAGGTTTTGCCACATTTTAGCTAGTGTTTTGATTGCTGACAAAAATAGTCTACATTTTCTATTTTTTCCTTTTATAAGAAAAGCTAAAAACATGCATTTCTGGTAGAACTGAGGTTGTGGATAGGAAGTCTGTGTCATTAGAAGATCTTTACTTACAGCAAGGCCAATTCATTATAGTATATTTTGCTGATACTGCACATGAAGAAAACCACTAGCACTTCTTTTCCACAATCTTTTTTTCAATATAACTGGTCAGCCATAAATGAAAATATACCTGGACTGTAAAATGAGCAATGAAAATGATCCCCAGATAGCTATTAAAAATTTGTCCTCTAGAATCTGTCTTGTTGTGATAGAGATGGCAAGAGCAGAATCAATTGCAAGGCCTTTCAGTAAAATGACAGATTTCAGAGATAAATATGAATATCTGGAGGGTGGAGAAACTTTAAGTTAGAAAACATAATTTTCTACCACTTCCTTTTCATATCTGTGTAGGCAGGATTGGAGTGATGGCAGCTGTCATCAAGCTTGCACACTATAAGTGGCAATATGATCTTATGAAAATTAGTATGTTCTCTGACATCTAAGGCTTCTGCTTGTGGAGTCTTTGATCCTAAGCTGTAATTGAAATTAATTACTTATAAAGCTATAAATTTTTAATTATTGCTTTTTTAAAAATTGAAATTCAGGGCTTTTCTAATGAGATTCAAGGTGATGTGTATCATAACTTGCATAAAATTAATTCTGGGAAACTCAGTGGTATGACTGGGAAAATAACCTATAAGATGTTCTCGGATAAGATCCAAAATTAAATTTTAGGTATTGCCCTGATCAAAAATGAAACTTGTCAGCTATTTTAGAGGCAAAGAAGCGATCCATTGAAAGGGTGATAAATTTAGCAGTGGTTGATAGAGTAAATCATTTAGAGTGAGAGCAGCACCAAGAGTCCTTAGGGGCTTTGTCAGCTGTTCATGGTCTATGATCCTTTTTTCCCCTCTTGCTTCTGAAGGAAGTAATGCTTTATATAATGTATATCCACATCATCTGTATCAAAGGTGTTGCAAAGCAACCAGCTAATTCCCACCTGAATTATTTTTTTTGTGGATACCTGTGTTAGGAAAAACAGTGAAGCATGAGAAATGCTGTCTGATAAACCTTGACATGAGCAGTGGTCAAGCTGCTGTGACTGGGATTATTTTCAGTATGTGTGGACTTTCTGATGTGTGATCCAAGAGTGCACTCCCACTGCAGCATCAGTACAATTCAGTTCAGACAGTTTCTCAGTAGATAGAAATGATAGAAGCCCAGAACTTTTCATGCCAGTGCTTACAGGACAACACACACAAGTCTCAGCACTTTGGTGTTTGATAGCAGTGATGCATTGTAGCACTATTGGAATATGCCTTCTAGTTTTACCTATTTCAAGAACAAGTAATAAGTAGCTGTATTTTACAATAGGAGTGTATTTTATACACTGCTATGGGTTCCACACTTGGCTTTCTACTGCCTGAATTACACCTAGACAGCTGCCCCTCTGCCTCTGCCTGTGTGATGTGAGTGCTGCAAACAGAAGGGAGCAAGCAATATATGTGCAAAAATGGAAGTTTTCAGTTTTGAACAGGGGGAGATGCAGGCAGTCATAAAGTAGGCAGCTAAACATCACTGAGGCATCGCTGGTTTTGACACCTCTCTGCCTCTCAAGAAGCCTCATGGAGGTCACAGACAAATGCTCAGCTAATTTCTTTGAAATAAACCAGAAGACGGAGATCTGGAGAGATACCTTGAAATAAAAAAATCTATTCAACAAATCTCATTAAAAAGTTTTGACCCAAAGTACATTTCATGGACTAAAATATGTGGGTGGAAAAAAAAATAGTGCTAGAGGGCTATGACAAAGACTTTGCAAAGATAGGAGATTTCTGTCACACCTTGTGATGTTTTGTGGATGTAAATTTGAGCAACTGACAAACAATCTATTAAAATTTGGGATGTTGTGTCTCTCAGAATAGGTGGAGTCAAATTAAGATTCAGCTTTGGGAGGTGGTAACATTTATTAGTTCCAGGGAGACCTGTGAGTAGAACCAGAAAAATAATTGGAATGGTGAAGAGAAGTTGCACCTATATAAAATGAAGGGTAGATTTTACAAACTGTAGATTATATTTGTCTCCAAAGAATTTCTGAGAACAATGTTTTCCATGAAAGCTGCAGTAATGATAGTTGCTTGGAACCAGTTAAAAGGATATTTTTTTTTTTTTTTTACTTTGTTTGGATTTCTTGGGGGGGATGATGGTTAAAAATTCCTTATCAGTTTGTACTGCTTTGCACGAAGAATGTGAGCTCTGCTGCCTGCATGGTACCATCCCCTCAGGGTGGGTTACTGCCTGCTATCATATGAGGTGTATTCAACTAACTCTTTGTATTAAGGTGGGAAAATAGATAGTTTTTGAAATTTTTGAAGGAAAGTTCTTGAAAAAAGAAAAGTTCTAGTTTTTGAAGAAAAGACTCCCTGGAGTTTCCCCTCCCTTTTCAGAGCAGCATTTAAAAATGGGCCAAATTTTGTCTGTTAGCCAAAAACTTTATTGTGTTAGTGACCAGAGCAGTGGGTGAGTTAGATGTCACTGGTCAAGTGAGCTGTAGGAAGAAGCTCAGAGTACTCAGTGCCTTATATTTAAACCATAAAAGCAAGTACAATAAATTGCAGCAAGAGAAAAAAGGGTCCACATAAAAGTGGCTGTGTAGCTTCATGTGGCTATTCTTGGAGTCAAAAACCTCCACCGAAACAATATTCACATTTAGGTGATGTTTTTAAGAGGATAAAAAAATAGGAATGACAAAAGTACAGAATGAGTCAGAGTTAGCCAATAGGAAAAGTGGAGGATCCACCCTGGAGGGGAATGAAATTGGTTATGACTCAAGTGTCTGATACACTGAGCTTCTATTTAAGCTCTGATTTTAATAGGGGAAAACAATGACAAGAGGTTGAGCATTTAGGCTGCAATCTGAAACCTACTGACCTTGACAAAATTATGCTTATTAATTTGAATGCATGCTGAATTAACCTTGTGATAAATAAACATAAGGACCTAAAAAAAGAACTGTATATGAAATGTAGCCTGTCAGCCTGGTGATATGCAAATGAAGAGGAGAGGACCTAGTTTATCAACTCACCATCTCTTTGTCACCCTTTTAGTACTTAGATCCTTTGTTACCAGATATAATGAAGTAAATTTGTGCTTAACAAATGAATATTGATGAGGAAATGACTCATGGTTTTTAACAATTTATAATAAAGAACATAAAGGAGGGTGCCTGATTTCATAAAGATATTACACAACCGTATGCCAAGGAATTCCTGATAATAAATCTCTTAGACATAGGGGAAAGCCACCACCTTCTCTTGAGAGCTTCTAGTACTTCCAGTGGCTTTCTCCCTGTGTTTTGACTAAAGTCTAAACTCAAATTTAGTTTCTTCCAGTTTTCTGTTTTTCATCTTTGCATAACTTCTACTTGAAGAAAATAAAATAGAAGAATTAAACGTGATATGTGAATTTAATAACAAAGGTGCTTTCCTTTTGGCTGCTTTAAAAGCAAGCTGTGTAGAAATGCTTTCTGCAACCTGAACACAGCAGGTGGTGAACAAGCTCTCTGTGTCAAAACCTCTTTACATAGAAAGTCCAACCTCTCTTTCTGATACAAATACTGTAACCAGTGAAGGGCACTGAATTTTCTTGTAGTGATTTATGACAAAATGTGTCTATTAACCATTGGGAAATGAGGAACAGTGAGAAACTTGTCATGAAATAAAGGGACAACTGTGTAGCTTTTGGGGTTTGGGTATTTTTCCCCCAATGACAATTAAAATTATGCTTGCTAATAGTAACACTGGTGGTGTTTGCAGTAACCTGATACAGTTGCTTTATTTCTAACTCATCTTTTCTTACTCATCCTCTTTTTTTCCTCTCTCAGGAAAATGATTTTGAACTGGTTTTACTAAACAAGCTATAGCTTAACAAATTCTTTAACTTTAACCAGCAGGAAGGAAGGGAAAATGAAATTATTTCTTATAGAAGCAGAATAGATGCCTTCATTTATATTAACCCATGACTATGAAAATCTTATTCCTGGTTTTGACCATTAACTAAAATTTATAGGGGAAAACCCCTGCACATGGGCACTCATCCATGAAGCAGGCTACTTCCTACCTGGCTCATAGCCAGACAACTTGAAAAAAGGCTGCCTTAGCTTGGCCCACTGTCAAACCTCTTGCTTTATCAACCATTTTAAGATGTATCTTCAGAGCACATTGAGTTTTCAAAGGAAACTGATGTTGAATTTCTCTGTCTGGGCATTTTAAAGCCATTGCTTTGTTCTGTGTGCTAATGTTTTCTATTGGTTCTGACAATCATTAATGTTCTATGAAGTGCTGCATTTATTTGCTTAATGTTATTCCAAATCTTCTCTAAACAGTCCTGAACCAGGCATGGCTGGCTGCCTGCCTGGAATGCTGACAAATATCAGTGTTCATGGATGGTCAGCAGAGCAATGAGCTATGCACCACCCTGTGTAGAACATACTGTGTTTCTGAAAGACATAAGAACAAATATATTTCTCTTTCAGGTGGTCCAGAATGTGAATGAGGTTTTTTAGCTGGCAGTAGCAGAAATAGATTAATTGGTACAGAAAATATGAGCTACTTTTTGCTTCAGGTTTGGGCAGGGGCAGAGCAGAACACAATGACTTGTTTTCTGGCAGAAAACCCCTTTTGCACCTTATAAATTAATCAGTCAGTTAAGGCTCACTGGTAATGCACTCGATTATATAGGGGGGGGTCGTCTTGTTATATGTATTATACCTGCCCTACAAGCACCCATGACTCAACTGGAAATGTATAAACTGCTGCTTAACCATTTCTATAAAATTCTTCTTCTTTACTCGTGTGAAAATATTTCTCTGCTTCTTCATTGTTTTGACTTTTTTTGCAGTTGCAGCTCTAATTTTTATTCTACTGGATAGTGATGGTGACTAAGAAATATTTCATTAGTATAATAATTTCATGAATTTTCAGAAGTACCTGGGACTAAAAATGGGCAATGAAGTACATAATTTAAACTGAAAATATTCTCAGAGACAGTTAGTCACAGGAATTTCCTGTGTTCGTACTGGTCAATTTATTGCTTAAAAGAAATTAATATGAAGTTTCTATCTAAAGATTTTTTGTGAAGGAATAAAAAAAAGAAAAAGTGTAAAAGAAATGAAAAAGAATCAAATTTGATGAGGTGGTATAGTTGGCATACTCTGAAGCTTTGATATTAGAATGGTTTGGGTTCTAAGGGACCTTTAGGATCACCTAATTCCAAATCCCCTGCTGTGGGCTGGGGCTCCTTCCACTAGGTCAGGTTCCTCCAAGCCCTATCCATGAAAACTTCCAGGGGTCTCAGTTTCAACCAACAAGACACCAGAGCTCAATGCAGCTGAGAGCAGTCTTCTTGAGAGTAGACCTTCCTAAAAAGCCAGAGGAGGCAGCAAAAGGCACTGGTATGATATCAGGTCAGAAGCCAGCTTAATCCTTTAACCGGTGATGCAGTAAAGGCCTGGGTGTGCCAGGGGCAGAGACCACTGAGCTGCACTCAGGGGTGTTGCCTCAGGCTCAGACCCATGTGAGTGGCAGCACACACACTAAATTCCCTGACCTCTCAAGATGTCCAAGTTTAAACTAGCTCGCAGCATGTTTTTTTTTTTTTTTTAAAGAAAGGTTTATTGCTATTATTATTATGTTTAGAAACACTGTATTGACTTTGCTGCAGGCAATAGGTAGCAGGATAACAGCACTGCGACTCGAGAAAGGATTGTTAGCAGTCAGTTAGAGTAAATGATTGGTGTTAGCATTCAGCTGGAATAAATGATTGCTGCCGAGAGACAGCTATACTGCGAGCTCTTCAGCTGTTCTGGTTCAGAGTTACTGCTTAGAGTTGGAGAGTCTTCCAAAATCCTGCATTTAGTCTTCCAGAGGAGTTAGCAGAATATGAGATTTCTACTCTTCTTGGGGAGTGAAGGGGGGGGGAAAATAAGTCTGTGTTTAATGTTTGGCATAAGAAAAAAGCTGTAGTAGCTTCAGCAGCCTGGGAAACAGTCCCTGCTCTACATTGTTGCATTATAAAGCTGCTGTCAGTTGTATGTTGATTAGAGGAGAAAAAGATGGTGAGAGGTTAAAGGAGAGACATGTTTGCTTGTGAATTTTTGAATGTGGTACCAAATGCAATTGGCCTCCTACAGACAGAATTCATTAATACAGAATTTTATTTAATGTTGGAGCAGCAGGAATTTACTGAAAATAATCGGGGGAAAAAATCCAGTCGATTCAACTCCTTTCACAGAAAATCTTTCTTTCAAAAGCTGCCATGAGTTTAGGGAAAGTGTAGGTCTCATAGTCGTAGAATGGTGGCCTATTTCTAACAAAAAAAGTACAAGACAGCAAATTAAATCATGCTATCATGAAGCTAGAGAGTCACTTTGTGTTGTCTCATTTATTGGGAATGAGGATTCCAATAACTATTCCAGTGAACACACAAACTATAATCGCATGGTGCTTCCAGCTTTAATCATGCAGGTAGAACACGCAGTCCTTTGCAAACTGGGTTGTGGCCTCTCAAAATGTGCACCTGTAGCTTAGCTTCCAGTGCAGGATTTAAGGAAAGGTTGGACAAGGGCAGAGGCTATTGAGTAGCAGTCTGCCAGAGGGGGGAAGATGGTTTTCTGTGAAGAATGAACCTGACTTTTCCAGCAGTGTCACCTGCCCAAACGGCCTCCAGCTACTGCCCATGTCCTGCTGCTGCAGGACAGAGCCAGACCCAGAGCTTCTCCCCACAACTGGAGGGTTGGCTGCTGCCAGCAGCTGCCCACGTGGCTTCAGGAGCAATGAGATTCTGCTGGCAGCTGCTGGAGGAACAAGGAGCAATGCACTGCTCTTGATCTGTAACCATCCACAATCTAGGTCCTGTTTCTTCAGCTGTCTCTGAGCAGGCTGTGATCAAAAACGTCAGCTGTGCAGACCCCTGGGAAGAGCTGCAGGTAGACTTCTTGGAACAGGAGTGTGCTTGAAAGATTATTTCAGGCTTGCAGGAGGCAAGATAGGAGAGAATAATGCAGGAAATCTTTAATAATGAAGTACATAAAAGCTTCAGTATATGATTTGGTCTGACAAGAATCTGTCAAATTGGAGGATTTACCATTACATCTAAGTGGCTTAATTTTTCTTTTGAACTCTGCAAGAAAATAACTGTTAAATGGTGTACATGGAAAAGTAACTGTCAGTACACAGGCTCATTTGACCTCCCTTACAAAATAAAATTATCCCTGTTACAGCTGTTGGTTTCACTGCTGTTTCCCATATTAATTTCCTGGGTTTTTTCATAAAAGGGGTTTACTTTATTTGAACTTAAAATTATTTTTCAGCCAAATATTTTTTTTAAATACAATGAATGTGCTTTTAAAGAATGTGTTGATGTATATGGCTCTGTTCTGAAACTCTGCAAGTATGAGAAGCTGGACTCATAGCTCTCCTCATGCCAGCTCAAAACCAGGTACAATATCTATAAAAAAATAGTGGTTCAAAGGCCTTTGTGAATGTACAGGATGTGTTACACACTTTGTCTTTTTCCAGAAAGATCCTTGCTAGTTATTTAGGCCCCCAGAAGCAAGCTTTCTTTTTTTTTTTTTTTTTTAAACCCGATCAGTCAAAGAAACCCCTAATGCAGCCTTTATTGATGTGCTCTTCCATAGGTTTTGAGTTTTGAGCCCAGCAATTGATATGCTGAGTATGTCCTAAGTTTGCAGCAAGTGCTGAGGAAAAAGAGCTACAGAATAGAAATGAGGAGAGGGTCAGAGTGAACACTGGAACACTGCTTTGTAGACTCAAATATAGGTAGAAACGTTTTTGCATGCTGAAGGCAAGACATGTTTGTAATGCCTCAGAGACAGGAACTGAAACAGTGCACACAAAAGCAGGATCATGCATAGAGTACTGGCTGTGCAGGTACTGGTGGTTTCACTAAACTATTCCAATTCAAAAGCATGAGGGCAGATTCTTGATTCAGTGGGATGGCTCTGTCAGGAAAGGTGTTCCTCTGAGGCTGGGATACCTGTGCCTTTGGGAAGGGACTCACACTGAACACTGGCTGGGAGGACTGTAACTGTCTTTGCTCTAACAATGACTGACACTTATTCCGGTATTTATTGTTTCCACTGCTATTGCTGCTGTTGTTTTTACCTCTGGCTTGTTGCTGCCTTCTACACTGGCAAATATGTGTCAGTGTCTGTAAATGGATGGTTTTCATTTAAAAAAATCAGGTCCTGAAAGCAGTCATCTTCTGGTGAGTGTTTAAGTGGCAGTCTGAGATCACACATTAGCACCTCCTGGTTGGACATTCATTGTACCTTGTGATTCACTGTCTTAAGTAATAGTATTTCAATCAATATATATTTGAAAACATCTTAGTCTTTCATAAAGAAAAAATTTAGCCCGCTGAAAATACCTTTAGATAGGCAAATTTAAATACTTTCTGACCTAATATTCAGTACGCATTGTACAATAAGATATTACAAAGTAGTTGATGGTATGTCCTTGTCTTTGAGCTCATGAAAAAGGACTTTAATAGTTGTCCAGAGTTCTTTCCTTCCTAGAGTATTTCAGCATATTCTTTTAACAAATATCCATGATCTGCAGTTTTCACTTTGGAAACACTGTAGGGTGGTTTGCAAAGTTAAATCACAGGCAGCTCAGTTTGTACTCTTGAGATGTACTGCAACAGCCTTGAATCAGTATTGACTTAATTTCTCAGTGTCTCACTGAAAAATGTGTCCTTTTGATGTCTTGGTTAATTCTGAAGAATCCCAAGAATGAAGAGAGGGACAGCTCCTATTTCTAAGCCATAATTTCCTTCCTACGAGGCAAAACTTCATTACATATTTGTTCCTCTTCTTTCACTCTAACCTTGACCTTTTCAACTAAGTGTTTAATTCAGGTTATTAATAATCTCACTATGTTCGCAATTCATGACCTTTTTGTACAGTTTGTTACGCAACTTTGAGAAAATTGACTTAAGGCTTTCGGAATACATAGCCCTCTGTGAAGCAGCCTACAGTTTGTTTTTCAAGGAAGCACTCTGATATTCTGTGACAATTCCCCCCTACTGAACATATTCGCAACAAGACCTTTTGACTCCTTCGTCTGTCCTCACTCCCAAAGAAATTCAGATTTTCAGCTGGAGAACTGGCAGCTTAACTGTACAGTTGTGTGTTCATTTCACTGGAGGCTCTTCAAAGAGCCAATAAGTCATTGAAAAGTTTGTTAGTTTATGCAGGAAAGTGCATTTAGGAATAGGGATTTTTAAAAACTAGTAATTGATTTGTGAAGACCAACTGGATTTTATCCTTTGAAGATGTCCACAAGTTCCAATCTTTATTTGATTTTAATGCCTGGGATGTTTGCAAATATTTCAGCTGTTTTATGATGCAATGACTCAGGAAAGGGCATTCACTGACTTCTGATGGGCTTGGCTTTGGTGCACCTGAACCTCATATATTCATATCTGCCAATACTGAGTATTAGAATTAGGTACCCAGAATACTGAATTAGTTACCCAGAATTCCTTCTTAAAACGTAGACTGCTGTTCCTGGCTTCCATTATACCCACAGAATTAGCTTTCCTTTCAGAAAATTCCTAGGATGTGTTTATGATCTTTTTGTACAATTTGTCCTTAACTGTTTTTTATTCCTGTCTTGATTGCTAAAAATTTTTGCCTGTGGAATTTTTTTTTAATTTTTGGGTTTTTTCATTATTAATTAATGGAAAACCCCCAGTTTTCTATTAAAACAGTTAAGGTGGGCATGAAAAACACACTGTGCATTTTTAATGGTTGGAGAAATTTTCTGTTGGAATCCAAGTGTCCATTTGTATGTGGGGTCTGACCAAGCTGGTATTGGCATTAATGGACGCAGTGGCTGAGTAATCAATCTTACTTGTGATGCAAAGCCAGAAGTATGTTAAGATCATACTTATATGATGATGAATAGCAGAGCATAACTGATGAACCAGCATATTCATTTTCATCACTGTAAAAGGTATTTTAGAAAGCCTCTCCAGGCCCACAGTTGGCAATTTTCTCTTTATAAAGGTTTATGCTTTTTTTTGTTGTTTTTGTTTTTAAAGGAATACTGCGTAGTATGATTAACTTGCCAATTTACATTTGCAGTGTTACAAAAAACCCAGTTGTTTGATTTGAGAAAGACTACACCATGTCCTGTCAAATTTTGTTTCCTGGTCTGTAACCTTTACAGTTGCTTGTTGCATGTGTTGAAGTAAGACATTTGACATAAAGGGCAGCCCAAAACAGGATGAATTTGACCTTATAAATTAATGAATAGTATATCAGTGCCAAAATGACATCTGTGTGAAATTTTATTCCCAATTAAGAGATTGACTGTATTTCTATTTATATGCTTTTTATAATTTTTTGGTAGACAGATTTCTTTTTTTTTTAAATCTGGATGGTCTTGACAAAATAGGATGAAGTCTGCTTGCAAATAAGGAGAAACACAAGTTTCAATGGCTACTGACTCACCTAAATAGTCAAATGCTGAGATGCAACATAGGTAGAATTTTTGAAAATATAAACTTTTTATTGATGAGAAAATGCAGCAGCAGTAGTAACTGTGCTATCCTGGTATGGACAGCATAATCTGTGAGTGACACTTCTCTGCTTTCTCCTGTGCACATAATGAAACATTCTAAGGCATCCACGAGTTTTAACAAGGAGATTTTTTTTTAATTCAAGTTGAAGGCTTCCTGCCCACTGTATTTCATCACTTTTATAAAACATTTCCTCTTAATAATCATCTTGGAAGCAAACTTACTACAAGAAATATTCCATTAAGCAGACAAACTGTGCACTCCAGTGTGAAATTTTTATAGTGACAAAGTTCAGTTCCATTACCGAGAAAATGAGAACTTGGCCCTGCAATCAAATCAAAATGTGCTGACTGTAGCACTGGCCCCCAGATTTAGGGAAAGAATTTTAAAGAAAGTAAGTTAAAATAAGCTTTTAAGTAGTTTTCTTGTGTGGTAGTATAAGGTATACCAGGAATATTTACACATTTCAAATTAGATGATTCATTGTATTTCTCAAGTGTGAATTGTCTTTAATTTTAATTTGATTGTGAAGTGTTTGAATTTAACCTGTTTATAACCCAGATGAGTCTTACAAATGAGACTTACAGTAAGGTTAATTTCCCATTTTTGATGTCTCTGGACACTGCACAAGACATAGATTTGGACCAACTCCATTCCATCTGTACCATCACAGGATAGAGAGTGATAGATGTGAAAGCTAAATGAGAAACGACATAAACATTATCTTTTTAGTTATGCTCATGGAAGGTGCTAGGGAGGAGAGTGAATCTTCTGTTTCTTCATAGGAGATTAAAAGAAAAATAAAGCCTTAAAGCTTGTGATGTCAAAAATAAAACTTCACCACTCTATAAGGCAGCTGAGAAAGGAAGGGTAGATGTGATCTGGCAGTGAGAGCAGTTCTGTTAGGGAGTTAATTATATACATGAATAGACAGATCCTTACTCTTAAAAGGAGGAGGAACTGTATTTTATCTTAAAAATATAACTATCTTATATTTTTCTATAATAAAATTCTAAAAAATCTTTACAGAAGTAATGATCTGGAACATAAATAGCCACGAACTGCACAGTAGTTTTCATGTGACAGATATACTGCATAATAGGCATGGTCCTGACCAAGCAGGATTTATGGCTGTGAAGGTCAACAAATGTTGTAATAGTTTCTTTCTCATTTGAAGTTTATTGGGCTTATCTAGATTCCTGTGACTTCCACACGGATTATAAATGGTAGAGTACAGATCTTCTCACAAGTGTTAGTGCACATTACCGCTTAAGTTGTTTTAGTGTTGTTAATAGAGGTGTGAAGTTATTACAAGATCAGTATTGAAGATTCTAGAATTTCCTTCCTCATCAGTCTGAGTACAGATTAAGTTGTTATTCTTTTTACAGACAGCAGGAAGACCAGGAGTGCAAAGCATGCATTGATTTGTTTGAGACTGTTTAATAACATTTGCAATTGATAGCCTTGTTGGCAGCCAAGTTTCTCCCAGGCAACCCCAGCCTCTAGTTCAGTTGCCCTAAGCAGTTCAGTTAAAGAAAACCAATCTCAAATGGTTTATCTGACTGATTGATCAAAATATGAATTTGAATATGCTTCTAAAAGAATCTGCAAGTGGCTGTTTCTATAAGCAAGAAGCACCCAGATATTCTAACTCAGAGCATCACTGGGATCTGACAATGGCAAGTAATTTGCATATTGTTAAATCATGAGATATTTTCCAACCCCATAAAATTAATCTGGCATGTCCAGATCTTATCTACTTATCTTCACAGTGGCTTTGTTATGCACCCTCAGAAATCAGCTAAGGAAGTGTAGGATACTCTGCTTTGCTTCTTTTGGCAAATTACTTTTTCTGCTAAAACTTTTTCTGGCACCCCTGCCCCTTATGGATCAGAAGAGTGTGGATTGTTGTACTGGCTTTGGCTGGGATGGAGTAAATTTCAACTGTGTTTTGGATTTGTGCTGAAAACAGTGTTGCTAGCACAGGGATGTTTTAGATCCTGCTGAGCAGCCCTTGCACAGCATCAGGACTTTTCCTCCTCTTTACCCACTGAGTTTTTTCACTTTACTCTCCCAGTTGTCCCCCCTGTCCCACTGGGGGAGAGTGTGATGGAGGGGCTGTGTGGTCCTTGGCTGCTGGCTGGGGTTAAGCTGTAACAATTATGCAGGGAGCTGCACTGTGCAGGTTTTCCTTGGAATTCTGAGAGCTTTTCTGTGTCCTTCTGCTGGCAGTGACCAGAGGAGCTATGATGACATTCAGCCTGGCAACAGGCACGTCATGCTGCAGCTTTTGGCAGCCAAATCTGCTTGGACTTCCAGGGAGTCCCACTGTACTTAAATTAGACACCTGAAAACAGAATCCAAACTTCTCAGCTGTAACCTAACAGTCTGGTAAGCATGGAACACAGTGACCTTCTTTTTCCATTTAGAATATACAAGAGGATGAATTTAAAGACAGAAACTTTTTTATGATTGAAAGATAATGAAGCTTAATAGAGGTCATACAGAAAAAGTGATGGTCCTCCCTAATTTCTCCAATATTTTTTACAAACAGGACAAGTAAGGGAGATATTAAAATACCACGTAATGTGTTATTCTGCTAGATCTAGGAATTGCTCAGTTGTCTAATAGTGCCTCATTTTGGTGCTGGTATGGCAACAGAACTGTTTCCTATTATGCATCATCTAAAGGAAAACAAGCAAGGACTTCTGCACTTGTACTTGATATTGCTTTTATAAATAATGGAAATAGTTTTCTTTCATTTAGAAAAAGACTCCAGATATTCAGCTAGTTATACGGGTCAGTAGTTTATTAAATAAATCACATTCAATAAGCAGCATAAATCTAAACAGATTATATACCTTCACAAAGGATACTATTGCACAGCAGTTCAGAAACACCCTTGCCCTGCTGGTGTAAAGTAAGAACCAAGTCATCACCTGGAACCAGCAGGGTGCTGGTGCCTTGTGGGACTCATGTCTGGCTCATTTCTGACTATACTCCTAAAATGGCCCAAGACAGCTGCAAATACTAAGCAGTAGAACAATACCTGTTTGTGAAGTGTCTTTTGGAGGGAGGTTGTCTGTTATCTCAAAGATTGGGGGGATTTTGTTGTTTAGTATTACATTTTTATTCACAAGAAAGCAGATTTCTCTATCTGGCTATGACCAAACTGTGTGGAAATTTGCAGAGAAGAATGAAAATTTGAATGGTTGGAGCTACGTGTCAGTTTTAACAATGCTAACATTTTAACAGTGTTTTCAAAAAAAGAAATAAATATTTGATCCTGCCCAATATAGGGCAGATATCTCTTAACTCACACAACTTTTTCTTGTTTTTTTTCTTATTTTATGAAAGATTGGTACCACATTGGTTCAACAAAATGCAATATTTAAGGCTTGTGATCCATAAACTGCTAGGCAATTGTAATTTGAATTTTACTGCTCTGTTATCCAAGCACAATATTTCTTTGTGTGACAGAACATTTGTTTGTCTGTTCCTAGTTAGCAATATGAAAAATCTGCTTCTATTCACAATTACAGTCTGAGTTGCTGTTGATTATGGATAAGGAACCTTGATTTGTCATGTGATAAAAGCTGCAGCTCAGAATTGAAGTTGAGGAAAAAAAGCAGAGGAATATTTGAACAACTACAGTTCCATTTCTACTAGCTGTTAAAGCAGGAATAACTATACATTTGTATTTTTGAAAGAACTGTGCTTTTTCCCAGTATTCAGCAAAAACTTATCCCACCATTCAGTAAAGCAGAGAGGATGAAATGCAGGTAGAAAAGGGGAACTTGAAGTGATGGTACTTAGGAAGGATAAAGTTTCATAGACTACAATAATAAAAATAAAATGAAATAAATATTTTTCTAATATTCCCAAGTGACACAGAAAAAAATCCAGGATTTTGAGTAATGGAGTTTGAGTTACATGGGCTAGATGATTGCAAGGCAGCTCAGAAATAAACACACATGCAAAGAATATCCCAGGAGTCTTCATGTGAAGTGAATGCATAATATTAAGTAGATTTGGACAAAATCTACTTAAATATAAGAAGCACTAATCCATTATATGTTTTCTATCCTAATTTTTATTAAATAGGGGACATTACATGAAAGCACTAGAGTATTATGGTGTGATCTGATCAAAATGTCAGAAAAACTTAAAGAAAAATATTTTTGTATTTTAATTTTTTGCATTCCATATCTTGTAGCTAAAGGTTCATCGTGTTTTGGATCCTGCAGACATTATTTCGGGCAGTTATTCCTGTAAACTCTTAATACCAGAATGAATCTATTTAACTGTAAAACAGTTCCAGAGAACATGCATTTTATGAAGATGATAATATCTAGGCATGCCAGATACTTTATTGTTGTTATAAAATATTATTTGATAATTTTATGATCTTGTAAGGTTTATGCTATTCCTGCTCTACCAGGACCCTCCTGTGTACAAAGAGAAATAGAAACATAGAAACGTCACATCAGAGTTTAGTATTTGGTGAGTGAAGAAGTTGCCTGCTTATTTTCATAATGGGTATCAGGAACAGTGGCCAAGCCTGGAATTTTCATATCACAGCACTGAAGATTATTCCCAAGCATACACAGAGACTCATATCTTCCTCGTTTTCAAAACTTGAGCTGAGTCATAAACGATAGAGCATAAGGAAAGCAGTCAAGTGAGGAGAAGAAATAGAACACAATGATGGGCAGTAAGAGTCTGTGGGGCAGCTGTACAGCTGGAGCTCAAGTGGAAATAGGTTTCTGAGAAAACAACCAAAAAACCAAAATCCCAAACTGCATCCCAAAGAAGATGCTGAGAGGGATTGGAATCTCTTACTGGCATATATAGCTAGGAGAAATAAGAAATGTTAGTATTTAGGAATAACGCCATGCTGCTTCTGCAAGCTAAGCTAGATCTGTGAGCATCCATAGGCAAGAAAATAGACACAAGTCAGTTGTTTTGGTGAGAAGCTTTTTCACTACAGCAAAGGCACAAAACCCAGCAGCTATGAACACCAGGAGGAAGGGTATTCATGTATATATGTTATATATATATATATGTATATATGTTTTATATATATATATATTCAGGTATATATGTTATAATAATACAACTCTATCTGGAATTAGGGATTGTACTGCTGTTATTATCTTTATTAGGAAAAAAACAAAAATATGTTCTTAACTGGAATAGTTACACTAGCAGAAAAGTTAGCAACTTTCCAGGAAGCTCCTATATGTAAATGGGTTTTTTTCTTTTTTTTTTTTTCTACTTGGGTTTATTCCAGTGACAGTGTTGTATGTTATAAAGGCGTAATTTTGTTATATTTCATTTCATTAAATTGGTTTATAGAAAAGACAGATATTTTTATCTAGGCCCTCATCAAGTAATTTTCTCAAATTCTTCAAATACCCAGGTTAGGAACCTCCATTGTAATGGAATATTTGGAGATGAAGAACAACTGGAAAACTTGTTTTTATTCAATAAGCTGAAGGTACAGAGCAGGAGTGGGAAGGAAGAACTGAGTAAGCCACCCTAGCCCTGTCAGTAAGCTAAATAAATATTAAGCAACAAACTGTTGGATTTTAACCAGTTTGTATGCTTGAATAAGAACAACTGAAAACTTGCTTTGAAAGAGAAACAAACCCAGAAATAATTTCTCATATTTTAAATTATTACATGCTGTTTCTTTTTTTCTGTTAAATTTTCTCTAATATTCAAGGTAAGATACTTACTCTGTTCTTGTTAGATTAAAAGGCTAAGCCAAAAGTCCACAGAAATACATTTGCAATTGAAATGTAATTTGCAGCAAAGAGAATGCTCTCACTTGAAGCAGTATTGGTTATTTATATGAATCACCTAATCAGAAATACAAAAAAAAATTACGTTGCATTACTTAGTTTATTACCACCTCATACATATTTTGAACATGAAACACTTGTGATAACTACTCCAAATGAGATTCATGGATTCAGAATTGTCTGCCAAGGGATAGGATTGAACATTTTAATTGATAAAGGGAACCACAGGCAGCCTGAGAAGGAAAAAGAGGAGAAACTAACAGACTTTATGGTTCAAAACAGCTCTGCATCAATGGATGCAGCTTCTGCATTAGCTGCCAGTCTTTAGGAAAAATTAGATTTAAATTTTGTGGCAATATGTAGCTAGGCATATCTGAACCTTCTTTGAGGCAGGAGAGCAGACCATTTAACTTAAAGGAATACCTTTTCCCTGAACTTTTTTATGACTCTAACGTTGATTTATTCATTGTTGTCTTTGTTTTGGTCAGCCTGAATGAGAAGAAAGACACTGGAACATTTTCTATTTTGCTCTGCTTTGTGCTTAATCTAAGCAATAAAATGCTTATCCTGTTTGTGAAAAGGGGCATATTTCTTTTGAAGTTTAACAGGGGCTTGGTATCTGTCAGTAGAAGTATCAATATCAAACTATAACTTTACAAAAAGGGTTATGAAAATGAGTTTGTTCCATCAATAAAGTTTTCAAATGCCTGCCATTAAGCAGGCATATTGCATATATTGCATGAAGATGTAGATGGTTTGAAAAGAGACAAATAGCCTTCCCCAACACCCTCTATGAAACTCATCGTGATGTTTATGAGGAAATGGAGAAAAAAATGATCTTTCTTACTGATCAGTGTGTTTCCAGTGGGTGCATTTCAGGGCAAACACAGCTGCTCTGCAGCTGGCAGCTGACTCTGTCTGCCCATACCCTGAACCAGCTTCGGTCACCTTGGCACGAGGTGGGAGACGTGTGAGAGCGCTGGCAGAGAGCTTTCTCTTATGGTAATGAAGTGTAACAGCTTGGGAAAATGCCTTTCTGAGGAGTTGTCTGGACTGAAAACAAGCCAGGCACATCAAAGGACCTAAATCCCTGACAAGGGGTTTGAAAAATAGGTCTGGGCACACAGAGGAACAACAACCTGGCAAGCATAGAAGGGAATGAAAGTCTCTTAGGACTTTGCCCTAGGATAATGTTGAACAAAGTGTTTGAGAATGGGCACCTCTTCCTAGAATTCTGGTATTACTTTATTGAATGCTTCACTTAGAGGGGTTTCAGTCAACCATTCAGATATTTTCTGTCAACCGTTCCTCCTACGCAGCTGCCACTTCATTTATTTCTGCTTTGAATGACTCTGTAAAAAATACCTTTTGAGAATTAGATTGGGTTGTGTTGTTTGTCACCTTCAAGAGAATAAAATCTTTTCATGAGTCAGGAAAAATAATAAAGGATGAAGGGTTGGATTTGGAAGAGTGGCGTATTTTTTCTTGTTTTCTTAGGAAATTTAAAAATCAGAGCAGATATAAGTGGGCAGAGAAATAAGTAGGAAGAAGTTCGGAGCAGCAAACTGTACTTTTTGCGAAGGTAGCGCTAGTAAAATAATCACTAACCAAAAGTGGTTTGGTTGAGTTGAATTTAGTGTAATTTTTTTGAGTAATGTCAAGCATTTTTGTCTATGAAAGCAGAAATAAGAAGCAATGCTTGAATTTAAAATACTTCAACTATAGGAGTGCAATGAGGAAGACATCTAAAGATGCCTCCCTCCTCAAAGTCAAGCTTTTGGAATTGAGTACTCTGCATGACCTGGTTTTAAATCTGTTTCATTTGCTTGTGCTGGCTCTGGAGAATTTGGAAAACAAGTAAGAAAATTGACTTGCTATGTTTTTTTGCAGTTGTTCTGACTGCGGAGAAGCAAACAGGAAAACTCTCTTTGCTAGTCCAGTATATTTTTTTTCAGCTTCCATTTAGATCTACAGGCCCTTTTTTGTCAGTAGGATGTAGTGTTTTGTTTGTTGGTGGTGATGTTTAGGGGCATTTTACTTAGTTTAAGCAATACAATTGGAACCCAAACTTCTGGCAATTAAAAACTCTTTTCATTTAATATCCTTATTGCTTCTTTTCTTTTCCCCACAAAATCACACCGTATTCTTTTAATACAATTGTTTTTCAGCCATATCCATTACATTTTAAAAGTATTTTAGGCAACTTTCCAGAGACCTTTTGGATTTATTTGGCAGTACTTATTAGTCAAAATTTCTCCAGCAGTTCCCTTTCTTCTGTCCTGCTTCAGTAATATTTAATACCTAACTGGTTCTGGGCACTTGGCCCAAAACTGGTTTTGATCACTTCTAATGACCTGAATTTTAAATCTGAAGGCAGTAGAAGCTGTGGTGCTCAGAAGCTATGAAAAAATTGAAGACAAAATTAGGTAACTTGAACATTGCTGTCTTGGTCTTTTAGTTGCAAAAAGAATTTCAGTTTTGCCTCTGAAGAGCCCTGCAGTGACTGATCTCTCTGGCTGTGCTCTGTTTTGCAGTGTGAGGTCCAGGCAGGACCACTAGAACTGTCAGTGCTCTCTTGCCTTTTCCAGGTCACTGACAGCCTGGAACTTGTGATTTTCAGTCCCTCTCTAATGGATGCATGCACAGTTAATTACAAAGTTACAAAGGGCCATTTTCCTGGATTGCAGCCAGAGTAAAGCTTTCTGAAAACCACTTTTCTGCAAGTGTCTGAACTTCTTGCTCCCCAAAGGTGAGAACTGTGAAGTTTGCTGTTCATCCACAGAGCAAATGGTGGCAATGCCAATTTCTGTAGGAGCAGCTTACATGAACCTTGGTGTGGAAGATCAGTCATTTGGAGTGAAATGTTGATTAAATATTGTATGCTTTGGAGTCCTACTTTCCTAATGATGGTGCTGATTTAGTCTCACTGCAAATTCCAATAAAGCTGCTGCTGGCAGCAGCACTTGATATCTCCCTGCATTATTTTCAGACATTCAGGAGTCAGACTCTGCAATTCAGTGAGACTGATTTTTTTTCAATTTTCCAGTGAAAAGTAGCCTTTGAGTTTGAAATATTCCCACTGCATGAAGGAACTTTGGTCAGAGTAATACTACAGAGGCATTCCATGTCAGCAAAACCACTGTCTGTGGTATGAATCAAGGAGAGGACATGGTTAAAACCCTTTTAAATATAATTTTTGGCTTGAAAATAGAGAAGAAAATAATAATAGGTTTGTATTCAATTGTATTTAATTTCATATTATGACACTGCTTTGTTATGTTAATTACATAATATGACACAGAACACTAAACTGGCTATTCCCAGACCACCAAGTGTTTCATAAACACCTGAAAAGTCTCTGCAGTGGGAACAAGCAATTTGCAGAGAGAGCCAGAAAACAGATTTTCCCAGGATAAACTTTTCCCCAATGATGAGTGTAATCCTTGAATAATCTTATGATCTTAGTGTAAGTCAATGCTGCTGCTACCAAGCTATGAATTATGAATTCTCAGTAGATCCATGTCTTGAACTTCTCCACTCTAAATCAGTCTGATATTCCATTTTTCCCAATTAATTAATAATCAGGAGACTCCAGGAGCAGAATGGATTATAGAAAGCCCACAAATGAGATCAGATGCTTTTCCTAAATTAATTTGTGAATAAATTTGAGATCCTTTTCTTTCTTTTGAAAACAAGTTATGTCTTATTTTTCTGTCTTAAGGAAACTAAAAATAAAGAGAAAATAGAAAAGCATCAACAGTTTTAAAATTAAATGTTACAAATATTTCTTCAGAGGAAATTTGAAATGTACTTGTAGGTTTAGGGATTTTTATTAGTGTTGTAATGCTTCAGAACAGACAAAATATTTATATAAAATGTTTAACTGTCACACTTACTGGAGGTCTGAAGTTACATATTGGATAAAAGAAGCTAGTCTAAATTGCTTAGAGGCAAAGCCAATACTGATCTATATCTTATATTTGGCTATCAATATAAGTTGCACAATTTCAGCCTGAATCATAAGGAAAAACTTCATCTTTGGAATTTGGACAAATTGCTTCATTACAAAAGTCGGAAAACATTACCTCTTGGCTTTTAGAAAATGGGTTTATTTGTTGTTCTTGTTCTTTAAAAATTACATGTTAAAAATGAGGAATATGTTGTTTCACAACTTTTTGGAGTCCCCACAGCTTTGCACCTTTTGTCCTTAAATTTCTGAACAGCTGTTAGGGTAGGAAGACTAGGGAAGAATTACAGTTTGGGGATTGATAATGAAGTCCTAGAAACTGATGTCAAAGCTTCAGGGAGCTGAAGAAGTACAATAAGAGAGAATGATGTAAAACAAAATCAGTGTGATCTTGGGGTCTTTAGACATTTCACTTTCAAACTGATCCTTTGTATTCCTAAAAAATGAAGTGGTATTTGAGACAGTGATGGCTAGCAAGTTTTTGTCCTGATTACAGGAGTTTGTCACCCCAAGCAGGTGGACATCAAACACGTATTCCAAATTCCTGTGGAGGAAACATGAGGGAGTGTTCCAAGAAATCTCAGGCAACAGCTATGGTTTATTAAGAAAATATAGCCATGGGATGCAGTAGAACCAAAACAGTCAGTCTTGCCACCTCTCATCACCCCTGGAGTTTTTTTTCAAAGTGAAGAAACAACCTACAAGACCCACAGTTTGGGAACCAACCAATTAAATTCACTGTAGACAGATAATTTTGGATTGCAAAAGATCACCTTTTGTATTGTGTGGCCACAGCACACAAGTGCCAATGTTCTGCTGCATCTTCCAAGCTTCCAAGTGATTCTGAGAAGAAAAACAGGTCAGGGATTTTGGCTGGTGCATATATGATATAACCTGATGTGTTTCCACTGTTGGTGAGACACGTTTCTGGTTCTATTCTGACCTGGGGGAGATGCAGGGCTGCACTGCACTATCAGCAGGATTGGCACTGCTGGCAGCAGGGACACTTGGGTTCCATGCACTGTGACAGAGCTCTGATGGGGGTCTGAGAGATATGGAAGATGCTCTCAGTTTGTGGGTGCATCAGTTGGGGTGCAAGGCTCTGTATCACACTGCCCTTAAGATACTCCAGATTTGCACATTCAGACATTGAAGTCCTAATGCACTTCTACCCACAATAGAACCCCTCTTCTCTCATCCTGCAAAATTTGTTAGAGTTCTGTGTGTCTTTAGGAAAAAGGAAATGAACTTCCCCAGTTGACATAATTGTGAATAACTTTAGGACTTGCAGTGTGTCATTCTTTATTCTATGAGTAGTCCCTGGGAGAATTATATGGGCTGCAGAATTTGTTATGAACAACTCATTTATTCAGGAGCATTTGCAGAAAATATTTACTGATCCGCTGTGAGGGATAGTGAGATTTTTCACATGTTTTTAATTAAACTGAAAACTTCTTTGTTTGCATAATAGGGTTCTTTGCTTGCTTGGTTGCATACTGGTTTTGCTCTTTTTAATTATTTCTTATGCAAGAATCCTTTTCACCTTCTCTTTGCTCTGAGCAGTTTGTTGTTGTTCACAGTTGTATTTTCACTGACAGCTTGCTTTGCTGTGTTTTCAGTGCATAAAGAGCAAAACATACATTTCAGTTCCAATTACTTTCATTTTTAGATTAGGAAAACTGAAATACAAAGTGAGAACAAATATAAAATCTTCATGAGAGAGAAAGCAAAGAATCTCTAAGATCTGCAGTTTAAAAAACTGTAAACCTTTCATCTTTAATCCTCTTATAATGCTGTCACTGGCTGACAGGCAGGTGGGGAGATTTTCCATTTCATGGCACAGAAAGGACAGATTTGTGATTAAGGCATAGATTGGGTCTCAAAGGATTCTAGTTCAGTTTACATCTTTTGATATAAACTTTGTATGGGTGTCAGTTTAGAATTCACATTGCTTGTATATATATTTTTTTTCTTTTTTCTGTAAGGATAGCAGTTCTCTGTCTATTTAGATGTCATAGTATCAAAAATGTTGTCTTGCAGTGGAACTCTAAACTTTGCTGTAATTTGAAATTTAGGCCTCCAGTTCAGGGATGCAGTTGTGCATGTGCCTAATCCCTGTGGGAATTCAGACTAACAGTGTGTTCAGTGTGCCTCCATACACCCACCTGATGCTGAAGAAGGAAAAAATATCAGAGAAATTCCATGTACCAAACAATGCATCTATTAGCAATATGAAATTTGCATAGTACAAACGTTCAGCAAATCTCAGTGTTGGGGATATGTTTATATTTCAGTGTATTGCTAACTCTGCACTACAAGTGAAAATGAATATTCATCTTTTTGGTGCTGCACAAACAGCGGTGGATATTTCAAGGGCAACTTCAGTAGAGTTTGAAATACATATCAACATTTTAAAACACTCTTATTGGAAGCTGTTAATTTTTACTCATGTTGTCTGACATAAAGACAATATATTTTGATCTCATTTAGTTGTTGTAGGTTTACCTCATCTTTTCTGCTGTTCATCAGTCATGAAATCAGGTTCCTTTTCACCTGAGAGTAACGTGCCTTGGTTTATGTTAAAATAAGTTTTGTGCACTGGGCAGCTGTGTGACCCCTCATATCATATTTGATCTTTCAGGCTTACAGTATTATTTAAGCACAGATTTATACACCAACAAAAGAAATGAATTTGTGATGGTTTGGCAAGCAAAAAAAAAAAAATTTCTTCCAATTAGTGAAACTAGGAAGCTGTTTTTTAATTGCAGATTAAGAAACCTTCAGTGGCTCCTTGAGAGCTATCTGATGTCCCTTACTCACAATTTTAATATTTACAAGACAGGACAATTGTGTCTCTAGATGTTTTCTCACTTTTCCCAGAGTCTGTAAAACAGGTCAAAGAAGAAAAGAATCAGCTCAAAGAATGGAAAAATGGAAAATTGAATGGAAAAAATGAAGAGGCTTGAACAAATGGCCCTTGCATTTACCACTTCTCCCTGTAGTAGTATCATCAGAAAAGTTCTTGGTAGGAATAATTGCTTGGCCGTATGAGCCAATTGATCCTGGTTTTGCTTGCAGATCATGGAGATTGTAGAGCACTCTAGGTGGGAAGTTCTGTGCAGGTGTCCAGGATTGCTGCAGTCTCTCCCTCCCTGGGACTTTTGTCATTTTGTCCTAGACAATGCAGAAACCATCCAGTGGATTTACATTCATTTCCTCCTTTTATTCTTCCTCAAAGACCACTTTCAGAAATACATTTTCTGTTCCTCATTGCCTCCAACTATGTATTTCGCTCTTAAATGGATTAAACTCAAGGGATGGATGTAGAGTCCACATCCTTGGTTTCTATGGTAGCAAATGGAATTTCTTCCAAAATTGCCTGCATGAGTTAATATGAGGTACAATTGAAGGGTGATCACCTAGAGAAGGATTCTGGTTTCTTGAAACTGGAAAATCTTAATTTTATGTAACATTATTAGGGGATCAGTATGGGGACAGAAAGACTAAATCCTGGATTGTTCACTGCCCATGAGTGTTCTGTTCTGACATGTGAGATCATATTTGCCTGCTGCTGGTAAGGGACTAAGGTGATTAATTTTGTAAGGTTAATAAGTAAGCTGAAAGAGCCTGAATGGTGGCTGTAGTTGCTATAGGCTCTGTTAACTTGAGGTAAAGGGACATTTTATATTCTAAATAGAAGGAGTAATGCAGTATATCTTTATAAGTCCTCACCCAACCTGCAAAAACACCCAAACCAAAAATCCCTTGAGACCAAGGGGTCTGTTTCTGTCTGGAGGTAGCATTCGTAATGCTTCCCTCCTTGATGGGCTTGTGCAGTTTGCTAGACAAATTGAAAATGCAAAGCAACGCTTCACCTACTCTCCAGGCAGAATGATATTTCACAAAGAATATTTGGGTAATGTTTATGAATATCGTGAAATGGTTCACTTGCTTGTTTTCAATATTTACTGTAAAATATGTAGTATGGTTAAACTGAAGATTACTTATGAAGATGCTATCCCCAGCTGGTACTTTAACCATTTAGTGGTAGAGCAAACATATTAAAGGTATGAGGGAGATACAGAGTAATAAATGTTATTGACTCTTTATGCACCTCAATATTTAGCTTTATATAAAGAAGTGCTAGAAACAGATGATGTATCACTGAGGTGATGGCTTTTCAAAGTTCTGTTATGTACCTGTCCAACAATCCAATGAAAAAAACTTTGTTAACTTGTGAAGAACCTTGTACCTGTCTCCTACATTTATCTTTTTTATGCTAATCTGTGGATCTCGGTTGCCCTCTATACATCTTTGTGAACTTGGGTGGAGTCAGCAAAATCCCTGACAAAAAGTGCCAAGTCACACCCAAGAGATGATTCTGCAGTTTTGGGGGGTGTTTTTGCTTACACGGGTTAGAACGTTGTTCTGCAGTTGTGAGCTTGGATGGGAAATCTCAGCAGGGATTTCTTTGATCCTCTTTGGTTCCTCCACCTTACAAGGAGGGTGTGTGGGATTGAAGGCTCCTTACAGGCATGGACACAGGCAGCAGCTCTGTCCCATGCCAGTTTAAAGGCCATTTCCCCTGAGTTTTTCAACGTACACCAATGACATGTCAGCTTTTTCTCTGTATGAGACCTGGAGAAAAAGTGAAGGTATGAATTCTGAAGTTCCCATAGATGGCTAAGTGATAACTTGCCAAGTTACTTTTTTTGGTGATCTAAATTAGGTTTTGATTGTCTAAATATGCTAAGGACAGGTGACATGAGATTTAAATTTAGAAAAAAACTTCTGCAAAGAAGGATTTTGAAAGAAAATTGGTGTCTTGGGCTGAATAGGAGGAAACGAAGTAAAAAATGCAGATACACAGAACCAATTACAGGTGGTAACTTCAGTTTCAGGTGGGGATGGATTCATTGCTAGTTGTGACATAACTCTCTAATGGTTCTAGTTTTTGAATAATAGTGTATTCCAAATTAGTGGAAAAGAAAAGTGCAAACTTTAGGTATGTTAATTCTTAAAATGTATCGGATGAGTTTTAATTTATGGTTTCCATTATTTTACCATATTTTCAGGGATGTAGTTTTTTGACTGCTTTCTTTTCACTTTCATTTCCTATGTAATTATTTTAATTTTTTCTTAATAAGTAAAGTACTCCTTTTGTATTTTAACTCTTTGAAAATAATGTTCCTCATAACTCACAATAATTGCAGAACATCTTTAGAAACAGTTGCTGTTTGGAATAAAATGCAATGTGTTCTACTGTGGCATGAATGACTTTGATTAGGATTCTGATTAATATTTTTGCCTGCTACCTATGAATTAAACAGAACTTTTCAAGTTAGCAAGATTTTTATAACTAAACCTGAGAAAGCAGTGCTTTCCTTTTCTGCTTCAAAATGTTCATTGAATGAATACATTTTCTAGGCAACATCAGAATGCCAATCCATTTATTTGAACTATGATAAATGATTCAGATAGGATAAAATTATTTAATTGTACTAGTAATCAGAATGATGTAGGGATCTGGTTCTACTTACAGGAATGGTCATGATGTTCTTAGTCTACCAACATTAATTTACTAAATTATTATGGTCTGAATTTTTCTAAGATGTTTAGAAAGACAAATAGAGAACAGAAAATAAGCTGCCAATACTTGTCTCTTTCTTTACCTAGAAAAGTTTATTGCAAAGTTAATTTAGAGTCTTTTTTTTTAAAAAAAAAAACTTCCTCCCAAATACTAGTTTTCAATTCTATGGGGGTTTTTTTGGATGACAGGGTAAAATAAGGGCATCTTTGAAAAGGAGCATCTTCTCCCCTTGTACTTTTCCTTTCCACCATGTACAAATTCAAGAGCACTGAGATCTCATTTCTTCTGTGCCTGGATGCCAGGAGAGTGGGAGGGAAAGTAGAAGGAGCAATAACAGGGTACTTAGCATTTATTTGGCAAAATCCCCTGAAGAATTTTTACAATTATCTCAGATGTACATGGGATGTGAACTTCAGCCTATTTACATAATCAAAACTCGTGTGTCTGCATTAACTCAGCATTATTGTCTCTTCCCCTTTGTACAGGTAGGAAAAACATCCTCTGGAGACTAAAATGAATGCTCATGCAATGAGCTTGTTTTCAGCTTATCCCTTAGGAATTATTACCACAGCAAATCTTACTTCAGCTTTGGGATGGATTTTATTCTTAAATTACCTGTTTTATCTATAAATTCCCTGTAAAGGACAAAATTGCCAACTGAGGATACAAAAAAAGTGGATCAGATTATTTTCAAATTTCAGAGATTTTGAGCAGAGCCAACCACTTCACTGCTTTACCAGACAGGCATCCTGTAGTTTTGTTCACTTCTCAATAGCTCTAAGTTATGCAGTTATGGAAGAGATGTATCATTTACACTTGGGCAATATTTGGTCCGAAATGCTGATACCAATGCTGAAAGAAATAATCAGAAGTGATGTAGAGAGAAGAACAGAAACTTATGGTTCTTAAAAATTATATGTATAAACATCACTTTATGCTTAACTATTACAAATAACTATTACAACACTGAATAGCTAATAAATTTTCCTGTTTATCATTGATGCTGAACCTTTCAAAGCATATCACCTTTTCCACATTGTCCTTTCTCATGCTGCTCAGGACTTGTGTTAGTGCGCTGGTTTAGGACCAGAAGAGATGAGGGAGGAGGTGCCAGGAGCACTCAGTAATAACCCAGGCAGTGGGTGGGACCTGCCAGCTTGCACAGGCTGCAGCCACCCAATTCCTTCATGGGCAGGTGATAAGGCTCTTCAGAGGGTTTTGGAAGGAAGTAATGTTTTTGGTTTAAAAAATCTCCATTTTGGGTTCTGTTCAGTCCTACTTTCAGATGTACTTGGCACTCAGCTTTGTTTCTTTGCACACAAGTGCTGGGTGTGAGGCTGACAACAGCTGGAAGGAGGAACTGCCCTACCTCTTCTTGAAAGTGAGTGCTCCAAAGGACAGAAAAGGTTTCTAGTGCCTAAAAATGGTGTTTTATTAATTCACAGGCAAATGTACTAGAATGAGATTACTCTTCAAATACAACAAGTTCTCATCAGTTATGGCAGATCATGCAGAGAAGTTTGAAACAAATGCCTTCAAGTGTACTAAGAGTTTGCAAGGTAATTTTTTTAGCATAATTTTGCTTTGTTTTACAAATTTTAGATGGATTTGTAGCTTGAGCTAATGTTTATCATGTGACATTCTCTCCAAGTAACCACCCTTGACTTGTTTTGGACCTGTCTGTGCAAATGCTCTCTAGGACCTGGAGGGGAGTAGAACAAAGTCACGCTCTCTGGTGCTCATTCCCCTTTGTAACAAAGCCTGATTTTGGATGCTTCTACAGTAAAATTAGAAATAAACAAATTGTTTTAACAAATCACAATTAGAGGAGTGCTTAAATTTATTTGTAGTTTGTTTTCATAAATTTTGTTTTTGGTTTTTTTTTGTTTTTGCTGTAATATATTTGCAAAACAATCTGTAGAAATAAATGGGGGGAAAACCCTTTAATAACTACATGACCATTCCTTAAGTGGTTTTTTTTTGGGGGGGGGTTTGTTTTTTTTGTGGAATGTTTTCATTTTTTAGAGTTATTTCTTCTCTATGCCAAATATTTGAGCTGAAAATTATCTTCATTTACATCTAGTAAACTACCTTCTGTCATGCTCTTATAGTCTTCACTTGTGGTTCTTTGATGCTGAGAATCTCCCAAGCGCCATCCAAGGTAGATTGGCCAGTGTGTAATTATCCAACTGAACTGCTGAAGACCCCTAAGAAACTGGCAAAGCTACTGAAACCAGCCAAAAGTGTAAGGAAGAGTTACCTGAGGTTTGAAAGAATTAATGACGTCTGTTTTGGCATGACCATTGCCTTGGCTTTCCAGAAATACTCGATCTTCAGCAGCTGTAGGCAGCGCCCTCAGGTATTTGGGGGCAGCAGGACAGTTCCTCTATGGGGAGGGTATGGTTTGGGTGGGATTTCTGCCTCACTTGGAAGTTGTCAGGGTCTGCAGATCGTGCCAGTGTGGGCACTCTCTGAGAATTCAGCATAGAGGGGTGGGCCTTAACATGAGCTGACATCAGCTCTCCTGAAAGCAAGTAAAAGAAAGGTGAGCTTGAAGTTAGCAACTGGTCTGTCTTACAACTTTTGTTTCCTGATATCAAGTCCATTAACTTTATTGTTCCATTTATAGCTTCTTTACAGTAATAGTTTTCAAATTGCAATAGGTTTTCAGGGTTGAAGTGGAATCACCGATTTAGGTGAAACTGTGGGGTGGTGATTTTTGGGACAGAAGCATTTGTGCAAGAAAGATGCAGCACTGCTAAATCAGCAGGAAGCCATCAAATTCAGGTGAATGTAACTGAGGGCCAAGGAATTGGAAAGAGCACAAGGAAAGTGCTCTCCTCTATAAAAAAATCTCACTATGGCAGCAGATTAAGGAGTTGTGATAGAAGTAGAACAAGAATGAGAAGGAGAAAAGCTTTTGAAATCACAATAGGTTTGTTAGATAGTAGAAGTGCTAAAACTGTCTGTCTAATTGTTCCCTTCTAGTCCTAAAGGAAGCACTGAAATGAATTCTGAGAGTTGATGGATCTGCATTGTTTTGTCAATACAAACATGGAGACTTTTTTTTTAATCTCAGTAAAAGCTTGGTAAATTGGAGGGTTTTGTTCTTTAATACAGCATACAGCAAAGTATCCAACTATGTTAAATCCTCTCTATCAGGTCTGTCTGACTTTCAAGCATTTATAGCCTGATTTGCTATTTTTATAGGCATCTTGTAAATATATTAGCTGTGTGGATGTCTCTGTGCTTGTCTCATTTTAGGAATTAAATGAGAAGTCTTGATTTAGAGCCTTTTTGGGGAAGGTTGGTAGAGGTTTTGCGGGGGTTTGGGTTTTGTTCCTCTTTTTTAATGAGTAAATAAGGATTAGACTTCTCACAGCAAAATAACTGAATATGTAGACAGTCTTATAGCCTATACTTGAAAATTCTAAAGAGAGTGATGGCAGATTAAATCTCATCAGATATAGGTTTCAATATACCAGTATTAAAAAGCATGTTTCTGGTGGAAAGATCAATATTTCTAATGTTTTTCATACTGGCTGAATTAAAGCTACCTTAATATTTCCTTATTTCTTGTTTTCTCTTTTCTCATTTTGATAATCAATATGAATTTTATGTGAATCCAAATGAGAATATCTTATTCAGTCTTATATCCTGTTACCTGAGTATTTTTCTTTTAAGAAAGAAAACCTTTTTAAATATATTTTTGTGAAGTAAATTGACATTCTGGAATGAATTATTCAAATGTGTTTGCTGACTTGTAAGCAAGCTTTTAGTTCATGTCTGTTATTCAAGATCTTTTAAAGGTCATGAGCTTTCTTTTACATATTGAGTAGGTATGTTTTTCATTGTAAATCTTGTCTTTTAAAAAAAGCCTCACAATAATGTGTAAGTAGGAAGTCTAAATCTTTTCATCTACAGAATTCTTCTAAATAAGGAGGGAAAAGTGCACTGGCTCATAATTTTTATAAATGGAACAATAGATCTCTCATGGGTATAATAAATGGATTTATCTGTGAAGCTTTTCATAAGATTTAATTAAATTCTCAGCAAAGTAACTGAAATTTTGTTTGAAAGACAACACTTGCTTTTTAAAATGTTATTTTGTCCCCTGGGCTGTAATTAGATTGCATTCAGATGGATTCTTCATATTTTACTTTTCTTCTTTTCTTCACTCTTACTGCTGGGTTCTGCCCTGGATGCTCCCTTAGGTTAAAAGAAGAGGCTTCAGTCCCTCAACTGCAGAAGCCCCCAAGCAGACTTTATTTTTCATTAAGACCTCGTCTTGTAGCTATTAATTTCCAAATAATATTACCTTTCTACTATGGCTACACTAAATGCGATCCTTCATGCATGTAGATGAAGCCTGAATCCCAAGGGTACTCTATTAAAAGTCCAGAGAACTGCAACCTTCATTATTTTAGCCTTGAAAATTTTCTGTAGATCATTTTGCCTCTAATTTGCCTTAGCTTGTTGTTCTGGGCTGCCTCTTTAGTTCATTAATGTGCAAATTCTTTTGCTTGCTTGTCTAATTCAGTTCTCAGCTGCAGCCTGGATCGAGCAGATCAGCTTAATATTGACTTCAACCTCTGTGTCATATCCAAGCCTCAGTTTCTCTCTTTAACTACCAAATTCTCCTACAAATTCTTTTTTTTTTTTCTCATTGTCCTGCCTTTTCTCTGAAGTACGAGAAACTCTTCAGCAAACCTGGAAAAGTCCTTGCTTACTATCTTCCAATCCTTTTTTGCAGCTCATCTCTCCCATGGTCTTACAAAACCCAGATTTGGTGGTAAGGCAAATAATCCAAACCCTTTTTTGTTCTGTATAAAACAATGCTATCCACTCCAATTTCTGCAGTTAACAGAGCTTTCTTGCTCCTTTTCTGACATTATTCACTTGCCTAATTATTTTATAAGTATGCTTTTTTCTTTTTCTACCTGTTTTAATACTGAAGGGCTTTGGACTCACAGGTGGCAGGAGGTCTAAGTATTTGGATCTCTAATAGTTGTTGTAATAGCTGTGTCATTGAAACTGGCACATTGGTATTAGACCGGTCCAACCATGTTATAGATTTATGTAACTGTGGGAAAATAAGGTAGAGTGGATTTTAAAAAAGACTCCCTGATTATTTTTCCCCTTTTTAGTGTGTGTGTGTATCTTTGGCATTTTTTATTGTACAGAGGTGAAAATTATCCCATACTTGCTTGGCAAAATATGGTTTTTTGGGGCTGGCTAACATAAAAAATAGGAGAACTATTGTTGAGTCATGATCTCCCTGAATTATCAGCTCTTTATTTACAATCTGGGTTTGTAAATGTTATAAATGCTTTGAAGGTGTCCTGTTTTGGTATAATCCCTGGGACAACAGTGTCTTGTCTCAGTCAGGATATTACATCCTCTTGGAATGTAAATAGCAAGTAAATAATTGTGCCACTAGAGTATACTTGATAAAACTTCCAGTGCCACTCTGAACACCCTCAGACACATCCCAGAGCAGTAATACTTATTTGCAGTGTGATGAGCTTGAAAACATCTCAGCAAGCCTGGTGCACCAGGAGTGAGCTTGTTCCCTGGAATACAACTGGGAGAGTTAGTGTGTAGAATGTGTATATTAGCATAATGTTTTTTTCTGATATGTATACATGAACATGTCTCTATAGATAGGTTTCTGGGAAGTTTTCTTCTGAACGATAACCCTTAGTGTTTTGTGTACTGTGATGGCAATCTGGCTTTACAACACACAGTTTTTTTTCTGTACTGAATCGGTAAATAATCCCTATTAGAGGAACACTTAGATTGCACTTTGATGTCAGTTTCTTGCTGGGAATTACATGTTTCTTCATGAACAATCTTTTAGAATTTCCTCCATTTTCCCCAGAAGGAAATGACAAATCCCCTCAGTAAGTGTGGCAGGAGGGAGGTTTTGGGTAATCGCTGATTGGGGTCTCATTTCCTTTACTTTGTGTCATGATACATGGTGAGAAAAGTTCATTCACCTCCTTAGGGCAGATGTGGCACTCTTTTCCAGTTTCTGTGGCTTGCATTATTGAGGTGGGGATATATAAATTCTTAACTCCTCCCTTGCTGGAAGGAGAAGCCAAACTTGCACAAGTGAGAGATCTGATCATTTGTTGCTCATTATTGCATCTAGTTCATCAGTACTGCAGGTTTGCTTAGGCTCAGCTAACCTGTGAACTAGGATGAACTAGGGTAAAGTGCTTAGTGTCACATTTATTCTGCAGATCATGACAAAAAAAAAAAATTCTATGTATATTAACCAAAATGCGCTTGGACTGAGGGCATTAACGGGCTGGTGTGTTTCATAGCGATTATGTGTAAAACCTATAAGGGAGCAGAGAAAAATTGAAACTTTAAATGTGTAACATTAGTCACTCTTATTAATTGCAAAATGAAAGGAAGCTCTTAAATCACTGACTACTGGGGGAAAAAAAAATTAGAGCTCAGTTTGGTAGCAGTTGAAACACCTTCCTGTATGGAAGGTGATTGACACTCATTCAGATAGTGGAGACTCTCTAAGTAGATAAAGGAAAGTTATTTCTCTTTGGAGTACTTCCAATTCAGTGATTTTAATTTTTTTTATTATAATAAGATAACCTTCAAAAGAGTTTGTCTCCATTCTATAAAGTTATGTGTGAGCCATTTGACTGCAAAATGAGACAATGCAGAGGGTTCTATGGATTACAATCACTTATATTTAGGCAGCGGATGAATCCAACCGGTCAAGTAGTCTAGTTCTCAAAGCATGCTTTTAACAAACTCATCACAGAAAAACTGGAGTTGAGTGCAGTAGTTTTATTGAAAAAGTCCACAGGTGTGTGCAATTCCTTTATTAAAATGTTTTCAAATACATTGGACTAGGAGCAATTGATGATCAAGAGATATTCCTTTTTTTTATACATTTTTATTTCCAAAACTATACAGACATTGGAAAACTCTCCTTTTCCTGCATTTCAATTAATAATAATTCTGTAGTGATAAGCTATAGGTCTCCCTTTTCAAGCTGCAAGCCCACTTTTCTGGAGGTGGTATTTTGCATCTTTGACAAATTAAAAAAAAAAACCAAACCATCAGTCATATTTACATGTGCTTAAGGTTGCATAATTGAGCATCATACAGGTTCTGAAAACCAGTGGTTTTAAATACATACATAACTGCATACATGGGATTTAGTATCCGAGACACCCTCTGTTCCCTTTTGTTTTCAAGGCTATCTATAAGTTCTGTGCTAGCCATGGTAAGGGTTTGTTTTAGTAAAGGTACTCACTGAGTGAAAGCAGCACTGACAACAACTATTGCTGATCGAGGACATAAATGGGCAGAGAATTGTGTGTGTATATACAATAGAAGGACTAATGTTTCAAAATTAACTTGAAGCTCTTATGTAAAAGTAACATCTAGAATTAAAGCTATTCCCTGTACTGGATTAAAGAATAAAAGACTCCCACAAACACTTGAGTAAGGAAAAAAGTGGAGCTCAACATGGGAAAAGAACAATAGAAGCACGTGGATTAAATTCGGAAGCTGATCTTGCAATGTATAATTACTGGAGATTCAGTTGAAATATAGCAACATTAACAATGGGAAATGAAGGCTACAACTGCAGAGGACACATACATTACACTTTATGAGCTATTATATTGGCCAAACAGATTTGTCTATACGTTATTTAGTTGAATCCTTAAGGCTTCTCTAATATCTTGCATGACAGTGCTGTCTGCTTGGATCTTCCATGCATGAGGGAGAGGGGCAATTTTTCAAGAAAAAAGAAAATTAGGTTTGTCCACATTTCAATTACAATAGCACATCCAGAGACACAAAATAAAAGACAAAACTTTATAGTACCTTTTTTCATTTATTTTGGCCCCCAAAAGATGCATGCACTAGGCTTTATGTACTATAAGGTATTGAAATATTTACAGCATTGTACATGTGCTCTTAAAGGGATGGCAAAGGGAAAGGTCTGTTTTCATCTTGGTGGGAGTAGAAGTTCATTTTCCTAGCTTAATAATACCTACTCAAAGTGAGAGATGACTCTTCCAAAAAGAAAAGCCCACAGAGGATAAAGCTATAGCATAATTATAGCCAATGTTAACAAACTGTACAGCACTATACCTGGGAATTCTCCTCTCTCTCACTCCTGTTTGGAATCACAGTATCAACTATTAAGTGATGTTGCTATGCTCCCCTTGTCCTGTCTGCCCTGATTCTCTCTATTCCAGCAGGTATAGGTGTATATTACCTATCGACGTGATTTTATTTTTAAATTATTTTGGCATGTGGAACGGACATGTACTTCACAATAACCTGATGGCAATTTTTGGACAAATGATATGACTGATATTTACGGGATTATGGCACTAAAGAATTCAGATCACTATAAAGCGCGTCATAAATACTTCAAGTGGATTTAGGAAACCATCTCTCTAAGAAATTCAGTGAGTAAGGCTCATATCACTGATTTCCTACTGCTTTTAAAGGTACAGATATGATACCCAATAGACCAGGTTGAACAAGCAGAAGGCAGTTGGGAAGAAGATGCGGGCGTAGGAGTCCATTTTGGCAATGCGGATGTGTATTCTGCCGTGCCTCCACGCCCCCGTCCGACAATCCTCAAAGCAGCAAAAAAAACTGGCACAGTCCTTGCCATCGAGACACTCATAGCCATACTCCTCATCCCTTTCTTGGAGGTGTGTAGCATTGTTCATTTGAATTGTAGCTGATCGGGGACGGATGTCAATAGTAGGTGCCTAAGGTGGAGTAGCAAAAGAAGAAAAAGATGGCAGAGGGAGAAACTTGTTATTGTCACCAGAACAAGCTAGGGGATGATGGTCAACGCGTGCGTGATGGTTCTGGGCGGGGCACATGGGAAATTGCTGAGGTGTTCTAGTGACAAAATTACCTTGAGCTTATTAAAAGCAGTTACATCATACCCTTTAGAGGAAAGCAGCACAAACCAATCTAAAGTTAACAGCCATGGGAAATTAGCTTCAAAGCTAAACTGAGTAAACATGAGAGGTTAAATGAAACATCCAGGAATGTAATTGATGGGATTTTGAGTTTTTGTTTTATAGTTTATGTAGCTGCTTGATATCTGAAGGCAATTTGTGTATTGCACATGAAAGGAACTGAATCAGTTGGAAATGCAGGATTTTAAAAGGAATGGTTCATGTTGAGAAAAAAGGATATGTGTACACAGGAAAAAGGCAAAACCTAGATTTTTTTGAATAAGATTAGGAGAATCTCTATAAGACTCTCCAATTATTTGAATATTTGCAGCTCACCACCTACTAATGTTCACCAAGTAGAAGGTTCAGCATGTTCTGAATTTTATATAGTAGCTGTACATGTATATCTGCATACATATAGTTAGAATTAATTGAGCAAGTTAAGTATTTAAAATGCATTCACTGAGTGAATGTTGGTAGACATCAAAATTCATGCTGATAGTTGTTAGGGAAACATAAAAATTCCATTCTGTAAGTATGTAAATTCAATGTCATTTATTTTATGTGGTTTCTACCCCCCTGCCCACACCCCTCCCCCCTTTAAATTTTTTTTTAATAAAATCTCTGCATTTCTGAATGGAGATAAGGTTTCAATGTGGAACACAACTAGATATATTAGGTAATTTTCTAAGTGTGTTGATCCAGTGACAACATTAAAAAAATCTATATGCATCTTAAACCCTTTCAAAACTCTGACTGGTTTTTTTGCACAGTGAACAGCATTTGAGTGACTGATGGTCACATTGAGTTTTTTTCAGGTCAACATCAGAACAGATTTGGCTTTATAATTAGGAGTGAATCACAAAGGTTAAAAATCCAGGGTCAGAGTTGAGTTCTAAAAGGGTGTGCTGCAGATTTTAGGCTAGCTGGTGCTATTGGATCCCATGGCAAATTGAGAGAGAGTAGCAGAAATGTTTTAATGTTAAACTCTCTTAATTCATGCAATCCAATAATGTTGGTCACTCCTGAACTTAGGTAAGTTCAGAACCATAATGTTATATGGGCTGCTGAATCAACTCTACAAATTTTTTAGGAATTTATAATCATTCTACTTAATTAGGAAGTAGCTTGAGTAGTTTTCTCATTAATTAAAAGACCAAACAAAACACCACTCTCATCTAAGCTCTACTAGTTAAATTCAGCAGTCGCATGCAGTGAATTTCCATTCCAAAAAACATTATACCTTGAAGGAAAACATCCGAAGAAGCTTTCATTTTGTAGACAGAAAAGAGAATCAGAGGGTTTTGTTTTAAATTAAAAAAAGGAAAGAAAGAGACAAAAATAATGTAAATTAAAAATATGTTTCTAAAACACGGTAAGTCAAAAAGAACTAAATTTATAGAGAGATTGGGATTACAGCAATTGAAACAAGTATCTGTAACATAAAATCCCCCACATTTTCAACTTGTCACTGCCTTGTTTACAACTGGGCCAAAGACACAAGATATCAAACTCCTGTTAGATTTTCAATTCCTGAGGGAATTCTAGTCTTTTATGCTGAACAGTTTTGAAAGAGACCATTCACAGTTCATAGAAGCACCTTTTAGAAAGAAGATTTTTTACCTGCAGACTGTGCCCTGAATACTCTACTTTTACAGTTTTTAGACTCTGTGATTAGGATTCTGGCAAGCATTTATAGTTCTGTTTCTTCCAAGATGCTCACAGCTAAGCAATGTAAAGAACAAGTTGTTCCTCCTCATGTGGATGTCTTAAAGTGAAATAATTAAATCTGAAGTACATTTAGTTTTGCTCCTTTACCTGACTGCATAAGACTCACACACACACAGATATTTTATTTCCGTCTAACACAGGACACATCACTTGATCATTTCACTTTTTTTTACAGTCTATCTCTCAGAAGCTTGAAATTATAGGAAGAGTATGTAGTTAAATGTTCCTTAATTCCATCTGTTTTTTCTATATCCATTTTTGTGATACATTTAAAAACTAAAAAGAGAATATCTTCAAAAGTCTTTGAATATGTTAGCAGAGCAAATAAAAATTACTTCATTCTTTGTTAGAGGCCTGCCTGAAAAGGAGATGAAAATACTCTTTATTAATGTAAAACATTTTTCCTTCACGTTTTTCACTTTTTTCTTTTGTTTGTTTGGTTTAAGGGTTCGTGGAGATTTTTTGGTTTTTTGTTTGGTTGGTTTTTTGTTTTATGGGGGTATTTTTTTAGTTCAAGGGTTTGTGTTGTTTTTTCGGGTTTTTTTTTTTTTTTTTTTGATAGATGATTAGGCTAAATGTTTCAGAGATTCTAGACAACGCATTTGTCAACTCAGTTGCCAAAGGCAAGGAGAAATCTGTCCTGGACAAAATAAGCATTAAATTCTTCCCCTGTCTGGGCAAAAGCCCAAATCACTATTGAGGGTGTTTCCAGGATTTTTTTGCTGTTGTTATTATATACATTATTTTTACTATTGGGTAGCATATATCCCTAAGTATCATTATAAACTACTGCAAAATCACTTTCTAAGGCAGAGAAGTAGGTAAATAAGGTAAGAAATATACAAAAAAAAAAAAATATAATTTAAGGAAACAATGGAAAGGAAACAGATGCTAAGGGGAAGTTGGGAAAAGCACAACAAAGTTTGAATATAAAAGTTTAACAGTTTAACTGTAGTCCTGATAAGCAAGGTAGTCACGTCAGTAATGTGGACGTAAGTTAATGGCATAGAATATTGCTAATACTAATACAGAAAAACTGAGATCTTTTCTATAAAGAGATCTATATATAGCATAAATAATGGCTTTGGTAGTTGTGGCTTGCAGAACACTTTGGTTAAAAAGATCTTTATCCTAAGAAATTAGTTCATCTGGCATCCAGAAAGCTCTAATATATGAGCTTTTGATTCTCAAAGTGAATGTTTGCATTCCTGTTTTACAAAGGATGGGTGTATAGGTAATAGAAAAGTATGGAAAATAGGGACAGTTATAAAGAGGGATTTAAATGCTCTCTCAGAAAAATTAATTAAATTTTAGGCCTTGCTGGTAAAAAGATACATACTGGGTTTTTCTTCTTTTTATCTTTATCCTTGCTTGGCTTTCTGTTGCTGACAAAGTAATGCAAAGTTCCATATTCCACCAGTGCAGAGAACACAAAAATAAAGCAGACTGACACAAAAAGATCCATGGCTGTCACATAGGAGACCTTGGGAAGAGATTTACGAGCAATTGTACTTAGGGTGGTCATTGTCAGGACAGTTGTAATTCCTGGTAAATAGAGAGAAAAAAACAGAAATAACATTACTTAAAGTAGAAAATTGATTTTGCCAGTTATCTCTCAGTGATTGGTTTTGAAGTGTGCCTGGAGTTCAAATGCACAGCAAAGGTATTCAGTAGCAGTGAAATGCCAATTCAATGGGAGCTTAGAGGATTAACAGAAGTAATGCAACATTTTTGCATGGTCACTGCCAGTGCTGCTCTGTAGCGTACTTTGGTTAGATGAATTCTAAGAAATTTAATTTAAGGTTTTGGTTTTGTAGTTTACTTCTGGGGAGTTTTTATTTTTATTGAAAGTTGAATGCATAAACAATAAAAAATGCACTCAAATGCATAAACAGAGCAAGAGAAACATCTACAAAATAGAACTACTGTGACGTGCCTCACCATCCCTTCCCTTTTAGAACATTATTGCATGTTCTGTGATATGAAAAATGTTAAAAATGCATCAGAACAGTTAAAATCTACCACATTTTTTATTGCAGTGTTGTTTTTAATTTCTTACTCATGCAAATAGATTAATTCTCACCAGAGGGACAAGTCTGTTTTGTGTATCTAGGTAAAATTTACAGTAATTTTACATTACTGTATTTTTAATACAGTATTTACATTACAGTAAATTTTACATTACTGTATTTTTAATAATGTAAAATTACATACTGTAATTTTACATTATTAAATTTACAGCTGAATGCCTTTATTCATTTTGTACTTCTTTAAATCAGATTTTATAACCTCTTTTTAAAGAGGATGTGAAAAAAACAATAAAATGCTTAAAGCTTTCTTTTATGGAAGCCACTGGTCCTCTGTTATGTTCTTTCTAGGGAGTCTGGAATTAAAATTGTGTACCCTATTTTACACTCCAGTGCTCTGTGCTGTGGTTCTGTGAAGAAATGAAAATGCAGAAGGAAAAACTGAAATAATTCTCACTTGTGTGGTTTTAATGTAGAAGTAGAAAATGTGTTAAAGTTTCTCTAGCTGAATGTTTCTGCTTTGTTATTTCTTACTGTTTCAGCTGCTTTGCAGAAGCAAGATTAATTTGGTCTCTTAGTTTATTTGTTGAGCAGTTGCTAAATGTGTAGAAATTTCTAATTCTGATTAATTACATGTCACATTTTCATGTATAAGGTTTTGGTTACCACCAAATTCAGTTGATTTTTTCCCCTGAAGTCTATACTTGAAAAATTGGTTTCTAAAGTAGTCATGGTGCTGCATTCTCCTCTTGTTAGCACTTGGACACACAGCCAGAAAGGTGGATTCCTTCTGGGTAATTATTTAATTTGTGTTGCCAGTCACGTAATATGAAAGTAGAACAAGTGAAACTAATGCATCCTGCCTCTAATCCCGCTGTGTGTCCCCATCCTCTTGATGTTTATAAAAAATAATTCTGTAATCAGTAAAAAGCTTTGATTGTTGACAATCTACAATAGTCAGAATCTGACACGGTAAAAAGGAAGAGATGCAAATATAGGTCAGTCTGTGCTGTTCCTTGGAAATTACTGCATTCCTCTAAATGAGGAGAGCTCGTGTGAAGTTGTCTGTTCTCATTTTTACAAACTGGTGATCTGTAGAGGTGTCAATTAAACATGATAAAGCTTGAAGGAAACAGGGAAGATAAACTCACCCAGTGATGTTCTGGCTGGAACTGCATCCTTATTAATCCAGAAAGAGACCCAGGACAAGACAACAATAAGTGTGCAGGGAATGTAGGTCTGAATAGTGAAATAACCCATTCTCCTGCTCAGGTTAAAGAAGACAGACATGACTACATAGTCTCCTGTAAAACAAGAGCAGAACAAAAAGAATAATATGGTAGAAAACCAACATAAAATTTGTATGTAAGAGCTAGGACTTTTCTATTCCACATCTGGGGTGTGTGTGCATAAATATTAAACTGATTCACCAGATGTACTGATGGCAAATACTACACACATCTTCAACACAGCTCTAGCTCAAGAACCAGTGGATTTTGCACACTAGGAAAATTAAGTCGTGCAGATTCACTCAGGGAACTTTGCTGTATGATTTCAAGGGTAGCCTGCCTTGCATGGCAGGACTTCTACCCGAGTAATTCCTCATAACCACACCTGCCTGGTGTGATCCTCTTGCAGCAGCCCAGGGTGTGGTGAGGGTCCAGCCTTCCTCCAGTCTCTGTGTCCCCGTAAGTGTGCTCCCAGCTCCACTCTCAAGTGTTGCATGCTTTCAGATTTACTTCCTAAATTTTTTGTGTTCTTAACTCTTCTTCAGGGCTGTGCTGCGTCAGTAATTAATTTTTTTTTTATTTGCCTGCTGATCTTCTGCTGTATTTTCTTTTCTAAAATGATTTGAACCCATATTTCCTAAGTGACTCCAAAAGCTGGGCTAGAAGTTACTCAGGTATACACAGAATCACACAGAATCACAGAATTTTTAGGTTGGAAGAGACCTTTAAGATCATCGAGTCCAACCCATGTTCTAACACCTCAACTAGATCACGGCACCAAGTGCCACATCCAGTCTTTTTTTAAACACATCCAGGGATGGTGACTCCACCACCTCCCTGGGCAGAAGATTCCAGTATTTGACCACTCTTTCTGTAAAAAACTTCCTCCTTAATTCCAGCCTGGATCTCCCTTGGCACAGCTTGAGACTGTGTCCTCTTGTTCTTTCTGTTGTTGCCCGGAGAAAGAGACCAACCCCAGCTCAGCACAGCCACCCTTCAGGAAGCTGAAGAGAGTGATAAGGTCACCTCTGAGTCTCCTTTTCTCCAGGCTAAACAACCTCAGCTCCCTCAGTCGTTCTTCACACGGCTTGTGTTCCAAGCCCCTCACCAGCCTCGTTGCTCTCCTTTGGACACGATACATAACACATCATTCTTATTCAGTAGTTTTTGACTGTCTTTCCAGGTTGTTTTCCTCTCTCAAATTAAGTAAATTCCATCTGGGTTCAGGAACACAGCCAAGCTTCAGTTTTTTATGTGGTTTGTTTATTGTTGTTTTGGGTGGGTTTTCTTGGTGTTTTTTGGTTGGTTGATAGTTTTTGTGGGGCTTTTTGTTATTGTTTGTTGTTGCCATTGTTGTTTTTTGTTGTGTTTTTTTTTCCTAAACTAAAAAAAAAAAACCTAGTTCTTTACTTCAGATTACAGCACTCCTGGGAAAAATCTTGATTGCAAAGGAACTACAGAACCCCAGGGTACACAGACTTCATTGCAATTCAGTGAAATGCAGCCCAGAGAAGTTTCTAATGGAAACAGGATATGATTTGCAAAAATAGAGTGAGCCAGTTTTCCAGCATTATCAAAGAGTCTCTGTGGCTAATGCAAGTTCTGCTTAGATCAGTACCTTTAGTTAATATTGAGTTTCTTCTTTTCTGGCATAAAAAATTTAAATTTCTCCCAGAAAAATCCCTTTGAACCTGACCACAGAAGAAACATCAGAGATGTTTTTCAACTGGTGCTTCTTTGTTTTGTTTTTTTTGTTTGTTTTTTTTTTTTAATTTGAATGTCCGTATTCCTGGGATTGACTGGCTTTAGTTTAATTATATTATGTTATAATTAAACCAAAAACATAAAGCTCCCAAATTTTTGATCTGCCGTTTTTAAGTAATACATCTGAATATAAGCAAACAAGTGTAATAAGTACAGTCTTATGATTTCCTTAGGTCACAGATAATTTTGCATTGTATGTTCATGTCCTTCATATACCAGAAAAGTCCAACCAACCTATCAAAAAAACAGCACTCATCAGCAGCACTGCAAAGCTGAAGCCATAAAATTACAGTATGACTCATTCTTCATCTCTCTGGATCATACATTAACTTCCTAAGGAGTGATTATTTTTCAGTTTTTAAAATTATCCCTTTATTCATTCACCTTCATATATGCTATTAATAGCATTGCTATTTCAATTTTATTCTGCTATGATATGGCAGCGATCACTTCCATGCAAACATTTTTAAAGAGAAAGATTTTGTGATCACTGTTATAATGTCAATTTAATGGGACAAAGAATTTCCAGAAGTAAGAGATGAACTATGAACCCAAATACAGATTAGAACATAAAAAGGTACAAAAGGCCTAGAATTGAAGTTTAAGAATTAGATGTTTTATTGCTGTTCTTGTTTCTTTCTACTGAAGTTCCAGCTGCTGTGGGCTCTTTTGGAGTAGATGAGTGAGGTACCAGATCCCAGGTAGCTACGTGCTCCTTATTTTTTGTCCTATACTTGCATGGGTCTTGTTGCTCAATTGTTTGGCAGCTGTAGCATTTCTGCCTTGTACTCAAAGGAACAGAAAACATCACACTTCAGTACACAAGCCATAATTTTCCTATAGGTATTAGATTTAAATCCAAAACTCAGCACCTGTGCTGAGAAAAGCTAAATCGAGATGATCTGGGCCAAGGCATAGTGCAAGCCATCCCCTCACACAGCTGTGTGTGCAAACCCAGCCCGGGGGTGCTGTGGATAACATATGAATATACATCTCTGTGTGTAGAGAGAGAGCATCCTTAGTCTTCTATTTTATAGACCATTTCCAAATACTTCTTTTTTTGTTTGGTTTTAGTGGTGATCCCCTGGTGTCCATGGAGACTTGGCTGGATTTTTCCCTTAATCCAAGGAATGCTCTTAATACAGTAAACTATTACAGTCATATTTTTACAATATTGTATGCGTTATTTTAATTTTTTTGTTGCTGTTCATAACATAATCCATAAGACCTTTGAAAACATAAACCAAACTTGTAAAGGCCTTAGTCCAGCCACAGGCAGTGAAACACAGCTTTGAATTCTCTGTCCTCTCCAAGGTGCACTTCAGAGGGCAGGTCATTCCCATAGAGCATTAACAGTGTCCACAGGACATTTGCTACACAAACTGGAAACACTGTAGGTGCAATTGTTTCCTATCTATTCAAATAAAATTCCCTCTGCTTTTCTTTTTTCTTTTCCTTCTATTTTTTTAATACACAATTCATAAGCAAATATGCTAAGAAACATCTCTCTGATAACAGGTTCCCAAAGTTCAAAAGTGATATGATTTTTGTAGGACTTTTCAACCCTCACCAATATTGTTGCCCATTCCTTTATGCAAAGACTTTCTCCCCTAACTGATACTTGCATTTAAAAAATCCAAACTACTGCAGAATTATATTTGTAGGAAACTCTATCAGTTTGTTATTTAAAGGTCCACAGTATTGTTCTGACAGACCTTATTTCTCATGCATTGTAGAATTGGAAATGTTTACCTGAAAGCTCAAGGAAATAAGACACCATATATATTTTATATGGGTTTTAAGGTTTCTACTAATGGAGAAGTTAAATCAGGAGATGTAAAAACTTCAATGTCAACTGTAACTTGCCAGGCAGTGTGGAATTGACCAATATGAAGTGTCATTCAAGGATGCATAAATTCTTTTAAATTACATCTTACTTTCTAATCTGAAAACCTGTTGATGCTGCAGGCACTGTTGTGTTATGGAATGTTTCAGATCCTTACAAAAGAAAGGAATAATGTTTATATTTTACCTTGCTTTCTTGGGGTTTCAGGAAGTGGGATGTACAGATGACTTCCTTCTTTTTTTTTTTTTTTTTTTGAGGTAAAAGTAAGAAAAACAAACGAAGTTTAAGAATTGCCAAGACAAAGCAAGTCAATAATTCTGTAATGACCTTAAATCTCTTCTAGCCTTGAAGTAATACATTCTGGTTTTGTCTGGGACAGGGTGCATTTTCTTCAGAGTAGCTGGCACAGGGCTGTGTTTGCATTTAGCATGGAATGATGTTGATGCCACTGATGTTTGTTGGTGCTAAGCAGTTCTCCCCCCAAGTTCAGGAGCTTTCTGTCTCATGCTCGGCAGGTGAGCAGCTGCAGAAAAAGCTGGGAGGGTGCACAGCCAGGACATCTGACCCAAACTGGCCAAAGGGATAGTGCACACCCTGGGATGCCTTGCCCAGTACATGAACTGGGGGAGTGGGCTGGGAGCTGCCAGTCACTGCCTGGGGATGGGCTGGGCATATCAGTCTTTGGAGGTGACCAACTTCATCCCCTGCTTCTCTTGGGTTCTGTCACTTTCTCCCCTTGTTATTGCAGTTATAACTAGTGCTATTGGCATATTTCTGATAGTAGTAATATTTTGTTTTAATTATTAAGTTGTTCCTGTCTCAGCCCATGAGGTTTACCTTTTCTTTTTGATTTTCCTTCAGCTGGGGAGGGATGGTAGGTGGGGAATGACTGGAAAGCCACGTGTACTCAATTGCCAGCCAGGGAAAACTGTGACAACAATGAGATAAGGAAAAGAGGACTAAGTGGTGGAATGCTCCAGAGAGGTATCTTGCTGGGACTGCCAAGTTTACTTAAGTGATGTTGGAATGATATAACAGCAGATCTTCTGAGATTTTGAATAAAAAAAGATCTCTGAACATACAAAATAATGCAAGACTTAGGATGTGAAGTTTAGGACTCAGTTTCAGTTGTCGCAACACATACATCCAAAACGTCAAATGCTTTAAGTCCCCTGTGGAACGTGGACTTGACAGTGCTTTGCTTTAATCACACCTTTCTTGATGGAATCTTGCCCCAGCCCTGTTTTTATTCAGATTTGGTTTATTTTCTGGCTTTATTTATGCATTTCTCAGCTCTTTAGCTGAGACCAGCTTAAATACCCTGCTATTTTCAGATTATCTCTGTGCCTCAGGTGATTTTTCACTCCTGGTGTGATGCCTGCATGAAGCTGTCAAACTAAGACATTAGTTTAGCACAAAATGGCTAGACTTGATCCTCAGCACAATGTCATTTATTAGTCCTTGCTTGGCAAATTTATAATCTTTTCATTATTATTTCATCCTCTTTCCCTGAGCTCTGTCTCTTGTTTGTCCAATATTGTTTGCTGCAGCCAGAAAGCTTCTCAGACTGCCAGATTGCTGTTTGGAGCATTAATATACTTTTGGAGTTTTCTAGAAATGAATGATAGTGCAACCTGACTGTATCTTTGTAAGACAACACACTTCAGCACTCAACATTTGGCATTGTAATTAGAAGATTTTGGATTGCTTAGCCATTCCCCAGAGACCTTACATTCCTATTGTCCATTCTGAGGTATATTTCTATTACATGTGTCTAGAAAATAACACTTCTATAATTTTCAATTTTTAAAGAAATACAAAATTTCCCTGGAAAAATAATCTTATTATACTGAGGAGCATAATAACTGTTCCTTCATACATTTACACCCTTCCTCTCTTTCTCTGAATGTACACATTTCTCCTATTCCTTTGTAGTAATCTGTGTTTGTAAATGCATATAGACAGACATACTCTCCTTCACCTGAAGATACAAGCTAACCAGTTTCTTCAATGACATATATTTAAACCAGAATGCACTCCCTCAGGAAAATGGTATCCAGGTCATATTTATCCTCATATATAAATGCTCGTATTTTCTACTAAGTGCATATTCTTCCCCAATTATGTTTGGAAGATCAAGAGATGCCAAGCAGTGTTCTGACTTGAGACACAGCATCTTCATGCTGCCACACTGAATGGGAAATTGAATATTTCTCTTGGGGCACACAGAGGAAGTACATGAACCTTAAGTCATTTCCAGAGTAGGAGATAATTTGAAAATTAGATTAATGCATCAATATTCAGTGCTTGTGACCTTAGTAAACCCTTGCAAGAGGTTTTATTTTTAACGGTGCTGTTCCATCCTAATTTACACAGGCTCATAGCAGTCTGTATGAACTTTGGAAATTGTTGTCTTCCTCCTACCCTACACGTGTGATTTGAATACCAGGATTCTGTTCTACAGCAGGGGAAGTGAATTCCTGATTGGAGGAACCATCTGTGCATATGTGCTGGCCTAGGTCCCAAAGGTTCCATAGAAGGAATTAGTCGTGCCAGGAAGCACAGCCAGAGGGAATGTACACCGTACTTAAGTGATTTAATCAGCTCAGTGGGTGTGATCCTTCATTGCTCCCTGGTTGAAGAGTCATTTGTACCTGTGCAAAGCGAATGGGGAATTACACCCATTAGTGTTCTCTTTATGCATGTTTAAGTGACTGTGCAAAGTGTAAGGTACTGGGGAAAAAAGCCTCTAATTTATACTCAGAAGTGATTTGGAATCTAGTGCAAATGCAAGAGAAAAGAACACCCTTATAACAGCACAAGAAATTGTTGTCTTAATTATAGTTCGGGTAACAGAACTTAGAGCTAAGATTATCTCACACTTAGCATTATGAGATTCTTTCTGTTGTTTAAAACATTGCTGGATTTAAATTATTAAAAGAACTGCAGAAAAGCTTCAAAAATCATATATTGGCCACACAGTCAAGTTACTTGTATGTGTTACTTCAGTTCATTCTCAGATGGTTTTTGACTGGGGAAAATTCAGTGTTTCATTTCTGCTAAGTTTTGAACAGGGAAATTCAATTAGGTGAAGGGCTGGTCTTTATATGTGTTCACATTATTAAGTCATTCATGGCTAACTTAAAGGCTTTGGAAAACAGTGAATGTGTGCACAGACATGTCCATATGAATAAGGTTTTTGGGAGTTTTTGAGACTTTATTTCTCTCTGTTTCTTACAAAGCTACACACCATTCTGAATGGCAGAAACAGAGGGATGGTAGATCTGGCTCTTTTCTCAAACTGTGTTTGTTCCTTTATATATTCCACTACCTAAAATCTCCAGAATTTCTCTGTGCTGCTGAGGGTTTACAGCGCATGAGCTCATCACCTCATGCTGGCTCCAGGGTGTCAGGAGTTTCATCGTGGAGATCTTCTCCCCAAGTAATGACAAGTCTTCTATCCCATGGTCTTAACAGGATTTTCTTTCAGTGTTTGGTTACCTTAAATATTTTTGTCAATGCTTAGTAGTATAAAAATCAATCTCTGTTTTAGTAATTCTGACAATGTTTATAATCTAGAGCTTTTTGTGTTTAAAGTTTTAAAATCTGTGGAGAAAACAAATTATGTAGGAGAACATTGGTAATGAACCAATAATTGCCAACAAAAGCTACCAAATACCTTTATTATATCCTTTTAAAATCGGAAGTTTTTCTTCCCTACATGAATTTGTTAAACTGCCAAAAAAAGATCAGATAGAAGAGTAATGCATTATCCAAACTGTCCCAGAAATTCTAGCCATTATTTGCTCCTTAAGGACAGATCAAATGACTAAAAAATACTAGGATTGGTGTAGATTACAGATTATATGGTATGTAATAGGCACAATTTTGTTTGTGCAGCAAATGCCAACCACCTGGTCCCTGCAGACAGAGATGCACCCACTGTTCAGATTCCCAATGGGCTTTTATCCCCCAAATTTATGCAGAAACCATACAGAGTGGAGCAAGCACTTTTTAAAATATTTGTTTAAAGGGATATGTGAAAATATAGATGGAAATGGAATCTTTTATCAAAATTACTTCATATAAACAACTATATACATAAATGATGTACTTCTAGATGCAAAACTCTATCCAGTTCATTTTTCTGGATGGAGTATATATAGGGGAAAAGCAAAAACAAAACCTTGTGCCACAGGAGGGCACTGTCACCTCAGAATAGAAATGAGAAAAGCTTGCAAGTCTGCCAGTGGAAAACCATATCTTAAACATTTCTATTTTTTCTTGCCTTCGAGTGTTTATACAAACACTGAAATGGCACAACTGACTTGTGTGGGCCTGGTATTGGAGGAGCACTTTTAAAGACCAAACCAAGTCTCGTGTGATAGAAATATCCCCAAAGTAGCATCACCTTTATGCTACAAGTAATGAATATAAACTGAATCAATTGTTAATGAAGAACAACTGTGGCAGCAGAATTTATCTTCTTTTCCTCATAAATACCTAATAGATACATCCTTCTTCTCTCTCTCTTTTGCTGTCAGCATGGCCAGCAGTCTCCTTTTCTGTTAGATAACACAGTTAGTGCTCTTGGTTTGTTTTAATAGAAGGAATGGTAAATGGTAGTTTGATGGAATAGATGTGTTTTCTTGGGTTTAGTCATGGTACCTGGAAATACCATTAAAACAGTGGTGCATGATGTCTATGAACATCTCCTGTAGGAGCTTCTAAATCTCTCTAGTTTTAAAAAGTTGCTGGATTAATACAGATTATGAAAATAATAGTAAATGGGACCAAAAGGATTCAAAATTCATCCCTCATAAACAAGTTAGACTTGGTGCCATTTTTAGAAAGATATTCTGCAATAAAAGAAAATAACTAATTGGTAAACTTGTGGGGTATTGCCTGCAAAGCAGCAGATTTCCTTCCCACTGTGTGCCCTGCTGGCATGCTGGAGGGCAGCAAGGTTACCCAAAAGCTGCTGCAACTGGAGAGAAGATGAAAGAAAAAGAAAAGAATATGGACAAAGCCTTTTCTCTTTCGTGTCAGTCAGGTGTTGGTACCACAGTGCTGGTGTATGTTCTGCTCAGCAGGGGCTGAGGCAGATCCCTGCCCCCAGAAAAGGCAGGAAAAGGGGAGAAGGTGGAAGTCAGGAATCAGATCTCTCTACCACATCAAGCAACTATCAGAGTATGGATTACATTGTACAGTGCAGCTCTAAACTAGGATGAAAAATCACATAAATAGCTTTAGATTGGTATTAGTATTTGTCCTGATGAATCTTCATTTGGCTTTTATGCCCATCTCTTTTCTTGCCTTGACAGGGTCTATATTTGTAGTTTTGCTGGCATTTACTGTCCTGGTGGGGGTACTGAGTCAGCCTGCAGATACAGTTCAGTGAGATGTCTTACACTGCTACAGTGGCATAAAGAAAACATGATATTTGTTCTAAACACACAGTTTTCTATGAGGATTCAGATTTAACCTATTCTAATAATTATCTTGAGTGAAACCTAAAGTGACCTATTTTTTTTTTTCATTTTCTAACAGACAAGTTCATTAGTCTGTCAAGTTCAGTACCGATGTCCTTCTAAAACTGGTCTTTTGTCATGTGGAAAAATTATATTCTCTCTTACAGTGCAATGTTTTTACATATATGGCACAAAAATAATTTTGGCCGAAGTATTTGATTGCTGGGCACATGACTGAATTCATTTTCCTAAAGACAGGACAGAAACTTGATCACAGTAGTAATTATATGCTGATATGTATGACGTCTTTTTGTTCCCACAGCCAGAAATGAGAAGTCTGGGGAAAAGGTAAAACCAGAGGGAACACTGTTCCCCAGGTATCTGACCTCGAGACCTTCTCCTTATCTCATTCTTTGCCAAATGCCCTTTTCATTGGTTCTGTCCTTCACAACTTTTTGTTCTTTCATTGACAGATTTTTAGACTGCATAAGGGCCAGAGTGTTAAAAAAAATAAGTCTCTTCCTTTCCAAAAATGCTCAATAATCTCTTTTCCTCTGAAGTTTAGCTGCAAAATACCACTAATTGTGTTATAGAGAAGTCATGATGTGAAGTGAAAAAAAAATGGTGTAAATAATTAACCTTTAGGACAAAGAAAGAAAATGTGCCATGGCATTGCAGGTATCTGCTTTGAACAGACTTGTATATGGAAGCAGTGCCATTCCCTACCTGACAGCTGGCATTACATAAAAATGGGGTGAGCCATGGTCACTGCTGGTACAGCACAGCAACTGTACTGAGTGATTTCCCCCAAAAAAATCTAATAATAGAAAATCTTAATATCCATTTCTAAGCTGTGATTATAGTTTGATTATGCAATGAGGTAAAACAATACTAAGATTTTGACAAAGCTTGCACAGTAGTCCATTTATATAAGATTATCTCTGGGATTCAGATAGCTGCAAGCCTGGTTTTCAATTTACATTCCAAAGGATGAATCCTAACTGCATTGCACAGCTGGATGGAGGGCAGGAGATGGGAGGAGATCTGCTTTTTTTTTTTTTTTTTTGGTGCAGTTTTTAAAAAGTGAGGCAGTAAGGTGTATGTCTGTGTGGTAATATGTCTGACATTAAACACCTTGCTTTCCTGTGGGAGCAGGCAGAAGAGAACTGCAATTAATTTATGTTTGTGGAATGACAATCTCAGTGGATGAAAATTCTGCAAAAAGAGATGAATCATTACACTCATCCAAGCAAATGAAATTTCTTTATGTATGGCATGACTTTCTGCCCAACAGTTCTGGATTTTGTTTGGTCCTTGGCCACTCATTCCACTTCAAGTGGAATGTTTTCTCAGTTCATTTGACAGAATGTGTTCCGTTTCTCATTAGTTTCTAATTATAGGAGGAAATAATGTAATGACACTAGGCAGTAATTAAAATCTATTACTGCTGTCTGCACCTTCTCTTTGGAATCACAGAGACAAGATTTAGCCTGAGAATTTTTAGTTGCTGAAAAATGTCAGTATGTGGAAATGTATTGAAAGGAAACTTAGGTGTGTTTGTTTCTAAGGTTTTATCTGTGAGTGCCAGAATTCTGAAAGGAAAATGAACATTACTCACTGTGTGTGTTTGCCCATGATATGACTTTTTTTTTTCTAGTTTGTGACATAATTAAAAACAGCTCTTTTTTTTTTCTTGTCTGTGAAGGTGAATAGGCTATTACATTGGCATTAGCAAACACAGGAGGGTTTTTAGTGTGCAGGATTAGTATTCAGATGTGACAGCAGCAGCTTGCAACTTCTGTGAGTGAACCATTATGCTCCAGTGTGCAAATAATCTTCAAATTATAGTGCCTTCTGCTCTCTTGCCCATTCCTCCTTGCCTAGGAAGAATCAACCAAGAATGAGAGCTCAGTGTCTCATCTCTGAATACTCAGGAGTTGTTCAGGTTCTAAAGAACCTCTTTGCCTCACTGTGATAAAAAGTCCATCCAGTTCAGAGGTTAGAAAATATGAGGATTACAGGAAATCTCAAGTAAGGAGAGAAAGTAGGAGAGTCACCCTTTCCAGGCAGCAGCAGCAGCTGGTGTGCTGTTCTGTCAGGAATTTTGCTCTTCCTGACACATCCTGTGTCCTTGGCTTCTTTGGATGTCTGGTTGCTATCTGAATACCTCAAGAAAAGCTGTCTGCTTCAAGAAATTTATGCACCTCTAGAAGGGATCTCTGCATGTTTAAAATAATCAAAATTAAGCAAGTCATTATTTAACCTATTGCCATAATAATACAGATTTTTATATAATGCAGTCATCAATGTAAACAACTAAGAAATATGTTTCATTATAATAAAACTTTATATTACTTATATTACATTTCTTTTATATTACATATTTAATTCATTTCAAGGTATCCAGATGGTGCAACCACTTTCTGACAGCATCCAAACCTGCCTGCTGCAGGGAGAACTGGAAATAACTTCTGTTTCTGTGCTTCAAAGCATGAAGTACAACACATCCCTGGTACTTTAGATCAAACACACTATCAGAATTATGAAATGGCATGGAATAAGGATTGTCAAAACGATGGAAGTTTTATCATGTTGAAATTTTCAGCAGTTTGTGTCTGAGAAAGAAAGCACAAAATGGTGATTGTTTTTGTTTTATGGGGTGGCAGAGCACAAGATTGATACCATACCATGGGTCTACATATTTGGACTTTCTAGGTGACTCTGCTAAGGATTTGTCTGAAAAGAGAGTCTGGGCAGGTCCAGGGATAATAAGAGAAATATAAGATGCAAAAATGGGAATTAAATAAATGTGACACCTTGAGGTCTAGGTTAAAAACTGCTAATAAAAATTAGATGCAGGCCTATTTGGTGAGTGCAATGAGGCAAAAAAAAATCAAGTATTTAATAATGTTGGTCTAAATAACAGCAGTCCTACAGACACGTTGGAGAACTCCCTTGAAATTAGTACTGTTTCATGAGCTGTGTGCAAGTCCTGGTTGCTAAAATAACTGCAAATGACTAATATAGTTCACAAACATCCCTTCTCAGATTTGCTTTTATATCTTTGTGAATTGTCTTGCACAGCAGAGGTCATTCTTGAATTCCTCTGAATGCCTTTCATTTGGGGAGAAGAGGAATTTGAGGATACAGTACATTTAATCTCTAGTTTTGATATTTCCAGTTATTTTCAAGGCCAGGAGACAGTAGTACATAACCTGGGGCTGCAATAAAACTTGATGTTTCCTTCTACTTCCTCTCCAGAGGAGAGAAGGCACAACTGCATGGAGGCAACGTTCTGCAGGGGAGCCACAGATTTCACAGATTCATTCTGTCTGAACGCCCCAGCAGAAGAAATATTTATACAAGGAAATACCACTCAAACACCAGCATCTCACTTCCAGTGGGTGCACAGGGAGATGACTGGGAAGACAGCACCATAAACAAAGAGCCCAAGGGGTGCTTGGAGGAAGGGATTCATCTGTCTTTATTGCTCAGCTTCCAGTATTAGACAGACTTTTTTTTCCTTTTTTAAGTGTTTCAATTCCATTTATTTTTAGCTTCCATTTAATATTTTAGGATACTTCATCAGTGGATATTTAGTTTTAAACCTCCAGGAAACCAATTCAACTAACCAAAAAAAGACTAAATTTTACTTGAGTATGAGAAGCCTGGAAGACAAAACATCAAAGAGCAAAAATTATAGAGATCAGATCCAAATCAGGGTGGTCACCTACCAAATGTCCAGGGCTTCAGAGAGCTCAGTAAGAAAATAATGTATTATTAGAGCATCTTTGAGCACAAGAACCTAACAAAGATGCATGGTAAAATGGAAATAGTCCTCTTGGAAAACACTGTGCGCTCACTCCCACGTGAGCTGTGCTTTTCTCCTGCTGGACATGGGAAAGACTATACAGGAGCAGGCTGCTCCCATTGGTAGGCACGTTTCAAGAAGGGTGCCTGCCTCGTAGGGTTTAGAGCTGTAGTTACATTTTTCCTTGAACTGAGCTCAATGAAAGGAATATATAAATTGCATGAAGTCATATGTGTTACAGAAATAAGAAATGTGTTACAGATATACATACGCATGACTACTGCTTTTAAAATACCACAAGTCCTGCATACGAAAGCTCAGAATGAAAAATATTTTCACTAGACACATCTGGGTCTGTGTTTAGGTTCACTTGTTTGAGAGTAACTCATTTATTGTCAACATTTTGTAAGCATCTAAAATCTGTTAAAACCATAACATATAAAGGGATTACCAAATTCAGTAGAAGAAAGTGCTCCAGATTTCACATCTCTCTTAAAAATACAACGTTCTTATTGTTGGTGTTTAGAACTACTTAGAACAATTTTTTATAAAAATATGATATATTTTTCAATTTGAGATGTTCTAGAAGAAACTATTATGGACTGGTATTTGAGAGGAAAACACGATTTTCATTCTCCTGCTATCAGTTTGCCTGAGGACAAGGCCTGCTCTGTGTGCAGATTCCAAATTGTTTCTCATTTATTAAGTGTTTTGTCTTGCAGAAGCCAGGTGCACACCTTCAGCAATGTGCAAATTAATCTTGTTCACAATCAGAGGTAGCAGCAGAAACATCCGCTGAAAAAGCAGGTGTTGCAAAATTTTCTAAGGTGTGATTGGTGAGGAAATGAAATGGGGAAAAAACTCTAGGTCTAATGGAACAGTTATTTATAAGCTAAGAAAGGAGATGGCAAATGTGTTTGAGTATGTTTTTAACCTCTTTAAGCTTTCTAGGAGGATGTTACTGACATCAGGTAGAAAATAAAAATGTTGAAGGAAAGAAAAAGCCTTTAAAACCACTATCTCTTTAGCTGTTAGAAGGGGGAGAGAAAGGATTTTTTTTTTTAAATCAGAGAAGAAATAAAGATACTGAAGTAGAAGGAACTAGGGTATTATTAAAATAGTAAATAAATGTAGAGTTTAAAAAAACATAGAAGATGTTCAAGAAACTAAGAAAGAAAGAAAGAGTGAGAAACTATGAAAAATGGCAAACAATGAGATGATGTTCTAAAACTGTACTAATACCAAGAGTAAGGCCACAGGCCTGAAGGGAGGAACAGAAATAAAGAGGAAGCTTGGTTTGAAGATCATGCCTCAAAAGAGACAGCTATGAATCATGAATAATTTATACCCAGTATTGCCATTTGAAGTCAAATAGATCAAGCTTAGGACGTGAAAAAATCTTTAAAGACTACAGATCACCATCTTGAAGCTTCAGTTAGCAACTTCACAGATAGAGGTAGATCTTCTAGGTGTATGTAATCACCCCAGTCCAAATCCTACAAGGTATTTAAATGGCTCACTCTTTTCAAGAGGAGACCTTTGAAGAAGTATTTGTTTCTCAGACAGACATATTCAGGATAAAAGTTCACAGCTACTACAAACCTGGTTCCCCTGAGAGTCTCCATTCCATGTCACAGTGTGTATTGCCATCACATTGTATGTTTTCAGGCCCAAAAGTGCAACGTGTTAATATCTGCCTAAAAGCGAGATTACAAAAATGTGAACCCCATGGGTGTCTTTTTAAGACTTTTTTTTCTTTTAACATTTGAAAATGTTATGTCCTGGAAAGCTTTTAAAACTGAACTGACAATTGTGGATCCAAAGCACTGAGACAAACAGAGAAGGATGCATCTGGAGTCCCACAGGACTGGTGAGGGAGCTGTGGATTGAGCTGTACCACGTAGGCTGGGCTGCACCCTACACGTGAAAATGTGGTGTGATGGCCCTGGAAGCCAGATCTCTGGGGGCTCTCCTATGTTATTTTTTTAGAAGTTTGGGTGCTGTGTTTGTAAAAGAGAGGTAAGGTTACAACAAGTGACAGGCATCAGAAAAGGCTCCAAACAGTCTTTCAAAGCATTTCGCATTTGTCTTTCTACAGAGATTGCCAGACTTCAGGGTGGAGTGAGAGGTTGGATGCAGAAATGATGCAGTGGTCATTTACGTTCTCTGGGACAGTCATGAGGTTACCTCAGATGCCATAAAGAGAGAAGGATACTCAAAGCCCAAGGTAAAGCAATAAAATTGCAAACATTAACTTCTCACACCCAACAAAATATTTTCTTTGAAGGGGCTCATGAGTTTCCTAGAAGTGATGTAGGTATGGAAAAACCATCCGGTGTTCTTCAGGGGTCAGAGATCCCCACCACCAAATGCAGCACTGCTCTTCCATGGTGCCATGCCCAGCAGCAGGGGCTGCTCCTGGCCCGGCTCTGCTGGCCACAGTCCCTAGGAAGCACTTTGCTGTTGATGTGCAAATACTGCAGGTGGGAGAGAAGGAGTAACCAAAAGAGCATTGAAAACACTGCCTTACTCTCTTTCATTCTCCTGAACTCAGAGGCTTAATTTGTAACGTGACTTTCAGTTTTTAATGTATCAATGATAGTGGTGTTTTCAAATTGCATCCCAGCAGCTCCCAACCAGATCAATTTTAAACATTTTATTATTTCTAGAAGTTCAAAAGAAGCTGACTGATGGTAGTCTTTGAAAAATACATGTTTTACTGATGTAGTTTCCCTCTTGTTTTTTGATCCTAACGTCTCTATGTGAACACATTTTTAAGTCAAATGAATGTTGGAAAACATGAATACAGGTATAAACAAAGTTCTTCAAGCAGCTCTCACTGTGAAACAATTTATCTGTTGTTCATTTGTATTACCTTGAGCAAGCAACCTTGATTTTGGAATACAATTCCACTATCATGGGAATTTTATCTCAAAGAAAAAAGAGTTTGGATCTCCCAAGTTTACATTTCCAGAGTAAATGAATTAAATGTCATAAAATTAATGCTCCTCTTTGTGCTTTTCTGAAAAGCTACTTTTTTCCTTTAAATTTGTTTTTATATTGTATTGTAAGATTTCTTTTCCATGGGTAGTCTCTGATATTCTCTAATAATAAATTCTTTTGATGAAGTTTTTACTTTTCTTGTCACCAAAGGTTTTTTTTTTCTCTCAAAATGAAAGGGTATCCAAAGATTTTCCTATACCTATGCTTGACTTTATGCTAATTTTTCTCTAAATATTGTCATAGAGTTGTTGACAATCCTTGTTTTTTTCAAAATAACAATGGGAAGAAAATTAATTTTTTCCCATTTTCAGTAATATTTTTGCTTTTTCTAGGATGAAATCAAATAATTTAATTAATCAAGAGTGTTTTTTTCTTAGCTCAAACCCTTAGCACTAGAGCAAAATGTAGTGACAATATGCTGTCATGAGTTCCCTGGTTATTGCTCTTGCATTTGTATAACCAAAATCAATAAGTGCAGTTCCAGGATTTTGCTGTTTCACCTTAGGATTTTGTAATCCTCAGGGGGACGATCCACCAGCTCAGTTTCAGACCAGACATTTGCTATCATAAGACAAAAAAGGAAATTTTGCTGAACTACTAGAATGGTTGAAAACATTCAAAGTTGTTTTCTTCTGGTTTTGCATAAGTATTACTGGGTAGCAGCAGAAGTTAATCAAATCAATGCTTTTTCTTTGTTGACTGTGTGTTTTTGCATTTTGCATTAGTAGAGAAGGAGTATTAAGAAAGGTCAAATAGTTACTGCTCTTTGTGATTTGAATTGGCAGAGTGTGAACTCACTGCAGGACTTTTGGAGGGAGGCGAAGGAAGTGAGGTGTGGGGAGTATTTTTTAACCTGTGCACTGAGAATGGAAGCAAGTTTGTAGGATGGGTTGTTACATGACTCTACATCCTCTTCAAAGTCATGCTCTCAGATTAAAATAGAAGAAATTGAACTCAAATCAACAAGATAACATTATTTGCATTAGTAAATTTTTTTCATCATTTTCTCAATTTTTGGAACAACAGACAAGAAAGAAAAAATAACAATTACTGACCAGTTTCATAAACATTTCTAGTCTCTAGCATTAAGACACACAAGGGGTGTTGTGGCACTTTACGCATTAAATCTTGAAAAATATTTTCAAATTCTCCTATATAGGGCATGATACAAGAAAGTATTATTACATAAATTTTATCCTGCAGCTCTTTAGCCTTAATTATGCAATCTTCTCGAGAGTAGCAAAGAACTCACTTAATAGACTGTATCACTTTTCCAGATAAGTGGCATATTTTTAGCTTCAGTAATGTACATTGAAATGAGGGCAATTATGCCTTGTTTCAAAAGGCAACGTTAAAACACACAGTATTTACAATTCAGAATTTGTTTTAACAATACTAAATGAGGGAGTTAATGTTTGAGAATATACAATGATGATGATGATAGCTATTTGAACATTAGACCATGCTTAGTGTTAGGCTACTATATTCCTCTGTGCAAATGTGTTGACAGCCTTGTAGGATGGGATTTGGAATTGTAGGTAACATATATCTAAAAATGTAAATAGAATATTTTGTAGTCACAAAGTACAGCAGAGAGTTTCAGTAGTTTGTACATCTTGTACACATTTTCATTTAACACCCTAGTGTATTCTCTTTTTGTTTCTCCCAATTTATTTGATAAAAGTAATTAACAATTACTTTTAAAGTCTCTTCAAAGTTAGTGATGTTAACTTAGTTTTATTTCCTTTTTCCATGTCTTTTTTTAACATATGGCTGAATTTGAGTATTATTAGCTCCCATGGATGCTGCCTGGCTCTTTTTACATGTGACACAGGCTTGTATGTTTTATTTCCAACGAGCCTTTCAATTATATCTATTCAGATACAGTGACAACAAAACAGCATCTTAGCTAAGTAGGTTACTAAAAATGCAGTGTAATGACAGGGGTTTGAGAAACTAGAAATTGCACTTGCAAAGTGAAGGGATTTACTGTGTAAGAACAGCCTTAGAGGAATATGTTTATTATTTAGGACATATATGTGCCCCAGGCAAAACGAAACCTATTTCAAATGAACTATCCCTGCTCTATGCACATTATGAACACTAAGCTGTCCTCATCTTCACACATCCTAATGAATTAATTTTTCTCCACTGAGAAATGAGGAAGATGGTGAATAACTAAATCAGGCCAAGGGAAGAAAATATCCAAGATGTTATCTTATCATCATTGTACTACAAACATGGTTTTTTGACATTAAAATGGTCTGGAAGTGAAACATCAGTACAGAAATTGATCATCAGTACTGCACTGATCAGTTTACAGGCTACAGAGATTATCTAGTACTCTGCAGATGAAAGGATAAAGTGGTCAGGAACCTTATCACAGGATTGCTTGAACTTTAGTTATTTGAACAGTCCACTAAAAAAGTATTTATTTATATCAGTGATTTAAACATGCTCATTACTTATTGCAAAAGTGCTTAATACTCAGACTTATTTTAATTCTAAGTTAATTGTGACTGTACATTGTTCTTTCACTGCTATGTCACCTGGTCTGATCCTTTTGAACCAAAGATTTCTGCCTGCAATTCATTATAATTAGATTTAGCTGCAACTGCAAGAGTGACATTGCAATTTTCTCTTGTGATGTTTCTGAAAAAACACTCAGTGTGAGCGTTTGGCAATGATTTCATTGCCAAACAGGAATTATAGGAGGGAGCTGGGACAATATGCTTTGTCTCAAGGAGTCACCAGCACTTATGAAAATATAGTCATAGGGCATATAAGGCATCACAAGAATTTTTATGCTTGGTTATGTCCAGGAAGTGTTTTCAGATATAGACTCACCCTCTTAACTTGCTGACTTTATCATAAAATTAGAAACATTCAAAATTCTGTTTTTTCTTTCTTTTTAATAATTCAAATATCCTAAAAAAATCTAATTATTTTCTTGCTATTAAATGAACAAATATTATTTAAAGGCAGTGTTCTATCATATCTACACAAGCGTATTTAATGCAAAACCAATCTTGCTTGTAACATGTGTGTTTTTGTAATTACCTAGCAATAAGTTCAGTGAAAATGCTTGTAAGATGCCACATTATCCCTTATTCTCTGGTTACTTGTATATTAATTCTTTTTATCCTTATCTGACCTTTCTGAAGCTCAGTTTAAGCTCTCGCAGGCCATGCTTTTAGATATAGAAACTCTTATGAAGGACAGACTCAGAATGAAACCTTGACCCTCAAGAATCTTTGTTCAGTTGGGGAGTTATTAGGAGGAGGATTTCAAGCCCCAGCAACTCTTTTCCTCAGGAACAGTCATAATTTTGTTTTGCTGAGGTAAGTCAGTTGCCGTTGAGTCTAGGAAAATCTGAGAGAAAAAAAAAGAGGCTGAAATAATGTCACTGGAATTGGAAGAAATTCTTTAACCTGTCTCAAAAAAAAGAAAAGTAATCATCAAAGAGCCTTTCAAGTCTTTATATGATTAGGTAGAAGCAGGTGGATTTCAATGCCTGAATCTCTGTAGATACAAACCTGAACAGAAAAGTCAGATTCTCTCAGTTTCTGAGATTTTTAAACCTACTGATTCCCTAGGAGTAGTGTTTGGTTTTTTTCCTGCCTATTAAACAAAAAAAATCTAGTCTGTCACTGTGAAAGAGATGGCAAAGTGGAGGAGTTTTGGCTCTGGGCGCTCTCTGCACCACCTCCAAGGGTGATGTCCCTGCAGTGCCAGTCCTGGCTGCCGTGGCCAGATCTCTCTACTCTCCATCCAGACCTTTCCCAGGAGTCCCACAGGGTGATGGCAGTGGCTGTGCCACTACCCCTGCCACAGAAACTGGCAACACCATTTCTGTTGTGGTCACAGCTGAACACAGAGCTGAAACCAGGCAAACCCTGGCTATTAATTACCTGTATTGCTTGGATCCACTGGGTTTTTGTTGGATTTGGTATTTGTGTTAAATTCCATGGCCTCAGCCCGTGCTGTTAAGATGCTCTTGTTTCCTATTGCTCTGCTACCACAGGGTGGGTCCCCAGTGATTTGAAAAGAAACTACAGAGCAGAGGATGAGCAGAGGGGTGCTTCAATGACTAAAGAAGTGGGAAGCCAACTGTAGATTTTTAGCCAAGGGCTGAAGCAGCGAGTACAGAAGAGACTCAAATGTATCTGCCCTGAGCCCTTCCCAGCCATTCCAGGTCAGGCCTCTGTCCTTCTTGTCTGCTATTCATTCTCTGTCCTGGGAAGTCTTTGGTTTGTCCCTTTTGTCCTGTCCATCTCTACAGGGATGATATAAGGATAAATGGCACTAGGGAGTTCTGATTTTGCAGTTCTAAAAAAAAAAAAAAAATGCATTCATAGATCTTGGAAGTCTGCATGACAGGAAGGATTCAAAATGCCAGTTTACTGAGTTAGTTTGTTTATTTAATCATGCACATTTTAATGGAAATTCTTTTTTGCCACACAACTAACCAACTGGAAAAAAATGTAGAACATACAAAAGTTAGGGATTGGAGGGAATTGTTTTTCAGTTTTACTCTTTGAAGACGCAATCTTGAAATTTAGATTACTTTCAGTAAGCCAATTATTCAACAGTTAAACTTTAATAAATTTTCATTGATTAATATGATTTGATGCATGAGGGACCAGCAGGAGTATGTGGATTATTTTAGGAAAAATTCATTGTTCAAATTTTAGAAATATCTCTTATCCATTATTCTCCAAAATATGCAAGTGTACTTATCTTAGGCTGGTTTTGATCCCATAAGAGCAAAATCAAACTGATGTCAGCTGCCACCATGGCTGAATTCCTACTCACAGAAGTGTCTGTGACCCTTTTTGAAGGTATTATACAAAAGTCAAATAATTCAACTCCTCCCGTGTTTTCTTTTCAAATTATGATATTTGAATGCCGTAATGTGGTGGTTCATGCAAGTTGAAATAAGGGAGAGTTTGAATAAAAAACAAAAAAAGAATTTATAAGCAAAAATATTCCATGTTGACTCTTTTACTAGGATATGTTGCTATTCATAATGGGAGTAAAATCTTAAGGTGTAGCTATTAATGTGTTTTAGGGTTGTCTTAAAGATATTGGCTTAGAATTGAGGATTTCCATTGAGGCAGCAAACACAAAAATTGGCTTTTCAGTTTATTGTGTCTGCCTTCTGTTTTAAGTGTTTCACTGTCCTACAGAGACAGTATTCTTTTAGCAAGCATGTTTAAGGTAATAATTTAATATAGCTTCTTCAAAACAAGGATATTGAGATAAATACCTTCCCATACCATAAAGAGATCAATAACAACACACAGAACACTTTAATAGTCATCTGGGTTTCCTAACTTCCAGCTTATGTCATTATTTGATCCTCTGTGAAGTGGATACAAACGTGTTCAACTTCTGCCAAAAGCAAGATGCAGGTAGTAGTACCCTGTACCCATTCAGTAGATCAGCATCTTCAGACAGGAAATGTTTGGAGCTCTCAGACAGAACTCCCTGGCAATGCCATATGCTACAGTCAACCCATGCTAGAGCCTGAGGCTGTGTGTGGGGCTGCCAGGGATTTCTAGGTGCAGTGGAGATCCACTTATGCCCATTATTAATTTCAGGACTATTTCCCAATGCAGATTTACAAATCTGATTGCAGCTGTCATATTTTACCTTAATAAAGAAACAGAAGATGACTCCTGGGTTTTTTTGAGCATTATGAAACCTCTGGGGACTGCATATCTGCCAACAGTTCAATTCATTAGGAAACAACATTGAAATAAAGTATAAAAGCCTGAAAATACATCCTCTTCCACAAACTAATAGCCCTGACTATATTTTCCAGATAAAACAGAAACCAGACCCAGATTTACTTATGTGGTTTAACAGATGCACAGCAAGAGGAATATTTAATTATCCATTTATCAGTTCTGAGCAATGCACTGTCTCTATTGCATAGCTCCCATTAGCTCTCTAAAACATGGAAAAGGAAGAAAATAAAAGCTATTTACAAATATTGCCTGACCAGTCTTGTGGCTCCTCTGCAGCTTGTTGAATTGCTATTTATTAGTCTTCTAATGCCTTTGTATCTAATTAAAAATTCAGGACAGGCTCTGTAAATAAGCAGTAGACAATATCTGGTCTAAAAAAAGGAACTACCCAGTCATAGAAATGAACTGGGAATACCAGGAACTCCATCTGTCCTGAATAATTACACACTTACCAACTGTTTTGCATATTACAATGTTTTATATGTTCAAAAAAACTGGAATAGTGAGTAGAAGTGCAATTTATGTAGGACTTGTATGAAATTAATGGAAACCTATTGATAGAATTTCAAGATTTAAGCTACTTATTTCCTCTTGGTCTGCAGAAAGATTTCATAAACTCTCTGATTTTAGGGTTTCCACTATTTTCCTCTCTACCAGCAGTGATCATTGTTATGATTCAAAAATGGTATGGTTGTTCTACTCCTTTGGTCATCAATAATCTTTTCTTCCAGACTAGTTCCATATTTCCTAGTATTTCTATAGGTCATGTTTTCTGAGCATTAACACTGTTACATTCCCCTGCACTATACTGTGTTTCTCAAAATATTGCACTTAAAAGTGTTTTTTTTATTAACCAAGCAGAATGCAACAACCTTTTGATGTAAATTTTTCACAGAGCAACACAGTGAATATCTCTCCCAAGTTTACACACAACACTGAGTAACACCTCCCAGGGGCAGGGTTTTGCAAAAATATCACATTCTCTGTCCTTTGTGGACTACTACAGCTCCCCAATTATTTTTTTTTTTTTGCAAAACTAGTGATGTTTTTTTGTATTTGTGCAGTTGATTATTTCCTTCCTACAATCTTTCCCTCCTAAAGTAACTAATTACAAATTTTGAAATGTCCTTTTTTTCCCGTTCCCAAAGTGCAACATATCCTTCTTGATATAATCCATGTGTGCATTCTATTTGACAAATCTTATACCACTGTATCACTTGTTGCTTTCTTTGTAAGAACTACTCATTAGTTTGTGTATTAGTTTGTTTTAGCAGTGTGTATCCAAATTTTGCAAATTGGTGAATTTTTGTTCTCAAGACTTTTCCATCAGTTCATCCCTTTTTTATTGGATAACCTCATTGCCATTCACTGGATGGGGCCTTATACTGTGAGCAAAAATATCCCATACAAGAAGTGGTGGTTTCTTAATAAGATATGCAGTCTTTGAGCACTGATTATTGACATACATCGATAGTAAAAAAGATCTTACACCCATCTCAGTTTTTAAGTGTGTGAAGCCAACTGTAGTAGTTTATATAACTCAGATGATATCAAGTCTCAACATGTTCTCTATTGGAAATAATCTAAACTAAACCAATACTGTTTGCATAAGGTAGATTTTAGTGAAAAAGCAAAAAAATAAAACCCATACAAATAATGTATATGGACTATTTAGTTATTTTAATGAAATGTCCATAAGGCAGAAGGTTTATAGTTAACTTGTTTTTAAGAGTCTCCACTATTACTGGACTCTTAAATTGGATTCCATTTGCTAAGTTATTTCTTACTGCTCGGTGAGTGACTTTCGAAGAAAATTAAAGTTGCATGTAAACGTTCAGTTTGGAGAGAAACAAGCTGGTAATTCAGGATGACTTACTGCAGATAAGAGAAACAGAGGGACGGCTTGTAATATTCCAGTTGGGTTTTTTCAGCTGTTTCTGGGATTTGCTGGGATTTGCTAACTAAGGGACAGAATTCTGACATCTGGCCCTTTGAGTTAATCTTGTATTTCTGCAGTGCGTGCAAAGGAAGAGCAGCAGATAAATGTATTAATTTCAGCAAGAGCCATCAGGTCTTAGGAAGCTTACACTCAAGCCTTGTTCTTCTCTGCCCATAACCCAGCCCACAGCTCAAATGTTCAGCTTTGACACGACAGGAAGAGAGTAGTGGAGTTTGTAATGGCCAAATCTCAGCCATCCTGATTCTCTCTCCAGACACAAAGCAAGTATTGTCTTCAGGGACCAGAAGGTGTTGATTGCTGGGAGGTATAAAGCTGGAAACAAGAATTTGTTTTGAAATTGTGTAGATAGAGACACTGAAGGTTTACTCCAGTTTCAAATGCCTTAACACTAGCCCCAAGATCCTTTTGTTCTCTAGCTGTTCAATTTTGTATCTCTAACACTCCTTCTTTCATTCTGGTTTCTCTGGGTTTTTTGGTTTTTTTTTCAACTAAATTTAATTTTGGAGAAGAGTTTGTGGCAGTATAGTATAGCCCTCTTTCCAACACCTCATTAATTTTTCCATTGCCTCCTCCACTGTACCTCAGATTCTATCTCCACCAAAGCATCGGCATTAGTTTGTACTGAAATTCTGCACTGAAAGTAACTGCATAAAGTGTCAAGATTATTTTAGCTCTATGGGTACTCAAACATTTAACCAGGGTACTCTGGCTGTACCTAGTTTGCTATTAATCTTGGAATTTTTTTTTTTTTTTTTTTTTTTTTTTTTGGTCCTTGCTGTTCATAAAACTTTTGAAAATATGTGCATGCTAAGGGTGTGTGGTGGAGTGTGGGCCTGCCTGAGGAGTACTGGACTTAATGTAGTTTCCAGCATGCTAATAAGTCACTTAAGGAAGCCATGAAGATCCTTTAGGATCTGCTGGCTTTAAGAAAATATTTTAGGAAATAGACCAGATTCACGTCAACTGCTATGTTATTGGGTTTTTTTCCTACCTTCTATTATTTAGATGCCACAGCTAGATCAAAACAAAATCTAGTTTTGCATATCTGTGGTTATGAAAACAAGAGGAGCGATGAGCAATGAAAATCAAGCACATGGTCACTGCAGCAAAAGAAATACATACACAGGACATTTTTCCAAATTTTTATACACAGCAGGTTTGTGAATGCAGCAGCAGGCTGAGTAGCTTTCATGTGCCTTTTAACTTAGGAATTGAGTGACAACTTTTTACTGCTTTAAAGTGCATGCTGGCTGCTAATTACTTTATTTTAATGCAAACAAAATGGACTGGTGTGTGGTCATATTAAAAATTATGCCAAATTATGGGAGTACTGCAGGTGAGTACTAACAGCTTGAATGACTATACACTGAAAAAAGAAAGGGATATTTTGCTCTTTTGTGTTTTACTGTTTATTTCCCAGTACGCACCTCGTTCACATTAACAGAACATTAGAGAATGTTTCTGAGTCACCAGTGCACTCAATCAGGGTATAGGAAGCTTGTAGCATGTCAAGATTTTATTATTTTCTATCTCTGGTCAAAAATAAAAAGAGTTGATTAGAGAATGGCTCAAGCAGAAAATTAAAGAAAATAGCAAATAGAAGAAACTCAAATTAAGGCTGAAATATAGATAGTTTTCAATGTGGGCAGGATGAGACTGGAAGCACACTTGGGTGCAATGCTGCCATTTGTGCTGTCTGAGGGGAGATGTTTTTATCGCTGCTGATATTTTTGCTTTGAGAGCCCTGTGTAATGGTGGTTATTAGCAGCTATGGCTGGCAAGCATGCTGCTCTCCTGTCCTCTTTTGCACCTTTATGTTTGTTTTCCTGAGAAAATGAGAAAAGTTAACTGCTTTCTTCAGTACTTGACTAAATACCTTCCTCGGCTACAATGGCAGAAGACTCCATGAGGCATACATTGCTGCATTCTGCTTTTGCCCTGCTCATGAGCCTGAACACATCGTTGGTGCTTAATGCCCAGAGATTAAGGAGTTGGAACTTGAATTAATTCTCCATCTCTTTGCTTGTTCTCCTGTGTAATGTACAGCAGGCTTCTCTCAACTCTAGCGCATCTCACTTTCCTTTTTGAAAAAAACAGCAATGCTGGCCTTTTAGAAATCAAATGGGTGGGGGTATTTCTGAAGTCAGAATAAACACAGTTGTCTGAATTAAAATTAAGATACTTGCAGAATTATAAAGCAAGGTAAAAATTGGAAGCAGACAGAAAAACCCCCAACCTGCTTACATTTCCCTGTTCTTTTTGAAAGTAAGAAATAAAAGACAAGAGATATCATGCACATACAAGGATATTAATACGCAATTCCTCTTTACATCCCTCCTCAAAGTCACTGGTTTTCTTTCCACTGAGAAATAAAACAATACATATGTCTAGAAAAATATATTTTTCTGTTTAGTTAGTAGGGTTAAAATTGTATTTTTATTAAACACTGAGTACTTCCTCATTTATCATTCTGAATTCTGTTGCTTGTTTCCAAGGAGATAAAAATATGAAAGAAGGCCATCTGAGATTCTGATTTGAAAGGCTGTTCTCTCTAATGAAAGTTGGATATGCCTTATTTCAGGGAACAAAACAAACTTGGAGCTTCTGTAGTAAAGAAGTTGGGACTTTGAGTTTCACTACTGTGCAGGCTTACTTTCTGTGTCTGGCAGTGGGAAGGGTATTGTAACATGTTCAGTGCAGCGTCAGATCATCCTTTAGTGGCTCAGCTCTGCTGATTCTGCACTGAAGCAGCGCAAGTGCCCTCACCCATCCATCCTTTGCAGCAGTGGCTTTCTCCTGACAGAGGTTTTTTATGGAGAATAAGAATGGGCAGTAGGCAACAAGTAGTTTTTCTTCCCGTGAGGAGTTCAGAAATGCCAAAGGCTGGATGGTTCCATAGGTATTGAAAAGCCTGTAATTGTTCAGTGCACTGTAAATGCTAAGTTCCAATCAGAGATATCTTTCTTGGTTTAATTCTGTTAATAATACCCTACCTGAGCCTGGAGGCAAATTCTTCAGCTGTCTTACCTGAAGTAGTCTTCACCACCTCAGTTGTGTTTCTCAGTCCTGTGAAGGCGAACTGGTAAAGCCTCCAGGAGCGGGTGTCCCCCACCTCCACCGAGCTGCGCTTCCACTGGTAAATGATCTCTTCCCTGGGGTAGCCATCTTATTGCAATGGAAAACACACAATGCTTTGTTTCAGTCACTGCTGGGCTTTAGGGTGCTTTGGGCAGCAAAAATACTACTAGCTATTTCTGGAAAAAACTGGGGAAGCATATTGCAAGTAAATTATAGATATGTTTTTTTTAAGTTACTTACTAGTGCCTTTTACTTAATGTCACATTTTATTAATTATAAATTATAATAGCACTTGAGATACATTTTTCAAAAATAGGTTTCCCACTTTTGTGGACCTAATAGGATGCAATTTTGCCCATCTTCCAGATGCATCTGCAGCTGGAACAGGAATTCACACCTTGATCTAACCACAAAATGTCAAAACTAGTGCAATAGTTAAACACCCATGCACAGAGAGAAGGTGGAAGGCCAGGACACCTTGATGCTGAAAGTAAAAACTTTCTTGTTTTATGGTCAGATATAAGCATAAATTAATGAAATAGGGTCCAGAAATGTTATAATTTTTTATAGCAGTCCTTGATGATTTGTGATTTGTGAACATATATGATATGTGAACTGAAAAAAAAATCAAAATAAAAGTAAAAATTGGTAGGGTATGTCTAATTAAGAACATAACCTTCACTGACTCTAAGTACTTGAAAACAAATTTATAATTAGTTCGGTGTGGGTCAGAAAAAGAAATATTTTTAAGCATGTTACTTACAGCTTGAAAATTCCAGTGGGCAGGAGTGGACATCCATTGGGAAGTTGTGTAACTGTAGCTGACACTCAGCATCAATTGTCAGCCTGAGAAGAAAGAGATCAGGAGATATATACATATATGTGAAGTAAACTATTGCTATCTATGTAATTGCTGGAATTTTCCAGTCATAGGAAGACATCATGGTTACTGATAAGCAATATTTCTCTTTTGGTTCCATCGACCCTGATCATGTACTTTCTGGACTGTGTAATGCAAGAAGGTATTAAAGTTCTGTTCCTGTGCATCTGAAATGGCAGCATTACTCACGACTGACAAATCCATAGGTAGGTAGATATACAGGTCATCTCATGAGCAGTGACAAATCTTTGTGTCACAACATGCCATAAAGCATTAAGAAAATGTATTTTATGTGACAAAGATTCTATTTCAGAAATGATGGATAGGAGTCCAAATTTAGACATCTGCATCCAAGACATCCATCTAGACTCCCTTCACAGCTAGTGCAGAGGCACTCTGAGGATACACTTCCTCTCACTCCAAAATAAGACATTCAAATTTAATCAGAATAAAAATGTACCAAAAGTTGTTTGTCTCCACTGATTATTAGGAGAGCCTCCATGATAACGCAGGTAGTGTAGATGCTAAGCTCAGGTAAAGACAATTACTTTCAGAAATCCCAAGTAAGATGAAATGTACTCTCTGGTGTTCCTGCTAAAAATGCCACCATTTTCATTCCCTCCCAGCCCAGCCATGAGCTGCAGGATACTTGGACTTTGGAAGAGAGGGAAGAGGTGGGGTGAGAGATGGAAAAAGGAAAAGGGTGGGGTAAAATGTTTGTTCCATGAGTTGTGTCTAGGAAAGCTGTGGGTTTCTGGTCTTTTCTGATTCTGGTATGTCTAAATGATGAGCCCTGGTTTGTTTCCAGGCCCCTGAATGAAGGTGTTATGAGTCTCATCCTATGGGATGCAGAGGAATGCTGGGACCATCAAGTTAATGGAGTCCAAAGGCAACCTTTCTGTGTTAGGGATTTAAGAAGTAATCTAATTTCCCTGTTCCCCTTCCTCTTCTCATTTTCATCATCTTCAGTACCACAGGTACTTGATCTCCTGCTGGGCAGGGTGGTTCTTAAACCTGGGGGAGGTGACTGAGAAAACTCAACCAGCCCTTCTGGATCCCTCTTGAGGACAGAATCCCAGCTGTGTGATGCTAACACATTTCATTTCTGGGTTAACTGTGGTTGAATCCTTGGTGCTTTCTGTGATTCACCAGCACAACTAAATATACATTCATAGCAGATACCAGTTTCCAAGTTCTACCAGACACGTCTCCTTCTAGTGAGAGAAACCAAGGAATTTGAAGAGAAAGGTAATAAAACCCAAGCAGACAGTAGTGCAGCCAAGTCCAAATTTAACATTTAGAAAGTTGGTCTAGGCTCATCTTTATCATCTTTATCTTTAACTTTGATTTGCATTGGATTTCAATTCCGACTATTTTATTATCTCTTCTGGAAATGCAATATGCAATAAATGTAAAGTAGCTATGAAATAAAACTCTTTTATAATTCAGACAGTTGGAACATTAAAAGGTTATCTTAACCAAAGCTTCACATCTATTCATTAAAATTATGAGTGTACTTTTCTTAAAAACTTTATTTTTGGATACCAAGAAAGTAAAAGCAAAATAAAACTTTGACAAAATATAGTCTAAAACTCAGATAATTTTATGTCTATCACCTTTGAGTCTAGAATCTCTTTTTAAATTACAAATTCTCTTGAAAAAAAATACTGTGTTTATCTATATTTTATATAAATTCTAACATTATGTCACATGCAAGAAAATATATGTTAAAAAAATCCACAGGGATTTTCACATTTGGGAAGTATCTTATGATCATTTGGGATATGATATTTGAGTTGTTACATATGGCACATGCATAACTTAATTATTGAAAAGGTAATTTGTCTTAGAAGAAAAACTGTACACATGACTGAGGAACCTGGACAGGTTGACCACATCAAGTTCAGATCCATGAAAATTTTGATGGAATGGGGCATATCCATTGTTAAATATTCAATGCTGGGATGGCAAAATCTTATTTGCCTGAGATATTTGAGGAATATTATTTGAGGAATATATTACTTTTTCAGGGTGGAGTTTCATCCTGTTAAATTGTAAGCAATTCAGAATACGAGGCCTTTGAGGTATGTAGTAACTCCTTTTATACCATCTACTTAATTCAAGGATATTTCAAATTTATCAGTTTAATGCAATAAAAAAGTAAAAGGAACAAAACCAAAGGCAAACAATAAAACACATCTGAAAGTGAAGACTAATTGCTATAAAAATGCCTATGTTAATGTTAGTAGAGGAAGGTGACTGTTGTGGAGTAAGACAGTACAATCTATAAGAAATAAAACTTCTTATTGTGCCAATATAAAATAAATTTCATGCAATTGATATCTTGTAAATTCTTCACTTTTTCAGGGTTGTTTGCATAAATATATAGGAAAACTCAATATTTTTTCCCTTCAGGTTAAAGTCAAATGGCCTGAATTCATAGGAATTTTCTCTTTGGCTTCCCTAAGAGAAAATGAAATTAAAGTTAGGTATAAATACCTCAATGTGTACAAGACTCTGCCATCATTCCAGATCCTGAGCATCCTATTAGGAGTTGTTATCCAATGAGCATCAGCCTTCTTGGAATTTCGGAAAAACGTGTCTGGTATCCAGATCTTCCCGACCATGTTGCTGTTTAATCTGAGCACTTTTATAGTGCTGTTGAACTTCAGACGTCTGTCATACCACGTTTGGGCGAAAAATATATCAATTGTATATTCCTGTTGTGTTAACCAGAAATACTGATGAAAACACAGCACTCAGCATTCCACATAACTCCTGATATGCTTTCCTTAATTTCAACTGAACAAACTGTGAGCTACAGAAAGTGGTACTAGAACTGATAAAACCAGTCTCTTTTGGTGAATTTTTGAGGCATGTTTTACCAAAGATTGTTTTAAAACAATTTATCATTTTACCATTGAGGGTAAAATGAAGGTGCAAGTGAGTATTATATGCACCTTTCTAATTGTGTGTCCCCACATCTCAGCACACACCTGCTCAGGTCAGAGAACAATGATTATTTCCTTGGATCTAGGACAGGAAAAGCTTGAGGTGACTAGTTGCCTGTGCCCCCTGGTTGATCTCAGAAATGGTGAAGTCTCTGGAGAAGTTCTAGGCCTTTTACTTATTATCTCATGGCGACAAGAGTGGTAATATCACTCATTAATGGTTTTCCCAATTTTGTAGCAATCTGGAAGATTGGTTTTTCTGGAGTTAAACTGTTGCAAAGCATTTGAGAGCAGAGCACACAAAAAATGTGAGGATATGTTAAAAATATTATTTTTGTGTTTTTAGCATATAGCTCAATTTTCTGACTTGTACAGATTTATAGCTCATAGAGTCCTCCCATCCATAATTATAATGAGATTTAAAAAATAATGTAGGTATGCCACAACCTTAAGAACTAATGGAAGCTTTGTAATGTCAAAATGATGGAGACTTTGTAACAAGGCAAATGGGCAATCCTTTACCTACCATATTGATAGCATTCACAGGGCCAATGCTATTTACGTACATGTCAGTGTGAATTATTGTCGGTTTAACTGCAAGAGAAACAACAAGAATCAGTAACCAGTGAAGGTCAAAATCAACTACGTGAAAGACAAGCAGGAGCATGCTCCTATACTATGGCATCTCTCCTCTGTGGTTGCCTCACATTTAAATGGGCATACAAAATACAAATACAAACCATGTCTTCAGTTCGAAATTAGTTGGAGACGCTGTGGACGAATTCTCATATCATTTATTCTATCAAAACCAATTCCCTTATGCTGTGAGAACAAACACTGAAACCAGTGTTCACAGCCTAGAGAGGCTTGTCTGACTGAGTGGATCTGCATTTTGTCTCAGGTCACAGCAGAGCATCAAAACAAAACGCTATCAACAAAAGCAAACTATTTCTCTTGTGATGCCTTGCATCACTTGTTTTACATTGTAATGCCAAATGCAACATGACTGCTGTGGCCTGCATAGGTGGCTGTAGATATGTAACAATTTTGTGAGCCCAAAGCCAAAATACTTAAGGCTCTAAGGCAGAAATTAAGAATAGTTGTTACAATAATTTATTTTGAGATTACTCCATTTCAGCTTTATTCTTCTTATATATCTTGGCTAACGGCATGATTGTTTTTATCCCAGATGATTTTAGGAATGCTTTACTTCTTTTCTGTTTCTAAAGTCTTGGTTTAAGTGAAGACAAATGCCTCTGCTAATTTACACTGTATACATACACAGAAGGTTAAAGACTCATGTTATCCTTCACTGTGAAAAATTCCTTAGTTTATAAGCCTCTATAAACTTGTTAACTTCCTTCATTAACCTTGCTGCTCTCTGCTTTCCTCTGTCTACCTCATCCATGAAATCTGTGCCTTTTTCTATAATCTTATTACTGCTGTATCCTCTTCTGCAGAGGTATTGTCTGCCTGCTCTGTGCTCTCAAGGGGCTTCTCAAACTGACTTTCAGCAATTCAGGGAGATTTTTGCCTTCGAGTTACCTCAGTAATCAGAGGAAAGGAAGATCTCTCCTAAAGGTGATTGAGTCAAATAAGACTGAGTGCAGGCTTGGCTCTATATACCTACATTGGCTGTGGGAATCAGCTGGGCAGATTGGCTTTGCTTTACTGCAGTTGTCTTTTGTGAACCTCCTCCTCTGTGCCCTATTCTGTCACTTCTGCCCTGCTGGGCAAGTGAGGGCCCAAACTGCATCAGTCTGTGCAGGCCTGCTGCTGTTGGAGGCTCTGTATCCATCACATCATACAAGAATTAGGCTGTATTAGCCTCTTTTTGGCCTTTCTTTCCATTGTAATATTTGTGATTCTCTGACAGAATCTCTTAGGTACAAAAAAAAAGATAAAAACTTGCTTTTTCTTTCCCCAGAAGTTTAATTCTGAACATCATATGCAGGTAAATCATCACAAGCTGCCTGATTCAGCAAATTATAACACTCTTATTAGACGTCTTAGGATTGATTCAGCCATATTAATTTATGCCAGCTTCCAAAATCATGACTAATTTACATGCCTCTGATGTTTTTCTGCATTGCATTTTAGTCTTGTACTTTGAATGGATTCTGCTTTCTGAGTATTATAATATGACATGAAAATTCTTTCTCTTCCCTGCTTAATTGACAGTGGTCTAAAACCAAAACCAACATACCTCCAATGTCAGGTCTCAATTTGTTGTCATATCCTTCCAGCAAACCATTTAAAATAAGAGTCACATCACTCTCATGGACTTTGGGAGTCAAAACCCAAGTCTTATTTGAAGTGTAATCTTCATAATCATCATCTCCCTTTTGTGTGGAGCTATTAAAGAAACAAAAATGAAGAAAAAAAAAAAGCCTTGAAAAATACAAATTTGAAGGTAACTTCTTTGGAAGACAACACAGACACATTTTAGATTTTAATAATACTGTAAAAAAATTGTAAACATTTCTCATTTTCAAAATTAGACTCCCAGTACAGATGCCAAATAACAGTTGAGGTTACAGTTCACTTTATCAGCATTTCCTTTTGGTACGGTTGAGATCACATTCTGTCTGTTCAGAGGAACATCAGTGCTTATCACCTTTGTCATGGCTATTTTTTCTCTCATTGACTCAGGTGGGACCTGTTATGAAACAAATCTGTCACTTAGCTTATGCAACTCTCCACCAAAGCATCACTTATTATGTACACATTGTTGTTGCTTTATTTCTTGGAGTAAAATTCAAATTCATTGGAGAGAATGATTTGATGAAGCACATTACTGACAAGACCAATAATTATATTTATTCAGACAAACTTCTCATGCAGCTTTTCTCCACTCTGATGAACTTGAGTTTATTGTGCATTTGGAAAATTGAGCACAAATTTTTGCCAAGGGTTTTCCTTTTCACTTTTGCTAACCACAACCCACAGAGGATAAAAAGTCTGTCTGCTGGGGTTTTTCTGCTCCTCAGGACTATGACAGCAGGCCTAATTCAACCTGCTTAGTACAGTAAAAAAAGCAAGTTCAGAGTCAGAAATGTGTAGACTAGTCTTAATGGATGTTTTGTTTTCCCAAAATCAGTGCCTCCAGTTCTAGAGGAGAACATTGAAACTACTTTAGAATATGACATAAACAGATATTTTCACTTCAGAATCATAGTGGTAATCAGCTGAACAGTGCTAGGCAAATGTCTGGTTTTTTGCATAATATGCCAGTGCCCTTCTTTCCTGCCCTGCTTCAGTGACAAAGTTTAAGCACTGCTGGCTAGATATGGAAAATCTTAATGATACTACAAATGTCTTAAGCCAGTGGATAGAGTGATAGGATGAAAAGCAGAAAAATTAATTATTTTCCAGTTGCAGCTGGAATCTGGAGTGAAAAAGAGCTCAGAGAAGCAGATTCTCCTGGGGGCTGGATCTTCTGCGTGGCACACAAGATTGAAAGAGGCCCAGCTGGCCATGGCCATGGGTGCAGGAGGGAAGGGACCAGTCCTCCCAGAGCCTGAGAGCACCATTTTGTTAACAGTGATCTTTGCTCAGCTGAGGTCGTGCCTGCCCTTCCCTGTAGGGCTCTCCTGCTGCGTCCAGCTTGTACCACCCAGAGTGGCCCAAAGGCTTTCCAGTGTTGGTGTTTGGGAGCTGTAAGCCAGCTGCACAAATACAATCTCATTAGGAAAGAGGCTTTGGGTTCTTTCTTCCCCTGGCACAGCCTGACAGGGAAGAGCTGTAGCCCTTTCTGTCCCTCAGGGTAGGACACTGCCTCCCAGGAGGTGCTGCAGGCACAGGGACAATTGAAGCAGCCTGAGATTGCATAGGGCAGTAGCAACTAGGCCTGTGCAGCATGGAGAGAGAGCTGGTCTTGCTCTGAGTTGGGCTTGGAAGCTGCTAATGAATCTGATCTACACCTTTGTAATGTGTGCTGGGTACCAGGCACCGAGTGCAGCCTCCAGCCACCGCCTCACCCATGCTGCACCAGCCATGGGGGTCTGGGAGCTTCCCGGGTCAGGAATTGCCAGTGCAGCCTCTTCATTCTGCCTGCACAAGCCTGGACTTGTAGTGTTTTATTAGGAATCAAAAGCAAAGTTTTAATTGGCAACATGGTCCATAGTATTCTGCTGGTACTGACAAACAGGCCAATTTAATTAAATTGGGAGGTTTTTATTTTTTTATTCAGTTGTCTGGAGTTCAAAGATCTAATTGTAATTCAGAGAAACATAATTGAAGCCAAGTTCTGTCTCCTGGAGGAAAGGAAATACTTCTAAATAAAGTCCTTGCAAACAGAAGGCACTAGATTATATGTTTTCAAACTATGCAAAGTGAATGAAGAAAAATAACTTTATTTATAAAAAACCTTATTCCTGTTTTATAACCAATTAAACAACCATTCTCTCAAAAGAATATGTTTTTTCTGAATGGAAAAGAAAAATAAATCAAATGCATTCTTTCACAAAGGCAGTGTGTTACTGAATATCAGTGCAATGAGAAAGCTTCAAAACTCAAACCTGCTGAGTGGTAGAGTCTGGTACACTAGAAAGTGCACGATTAGAAGTGTGTTTGGCTAGAAGTTTTCTCAGATGTAGAACAACCTAATTGAACAGCAGCCCACAGTAACTGAAACTTCTATTCCTTCTTGGAAATTATTTGTATGACAGAAAAATAGAACAGCTGTTTGTTTGCTCATCTCTCATCTCGAGCCATTTTGACAGTCCACATCTCCAAAACCAGCTAATACTTTATGAAATTAGCAGGAGACAGAGGAGGGAAAACACAGCCACTGTAGCTGGGGAAAAATGCTACTGAATTCCAGCTTTTATGAGAATTCCACAAGGATCATAAGTGAGCATGGATATGCAATTGTCTGTCTGTGTAAACCTTCATTTCAGCCAGAAAAATCAGAGGTGCTTCTCTACCCAAATGAGCAGAGCTTTAGCCATACAATGCCATTAATACAATGAAAATTATAATGACAAAACCCTTTTCATCTCCTTAAGATTTTCAGATCAGTCCTTCTGATTATATGGCTGAAATTTTGCAAGTGCTTTTATTGTCCAACCCAAATTTGTTAAAGCCTAGATTATACCCAAATGCATATTGAAATCTATTTTTATTTTTCTGACTGCTAGAAGTTTTCAAATCTAGTAACATAGATATGAATAGAAACACGTATTTACCTATTTGAAGATTAAAATTTAATTTTTTGAAGGTTCATCTTTTCAATACTGATACAAAATCTCACCACTTGAGATATTCCCAGCGATATTAATGGTACTGCAAGATGTCTGCAACACTGCTTTACATAAATCCATAAATCCATACATTTCCTTACTGAAAAAGAGATTACTTAAGAGGTTCATAACCCAAGCTTGAAACTTCAAGCCCTAGAGTAATTAAAGTTGAAGGCACTTTTGGAGGTCATCTGGTCCAATCCCTTCTCCGTTCGCCTGCTGAGTCTGCATGGGATGGCTCTGATGATAATCACTTACAAACACATATATATGTGCGTAACCACAAGTGTTTAATATTCAGGGGGATATTTGTATGTCTCAATCTACTTAAAATATATCTTCACAAAGCAGGAAGAGGGCAGAAATTACTGGTGGTAATAATCATTTATTAATTTAGATCTGATTTTCCTAATAATATATGCAAAGATCTATAAAATGGCTTCTAACTCTACAATTCTATAAAAATCTCATTCTGCCAATGAAGTCTTTACCATGTCAGGGGCTAAACAAATGTTTTTTATCTTCCTTCCTAAAACAAACACATGCTAATCTTAATCCTGCATTGAAGTTGTTGCTGGATTTATAACATTTATAAAGCTCTTTCTAGCGCTCATTGGTGAGGAGCAACTTTAGCACAAACTGAGGTTGATGCAAACTAAGCGTTCAGGAACTTATTCTTCAGATCTTTGCCAGTGCATTTGATCCATTCTTTGCAATACTGTCTGGGCAACATTTAATCATTTTTGGTGTAAGTGTAATCCCTGTGGGCAGAGGTACCCACTGCAGGTGGAGCTGGGGTCACCAACCAAGGGAAAAAGAATTAATGAAATGATGCTCTCTTCCATTGTTATAGCTTCCTTTATGGGCACCTTAGCACTAAAGGCATTATTTCTATATTGGAAATGCATTAAAATTGTAGAAAAGGGTATCTCTGCAGGGAAATCATTGATACATTAGGAAAACAATTTTTTTCCACCTTCTTTATTGATCTTTCTTCAGAAGACATGGTCAAACCCATTACTTAAATGTTTCATTAATGTGCTGATACACCATTCTCTTAGCAACCCAAAGCCACAGAAGTCCACATTATAGTTTGGGAATCTTTTTTTTTTTTTCAATTAGAATCAGCATGAGTTCTTTTCTTTTATGCTTTCATTTTCCTGGAAGTTAGTTTGATGCTTATGTAAGAATAATCTTCACTTTAGTAAAACTTAATGAATAATTATATTAATGGTATATAACTGTCCTACATTATTATGCTTTTAAGCCTATTGGCTTAAGTTCTTTAGTTCAAAAATTGATATAGGTTACCCATTTCAAAACTACTGTGTTTTAGTTAATTCCTAACTTAAAGTCAACATTATAACTTTGGATGACCTCTGCTGTCATCTCTATATCAGAGACACTCTAATGTGATCTCCAGGAGAATCATATGTAATGCTTCTTGGAAAGACACTACCATGTGTTGGTAGAGATAGGCCACTATTTAAACAGTGAGCAGCAACTCTCAAAGGATAGCCCTTTGAAATAAGGTGTTGTTTCCTAATCCACAAAAATGTGATTTTTCACAACTTGTTACAAGGAGTAGAAGGGAAAGGATGCTCTTGTCTGGCAAAAAACTTTCCATGGCTGGTCAGTCTTTCAGCCTTCAGATATGAGGTCATGCATTGACTCATCAAAATCTCTGTAGTTCCAGTGACTTTAAATGAGTTATTCCAGCTTGTACCAGCTGTGGATCTGTCCTTTAATTTTTCTAAATATGCAAAATTAATTTGAACCATAACCAAGAATTCTGTTCTGAAACTTCACTTAATTATATGCTAATATTGCATTGTTTTTTACAAGCAGAATCAGAGTAGCCACTAAGTGCTTAAAGGGAAAGATCTGTAGCAGTACTGAATAGCTAATGACTAAATAATTTTAATCTAATTAAAAATTCAAGTTTATTTATCAAAAAATCTGGGCAATTTCATCTTTTATACTAATTATGCTATAGAGCTTTCAGCAAAGATTTAATAAACTACTTGAACATAAACTGAATGTTCCATTGAAAACACCAATGTTTTATACCTCTCAGGGAAGACCTGAAACAAGGCTTGCCAGTTCACCTAACTGTTCAACAAGCACTGTTTAATTTAAGGAAGAGTCAAGTTCGATTCATTCTCTGATGTGCATAAAAAATTACCTTAATCTATAGGTCATGCATTATTCATGGTGGTGACAGGGTCCGTGGGAAGGCAAGCTGTATTCCAGGGTCCCACTGTGGGTACAGAGATGCTGTGTGCAGATGTGATGTATTAGGATGTGGAGATAGGAGATGTGGAAGAGAATACAGTGTCTCTGGAAATCTAACCGTGTCCAAATTCTCCCTTGCTGACTCACATTTTTTGATTGAAGCAGAAAATGTTTTCACAAAGCTGTGCCATGGATTCTCTTGTCCTGTTTGTGTTTCTGTTCTGTCCATTTCTGTTGTTTAAATCCTAAGGCTGAGTACAGGGCTGAGTTTCTGTTCTAGCCATAAAAATAGCACCTATTTTCTCTTTTACTACTAAATGTTCATCACAAATACCCACCCTTCCATTTTATTAGGACTGCAAATCATGTAATGCAAAAATTAATCTCTTCCCAAATAATTTCCCACAACAAAGATGGAAACTCAGATGCTTTTCTTAGAGGGGATGAGATCCAGTCAGTTATTAGAAGCTCCATAACAGAAAATGAATTTGAAAAATTTGGGCTAAGAAATCACTGAGAAATTGTCTTGTAGTCCTACTCCCTTCACCTAGATTTTTGGTGCTGCTACGACTACAAATCTGGATGAAGCTGTAATGTTCCAGAGGAGCCTGAAATCCTGGATTCACAGAGTTTTCAGCAAAGGCTACGAGGGTATATAAGCTGTATTTTGGCCATTTTTTGTAGTCATGTAGTAAGAGAGGCTGAGGAAGTTCACAGGAGGAAAGAAAATAATTTTTACTTCTATTCAGTGGTTTGGGTGGGGTGGATTTTAGGTAGGTCACCTGTAGAAGATAGTTTATTTCCTAGGCACTGCTTCTGCTGCAGCTATCATTCCATGTACTACTCAAATTATGTAATGTAGTTAAAATCTTGACATGAAATGATTATTTAAAACAAAGCAAAGCTAAATTTTTCTGTCATACCTAAGTCACAGAGGGACTGAAGCACATACGAAAATAATTATTAAAAGAATATTGCAGTTCTCATAAAGAAATAGGTGCAACTGAAACATTTAGATTGTGGGACTGAGCACACAAGTCTCAAAATGTTTTTTTAAGACCCAGAAATTACTAGAGGAGCACAAATGAATGCTCCCAGCAATGACTTCTCCATCATCTTTACTGAACATGAAGGCCCCAAACTGCCAGCAATCAGTCATTCCTGAAAACTGTGCCTGCCCTGAGATTTAAAGGCTGTCTGGATTCCTGGGAGCATTTACACTCTGTTCCCCTGAAGGGATGATACCTGGCAGCACAGCACCTATGGATCTTGCTGTGGATTTTACAAGCTTTCCTGTACTCATTCAGCAGCTCCCAGCAACCTCACTGGTGCTTCTCAGCCATTTTGAGTAAAGCAGTCAGTTCTTAAACCTCTTCACAGACTTCTAAAATATTATATGGCAGTGCTGGTTTTGTATCAGTGTCTATAAAACTGTCAGTCATAGCAGAGTGGTTTAGCTTCCAGTCCTTTCATCTCTTGCCCAAGACACACACTCACATTAACTACTGCACTTAAGATGCAATAAGTTTTAGCTATTTGTAACTATTGTGAATGCATCTATTTTCCATATTTTCAGATTCAGCTGAATTTGGCTGCAGCAAGTGTTTATAATGAAGGGTTTAAAATGAAAAATTTAACTTGGTTTATGTTTTGTTTCATTTCTGTCAGTTCATGAAAACACTTTAAAAAAAAACCCTTTAGAGTGCATTTATTGAGAGTGCTAACAATAAACCTTCTGCTTTGCAGTATTTACAGTGTTTTCTAGCTCACTGTGCTGAAAAATTGTAGGGCAATTCTTGCATTGCACAACTGATTGGATTCAAGTCGTGAGTGACCATGAGGGTTATTGTCTCTTTTAAAATATTTCTAGTTGCAACAATATGGGCTCACAGCCAGTTGTCACAAAAATTACCAGAAACAGAGACCAGTGTTAGCAGCTCTGGCAAAGAAGCAAAGGCTGAAATGTAGCACTCAGTCTAGAATCTGTTTCTCCAGCAGACCATTGAGGTATATTGTTAAATAAACTGATAATAGATATACATTTCCAGGTCTGGATGAACAGATTGGTGTTATTAACCAAAGCTGAATTACACCACAATATAAAACTCGTGGGTATGGAGAGGAATTGTATTGTACCCCGAGGGAGGATAGCAAAGTGTAAAGAGATGAAGGAAACTTCAGGCCAGTAAGGAATAGAAAGATAATTATAGAAACAAGCATACATCATTCATTTTGAACAGCCTGAGCTTGAAGTGCAACATTTATAGTTACTAGAGCTCTGGAGGAGTCTCAGATGTGATCAGATGATTCAGATAAGCCTCCATAACTTAAGATGATTATTTCAAATTTTCTTGTTTTTTGAGCTGGAATTTTGTATGACTATGTTTCTTTATATTTTATTTAGTGGAGGTTATATAATCTACTTCTGTATCTGTTTTCACAGTGGTTATGGATATTCGTGTTAGCAGTGAGCAAAAGCTTTAGAAACAAACAGAAAAGGGAGAAATAGCTGCAGCTATTCTTCTGCATCAGTCATAGGGTTAGCTTGAGTTGATCTGCTTTAATTGAGAGTATCTAGCTGTATCTAAGTGTAAAGGATTTAATCTCTGAATTATGTGAACCTCAGAAGGTTTCTCTTCTGTTTCACTTTCATTTTTTGCCATTCCTCTCCCATCCCATCTCCTTCTCTACCTTTTCAAATTTTTGAAATAATTCTATGCATCTCTGAATGTGAACTCTAAGGCACTTGGAGCATGATTTTTGTCTGTTGCTATTACTCATCTCCTGGAGATTGCCACTATAACTAACAAATCTCAAGACAAGGAGTAAACAACCATTACTGAAATGTGATTGGACTAGGTTGGTTTTAGCTTGAGCTCACTTCATTTTTTCTGGCTGTGTTTTATTGTATTTAATTGTCATCTGTTAGTATTCCATGTGATATCTCTTCCCCAATCATGTACATTGGTTTTATAAATGATCACTCTAAAATCTCACTATAAATTAAAAAGCTCAATTCTCTTCTCAGTGAGTAAGATTAGGAAAACATGGATGCCCTCCAGCCATCTATTTAAAAAAACATTAACTCAAAACCCCCAATCCTATTGCTCAATTAGACTTGAGAAATGAAAAAATAGGTTCTTGTTCTGTAGTACCCTATGAGGCACTCTTATTTGTGTTTTTTCAAAATTCTTGCACAATTTTTTTCTGTATTTTGTCTGCATGGAAATTTCACCCAGAAGGAAGTCACTTCTGGAATCAGTCACTCATGATGTAGTCATCTTCTCATCACTATCTGTCAATGTTTAAAAACAAACATGTGAGGTGCTAGAAATGTCAGCCGTTTTGCTTGTTGAGTAGCATCCTGAGCATTTTTTTTCAAATTTAAAGTACTTTATTTTTTTCCATTGGTCTACTAGCACGAGCTATAAATTCAAGTTAGGCTGAACGTAAATTCATGTTAAGCTGAATATAAATCCTTACTAGAATTAAATCTATCAGGGAGTGTTTTCATTCTCATCTTCTCCTTCTCAGTACACAGAAGAGCTCCATAATGAAGTGTTCCTGGCGTTGGGCTGGGAGCCAGGAACATGGAATGCTTACCCCAGCTAAAGGACTAGTGTCCTACTTGCTGTGCTAAGCCAAGTGATATCTTCTAAGCATGTGAGTGTAAACCTTTCTTGAGACATTAATAAGCACATAAATGTCCCTTATGATTTGTGTTTGATGAAGACTGGCAATGATGCTGAACTATCTCATGATGGAGGAGGAAACAATCCCTAACCTTTCCTTAGGGAATGACTTTGCTTACCAGCACAAAAGCCCTTATTGTTGGTAAAGCCCTTATTGTTGGTATTAAAGCCCTTATTGTTGGTAAAGCAAGTAGGTCAGGTAAGTCCTCAAAGTTTAGGGAGCCAGTCAAAAATAAATGAAACTAGTATAGGTTTATTCTGAGTATATTAATAATTCTTATTTCTCTCAGATCATGGAAGTATCATTACTGAAACATTTTTAGATAGAAATGCATCTGAATAAAGAGCTGAATGAACAGAAAATAGCTGCTCAATACACATGTCTGCAATTACATCATGATGTAGCTAACTCATTCACAAAATAAGAGTAAGCAAATGGTGAAAATTAAACTGGTTTTTGTTGTTTCGTTTTAAAACAATGCTTCTGATTTAACTTCATTTTTAATGCATGGTAACCAATAGTAACCCATGTGTTCCCACATAAACCAACTTATATCATGCAAGACGCTGTTTGCACTCATGCTCATAAAACAGACTGTGCAGAGGTGGATGTGGAATTTAGTTCTGATAACAGGGTAGATGTGTGATACATTAAGAATGTAAGTGGCAAACTAATGTCTCTATGTCAGCTGAGTAGGAAAATCGTCAACAAGTGTTCTGCAATTCCCCTATGGAATTTATTTGTTTTGATGGAATTTCTTTGGTGGTTGGTACCATCAGGATGGCTTCATGTCAGGGTCTCCTTAATCCCATGGGACACATAAGCATGCCAGCTTCTGGGTAAGGACTGTCAGCACCTGTGCTCTAAAATGCACCCAGGCAGGGTTTCTCAACTCACCCCATACCCTGGAGAAAAGGAGGCTTAGCGGGGGCCTTATCCATCCCTGCATCTCCCTGACAGGAGGTTGTAGCCAGCTGGGGCTCAGTCTCCTCTGCCAGGTAACAAGGGACAGTACAAGAGGGAACAGGCTCAGGTTGCAGCAGGGTAGGATTAGGTTGGATGTTAGGAAAAATTTCTTCACTAGAAGGGTTGTCGGGCGTTGGAACAGACTGCCAGGGAAGGGCTGGAGTCACCAGCCCAGAAGTATACAAGCCATGTGGCTGTGATGCTTGGGGACATACTTTAGAGTTGAATGTGGCAGTGTGGGGTTAATGACAGGACTCAATGATTTTAGAAGCCTTTTCCAGCCCTAATGATTCCATGATCCTGTGCCTTTACCCTGCCATGCTGCATTCCAAGTCCACTTCTCAGTGCCTCTGCTGTTGTAGTAGCCTTGTATTTCTCTGCACTGCTCAGTGATGTCAGTAACTCATTTTCCATGGAGTCATGGCTTGTTATTATTGTCTAAATAAAACTCTCGTTGTACCACACAAAAAGTCAAATAAATTAGCCATAGATGCCTGGTCAATTAGATAAATGGCTGTGGCAGCTAAACCAAGGAAAACGGAGCTGTGGGCAGGTCAAGAGGAGTTCAGACCCTGACGAGCCTCTGTCCTGAGGCCCTGCAGGCTCAGTGCAAAGCATGCCTGTGGTGTGTTGCTGGGCTGCAGCTGCAGATCACACATGGTGCTTCCCAAAATCATCACATAAATCGTGATGCAAAGCTGCTACATCTTACTTGCCTATTTATGTCCCACTTTTCCAGACACAATTTCAAAAAGAAATGCTGGGGTCCTGAAAATTTTCTAAAAAGCTTATTTTGGATATGTAGTCTATAGAACAAAAATCTCACTATCCAACTATATTCAGCCATCTCACTATATTCAGCTTTTTATGCAAGAATTTCAGAACCTTTTGTCTGAAAAAACTGTGAATTGTTTTAAAGGTCCTAACTAATAAATATGATGGTGAATCTGTCATTTAATTTTAGTGAGAAGAAACTGTGTATGGGCTCAGTCAGTGTCTTATCTTTCTTCTTTTTTTATCAATCTCCAGTAAGTAAAATGTAAGGCACATAACATGCAAATTCTACCTAGCTCTGAAGTTTTTGACGTTTGAGTGGGCTAGGCATAATGATTGCTGCAAAGCCAATCTTCCCATCCCTTGCATTTGAATGTGACTATTAAGGCTCGTCAAAACACCAGGAAAGTAGGAGCAATTTCTATTCCATACACATACAAACATGTATCTCCCAGAATTCTTTTTCTCCTCCACAAATATTTTGGCATACCTTTTTTTACTCTCGTCAGCATTATAGAATTTTACTTTATAAATTGTCACTGCTCTGATTGTGGTTGGAGAATTTTTTCCTTATAAACAGGAATGAAAATTTTACAGAGAAAGATACTAGAAACTTCTTTTACAAGCAGATGTTATTCAGGGCTAGAGAAAGCTGGATGCCTCATAACTGGAAAAGAGTACAAGAACAAGAACAAGGACAAAAACCAAGTAAAAGCAGAAGCTATGAGTGGGTTTGATTAATGTGTATAACTGGCTACAAGGGTCAGTAGTAGTATGGATGTAACCATAGACACATTTCAAAAGCATTATTTTGAAACACTGCATTGAGAGCCAAGTTTATCCAGCATTATTACCAATTTATTTCTGAAATTTCTGGAGAGAAGAAACCATGTTAAGGTCTAAGAGAGGTAGACTCATGTAGCTAGAATTTCAAAATGTGTTTAGCAATGGAATAATACAGGGTGCTGAAGATGCTACAGAGAATGATGCAAAGCTCAGAAAAACATCCAGTGACGAAAATATTTCCTTCAGTTTGAGAGATTATATAAGAGGATTTTCTTTTCTCTTTGTCTCCTCATCTCCTGCAGCTCTGTACTGTGGCTAAAGTCGAAGGATCCACTAAATGTGCTGCAAGACTGTTTCAGTTGAAAACCCAAGTGTCCCTGTATTCAGGCCACAATGTCCAGTTCCCGTCAGGTTTCCTTGGCTCCACCAGAGCTCTGTAGAGCAGCCGCTGTGGCACAACAGCAAGGAGCTTTAAAGACCAAGCAAGGATAGACAGATGTTATCATCTGGCATTACCAGGTCATGTTGGATTAGTCCATGGCCAGCTGTGGAGTGTCCTTGGAAGAAATGTAAGCACTAGCTACATGTGGGGTCATTTGTGGAGATTGTACTTGTCAGCATTGAAGCAAGGTCCACAAAGGAATGTAGGGTAGCTGCAGAAAGCACCATGGCAACTCAGAAAGGGCTCATTGGCAAAATGCAGAGGGCTTCAGACCCCATTTCCTATGATACTGAGGAGGCACCATGAGGCTTCAGAGATTTTGTTGGTTGTTTGAGGATCTTACCCAAACTTACCAAAAACAAGAGTCTTTCCATGACTTAAGCAGATGCTGACGGGACCGCAAGGTGAGGATGGACACTTGCAAACCCCTAAAATTAATGGGAGATGAGCAGAAGCTAAGGATGAAGATGTTTTACTAATCATAGCATATCTCCCATATGGATAAATCCATCTTCAGTTTTCCCTTGCTAAAGATCCAGCAGCTTTTTATGAGCCACAGGCTTATGCAGACTAACTGACAGTGTATTGATAAGAAGAAATTCCACTGGAAGCCACTGAAGTAAAACTCTGCATGCAATTTATCCTCCTGAGATCCTGGGGAATTTGGCAAACACACCTCAGGATAATTTGTTTAATAAAAAACAGGTGCTATTCTAAGCTCTACAGTTTTTCCAGGACAGATTACCAAAGAAATAATTTAGAAGAGAGGACATAAGTGGAATACATTTGCTGGCAAATGTTGCATTTTTAGCTTATATCTGTCAGATTTTCCAGGATTATGCTTTCCATACTGCCAGCTGCTCAGTATTCCAATCCTTGTGCAGAAAACCATGTTGGTAAACATTTAAACACAAATGAAAGTGTTTTCCTGAATAAAAGCTTGAATGCTTAAAACCTTGCAAAACTGAAGCCCAGCTTAGCTGCCTCAGCCTGTTTTCCAAGGTGTCATTGCAGACATGACATCTTTGTTAAAGAAATACATTGTTTACCTACCACTTGGAATTGCTGCTCGTTAACTAAAATGAGAGGTCCTATTTAAAGTATGCACTATTTATGATTGGCTGTATTTTGACTAATAAACTTCTGGGCTTTTCATTAAATCCTTTCATTACTATTTTATTGAGGAGCTCAGAACATTGCATATGCAGGTAATGATTGCAGGTAACAAATGTTTCTCATTTTTTAGTCTGAATATATGTTGCATTGAATTTAATCACGTCTGTGCTTATCTACTCTAGAGAGATGAAGAGAGATAGAGCCTTGGGGATGGTAAGAGAAGAATTTATTTTACAGATATAGTACCTTTCCTCTTTCTTTTTTTTTCCCTTCCTTAATAAATTGTATAATTAAAGCTGCTCACAATTTTCCCTTCTAGTATTCACCATAAGCCTTCACATGCTCAGAACTTTTTCAAAGGTACCATAAGAGCTGAATTTCTTGGTTTCTGGCCAAAGATTAATTTTATTTCAAAGCCTGAAATAAAATCCACTTTTTGAAATCAGTAAGGCTAAAATTATTCCTATTCCCTTTTAATATCAATCTATATATGGGTTGTTTTTGCACATATAATCCCTAGATGACAGAATAGTAAATTTTGGAACTCATTATAGAAATAATCCTTATTAAGAGGTATACCACAGTAAAAGTTCTTGGCTATTAAGTGGTTAAAATGCATTAAATGGGTAAAACAGTGGTTGAAAATGGTCAGATATTAATAGGAGGTAATTTGGAATTGCTTAATTTAATTTCAGAGCAATGAACTGTCCCTGGAGGTGCTGTTGGCCTGTGGTGAGAGGAAAGATAACTGTCCTCTCCCGAACAAAAGAGCAGAACCTTAGATTTACAACCTTTTGACATAAAGGAGGCAGAGCTGTGGGTCTGGATCACAATAACCAGTGCAGAAAAGAATATTTTTATGTTATTCACCATTTAAATATGGCTTTCAGAGCCTTGTTAGTTGTGCTGGACATGGAATTTAGGAATTTGGCCCAAAAGATTTGTCATGACTTTAATCTCATGTGCTACATTAGAGCCTTATTAAGGTTTTAGGTAATTTTAAGTGCATGCAATAAGTCCTTAAAGCAGCTTAGTGAGGTTTTTTAGCATTTCCTTTAGAAACCAGGAAATAAAATGAGAAAAGGCATTATTAATGTATTGTTGATTGTTCCTGCCCCAAAGAACTTACAAATATCCAATATGTTTATTCAATAAAACATGGTCTGTGATAGCAGTTAATTATTTAGCTTCGTTAACAGAGTAGTAATATTTGTAATTGAATTCTAAGGACCTCCAAGTATTTTACTGCTAGTAATCTTCCCCTCTTCCAAATCCTCACCTTGCCAGAAAATAGTGTCTTCTTTACTCCATTACAAAACAAAATTTTAATACTCAAACATGTTTGATCCCTCACAGGTTCAAGGAGCAGAATGCATCATTTAAGTTACATATAGATAAGCCAAAAGGTGTCTTTTCAGTATTCAAGTTCAGCTACTCAGACGGTTCTTGGCAGTGTAAGTATGATTACGTGGGTCACACTCCCCATCTTCCTTCTGAAGCCACTACCAGCTTTCTCTCTTGTGCTCTTCAAGTGTGGAATGGCTCTGACTCCCAACACGTATACCCAGGCTGTTTGCACTTCATGCAAATGGTTGCTCTGCATTTCTCATCTTTGTTAATTTGAACATAATAACTCATCTTCCCAAATCCCTGCACTTGTTTTCTGTTTGAAGCACAGCAGGCTTCTTGTTGCTATATTATAAATGTTATATAATTCTGGTCTTCATAACTCACTTCCAGACCAGGTTCAGTTCTGCCTCCTATTCATACACAGCAAGTGTATAACCCTCCTGGATTCATAGCTGAAGTCCTTACTCCTTGAATTAGGTAACTCTAAGGGCTATCAGCAATTCATCTAAGAAGGTCAAGCTGACTGTAATTTTAATTATATATCAATTATTTGTTGGCATTTGTCATTCACTGACATTTGTGTGCCTGTTTGCCTTTCCTGTTTTATCTGTGTGGGCCATGGTATCACACTTGTCTTGAAAATATTGTCCATTCCCAAAAATAAGAATGAGTGGACGATTTAGAATACAGAATTATGTTATTGATTTTTGGGGATCAGGTGATTATTATTCTGCACAGAGAGTCAGTTCAAAAGCTACAGTTTTGGAAGAATGTCTCTTAGGGCTACAAAAGTAGAAACATTTGGCATTGATCAGGGTAGCAGAGGGAAAAAGTCAGTGCAGACTTCTTGATGAACTGTTTTCCCTTGCCTGTTTCAGTATTTCCCATCCACCTGATTGAAGCCCTTTTAGTGTTGTGGTGTGAAGTCTCTTGTGTCTTCATCAGTTTTTGGAGAGGAAAAGCAGAGTACAAACTCTGCCACCCTTCCGTGGGATGTACACAAAATGTCCAAGAGATAACTGATCTTGGTACCTGGTTATCATGGGCACATTTCAGTCTGCTTTGGTGACACCCTTCTCCACCTCTAGCAAACACGTGTGGTTCAGTAGGTCCCAGAAGTGCATCACTTAATAACACATTGACTAATACATTGATTAGTTTAGTAAAGCTTTCTAGCATTATCTGATTAATTGCTCTTAATGTTTGTGGTTTTTTTTCATTCTTCCTCCTGCTATCTCTTTTTCTCTCTCTTGGAAAATAATCTAAGGGAATTAAATAAAAGTAGAATTAAGTGGATAATCCTCAGTCTGTTGCAGCAGGCAGAGTTCTGTTTGGATCTGAAGATATCTTGCTGTGGATTAACAAAAGCTTCATATGACCAGAACAAGCTATTTGTGTTACACAATATAACATTGAGCCACTAGTGAAGGAAAACACTCATTTTCTCATATCATCCACTTTTTTGGGGGCAGGAATTCTGGCAGAAGTTTATTTGAGGGTATGTATAAGATCCCCTTTAAGGTCCATTTCTCGTCAATGCATAGAACCAGAAGTATTTTTCAGCAGAACATGGAGCATCCAAAAAGTTGAAGAAGATAAATAGCTCAGAAAGAAAGGTGGCCTTTTATCTCAAAGGTTCACATCAAAGTCCAAGATGACATTCAGTAAAAAATACAATTTCATACATGACTACCTGCATCATTTAGAAGGAGCTTATGCAAGCATAAAAAGTAAATAACTTCTTATTCCATCCCTTCCAAAAGATCATTATTATCCTTCATTTATTTTAAATGGCTTTTTTACATATATTGATCTTTTATTTCTGGTAATAATCTGTGTATGTTGGTTTAGGTATGGTAAAAATGCTATTTCTTTAATGTTTTGCTGGCTGTCTGCAAACAGATGAAAGTTTTATCTTGTAAGACTAATATTTAGTTTCATACACAATGGCCAGATTTCACAACTAGGCCTACACATTGTATGGCTCTTTACTGCATGTGTGAAAATGTCCTTCCACCAAACCTGGAAAAAATAGAACTGATCCTCAAGATATGAGAATCTGTTTTAAACAATAGTGATTTTCTGTTTTAGTGGTGATCAGCTGTTCCAATTTTTGTATGATTTACTGATATGATTGCGTGCTATCACTATGCAGTAACCATAATGTAGTAATTGTTCTGGGTCAAATCAGTGGTACTTTGTGCCATGTATTTTGCATCTGGCAGCTGGCAATAGCAGAGGATAAGAGCAAAAGATAAGGGCAGAACTATCCCTGGTAAAATCTCTCCTCTTCCAGAAACATGCTGCTAGAGATTTCCTAGAATGAAGTGCTACCACTGACTTTAATGGATTTTAAAATATTTTTCTTCTCTTTGAATCTATATAAATATTTGGGCTCTGCATCACCCCACTTATTAAAAAGAAAAACATTTTTTTAAGTTTTCAGGGATAATATCGTTGCATGCTCTATGTCCTTTATATAAGAGAGAACAAGTAAAGCTGCTGTAGTCAACTTTTTCTGTGTTGCTTAGGACATCACATGAAAAAACATTATGCAGCTGAGGTAGTCATTTACATGGGAAGGTATTTGTTACATTTCTCTTCTGCTTATGCAGTCACTGGTGGTTTTCATCAGCATTAAAGCCTCCTTTTTTGACAGCAGTTGTGTTAAAAATATTACTGTTATATAAATAAGAGGATATCACCGTGTGTCAGACTGAATACTCAATATTCAGTCTGACAAGACTCGCATATTAATTTTTGTTGCTACTGAACAAATACCCCAGAATCACACTAGATATAATCCTCACTATTCTCTCAAGAGTTTTCTTCAACCTACCGCCATCACCCCTCTTTTACCTCAGTTTGTCTGAGCCAGTTGGCAGGTGTTGGAACTTGTGAAAATATGTATCTCCCTCTACCCACTCTTTTTTCATATGGAAGAAAAAAAATGTACAGTCCTTTTGTAAATTTCTCACATTGAAGGAGATGGTTACACATTATGATATAAATTATGTTCTAACCACTTCAGATGAAAAATTTAAAAGCAATTAATGATATTTTCTATTTTGCTGTTTTCTTCACTTCTTGACTTATTGCAAAGCTAAACTTCTTCTTAATTAGAAGAATCAAATAAGCAGGTTACTTCTGGACATTAAAATGGGAAACCTGACCCAATTCAAATAGCAAAGCTCCTGCTTACTGCACCAGAGCTCTTCTGAGGTAGGTGCTCACCTAAATAAAATGCCCTTAAAGACATTACACCTCCACAAGAATACACTCTAGGTGAATTCAGATTCACACTCTGCTCCTTACAGCACCATGACAATTTAGGCCATAATGCTTTATCACAAGGAAACATGCAGTGAATGCCAAGTTTAAAGCCATCTAAAGTCACTCACCAAATAGAGTCTAGAAAGATCAGCACATCTACAATGGACATTTATACTGTTCCTTTCTCAGCTCTCCATCGTCTAAAATATCTCTTCACCCTGGTTTTTGTGTGTTGGATATTTTCCCTAGGGGCAGTTGTAGTCCCTAATTTCCCTGGTGCTCAATGAGTTTAGTCTCATTCTATGAGAAAGGATCTTCCTTACCCAATAATAATTATAGATACCTGACTATGGTTCTTTCCTGGTACTTTCTGAAGTCTTTTTATTCATTGTATAAGAAATGTATCTTGTTCTAAGTAAAGACCTTCCTGGTTTGAGCCCAGGAAGTTTATATCTACCTCCAGTGAAGTTATCTGGACGTCCTTTTCTATCATCAGCTGTAATATCTTTTCTAAAAAGAAAATGAATACATCTCTTTCTCCTATATTCTCAAAAAGCCTCCCTGGTTCTTGTTCAGAAGTTCCATTCAGAGAACACAGTTCATTTTCTGGAATGGAGAAATTCCTTTTTGTCCAGAAGGCCAGGGAAAGACTTATGTGCCACTTAAGATCAATTTACATTACAGTCTGTGGTCTGAAGTGGAGTATTAGCTGATCATATGTATAGAATAAAAAAGAAGAAATGAAGGAAAAAATATTTAGAGGTATTGTAAATCAGCTGGAATGTAGGTTGAGAGCTTTCTGCAAAAGCATTATGCAGTGCAAGAAACAGTTTTTGAAGATCCTCGCTGAGTTATAATTTAACTTTGGGTGATTTCCCAGTTCTTAGGTAAACACCAAATACATGTATGAATCTATAGTGGATATGCCCTGGCTTTTCTCAGCAATGGACTGACTTCAGTGGAACAGGAATTACTGAGAAGATAAAATGAGGCCTGTCATGTGAGAAGATTCCCAGAACTGCTGAGATTTTCAGCATTAGATGTTGGATAGGATGTTGATTTCTTAGTAGGCAAAATTGGTAAAATGGACAATTATATCTTATCATTCATGTTAAAAGAAATTTGCATTGCAATAGAAATCTGTTTTAAAAAGTACAATATGAAATAGGCTATGAACCATGACAGTGGAAAAAAAAAACCCTCTTCAGCTCTGACATCCTGTATCAGGTTTTTGGAGGTTTTTTCTTAATCTCTGTGTTTATAGGTACGTGTCCAGACTCTTTTTAGTGGTGCCCAGCAATAGGATGAGGAGTTATGGCCATAAACAGAAACACAAGAAGTTCCACTTCAACATGAGGAAGAACTTCTTTATGTTAAGGGTGGCAGAGCTCTGGAACAGCTGCCCAGGGAGGTTCCTGGAGTGTCCCTCTCAGGAGACATCCCAAACCCACCTGGACAAGTTCCTGTGTCACCTGCTCCACGTGACCCTACCTTGGCAGGGAGGGTTGGACTGGATGATCTCCAGAGGTCCTTTCCAGCCCTGATGGTTCAGTGATTCTGTGGTTTTCTGAGCTTGAATTCACATCAATCCACCCTCCAGCTTCCACTTTGTTCTTCACTAGCAGTCTTACACAACTGCCAGTCTCACACACGCCACCTCTCCCTCTGCATTAAAGGTTTCTGTGAGTGGGGCTGCAGGTGCCATGGTCTGCAAAGCTGCAGTTCAGACTGCACCAGCAGAGAACCCCAGAACACTCCAATTAACCCCATGAATGCTAAAAAAATAAGTAATCAAATTATCACCCTAATAGAATGTAGGACTATTCATGTAGGAATAATAATAATAATAATAATAATAAATGTATTTTACAGCTGTAGTGGCTGACACTCCCTGTGACAAGGGGAAGGCTGAAGGGACTGAGCCAGCTCCAAATGAGCCAGTGCATCTCTCTCAGCAGGACAGTGCCAGGCACAGCTAGTGACCTTAAAACTGCCTCTGCTTTGGAGCTCACTGGAATGTGTGTCTGCAAGGTACTGCAAAAAATCAACCATCCTATAAGTATGTGCATCTGTTACTGGTCACCTGTGTCTAATGCTTTATCTAATAATTTAATAATTCATTATTCAATTCACAATTCATTTCTCTATTGGAGAAAGTGGTGGTCATTACTTAAAACACAGAGGAGATTAATTGTACTGGGACTGAGACTTGGAAAGAGTTCCCCTTGACAAGACATTTACTTCTTTCCCTTTCATCCATTCACTTCTCTTCTTCCCTTTTAAATTTTTGTGCAATTTCTACAGAATCTAGTGATATATGTTAATAGAGTGAATATAGCATAAATGAAAACAATGCAAACACAATCCAAATCTACAAGATATTTTTTCCAGATTACCATTAATCATGAATATTTTAAACCCTAAAGCATGGCCATGAAGAAGACATATAATATGAATAATATGGGAAATATTATATTAAAAGAGCAGATTAATTTCCTGGGATATTTTTACTGTAGTTAGTTTCTATAGTTTTTTTATTAGCAGCTTTCACTTTTTAGATTTTGAAAGATTCAAACTTTCTGAAAGATATCTAACATTGCTTTCCGTACTCACTGGAGTATTTTGGAATACATGAGTTTTGGCATGCAGGTTATGTTTAGGTGGTTTAGTCACTACAGCAGAAGTTAGTCAAACATGGGTTTCATCCATGTTTCTGAGTCATATATTTTCAACTAGGGAAATAGTGACTGTAGTCCTTTTTTGCCCCATCAAGTTATTAATAATAGAGTTTAACCTAATTTTCAAATCTACTTTAAGTCAGTGGTTTGGTACCGTTTTTATGACAATAATAGCTGTTCTAAGTTTGTGTCCCAGCATTGCAGCTCCCAGCAGTCAGGAATGCATGGCCATGAAAAACTCATAGGCAGGACTTGCTCCCCCTGCCATGCTCAAGTAGTGCAGGTCCTGTGTCCACACAGCTTTAGCTCTGCTGATACAAGCACTGGAGTGTATAAAATATTCAGTTTCATGGCATCATAGATAAGGACAAAGTGATATTTTAATAGCACTTAGATCCACATCTTCTATCATGATACTTCTTTAAAGGGGACCAATCCTTGTGAGGTGAGAAATTGCCTCTTGCTGAGCAGCTCCTTATTCCAGTAATGGGACCTCTGGCTTGGTGTCAGTGCTACACACTGTAAGAAAGTACTGAAAGTGTATGATTTACTGTAGCTGCATGATTAACACCACCTGATATTGGCAAGTTTTACAGTAATTCCAAGTGACTGTCCATCTGAAGGATATTCTTGTCATTCTTGTTATTGTATCACATCACTTTACAAGAGCAAAATAGTTTTATTTACACCCATGTTCATTAATTTACTAATAAAAATACATGTATTCACATAGGCGCCAGACTACTTTGATTGCTAAAATGATTGCTTTGTTTATGGGGTTTTTTGATCAGTCTTGACAGTCTTCAATTTTAGGCATGTAGTTGCAGAATAAAAATATTGCCATGAAACTACTTGGGCACAAACAAGTGAAAAAAAGTCCAACATTCCCCGTCTGAACATTATTTTCCACTGTATTATGTAGCTTTTAGTGGCAATTTGTTAAAGCTCTGCAAAAATAATTGATAAACCCCATATATAAGTAGTGTGCAGAGGACAGTTTAAATAATTTTGAAACTTTGCTGATAAGTTCTATTACATGCAATGTTTTAAATGCATGTTTTATGTTCAATAAGGAGCATCAAATAATTAGTTCTGATTAAGCCCCATCAGGTGTACATTTTCTTAAATAATTTTAAATTGTCTCTTGATCCGAGGATTTTTTATGTACAGTTTTCAGAAATTGGGAGCTTGATCTGGCTAATTTTCACTGAACAGAGCTCTAAGTCCATGTGGTGGACTGCACACTGCTGTGACACTGATCTGAGGGGTTAGAGGAGGAGGGAACTTTGTGCAAGAAGTTTGCAGTCCAGTTAAGAATGTCGAGAAACCAAGTGGAAAAAAGCACTACCTAAAACTTTAGTGTGCCCAGTTGTAAGGATGTACTTTGTGCATTTGATAAAACTGATAAAAATTCTCCAAAGTTAAAATACCACAGTGTTGTAAAATGACATTTTTTCTGAGTTCATTCATGATTTACTGCAGCCAATGCTAGAATTTTAGCTATTTGCATTAATGCCCGAGTGGTGTCTTAACTTTCCTCTTCTTTCTTCAATCTTCTAAATGCTAATGATTTTGCAGCAATAAATTTCTCTATATAGTATTTTTTTGTATTAACAGGGTTCAAATTTCTGCACTGTAATGGTAATCATTACTTTGATCAAATTCTGCAAATACATCAATTTCTGTGTGTATTCTGATTGATGTCAACACATTTATTGAGATGTTTAACGTGGAGCATCTTTGTTAGTGTTCAATTGGCCTTTCTAAATTTCAGTGTCCAAGAAAAGTGACACACAATACAGTAATAATCCCCTCTTTCTGAAGTGTTGGCTTTTTAACAAAGAAAACCTTTCATCTTGGCTATAAATAAATGGTATCTAAGTTCAACTTTTATAACTCTATCCTGGTCCCTGAGTTTCCAAAACTAATAACAAGGCTTCTTCCACAATGGGAGGAGGAACATGTCCTGATTGTTAGAATTAAAATCGTATATGCATATTGACTCATTTAAAATGTTTCTGTAAAACACTGAGAATAATTTCCCCTTTACTTGTAACTATTATTTCTCGGTCTATGATTTATTTTTCAAAATTATGAGGTTAGGAGCCTGGCAAAAGAAACCATCTTGGCTAACAGATAGCTGTGAACAGAATACAGAACTTTTTGTTGAGATAAAACTGTAAGTTGCATTATGAAGGGTTTCTTTTAAAGCTTATGAAATAATTTTGGCAAAATTCCTCTCCGGCGATGCTTTTCTGAAAGATGAGTGAAAAGAAGGAAGTGTGCTAAAATAAGTATCTGGGATTATTTTAGTGGAAGTTTTATGTCAAAATAATATGAAAACCCATCATAAAATCCTGTAAAAATTGACTTTTCCATTTCTGTATTCAGGCAGTAACCATAACTGGTTCTATAAGGGTCAAAAATACCTCACACCTGTCTTACTCCCAACACCAAGTACCCTCATGGTGGGCTCATCGAGTTTTATCTTATTTTCTACTCAATTTTCAACCACTTTTAGTTTCTTCTCACAGGAATTCTTTACAAAGTCTTTTTTGTGTGGAAAAAAAGTTACTCGAAAACCTAGCAACTTTTCATTTCCCTGGCCAATCTTTTCGGCCTTTTATTTGGCTGAGAACTAAGATCCTACCATTGCAGGTATGAAGTCTGATTTTATTTAAATTAAAAAAAAATAAAATAAAAGTAAGAAACAAAGAGAAAGAACCCACTTTTTGGTATGGTAGTGTCCATGTAAAAGGAAGGAAGGAGAAAGAAGGTAAATTTGAGGAGCCTGTGTGAATTTAGCGTTAGTAGTAGCAAAGAGTGGGCGCTAACTTCTCGAAGGCATTAGTGACAACATGGCTTGTGCAGCTGTGGGGAGGGGTCTGTTGCCTCTTGGAAGGCCACACACGGCCGCGCAGAGATTTTTCCTCATCTAACCTGTTAAATGCACAGTCCCCACATTTCTGCAGGAATGCCTGCTCCAGCGCAAAGCTTGGCACTGCAGCAATTCTCCCGCCCTCCACTTTCTGCTCATCCGCACATGAACTCCCGCTTCCTGTGCTGTCGGGATTTTCACCCCTTCCCGTTTCGGTGCACGATGCACACACACGCAGCATGCCCAGTGTCTGCCAGCAGAACGAGTCGGGTGTGCTGCAAACATTCCGCTGCTGCGAGCCCCAAAACTATCGCATCCCCTGGGGAGCCGCGGCCGCCCGCGCCGGAGGGATGCCTGGGGCCGGGGGCTGTGAGGGACCCGGGGGAGCTGTGAGGGAGCCGGGGGAGCTGTGCGGAACCGGGGGAGCTGTGCGGAGCCGGGGGAGCTGTGAGGAACCGGGGGAGCTGTCAGGGAGCCGGGGGAGCTGTGAGGGAGCCGGGAGGAGCCGTGCGGGACCCGCGTCCCTGTCCTTGGTAGCCGGCGCTGCCCGCGCTCGCCGCACAGCCATGATGGGGCTGGCCGCTCCGGGAAAACGAGCAGGGATGCACGGACATTCTGCCCGCAAAACACAGCTCCCGTATGGAGCTCCATGCACCGGAGCAAGCGATAAATTCGGAGATAAAAGGCTTCATTAATATGGCACCAAATTCCATGAACACACCGGCATGTACCACCATCGCACACACCCGCTGCTCACCCTCCCTCTGTCCGTGTCAGAGCGACAACAATTGTAAGAGAAATAAAACATTCTAAGCTGTGAGCTGCTAGAGATAGATGAATGCAATGCCACTATCCAAACCTCTGGCATTCTCACGACAGCTCAGCAAATTCGCAGATTCTTCACCCCCCCCAGCCCTCCCTCTCCCCCCCACCCTCCCAAACAGAATCAGAAAGCACATCTTACCACTGGATGAGAGAGAAGAACAGAAGTGCCCACACCATCATTTTGAGAGAAAATGCAGGATTCAAGAATGCAGTGCTCCCCAGGCTTGTTGGATTTGGAGGAATCATCTCTATTCCAGCCCCCCCCCCACCCCCCCCCAAGCTTTTTTCCCCCTTTCCTCTCGGTTGCAGATGGATCCGTCCCCTTCTTTAATTTTTTTTTTTTTTTTTTGGTAGTAGTTCTCCCTCCTCCCTACCAGGTCCCGTCAGTGGGATGAGACATTGCGCCCAGCTGCGGGAATTAATATGCAGGGGGAGAGAAATTAGATCTGCACAAGCCCTTTGCAGATATAATCAGAAAACGTCAGCTCTGGCAGCAGGCAGCAGCTTCCAAATCTAGGGAAATAATATAATTGGGAGAAAAGGAAAAAAATGAAACCCAAACAAAAAGCGAAAATCACAGACACTCACAGAATAAAAACAGTCAAGGAAAGGAGCACATACACATTTACGGAACCGCCGACACACATGCAGGAAAATCCAATAAAGCAACAAAGAGTAAATGAGAGGGGAAGAAAAAAAAAAAAAAAAAAAAAAAAAAAAAAAAGAAAGACTAAAGCAATGGAGCTTCTGCCTGAATGCAGATTAACTCTGAGGTCAAAGTGGAAATGATGCACTCTGCTGCAGCACAGATTAACACATGCGTGGTGTCAGCCAGGGTGCTTTTTAACCTTTGATTACACATATGCAGGCAGCCTGGATTTTCATTTTGGAGCTGAGAAGGATTTGGCAGGCATAAAAAAGGAGGTTGGAAGGAAAAGCTCGCCCTATGCTGCTGAGCATCCTCATTTTTCTAAACAGCGTGGAAACCGTGATTGCAAAGGGGGAAAAAAATGAAAGGTTGGATGGGGGAGTGGAAAAGGGAGGGATGGTTGTTGCTAAGTAACTCAGGAAATGGGGAAAGCAGCATTGGTGGAGTCAGTATGAATGAGGTGATTTAGTGTGTGATAGGATCAGGGGGAATATGCAAGGTTTTTATCTTCCCTCCCCCTAATAAGAGAGACTACACAGAAACAGGAAACACTTCCTAGCCAGAGGGGAAACACTAGAGGACTATGGAAGATGAATGCTGCCAAATTTTGGAACCGGAATCCCAAATTCCGTTGTCCAAAAATGCAATTTAGCAACTACTAGTTGAGTATATAATTCAGGGAATCTCATGATTTCCTAAAGTAAGCGTGCTTTAGTCTAAAATAGGTACTTGGACTATGATCTACGATAACATTGTTTTACCTCCCCTATTTTTTCTGTCTAGAGCCAAGTAAATATAGACAATAACAAGCCTACCCAATGGCATATATGAACTGGGAGATTGGGCAAACTAAATCACCAGGAACATTTTTTTTCTATCTCAAGCCCACTTTTCTGAAACTTCAGGGAGAAATAAATAAAAAATTATCCTAAAGAAAACTTAAATGATGGGAAAGTGAAATGTTCCCAATAAAACAAAAGATTCAAAATTTCCCACTGGACTTAGTCTTATTGGAGCCAAATTTGACACTTGGATTCTGCTCAAACCTTCTAATACCCTGGACAATCTGTTAGTTCCCAATGTCCAAATGCAGATGACATTTATACATCTGAATTAGATACAGTAGTTGCTTTCTCAGCGTTTCTAAAAACACAGATCCAGCCTTCAGCTATCAAGTTAATTTTTTCTGTTTCCAAACCCAATGCATTTAACTTTAACAATAATCAATAGATTTATATTATTAGTAGAATTAAATACATTTTGGTTCCTGTATAGTTCGATGATTATTGGAGCCACTATCTAACCCAGTCACTGTATTTTTATCAGTGTTTACAAACAAAGTAACAAGTTGCTAACCTGTTACTTAATATTTCTAGTCAATGGTCTTATTGTTAATTAAGTTATTTCATCAACTTGTGAAATACAGCCTCTTCAGTGATAGACAGGTATGAAATATTTTAAATACTCTCCCCATATCTCTCTTCCTCTCAGTGTTTATATATATATATATATATATATATATATATATATATGTATGTATGTATGTATGCATGTTCAAATATCAACATTTGCTCATGGTTCAATTCATTACCTGTAAGGATGACACTTCTGTGATTTTATTGCTGTAATCTCTCTCATCAGTTATCACAACATTCCTTTGAAGGATGAAAAGTTGTGTATATTTTGGTGAGGGAATCAAAATTGTTGAAAGCTAAGAATTTGAACTGTGCAAACACTTATTTATTGTCTTGGCTACTGCAACCGTGTCTGCACAAGCATGGCAGCTTTACTCTGCACTTTTTTCAACTGAAAATCTGTTCCATTAGCAAAGTCTTCTTGTGTGAAAAGAGCTCCTGGATTCCTACAAAATTCTTATGCACTTTTATTCCAGAGGATCAGCTCATTATTCTTTCTAGGAGAGACAAGGGGTCTGCAATAGAAGAAAAACCTGCTGGTGTCAAAGCTTGAGAAAGTTTTCTGAGCTTCCCGTCACACAGATGGTAAGTCAGAAATCAATGGATACTGTAATATTAATCCTGGATTGCTCAGAGATGTGAAAGATGTAGAAGACATTGATGATATTATTCCTGTGGGTACTTTATTAACTGTACCTTCTATTCACATTGTTGATTGGTTATTAGTGGGTTTTGATAGGCAAGCATACTGTGAAGATTGTGTGGAATTTTTTGCATATTAAAACTTGCAGCATTGTATTATGATCAATTTTTCATCCCAGACACATCAGCTTTAATTTTCATTTCAGCTGCCTGCAATTGACATTTAGGCATTGACTAAGGTAGTGGGAATTAGGATCTTTGGCCTCTGTTCCACTCAGTGGACCACAGAATGGCCAAGTCAGGCTTTTGAGTGCTCCTAGATAAGATCATTTCAATGCCAAAATACTTGACCCCCCCATACATAAAACTTATCCACCAATAATCAAGCAATACCAATTTGGCTCTAAGTAATTTTAAATGCAAATTTGTCCTTGCAGTTCTTTGCAACCTCGGTCTGAAGGAAAGGAAAGTAAACCCACACTTTATGTTAAAGAATTTCAACATTATTATATTAGGCTGATAACCTCTGCTAGGAAAAACTTTGTTTATCTGTAGCAGATAGAGCTGCCTAGAAAACAAAAATGTACCAGGCTGTTTTCTCTCTGAACACACATTGTCTTTGAAGCACAGTGTTCTTTTTTCTGTACCCACAAGCTCTATCAGACACTGATATTTTAGGATTCCGTCATAATAAATTATCACAAAGGATCAAATTTACATGAGGACACTGCCTAGTGTGAAATGTTTTCCTGACACCTTTGGTGTGATAAACCAATCCCACATAGTAACTTGTCCCTGGGCACAAATGTGGTATCTTCACAACAAATCATTTCAAGTTTTTGAAAAAATTGTCTCATGAAGAATAATTAAGCACAGAAGTTATTGTTCCAAAAAGATGCATGCTGTATCAGACTAGAATATTATAGGAGTATCTTGGTCAATTTGGCAGACGCCTTGTTCATTTACAAGGGGGCTCTCAGCTCCTATGATTTCCCTATGTGTCCAAGGAAAACATGGCTTTTTCTTACCCTAAAATTATTTATTTTCTGTGTATCAAATATTAGATCACACATCAGAAAGGAAGAAGAAAAAGATACATGTAAGAAAGCAAATGCAAAAGTAGGTGTTGCAAAAGATGCATAAAGTAAAAAAAGGGGCTCTGCCAATGTCAATATCTTGCCAGATTGTTTTTATCACATGTTCCTATCTGGAAATTCTTCCTGTTTCAGCTTGTTTTTCCTTGTGTTGCTTTAGACAAAAACAAAGCAAACCACCAAAAATAAAGTGCTAATTGCACTCTCTCCCAAATGGCACATGATTTGGGTAGAGGTAACTGGTTTATATGGGTCATGCTGAGGATGCTTTCTTAAAGGCATAAGGAGGGAACATCTAGGTAGTTAAATTATCTATTATTATGTTTTATGAGACTATTTATTACATATCAAGTAATGTTTTGATGCCTAGAAAAAAACATTAACTACTGTTTTTATATTATTCTTATTCTGAAATAAAATATCCTAGTTATAAATAAAAAGACTTTTGAACTGCATGAAAACACATACATTTAAAAATAGCTTGTATAAAGCTATATATAAATATATATTTTATAATAGTAGTTATAACATTGATAGCAATTTGCTTTCTTCAAAGAATCTCTTAGCATATTTTAGCTCTGGGTAAATGTCTTAATACTGAACTCCTAAGGACAATAGCATCCAATATAAAGCATTTCTTTGATGGGATTCTAGGATTTGATATAATCTCTCTTTTTTCCCCATGGTCTATCTTCTGACACATTTTCTGTTCATCAATAGGTGTATAAATGCATATTGAAACATGGAAAACCTAAGAATTAATCTTGAAACACTTCTAGGAGAAAGGTAGGTCATGGTTTCATACATTTATTACTGTACATGTGTGTTCATGGTTGTGCATGGGAGGATTTCATTTGGAACACCCAGACACCTAGTTCTCTTTTAATCCATGTGCTCAAAACACAGTCAGTCTGTGAAGTAGGGGTATGGGGGTGGGCTGAACAAAAACTGCACTAGATAAGTGCTAGACTAAAATCATAGTTTGGAGATGGTTATTGACTGAATCAACATAAAATCTGGACCTTTCAAAGAGCTTTGTGAAGCAAGCCCAACACAATTATTGCATCTGCACAGATACATTCATGTCAGTACCAAGTAGATGAACTCAGAAGTATAGTGCACAGTGTATCCAAACATAGTTCTGTCTATTTTTCCAAATGTAACCTAAATATATCTATTTGTTATAGTATTGAAAAAATAGTGCCATCTTAATATTGAATCTCGCTGCTATTTTTCCCTGGTAAATATTGGATGGAGTCAGAAATATTGCCTATCATTTTGTAGAATATGGATGCCACAGAATTTTGAAGTAGGACTCTAAGGTATATTTATTTATTTAACTGGAAAAATATTGTTTAAGCATTGTTTCAGTCTTGTTTATTTGGAAGATGATTCACTTAAACTGTCAGAACAAAAGAAAAAAAAAGGCTAAGTGGGTTAAAAATAGTAATTCTTTCAAGAAACCCTTTGAGCTGAAGCCACCTTCTTAGAGTATTCAACATACTGCATTTTTTAAAAAAGCCAAAATCTTATGCTGCTTGGAAAATTATTTTTAAAGAATTATTTTAGAGCTTAGCGATTAAAATTGAGAAGTGTTTCCTAAGACACTACCACTTACAGTGATACTTCAGGATTTAATGCAAAGTGAACATTTTTACAGATAGATATTATTCAATCTGCATCACCAGGTTTCTATTCAAAGCAATCATTTCCAAGTACTCGACTTAAAAGAAAGAATTCTGGTAGCCTAATACAACCAAAGCACAACCCTAAAATATCTGTTTGCTTACGTGCTTTGATCTTGTGCTAAAACAGTAAAGAAAACAAGTTGTTGGCTAAGAGCTCTCACACTGTGCTTAGATGTACAAGCTCCTGCCAGGAACAGGCTTACCAAATGTTATTTTGTGCTGCAAACATCTAAGATTCTGTTATCATCAAACTCTTGGAGCAAACTGCATTCCCCACCTCCCTGCACCTGACCTGAATAAGCTTCCTTACCCTGTAACCTTACCTAGAGGGCCCAGTTCCTTCACACTAAATCCTTATGTGAAGAAACCATGCTATGGTACTTTCTGAGGAATAAACTAATGGGGGTTTTTCTGAACAGTTTTGTTAATGCCTAGGAGAAGTTTCTGCTTCCCAAGAGTTTCGAAGAAGCACGATTTTCAGGAGTCATTTATTGATATGTATTCACATTCGTCAGTCTTGTGCACAATATTTCACATGTTTATACTAAGAGCTTAGATTTAAACCCTTCGTTCAAAATACAGCTTCCATCCCATGCTTCCCTTGTGCTGAATCTCTACGTTTAAGACCACTTTGAAACCACCCCAAGAAGCCAGACTCTCCTTCCTGTACTCAAGCTCCAGCCAAAGGAGAAAGGAGAATGTTCGAGTTGTCCAGCTCTCACTCCTGGGGTTGAGAGAGGGTGGCAGTGCTGGGCTCCTTTCTGAGGTGATGGCAGAATCTCTACATGAAGGAGCAAGGGAACCCTTTTTACATAGTTTGCACTTTCAGTGGGACAAGCTGAATTCTATTGTTCATAAATCTGATTATTACCCATGACCACTCAACATACTTGCACCTTGTTTTGGATATCTACCCGCATGTAAATTGTAATTGTATATATTGTCTATTTAGCAATGAGAAAGGAAGAAATACCCTGTGCACAGTCAGCACTGAATACCAAAGGGAAAAACACATTCGAAATTTTGAAAGGGTGCTTTTCCATAACTGTGTTCTAGTACTTGAATATGTGTGTATTGGAATGAAATGAAACAGGTCATCTTCAAACCAGCATCTTCAAATCAGCTATGTAGCAGCACATTTCATGGACCAATATGCTTGCAAATGTGATTTCATCAGTGTATACTCACATTTGGCAGGATTTATGTGTTCTGTAAATGATATGTTTTTGTTCTAAGTCATTATATGTATATTTTTTCTTATTTACTACTACAAAGAAATAGTGCTCTTGAGGCTGCTGCATCTGTTCATTTAAACTGTGCACATCTACAGTATTATTTTTATTCCCACATGAAGAATGAAAATTCTCATAGACCAGGAAATCATTGTTCATTCATTTATTAGTTTTTCGCAATATATAATGCATCAAGAAAATCAAAGTCAGATGCTTGGTTTCTGACTGATAAAAATAACTTGGCTACCTTAAGAGAATGATTACTTCTTTCAAAAAGAAGTGAATTATCAGTTTTCCTACAAATAGATATAATTTTTTTTCAGAAAAATAATCTAGAAATCCTGACAAGAGGCCAAAGGAAGCAGTTTGAAATGCATGCTTAGGAAGTCTCAACAAACCTTGATGCAATTTAGGAGTACATTTAACTGCTGTCTGAGCCCAGGGCTTTGCACAAGGAGGTGCAACCTTCTTTTTCATTATTGCAGGAAAAGGCCACTACTTGACAGAAAACTTAAGCCTCAGAATGTCACTTTTCACAATTGTAATCTCTATATTTTCAGTAAAGATATTTTTGCTGTTTCTGCTTTTCACTCTTACCAAGAAAGTGAGATCTAAAAGTGAAAAAGGTGAGATTTGGCAATATAAATCCTGAATTTGTTCAGCAGTGAATATTTTAAAACATCAGCCTCCAAAGCCTGCGTGATAGCAGACACTCAGGGATGCCACTCCTATCAGACACAGCATCCCTGACGTTCTGTAGTTGTTATCCCTTTTGTATAGAAAATCTGATTTGATATGTGTTGTTAGTCTGGCATTTTGCTTAGTATTCACTAACACTGATCCAAAAGCTCTGTATTTCCAGGCCAGATTTGATATTTCCTTTAGACAGTTTACATAATCTTAAGATCTATTTTGGTGTGTCATTATTTCCTATGATTGCAATATTCAAAGTCTATTTCCAGCGGCAAAGTAGAATCTCCTCCCAAAGTAACTGTGAGGAAATCTTCCTGCCATTTGTGTAGGACCACATTGGGACACAAATATGGTTCCATACAGGCTGAGTGGAGCAGGAATGGCTCCGTGGGAATGGATCCAGGGTGCTGAGGTCTGTGAAAGCCTTACAGCTAGCCCTGCCAAGGGAATGTTATGCCCATTCTGTATAATCATTGCAAATGGTTTTCGATTCTTCCTCCAAAAAACAGGAAGGAATGAAAGTAAAAGGCCATAAAGGATGTTTTCTTCATGCAGAAGGAGGCAGCCCATTGTGTCTGTTTGAGCAAGAAGATAAAACAGAAAAGAATGTATGCTAACTCATTACACTAATTCTGCAATGCAAGGATACACAAGAGCAGAGTTTTCAATACAGTATTAAACATCTATTTTTCATGTCTGCATTTGAGCTATAAGTTTGGTTTATTTTGGATTAATCTTTTTAACTTTCCCTAAAGCTGAAGAAGAAATCTCACAGTTTGGCCATGTTTCTGTTCAGAGTAAGCTCTTTTGATCTTGCAGCATTGGGAAGGATCACTTTCTGTGCAGTGGATGTAAATGCACTTTGGGAAGGATAGCAGATAACAGTACACGTGTGCTAGCAGGAATACATTTTTTGACTCTGGACTTTTGATGTCATGCTATGACAGTCTTATGGGCAAACTGAGGATATTTGTTCTAGTTCTAGAAATTTCTCCTCATTAATTTTCAGTGGTTTGCTTTTCAGTGCAGTTTGGTACTGAATAGGATTATTCCTTTTACTACTAAATATATTAAATAATGATCTGGTAGTATGGTAGTATGAATAGTATCCTTACCATATTCAGTAAGGATGCCAAGCCACAGGCAGAAGGGTGGAGGGAATAAGATTAGACCTGAAAAACAAAAGCTGAAAAAAAAAATTCAGAACATTCAGAAAGAATGGCCAGAAGTCTTGAAAAGTGTTGTCAAAGGAAACATGAGAAAAGGGGGTAAATGCAGTTTAGTCTGAGGAATTATGTCAAGTTTTCAAATATGTGCAGGTATAATTAGGCATAAATAGCTGGTATTTCTGCTTTGTAGGGTGATTGAGATTTATCACAGCTTCTTAGATTAATTATCTTTGGATAAGTCAAAAGAATGCTCTATGGTGGGAATCTCTGAGCACTGAAATAGTTTTCTGACGTAAAATATGAGGTTCATTCAGCGTTGCTTTCTATAACTCATAGGTAAATGCTCTGTATAAGCTAAAAATGGGCTGAAATTAAACAGAGAACTGTTCAGTTAAGCTTTTAAACAAAAAAGAAAAAAAGGCAGTCTCATACATATATTTTTATCTGAAAGAACTAATGGAAATTAATTCATTTGATAGGGGCAACAAAAGCTTTTGTTGCCACAAAAATAAAGGTTTGCAACATTCATGATTTAGATGAGAAAAAAAAAAGTATATTGCTTGCAAGATCAAAAGAAAATGGAATGGGAAAAAGTGATTTCCAAGGATGTTATATAAAGTTCATTGTCGCTTTCCATCTCTGTCTCTTAAGTTCAGTTTTGTGATATGAAAGTTCACCACTAAGTAATGACTTTCAGGAAAATATTCCTAAGAAGAACTTGAACTCTGTTACTTTTCGTGTTATTTGATCTTGTATAACTTACAACATACTCAGAACAGTAACTGCAATGAAAATCTCTTCAAGCTGCTTGGACTACAAGAGACATGTCTTTTATTCTTCTTTCCTGTTTGCATATGGAGTGGATTTTTTTGCATCTCTAAGTGACGTGGCCCATATACTCATGACAACAAAAAATGAGCCTGAATCATCCCTTCTCCTCTGAAATGTAGATTGTGTGATGATCTCAGTTGCAGACCAGATTGTAGCTTTTACCTATGTTAACAGATTTCTGCTGCAATGTCTCTCTATGGTTTTAAGCTTTCAAGAATCCTATAGCCCCAAAATATAAATTTCCTAATATAAGCAGTGACACATCAAGGGAAAAGTGCTGAAGTGATGTAGTTCCATATATTCCACTTAATAAGTCAAACTCATATTGAAAGAAAGTGTGAAGGGTTATACTCACTTCTATGCCCCTACCTGGCTACCACAGTTTATTTTTTCAGATGAAATAAGGCTTCAGAAGCTGCTCTGGGACTGTACAGTGACAGGAAGTATAGAAATTGTAGGAATTTACTATTTGACACTTTTCAGTACTATAAAGCTCTCAGAACTGGGACAGAGAACACGAAATCTCTCTAAAAACCTGTCATAGAAAAATGTAACATCACCAGGCTGAAGCCTGAGGTCTGGGTTGGGATGTACACAGGGACTCAGGCAGGCAGGAAGGGAGGGCATTGTATCCCTCATCCAGCTCCTACTCAAAAGAGCTGTCAGTGCTGATTGAATTTAAACCAGACCTTGCTGTTCAGGTCTAGAAAAGTATCAGGGTTAGAGATTTCACAGCCTCTCTGTGCAATTCATTCTAATCTTTAATTGTGCTGACAGTGAATCATTTGTTCTCCCCCTTTGATTAACAACCCTTATCTCTGGCACTGCCTTCTGACCCCAGAGAGCTGCTCCATGTGCAGCCCCATCCATGATGCTCTGGGTGCTCACTCTGGCTGTTTATCAGTTGAATAACTGTACAATTTCTTGTCTTGAAGCCCCCAAAAAGGACACAATGGTCCAGATGTGGCCTGATGAAGGCCAGGTAAAGGTGAGTGATGACTTCCTCAGGTTTGCCTTCATCCCTGCCATGACTCCTGTTTCCCTGCCAGTCGGTCCCCAGCACTCCTTGGGGAGGGATTATTCCATCCCATTGCAGAATTTTACAGGTATTCTTACTGAATTTCATTTTATTCCTTCAGCCAAATGCAGCCTCTCTGAATGGCAGCCCTTCTCACAAGCACATTGACACCATGCCCTAGCTGCTGTCATCCACAAACTTGATGGGGCTGCATCCAGTTTCTTTTAGTGCCCAATTTTATAAACAACAAAATGCAAAATCTAAAGGCTCTAGCTAAACTAGAGGGATAACAACTATGTTGGTTTTCCTTTTACACTAAAAAATTAAAATTAAAAAATTACTGTAAAATACCATCCCTGGGAGCTTCCCAAGAGTATATTTTAGTTTATTTGTGCCTGCTTTGAATGCTACCTGTTGTGCATCTTCTCATGGAAAAATTATTTTAAATAATTAATCTTAAATACCTTTATTTTCAACGGGTGCTCATTTAGTTTCCTGGTTCTTTTACACTAAGGGCTGTATTATCAGAGGGGCTGTTACAGCTAATGAGACTATACAGTGCTATGCTCATGTTTCAACACAATCCCATTAGCACTTCAGTAAATTAAACTGCATTTTGAAGAGAAAATAACTGAAAAAAATTTCAAAGAAGTTGAAACATATCAAACATTGTAATGCATAATCAAGTAAAGTTACATATTAATATTGCAATGATAATTATTAAACAGTTGTGGTATTATTAAAGTTGATCATGTGATTATCATGATGAGGCAGCCTTGTCTACTTTGAAATTATGTGTGTGCTATCATTCCAGGGGCTTGGACTAAACTAAATATTAATGTGTATATTAATAACAAAACAAATTTAAAAAAATAATTAAACCAAATACTATGAGAAAGCTTGATTTTGAATATCCTTCTATCTATTGTCACTCTCAGATACATAGAACCAGGTAGAAATTAAATCAGGAGAATCCAAAATGTATCCACTTGAAAATGAAATGTCCTCTCTGACATAGCAGTGAATCTACAAGTGAATTAATACAGCAAGAGATCATTCAAAAGAGGCTTTCAAGTGCTTTTTAATTATTGGTTAGATGTTACACATTCCTCTCTATTTAGAATAGTGTCTCAGGAGCTGTAAACCAAGATTTATTTTACTGAAACTTTTGATCTTTTTCCATTCAGCAAATATTGATTTAATCTTTCATACTTCTCCCAAAGAACAAGCCAAGAAACTAATGGACTGCACATTTTGATCTTTGTCAGATGATGTCAACAGCAGCGAATGTCAGGGTGAATCAGAAACAGAGATTAACCTGCTGCTTTCTGCCTGGAAGTCTAGCAGTAGGCACCTGCACCATCATTTAAGCCAGAAGTCAAATGAAGATTAAATTGGTTGGGTTTTTAAAAGGATACTACTTAACTCAGTTTTGTATTGTTTAATAGCAATCCTGAGAAAAAAATGGAATCAGCTTTTTGTACCTCTGAGTTAGCAAGTTTGCATGAGCAAAACGTTTCTTTATTATGCGTTATTCACCACAGGTCAGGTTATAGGAATATAGAGATGTGTGGTGAATATTACACATTGAGAATCAAAACTGAAATTTCACAGACCTCCTTACAGGAGATATGGGAAATCAAAAATTCAGAAATTTTAACTTGTTTAAAGCTGATTATCCTACTGGCCATCTTGAAATAGAGGAGCTCACTCCACTGTGCAGAGTTTGGCTATGAAATACCCAGGAAGGGAAGGATGCACCTGCCCCAGGGTTGTGCATCTTTGGGGTGTGGAAAGATTGCAGGCACAGGGTTCAGGCACTCTTTAAGTTTGTGAGTATCATGTTCTGTGATGTCAGACCACCCTTACCTTCTGTTGAACAAATGCTGTTCTTTGAACCTGCTCCACTCAGTTGCACTTCCCAGGTGTTCATTCCAGGCTGCTGCTGCCGAACAGCAGGAATGGGATATGTGGACATTTTTTTTCCAGGGAGGCAAAATACTACTTAACAGCATTTAAAAGAGACAACAGATGGGGAGACTGTTTCTCAAAATAATCCTCCCTAATGGACATTGCAGTGACAATCCTGCAGAAAGAGGGAGGAGAAAAAATCTCTGCAGCATCTGTGAAAGGAAATCCTGGGAAAACAAATAAATTAGGCTCTTTTGAACAGGCAAATGACTGCCTGAAGTTATTTATGCACAACAACATTTGCTTAGTTTCTTCCTTCCATTTTGTTTATGGATGGTTTAACTGAAATTTCAGATGGGTTCTGTCAGATCATATTCCCAGCCCTGGTTCTTTTGCACTGTTGCAAAATATGGGCAAGAAATTTGCTTAATCAGCTGGGGAATTCCTGGCATCAGGATCCCAAAGGTAATGCCAGCCAAGGTGATGCCATGTGTTTTGCCACTTTTTCTCGTCCTTCTCACCAACATGGAAAGCAAAATGTTGAAAGAATTCTCCCTTTTCTTGCTTTCAATGCCATCCACATATGCAAATGTATATCGTCACTTCTCCTTTTGGCAGTGAATAAACTATTAATATGTAAAACTTCACAGAGATCTAGTGCATTTCTCAAACTTTTTTAGTGTAACTAAATCATATTTTCTCTATTCTATTTATTGATGTGGGCAGTGACTCTTGCATTCCTTTGCATGGTCTAGAGCCTAATCATACTCCTTTTGTTCTCTGTGGTAACATCCATTACAACTGCTCGCTAACATTTTGGTTCTGTTTTTATAAGTCAATATTTTCCTCTTTTTTCACAGCTATTTTTCAAAAATCTTGCTATTTTTAGAATTTGCATATTTATTGTTTGATTTGGTCTATTAAATTGTTTGGAAATAAACATGGATTTTCCCTGTAGCAAAATGTCACAGAATGAGCTCCAGTGCTGCTAAAATCAGTTTAACTAGGGGAATGAAACAGAAAAAAAAAAAAAAAAAGGAGTGGGCTGGAAATAGGAATAAGAACAGATGGCCTAAGTTAGCATTTTTAGATATTATATTACATAAAGTGGTAGGAGGGAAACTAAAAAAGGTAAATACCAACCTTTTTAATAGTAGAAGTTTTCTGTTGATACTCTCTCTGTATTGTATGGATATGAAAACTGAAAACCACACTGCTAAATAGTACAAGTTTCAACATTAAACTGGGTAATTGGTTAAATTGGAATTGTAAGGATACCTAGTACAATTATGAGTATCTCTGTGGTTTTTTGAGACTTTTGCATTTCTTTGAAAGGAAACATTTATTGTTTTTTGTGATCTGATCTGCACAGCTGATATGCAAATTAAGTCATAATAATATTCTTCAGAGACGCTCTGCCACAATGTGTCTTCAAAGGAGTGTCTGCAGTTTCTGGCTTGAAGCTGTCTACCACACTTCATGTGTGACTTCTCCGATGCCTGACTCTTTATTTAGGAGCTCAGTTACCACCCAAATTTTTGTAACATTGTCAGGAAACTTTCAGGTGAATGCTGGCAGCACTTCTTATTTTATTGTGTGAAAAGAAATACAGAGTAGAGCACTTGCATATTTCATTTTTTTGCAGAGAAAGATTGTTGGACATACTGGCTGGAATGAGACAAAAGCTTTTTTTTGTTTTTGTGTGAGTATGTGGAACCTGGAACAATCCTCAGGGGATTGTTAAATTGTCATATTAGACCACATATTAGAACACAACTATTTATATATAAGACTAAAGAATGTAGGTCATGTCTAAAAGTATAAAGAAGAGTCACAGAGATGCAATGTTGCTGAAAATGATCTGGGAGAGTGATTAATCATCCCATCAGTGCTGAGAAAGTGGCAATCCAAAACCCTGAGGTATTTTGAAGTACTCAGCATTTAGACAACAGGTTAGGATATGCTCTTTGGAAGTATGCAGTGTGGATTTTAATTTATTTAGGTATAAGAGGCCTTGAACCTGTAACAGAAATGAATTGTGAAAGCTGGAGTATTTTAATGTCAGAGAAGAAATCAGCCATATCTGAGATTTGTCAAAACACCCTTCCAAACTCACTCAGCAGTGTGATCACCCAGGATGGGACTGGGAGCAGGACACAAAGTGCTGCTTCTGGTGAGGCTGAGGAAGAGCAGGGGCAGCCTGGTCAGCGTGGTCCCAACAGGCACTGGGAGCAAAAGCAGAAGCATCAGGAGTCTCCTGCTGACAGGATCTGAGCCCCCTCCCAGTGACACAGGAGCAGAATGACTGCTGTCAGAGTCCAAAATATTGGTGCCTCCACCTAAAATCAAAGCTCCTTCAAGGTCCTTGAATCCTTTCATGAGTCTGGCAAAATACACAGAATGGAAGACAAAGAAAAGGCAAATTTTTTTTAAAAATTCTATGATAAGCATATACCTACCAATAGTTGAGCATTTTAGTGAATCCTTTAAGGCCCAAACACATTATAAGTTACATCTTTAGATGGTAAACTTAGTCATGAAGTCAGATGTTCTTCACTAATTTATTAGCTAAGAAACTTTTTCTACTTATTAATTTAAGACATCCTATCTCTCTATTCCTGTCTAAAGCAATTCTTGATACAAGTATTAAACACATTTCACTGAACCATTTAGTTTGGCCACAATGCATCTTTCCAGTTAGAGAACACCTGAATAGCTGGTCAGAATTTGGCCATAAACCTCTTTATGACTCTACCTATTTCATATAAAAATCAGATAGTGTCATTATATTCATGGCTTTGAACAAAGTAATGCTCTCCTACATTATAAAAAGTCATTTTCCTTTACCTTTTGATGTCTTTGCCTTTCCAAGAATTTGTCATTTGCAATGGTAGTCAGAATGTCGTGGGAATCAAAGTTCTTCTGTGAGCAGCTCTGTTCATCTGTGCAGTGAGAATGAATGCATAAATTATTTGTGTCATTTTACATTTTGTTTTTGAATTATGTTTAATATCATGTGCTTATTATATATTTCCAAGAAGTATTTTCAAATAGAAAATGGGTAATAAAATTACATAATTTCTTAAGATAACATTATTTTAATGAGTGCTGTGAATGAGGCTCATCATTAACATTTCTTGCTGCCTGAAGAAACCATCTCTTCTTTTAGAAGCTTTGTCTATACCAGGAAAAAAAAAAAAATTAAAATAATTTCCTCTGTTTGCTTCCATTTATGCCACTTGTGTAAAGCATAGGCAAACATTGATAACAGCATGATTCAGATAAAACATAAACATGTATGTTTATCTAGATTAAGTATATATATTCATATATATTCATTAAGTATATATATTAAGAATATATTCATATTCTTAATATATATTTTATTTAACACGTATATGTATATATATATATATATATAAATTATATATAACCAATATATATTCATTGGTTTATTTAGTAGATATGTTAAGAACTAAAATTAAATACATTATGAAACAAAGCTTTACTGTAGCAGGCTAAAGCCAGGGCCTTGCTTCAGCTGAACCTTGTGTTTCTAAGCTCTAGCACAATAAGAGCAGGATGTTTCAGATTTTCAAGCAGTTTTTAGCTGTCTTTCACATTATCCATAATCTTTCTTGTAGACTTTTCATTGGCCTACTTCCCTACTCACTGAAAGAGTTCTGCTGGTAAATTCAGTGCCAGAGCTACACTTTCACCTGTGATTTTCAGGCCTTATACTGGATCATAATTCTGCAATAAATTCTGACTTTCTCCCTAAAGCTTTTTCTGAATATTCTACTGTCTCAAGACCAGGCAAGAATCTGTAAAAAGTAGCCATCAAGATAAAATCCTGCACACCATCAATTTTTGGGGGGATTTACATTGCATCAGAGGCCTCATATGAAGAAAGACCTTAGGAAATGAACCTGTCAAAGCACACCACTCACTACCTAAACTGAACCAATAGTTTTTTATTCTTTGCAGCTTTTTGGAAAGCTTCTCTTTCTATACTCAGTCTCACTTTGTTAGACAATACTGTACTGTAGCATTTAAATATCTTTTCTTTATCAGTGATGTCTCAGAGTGATCAAATTTAATCAAATGCTAGATAAATCTATAAACAAATCTGATCATAATAAATTGTTGCAGGAATTAAATGTATTTTCACATCTGGACTGATTTATTAGCTGTGTGCCGTATTTGTTTCATTTTATTGTTGATACTATTTTATAACACTAAGAGGAGAAATATATCATAATTAAAACAAATATGCATATTTTCAACTATTCTTTTATCTACATGTGCTCCCCTCCTAGAAGGCCATAATAATGGTAATGACTTATTTCCAGGGATGGTAATTTTAATTTGTTGCAAAATAATTCCTATTTAGGCTAGGGGTAGAGGAGAAAAACTGAAGTCAAGAGATAATCAATATTTTTCCCATAGCAATTGAAAAAAATAACATTATCTGTTCAATATAACTGGTTTTTATTTAAATGTTCCCATAAACTTTGTTCAGGCTCTGCTGAGCCTGCAATATATGTTAATGCTATCAGAGGGAGGAAAACACTTGTGGAAATACAATAGACAAGCCTTAAGGCAAGGTGAAGAATTTACCATTATATTATTGATCCAGCAGTGGGTCTGAGAGGAAAAAGAGCTTTAACTGGTCAGATATCACCCATAGAGTCTTCATCTGAATTTTTTTTAGTTATTGTAGGTGTATTTTTGAGAAGAGTGCCTCACTGCCATAGACCATTCATATAATATTATTAAAATAATATTCAAATTTATTTTATGAACTCTCTTATAGTCTAGGAACCATACTCTCTATTCTTTAATTTTAGTTAAGTTTATTCCCTTTGATTGGATCGGCTTTGCAAGAAAACTGGTGGAATTAAGCTGGGTAAAAAGCATGCCACGAAAGTTTTCAGTACTGAGCATATTTGGTTCCTGTGGTTCTAGGAACTTTTAAAACTTCTTGCTGTGTGCGAATCTATCCCACAGCTGCTGCAGTCACAAATCTCTCTTGTGCCAAATCAACTCCTTTCTTCTTTTCAGTCGTGGTTAAAGGGTTTGTAACACAGAGACAATAAATATGCACATCTCTATATCCAGTGTTTAAATATGCACATCTCTATATCCATTGTTTGATGATGAGGCCACAGCAGCAAGAAATGTGAGGCTGATGTATCGAGTCTTTGCATATTGCTGGATATCAATAGGACAACACTGGTTACATTTTTCTTCTCTAGTTGCTTTTGAATTCCTACTTGCATTTTAGCTTTATTTTCACTCTTGTGTTTTTTATTTCCCTTGGTAAAAATTCAGGTTTGTTAGCAATAGCTTCTTTTCTGCTGTTTTGCATAGTTATTTTCAATAATGAAAACAAAGGAGATGTGGATTAACTACAAGGTTTTTTTTTTAGACAGCTATAATGGAACTCAGCAATAACACAATTTTTTCCCATGACTACCTACCATTCTCACATGAATTCTGTTAGCAATTGCAGTGCCAATGACAGATTCTGTGCAGGAGGGTAAGAATGGAAAGTTTCAAAACATTTCAAAGTAAACTAAATCACAATTTAAAAAGAATTAGTAATGTGAATAAACTTGTACTGTGAATAAACTTGCAATAAATAAACTTTTTTGTGAATGGGAAGAGAAATTTGCTACAGAAATTTTCATGACAAGTCATATGCTTCAAGAAAAAATATTCCAACCTATTGCTAGGATTTTAGACATCAGAATACTTTATGAGCCAAATCTAAATCAATATTAACATGAAACATTCACAATGAGTACAAGGAAACACGTGAGTTGATATAAAACATTCATCTGTTAAATAATTTACAGCACGTTTTTTCCTTGTTCATCTATCCTACTTTCACATTATGCTTATGGTTTTTTAAGCATCACTTTTTCTCAGCAATGAATGGAGAGCACCTCTGTATACAGGTTTTGTATTAAAACTGCATAAAAAATGATGGTTTCAGTTCAGATATCTAACAGAAAAAGAAATGTGAATTAGTGCAAACCTTCATATAACTCAAATGTTTCCTTTTTTTTTTTTTTTAAATTATCCAACACTTGAAGCAATAGCAAGGCAACAATTGACAAATTGCCAAAAGCACAGGGAAGAACCTTCTTCTGTTTGCTTGGGAAAAAAAAAAAAAAAAAAAAGGAGAAATAAAAAAAAATTAAAAATAGGATCTCAACGACCTCAACCTATGACACCTACAAAATCCTTCTGCTCAGCACGTTGTGGGGTACAGAGAGAACGATGCTCACCATTTTCCCTGTGTTATGTTACTGATTGTGAAATATTCTTTTAAACAAGGAAGAACTAAGGAAGAGCAGATCTGCAGTGTTGCCATCAGGCTCTTTACTTCTAATCGCCATTCTAAGCCAGATAAAACTAGAAAAATTAATATAGCTTCATCTACCTCTTATGAAAGAATCTGGTAAACACCAGTTTATTATATTAATCAATAGAAACAAAAACGATGTACTTTTATATCAAAAGATGGAGGAGGGTTTACAAGTAGGGAGATAATTTGGGTTACCTCTTCTGCCACCAGCTTTGTATCTCTCATTTCCCCCTCTGTAAAGACAGTTAAAGATCACATGTGTTTCTCTGTTTTTTCAAAGTATATTGTAAGATCTCAGAAGGAATATTCAGATCATGATATACATGTGAACTACATGTGCCAGTTCTGTTCTCAGTTGTGAGTCCTGTTGCAGTAGAGATAAATTAAATAGCAGGAATTTAAATCAGATTAGGCTTATAAATGCCACGGAAATCTTTGTTAACCATTTGAGTTTTCTTCCTCTGCATAGGATCACACTGGCTCTCCCTGAAGCTCAAAACCAAACTGGATCCTGTTAACTACACTGTGACATCATGACAGGAGTTACTGTATGCAGGTTTGCCACTTATAATCAAATCACCATTTCCTCTATCAGTTTGCTTGCATTATTAAGTGACACTTAAAAGTAATTTTGATGATTAAATGAGCTGTTCTTCACAACAAGCATGTAATTTTATTTTTTCCATGAAGCTTTCAAATCAAGACATAATATTCTGCACTTGGCACATCTATGCCAGGTGTAAGAAAATTGGTCTGGAGTTTTACTTCCTTCTTTACCTGCAAAGAAGATGTTTCCATCACTTGTAGTATGTATTTCTCTGTGGTTTTATTTCTTAGGGAGGAATTATTTTGCTCCCAGAGGCAATTCTGACAATAACTGTGAATAATTATTTTTGCAATTCAGACCAGAAGAAAATAAAGGTGAATATGCTGAGAAAGTTGGTGATATTGTGATATCAGGTGGTATCTAAATTTCTAAAAACTTATTTTAAAAGCCTTATGTGAACAAACAGTAGCATTTTTCTTTTCACTCAGGTCTCAGATGTTTCTCACACTAAATTAAATGCCATTCAGTGTAAGAAAATTCTATCTTGTTACCCCTCTTGTTCAATCTGATTGAAGATCTTAGGAAACATAAGAGGCAATTGATATTATGCCACCTCTGATAAATCTTTGTATTACTAATTTTAATTAAATACAAAATATGTGGCCTCTTAACCCTCTTAGTAGCAGGCACGTGTGAGAAATAGCAGCAACTCAGACTATGAAGGACATTTCAAGCACAAATTTATTTGTTTTCCTCTGATGCAAGAGAGCTGAATTTTACTCTCTGCAAATAAACAGCTGTAGCTGCTACAATGATAAATTCTCTTTATTAATTTGACAGGTAAGATTTAATCAAAGAAGGAAGGAAACCAGACATTTATTTTATTAGCAGAGAACAGCTTCATCTGTGTCCATTTTATATTATTTGAGCACTATATTCTATGTTTTGTATGGTTTTATTTTCTTCTTTGCTGGAAAGGCTGGAATTTCTGGTTTTGTAAGAAGTTATTTCAAATTCTCAATCCAAATTCTTACTAAGGAACCTCATACTGGAACACATGGAGGAAAATTCTGGCCTTGTTTGCCCTAGCAGGAGTTTGACTTTGATGACATTTGTTGCCCCTTTTCTAGATGTCTGGCACAGCAGTCACATCCTGCAGGAGCATTTCCAAAGGCAGCTGTGATGATGACAGCAGAACTAACTCCCAGTACCTGCAGCAGGTGGCCAGAGAGTTCCCAACCCACTAGCTCCTGCACCCTCCAGGGTAGATGGGTGAGATGCTCCCCTGTGGGTCTGTGGGTCTGCAGGGTGGGTGAGCAAAGCTGGGAGTGGAGCTGTCCTAGCCCAGTACAGCCAGGAGGAATTCCAGCTCTACCAAGTCAAAGGCTTGCACAAATTGCAGCAGTGCAGCCAGCCTGAGGAACTGAAAAAAGTGCATGCCATGCTGTAAATTACATAAAAAAATGATGAATTTAAGGAAAGAAATGATGTATTCTATTTATCAGTGAGATTTTGCTTTTACATCACATAATCCTGAATTATGCATTAGTCTGAATATTTTTACTCCTGTTTATACATTTCAATTACAGCATGTTTGTATTTCTATTGCTTACTCAGCCTCTGTTGCTTTTTGCCTTAAAGTCTATTTAATTTTATTTTTAATAATGTAATTCAACACAAGCTTTTGGAAAAGTCCAAAAATTATGGAAGGAATTTCTAAAATGACAAGTACTGTCATACTCATCAAAGAAAATTTCTATCCGTTCTAACTACTCTATTATGTCTGTGTCTTCAGAACTGACTGAAGTCAATATCTGATTTCATCAGTTCTTTTAAAAATTAGAGAAACATATACATATTAAAAATTCTGTTCTGTTGGCTGAAAACATAGTATTATTGTTCAAATGTCTGCAGCAGTCTGTTACTTGATTGTTCTTTTTGTAGCTCAATTTCAATTTTAGATTATGTTTAAAATTATCTGCTGTATTCTTGATATCAACTGCCAAGCACATGATATTCTGGAAACTGAAACTGCTAAACTGCTTATACATTTTTTTTCTAAATGTTATACCTAATTTTAGCAATGTTGACATTGTCATCTTGCAATTATATAGGGGCATATACATCATGACCTGCAAATAATGTATCAGCAAAGGGTTTTCCCTCCTACAGGCTTCTATTCCAAATGCTTCATGAAATCAGAAGGTATGTAAAAGTTATTCTGAGCCACTAGCCCACCTACAGCATGTCACTGTGGATTGCTGAAAAGTACTATTTAAAAATAAATTTAAGATGGTGAACAAGATAGGAGCTGCTACATTTGTTGTGACGGAATTTGTAACATGTTCAGTTTTATGTGTCAGTTAAAAGCAAAAGAAATCAAGAATGTCATATTTCAATCCACAGCTTCCCTAAAGTAGTTTCTTGAGTTATTACATTGCCAGCTGCCAGATGGTCAGTGACTTATCTGAGGGCTCAGATAATTTATCGACAACGACATTCATTCATTTCCATCAAAATTTTTATTTAGGAATAACGTGTAGTTTTTCTGTCTTACTCTTTTTCTTCCTACGGAGTGGGTGAAGAAATGAAGAAATTGGAGATGTTTTTCTTGCTTTGCCCTGTCCTCAGGCAGGAATTCATGGGGGTAGTTTGAGCTTCTTCTGGATGACACGGCAGGATGCCTCAAACGCACAATGGCTTTCCAGTTTTGAGTCATTAGGAGATGTCTAGCTGAGAGTATGGAAAAGACTTGAGCTGGGCCAGCTGGTACAGAATTCAACAGCACATCAGTCAGTGTGTATTGACAAGATCCCACATTTGCAGTTCAATAAGGAAAACATTCTTATTTGCAAGAACAGTTACAGTGTCCAGGTGATCATGTGAAGGATGGAGGGGACAAAGAGGTTTTATATGACAGCTGGCCTTATTTTTCCCTTCTGCCAACTTCCCCCTTTTTTTTTTTTTCCTAATTTCACAGCTCTTGTTGTTGAAATTGTTTGTTTTAATTCCTAAGTATGGGATCAGCACTATTCCACAGATGCCAGAGTTCTGACACAATGGTGTAGTAAAAGGTGGCACTTTTGAAATTTTACATGGCTGAGATTTAAAATCCTGGACTATGGATAAGCTTTGAAGACTTGTGTACAGCTGTGACAGAATTGGCAAAACTCCTTAACTTTAATTGCTTCAGAGATTACTCACGAGTTCTTTCTTAAAAATCCCACTCTACAGTAATAAAGGAGTGAACTATTCTACCTGAATACCCTGAGGTACTGTACCCCTTTAACTGGAGGGTTTGAAACAGAAATTATTTTCACAATGCTCTGAGGCAAGTCCAGCCTGCAGAAAGTGTAATTTCACCAGCCCCTACATAGTTTTTCTCTCTCTGTGTAATGTCCTTGTTGCCTGAATAACTTGCCCAGCTGTACTGCACTCACATGATCTTGCTGGAACTTGGGAGGTGATGTACAAGGAAGGCAAGCGTAGCTTTTGGTAATGGTCTTTAAATTGAAGACAGTTTCTATTAACTGCTTGCTTTAGGATTCCACTGGGTAAATAATAATTCTTTTTCTCATTAAGAAGAGGGAGAGGGGAAAAAAAAGAAAATACTAAAACGGTATTATCAGGATTTAAAAAAATAAAAAAAAGCAGCTAAGAAAATAAAAAGGAAGGCTGAATAGTCAAGGGATACGAGATAAGCCACATTAATGAGGAAGGTGAACCTGATTGATTTAGAGCCATTATTTATAGCTGGGGAGGAAGGGAAATTAGAAATAGACCCTATTTTTATATCATTGCATAATAATCTCAATGAACAAAGTGATTCACTAGAAGTTACTTAGGAAATCTAAGAATTTGAGGCACTTAAAGGTCTTAAAGCCTAGTAAAGGCATTTCAGAGCACGCTATCTTCCTGTTAAGGCAGAACCTGTCTTTTGTTATGCACTACTTTGGATTTGAGATTAAGATTTGAACCTAGGTCCCAAGTGCTAATGGAACATGGAAAAAAATAAAGAACTGAGAAAGTAACTATCTACAACATTCACTGGGGCTCCAGAACTCTAATAAATTGTGTGTCTGGGTGGCATGTACTGTCTGTCACAAGAAAAATGGGATATTTTAAAGTGTAAATCCATATTAATGCAGACACCATCATCTGGTAGTCTATTAATCTGTTGAAATCAATAGGAGCTAGACAACAGACTGGGTTTTGATGCCTATGTGTTGCCTTCAGTCACCAGCAATTCAATAGCAGAGAATGTAGTTGAGATCAGGCTCCTCAAGGAATAAACTGATATCCTGCCTGCCAGCCCCTTCCTCTGAATTTGAACAGTGACACTGGAGGGAAGCAGCATGGAGAGATGCTACACACCGTTAGTGACAACAGAGACAACATGTAAATATTCAAGTGTGGTGGTTTATTTATTTTAGAGCCTGTTACTTGCCTCAGTGGGGTTGTCATTCCCTGGGACTCTCGTTGGGCTTGCACATGTGGCAGCGAGGGTAAGAAACCTGCTTATGCTCTAGAAAATTAAATCCTTACTTAGCACAATCGGGAACCAAATGAAAGTGGAATGGTTGAATTTGATGAGCTCCATTGAAGATTTCATATCTTGGTAGAAACATACAAGTAACCAGGAGAAGAATCCTGCAACCTTGACTTTAATAGAAAAAGATAAGAGTGAAAAATGAGATGGCTCTAAAATTATTTTTCTAAGGGCAGGGGGTATAAATGGAAATTGTAGGGTGTTCCATAGCAATTTTACATCCTGTGTGACAGTATTGTGCCCAAGGTTAACAGCACATACTAGTGATTAGTGGGACACACTGATAATGCTGATCTGTCTATCATATAAAAGGGAAAAATATTAAAATAAAGTTATGGAAATGAATGAAGAAAAATAAGTTTAAAAAAATCAGCTCAGAATAATGTATTAATGTACCATTCTGTTTAATTTGTATTCTAGTACTGCTCTTAGAAGAGCACTCTCCTAGTTTGGGGTATTTAGTGTAATATTTAATTTAAAGCTGTGATTGAATTCTGGAAAATCTAACAAGCATTTAGCTTCATTTATTAATATCTAAAGATGCAGTACTTATTCATCATCAGTGATTTTGATTAATGTTCCCCTTCAGCAACGATACACAACAGTGAGATGACCTTGATGAGAGAACATTCCATGCTATTAAATAATAGACATCCAAAAGATTATTTTGATTCCTGTGTCTGCCTGATTCATTCATTCCTTTGGCAAAAGTTGTTCTCGGTAGAATAAAGCCATGCATGCAATGAGACAATTCTTTAAATTTTAATTCATTTTTCTTTAACTTTTAAAGTGAAGTTTAGCTTCCTTTGGGGGCTATCATCACTAGGCATTAAAGGTCACTTGCTGATGAATTGGTTTTTTTTTCCAGCGACTGGCTTATGCTTTGGAATTTTTCTTGTATTTTCTGGATAATTCCGGATAATACATAACCATAAACTTTAAATTATTAAATACTACATATTTATAAGACAAGTTGCATAAGTGCTCCTCTAGGATAATTTGGATGTAATTATTCACTGAACTTAATGAAAAGACTTGAGGGAAAAATATTTTTTACCTGCTACTTAACATAGAAATGATCCAAAGGTAGGGAAAAGTTCAACAAGACTGAGAAACAAGAAATACATTTTTATGGATATGGATTTGATTTAATAAATAATGTTTAATAATACAGAACTTTAAGGAGGCATAAATTATTAAATACTATAAGAAGAAAACAATTTTTCTTGAAAATCTGTATTTTAATTGAACATTGAAATGTTCTACAATTTCAGTGCAGGATCAGTTCCAGTCATGAATAGTATGGGACAAGTCAAGTTCAGTTATGATTGCTGTGATAGTCACATGGAAGAGAGAAATCTTATTCTGGACACAAATACATTGGGCATAACTTTCTTAGAGTGGACTCTCTTGTGCATCTTAGTTCTTTGAAAGGCCTGCAATAACAATACCACAAATGTGCTACCCCCTCCTTCTCGTTGAACTATAAGGTCAGTATAAAATAAATATGAACAGGTTTTGCTTCTAAGCTCCTGATAAGTACCTTTCATTAGTATCACTTGTATGCATTAGCTGCACATCAGTCCTTGAATTTGCTGATGGCTCAAGTGATCGTGCACCACGTGAGGGGAAGTGCTTTGGAAAGTGCACTAAATGTATATTTATGTTCAGACTCCTAAATACCTTTGAAATCCAACCTCTGGTCTTCTGCAACAAAACTAATTCTTGTAGAGGTTTGGTTTATGGGAATACTTGTGGCAGAGACCTCTCCCCTAAGGAGTAGTTTGTATTCAGAAGGTCACATCTGCAGGTGGTTGGTTGTGTCCTTGGTGAAAGTGGGCTCAGGTGTGGGCACTTCGGTGAACCACCAGAGTCTATAAAAGACTGGTACCATAACAAAGAGGTTCAAGATACCTTAAAAAAATGTTTGAAATACTCTTGAAAAATAGAAATACTCTTGAAAACTTGTGACTAAAATACTTGACTCTTGAATACTTGTGACTAAAAAGCTTAAGACCAAAGCAGCTAAACTTTAGCATCAAGACCATAAATCAAAGAATGCTTAGAAAGGAAAATCACATTGGAGAATTCCTTATCCTGTGGTTGAAAACAGTATTGCCAAACATTTTTGCTAAAGAGAAGGGAAATAGAAAACTATCATAGAAACCAATGCAAATTAGACTTATGATGTTACTTCAGAAATTTAACAGCACAATTTTGTAGGCACAGAGTTTGAGGTAACTGGGAGTGGGGCTGGGGCCCAGCCTCATACCCAATGGGCACAGCTGTGAGGAGCAGGTGACAGCACTGACAGCAATGAGCCATGGAGTGCTCAGGGGCACTGAAACCACCAAAGGGAGCAGAGGGCACACAGGTGCACTGCATCAACATGAGGGGATAAAAGGCTGGGCTGAAGAACAAGAAAGGACAAATGTTTGTAGTCTTCTGAATTGACATGATGTTACTTTGTGTGGAAGATGCTTGAAGCCTTCTGAGATTGTGTGGTGATGCTCTGTGGATTGTGGCCGTCTTGACTGCGACACAATTCAACACAAAGTAAGCAAAATTTTGCTTCTGACTTTTACAGGTGATTCATTTTCTATGGTTGGTTTGAAATATCTTTTGTTCTGGCTATAAGAATAGTGATTTCTAGTCTTACCAACCTTTGCAGGTTTGGTGAAATGCATTATATTATAAAACCCTTTTCTTCTACTTAAAAAAAATTACAGAAAAAAAACCAAGTTTGCTGTAGATTTAAGAATTCCTTGAACTCTAATGTCTGTAAGTAGTCTAGCACTGGTGCTGTGTCTGTTATGCTGACTACCCTGAAGCCACCCAAATTTATGAATGTTGAAGTCAATCTGTAATTTTGCTGTCAGTCTTAATGTAAACACCATGGGCGAGATTTCCTTTTAAACCAACACCCTTCCTGCTCCTGTTCCTATAATTGCTCTCTCTTTCATGTCTTATTTGAGTGTAGGTATCTCACTAAAATGTGCTTAGAGTCCAGCCTTTTCACTGCCAAAAGCTCTGAAGTTGAATGCTTGAAGGACATGTATGAGCTTTTTCTCTCTCATAACTTATATACTTAGAAAACTTAAATAATTTTCTGTATAGCACAAACTAACCATCTTTTTAAAGAAAGTCTGAGGAAAAAAGCAAACTTAAAAAATATATCTTCTGATGAGTAGATAATTTTTGAGTTTTGTAAATTATGTAGATTTGGAAACCAGAGTTGTTGAAAACTTGGTTCCCATATAATGCTAATCATGGCGGTCTTCAAAATTTGTAGAACTGCACCTGTTTTCCTTTTTGACTGCTTTCTGCCCATGGTTTTGTTATCACTCTTAATTTCTTTTTCTGAATCCATATGGTCCTTTCTGGACCCTGCAGTAAGACTTGTGTCTCCAAGTTGCACAGTGTCATGGTATTACACTTTCTAAAGCTTTGTGTTGCTGTCAGAGTTAAGTTTAGGATGAGGGAAATTCAAAATACAGGCAGGGTCAGAAAATTCCTACTGCTCCATCACTGCTGTCTAAGGATAGCAGTGGCTGAGGCAGATGCAACTCAGCTGCATCTGATCTGATCCTCTTCATCTCCTTTAGGTTTATAGAGGATTATATTTTGCCACTAGATCACCTATCATTCCTTTTGCAAAACTATCTCAGTGTCTGAAGAAATCTATATTCATGTTTAAGAGAGAGAACAGCATTTTGCAACCTCATTCAAATAGGCTTGTTCTAAGATGGTAACAAAAGGGATTGCTGGGAGATTTCAAGTTTTTTGTTTGGCTTTAAGTGCTCTTTATTTGCCTTTCCATATTTTTTTATAATGTGATTCAGTTCTTCATAAGAGCTTCTTGAAGTATTAATGGGTTTTCTTTTATTTTAGCTTAACTTGGCAATTGAATTTATCAACATTGTTTTTAAAGGAAGAAAAAAAATAATTCTTAGGGTGTAAAAATATTTTTCAAGGGATTAGTTGTTCTAGTAGACTTTCATGAAAACTGGTTCTTGAGTTCTCATCTAATTTGACTAATGAACCCTTTCTACCAAATGCTGATGTTGTCATGTGGGGTTTTTTAAGAAATGTGAAATCACTAAATATGAGTATATGTTAATACCCTCTGTGACTATCCCTTTGGATGAACAGATTTGGAGGTTTTTTTTGAAAGCCTGGCCTGCCACTGCCATTTCCATTTAATTTGCAATGTATGTCCCTTTGGCCATGTCCCTTCACTTCTACTTGAAGACAAACACTTCATAGAATAATCAGACAATTATTTCTTGTAGATGTTTAGGATTAGTGAAATGTTTTGAAATTATTAGTGTGAAGGTTTCTGTGTATTTCTCATGTTCATGTCTGCTTATGTCATATAGGTGTTAAGTTGCTTGTGCACACATCTACGGGAATAAATGTTGATAGTGTGAATGGTCACACAGGGACTGATGATGCATTTTACATCACTGTTTCCTGTAAAAGCACAGCATAAAATGTTTAATGTCACAAAAGAAGGTCAAGTCAATGGCTTAATTAGATTTTTGCAGAAATTGGATAGTCTGGCTTGGAATCAGTGTCATTCAGTAATAATTAAAGAGTGTGGAAAAATTAAGTCATTCGGCAAGAAGCAACTTGTCTTATAGTCAGCAGAAGTAAGCATCCCTTTAGTAAAGGAATGTTAGAGAAAATTTTCTATTTGTTTCTGGTTTTCTAGATACTAAAAATGCATTATGCTATTTGTCATTGTCATCTTTTCTTGACCTTTGATCTCTTGCCACTCATTTCCTCAACATCTTTTTCACATTTCCCAGAACTTTTGCCATTTTATTTTCTAGTCTCATGCCAGATTTATGGAGGTTCTTATTTACAAGCACAGATGTTTCAACCCACCTCTAGAATGACAGTGTGACATGATTCCACCTGTTCAATGGAAAATCATGACATGTTTTTTTGACTTCTCCTCACACACAACTCTATCTCCTCTTTAGACAAAAACACCCATGTTTTCCTTTTGCTGTCTCCTTTCTCAAAGACAGCAGCTCTTTGATTTGTCTCCTGTGCATCACTGCGTTGCTCAGGCTTTTATCAGGGCATTTGCATCTAGGTTGTTATGATTATCATGAACCAAGATCTGTTTGATAGGCTTTCTTATCTGTGCAATCAGTAGGACTTTTCTCCAGTCTCTTCTTCTGGCCTCTAGTTGCTGTAATTTACATTACTGTTGGTCTAAAACACTTTATGGAGTTATCCAGAATACCACTGTGAAAAGTAATTTGCCTCACAAATGTTTTTCCTTACCTTGTAACTTTATTGATGTGCCTTTCCTTACCTCTCACATCAAACACAAGCTGATTATCTCTACTTTCATTTTACAGTCAACTTCTCCATAAGCAGTCAGCCAGAACCAAGTGATCAGTCATCACAGCCTGCACTAGATGTCAGCCTCTAATCTACATATTCAAGCAAAGAAATATCTGTTGATTGTTGGGTGTGATCATATTGCACAAGTACTTCAGGCAGACCTTTCTGGGCCTCTAAGCTCAGATTTTTGTTTGCATGATTTTTCAAGTTTTTTTATAGAATGGTCATAACAGACTTATCTGTCATATACCCATTTTTAAATTTTACCAGAAGAGCTCTGAGGTATCACAACTTTTGTAAAGTAAGCTGTCATGGCTAAATATTCAGAATTTACTTCTAGAATTTCTATAAGAATTTCTATTTCTGGTTAACAGGTATGGTTTTCTAAAACACTGTGGCTACTGATGAACTTGCAGGGTAATATTATCTCATTGTTAGTTTGTCTTCCAGCATTTCACACTCAGACCCCCTGAAATATGATGCATAGTTATGTTAACATTTTTTTTTAATTATGCTTCAGAAGATTGTCTGCAACCACCTCTACCTTTGCTCTTTGAGACAAGGATTGTCTTAATATTTCCAGTTAGTTGTTAAATTGTTGTTATTTACTTATATTAGGTAACAAAACCTTATGGCACAACTGGATTAAAATTTTGCTTTGAACCAACGGGAGTAAATTAACTCAATAGGAGGGTTAGAGTTTGAATCATTCTTTGTCTTGTCAGCCAAATAGTTGTTGCCCTTTGGAAAAGATTTCGTTTTATTGTTTTTCAAATTTTGGTATGTGTTCTGCAGGGTTGTTTATAGGTATTTGAGAGAAACTATGAAAACTCTCGCCTTTGAAAGTAGACTTTCAGTATTGCAGACTTTGTTTTTACAAATTCCTTGAGGTAAATCTCACTTTCTCTTTAGTCTGTAGGAGATGAAGAAATGTGTTTAAAATAGCTTTTAAAATGGTGTAAATACAGAAAAAAAAAAATCCCACAGCTTTCTTACTACATATCCATATGTCCATCAGAAAAAAGAACAATATAGTCAGAGATTGGGAGAAGCTGTTGACACAAATTTTGCCCTCCATCACATTCCTTTTTGAAATAAAGCATTGAGATTTGTGAGCTCTGTGGAGGTTTTGTGTAATACAGCAGATGGCAGGAGCTGAAGAGGGTGAAAACTGCTGAGAGACACTTGATCTAATTTTTCCTTCCCTAGCTTAGCCTGTAGATCTTTCCCAGTAACTGTGTAAGACATCAGTTTGAGGTGCTGTGCAAGGGCTGCTGGCTAGAATAAAGGACAGTAAACCTTTCTGCATTGCACAGAGAGAAGGATTTTATGTATCCCAAGGTGATATTGTACAATGTCTAAGCCAATAACTTCTGAGAAGAAAGTGTCCAGAGCAAGTAGCTTTAGGTGTTTGTCCCTTCATCAGGTGGCAGTTTTTTCTTTATCAGATTATACTTCTGCAATTTGGGAGAAATATGAATAATACTAGAAGTCTTTTCCGTAGAATTAGAATAAAAAATCTAGTGCAAATGAATCAGATATTACCAATGGGAACTCCTCACTGCTGAACTGCTAAATTAAGTTTAACCCTCAGTTTTCCCCACTTATGCAGAATTCTGCTAATTTAGTTGAAGTCATTGTTTCAGTATCTATGATGTGGAAAGAGAATCCTGATCCCGAGACTGAAATTAAACTGTCTATTGCCTTAAAAATTATATTTTTATATATATATATATATATATTTATATGGCCTTGGATACATTATCAGGGTTGAATAAAAAAGAAAGACAAAGAGAAAAAGAAAAGGCTTGAGCAGTTAGACTTATGTAATGCTTTCCAGAACTGACAAATGTTTATTTCACACTATTCTTTGTTACTATTGATCCTTATTTTGGCAGACTTTAAATGTAAGCTTCTTCAAATGAGATACTTTGGAAAAACAAGCACTAGCTGAAACATCCTCTTATTAAATATTTTCATCAGACAGGAAGGTTTATGACACACTGTATCCTACCTTTCTCCAAAAAGTACAATAAATGTTATTTTACTGAAGAAGCTAATGGTTAATTTCTGTCAAGTGGAGTTACATAAAAAGAATCACCATGTCATTGAATGTTAGCACAGCCAAATCTGAAATTTTTATGAAAACTACTGTTAAAATATTAAATCAAATTTACCTTTGAGTTCCCTTGCATCTAGAGATTTTCTAGATTGGACTCAGGAAGAGGTTTACACTGCTCTGATAATATATTTAATAGCATCTAAGCATGTGATTTGACATTTACATATCTCCTCTCCCCCATCCTTTCTCATTTGATTTACACACAGTTCTGCATCTGAAGCAACTTGCAGTAGGTGCTCAGCAGCTGAATATTTTTTTTTGGGGGGGGGGGAGTGTTTCCTTCTTCAAGAAGGGTCAGATTCTCTGTCAGTCAAATAAGAAGAAACATACATTCAGGGCAGCAATACCGATTAGTCAACAATTTAAGTCTGCTGAAGTCAGTAGTGCTGAAATCATCAGTTTTGGAACTGGATGTTGTCTCACCAACCCATCAACATGTAGAGATCCTATGTTCTGGTGATAGTGTGTGAAGAAATCAGTTTTCACATTAGTTCCTTATCTTTGTGTCGTAGGAGCTGGATGAATTCCATTTCATCTCTCAGAGAGATTTCATGTCTCTCAACCTTTAGAGTGTTGTCCATCGAGTTTTAGCAAATATACCAGAAATGGGACCACACAGTGCCATAGTATTTGTTGCAATACCAGAATGTCATGCTACCTTTCTGTGAAGATATATTTTCACTGCTGTCATGCAGAGGGTCTGCTTAATGAGTGACTGTTTCTGTATTTCATGATTTAGAATTTATCTATGTTTCCAGAATATATTTACATATCTATAGAATAGATCTGTGATGCTGCTGTAAGGCTGATGTGTTGTGGGAATGTCTGAAGGTGTGCATATGCCCTGAAACACAAAAACATTAGCACTGGCTTTTTGCTTTTTACTGGCCAGTCTGCTGTCTTTAGGTAATGTTAGTGAAAGCTGTATGGTTAAAGTCATACTTCTTGCAGTTCATTTTGTATTTTAAACTTCAGTGTGTCCCTTCCTACTAGGTGGTGATAAATTTGGATGATACTAGATAAACCAGAATCCCATCCAGGCCAAATACTGCAAGAGCTCCTCCTAATGGAGCTAACAGAAAGAGAAAAAAAAAACAAACCCAAAGGTGGGGGAGAGGGGGGGATGTATGTAGTGGGGGGACAGGGGGGAGAAAAAAAAAGAGAGGAAAAAGAAATGTTGGAAAAGGAATATGGGAAAAATTTCCTGCATTTGCTGCTGTGTGTCTCCTAATTTGAATGGTCTCACCCTGTCACTGAAAGGCTTTGGTACACCTTTGTCTGAAACAATCACGTTTGGAATGTTTCAGAGCCAAGGACACATTTCTTCTGCAGATTATTTTACAGTGCAGTCTGTACTTAGATAGTGGAAAAAAGTGTTCTAGTACTCTTCAGGTGCATGCCAAAGCTGGTGTATTTTTCTTTTGAGGGAGTGTGTCTGGAAGCACTGAGTGCCATACTAAGCTGCTCACAAATGCATCCTCTCTCTGCCTGCATTAGCATGCAGGAACTCGTGTGCAAAGCTGCTCTTTTAGCAAAGTCAAATCTGTATGCAGGGAGCATTTACACAAGGAAAAGATGGCTGGACTAAATCGAATATTTGGCTTACAATAAAGACTTCTAGATTCCAGTCATATAGGTCCCAGTGCTTTTTCAATTCAGCTGAATGTGTGTCTCTACTCACTGGTCTGGGTAAGGAGGACAAAACAGAATCTTAATTTAAGATGACAAAATGTTCTCCACAAACATGGAGAACGTGTTTTAATTCAAGCTGTCACCAGTAAAAGAATGGGCTGGCTGAGTACAACAGCCTGGAGCAGGTTGATAGGGAGAGACTGTTGTGCTTCTCTATTTCTTTGTTTTATTTATTTTTAACAGAGCAGAGTCACCTTGAAACAAATTTGAAATAATCACATCTTGTTAAAATAAATAGTTATTGTAATCTAATGAATTATGATTAAGTGATTTCTACAAGCTGTGACTAAAGACTCATATTTTGTACAAAAGTGTGGTAAGTTTTAGGGCCATTTGAATCAGTGGGACTACGTTTGGCAAAGAAACAGATGGCAGTTATGGCAAAGGCAGTTTTCTATCACAATCTTACTGCTGGGCACTTCAATCACAGGTGTAAATAAGAGCTCCCCGGTGACTGCTGTTTCACATCCAGCTGTGATAATCTCTGAGGGGCTATTTAACAGATGGACACCATCACAAGCCTGCTCATACCTGATGTCTTTCTGCTGAAAGCTGTCAAAAGAACCGTGTATGGCTTTATATTGAGTTCCTCCACCCTTTGGAGTCCTGTGATGTATATCGTTATTTAGATAATCATTACCTAATTTGCATAGTGAGAGGACTGCAAGGTAAAAAGCAGGTTTAACACAAGCCAAATCTGTTCACTAACTTCTTCCATGAGTGTTTTTAGTTTCCTGGCCAAAATGTGTACATATGTTTGGTTCTTACATATTCCAGAAGGGTGTCTGTGATAAATAAAAATGGCATATGTTCCTAACGTCAGAGTTTGAAGACAGCTGGTGATTTTGAGCTAAATCACAGTAGGCCAAATTCTATTTTCAGTCTTCTTTGAAATCCAAAGCACTGACTGAACTAGAGCAATGTATGAGGATCTCTAATGGTCTAATATTTAAATAAATAAATTAGTGGACAAGGTAAGAAAGGGACTAAATCCAGACCAGGCAGACTACAGCATTGCATTTGAATGTGGCTGCTCAGCAGCCATGCTTCTGTGTCTCTGAGAAGTGGTGGTAAAACATTCTTCACAATCTGAGTCAGAAATGAGTTAGAGGGTAGTCATGAAGTATCAGTTTTCTGGCATTGAACAGGGGTGTGTTACAGCTAATATGCATTTCCTGGATGTTTATTCATACGAAGTTTTAGGTCTTACAACTTGTTAGATCTCATACCTGCTGTCTATAAAGAGAGAGGCTCTTCATTCTTCAATCTCCATTCATGAAGAGAGGGTCTTAGAGTAGAATTCATTTATCTAATTATCTCAGTTTGGAAAATGTATAATCTTCCTCTTTAGTAATTTTAGGAAAAGGCCACTTAGAACAGTCAGGGTACATTTGTGTCATTCTGTTTACACAGTCAATATGTTCAAGGTATCTAGATGATGAACTTAAATATTTACCTTTTATTCATGATAATTATGGTGCATAAATCATTCACTAAATAATTTTAAATGAGCAAATTTGCATAGCTTAGAAGTCAGTTCAACTAATTAGTCTGTTAAAATAATTTAAAAGAATGAATTAAACTAATGTTTGCTACAATTAACTTGTCCAATTCTAGTATGAAAAGGGTCACTTAAATTCTAGAATCATGCAGTAGATGACTTATTTTGATTTCTAAATTAATCATAGTAGGACCTACTAATTACATACTTCCATCAATGCTTAATTACTATGTGCTTCTCACTTGCCAGTTTATCCTATGTACTTGGTATCTTCTATTGAGCAGCATGAAAAGTAAGAGGTTTTGTTGTTTTTTTTTTGATTTCCTGTTAGGACAGTTTACTTTATCCTATTCTGCTCTCTTCTTGGGCACTGGACCTTTTTCTAGTCTGCTCTTTTCACTTGTTTGTGTCTTTGTTCTCCCTTTGTCATGCTCCTCTTCATCAAACATTAATTATATCTCCCTATTTTCAAAGCACTAGTACAACTGATTCTTAGAACCTTGCAGCATAATTTTGGGGGAAAATATTTGATTTTCTGCAAATGTCACTCCAGACTTTGCATTAAGAACTACATAATCGAGAGAAAACAGTTGATGACTGTTCCAACAACAGCTAACATTCCGGAAGTAAAATAAGATCCTTTCCAGTGCACCCTATAGGTGATGGTGTCTTTTCTCAACTGGTGTCCTAATTGCAGAGGAACTAGCTTTAGGCTTTTCTGTTCTTTAAAGAATAGAATTCCACTGGAAAGAAGCTGAGACAAGCAAAATCTTTCAATTCCCACAAGCAGTGTCAAGACAAGGTGTGCTGCAGAATAACTTCCTGCAAGACAATAAACAACGTTTAATGTCTAAAAGTCACTGCTGTGCCATTTTATAAACAGTGGCCTGAAGCAGGCTGGTCCTTGTCTCAGTTTTCAATACAGTTGAAATAAAGCTTCAAATTTGGACTCGGAGAATCTTTGCCAAATGATTCTGTGCAGTGTGGTTTCTACCAAATGCCTTCTTTTCCTCATTTAATTTAGTAGAAATGTCTGCAATAATTAATTTAGGTGGGTCTGGTTTATAAAGGGCAGTGCAATTACACTGGTTTAGACATATGAACAAAGATCAAATTAGCTGATTGATTTTCAAAAAACAAAAGCTGATTAATGCAATTGCAAGTTTCATTGCTATAAAAACACCTTTATTTAACATGTGTGCCATTAGCTTGAGCCTTTTAAAGACTCCAGGTCTGTGTTAACAACTCTTTTCATGAGTCTGCAGTTTACCATATACTCATATCATATACATTATTTTGCACTATTTCATATCATTTTTGTTCTTTCACTTTTGAAGATGACCCCTCCTCACACCCTGGCCCTGTTTAAAGAAGCCCTGCTTCACCCAAAATTATCTAAAAGGGAGGTGTACAGGACAGAGTTTTTACAGAACTGTCAGCTGAATATTTTTTCCCTAAACCTAGCAGAAAGTGCCAAAAACAGAGAATTAAAAGAATACTAGGAAGCTGCTGAAGTTGTTGCTTGAGACAGCCTGTCAGACTTCATGGTTTTGCTGCTGGTTTTTGTCCATCGTGTAAAAGGCAGTACAGTTTAAAGAGCAGTGAATGGTGATAAAGACACCACACACTGAATTCTCACTTGTCACTTAATATACTGACAGCTGTCCAGATATCTCAGTTTTCTGTCCATTTATTGAGACACACCCATTGCTCCTACCTATTTAGACAGTCACAAGCTGGACCTCTTTAACCATGTGATTAGCTAGCAAGTAGTGTGTTATTCTAGTTTCCTTCAGTTTTTAGTTTTTAATTTATTCTCTAGATGCTTGTGCTGCACTTTCATAAGCATGGTGTGTCCCCATATTTCCATAGATATATCTCAGTTATCCCACAGCAGAAGGTCTCATGAACATTAAATTTTACAAGATTGCCTTGTTTTGAAAGTGTCTGTGCTGAGATTCAGTTTGGGCAGAGCTTGAGTGGGAGTCCCTAGACTTTTTTTGCAGTGAGAAACTTGGAATGTCCAAAGAGGTGTGTAGGCTTCAAAAGAGAGATTTATGAATACTGAATAGCTCTTTTGGAAGCTGAGAGCTTGGAGTAAGGCATGGCACATCCTTTTTTGCACACACCCTCCCTTGTGTCTCCTTTAAATGTCTTCATCAGACTCACACTGCTAAATCAGTGGTTTTCTTGGTTAAAGCAATTCTCTCAGTCTCCTCTGAGGTCCCCAGGGAAATTCTAACCCTTTAAAGGTAGGCCACATGTCTTTTCTTTTCTTTCCATGGCACACTTTGAGCTTTTGAGCTCACTGAGCCTTTTTTCAGAGTCTCAAGAGCTCAAACCAGCACCAAGCTGACTTCAAGCCAGTCCCGCACCCGTCCCACAGCTTGGCTGGGAAGGAGATCATGGTGTGCCAGTTTTCTCTAAACACAGCAGCAATTTGTAGCTGAAGAACAAGTATGGCCTGCAAGATGCAGGCTCCTCAGTGCTGTGCATGATGATTGGGGCTACTCCAAACAAAAATTCTGTTTTGTTGTTGTACTTCGACGTTGGGAAGAATTTTCTTTAAATATCTGTGCACACTTATTTAAAATAAGTGGTTTATAGCAATGAAACTTGAAGAAAAACTATGAATTATAAAGCAAGGTTATACATTAAATACAAATTATATTAAAATATGAAATATAATTTTGAAATAAATTCTAATAATTTGTGACTTGATCCTGTTCTTGGGCATTCCCAACACTTCTGTGCAGCACCACTGCCAGGGCAAACCTGTTTCTGATCCCAGTTAGCAGCTCACATGTGATTTAGCAGTTACTTCTGTTTGTAAAATAAATGAAGATATGATCAAAATATATTGATATACCCCTTCTCAGACCAGCTTCTTTAGTTTTAGAAGTAACATGTTTACAGAAGAGCCAGGCATGCCTACAGAAAAGTATGTCTTGGAAATCATTGGCAAGCAACAGCAATAGCTATTTCTGGAGTGCCACACTGTAAGATTCCTGGTTTAATCTAGGGGGTTTGGAGTATGTGATCCAAAAAGAATGGTATTTTAGAAGCTCATCTACTCTTCTGCAAAAGTAAAAACTTCCTCTTCCTGCCAAATTCTGCTTTTTTGTCAGGTTCTGCTTCCATTTCACTCGACTAAGGAAGGTGAGCCAGTCTGGTTTTAAAAATTAATTTCAAGACTGCATTCAGCAGAAGAAACTGCTGTCTTTTTAGCCAACTTCAGATACTTCAAAGGGACAAATTAGCGCAGCAAGAGTGGTGATTTTGTCTGAAGGTGGTGATAGCTCCTAGCCAATTAGCAGTGCAGAGATGAGCTGTGAGGGCCAGCTCTGCTGCAGCCCGTGGGCAGGCACCCCACAGTCACGCTGGGCGTGGGAGCAGGTGCTGTGTCTGTGCAGAGCACTGAAACAGTCATATGGAGGTGACTGTCACATCAGCTAAAACCCACAAAATCAGGATTAGTCATTGCTGGTTTTTAGCACAGCTCGCTCTTTTCTCGGTCCGTGAGACAACAGGTGTTTGTTGTTCGAGGCAAGCTCTGCTCCTGCTGGGTGCCAGAGAACAGAAAGCCCTAAGAATAACAATTTTTCACCATGAGGAACATGTCAACACTTCTGTAAATAGAGGAGCTCTAGTTCAGGTGTGTTCTGGCCTTGACCATGGCTCCCCCAAAGTGTGGAAAGAGCACAGGGACTCAAATGGGGAACTATCAGCGAACTAAGGGATCTAAAGGGATCCTAAAGGTTGTTCAGTGTCATTAGCAGGCAGAAGCATTTGGCATTTCATTTGGTGAAATAACCCCACTTCAGTGGGGTTAGACACCTAATATTGAGATGGCAAAAATGCAGACACTGTACCAAGATTTATATCCGGTCCTTTTATCACACACACCTCTCGTGTCTAAAATTTAGGATGAGAATATTAAAGTATATACCTGTCCCCAGAAAGTCTGATCTGTGATATAACGTAGGATGGTGCCAAATAGGGTTGTTGCTGGTTGTATTTTCCTTCCAAATGGCAATAACTTCCTATTACAGGCTTAGGAAAGTATACATGAAACGTAAAGGCTGGATTTCTTTTTTTAACACTAGCAGCTGGCTGCCATTTGAGTGCTTGACTCGTTTCTTTAAAAATGTGATTTATTTGGAGGAGATTTTTCTGTGGCACATTGTTTCCCCTCAGGCTATCTCTGAGTCCATAGCACTGGAGATGGTGGTTAATGAAGACAGATGACGTTCCCAGCCCCCAGGCTACTGTTTTCATTTTTCAATACCAGCCCTTGCATCAAGGAGCGAGCAGCAGCAGAGACATTGTCTGCCAAGAGCCAGGTCTTTGTTTTGTTTCCCAAGGTTCTTCCTTAATGGGAATATAAAAATTGTGTTTCTATTATTATATGTTGTAGAAACTTTAAGGAACAGTATTAGTTGTAAATGCAATGTTGAGAACAACCATGACCAGCCAAACTGATGGGTGTTACTGTGCCATTTCCTCCTCTCCTGTTCCATTCCTATCATTATTTAATAGAGAGTGATGGAGTAGAGACAGGAGCGAGTAAATGAGTTTTGCTTCTTTGAAATCAGTGAAACTATACAAATGGATTTTTTTTCCTCTTGTGTGAATGTTGGTAAAGTCTTTTGTAATTTTTTGAGGAAGGCTGACAATATTTGTGTTTGCACAGGAAAAGCTTTGGGTGTTAAGTGAATGGCTGGAATGTGCCTTATGTGATTTTCATGATTTCAATATTGGCCACTTAACTAGGTCATTTGGGTCTCTCACACAGCATGTTTACCATTATTTAGCACCTAAGCTGAGCTCAGATGAAACTGTGTTAGACTTTATTTTAAAATAACAAGAATAGTGGTTTTCAAAAAATTACACAAACATGTAGGACTCACTTGAATTCTACTTACTTTGTAACCTGACTGATTTAACCTCAGATACTTATAGATATTTCTCTTTTAATGGGGAAAATACAAAAAAAAAAATTATTTTAACAGATATGTGCCTTTGCTTTCATGAGTGCATTTTTGTAAATACTTTGTAACTTTGATATTAACATTGCAGCTTGTAATTTTTCTCATTTTAGGCTATTTACTAAAATATTAATGAAAAGCAAACTTTTCAGTTAATTAATTTAGAATATACATGTATATTCATTTATGCTTACTTGGCAAAGTTAAATTATATAATTGTTTTATACAATGCAGGGTTTAAAAGATTAGGACTGAAAGATGGAACTCTGTATTCAAAAATAGTTAAGCTTTCATTTTATTATGATTTAGTAGCTTTCTATCAGCTTCTCATTTTCTGAGACTTTTGCTGTGTTCTAATTGCATATAATTAGTTTACTGCTATAAGTAGAACACTTCAAGAAAAAAAATCTTAAGATGGTTAAAGTCTCCCAGAGAATAATCATATTTGCTGCCTTGAATCTAAGCACTTCAAAGTTCAAAATTCAAAGATATAAGAATCTTTGAAGAAGGACCATCTGAGAAATGTGGAGATCAGTCTACCTGTTTATACCTTCTTCCTAGTCCTATAGAGATAGAGGAAATTCAGGGATAACATTACATATATGCATGCAATCATCTTTGGAGCTTGAAATCCTCTCAAAGTCAATAATAATTTGTAGCTGACTTCAATAGAATCACAATTTGATTCACTTTATGAACTTTCTAGTTGATAAAAAGGTCCATAAAATGGGGAGAGTAAGGGAAAGCCCACTGGATTCTCTGTGGGGCAGTAAAAGCACCTAGTACTATTTTATACTAAAGGAGATGAACTATTTAAATAGTAATTTAAATACTAGATAAAACCCAGCATGGTTTGGAACTTTGGTTGCTTTGGTCTTTCTGCAATGGTGAGCTATCTACATTTGCTCAAAATTACTAAAACTGAAAAGGCTTTTTGCTGGTGATTTCTATAAGCTGCTGAATTCCATAGGATTGCCATGCTGGATCTCTTCTCTAGTACATAATTCTTTAAGGGAACTGGTGAGGAACAAGAAGCTTCTTTCTGCTCTGTTTGTAATATCACAAGACAAAATCAGTTAAAAGAAAAGATATATTTTGGAAAGGGTCACATCTGGTTGGAGCATGGTAAAAGTAGCAAAATCCACAGTCATCTTACAGGGTTTTTCTCCACTCCTGAGAAGTCTCAATTTAGCAAGGTTACCTACTCAAGTGACTTATTAACTATTGGCAAACACATTTTAAAAATAATTCTTTTCTTCCCTTCTTTTATACCCCAACATCCCCCTCTCACATTTGGAGGATGGGGATGACACTTCACAGCTAAAATCAGGAAACCAGCAAGGCTTTTGTCATGCTGAGATCACTGCTATTTGGGATGGTTGTTTTAAATTCAGAAAATTATTTGCAAATGAATTAATAGGAAAATTAAAGCATTTATGAATCAAAATGTTAGGTAGGTTGTTCTTAAGTGGTGTGCATGAATAAACTTCCCATTTATAAGATGTATTGTAGAGCTTTTTTGGAAGTTCCTTATCATTCTTTTAGACAGTTTCCCACCATTTTCCAGTTCATCTATCCCCAACATGGGTTAACTCTTCTCTGACTCTCTTCTGGCCCGTCAGAGAGAGTGGAGACAGTAATTGTGAGGTTCAACATGACCTTTGCAAGCTGGTGTTCTTGAGCAAGCTGGAAAGGGGACAAGGAGGTCCCTTCATCCTGAGTGGAGCTGAAAATAAATCATGTTTTAAAAAGTTCCTTTCATGGAACAATCAGAGTCCAGCTATATTCATTCAAGAGATAAGGCTGAATGAGATTTTTAAGTCAATGAAACTTCTCCTGCATTGGAATTTTCAGGGAACAGACAAGCATCAGCAGAGAGTAAAAAGCAGTAAAAAGTTTGAAAAGAGACCCTGGTTGCTCAGCTTTTTCTGATGGGTTCTACTTCAGATTATTCTGTTTTCCACATTAAACACTTGAAACTATGGCCATCAATTCTTCAGGGCTTCTGGACAGGGAAAGATCACAAGAGATAGCCTTGAATATATCTCAACCTTTTCCAAATTCACTAAATTAATTTTTTATTATTTCCTCTCCTCTCCAAAGAATGGAAGTACAGAAATAATGTGTAATGCTTCTTTGAGATCTAATCATTAAAAAAGACAGATATATTTAAGCCTATATATATATATACACACACAGTGCTATCCTAAAAATATGGCCAAGCTAATAGAAATATTCCAGTTCTTCATTTTTCTTCGATTTGTCTCCTGTGTAGCTATTTGATACTCAAACAAGTTGGTTGAGGTTTCTTCCTTTTGGTCATTGACCTCCACCCACTCAGCCTCTGACCTTTCAGGCTTCCACTTCTGAGCCTGCCGTGGTTTTGTGAAGGTTCTGTGAAACTTAATGTTCAGTGGGCACAGTGCTGGCTGCCAGGCACAGGAGCCTTAGTGAATTGCACACGGAAGCACTGCATTTATTTCAATTCACTTATCAGTGATAACTTCGTTCCATGACATGCAGCTAAGTAAAAGTGGAAGGAAAGCAATTCCTTCTGCAGAGATAAAATAGTGGCTAGAACAAAAGGAGGTAAAAAAAAGAGAAAAGGCCAAAAAATGTATATATCTAAGAACTTCCCCCAGAGAAGAGCGGGCCTTTCATTACAATACAAGGGAAACTGAGGGTATTTCTTGATAACACTTCCAACTCCTCCCCTTTTCACAAAAATACAGTGGCCTCTGAGGAGAGGCTGGTGCTTTGTGTCCTCTTCCATCAAGTTGAGTTTCTCATTTTTCCTTACGAGTCCTGGTCTTTTAAATTATTCCAGAGGGTATAATTCCTTTTGTTAAAGAAAAGTCTCACTGAAAATTTCTGTGTATATTAGTAAAAATTTTTCTAAAACCACCAGCAGCAAAAAAATTCTATGCATGCTTTCTGAACTTTTTTCTGTGCATAAAACCTTGTTTTGGCAAAAGCTTTTTGAGCACCCTTGTTTTAATTCAGTGAGATGTGGGAAGCTTTGCCTCAGCTGCATTTTCTTTTGAAATCTATAAGCATTCTCAAAGTTTTGCTTTTTTGACCTTGGGTTGACTTTAAGCCGATTGCTGTAGTAGTTGCTCATGTTTCAAATGAGGTACAAGTGCAAGTGTGCCCAAGCACAGAGTTCATGCTCTGAGGGCTTTCAGGTGAGCACTCATCACTTCAGGAGCAAACTCTCACAGCTTCCTCTCATCTGCCACTGCAGTTCAGCAATTTCCTCACTCCCAGAAAGAAACATAAGCAATTAATCAAAGTTCACACTGAGATGCTTGATGAAGAGATCAATAATTTGTCTGGTTGCCTTAAGTGACAAGTTCAAAATAAACAGGGACATGGTGACACTGTTTAGGCTTGAGCAGAATAGATGATGACAGATTATTTATGAATTGGATTGAAACAGCTCCTTTGCCTTGTCTGTCCCATTTTCCAGTGGAGCAAAACATAATTTTTAAGTAGTTCTTATGACCATTGCTGCAATGCAACTGGTACTGAGTTTTATCTCAGGGGAAACTGCACATCTTTGCAGGGAATCATGGACTGTGACCCACAGGGATCATTGAAATCCAGCTACTGGCCCTTCACAGGAAAACCCCAAGAATCCCACCATGAGAGCTTTGCCAAGCGTGGAAGCTGTATAAATTTTATGAAGTTGTGTTATCCCTGCACTGGCACTGTTACACCATTTGTTACCCTAGATGAAGTTCTGTTTTTAGTGAAACAATAAAATGCAGGTGGCAAATGAAGGAAAAGGAAATTTCACCAATACAGATTCACCTGAATTCTTTAGGCAAATGGTACAAAAGAGCAGGAAGCATTTCATTAGATTTAGATAGTTAATAACAAAATATGTTGAATTTTAAAAGAATGGGGGACTCTCTCTGAGAAGTCCCTCTGGCTCAAGGGTGGCAGCAGTTTATAAACTGAATAGGGTAACATGGTAGCCAGACAAAAAGTAATCTATCATCATGTATTTTTCACGTGGTTACCAGATTGCACTCTCTATTTGCTGTTCCTGTCAGCAAGTATGGAGCAATGGGAACAAAGCAAGGTGTCTGGGTATAAACATTGGGGTGTTTTGAGTGTCTAAAGTTAACTCTGAGGAAAAGAGTATTGAAGCTTTAGGGCAAAGAAGCAGCAGACATCTGTAAAATAACAGCTTTGAAATGAAACTTTGTGGTAGGGGAGCTGTATTTCACCAAAAGACAAATACTTGTCTTGTAGGAAAGGAATGATGAATTTATATTAAAAAAAATTGCAGTTGGACACATCCAAATATGACTAGATTATTCTCATTGATTTAAGCTAAATAACTAACAACATGTAAGATTTCTTTGTTTGTGGAAGGGAAGGTAGCAGTGTGAAGCCAGGCTGGAGTCATTTGCCTCCCTCCCTGCCCTGTGCTGTGAATGAATTGCCCAGTAGTTTGTCTGATATGCACACAAGATATCTGAAAACTAGTATTGTACCATCACCTGGAAGAATCAAACAGACTGGAACCCTGAGTACCTTGCAGGGAGCAAAACAAACAAGGTTGGTTAAACCCAGAAAAGCATTAGAGACAGAGTAGGAAAATATCGGAGAAGCAGCGTTTATGTTTCGTGGTCTTTTACAGATTGAGGCTTTGGTGAAAAAGGTAGAGGTCAAATATATCTTCTGTCTTTGAACCATTTGTAGCTAATGTTCTCTGTCCATTTGTGTGTGTTAGCAGGTTAATCATTGCACCCAATTGGTTGGTCAGTTGTTAGCAATGTTGAGTTTATTGAGAAAAATACCAGAAAGGAAGAAATCTGAAGAAATCTGAGAATTCAAGAAAACACTTGGAGTAAATTCTGTGGTCTTCCTGAAAGTCAAAAGGCAGTGGGTGTTCTCTTTGACAAGGCTCTTGTTGGGCACTAAAGGAGGACATGCACAGTGCTGCAGATCTCAGACTCTAGTGGCTCAAGGCACAGGCAAAGGCATGACCTTCCCCACCTTCCTGCTATGGGTAGACTGAACCCTATGGTATTTTTAGAGAGTACATGCACCCTCTGAATGAGAGTTCTATGAGACATTCTAATAGATTACCTAATTTACATATCAGTCATTATTTATGCATTTGTTTTCAGAAGTTGCAGCTAACAGCTTGATTGCAAATGCTAATACAGAACAAAGTGAGTTTCATGAGGTTATGAACTTGCATTATTGACTGACTTTAAGTCTGCCTGCTCTGCATAGTCTCTCTGGTTCTCTGGCAAGGGCACAATGAAGATGCTTTGGATGCTGATGCCTTTTCTCTTTGCTTTAAGTCCTGAATGGACCAGGGTTAGAGCATTGCTCAACAGACCCAGGTGTATCACTTCTGCTGATGATATGGAGCAGAAGGCTTTAAATTATGGACCTGTTTCAACTCAAATGAAACCAAACTGAAAAATTGCCAGGTTTTGTTAGGTGATTGTCTTGGTTTGAAAGACAGGTGTCTGCTAAGGAAGGCAGGAGCTTCCCTTAGAATGGAAAATGTAAGGGAAAAAAAAAGCCAAAAGAAGAACTCCCAAAACCCGACAGTGGTTTGGCATTTGTCCTGTGGTTCTATGGTTTTCATATTCCAGCCAGATGTGCAGATTAAACATGCTGAATATGGGTAGTTTATCTAAAAGTAGAGCTTTCACTGCTCTGAAGCATTTTATGACACTTTAGACTCAAAAATCACAGCAAGAAAACCATGGAAAAACCTCCATGTTTTTGTCTATGGCTTCTATCCTCGTGATGGAGTACTGAATGATCATGTAAAATGCTACTGGAGTGTTAAGTGTCTGAGTAACTACACAATCTGTATTTCTGTGATTATATAGATATTGCTAATTCATACTTAGCACTCTATAAAACCTCACATAAACAATAGAACAGACATAAAAGACTCCATTTGTCATCTTGTGATTCTGAAAATAGTTGGACTCTATAGTTCAAATGCTTCTGAAATCTGAATACAAAATGTGCTTCACACGTAAATATTTATCATGAAAGCTTGTAGCTTTTTTTCTACTAATTTTCTCACTGTTATCTTCTTTTTTTTAGTGCTCTTCAATTCTGAATAATAAACTAACATGCTGAAACTCAGGAATGTTGGGAAAATGTAGCATACAGTCCCTTGATAACACAACACATCTTACTTGGTGCTTGAACCTGGGTATAATTATAGAAAAATAAATTACTTATTTACTAATCCACACAGTATACCCTAATTTGCTACTTTATCTCATGAAGAATAATTAAGTTCCATCTAAACATCTTATCAGTTAATCCTCCCCAGAAAATGAGCTCATTAAATTAGTGTAGAAGGGTATTTTGTGTCACAAATCCTTCTCCTGGTTGAATAAACAGAGCTTTATTTATGTTGCAGAGAAGGAACATTTTTAATTTCTTGGTGACATTTTAATTATGACCACTGATGCTACAATTAGGAGCACAATGAAATCAGCACAGTGAGACAAGGCCATTCCCAGACTGTGTCTAGTTGGCACATTCCAGAATACTTAGTTTCTTTTCCTGGTCCACATGAGAATACATGGGAGAGGGGAAACACAGAGGTAATTTCTAAGCAAAGAGAGTGGTAATTAGGGCCATTGTTCTCCGTTCAAAATGATGTGATCCAATCTGTAATTGTCCCTTCATGGCTGCTTTTGTTTCCTGTGAGTACCAAGCTGGTTCTCTGGACAGTCACTGGTGGTTAAATTCAATGCTCAAAATTCCTAGAATATATCAATTTAAACATTACTGTTCTAGTGAGACCCTTGCTGAAGGCAGGGAATGAGAGAAGGTGTGAAAATGGATTTGGTTATTTCCAGCTACACTGATCCTTAAATGGAAGAGTGCTTTTTTTGTTTCAAAGAGCTGGTGAGAAAAACTAGTTTTCAAGTTGCTTTGAAAAGTCAGTAAGGCCACACGAATTTCTTTAGCCCATGTGTGTATAGTACCTGGAACAACATAGTATTGCCCCTGCTCATTATATGAATAATGATAAAGGCAGGGAGAATGAATAATCTCAGGCATTATGACTATGAGGCATTCAGGAAGAACAAGAGGCCATTCCTGCTGACTTCCCATTTTTTAAATAAACAAAATATTACATTATCAGAAGTCTGGCAGAGGAAGACATTTTTTATTTGAGAAATGTTCATTTCCAGCAGTAAGTTCCCTTTTCATAGTTTGTAAAATTATACTGCATGTATGCTTCCTGCATATTTGCATATACTTGTTTCCTTTGCATATGCTTGTTCATTAGTTTAAGCTACTGCACAGGTATTCATGAAGTGAGCTATTCTGTGTAGGTGAACTCATTTAATTTTTCATTCCTGGATGACTTCATTCATTTATAAACCTCACTAGATGTCTCTGCTATGGAAAAGATGACTGCGTCTTTAAATGCCTGTCTTTGAAATGAATAAAGAAGCATGTGCAGCAACGAAATCTCAATGAGCTAGCACTAGTCTGATTACTAACAAAATTCAATTTTCTATGACTTTTTCCTTTAGTCTCTTTTAATATCTACTATAAAGAATCCTGATTATGAACCAGTCTGACAGCTGTCAATCACAGGCTAATTGGAGTGTATCTGTGCAAGAAGCTTAGATTTAGTTATATGTTGAAGAAAATGCCTTAGAACTAACCTTGACTTCTTTTATATTAAAGCCAAAATAAGGAAATGTGTTTCAGTTTTTGGGGTTTTGTTCTTTTGGGGTTTTGGAGTTTTTTTCGGACCATGTCTGTTGTTTTCAGAATGTTTTTCTGTAAGGCAAGTAAGACCTGGAGAAAGAAAAGTAGATAAAAGAATGCTCCCAAGTACAGATTTTTCTTTTATGAATAACAGTTAAGGGCAGAAATAGCTACTTCAAGGTGTCCTGCACTATAACTGTTCTGGAGCCCATTGTGGGTTAACGGAATTTTCCAGGTCATTTATGATAATCCTTTTGTGATAGCAAGATTGTCTGGCAGAGTGATGGAACAAGTGAGCTAAGATCACTTAAATCTATTTATAACAAGGGCTATAGCACTTTGATTATCATGGGGATTCGGAAAAGACTGATTTTGTATTTGAGTGCAAGGTCTGTCAGGAATGGAGATTAATTTTATAAAGAGGTTACGTGCAATCTCTCTCAAATCTTTGGATGATGGTTCCAGCAGAGCTGGAAAGTGAGCCTGCAGTCTGTTGTCTCAGCATCTTTCAGTGTCTGAAAGGACATGGAAATAATCAGTGATTGGGATGAGGTGGAGGAGGCAGTGAGGTGAGGGGGAAGAGTCTAAGATAGGAATTTTGTATCCTGATGGAGATAGAACATAGTATGGGAGTGACACTGGGCAGAACTTGGAAGAACTGCTTCTCTTTCTGATATTAATCTGCTCTTATCTGTGAGTCTAGTTCCCTTATCAACCTTTCTTTCTCATCCTTTGCTAATGGTCATTTCCTGGAGAGCTCTCATTTTATATAAAAGTGCCTTTTTCAAGGAAGCCCCAGCATTGTCTGGGACTCTGAGTTGCCTGTTGTGCTGACTGAAACTCATGGAGGGCCAAATAAGCATTTACAAATCTCTCTTTGAACTGGTCATCAATCAAGATGACACAGGCAGGACTCCCAGACCGGTCTGCTCCTGTGCTCCTCATCAGTGTGTGCTGAGATGGAGAATTAGCCCTAGAGGCTTACCCTTGACATGTCAGTAGGATTTGGTGATGAAGCAGATTAATTTCCTCACTTCAGATTGGGAATTTAGCTTTTCTGACAAATAATAATTCTACCTTTACAGAGGGTATCCCAGTAGGGCGATTAATTTGACTGCTGTATAATATTAATTGGTTTAGTCAATTTGCTTGATTACTGCTTCTTAATGAAACAGGTAGCATGTCATTTTATGTGTAATTGTTGAAACTACTGCACAGATTCCTTGTTCATACCACATATTTTAATCTCTCTTATTCTACTAGAGACAGTTTTTAATTTTCAATTCATTATATTTTAAGAAATCTTTCTGATCTATATTAAGTCATATGATGTACACTAGTTGTGTTGCTCAGGCACTTGTCTTTTTTTGTCTCAGTTTTCTAATCCAGAATTGAGCATCATTCTGTATTTAACATCCTATTACTGTAGATGAAAAAAAAAGTAGATACTAACACTAATTCTTTTTATTTATTTTCCATTTCAGTCTCTTTGGAGCTCTGATTCCAATTTGCATTTTCCTACTTCATGACTGCATTGTATTGGGTTGAAATTTGTGAATTTTCAGCAGCAGCTCTCAAATCCCTACCCTGGTTAGTTTGCAGCAGCGTAAGCCTAGACCTCGTGTCAGTAATTTTACTAACATTTGTTCTACTGACAATTTGCTTTTCTGTTTTATTTTCCCAGTTTGGGCTTGTAGGTTGTTATTTTATTGCTAGGTAATAGGATCCTGCACTCATCTGCTATTTCTATCTGCTAAGCCCAGGAAGTAAAATGATACTATAATCCACTTCAAATCACATTATAACAATCCTTATTAATTGAGTCTTTGTCTTTAATCACCTCATAAGATTATGATGATGGAGTTTTGCTTAAAAACTGCCACCCATGCTGCCAATAGGGCCACTGGCTCTCCCTGCAATCCTCTATTTCTACATAACTGAGCATGTTACTTCATTAAAAACCTTTTTCTTTTATCCCAGCCTGATTCTGGCACTCACTTTTTTCCACATATGACTCAGCACCATACGACCTGACAATTGTATCAATTTTTTCAAATCTCTGTTTAATGTTGAGGTGAAAAAAGCTCACAGATAAAACCCTCCTAATTGTCCACTCTGAATGCGTGTCTAGAGCTGGGTGATTCAAACTGATATTTCTAATTAGGGCTGAAATTTCTCATTGGATATTTTGGTCAGGTAGGAAATGATCATGGCAGTTATATTGATTAGGGTGCAGGAATGTTTTTCTTGTTATTTTTTGGGGGGAAATATTTTCTTCAAATTAATAAGGAATTAAATCCCATTTTAATTATATTTCTATTGGCTCAATTACTTCACTAGCAAAATTTTGTGATGTAGCTGGAGAGGGTCCTAAGTCAAATCACTACTTAGGTCTTGCTTTCTTAACATGGATAAAAAATGTAGAAACACAAATTCAACTAACTTACTGGGATGTACATTGATATTCTTAAACCTTGTTTCTGGTGGATGGAAGCTTATTACCTCTTATTTTTTCTGCTCTAGCTTCTTTGAATATTCCTTGTATTGCACATAGGGCTTTTTTACTTAATGCTTTTCAGCTGAATCTCTGAAATCCATCACCTGTGCTGCTTTTCTCGTCCTCTTTCTTCTTGTCTTTTGTACAGAATGCATTTTTCATACTATTCAGTATAAAATACAACACAGACTGCAGACACAAGAATGTTTTATATAGCAGAATATACCTAACATTTATAATATACTTTATTAACTCATGAAAGTTGAGCAGGATTTTATTGGTCTGCTAGCTATTTCATGTGAATCATTTGATAACACAATAATAGTATTGCTACATTATCAACCTTGCATTTTAGTGATCATATATAGACCCACATTTTTTTATAGCATCTTATATTGCCTATTAACTTAGACATCATCTCATCAAAATCTTTTTTAGAGGAAAAATATATTGCTCAAAAGAAAGTATGTATGTATCTTTTAAAGAAAAAAACCTTATGGAGCACAGGCAGTAAAATTTTATGTTTGAGTATTTACCAGGCTATTTTTTATACTGATAGCTCAGTCTTGCAAGTTGTAGTCTAAACACAGTTTAGACTACAGCAATTGTAGATTTGTCTTCCTAATTCAGGTTTCTCAAATGGTATGTTACTGATTCATTAAGATTGGGCTTCACAAAGGTTGATGTTGTAGCTGCTCATCAAGTATCATCTAATCCAAGTAAATTCCAGTATTTGTTCAACACTCACTAGGGTCAAACTCATTTCTCCATTTTTTTGAGTCCAAAAACAATTTATCATATGGAGGAAAAATTAAATTAAAAAATAAAAAAAACCAAAAGGTGGTTTATATTAATGGAAAAAGATCCAGTTTGGTGATTCAGCACCTTACAGAGAGTAACAATAAACTTTTGCTCCAAAAGCTAATTTTTTATTGCATACAAAGTCTGTGTTAGTTCAGGATAAGAGTCTCAGAATGGACTGGAATGCAGCAACTACTTAGTTATTCCTTGCTATGTCTTACTGTCTCCTTTGAGTAGATTGGAGATGACTAAATGGGGATTTGTTTTGGTATTTAGGCCATATACAGTTGTTACAAGTCACGGCTCTGGGGCACTGCTGTCCCAGGACTACTGCTCTCTAATTCTGACATAGGTTGCCTGCAGCCACAAAATCTTTCCACAAGCTTGTTGTGTTTCTTAATCCCACAGTCCCTTGTGGCATGAAACAATCTGTCATCTCACTTTTTTCCTGAGTCTCTTCCCTATATCTTGCCCTAACAACTCTTGGCAAAAGCAAGAGTGAAACAAAAGCACTCAATTTGAAGGTTTAGCAAAATTGAGGGAATCTGCAAGGAACTTCTAGCTCAAATGTTCCATTAATACCACTGAAAACAAAATTTCCATGTTTTATTATTTTACCAAGATATGTCAAGAGTGAAATTCAATGCAGTTCAGCCTACGTGGGCCAAGATCTCAAACTGGTTTAGGCACCTACATTTCAGTGGTCAACTGTGGTTAGGATATATCATGTGCTCACTTATCACCCTAACTTTCCTAGGTCATGAGAATTCTACCTAGGTACACACAGCTTGAAAAATAACTTTGTAGAAAACTTCAAGACTGTAAAGCAAATTATGCCCACACAAAAAGAATTTGCGAAGAAAGGAGGAGAAAAAGGTGGCAAATGAGTTCTGCCTTTGTGTACATACTGAAATATCGACTTAGAATCAGACTTCCAGGTTATGTGCATCAATGCCATTCACACATTTGAGTAGCTCACCATTTATCTCCATGGGAAATTGGAACAAAATTTTGGGGGTTGCTGAGATGGACATCACTCATGAGTAGCTTGCTCTGGCTCATGTAAAACCATGGTTATGTTGTACATATGGCTTTAAGTAAAAAAGAAAGATTGGAGTGTCAAATCCCAAACTTTCCATTGGTTTCCACAAAATTTAGAAGGAACTGTAGTTCTGTGGTTTGTTCATCATCCTCAGGAAATTATGGAGTGTGGGTAAATTTTGTTGTGTTGCAGGTGTCTAGACATCAAAGTTGAAGTGCAAATTAACACTAAAGCTATGGCTGATGGAAGAATCACTTGAACTTGAGGAGAAAATTCATGTGAATAAATTAAAAAAACCTAATAGCATTTTAATAATTTGATTAGAGGTTTAGAACTGTTTCATTAGGGTTGAGAGTTCATCCGCATCATACCACAATTTAAGCTCTAAACACACATATTTAACACATAGTTATTTTTCCTCAATGACTTTGTGCCCTTGGCAGAGTCCCAGAGCTGATGCAAATTTCTCTAAGGGTCAGCAGGTTTTGCACTCTTTCTGTTATGTTAGCCATAGAAATTCTTTTAAAGTATTTCATAGAGATAAGCACTCTGCCATCCTCCCCTGCCTCCCTTCCCCCCCCCCCCCCCCCCCCCCCCCCAGCAAACAATAATTAGGAGCAATGAAAAAAGAAGAATCTGATTTTTTTCTGACTTGCCTAAAACAGTGTTTCATATTTATTGAACAGCAGTCTCACAGTGTCTTCCTCGGAAGATTCAAGAGCCATAAGGCAACTGGTTGTATTTAATAATCTTCTGCATCAGTAGTTTTGCCTTTTGGGCTCCAGAATTGATTTTCCTCATCTTGGCATATTTTTACAGCTCTGCCCCTTGACCTCTGTTGCCCTGCACTGGCCAGCAGTGACACGAGTGGCAAAGGAAATGTAAGTCAGACTAGTGATTTCTGGAACATCAGAAGTGACAACTGTGGAGTAGAACTGATGGGTAGAGTGAGTTAAGACAGTTCTTGAAATGTATTACAGCTGGGAATCACTTTCTGCAGAGAGACCATGCAAACTTAGGAAACTTTCTTCTTTATGAGGAAACTCACTGCAAGAAAGGGAACGTGACTACCCTGCAACCACAAAACCCAAAGGTGTTGTCAGGACATTTTAGGCTTCTGCTAAGAATTCCATAAACTATGTGAGAACCATCTATCTCAAAAATCTTTGATTTTTCACTAGAAACGGGCTGGGGTGAAAAAGTTCTCCACAAAATGTATTTCTGCTTAATTTAGAATTCTCTTTTAAAACTGAGTTAGCCACAACGTGCTTGTATGCTACTGCCTAGTACAGGCTAGAATTTTGGGTATTAATAGCACATTCCTGTGCTGAGACTTCTAATGTACATGAACATTACGATTACTGTGGTGAGGTTTTCAGCTTTCCCTGCCTTTTTCCAATTACCTGCCTCTTAGTTCTTTGTACAGCATTCGCTGCTGAGAAGTCCCAGTTGCACAGCACAGATCCTGGCTGCTGTTAGAGCTAATAGCAGTAATACCAGCTGATACCTGACATTTTTTCTCAGCAGAATATAAAGGTCATTGAAGAAGCTTGGGAGAACAAAATGAGTAGATACTTGCATGGTTTTTTCAAATCTGGTGAACTGCAAACAATTCTCCCTCTTAAACACATTTTGTTTAAAGAGGGAAACATGAGCATCTATAAGCAGCTCAGCATTATTATTGCCATTTCACATTACTGAAAAAGACTTGGTAATTTGAGTCCTTGGACAGTTAAACCATAGCTAAACTTTTGGGTTATAGCACCAAAAATATGGTATTGTGACCATGGTGAATGTTTTTCTTTTGACTCTGCAGAAGTGGACCGAAAGTTATGTTCAGATGAACAGTTTCCTAAATCTCAGACATCCTGAGTTACTGGTTACTGCAGCTAACAGGTCGTGGTCTGGTCTGCCTGGTTTTTTGCCTGTAGAAGTCTGAGTTTCTTGGACAGAAAACTGTTGGCATACATCCAATATTAATGGTTTCTTGGCCTTTCTGAAACACTTTGCTTTAACTGTGGAAATAATCAAATACAATTATTACATTTAAATCAGAATTATTCAGAGGTAAGGAATGGTGTTTCCTGTGAGAACCATTTGTCCCTCTTTGGAGCAAGGAGTGCCCAAGGATAACTTTGTGTCCTTTTCAACCTTATTGTTCAGTGGTGCACCTCAGAGACAGACCCACACCAAGGCTGAGGCTTTTCCCCAGAAATCTGTGGCAGGCACAATCCTGCTCTGTGTCAGGTCACTCCTGCAGGGAGGCTCTTTGGGTCAGGGGCTGCCAGGCAGAGCAGTGGCCAAGGGAGCATTGTCCAGGTGGCTTGGGCAGCCACTGGCTCCTGCTGAAACCCGGGAGTCATGGGTCAGCAGCAGTGGCATCATCTCCTCCTCCCTTCATACAGATGCACATCAGCTGCTTGCCAGCCTCCCTCAGCCGATGTTGAGCTGCTTCAAGTCTGACTTTTAAGTAACTGAGATACTTTTAGTTACTCCCTCTGGTGTGGTACAGGCAAAGTTCCTGTGTGTTGTTTCCCTCTGTGTGCACTGATGAGAACAGGATGTCCATTCTAGCTATGCAAAGTACACTCTGTAATGGGTCAAGCACCAGAGCTCAGATCTCAGGCAAGTTCTTCTCTGTTCCTATAGAGAAACTCATAGTAGTAGAAACAAGTTATATTATCCATCTGAGATTTTAATGTGATTTGTTGCAATTCTGTTTGTTCTGTGCTGGTTTCTGTTAAAGATCCTTCACTGCACTGACCTTGATGTAAGCTTGTTTTCCTTTATTCCTGCACACCATTCAGCCACAGTTATGGTGTGAAAAGAAATCGATTATTTTTTGCTTTGCACTGACTGTGCTTTCAGATATTATCAGCTGTTTTATCTTCTAAATATACATTCCCAGCTATTAATGCTAGATATAATAAAACAAAATAATAGCTAATAATCTGTGTAGCTTGCTTGCAATACAGAGATATAATAGCTTGTCTGACATTTTTTAGAGCCAATATTTACCTTTATCACTGGTAAGTGCCTCCTGAGACTCATTATTCATGTAATTCCCATTAAGAGGCAGTAGTAAAACAGCCTGTTGTCTTACAGCTCTTGTTGTTAAGTACATTATGTTTAGCAATAAATACGTCAGCTTTTGTTACATCAGAGAATTATTATTATTTCTTATCTCTAGACATTTATAAATAAATGAATCATGTTTATTTATAAACTTCTTTCCATTTATTTCTTGCAGTAGCCAGATAAAACTGCTTTTCTCTAGGTTATATCTCTTGAAGCTTACTTTTTCCTTTTGAACCTAAGGCTGTAACAAAATTAATATTCTCATTTTTTGTATCTTTTGCTCTTCAGTCAACCAAGGATGGTATTCAGGAAAAATAAAAGTTGTATTGAAAGATAAATTCTGTCAGTTTAGAATAATGTGGTAAAAATATCTCACAGAATTGACTTGGATATCTAATTGTTATTCCTACTGCCACTACTAAGGCCTGATATAGGAACATAACAAGTAATTTGTGTCTTAGATTTGTTTGATCAATGAATATGCAGATCTCTGAAAATCCTCAATATAAATTTCAAGCTCTTTTATATAATTAAGAAAAGGTTTTGCAGCAATGTGAACATAACCTAGAATTCTTTGTGTCTTTCAAAGTCTTGAAACCCATGTTTCCATAGCTTGCCACCTAAGTATTTATGGCATTGTCCATGTAGCTGCAAGAGGAAGATTTTTAGCTGCATGCTCTGGTAGAATTCAGACTCAGAAAATGTTGTTGGCAGAACTTTCTGCACAATCTGATGATGTTTTTTGTGTTATAATTGCTTTTTAGCCTCACCAGTATGCTTTTAATAGTCATTCTGTACATGGATAGAAATAATGCAGTTTTCAAAAGCATCAGGCACCTGTTTAATTCTGCTCATATCCACTTGAAAGCATTTTTGTTGTTTTATTAACTCATTTGCTAGGAGCAGACCAGGGGACTGAATGATGGATGGTTAGTTATCAACTAAAGCTATGATAAGGACTTTCTGCTTTACCAGTTCTTTGTATTGTCCATGATGACCTTTCTCTTCTGTCTCAGTAGTCTTAAAATTATTCTTTTCTATACTGCTTAGGAGTTGCAAGCCAAAAATCTATCTGTTCAAAAACTGTTAAATGGATGCAGAACTTTTGGCCCTGCAAACTTTGTTTGGAAAGAAAAAGGAAGCCTGGGTTAGGATCAGAGATAAACATAGGCATTGATATTCAGGAATTCAGTGATCAGAACACAGCTCCAATTTTTAGACAGCTGCTAGTGAAGTCATGCCTGGCATCCTCTGAACTGGAGCATACTCACCTTTTCTGCAAATCTGGCTACCTTTTTAGGGATAGATGATGTGGATGTAAAAGTTCTTACAGGCGTGAACATTCTGGCTTTGCAGCCATTGAACATTGTATCAGTACATTCATTATTTACATGATTCACACTGTCCTTTAACTGTGGAAAGAGGATATATTGCTCCAGTTACTTCATTAAAGTTTTCTTTGCCTTCCACAGAGAAGATGAGAGGTTGGTATAGGCCCCAATAGCCCAAAGCCTCATTTTACTTGGTCTAAATTAGCAGAGTTCCAACAAATCAGGGCTGGTGAGGCAAAGTAGGGATGTGTGCATCAGTGGAAACCAAACCCTACCCAGCCCATGGTTTTACATTAATCCGTGTATTATTTTGTCATGTCCATGAGGTGTAACTGAGCATTATATGTAGCTCCAAAAATACTTTGCATGGTCATGTTAAAGCTAATGTTTGATGTAAGACTTCTATTTCCTGTCAAATACATCACTACCTTGAAGAATGGTGTCCCTTACCTTTTCATGCCTGCCACGGCTCTTCAGGCAGCAGAAAGATTAAACCACAAGTTGAGGATTGTGGGGTTTTGTGCAATAAAAAAATCAAAGCAAAACACTGTCTGAAATGCTTCCTGGATTATTATAATTAATAATTTCATCAAGAAAGAGTTGAACTCTTATTTGATTACATTTGAGAAATATTAGTTTTTGTTCTTAAATGTATGTGCCTAAAACAGGTCGTAATAATCTGTAGTGGCTTTTACTATGACCTCCATTGTCTTTTTCTCTGATTGAAAAGGTATATTCATTTGAAAGATTCTTGGCTGAAGTTCATTTCACTGTTTTTATAAACTATTTCATAAAAAGATAATTTAATTTGGGAAAAAGATCTTTCTATTGTATTTCCACAATGTTTAATATTTGCCTTTAGATAACCATAAAAGATTTTCTTCCCTTTAATTTTTTTTCTGGACTTTTTCATATCCTTGCAGTAAATTTGTTACATTAATAAATATCACTACAATGGAGAGCCATCCTGGAAGCTTACAAACCACTTATTTGAAATGGGGTTCTGCTGCTATGGGTAGTAATGGAACCAGGATCTCCAAGTATGAGAGATCTTTAAGTAACTTTCATTAATTCTACGGCAGCTGAATTATTTTTTCCTATGAGGCATTGCAGGGATCTGGTGCTAATCAGATGATACATGTAAAATCAAGAGTGTAGCAAAGGCAGTGTGCTGGGGAGCCAACAGCAAATCACTGCTGAACAAATGCAACATCTTGGGGCTGGTTTAGATCCTTGGGCTTGTACCACTTGAGGCTGATCAAATACTGCGTTATAAGGACACTTGAAAAGAAATTCATTGAATCTGTTTGCATTCAAATGTCCTTGGCTGAAGAAGTAGCTCAGCAAACACATCTTTGCTCCCTTGACAGCACATTGAGAAGAGCTGTGCCCTGTGTTGGCTGATCTGCAGGTTTTTGAGGGGAAGTATCTCTAGTCTTTGGGTAAGATGCCCATAACAGCTGAGCTGCAAGTGCAAAATCCACTGAGAGCATCTTCAAATGCCTTAAAGCAGTTTAATCAAATGAATTTATCAGTGTCTGCGAAATCATCCTGCCAGTTTGGATGGGGCTATGGCCAGAGAGAATGAGCCTACAGAAACTCGTTGTTTCAAGGCTTTTACCTCTCTTGTTGTGTTTGACGTCGTTTGTAATCAGATGGAACATGACTGCAACAGCTTGACAAGCTGATAATACACTTCACTTGCAAAATTCATGTGCTAGGACTGTAAACACATTTTTATTTAAGCTATGTCATGTTTATGCATAGCACAAGGAATTTTTCTTCAGTGGATGTGCTATAGAAAGTCAGGGATCTAGCATTTTTAGATTTTAAAGTATGACTGATATTTTTACAGCCCATAAGAAAAAGTTTGACTTTGCCCAGTAACAATAATTTATTTGGACAGTCATTCAGACACAAAGCACAGGCTGAAAGAAGTTATCTTATTACTTGCTCCTTGAAGCATGTGTGCCCCATTTTCCAGACATTAGGGTGTTTCATAAGCTGTTGTTATTTATCATATTGGTGAAAATAGAAGGAGATAGAAAGAAAATCAGATTGTTCAGGTCTTAGAGTCCAAAAGAGAGACTTTTCTAATTAAAGTCATGGGTGGTGTAAAAAATGTTCTTGATCACTAAGAAAGTCCTGCAGTAGCTTCTAGGGATGATTCAAGGAAAAAGGAAGGAGCTTCTGTTGATGTAACATCAGAACAAACACAGAACTCCCATGTCAGGGTCCCATGCTGGGCTGACTGGTGGCTGTGAATCTGTCACCTGATGAGGCTGTTCTTCCACACTGTGAAACTGAATAGTGTTATATTTTTTTTTTCCTCTGAGTCAAATCTTGTTGCCTCTAGACATTTTGACTCATTTTTACTTGAGTAAAATTCTGCCTAAAAATGTCTGAGCAGTGACAAAGATGTGAGAATCTCCATGTATGCTCTGCATCTGGCATGTGAACATAGGAGGTGGGTGTTCAAACACTTTCTTTACCATCCTCTTCCAGAAAAGCCCATGTGGGATTTCATAGGGATTCATCTCCGTGGAGTCAGATGTAGGAGGCAAGGAGCAGGGATTCAGACTGCATTATCCTCATTCAAAATAGAGGAAAGCATAATAAATTAATAGAAACTGAGTCCTTCCAGTCTTCCCTTCCATTTTGAAGAAGCCTTCTCTAGGACTCATCCTTGAGAACACTATGAATAATGTTATGTACAAATATACCCTTATATCAGCCTTTGGGATCCTCTAAAGCTGTATGTCTGTACATGAAGACCACAAGCCTTGCTTTCCAGGATCATTTCCAAGAAAGTTTTGGGGGCTGAATGCACTGGAATGACTTTTCCTCTCTCCTTTTTCGTATTTGGGAAAGAAAGAGGAGTTGAAAACTAAAATTTCCAAGGTATACATAAGCTTGTTTGAAAGCTATCCCTACAGCTATTTTAATAAGTGAAATATTAAAATTCAGCCTGAGGTTCTTTTCTAACAATCTTAGATCTGTGTGTTTATTTAACCAGTTAAATATCTAGCTTAAATAGTCATACTTTTACTCACAATATTTGGTTTATCTGCCATTTTATCTGGGAGAAAATGCATTTTATTTTGTTCCTACCTTGTATGAGTCAATGTTGTGGTACAAAACCTTAACAATTGTTCATCTGATGCAATTAATTGCCTTACTGGATATACATGGTACAGAGTGAGCTATCCTTTCTGAATGTCAAATCAGATTTGGGAAACATTCCTGTTATATTTGTCCCTGGAAAACTCTGGACAGAAAATCACATCTATTAAAACTGCATTCATTACCAAATCCAAGGAAATGAAGGCTTTGAATGAATAGCAGCTAATCAAGCAATGTGTCATAAAAGGCAGTAACTAAAGAAAACCAAAGTAAAACATTCACTTGCATTATTGAACATTTTTAGCTTTATTATTATAATAGAATTACAGTCTGACATAAAATAAAGAGCTTTTGCTAAACTCTGTAAAGCAATACATGCTTCTGCCATAAACAACCTCTATTAGATTTAGGTTTTATTGCCACATCACTGCACTGAGGTGCAATAAACATTCAATGTCATCTTTTTAAAATTATCTCAGGAGTAAACAGAAACTGTCCTCTATAAGAGTGTATCATTATTTTCAAGGAAGACTTACTATTATTACATGGTTTAGCAAAGCATTGTAAAAAAGCTACATAGAGAATACCTTGTCTTTGATAAACTGTGCAGTCAAGTTTATACAGTATAATACTATTGGCATAGACTAACTAAGAGGTGATATAATGCAATCATTGCATAGCAAAAAGCAGACTAGGTAAGTAATATTCACATCTAATGTGCAAAATGCAGACCAAAAGGTAGCTATGAATTGCTAGAAAGATAAAATGCCCTAAATGAACACACCAGTTTAACGCCAAAAATAACAAGATAAACAAGTACACAGAAGTTAAAGAGCCATAGTTTATTTTTTTCTATACATATATCTACACATGATACCAGAGATGAAACATCCCCCTTTTAAATAAGATCCAATCAGATAACTTATCAAGTTCAGACAGGACTAAATGTTAGACAATGAAGAATTATTAAAAAAAATCTCTAAATAAAACATTAAATATTTCCTTTTGTAGATAGAGAATGTCAACTTTTTGATTTATTAAGAGTTTAGAAATCACTGCCTGTTAAACTTGACTCTCAGTAGCTGTTTCTCTAGAGGCTCATGTAGCACTGTTTCAAAATCCATTCAATAGCATAAATTACACTTTTTAATTGATTCTTGCAAATATCCACCATTCTTCCAGTCTCTTTGAAAAAACTTTATCTGAAAGTTTATTTCCAAGAGCTAGCAGTAATGATACTGACTAGAATTTTTTTAAGGGAGCACAATACCTGCAAAATGGACATCTTGTATTTAAAGCCCTTACATATTTTTCCTACAAATATATTGCTACAGTAAAAATGAAATGTAGTAAGTTTACTCAATAAAATCTATTTTCCTGTACATTCTTTTATGTATGACTTCTTTGTATTTAATGCTACATATATTACATCGCTTATTGTAACAGTTATGTTTCAGCAAATATAGCAGTAATATACAGATGAACTTCTGTCTTAACAAATATTTCACCATTTTTACCTACCAAATATAATCCCATACTTTAGTGTGTATGCATGACCTGAGCAGACCAGTCATTAATCTAATAGTATACATTGGATGACATTGTCAAATTGCAAGCTGCTGTACACTTAACCACTTTACAAATGGAATAAATTCCAAGCACTTTCTGCTTATTTATTTTTGTAAGCTTTCCAGTACCTCTGATTTATTTTTTTTCTTTAATTCAGGCTCTAAATATGTTTTATTGAGCATTTAACAACATATTAAGAGCTAAGAGGTGAATCCTACACAATGTTTTAAGAACACAACTTTAAAAAAGTAAAAAAATGTACAATCTCATGCTGCATATTTACAGATATTATTTAAATACTATATTTTATCTTTCTGCTATTCATAAATCTCAGTCTAAAGCTTCTTTTAATGTATCATTTTATAAAAGAATACATTCAACATATCTAGAGCTTGCAAAAATTTTGTTGTTTGTTTTTTTTTTTTAACTCTCTAAAACTTATTGATGAGTAAAAGCTACCTTTAAAGCATCCAGGAATTGTTTGGATTATACAGGTGATAGTAGAAATTTGGGATCTGCACTTGGTTGTGCAACTGGATTTAAATCTAGTCTAGTGACAACTTAATGCTTGGAACAAGCTTGCAGTAAGAGAGCAGATTTTTTAAAGCGTTTGTTACCATTAGATCTTATGTGCTATACAGTGACAAACTGTACCTAGAGTGAGTAGATTTCCTTTTCCATTAAAGACTATTTAATATTATAAGTCAGGTAGTTTGGAACATAGAAGAGAAAAGGGATTAGGAAAATAACATATCTTATGGGATTAAGCAAATGGAAAGCTTTACATCCTTGAAAAGATTATAAACAGTGGCTGAATAGATGATACAGTCTAAGATGTGCATCAGGAATGTCATAAAGAATATTTCCCCCATCCCTACAATCTTCTGAATAAAAATATCTTTTTCATGTACATATACACTATCTTTTGGGGATATTCAGTACTAAGCTTGCTACAAATGGTTTCTTTTTTTTTTCCCACCCTCCCATTACTCTACAACTCTTTTCCATTTCCAAAAATCACTTTTCCAAAGTATATAGTTTATAATGTTCTCTCCCTCACACACAGGTTTTTTCTTAATATACAGATATATTTTACCTTTTGCTAACTAAGGAAACCTTTATTTTCTTTAAGACAGAGGCAATGAAGCAAATGGGAATTGCTGTATGTGAAAAAGGGAAGCAATTCCCAGACCAGAAGACAAAACAGAACTATAGGAATAAATGAGGTTATTGATGTGGAGTTTGAACCTTTAGCTGGGGCTCCCTGTTTAAATAGGTGGCCCAGTAGACTAAATTAAAGATTCCAAAAAGCAGAGGGAAGGCTATTCTTGATAGCCGATCAATTTTACTGACACTGTTGAAAGTTTTCTTGGGCTCTGCAGGTTTTGTTTCTGGCTTCACCTCTTTGGGCTCAATTGTTGCACTTTTAGCAATGGTTGCCAGCCCAGGGTCCCTTGCAATATTAGGGGTGTAGCTCGTAGCTGCAGGTGTGTATGTGTTGTTTTTCTTGATGAGAGGATCCTTCACTTTCTTTGGCTGAAGAAAGAAGAAAAAGTTTCATTCTCAATACCTTCTCAACAGATGAAATTAAGAAAAAGCACTGTAACATTTTGCAATTAATCCAACTCAGACCACAAAGTGTACGAATGTAAGAGAGAAGTTAGTTCTGGGTATATAACTCATGCAAAATATTTAGGTGACAATAAATAAAAGATCATCCATTTGTATTACTTGTATTAGGTGAACCAAATTAGGTGATAGATAAAAATGAGACCTGATAGCTAGGCTCACTGGCAGAATCACCTTTAATGATAATCAGCAGAGACACACCACTCATAGTTCAATACTGCCACAAGCAACTGTTTCCCACGATCAGGATAAAAACTTACAAGATGCCAAATTCTTAATGCAGCCTTCCAACATTAAGGCAAATATTGTGATATGAAGAATTTTTGCATAATTTATACACAAAAATACACACTAAATTATCATGTAACCATGCACTAAAGGAGTGGCTTACTCAATAAGATGCAAAGCTGTCAGTATTCTGCTCACTAATGATTTACACTAGAGGCACATGAATTATGGATTAGGAACTTAATGTTCTTGTTTGAATCTTAAAATTGGATCATAATGGCTGAAATGGCATTCCATATGCAAAGACTTTAATGTCTGTATGACTTTTTCATCCACCTACTTATATTGCTAAAGCAAGAATATATTGAATATCTTTCAGCAGAGGAAGACTTATTGAGCTGATTTAAACTTATTTTATCCCTAGGTTTCTAGTATTCTATTTTTGGGATCTAGTTGTAGGAAAAAAATTAAATTTTGACATCTGGGCATACCAACTAGAATCCAACTGTCCAGTTTCTGGCAAAGCAAACCCATTCTTCAGCCACTGCCCAAGGATAAACACAAAAGGGAGATGTAGAGGGTCATTAGGAAGGTGTAAGGATTCCTCCAATTATGAGAAAAAAAAACCGGACAACAAGACATATAGCAAAAACCAATTCCAACAGCTTAGCAAAATTTTCAGGCAGTATTTGCCACAAAAAGAAAAGGCAAATGTTATCCATTTTATCCTCTTGGGATGGGGGGAAGATACGGTTGAAGAGAAAATACCAGTGGAATTTGATTTGTTATGTCATTTCACAAGACAGCAAACACAATTCTCTGTTTTCAAGAGGGCTGTCCCAGGGAGGCAATACCTTTGTGTGGTCACAGTACTCTTAATGACAGATCAACTATAGGTTAATGACTACTTTGACCCCCTAATAATGGAGTTTTGATAAAAAAAATCTTGTTCAAGAGATGAACGTTTCAGGGAGTGGACAGACTCCTGCTGCACTCATGGGAACAGGAAATGAAGCTGCAAAAAGCCTGAGGGCAAGTGGGGAGAGGCTTGTGGAGGAACCGCTTTGGAGACCCATGCTGGAAGGAAATGTAGGTTCAAATGTTAAAATTATGCTACTTAGTAAGGAAAGGGGTTCACCTAATGACTCTGTAGATATTCTTTAAATCATGGCAATAAAATTCTTCGCTCGAGTTCAAGGAAAAGCTTCAAGTCTTCAGAACAAACAGGTTAAAAATATTCCAACAAAAAGGCATGTCAGGTTTTCTTTTGTTTGGTTTTGTTGTTTTGTTCTTTTTTTGTTGTTTTGGTTTGGTTTTTTGGGGGTTTTTGTTTGTTTTGGGTTTTGGTGGGGGTTTTTTTGTTTGTTTTTTACAGTCCATTTTTTTTCCCCTCCCCAGGTAGGGAGGCTGCTAAGTAAAGGCAGTCCTCTTTGCTGCTCATTCAGATACTCTGGTGAGCAGCAATAAATCCAGCAGACAAAGAGCAGCTTCACTGAAGTCTCAGAGGAAACCCTTTCAATAGATTTAAATGTCACTAGAAATCTGATCCACGGAAAACCCTGATACCAGCCTGGGTCTTAATATTTCATGTCAAATTCAACTTCATGAATGAGCAATATGACAGCTAATTAGAGCTCTAAATTTGATTAAGCTGTGATGCTCTGATCATCATGAGCTTGCCTTGCTTGCTTTTCCTCACTGCAGAAAACTCATAGGTACCAACAAATGACATACAAAGCCCCTTACCTGCTAAGGAGCACAAAGCCATAAATCTTCCAATGTTTTAAACTATGTTTATTCTGTGGATTGTGTAGGGGTTTTTTTTTTTTTAGAATGTAATTTTCTTGGTAACAAATGAAACAGCTCATTATAGTAACTACATTACAAGGGAGGATAAATTAGCAAGGCAATATTTAATATTTAAGGATGCAGTTCTATCAGTGCAGTTCCTTTTATAACAAATGTCATGAAAACACAAAGAATAAAAAAAATTATTTTCAGTGAAATTATCATCAATAACTGAAAACTCAACATTCAGCTGCAGTTGTGCAGCTCATTACTGTAAGTTTGTTTTGACACTTCACTCATTTGTTCTCCGATACTTTTGTAGCAATTGATATTGTATAAATGCCCTTATTTAATTTGGAGCTTTTTTCACTGGCTTACAAAGCTAATATACATAAATAATATATATCCATATAATCCTGAATTAAAAACATATCTTTGCTTATAGTGAGTTACACCTGCTCCTCCAAATATCTGTTCTGTTTAATCTCTAGTCTGTGAGTGCTCATCATTACCAGCTGGGGAAGTTAACCCAACTGAATGAGCTTGCTCACAGCTGACATGGTAATTCATAGGAAACAGCAAACTTCTCTTTCATCCCCTAAATGTCCTCAAAAATTTCTTAATGCCCCTGTGGTTTACAGACCAGGTCTGATCCTAGACCAAAGGAATCAGAGGAAGTATCCTCTGGTGCATTTATAGAGGGACAGATGTGGATTGCACACTCCCAGCACAGCTCTCAATTCCTCCTTCTAAATAAACACATTTTTCCTATAGCTAAGAAAGGAAAAAATAACTCCTGTGATGATTTACTTGGTTATGATGATACAGCAGCCCTTCTGAATTTCATGCTGGGGAGCACTATACCTTGGGAACTGTCAAAAACTGCAGCCACAAAATTTTTTTTCTTACATTTACACTGAGGCCTCCACACTTTCTCTTGTTCAAACAGAAAAAAAATAATTGCCTTCCCTTAAAATAATACACATTGATCCTTTTTTCTGCTCAATTCCCAAAGTCAAAATCTCAGTAGAATATTTCGTTATTAATAGCATTAAGTATCACCCAGTATGTCAGAAGTAGTATTTAGATATTAAATGTCTAAGTAATCATGGCACAGAAATGCTGTGTGTGGACACAGCAGTAAACTCTTTTAGAGTAATAACTGTTGTACACAATAGGAGTTTTTAATGTGCTAAAATGAGTGTTTTAATGTGCTCATAGAGTGACCAGGTGTGGCAGAGTGTGGTTTTTGGGGTGGCTATGGGGAGGTGTACCTTTTCTGGAACGACGCTCTTGCCGTCCCAGGCGTAGCCTCTCTTGGTGAAGTAGTTGACGGTGGCGAACTCGATGAGCGCCGAGAAGACGAAGGCGTAGCACACGGCGATGAACCAGTCCATGGCCGTGGCGTAGGCCACCTTGGGCAGCGAGTTCCTCGCGCTGATGCTCAGGGTAGTCATGGTCAGCACGGTTGTCACTCCTGAAAAGCAGAGTTGGTGTCTTCAGGCTACTTTTTGTGCTTCATTTCCCAGCTGCTGTCGGTGGTAAAGCCTTTTCTACACCCCCGGTTCTTACAAACTTCCTCACCTGAGCTCAGTTTCTAAATGAGGATATCAGGTTTTGAGTTCTGTGGAGGTTGCAGGATTTTCAAAACATTTTTAATGGTTTTATTCTTTGATGTTGTTATAATAGAATATTATTTTAAAGGTGGAATGGGAATGTAATTTGTGAACTACTTTACTCTTCCTGGTATTTGAAGGATTTTGTTGCAGTTCTTTATTCATTTGCTGCAAATTATACTACAGATGTAACAATTTAACGTCTTTAGTTCTCTCTTGTAGCAGTACTGAGATACTTAGAAAACTAAAAAAAACTTGTTTCAACTTATTTGGGATATTATACTTCAAAGATATATTCAAGGTCACCAAGATTTGTGTTATTTCATTTTTTTTTTAATCGATGGTTTTACAGATTTCTGTCCCTTTATTCACTGACACCCTGAACATAGCAAAGATTTTATGTAAGAGTGACAGTATAATTTGCATTTCTGATATCAGAGCTTCTCTCTGCTGAAGCTTTCCTCTCACCTGGCCCCAGAGAGCAAGCAGGACTGTACTGAACTCACTCTGCTTGCAGCTGCTTGCAAAAATGAATCTCTGAGCGCATGCAAGGCATTTACATCAAATCACATGTCCACAAGTTACCTTGACAACTGCACTGTCATGTCTCCTATGTGTCTGGCAAGTTCATCTTTGCTGCACTGAGTGTTAGTGGAAATGAACAGTGTTCTAAAATAGGTCAATTAATGAACAACATATTTACGTGGTAGTGTGAAGAGCTTGAATTATTAGTGCCTAATGAGGAAGCAATTTCTCTTTCTTGAGATGCAACCAAATGTGTTCTTTGCCTTATTGCTAGTGACCTTATGTTTCTCTTACATATAGCAGAAGAAGGATTTATAACTTTTATTATCTGTGGTACTGAGTGGGCTAAAAGATCAATGTTGTGCTTCTGTGTGTATATGCATTCATGCAGGATGTTCTGAAACTTTGTTTCACTGCCATTTTGAAATGAAAAATCTATCTTGATACATAATGATAGAGCAAACCCAAGAGTATTTACTAAATAACTGTCCTCTAAAATGAAAACTGAGAAATTTGTGGGTTCTCAAGCCCGTGAAAATAGCAGTTTGAAAATTGTGCAGTATTATATATTATCCATTGAGACTAGGAAATTCTGTTCTCCATGTAATGACTTTGAAGTACAGCATTTCAAAACTGATGATCAGACATTTCTTTTTAAATGGTATGTACAAAAAAGAGGTTAAATAGTTGCAATTTTAATGGATTTTACTATAAAACTCATTAGCAGAATAGTTCTCAGCAAAACTATGTTAAAAATTCAGAATTAATTTTACTTGTTAATCTAAAAAATATTATATAAGTCACATTTAATTACACTGTAGTCTAAACCACTGTTCTGTAAATGCACATCTGTCTATCAACAGAAAGCCGCTGCTTGGTTCATGAGGTCTAAGGCTATGCAAGTTATGATTGATTTCCAGAGAAATTGAGAAACTAAAGCACAGCTGTGAATGGTGCAAGAAAAGATCCATAAAAATAGCTCTTGTTCAACCCAAGCTTCAGAGGCTGCATTTCTCAACAGTGACACTGCCATGTTCAGAAAAAATGGGTTAATTCTCTTTGGCAAAGCCAGAGGGCCCAAAGCATCCTGTCCTTGCAGTGCCCTGAGGCAGCAAAACGAGTGTCAAAGCCAGCTTGGCTGGGGATGCTTCCACCTCCTGCCAAAGGTGTTCAGCAGTCCCATCTGGATATCACCAAGGACTAGGTCACACAGCAGAAATCTCAGGTTCTAGCTTTCCTAAATGAAAATTCATTGCCTTTTTTTTTTTTTAATATGTTCTTGACTTGGGTTAATATCACAAAAGAATATGAAAGAATATAGGAGTTTTAAGACAAGCATTTGCAAGCAGTGGTTAAACTCTAGGGACCAGCTGTATAACCTTAAGAATCTTTTAGATTGCCTGCTCACTGCATCCTTTGAGTGCATGTATTCACTGCTTGTGAGCACAACAAATTGTTGCTGATCTATCAGTTGCCTATAAAAGGGATTAAGGAAAAAGATTAAAATAAGAATTTTCTGAGGGCCTAAAGATGTCAAATGAGAGATACCCATTGATTAAAGCCTTTTTGATAATCCCATGATTAACGTTATTGCCATTGTCAGAGATGTTTTATTCATAATCTGATTGTTTTGGAATATTCAAATGGTAATGGATGGCTTGAGGTATTCTCAGGTCTCTTTTTACAGTCAGCTCCAAATCAGTTTAAAAGCTTTGGACCTATATCTTCACAATGAAATTTGTTAGCTCTTGTGTGCTGCAACATGTCCAGGCTCACACTGCTCTCCAATACCATGTTACACATAACTACATTTACAATAACATTTCTGAAACCCAATTGCCCCATGGTTGCCAGGAGGTTTACAGGTCTTGCTTACCAAATACAGTTCTTGCTGGAACAGATTCTCTGTTAAGCCAGAAGGACACCTGTGACAGTATCACTGTCATGATGCATGGCAGATAAGTCTGGATGACAAAGTAACCAATCTTCCTCTTCAAATGAAAATGTGTAGTCATAACAACATATTCCCCTAAAACCAAGAAAAAAGGACATTAAAGCTTTTATAAATATAAAAGAGGTCTTTATAGGAATTATTTTTCATTACATGCACCCCTATTATAAAATAGAAGTCCTCAAATCAAAATGGGTCAGCTCTGAAGAAAACACTTAACAAACCTGGTGGGTTTTAAAATTTTTCCTTAGTAATACAAAACTAGATATTTCTGGGAAATGCTAATTAAATTTACATATTTTCTCTGCTGAGTAGTGAATGAAAGTCCACATTAACTGATGGCTGTTTGAAGCTCTTGTAGAAGGTCTTATTCCATCAGAAGATGGAAAGCCACCACAGCACAACCATGTAAACATAAAGACTAAATCAAGACAGCCTCCAAAAATGTTTCTCTTGGGCCAAGCTTAAGATGCAATTGCTGGTGTGATGCTGTCTGCATTACCACTGTGGGTGCTTTGTGTACTCTGGAGCGTCTCTGTTCTGCTAATTTAGGACCTTAGCAAATTATTATTCTCTCCTGAAAAAAATGATTACTACAAGAATAGCACACATTATTTTCATTAGCACTAAAGCTTTTGGAGCTACAAAGTTGTATGAGCTGGGTACTCCAAATGCAATGAAAATTCATTGGGTTTTTTATGTATAAATAAATTTTATTTATACTTTCAATGAGAAATATAAATATATCTAATATTCTAATATACTTACATCATTCCATAAACCTTTCTTGCCAGCAGAGCAAATATTGCTCATTTTCAGATCATTATTTATATAATTTAAAATGGATTTTGGCAAAGAATGTATTCTCCAAAGACTGAAAAAACCTGTTGTTTTTATTTTTTATATATATATTTTTTTAGTAGACTGATTCTTCTTATTATACAATGAATGTCTTAGGAATGAAACAAGCAGACACGTACCTGAGTGGAAACTTCTGTCTAGATTAGAGATGATATGTGAAATTACTGTAGTTCTATTTTAAAATGTAGGCAGATGGAAGGAGAAAACTGCTCTCGTACAGGAAAACCTTAAACTTGATTGAAAAACTATGTCTAGACATTGACTGCTTATGCACAGAGCATGTCAAATGCCCATTTCTGTAAGGCAGAGTCCAGAAGAACATTCATTTGAGCAATCTTGCTCAATTTCTAACCCCAAGGAAAGCATATTTATAAGATATGACAATACTCTTTCAATATAAAAGACAGCAGCAAAGGGGGAAAAGAGAATAAATTTTAAACTGAATTGTAAAGCAAAGGATATACAAGGAATTTTTTTTTATTTCAAAAATAGGAATGGCTGGGAATAGTGGGAATTGTTACTTAAATTTTGCTCACTTTTCTTTAACTTTCAATGAAACAAACTCCCTCGCCTCTGTGCCAGAGATTATGATCTTACAAAAGGTGTCGGTCTTGGATAGGAGAGCCAACAATTTAATTTTATCTACTTAAAATATGACGTGGGACACTATTTTAATGCAATCAGATACAGAATGCGCACAACGGTGTGTCAGAATTAATTCACTGATTGTAGATGGCAAGCTAAGAATACAGAGTGAACACACCGCTGTACTCTGATGCTTTATTTAGCTGCCTAAATTATCAAAGTATTTTTAACCTCTGGAAAATGAGAACAAGATCCAAAGCATAAAGGCAATTAAAAAGACAGGGATTACTCTCATCTGTTAAGCACTGCAGCAGGTCTGAGCTGGGAGTCAGATAAAGGCAATGCTGGGGGAGTGAACTGGGCAAAGCAGAGGCCTGCTGCAATGCTCTGCACTGCAGTTACAAGGCAAAACCATGTTCTGAAGTTTCCACAGTACCAATGGACTGCACTTACTGGGCAGTCACTCATTAAGTAGATGTTTGATAAGATTGATTGAGCTGGCTGCAGGACATGAAGGCACTCCAGCTGTTCACTGCACCTTTGGATTTCCATATTTTCTGGCTTCCTTTAATTGAATAGCGTCACCACATTTGTGACAGCTGCTGATCACTCTCATAACTTTCCAATTCTTCTGGGATTCTATTTTGAAAGCATTGCAATACAGTCATAAAATTCCCCACAATCTAAAATTTCAAATAGCTCTTGAGCAAAATATTGCCTATATTCACAGTGTCTGATTGCTAGGCTTTCACAAGTTTTAGTTTATACATCTCATATTCTCTTATCTCTTTTCTTATCCAAGGAAGTTAGAAAGAAAGGTATTTCTTCTTACCTAAACTGTAATCCCCAAAGTCTTCTACAAGTAACTGTGTTGTGCGGATAAATCTGGTTTTTATTTTATTTATTCCAATGTTTAAATTAGTTTATATGCAGTATATATATATGAAGTATTTAAAAGTTATCAAACAAATTCTGCATCTGTATTAACTAAATTTTTGAATGACTGTCAACGCTGAAATATTTCCAGAAGTCAGGAAGAGTTTGTGCCTGTGTTCAGTGCTTCTGTAGGTGCAGTTTTTAATCAGTCCTTAATATTGCAATAATTGAGTCAAATGTGCAGGTGGTATAAACTAATCTGTGCCCGCCTACAGAAGAAAGTAGTTGATAATTCAGTAAAGTTGAATTAAAGGTGTTACATCTCAGTGTTCTGTAAATTATTTGTAAAAAACCGAGATTTATCAGCGCCTGAAGTTAATGTGTATCACAGCCTATGTAAAGTTTGAGGTGGGGACTGAGTTTGAGCCATAACAATTCTTCTTTTGTTACTGTAGGTAAAGAAGTAAGGCCTTCCTTGCCATTAATTTAAAACAAAGTATTTATCATTTACCATTTATGCCATGTAACTCAGTAAAAAAAAAGAACAGCATCATCTCTGCAGATTTACAGAGATAAGAAATAAAGTTAAGTGTTTTGAATATAAATCCTGATGATTCTCAGTGTAAAGCAAGTTTTCAAGGCGGCAAAGTAATTCTACATAGATAGAAACTTGCACAAGCCCTTTAAGCCTTTGTTAAGGTGCTTACAAACAGGATAATTTTAAAATCTTTTTGAGTCAATATGAATTGTGGCTGGAGAAAAGGGATTATTCACCACTTTTGATCCTCACCTTTAGTATGGGGAAAGCAAAGTATTTTTCTTTCCAAGGCAAATAATGAAGAATTTTCCTTTGAGACATTGAATTTGCAAGCAATAAATATGTTTCTTCCTCAACTGTGTATTCTTATCTGTTGCAACCTGAATTGCTGCAACACTTATCAAGTAGTAATTAAAGAGGATTGTAAATTTGCATGTACTAAAAAGATTCTGAAATGAGATTGTTTCTAGTTTTGGTACCTATTCCATTTGGTTCTTTGTACTGTTTTTCAGCATCTAGACAACAATACCTTCATCTCAGCATATTTTAGGTATTAACTGTACTGTATTTAACTTTATAGATAGCAATGGTAAAGAGTTTTCCTCAGGTAGAAAAAGCAGGCAGAATTCAAATCTTTGAAATAGCATGGGCAAAAGAAATTGTTTATTCATGGAAATGCATGATGAAATCTTAAACTCATTTTTCAGTTCTGTTTGAAAATTTCTTGTCTGCCCTTCTTAACAGTTTATAGCATGCTCCTCACATTGCTATCTAATTACTCTGAACCATGTTTGGCATTTCTTTTTGGTTTAGTTATGCTCCCTCATGGGTGTTTTCTGATATCCTGCTGCCCTTGGAGCACATGCAGGCAGGGAGCAAAGGCAGCCCCACAGGCTGGCAAGGTCTCCCTGAGAGCACCAAGAGCTGAGCTCCCTGCAGTTCCCCTCAAATCCTGCTGACTTTCCAGCAAAGGGCAGGTGGGGTGAATTACTGGCTGCAGAAAAGCCAATGGCAACATTTCCATCTGTGGGAAGGTCAAGAGCACTCCCCTTTTTACCTGCTTGTTGCACACCTCTGTGCTCAGCAATGGGAGCAGTTGTGCTGATGCTGTTCTCATGCCAAGTTCCTGTTATTGCCATCCCACTTACTTCTGTGTCAACTGAACAGAAGCTTCCAAGCAGTAACCTAGGAACCTGTCTGCGAGAGCTTTTCTTGGCTTAATAGAGCGTATGAATATATTTTAACAAGCTAAATAAAAAATTCAGACACAAATTCCAGTTCACCTTAAAGTGAATCACTTTCCCTTAAATGTTCATTGACTTCAAGAGCAGCACATCAGGAAATTTGGTTCATGCAGTTATGAGTGGACTTCTCTCTAAGTCACAATGTTGGCTGTATCCAGAGAAATCCACTTTTCCTGAAGCAGTGCTGCTTTTGGTCCACTGACCAGTCAATCTGGTCAACAGAGCTCCAGTTCATGCCCAGTGCTCAGATTCTTACTGCGGTTAGATTATCCAAATAATCAGGAAAGAAACTTTAAAAAAATTACATCTTGAAGCAAGCACTGCAAAGTTAAAAAAAGGGGCTGTAGCCAGCTTCAAGGTTACTTCAATGTCATGCTATAGATGTCAGCTGTATTTCTGTATCTCATTAATTTTTTGGAGTTAAAGCTGGTGCCAGCATTAAAGGAAATCATACTTGGATGCTACAGATGGCTTTGAGTTTGATGACAGTTTTTTTCATTCTCTAAATACTTCCTTGAGAAACTATGTACTTGCTTTTAGCAACTTCACTGTCCCCAGAAATACAATCTTTGAGGATTCATATTGTTATGCTATTTTTGTCAGCCTATATAGTAAGCAAATAATATGAGAAGAACATGAAGAGTGCTTCTTTATTACATAAATTATTGTTTTTTCTGGCTAGATCTGACACTGTAGGAAGCTTTTTAATTGTTCACATATCTTAACCACCAGTTGAAGTAGGAAAATAATCCCAGTCATGTTTTCCTAATCTTAAGTACATATATTATAATTTACCCCTCTCTCTTATGTCTTTGTATTTTTCAATCCTGCTCTGAATTACATCTTGACAGTTAAATATCACCCTTCCAAAATAATTGTCACAGACCTGTGCTGGACTGCACAATTCCAGAGTCCACAGTTTGTCCAAGCAGATCGTACTGGTTCAGTCGAGAGCCATCTTCAGCCACAACCACCGACCTTGCTGGTTCCCGTGTCCACTCATACACAACCTCTGCTCTGGTATAAGCATCTAATTTGAAAGAAATACATTGCATGTAAGCTTTGCTCTTCCTGTTGCCTTATGGCTTTGTCAGAACAATGTTTTGAGCAGTAGTTTGAGTATTTAATTCTCTTTAATTATCTGAAACCCACAACTATCCTACTGGAATTTATCTATAGGAAGTACAATTGGTTTTTCCAAAATACCCAAGGATCTGCTGTAGGGCTGGATTAAGGTTGTTGCTCTATGGCCTGAAAGTTTCTCTCATATATTTCCTGCCTATGTAAAGAAGTGAGAGTGAGAAGTGGAATTTCATGAGCATGCAGGAACCCCAATGCTTTTTCTAACTTCTGGCTATTGTAAAGTAAGATGAGCCCCAAACTTTTCAATTTTTCATGGTGTGATGTTGTCTGGGCCTCTGTAAATCCTTCTCAGAGTGGCTTCAGTGATCCTCTCATCCTCAGCCTGGCTACAGCTCCCATTTGGTCATGCCCCATCACACTGTCCTTGCTGTGAAATGGGCCTAGCAGACACTTCTGAGGCTGCCTAGGAGAAAGTGAGTTTAAATCACAATTAGTTTATTTTTTGGTTTTGGCTTTGGTTATTTCTGAGTAGTCCTCACACTCAAGACTTGAGTTTGGAGTGAGGCAAAAGAAAAGGACTGTGGGCTCTCCAAGCCCAAGCAGTCTGGTGTTACACAGAGAATTCAGCAGCATCTACACATGCCATTGAGGGGCTTTGTGCTCTTATTTATGTTCTTTCCAGAACTGAGCTACACATTAATATTTTTAATCCTAATTCCATAGTAAAATTCTGCTGTCATTTTGTGGGGTCTGGAATCTGGCAGCTCTCACTCAGAGCAGTTGGGTGGGTGTTAATTAAATACACAGAAGCAGCTCGTGTAATTCTTTACACCTAAAAAGTACCCAAAGGCTTGAATGGGAATGAATGTGTGGCCAGAATCTGCATCACGCTTGCACCCACCAAAGGCAGCTGGAGCTGGGTGGGACATCTCAGGGCATCCAAAATGACAGTAGGATTCTACCTACAAGATGAGAATTTCCCTTTTTTCAGACTGACAAGCAGGAAGGGAAAGGGAAGAATCTGATTCACTTGACCTCATTTGTGAGTTAGCAATTTTACCTTATCAGTGTAAGAGATAACAGCTAGTAATTGAAGAGTTGGTTGGGTAGAATGTGCTGGTAAATTAATTGCATGGCATTAGATTCTGCATTATTGAAGCTGAAGGGTGCTTTTATCTTTGGGCTTCATATTCCCTAAGCACTGTAACATATCTTGGAATATGTTTTTGGAGTCAATGGCAAAAGCAAATCTACATCTTAATAATTATGACTTTAAAAATAATGGCCAGAGTAAACACAGACATTGACTTGCTAATCTAGTCACATAAAGAGTAATAAAATTAATTTTCAAGCTTTTGTTCTGGAATATGAGAATAGCTTGGAAGAGAGAAAGTGCTTTTCTGAGCTACTGAGAATGCCTGGGTTGGTTTAGAAGGAAGGGGCTGCACTGGGCAGTGCTAGAAACGAGCTGCCAGATTTGGTGCTCGATTCTGCTGCCCCCCTCAGCTTCCAATTCATGTTGCATAAGCAGCAATGCAGCCATCTGCTCCCATCACTGCTGGTTTCCAGAGTGGCCTCAGTTTTAAACTGACAATCAGATGTTTGTGGTAAGAGTTGAGGAGAGCATCTGCCTTTCTGATTTTGTTTTGCCAACATATGGCATTTTGTTGTTCCAGAATTTCTTTAGCATTTGTCACATTGAATTTACACTGGAATAACCTCTAGCTTAAGCTGCTCTTTGGCAAATCACTTTAGCCTTGGAGCTGGGTCAAACATTCATTGGTCCCTACAGTATGGGCAGAGTCCACAGGAGATGTGCAACTCCTTCATTGTGAGGCTTTTAGGAATCCAGCTCCAAGAAGTGATGAGTAACAGTGGAGGACATAAAAAACCTCTTATCCAATTTAATCTAAAACAAATGGAGCTAGGCAAACACTACCTTGGGGAGCTAAGTGTTAGATTGTAGTCTGCACTTTAAGCATGGATTTTGTGACAATTAAATTCATTTCCAATAAATTTTCTAGTCCATTAAGATGATTATAATTAATTGCTTTAGTTTGACAAAAAATGTCCCAAATGTATTTAAATATGATTCTCACTTAAAAAGTGGAAATTAATTATAAGATCTGTTCTTTTTTATGTGTAACAGCGAGTCTCACTTTCATAACTACTTGGGTCCAGCCACTTGTCCAGTTGGTGCTATTTCTATATCAAGAATGAAATATTGAGAGAAATATTCTATAAATTGATAATTATGGCATATGACCAGATGAGAAGGAAGGGGGAGATCCAGCTTTAAAGGCTGTTTTCAACTGTGAATTCCTCAGGCAGTGTTTGCAGTGAAACCACGTTACAGAAGGAACTCCTCCCCATGAGGATCCCAAATTAGGAGCTCACCTGAATTCAGCGGGTGAAAGAAAAGTTTCCTGGAAAACTCTTTGATTTTGTCTAATGATCTTTCCAAGCATTTGTAGGTACTTGTTTGTTTTTTTTAGGACAGCTGCCATAGAACATTAGTGTTCAAACAAAAAAAACCAAAACAACAATAACAAAAAACTCCTGTAAAACATAATAGTCCACAGCTGTACTCTGAGTTTAGAATGTCAGTAATTGCCTTTGAGTGGTGTAAGAAATGGTCTTTCTATCAGAAATAGCAGTGACTTTTTTGTTCAATTAAGAAAATTAAGTTTATTCTGAAAATATTTTTTAAGGATAAAAAGATCAATTTTGATACAAAAGATGCAGATACACTTTACACTTGCATGTTTTTCTGCTGTCTTGTTCTTGCCTTTTGGTGTGGTTCTGGACTTTTATGCAAATGCACATTATCTATCCCTTTTATTTAATAACTTCTGCAAATCTTAGTCATTTAACTGAGGCAAAGTCCTCAGCAAGCTGGAAAGCCGTGCCCTATGTGAATGAAGAGTACATTAATCTGGGACACAGTGAGCCAGAGAGAACTCAGTCTAGGAAAAGAATGGGAAATATTGCTCATGCTAGGGAAGGTCTGGTGTCTGGGCTCTGGTTCAGTGATGCGCAGATGTGGTGACAGGTGTCTTATTTTGTCTATAAAATTCAGTCTAGTAAATCAGATTTGTTCAGAAACTGTTCCTGGTTTAAACTGTCATGAGCAGCTTTGTTGCAGGATCAGCCATCTCCCTGCCTCACAGCTCCAGCACGATGCCTGCAGGGACACTTTAGGGAGCACATCAAAGGAAATTCGATCGTGCAGTCACTCCTGATCTCACTGGGATCTTGGGTGCACAGATCTCTTATTAATCAAGATCACTGCAGTATCTGTCCTGTTATAAACTGGAGTAAGGCTTTCCCCCACTCCGCTCTCTTTCACGAGATATTTGGAAAGATTTATTGTAAGTGCTCTCTAAGAAACCTTAACATTCAAGGAGCAAACTATTCTTGTCAGTTATACTCCAAGGTTGTATGAGCTTTTTGTTCTCTAAGCCTTATCTCGGGGATTAGCAGCTCTTTAAAGACAAAACATCAGTGCTGTCTCATGGCAAGCATAGAGCGATTCAGCCCAAAGTAAATTATCATCCTGTCGGGTACCATGTGAAGAATGAATTGGGTTTTCTGTTTGTTGACTTCTAAAATTGATCAAGCCACTAAGTAACCATTATCAGTGAAATGACCCATTTCTGTTAGAAAAATAGTAGCACTGAGGAAACAATTTGTACACTATTACATCTTCCATATATTTTAACTTCCTTGTTTGTGTTAAACAAACTGGAGTAAATTAGATATTCACTTCTTTTTTCCTCTAAGATTTATTTCTAAAAATACTATGGTTAGTTAAGTGTCAGACTGGTTGCTATTTAAATTTAAGTTTTGGGGAAAATTCCCAACTTCTCCAAAGCTTTGTCAGTTATTGCAGTGATTTCAATTATTCTGATTTCAATTATATTTCAATGACTTTCTTCAGTATGTTCTCTCATCTAGGGCTAGGTGTGCTGCAAGTTTAGGACTCTATTTGGAGATTTCTGAGATTTTTCACTTCCAAAAATGTTCCATGAGTGTATATGAGTATCATCTAATCCTAAGAAAAATTTGATCTAAACATACCAAGACTACAGTAGCAAAACTGTTTTCACCTAAACCAATTCAATTATCCATAGCATGTATTGCTTTTCTTTAGGACTGATATTGGGTTTTAACAAAACAAAGCAACAAGATTAACAACATTTTCTATGTGACAAACTGCTTTTCTCGATATTTAGAGCACTGACATTTTCATCTTAGGTGAATGTCCAGGCATCACATTGTAGGATATTTAAGACACATAAAAAGGTCCATTATGTTATATTTTATATATATATACATATATATCTATATATATCTATATAGATATATATATCTATATATATCTATATAGATATATATAAAAGAATAAATATACAACCCTGACAAAAACGTGAAAAATACACAAGATTAAAACCTTGAGGTTTTCTCAATTGCAAAATACTCTTTTAAAGTGGCCTAAAAATGGGAGAAACCTCCATTTAAAATAAACTTACAGCTTCCAAATTTCAAGGGGCAAGCATGTGCATCCATAGGAAAGTCTTCTAAATGCATTGGACATTCTGCTCTCACAGTCAATCTACAATGGATTAATGAGCAAAAGGACACATTTACTCTAGTTTCATAGAAATAGCAAATAGACTTCTACTAAGACACATAGCATAAGTACAGCACAGTATCTGTTATGTGATTAATTAGTGGTTACAACTGGACCTGAATTGTCTGGCTGAGGGTGCAACTGCTCTGCCCCTCTGCCTTTCCTCATGGTCCATCAGAAGCATGCCCAGGATTCTCATTTGGTGTGAGGATTAAAAATTAGCAACTGCAATTGCTTCCTTGCTGCCATCATTAAACTGGCCCACTCTGGATGCTCAGACATTTGCTGAAATGATTTCATTGCTATCAGCTTGAGTGCAAACATGTTTCTCAATAAAAGAGGTTAAATGAGCTATAAACAGTCACATACCACACACCAGCAGAGAATGAACAGTAATACTTGAAGAGCAGGCTGAAGATTGCATTAAGGCACTTGCAAAAGTGAGGAAATAGGAATGGTTATGATCAAAAGAAGAGACACATGTGAACAGTGTGCTGCCAAGATAGTGTTCCTGTGGATTAATCCCTAACAGCTGAGCATTTAGAAAGGCAAGAAAAATCGACCTGGACTTGTGTAGCTACCAGCCAAGATGATTCTACTTCAGTCTAGCCAGTCTTGAAAGATGTTGCACAATAAACTGAACATCCCAAATGCCTGGAGAATTTGTTTTCTCCAAGCACTTGTACTGATTTTAAAAACAACTTTAAATATTTTAAAAGAAAACTCAATATTCACCTATGTACTAAGTCATCCATCTTGGCTTGAAGTCAACAGAGTCCCTTTATACCTTGTTTTGATACCACGGGAGACATTAAGGGAGGATGTGCAGCTCTATAGAGACAACATATCCTTTGTTTCATTTTTTAATTTGTAGGTTTTTAATACAGAATGTTTGCCTGACTGTATATCATCATTATTTCAAAAGGATTTATTTAACTCCTCTAACAACTGGACATCTAAAGTTCAGTTATCCATGAAGAGAATAATATATTTCCAATGAATGCTGTCAGCACAAAAATAATTTTTTATCCTAACTTTCTGAATGCTTTAATCAATGGAAAAAGAAATGTCTATTTTTATGCTGTCATGTTTTATAATCCCAAGCACCAGAAATATTAGGAATGGTCAATAAATTCTGTGTGCATCTGTTAGTTCTTAGAATCTGCTTTCTGTACGATCCAAAGATTAAAGACCCTTGCGCACAATTTAGGAGTACAGATTATGCTAAACTTTCAGGCTTTATTATACTTGCTGATAGAATCCTTGAAAGCAATGCTAAATCAAGATTCTCTGCAAACTGATGGATTCCTAATACTGTAAGAACCTTTCTAAAATCAAGCATTAAGATGCATCCAGGGACTGTAGAGGTAGCACAGCAGGAGAGGAAAAATAAACACTACAAACAGCTCAGTTTGCCCATCATCCCAAGGCCTATTGTGAAAATAATTATTAAGCAGGAATCAAATTATGCTCAAAAAGGAACCAGTTTCCCATCTGGAAAATATGCTTTCACAAGTTAAATTGTAAAATTAAATGAAGGATGTAATATTTTAGGGCTCACCTCATTGTGTATAGCAATGTCCCATCCTCTGTGATTCGTAAGAGTTTATTTGGCATTGTCATGTTATGAGCCACTGACTTCTTTCCATTGTGGAAAAAGGTATCAGGCGTCCAAATTTTGCTGGCCATTAAATTATTTAACCGGAGAACAGTCATAGGTCCTTTGAATTTTAATCTCTCATCTTTCCAGCTTTGGCGGAAAAATACATCTATAGTGTATTCCTACATCAATTCAGAAAAAAAAGGAAACACTTATGATGTCATATGTTGCAATATGAGAACTTGAAAAGTATGTTTTTACTATTCCCTAGAAGCAAGACGACTATTAATGAAATTAGTCAGTATCAGAATGTTTATTTTCTGTATTACTTACAATGTACCTGAAGCTGGTTATTAAACAGTTACAATATCATTACTGTGTTCAACACAATAAACATCAGGAAGTATTTCCAAAGTATGAGTTAGATATAATAAAATGGAAACAAAAAAATTCATCCTTTTCCCACTTGAACTGTAATTTGAAGCTGCAGATAGGTGGTCAGAATGTGTGGCACAGGAAAGGAGTGTCAGAGTAAAAGAAGCCTTGTGAGGCAGGGTCCTACTACAGCCTTCTGTTCTAAATGTCTTGTTAGCCTAAACTTGAAATCAACCTGCAGAAAGTTCACAGTTCACTAAAATTCTGTGGTCAGATTGGTGAGATGTGGAATGGTTCACTGGGATGTGGAATGGTTCACTGGGATGTGGAATGGTCCACTGGGTGAAATGGCTGGGCTACAAAGAGCACGAGCTGAGGGCACCTCTGGGGCAAGAGTGACAGTCTGATTGCACAGGGACTGCACCAGGGGAGGAGAAAACCTGTGGCTGACTCAGTGGGCGTGGAGACAACCAAAATAACCAACACTCACTATGAAATGAAAGAAATATTTGTGACAAAGCAACAGGAACCAAGTTAAGAGGGAGAGGGTAAAAGTAAGAAAGATATGTTGGAATAGTACACATAAATATAGGTGAGGTGAAAATGTGAAAAACTGTGAATGCAGCATAGTATAGCACTTCCCAGGGAAAAATTCCATCCTCACGTGGAAGTTCAGTATGGGATAATCCTGCCCCTTCCATCTTTGATATAGTGATAAATTTCAAAAGCAGTTATTCAAACGTGGTTCTGAGTTACTCTGAATGAGACTCTTTTGGCTGAGAAATAGAACCTTTGCTGAGATCTCCTGCAAATGGAGATGCCAAATCCTGGAACAGAGAGAGCTCCTGTGTGTGAAGGCACACAGAGCTATAAGGAATAGAGCTGTCCTGACAAACATGATGGTAAAGAGAAATATTCTGGAAGAAGCATGCAAAATGTCTCCACAGCAAATTCCTTTAGATTAGTGGTTTTTTTTGTTTTAACAACCACCAACGCTCCACACAACATAAGCACTTTTGAGCTGTTTATTCCTTGTTTAACTATTACCAAGAAAGAATGGTTATTCTTACTGATGTGTGTTTTTTCCTGCTTTTAGGGTATGAAATGTCTGAATAAATTTTTTTTGACATGGAAATGTAGCTACATGGGTTGTTCTAATTTTGGGTTCGTTTGGTGGATTTTTAAATTTATTTTATTTATATCCCAGACCTGTGAATCACTTGTGTGCATACTTAGTTGTATTTCCATTTTTTTAATCACTTGCTCAGTGAACCGCTGAAGCCTGGGTTTATTCAGCTTCAGTGAAAGAAGTTTGCACTTATAACCAATTATTTGCTTCAGAATTTTGCTGGGTCATGGCCTTAGGTTGAATTGTGACCAAATCCTGTCCCAGCTGTGCAGTAGAGTAGGAGAGAAGGAGGTGTAGGAGACAGAATCCATCATTAAAATTTTGGATTTTCTCCATGTTTTACTAGCACCAAGAAAATTTCCTCCTACACACATGGGAAAGGTAAAAGACATGCCCAGAAGGTGACATCATTTCAGCATGCAAACCATTCCCTTTTTCTCTTTCAGCTGCAGAGGGGTGAGTGGGAGGTGGTACAGGTTGAGAAAAGAGAGTCTGGTTTTCCACTTCATACAAACACGAGGTTCATTTGTTGGAAAAGGACAAGGAGTCAGAAAGATTTGATAAGGGTCCTGACAGCATAAGATAAAATTCAATTAAAAAGTAGCTGACAGGTCATGCCTGGCACAGGCTGAATCTCTCCCTATCCCAGGTCATCGCACCATACAGAGTGAATTAATTTTGGCTGAGATATCTCAGCTCCTCAGCTTTCACTACCCACTTAAGCATGTACATTAATTCTCCTCAAATGAATCCTGACAGAAAGTGATCTTTAGGGCCAAGCCATCAGATACTCAGATTAGGGCTTTTTTCTCTAGCAGAGGGGCACACAGAACAAGGGAGCAGAAGGATTTTCTCTAGGCTATGTACAATAGCAATACCATGTGCAGACATATGAGTGAGGTGGAATTTGGAATAAATTCTCCACAGCAAAGACTCTTCATTCCACAGTGTGCAGGTTAAAAAAAGAAGATTCCTATCTGCACTTTGAACAAATTTTATGGTATTGAATATTTATAACACTTTGACTTGAAAGTTCTCTAGTTTACTCTTTTAAGTAAATTTCTTCTCTTTGGAGATTGTTTATTCACAGGGTAGACCACTCTGTGGTCTCTACATGAGGTTTTGTACAGGAAGATAGTAACATAGATCATTCCCAAAAAGCTTACTGTACAGAAAAACTGGGAATGAAGGTTTACTAGAAAAAAAAAAAAAAAATCTGTCTTTCTGAAAAAGTTAATTTTGGAACACTTCTTATTTCAAATAATATACATCAAAAATTTTCACAAAAATGACAGTTTGTATGAGAATAGCCAGGTATCTGTTGCTCAGTTCAATCCACCATGTAAGCATGCCTGAAATCCTGCAAAGTTCTTCCAAAAAAAGATTATTTTATTTATCTCCCATTTAACTTTATTTACAAATAGAAGAACAAGCCAAGACAAGGTCTTTATGGAATAACAGGTTATGTCCCTGCTGCTCTTAGAAGAGTGTATTGAGAGTGGGTAGGAGCATCCTGACTTGTCCATGGAAGTGCCTCCCTGGATCCTGCAGATGCTGAGGTGTGCTGGCAGCTCAGGGTGGCTGTGCTTTCCTAACACTCAGTGTGAGCTGGAGGAGCCCCTGGCCAGCCCCAGCCCAGGATCAGGCTCAGGCCCAGCTCATCCTGCCCTTGCCTGCCAAAAGCCTCCCACAGCCCCAGCCCAGGCTGCACCTGGGGGATCAGGGGAGCCCCAGCTGAGGTGTCTGCTGCCAACCTGTCTGTGCTCAGAGCACACTGCACTAAGTGTGCAGGGAAATTCAGATAAACTCTGGGTTCTGGCAAACTCTCCAATTTATCTTTCTGTCTCTGGTTTCACACCTAGCTCCTCAGCAAAGGTTTAGCATGAGTGGGCTGCACACACATTACTTTTTATGGGAGATGAGTAGGAGATTTACACTAAATACTTTTCTGTGAATTCTTTAGTTTTCAAAATATATGAACACCTGCCTCTGTGTTTCTTGGTCACACATTTTATTAGGAGGATGATGAATTCTTTCTCCTGTTTAACTGACTGAAAAACAGGAGTCATCATGGTATGGGTATCATGGCATTTATCAATTTAACTGTACTTTTATAAGTACCATTTTACAAGCAATCAAATAATGGTGTCTTTTCATAACTTAGAAAAATAAACTGTCTTGTAAAAGCTACTTTTTCTGGTTTTCCATTCCTTAACATTGTTTTGTAGTCAGAAGAGTAGTCAGAAACTTATTATAAGCTGGTGTTTAAGGCTTAGCTACATTTTTAGTTCAAATTAATCAGCTGAGAATTTTGTAGTCAGAAATGAAACTTTTTCCCTTTCCTCTATTTTTTTCTTTTTTTTTTTTTCTTGAATCTTTCTTTTGGTAAGTGTATTTAGCTAAATGTAGCCAGCTTCAAGTTTGAACTGCTTTCATTTCTTCATTTAGATTAACCAGGAAGTTCCTAGCATTCATCCTCATACAGCATCCAGCAGACACTGGTGGCTGCAGACCAGGCTTTACCCCTCTCAATAGCCACCTACTTGTGCAAACCTCATTTACATGGATAATTTTAAGTACCTCATGCATATTGCTACACAACTCTTGGTATCTCTTAAGACCAGGGCACACAACATCTTCATTCAGTTTTCTGAACACCTCCATTCCCTGCAGTTATCTGGCAATTTGATTTTAATATTCATTCCATAAAGCAGTGACACTAATTCTCTCATTAATCTTCTCTTTTTAGCAGCCAAGACCTAGGAAAGTCACTTTCCATTGATCAGTAGCTTTTAATATAAAAATACAGGTTAGACTGTACAGATGTCACACTATAGGCATAAGTGTTAATTGCATTTTAAGATGATGATCTTTCTTGGCAAATTGGATCAGTGATGTGCCAGCAAGGACCTAAGCAATCACTCTCAGAAGAATACAGATCCAAACCCTAATGCATTTCATAATATATTATGTAGCAAATATAAAGTATGTTAAAACACCTTATTAAAAGTCACTGAGGCTTCTAATTTCAGGGCACTTAAATGCAGTCCCAGCAGCAGAAATGGTAGCACGTAAAACCTGATGGCATCTTCCAATCAAGGGCTTAAAGAGAGCTCAGCCTTAAAAGGGGTAAATAAGTTATTGCATAGATATTTTATCCTCCGAATTAAAAAGACAAGAGAAAATGAGTGCTGCAGAATTACAGGCCATCACTTACCATATCATGGTCTGAAACAGGCCCAAAACTGGTGACGAAGATGTCAGTCTTCACTTCAGTTACACGCTCTGATGAAGCAGGAAATTAGGACAGTGAGTGTCTATAAACAGCCTTCATTAGATCTAACCAGTACCAATTTTCACAATAAATAGAGAAATTATTGGCTTTGATTAGCCATTCTGAAATTGGTCTGCAATACAATCCTGAGAATTTACTGTAGAAGTAATTTCACAGTCAATATTGTCAGCAATGGGGGTTTTTTTACAGTTTTTCCACAGAACTTTTTGAGGTACAGCAGCTGCAGTGGAAACAGCTCTGTTGTGGAAAACTTTTTATTCTTTGACTGATAAATCTTCTTGTCTGACACTATAACCAGGGCTGAATATTGTACACAGTACTCTAATATCTCATTGGGCACTCAGTTTCTGAGCAAGCTAAAATAAGGTCACTAATAATTAACCCTGAGTTTGTGAGTTATGTGTTTTTATTGAAACCAAGAACACAAAAGAAAGAGAGAGAATACATTATGGTATATACAAACATGAATATACTTTATTGGTATGAGTTAGAAATGGCTGTATTACCCTTTACTTCAGCAAGCAAAAAGAAGTTAAAACTTTCCAAATAAACATCAGCTAAGCTTCCCTTCTGGAATCATCTGTGTAAATGTTTTCAGAAAGTGAGCTCTTCAGTCCTATGAGCCTAAATGATAGATTAGTACAAATAACACTTCAGAAATCTGTAGCATGTACATGACACAGATTGTATGCGTATGCTGCATCATAAAGCGGGACCCCTCCTTGATTTCCAGGATGTCCCTTTGCTCCATGGCACAATGACATTGGGTACTTGAGAAGAAACCAGTGATTTTAATGGTCACAAGTGCTGAGATGCTTTAACTGGTGGCGTTCTCAAGAAAGAGGTCAAACATCTGACCTCTCTAGATGGACTGGCAAAAGACCTTTTGAGAAACACCCAGGCTGAACTTCCCCCCTTCCTCTCCTCTCCCTCTCCACACACACAGGATCAGTCACTTCTGAACATGCTGGTGTTTTCTAGGGCACACGTGTCAAAATATTTGCCCAGGATGCCATACATCACAATAACCCTGTTGAATTAAATATAGCTGCAGGGAGTAACACCACCTGGAGGCAGGAATCCAAGCCGTGTTGAGTGCAGCTAACCCCAGCAGCTTAACGAAGTCTGTGATGTAAGTCTGAATACATCTGCTATTGTGCTCCACAAGTCAGGACAGGGTTTTTTGTAGAAGCTCCAAACATGGAACAAGTGATAACATTTCTAAAATAACTTTTAAAAGTAAATAAATTGAGCAATCTGGAATATTAAAAGTAATCCTAAAGAAAGCACTATAGTACATGTATAGTATGCAGACATGCAGCAGACAAAAATTATCCTAAGACTAATAATTATATATGTGTATCTATTTGTATAATGTTATTTAAATATTGTAAAATAATTAATGAAATTATTGCAAAATAATTAATGAATTTAATGAAAAATTTAACACAGCCATCTGATTTCCAAAGACTTTGGACTGCTCATATACCATTTGTTCCATCTGACAAGAAAATTCAGATGGAAGGGAAGTAAGAAAAGGACTCAGGATCAAGCTGCTAGTTACAATATACACTTCTGTATCTGTGCTAAAGTTCTAATGAGAATCAGCATCCCACAATGCCCATACAGGTCTTTCACTTTCATTCAAAAAAAGTCTGCAACTTCTAAAGATATAAAAATGGAAACAGTTTCCTATAAATATCTAGTATAGATACAATAAAATATGTCCTTTTGTGAGACAGCAAAAATCAAAAACTATTATTAGATTTAATTCTAGTGTTGGTCCAGGAATGCAGTTGATGAACCATATTCTGTGAATAAATTAATGCAAAAATTAGGTAGTATCAAAAGTAATCTTCAGGACTGTTTAAAATGATGACATTTCCAATGTATTATTCAAAATCAAGGAAAGTTAAATACTGTGATATGGCTGAACTGCTATATATTATTTTTTATTCTTTATATCTGCGACTGAGAGGTTTACAAAATACAGTGACTACTGAGAAAAGCATAGGATAGGTGACATTTCCTCCTTGGTTTTAGAGATGATTTAATACGTGACCTCACAGTTATTTACAAACTTTTTAATTGACTTAAAGAAATTTCAGTATTTTCTTGACATCTAATTGTCTCTGGACTTAAAGAAGCTCATGGTGAGAATTTGACTTTCTGGAACTGAAAGAGGCATACTGTTGTTCAGAAATTACCTGGCTTGGGAGGAAAGGATTCTGTCCTTCAGCCCATCACTGTCACAAAAGTTCAAGGGGCTGTGGTCATGTGGGAAACAGAGGGCAGAGAAAGGACAGGGAGGCTCCCCAGGGTCCAGTAAAACATTGCTGAGTGGACTCCAGCTACCCATTGCCTTTCCTCAAGACTGAGGAACTGATAGCACCCTGAAATCTATCAGCCTCTCATATACTGAAAAGGGAAAGATCTTTAAAGATCTTTCATCCTTGTCCCTCACCCCTCTTGTCCGCTTTCCTCTGAGGCATTTTGGGATAGAGAAGATTCTAGAAGCTCTTCAAACACAGAAGGATGGTGAGTCCTTTAGGGGTCCCAGCTCTGAGCAAGGTTCTATTTAATATAATTCAGCTGGTTTGCCTGCACAAACACAGAATGTGCTCTTTGAATCAGCAGCACATCATGTTGTGCTGTCCTCAATTCTGGCTTTGGGAGAAGCCACGTAGTCATGGAAGAGAGGCTGAGGCTTAAGGAAACCACTTGAGGACACAAAATGGAAACTTAAGACTTTTGCACTAAGAAGGAAGAGTTCCAAGGGAGTGAAAAAATAAGTGATGCTTTTTATTTCTGTTGAAATAAAATAATTTTGAGAATAATGTTAAAAATAATGTTGAAATATAATGTTGAAAATAATTTAAGTGGCACATAAATCACATGAAAATTAGAAAATTCAGATTGTAAACTCAGAAGAGATTATGTTATCTTCACACTGATTACACTTTTGCAGTGCACCCAATCCCCTCAAATGCAGATAAAACCAATATACAGACCACCATTTTTTTTTCTTTGATGAGAATCTCACTTTCAAGACCAAGGAAAAAGTGTTTATCAAAGCACAGAAAAAGATTAGCCACTCCAAAGCCATATGGAAGTTTTGAAATTTTTGTTTACTGTTTCACTAATTAGATGATTCAACTGTGCTTAGTTAAGTGCTTCAGAAGTTCTGAGTCACTCCTGCACAGGACATGTGTTTACTAATACAGCTGAGCTATATATATTTAGAATCAAGGTTACCCATGTTCAATTTGCATCTCGATTACCATGGGAAGGCTTAAGTTGTGCTTCAAATGCTCAGAATGCTTTTTTTTCAGGAGCCACAAATCCTGAGCTGTATTCAAAACCTTCACAATACTCCTGAGAACTGGAGAAAAGTCTTAGTCATTGACCAAACCAGGCTCAGTTCAGGAGCTGATTGGATTGCTGAAGAGAAATCCAGCAGCTCCAAAGGTGCACAACTGTCTCTTGACTATGACATCTGTCTCATGAACCAGGTAATGTAGGGATATCTGTAGAACATGTAACAATTTCAGTAAAAAACCCCAAGGAAATTAATAATGACTTACTGGTTTGACTATAAGGCAATCACAGGGTCCAAGCAGTTACTGAGCAGCAAAAAAGCAGCTGAGCACCATACCCAGACACTGTGGAACACAGCTTTGGGCAACTGATCCAGGTACAGCTATGAAAGCACCAGGCAACCTCAACTACTGTAATTTTGCTGTTTACAAATGATGTGTTTTGCTAATGATGCTAGACTAGCGTAAACTCAAAATTAGTAACAATAAATATTTTGATTTAAACTCCCAGGGATCTCATTATTGCTAGAATTGTGACTGGATTATAAATTGAGAACAAAATAAGAAATACAGATTTATTTTAACAGCAGGAAATAAGCCTATTTATCAGGAGAGACCATACATGAAATATTTCCCTTTATGATCTGCCAGTATTTGAGCACGAGGTTTATTTGAATTGCACATTTTGGTGGTTGAAGTTAATTCTATTTTTTGGTAATGCACTTGTTCTTTCTGTATGTCTCATGTCTGTCTGTGCTGTAATTATTAATATGGAGGAGACATTTCTTCTGGCTTTGAATGAAAGGAATTGTGATACCTGTACACTTAGACTAATCAGCCCAGCTGTGTCCTGGGAGGTATTTTGATTGAAGAACCACAACAAACGCACTCATAGGAATAATGCTGCTGCATTAGTGAGAGTAGAGACCAAAAGGGAGAAGAGTGAGCTGTCCTGTGATCAGCCACTGCAGTCTGTGCTGAGGTTTCTGGGACCTGCAGATGCCAATTAACAGCTCAAAGCTGCTCACATCCTACCTACCTCCCCACTCTTGTATTAAATCCATTTTCCTAGGATCTTCTAACGCTTTTTACAATTGTCTTTACATTAATCTGGTGCCTACAGAGTGGAAAAAAAGACCAAAATCAGCCCCTTCAGTTTTACAAAGTTAAGTGTAACATCTGGTCCTTCTTTTCTTACAGAATAATGTGTAGGGGTGAGGTATTTTCATTTAGAGTAGACTCATTTAAGTTTAACTTTTTATTATGCATACAAACAGAACCCTTATTTTCCCTAAACTTTATATTAGCTCAGAAATGTTAAAATCCAACAATTTCCATTGGGACCTCAACAACCAAGAGGAAATTTCTATGTTTATATATAATGTTCTCATGCAACTGAAACTTAAAATCTAATTCACATAATACCAGGTTCATTTCTCCATCCCTTCCACTCCATGGAAGTAATGAATTGCCTGAGATTGACTGATGTTCCACTTAAGGACAATCCCACTCAATCTTGATAAACATCACACAGGAGACATCAACAAATACCTTTTACTGACAGCATAAAATGAGTATAATTCTGTTCAGTACTCTAGTTGATAATCTACTTGGGGTGATCTACTGAGCATTCAACCCAACAGTAAAACCAAATTTAATTCAGGAAGATTCTGGTCTGTCAAATCAAACCCATTGTTGTTTGTTCTGTATTAACCTTTCTCCTACAAAATCCCCCTCAAGGGGATAAGCCACATTTACCTTTATTCTGATTTAAAAGCTCTCAGAGCATGTGGTATCCTTTAGTTTTAGGGAGATGAGATGAAAATGGTGAAAGTCTTAGAAAATCTGTAGCTGCCCCTGATTTCATGTAAATGAATCTCATCACCAAATACAACCTGCCCTAAGCAAGCTTTCCCTTTCTCCACTGTGGCACCTCAAACCTGGAAAAGGAACTTGTTTTTTCCACCCTTTTTCATTGTGCTTCAATTTTTTTAACTCCCACTCTAGACACAGAGCATTACTGGGAGAGATCACTGGACACTGAAGTGAACTTTGCTTCTTACTTCTGTTTGATCCTTTGGTTTTTTTCAGGACTGTGTATTTGAATAGAGATCAACATCTTTATTATTTAGGCCATTTTTGATCACCTCTAGTTCTACAGTCCAGGCAGTTTCCACAGAAAATTATGCCATTACCTCAATGACTTCCCTCGGGTTTCTTTCCCTAATGTCTGACATGATTTACTCTTTTCAGCCTCAATATGTTACTCTCTGCAAATCCTCCTCCTTGCTTTTTCTAAATGATTATCCTCTCATGGAGTCAATAGGTGTCCTCTAGTATCATTCACAGCATTTTTACATCCATTTTGGAAGTTCTATTTTCCATGCATAAATAACTAAATGTAACTATTTGTTCATGTTTATGGATGGGTACAACAGATGCTATTTCCTAGCAGTGTCTGCCTAAGTGACTAAGCCCACATATGAAGGAGGGAAAACAAGTAAATAACATAATTTATATCAATAATTATTGATAAGAAGTGCAAATGTGCTAATGCATAACATGGTGTTGTATGCTCTTTTAAAAAATAATCAGATTAATTTTATCAACTATGCCATTTTTTGAATAACAAGCATATTCAATCACTGTAATTTTTCCCTGTGGGTCACCAACTCCACTGTATAATATTCTGGTTAATGAGAAATAATTCTTTCTTTCCCCCTTGTTTTATGGCAAACTGCTCAGAGGTTCTAATTTAACTTCAGATATGGCTTTCTTGGTTATCAGATGATAATTTCCATTCCCATACTCTTTATGGAGCATATATGACTTTTAGTTTTCCTTTTGAAGTAATACCTCAAAAGAAGATGCAAAAAAAGGTAAGGGCAGAGTTAATTGTAATCTAGTACTTCTTCTATGCATGCTCAAAGAGTGATTCAAAATTCAACACCTCTCAATCTTTCATTATCTTCATGCTCCACCTTTTACCCTGGCTTTCCCATGAATACATAGAATAGCTGCTACAATGAATCTTTGTAATGAGATTTCTCCAGAAGGTTCTTCTTGGCTTCACGGTGCCTCATTGGCTGCACCAGAACACTTCTACCAAACAGTAAAACTATTCACCACACTAACAGGATGTTTGCAAACTTGGGATTGAGAAATATCATTACGTTTGTTTCAAAAAGGATGAATTTACTCTTCTAAATAAGTAGAGCCAAGATCAAGATCAAATCCCTTTCACAATTAATTACATTTTTTTTTTAGTAACTAAATATAGCTTTTCATCACTGAATTCTTCATACATACACATAATGGCAAGGAAGGAAAAACAAATAACCTTACTGAAGGAACTATCGTCTACCTTTTATTCCATAGGTGAGAAAGAGAGAAATTGGGGTTTTTTCTGTTTCTGTGGGTGTACAGATTTGAAAACCTGCACCACAGGAGGAGAGGTTGTACTGGGACAACCAGAGTTTTCTGCAATGTGCCCTTTTCTGTAAGACAAAGAGACTGCACCAGGCATTGCTTTACCTCAGCTGCTGCTTCTCAGAAGGCATAGAAAGAATAGCATAGACAGTTCTGGATGATTGGAGGAGTGCTATAGTGCACTTAGTGATACACAGATGTACACTGTGCCTAACAGCATGAAATGTATCAATATAACAGATAAGAAGGGTCTCTGGCTTCCTAAATTCTCCGATAGCTACATCACAGCTAAAATGGATGAGTTTCAGAGCTAATTCTATATATCTAAAAATATTGTTACATTGGTAGATTTCTTAACTTTTGCTTCAGAGTGGATAAAAATTGTGTTCTGATCAAAATATTTAACAAGAAGGGAAGATGTTGGGAAGAAAAATGAAACCACTGCTTTTCCATACATTTTAAAATTTGCAGTATCAAGTTCTGCTATGATGGAAGGCTACTGAACTTCCAACTCCAAAACCCATGCTATATTTTATATATTGATTTAGATTTCTCACTGGATATTTTTATGCATGGAACATTTCAGAATACATTTCCCCATTATACCGAGAATCTAACTCAGCTGTCAAAATTGAGTCATCCTGAGGTTCTTCACTCAGATTTAGACACCTTAGGAAGAAGGTTTTGAAGATGTGAATTTCCAAACTCCTAAGCACAGCCTTTATTATAAATTGCTACCAGGACTGAAAACGTCAGCCTAGTATTTGTCCCTAGTTTTTGAAATCTGTAATTTATATCTTTTCAACAATGCCTTATTCAACAGTCAAAAGAGTTTATCTTCTGCTTACTATACTTGATTTCAAACATTAATTTACTGCTCCCAATTTAATTTAATTTTGTGGGATTTTTTTTAAACCCATGGTACTCTTATTTCTAGTGTTCGAAGCTGACAAACATGAGAGAAATTTGCTGAACTGACACCGTTAAAATACACTATACTGTGCAGAAGGAAAATTGTTAATTCAAGGTTCTCAGTTACAGGCAGAAACAGGCAACACAATTCAAAAAAAGAAAGGATGCAAAGATTATTCCAATTTCTCTAACCCTTACTTAGAGGAACTACTCTAATCCTTCCTTCCCTCCACCCCATATTTCCCATCACTCACTGATGCTTTCAAAAGCCATACACATTGGCATTTAACTTTGTGAAGAGGGTAATTTCCTTTCTGTCAGGAGTAAGTTTTAACTAGACCAGATGATTCTTTCTTGAGTACACCTTTGAAGTCTGCATTCAGAAGCATATATATGAAGACACAGACATAGGAGTTGATACTGATATGCTTAGTTCTCTAAATTGCAATCCAGAGTGAGAGAAAATCCTTTCCCTGCATCTCCCTTTGTTTTCCCTTCTAGTATCTGTTAAAAACATCATACTAGCTATAAAACTCATATAAGAAATCATCATATGCTCAGATTTTTCTTGTAGACATGTACCAGACTCAATTTACAGTCTCATTTATTTATTGCCTTCTGTGCTTTATTTACTGTGATAGAGTAGCTGACTGAACTCTACAGTGCCATTAAACAAACAATAAAGGAACATTTATCTACCCCAGGTCAAGGGTTCACAAGAAAGCAGGCAATAATACCGGTAGATAAAAGTAAAAAATTACTCTTATTTTGTTGTCTATGACCTGAAATTGCACAGAAAGATTTATACACCAGTACATTTTTAAATGTGTTAATTAATACTTTTAAATCAGAATTTTATCTTTAGCCATTCCTCAAAAATCAGTGAAGTCAATTCATTGAAGAGCCTGGCTCACAATTCAAGAACAGTTGCAGGATGGTAGCCTCCAACCACAGAATAACCTTATACTTAATTACCTTCCATTTCATCCACAGGAGATGATAGAAGAATTCTTAATGTAATACCCCTTATATTGCAGTTCCTCTGAGAGTGATTGTAGGAAAACAGCCTGAACTACATTTCGTGGGGTGGGTTGCTCTATTTTATTTTATCTGAAGAGTCCAAAAGGAAAAAAGAATGTTTGCAAGAAGTAAAGCCAACCTTTCCATGCACTGGAAATAATAGATTTGTGCTTGTCCTTTCAGAATTTCCATGTTTGTGAACAGTAAGCTTTTAAGACCCAATTTTGGGACCATGTCACAGTAGAACAAATCAAAGAGTGAACACAGAGATGTTGATGAAGACCAGGTTTTGTAACAATGTTTTTACAAAGACATCATTGCTATGTGGTTTTATGCCTTTCTCTGGATTCAGCACCAAGAGCAGAAGAAGAAAGACATTTTTATCAATCTGTGAAGAAAAAATGTTGAAGAAACAAATCCTCACATATCTAAGTAGAAAAAAAAGAATCTTAAAAATTTCTCTGAGATAAACTCCTAGGATAGATTGATACTTTCACTTTAAAGAAAACCAAATCCTCATGAAAACAGTCATGGATATATGAGGCCTATTTCGGCCTCATTCATCAACTTGTCATTTGTCAGGTCACAGGTTGTATTTTTTCATCCTCTATTCTTTATACATTCAAAGTTTTATTACCCATTCAGAGGTCTTTTTGAATTTTGAATTGTGAACCATTTTCTTCTTGTTTTGGGTACAAGCGTGAGAAAACCAAGTTTGCAAAAGACAGGGAAGGAAAGGCTTTTGGGAAAAAAAAAAGCTATATATCAGCATTACTTTGTGTGTGTGTATATATATATATATATACACAGAATTTTAAAGAAGATATTATGGAAAAAATGATAATGTTTTAACTGACTTTTTATCTAGCATGTAACATTAAAAATCATAATACAACACACCTCCCAGTCCTGGTCTCAAGCGGTTGTCATAGCCATCCAGAAGACGATCCAATATTCTGGTGAACACTGTGGTGTTGTCTTTAAGTTCATCTTGTGATGAGGTTTGTCCATAGCTGAAATACACAACAGTTACCACTGAAAAACAGTAATCCACCAATAACCTTAGAAAACAGTAATTCCAAAATCCGTTTAATCTCGCTCATACAGGTTTATGGTCACATAACCTCCTCCATATAACAAGATTGTAGTGCTTTATGGAGTTCTTGCACGTTTACATTTTCTCCTTCAATTGTAAGATTTAAAATCATAAAAAATCAGTGTCCTTCCTTAAATGGTGAACAAATAGAATGCCAGTTCCTTAATGTTTCTCTCATTACTTCTTAATGTTTATGATGTGCTAATATGTGTTTTCCTCAGGAAAACACTCATTTGTCAACAAAGAGTAATGTGTTTAATTCATAATAGCTCAAAACGGTTTGCATACAAAGAAATATACAGTAATTTAGAACACTGACAAGTATTGACAAAAATAGAGATATCTTCTTTTTAAATACAGATGTAGATTGAGTGAGTGTACATTTTCATAGATCGAGATCTAATTTTGCTTTTATTTCTCATTTTCCTGTAGCAGTTAGATTTGATGGAATATCTCCATCTTTGCCTTTCAAATACGTAACAAAACCATCTGTTGGTATGAAAATCTCTTGTGTCTATAAAGCTTCCCATATAGATCCCTATGTATATCTCTAACTCAGTCAAAGGTCTTGAAATTTTACTTGAAGAAGGATAAAATTAAAGCTCTTTGAACTCAGCTACCAAAATCTTACTTCCATCAATACAAATCAGAATGAAATCCTTAGGCTTAATGGTTTCTGTCTGCTGTAGATGACACCAGAATCAACCTTTTCTGTAAATCTGAGACCTTTACCTAATACCCTGTCACAGATGATTCCCTTAATCATAGATTACACTTGTCTTATATCCTAACCCGGCAGCGGTTTTTCATTCATTGCTGGGAAGACTTCCATTACAAACACGTGGAGTCACCAGGGATAAAAGCAAAAGTGCTGCTTTTCAAAACATCATTTTGTTGCACACATTACTACTGAACTGGAGAAACAGTGCAGCACCAAACACTTTCCTTAGGATCAGGTTTAGTGACAGAAGTGATTCTTCCACTGGCCAGGCAGTTTTCTGCTTGGGGTATGCGATTCTCGGTGCCCTGCCAGCCCTTCCTGCTCTAACCACTAAAGACCCTCTCAGGAGGAATATGATACACAAAATGATCAGGTTCTGTTAAAATACCTATAAAATGTTTTTTTTTTTCTGTGAGCTGCATCAGTCAGACATCCTTTGTGTATCCCAGGCTTGCGTTCCACTTGGATCAAATACAGAGGGAAGGAGGAAGGATACCCTGTACATAGGTACCTGGAAGTGCTTCCAAGTTTATTTTGCAGAACAGGTTTGAGTATTTAACACTACAAATTTAAATCAGTTTCAGGACTGACATCCACGGAAGTCTTAATAAGTTTTGGTTTATTTCCATAGGGTGGGATGTTTTAATGCATATAAATCATTATTTCTAATGAAAAGGCAAAATACCTAACAGTTTTTAAAAAATAGTATTAATTTCTTCTAACCATACTATACAACTTCATTTAATAAAAAATAGGTTGATTTATATTTATTGATCATGCCTACAATTGAATTTTAAGTCACAGACAGAATTTTTTATGCTTTCTCTATGTTACCAAATAACAAGTTCTCCTGCTGTCTCGAGCAAGCATTTTATCCTTTAAAGGATCTTTCCTTGTACACCTTCCCCGGAACTTCAACACAGGACCTTTAGTGGATTAAATTTTACATTAACACTCATTGTCAGGAAAAAAGCTGTTCTTCATACATATCTCAAGGATAGCAGAAGGTCATCAGTATTAAGGTGGAAAAAGGATGCAAAACCACTTCAGACGTGTTAATGGGAAATAAATGAGTATGTTTGTGAGGAAGCAGCAGGAAGATGGGCTGGAGGCAGTGCAGTTGTGCCCAGCTCCCATGTGGAAGTCCCACTTGTCAGTGCCCTCACCTGCTCTTCCCACCATCTTAGCCAAGGTAAAATGCACCAAGAGGTTTAACTGATATGGGCACCACGGGAACAGTCTGAACATTTGTGCACATATGGAGCAGACTGTAACTCCAGAGGGATTGTGATTTTTCACACACATAAAAAATTAGTCCTATTGCTGGGCTTTTTTATGGTAACAAGAGCGACATGGGAAGACTGTCTTTCTGTATCACAGACACTTTATCTAATTTGTCAGTTGTTTTTTATCATAAAGCACTAACAGCACTCCAGAGGGAAACAAGGCAATTGACAATGACAAAATGGCTTTAAACCCAGATCTACTTCATGTAAGGTGTGTACATTTTGAAGAAAAAATTATTGCATGCAATTGTGTTTTCACATAAAACCCCAGTCTCATAAAAAACTGTGCACGGACTCCATCTACAGGTCATTATATTCCTGACACACCATTGGATTTTAAAACTCTGGTCCAATGTGTTTTAATTCTCACATTAACCACGCACATGCACCCATTACAGCTACAATAAATATACGTACACAGATATATGTGCAAATATCTATAGAATAACTTTCACAAAGTTCTCTAGCTAGGTCAGATGAAGCACTTCAGGAATACTTCAAATCTTAATATATTATAAATAAAATGTTTTTATCCTAAAAGATTATTTGATACAGCAGCTGTAACATGAATCACCCACTCTTATTTTATTTTTTTTAAGGAAATGCTTGTGCAGATAAAACTTTGTCCATTACCACTCCACACAAATTTAAAATCTTCAAGGCAGTCAGAAAATAAGTTCCTCTAGAACTGTGAATGCATAAGAAGACACTGTGGAGATCAAGGCACAAATATATCTTTTACTATTGACAATAAAAATATTCTACTGCTTTCTGGTCACTAGGTAACATCTTTGACAAGCACATTAATGAATGCTTTTTATAATACAAAAATACATCTGAGAGTCTTCCTAAATGTCTTCACTGAATTTTGAATTGCAGGCAGCACTTCAAGCATACTCCAAACTGCTTTATACTCTGTAGTTAAGCTACTAGTTGTTTGATGAGGTGTTGTATGATTACAAGCAGTTCTTAATATTAACATTATTTTTAGATTATGATTGCAACAAATATTTCAGAAATACTCAGTGCAGATTTGTCTTTCAAACCTAACTGTCATGGGCTTTGAGCTTACAAATTCTTCTTCATGCAAGCAATCTCCCTTCAGCAGGAAGGTCTACTCAGATTCTCAATACAACTAACTCAGCACACAGCCCTGACCGACAAAGAAGTTAAATTATGCCTCTGCTTGCAGGCACAATAAAGTCACTGAAAGTGCATAAATTAGATTTAAAATAACCCTTTATTATACTTCTTTCCCCTCTGAAGAAACTTGTATTTCTGAGAAGCCATTATGTAAGAATAGAAAAAAAATGCACAGGTGTTTAAGAGGTAGATTAGTTTCAATTTGTTTTCAGAAAGCTTTTGCTTATTCTCTTCACCATATTGAACAAAAAAGTTTCAAGCAAACAAATTGTAGCTTTCTTTTAAACTTCACTTAGATTTAGCTGGGACTTGAACAGGGATTAACTTGCCCCAATACACTAAATGATAGTGCAGCCCATGCAGTCTGTGTCTTATGCTGCTACAATAAATTAAAGGCTCTTAAAATATGTTGGTGCATTAAAAAATATCTCCCCACCTTCTTTCAGTCAGTGCATTCAGGAGGAGGCTCCAGGCCCAGAGGCAGTCACAAAGCACCAGGAATCTCTTCATGGTGGACTCTGAAACTAGAAGGAAAATAACCATTAACATCCCCCACATTAAAACAGGTATTAGGTGAAAAAAATCTGGCATTGGAAATTTGTGCAGAATAATTTGATGTCAGGAAATGACCTCACAAGCAGTAGAGCTGATGCCATTCTGAATAAGGGTGCATGGCCTTGGTTGTTCTCCAGGTTACCTTTTACTTTTAGACCCACAGACCGAGGATGCAGTTTATTTTGTGGTGAGGGTGTACTCTTTACGCACTGCTCTTGAACTTTAGCAAAAACAATTACAAGTAAAAGCTGCTGTCCCCAAACTCTGTGGCAATTCTTACTCAGTTTCCCCCTGGATTGAAAGTGTGTCAAGGCACCTCCATTGCATCTCCAGATAACCAAGTGTAATTGCCTTTTTTGTTTGACTTCAACCAGCCTGAGCCCTTCCAAACCTCTGGGAAGGTGTCAGTGTGTGGTGGTGTGACTGAGGAGAGTGGTGCTTTCCTCACAACCACTGCTCTGCTTTGGTGTGATGGAAGCAACTTTCTTCTAAAGATACAACAATCCTCCTCTTCCCTGAAATACAGCATCAGAAAAGGACTAAAATGAGCAGAATAACTTGATGATCTGCTGCTGCACAGACACACTTTAGGGCTAAAGAGCACAATTCATAATGAAACCATGTGCTGACAACCTACACACTATCTCCTAAATCTCTACCAGTCTCTGAATGCTGCTAGGAAATGTTTCTGCATTAGCAGCTTTCTCCTCCTCTCCAAACATCTCCAGTACTCTCTCCAGACTTCACTGAGTTACTCTCAGTTTACCTTTGAGTAAGTAACACAACTCAGAAAGTTTCTTCTGCTTTCTAATAAACTATAAAATAAAAAGTCAGCTGATATTTGTGGCATCAGTGCTACAGATTCAACTAATTGCCCAGGAGATGTTGCAGGTCTCTTTACATATCAATTCAAAGTGTGCTGGAATACAGTCGATTTTTAGGATTCATTACATAAGTAAGGTTAACAAATACGAAGCCTCTGTTTTCCCCCAAGAGTGAATTGGAGGGGTTTTTACATGCCAGAGAAAATGAAGCACTGTTCATAGAAATGTTGTTGTAGCTTTAAATAAAGCTCCCCCAATTCACTGCACACTCTCAGGAACAATTTAAATCAATAAAATACCGTTACAGAGTGGTATGTAAGCAATGAGACATAATTAATGCGTTTATAGTCATTATAGATATGCATTGAATGGGGCTGAGCTAACCTAACTGGATAGGAACGAGCTGGCTGTGGCAGGAAAGTGTGGCTAAAGATCTTCAGGGACGACACTGCATCCTAACTTGCCCTATAATCAGCCCCTTTTCAAAAGGAAAGACAACATCTGTGGCTTCAAAAATCACCTTCTCCCGGTCCTGCCAACTTCTGCCTTTGTAAAATGCTTCTCGAGATGAAGAACAGAAAGTGAATTATTCTGAACTATTTTGATCTGTTGAGCTTCACGCTCGCTCCCCTTCTCCCAACACCACCCCCTGCTTCGATAAACCCATCCAGGCACAATAAATCCCGAAGAAGGAAAGTTTCTTGCAGCTGGAAAAAGCAAATGTTAATTCAGGCTTTGAATGAGCGTTAAAGCCCAGCAGCCCCCGGCCTCCCCTACCCGCACCGCCTGAGAAACCAGCGCCGGTTCTCCCATTCAAAATGGGAGCAAGAGCCACGCTCCTGGGAGCGTTTCAGCAGCGCCCACTGGAAAAAAAAAAAAAAAAAAAAAAAAAAAAAGGGGGGGGGGAAGACTAAAAACAAAATCGGGGGTAAAAGGGGGGCATTTTGATGCATTTTGACTCACTCTGAGAGATTTGCTCCTCTCGGAGACTTAAATCGAGACTTGTTTTCCTCCCGGCATTTCAACTTTGCATCCCCCGGCCCGGAGCATCCACCCCTCCCACCGCGCCCGCGGGAGGGAAAAACCCAAACCCAAAACCCTTCTGCGAGGGACCGGCGGAAATCAGTCCGCGCTAAAAAATAAATAAATAAGATAATTGACAATGCCCATCGATCGCTGCGGATTTTCAAGCTGGAGGGATAGAGGAAAAAATCACCCCGATCCGGCGGTACCTGCGGACAGAGAGGAGAGGAGCCGCCCGCGCTCCTGGACGCGGTGCCCGCAGCCGGGAGCGCCCGGAGGGCTGCGGGCGTGTGTCCGTGTGTGTCCGTGTGTCCGCGTGTGCCCGCGTGTGCCCGGGGGTGCGAGCCAGCAGCCGCCCTTACCGGAGCCCTCGGGCGCGGGTCCGCGGCGCCGCTGCCCGGCGCTGCCCTGCCGGGTGCCCGCCCGCCGGCGCGGAGGCTGCGCGGCTCCGGCTCCGCCGCTCACTCCGCCTCGGCCATCGCCGCCGCTGCTCCGCTCCTCCGGGCTCAGCACCCAAATTTCTCTTCCCAATATTCCGACCGCCGCTATACAACAAAAGCTTTCTCTTTACCAAGACAGTAGTAATACGTCCCAGGGTAAACCGGATGTGAAATAGGCTGTGACTTCATGCCAGAGAGATTTTATTTTAGAAAGGAAGGTGGTACCAAGCTCTCATCTAGAGACCAATCCGCCCATTTTTTATATGCAGCACAATTTAACTTCCAGTGCTCTCGCCCTAATCCCTTTCTCTCTGGCTGCAGACTCAAATCCTTCTACAATCTGCAGCATTATTATTACTGGGGGGGAGGCTGCGCGGCCGGGGGAGGCTGCGCTGAGCATCTTTAGACACTCGCAGTTTACAAAACAGTCTATTTTAAGGGTCGTACATTAAAAATATAACCGATCTGCGTTAGCGTTCAACCTTTGATCGGATATTTAGTCGCGGCATAAATATGAATGAAGGCTGGCCAGGGGTGTAGAGGATGCAGCACTGCGCGCGTGTGCCTATAGACTGTATGTACCTATAGGGACCAGCGGCAGACCGCGGCTGTGAGCAGACGGGCACAGAGATGCTGTGCAATACTAATTAAACGCAGGTAACACGCATTTTGGGCGAGCCCCGTAGGAGATCGGCTGCAGGAGCGGGCGCCTGTCCCCCACTTCCACACGCCTTGAGCCGGCAGGTCCCGCGTTTGCCCGGCGCGGTGCCGGGGCTCGGCCGAGGGCTGGGCTCGGGGGCTGCCAGCCCCTGCCACTGTCCCGCTGTCCCCCGGGGCCCCGCCGGGCACCGGGCATCGCAGAGCCCGCGGAGCGCCCGGCTCGCTCCCGGCGGGGGAGCTCCGCCGTGGCCCTGCCCTGCCCTGCCCTGCCCCAGCCGCGGGGACGGGGGGCACGGTCCTGCCCCACACGAACGTCACTTTCACCCCGTCCGCACCTCCTCCCCTCAGACGGGAGCGAGCCGGGCGAGCCCCGCGGGCGCCGGCACTCGTGCGGAGAGCAAGGAGAAAGTTGCACGCATCAGGTCCGGGAGGTGTCGGTGCGCGGGGAACGCAGGCAGCGCTCACCTGCCCAGCGCAGGCTGCCGTGCCTTTAGCTCGAGGCGCCTTTCAGCAGCTCCAAGCCTTCTGCAGAGGTATCAGGCACTGCTGCCACGGGCACAGCCTGGTCAGCTGTCCTTGCTCTGGTAATGTGAAGATAAAATGAAGTCCTTCGTCAACAGTAGCCCTTCCTTATAAAGCACTACCAGCATCTGTGGGGTGAAAAAAAATTTCCTTATATCATATGCACCTACTGGATTTGAAATACCATCTGCTTTCCCTCTTCTCCTTTCAACGCCATCACTGATTCAGTTTCTCTTCCTTCCTATGATGCTGCTCCAAGGAAGATCAAAATCCATATATCTTGTCAGAGATAACATGAACTGATATCTTACATTAACTGATATATTATATTACAGTTATCTGTTGCAAGCTTTATCCAGTTTTTTAAGTGAAATATTGCACATTCTGTGCATCCTCATGAAATGCATGATCTATTTGTAACAGCACAAGAAGGTTTTGATTTGACCCAAGAAACCAATGACATTCATAGCTAAGGCTGGCAATAATTTCCAAGGTGGCAGTCATTTTGGATAAGTGCCTGATATAACAGTCCAAACATTGCAATGATGTCCCTAAGCATACAGAAAACTGAAATTTTGTTTATCAAAGTCCCCTGGTGCACCAAGTTACCCAGTCATTATGATCAGCCACTGAATAGCCACAGGTTATTTTAAAAGCTTGCAATGGACTTTGTGCTTTGTGCTTCTTGGCATTTCCAATGTGGTTCATCTCATTTTGATTCAAGGCTGCTAGCAGTGCACAGAAAAGTAGGGAACAGAAAAACCTACCCACTTCCCAAGGAAATTATAAGCAACTTTTCAAATCACTATTGCATAGACATAGTCTTAGTGGCTAGAGGGATTTTTTCAGATATGCGAAGTCTTCACCTTAATTTGCTCTTAGCTAACACAATTTACTGTTTTTGTTCTTCCACTGAAGCACGAGAGAGCTTTGCTTAAGCAACAAGTAAACCAAGGTGAACTCAGCTGAGTTTACAAAAGCAACAGAATGGATTTTTATTGAAGTACATGGTCATTTTGTGGCTTTAAAACCACCGAGATCCCTTCCCCTGTCAATAAGTCATTGATTACATTCTTAGAATGACTTTAAACTATTTTCTCTAGATGAATAATATATATTTACAAAAATAATCAAATATTCAACATAGCTTTGATATTTCATTTTGTCCTTCATTATTCATGACCAAAGAGGTTGTAAGTATGTTTGCTCTGTGTTTGTCATAGGCAGCTGGACAGAAAGACGGGCTGAAAGGTGGGTGATTGAATGGACAGGGATTCATCTACCTCTGTGCCCTGAAAGCTGAGCAACTGGAAAGCTGCAGCAGTTTCAGAGCCCATGAGACATAGCCTTGCATCCTGTAGTTTTCCTGACTTATTTTAATTAGTATATAAACAATGGCAACTGGTTTTAGTTTACTAAAGTGGCAAGGGTTTCACATGATGTTCTTCACCTTTTTGCCTCCATGGACACAATTGCTGTGTGCCAAAGGATTTTATGTTTTCCTGAGTTCTTATTGGGTGAAAATATTGACCTAAAATTGGAAGTTGCTCATTCTCTCTCTAATTCGCATCTGCTCAGAAAGTAGGACAAAACTATTTTTCCTCCATGGCTGAGATTCCTGTCCATCAGTGCTCACATGTAACCCAGATTTTATCTTTTCCTTTCAAAAGCTGTTATTGCAGTTATCATGTCATTCCATAGTAAACGCTAAAAATATTTGGATGTAATCAAACAAATAGGCTGTTTTATGGGTTGTGTCATCAAAACAACTGCTTTAAAAAAGAAAAGAAAATACAAATTGTTTTTACCAGCAAAAGTGCTCTTTTGAAGGAAAAAAGCTAAGTGTCTTGCAATTCTTACTTTTTCCCTTTTCCATCTGAATTCCTCTGACCTAATCCAAACACAACTAGGGGTAATGTATTTATCAGATATGTCTATCTGTGGATTTCAGGCACCTAACTTAAGAGAATGTAGTTTAAAATCTCAAGCTATATTTAGGAATGTGCACAGTACCAGTGAGTCTTAGGGTCATATGATTTCATTCCTGAACAAATTGTTCAAATGAGGAAGGAAAGATGCCTTTGAACACACGTCTCCAGGTAGCTCAGTATTAGGTGATGTGCATCTCTGCAGTTTTACAGTCACATTTAGAAAAGGAAGATGTCAGGCAGGTGTGTTTTTTTCAAGCCAGCTTTATGATTCCATAAAGTTTTTAAAAAGAGTTCATGCCTTTCATGTTACATGGGAATGTAGAACTATATCCTTTATAAACGATATGATTAAATATAAACAGTCAGCCAAAGTGAGCCTGGCACAGCTCTGTGCAATGCTTTGAACCCTGATGTTAGTGCAAGTGATTAGTAGCAGTGAAGTTAAACCAATTGAATTCTAATTTGGTAAAATAAGTTTATTAAATAATGGATTAAAATTGACTTAGAGAAGGATTCTCAGCATAGTTAGAACTATTTTTGCTTTTAAATTTCTAGTAAGCACTTTTTGAAGTCTGGCCTATTCCTTTGGTATATATTCATATACATATATATAGTATTTAAATAGGTCACCTGGAAAGAATATATTTTTTCAGTCTTGTGGTTTTTATCATCTTTTTCTTTGTGTAGGCAAAATATACATATGTTTTATTTTAGTTTAGGAATATATAAAAGAACTGAAATTCCATAGCAGAACGCTTTGACACAATGTGTCCTGAATAGCCAAGGGATTTGAATAAAGCAAATGAAACTCAGAGATTTACTGGCATACAGCAGATCAGATGAAGAATTAAAACAGAAAGACCATCTGCTCCAAAGCTTTGAGCTCTGTTATTTACAAGTCCTGCTTGTGTGATTAAATGGAAATATTTTGTAAAATATATGACTCCAATTTGATTTCTATTTTAATGTGTTTCAGTAATATATCAAAAGCACAGTTGTTAACATTTTAGTAGACATAAAAAAATTTAGTGGCTTAATTTTTTCCCCTTTTAATTTATAGCCACAGTAAAGAAAATAGGACATATACTTGTCACTTAGTGGTGGATTTTTGTTTTGTTTTGTTTTTGTAAAAGACAAGTGTTGATATATAAAAAAGTTCATTCTTTTCATGCCTCTTTCATTTTAAAATAAAGTTTTATTCATCATATCTTTCCTCTTCAAAAAATTAGATAGAGAAAAAAAGACTAGAAACTTTCAGGGAAATGCAACTGAGAACCTTCATCAAAACAAGTTGCACTCTTTTCAGAGTGTCAGTCCCATTTACAATGTCCATTAAATATGTTTCTTTCTAGAACTGTGTGAAAATTGGAAGTAGCACTTCTTTGAACCCATTATCTATTAAAAATGGAATAAGGAGAAAAAATAGCTGATGCCCAGAAACTTAGAGATGATGATAGTCTCTTGAGTTTTAAAGACTTTGAGTACAGTATTTCAAACAGAAAACCCAGATACTGACAAGTTTCTCAGATTTTCTAATCCACAGAGGCAACAATTAATTATGCCTTGCCATGCTGTTGCCAAACATCACCACAAAGTTTAATCCCTAAAGCCAAAAGTGGAGGATTCTTCCCTAAATAATAATAGGATTTCTTATTTCATTGCAGTAAGGAAGAATGGAAAATTAATCTATTTTCTAAAAAACCCATTGTGGAATTTGAAAAAAAAAAAAAAAAAAAAAAACACCAAAAAGAACAAAGGTCACAGCTGGGAGCTTTTGGGGATTACAGGAGACTTGCAAATGCAGTGGTGATCATTGCTGAGATCTTTGTCAGGAGGATTCTCCTCCAGCAGCTGGATTTATCTGCAGTGGAATGCAAGCACCATATGGGGTTATCTCCTGCCCTCACTCTCACTGCTGCTGCTGAGGTGAAGTCTCGACTAGAGCTCTGCAGTTCCCTGGAGCCTTCACAGGACAAGATCAGCTGTCCTTAAACAGCCAGGCAGCTCTCCCCACAGAAAGCAAGGAGAGGACTCCTGCCATCCTGGTGTGTCAATCACTTATACTTCCAAAACAAGTAAATAATTTTGTGGCTTACTGTCCTTCCTGCTCTGCAGATGGAAGAGAAGATTTGTTTAGCACTCAGACCTTAGAAGGATGACTTGCAGTTTGATATACTTGATGAGTGTTCATGTTCCTATGGACCAGTGAATTCACCTGTGTCTTCACAGTTTCTTAAGTAACAATATTGATGATTTTTTCCTAAATTTGGATAAGACAAAAATCTGGGAAAGGAGAAGTTCTAGATTACTCAAAATTCTTGAATGCCTGCACTTCTTTCCTTGAAAAAAATTATCAAACCATACAATGTTTAGTGCATTAAGTCCTTGATACTGATTATTACAGGATAAGGAAAATTAGTGACTATGAAAGGAATGGGAATAAGTTGAAATAAATATTTACAGAAAGAAAAAATATATATATTTTAAAAAATTAACAAAAAATCTTTAAGAAAAACTTCAGATCACCTGTCCTTCTATAAATACTTGCCTTTGATTGAACTAAAAGTTGTAGAGTCAGAATATCTCAATCTATATTCAGATAAATGCTTAAAACAGGTTTAAATCCATCCCTTCTCAGCCAAACATTTCCGAATCCACTTAAGGCCATGGGTCATAAATATTCTTAAACTTAAATGTGTCCCTCTAGGCTGAATTTTGCTGCTTTGCTGCTTTGCAAGCCAAATACCCTGCTGACTTCTCAGGTGACCCTAGACACATTTACTTTCTCTCCCTGTCTCTGTGCCTTTATCTGGACTGAGAGGAGTGCAGCTTGTGAAGTTCAATTAGCCCAAATGCCTGTAGATTTCAGTGGGAGCAGTGCTAAGAACTTTCCTGGACTATTTTCCGGAACCTTCCTGCAAAAGTGAAGTCACAGAAGTTTGTGAAGCAGAGGGAAGGCACACACTACCTTGTCAGGGGCTGGGTCCCTCCCCAGCCAGGGGCACAGCGCTCGACCCACCCATCCCTCCTGCTCCAGCACCTGCCTCACTTCCTAGGAATGGTGACCAGGAGACTCCTAAGATGAATTTGTCTTGCAGTTGGGAGCACCATGTGCTCCCTGACTGCTGGTGTTGCTGCATGGAGCTCTGCTTGCACTCTGCAGTGCACTGTCAGAGCTCCCCTGCCTGCACCATCCTGCTCCAGAGGTCCAAGGCTGCTGCAGAAACAGCCACATGAATATTGCAGTGATAGCCACATTGTCAAATTTAATATTTGCATGACCTGCTTAGTGCTAAAAATCCAAGTGTAGTGAAGGATAGCAAATGGAGATGGGGAATACACTGGGGCAATCATTACCAAAGGGGTGTGATTACATGATTTTTAGCTTAGCTTTTGCATTCATATCTTTTATAGTCCTTGTCCAAAAGACAAATCTTCATTTTCCTCCTATTTTAAAATTATTTATGTTTAGCTTTATATGTACTGAAGTTAACATGGCAAAACCTGTGTGATTTTCCCAGAACAGCTGTGCTGGGAAATTGAAGCTCCAGGTGTTAGTGGCAGGAATTTACAGGCAATAGAAGAGCAGAGTGTGGTAGATGGAAGCCTTTCTTCTGCCCAGGGATCCTCGTTTCTACTAATTTTCCTTCTAAGGTGGTTTCTCCTGATTTATTCTCTATTTTTTTGTTGATTGTTTTTTTGCTGCTACAGATTAAATCATGATTTATATGTTTTGAATTTCCTTGCAGAGCCTCTGGTGTTAGGCAGAACTTAAATTTTGATGTTAGCTGCTTGATGAACTTTTAAATTTTTTTTCTTGTTCATTGAACCACACTGATTCAACTACAATTTCTATTCCATCTATTTAATTAATTGAAAAATACCTCACAGTTGTTATATTTACATGGCAAGTTTTTCAACATCAAATCTGCATTTGCAATAGTTTGCATGGATGCTTTTATGGTACTGGAAAATGATTGTTTTCATCCAGAAGCAGACAAAATAATCACTGGGCTATAGAGTCAAACCCCCAAACAATCCAAAATCAATATTTTTTGGACAATATTAATGAATGTAAATATTAGTTGGAATTGAAACTGTTTAATAATCTAATTCAGCCCTTTATTCTAAGGGAGAGCCCTACCAATACAATTTCTGAAGGTCTCTGATAATCCACGGTGATCCAAGTGATATTTTTGAAAGCAACCAAGTAGTTTTTTACTGTTGAATAGTATCAACAGTGTTGTAGGTGTAAGGATTAGCTGCCCAGTACCTGTGCCCAGCCCAGCTGAGCTGAGTTCAGCTGGGTTGTTACAGCTTGGTCTGGTCCCTGCCCATGCCCCAGTTCAAACAAACTGGGAACTGATACAAGCAGGGAGGCCTGCTCAGGCAATATGTGAAAGGAGCCAAGTTCACATGAAGCCATATTCAGCATCCATAGCCTTTACTTGCTGCTTTCATAAAAACTCTTAATATTTACCAAGTCTTTCCTGCAGGGATATTGGTGTGCATTTTTACCTCCTTTGAGATTCCACTCCCCAATATTAATTTGGTTTTGGTTTAGAACTTAAACTGTTGCTTATGAAAGTTAGCAAATGTGTCTGCATAGAAACTGGGCCTCCTAAGTCAGTATTGGTTCCCTAAAAAGAGATATTGAGCCTTTTCTCTTTTTACTGCTGCCAATCAAGAGCAAAGCAATCAAAATTTGAGTAGTAACAGTAGGGCTAACAGTAACTGGCTCGACTGGGAGGGAAGCCACTTTTTCACTTGTGTTCTGCTGTGGGGAAAAGAGGTCTGTATTTTTGAGAGCAACTCGCTGGCATGGTTATAGAACCATCCTCTTGATTGCCATGGTCTACTCTTAGCAAAGAGAATGAGACTGCACAGGTTTGGACAACAAAAAGTTATTATTAGCAAAATTTCAAAGACTGACAAAAAAGTTTTCATGACTTTCTCGTCATAATAAACATTTAGCTAAAACTTAGTTGCATAAATGCAATAAAAGCCTGCAAAGTCAGACCTATAAAATGTTGCTTCTGTTTTGTGGTGGGTTTGTGCTTTTCACACTTTTTAAATTTGTATCTCATCAATTGAGAGTTTGAGGACAAATATGCAATACAACAATATTTTGATACTGAGCAATGTGTGATGCCACAACAATACCCTCAGTTTTTTCAGGACAAAACCCCAAACCATATTGGTGTATGGGATCTCTTTATACAAAATTAGAAAAAGTATGTAAACTAAATATAATTGCTATTATATAGTGAACAATACTGCTCTCAACAATGAAAGGGAAAAAAAAATCTGTTTTGGAAAATGTGTGCTAAAATTGGATTATAACTTAAAGTATTATTTACCCAATAGATTTTTACTGAGTTATAAAGAGAGACAGTTTTTGTAATTAAGGTGAATGAATGCATTTATTTCAGTATGCCAAGTTAATACCTTCAGAGCAACTTCTTTGACAGAAAAGCTTTTTAAAGACCACTGCAATGAAGAATGACTGACAATATGAGCAGCACAGAAGGGACCTCATTAGTTTTTTACAGGAGGAAGAAATTGGAAAGCTAAAGCTCTCAGAGGGCAAGAGTCAGCCAATGTAACAAGGAAGTCCTTATCAGATTGTGTCTGTTCATTTACTATACAGCAAGCACTGCTGTTGAAATTCAAGTGAGAGGTGTCTGAAGGTACTGCAGAGAAATGTGAAATATGTTTGTGAGATGTCCAATTCTCACAAAATTATCTATTAAAGAATTCAATGTAAAAATGCAAAGATGCAGACAGAGCTGTCCTGATAATGAGTGAGAAGCAAATACTTTTTGACTAGAAGGCATCCTTGTTTGATGACAATGATGACATCATGGTAAGAATTAAATATCAATATCAGATGCTCTTATGTCACTCATACAGTAGGAATGACTTGGAAGACTTTTAAGTGCTGTAGTTTGGAAGCTGTGCTTTACAGTAGGAGTGAAACCATAAAGTAATAGCAAGGATTCAGAACTGAACAGGCATTTCAGGTAATTCTACTCAATTTGAATTAAATTTAGCAAAATATAAAAAAGGATACAAATCACCACAGAACAAAATTCATGTTGAAACTCTTTAAATTTGCTGGAAAATATGCTGGATTCTTCCATTATTATAACCACATAAGAGATTTTTTCCAGTGAAGTGATGGGGACAGGCAATTCATAGAACTGCACAACAGGCCAGCTCCCTTCAACTTGTCTTAACACAGGTTTACTGCTGTGGAGGAAGAAATATTAAAGCAATGGAAACTATAATCTTTAAAAGATCCTGAAGGGTGAATTGTCATCGTTTTCCTCTCTGACCTTCAAATGTAGTATCTGCATGTATTCTCTATTCCTTGATAATTCTATCAGACTTTTGTAGTGTAGAACAGTCCCATACAAAAGGGGTGGTTTATGCCCTACCAGCACTCACAGAAAGTTTTATTTCAGTTTTCCTTGCCTCACCACCAGGCAGCCTTGGCCCTAGCATGGCCTGTGCAGAAGCATTTGTGTTTCAGCAAGGGAGCAGGACTTTATACCCCTGAGCTGGTCACAAGTGCAAAAACAACCTGTGACACCTGACAGCATCCATGCATTGACATCTATGTTTCCAGTGTGCAATCATGAGACATAAACTTGCTACATGAAGGAAATTTGGTAGTAACAAGTATAGCAAGAAAATTAAAGACAAGGCTTGCACAGAAAAGAATCAGCAGAGGTGTAGCACCACAGTAGGAGAAGCAAGATGTGAAACACACTCCTGCTGCAGCTACTGCTCCTTTGAAAATATGGGATAACGCATGTGCTTCTGAATTAAGCTGAGAGTAAATCTAACCAGGAAAACACCTTATGGATCTTGCTGTAACAAAATGTGGAGAATTGGAACTCAGAGCTATGAAACACTGTCAAATTTGTATTTAAAAAAAATATTGCAGCACTATTAATGGGTCTGGTCTTGAACTTTGCAACCATCACTTTTTTAAAGCCAGAATGTTTGTTAAATTCCTCTACAGAAATTGCTCTTTAAAAGAGCATTAACATTATGTAATTTTAATACATGCATTATATGCTCTATTCCCAGTCTTAATCTCCCAGCACCATTCTTCAGCCATTAATACATTTAGTTAAATAAGTTCTTATACAGGGCTAGAGATGTAGTGAGTGTATGCCACGGGTGAATTATGGAAGCAATTTAATATTCTAACATTTATTTATATTGCAACATTTTTCATCAACTCAGAATTTGCAGTTGTTTGCTTAGAATAGAAACTACTCACAAATCAGGAAGTAAATCAAGGTTTCTGAAATTCAGTGTCAGTATATGATAATTGATGTTTAGCCATTACAAAGGATCAAGACCTTATTCTTGGCCTGGTTCTGATGGTGTAACTATAGCTGCACTTATATCTTATGCCCTAGGTTATTAAGGATCTCTGTAAATCAAAGCTTGGGGAGCTCAGTAAGTTTGATTTATCTTGGATGCTCATTAGGCAGAAAATGGGTATGAACTTGCTCTTAATGAATGCAGTTATAAGTGTCATTTCTGCCTCGGCCTTTTATGTGCATTTCCAAAGCCTTGAGTTGGTATTCAGAGGAATTAATATATTGACTTGCTGGGGATATTGGCACTTGTCTTGCTGCCACTTCAAAGCCCCTTTCAAAACTCTTCAGAAGATTAGCACCAGGCATGAGTAGACAGATAAATAACCTTCCCAGGAAAAATGTGTGTGTCTTTTAGGAGCAGCTTTGCAGGTTTTGTGATATTTTTTTTGTAAGACTATCAAGAGAAGTATAAAAACACATGCACACAAAATATCCTAATTTTCAGCACCTCCAGGATTTCAAGTCATACCTCATAAACAAGAAAAGCTCCAATATTAAGGCAATCCTTACTTTTTTCAGCAAAATTCTTATTCTGCATCTACACTTTACAAACACAGCTTCGGACCAAACACCTAATAAAAGAAATCAAAAAGGAAAAACATGAGTTTATAAAACAAATTCTTTGCAATCTACATTCATTCTTTTTAAAACAACAAAAAATATTAAAAGAATCTCTTCTTTTTATTCTTCCTATCAGTACCAGGACACCTGCTGACATTCATGTCCAGTCAACAAAGTCAGTAGGCAGAACAAAGCACAGGAACTGGTAGAAAATATGAAACTTTGTTTCTATTCCTTTCCCTTGCACAATCACATCTTTACACCAGCCAAACTTTTTTTTTTTTTTCCGTATTTTTTGTCTGACTGCTCTATTCTCCCAAGTTCAAGGAAAAAGACTCTTCACACACAACACGAGAGTTTTAACTGTCAACACCAGTTATTTGTGTGTCAAGACATAAAACTGGTAGGGATTGTCAAGCTAGTGCATGGTGTTATTTTTTATCTTCTCAATGAAAACTTACATTATGAAGATAAGATGGATGAGATTTCAATAAGCAGGGAATAATGTCAGCTTTCTTCCCTTGTTAAAATTTAAGGACCTCTCTTGGTATGAAATTCAGTTTGCACCTCTAAGCTGGGACTCTTTTGCCCTTGAAGTGTTTGTCTCAGTCCTTATCTCAACTCATGACCACTTTGTTAATTTTTTTCCTCTCCTCTGCCCAGCTGGGGCAGGGAAGGGTGAGCAAGCAGCTTTGGTGGGTGCCTGGTGCTGGGCCAGGGTCAAACCACAACATCTACAAACAGAATATATTAGTAAATATGCAGGTTTGACTCTCTTAAAGGGTATTTTTCCACTTCATATTGTTATGCTGCTGTGCTGCAAGATGTTTATGTAAAAATTCATCATTAAATTTTAAGTTTACAAACAGGATAGGGCTTATAATCTATAATGATACATGCAAGATTTTTTTTATGATGTTAGTGGAAGTTTAACAATAATGGAGAATCTCTGAGACATTTAAAGATTTACTCAGTCAAAAATATGCATTTATATTTTATTTCAGTTCTTATGTCTAACAGACATAAAAGGCTCTAACAGAGCCTAAATTAAGTAGCAATCTTGATAGCCTGTTTAAAGCGTGACCATAGGCTACTTTGGGTATTCAGTTTACACAGTCACATTCAGATCTGCTACAGTTTCTACAGCATATTTAGCCAGTGTATACAAGTATTCTTCTCTGGAAGGTCTAAAAACACTTAAAAATGAAAGTCTTTTTAAAGATGAATATGAAAATCTTTTCCCAGCACCTTTGTTACCAATATCTTCTCCTCAAAATGGATTCAGTTATATTATAGTGCCCTCACACATAGTCTTGGAGGACTTCATACTTTAAGCAGGTTAAAAATAAATCAGCCAAATCTTTCTGCCTTCAATATCAGTGAACATTTTTCCTCTTGGTTTCAGTTGTGTTGGTGACCTAATTGGTTGGAAGGTTTTCAAGACTTAGAGTTGTTTTGTAAACAGCATCTTTGAGATAAGGCTGGTAAGCCCCAGCATTGCTGGAGGCATCTACTGCCAGAACATTTAGGAGATCTGGACCTTGTCTTTAGGCATTGGGCTTTTTGTTTGTTTGTGGGGGATGGATATTTTTTTTTAATATGAATTTTACCATATGCCCAGAAAACCCAGTTTCCCTGTGAATATGTCTAAGCAAAGAAGGTCAGCAAAAGAAGAACCCTTATATTTGAGTGCTGAAGAATATTATTAAAATGCACTAAAGTGTGACTAAGTATTTTCAGATTAAATCTCATACCAGAGTAATGTTATTCAAAATAAAAGTCTCGCAGATATTAATATCATTGGTCTAATCACACAATTAAAGATGCTGAAATGCATATGGGTTTTTCAGGATGAGATGCGAATGACATAATAAATAGATTGAAATTGGGCTGTCTATAATTAAACCAAAACAGAAGTCTTTAAGTGCTTCCCAAATTTAGTCAATGGCCAGGTAGAAGTGTTCAATTTGGGTACAAAATACTTATTGCTTGATTCTCTGATTATAGAGTCGGATAATTAGAGACTGATGAATGATTTATTAGTTCTCTTAAAATACATACCATCACTTCCATTTAGCTTCTGCTCCTGTTCACTTGCTGAGCTAAGTATAGATTTGAAGGTCTGAGGGCTTTGCCAGAGATTGTATTGTCTATATTTATAACAATTTAAAAAAGATACCAGTCAGTATTTTAACAGGTATTCATGATTAAGCTTGTATTCTTTTCCCTGCCAGTCTCATTCCTATTCTGTGCTCAGCATAATCAAGTCTGAGCACCTGTGAGAGCTGAAGTAGCAAACACCTACAGTGCCTCGATGTTTCCATCTGCTCTGCTGGAACTCCAGCTGTGCTGGCTGGGACAGCAAAGCAGCCTCTGGAGGGGGCAAAGCCTGGCTCTGCTCCTGAGTTTCTTGGTGGCTGGGTTGGATTCAGTGCTGTGCAGTCAGCCTGGAGATGCCCATCCTCTGGGCTTGTGAGAGCCACTCCAGACTGAGCTGGGGCCAGGAATGGGTCAGAAAGTGAAATCTTTCCAAACTCATCATCAGCACAGCCACACTCTCCTTTGGCCTTCAGCCTAAAGCATACAACTTAAAGTATGTAAATAGTCCCACTTAGTTCAGAGGAGCTGACACTTGAGTGGTTTACTGAACTGAAGCATCCGCCTGGATCTTTTGTCTTTGATTGTCTTGTGTTGTTTCTATTTATGTAATAGATATTTTTAATTTCTGAACTCCTCTATGCAGTGTCAAAGATGAATGGCAAATATAAAATTCATAGGGATTGTGTAAAGGATTTTAAATATTTCAAATTGTAGTTAAGATCTAACAGAATATAATCCATACTCTATGACAAAGTAAGAAATGGATATTTCTGCTGGGGTGAAATTTTAGTAGCTCAAATCCAGTTGTGTCATTACATGAAATTGAGATTCTGTTGCACCATTTTGCATAAAAAATTGGTATTTAGAATAGTCTTGGTCAGTATCTGCCCTTCGAAGTAGATGTGGACCTGCAGCATGCATGTGCACAGAATCCATGGGGTTGGAAGGGACCTCTGGTGATTGTCCAGTGCACGGGAGGGTCAGGTGACACAGGAACTCATCCAGGTGGGTTTTGAATCTCCAGAGATGAGACATTCAAAACACATATATGTATGTAAATGTAGCAATATAAGTGCGTAAATGTTGGCCTCATTTGATATTTTTTATTAATTGAAAGCAAACTGATATGAATATCTGATCTGTAGCCATGATTACTGAAAAATAAAAATAATTATTATAAATTAATAGTAATAGCTGCAGGTCACAGTTGTATTTATCTTTGACAAGAAAGCCTTGCCTGTGAACCTAATTGTGAAGTCTCTTCCTGGTGTAAGAAAATAGTATAATAACCTCTGATATGTCAAAGTCAGCAGTGGTTTTGAACCCACCCAGAAACTGTAGCTTGTAGGGTGAAATCTGAAAGGATCCTGCAAATGATTTTGGCACTTGAAGATTGCTAATTAGGACATAAAGACTAAACAGAGCCAATAAATTTCCTCTTACTGTTTCTTCCAAGTAGAGAGTAACGTGCAACAGGACCACTGGAGCCTACTCCAATGCCGTGTGTAGCCATTAGATCACCAGTGTCCTCTGTCCTGACTTTGAGAGGATGGCACAAAGCTGCTTCCCAGGCTGGGCTGTGCTGGCAGAGCCCAGAGCCCACTCGCAGCGGGTGCCCGGTCTGAACTGGTGCCACAGCAGAGGGAGGGCACGGGGCAGGTGCCTCAGCCTGGAGCAACATCTCCTCCATAAAAACAGGCAGAGGGGCTGGGTGCAAACTCACAGGAGTTAAAGGAGAGGGTCTAAAAATGTCCTGACTCTGAATACATTGCACAGGGGGAGGAATAACAGGGAAACTATTTTGCTGAGATCCGCTTTCTTTTAAGCATATTTTAAGGAGAAGGCAAAGCCACTTAGCAGACCAACTCTCACAGAGTGCCCTTGCTGGAAATGTTTCTGCTTTTCAGAAGGGGATGCTGTGCATGCTAATATGCTGGTGCAGAGCTCAGCTGGGGGAGATGCGTAAAGCAGAAGAGTAAAGACCTTGTAGGGAGGTTATCCTCCTTCAGGAACAAGTCCTCTGAAAATACCTGCCATTCGGGGCAGCCTGATACACTGCAAAGGGAGATTTTCTCTCCAGAAGCCTCTCCCTAAGCTCCAGGGAAAAGCAATTTCTAGCAGGGATGATGAAGCAGTGTCCAATAAGGGATGTGCTGTGTTGGGGACAGGAAATCAGTCCTGCCTTGGGTTTGGTGGTGGGATTCCAAGGAAGGCTGGTGGAGCCCTGAGAGCCCTCTGGCAGAGCTGGTGCTTGTGTGCAGGGTCTGAGAGCTGGGCTGGAGTATCTGGGTGGAGCTGGTGCCTGCTCACTCCACACAGGGAAGTTCTGTTTCTCTGTTAGGAAGGCATTTAAATTCACTTGGCAGTCTAAGCACACGGGTTCTTTCTGAAAAAGGTTTACTGCTGAAGGTTATGCTGTGCTTTTCATTAAGTCAGAGTTTTAAGTGTTAGAGTTCTGGATTGTAAAACTACAAGTAATTTCTACTGACCATGGTCCACTAGAAATTAACTGGATTCTTTTAGGTAGGGGTAGTTTATCACAGTTCTGCTAATCTGTTCTGCAGACAGGAGGAAATGTTGCAGCATCTTGATTTCTTTACTATGTATCAAATATATTCTACCTCACTTATTTTTTTTTATTTTATCTTATTTTATATTGCAATGGGAGCCCAGTTTTTAATCACCCATCTCAGTTCTCAAACATCTCTGTATGGAGTGAGAGAGAATAGAGAAAGCTGTGAATGGCATTGAGGTAAATATTATGCTATAGGCATTGTTTTAAGAGGGAGGCCATTTTGAAAAATAAGAATATATTTTTTACTGTGTTTATAATTAATTAATTTCATTCATTTCTGAATATATTCTTCCTGTACAGTATCAGCTTCCTCTCCTTTGAAATACATAAAGCAAGGGAAATTACAAACAATTTCCATGTTAACCTCTGGAAAGTAAATGTTGTTACTACAATGCATTTCCATTTTCATTTTATTTGAGAGTTATGATTTTTTTGTGAATAACATTTCTCCTTACTCCAAAAAGATATTAAAGCAATAAGGAAAATGGAATCTTGGATTGGAAAATTAGTCACTTCTAAGAATAAAACTTCCCTTTGAAAATGGTAACTTTAATTATTAATCACCTCCAGACACTGTGCCCCAGAGGTTCTATGAGTTTTTCTTTATTTGATGATATACATTTTTGACTGATTAACCAATTTTTTTATTCTTCTGAGTCATAAATTAAGGCACCTGCTGATTAAAGTGGAATTTATCAAGTGTAGGACAGCCTCTTGTGACAAAGCAGTTTAAAGTGCAGAGAAATAACAGGAACTGTTGCATTTAAAAGTGTTGAACAAATAGTTCAGAGGAATTTTCTCCTGTCTCTCACACACGGCTTTACTGAAGACTGAAAATTTCCAGGCAGAGTCAGATTTCCTTTTTTCAGTCCTGTGGTTTTGTTTAAAGAAACTGAAGATGAAGAGAATTTTTCCACTCCATCCCAAGTTGTTTGAGGGTCTCTTAGTTTTCGATTTGATATTGTCCTGCCCTGCAAGCAACAGCCTTTTTTCCAGCTGAAGGGGACAGCACTGATGTTTTCCACAGCTGCATTAAGCAGCACAATGGGCTGTGCACCTCCGCAGGAGTTGTTTCCAGGTAACTAAAGCTTGTGCTGCGGGAATGCTGATGGAAGTGGATGTGCTCAGCTCCCTCTTTGCTTTGCATGTCAAACTTCTCTGGTTTATTCCCCAAGTCTGGCTCATAATTTAAGTAGTAGGTTATCAAATACTGAAAACATTAAATGCACTACTCTGTGGGCTTGTGCTTGTCTCTCAGAAATTTTTAGTAGGAATCCAATAAAGTTAATATAAAAGAAGTTTTACATGGTTTTGTTGGTTTTTTTTCCTAGATTTTCACATATATTACGATTTTATCCTGAAATGAAAGTTTCTTCAGGCCTGTACTTAATTCAGTAGCTGATGGCAGCCAAAAAATGTGCTTGTAAAAAAGTAAAAGATGTGAGATTGACCCCCTCCATTACTGTGCCTTGAGTTTGTGGAATTCAGAGTAGTGGCATAATTGGGCTTTTCAGGGTTGGCTGGCTGGCCCTGCTATTGGCAGAAAGGATCTCTTTTAGGAGATCTGGGGAAGGATTTAGCTGTTACTCAATTTATAGCAGCTGTCAGGACCATATCAGTCAGGCTGGCTCAATAGACTGTGGAAGCTGGAGAAGGTCTGACATAATACTGTCCCAAACCCTCCTCAAGGAGTTGAAAATCATAAGGAAAGGATTCTCACTAGAGAGAGATTCATAGAAAATAATATCTTTTAATTGGAGAATGTATTTCCTTCCTTAGCTTAGGATTTTGGCATTTTACAGAGCTATGAGATTAAGGTCGGATAAATTGATCTGACTTCTACAGAAACAGGTAGGAAGTGAGAGATGCAAAATACCACAGCTCTGTCAGTTAAATCAGCAGAACAAGCAGTAATGGTCAGTAATAAACACATCAGAAAAGTGGCTGTGGTTTGAATCACTCTTGCTCTGATTCTGTTCTGTCTTCTCAGGATTTATTGCATGCAGTGGCACAGAGAGGCACAGAAAGAAGTTGTATTTTTACTGCAGCAGGCCTTCATTTGCTTGGAATGTTAAATCATTTCAGAATAAACGGCAACTGAAATGACTGAAGTGAATGTAGTCCACTAAAGAACTTTGCACTAATGATTTCTACAAAGGGAATTCAGCCTTGTTAAAAAGTATGTGAACAGTAAGAAGCAATTCTGAAGCCCTCTGATGTCAATTGAAGCCTTTCTATCTCAGAAACTCATGTATGTTTGCTTTAGAAAAGCAGCTTCTCCACAGTGGAATGCTCACAGCAATTTTAAAACAGCAAAGCAATTAGTTTTCTTAGGCTGGGGCTGCTGAGGCTATGTAAAAAGACAAAACAGGAGGTATCTAAGCAATGGGTTGAGCGGAGGATGGAATATAAGGGTCTTTTATGGTGGAAAATCAACTTTAGCTTTCAAATCTCTCTATGAATCTTAGTAACCTACAGTCTAGCAGCAAAGTCATTAAAATAACACTAAATTTGCCACGTGATAATGATCTATATAATATTTTATCTAACTTGTTCACTTATAATAAGTTATAAGATAATAGTTCAATTCACAAGAAATGAAAAGTGAATAAATGTTTAAATAAATATAGCTTATTGTGCTGGAACCTTTATGTGAAGTTTGGCTTATCTTTCTTCAATCTTTCCAGGAACCATAATATAACTAAACATATACTTGTAGCTTTTTCATTACTTTTATATTATGCTTCTAGAAATAATCCTGAAGATAAAATTGGTTTTCCATAGCATAAAATATGTATTGTACATAAGGCCTTTAAATTCATTGGTCAAACCCATCTAGTTCTTTTTACTTGCCTTAAATGAGCATAGTTTTGCCCAGACAAGAAACAGGGAGTAATTTTCTTTACTCTTCACTCAGAGAACGTGATTAATCCCTATCAGGTAAGGAGACACAATGAAACTGGATATTCCTCTTTTTTTTTTTCTTTTTTTGCTTGGTGACCCATCCAATGAACCCATTAGTGAGAGGCCCTATTTTGTGACTGACTGTGAAGCATGATGTACCTAAAATACAGCAAAAGGCTTCAAAGAACCGTGCTTATTCCTGGGAGAAACAAATTATCAGAATTATGTTAATGGCCAAAGCTATACTAGAACAGACAATTCTTGAGACAGAGGGAAGCCTTCTACCTTGATATAAGGAATGAGCAGAATAAAGGAATCTGTCTGGGGATACTCAGTGTTCAAAAACAGTTATTAAAATACTCATTTTTGATTTGTCTGATAACTTCTTCCATATGTTATGGCTTCAGGTATGCACTAGACTGAGACTGAAGATGGAACGGTAGAGAATTTTTCCTCACCCAATTTTAGATCTCTACCAAGTAGGTGCTTGCATCTGAGCTGCTCAGCTAGACTTCCTCACAGGCTCATTTCTAGGGTATAAATTTTTTCTGCTGGTTCAGATAATTGCCCCACTGTGAGAGAAGTTGTACCCAGACCAAACCTGGTTCTCCCCTGTGTCCCTAAAGGAGTCCAAGCTCCTGAGGAAATGGAGCAGCTTACGGCATGTCTGACACGAGGTGCAGTGAACCCTGCCCAGGAAAGGCTGCTCACCCCAGGTGTGGCACTGCAGCCCTCCTGCCACAGGAGCAAATGTTCTGCCAAATAGTCAGAGGAAGATTTTGTAATGCTCAGAGATGATGGCAATAGAACTTCTTTAAAAAAAATGTTGTCGCCCAAGGCAAGCTTTTATTAACATTTAGTCTCTTAGTTCAGTTCAGTGAGTAAATTCATTGCTCATGGCTTACAAAGAAGTTACTACAATAGATGTTACCCCCTTCCCTCTCCCTGAGCTACCCATACAAAAGGCTTCTGTGCTGCTCATTGTCATGTCTCCCAAAGGCTCACCTTCCCCAGCTGACACAGAAGGCTGAGTGAGTGCCACATCTGCTGAGCCACAATGGCTTATGGCAGTGAGGGCAGGAGTAACTAAACTGTGAATTTGCTTCTACTGCATGCTACTTCACACAACAATTGAAATCTACATCTTTCTCTTCACAATAACAATTTTTGTTTTGCTGTTACACCATTTATAGCTGGAGAGTTTAGAAGATCCCAAGTGTTGTGCTTTCCACTTCTTTAATGTAAGATATTACATAATGTATTTGCCTGTCATGCCCTTGGATTCCTTGTTCATTGATTGTTTACATAAAACAGAAATGCACAAGTCTCTGACAATAAGAATCTGGCTAATCAGTGTGACATTTTCAGAAGTAATCAGGGATTACAAAAGGGCATATAGAGATTGAACTCAACTTCCCCGTTATACAATATCGATGCACCCAGCAGAGGTACAGAACTAGAACTTTGGGGGAAATTTTCCAAGTAGTCCAGCATCTGTTCAGTTTTTGAAGATCTCTGTAAACTTGTGACTCCTAGTTAGCTTTGACAGGGTAAGCTTTTTTCCTAGCATCTCCTTGCCTTAGTCATTCCTCTGGACGCAGCTTGGACTTGCCAGCTGAATGTTAGAGGTTTTCTCTAAGCTGATCAGTGTTGTAGCAAAATGCAAAATATGACCACAGACCTGCAGTTCTCACATCTTCCCATGTGTTCATGGTTCAGGAAGTACCAATAGGTCACTGGTGATGATCTTCCCTGCCTCTCTATTAAAGTAGAATGAGCAAAGGGATAATGTTTGTCACATAAAATTTCTCAGGGAGCTGAAAAGTCTGTCTTTTAGACATCCTCTTCTTAGGTTAAGGCAAGGTTGTTGAGATATGTAGCTATAGAAACACACTTATGTGTATGAGCTCAACATATTAGTGGTTAATTTTCTTGTTCTAGACTGAACACTAGTTCTAGAACTAGTGTTCTAGACTGACTAATTAATGCTCTCGTAATAACTTCATGGGGTTTTTGAAAGACAAGTTTTGACTGAGTATTGACCTATGGCTCTAACTCACTCCCCCAGAACCTCAAACACTGAATCCTTGCTTTTAAACTGGACTGAAATATGGTCAGAACTCAGGCCCTATCTAATATCTACTTCTAAATGGCAGTGGTAGCATTAGGTCAGTTCCTCTACTGGCACTCTTGGCAGAACAAGAGGGATTATATACAAAGCTTTTGCATAAATGCATAGTAGCAGATAATAGAAATTCAACACCTTCAAGAGATGACTGAGAAAGATGATCAGTATTTCTTTATTACAGACTTGCACTGAGTGTTGGAAATTTGGGATTATTCTATTCCTACTTCCATTGTGCTGCTTTAACAGTTGATTCAGCCTAGTCATGGCTTGAATTTGTCTCTGAACAGTGAATGCAAAATTGAACCAAACTTTGCAAAGATGTTAATAGACATAATGCTAGATGAGAGTTCTGGTTTTTCCCCATTTTTCTCTCAAGTCTTACAGTGTCACTAGGCAGGAATAGAGTTTTCCCCTTTACAAAGGACTGAGCCCCTGGTCATCAAAGGGTAGACAAAATAACCATTTCATCTCTGTTTGAATGCTCTCTTGTGTAATACTGTGAAGATTAGAAACTAATTTTTCTATGTATTATCAAGAAGATATTAAGATTTCATGGCTGAAGAGCAGTGAGGAAGGGCAAGTGATTCTGTTATATAGCTGTCAAATTTCAGCAAATTAAAAGGTTAAGAACTTGGTGTCTTGCAGAAAAGATTTTTAAGAATCTGATATTCCAAATCTCTATCCAGCATCAATTGCAGCAGAAACTCTCTGAATAATTTGCATAGCAACTGTTGCTAAGAAAAAAACCTGCAGCCTAAACCAAATTTCTGATAAATTCAAATCCTATCAGCATTTCCAGCAGCTGGAGAAGACTAAATATACATAGTTCAAATGGCTGGCTTCCTCCAGCAATAGTATTTTTAGATGTTTCAAAGAAAAATAATGATTCAGAACACACAAATATTCTTGCTATATATAAGCTTGGGGGGAGGGGGAATGGCCATCTCAAGGCAGCAGAGCCTCAGGGTTTCAGATGTGTTATCTAACCATGGGCATAATTCATGTCTGAAATCAGATGCACCTGCTCAGGCCAAGTGACTGGTGCTCAGAGGAATCTGCTGCTTCCCCCAGGCCCAAGCACCCTTCAAAGTGAGGTGAAATGGGTGTTTCACAAAGAACTCTGAATCAAAACCTAAACTGTCTCAAATTTGTAGAGCTTCCCCAAGTCCCAACAGGACTCAGTACAGAACCTCCCTGTGGTCCCCACACACCACTTCTAGCTGAGTTTTGTTCACAACTCCTTGATGAGTAGTGTTCATCTCCCTAAAGGTTTCCTCTGGTGGAATGTTAGTGGGAAAATGTGCCTTGGTACCATCTGAAATGAAGGAATAAAAGGTCAAAGAAAAATAAGTGGACTATTTCCCTTAGGAAAAGGGGAAAAACCCCACCCCTTAAATGGACATGGCACACCATGCATTGATAAAATCATATATGTTGACTCAAAGAAAAGACTAGAGTGATGACAGCTGATGTCAACAACACTACTGAGTGTGTACTACAGACCAAATAAATATGGATTATCATTATTTCAGCCAAAACCCTCAAGTCTTTGGTTTCTTGCTGTAACATATCCCAGACAAAATCTAGGATTACCTATAGACAGGACTGGGTAAATGGATGACTGGATTGCCCAGCAGAAGGAAATAAATATCTGCATGGTAAAAATAAGGATGTTCATATTTTGTTCTCTAAAACAAACTCCCATCAAGCAACTCCTTCCTCTGCTGCTAAAGGAAAGACACATTCTTTCATTGCTAACAGTCTCAACTATGCTGTTTGCAGAAAACCATCAAAACAGAAAGAAATGACTGTAGGGTTTGTTTGTTTTTTTTCTGAGGGAAAATAGTAATCTCTCCTTCTAAATGCATGAAATTATATTTCTGCATGAAGTTAAATCTACATATATCTCTGTGACTGATTTTGCTAATTTACAGATTCATATGGCCAAAACTTTTCAAATTATTTGTGTAGGTCTTCGGAATTTATGGTTTCAGTATTTCACTATTTTATTCTAATGGAAAAAAAATAAAAATAATAATAATAAAAAAGCTGTTTTGTTTGTGAAGTTCCTGGGCTCTGTCTAGAACATTACTAAGCCAAGCATGCTGGCCATACCTGCCAACCAAACACAAACTGCTTCAGGCCTTATCTGCCCTTATGGCCCATCTAGTGTGTCCCATTTTCATGTGAAGTGGGCATAATGCTTTCAGTAGCACTGCAGGAAGCAGCAGCCAAGACTCCATTTTCAGGTCACTGATAAAAGAGTATAGCATTGCACTCTGCTCAAGGTATCTTTTCAACATACATTCAATCAGAATGTGTTTTTCTCTGAAAGTAGCTGAGTCTCTACAAGGCCTCAGAGGTTTTATGAAGTATCCAAATCTTGAAAATTTACCAAGTGACCTTTCTGTAGTTTACCTTTAAATTCTGAAGTCTCTATTCAAATTGTCTTTGGGCTAAATTTGCTCTAGTCCTTCCTTTTCAAGTTGAACTGTCTTCTTCCATTAAAAATCACAAAAAAGGTCTCACTATTTTCTTTCAGATATTGCTGCAAAAGTCAGAAGCAGCATATGTTACTAGTCCCCTTTTCAGTGCCACTGTAAATACAGCAGCAGTTGAATGACATTTGCTTGGCTGGATCCAGTGGCCTGTGCTTGAACTGCAGAGCACAGCAGCCTTGAAGCAGCCATGGCATGCCTTGTCCATTTAAGGGGTGGGGGTTTTCCCCTTTTCCTAAGGGAAATAGTCCACTTCCTTTTCTTTGACCTTTCATTCCTTCATTTCAGATGGCACAGAGGTGCATTTTCCCAATAGCGCTCCACCAGAGGAAGCCTTTAGGGATCTGAACACCGTTTAGCTGTGTCCCTGGAGCATGGCAGGAGCTGACACGTGGGTCCCTCCAGCCACCTCCCAGTCCCTTGTGCTGCACACAGCAGGCACATTGGACATGGAGTCTCAAGTTCTCCTGAGATGATGGGGAAAGACCAGGGCTTTGAGATCAGCTGTGCATCACACCTCCTGCTCTGCTCGGATCCAGCCAGGGCTCCCCAGCACTGGCTGGCTCCTGCTGTGCCCCCAGCAGTCCTCAAAGGCAGTGCCTGTGCGCTGGGAAGAGCTGGGCTTTGGATTTATCCCATTTGTTACAGAAACTCAGACCTGATGGCACATGCTACAGACAATAATTTTCTTAGAAAATTTCAGAACCTATCTCTATGCCCATAAAGAATAAAAGGGAGTTTTGCTTTGAATGACAGCTCCATGTCCTACATGGACATGATGATTCTGTGGCATTGTCAGTCTTAAGGAAATGAAGTCACTTAAGAATACTTTTTAAATTTATTTTTTCCAGACAATTAGCACAAGATGGTCTCTCTAACAGCAAGGTCAGAGGACCAGCCTATATCAGCCTAGGCTCTGTCCTTCCCCAGGAAAGGGGAGCTCTCGCAGCCGAATAGGTTTGACACTTGGCAGCTGGACAGTGTCCAAACAGTCTAGAAAGCAGCAAAGGCAACAAGCACAGAAAGAACAACACAGCAGAAAAAGAAAAGGGAAAATAAGTACAAGGGAAACAGAGGGACTGGTGCATGGCCCTGCAGCTCTGTCAGCAGCCTGACAATGGCTAGGCCCCCTGTCCTCCCACTGTCAGAACCTCTGCTTTCTGAGAAGAGCTTTAGATTTCCCTTCATTCTGTCCTCTGCATTTCTGGGTGAAATGCTCATCCCCATCCCTGAAGACAGCTAATGTTTGTTTTGCAGATGAAATGACTGTACATCTGGAAAATCTGATGGGATACAAGTTGGACATAGAAGTCTGATGTCAGAGATTCTATACCCCTTCGGTGTCCTGCATGTCTGAGCCATGTGTGAATCCTTCTTAAAAGGGATTGGGCTAAGCCTGCCCTTGGGCCTGGGCTGTGGGGGCCTGCCAGGGACTCTGCATTCCCCTCCAATCCAAGGACTGGGAATCCCCCACCTGGTTTTTGATTCCACTTGTCTCTGATCTTGCAGTTCTGGCAATCGGAGAATCACACGGTGGTTTGTAACACTTTCATTAACAGCAGCATGCTAACATATTGGAGAGAATAGAAGCAAAAAGATACATAGGAAAACAAGAACATTTTGGCCATGAGTTGGAATATTCTACACTTCTAAATTCTTGAAAAGAACAGACTCATATTTAAGTACTATTTTCCAGAAAACAAGACTTGTTCTTGGGGTCTTTTGAAGGAGCAGACAACAGACAGTATGAAAATAGGAGTCTAGCTGTGGACTGCCATTAAATAATCTTTTGCCTGTTTTTGAGATATTTATGTCCCTTTTTGAGGCAGGTTGGAATGCTTACCCTAAGCATAAAACTTTTTTTTTCTTTCCTTCTCAGTATGTTTTGAATGAATGCTTTCCAAAGAGCTAGTCTGGAAGCCGGGCATTTAGGAAAAATATTTTTCATCCTGAATCTTCTGATGAGTTCCCAAGTACAAGCTCCATATGCATGTGCAGTGACATTATATATAGAAATGAGAGATTGATTAGATTTATGATACTTTCTGAAATATTTCTGAAGCTTAGATTCCATTAATAACAAAGACTTTTGTACATAAAAATGCCATTTACCTCAAACACTACATGTGGTTGTACATCTGCTGTCTCTTACTTGGCTTTCCTGTTGGAGAAGTCAAGTCTGTCCCCGTCAGATGTGGGATGGGACACAGGCTGAAGGGATCCATTGGGATTGTTGGCAGCTGCTGCCATCGTTGGGAGCAGCTCAGCTTTTTCTTGGCTCCTCTTTCACTGCTCTCCCTGGAGCAGCCCTGGGCCTGCTCTCAAGTCAGCAGCTGGGGAGGGCAGCCCAAAGTGGGAACTGAGGGCTAGGGCTGTGAGCCAAGGTTATTTTTTCCTTTCAGTTGTCTTTGAGGGTAATAAGGCATCATTGCTTACTTGAGTGCTGAAGATTTTGTGCTGATGGATGAAATGTATTCCTGCCTTACTTCCTTCTATTCATTCATTAGCAAATATAATAATAACAGAAATCCAGCTTTTTGTAAAGGAAATAATTTTATCCTGAACAAGAGACATTCTTACAGAAAATATTACATATTAACAAGGAGGATTGACAATAGATTAATACTGGTCTCTTAATATATGTCAACATTATTCTGGATGTTTAAAGGGAAAAAATCCTACCCTTTCTCTCACAATAAGGATTTCTTTTCTTTTATTACACCCATCTGGAAAAGAATTGGGGAAGCTGAAATATAACTAATAACCTATTAAGATCTCAGCATGGCATTTCCTGGGTATTCAAAATGCCAGTGTTTGCTAAAAGGAATATTTTAATATTCTGCTATGCAAACAAGGTCATAATGTCATGCAAATTAACTTCCAGATTGGAGAGGTCTCCCATTCACACATTTGTTATGCTCCATTTTCATGGATGCTGATGACATCAAAGCTTTTAGTTAAACCCAATGTTTTAGTGCAATAGCTATGCATTGAAATGATCAGTGGGTAATATACCCCCCTAATCACATTGCTTACTGGCACATCAGCAAAATATGTCTCTTAATATGAATTTGAAGGCTGATGCCTATTGAAATTAATGGTGAAACTTTTGTTGGCTTGATAGTTGTCAAGACATTTTCAGTAGTAAATGTTACGTTGAAATGTCTTCTGAAATGAAAAAATACAGCGTGGTTGTAATATTGAGCAATAAAGCAGAAAATGCCTTCAATAGTGAACTTTGTTAATCAAGCTGCAGGGAAAAGAATTGAATATGAAATAAATTATGGATGGCTTTTTTCCCCTTTTTTTATTTTCCTAATGCCACATATGATAACAACTTTAGGAATAGGAGAGCAGCAGCTGTTGTTGAGGGTTCTGTGGAGGCTTTGGTAAGAGCTGTGTGATTCTTCCACACCACCTTTTTGCCAGAAGTCATGAAAACCATGCTGCTGCAGTGAAGAGTAAATGAAACTTCAAAATTTTGTGAGATGCTAGTGAGTTGTGTGAATTTGTGTAGGTCTCCTGTAAGCGAAGTGGAAAGTTTCTTAAAGAACAAATTTTAAAATGGTGATAATTATTAATCCCATATAGAAATTTCTGCTTCAGAAAGTAATTTTAGACCATTCTTATCAGTTGCTACCTGAACACATTGGACTTGGTGCATATGGAGGTACTTTAAAAGATGAGTATTTTATTTGAATTGGTTTTGTGACTTGGTGCTTCTCTGTTCCCTGATTTCTACCCTATCCCTGCCTGCTTTAACACATTTGAATTCAGAAAGAGGTACTGTTAATTGTTAAAAGAAATGTCACTAGAGCCCTTCTCATCAAAGAGTTTATAACAGGTTAACTCTGATTTAAGTGTTTGAAGGATGTCTGCACAAATGGACAAGTGTTACAGTTCAAGTTCTTTATCCAGATTATTTCTGCTCTGTTTTCCCAAACCCTGTACTGACCACATAGATTTCAATTGCTTTGGGAAATAATTATTCTTATGGGAAAGCATCCCACAGTGTTCCAACATCAAATTAAAAAAGTAAAACAAAATCAGATTTATGTACTACACAGAAGCTGCTGTGAAATTTGTTCTAAAAAATTATTTCAACAAATACTCAAATGCTTTCAAAATATCAGGTTATAATTCCTAATTTTTAGTGAACAAATGCAAATATTGAACAACTACATACATGCAGTTTTCTGCTTACTCTATTAAAAAGTTGGAAATTTAGATCTTTCTCATTCAGAGGTATTGGAAGTATTTGTGTAGAACTGGGCATCAAAACTGCTAACTTTATTAGTGAAAAGGTTTCAAAATGACAGATTTGTTCCTTTGTTCCAAGTCTTAGCCCTTGTTCTGAAATTCTGGCTAGGACTGGACAATACCAGCTTTGGTGAGAAAAGCATTATGAAGTGTGTATTGTACAAACCCAAACTGTTGCCTGAGTTCACCACAAAGAACAAGAATCCTGTTGTAATGTTCAAAGAAAGAGATCTTTGGAACTAATTCTTTGTCTGGTAACTTTATCATACAGCACCATTAAACAAACCCAAACAGTTTCTATTGCTGATGGTTTGCACAAACTCTCAGCTTTTGATTAAGAAAAAAAATGTTCCTAGAAATTGTAATGGTCTAGCGTTCAACAAATGCTTTATTCCCTCTGTACTAGATGCATGATGGCAATAAAAGTTTAAAGCAACTTACTTTACAAAGTTAAAATGAAAGTTTCTCACATCAAGGGAATCACTGTAATTATTGTACTGAGGACCCACTGGCAGGACATGAATTTCTTTCAAGCTCCAATTATGAAAATCTTACAAAATTTAGAGGCTAGCAAAATGGCCTCCTATTTTGTCTAGAATGGAGCTATGAAAGCAGAAGACTTTGTAACATCTAAAGAGGAAAAATACAAAGAATGCATAGAATTCAGCAAAAGTTATAGGTTTGTAAATAAGATTTAGTAAGTAAAATAATGAAGATAAGTACTGCATTGAGCCTCTCTGGTTTTCACACCAAATTACTGCAAGGCTTCTCTTTCTTTGCCAAGTTCTTACCCGCTGTTTTCTTGTCACAGACTTTTATAGGGACAGTTAGGGTATAAATACATCTATTCTCATGGAAACAGAAATTGTCACTCATGAGACTCCTGTCTCTGTGTGGTCAAAAGTCTGGTGGGGAAAAAAAAGCTTATGAATTGTTTATTTATGAAGCTTTGGCATAGAAAGAATAAATTTTGAATACAGATGAAATAGGTTTAGAATATGGCAGAAATAGGTTTAAAATAGATTACGCTATTAGTGAAGTTTTGGCTGGGAGCTGCTTCTTGTGCCATGGCAGAAGGGCCCATCCCCTCGTGGCTGCTGCAGCTGGAGGAGGTGGAGCTGGATCCTCTGTGCCACACAGGGACACCCAGAGCATCCTCAAGGCACAAAGCCTTGCCAGGGCCTCAGGGGCAGTCAGGGTCCTGGGGAGGCACAGTTACACCCCTCCTGTTGGCTGACTCCAAGGTAGCACTCTGGGGATCTCTTCAGTGGTGCCAAATCCTTGGTTATTTTGTAGCAGGGTGCTCCAGAATCTCCCTTTAGGTGCCTCATCTTCTCTGTGAATGAAGTGCTTGATGCCAGACTACCAATATCAAAACCTGTTTGTATTGATAGGTGGGAGGAGCTGCTGAGCTCCCTCCTTGCATTTCCAGCTCCAGCAGGTCACCAAAATACTTCCAGGTTTCTGCAAATTATCAAACTCTAGACATTCCAAGGAGATAGTGATGGTTTAGGCTTGCCAGAGCAGCCAGTCACAGGCCCTGAGAGGGGTTTCTAAAACTTCAGTGTGACAAACAGAGCACACTGTGCTCTTTACAGCAAGTAACAGGAGTCCTTGGCTCCCAAAGTTTCTCTACCAGTCTCTTCACTCTTTCAGTTTCTAAATCCTGCCCCCTTTTGATATCCTCGTCCCTTCCAAAACTTAATCTAAGCAAGGCAGGTGATTCATTTTATGGTTACAAGGCAGGAAATTTTTGACATTGAACCTATAAAGAGTGTGCTGTGAATAGATCCCCAGCATGTATGCAGTTGCATGGGAATTGTATTTAGTCAGCAATCCTCAGGGAAGGTTCCTACAGTAGTGAGCACCAAGAAAACAATCAGCAGCCCCTGGAAGCTGCTGACAGGGCATTACTTCAGAGAGAGCTGGGCTGGGGGAGAGATGGAAAGGTTAAATGAAGGTGGAAAGGTCAGGGGAGTTGCACTACAACTTGGTGCTCAGACCAGCTTATTATTGCAAGCCAGCATGGGAGGATGTATTTAACAGAGGGTTCAGAATATTATGGCTAGTGTGCTGTCTTCTGGATAATGCAACTCAATTCCCCTTTCCCCAGGTCTTTTTTCATTATCTGAATGGAATCCTTAGGGTTACATCCTGAGAAACACTCTTTGCCTTGACTTAGAATTCCTGAGAGTGAAGCATCTCTTGCCAGGCAATTTTCAACTCCTGCTGGAGCAGACAGAGTTGTTTATCTGCTTTTTACTTTTCAAATGGTTAATGATAATGAACTGTAATTGAGAATTGCTTTGGGCTCATTAATATGCATGTTGTCATCCATTTATCTCCCTGTTTCCTTTGAAATCACCTTCTCAAGGGTTTGAAATGATGTTTAGTATTCATTTTTTCTTCCTGCCTTCCTGTTAATATTCACAGGTTTTTATTTCTGCCCTTTTATAGAACTGCATTCTTCTAAATCTTTTTCTGTGTAAGTTTCTGATTCTCTTTTTTTCTTTTTTCACTGTTTTTGTAGGTTTCTTGATTTCTAACCACTCTATTCTAGGTTTTTGAATGTATCTCCAGTATACAAATATGAGTAGAAAAAGCTTCCCAAACTAAAACATTCAGGTATAGCTGGCTTGTTATTTAAATCTACTGCTGCTGTCTTATGGATACTACTGAAAAGAAGATGTCATTATTCTAACTTTTATTTTGTCTTGAGCAAAAACCAATTATGGAGTAAAAATGTATCTGCGCGAGTGTTCTGGGTTTTGGTTTTATTTTGTGTTCAAGCAATAGTGCTTTGCTATTGCTGCATACAAATGAACTTCTGGAGACTCTTTCTTACCCGTTCCTGGTGTCTCTCTGCTTCCCAGCCTGTTGGAAGCACGGGTTTACACTGAATTATCCTGGTGTAGCCTGGACCTGCATGGTTCATCACCTCCCTGATTCTGTATGAGTTAATGAGTCAGCACTCAGGCTGTGCACCTTTGAAGAACAGAACACTGAGTACTGCTGGAATGTTGTAGGGTGCAGGTTGCTCACACTGCCTCCTTTGTCATCTCACCCCCACATCCTTGCTTGGTGCATCCTGAGGATCATCCCTTGGACCCACCCTGGGTTCATTTTTAAAGCTTCTTCATCTTCTCTACTTCCACGAATAGCAAATCTACTTTCTGAAGCAATGCTCAAAGAAAATGGGAAATGTGAGCTCAGCTCTGAAAGCCTCATTAGTGTGTTTCAATCTGAGTGATCCCACATGAAAGAGTAAGAGGACTGTATCATTAGTAAGAGAAATAAATTTTGTTCATGATCATTCACAGTTAAATGGAGAGCTGAAAATAATAACAGATGAAAACTAATATGAAATTGTGTTTATTCTAGTTCTATTCATTCTAATTTTAGCCAGCCTTATGAGGGTACTTTTCAAACATCAGATTTGGAAGAGATACTCTCATCTTTAAGAAAGCCAACAAAATATACATAAAGCAACAGCAAAACAATCCTGAATATCTGTAACTATTTTTATTTTACATTGGTGCTTGTTCCCTGAAAGAAGAGTTTAGCTCTATGGTTTTAATGACAGCACTTCATTGTCAGCTCTCCTCCCTTGGCAACACAGCTCCAAACATCAACAGTGAGAGCTTGAAAACCTGCTTCTGAGAGCTTCTGACAGGCACAACTCCAAAGATGGATTTGACTGTACATTCTCCTGATTTAAAGGGGGGGGGGGGGATCATTCAGAAATATTAAGTCCTTATTTAATGACTCCCACCTCACTTTTCTTAACAGGGATCCTTCCACTTTTTGTTCATGTTCGCATTGCTCACAATGTTCACATTCTCATTCTGGCCTGCTACCTGTCACCAGGATGCTGGCAGAAAGAGTTATTTGCTTTCCTTTTGGGTTTTATTTGCCCAAGATTCCATCCTAAAGGTTTTCCTTTACTTGAGAACCTGCTTTTTAAAAAATACTTATTTTAAAGGGGCAATTTTAGGTAACTTATTACTGTGTAATACAGAATTTTATTCCAGATGAGGTCTTTTTGGAATGACCAACTGAGAATTTTAGGATGCCATTGAGTGAGTCTGAAAGCAGTATGAAAACTCAGAAGGTTTGCTGAAGCTGCCTAAGTCTTTGTTGTCACACCTTTCTACTTTATATTTGTATGAAGTATTTTACAGTCCAAAACTGCAATAAGGGGAATTAGTGCACTGTATTTTGGTGGAGAGTATTTGTGCTGTGAGTACCAAAGCCAGCTGTTACAGGTTCTACTCTGAGTACCCAGTTGTGTGCCTTGCAGTGCTGTCAGACACAAGTTGCTGAGCAGTGCAGAACACTTTGAAATCTCCATCCAGGTGTGTTTGTGGCCAGTGATGGCCACAGGGCTGCTCTGGCACACCTCCAATGAATAAATAAAGTTCCCTAGGTTCCTGGATTCATGAACTCTTCTCTGAAGTGTCTCAAAGACAAAATCTGATTGCTGTGACCTATAAAGCAAACATTTATATGCACCATGGAATGTTGCCTTTGGCTTCAAATACTTCCTCATGTCATTTCTTTGTATTACAACACTGCTGAGTTTCTTTGCATCAAATTACTTGGTCATTACTCTTGTCATTACTTTGGTTAGAGGTTGAGAATTGTTTGACTATTGTTTCTGGTACGTGATGCTGATTCCACGTGTGCCTTAGTAAGTAAAACTTGTAGTTGCGCCAATTTTCTCTGCTTTCCCAAGTGGAAAATAAGCAGGAGAGTGCAATGGCATAATTAGAAAATATACATTTGTCTCTTCCCCCACTGGTCAGAAGGCAGCTTTGCCACCATGGCTCTTGCAGGTGGAAGAGCAGATGTTTCATAGCTGACATCCCTGCTGCCCCTCAGCCAGCTGGCAGGAGAGGGCCATCATTGCCTCCCACTTGAGTTCACAGATGTCCCGAGACATCTTTACACAGAGGGGGATCAAACTGTGCCAAGCTCAGCACTGCTGCTCAGTCCAACGGGGGAGTTGTGTGTCTGTGAGCTCGTGGTGCTGCGCTGATAAAAAAGCTGAGATCTGTGTCTGGGAAGTCACATGGAATGTGTCAGAGACTCAAACATGCAGAGATATGGATTGTGATTCCTGGAACTCCCATGGAGACTGTTTTTCACTCACAAAACACCGAGGAGACAGTGTTAATGTCAGCTCTCACGTTCCTGCTGCCTAAGTGCTCCTTCTCAGCCTTCAGCAGCCTTGTGCAGGGCAATGTCCCACAGGGATACTGTCCCTGCTGTTCAACTGCCTCAGTTAGACACCCTGTCCAGCTTCTGGGGTGGGGAGAAAAGGAGGAACAAAAAATTTATAAGAAATTTCAGAAGAGAAGAGGAGCAAGCTTGGAAACATTTCATCCAGTACAGGGCAAAAAGCAGCAAAATATGTCACCTCTATGCAAATTCAAATTAGAGCAGCCAGGTCATGTACATGAAATCTTGGTTTTGATAGGTAATTCCCATTTCTAGCAGCGCTGCTGGGGGGAGCTCTGCTGTGATCCCTTGGGGCAGGAGTGTCAGAGAGCCTTTGCCCTGGCTGAGGAGCTGGGACATCTCCCACAGCAGGTACCAAATGCTGCACTGCTCCAAGATGGCACTTCTGGAGTTCCTCATGCCTCCTAAAGGAAATCTGCATTTATGTGACTAGGAACAGAAAGGATTCTAAAAAAATATCCTTTCAACTATTACAGGGTGAAGGAATCCCAGAGCAAGTCATTCTCCTTTCTTTTTATCCACTCCCAAGCTACTAAGCACTGCAATGATGTTTATCTAATAACTCCATTCTCCTTGAGGCATATTTTCTATTAATAGTAATTATCTGTGACTTATAATTTGTCTTGAATTCTCCTTACTAGTGAAGCACTTGAACTGATTATGTACTCCCACTATTAGAATAAAAAATGATGTGACTGCATTCTTAATAACAGCTGCATATAAGTGTGTGCATAAAAATATCATATCTTCTGAAAGTGAGAGGTGTTTCTACCCACAGTGAGGTGGATGAATGTTCACCAATTGCAGAATAAGTGGGATGAAGAGGCTCCTGACATTCTCTTTAACAAGATAAAATGTCTCCTGACATTGACTTGCATGATTTAGAATACTCAAATAATTCTTAGTGTATTTATATATTGTGGAAACTCGGAGAGCAATGATGGGTTGGTGCTAATTGGGAATTTTTGGTGAAATAAACATAAGAAGGCACAGACCCTGATTTGAAGAGTTTACAGTGTATGTAGGGGATACAGGAATCATTACTGCGAGGATTTCCCAGATGTAAATTCCAGAGAAATCATTAATTTCTCAAGGTCATATGTGAGACTTCTGACTGCATCAGCAAAGAAATTGAAATGTCCTCAATACTATTTAGTGCATTTACTGGAAACTTCACTATCTAACTGCTGTCCTTTGGGATGAAAATTGGGCCCACACTGCTACACCTGAGTCTGTGGCTGAGAAAATTGTGTGTTAGCTCTTCACTTCTTTGAATGATGGAGCAAATCCACCTCTTGGATAGGTGAGTGCTATCCTTTGCCTCCTTAAAATCAGAATTCAGCTTTTGCTGAATACACAAAAGAGGGTTGGAAAATTCCAGCTAAAAGAAGAGCAGGTGGCCTTTACTTTTCTGCAGATGTTTTGTTTTGCAATGGGACAACCCTTGGAGGTCCTTGTATGGTTATTGTGAGCCTATTGGTAACTATAAAATGTGCCACAGAGGAGGGAAGTGATGAATTGTCATTTCTTTTCTGTCTTGACTCATCAGACCTTGGGAAATTACATTGAGATCTGTAATTTTGAAAGTCTTATGTCATCTGAGGTGTACACACAACCTTAACCTAAATCATTAAGTATTAGAATTTTCCAGTGCATAGGATGCTGACTGTCATGTGATGGCTGGTTACCCTGCCATCTTTGTTTTCTCATCAGCTAAAAAAACTTACAGAACCCCAAAAACCACACAAATGAAAAACCAAACAAAACCTCCACCACATTTGCATTCACCTCACAGGAATGATGTAAAATTAAGTAGTTTATCTTGAAAAGTCCTCTGAAAAAAATCTATTACTAAAAATAATTATGTTGTAAAACAGGACAAGACTAAAATACTGTGGACTTTTTGAAATGATGGCTCTTTAAAAGATACTAGGGAAAATTGTCAGGTCCTTTGGACACAAATGTTTAAAGTTTTATGTTCAGAAAGCCCCTTGTTTCCAAAATGGATACTAATTTGCATTTCTTCATCCTATTTATAGACATAATCAATGCCTTTTTTCCAAAGGATGTTGCTTATTCTTATTCATTGCAGCTACAGGTGTGGCAGTGGTAGAAGAAAATTGTCAATATTTGGATGTGCTGACTGGGTGAGGGGTGAACAATGCAGGCCTATTTGAATATCAATAGGTGTAGAATTCCCATGGGCAGAGAATTCAGTGATGTTGAGCCCACCCAGCAAATTAAACAATAAACATGAATCTGCATTTAACTGTCTTGAACAGATGTTCATCAGCACAATGTGGTTTTTTTCTTATTTTAATCAAGAAGCACAGAACAAACATTAGTTTATTGGCTTGGGGGGAAGCAGGGGGGTATGTAAATCCATGCTAAGACTACAACCATTAAAAAGGTAGAGACCAAAAATCAGAGAACTCTTCCATTTTCTTTTGAAACAAGCAGCCAGTAGAATCTCAATTGCAAAGCAAACAGTTATGTTTCATTTTGTTAGAGTAAATAATTCACAACTGAAGGTGAACTCCTATGACCAGTAGCTGCTGCATTTGGTGCTACCTGTCATTACAATATGTTCAAATTACTGTTGTATTTAATACATACATTTAATACATAATCTTGCATGGAACATTAAATTCACATTAACAGTTTTATCTTAAAAATGTTTAATACAAATGCAGGTTTTTAGAATTACATAATGAAAGCTGCATCTGGTGGAAGTAAATCAGATGATGAGAGATTATAATTAAAAGGAATTCAACGACATGCAGAATTTAGTTTTGAAAACTCTCCCAATTCCTTCTTGTGCTTTTGGAATCAAGTCAGTGAGCTATACAACCAGTGTCTTCCAACACTTCCATGTGGAGTTCTCATGCTCCATGCAAATAAATGAGGGGGACTTGACATTGCTGAAGCCTATGGAAAATCCCCTATTTTAAGGGCCCCTATTTTATGTTACATTAAATGTAAAAATTTATTTATCAACATACAAATTAAATTTGCTTCTTCTAACCCTTGAAAAATTCAGTGGTAAAGTCTCAGAAGCGCTGAATGGAGCCAGCAGAGAGATGCTCTACACTCAACCCTCAGGCTTTGCATGTCTTTGCTAGCAATAGTACTGAGAACTTTTAATAAGGCCATGAAGTGAATATTTCTGTGAAAGGTATGTTTATATATGAGTTTCCATAATTGTCTTCTCATATTAACAAGTACCACTATCAATTTCTCTATTTAGCAAAATGAGTGAAGCCCCTGAGCTCTGTGTACAGTTTTCTGTTAATTAAAGCAGGGCTTTGATACCAGCTTTTGGCTGCTAGTAGGCAACTGCAAATTTTGCACAATTTGCAAGGAAGTAATGAGATGGAAATGTAAGACCAACAAGCCTAAAGCAGGAACACTGTTCCCTTCACAAAAACCTGTAAAGTTTAGTAACCTGAATTGCTTGAGAATTATTTTCCCAAATAGCATTTCTTTGGCTTGGAAGTTTGAATATGGGCTGATTGTATATATATATATATATGCTGTATTTTGTACCTTTTTTTCTTTCTTCTCATTCCAAATAGCAGAACAATGCTGCCAAGAGGGTTTTCATGGTCAGTTTAGGATTATCGTAGAGTTCATTGCCTGCTCCATTCCTGCAGTGGTAGGGAATGTCACCCTACAGAAACATTAAATGAGATGGCAAAATGAGAGGTTATTCTCTAATGCCAGTGATCAGACTTTCATGAATTTGACCTATTTGGGTTTGGTGGTTTTGAATTTTGTTGGACTTGTTTCTTTGTTTTCATTTTGTGTATGTGATGCTGCCCTCATCCTCCCCCCATTTTCTGCCTCTTCTTGGCCTTATACTCAAGCAAAACTTAGAAATTACTGTGAAAATACTCTATTTTTACTGTGCCACTTGACAGTTACGCTTAGAGGTAAAGAAATAAAAGGCAATAATAATAATAATGGCTGCAGGAAATTAAATTTTTTGCCAGTTTATTAGCATTGGAGGGACATTTCAGGTGTACCTAAACAGAAGCAGGAAAAACATGTGTCCAAAAAGCTTCACAATTTAAGTGATTTGACTACACATATATCTACATTTAGAAAGTATCACTACAAAGGCTATGTGGCAATTTAACAGGTTAAGAAGGAAAAGAAACTTTCTTTTTGTTATTAAATTAGACAGATTTACTTGCTAGAACTGTTTTTACTTAGTAATGAGCTGCAGGTTTAAGCTGTCATGGTACTAATATTTTAACTAGGATAACAAACCCAGCTTGAAGAGCTGATAGCAGGTAGGTCAGCAGGTAGCTGATAGATGAGACACAAAACTGCTTTCTCTACAATGACAAATACATCTAAAGGGTCAAGCAGTTAGGTTAACAAATGTGCAAAATGGATGCCAAGTAGATAGAAACAAGCTGTAAAAGACACTTTAAAGAAATGTTTCCTCAGACCTTCCTCAAAGTGACATTTGCAGCCAGAGATTTACCCAAGGCACTTTCTGAAGTGAACCACTTTGCTCTTAGCAGTAGAAAAATGACAACTCCATTTTAAAATTTCTCTAAATATTTCCAGAGAGAAAATACTGGTCATAAAGAGACCAAGCAAAGTTAATGGGTGTTATTTAGTCCCAGTTTATCTCAATCTGATCTGATAGCAGGCTGGGAGCCGAACTAGACTGAAAATCAGATGCTTAGTGCTGAACTTTTGACTCCTCAATGCTTCATGATGTACTTGAATACATTTTTATATCCTGCATTACATAACATACAACCACAGCAATAAAACAAGATAGCCCCGGTGTATTTAAAATCTACAAATATTTTTCTGACAATCTTGTAAGAAATCAGGTAGGATTTTTTTTTCAGTAAAAAATGTTAGGCATTCAATTTTTTTATCAGTTTTGAAAAGCACCTCCCAGCTCTCTTCTCCTCTACCTGCTCACCTCCTATTAGTCTACACTTTTTGAATAGATAATATTTAGAAAAATGCTACTGGAGAGTTTAATTGCAATTGTTAATCCATCTGTTGCATGACAAGATGTTTTAGAGGCCTCTCAGCATGTTTGCCTGTTATAGTTTTCTGACTGGAGACATTTAAATTCTACATTTTCTGCATAATTACTTTGTCATGAGATTAATTAATCTGTGCATTCACTGGCACATACATACAACTCTTGCATTATTCTATTACTTAAGTGCAGCAACTCAATAAGATATTGACCTCTGAAACACTGTCTGGGTTCCAGCAAACCCTGGCATTCCTGTTCATAAACCAGCATTATGGGCACTTAATTGCATACACTGAAACACCAGATGAACATAAGTGTGTCTACAAGTTACATAAAATTCTATAAATGACAGGGACCTCATAAGCCTTTCAATCAAAACATTTAATAGTGAAAGGTAGAAAGGAACTCTTGAAGAAACTATTATGGAAAAGTAGCTTTGAGTCATTTGTAAAATGTTTTTAAGTATTAAATTGATGGGAGTCTAGTACAAGGTTTTGTAACAGTGAATTAATATTGATTTACTATAAATATCTGTATTGGATGCAATTGTGAAGGGACTTTCACAGAGGGTTTTCTTTCTGTAAAAAGATATGCATTGGACAGGTACTTGTTTGGAATTTTGGGATTTGTAAGTGGCCTTGGCCTATTTCATGAAAACTTCAAATATCTCCCCTCTTTTAAGTTGCCTCTCTCCTATTTAGAACTTGCTTAAAGGACTGTAAGAAGATGAAAACTGAGGGGGTGTGGTGCTAATGAAGAAAAGCTCACTGGCAATATCAGAGGTGCCATTTCCTACAGTTTGTAGCAGCAGATAATTCATGTTTTAGCAGTTTAGTTGTGATAGAGATTAACCATATGATGCTAATTTTTTTTCTATATTGTATGTTTCATAAAAATTAAGGGCTCATGTCACTTTGCTCAAGGAAAGTAATGCTGTAATTAAATAGAAACAGAGATAATCTGTCTTTTCCTAAGCCTTTCATTCTAAGGTGGGCATAAACCACTGTTTATGTGACAAATATGTACTATTAAAACCATGTTGGTAGCCTTGGGTGTGAACTGGCATTCAATTAGTGGTAAGGTAATGAAAGGTCTGTTTAAGATCTCAAATTGCTCTTAATTTGGCCTTTCCCAGTATATGTACCTTCATGTTTTTGCAAAAACACAGCATTTAGAATAACAGAATGATTTGACTGAATTGTGTACCCAAAAAGGACTATGGGATTTAGGGTGATCAGTTGTCTGCCCTTAGCTACATAACTGGCATCATATTTTGCAATGCTTCCTTTCTGTCTGTTAAATAGCTATCAGGAGATGTGCTAGTCCAGCTTCCTTGTGGGAAGGCATTTATGACAATCTAACCAGAGTACACTGTCCTTAAAATGAACATAGCACATTGAATTAAAAAATAATACAGTCCCAAATTATTTGGTTTATAAAAATAAAAGGCACACTAAAACTACTTAGGGGATATTATTCCACTATTTCTAGAGCTGGTTCAGCAGTAATAAATAAACATTCATGAATAATGTATTCAGCAGTTGACAAAAATGTCAGAAAGCAGTGATTTGTATTACTCAGCCACACGTACAAAGACTATAACGTGAAAAAAGAGATGAAGTAGTTGTACAAAGCAAGTTTGGGCTTTTGGCATTCTGAAAGTCTTCATACTTTGGAAGAAAATTCTTGAGTGCTGTTTTAGATAATGAGAATGAGATTGTGGGAACCACACTGGGCAGAAATGAGGAAGGAATGCTGAGACTGACTGCCGTGGCCTTGAGTGGATGTTAGTGGGTGACGGGACAGCCTTGTCATAAAAGCCACAGCAATTCCTATTCCATACACCTCAATGGGTTACAATGGAGTTTGCTGTTCTTTTCATCATTTTTATTGGAATGAAGTGGAAAGCAAACAAACAAAATCTAAAACTGCTGTGAACTTCAGTAAGCAAGGTATCTGTGAACCAGTTGGTTTTACAGAACTGGAGCTATCCTGGACACCTTGTAAGACAAAAAAAAACCTTTTTTTGGCAGACTCACACGGCTAGTTTGATGACTGAAATAGCTGAGGCTGCTTGATTTCACAGTTATGAGAGAATTACAGTCCCAGCTTATCCCAGCTAGCAGCAGCTCATCACCAATAATGAGGCATTTGGTCCCTGTCAGGGAGTGTCTGGAACAGAAGACCTTTGGCTGTCTAAATCAGGCAATAACCATTCTCTGGAATCAGGTCAGAACTCCTCACTGTTGTGCATGACTGTCCTCATCTCCTCCTCTTACCCATAGATTGGGCAGATTACATTCCTGGCACATTCGTGGTGCTTTGTTCATTCAGTTTGTGTCCTTTTCAAAGTCTCTTGACAACCCTTGACTGTATTTTGTCTCTGCATCTTGGCAAAGTCTGGTGTGGCTGCCATGATCCTCTTGGTCCATATGTGGGCTCTTCCTCTAGATGCCACTGCATTTTTATATGCATTTTGCTGCATTTTCACATGCATTTTTACATTTTTACATGGCTCTTCTGTGTGGGGATGGCATTGGGTGTTGAGAGTCCTGTCAATTTTCTTTGTTTCATCTTTGAATTTGCAGCAGGAACTGCTGTCTCAAATTAAAGGTGTTACACCCCTCTGAATTTCTTCATAATGAAAGGCATGCCATCCCAGGAGTAGTATTCTGGATGTCCTGCATATTATCAGGAATTCTGCTAAGAAGTGATCCTTGTACCATCATTAGGAACGAAGTAACTTCCTTGAATGTCACTTTGTTACTTTCCCAACTCTCTCGCCTCTGGGATAGATTATAGTTAACTAAATTCTGATTGATTTCTGGTGATATTGTTTTTCAATAGAAAATTGGTCTCTTCAAACAAAATTTTTGTTCACTAGTGATTGTTTTCAGGATTTTTTTAGTGAAAAATTATCCAGCATCTTTAGGGAAGGTGTGGTGGGGATGGGGATATACTTTGAATGCAAACCTAAAATATTTTAGCCAGAAGCATTAAAATGAACAAAAGAAAGAATTTTAATAACTAATGTTTTGATTTTAATAAAATCAACTTACATGAATACTGTGATTTAATCTGTGCTGATAAAATCTCACAGGGAGGGAAGGCAGGTTCTTTTCTCTGTCCAGTTCTACATTTAAGCTCTCTAGTTCAAGAACCACTTTTCCTGTGTGTTTGATCCTCAGCCCTTTTTTTCTCTTTCCCCTACTGGAGAATCCATCCAGCAGCCTTGGTGCAGTCCTGTCGTGCTGATCCAAACAGGTTTCACATGTGACTTCACAGAAATAAAAACATTACTCAGAATTCCTCCTAGACAGAAGGACCTGCATTTGTATTAAAAATGGCTTAAGAGGGAGTGACACATCTGTGGTGTCACTCCTGGCCACCACAGACTGACCTAACCTATCCAGTTTTCATTAAACTGCCTAGAAAAGAATGCAGAATAAAATGAGAACTGACAGAGGAAGGCTGTGCCCTGATCATTTCTGAGGAAATTTTTTACTGTCTCTAGAATGAAATGTTTTTCTTTGAAAGCAATGTCAAGCAGAGTTTTGCTGACTTGAGTGCTTTCTGCTTACCTTTGTTGATGCTAATTTTCATGTGACACCTTGGCTTCCATGGACAATGACATGTCAGCGCAAGAACACTTGGCAGCACGTGCTTGCACTGCACTCAGGTCCAAGTGTTATTACATTTCTGCTGCTCCAGTGATGTGAAGGAACTAGAAGGCTCCCTGTCCTTCAACACCATAAACAAAAGGCTCTTTGCTCCTTGTTCTCTCTGCAATCATGCAAAAATCTTTTCCATCTTCTCAGCTTTGAGGAAATGTTAGTGTGGCCAATAAAGAATATGGCTCAGATGGTAAATGAAAGTTTTAATTTGTTATTCTCAGTGTTCCTTTTCGGAGACCATCACAAAGGACATTTATTTGAATAATCTCAATGAGCAAACTCTCCTTTGCAAAAATATAGAGTAACAAAGTCCAGTTCTGCCTTCTCATTTTAGGACTAAAATCAGAACAGATTCCAATAACTCTTTTCCCATTAGCAGCTCCAGAAATTATTTTTTCCTTGCAAGGGTATCATGGGAGATGTTTTGAGATTGCTGCACCTTCAAATGGGACTTGCAGGGAGAAAAAGTCTTAGCTTGCACATCACTGACCTGGATATTTTCCTGGTGATTTCAGAACATTAAGGTGCTCACTTATAAAATTTGTGACTCCACAATCAGCCCACAAAGGAATGATACCTTGTGAGTGAATAAATTACTTTCCAATCTTAGAATAAGGCTTTCAGAGTCATGTGGATCTTAACTTGTAGTGCAGCTGAAATTAAAAGATCACTTAGCTTTGTTTGTTCTTTATTGGTCCTGAGTAAAGCACATTTACCTGGTGGTTTTAATTTATGTCAAGCACACAATAATACTCCTGTGACTACTCTATAATGAGCTGTTAATGAACGGATCTCAAACATAAAATGTGAATTTCTGCTATAAAATCTGCAGAAGAGAAGTACAAATAGGTTCACTCTATATAGAGCTTCTTATAAAGACTCTGTGTTTCTGTGGTGTTTCTGGCTTTTAAGTTCCTGCACCTATGAGGGCTTTTTCCCTTTGTTCACTGTATAATCTCCTCATGCTGGCTTCATAGGGCACATAAACAATGGCTTGGGTTTTTTGTTTTCTCTCTTTATAGAAAGTATTATAATGGGCATCCTTAATACAGCATTTAAGGATACATAAGGATACAGGACTCCAAATAAGCATGGAATTCTCTTTCTTACTTTACAGTTGTGGAGATGCTTTGGTTTCTTTGGATTCCTTCACTTCTCTTGGTAAAACTTTCTGCTTTATGACTCGCATCTCAAAGCATGGCTGAGTCTCATTTGTGCTTTGTCACCATCTTCTACTTCCAATACACTTTTCTAGGTTGCTGTGGGTTGTATCAAAGTGCTGCCTGGAAATGAGCTGCAGAGCTTCATCCTGAGTACACAAGCACCACTCCAGCACTGGCTGAGGGATGATTTTACTGAAGCAGTGATGCAGAACTCAACTGTTTACTTTTCAAGTCCCTACCCATTCTGACTGTGGATAAGGACTTTTTCCTTCCCAGATTTCTCCATAAAGCCAGGTGACAGATATCATTTATGCAGAGAATTGAAAGGCCTTGATTGATTACCAATTAGAGGAAAATCCTGCAAGAATGAATTCATTAGAGAAGGCAGATGAGGAATGCTGCTCTTGTCATGAACTGGAAGAGAACCAAGAATGTAATGAACTAAGCAATGACAAAGTCACCTCTGAATTTTATTTGCATATGAGAGAAAGGCCTGGAGTTTGTTACCTGACAGGTAGCATCAAAACATCAAAAGTACCCTTTATCAGGACATTCTCTTCACATTTATGGGGTTTAGGCAGCTCCTGTTTTAGCTGCTGGGGTGGACTACCCTTTGATCACACCAAGGCTGATCTAGTGTGCCATTGCATAATTTCTATGTCTTAAAACTGCTGGGTTCTCATTTGGCTTAAAAATTATGAAAAAAATAATGGGGGGGTAGAGCCCAGCTCAAGAATAATAAATATGTAATCAAAGGTTCTAATTTACTATTAAATAATTCTGTAATTTTGTTCATAGTTACGCTTTTTCTTGCACTTCCGATCAAGCAGAACATGCTAAAACTGAACATAAACTACATTTGGTCACTTTGTGTGGGCTGAAACCTTTTAATCAAGATCCATAGAAAGGGAAGTTGGTGTTGAGTAATGTGCATCAGAGTGCAATAGCTCCATGTAATTGCACAGCTCCTCCCCACAGTGCCCTCTTTCACACACAGGAATTCCCATCTTAGAGCATCTTAGCTTCTGCTCTTCCTATTGCAGTACAGTCAAAAATACTGGAGGAAACCCATATCCCTCAATTTCCTTTCAATTTCAGATATGAAAAGAAATATATATTATTTATTATGGTATTATTTATTTATTATTTATATTTTCTACAGAAATACATATGTATATATGCATACAGAAATATATACATATATGTATATAACCTTTTTCTATTTCTCTGCACTTTTACTGTCTTGCTTGGTTAATTAGTGTTTGACCATAACCAGGATTGTTAAGAAGTGACATTAATTGTAATTGCATTTATTCTAAGATATAGCTTGACATTATTAACAATATTGATTACACCTGTGTCTCTACAAAGTATGTAACAGGAAAAATATACATTCCCTTCCCACCATTCAAAAAGCTGAGGAGAACCAACCCTTCTCTGTCATATCCACAGAAAAAGCTCTTTGGGAAAAAAAAAAAAAGATAAGCAGAGCAGCCTTTGTTCTCATGTTGAAATGTGTTGTTAAACACAAAGAGCTACTAAAACAATTTTAAGATGCTGATACAGCTTCCTAATTGGGAAGTTACCACCATTTTACACACTGAAATACTACATTTCAAGGAAATAGTCACTGCTTAGTAACTCTCTGCATCTGCTGTTAAATTAGTATTCAGATTTCTTTTAAGCAAAGACCAGATACAAAATTTAGCTCCTTTAGCTTTTAAACATTTTCATATTGTGCATAAACCAGTTTTTAAATACTCTGGAAACTCTTACAGTTATTAATGTACTCAAAATAGAAATTAGTCAGTGAAGCAAGAGTGAGTATAGTTATTCTAAAAAATAACTTCTGGGTCCCTACTGCAGAATTTGCTTCTTTCAAAATAAGATGTATTTACAAATTATAAAATATTTGCCCAGTATCCATAGTTTAATTTTTTCTTACAACAGTATAAAAAGACTGAAAATAGGAAAATTTTTCACCACTTTAGTTTAAAAGAAAAATGTAGATAGAATTCCATGCACTTACAAATACATCCAAGTGCCAGCCTGCAGCTAGTCAGAAAAAGCAAATAGCAAATGTGGCATTTCTGTACAAACAATATTTATAATTGAGAAGAATCCTTACATTGTTCCATTTAAGCCCTTCAGAGTCAGAGAACAGGGTGTGCAAAAAGGATTCCCCATGATCACTCCAGCTACCACACTAGTAAAAGCTCTAGAAATAGGAGGAGGAAAACAGCTGGAGCAAGGCCTTCAAACAGTTAAAATGGTTACAGTAGCAATAAAAGAGTGATGACTTACTGGAATCAATTAGTCAGCCTGTAAGTATTTTCTCACAGGAATTAAGATGTTTGTGTAGAAAAAGCAAATGACCCTGAATCTCCTGAATCTGTGCATTATTTCATGTTTCTGGTTAATTTTATCTTACTGAAATTTTAAGATAGGACGGAATCCTTAATTTTTATTTAGCTTCATAGAAAACTTCTTTGTGTGCTTCTGACTCCTCCCAATGTCCATTACACCTGCAATAATTTAGTCTTGGGTTTGGTTTGATTAGGCATATGTTCCCTAACTACATTCCTGAGAAGGATCATGGAGATGAAGGGTGAATGAAGGAATTCTGTAACTGTGTTGACAGCAGCAAAATAGTATTACCTTTAAACTCTGAATGTGCTGGCAGTTCTTTGGCTCTAGAAAACATTTCCAGGGATTTTTCTACAGGCAATTCAGTAGAATCACCTGATAAAAAGCTGTTCCTTAACTAGTAATCAAGGCCTGCTTCCAGGAAGTTCCCTGGAGCTGGAGGCTTGCATTTATCCTGATGGGTACCTGCATCTTTATGTCTATTCAGCTTTGGACCTTGAAAACTCCCTGAAATTCCAGTCCTCCATTTCTAGATCCTGCCAAGAAATTGCTTGTTATTAGTCTGGTTGTACTTTAATGATGATTTTCAACAAAGAAAGTTCCACTGTGGTAACCAACCAGCTAAAGCACACAAAAAATAGCTTATATTTCCTTTTTTTCTTGTATCTCATTCTTTATAAGTGTCATCTCAAAGACGAAAATTAAATTAAAAATAATTAATTAATCCCTTATCTTTTATATGAAAAGGTTAAAACATCATGGAACTACAGCTCCTTTTCATAGGATTTCTATTCAACATTGTTTTGGGTCAATTTCAAGTCCTGGAAATCAGTACTACTCCTAAATTTTCACTGAAACTACGCCAAGTTATACCATTTCCGAATCAGCTGAGTTTAGCAATCCTTATTCTATTAAAAAACCCAAACCCTTTTATTGATGTTTCATATAAATGTAAACATTCGATTGTTTACAAATGTTTTAGAAGAAATGAACATTCTTTCCTTTGACAATAAAACAAATAATTTAACAAGAACTTCTGTAGTAGAATCATAGTACAAAATCTTAAGAAAATATTAATTAGATCCCTAAGAAGTTTGCAGCTCTTGATTTGTCCAGAGTTTGCATCCAGGTAATGTCCAATAAAAATATTCCCTGTTTGAAAACTGAGATCACCTGTGGACAGACAAATCCTTTGAAGTCTCTTCAATCCTCTGTGACCTTGAGTTATTTCCTTCCTGAGCTGTTCTTCAGTTGGACTGAGGGTCGTTTCGAAAATGCATTGCTGAAGGTTCAAAAAACTGGAAGAAAAGTTTAGAGGAGTTTAAGTTGTGGGTTGTTAACCACTGTTAACAGCAACTGAGTTAACCCACAAACCCATGTGATTTCTAACTCTCTCAGTGGACTCAAAATAGAACTGCACTACAAGGAGAATCCTCTTAGAATTTGATGCTCATTACCTGGATCATCAAAGCTCAGTTGTTAAGTATGTATGGCAATGATTGTTCTTCCTAACCTTTATTTTTCCACTGTTCAAACTGAAAAATGATGTAATGATATGCACTACAAGCTTTATGATACCAATGTACTGAAGCTAAATACTTTTCCTGCTCTTGTTTCTTTCTCTGCTCTTTTTTCTTCTCATCTGACATTATTAGCATCTTCGACTTATTATGTAACTCTTCTCCTGCCATCCTGCTATGTTCTCTGCATCCAAATAATATCCAGGACTCAGCAACTTTGGTCAATTGAGTGACTTTGTATCTTCCTGTGCTCCCAAACACAAAAGCTGCCTCTGCTTCTTTTTCTGGATTTATCATCAAAATTTTAACATCATCTCCTTATCTAGTTTGATCCAGTCCATTATTCCATGGTTTATTACATGAGAAACTGTAATATAATGTTACATCTAAAAATTAAGATAGATAAATTTAGAAATAAGTGCATAAGATGATGTGGTAGTGTGAGTTATATAGTAAAGGTAATGCAGCTCTTTAAAAGGGGACTCTTTGCACTCTAAATCAAGCAAATTTTGAAATAAACTAAGTGTGCAATTCACCTAGCAAGGTCACTGTCATAAATTAGTATTCAGCTCAAGGACTTAGGAAGATGTAAAATAGAAAACAAAGCCAAAATATGCTGTATGTCAAAATAAAAAAGCTAGAATATCTTTTCCCTCATTTGTCAGAAAGGTTTGCTCTTCATTTAAGTACTTTTCTATTTGTCTAATTTAGACAAATGTGTTTTTCATTAGTGTTTAGAGCGTCTTGTGGATGGCAGATATTCCTGTAGCCTACAGAAGAACATGAACCATAGAAATGTGCCTGTTCCATCTCCCATGTATAAATCATGGGGATGCTACATCCTCAAACATTCCACCTAATTTAATTCACCTTACATACAGAGTGATTAAGTCCTCTTAGAGTAACTCCAATGCTTTATTTTTTTCATAGTATAAACAGCTCAGTGCTATCACTATAATTAGCACCTGTCAGCATTAACTTATAAAACTTTTAAAAGAAAAAGGGGCTTGTCTTACAAGTATCTTACAGCATTTTCTGTGGTCTAAAAAGTACAATCAGTTATTTAGTACATTTTGTAGTCCTTTGGTTATATTAGGTTCCACCAATATACAGACTAACCAAATGCAGACAGAGAACTTTGCTAGTTTAATTTCTTTGTTTTGACCAATACAATTTTTGTTCTGCAATGATACTGCTACTCCCCAGTGCAAACCCATTTCAACTGAAATATCTTACGTATCAAATTGCACAGTGGATGACTGCTATTGAATAAGAATGTTTTCCCACTTGTTCCAATAGAGAATTGAACCCTTTATTTAAATATTAAGACTAGAAGATGAATGCCATCCCCATCCATGTAAAAAAAGCATTCAGGTGAATTACCTAATTTTAATCTGGAATTTTTTTTCTCTTTTTTTTTTTTTTTTTTCAGAGAATGGTGCTGGTTTTGATTTTAAATATAGAAAAATATTAATTGTGTAATGAAAGTTTGCTACTAAGCTTCCTGGTTTGCAAAGCTTAATTTGGTGCAATATGTATGGAAGTATAACTAGAGTTCAGTCTAAGATACTTTTGCCATCTGTCCAATCCTGGCTGCCCTCCCTGTGAGAGTGGTGAGGCCCTGGCCCAGGTTACTCAGAGAAGCTGTGGATGCTTCATCCCTGGAAGTTTTCAGGACCAGATTGTATTGGACTTGGAACAACTTGGTCTATGGAAAGGGTCCCTGCCATGTCAGGGATGTGGAATTCTATGATCTTCAAGCTCCCCTCCAATCCAAACCAGTCTATGATGATGACATTCAAATGTTTAAAGGTGCACATTTTATTAAAAACACCTTCTTCTTTATACAAACTTCCAAATCAAAAAATGTGTGTGTAATTTACATACTCTTAGTTTACATGTATAGTAAGAGGAAAGGTGATTAACCTGAAGAGAAAATTATTAATGGCAGGGGGAAAAGTTATCCAAGGAGCACTTTGAAAAGTAGTCAGTCCCCAAAAGTTCTTATAAATCTTATGAGAGACCATACACAAAAATGACTTTTTTCATTTCTGTAACACATTATCTAAGCCAAAGAAAATTGCTTAGCAGTGTATTGAACTCATACAAAACAGCTTAGAAAAGAGCTCCTCCATTCATGCAACTCTGTGTCATTACACTAACAAGGCTGCTCCTTCCAGCTGAGGCTCTGAATCCAGAACATGAAGTAAAAAACTGTTCTTGCTCCTCCTTCAAAGTAAAAGGCAGAGTCTGGCCAGAAAATAATGATAGGAGTTGAAAATGACCTTTGATTCCAGTGCTAATAACCTGCTTTTACAAACAGGGTGATGAAATGCCTGATTCATTCTCTCTGTACCTCCAAAGACAGTAGGTAGCTGTTTGGTTTAAACACATGAATTGCTGAATGATCTTCTGTGCTCCAAACTGCACTAATAAAAATCCTAGAAAGCTGCAGTACAAGAACTGGTGTACTGGAAATTTGTTTATTTTAAAAAATTAATTAAGATATTTTTCCTCTTTCTTTTTTTTTAAAGAAAAGTCCCGTGAACTCAAAAAAGTAACTTAAAAAAGCTAATATACCTGAAATACTGCACAAAATGCACTTTTTAAATTGAATAAGCTGAACAATACTGTAACAACATTAAATCTGTTGGACCTGTGGGAGCCAAAGATTAAGTTTAACTGCCCTTGAAGCACTCCATGCTTTGTTCACCCAACATTTGTATCTCCTCTCTTTGGAATTAAAAGCTTACATATTTTTAATGTATTTTTTAAAGCAAAAAGAATCCGGGTTGTTGAAAGTAAAAACTGGTGATACAATGTTTGAATTAGAAACCTAGCAGTGTATATCACAGTTATTTTTAGTTATAACTGAGTACACAAATGCAGAAATGTAATTTAGGAAGAAGAGCTTGGTCAAAATTTACACAATTTTTAAAATTCTTCATAATTCAAAACACCCCAGCTGTCAATACTGTTCTCTTTTCTCAGCCTTGCTGCTGGATTTCTGTTATTCTGTAATGCTACTACAGAACATCATTTCTGAGCTTCTGAGCATGTTTGTGAGCTTGCACAGTAGCATTTAAAAATATTTATAGTCAGCACTTAGTCCTAGATTTTGGAAGTATTTTAAAAGCCTGGTTCTAATGCTATTATTAATATACGAGGTTTAGTGTAAATATTTCATCACCACCAAGGGAAATGGCAAGTACGTTCCAAATATTTCCAGATCCAGAATGTGAATGGTTTAATCACTGGAGTCTTGGCAAGCTGAGGAGCTGGCCTCTAAACAGAAGTTGTCATGATCAGACATGAGCTTTTTCAATAACTCCCTCCTCTGACTGAGATAAGTCATTTGCACACATAGTCAATATTTTAACAGCAGGATCAGTAACTCTGGCACAAATGCTAAATTTAGCACTGGGCAGGGTTGGAGTGTCCAGGAGCTGGCAGCTGTGACCTCTTGAGAGACATCTGCAGGAACATTTGTGGGAGACAGTGTCTCCTACCTTCCTGCCCTCACAATTCCATAGAAGCTGCTTGGCAGCACACTCCATCTCTGAGAGACAGCATTTTCCAGATCATACTGGTAGCAAAAATTGGAGTCTGCTAGAGCAGCAGCCTTCTAGCAGAGGTGAGGTGCCACCAATGAGCTGGTCAGCACTGTCTTGTTCCTTTGAACTGCAACATCTCTCGGCTGCCCACAAGATTTCCCTCCGCCTGCTTTACCTTTAATCTAGGAAATAAAGGTATGGCCTGATCCCCACTCATACCACATTTCCAGCCTCTGTTTTTATTGATATAGGGACTTTGTGCATTTGGTGCTATCTAAATACCATCATTATCTCTCTAGCTGTCCTAAATAAACTAAATGTACCAATCAAATTGACTGCAATGTACAGTGAGATCCAAAATTCTATGGCAACGAGGCAAATGAATATATTTTTTACCAAGGAAATAGGACACCATTAAGTTTCTTTAGAAAAAAAAAGAGAAAAAATAAAGATTTAAAGAATTAAGTTTAATGACTGATTACTGACTGATTATTCTAGACATGCTCAATTTTCAGGGCACATGTCGCTTCTGGACCTCAATGATATTGAAAGGTGTAATCACTCTGCCTGATTCAAACAAACTTAAGAAAAGATTTTTCAGCCTTATTTGCACAAGGCAGTATGATTTATATGAAAAAAACAGGAAAATGTATTGAAATGTACAAAACTAGGGACTCTTGATTCACAAATTTTATACTGCAGTTATTAATCTTTTATACTATATAACAAACTTTTTGGGGACACTTATGGTACTAGCTTCCTGAGAAAACCTTAGGATATTAAAGTTCTTATCTCTTTCACTTCCTTGCATCAACAGATATTTCTACCATTCCTCACAACAGGTTAAGAAATAGAAGATTTAAGACCAGTTTGTTTGCTGACAATGTCATCCTATGCTGTCTTACAGAGCATTTTCTGCTCAGTGCAGCATGAGTTAGAGAAGTGTTTCCATTTCCCCTCCTCAGCCTTTGTGCATTGTACTGAGTGCTACAGCTGGTTTTTTTGAGAAAATATTCTGGTATTACTCAGAAAGGACTGATGAACTGAGCTGCAACAGTAAATGAACAATTGAAATAATGCTGGCCAAGTAAATATATTACATATTATAGATGAGTATTCAGAAAATTTACTACTCACTTCCATAGTGTCTTTTGAAAGATAAACAACCCAGTACACCAGGTTGAATCCTGCAAATGCCACTGGAAAGAGGATCCTGGAATACTGGTCTATTTTACTTGCACCTCCAATAGCTGGTGGTTGTGGTGGGGCTGGTGGAGGAACAGGCAGAGGCTGACACTGGGATGCAGTATTTGATATTATGCTGGTTTCAGGAGACTGCTCTGCTTGAGATGCTATGGAGTTCACTCTCTTCTTCAGGTTAGAGTTCGAGTCAGAATGCTGGGAGAGAAAAAAAGCAGAGGGGAAAAAAAAGGTGATATTTGGATAGAGAGTCTTAGGTTTTGTGATCTTTAGGCTTCTCTCCACCTTTTAACTTAACTTTCTGATTTTATTGTTGCTTCTCTGCTATAGTGCAATCTCAGAAAATCACAAAAATAATGCATCTATACAGAAGGATATATACATTTATGGCCTAAAGCTTTGTTGCAAAGCCATGAAAGAATATGTGCTTTTCACATTGTGAACACTGTGATAAGTGGAAGTTCCAAGAGAGAAAAAGACAAGACAGAGCTAAAAGGGAAAGAAGGTAATGGTGTAGCTAAATTGCAGTAGGCTGGTATAACAGAAGTTTGTGTAGATATGGATCAAGATTAAACCAAACAGCAATATGGGCTGGCTCAGGTGCAATCATCCCTGACTGAACACATTGATGAGTTTGGTAAACACTGAATGGAGTTAAGCAGTCAGGCAAGAATTAGAAAACTTCTGCACAAAAGGCAATGGAGTAACTCTACAGCTACTGAAGACATGAATGCTGAATTGTCCTCTTTTTTTTTCCAGGATAAAATTTCATTTTTAAATATATCTCATAATTCCCACAGCACTGACATGCATACAACTGAAGAAAAATATACTTAGCTGTAATGGGACTATTTTTCTTTTCATTTACGATGAAATGAAACCAAATTACCCCCATGTTTTGTGCAGTATTTGCAGCCAGGTCCAATTACTCTTCAGGAAGCTGTATTAAAACTCTTCTGAAAATTCAGCCAGAACTCAGGGACGTGTAGAGCTTACCTCTCAGTTACTAGGCTCACATGTATAGTAATTTTGTACATCTGTTTTACTTGGGACCACGTTGCCATTATTTTATTTTCACAAGAGTAGAAGTGATAGAGTTCTTCCTTCCCGAAATGATTAGGAACAGGATCTGCCCCAGGCTCTAAGCCTGCTCTAATGGATATCAATTGCTCACTTTCACAGTAGTGTTAAACAGGAGGAAATATTCAAAAATCTTGCTGCTCCTGCCATATTCCAGGATGGCCATTTGTAGATGCATGGCAGAAGCTCTAAGATTCATCTAATACCTGAGAAAATGTAGAGGGACACCGACTTTGTTTGTTTGTTGTTTCTTTCGAGATGAAGTACTGTAGTGCCCTGTTAACATGGAGCTTAAGCCTAAATCTTTGTCCATAAAACTCATTTCCCTGATTATTGAGGAAAAATCTAGTGCACAAAATCACACAATGTACACAGATGTTCTTGGATTTGAACACAAAGATTTTTTGGTCAGCAGAACGAGATGACCAAATGACTGAAGCAGATGAGGGAAGTCTTGGACAATGTAAATAACTCCCAAAATAACAGCACATACATCTACAGTAAAATGGAAGACTAACATTGGAATGATTTTAAGGTAGAAAAATGCTATTAGATAGGCAATTTCCAAAGCCATTCATTGGGAGTGATTTAATGACAACCATTCACAGAAATGTAGCCTGCTGTCAGCATTTTTGGGATTTATCTTGCAGGATTTCTAAGCATGGGGACAGATTTTAGTCAATCAGATAAATGACTGAGTCACTAAAAGGAAAGGAAGCATTTTCTGAAATACATTTTCCCTCTTGTACTTGGGCCACAATTTCTAGATAACAGAGTAACCTAGCACAGCTGGTGTCTCCTGGGTGACTTAAAATAGTTGTAACAGGAATTATCCTTCCAGAAGTCATCGTTACTGTCAGAGAATCATAACAATTGACATTTCCACAACAGGATGCCAAGTTTTGTTCATGAATGAATGGACTGGTATCCAACTAAAATTAGGGAGAGATGGATTTCTCACAGCTGATTTTAGTCTAAACAAAAGATGAAGAGTTGAAGTAAGCTTTCCTTACTTCAAAAGGAAAAAGTTACTTTTTCTGTATGTATTTCCCTTACCTATTGCCCTTTCCTTCCCCTACAACCAATCACCACTTCCAATTTGCCCTCTATACATTATATGACTGGTCATGTTCTGAATGGGTATTAAAAAGCATTCCTGCTCTGTGCCTATCTGGAACACAGATGTTTCGTTTTGTATTTTGCAGTAACACAGCAAGCAACAGACAGATTTAAATGGAGGATGAGCTACAGATGTGTCACAGAAACAGAAAGAGGGTTATCCATGTCCACTTGCGCTAATCATAATAATAATAATCCCCCTCCCTGAACAGACTGGCTGGCTGAGCCTGCCTTCCTCTTTTCACTCCAGTTTTGTTCCATTTGCCTGCAGGCCCTGCTTTGAACAGAACTGCACAAGTTGTAAGGTATCTTGTTTTCTCAATCTTGTTTTTCGATTTCTGTGGAATAACTTGACCTTTTGTGGAGACTGTACGGTTCCTAAAAATACAAGTGCAAGGTGAATCTTAGCCTTTTTTATCTACATTATTCTGGTACAAGGCAGGTCAAAATCTACTCTGTATTATTCAAGCATGAATCAGGAATTACAGTGCTGAGATGATGGAGTTAATAGTAAGTAGAACAGATGCAGTGTATGGTCATTGCATGATGTTTAGTACTGAACACATTTAGAATGTGGAGGTAGGAAAAGCTTTGTCATCATTTGAATAAGCACTTGGAAAAGTGTAATCCTGGTCATTATTTTATTTATATTTATTAAATCTCATTCCTATAGAGGGAGGATTGCTAAAGTAGGAAGATTATCTCAATGTGATTTCATCTCAAGAAAAAACCCTGAGTAGTTCTTTTCACTGTCTTTAACAGTCCCGTGTCCCCATAACAGTGAGCTCAGGGTCAAATCTATTTTCTTCCAAATCCCTACTCAGGATATGGAATTCTAAGTCCAAATTTATCTCAGATGTGTAATGAGGATGTCTCTCAGTATGGGAGTTGTTTGTAGACCAGACTGCTGCCCCAGAACAACAACTCATATTTTTCATTGGAATTCACTGCTAAGCCAAGAACAGGAGGCAGTGAGGAGACCATATAATTCCTTATTACAGTTGTTCTGAACAGCAGCTACAGTAATTTGTCTACTGTATCTAGATTTAACTTCTCCTTTTGACGAAGATTACATACAATAACATCATGAAATGTTAACAAAACAGAGAAAATGGAAATGAATAGCCTATTTTGCATAGCTCCCAGAGCCAATCACTCAAGTAAGGACTGTTTTACAAGCAGCAAGAACAAGAAGCCTGAGGCACAGCACACTGTGTCATAAGGAAGTAATGGATTTTCTTAAGCTACTGAACCTTGATTCAGAGGTACTCTTGCACTCATGTGCAATGCTAGTCCCATCAGGCAATTAAACTTGCAGCTCTGTATGAGCAGGCAGTGACACAGAGCAGATTGCCAGCCCATTATTTAATGTGAGACACCATCACACTGCACTAGGCAGCACTGGTATGTAGATGGCCTGGAAGGTATAGTCTGCCTTCTTATTGAGCTTTTCCAGCCAAGCTATCTCATCCCCTGGAAAGCTCACAAAGCGCTCTCATCCTTTCTATAAGGCTCTGCTCTCTCACAACCCTCCTCAGTATCAGTAGAAGTTGCTTATACTCTGAATATCTCAGGAGGCTTTCACCAAATTTCTTGCCTTCCAGATCTAAAAAAATACAGCATACATAACCTTGGAGAAAATAAAATTCTTTGTCTGCTCTATCTGATTCTTTTGGTGCATGCTAACTGTGATTTATGAATGCACTTTGTTCTTATGTTTCTTTCCCTCAAGAAATTTCTGTAATTCCTATTTGTAGAATTCTCTTCTCTGTTGCTTTGTACTACAAATGCATATTCTCACTATCAGTTTAGTTTATGATCTAACAGTAACATGAGTCTTTTATATATGCAACCCAGACACTAACTTTAAAAAAATGAATATCTGTATGTCCTTCCTTGTCTCTCTTTTACTTGCATCCCTTTTTCCTGCTAGCAATGCAGTAAAAAGAGGTTCATGAGAATAAACTCTAAAAGTTTAGATAAAAATAGTGTGTTATTTCTTCTTTTCTTCATAATTTATTTGATTAAAGACACTGAACTTTCCTTATATCAAAACACAGACACACACAAACCAACCTAGAACAAGAGCTCAGTGTCTGTAAAAGGCAGAATGCCCAATTAAATATATAACATTTTTTGCCTCTGCTCATCAGAAGATACAGTTTGAGAAATTTCAACCATTACAGACGTAACAGCATGCTAGTGACTTGTCTCCCAAAAGGGGAGTTAAACATGGGTTAACTCCTACATCCACCAGTGTGATCTGCAAAACCTCCCCTTAGCTATTGAACAATCCATATGCAGCATCTTCCAGCAGAAAAACTCATTGCACTATGCAACATCATCTTTTGGCCATGTACTAAGAAACTTCCTTCACAACAGTCCTGTGCAGTTTCAGTATCCACCTCATGGCAGAGATTCATTATAAACCCTAATTTGGACACTTCTTTGAATGTCTCATCTGTGGAATCTGATTAAAATAAAGTCTACTGCAAATAATATGTAAATAGCTATAAACAGTGTCCTGCATAATCAGAAGCTGAATATACTTTAGAAGCCATTAATAGCCCTAGCTTCAGGCATCTCTAAAGGAATTTTAAATTACCTTTGCTAGAAACACCGAGAAGAAATATGCAGATCTGTTTTCATCATTTTTTACCCTAGTAAAAGGGTTAAATCACTTAGGTTAAATTGCTCACTTGGAGCAGGGGAAAACCATGTCCAAATACTTTCTTAACCTCCAGGAAATGAAATTCACTTCTTACAGAACATAGCCTAAACATCAGGTGAAGGTGAATAAGGGGAGAGGCTGTTACCTATTATTTGAGAGCTATTTTACTTTGCATGGAAAAATCTAAAGATGTATATAGGCAGGAAGCACAACTGAAAAATACTCAATGCCCATTGTATTGAAATTGCTGTCATATAAACCAGATATGCAGTAAGGAGAGCAGAGACTGGAACCCTGGTCATTCTCTTTTCAAATGGAATGAGCTATGGTAGAGTTTCTTCATAACATTTATCTGTAGCATGCCAGAAAAAACATAGAATTGGCACAGAGCCTCTCTGCTGTCAAAATATGTTTTTACATTAAACAGATTTAAATTTTCAAAGCCACATTTGGCTCTTAAATCCATCAGTGTCTGCCCATATGTTTTATTCCTATAATTAAATTTACTTTATTTTGTTCTCACTACCCTCCTGCAAAAAAATTGCTGGTATTATGCCTCAATGTTGTCAGTCAAGACCTTAAAGCATACAGCTTTTTTAGGATGATACTAAAGGGTGGTTGGTGATCCAGATAGAAGTACTCTGTTGCACCAGGATACTCATTAAACAGACTAAATATATTCCAACATAACTGTAGGGAACCAAATCCTCTGTACCAGTGACATACAGCTGTTCTGAAGCTGGCCAGGTTAAAGGAATAAAAATCCTTTCCTGCCCAAGCTGTGTTGTTTTGAAACACAAGGCTGGAGGGAGAACGAAGCTCTCCCAGAGGTATTTCACTTCTCTGTGCTGATTTCTGTTGAAACATGAGGTCTCTTAGAACATAACTGTGAGCAAGCTGTTTGAGGGTGGTAATCTTTTGTCTTTTACATGTAGCCTCTCACATGGAAAGGATGTCTTTTGATCCATGGGGTTACCCCCTGACCATCCCACAAAGCATTTCTGCAAATGGTGCGCTCCACACAGTATCACCAATTCCCTTCCCCTGCAACATCCAGGACTGGGATCTCCCTGGGAAAAGAAAGCCATCAAGAGGAAACAATGCAACTGATACAGAAAAGATGCATTTGAAATGGATTTAAAAGCTAAATGCCATCATGGTTTTGTATGTGCATGTATAAGATGTTTGGTTTTGACATGCTAAAGCCAGCTTGGCCACCGTGTGAGTAAGAACAGGTTTGTGTCAGGGTCCAGATGACTGCTCAGCTTGCTGCCCTCGCGTTCTGCAGTGGAACACCCATAGTTTTCTATTTCACACAGGGCTTGCCTGCAGCTGATGAAGAGAGCAAGCCAAATCCTGCTCTCAGTTAACTGAGGTAAATAGAGAGGCTTTCCTGGAGCCAGCCCAGGCCTGCTGGGCTCTCAGCTCTCTGCTGAGCACACAGGCACAGCCTCATCTCTTTTACTGACCCCACCACAGTTCAGTGGCTACAGCATTTTCTCCTACTTTGATTCTACACTAGAGCAGAATTTGGTGCTCTGACATATTTCTCTTCTGAGTGTACAGGTTTTTTCTCTACATTATAAAAACCTGTGTGAGAGACTTTAGTTTATTTAAATAAAGCAAAATTTTAAATAAAATTAACTAGACTGAAGGAGAAAGAAGGCTGCTTAATATTTTTTGTTTGTTTTTTTTTTAAAACATTTAATCTGGAATTTAAAAAAAATATATTCTGTAGATGTCTTGACTTTGGGCCCTCACTCTACCAGGAAACTGAGTATTATGCTGTGTACCTTAAAAATATCTGCCCTAGGACCAGTAACGTAGCTATACAAGCACAAGGCTCAGTGAGAATGACAATCCAGAGGAAATGGTCATACACATGCAATCAATCTCTGTTAAATACATTGTTAGCATTCAAATTAGACACTTCAGGTCTGTTTCATATGAAATTATACCACTGACTATATATATCTATGGATGTGCCAACATATAAAAGTTCCTTTCTCCTTATCTCTACCAAAGGAAAAAAAAAAAAAAAGGAATGAACAAAGAAAAGCTTCTTAAAATCTTTATCCTATAATCACTCCTTTTCCCAGAATGCCCTTCTGGAAGGGAACCTTTTAAATCCAATAGCTAATTCTTCTAGAAACCTTTTTGACTACATCATCTTGCCTTCAATTTTAAGTACCCTTTGTTTTTGTGATCTCACTGAGTTTGCTCTTTCTCTTAGTGCATTTCTCAATGACAACTGATCCTGGGAGAAAAACGTGGTGGAAGTACAGGGCTTGAAAATGGCTGTCTTGCTTTGAGCAAGATCAGGTCTGTAGAACTTTGTGGACATTGTGGGCTGTTTTAGAGACTGAGTTTACTTTGGGGCCTAAATGTTATGGGATTTACTACTCTTCTAAATCTGAATGCTATCAGCTAGATGTAAATAATTTTCTTGAGCAGCTTGTTGCAGGGTGATTCCTAGATGTGTATTTCATTCCTAGATGCTTTCTTTTTTTCTTTTGTTGGTTTTTACTTGGAAAATGTAACAAGTGAAGATTTACAAAACAGGAAGAAGTTTCTTCAGTTTGCTCTTTGCTTAAGGCTGAAGACCTTGATAAGAAATTTGAGTCTTTTAACTTCTTTATCTTTTATTCATTTGTTCAACAGAAATTTTATGTCTGGTGCCTGCCTTGGTCTGCTGTGATTCATAGACCATGTAAATCTGGAGGAGCCCTATCATCAGGAACAAGTTCTTAGCTTATCTGGGCAGAAGCAGGAGAATATTTTTGGATCAGTTGTTTTCCTGAGACTGGGAATGTGATGGGGGTGGCCACAGTGGCTGTGAATGCACCAGCAGCACATGCAGTCAGCCTAAATGTTTTTATATTGCTCAGCAAGGACTTTTCAGGGAAAAAAAAAAAAAAGCAGTATTTTTTGGTTTTGGTATTATTTTCCTTTCTAGTAAACCTCCTTAAGGTTAACTCAAACCTGAATAAGGAAGTGTGTGAAAGACAGGTCCAAACTGTTGTTCCTCTTCAAGATGCAGTAGCTATCAATATTTTCTTCGTGTTATATAAAACCAGGTGACCTTTTTGATTTTTCTTTTCTGATAGCTTGTCCTCCAAAAAAGAGTCAGCAAAACTTATCAACTATGATTTTAATAGTTTGAAAGTACTTAAATGTTGTATCTTTAACTGCTATTTATCAGCAAATGTGGAAAAATTACTCTATGGTGGGTAAGGTGTTGCCTTGATGTGGGCACCTCTTAGACTGACTCCCTTATTCAATTACAGATTCAGAGATTTTGCAAAATGTCATTCAAATTGTTATTTCCCTAAAAATGGAAATCATGGTGGTAATAAAACTAATTTTGAAACAGGAAGGCCACAATGATAAACAGATGAACATATGCTGTGAGACAGCATTCACGGTTTAGCATGAGATTTACAGAGTGAAATCTGCAAGCAATTCTGACACCGTTTTTTGATACTAGAAAGACTTCCTCTCTTTCACGTGTACTAAAATCTATCGTTCATTTATGTTTTTTCCCTCCAAAGCTTCCACCAACACAGATTTCAGTAAGGTAAGAGATGCCAAGTTTATGGATAAGCTAATTACCCATCTTCCAAATGGCTCACTTATGGTCTGTACCCTTGCACTACAGTGATCCCATAATCACCTGGCCAATGCACATATTCATTCCATTGAGCACTGTCCCACAGATTGTGCAGACTTGCTGGGAACCACAGCTGCCTGACCACACTGCCTACAGCATTGCTCAAGAGAAGTATCATGGATAACAGTCTAATGGCTTTCCTTAAATATCTTGCCAAATAAACGTCTCTCTAGAAAATCATATTGCAAATTTAAATAAACACTACAAATAAATGAAGTATTTTCATTTTCTGGAATCAGAACAAAGTCTTTGATAAATAGACACAATCTGGTTACATAATCTGCTTCAGGTTAAGATCACTTTAATATTGTTTTGCATTCACTACTTCAGCTGCCTGTTCCTATATGATGCTTATTATCAGAAAGGCAAGCAATTACCGAGACAATCTCGTCCTCTGCCGGTACAGTTGCTGCTGATAGTGCTGCTGCCAGTGCTGCTGCCCTGGCTGCCTTCCTCATTGCTCTCTGAGCCTGGAGATTGGTGAAGTAGTTGACAGCTGCAAACTCAATAAGTGCAGAGAAGACAAAGGCAAAGCACACGGCTATGAACCAGTCCATGGCGGTGGCGTAGGACACCTTGGGCAGAGAATGGCGAGCGCTGATGCTCAAAGTGGTCATGGTGAGGACTGTAGTGATTCCTTGGAAACAACAGAAAGAAATGGGGGGCATTAGAACTTGGCTTCAGCACTGATACTCTTAAATTCATATATATGAAAAAAACCCAAGCACAACACCCTTTTTGATTTTAGCTGTCATCCTACATCCCAACATGACTCCTAAGTATTTTGTATCCTTAAATAACTCATGTATACTGGATTCAGCATCTAAAAGGTCTGGAAAAACTTCCTTAATGCATTGAGGAGACTGAAAGATAACAACATTCTACATGGGACAGCTTCTTAGAATTGGATAAACATGGCTATAACAAAATCCAGGCTCACAATATGAAGGAGATTTTTCTTGGTGGGTTAGTAAGTAGCATGTTTGGCAGAAACCTGGATTCACATATTGTCATTCTCCAACAGTGATCCTCTCTTTCTCCTGTTGTTGTACAAGACAGACCATGGCTTACAGAACCCTCACTAAATCAGTCAAATTCTACATTAAAAACAGTCAGAGCCTGATCCAAGCATTTCAAGTAATAATGGTTTGGTCCCCTGAGCTGTTGTCTTTAATCACTGTATACGTTTTTTAAGATTCAGTAAGAGTATCTTGATTTGAAAGCTCCCCTAGCTACAGATAGGGAAAGACAGAAAAGCTACTTCTCTAGAGCTGCTTATCTATTTTCACAGAGCAAATCTGGTCATGTAGCTCATGGGCCCCATGGTGTTCTTCACATGAATTCATGAATTTATTCTTTCTGTGTTGGAGTGTACAGCATTAATAATGTAGGAAATATACTTACTTCCTACTGCTGTCTGATACAAGCAAAAAATGCAAGAACAAACTCAATCATTTACATACAAGCCTACGTGACTCATCTTTACTTATAAATATGCCTGCTAGAATGTAAAAACTGTGAGTATTTAAAGACAGTAAGGTGGAGAATATCCTCTTCTATTTTCTGCAGTTGGGAAAGGGTAGGTGGCAAAGTGAAAGATGTTTTGATGTCATATTGTGATGGTCATGTTGAGTTGATGAAGCAATATGCTATGAGTGATGCTCGGAGGAAAGGATGCAGTGTCATAGCATATTGCAGCATCCAGAAAGGGTGACATTATTTTCAGAGTTTCTCTGCAACTCTTTCACATGATGTGGCTTGCCAGCTGTCTGAGGTTAACTACATCCCAATGTCATTACTTATCACGTTTTAATGAAATACAAATAGGAGATGGTATAGAAAAATGTAGGATTGCTACTTCTCCCAAATCTGCCAGACTCATTTTATTATATGAATACAACTATGCTGAGATGTATTTCAATTTCAAAGGTCCAGAATTAACTTTTTGAAATGATGTGTGATTAGATTAGAATCTGTCCATGTGCTAGTTAGTAATAAAATTGATATATTCTGTATCTGAATAGAAACTTACTGCAGCAGGAATTTAACTTAGGAATAGGTCTCCTATTCTTTTATAGATATAGATAAGAATTCTCTCCATGTGGAGTGAATATTGATGAAATGCTCTGCACTGTAGAAAGCTACTTCATCAAACTGAATACCAAATTACATTGGTAAACTGTGCAACTGCTGATTGTTTACCCTTGTCTTTACATTTTGAACACTTCTTGGTTAAGTTTTGAAGACTGTGTTACATAATGCAAACACTGAAATCTGATAGCTGGCATCCATTTTGGAGGTAAACAAAGTCCTTAGATTATTTTGTGCTGAAAAACTGGTTTAGGCACATCATTATTTTTCTACTATTAGTTTCTCTTTTCTCAAACTTAGCTTTCAGACTTACAAGTAAAAGTAAAAATTTACAATTCAAATATTTGCAATATGATGCATTTTAAACCTTCACCATATTAAAATTTTCTTTTTCAGTTAAAAAGACCAGAAGTCTTTTTTTGTCATAAGGAATTTGCCCTCTTTTTCTTAGATTAAGGTATTCAGAATCCATGGGATTTTGAACGAGTCTGGACTACAAATTCAGACTGTGCCCTGGGAGAAATACAAATGGAATGAAGATTGAAATATTCTTTTAAAATGCTAACATCACTATTTTCCACAATACAGAGAGGTGTTTATTTTACTCTTTTCATAAAATGTTTTCTCAAGTCCATGTTACTCTTCAGTACAACACCTAGGAGCTGTAATTCCAGTGTTTGGGGTAATTATATCATTATTACCTAATTGGCTACAGACCTACTTGCACACATTTTCAGGCATGTACAGTTACCTTCCATGCCCACTATGTTGCAAGTATGTTTTATTCAAAATGTAGAGGATGTAACTCTACAGTCCAGAGATGAAACATGAAGCCAAATCAGGTAGCATCATATCTGGAGTATAAACCTCAGATAGATATGAATGAGGAGACTCAAAGTTATGAGAGCATTAATTCAAACCACTGGAAAGAAAGAAAAAGGCCCTGCCATACAGTATGGATACATCTTTCTCATTATAACTTCAACCTGTGCTAGGGACATTATTCATCTCACTGATCTTTATCCATCTAAAGCCCTTGTTAGTTGTTTAGATACCTTTGTAACCACGGGGGAGAGAGCACTCCAGAATGAGTGGTACCTTATGATGGGGTACCTTTTGTCAGAAAATAACTCCATTCCATGTGATTTTTTTTTCCTTTTAAAGCTTTAACTCATATTGGTTTCTAAGACAATAAATCCATTGGGAAAAATTCCTCCTGATAAAATGACATTTACTTTGATATTGTCCCTTTCTGCATACAAAAATACAATTGGAATACAATTGAAAATTGTCACAAACAAGTCTGTCTACCCAAAAATTCTGAGTCAAGAATTTTGACCCTCATAGGCAAATTGACTTTCATTTCACTTTATTTACTTTTGCTGAGTGAAACCTCCTAGCTGCCTTTCCTAATTCCCCCTGGCTTGCAGTATCTGATTGATACAACAGATTCAATACAGTGAATGAAATGAATGACAAAAGGAAAAACACAAATACCAGCCACAGTTCTTGCTGGAACAGATTCTTTGTTAATCCAAAACACAACTTGAGACAAGACGACAGTCATGATGCATGGAATGTATGTCTGAATGAGATAGTAGCCTATTTTCCTTTGCAGATGGAAATAGAGCAGCTGGAGTGAATATTCGCCTAAAACAAACAAGTAATGAAAGGAATGAATGAATGGTAGATGTGATGCTGAGCTCAAAGACCTTAACGCAGCATACCAAAAACTGTCCTGGCTGGAACAGACTCCTTGTTAATCCAGAAAGACACCTGAGAAAGAATGACTGTCATAATGCAAGGGGTGTATATCTGTATCATGAAGTAGCCCATCTTCCTTTGCAAGTGGAAATAAACTGTCATGATTACATATTCACCTGTTAAGAGACAAGTATGTCAGCATTATACTGGCAACATGTGAGTGAACATTATTGGCTTAAACCCAACATAATATGCTCTGATGAAATCACAGACCTCTTAGTGCATAATAAAAATAAGCTGCTTAAAAAAAGGTAAAGTGACCTTATGGAAACAGAGCAGAATAGTATTCATTTTATGCATTGTTTTTACTGGGGTGGAGAGGTAGTGGGAATTCTTAAGAATATAATGAAAAATTTTTGTGTTTGATGGGACTGTATTGAAAAGCTGTCTTTTAAGAGACCATGGTTAGAGTCTGTCCAAGGGTTTTACTTTTTTAAATGGCAAAAGATAAATTAATTCGTTCTATATGAAATAAACCCTGTAATTTATTATCAAGATGTTTCACAACACCAGTTTTCACATAGCTCCATCTTACCTGTGTTAGATTTAATTGTTTCACTAGATACAGTTTGTCCTATGAGGTCATACTGGAGAAGACTGGAAGACTCCTGTGGTACTTCTACTGAATGCAATGGTCCTTTTTTCCAAGTATAAATTATTTCACTTTTTGGATAAGCATCTGAGTAACAGAGGGGAAAATTACTAATTACATATTTTATAAGAGGGGAAAATACCATTACTAATTACATATTTTATAAGCAATTGAAGAAATAAATGGAATAATCCCTTTTGTAGCTCAAATGCCCACAGAAACATGCATCCTACTCCAGGAAGTTCCTAACCTCATTAATGACAAAATGGTAAAAAAGAAAAAAAAAAAGCCATAATAAGAGAAAAGAGAATGGCTGAGGTGGGACCTGAGAGGAACAAGCTGTCAATTCTGAATTTGCTATAAAACATGCACATTGATTACCACAGCTCAACTAAATATTTTCAAAATTATATTACCACAATATTTCAAAATTGATTACCACATATTTTCAAAATTATGAGTAATATAGTAAATGTAGCAGAGGTTTTAATATTTGTTGAAGGACCAACTTTGACTACCGGAAGTGAAATAATAAACAATAAAACATGCTTCAGCAGTCACCCTTCAGTGAATAAATCCATGTCCATATGAATGGTCTGAGTCTCAGAGAAAAAGGTAAAATTCTAGTATAAAAATACAACTTAAAATTTCAGCTATGTCACTAAGTAATATCTTAGGATCTTCTGACCAAATGTGTTCCTTTAACAAACTGAAAGATACAGAAAAACTTACAGCTTCCAAATTTCAGTGGACAAGCATGTCCATCCATTGGGAAGTTCACCAACCGCATAGGACAGTCAGCATTAATGGTTAGTCTAGAACACACAGTTGCAGATAATAAAAAAATATGGTATGTAGGAAAATGCTGATAGAATCAAAAATACGGGTCAACCAAAAGCAGGACAAGCTCTCACCTCATAGTGTAAAGAATAGTTCCATTCTGCATAATTCTGAAAAGTTTGTTAGGAGTTGTCATATTGTGAGCAATTGATTTTTTTCCATTTCTAAAAAACGTGTCTGGTGTCCAAATTTTACTGACCATTAAATTGTTCAGTCTCAAAATTTCAGTTGGCCCACTAAACTTCAGCCTCTCATCAGTCCACGTCTGACGAAAGAAGACATCCATCGTGTATTCCTGTGGAAAATAAACATTGGTTGACATCTGTGTGGGGATCAGCAGTCCCAAGTGGCTGTGGGGACAGTAACTCCATGAGACAACTAACACACATGTCAATGGCATTTCATTTACTTCTTAAACACTCAATCCTATTATCATTAAGTAGTTACTAAAAAAGTCATCCATGAAAACATATCCAATTTTCTTATTATTTGAAGAATAGTTACAAATGAATCAGTGAACAGATAATTGGACATGAGTAAGGAAAAAAAAATAACCCTCATTGTACTCTCATAGATGCTAATTTAATTCAAAGTGACAGAGGTCTAAAGAAATACAAATGTCTACCTTTCAAAGTGCAAGACCAAGCTATCAATGTTTAATTGCCAGAAACAAAACGACACGCACGGTGACTCTTCTGCAGCTTCCTTTGGATATTCACAAAGTGAGGACTGATCTGAGTCACATCACAGTAGTATCATGGTGTCAAGTTAATATTAATCAATGGGACTTTTTTCCAAGAATTCTTAGTAATATTTTCACAAGTCTTCAGAAAAGAGCTCTCTGCAGAAGTTGCTTAGGAAACAGAGCTAAACCTGGCCAGGGGCAAATTTTTTAAGAATGCAAGGTTATGCCTTCTCTTTGACTGACGAAGAGCAGTGGAAAACCTTTGGTATTACTCGGAGCTCACAGTTCCCGGCCTGCAGACTGGATTGCAGGCTCAGGTGAGCTGGTGTGACAGGGGTGTACAAGGGCAAAAATAGCAGCCCAAGTCAATGTCTAGAAAGAGAACAGCCATGCCATCCTCACTTCCATGACTTAACGTGTTCCTGGGGGCTACTGCTGTAGTTGCCAGAGTCCACCCAAGTCTGAACCTCTGTCTGCACAGACTGAGTCCACCCAAGTCTGCGGCTGCCTGAGTTTGGGGGCACCCAGCACGACAGGGGCAGCTGTGTCAGCAATGGCACCCCTGCCGCTGTTCATCCGGCTGCCTCCTACCAGGCAGCGCTCTGCAAAGCTGGGACACGGGCTGCTCACCATCTTCACAGGGTTCAAGAGGCACCTTTAACCTGTGGCCGTGCCCCCACCTGAGGCTGTGTGCGCCCAGCCCCGGCTGGGGCCGCCGGGAAATAGCTGTATGCAGCTCTGGCCAAACTGCTCTGCTGGGCCCTAGAGATTGTCAAAGAGATTAAGCCTCGTAATCTGCTTTAATGACGGTCAACTCAGATGCCACCGTAATGAATCCCGGGAAAACAGAGCAGGGGCGGCGAGCGGGGCCCTTACCATCTCCACGTCGGACACCGGCCCGAAGCTGGTCACGTAGATGTCCGTCTTGACTTCTGTCACGGCGCCTGCGGGACACGGAGAAGGGCTGGGAGAGGAGCGGGGCCGGGGCTGCGGGGCCCTGTTCGAGGGCAACGGAGACGCCCCGCGAGATCGGGGGCTGCGGGGCACGGGCAACTTTGCTGACTGCCGCCGCTTGTGGGGCTCCACCGCCTCCCTCCTGCCACGGGCGCGGGACGAGCCGCTCCTGCCCGGGCAGCCGGAGCGCTGCTCGCCCTTCCCCACCCGCCGGCTCCCCGAGGGGACGAGGCTTCCCCGCTACCTCCAAATCCCGGTCGGAGCCTGTTGTCGTAGCCGTCCAACAACTTGTCGAGGATCCGAGTGATGTTTTCCGAGTAGAGGTCCGCCCCGTCGCCCTGGTCCCCCAGCGCCGTCCCCACGCTGCGGGGAGAGGCGAGTCCCCCTCAGGCCCCGGCCCCGGGGGGGCGCAGGGAGGGAGGGCAGAGCCCCCGGTCCGCCCCTCCGGGCTGCGGGGAGCCCTCGGGGGTCGGCGTGGGGGCTCACTCACCTCACAGCCACACAAGCCCAGGCGAGCAGCAGAGCCATGCCGCAGGTGTGTGCGGGGACGCTCAGGTGCCCTCAGACCCGTCAGCTGGAGCCGGCGTCGGCGTTCATCCTTGCCCCGGGGCTCGGCAGGGTGAGGCTGTGGCAGGGCCCGGCTGGCTCGGCCCGGCTGGCTCAGCCGCGGCCCCGCGCTCCTGGGCCGGCCTGTGCCCGCGGCGGGGACGTGCGGGGTGTCCGCGGCCGTGCGCGTCCCTCGGATCCGCCACCGCCGTGCAGCCTCATCTGACCGTTCCAGGGGCGGAATCAGGGTTTGAAGGGACGGTGCGCGGTCGGAGAGCAGTGACAATAATCGAATAAGGCATTAGGGGAGATTAAAAGGAAGAAATCCACTGCTAGTTTTGGCATGGAATTAGCAGGGACCCGTTAGGAAATCTGGAAAAGCGCTGGCATCTTGCTGATAGAGATTATGTTAGAAATGGCCTCAGCTTTTATTATGTTTATGGTTCACAGGGAGATTATTATGCAGCTTCCACATCATTAGAACTTTGGGGGGGGGGGGGGGAACCCTACAGTTTGCAATTTGCTGGGGGTTTTAACCTTTCTCAACAGTTTTCCTGTTGATCAATTCTTCAGAATTGTACAGAGATTTCCAGTATCTAAACATTGATATCTGGACATTGGACGTTAAAAGTTGGTTCTGGTTCAGATTTCTAGATTTGTTTGTTTGTTTTTTTCTTTTTTGTTTTTGTTAATACTAAGCTGTTTTGGAGGGTTACACACACAGATTTCGCTCAGACTTTAAACCAAGGCATTACCAGGACTTTTGTTAGAACTGGAACTCCTTACTTTTAAACCACTGGGATTATATATCATTACTAATTTTGTCCTGATAAGTACTGACTGGATCATTACTGTCCCTTCCTTCAGTAAGTGTGTTAATGTAGTCTGCACTAAAGGAAAAAAAGTTCACGCTGCTCCAGCTTTTTGTGTGGCCTTTTTACTTCTCAAGAAAACAGTGAATGATGTAACACCTATGTCATTTAGCTACACTGTAAACAAAGGAATTGGGTCCATTTTCTTTACATGGTAATACAGAGGGACTAATAAATACACCAAAATAAATTAGGTTTTTTTCATGGTATTTTGTTGCATAAACCTCATTTTCTCAGCTCCTAAGAAAATATTTTAATTATCAAGAAATGGAAAAATGTATTCCCATGAAACTAGGAAAATCATGTATTTATTCAGGAGTAAAACTAGATTAAGACCAACACTGGGGTTCTGTGCTCAAATTTTGTGTTTAAGAGAGACTGTGATGCTACAAAACCAAGAGAATTCAATGATGTAATTAAAAACACAAGATACCCTCTGTCACTGAGTCCCTTTCCCTTTTGCCATGGGCAGTAATGTGACATAATCCACATTCGTGGGCTCTGCATTCTGCCAGAGCTCCAGGTCTGTCTTTGAACAGCTGGAAACATGAGTTCCTGAGAGTCCCTGGAAATGCTCTCTGAATACACCAATGTGAATTCTGTGAGTTCACCATGGTCTGGTGTAGCTCAGGATTTTTTGTTAATATTCAGAACCATTTATCTGCATTAATTTATTCATGGACAATACTATTGCATCTATGAAAAATCAAAGGTTTGTATGAAACACTAAGTGGAACAGGGAAAAGAAGAAAAGGAAATTCAACACATCAGAACCTTCTGGGGTTATGTTCTTCTCTCTGGTCTTGATTAAAATCTACCACTTGAAACTTTACCCCATTTTTCACATATGCTTAATCTTAGACATGTTTGAGTTATTTGTGTGCATCACTCTTCTCAGAATAGTAAAACTGTACTTAGCATGTAAACATCATTAATATTCATTTCTGTAAATATGCTGCCATTAATATTAAATATGTAAATACACTTAAAAGTTAAGGGCTCTTTTTTTCTTTTATTTTATTTTTTCTGGATCCATTAGATCACTTTATTTACTTCTAAGGGTTCTGTGTTTTACCTTGCATCTCCTCTTGGCATAATGTCCTGTTCCCTTTTCAATAAAGGAAAAAAAGTCTTGGCAAAATATTAACAAGAGCATTCAAACTTCCTTCACAAAATGTGCAAGAAGAGTTAACTTTATAAAATTAAGCATATGCTGTGTCCCATCAGCATCCCCCAGCTGAATAGAACATATCCAATTCATCTTCTTTTAAAAGGTTTATTTTTGCAGCTTCTTTTAATAAGCATCTCCTGAGTATTAAAAGGCCAGTGCTACATGGGGCCACCAACCACTCCTTACTTCTTTTACTTCACATTGTTTTATTGTGAATTAGGTAAACCACATTTTATGTTAATTGCATAATTGTCAGCTACCTTTTATTCAATAGCACCCTGTTCCAAATTAGACGCCTATTGTGTAAATCATAAACTGTCTCTTTCACTAAGAGTAGATTGGGATGTGAGTCAAAGATTTTTTTTTTTTTTTTTTTTTTTAATCCCCATGGAAATTGGGAGAGTTTAATACATTTGCTTTTTGGACCAGGTTGGGATACATCCCAGGCTGGGATGTTCTCTGGGCTCCCCTCATTGTCTGTTACTATCTCATCTCTGGGTCTAGCCCAGTAATGCATGGCAGGGAGTATTGATGGCAAAGCAGGGAACTTGGGCAGTGAGCTGCATTCTTTGAATACTTGTATAATTACAGTTTGGGATTTTCCTGCAAGAAAAAAAATTATAATATTCTTCGTAAGAAATTTGCAGTTAGAGTCAAAGACATTAAAAAAAATCTTTAAGCCACTCAAAATATTCCAGCCTACCCTCAAAAATGCTGAAAGCAGTCTTTGCATGGTAAAGGCAGTAGAAGGGGCTTTACTGTCACAGAGCTAGATGGTTTCAGGAACAGAAAGAGGCTTTGGACAGATTGTTAAATCTAATTTATCTTGAACTTTCTGTTAATGTTTTCTTTTTGTGGATTTGAAACTTTTAAGAGTGAAACAGATATATTCCCCTTCTCAGCAGTTTTGAAATTCTCTGCACCAAGAAGTTGAGTACTCTTGTGTTTGTTTTTTGTTTATGAAATGTTCATACTATCAGTTGTAAAAATTTCTCTGTCAGAGAAGATCAAACCAGCAAATTTTATGAGACTGATTATCAAACCAGTTTGAAAATAAACATATCTGAGAAAATCAGTTGGAAGTTAGAATTTTATAAGTGAACTGAGCACATTTTAAAAAGGCATAGTGATCATGGAGACAGGAAGAGAGGTTTCTTGGTAGACAAAGATCTCATGAGAATAATGAAAATGTTTTAAAAGGCTTGTCAGCAACATATGCTTTGGGCTTTTAATTAAACAAACAATTTGGTAATTTGTTGAGAAAATGGCATGAACTGAACAACAGGCTTGAAAAAAGTGAATGGCAAATTGAGAAGTGTGGTGGCAAGATTACACTTTCCAGCTGCTAATTTTATCACCTTGTAGGGTGTCATTAGCACTGAGATGAAAAATGAGATTTCTGATTCATTTGGGAATACTGTTACTGAAAATTAGATCTTTTGCAACAGCTAAAAACTTCTTGAGAAATGTGTTTGTTTTCTTCTTGAAGTTGAGGCATTTTGAAATGAAAATAGTATGACTGAAGTTTCTGTGACAACTAGGAAGTTAAAATATTACAAATTTGGCAAAGGCTTACAAGATTGCAATTGAGTCTCTCGTATTTGTACTTAATCCAATGCCTGCTATCTGTTCAGCCCTCGACAGAGAAATACATCCCTATTTCTTTTTGTTCAGCATCTACATACATACATAAGAATAAATAAGATTTTATGCTGTGGATGTGATTATAAATTAACTCAAGGGTCATGGGGAAACTTTATTTTAAAACTGTCCTTGCTTTGTGGGAAAAGCTTGCCTTTCAATGTTTTGTTGGCTATTCTTTTTACAATATTTATTTTTAGTGAATTAATTATTTTTACAGGGAATATATAGCAGAGATCTAAGGCAAATAGTTTTAAGATTGTACAATTCTGTGTAAATAGAAAGCCTGCCAGATTGGTATTCCTTCATGCTCATCTTGTTGTCAGAGGACAGTGTTTACTCTGTTTACCCTTTCAAATGTTTCCTCTGCCTTCCAAAACCTTCAGGGAGAATGTATGCACATATTGTTACCTGTGCTGCTCACCCCACTCTGCCACAGATAATTCCAAGTGTGGATGAGTCATCTGCTCACAAATTGCCTTCTTGGTACCTTGTAACACCAGGAGCTGGCACAGGAAAGAGCATCTCTCAGAACTGAGGGAACACACTGAGGTAAAGATGCTTCTGTCCTATTTATTCTTGTCCTGTACAAAGCTTCACGACTGTGAAAAATTTTCTAATTGATCCATACAAATTTATGCACTTGCAAAGACATATTGCAAAGACATACATTCTTATTTTTCATATTAAATGCTTAAACATTTGAGCCTATTTGCATAGGAGATTGAACCTGAGTTTGCTTTTATGTCCAGGGAAGTCAAAGGTCCAAACAGACAGAAACCATAACACTTCAAATCTCAGGCTGATTCTTAGACATTATGCAGTGTGCAGTCTAGCATAAACACTTCAGTGATAGAAAGAAGCTTTCTTTTGGCAGATCTTCTGGTCTGAAAATTAAACAAATTCTTCATTAAGCATTTTTGAAGGATATGGGACAGACTGCTGTTCAGTTGTTAGTACTTGTTTCACCTACCATGCAGATACAAAAATGGCATTTCAAGGTACAGCTGGAGCTGGCTGACACTGTGTGTACAAATCAATACAAGTATTGTGTGGTTTCTTGGTTTTGTTAGTATTTCTGTCCTCATAGGAACTGAATGTTTCTGGGAAATATGACGTATCCATGAATCATTCTGTGAAGGCTGAGGGCTCTCTCTAGGTGCCTGTTGAGGCATCTACAAACAACCTAAACCAAACTGAAGGCCTTAGGCTGCTTACTTGCTGTACAGAGGTGAAACATTACAAAACAAACCTGGCAGGAACCACACAGGAATAAACTGTGCAACCCTCCTTTCCCCCAGAGCTTGAAATGATGCCTAATGATTTTTGCCTTTTTTTCTTTTATATATTCTGTGTATTCTTTACACGTATATTTGGAGCTCTGTGCCTGTTATTGCATTCAGAGCTGGCTCTCCCAGTACTTTCCCCTGCCCTGGTAGGCAGAAAGACAAAACACATTCCAAGACCCCTATGCTATCTTGGTTCTCCTTAGAAACCAAGGCTGAATAACAGCTCTTTTAGACACATTTTCATCAGTAAAGTTCAGTCCCATCTGAGTGGGGAGGGTGTAGAAGGGGCTTGAACTGGGGAGAATTGCATCACCACTGGTACTCCTAATTGGTGATTTTTGTCAATTATGCTAGTTTACTAAACTTACAAAACAATGTTTACCCTGTGGAGGGGTGGGCTTTTGTGGACATTTTCCATATCTGCTGCAGGGGCCTTCAATAAGGATCAACCTTTATATTACCTCCTATACTAATATCATCTCAACAGTGTGTGTTGTTCGATTTATAGATTCTTTAAGGCATCAGGAAGACCTTTTCTTTTGCTGGCAATTTTGCCACATGCCATTCCAGTCACCTCTCAATATTAACAGACAAGAGGGCAGGAATTGTTTCCTGTTCTGAACTGCAGAGGGAAGGAATCAGGGAGTGACAGCAATACTACTGTGTCACCATGTGCCTCTGTGTGTCTCAGTCGCCTGTATTTTAAGCACCATCACCGACAGCAGAGCTGATGGTAAAGTGACCATTCTGTCTCTGAACTTTCTGAAGCCTTGTTGGCTCTCCAGATCATCTCATTTCTGCAGTCAGAATCTCAATTCCTAAAAGAGGATGCTCTCTTGTACCTCAGAGATGCAATGTAAAAAGCAAAAATCTGATTCACTAGGTTATGTTAATTGTACTTGGTAGTAACTATCCATTATTATTTCAATTTAAGTAATCTTTACAGAGCCATTCAAAACTAAATAATGAGGCTTAATATTAATTTGTCAGGAATACTATCCCTTATCTGATAATAGACATTTATAGTAGGGGAGAAACAGGTTCTACTCCACATTCTCTGTTTTTTCTGAATCTTACATAAACTTTCCTGTCTTGACTGTATTGGCAAGTGTCCAAGTCCTAATCTAGCAGAAGCAAGTTCTCCTTATGTCCCTGTCAACCCAGGACACATTGATTCTCTGATTGTTTGGATAAGTTTCTGGAACAGGTGTAAGGTACAAGCTCCAAATGAGAAGGAAATCCTTGTTTAGCAGCAGCATCTGGGGTAGGAGGTGCTGGGAACTGCAGGCTCACTGCACCTGACTTGGTGTGAAACTTAGTGAATTCAACAGCATTAACTAATGGTAATGCCTGTGATTATATAATTGTAATAATGGTGACAATGCTTTCCTTGCACTGAACAGGAACTCTTTGATGAGAGAGAGATGGTTTCTAGCCTGGCACCCTTCACATTTGAAGAATCAGTGAACAAGAATCAATTGTTAAATCTCAAGATTTCTGCTTTTTTGTAAGTCAGTCCTTTTTTACATTGCTTAGAGACAATGCTGAGCCCAAATGCACAGTGAAAAAAGCCCAATAAATCCATGCTGGCTTTCTGTTGTGTGGTAGTGGTTAAATGGGTTTCTATTCAGCCATGGAGGTGGTGGACTGCCAAGGATGTGCAGACAGAACACAGACACATTTCATATCTTTAATATAAAGATAAAGCTGTCTGGTTAGATATATGCATGGCTGCCCAAGATACATAAATTAGACAAATTATTTAAGAGATTGTAATGTGCTGGTTGGTATTCTTTTCTTGAGCACATGGCTTTAGGAACCCACATGTAGAAAGCAACCTAAAAGAACAAACCAACTTTCAGATGTGTGTTTAATAAGACTTTGCAAACTATTGCCTAATGAGGTTTGTTTTATTGTACAGACTTAGGCTTAAATTTAATTTGTTTTCATGTTAGTTTTGGATAAAGGTAACCTTCTTATGGACTTACTTCTGAGCTATGGATATTTCTCTGCATGATTTTTCTTCCAAAAATATAATTAAAACCCTTCGACTCATTTTAAACCGAAAGGAAGGTAAAAAATTGACTTCTGATTTAGTCTCCAGTGGGTTTTGTTTATTTGCTTTTACACAAGACTTTTAAAAAAAAGTGAGCTTGTTTGTCTCTTACTTAGTCACTTAAACCCCTACATTGCCTGGATGACTTTTTCCATGTCTAGTGAATCCATATTTTTCTCTTGGAATGTCATATTCACTGGTTTTTGAGTTGTATGTTAGCTAATAAACTAAACGTGTTAATTTATTGCAGGGGCTCTGAATAAGATTAATACATGTTTGGTCCAAATGCCTTAAATATATAATTTATTATACTAAACATATGAATATTTCACTCTGGAGTGACTGTGGAATACATGGATAGCCACCATAATCCCTTCCAGCTCACACTCCTTGACTGTGATCAGAGATTGGATTTATGTCACTTCCCTGTAGATACTCACCTAAGCACTTGAGCAAAATTAATTCAACTATATTTGTCTCTGTTTTATATATTCCTTCAAAAAAGGTTATATAATTGAAATACATAATTTAAATGCATGAGTTCCAAAGTCATGCACTTGTATTTCTCTGCATTTAGGAATGTGCCATTAGCTGGGTACTCGAACAGAAAGCAAGAGCCTCTTGTAAGTTGTTTAGCAGTCACAAGTTAGGCCAGCTTTTAAATCTTGCAGACCGTAGAGCACCATTTATACAAAATATGTTAAGATAAGTATTTGAAATGAAAAATTTGAATTGTCTCTTTTATTGTGGCAAATAATTTTCCAGTAGTTACAACCATCAGGCTTTCCCCTGCTTCTTTGCCATCTCAGGGGAAAAAATGAGGAGAGGGGAAAGGAGCAAGATTTCTGAAAGTATTAGTTGTGGATTATTTGGTAATCCTTAAAGGTTTCTCCTTATTTTCCTTCAGTTCATAATATTGAAATTTCTTTTGCCTTCCATGTTGGAGAGTATTTGGATGCTTGCATAAAATACCCCATCTGACATCTGAATCTTTCCCTCTTGTTGACTGCTTGGATAGAGATAAGCCACTTAAGTGTCTCTTAATTAGGTTCATTCCCAACAGTTGCTTGAAGTTATTAGAAAAGATTAGATGTTTGCATTATAGAAAGCAGGAAGATGTACATGTAGTGCTCTGTATTAGTAAAAAAAATACAAAAAAATTTGATTCTGAAATTTTCTGTTTTAATGTCAGGAAATACAGCAACAACAATACATTTTATATTAATACCAATACAAATTACATTTGTCACACATTTTCCCTGTGGAGTTAGCAACTTTTTCTTTCTCTCAACCTTAGTACTCATCCAACCTGCATATTAATGACAATATTGAATGGGCTTTTTATTTTACATCAGTGCTAGCATCATCAAAGTTATATCAAAGTTATGGTGCTGTAAAATATTAACTTGCCAAACATCTCAGAAAATGTGGACTGCCTTTGTAAATCTCCTGAGGTATTTTACAGGGTGGTTTTTTTGTTTGGTTTTTTTTGGGGTTTTTTTTGTTGTTTTTTTTTGGTTTTTTTTTTGCTTACCTGTCTGTAAATATTTTAGACTATCAAACAGATGTGCTAAAATATTAATTTCTCATGCTGCAAAAAATTTCTGCTCCTTCCTATGTTGCAAGTAAATCACTATGTATTTAAATGCAAAGTACTGCATTTATTTGTTTTCTAACAGAAGTTGTTAGGCCTCTCAGAGAACACAACAGTTTTGTGACTTTGCTGTGCACATCTGTAAAAATTGTCCCTAAAAACCTGTTAGGAACTGGTTTAAACACAGAAGGGTGAGGGAAACTAAGCTTCTGTGAATAAAACAGATTAAACCCAGAAAAGTTCAAAATATACACAAAAAACCAGGATTAAACCAAGCGAGCTTAGATGTTGGTGCCAAAAAATACTGGCATATTTTATTTAATAGTGAGAGTCAAAGAGATAGAAAAAGTTGTGCATAAGGGGTGGGGGACAAGGAGAGAGTGACAGGAGTTAGGTAGAAATATATCCCCCTCCCAGGGGTCCCAACAAGCTCTCGTGGTTTCCCTCCAGCTGGTGTTGGTGGCAAGAGTCCCCTGCCACCCATCACAGAGGGAAAGTACAGAATGCAATGGGTTAATGTGAGTTTGGGAGGGTGGGAACGCCCAGGTGCCTCCCTCGCAGGGCCCAGTGTGACCCTGTCCCTTGCAACACTGAGGGGCTGTTGCACCATCTCTGGTGCAGGGGCTGGGGACCCCTTTGGGGGGGCTTTTGTTGGGCCAGGACACCCCCTCTGCTGCCCTTCACATGGATTTTTCCCCGGGTGAAGGGGCCCCTCAGCTGAGCTGCTCTGCACAGCAGAGGATGGCTGTTCACTGCCTCTCACCAGAGGCTTTTTCACCCCAAAACCTCCCCTCTCCCTTTGGGGTGAGGGTCTGTGCCAGCCTGGCAGCTGATGGGCCCAGGGCTGTGCTCTCCACCCTCAAGGTGCTCAGCTCCATCCCTCAGTGAATAGTCTTCTTCCCCCAGCCCAGAATGGAATCATTTTACCTTATTTCACAGGTCGGGAGGCCTATGGAGGGTGTGGTGGTTTCTCTGCAGTTTTTGTAACTCAGTTTTGCTGTAACAGGCAAAGATGCTTCATGAAGATGTTAAAGCCATAAATTATACCATGCCTCACTCTAAATGGGAGCTCACTATCTCAGCCAATTGACATATGGATCGAAAGCTTCAGATAAAGCCTAATGCAATGCAGTTTAAGGAAGTATCTACTTTTGTTTCTTCTCTTAGGTTAAAAAGTGAGCATTGTTTATGTGTAAATGTTAAAAAAACAACCCAACCGAAATTACAGTGTGAGATGCAGGGGGAAAAAACCTAAGCACAACAAACCAAGAAAATTTCGTTTATTTTCAATAAATATAGAATGTACCCTCTTCCAATGCAATCCTGAATAAAAAGATAATTAAAGATTCAGATTTATTTTTTATTAATTCATGCAGAATTATTTATATAGAAAATTACGGGAATCAAAAAATTATTATATTGATCATGTATTTGCCACATATTTCATGTAAAATAATTTTTGTTGAATTTCATAAACCCATGTAATCTATCAAAATTTTAATCATGTGCTGATTAGTAGTCCTCCAGTTCTTAAGAATTTCAAATCATCTGCCCCTCTTTTACAACAGCCTTCAAAACTCTGTTATATGCTATTTACTAATATTTTTACAGTGGATAAAATTGTATTTCTTGGATGAGCATCTTGGAATCAGTAGTTTGACACTGGTTATAAAATATAGAAAAACTAATTAGAATAAGAGCTTTCTAGGTATTTATAGCCTTTACTAGAAAGAGGGATCTGGCAGTGGCTGAAATGAAAGACACAGAGAGAGAAAGAAAATAGATAAATTGTTTGCTTCAAATATTTGCCAGATGTTCTTTGACATAATATATGGTAAAAGAATTAAATATATTCCAGAGTAATTTTATTACAACAAGTATAATACTCAGAGGCTTATCAGGTTGCTGACGCTTCTACATTAATGAAAATATGATCCTTTTAGTCTTTAAATAGAAAGATAAATAAACACAATGTCAAGAGTGGATTGCAGTGGACCTTTGATAGTTCTTCACATATGCATGATATTGCCTAACCTGTTTATATGACTTAGTGAGCTGTCCCATCTTCTACTGTCCTCATCAGGACCCTTGCAAATAAAGAAATGGAGACAAAGCATAGGAAATCTGATTTGGAACATGAAATGTCATCCAGAACATTCTTATTGATAGACCTAAGGAAGGAGAGATGTGATCCAGAATTCCTGGTTTTGCTGAGCACTATGCAGGGATGGCAGTGAACTGCTCTGCTCTAGACCTTGGGCACAGAGTGCCTGAAAGAGCTGGGCTGCACCTCAGAGCCTTGAGCAAAGACTGTCCAAGTCAGCAGCTGAGTTGTGCCTCTCTCAGCAAGAGCAATATAGTGGCTATGAATACTAGGAACAGCCAAAACCTCCACATGTGCTTTCTTCCAAGACTCTACAGTATTAATTTGCACAGGGAGTGGGTACAGCATAAGCATGGACAGTGGATTTTCCAATCAAGCAAGGCTATAGTTTAGCAGATTTATTACAATGCCCATTATCAAATCTATGGTTTCATGGGATTGTGCCCCTCTGTTCCCATTCATCACCTCCTGGTTCACTGTTGATAATTTTACTTTCTGTAGCCTCATTCAAACTTGATCATAGGGAAAAACCCCATCAATTTAAAATTAAATCCATCTGAAAGTACTTATTTGCTTCACCTAAATGGTTTCTATTTCCTCCACTATTTTTGCAGTATTGTGTTTATAATTTCTTGTATATAGTAGGTAATATATTTTTATATAACCATATAAACATACAATCTTATTCAGCCATGGCATCTTTATGTGCTAATACATGTAATATATAAGAGACCAAATAGTTTTGGCAGTGGACAAAACCCATTACATTATAGGACAACTGAAAGAAAAATAACAGTTTAATGACAGCTATTTTTATCTTCTTTATCCTATTTCCCAGTATAATTATTTCTGGATCAGTGTCCTCCTTTTTGGATGCTGGCTTCTGTGATGATACTGATTTTTTTTTCCCCTTTACTCTAATGTATCCTTACAATTTATTTTCCCCAACTTGCATAGCTATGTTTTCTCCATTTCTCACACAAGTATTTATAGCATTGAAAAAAAAAATTCAAATGCTTATATTATTTTAATGTTGACATGTCAGCCCTTTCTTCACAACAGTAATGGTATTCCTAATTGAATCTTTTGTGTGATTTCCCTATACAAATGCAACAGTTTAAACTTCCTCTCAGTTTAATCAGTGTGTAGGGTCACAGTGGCCTTAAGTTCTTAACGTAAATTCAGCTTTCTAAAGTCTGAGTGCTTGAGTGGATGGGAAGAAGGATACTGGGTCTATTTTGAAATGCCTTGAGATCTATGGGTGCAAGTGGTGATCAGTGGATGAAAACTACTGTGTATAATTTCTGAACTGATGAAGTAGTAGTAATGCTGTGTTTCCTCTAGGACATGTATGGGACTTGGGTTGGATAAAAATCAGCTCCTGCCCAATTAATTTTTGCCAGAGACTGCAATTCCTCTACTTGTACATTTTGTACATTGCTGGGCTTATTTTTAATGCAATTTTTACCCAAAATTTATGTGAATAGAATTGTCCATCACCAAACTCTAAACTTTTACCCAGGTAGCATTTGCTTTAAAAGTAGTGCCTGAAAAATACAGCAGCAGAAATTTTAGATTGACTTTTGCCACCTTTCATGGTGTCCAGTGAGTTCCATCCTCCTTTGTATCCCAGTAAATGTGGGGCCTCTCTGCAGGCTCATCATTTTACATTTTGAAGGCTCAACTACTTCTGGTTTAGTTTATCTATCCCAAAATTGGAAGTTTTTAGTGGTGTACTTGTTTGGGTATAATATTCCAATTTTAATATTACTGAGTGTGAACCTACAAGAACATGTATTTAAGTTTACATAAGTGCAAGAAAATTGATTCATGAGAAAGAACTAGTATAAGTAAATCTTGTCTCATGAGAAAAGTACAGCTGACAAGAGGATATGGGACTCTGTTAATGGCCCAGCTCTTACTAAAATTTGTTTTCATGTAAAACTTTCTATAAAAGTCTACACTAGTGATGAAGGTTAAGTTGTAGCAATAGCCAGTTGGAAAAATTATGATGAAAATAAAATTCCTTCCTAATGACTTTTTATTGAAATAAATACTCTGAGAGAACTCTCAAGTTCTGTCTCAGCTTCAGAGAAACTTGGACTTCTTCCTGTGTGGAGCATCTGTAGGCTTTGGGAGCTTTGCTGACCCAGGTCCTCAGCAGGCACATTGTCCCCTAAATAGGGGAACATGATCTAAAGCTGCTCTAAGGACTCTGTCCTTACAACAGCATCTCTGAAGTCATGCCATGTCTTATTATCTGGGCTCCCATTAACCACAGATCAGGAAAATTCTCTTGGAAGGCTGCAATAAAGTTAGTTTTGCAGGAAACATCTGTGTTTCTGGATTTTATTATCTTTCATAAATCCAAATGTCAAAATGCATTGCAGAAACCCTTTCTGTTTTCTCAGTCAAAGATAATTTTGATACTACCTTCCTTGTCCTTTTTTCTTACATGTCTGCCTTTTTGATTCAGGTGATGTAGCTTGCAGAAGTCGATGATAACCTGAGTTTCTCCAGTGCTGGTACAGTTGGCTCTTGTGGTGTTTCTGCATGACAGGCTTCATTGATGTGGTAATGCTTATCTGCTGAAGCTTTGAAAACTATTAATCAAATTCCTCATGGGAATTGCCAGCTTTCCTCAAGAATGTATTTTTTAAGCCAATGGCAGATTTAACAGCTAAATTTCAGTCAAAAATTCTTTCTGTGGGAGTATTGTTGAATGTCTGTCAGTTTCAGCAACCAAAGACTACTAAATAATCCCAGTTGCCATTGTCTGTCAAGCAGCTTTTTATCAACAGATAAAAATACTAGTTGTGCTAACATTTCTGCCCTAGTAAAATATTGTCCTAAAAAATTTTTTTAAAACCCCATAATTGCTTACTTTTTCCTTGTATTATTATAATGATATTGTTATCTTCTCATTTGGTATATCTGAGCTAAGAAAAGGAATCATATGCTTTCATAAAATTCTAAAGTAATTTCAGCTGAAAGAAACTGCTGGAGGTAATCTGTTCTAGCCCCCTGCTCAAAGGTTGGATCTAGCTTCACTGTCAAATCAATTTACTTATGCTCAACACTACCTCAGCTTTGAGTGTTTCCAAGGATAGGCTTGCAGAACATTGTTGGCTAGTCTGTTTCATTGTTTGACCAATCTTCCCAAGAAATTTTATTTCTATTTATATAGCTGGAATTTATGTTCTTGCAGTTTGTTCTGTTTTCTTCATGTTTTATATCAGTGCCTTAATACTGTTTAACAGAAAGTAAAGAAAAATGTTCTCCATGTATAAGAAAAAAAACATATCTAGAAATGGGAAGAAAGGTTTGTTTATGGTTTAGTCTTTCTGTCCTGCACCAAAAGTTCATCCTCTCATCAGGGAAACTCTGACTGTGTACGAAATGGAACTTTCCAGGTGGTCAGAGCATTGGGCTGCTAACACCAAGGTGGAGAGTTCCATCCCTGTATGGGCCATTCACTTGAGAGTTGAACCTGATGATCCTTCTGGATCCCTCCCAACTCCAACTGTTCTGGGATTCCTCCCACTCTCTGTGACCTGCCTTGCACATGCAGGTGTGCAAGCCTGCACGAGGTACCTGAAACACCACAACAGCACAACACAACCAGCATTTGACACAGTGAGCAACAGCAGACAGTAACAGTCTGTGTGACAGAGTTCAGCAGAGAATGTGAAACTGCAGATGGAAATGGGAAAGGAGTGATGCATAACAACGACAGAGTAGCAATGAGCCTCCTTTAGGCCACAGTGCAGTTCCAAAAATATTCCTACTGAATGTACCCCGAGTACCTGAGGGGGAGAAAGTATTCTTGCCAACAACAGCAATAAAAGAAAACACATGTTTTTCAGTGTTTCTGACAAACTCAGATCCCTGACAGCACGATGTCAGTTGTCAGAAGCTGACCAGCGGGTGCTGGCTGCGCCCATCTCGTTTGCTTTCCTGTCTCCATCTGCTGGAGGCAGCACTGCACGATGGCTGCACTGACGGGTGCTTACCCAGGCTCTGGGACTGCCTCAGCACACAGATAAACTTTGTGTTCTGCAACACATTAAATGTGTGCTGGAGCCCATTAAGATAATTTGCATAAAGACCATATTGGTTTAGTTCAAATTATTGAAAAAATCCTATTTTCAGCTTCCTTTGCCCTATAATATAAGGACAATCCTAGGGAGAGGAACATTCATCATGAAATCTATTGATGTTAACAGTTGATGCGTCACTGATTTTTATTAATTGGTTTTGCTTCATAGCATTAATTAATTGTGTTAGTACTAATGTGCACTTATTAAATATTTCACAAGAAATTTATTGCAATAGGGGTCTTTAAAGTTTAGCAATTTAGTTATGACTACAGCAGCAAATATTGTGTAATTTCACTCATAAATTCCCTAAATTAGAGGCATTAGTGCTTCAAAATTGTCCTAATAAAATGTTTATTATTTTCCATACCCTTATCAAAGTTACTTTACCTTTTAAGTCCACTATATACATTCATTTGCAAAGTTTTGTTGTGTTCTTTAGTTTTATTATCCACAATCTGCTGAATTTCTATTCTGCAGGTACAGAGGAAAGTGGGGTTTGACATCTTTAGCTCATTGGTTGAGATTTGCATGGTTATTGGTGATCAGCTGTTCTAGAGGCACTAGAAATTCCTGACAGGAAAGCTGCTGGTCTCAAAGTTTGCTTTTTTTGTGGTGGGCCAGAATCCCAGTTTGACTGATTGCAGAGAACCATCCAAGAAGAGTATCTTTGTGCCCAGCCTTTACTCTGTGCCATATTTTACTAAAATATTTTATCTGAGAAAAAACTAAGTACACAGCTGCATGTGAATCCAGCCAGCCATCTACTCAGCTCTTGCTTGAACTTCCCAGCTTATTTTTACTTTTATCTGAACATCATTATGTAACTTTTGCTCATTAGGAGGACTGATCCTGATTTTTTTTTTTTTTTAATATTAGCAGTCTGAAAATTTTGTTACTTATTCCAAGATGAAGATCAGGCTGCTATTTATGTGCTTCCTTCTATCTGAACTATGCTGAACTATGGTCAAAATCAAGTTTTGATCTGCATTTATTATATCAGGATTTCTTCATTTTGATCCAAAGGCAATAACAATGATATCAAGAGGTTTAAGATATGAAGTAAATGACATTGGTCTTTCATTGCCCTGTGCTGAGTTTTTCAGTTTATTTTAACAATCAACTAAGTTGGATGTTATATAACCAACTGAAATCCAGATTGTCTTAATTGAAATGTGTATACTACAGGCAAGTGTAGTAATTTTCTCCTACTCTGCAAAACCTGCCCTATCTAAATCTGAATCTTTGCATAATTCCTAAAATATTGTGATTTCATGCACCAAGAGAAGTCTCAATTTTGTGATTACCTTGCTAGCAATGTTTTAATACTCTAAAAAAATGTTTTTAGTAAGTTTTCCACATATTTTGTCTTCTACTAAATCTTATTGTTAATTTTCCATTATCACCATTTTTTCCAATAAGAAATGAGACTTTATTTTTTTTTCAGAATCATAGCACAAGTAAATCATCCAATTTAATGAAACATTAAAGATTAAGCTTAAGTGCAGTTCAGTAAAATCATTAGTTGATCTAGAGTAGAGATACATTACAATGATTTAACTTTCAATCTGTGGAGTCGTTTTAGGAACCACCTTGTCTTTTTGAGTATGACTCTACCAAAAGAATTGGGGTGGGGATTTTTAATGGAATTTTTTTCCTCTAATCTTTTCAGTTATTTGGATGGTTCTTAGGGTATACAATACCTAAATTTCCTAATATCTCTGACATGAATAATGCCAGAGATAACTGAGGAAGAAAATCAGAAATTTTGGAATAGTTCTGATAGTGCATAAGACTATGACTGAAACTAAAAAGAAGTTTGCAGGTGGAGTGAAAGAAAAATATTTGGTCTTTTTAGTATATCTTTAATGTTTGATGTGTACAATTAGATCAGTAACATGTGCTTCATTTCCTATAAGGACAGTTATTTCTTTCAGCACACTCAGGTGTTATGTTCAATACAGGTGAACATGCATGTGTGTATTCAAGTTAATTAATTTTTCTCAGCTTCACTGCTGCAAGCTGATAATCATTTTAGTTCTCGCAAGTAATAAATTTGTCAGCTTTGTCAGAAAATACAGTTTAGATACTGAAAATTCATTATTGAGGTAAATGAGAGAGATTTTTTAAATTCTAAAACTGTGTTAATGGGGCAGAATGAGACCTGATAATTCAGAATAACTCTTCCTTATTTAAAGAAGACCTCCATTGCGTGAGAAGACTGAGAATTCAGGAGCCTTTGCAACATAAGCAAATTCTCCTTACAAATCTTTCTGCCCCTCATTTCTGAAGCAATGACTATCCCACTATGAGGGAACTCACTTGGGTAGGTGAGCAAGCATTGGATGTTAGTACTGGTTTTATTTTGGAACTTAATGATATAATCAACAGAATTCACAAATTTGTCTTCTGCTTTGAAATGTCCAAACTGAAAGCTAAAACATAATTCAAGGGAAAAATACCCCTACAGTAATTAAATTGGAATTCTCAACTTTATCATCTTTTGCTCAAGATTTCAATTTGATTCTCCTGATCATTTCAAAGCCTCTAAATTTTTTGCTTAGTAAAACAAAGGTAAGGCTTCCCCTACTGGTCTATTTTTTTACTTTTTGTATGCAAGCAGGTTAAGCTACAGATGTTTCATACAGTTTTCCTGCCATTTTATTTATGACCTTGAATGTTAAAAAAAAATTTTAAAAAATTCCCGTGTTTCAGAAGTACCACAGTACAATTCCAATTCTTGTACCAACCAACTGGACTATTGATGCATTGTCATCCTTCCCTTCTGCAGGTTGTGGTAGCTCAAAAGTGTCCAGTTCCAAAGGTGACTTTCTCCATGGCATGACCAGAATGGAGCATATCTGTAAGATGCTCAAAGTCCCATGTGACTAATGAAGCTCATTAATGCACTCAAGGTGAGCACTATGCAGAGATTTACTAAATTCTATTTGCAATTCTAGCTGCATCACAAGATAATTTGAGATAAATAACCACTGTTTGGATCACTAGGTCATGAAATCTGAATGTGTGGAGACTTTTTCAGTACTCTGGAGCACAAGATGTTGTTTTAACATCTCTTATTTAAAACATTCTCATTACTCCAATTTTTGAAGAACATATCTTTTTCCTGATCATGGAAAAATTTGACAGCACAGGTTCATGAATAACAGCAAAATTTGATGGCATTTGGGTTTATAAGCTGTAGTAGAATCAGTGGGCAGTGGGCATAACCTGCAAAAATGTCTTTAGATCTGTAGAGTTATTCTTTTGTCACATGAAGGGCAGTAACTTATTTGGAAGGAGAAATTTCATTCATGGCTGCCAGAAGTATCTATGGAGAAAAATGAAAGGAATAAGTGAGACTTTTTCAGTGAAGGTACAGGACCAGAACATAACTTTAACTAATTAACACTTTCCCTTGGGTCTTCAGAGAACTTTAGAAATTGCTTCTCTCCCTTCATTCAAGTGGGAAAAAAGAAAACCCTTGGAAGGGAAAGCCATACATGATAACTAGAGTACTCAAAGGGTGTGTATTTTAATAATCTTCCTTTATAAAACAAAAACATCTTTCTAATTTTTTCTTTAAGAAGTCATTTAAGAATCCACTGTACTGAGTTCTCAACAGTTTTTTGCTGCCTTTCACTGTTAACTTCAGCTTCTGATAGCCAATATGATTCTTTTATCAAGACTTGGACAGGTGACTTTAAAAATTAGTAGTCTTGTTAATCACAGCTCATGTCTTTCACTTATCTTTCAAGTCCTTCTGGGTAACCACACTTGATTATTTTCTTCACACCATTGAGTTGGAAGTGTTGACTCTGGGTGACCATGTACAGGTGGATGCTGCTTAGCTGGTTTTGTGCCAGTTCTGAGGATTTCCGTGGCTGGAGATTGAAAGTCCCATATAATTGGTCTCATCTCATCCATGCAACTGAGATGGAAGACACAGCTGGAAAATACTTTCCTCTGTTGCATTAAATCTATCTGATAGGAGCACATGGCCTTTTTCCTATTTTAATTGCCACTTTAATTGATCTGAAGGAGACTTTGCAGTGGGAATAAAGAGGGGAGGCATGGACACCTGGCCCTGTAGCAGGAGGGGAGGCAGGGATGCAGAAGCTGTTTTCATCCATGTCCCATCCTCTCCAGGGCAGAGCCTGATGACAAAGATGCCTTGGTACAAATACTTCTCTCAAATAACCCAGGTCCATTGATAACAAAATAACTTTCCTCTTGGTTTGTAAATTGAATCTGAATTAAGAAATCCAGAAGTAAATTGCTCTCTTGGATGTGTGGTTTTGATCCTGTCACCTCTTCCCGTCTTATTTTTTTCTCCCCCCAGGGACATAATTTGGACATGACCCCCAAAAGAGTGATGATAAAATAAGTGTAACCAAATCATTGGAAAGACATTTCATTTTGAAAGCAGTGAAACTAAATGAAGACTTTATTTTGTACAATGAAGGCTATGTAGAAAAATTTGGCAGTATTCTGGTTTTGAATTTGAGAGACTTCAATGGAAAATGACTTCTGGTTTGTAAGACACTCTACTTTTTAGTTACTTCAAACAATATTTCTAAATAACTCATTGCCTTTTAACATCTCAAAGTTGGTGTGACTGCTAAGCAAAAAGAAAATCTCTTTAACAACTAAGCATGTTGTCCAGCAGTGCTGAAGAGGAAGAGAAGCATTTACTAAAGATCTATTTAGGTGCTTTGATGATACAGTCAGATGTTTAACAGAATTATTTAAAGGCAATTTAGACAGCAGTATCTCCTTCCCACTGAATTTCACTTAGTCACTTCTATAAATCCCATATGTATCTTCTACATCTTTAGGCACACAACTTTAGTTGAAAATCTGTTAAAGCTATAGGCAGACTTCTGTTTTCTGCTGCTGGAAGAAAATCACATTTTTAAGGCTTGTCCTCAAATTAACAAGAATTTCAACCTTGGAGAGGATTGTTCAATGGGGATATTAAAATTATTTGTGACATTTAGTCAGTATGGCCTGGTAGAAACATCTGTGCATATTACTTTTCACTAACATAATTAATTTTGTAAGAAATGTAACTGCAACTGCAGTGCTTTCATCAGCTTTCCTTATTCTCATTTCTTTTTTTTTCTTTCAGAAATTGGACTATTAAATGTTGCTGGCTGAATACCAATTCTAATATTTTCTAAAATTAAATAATCATAAATCTAAATAAGTATAGCTATTTTCTTGTAGGAATGGGATAATCTGCTAAGTAACAAACTCCCACAGAATGGGAGACATAAATTTGTGTTTGGTGTTTGCTTTTTTCCTTTTAAATATATATTAACGCTTTTCTACTTTTAAGCTTACACACTAGCAGGGACTAGGGATGAGTAAAGCCCACACTGCAATGTTTTTATTCTAAACCAAGTATCCAGATAATTCTATGGATTTATTTAACAGATTACTCATATGGCCAACACAATTGGAGAGCCATCTTCATATACGTTGTCTGTTATGATAACATGCCACAAAACACAAGGAAGAGTGGACAGTGTTTTTCTTTCTAGTCTCAATTGACGTTACCATTTGTTTTTCTTAATATTATTCAACTGAATGCATGGAAGAGAGTTCCAGATGCATCATATAATGCTAAATCTCCGTGCACTATATGCCTGGCTTCATAATAAATACAAATCTTCACACTTAAAAATGTAGATGAGGTTAGTGGATGCTGATATGGTCTCAGGCCAATTCTACTTATTCATTTTTTTAACACCTATTCTTATAATGAATCAATTTATATAAAACCCAGAAACTTTGAGCCTTAACATTAATAATTAAATTTGAGCTTTCTGGCTAGGGAGTTTTCCTTAATATTAATCATTAAGGGTGTTTAAAGATATAATTTCATATAAAACACAGAACATTTTCCATGGCTGGTTGATACCTGCATTTCATTAAAAAGTCCTGTTTGCAAGATTATTAATGAAAGGGTAACACATAAATTTAACAGCAGGTGACTCCACCTGGTAAATACTTGGATGCTTCCCAATAGGTTTTGGGATAATCTATTCAGGAAAGGAAAGAAATAAGAAGTAACTCCTGTGATGTTGGTAAATTAACTGAAAGTTATAAAGGGTGGACACATAAAGCAACAGCACTTAGTAGTTTTTAAGTAGGCCAGTAGTAGCATTTCTCCTGCATACACATCTATAAAGCAGAAGGTGGTTAAATAGTCATGTCCTACAGAATATTTTGCTAGAAGAAATAATATTGTATTGGTCATTTGCACATAAATACAGATGTAATTGTAAATGTTTTATCAAATTGCAAGCAGTATGTGGAGGAGGGTCTACTGAGAGAAATAGCTTATGGATGATATACAGTGAGGGTAATTAACCTTATAAACTCTTGTCAGCTGCTCTTGGATGCTTAGGCCCCAAAGAGGTTCCTGTTTTATTTGTGTTGTTTCTTTCTCTGCTGTATTATTTTAGCATGAATTGGTTGACCATTTGCAAATGACTCTGTGGCACTGTGAAACATTCTGGAGATCATTATTAATAAATTGACACCCAGCTCTACAATAAATTTTATCTAACCCAGATCTTACAGCTCTTGTGTTATCTAATTGTTAGAAAACTCTGGATAAAAGTGAAATAGTTGTAACTTTTTTTGGGACTAAAGTAGGCATTGCTCTCCCCTATGTGCCCTGACAGAGATGCATTTAAATAAAAAAATAGGTGAAAAATGGTTATGAAAAAAAGGGTGGAAAACAGCAAATCGGACAATCTTTGAAAGGGCAGGTTGCAACCCATTGCAGGTTTAATATCTTCATACACTCAAATGCTCTGGTGTTTCTGTAGCCAGGGGCTCCTGGCTTCCTTCTGACATGCAGGATGAACTGGAAGCACTGTAGAGGTTTTCAGGGCAAGAGACTTGTTCTATCCTTTGAAATCTACAGTGCAACTACGCAATATCCAAAATCTACAAGAATAAGCTGCTGTGCTTTCATGCTGGGGAAGATTTGACCAGACATAAGGAGCTCTAGACTGGTCTACCAGAGATCACCACTGATCATGGCAAATGCCTATCTGCTGATTTTAAGTGTTAGTGACTTTAAAGGACTGTCTGAAACTGATTTATTTTGGTGGTCTACCAAGAGTGATGAATAAAGCTCAACATTGAAGGGAACTGATTGCAGGAACAGTATTTCTAGGCAAGTTATATTCCATGCTCATAGCACAAAGCAAAGTATTTCTAATGTATTTATTTTTCAGAGTTGAAAAAGAGTTTTACTTATCCTGCATCAGAATGTATATATAAGAGCTGACATTTTCATAAGGCTGTTGCTGATTTCATGGAAGAAACACACTTCATTCTAGCTAATATAATCTATTTTTGTAACAGACATTTGGGTCAATCTGTTCTCATACAAATTTTTAATAAACACATTCTTTCTCCCACCCAATGCAGTCAGAATAGTTGGGGAAATGCAAAGAAAATGGGCAAGCTGGGAGAATTGCATCTTTATATTTCCAAGAAATGTTGGTTTTGTTTACTACTACATAGTGTGAGGACAATAAAAATAAATATTATTTTTTATTGTAGTCTATGAAGTTTCAGGGTGCAGTTTAAAAACTCTGTTTTCAGAGCTGAAGAATAAAAGCTGGTATTTCTGCTGACAGATGGCTAAGGATGTTTTTATCCTGTCTGCATGTGCAAACAAGGATTATTGCAGTCTCATTGCCTACACCTTGCTTCCAAACTTTGGCCTTTCTTTTATTTACAAAGCTGTTTATTAAACAACATAGGAAGTTGATTTCACTGTGCCTCTTTTTTCACAAGGCTTGTAGAATATAAATGAATTAGGGTTATGTTCTGAAACCATTTTATCTCACAGCAAGATTTAATAGGATGTACATGTAATTAAAATTAATACTTGATTGCCAACACTAGATCTACTCTTGTGCTTATATATTTGGTTATCTTAGAGAGTGCTAGTGTTAAATTTTTCAGTAATTGAAAAGTACTATTGCATTTTAAATTACTTAGCAATTATTGCACAGTTTTTGAATTTAATAACCTAACCAGTTTGGCTAAAACTACTCAAATCATTTAAGTTTCTAACACATTTCAAACTACTTAGACCAATCTGTGAGATTGTGTCATTCTACACTTTATTAAAAAAAAGATAATCAAATATCTTCATGAAGGACTTGCCTTCATGATATATAGAGTAGAGAGAAATAGTTCCAGTGACTGGAGTCTGTTTGTGTGTGGTTTGGGTTTTCTGCTTGGTTTTTTGTTTGTTTTGGGTGTGGGTGTCCTGGTTTAGGGCAAATTTGGGAGGAAACTTCCAAAGGGGACCCCCTAGAAAGCAGATTTAAGCGTCACCTCCCCCAGCTGGTTCAGGAAAAGATTTCTTTGGAGAAAAGTGGAAAAAAACTGTTTATTTAATAAGCAAAGTATTCACAAGCATAAAAAAAATGAATAATATCAAAACCCCTTTGCTCTGGGAACCAGTCCTAAAGATGCAGAACTTAATATCCAGCATAAACAGAACAGACAACTGGGGATGCAAACATCATACAGTCACCCTGGGATGGTGGGGTTGATTGGTTTGTTTTTTGGGGCTTTCTTGGATAAGGCAAAGCATCCTTTTCCTGATGCAGAAGAATTTTTTCTGGAGATCAAAGGTTTGGGTTTTGATGAATTCACAAGAAAACTCAAGCCTTAGGATTGTATTAGATTCTGGGGAAAGTGATGTCTATCCACTATATGGCTTTGCACTGAGAAATGTAAATGACAACCTCTGATCAGGAAAGCTTCAGAATTGGAGAAGCTGTGCCAAGGTGCTTCTCAGGAAAACATTCATGTACCAGAGCCAATTATCAGGTGTCAGGTATTTATTCTTAATAATAGCCATTGAAAAAGTCCCAATGCTCAATTCTATTTTCACAGAACCCATGTGTTGCTAAACCCATGTGAAGCTCAGTTTGGCTCCAAGATTCATTTTGCCCAGACCATGACTTTTTGGAGATATTTTCATCAAAAGAAAATAGGTCCTGAAATTCTGATGTGAACATGAAGGGGGGGAAAAACCAAACAAAAATCCCAGCATTTTACCCCCTGCATATTCTGCTTTGATTGACAGGAAGGAGGGGTGAGGCGAGAGCTTTTCTAATGAGTAATTTGATGACTCCTTTATAGGGAAGTACTGTTGATTTTTTGTTTGTTTGTTTTTGTGGTTTTTTGTTTGTTTTGGTTTCGTTTTTTGTTTTTTTGTCTGGAGGGGTTTTCTTGGGGCCTGAGAACTAAAAGTTCTAGCATAAATTTATGTAAAAAACAGTGTGTCATACTGTCTCATGATGAAGGCAGATCACAAATATCAATTAAGCAAAGTATTTACAGGAACAAAACAGAGAAGGTGTCCTAATTGTGTTAATGAGCTGCAGCTCTCATGTTCTGTGACTGACCAGGGAAGGGAGAGGTCCATACTGTAGCTGATGAAAAGCAGAGCTTCAAGAAGTCTCTGTAATCTTCCTGACTCACTGCAGACAGGAATTTGTCATCACTGTCTTTTAATTCTGCTTTGGCCTTTTTGCTACTGGTTTTGTCAATACTAATTTAGGGGATTTTTAGCATTTTATCATATACAATCCAAAGTATTGAAAAAAGTGGCAATGTAGCAGTGTTTTTGTGCATTTCTGCACTGCATGCAGCCCATGTCAGTATCTTTGTTGGTTACCTTGGAAACTGTCATGGGGGACAACGTGATTGGCTGCATCCTCCAATTGATTATTAAAGTCGTGGGCAGTTTCAAGTGCCAGACATCTCATAGGTTGCACAAGTAAGTAGCACTAAATGATTCACAATTTAAGATTCTTTTATTTTGAAATTAGCCACATGAAGCAGTACATCTGCAATGCCTTGGAAGTTTGACTAGAATGAGTAATAGATTGCAAATTTCCTCCTTGTAGAAACTATAGTGTTTTGGGGGATGTGCCTTGGTTTTTCTTTTTCTTCCTGGCTCTTTCTACTGTGGAACATGCAGAGTATGTCTGAGAGGAAGGAGAAAAAAAACTCCCAACCTCCCCCACATCAACAAACCCAGAACCCCATACTGAAACAATAAATAGTTTGTTAGCTCTGTTACAAAATATATTCTTTTACTTTATATTGTCAGAGGAATAGAAATTCACATCCCTTGAGCTGCTCGTAGGCTTCCCCTTTTTTATGTCATAAGAACTGATATCAGAGTTCTTAAGAATTGTTTAATAGCCTGTCCTGCTCCCATTGATGAGTTGATGAATAGTGATAGCCTGCAGTGATGCATTCAGTATCTTGATTGTGCTCTACATACTTTTTTTTTCAACAATGTAGGAACACATCTTTTGTTTTCAACCAAAATCTGTTGGTGACTAAGGCCTCCTTATGTCCAATTTTCTCAGCTACTTTTGAAAAAAGCAACTTGTAGAGCATAAAGCAAAGTTATTGTCTTGAGAATATCTTTAGAATGTCATGATTGATAATGTAGTTCCCCTATGCTTTCAGTATCTGATGTTACTTGACCATCATTACCTGCAGAAATACCTAGTTTTAGTGAAGAGTTGACATCACATTGCTAAGAGTTAAAGGCCCAAATTTTTCTTGGATATTTCTATGATTGTATTAGGAGTAAAGAATGGGTTTAAAGTAAAACTACTGTACCATTTAGAGATAGTTTAGTATCTTTCTTTTTCAGCTGCTCCTTTCTCAGTGGCATTTCATTTACATCCTTGAATGACTCCAATATTCTCAGAATTGTAGACATTCTTTTCAACTAGGAAACATTGTATAGCTATAGGATATCTTCACCTCTATGCTTAGCCCTGATAGCAGTGAATAGCAGTAGAACAGGCTGCCAAGGAGCTTTTTTAGTCTCCACCTTTGTAAGTTTTCAAGCCCAGACTGGATAAACCCTGAGTGATCAGAGCTGATCTGGTTTTCTGCAGGTTATTGTGCTAAATGACCACTGAGATATCTTCCAGCCTGATTTATCCTATGCTGTGAACCATCTCACTGAAAACTGTGTCTTATTTCCAGCTAATGTTTATCTGACTGTAGCTTTTAGCCATTGGTTTCCATTACTCATTGCCCTGTTAAGGAATTTGTTGGTACTTGGTGCCTCTCTCATTGTAAGTGAATACTGAAATACAACAAACAAACCAACTCCCAGCCTGTTTCAAGACCAGCAGCTGGACAGACACCTGGTTTGTCTACCCTGTAAGTCATTTGGTCTATTTTGCCTTGGACAGGACAGAAAAAAATAAGTAAACTTTTTTTAAAATGCATATATTGAAGCAGGGTGCAGAATTCCCCTTTTAGAGTTTCCAGTAGTGGCCACAGAAGTCTTCTCATATTTTTTGTTTCAAGGTGGTCAAAAAGGTGGGCTCTCTGAATCAGAGATTTGCTTTGAGTATTTCTGAATCAGAAATATTCTGATCAATTAATTTTCTGTGCAACTTTTTAAGCTATTATTTGTTGTGTGAAAAAAAATGAATCTGAAGTAAATTCTTCATATTTCTCACAACTTTCCTCAGCAGCTGGGCAGTCAGACTTTAGGCACAGGCAGCCAGACACAGGGCTCTGCAGGGCTGCTCCAGTCTCAGCTCAGCTGCAGCTATTGTCACTCAGTCTGTTAAAGCAGAAAGTCCCAGGAATTTAAGGGCTGACCCTCCAGAGCAATCAGATACCTTTTTCTGCATGGATGGAGTACAATACTGAATTCTGCTTGTTTTTGATGCCTCGCAAAAATTAAGTTTATTACATGCACATGATTACCTTCATCAACAAAATTTGTAGTCTTACGAAAGAATAAAATCAAGCTTTTAGTCCAGACCAATTGCCTCTAAAGTAACTTCACTGTGAATTAAATATTTTTCTATAATTTGTCAAACAGTTGCAGCAGCTTTCCTTTATGTTGCCAAGAACAGAAGTTGGGCATCTGGCCTGTGGTTACCTGATTCATCCCTTTTGGCCTCTCTTCTAATCTTCTGGAGTTACTCCAGCTTTCCATGATTTATTAGAAAGTTAATGCTAGCAGACAGAAGATTGCCTCTGATTCCTCTCCTTTAGTACTCTTTGGGGGCTTTTTGTTTGTGCTTTGTTGTTGTTGTTGTTGTTGTTTGTATTTTTTTCATATAAAGCATTACTGGTTGTACTTTTTAAAATTGTATCTCTGATTATTATACTATGAACTATACAACTTGTTACTCTATTCATACTGTGGCTATTTTTTTCTCTTTTATTAAAAAAAAAACCTCCAAAAATTTTTATTGACTAAAAATGACAGAATTGACTTAATCTTAGCTGTCTGACTTTCTGGAGAGGATCCTAAAATCAAACTGAGACAGAGTGGATTGAGATGATTATATTTCCTATTGAAACATGAAGAATTGAGCTTATTAAAAGTTCTTTGTAGCATTAATCCTAAAACCAAACTTGAAAATTAAGAATATGCTTAAATATCTTTAATATATGCTGGGCTAAGGGCCGTATCTCTATGCATGTTGCGTAACTTTTAATTTCTATTGCTCACTATCTTCTTCACTTTTTTTTATTAATCTTATTTCTACCATTACCTGATCACTGAAATGAAGTTGTCTCTTTCTCGCGCTATCATAAACTTGGAACTTTTAATATTCTGGTCTTTAGAAACCTTCGAATTTTCAATCTTTGTTTTCCTAAGTTGTTTGTTTGTTTGTTTGTTTGCCAATTACTGGATTTCTTATTTGGAGGGAAAATGACTCTTCATAAGCACTGAAGATGGGGAGTACTACCTATTTGTTCATGCTGAAAGAAATTGATCAGGATAGTTAGTAACTAAAAGAGCAGCAAAGTCCAGAATGGGTTCAGCTGCAGTGTTTGAAAACATAATAACATTTTACTGCTCTGGCTGCAGAATAAGATTGTTGGCCAATCTGCCACAGGGAAATTCTCCTGACATGTTATCGAGCCCATGCATTCTGGATTGGTATTCAAGAATTGTTCTGTAGGCCTATTCAGGGATGAACCTTCCTGGCTTTGTTAGAGCATGAAATATGCATTTACAATTAAAAATTTGAGGTTCTTGACCTTCTGAAACAAGTGATGAATTTCTATCTGCATCCTAATTTAAATTCATTTAAAATTTAAATTTAAGGGGATTTTAATTCTGGTGACCACCAGCAGCAATAATACTACTTATATATGTGTTTGTTTCTCATCCAGGAGAATTTCCAATATTCCAGGAGAATTTCATAACAGTTTTTTTTCATGAGTATTCTCATTCCAGGAGAATACTCATGAGTATTTTCATGAGTATTCTTATTCCAGAAGAATTTCATAACAGTTTTTGAAGATGGTGATAGAATTCATACTTTTGGTTATATCTTACATTGCAACCTAGGGCAAGAACTGACACCCTGTTGGTCAGGGTGGTGGTAGCAGTCCAATTAAATGGTGGCTGCCATCCTGTTGGAATGATGGATGTGGTTCTCTTGAAGCTGTGATCCTGTAAAAAGACCTAGTCCTTCTCTGGAGGTTCAGTGGTGGGTATCAAGCTCTTGTCGTCTGGGAATCCAGTGGTAGGGCTCTCATGGTGTTCCAAGCCACAGACTATATCCAGGTAGGAATGTTTTATTCCTCCTTCTGGGCGGAGCATCTCCCAATGGGAAGATGTGATTATGTGAGTCATGCAGTGGGACTTGATGGCCCATTAGTGCAGCTGGACCCCAGAGGGAGTTATCAGGCATGAGTCTTGGAGTAGATAAGGAACACTGCCCCACTTATCTTAACATCTTCAGCGGATGGGAATAGAACGCATACTTTTGGTTGCACCTGCCATTGTAACCTAAGACATTTAGCATCTCATTACTGGTATTATGTAATGCTTTATTGATGATTTTTTAGTTCTCTATTCAGAAAATTTGCCTCTTCTATGTAAAGGTTCAGGTTGCTTCATTCAGTCTTTTTTTCTCATGGAATCTTTATTCAATATTACGCAAATTCATATCATTAGCTTCATACCAACCATGCAACAACTGTTGCCTTTTTGTAAGAGCTGTAAAATTTAATTTTTACTTTCTCCTCCCCCTTAGATCTGCTTTTCCTTAAATTGAACAAATATTTACCTTTCCTTGGTTTGCAGTGGTGCCTTTAAAACCTTTCTTCTATATTTCCAATTCTATAAAGTCCTGATGCTTGTGCAGAATTCTTTGATGGAATCTCAAGGGCCTGGAATGTTGCTTAGTGCTTTCTCCAATGGATAATTAAGTGTTTAAAATCAGATTCTGACACAGAGGAGCACCATCAGGTATCATCTGCCAGGAAAACTCAGCATTGCATTAAAGCAGCAACTGCTGCTGCCTGGTTTTCTGCCCGGTGTATCTCTGCCTGTTCCATTGCATTCTGGTCCCCTGGACAGCCTTTAGATTTGCCTTCTCTGCTGCTTCTTGCTCCCTTGCTTCAGCTTTTCTCCTTACCATTTTGTTGCTGTTCTCTGTTTCTAAGGTTCTGTCATGCCCCCAACTATGTCCTGTTGTGCACAGGACCGGGCACACCTGAATTGAACTGCCCAATCTGCATTTCTAAAGATTGAGGGTTCTCAACTAATTTTGAAATTAATGAGATTTGGATATGAGGAAGGTTTTTTTAACTTGCATGTCTAAATATAGTTTAAGCATTTTCCCTTTGTCTGTACCTTATCCACACCTCAAAGATTTACTTGGGCATGTCAAGTGTTAAAAGCTTGGGAGGTACTGAAACACATTGCCCCAGATAAAGAGCTGCAGTGTCAGGCGGCTCTGAAAAAGCATCCTTGTGTACCAAGTGATTTCACAGGGTATTGGGTGCTGCTTGTAGCAACAAGTCCCTGTAGCTGTGTGTGAAACAGCAAGGATATAACAGCACTTAATAGATGGTGTTCTGAATATGCAGTTACACCGGAAATTGTCTCCTGTAACACCTCACCAGTTAGCAAGAATGAGCTGACTTAGCAGTACTGGTACCTGGCAGGCTGTTCCAGACTTCAGTCATCATCTCTCCATCAAGAGAGCTGTAAAATTCTCAGCCTGCTTGTACTTGCATCAGTTCATATCTGCATCCTAGGAAACACCACTGTGATGAACTGGAAGATACAGAGCAGCTGTTACAGCTGCTGGTGGATAGAAAACCCAATAACAACAAAAAACCTCAAACCAAAACAAAAAACCACCCTCAAGTCAGTGATTGTCTATCAATGTTTGATTGTGTTTAGGCTGTGTACAGGCATGTAGTTTCTGTGAAACTAAATCTTTTCCTGACTGGATTTCTGTAAGAAAGGGCAGGGCTGCTCCTTGCAGCCCATATTTGATAATAGGCATTGTTAAAATGCAAATAAATAGTGACTGGCTTCATGAAGCTTTTTTTTTTTTTTTCAAGAGGAAAGAGGTAAATCCAAAGGGAAATGCTTCTCCTTGTCTATGAAGATACTGCTATGAAACATGGTTCTATTTCCCTTTTACCTGAAATTAGGCAAGTTATCTCCTGTATTATACTAACTAGACTGTATTATTTCAGGTACTGAAATAGTTCAGAAGCTGCTTTCTACTTATTTAGTACCTTTCTGTATGCCACTCTGAAGCCTGAGTTCAGTTTATTGTGTCTGTGTTACACATACTGTTCTGGACAGAGTATTCTATTAGCAATATAAGAAAAATCTAGCTCTCTAAAAGTAGCTTTGTCTTTCATATTGTTTGGTCTTGTTACTATTTTTCATGGTCCCAGGCAAGCAAGGTTGATCAGGCTGTTGTGTGAGGGGGTTATTTTTAGCTTTTTTGTTGTTTTGTGGGTTTGGTTTTTTTTTAATTTCCATGAAAGCACACATGCTTGACTGCTAGCTTGATGTTAAAAACATATTTGATTCAAATTGTGTCAGTACTTTCTGAATATATTATTAAAATATGTTAAAATAAATGCAGAAACTTGCTTACAGAATGGAAAAAGGATACCTGCCTGTCCCCCTTTGCTTTCCAAAGGTATGCTCAGACTAGCAATAATCTACAATGGCTTAAAAGTCATAAAACCACTTCTGCTAAATTAACGTCATTAGATATTTTAATTTGAAATTCCTAGCTTACAGTAATGAACGGGCATTTTCTTGTAGGATGTAGGAAAGCTCCACAGTTCAAACTTCAGCGTTCTTATAACTCTCCTGACTATGGCTGCTCCAGTGGTGGGTGCTGAGGTGTGGTTTGAGGATGTCTTTGCCTGACTCAAGCACGGCCAAGAATTAACAGGGAATTCAGAAATGCTTTCAGTCACTGATGCATATTCACAGCAAGATGCCATCTGCAGATGATGTGTCAGAGCTTGGTCCCTTTGTGCCCTTTTAACAAAGAGACAATGTGAAATGGAGAGGAAGCAGCTTTTTCCTGGGATCAACCTAAACACAAGAAATTCAAAGCCAGTACTTCAAAATGTGATGAAGTTTGGGGGTTTTAGTATGCATGTTGTTTTGGAAATGACTGTCATTATGGATTTGTTTACTTTTTTGTCTGGTGCTTAATAAGAAACTGTTAGCAGATTTAACCTTGGAGGCTGGAGATTAGGCCTGATGTACTGCACTGAATATTCACAAGCAATTTTCAAATACATTTTATTTGTGATAGGCTCTAATCCAAAAGTTAAATTATGAACTTGGAGGAAATCCTTAGTTTACCACACGTAGCAGTTAACATACTTTATGTCAATATGTGAAATCTTTGTACACATCTTTATTTATGTGAAATGTTGAAATACAATCAAAGAATTTGACCAAAGCCTGTCTAATTTAAAATCAAAGTTGTCAGTTGAGACAACTGTGCTGCTCATTCTGCGGTAGCACAAAGATGATAATGTGCAGATGAGCCACTGCTTCTCTGGGCAGTTCCATCAGCAACCATAGGATGCTTCTCACTTTGGATTGCTCTTCCAATGCCTTAGTAAGGCAGATTACCTAATGCAATAGTTCTACTTTAAGGGCAGGAGGAGAAACAGAGAGATAAAAATAGATATGCAGATGGAAACTGTTTCACTTTTCCATATGCTAATAGCAAACTACTAGGCCTCTTAATCATCCGTCTCATTAGTGGCTGCATTTTCAAAATGGTCTCAAAAAGTTCTTTAAATGTAAATAGCCAGAGAAATATTTGCATAGATAAAATTGAACAAAAATTTGAGGAAGAAAAAATTAGATACCAAGAGTTAGTGTTGTCATGGAATAACTGGAATGTAATTTTGAGTGTGCAAATGGCTTGCACTTTTTAATTTAAAATTACTTTAATACCAATCTCTTTGAACAGTGTAATGAGAAATATTTTATATTATTTTCTGTTGCTGAGGGTGGCAACTTTCTTAAAATGCTTGAATAAGAATTTTTGTTACTTTGGAAACTTTGAGTATGAAGAACAGATGAGTCTTAAAGCCAGGGACTCACTGGTGCCAAGGACAGTGAGGTAAAACACAATTATAGGTGGAAGCTTAGTGAAAGCCATGTAGTATTCAGCAGATTTATTTATAGATGCACAATAGAAACCTCAGATTCAAATGTCCAATTGTGTATTTTCTGAGGAACAGAAAGCTACTCTTCAAACATGGAAAATAAAAGTAACTCTCCAGCAATGCCCTATATTGCTGATGCTATCAGTGGTCACTGAACAGTTTGTTATTATGTGTCATTTTAGAGCTAACGCCTTGTTTCTTTAGAATTTAAGTCAAGATAAATAAAATGTGTTGCACATTATGTGATTTGTTATGAATATAAAATAAGACAGCTCTGTTTCTCAGAGATTTTTATTACATGGTTGAATTTCTCAAAATGGACATGATTAATTTCTAAGAGTCATGATATTATGGCAGGAGTCACTGTCAAGATGTAACCAGAATCCTCCTTAGACTCCCTTTACCATAATATACGTTGTTTAGCTTTTGCTTTACTTTGCAAAAAGATTTATATTGAGCCTTCTAAACACTAAAATCTTCTTAACATAGATCCCATCTTTTCTACATTGTATGTGATAGATTTTGATGGATTCTCTGGAGCACAGTGGAAATAAATCATATATACCCAGTGAATACTCAGTATGTCCCTGATTTATCTTATTTGCAGATGGACATTTTTCTGCTTATATTTTGAAAGAGCCATTTTTAAAAAGGTTCTGTATTAAGAATAACTTGTTTGGTATTGTAAAAAAAAAAAAAAAAAAAAAAAAAAAGTATCACGTCATGTGTGGTCTTATGACTGTATCTATTTCCAAGCCTGTTTCTTGAATAACATTGAAAATTTATGCACACTCTAATTATTACTTCTGCCCATTGGACTCAATGGAATTTGGTCGTTTATAGAACTGGTTTTAAAACGGCTTCCCAGCATAGTTTGTAATTAGGATGTCAGTGACTGCAAAAGTTCAGGGAAAACAGGATGAAATATTCTGGGATGCATGGCTGAGCAAAGGGATGCTAAGCATTTACCATTTTAGTATCCCCAAATCCAGCCAGTTTTCAGGGAAACCACAGGCTGTGTTAGAAATTCAGGTTCCTGAGTTGTTGGGAAAAGCATTCCTACTCATTTTAACTTTAGGAATCAAACAGACAACACACAAGCTGAATTTTGTGTTTTTAAAGCCCACAGTAAAGATATGTAGAACTTGCAGATGTGCAAGTATTTACAATAATTTTAAGAAAGCTGTTCAAAGTACTGAAACAAATCACTGGTTTCTAATCAACTGCAACCTCTTCAATTCTCAAAGAGTTTCTAAAAGTGATTGCTAATGTTTCAACTCTTGCATTTCTAATCTCAGTTACCACCTGTAGATGCTATTTTATTACCACTTTTATTTTCATCCAGCCTTAATTCCTCCTTGTTCATCTTTATTCCTTTTCATAATACACAGACACACACACACACACACACCTTAAAATGTATTAATATACCTTGAATTTTATGTAACTAAATTGTTCTTCCATTATCCTTTATATTCCCATCTCCTCTTAATTATTGGTTCCTTATTCTATGACTATTTGGAGGACCTATGAAAGTCTCTTTTTAAGAACAAAGTTTCCTACTCAATTTGTTGTACAACTTTATGGAACAGCACTGAAAATTAAGACCATAAATGTAAATTTTCATATATTATTTAAAATCTGTTTTACCAGCAGCTTATTATTTGAACTCCTTAGCCTTCCTCAAGCATTTTCTTCTTGAAAATTCACTAATTTCTTTTATCTACATTTAGGCTAATCTCAAAAAAGTCTATGTTTTTCCCCCTATATCTGTCATGCTTTCTTTATATTTATAATAACGTTTTTATTATAATAACTCAATCAATCAATAAATATACCTGACATGTTTCATGCATCATGGAGTCTCCCAAGTTTTTCAGGCTCTGTTTTTCAGGACCTTACTGAGACCATAATTTGGAAAGAGTAGATTATTCCAGATTTTGGAAGTATTTACCTGTTGCCAGAATTCCCTGATCACTTTCATATGAGTGTTTATCTTTGTTGGTTTGGTGCTTTGGCAGGTTTGTTTGCTTGGGTTTTTTTGGGGGGTTTTTGGGGGGTTTTTTTGGTTGTTGTTTTTTTGTTTTGTTTTGTTTTGTTTTATTTTTTTGTTTTTTGATAAGGGGAAAACCTATTCTTTAGGAATTGTATGTTTTTAATGTATCGGAATCAATCTGCCAAGAATCAGCAAGTTGCCTTTTGAGTGTAGTGACACAGAGGAACATATTTAGAAGGCATATGGTAGAGAAAGCAGGGTGTGCTGCACCCTGGGAGATCTCTTCCTATTTTCCTGCAGTACTTCACTGACTAGAGCACATGCATATGGGGCTCTCTTGAATGTGTATTAATTGAATAAGAGATGATTTCCTAATGATGAATTCTATGCTCATTTAGTTTCTTTCTTGTTTACAAAAATAACACCCTTGAACAGTCAGTATACAGTAATTGCTGGTCTCCCCCAAGAGAATTAAATAACATGCTTTTGTTATTCATTATGCAGTTGTTTTGTGCATAACACACAACTTCCAGCTGAAGTAAAGCAAAGAAGAAGCCAGAAGGCATGATATAGGTGTTCTCTCTGTATAAATAAATAGAGAAGATATAATTAAGATATGACGTAACATGGAATAAATGTATATGTTCATGCCCAGCTGCCCAGTGTCTTGCTTTCAAGCACATTGACACCTGCACACAAGGGCAAAATGCATCTTTTTGCAGGGTCTTCTCTAGTGCAGTTACAAGAAGACCAAATGAGCTGTTTGGGCTGGTTTGTGTTTCAAATGCCAGCAGTGTCTGCAGCCTCGCAGGGCTGAGCGTGGCCTGCAAGTGCTTTCTGAGGAGCCTGACTAATTAGTGCATGCTGAGCTTCATGCTGCTAGAGCTGAGCTCCTGATACCCAGGCTAAATATAATTCCACAAGAAGCCCTCCAAGGATACAGTAGTGGAGATGTGTATTTTGAAAGGTACAAAATGTAGAGGCAATGCACTGCTTCTGTCTTCTTATTATACCCGCTACTTGCAGACTTTTTGATATCTGTATCTTTGGGAATGCCTCAAAAGCTGCTTTCTACTTCAGTGCTGTATATGGGTTTCTCATATTCACTTTATATCTAAAGAGCAAAGTAAAATTATTGTCTCACTGAAAGATCTCTGGGGGTACTGACATCCCACGTGCATTCTGCTAAGCTTCCAAAGTTTGGTTTTTACTGTATTTAGTTCTTATTTCTGGCAATCAGATTGGAATTATAGCCTCCTAGGCAGCCATTGCTTGGAATCTTACTTGCTGCCATAATCTGAGTTTCATTGATAAAAAGTGGCTTCAAGGCCAACTTTATATTTAAACCTACTCTGTTCATTGCATTTTTGTTGATTTAGTATACCAGTTTTCAGTGCTTTCCCCTGACTTTCTAACAGGACAGTGTCCAGGCTGCTTCCTATGAGTTTTAGTTTTCTATTTTTCTTACTTCATTGTCTTTGAACTGCTATAGCCTTCTCATTTAAAAATAATTTGGCTCCTGAATTCCACTGTTGCAAAGTAGTACTTAGTTTGGTCTCACAAAACATGTCAAATTTAATTATATTTTTTCTCTAGCAGATCAATCATTCTTACTTACAGGAATTATTTCAGAAAGTTACTTAAGGCAAAGTCAAGAATAGCCTTTTCTCTTCTATGCTTCAGACCTAGCTCTTGCAAGATGCAATCGTCTGTTACTTTCAAAATTGTCTTTCCAATTTATGCTGTGATATATTTGGTATGATAGTTGTCCTAACAAACTTTGTTAGAGGCTGTTATAATCTCTGTGAAAAGCAATTTCCAAAAAATTGCAAATGAATGACAGCAACATCCATCAGCACCAGAAAAGAGAACTCTTACCCACAGCCCCAACAGAAAGTTGTGACAGAGTCAACTGGATCTCTGACTTAGTATAAACCTTATAATAGGGACTAATACTGGGAGGAAGGTGGTCAAGCTCAAAACAGAAAAAAATTAAACGGACTTAAAATTTAGGAAACTAGAGAAGAAAGTGTTTAACTGGTATGATCTTAACATGTTCAAGTCATTCCTGATGCCTTATGGTGATGCAAATTATCCGTATTTATTAATGTATAAATGGAGAAATGAAAAGGTAGTTGAAAGAAAGGTCCAGCTCTTTTTGAGCTTGAACTCCGAGGCGGAATGAATATGCAAGTAATTCATGTATAGTGTTAGGATTACTGAGATTTGTTGTGGAATTTGCATAAAGCATACTTAATTTTTCATAGTAAGCTAAACAGACATATGTCACCAAAATTTGGGTAAATACGTAAATAAAGAGGCATAATTCTTTTACTCTGCAGAGAAGGTCTTTCCCTTAACTCTATTTTTAGATGTTTTTTGGTGGGTGTGGGTGTGTGGATTTGGGGTTTTTTTGTAATGGTGTAAAACCTGTAGAGTTGCTCCTGATTTACACTGGCAAGAAATGTCCAAAGTTGCCATGGTGAGAGATAAAATGCAAAGCAGTGCTCTGAATTTGCTGTGTAACATCATCAAGTATGGGTATTACTCAGCTGCTTTTGCCACATATGAGAATAAATTTACAAAGTTAATACCTTGATTAGTATGACTACCCAGAGCTGCTTCCAGTGACAGATTCTTGTTCTGACTGGTTCATTCACAGCTCTTCCAAGTGGTTCTGAAGACAATTTTGTCACCCTGTTTACGATTTCCCTGAACTGCCCACGTCTGGCAAAGCGATCGATAGGAGCTGTTGAAGTGACCTTATGGTTGGTTTGAGTGGAATCAATACAAAATGTCCCTAGGCATCAGAGGGGAGGTCACACAAAACAGATTCATCAAGGCTTCACACCCTCTGTGAGCCCCCTATCACTGCTGGAGGACTGAGCATACCTGTGCCTTTGACCTCTCTAATAAGACATCTAGTTTGAAAGACTAAGGACCTTAGAGGATCTAAGACATGCTCTAGTTTGAAAGCTGTAGCCTCAAAAAAATATAACAACCTGAGGATGTTTTCATTTCCATCTAGTACTTGATTAGATTAAAAATAAGTATTTTTAATTTCCCTGTAAATGTGGTAGAGACCAGGTTGGTAGAAAGATTGAATAATCTTGTCTGTTGGGTGTCTTACAGTTTTTTAACACAATGCTTTGTATGATGGGCCTTGATGTTGCTGCTGCCAACCTGAATGTGGACTTTGCCATTAATTTCAGTAGGGATTGTCTTGGGTGTTGAGCCAGTGTGTGCTTCCTCTACCTCACCTGTGAACCTGGCATGGTAATATTGTACAAACTGGCATGAATAAGATCTCTTCCAGATCACAGCTGTTTGTAAACTACCAAGTCTGAGCACAAAATGGGATGGGTGGAGAGAATGAAAGATAACTCTCCACATTAACACTGAAATATTTTAAAGAGAGATCCTTGAATGCAAAGTGGTAAATTCTGACAGTATTCCTAGAGGTTTTTGCTGTGTATAGCTTCTTGAAAGGGATTATTCCACAGTAAGTTTTGTGATTGGTTTGAGGGTTGTTTTTTTAATTTTTTTTCCTGCCCTGGCATTCTGAATTTTCCCAGGATTATTGTAATGTCCTCTAGGCCTGAGTTGCAACACAGGTGCCTTGCCATCTTCACTGGTCCCCAGCCTGTCTCCATGCTCCCTTTAGGCAACTTTTTACTCTCTTTCTGTAAAGGATAATGCAGCTCTTAAAAAACACTCCCAACTCAGCAAAACTGGGGTATTCAGACTTGGTGGTTGCTGCTGAACAGAAACATCTCTCAGTGAAATTTCTACCTTTTACCATCTGGAAACAGAGGCAGATCCCAGTAAAGCAAGTATTGATTCCATGAAACATAACAGGTTTCTGCAATCTGGTTCCAGGCTGAATCTTACACAAACAATATGATGGAGCTTTAGATACAGAGTGACATAATCTTGGTGCACATTTTTTGCTGTCTTTTAAGCATTTTACTGTCCTTACCCTATGCAATCACTCATTCTGCCTTGTCCTGCCTTCCTATCAAAGGATGTGGACACTGCAGATATTTCTTAGCTAAGTGCCAATGCAGCTAAAATCAAGGAATAAAAAAATTGCTGTCTGTATAGCTGTTAAACTAATTTATTCCACCACCTTGAAGGAAATAGGGCAGCTTTTTGTGGTGATTTCATGATTTGATGAGAGGACTTCAGTTCTCAATCCATGGTAATTCTCAGTGCCTGACACTTTGTATTTTGTTCCAGTCCCCACTGAGTTGCTTCCAACTGTCTGCAATCAAAGCATTTGCGGATGTTTTGCACAATCTTTTACTTGCCTTTTTTAAAATCCGTAATTCAATTTCACATTAAGAGACTTTCTTCAATACATACTTAAGTTCTGCTGGTCTCATACTACACAAAAGATTTTTGTTTAAATATATAGAAGGTCCTTGACTCATAAAATACTGCCTGGGTCAAGAACTGGGGTAAGGTCTTACCTATAGTGTCTTTAACCCTGTGGAGATGCATGTAGTGAGTTACAGAATGAAAAAATATGAGCACCAAAATCTAAAGTCTTACAGACTGCATAATTCTGAAGAATTATGCAAACCAAAGAGATAATTATTTGCACCTCCCATTTGCTCTTCTCTTACAGTTTAGTGACAGTCATACTTGTATCAAGTGTTACTTGTTTCCTGAGCAACTTACTGGATTAGTTTTTTTTGTACAATACTGAGAAATTAATATTTTTAAGGGCCAAGAGCAGTATAAATGGAAGGTCTTACAAAATTGCTTTCGTCAATAAATTTATTGGTTTGGATTCTTTTAGATACACAGTAGTTGAAGGTGATGTGAATCCCAGAAAATTTGGGCTATGAAAAAGTGAATTCCATTGTCCATGAAAAGCAAAATCAAGACACTTGCATGAATATTTTTCCTGTGTATGTGATGTAACAGGTATCTTTATGCTGACATGCTGATTGCTAATGGGATGGTGTGTGGTGACACACTAGATCTGAAGATCTACACTGAAAGTAAAGAGACCAAGTATATTGAAACCTCATTCAGGAAATGTCTGCAACGGTTGACAATATTGTGTTGTCTTTCACACGAATTTATAGCTTTACAGGACTTGGAAATTGAAATCATCAAAATAGTTTATTATTAACATTCTTCTGTTAATTAGATAATTAAATGGTATCTGATACATGGAAACAACTTTCACCTGCATATTTCTGATACTGTTGCATCTTATCCAAATGCTAAAAAATTCAGGGAACATCACTTTGACAGAACACAACACCTGTTGAGGTGCAGTGAAAATCATTTTTTTAAGTGGGATTTTGCACTTGTTAGTCACACAATTTGTGATACAGGGCTACTGTTCTTGGGCTACCATCAATCAGCATCTCTTCTGTATCTGACTTGAGTGACTGGATCTCTTGAGAACCTATGTGAGACTCTTACTCCATCTGAGAGTTTATTTTGCATAACAAATACATTTACAGCAACCCATTTGAAAACCTTTTAGAGTTCTTAGTACAGGGACTGGGATATTACTTGTGGTGACAGGAAAATAATGCTGTAGCCAAGGGTTGACAAAATGAGTAAGTATGATGTTACTTTATTGCCCATTTCTTGCATAGTATCACATGCTGCTCAGCAAGGACTATGTGCCATTATTTAAGAGTATTTCAGTTTTGAGGGGTATTTTTTTTCCATCTTGGAAGCTAAGAATCAAAATACTCTGCAACTGCCATTTAAAATAGGACCATCTTTGCAGGGTTCTCTGTGAGATTACAGTACTTGTAGTCTAATTGAGATATTTTTAGAACCAAAAGCACCCAGCTGGGAACCAGGTTGTTTGCCCATTGTAAGACACCCAAAATCTTAGCAATCCTTAAACATGTCACATGAACAGTTCTGCATTTTGCCAATACTGGTGTTCACACCAGTTATTTCCTCCACTTTTCAATCAAACACACAGACACAAGTGAGAACAAGAGGGAAAGAATTTATTTGACAAGTTGCTTAAAATAAATGGGAGATTTTGAGGATGATAAGAAATTTTAACTGGCAGAGATAGACCATAATCCCATAGTCAGAGAAAAAGTGGTATTGTCAAAAGTGCATAGCAAAGCATGAACACATTTGTTAAAGGACAAGTGTTGAATGACTTTGCACACTGTCAATATATAATGATGGAACCCCTACCCTGTAGGCTTGGCTGGGCACACAGAGCCTGCAGGGCTGCTAAGACAATGTTACTGCTAGAGACACATTTGGACAGCTGTGTATTTACAGCTAGCAAAAATAGTGAGTTATGCAGATCAAGCCAAACATGGCTCAACAGAACCTTTAAATTTCCAAAACCCAAGGATATACATTAATTTTCCACACATAATGCACCATGATATCCACATATATTGAATTTGCTTGGGATATGTTCAATTGCTTTTTGCTAGGATAGCCAGACTGAGAGTAGGTTTCACTACACATAGCACAGGGGTACTCTGGGCCTGGAACAAGTGTTCTCTGACTATCAGTGCATATACCAGATCAGAGATATTTTGGCATTGCTTGAATCCTTCTTAATAGGAAAATCAAAAATCTTGTCATTCCAGTACCAAATATTTCCAGCCTTCAGCATCAGGTTCATATCTGGTCATATTCAGGTGTGGCAAATGACACATTTCTGTGGTGTAATGGCAATTAATAGCAGAGACTCAGAAACAGCTCAGGAGTGTCAGATGTGCTCCCAAGTTAGCTCTTGCAGGTGAATTTCACAGTGCAGGATTAAAGTGTTTTATCTTGAGACCTCCTGGTCTTATCATATGATTGTAGAAAGAAAAAAAAAAGTGCCTATTATACATCTAAAGTCAAATGATTCATTGCACAGCATATCCACCATCTTCCTTTCAGGGCTATACTTCAAGAGGTTTGGCATGGAAACAGCCTGGCTGTGTGGGAACAGAAACCTCCGCTGGTGAACAGAGAGACTGGTTCTGTAAAACCAGCCACGGAACGAAAAGCTGAAAAATGGGGTGGGGGCCGTGGGTTTTTTGATTTTAAAAATGCTTAAATGTTCTTTAACTTAGTTGTTGGGGTTTTTTTCTATTGAATACATAAATGAAAAATTTATCACCCACACAATCTTGTCTGTTTCAGCAGGAAAAGTGTGTTTTCTCACTCTGTGCCATTCCAATTCTTACAAACGGGAAAAGGTAGTGAAAACGACTTGACGAATAGCCCCCAGCCCTCCTAAAGGATGGCTATTTTGTTCCTGGGAGGAGAACCCGAGCAGCTACTTACTAGAGCCGCAAGGCACAGCGTGGCGGTTTGAGGCACGGGCAGAGGGAGAGGGGCGCGGTGTGTCGCCCGCCGGGAGCGGTGCCAGGGTGGCCGCTGGCAGGACGGGCCGGGCGGGCGGCGGGGGAGGCCGGGGGCCGCCCTGGCCCCGCTCCAGCGGCAGGTGCTTGCTGCGGGGCTTCCCCGCTCCCGAGCGCTCCGGCCAAGGGAGCTGTCGGTCTCTATTAAATGGCTGCCTGCTTTTCGGGGCTGCCGACTGCTTCACGGCTTGGCTGTTTATTTTTTTTTAGCAGCTCTGCCGTCTCTCGGGGGCAGCTCCCCCCGCTCCACCCCGCCGCTTCCCTAGGTGAGGCTTCATCCCACCGCCTCGCCGTCCGCCCCCACCCCAGCCCTTCCTCCCCTCGCCCTTCCCGGGGAGCCGCCGCCGCCTCTTCTCCCCGAGCATCCCCCGGCCCCGCACCCCTCCTGACTGTCCTGCTCCCGGGCCAGGGTGAGCCTGGATGTGGGCTGGGGCCGGCCCGGTCCGGCCGTACGAGGCGGATCGCGGCTTTCCCGGGGAGCAGGAGGCGGTGGCCGGTCCGGGTTTGGCGGGGTAGGGCAGGGCAGGAGCTCCGGAGCGCCTCAGCCCGCGCCGGGGACCGCGCCGTGCCGGGGAGCGAGCCTCTCTCCAGCCCGCCTCGATCTCTGTGCAACACCTCACCCTTGTCCCTCCCCCACCACCCGCCGTTTTTTCTTTTCTTTCTTTTTTTTTTTTTTTTTTTTTTTTCGCTTCTCCACTCTCCCGCAGCGAGTTAAATATTTCTTTTGTTAATTGACGCCCAAAGTGTTCCCAATCCCTTCCCCGCGCCGCCCGGGCCGACCGAGGACGTGTGCACGCCCAGATCCGCTCGGTGAAGCAGCACAGATCCGCGGGGCCGAGCGGGTATGTGCGTGAGGAGGAGGAGGAGGTGGTGTAAAAGGAGCGACGGGCACAAAGCCGATTTGAGAGGAATAATTTAACTCCGGTGTTTGTTGTTTTTCATGGGTTTGTTTTTTTCCCTTCTCTCTCTCTCCTTTCTATCTCGTTTTCTGCTCAGGATTTAAATGTCACTCATAGCATCCCCAGATCAGCTTTCCGCTCGTCTCCGGTTTCTTCCGAGGCATTAATTGGATCACACGCTGCATTTGAAGAGCCTGGGTGTGTTTTACCCGCTAAGGTAAGTGGGCTTATGCACCTACGTGGGGTCTGGATGGTCACTGAAAGCCTTTCAGGGTGGTGTTTTTCTTCCCCTTGGCCCCCCTCCCCCAGCTCCGTGGCCAGGTTCCGTTCTACCTGAAGAACTCGCATCCCTGGGTTAAACATCGGTCGATGTAGGGAAAATGCGCCGGGGGGCAGCGGGGTCGCGGGGGCTCCGCGCCGCCCCTCCGGCACCGCCAGTGACCAGCGGGAGCCGGCGGTCGCAGCCGGCGACCCCCTCAGTTCCCAGCGCCTCTGCTCCGGGAATAGCGCCTGGCATCACAGTAAGGAAAGAAACAGCCTAATCCCCTCTTACAAGAAACTATTCGTCATCATTTTTTTTTTCCTCCGTGAGAAATATTGTAGGCGCTCATCTCCCTCCTCCCCCACCGCCCGCCCCCGTTGCCAGCGCCGGCTCCTTTGCCCGCACCTCTCCTCGCTTCAGGCGGTTCTTTCCAGGGACTAAAAAGTTAAGCTGCCCCCTCTCTCCCCCCACCTGCCCCCATACGTACGCAGTGCATTCTCCTTTTTAACTATTCTCCCTGTGCCTAATCCGAGTCCGTCCAGCCCCCCCAATGCTTAAACTAGGTTGCAAAGCCGCTGTACCTTGCAACTCCTAAAACTTCTCTTCTTGCTGTGATTTATATTCTATAATAACAAAAAAGGACAACAAAAAATATACTGGATTCTCCTGTGGATTACTTTTTTTTTCTTTTTTAAATAATGCATTTCCTTCTTCCCCTTTAATTTTTTTTTTCCAAGGAAATTTGCTCCATCTCCAGCAGCAACCACTGCTCCTTTTGATGTTGTGGTACGCCGTGCGCATGCGCTTCACATTAGAATTACTGCACTGGCCAGAATAAGTTGGATCTCTTCTTCTCTTCACTGAAACCCTAAATCATATCAAAAGCTAAAGGGATGCTGAGAGTCCGGAAAAAGGGTTACTTTGGGATTTGGTCATTCCCTTTAATAATAGCTGCGGTGTGTGCACAGAGGTAAGTGATTAAGGTATCTCTTTTCCTTTACTTTGAATTGCAGTGCATGCTGCTGCTGAGAGAAATGTACAGCTGGGGGCTGAGAAATCAGGAACAATACAGTATTATTCTTTCTTTTTTCTTTAGTGTCAATGACCCTAGTAATATGTCACTGGTGAAAGAGACCGTGGATAGACTGCTGAAGGGCTATGATATTCGCTTGAGGCCAGATTTTGGAGGTAATTTGACTGCTTTTGCATAAGAGAGGTTGCATATCCGGGCTGGGTGCGTTGTGTATGGGGGCGGTTTCAAACGTCTTGTGGGTGCTGTTGCTTTGGGGGGTGTGTGTGTTGCCATTTCCTGTAGCCCATCCAAAGTTAAGCCCATTGTTTCTCAATTTTCTTAGCAAAGGATGCTCTTAATGCGATCACTTGTATATGCCTAATCGGTCCCTCATTGTGTGTGTGCGTGTGATGGTACTTTACCAACCTGTAATTAAATCCTTGTTTGACTGGTTTTATCGAGATGCAAATCTCTCTTAAGTTCACCCGACGTTTGCTCCTTTCAGCCTAACGTGCCTGTGATCACAGTTACTATTTTCGAGTACAGGACGTGCCGTTAACTGATACAAAAATGTCATTTAACCCCCTGCGTGCTCTTACTTCGAGCTAGTTTGTTTATTTCGGACGTGTTCCTTGTGGGTGGCCCTTTCCCCCTCCATCCATCCCTCCTCCCCGGGGGCTCGGTGCTCGCCGTGCCCGGGGCGCGGGGCTGGGGGCGCGGAGGGGCGCGGAGCGGGCGCGCCGGTGCCGCACGTGTGCGGTGTTACATAAAGCACCGCCTCGGCCCGGGCAGCGTGCGGCCCCGCCGGGACCGGGAAAGGGAGGGAGAGCGCTTCGTGCCTCCCTCCGGGCTTTCTGGTTGCGTTTAAACGTCGTTCCTATATGTGCGCTGTGTTCGCCCTGCTAACTCTGGTAAGAATGAGTTAAGTTCTTCGAGATCACATTGCGGGCCATCTTGTTGGTTTGCAGGTCCCCCAGTGGCTGTTGGCATGAACATAGACATTGCCAGTATAGATATGGTCTCGGAAGTCAATATGGTGAGTACTTCGGCTTCGGGGCTGCTTGCTCTCCGAGGGGGTGGCTGCCGCTTCCCCCGCCCCTGCCAAGGCGGAGCGGTGCCCGCGGGCGTGCGGGGCCCCGGCGCGGCCTCCCGCCCCGGGGAGGCGCCGGGGCGGGGCACACCGGCTGCTGGGGGGTCGACTGGGGGTCGCGGGCGGCCTTCCCCCGCTGCCGGCGGCGGCTCCCGGGCGGGTACCGGCGGCTCCCGGGCGGGTACCGGCGGCTCCCGGGCGGGTACCGGCGGCTCCCGGGCGGGTACCGGCGGCTCCCGGGCGGGTACCGGCGGCTCCCGGGCGGGTACCGGCGGCTCGGAGCGGCGAGCGCGGGGCCGCTCCTGCGGCAGCTCCGGGGGCGCGCCCGCCCTCAGCGCCTTCCAGCGAGCAACGGCGCCCCCTGCCGGCCGCGCGCGCGCATCGCACCGCGCTCCGCGCACCGCACCGCGCCCCGCGGCAGCCCCTGCCCCGCGGCAGCCCCTGCCCCGCACCGCACCGCCCCGCACCGCGCCCCGCGGCAGCCCCTGCCCCGCACCGCGCACCGCACCGGGCCCCGCGGCAGCCCCTGCCCCGCACCGCACCGGGCCCCGCGCCCCGCGGCAGCCCCTGCCCCGCACCGCGCACCGCACCGGGCCCCGCGGCAGCCCCTGCCCCGCACCGGGCCCCGCGGCAGCCCCTGCCCCGCACCGGGCCCCGCGGCAGCCCCTGCCCCGTGCCCCGCGCACCGCACCGCGCCCCGCGGCAGCCCCTGCCCCGCGCCCCTGCTGCGCGCCTGCCGAGAGCAGAACCATCAGCAGCGAGCGCCGGGGGCTCGGAGCCCTGCGCTTTCCATTAAAAACAAAAAAAAGAAGGGTTTGCTTCTGTCTGTGTGTGTGTGTGTGTGTTTTCAAAATTTACCTGTTTCTTTTCCTAGCCTGACATTTTTTTTGGATGGTGGTGACAGAGTCGATGATTTTAAAAGTTTCATTTTTCCAAGATGTTTGTCTCTCTTATTTAGAAGTGACTGTGCTCAAATACTGAACTTGTTCAGAACGTAGTAACTTGACGTGTTTCTTTCCGTGTTTCACTGACATCCCCTGGGAGACTAATGAGGTGTGGAGAAAATTGGACAAGTCTGATTCATACTTTAGAAGAAGCTGTTCTTGACTTAGATGAAACTTTACTAACATTCAGTTTCATTATTTGGAAATGTTTGGGGACAAGTTTTGAACTTTTTATCTTAATTTGCATGTTAATTGGTTAAGGATATGGAATTTGGCCTAGCACTTAAAGGAGCTTATAAAGAACAACAAAAGACACTAAAACATAAGAGCATATGATACAAAAGTGATGCAAAATAAATGTGATCTCAAGTATTTGTGAATGGAAGTTTGTTGTTTGAAGCAAACTTTCCATTATTCTTGAAGAAGTTTCAAGTAAACATCTTTCTAAATGCAAGTGTGATTTTAGGGCTATTGCTGTAGCTGTAACCATACATTTGAAAATAACACTTGGAAAGTTAGCAGTTGTTTTAATATCATTGTACTACTAAAATATTTAGTTCTTCAGTGTCATGCTTGGGTTCTCGGAGATGTTGCACTGGATGAATTGGCAAACATTAGTTCTCAAACTGAATGACGTGTGTGATGTACAGGAGTTTTTTCAGAATGTAAAATAAAGCCCTTGGCCTATATTGAGGATAACATTACAGGTGATTTTACTGTGGGACAGTGAGGAGTTGGTGACCGAGTGCTTGATGCTGCTCTTTTGCAAGATACCAGGAAATCTGAATAATTTCACCTCCTGAAACATTACTTCTGGGAAATTTCTAAGTGGCTAAAAGGGGCTTCCAAACTTTGTATCACTAAACTTAGTGTTATCTAGTGTTCTACCTTCAGGAGCTTTAAGTGCAGAGGAAGAAAAGTACATTGTATTTTAAACCACTTGTTTTTCATTAAGAGGACTGTGGGTAGGAGAAATGGGGACGTAGAGTTCTTTCTTAGCCAGCCCTGAGCAGTGAGGGAAGGATGAGGGTTCCTTGCTGGGGCTGCAATCTACCAGGTCAGTGTTATATCCTCCCATCCCTTCAGAACTGGAAAGCTCATGTGAAAAAATTGTTAAAAATCTTCTGATTCTTTTCTTTGTTTCTTTAAATGGTTTCTAGACATTTGGTCTCCAATTAAAGGTGATAGCATATCAGAATACTGTGATCTGATACTTACAGCCTAACTATATAAGGCAATATTATTTTTAGTATTCTGTAGTCAGTTTATTCCGTTTCTATAATGAAATGTTTGACCTTTCTGAAAAAAAAGTATTTTCAGAATATCTGCAGGACTCAGAGGAGGAATTGTATATACAATTTTGTCCTACTAATTTGCTTAAAGCATTTAAGCTGTGGGCTTATTTTACTCTAAGAAGCCACCTATTTCTTAAACCCAGGCAATCATGTTACATAATTTTTTTTTCACTTACAGCTTCAAAAGAGATACCAAACCAAGATTATAATCTGCTTAATTGCAAAATGCAACACTTGATTTTTCAATAGTCTGTATAACATAGCAAGTCCTTATATACCCTGAATATAACCTGAAATGAATGAGGAGAGAGACAGACAAGGAAACAACAAAATGCTTAGTATGCAAGGCCTTGGCTTTTTTGCTTGCACATTCACCAGAATTTGGAGTCGAAACCAGGAGGAATACCATGGAATGCCAGCTGATGCAAAGCCTTCTGAGACACAAAGCGACACAGAAAAAGCCTTTTGGATTTATGGACCTGTTTTTTTCCTAAGCATGCCCTTGTTGTAGCTTTGTTTGTAGTCATGGCAAACACTACTGATTTTAGATAAAGGCAGATCATTGCCTGGACTCATGTACTAACATTATTGGGATCAAACTTAGGCCTTGGGAGGAAGGCTAAATAATCATAGCAATTCAGCTTGAGATAATTTCTATTAGTTTTAATGTTTATTTAGTTTAAAATTACACTTCTTTCTCAGTCTTGATATATTGCATCTACCATATAAACTTGTGCCACCCTGCAGGGAGTATGTTTATGTCACTCCAGTGTCACGAAGTAAATAATGGAGTTTTCACTTTGTTGAACAGGATGATTTAGACTTGCTTTGATAGAAAGTACAAGTATGTTAAGGATGTTCAAGAATATTATTGTTGACTTTGAATTCTTAAAGAGGTGATGAGCCCTTGCCTCATAAACAACTCAGAGTATGTAAGGCTTTACAGGTGCCTTATAATTACTTCTTTTATGCAACAGAGCTGAAACTGTAAGCTGTTTACCTTGGGCGGTCAGAAACTTGAACTACCATTTGTCTGAGTTTACAGAAATGGTTTCAAAGTACTGGTACTTGTGAAAACAATTTGTTCCAGCTCTGAGGAACACACTGAATGCACATGAGAAAAGTGAGAACTTCAAGTGTTTGTGGTTATCAACAAATATCATGACTATTTGGACTAATTTCTTTGTATCCTGCGAAGAAAAAAAATCTACAGCAGGTATTTTATGTGATGCAGGAATGATTATGGCTAATTCCACTCACCAGCAATGTTGTTGAGTGCATCCTTTATTGTAGTTATCCTATAGATTTTCTTAGAGATTCTCTTATTCAGGTAACAGTGGAGAACAAAGATGGAGATCTGTGAAGGCTACTTAAGTGGTTTTCCTGGGCTAATGAATTTGATGTTATGCAATATTAGCTGTGGTGCAGTGAGTCTAATGCAATGTTCACATTTCCACATTTTCCTCTCAGTTAATTTTTGGAATAGACCCCTTGAAAATGTAGCAATGAAGACTATTCTCCATTCTAATTTTCCTCCCTTTTTCTCCCAACTATTCCCTCATAAAGTCTTTGAAAAATTGTTATAGGTTCATTAAAAAGTACAGAAATAAATTTTCTTCTCTAGACATCCCTGAAGATTCTGCATAATGTATTGTGCATTTGATCTATCTAGATAAGACATGAGGATTTCTATAGATAATGTTGGTCATGTGTTAGTTTTCAATGTCTTGGCTTATTCCCTATTAAATAGGTCAACATTTCCTTCCCTTTTTTTTCCCCCCTTGGTCTGTGGCTATTCTGGGATTCTAGTACAGAATGTCTTGAAAAGAGAAATATTCCATAGCTACAGATTTTTCTCAGGAAATATATGCTTGTTGAGGTGTTGGGTTGTACATGTGTCCTGGGGTGGCTGTATGGTCCAGTACCACTGTAGTCTGCCCTTTTATGTCTAGAGAGAAGTATAATTAAATGTAACTATTCACACTGTGGGTCATTGGGGTCTGCAGAGAGGAACCTGAAGTGTTTATTTAATTCCCAGTGCTTGCTTGCCTAGTGTGCAGGTTTGGCACATGGAGTCAGTAGTGTGTGTGGAGTTAGAGATGATATATTGGTTTGTCTTAGTGGGCCCATTACTGTTGATTGAGAGCATAATCCTTCCATCAAGTGGGAGTTGGAGAAACAAAGGAGCTGTTACCATCTATCAGGGAAAGGTTTATTTCTTAGTGTGTGCCAAGTTTACATAGCAGAGCCTAATAGCTTCAAAGCTCTAAAAAAAAAAAAAAACTTTTTATTTTTTCTAATATTATATTTCTTCAAATACTTCTGTATTTGAGCTATGCCAATAAGTGTAATACTCATAGATCAAAACATTCTCAGAAATGTGCTGACATAGCTGTAATTTGCTGCTGGTAGACGTCTGATTTTGAGTTGCTCTTGATAATGGAAGCCCACTCTTGGTTTATTTAAAATCTCTCCTTTTTCTTGAGGTATTTTCAGTAGGGGAAATACACAAAGCTCAGGGTTTAAGTTATGAAATAGGTCTAGATAATGAAAACAACAGGAGCTGTGTTGCTGCCTCTCAAGTGGCAGCAATTATCTTTATGTGTGCAAAGGGAATAGATGGCTTATGGTATAAAAACAAATGGGGATTAAGTGGTAAGAAAATAGGGTGGAGCTGTTCCAAACCCCAAAACTTCATAGAGAAGTCCTGATAGAGAAAAATGAAAAGAGGAAAAAATGTCCTATATACACTGGTGTAGAAAGAGATGAGGAAAATGGTCATGAAAACGGTTTCTCTCAGCAATATCTTCTTTTTTTTTTTTAATCCTTCCTAGTTGTTTATGTTGCTGCGCATATTCTGTAGAGAGAAAAAGGGGAGAACAGGGCTGAAAATGCATTGAAGATGAAATATTGGAATATTGAGAAGGTGCTGCTTTGCTAAATACTTCTGCTGCCAGAGACAGTTGGTTTTATTAGTTTCTCTGTGTCATAAATGCATGTGTTTCTTCACATAAAACTGCATTTCTCAGCAGACAGTTTGAATTTGGCTCTTGTCAAATTATTGTGCTTATGCATTACTGACTCATACTGAAATGTGTCTACAGAGACTTCTGTGAATGCAGAGCAGGTGATGTACATCTTAGAAGTGAGAACTTTTTTTTACTGAAAACCTTGTTTCACCTTTTCCTTCAGTTACTATCTGGAATAACATTGCAGGACATTTTTGAACTGAACTAAATTACATTAGTATGGATTTCAATTTTTTTGTTACTAATTGTCTCTAATTCAGACATTTTCCTTTCTTAGTTTAAAGGTATGGGAAAATAAATAAGAGCTCCTACATCCAAATAAAATATTTACTCTTGAGGACCAAAATGAGTCTTCCTATCGATTCTCCACATGTGGATTGAAGTTTTCTTGCTGGTTTTGCTAGAATATATGTAGCCAGAGCATGAAAAGATTAATCTAGAACATATATGCAGGAATATAGTGAGTTTGAAACTACTTTTACAAGATAGTTCACAAGTAATAAATTATTATGTATATTTATATATATTATGTGTATCTATGTTATATATCTCTAGAAGGGTGACGTAATTCTCATTTTTCTTCAAGGTCAATATAAATGGTTTGTTAATTGGATTGCACTTTTAGGATTGCACTTGCTACAGTGTTGCAAGACTTGAATCAGTAGAAAAATCTTCTTGTTTGGTTGGTGGTGGTGATTTTTCAAAGTGGTCACTCCCTTCTGCAGACCAGGAGATGGTTGTTAGAAATTTAAAGAGATTGCCTTGGAGGTGATTTGTACTACTGAATTAATAATTGTTGTCCTCTGGGTTTGGTGGGGTTTTTTTGTTGTTGTTTTTTTCCTTTAAGAAAGCCTTGATCTATAAACATTGAAATGTTTTGGCTCTTGCCACAGAAGAAAAGATAAATTTATCTTTAATGTATTTTATGGGCAGTGTCTTGGTGCTAATGCGTGGGAATGAACATGAAGTGCACTTGTTAGCTCCTGCTATAGGCTGCTTTATTTCATAACTCCTCTATTGAAAATCACATAAAATCTTTATAGATGAGCTGTGTAGTAGAATAAAAGATTTTTATGTTGTACTCTGCAAACTTGTTACAAGTTTAAGCTGTTCCAATGGTTGTATTTGTGCTCCTTAGTGACTCCAAAGTCTGTCAGTGCATCATGACTAAATCCTTATTATTCCTCCCTCCCTTTTTTATCCTCATACATCATACATCAAACCTCTGCAAGGTTTATAATAGAACCTTTAGTATTCAATCATGTTGAAGTACAGTCTTGTATAGTAATATTTTTTTTTCCAGAAGTAATCCAGATTCCCAGTAGACTTCCAGTAGTTAATGCTGTAGTTCTCAGATAGTGCTTGTAAGAATTAAGTAAGCAAGGTTCAGACCCCTCATTTCAAAGGATGGTGCTCATCCACAAGGTCATTTTTGTAAGTCCCCTTTTAAGACATGGAAGATGGCATCTTGTTTGTCTTTAGAGATGATAACTTCGGAAATAGTCAAATGTCTGGAGTTATTAAAATGGAAAACTTTGCTACTATGAGAGGATGCAATCTGTCTGTACCTGTGTATAATTACATATGAATTGTAGGCATTAAGAAATTTTGTCAATTGTGGGTTTGCAAAAAGAAAACCAGGAAGAATCAGCCTTTGTGCTCTGCTGTAATTACCCTAACTGTGCTTCTACAGGGATTCCCACCCTGCTCCCATTTCTTGACAGAAATGTTGTGTACAGTGGATGGATAACAGCCAGGACAGCACAAGCCCTGGAGGAACAGTGACATAGGGGCATATTTACAGTTTCAGTCTTGCCTGACTGAAGGCCAGTGAAGTAGCAGTGCTCTCACTTCACAGCTTTTCCCTACAAAAACCTTTGCATGCAAATTTTCTGGCTAAGTATTTTCAAATTAGTTGAACAATGCAAAGATCCTGCCAAGACTTGGAATCACACCAACTGCATGTGACATTTTCGTATGAGTTTCTCAAATAAGTGTGTAATTAATTCCCAATAAAAACTGGAAGTTCTCTTCTAAATAAGAAAGCATTTAATATTCAGGAAATTGACATATATGCAGCTGAATACAGAATATGTAGATCATATTCAATGTTTATCACAGGTCAGATAAAGCATTGAGAGTACGACCACTTCCCCTGCCCCCAAATTTAAAAGAACAGGGGGACTGTGCTATTTCTGTCTATCTTGAGCTTCTTTTGCCATATTCCCATCAAAGCTAAGGCCTATTAATTTTTATTCTGTGAATACTGACAGAGGGATTTACTTTTTAGTTCTCAAGTAATAATGTATCTGTGTGGGGAGACAAGCAACTCTTCTGAGAGATGCACTTTGCAACTCAAGTGTGTGCTGTTACAGTAAATGTGTCACTTCTGAGTCTTTCCACTGATTTTTCCTGCATACAAACCACAGATTCTTTGTGATTGTGCTGAAAGACAAACTCAACTTTATAAATTTTTAACAAGTGAAAAAAAAAATACAGAAAGCTTGGCCTCGGACAGGAGCAGTATATTAAATTACCCTAATGAAAGCCTTACTCAAAAAATTCAGCTATTTGAAGTGGAAAGTCCTTGTTCCACTGTCTGCTCTCTGGACTGTTTCTTCTTTCATGAACAGGCTTTTCTATTAACCAAACAACTCTGCAGCAATGGATGAAACTCCAGAATTTTCCTTCACAATTTGGTGTCCTTATTCCTGCTTGTGACTGTCTCTTTCCATGGCCATGTTTGGCATCCCTTGCTGCAGAGCAGCCTGGCTGTAGGGATCCTCTGCTCTAGATGGATTGGTAGCCCGTGGTGCTTGGGAGTGGGAGAGTTCACATGTCAGGGGACCAGAAAAACAGCCCTTGCATGTCATGACTTAACCCATGAAAGGCTAACAACACATCCTTTGCCTCCTATGTCACTGGAAACGGTTTTGAACCAGAGTAGCCATGACTTTCTGTTGTGTTAGACATCACCTAAGCACAATGGTTTTGTCTATATTTGCATGAGATTTAAATATGAAAACCTGTCTGAATGGGCTTCAGTAGGAGCAGCATGCCTGCTCACCTGGAGCGGCTCCTTCCTGAGTCGATGTGCAGTGCATACCTTTGTGAAAGATCTTTAGCTGGGAAAGCTAAATCATCAAAATGGCAGAAACTTGTGAATGTAATATTTTTCAGGGATTAGTCACCACAATTTCCTTGCACAGTTGGTTTGGGCAAAAGGCCATTTATTTTTAGATATAACCCTTGGAAAGAAGTTGTTATTAGGTGTAGAGTTAAGTAAAGGTCATGCTAAGCCTAACTGAGATTGAGAAGGTCTTTCAGAAATGCATGTGGATATTCATATATTTGGGATGGCTCAGAATGGTGACTTGTGATTTAGATTTCAGAAGTCTTTCTCATTCTACTTCTTGCATTGCATACATCTGTGAAGTAGCCAGAAGTTCCTATTGCTTTCAAGGAACCGAAGGCATCTATTTCTCAGTGAGAACCAGCTGTGAAAATGTAGTAGTTAAGTACTGGAAAAGATACTGAAGCCTTTTTGAAAACCATTCCCTGCCAAGGATGCAGAAACCTTTGGAAAATTTGATCCCAATTTCTATTGTAAGTTGATTTAATTTCTTTTCCATGGAAGTTTGAATTGTTTTTTTAAATAATTTGAAGGGATTCTTTCTTCTTGACTGAGTAAAATTAGTGTTCAGACTTTTAAAATTTTCTCTGTAGACCTTCAAAAATGAATATTGTTTAAAAAAGGAAGCACATTACTGCAACCACAGCAAAAGCAGTGAAATACTGTGAATTCCTTTTGGTCAGTAAGGGTGAATGTGTTGTCATTTGCATAACGATTATCACCCAATAGTCCAGAAATTGTTCTGGTCCACTGTCTAATCCTTGTTTCTTTTATAAGTGTATTTTTGAGTCAACAGCCCTGCATTTCCAAAGAACTTATAGAGCATTGTGGGATTTTTTTCCTCTCCAAAGGACTGGTGACCCAATAGACTCTGCTGGCTCTCTCAGGTGTGTCAGAATAAGAGTGTTAATCCATGTTTGACAAGATGTGCACCAAAGGAGGCATAAAATTTAAGTGGAAAAAAGTAGTTTGAAGGTTCAGTAGATTGAATTAATGAATTAAATAATTTAGGAGTGTAACTTTCATTATTCCTTATTGGGAAATGATTTATTGTTTTAGATAATACAAGGAAGAAAGAAATAGGATTAAACAAACATGCATGTCATTTACACAGGAAAAAGAGCATTTTTCTACTAATTCCATCATTGTTTCTTTAATCATGTATGTCCAGAAATGACCAAAGAAGCATTTTAATCAGCCTGAAATCGTCCTTAAACTTATGTGACTGTTCAATCTGTTTTACTGTCCAATTGCTCTTTTTCACTGACATTTTGCATTGTGAGATACTTGTAGGAAGTCCATCCAGAATTAACAATGCTACCATTTGTATCTTGTAGCAAAAGCTGCCCTAGGTTGCTCAAAATAAAATGCTCAACAACCACAGTAAATAGGAAAATGAGGTAAAATTACTTCCTCTCCTTAATTTTGTAAGAAGCCTTTTCAAAGGTGTGGGAACATTTCCTGAATAATGCATAGCTGAGACCTTTCATAGAGTGTTTCAGCTAAAAAATATGTTATTATAGCTGACATATAAATCCTCAAAAAAAGACTTCTAATGGAAATTCCAGGGGACCCTTAACTATAATCATTCCTGTTAGTGTAAATGCATGGAAATAAATACAGTTTTTCATTAATCTACTATTATGTGACACAAGTGACCAGTTACAGAGAAATCTATAATAATTCTGGTTAGCCTGCTGCATTCAAATCTGCTGTTAAAAGTACCCACCTCTGTGCACAGGCTCTGCAGAATGCTTTTGTGAGCTCAGGTCCCACGTGAGCCTTGTTTTGAAGTCTTAAAATGTGTAAATGTGATGCTGATTTTTCCGCAGAGGCTATTTCTGCATGGGTTTCACAGATTTGTGGGCACTTGAGTGACTTGAAATGCAATACAAGATGATTCTTATAATGCCTCAGCCACTAAGTGTAAATGGGACTGGGTAATAGTCTCCAAAAATGTTCCTGTGCAATAGGTGCTCTTCTGAAGTGAGTAGATGTTACTGGTGGTTGGTTTTAATTTACTGGTGGTTTAACTGGTGGTTTAACTGGTGGCTGGAAAGTCACAAATAAAACCTTGCTGGTAGTTGTGATTTAAGGGTATTTAAAACCCAGTTAGTCCAGTCATGGGAAGGGTACTCTTTTTTTTACTCTTGATGTTGAGTTTGTGCTATAACCAGATGCATTTCTGAGGCAGCATTAGGAGGTTCATGTGGTTCCTACCAGGGCCAAACTTTACCTCTTGTTAAATGGGAGACATCACTTGACGTCAAAATCTTTCTGGCATAATTTTTTTGTTTTCACTTAAATGAGTAAAAATGAACTTTTTAAAACCACAGAATCATCTTGGGTAAGCTAGATGGTAGTGCAGAATCTAAAGTGTAGAATTAAATTTTGATTAATGTTTTAATTGCATTGATTTTTGTTAATGCAAAGGTGTATGAACTTTTGATATAGCATATGGGAGTTTAGTATAGATATCTATGTCCCAATAATATGCTGGCTGGATAACGGTTTTGTTTATTCATGAAGGCAGCAATTATTTAGTAAAGATTGAGAATATAAGAAAGATTTCAATCAAAATTGCTGCTTTTGGATATGTTAAGATCTTGTTTTAATGAATGTCCCAGTTGTTTTATTGAGGAAGTATTTTGTATTTTATGTAACTTTAATTACCTATTGAGTTAAACTTTTTGAAAACAAAGGATTTGTATGTGTGTTTTCTTGTTGAGTAACTCATATAAGCTGAGATGGAGTCATGGAGCTCTTTGTATTGCACTTCAACTGGAGTGCAAGCCTTTCCTGGTCATAGCTGATGTGTTCCTCTACTGCTTGGTCTTGTTCTTCCTGTTTGTTGTCCAATAATTTCTGCCAGTTTGGCCTGGCTCTGCAGTGCCTGTGTCTGCCTCTTCCCCTTGCATGTGTAAGAGATCCTAGTCATTCACATACCTGGGCCTCTTGTTTTGTTCTGGCTGAGGGGGTAAAATGATGCTGTGTTTGAGCATCAGTGTAAGCACGTTTGCAAACAATCCCAGTGGAGTTGTGGTGTGCAAATGTTTGACCATCAGCCTTAGTCTCCCTGGCACTGCCCTTAGCTCCTGGCTCTGGCTGCAGCAGTAATGGCAACTGAAATGGGCGTTCTGGGTGCTCTGCCCTCACATCCTCGCTTGGTGAGGACACACACCCAGAAGACAGAAGCATATGTTTGGGGTTAGGCTTGGAAGTGATTTGCTGAGCTTGTCCTTTGGATCATCCTGACTGCGGAGTGGAGGTGGGTGTGGGGGGAGTTTTCTGTTGTCACCAATGGCAATGTCACAAACAAGATTATGTCTGGAGTTGTATGTAGCAGATTAGACAACCATCAAGACAGAAAATCTGTTTTCCAGCAAATATTCCAAGTGATAAAGAACCTTAGGAGAAAAAGATAAAATGTGATATATAGGCAGAGTTGTTTCTACGCAGAATATTTTTTCCAAATTTCCCTGCAGGGATCCGCGGTTCTCTGAGCATCCAAGAAGTTCATTGTGCTTCTGATCAGCTTCCCACACATTCTCACCCACACTACTTTGCTGTGTCATCTTAATGTCATTTTTAAATACTAACAAAAGTATTTTGTTTATAATGCAAAAATAAAAATCTTGAGAGGGGAAAGAATGCCTTTTGCATGCTATTTTAGCAGATCAAAGCTGACTCATGAGTAGCAAATATGAAGTAATTAATGTATTTTAAATTCACAATTCCTGAGTTGCAAATTTAAGAAGTGTTTTGATTGTAGTCATCAGATTCCATAGACCTTTTTAAAATATGCTGAGCATTATTTTTAGAAAGTTTACCTTGCTGCAGAGTATTACGTTTAGAATATAGAGGAATATAGCAATTTGTAAAGCTAGGTATAACTGGTGTTTTAAATAATCAACTGTGCTGAATTAAACAGTGTCCAGGTACACTGGAGGCCAAGTGGGAAGATGGAAAAACAGTCTTTCTCTGGGGAAAAATACAGTTATCATTTAATCTGGTTGGGAAGTTTTAACCTTTGTTATTTACTGCTTTTGTGATGGCCTGAACTTCCTGTAAATACAGGAACATGTCCCTGATGCTATGGCAGGCAAGCACTCCTGCGTGATTTTATTTGCACCAAAACAAAAAATTTTTCAAATTCATCAATTTGTACCCTGTAGAGCCTTGGAACTGCAAGGTGAAACATTAGTTCTTGAGAGGTCAGTAAAAGTTCAATCAGTTTCTTCTGGGAAAAAAGGAGGAAGGTGTAGATTTGGGAGTGAGAGCTTTGTCTTTCTGGCCCAATGACACAAGTGTCTTAAAGAACAGAAAAATAATCCAGTTGTACATGGAATCACTGGTAATATATGAATAGCAGTGGAAGAAAAAATATTTGTATAACTATATCACATATTATCAGTAGAAGAATTGTTTAATTTAGGACTTAATTCAATTTTTGTAAAAGTTAACTTGAGCTTTTAACTTTTGCTTGATAGCATTGTGGGCTTCATCTTGTATCAATAAGAGCTTCCAAACTATGGGTTATGAAAAGCTGCAGTTTCTTTTTATTTTGCAGTAGCAGCCACCAAGCTGTGGTAATGACCCCTTTGTAAAAAATGACAAAGAACTCTTGCTTGAAGGAGATGAACTGCAATTTTTGTCTCAAGTGGGAACTAATAATCCAGCTCCCAAGCTATCTGAAAGATTCCCCAAAAGATTAATTTTTAAGTGTGTCTAAAAGCTTCTACAAAAAGCAAGAGAAACATTGTGGGGCTGTCACTAAATGCAGTATTTTATGATAAGCTTTTTTCTAAAGCTCACTGCTGAGAAAAGTGTTTCTAGAACCAGTGGTAGTGTAATGCAGGTTTGCAAACTTTCCACTCTGGAAACATCTCCTTCTAGAGGCCAAATTGTATCTCACCTGTTTTATTGGGGTTTTTTCTGTATATAAAAGCAAAGAAACCAAAACAACAAATTCAGGAAAAAAGCCCCACACAACATTTATTTTTCCAAAACCTTGGAACGCAGGTAAGTCTACAATTTACAACAGTAAAATGGCTGGAGTTGGACAGAATTTTACTGGGGCATGTTAGTTACTTTTTTTCTCTGTCTCTGCTTGTGTATCTGTACTCCTGATATTAAGAGAACTTGAGTTTTAGATGAACTGTCAAAAAAAAAAAAAAACAATGGTATGATAAAGAAATAAGGTTTTAATTCCCCCTGTCTTAAGACCTCAAGGTAATTTTTTGTCAATTGGAGCGTATGTTAAACCTTGGAGGTCTCTCTTGAATTAGACTAGTGTTAGAGGAATTTGTTGATTCCTGGTTTCAAGATCACCGATTTCAAATCTTTTGTAGTAAATTACTGGTTGACCTTCTAAAGCTGGACAAGGTGATGGAGGGCAGTGAGTTTTTGTTTACTTTCAATTTACCCTTACATCTACTTAAAGAAAGAATGGGAGAGAGAATGAAGCTATTTGATTTCTTTAATTGTGAATGGGCGTTAGCAATTATGTCTGTTAGCTTGTATCAAAACGATAATAATCATTGCTTACCATTATCTTATCATATGATGAAAACTTAAATTCTTGGGGGAAAAACATGTGGATTTCAGAAAGACCTCTCCATCCTTCTGAACTCAATCCTTTTTTACAGAGTTAGCTTGTTTGCTTGACTTTTAGCAATAAGACTGTTACCCATCCAATAGTTGCAAGTTATGTGAGAGCAGATTTTTCTCTAATGATGGAATTTCACTATCCTATGTGTCTGGGCTTCCAAAATGCTACTTGTATATTTTAAATGCTGTGGAACAATGGTTCTGTTCCCTCTATCACCTCTTGCACCCCTGACACAGGATTTTGCACAAATGGCTGCATTATCAACAAGGCTTCAATTTCACAGTTGCAAACCTTAAAACATGGTTTTTTAGTGACCTTAGAAAATTCTCCCATCCTTCAGCCCCTTTTTCTTCTAAAATTATTGTTTACTAATTCACAGCTGGAGTTTACATAGATTATGAAGGTAATAATCTTAACATGAAGGTAAGAACAGTTGCCACATTGCTTCTATCTCAAACAAAGTCTTCAGCAGAAAAGAATTGCTGTGTTGGGCTATTTGCCCTCATGTTTTCTAAATATAACTCAACAGCAGTCTGGTTCCTGAAGCCATCTACATTAATACGTCTAGAGAAAATAAAATATCATATTAGTCACTTTTTAAGTGAGCAAAACTATGCAAAATTGATAATAATTTCATAAGGAAATACCCTTTTAAGCAAAGACAGGATTATTGATGAGCTACAGCAAAGAGGTTTTATAATGCTGGTGATTGTGCCTCTCTCCTGTGTATAGCATCCAACTGTGGAAGTGCTTTCAAAATATTTTTTTAAGACCTAGTTTTGAGAGAGCAGTAATTATTCACCTTCCTCTGAGATTTTCACTTTCCCTTTTTTCAGCCTAAAGCATTGTCTCTTAGGAAAAGGGTAATGATTTCTCTGAAGGTGAACCACAGTAGCAGACAGGAGGAGATTTTAGGTAAACAGGTGGAACTCAGCTGAGCCAATTGTTCCAGCATATCAGCAGTATCAGTTTTCCAAAATCACTGTTTTTATAAAAATAGTCCTTTAAGTGGACATAGGCAAAATAAAATAACCAGTATTTCTGCTTGGAATGATTAATCATAATCAAACTTTTCTCATTGTTCAGACCTGCAAAGGTATTCCTGTGAGGGCAGTCATTTAAAAGTAGCATTCCTTTAGTTACTATCACTCAAATTTTGTAGGTTACTGTTCAGTATTCCTCTTTTCTACAGAGAAAGGTTATGCTGTCATTACATTGCAAACCAGAACTGTGGGCTGCAGTTCTCCCAGGAATTCATCTGCCTGACAGTGACACACAAAATCCTCAGGATTATCTCTTTGGCTGGTGCTCCGTTGCTGTTGTTACTTTGCAGTTCTTTATTTCTCTGTGATGTTTTTTCTGATTTTTGGGTCAGTCTTGCCTATAGTCTTTCTTTTCTGAATTAAGGTGTGACAGTAGTGGAAGGAGATTCATAGTTAAGAATTGGGAGAAAGTTTTAGTTTTCTTACTTTTGGTGTTTGTTAAATTTGTGTTTGTGTGGGCTTTTTTTCTTTTGTGTTTTCGGGGGTTTTTTGTTGGTTTGGTTTTTTGTTTCGTTTTGGGTTTTTTGGGGGGATTTTTGGGTTGATTTTTTTTGTTGTTGTTTTTTGGTGGGTTTTTTGTTGTTGTTGTTTTTTGTTTTGGTTTTTTTTGCTTGTTACTTTGTTGGTGCTTTTTGTTTGTTTTTTAACCGATACATTTTTCTGGAGGTGCTATTAGTATTTGTAATAATGGGAAACCTTTCCTCCTCCTGCTACAGTAGAGGAAGTTTGACTTATGAAATGTCTTCTTCTTTCGGCGTCTGTTGTCAGCAGCTTTCTCTGGGGCTATTAGTTTTACCTGCATATGCCTCTTTTTTGATTAAAACTTATTTTCATTCAGATATCAATTTGAGAGCTGTAACAGTCTTCAGATAGGCTATAAGACCTTTAGCTTTATGTGTGTTTATCCATAAACTTTGACTTGGTTATTTTAAAAGATCTGAAATAGCTTCTGCAGTGATTGCATTTAAAAAGTCATCACTTACTAGTGATATATATACAGTAGCATTTGAGCTAGAACATTTGTATGTTTGGAAGTAACCACTCTAAAATATTGAGTACCAGCTCCAGAGAAATACTGCCTTTTCCATTTATGACCCTTCTAATGCACCCTTCTCTCTTTTCCATGTAGATAAAGTTTCTTTTCATTTTTATCAACTACATACTGTTCCTGCTAACCCTTTTCCTCTTGCATCTTCATAAATGCTCCTTTAGTAGAATGTCAGTGTGTGCCTAGAGAAGGAAATATGTCTGGAATACAGCATGAAATTCTCTGGGCTGATTAAGTAATCTGAGGGCAATTTGAGTGCCTCATCTATTGGATCATCTGGACACTGTTGCAGGGTTCCTCTCAGTTCTGTAAAAGAAATAAAATTCCTTGGGTTATTGGAGCTGAACCCGAGTTCCCTTTAGCCATATTTCTGCTTTCAATCCTTAAGCCTGAAAGGCAAATTAAATGAGTGGACTAGTTAACGTTAAATGGCTAATGATGTTTTGTCCTGGTGCTTGGCTGTCTGTAGCACAGAGGGAATCACTAATGTAATGCTTGTTTTGTTAACTAACAAGTAGTGACAGTAGCACTTTGGTTAGAGGTTGATCTGAGAGTTCCATAGTCTGTGTTCACAGAAGGGATGACTATATACTAAATATTACCAACAGATGATTGCTTGTTAACAGTTTCCCCAGGTACTGTTAGCCCCTTTTTTTTTTTAACAGCTGGTTTCAAATTTCTCCCTAACACCTTCCAAATCACTATTGCTGAATGAAAACAGTGCAGGGAAAAAAATAAAGGAAGATAAGAGCATTAGAAAAGGACGTGAAAAACACTTCTGTATTACTGTGACTATCCAGTGCTTTGAGAATTTTTTAATGGCGTACCCATTCATACTGCCTGTAAGAAAACAAATCCAGCACCAGGGAATGTGAGAACATCTGGAGTGCAAGCCAAGTATCTAGGTCAGCAAATGACAGTTAAGTTATTGCTTTTAAATGGTACAAGTTAAGGATAGACAGTGGTTGAGCCTTAGTTCTGCAGGATTATCTTAAAGTCGTACTTTTTTATTGTTGTTCAGTGATTTAATTTATCTTTCAAGTTGCTGGGAGAACATAATTTTCAGCTTCAGCAGCTTTCCACATGCCATTATTCTATGGCCAAGGTAATTTCATTGATCTTGTTATTGAAAGTGCGATTGCAACAGACTTTGTCACGGGGGAGCAACACATTTTGAGAGACACTTGTAATAAAGAATAATGTGCTTTTGATGTCTGCGTGTTGTTTCTCCAAAGAGGAGAGCTTTTATTTATATTTTCATAAACCTCTAAATATTTAAGTCCTGTGACATAGACTTTAGTGCAGCCTGTGGTTATTCTCAAGCTGGTAGAGGGCAAGTTTGAGCGGCCTTGAAGACGTGTTATGTGTCTGGGAGGACTTTATTATATGCGTAAGTGTATTAGGTTGTATAAAAACTGGTGATGTGAATGAGGAACTCAGCTGAGTAATAATGGACATGTAAAGGTAGTTTGACCAATATGTCAATGTTTTGCTATCAATATTCTACAGTTGTACAATGCCATGTTATTTTTAGGAGATTGTCTGGTGTTAATGTACTTTTTAAAATGGAAATGAGTATGTGTGAAAATGATGTAGTTGCCTGCAGCAGAATCTTACCTGCTCTTCTTTAAGTGTATTGAAAAGTGCATTGCTCTTATCTCAGTCTTATCCTCCAAATTGAAAATACAGATGCACTTTTAAAATAATTCCAGTTTGAGGGCACTTGAATCATACACACATACATTATAAGCAGCCTTTAGGGTCATTACATTCTGATGGAGAAAGAATATGTGCAGGAACAGGGATAAGAAAATTGGAAATACAAAACTTAACTTGGAACTGTGCACTGTAGCTGTCCTTACATTGGGGAATACCTTATTTTATATAGAATTCTATTTATGATTAGGCATTTTTCAGAGTAAGCATCAAATTCTATTTTCAAGGTACAACATGTATGGTATGTTATATACCTTATCTACAATATGGTATGCCTTATTCCTGTCTAACACATTGATAATCCATAGCATTTCCACTGAGCTGAGAAATGTGTTTCTCTGAACATTTTCTGCCCCAGCTGATTATCTCAGTTAACTGCAGTGTAAAAAAGCTGGCATAGCTTTGCATGTTTGTATAAGCATGTTTTGTGCTCTGTAGAAAGCAATGCAGGAAATAAGTCAGCAGTGGGGCTGTGCTCTGCTTGCCTAAAACACAGCTCATTCTTTATGCATTCCTAAATTATTATAAAGAAGCCTCTTGAAAAATTTAGTAATTTTTGTAACAGAAAATAAAGAAAGAAAAATAGGAGGGAATGCATAGAACAAGCTAAAATTAGTAACCAGCTAATGGCCTGCTTGTTGTTCAGGGCTATGTGCAGCTGACAAGTGATGTGCTGGCAGACTGCAGCCAGTTTCCATTAGAAGTCCACACAGGGTTGAAGCAATCTGCAACTTCCTCATGAGGGAAAGCGCAGCTGAGCAGTGTCAGGACCTGAGAGAATGGTCTGAAGCTGTGTCAGGGGAGGTAAAGCCTGGATAACAGGAAAAGGCTTCACCCAGAGAGTGGCTGGGCACTGAACAGCCTCTCCAGGGAGGAGGTCACAGCACCAACCTGACAGAGCTCAAGGAGTCTTTGGACAACGCTCTCAGACACACAGTGTGACTCTTGAGATGTCTTGTACAGGGTCAGGACTTGGACTTTGCTGATCCTTGTGGGTCCCTTCTAATCCAGAATATTCTGTTACTCTGTAAAGGAAATATTTGGCTTATGTATTGTGAAAACCTCAGTATAACATATATTAAAATTTCCAGAAAAATTCTTGCACTCCAAACCTCTTCTGGCACTTGAGAGTTGTCACATAATTCCAGATCTATGGTCCTGATTAAATTGTTACTTTTACTGAGAACAGACTTGTGTCTTTAATTGTGCTTTAAGCTCTGTGGGGCTGTTTTCAGGGACCAAGATCTGTGTAGCATCCTTATGGCATGTGCTGGAGCTGATGGGAATTGGGCTTCCTGGAGTTCCCAGGAATTACTTCTTATCTCTCAGCTCTGAATTGGAGATTGAAAGTAATGATTAAAGACAGAAGCATGTACTGTATTAGAAATCATCACCTCTGCTTTTGGGCACACGCTCCAAAGTAGTGTTTGCAATGCAATTAAAAATCACTGTCATTTCAGAGGACCTTAATTATATGAAAAGTGTGGCTCAAGAAAGCTTCAGTATCTTGGTAATTGACTTTGGATTTAAAGTTTTTAAAAAAAGTATGAGTGAAGTGAGTCACATAAAACCAGCAGGCTCTTAGTGATGGATGGTTCCTCTAGACTACAGCTGCATGCCTTAATCCCCTCCTCAGCATCAGTGTGCACTGGTTCCATTCCATAAATAGTCCTCATGGTAGAAAATTTTGTCTTTATTTCCACACTTCATTTGCATAATATCTCAGTGGAAATGTTTTCAGTTGAGATAAGAATGAAAACATTGGAGTCTGAAAACTGTGAAATGCACATTTTAGAGCAGAAGCCATTAGCTTTCATGTTGTCAGTTTTTCTTAGCTGATGTTTGGTAGTCAGAAAAGTGCTTTGTTTCTTAATTCTGCTTTTAATTTTTATGACAGGAAGTCAAGTGAACCAAGAGCTAAAGAAGTGAATGAAGTTTAACAAAATAAACTTGAATTAGTGACATCATTTTGTTGCTGTGAGCAATGTATAACTGATTCATGATGTGATGAGAGTAAGGAGAGATCTCAGTTTTGTCTGCAATCTCTATGAATTAATAATTTATTTTACTGGCCATATCACCTGTGTTACCTTTCTGTCCTCATATTTTATTTTATCTGGACATTTTGGAGGTGAGGATTTTTTTTCAGTGTTGAATGTGGATCTGTTCCCTTTTTTGGGAAATTCTACCTTTCCCTCTCTGGTCACATGTTTAGTTTATCAAGTGGGAGGTATGTAGGAGAAGTGCTCTAAACCAAGGTTCAGGTTTTTCATTTGTTCTTGCTAACCCTTAGCTAACCTTTGCAGAAAAGAGAGAGCTGGATTTTGCTTTGAGCTTCTGGCACACTCTCCTTCTGAAGGTCACCTGCCTTTGCTCCCCCACCCTTCTGTGTGGGCTTGTGACCTGGCAGCTGCTGCCTCCTGTTTGCAGGGAATTCACTTTCTGGAATATTCCCCTATTCTTACTCATGACTTCTCATACCTTTTAGTAGAGAGATTGCTGAGGATTTTCTGATGGGAAATGAGAACTGTGGTTTCATGAGCACACATCTTTTCAAGTTTGTAACATCCTTAGAAGCAGGTGAGTGGTGACACAGGTATCTGTGTCAGAACCACGCAGGGTTGGAGGATTTCTTCTTTTGAAGTGTGTTATTCTCATCTGCCTGCCATATTCTGAACCTTGTTGCATAAAATGCTTGTCGAGACAAAAGACAAAGTGTTGATTTTAAAATGTAAGGTACCTCTGCTTTCTACAAGGGAAACAGTCATTTCTGGAGCATTCTGTTGTGCATATAATTGCACGTGTTCCTGTGGGTGAATTTGCATTTTAATTCAGAAGCACTATGATAAGAAAGAAGTCATCTGGCCAGTGCTGAAAAGTGCAAAATGACACCACGGAAGTTGGTTTAGAGAGTGATTTGGGTGAGGGAGTCAGACCTATTTTAGAAGGAGCATATAGGTACTTAAGTAAGGACCACAACACGAGGAGGCCAAGCAGGTGGCCTGTGGGGAGTCAGACAAAACTGATGACTCAGGTGGAAAAAGCTATGTATAATTGAAAAGCACAGCATTTCTGGTTTTTTGAGATCAAAGTCTGTGGAGATGCAGCTTTGGGAGTTTGGAACAGTTGAATGGTGTGATATGCAATGGACATTTTTAGGCATAGACCATTCTTTCGTTTTGTGTTTGGTCCAGTCCAAGCCTACAGGGGCTTTAATTTGCAGTGAGAGTTTTAGAGCACTATCCACAGGCAATAACATTTGCACACCAACATTTGTGCAGTTACTGCTGTCACACTAAGGGTCTGGAGCAAGCAGACTTTGGGAAAAGGAATGACTCTGTAATCGTATGGATAAAGCTGTTAATTACCAGCAGATTTATCTTCAGAGCTATTATTGTACATCACAATTTAACCTGCAACACTGAGGAGTTTAAATAGACACTGAAACATTCCTATACAGTCATTAGTAAAAGCAGCAGGGATGCAAAGAGGCATTACATTGCTAGAAGGTAGGAGGTAAGGAATGCAGGACACCTTGCTGTAAGGCTCCCAGTGGCTGTATGGAAATGAGTGGACCTGGGTAGGGACACACTTCAGGAGGTGTGAAACAAAAAAAGACAGCTTGAACAAAAGCAAAGAAGATATTTAATCAAGCCTTTTGGTTAAGGGATGAAGAATTATTATGGAGGAAGAAAATAGTAATTTTTCAGAGATCCTGCAATAGAGGAAGAACACAACTATGTGAAATTTGTGTTAAAAAATCAGCCTTTAATGATGTTACCCAAGTGAAATCAATGACTGGAGATTTATTCAAGTTTATGTACCATTTGTTTTCACTGTCTTAAACACTATAAAAGTTTATATTTAACAGTATTTTTTATTTTTTGGATGTGTGGGAGTAATATTTTTTGCCTAGCCCAAAGCTGGGGAGTTTGGCAGTTTTAGATCTGGTCTGTCCATATTTGTGGAGAAAGGGATACATTTTTTGCAACTATTTACATTCTTCTCACTGTAATATTCTTTGTTGTCTCATGATAAATCTTCAGGCAGACAAAGCTGCTGCTTGTCTGGAGGAACATTGAGATTAGAAATTTTAGTGGAATCAATATGCTTCTTCCATGCTTTCAGAAGTATTAAAAAGAATTGAATAGCAGTAGTTACAAATCCAAAGCCTCAGATAAAAGTAAATTAATTTTTCACCTCAGTAACAATAAAGATGCTGGCTTTTCTTTGTTTTTTGTTTCCCTCCTTTCTGTAGAACCCTCCCTTCCTCACTCGTTCAACAAGGGGAGGAACTTGTAATCTTATCTGCATCCCTGAGAATGTTCTGTGGCAGAAATAATCACAGTTGGGAAAATCCATTCCGTTCAGGGTTTTATCTTTTTTTTTTTTTAAAGAAGAGTAATTTATATAATAAATGCTATGAAGTGGCTTTTGGGAGGCCTTACTTATAGGGCAGGAGATTCAGAAACACAAATGTCCTGTTGAGCCAAAGGAGCACTCAAAGCAGCCACAGGAATGGCCAAGATAGAGAAGTCTGGATCTCAAGAGCTACTTGAGCACAATTTGTAAAGGGCTTGGGGTTTTTTTGGGGTTTTTTTGTTTGTTTTTCAATTGACTTGCTTTTGAGAGCATTTGCAGTTATGTTAACTAGGGTAAAAATAAGGTGATTGGAGAGTCATTTAGCTTCAAGGGAGAATTCATGTGAGCATCTGGTTTCGAGAAGAACAAAAACATGTTATTTAGAGATTTGCAGTGCCCTGCAAGGCTTCTATTAGAGGAGACATTAACTGAAAGACTGTTACTTTGACAGGTAAAAGATTTTTGGTCACTATTTTTCTGTAAATACTTGTTTCAGAATTTGGTTTGGCATTGCTCAAGAGATAATTTTCTTTCAAAGACTGCTTTAAAGCATATTACAAAAGTAAATGACATTTTATGAATTACTAAGAGTACTACAGGACACTTCCCTATCCACCCCTGTAGATTCTCAGTGAGCAAATTGTCACGTACGTGTTGTACATTAATTTCACACCTAATTTGAAGCAGGAGGAATCTGAACCGTTTATGTACTCTGAGAAACACATCTGTATTGTGGGAGAATGATCCAAAATGGTCAGAAGAAAAGAGGGAAATGTTTGTGGTTTAAGAGCAATTTTAGCAGAGGGAAGGCATTTGCGTTGGCAGCACTGCAACACCTGTGTTTAAGGGTCTTTTCTGTTCTCTATCCTGCTCTGTTTCACACTAATCAGTTCTTTGGCATTGAGTTTAAGATTAAAGGAGCTTATTTATGACTACGTAAATGTGGTCACCAATTTCTTTTCGTATGACCTTTTCTGACTTTTTTTTCTCCTTTGATATGTGGTAATCCCCAAGTTTTTACACTTGGAGTTTTTCATAGTACCTCATTAATATATATCATCATGTTTTGAATTAAAACTTGGCATTTTCTCTGCACCCTTTGTGACTGTTACATATTGCTACTATTATGGGATTTCTTTCTGTAGTATACCAGTAATATCACTTAAACATTTCTGCAGCAATGGCAGGTTTTAGGTTATTATTTTCAGAAGTGCTTTAGACTTTTTGAAGTACGTGATACAGAAAAATGAAAGAAAGGTGTTGCATTGCATTTTTAGAAAAAATGAGCAAGTTCTGTTCTCATCAAAGCTCTCTTCTTATCTGTAGAAATATGAGTGAGAAAATAATTTTGGTAAGCTTTGCCACATAGTCATGTCTAAGTGTAGTCATGCAGCAGTAACATTATTATACATCTCTGAAAAACAGTTTTCTTTGGCTCTCAGTATTCATCTATTGAGCATCAGCAAAGATTTCCATCTGTTTTGGTGTTACATGCACAATGAATTTTTTAAAAAATGAGACAGACCTGAACGGATAGGTGTATTTTATGGATAGATGATGCTCTGAACCATCTGAAGTGGTTTGGTAAGAACCATAGGAGGTGCTTTTTGCCCATAATAGAATCTATTTAGCTCTGACATTAGTAATGCAGTATTATCTGAAGACAGTCAGGTCAGCTTTTAATGAGGCAAAAATTACCAAGAAAAATGGCATGTAATGTTCTGGAAACAAAAAAGATAGATAGACAATGGTTTTACAATTGAAAATAGATGCTACCAGCTGTTTTATAGATTGGTCACTGGGGCTTTAATGTGAGATAATTAACTTGACCTCACATAAGGTAAATTATGCTTTTACTCTTTGAGTGCTATGAATGAAAAGCCCTTAGGAACACATAGAATGAACTGTAGGATCAATTTTTAAGTCTGTCTGGTGTTGTTTACTTTAGCTGCCACATTACCTTATGCCACAGGGAGTATAAAAAAGGAAATAACCATCCTTTATTGAGACAAGCAAAACCACAAACATGCAGCACGTGCAATTTTAGTCTACCTCTAGAGCATTACTGGTATCTTGTGTCTGCTGAGATAAATTTAAGTATTGATGGATTTCTGGTCAAATTCTATCAAATTGTAGCATGTCCAAGTCATACACTTCTGCTAGCAGGGAAATATAGTGAACTTACAGATCATCTTAGCTGTTTTTTTCCTGATCCCAGAAGTTTATAGAAGGCAGAGGATCATAACTGAGGTTTAATCACCAAATCACCAGATGAACATTAAACCATAAAATGAGGAAAAAAAACCAACGCATTTTTATTCTCTTCTCTGCAAAAAAAGAGAAGAGAATAAAAATTACCCGGGCCTAAAAGACTCTCCCAGATTAAAAAATGAAAGAAAACTTAAAAATTATCAAGGCTATATGCTTTGGAGTTCCCTGAGAAGACCATTTCAAGATTTTATGTCACATTGCCTTCACGGTACCACTTTCTGGTCTTAACTGGATGGGTGCTGATGACATAAGTTGCCTCTGAATAACTGATTAACAGGAATGATTTTACTTGTGACAAATTTGGTGCTTTCACTTACTGTGTAAGCTCCCTGAGAAATTACTCATAATTCAAGTACAAACTGTAAGACAAAAGTAATGCAATAGAGTTCTGTGCAATATAATGGAGCTTGAAGTTAGGAAGAATTTAAGCTATACAGTAACATGTAATTCTAAACATGAGATCTGTGGTAGTTCATTAGAGGAAGGAAGCTGAATGACAATTGTACCAAAAAAAATTGAACTGTTGGAAGCAAGCTTATAAAAATCAACACTTTCATGAAGTTTATAATATAGCACTCTTCTATCAGTTGCAGAAATGAACATTATTATCATTAGAACAGTCTTGTTTTTTCTTCCCAAGACTGTCTGTACATGTGTTTTACTGTCAATATGCATGTGACTTAAGCTCACAAATTTCAATATATTTTCAGTTAAAATGTGAAACAGAGCTTTTGTGCCTTTGTTCTTAAGTGCCTGGTGTCTGAGTTATAGTCAAGTTTAATTTTTTCTCTATTCAGCTGGACCACAGGGGAATCCTTGCTTTAATTAGTAAATTGCTTTTCAGTTATGTTTTTACACAACCAATCATGGATGAGTTTGCTTTGCACTGTGGTGCTTATCCATGCTGTCAAGTTTGTGTTGGGAAACCAGCTCACCAGCTGTTAGGGAAGAAAAGCAGCCAGTTGGCAGCTCTCTCTGAAACCTGGAGGTGCTTATTCAAGACTGCAATACTGGGCTGTGAACTGGTGCACAGAAAGGCTCAGGTTCTTCAGCTCCCAGCTCCTGACTGTGTGACACTGCTAAGCCTCTTGGCCCAGCTGCCCTGCCAGCCCACAGGTCACTGTGTGGGTCAGGAGAGATGCTGCTGCCCCCTCATTTGTGTGCCAGGAGCCAGCAGTGGCAGCAGCACTGGGAGACCTTCTTTACTAGCAGTCATTTGTGCAAGGAGACTCGAGTGCCTCTGCTGTCACTGAGGTCTTGTCCCATGTGGCTCTGGAATCCTTGATTGGGTTCCATTTTCATATGAAGAGTCTTTTAAACTACCTTTAACTATGGAATAAGTGCTTCTGGCTTCAACAGCACTATCCAGCTGTTGCTCTCCCCGCTTGCCTGTGCTCTGTGTGTTTTAGGATGGCTCTGGATGAGCTGACACTGGCTGCAGTTGCTCTTTCTGCCTACTGCTGCTTAAGATCCATGGGCAGGCACCAAGGCAAGCACCCACAAGCCCTGCCATCACAGCTCTCTCTTCTTTTGCACTAGGCTTCCTCACAGGCCATCCCAAATGTCCATCTGCCTAAAGAAATTGGAAAACATTTCTGAAGGTACAGATGCTTCATGGACATGTGAAGCCTCACTCCAGTCATCTGCTTTGCCCTTAGGTGAAGAAGGGTTGCAAGACCTTTTCAAGGAGCTCATTTTAGTGTAAAAATTCAGAAAACAAGCATTTTTAAAGTGTAGTGATAGAGTCATGCTTCTGAGACGGAACAAATCTGAGTGCTTTAAGGCCCCTCCTGTGCAGGAGGGAGGAATGAACAACTTGAAGGCAAGAGCTATGTCCTTTGTATAGATATGTGAAGTCCTGGAAATATGATGTCTCCATGCCCTCTTTTTGGCATCTAGAATACTTCATTTGGAAGGCTGAAAGCATGCAAACTCTTCATGCTGCTGGTATAAAGCACATCCAAGTTTTTATGTGCTAGCAAATGGTTGCAAACCCCAGTAAGAAGATGTATCTCTCCTGTAAGGTTAAATATTTCTCCTTTTTGTTTCTATTTGTTCTGCTAAGCTGTGCTATAAGGTAGGGCAAGTCTTAGTTTCTCTATGTGCCAAATGGCCATAAAAATGTAAATCTAATATTATTTAAAACTTGGCTGATGTTTATGTGCTGGGATTAAATGTTACAAATGCTTCAGGTTCTGTAGTTGGTCAGTTCAAATACTGCAATTTTAGAGCAGCACTTTTGAGCAACTGTTGCTCTGTCACAATAGCAGATCAATTCACAGTATCAGATCAAATGATTGAATCAACGTACCCTATTCAGTGTAGTAGAAATGCCATTTGTACTAGAATATTATCATTGGAATAATGTCCCTTGCTTTGCAAGTGGCTTAGCTGTGCCTTGGCATTTAATAGCAGCAGGAGACCATTATCCTCTAACAATGCACTATTTCATTGACATTTTCTCTTGAGTAACACATATTGCACATAGACATTTTCCAGGTGTGTTTCCTTCTGTACAGAAGACAAAGTGTCTGTGGTAGTTCATGCAGCCAATTTCTGTTGATCTGCTTTTTCCCTTCATTGCGATACGTTTGTGTTGGGACTTTCTTAAGGTATCAACAAATGAAGAAGGAAATTTTTTTTATGATGCTTTTAGAGGAGTGTGTGTGGGATCTTAAAGCTTTTATTTAAAGCTACGTAGCTAACCTTCTACTGTTTTGAAAGCTGCATTATGATACAGGGTTGTTTGGTTCTGTTGGTCCTTTTCTGTTTTGTTTTTTTTTGGATTTCAGCCTCAGTAACAGCCAGGCTTTTGGCACAGATGTCACCCCTCACTGCATCAGGTCCTGAGTTATGCCATGTGTTATGATACCAGCCTTCCACATTCTGCAGTAATTTTCTTGCCTATTTATTTCTCTTTTTTTCCAAACTTAAAGTGATCAGTGCAAAATCATCTACTAGATTTGGAAATTAAATAAAAAAAAAAAAACCAAACCAAAAAAAAAAAACAGAGAACAAACTTCTCAGCCTGTTCTATGGCTGAAATATTGAGAAATATTCTATTGAGAAATATTCTATGGCTGAGATATTTGTATCTGGAGATCTCTGTAGAATGACCTATATTCTCAATCCCCACAATTTGTGCTCCTCTATTCTGTTATTTGCCTCGTTGCAATTTTTTGTTCTTTGAATGTGCAAATGCATGGTTTATTTTTGTGGAACTAATATTGCTAATGTCCTGTCACTTCAGGTTTGTCCCAGATGTAGGGTACCCTTAGCTAGTTGCAGATAACTTTGTTTGGCTTAACAAAATTGTATCTTTAAAGAATAGCCATGCAGAACAGGAGGTGCTAAGTCTGCAATAGATGCAGAAAAATCCACCAGTGAAAGATTGGAAGCAGTCTGTCAATTGGAGGTACCGAAGTGATTTCTTAAAACTTTATTATAGCCATGCTTAAGCTTGTTGTTCATGTGTAGCAATGGCACCTTTTGCTTTTAATTGTGATATTTGGTTCTTCTTCCTCAGACGTATAACAGGGTGAGGATTTTAGTGTTTTAACTGACATTTTCAAACTTGCTATTTAAGATGCTTTGGATTGTTGCTGTTCCAGACTTTGTATTCTGTGCTGTAGTCTGGAAAATTTCCTCAATTTTCTCATACCAATTTTGCATATGTAATGTGGGATATTGTGATCTAGGTTTCAATAACCTGTTCATGCAGTCATTGAAATCCCATTTTATGGGAAGACAGAAAAAAAGACAAGAGATTATGTGGGCCAATGGATCATTGCAGAAAAAAAAAATCAAAATATGGACAACTAATTAAAATGAATACATAGAAACATCCAACAGTTAATATGGGTTAATCTCTAACCCCTATTAACTGTTAATAAAATATTGAAAATTATCTATTTTACTGAAATTCTCAATGAACCCTTCCACATGTGACATGATTAACTTATTTTATAAATGCCCATATTGCATAACAATATATCTGTGAGTGATTGAGAAAGTGACCTGGAGGAAGACAGCCTCTGGAGACAGCAGCACCCAGCTGTATTTTTCAAACCAGAAGAATCATAAATAAATTAAGATGTGCTTTACAGCATTATTGGCTCCAGATAAAATTTGGATTTTCCCTATGGATTTGGATCTGAGTTTCAGCATGATTACTGCTGACACCAGAATGGAGAGGCACCTACTCTGCTGCTAAAGACCACAACAACCCACTTGTGTCTTGTTCTGCTCTACCCACTCCTACAGCAAGGCTGGTGCTGCACTGCCTGGAAATCATCTGTTCATGTCAAAGAGAACTCCTGACTGCACAATCGAAGTGCTGGCCCATTTACTGTGAACAAAACCTGTATGGTAGCTGCATTTTTCATGATAGAGTATTAGGAAAACCATGAAAAGAAATTAATCTGTGTATATTTCAAGTCATATGGACCTATGTAAGTGTGGGTAAGATCATTGGCTTTCCTGTCAATTTTTGTTTAGAAGTAGTAGATGGAGATCTAAAAATAGTGATTCCCTGGGGTTATTGCAACAAGGTGTGGTTACTTCACCCTGAGCCTCATGCACTTACATGCCACCTATTTTTTCCCACGTTCTGTTGAGCTCATCTTAGGAAGTTAATTACTATTTAGTGACATTATAAAGTGATCTTAAAACTGCAAACTAATAGAATTACTGTGATCTGCAATGCTTCTGATAGTGCCCTCAGTTCTTGAGGTAGAACTTTAGGACACAAGTCACTGAAGTTCAGGAGAAAATAAGAAGTTTTTATTTTTTCTTCTTTCTTAGTTTATTTCCTTTTCTCTTTTTGATTAGGGATGGCAATTGGAATAATTCACTGCTGATTGTATGATGGCACATTGTCCTGAGCAGAATATTTTCCATAAACATTTGTTCCATAAGTAATTTTAACTTATGTCAAATACTTATGAATCATCCTCTTATCACTTACAAAAAAGAACTTTTAGTCTTCCATCTGTTTCTCCTTAATTTTCAGCTTTATTATACAAGCAATTACAATTTTCATCTTCTAAAAAATTCACTACACAGTTCATTTCCAACAGAAGGTAAATGAATAAAAATTTGTTTTCTTTAATATTAGCCTGTTTTCTATGCTTGGCTGGCAGCCAAGAGTATTGGATTTCAATATTCAGGTTTTAAAATGTGACTCTTAATGTTAATACTAGATAATATGTGTGGATGTTGTGTAAATTATCCAGTGGTTAGAATCAGAATCCTATTTTACCCCTTCTTTTTTGTTTTCTGTTTAATTCTAAGCAGAATGATTAATTATACTGGACTAAAATTAATGTTAAAAATTGCTATTGTGCTACCAATAAGCATGAAGTAATGAATGGACTGAGGTTTCCCTATTAACTAGGAATTTCCTGTGAGGTTGTGCTGTTCTTGAACATAGAAATTAAAAAGTAACCTATAAATAGTAGCTTTTCCCAGCTCACTCACTGCAGTTGTTGTATTGTCATGTTCTAAAGTCATGAACACTCGTATGTTGTGATACTAAAGTGTCATGATATCCTTAAGAATGACACTCAGTAATTTAGTACTTCTGTCTGGTTTGTTGTAACTTCATCTGGGTAGAAGAGCAGGTTAAATTTTAATTAAATACATGATATGGTCATAAAAGTTGAGGTCTGTGATATGGATGGGTACATTTTTGGTTAAATCATCCAAAGGCTTATTTACAATTATACATTTTCATACAGCACAGTGCAGAGATAATTTTTCTTGTCAAGAAAAATTAGAGAAGTTCAGGGCCGTGTAGTTTTTTGATTTTTATTTCCATTTGACTCAAAGAAATCACACTCACGTAAGGATTTAGAATAAACTTAGACTAGGGAATAAAAAAATATATTTACTGTTTATTTAACTGATTAATCGGTAAATTTTTTACAAAGTATGATGGCAATGTAAATGAAAAGTAAATGAAATAAAGTACAAAAAGGCTTTTCTTTCACCCTGATCTAGAGAGATAAGAATCCAGATCAAACCTAAGAATCAAACAGAATCTAATGAAGAATCCATTTTTAAGTTTCTCACATGTATCTCCAGTTCTGAGAAGCTCAGAATTGTCACTGTCTGCATCAAAAATCCATGAACGTTTTGTTTGTTTGTTTGTTTGTTTTTTCCAAAGCCCTATTCTGAAGTGAATCCATGATTTCACTAGGTGCAGGATTAGCAGACATGTAAGCCTTCTTGCCTAAAATCTCTGATCCTGCATGAAACAGAAAGAGATCTGGTTTTGCCTGAGAATTTACCTGGTTTGTCTTGTTTGGTTTTCAGGATTTTGGGGTTTTTATTGTTGTTGTTGTTTTGGTTGGTTTGTTTGTTTTGAAGACCCTTCACGGTATTGATTTGATAAAGTGCTCTTTTGTAAAACCCCAAATGATATGCTTAGTTTAAGCACTTAATATTTTCCTCAGGAAAGGTGCTTTCATGAAGTATTGACCATATTTACTTTCTGTTTGGACAAATTTAACTATAATCAATTTTAGGTATTTTTTCCTATATAATCTAAAGAGTCTTTAATTCTCCCAGGCTCAGAGGGTATCTCCAGCTGTAAATATTCCTTGCTGAATGGCTGAAACAAGCAGACACTAAATTCATGTTTCAGTGAGTTCCTAAATAATTGTATGTGAGAGCGCGTGCATTCCAAGTGCAATTCGTTAATTGTGAGCTGCTGTAGATAATCATGTTGTGCCGTAGGCCAGCTGAGGTCTAGCTTGACTTTTTCAACACTGCAGAGATGAGGAGATAATTTGAGAGGAGTACTTAATTGTAATATTTGGTGACATTAATCACAAGTTGTCTAATACAAGAAATGAAGCAATTAATTTAGGGTGTGCTTGTCTCAAAACGCTCATGGAACAGCCCAGGTTGGGAAGGACCTCGAAAGATCATATGTACTTGCTTATATTCCTTGTTTTCCCTCTTCACACCCACTGAGGGAAAAAAAACCAACAACCAAACCAGAAAAACTACCACCAAACAAACAAAAAACCCACCAAATTGTGCACCAGCGTTCTAGATAAGACCATAAGCTAGAACCTGTGTCTGGGCAATATTTTCATTAGTGAAATTAGTGCTAATACAATATACTCCAAGCATCTGCAACATCCTGCAGTGTTCAGGAGGAGACCTTTGGTACAGGTAATGAAGAAATGTTACATTGAGTATCACAGCAAAAACAAACAGTAAAAAACTTGCACTGATATAAAGCAGAACTTCAAACCAAGTTAAATGCAAATGGTGACCATAAATGAGCTACTTGGAGTAGATCAATAAAGACATTTTTGGGAGGAGTGTGTAAGTGCTGGCTCTGAAATGCTGTTTGGAATGAATAGTTACTGTTTGTTTGAAGATTTTTGCTTAACTTTAGGATTGGCTTAGTTACTGGGATAACAGAGCCATAGGAAAACATAAATACCTGTTTATAGGAAGATCTATTCAATAGGATTTTCAAAATCCTTGATATGTTTATGTGAAAATGTCAAAATCCTTTATGTGGTTCAAACTGGTGTTTGAAAACATGGTTTATTCTCATAATGTTTTTTATATTTTAAGTCAAACAAAAAAAAAAGTTTTATCCATGCTAGCGATTTTTAGTCATTGTGTTGATTTAATAACATCTATATATCCTCTCTTTGTACTTAAATTGATTTTTAGACATTTGGGAAGAAAGAATATTGTTACAAGAATATAACACCAGTACTTTTCACTGGCATGATTCCTTTTTTTAAGATCTACAACCCTTACCTTATCTACTCTGTGTGTTACTTATTATAATGAACTGAGATATAACAATTATTTCAGGAAAGCACTACAAACAACAGAGAGAGCTGTGGGTAGAATTCCCATATACCAATCTCATTTGCCAAACAAAGTTTCTGATAAATTTATACCTTTAATTTAAATACCCTTAGGTAGAGAACTCTTGTCTCAAAATAATTGTACAGCTGTTCTCTCCTTGAGAACAGGGCAGAGCATATGGGGCAGTACTTATCAATTTACTTTTTAAAAAGTTGTTCTGAGCAGTGTTTCCTTTCTTTTCTAAGTATTTCACAGCAAAGTAAGTTTCAAGCTTCCCAGTGGTTGGTTATGGGTTAGCTTGAAACAATGACATTGAAAAACCCCAAGGCCTGTCTGTAAAAACAGAGAAGGGTTTCTTATCCATGGTGCTGGTATCAAATTTGGGTTCTGTTGTGTTTGCTTATAAATGTGGATCTGAATGCTTCTTCATATTCCCTGTGACTTTCTGGGAAAGGTGATTATCAGAATTCAAGAATAGAGTGTTGGTAAGCAAAGCCCAGTAGGTAAAAAAATGTAGTGTGTAATTTTGGGGTGTTAGTGCTTACTTTCTTTCTTGCTTACTTAATGGGAGGGAGGAAAATGAGGAAGAGAAAGAGATAACTGACTCTCGTGAAAAAGCCTTTCTGACAAGTGCATTACTGAGGAATTCACTTTTTAAAATAAAACAAATTCATTCTTAATGAGAAAATTTTTATAGAGCTTCTACTTCCTTTGGATGGAGAATGCATCTCAAAGAAGAGTTCCTTAAAAAAAAAATCCTAAATTTCAAGTCGTGTGTAGCAACATAAGAATAGGTTGTAAAGCAGTTTGGTGACTCTTGAGACAGGAAGCATGCTGTTATTTTAAAAGAATAGATGTGTCATCAATCAAACCAGTGAACTGCGGTATAAGTGCATTTCATGCATGAATTAACCAGCTACTAGCCAGTAGATATCAAATCGATGTGTGCTGCTTCCCAGCTAATATGGGATGTGCTCAGGCAGAAATATATCCAGCACATGAGGTCATGGCTACAAATACATGAGCTACTGGAGGTTTTGCTTGTCTAGCACCAGCTGAAGCCCTGCACTTTTTGCTGTGCCTCTGCACCTATTTGCTATGGTCTAATAATTTGGGAGAAAAAGCAAAGCATTTCAGCTGATGTCTTTTTGAACCTATTATGATTAATATATTTAACAAAATCTTTATTGTGAAGGTAGAAAATCCAGTGTTACGAATTCATCAGGACTGATGAAGCTGCCAAAAGATGAGTCATTGTTTTCAGGACAATCTCAGTGGAGTCATAACCGAGCTTTTTTGATTATTTTTGTGTCATTGTATGTGTTTTGATTGTTTTTTATTTTAATTTCTCTCCAGAATTCCAGTAGTAGGACTGCAAAATACATTTGACATCTACTGACCATTGGAGGGAAAGGGAAATAATGGTTCTGTCATAAACAGGCATTGAAACTCTTTTGCCAGGTCATCTTATGAATGAAAGTATGTTTTGTGTAAGCTTTGAGGAATGTTTGATTAGTTTCTCCTGCAAATTTAGTGTTTGTTTCTGATCCATGGATTAGTTGGTTTCCATATCTTTATCAATTTTTTTGAAAGTTTTTAATGTAAGAATTGACAGGTTTTAAGTTGGAATATGTCCTTAGACTTCTTTATAACAGAGCACATTGACTTGGTTAATTTTGATTCATTTCCAAATATATAAAGATGTGGGAATGGTAAGCCAATTCCACATGTCCAAAAAGGAACCAAATGCATAGCATTCTTTTACCTGTGAAAAAATGACTACTGCTTTTGGAAACACTGGTTTAGTGTTCCTTCAACTGTGAAGAAAAAGCAAAACCCTTTCTCAAGGGGTTCTGAAGTATTCATAGAGTTCTGATTCTTAGGCAATTCATTTTCCAGAAATTTCAATGAATGTCAAGTGTGTGAAGTAGAGAGAAGGCAGGGAAGATTGTATCCAGACTGCTGGTTCGGATGTCCAGATGGAAGGAATGATGTCAAGCTGCGTCCCAGCAGGTTGTGTAAATGCCTTCCAGTAAGAGTAGCTGGAGGGAGCTGCTGTGGAAGTTGAAAGTTTGCTCTGTGCAAGATCTTAAAATTGCTTAAAACCCATCCATGTGTCTGCCAAGTCAAATACATTTGGAGTACAATTATAATGAAGCAGCTTAGTTTAAAATGTGATCTGTGTCTCCTGAATAATTTCCTGATGCACTTATATGGGTATTTGCTAGAAGGGCTAAAAAGCATGGAACCAGTGATATTTTTATTGCCATTTCCCCAACACACAGTGTGATCAGGGAGAAAAAAAAAAGTGTGGTATCCTTATTTATCCTTATTTTGTTAAAATAGGCTGACTTTGTATTAATACCAAGTAAGAAATACTTTCCATGCGATTTCCATTTACCATATACCTTTCATTCCTTGAAAAAAGGTTCTCTTGGGTCTTGTTCTTGGTCTTTACAGCTGTAAAAACAGTTACTCAATCACTGAAGTACAAGTCTGACTTGGACTCTGGAAGGAACAGTGACCCACAAAGGAGGCGACAAATTTTGAAGGTTGAGATGAGGTATTTAATCAGACACAAATGAATAAACCCATTTGCTAGTAAAGGATGCCAAATTAATTTTTTTCTTTTTGATGCTTGATGTATATTTCTGAACTGATAGTACAAGTGTAGAGTCATTATTAGCACTTCATGAAAAAATAGCTTCAGTCTGATAAAATGTAATCAGGATTCTTTACAATGTATCTATTAACAGTATTGAAAGTGGGAATTAATTATTTCATTGCATAGAAAGTTCTTTGGCACAGAGGGAGACCTTGAAGATTAAGAGAGAAAGAAAACAAAAAAAATCATGTACTGTATAGGCACAGGGAATATTTTCATGAGGAATTGTTGGTGGCAGTTGAAGAATATAGGAAATAGTGAACAATGGCTGCATTCAGTTACCTCAGTGGTAACTGAATCCTGTTGATTTCTAAGTGTCTCAAATAGTAGTGAGATTAAAGATTGGAGGCAATTGCTGAGAAAATGACACAAAAAGACTGGAATAATAATACAGTAAACAGAACAGATAAAAGTGATAGTGTGCAGTGGCTCTAAAAATCAGACAACGGTGATTTTGAATCAAACTGAAATTAAGTTGCAGTCACTGCTAGATTAGGGTGACCATCCTGATTTTTTCCTTTTTGAAGGATAGGGAGTCTCTTTCTAAATGCAAGTAGCAGCTTCATTGTTATTAAAGTCTTGTTCTACAGGGATTGAAAGCCCTGAGCAACTTGGTCTGACCTCACAGCAGATCTTGCTTTGAGTGTGAGGTTGAACTGGAGGAAAATACACCTTTGTGACAGAGGCACTCATAATGAATTTTTTTCTGTGAGATATTCCAGTAGGTTTGGGCTTCGCTGAACCAGGAACAATTTGGAGTATAATTAATTACTATAAGAGATGCAAAATTTTTTTCCACCTGTGGTTTTATTTCAGATTTTTTTTTTTTCCTAGAGCATGATAATAATTTTTCTTTCATCTGAATGCATCATTTATTCTCTTGCAGTGTCTCAACTAAGTGTATTCTCTTTGCTGAAGTGTTGTGCTGTCATGCAAATTGGACCTTCTACTAGCTTCCACAGGCTTGTCATCACTGAAAGAAATGATATGTATTATAATACATTGTCTTTTTTGCTTCAGTGCTGCCAGTTCTCTGCAGTGCCTGACATTTTTCAGAGGAAACAGCCTGTCACATCTTGGGCTTCAGGGAGGAGAGCATTTAGAATAAAGGAAAAGGTCTAGGTGACATGACACTGTTGCTTTTTTTTTTTTTTTCATCCTCACACTCGTCAGTGTTCAGATTTCATTAAATCTGCACACAAAGTTGCAGTATGCAAGAGATTATTGGCTGAGGAGGGGCTCAACCAGGGTGGCTTTTCTATTCCCACAGGATTGATGTGCAAACAGGGAGGAAACACATCAGTTTGCATGCAGCCTCTGGCATATTGCACCAAGATACAGAAACACTTCTGGGGATGTTTCTGGGGAGATTTGTGCTCTCCAGAGCACTTTGCTTCCTTCAAGGTGTCAGTTTGTTACTGCTGGATTAATGAACCGTTTTAGAGAGCTGGGAATCAGCCGGGCAGAGGATGAAGTGTTGTGGAATGTGACAGTGTTTAACAGGAGGGAACTGCTGCTGGTGCTCCTCATGGGACTGGGGAATGGCATGAGAGAACGGCCAGGTCGCCCTTGCCTAGAAACAGCTCTGTTTCTGTTTCCAAAGTGCATGTGTTTGACAAAGATTTAGAAGAAAAAGAAAAAAGATAAAACAACACAAAAAAAATGCCAAGAAAATCATCATAAAAATATTCGATGGTTAGTAGTATTAGTATGTGAGCAAATGCATGCATACAGACAGAGGGAGAAGGACTCTGAGCTCATTTAGAAGAAAAATAAAGTGAAAATATACTCAAGAAATATCATGCACAGACCTGGCTGGTTTTGTCCTGTAAATTTGTGTGAAGTATCAGCAGCTTTTAGAGACCTTAATAAGCTAAAGAAACAAATTAGTCTAATTGTGTTTTAGTTATACAGCACATTATTAAAGGAAATATTATGTGTCCCATTGTTTTTGTAGTTCTGCAGTGAACTAAATACTAAAGGAAATGTTTTGGATTATTTTATAAATATTTTCCTTCAACTCATGCTCTCTCACTCGCTGCCTCTCTCTTACATCAGTATTCTCTGTGTGATTGTTGCTTAATCTGTGTAAACATTTTTTTGAGGTGATCTTAACATTGGCTTTAAAATTAAAATTTTTATGAAATATATGCTTGGTCTAGTCTTACAAGTGTTACAAATATAAGATAATCATAACTGCTTTGACAAAACTGTGTAATAGCTGAGCCTTTATTTCGCTAAAGGATGCTCCAAGTCAGAACAGAAAATGTGACCATGTTCAGTGTCAAGGAACACCACAGAAAGGAATTAGTTCATGAATTAATAATTTATCTATATATCCAACTTTTTGTTTAGGGCAACATTGAGAAAAGCAGCCTGATTTTGTCTGCTTTCCAAGTGCTAATATAACAGGGTTTATTAACTGCTGGTTACCCACAATTTCAGTTAAATTTTGAAAAAGTTGTGGGACTGTCCAGCTTGATGAGGAATTTCACTCTGATGCCTCCTAAAAATCTGTCTTGATACTTTCATCTGAGCTTCTCCGCTCTCCCTTTAATTTCTATTATGAAAATGAAGGTGATGTTTAGTAACTGCATAATGCCAGGACTGCTAATATTGGCTCATCATTGATTAATATTCATATGTGCTTCTTCTTTTCTACAGAACTGTGAATCTTACAGTAAGGCTCTCTGGGATTTTGGCTTTGGCCCTCTTCATCAAAAGGGAATTTTCACGTAGATTGATAAGATTTTCTGTGTCTAAATCTCACAGTTATTGCATCACAAGCAAATCAAAAATTATTAGTGTTCTCACTTGTGAAAGAGTTCTTATAAGGAAAATATCAAAGGCCAGAAAGTTAAGTGAGAGCCACTTAAATTGTTCATGTACTCTGTGATACAGAGGTGATGTGATATAGGTTGGACAAGACAAAAGTAACAATAATACCAGAGTAGAAAAGTTATATATATTTAGTATATATCTAGTAAAATTAAGAATATGCTTTCTTGAGTGTGTCTCTTTCTTGTAGAAACTTCTCCATTGCTAACTGAGGAGGCAGCTGGCTTTTTACCTGAAAGGAAATACTAGAAAATTAATCTGTTTTAAAGCAAACCAAACAGCAAAGTAAATTCTTTTGCCTATAAAAATGATCCAATAAAATATTCATATCATTTTCCTTTTCAAGAAGTGCATCCTTAGGCAGCCCAATTAAATGAAAGCATGGAAGGGAAATATTTTTGTTAGGACACTGCATTTCTCAACACCACTAAGCATAAAACATCAGTCTGAAGCTCAGATATTCAAATTTTTTGTCAGCTATTTCTCTTAAATTTTTAATATTGAAACTAAATTTACACTTTTAATTGAGTTAACTTTGTGGCTTGTTTCAGCATTATGCCTGTGATTGAAAATTTGGAGATTGTTATACAACCTTTTAGATGTGGAAAGGCACATGGAGCTGTGTAGTGTGATAACAGGAATATTAATGGCACTTTTGTCATTGGAGTCTCCATGCCTCTGTGCAGTGACTGCTCCTGATTGAAGAAAGCAAGGCTATGCTTATAAATAAATGGATTCTGGGAATATTTATTCATTTTTATAAGTCTCCTTGAAAAAGATTGCAAAATGTTTATCTTAACTATTATGTGCTTTAGATTAAGACCTATTAGTTTTAGTAATAATTTAGTACATTTTTCAGAAGTTAATTGCAATGATCCAGTGCAGCAATATCTTCCAATCCGTTCAGTCTCTGAATAAATTCTTAAGACTTCGTGTGTGAAGGAACTTAGGAATCTGTAAAGCATAAGGAAAAAGAGCACTTATTCAAATGTTATGCCAGTTTAGTTCTGCATCTAGGCAAAACTTGAAATCTCAGATTTAAGCCAGAGTTCATCTATCTATAGCTATATTCTTACCCTGGAATTCCTCCCTCTGCCCCCCTCTACCCCTAAAAGGATCAGACACTCAGGGTTCTAGTTGTTGTTTCTATTTTTTCACTCTTGATTCTCTTCTGCAAAACAGTATCTTAGGCCGCCATCTGCTCACACCAACCTTTCAGCTGGATCTCCAGTTCTTCTAAACCACAGGTTTATTTCCACTCCACTTAATGATTAGTACGATTTTTTGGTTCCTTAGTATTTTCAACAAATTCTCTATTATTTTGCAAGGCAATTATATAATAGGCTTGCAAAAGATATATAAAAAGCAATATAAGTATGATTTCTGTTGAAGGTATTTATCTTTCTGAAGATCTGTGGAATTGTACAATAACATAGGGAATGATCTGTGAGCTCTGGGAGATACCTTGAGATACACGGTTAAGGAAAACTTTGAAATTCAAACTTTTGGATATTTCTTGTGGCCTAAAATATTTTATTTTACTTCAAAGACGCAACTAAGTAATAATTTTGTTTAAGGCAGAAAACTGCTGTTTTCGTGACTTCTTTTAAGTGGGAGTAGTTGCATTGTGCTCTGTGTTTGCTTTATTCATCTGAGAATCCTGCACTGCTGTGTCAGGATGATGAGATCCTTTCAGAAGAGAACAATCTCAGGATCTCAGACACATGACTCTCTTAACCAAGGAGCAGTTAGATTACAGTTTTCACTGCAGGTTCACTTTAATCAATCTTCCTCTTATTATCAAGCGACGGCAAACAGAGAGAGCTGAAAGGGCTGTGGCAGAAGTTCATTGCTTGCAGTGATGTGCAGATTGCTGGCTCGAGAGAAGTGCAGTGTCATGATTCAGTCTGGTCACCTGTCAGAAATGAAAATCAAGTGTCAGAGTCTTGCTAAACTAATTAAGGTTACAGGAAGCTTGTCAGCCAGAACTGCTTCATTTCGCTTCAGTGCATGAAATCCATTGTACTGTGAGGCTGTGTCATTATCTAAATCACCATGGAGAAACATAAATATAACATAAATATTATAAATATTGGCTTCCCTCAGTAGCGCTCAGGAGACACAGATTCATGCTCTTGATGCTGAAATCCTACACTCTCTTATTTCAGATTTCCTATCAAAACTTTGCTGCTGAGGAGTCAAGCTCTGCTGACAGTCATTTGGCTTTCACACCCAAGTCTCTTGCTTGATTCTGTAGCGCAGTGTTTTTCTGAGAGCTGGGGTGGGAGATAAGCAGCCCATCTTGCTGCTTTGCTCAGCTGACAAATGAGAATTGCTGATGAATAATTCCAGGAGAGTTGCAGCAAAATAAATGGGAAGCTTGGTGCTGGGGTAATCTTTTTGGAAAGATCATAAATTTGTGAAAATGTAATTCCCATCAAGGAAAACTCCCCTAGTAAGTTTTAGGCGACTCAGTTAATTACAAGTGTTTTACTGATTTAAAGCCCACTTGGGAAGTCGGATTTGATAGAAAGAATTCAACTTGAACTCTGTGTAAGGTTCCTGATGTCATTGTTCATGGCTTTTTATTTGTTTTGAGGACTTATTTATTTATTTTGAAGTAAAGATTTACAGAATGTGAAAAATACCTTTTTTGATAGGGCATATGACTATTTTAGCATTTCTTTGGTATCATCCATTGCTTCAACTGTTCTTTCTACTTTTATATGTCACTTTGTGTATATTGTGGTGTCTCCAGCATTAAGCAGACTTTTTACATTATTTTTTCTCAATGAGAAACTTAAATAATTTTGAATCAAACGTTGTAGTGGTTGATTTTAAATAAAAAGAGGATTGAAAGGATTGTCAATCAGCACTTTTAAATGTCACGAACAAACAGTTTTTTAAATGGACATGTTAAATACGTATAGTGCTTAGGCAAAATCTTCAGCCTCAAGCATTTTCAGAAGGAAATTATTTTGTTTTAAAATAGCCATATGTGGAAATGTAGTAAAGCATTTTTACAAGTTAGTAATAACCAGGAATGTGATGAGGAGTGGACTTAAGCCAAACCACAAATGAGTTCTCCATTCATTACTAAAGAGCAATGGTTAACAGCTTCTTTAAATTCACTGTCTATGTTTGTCTATAGACTGTCTATGGTCTTCACTTCATGTTTACAAAATACAGAATGTACATTAGATATTGTATATTTCTTCTGCTTATTTTTTTCTCCTCTGAAATTTCCTGCCTTTGTTGCTTCCAGTGTTTCAGTAGCTGTTCTCTAGCCCTGTTAATAAAAGTGTTGGTTACAGTTTTAAGCTGCAGTGTGAATCAGTCCTGCTTTGTGTAATGCAGAAGAAGGAGCTATATTTTAAATGTGTTTTCTCACATTGGACTTTATTATTATGCTTTGAAAAAATTTACATCTGGTAGAGTCTTTTGCATTAGACACCCACTGTCATTGTGAATATTCATGACCTCTATTTCCTTTTTTGCCTTGATCCTTTTTCCAATATAAAAAGGGGATCAGAAATATGTCAGTTATTGGCCCATGGGTAGGTTTAGGTAAGGCCTGTGTTCTAATCTTTTTAAACTAATAGTAGACCCAAACTGATTTTTTTTTTTTGCTTAAATATTTATTTGAGAGCATGAATGAAATGTGAGAATATAAATAAGAATGCCAGTATTCAGATTTAATGCTTTCCTGTCCAGTATCTTCTGTTACATAATTGAAATTGATGGCCATTCACTGACACCATGTCTGTCTGTAACACTTCTATTTATCTAAATACAAGTTTAAATCCTCAATATATTTATACTTCCAGCAGCTAAAATGTTTGCAGGCGACCACTGCACAGACTTAATGTGCCAAATAAAAGTTACTCATGAATATGCTAATATTAATGAAACTGTTTGATACTTTTTTATTCATATGGAAAATTATGCATAAGCATTAACTTTGTCTTCTATTTGCTGCTCTTTTGTTCATTGTATGAAATAAAGAAGATGGGAAATGGAAAGGTGAGGTGAGGAAAAGAGACATCTTTTCTTTGATCACAATAGAATAAGGGTAATGATCCATTTTCTGATGCCTAAATTTGTGGTCTGGACAGAACAAAAAAAACATGAAATTTAAATCTAGGCAAACAACTGAATAATAATAAAATAATTAAAAACAATGAAAACTACAAAATGGATATTATTTACAGAAATTTTTTTCTTTATTTTCTTTATATTCTAGTTTTTTCTTGCAACTTCGTCAACACTAACACAGTTTTATAGAGCATTTCATGTCCAGGGCAACTGAGGAACCTCTTTATTTCTATGGGAGAAATGTGTCTGTGTGGCTGTGCTGCAAACAGTCTGTACCTTTGTAGTTTGTGTCTGTGCAATGGTTCACACTGACACTCTCGTCAGGAGCTTTGGGCTTGGAGTCCTCCCAGCTCATTAGAATTAGTCCCTTGTGCATGGCTGTGAAAATGAAACTGCTCCTGTTTCCTCTTCAAACTTATACTGGTTCTAACAGTCCCACCCTGTGAATTTGAAAGGATGCTAAACTGTAACAAAATAAAACCATCCTTTACTTCTATTCCTATGCTTCTTTTGTGTGCCTCTCTTTCTAGAGACAAGATATTTACATGTTTGTTTGATATTTGTCCTTAAGGGAAGGGAGGGGAATGCCCATATTTAGTGTGAGTTTAACAGACTTTTCTTGTAATATTCCTATTAGATCAGAGTGTTCTTAGTGTCAACATGTAAAGGATCTTGGGATACTTTAGGGACATTTTGTACCAGCACACCTTTTTGGAATTACTCTTTCATTTGGAATTTTGAAAACAGATGCCTTGCTCCTTTCTAAGGAATAGATCACAGTTTACGTGACAGGTTTTGCTTTTTTCCAATCTTATCAATTTCACTTTGAAATATGTAACTTGGAACATCTGTGGGGGTTTTTTTTAAATTATCACTAAAAATAAAAACCTAAATTCAAAAGCTTGTGAGAGTTTTGTAACAATTTCAAAGGATTTCTGTTTTGACCATTAGAAACTCCAGTCACGTCTGAAAACTCGGGCCAACAGATGACAAATAGTTTTTAGTCAGAACACCAGCTCTTTCTGGAACACAGTGTGTTTGATTTTAAACTCCAGCTTGGTGACTTGGCTTTTCTTTCAGCAGTGCCAGTGCTCCAGATTTACAGTTTTATGTAATTCATTTCTATGCAATGAACCATGTATGTTTAAGGTTTTTCCTCCTCTTCTTTTCCTCTTTTACTGAGGTGTAAAAAGGAAAGCATGTTCTATGTATTTATGCAGTATATCAATACATGTAGGTTATTCCTTGGAATAGGAATGAAATGCAGCATTCCAAGGATAATAGAGAATCAATTGCTACAGATCATTACTTGATGATGTGATACATTAGTATAATAAAGATTAATAAATTTTCCTACTGGAGATTTTCTGATAGCTGGGTATGAATCAAATCCTGCAGAACAGTGATGAAGCACAACAGTAAAATTCTTCAGCTGTAGGTGGAACGTGCTTGCAAGCAGAATCTCATCCTGACCCTGGGGAGATGGGAAGAGATTCCAGGTCATTAAAACTGATCAGATTGTAGAACAGTACCAGGTGAATATATTTGGTAGTTGAAGAGCTGGGAAGGCTTATTGGGTGTTTGCCTGCTTGAGTGCCTGCAGAGTGCCTGTTGTGCCACCTGGCCAAAGGTGCTGGGGTTCCAGGCATGGCCAGGGGTGCTGCAGGGGAAGGAGATTGACCTGTAAGCAGTGCAGACGGGAGCACTGGAGGGACAGCAGTACCATCTGTGGTTTGTGTTGGGAAGGAAGAAATGCAGTAGCTATTCACAACAGAACATGTATTTCCCTCTGCTTCATTGAAAATTGAAGAGGCATTTTCAAGCCCATGTACATGGGCTCTTCGGGAGAGGGAAGAGGCAAAAAATAAGTCTTTCCACCACTGAAATGCACATTTCTATAAAAAAATAGTTTATGGCAATTCTTCTGAATGCACACTGTTCTGCAGAAGAGGCAGGGTCACTTAGTTTCAAGGTCCTGTGTCATTGCTTACGGAATTCTGCTGAAGCAGCCATAGTTCTCACAGGCCCTCCCTAGTTCAAGGGTGTGTATTGTACATTGTAAGAGAATAATTGCAGCAACCCAATTTCAGTGATTTCCTACTGGGGTGTTCAGTCTGTGAAACTGCAGAATAAGAAAAATTTATTTTTGTATTTTCTGAGACGTTCTATATAGTGTTCATACGTCAAATATCTTTTTAAATGAGAATGCTTGTAAAATACGCTTGTGGCATATGCTTTTAAAGTAGTTCAGCAGGAAGCTACATTTTTCTTTTCCAACTGTAATAAAAATGCTTTAAATAGTGGACTCTCCTTTACAATATAAAACAGGGAATAAGAATTAATATTGCCATTTATGCAAGTCTTTCTCCACAGGGTTGCTCTCAATTTACTTTTTGTACTGTTTGTAGAGGTTTTTTAGCATTGGCTAGATATAATGATTATTCTGCATCTGGATAACAATTTTGACAGAGGTATAACCTTTGTAAATTCATTATTCTTTAAAAAATCAAGAGGTCAAAACATCTCTGAAGCACTGTACAGTGGTGGTCTGCATCAAGACAATGCAATCTCATAATACTGTGAATAATTACTGGGGTGTTAATTGTGCTCTCTGAATTGTCCCCCTGAAGTAACCAGGGTTACTTCATCTGTAAAATTAAGGCTAAGTGTATGGCTTAGGAACCTTAAAAAATTCCCATTGGTGCCCAGGGGAAAGTTAAGAGACTTTGAAGAAATTTCAATTTAGGGAAGTCTTTGGGTGGTGACTGCAACTTCAGAAACAGAAGGCTTGATCCAGAGCTCTATTGAATACAGGGGAGACCTTGAAATTAAATTTGCATCTGTGAATGTTGCTTTTTCCTAGAACTCTCAGGCTGGTAGAGTGCTACAGGCTGTGAAATGTCTACAATTTTTAAAATTTTATTCTTAAATATTGAAGTGAGAACTTCCAAGCCATTCATAAAATTTAAATGCCCCATCTTCTTTGTGTTCTCACTGCTGTTATTAAGCGCATACAAGATGTTCAGTACCGCAAAAATAAAGAAATCTACTCATGGAAATTCTGACAGAAATGTTTGCCTTTAGGAATAGTCACAATGAATACATGTGCATTTGCATTCTCATTTTTTGCATATATTTAATGCAAACTTTTTTGCTTTTGTGTTTGTTTTTTCTACTCACAGGACTATACCTTGACAATGTACTTCCAGCAAGCGTGGAGGGATAAGAGGCTGTCCTATAATGTAATACCCCTGAACCTTACCCTGGACAACAGAGTAGCTGATCAGCTCTGGGTGCCTGATACCTATTTCCTGAATGACAAGAAGTCATTTGTTCATGGTGTTACTGTGAAGAACAGGATGATTCGTCTGCATCCAGATGGAACAGTCCTTTACGGACTCAGGTCAGTATGAACCATTTCTAACTCTTCTGCCTCTTAACTTAAAACCATGATTAAAAACTAAAAATAAAAAACATTCCTTGCTCTTTTTTTGTTTGTTTTTTAATGATTTTCGTTTTGTTTCTGTATTCTATATAGCTGATGATATTCCAGAAAAAAAAAAGTATTCTAAGTTTTAAATCGAAGGATTTTATTTTTATACAAATTTTTGAGATAAACTGCCATTTTTAGTACAGTTCAGAGACTTGTATTAAGAACAGATAAGACTGTAAATATTATTTGAAATACTCATTGTGGATTAAAAGCCTAGTTTAGAACTGCTTCTTCAAAGAAATTGAAATATGAAATACAAAATGAGGATTAGAGGAGAAAACAGAAAATGTATTTGACAGCTGAACTGATAGTTTAACGGCTATGCTTTAAAAATATTTTTGATTGAATATTAGATTGGTTTGTATGCTACCCAGATGAATCAGCTTTCTGATTTTCACTAAGATGAGGGATGACTTGGAATGTTTTACAGCCTGTTGTTGTTCTGTATGACTGTATGGAGAGGAGTGAGTGGGGAAATCAACAAAAGGGCTTCACTCTTGAGAAGCTCTGAAAACTTGGGAAATTGTCTGTATAGTGATGTCAGCAGGATAAATTATTGCTGAGAAATGGATTTAAAAATATAACTGAAGAAGGTGACTGCCAGTGCTGTGTGGGTAGGTAACAAAACAGCAGGAGTGAACAACAGGTTAACTGCCTGGGTTAACCACAGAAAATGCTGCAGAGCTGGGGATTGTATTTACCAGAGTTTGTTGTGTCCAGTTGTGTTCTCTGTGGGAGCAGTTCAGGCTCTGGCACTATGGCTGTGAGTAAGTCTGGAGTTTTTGTGATTGCTCAGTGAACCAACAGATGCTTGGTTCCTTGAAAGGCAGCTGTAGTTTAAAGTGAAATAGAAACCAGGTACGTAACACATATTTATATTAATGGAGTGAGAGCCAGCATAACAATGGTTTTGGTGTAGTTTTCTATTTAAGATCCTAAAATCATAATCTTTATTATTTTATTCTAGAATAAATTAGAAATAAATATCAGATTTAATGTCTTCAATAATGCTAACATTTTTTGCTATTTGTGGCATTTTTTGTTATGAGTGCTTAAGCATCTGTAATAATTTCTGTTTTTTTAAAAGGTTGGTAAACAGTAAGTAGAGCTCACAAAAAATTGTCCATAGAAGAATCAAGTAAAAGAAAGTTTTGTTTTCTGAGTATTTCTTTTGATGCTCCTTTGTTTCTCAAAACCCTCAAAACCTTTCATGAAATATACTTTTTTAAGGTTTTGAGGGTTTTGTTTGTTTCTTTTCTTTGAGCTGAACCAGTGTTGATACTGCTTGATTGTTTTGGGTGAAACTTTTCCTCCTTTTCATCCAGCATAAATAGCAAATCAGCTTTAATGTCTCTTATGAGATGCAGTAAAGTGAAATGGTACCTATTTTTTACTTAAAGCTGTTTAATGTAATTAGAGGAATTATTATTAATGCTTTGAGCCTTTATTTCCCAGTTACTTTCTTCAATACTTGCAATCACAATATGTTATCCAAAATGGTTTTAGAGTAATTCTAAACTGGGATTTTTATTCCATTGTAGGACTTGTGTACAGTCCAGAGTTAAAGGTATTTTGACAGCTTTTTTTCCTAGGTAAATATAATTCACTTTAGGAAATAATTTTCTAGTATTCTGGTATACCTGGCGATCTCACATTTGAGATTATCAGTCCTTACATCTCTCTTAAGGCTCTGCTTGGTGCATTTGGAGAGTTCTCTTTGCCCTGTGAGCTGGCACAGGATGAATGCTGGCTGTGAATTGTGCCCTTGCTCTGCTGCTGTGCTGCAGTGAGATGTACCTGGGGCAGGGGCAGGGTGAGTGTCACTCAGGCTGGGGACTGAAGTTGCCTCCTCTGCTGTGGCAGCTGTGTCCTTGGGCAGCACAGAGGTGAAGGGCACCGCTGGTTCTTGTTGTTCTGGGGTGGGGACTGTGGAACATAACAGGTACCTAACAGATGACATGGTAAGAAAACCCCTTCTTACAGGTCCTAATTCTTAATGAACCCCAGACAAGTCTTGTGAAATGTAGAATTGATTCCTCCTCCTCAGACTCAGCCCAGCAGGGCTCAGAAAGGCTTTGTGGCTAGAACATCCTTCAAAGCCTGGGCTGGATGGGCAAGATGCACCAGTGGAAATACAACAGGGTTATGTGACTGGCCATATTCTGCTTTTGCCTTCCCTGGACCAAGTGGCAATCAATGATCTCACTCAGATATTAAGGTTTTAGTTTTATAGCTTTAAGTAGCTTTATCTATCTATTTCATCTAAATTCAACTCAGAGTTATTGTTATTTCAAATGTTCACTGTACTGATATATTTAAATCTTGCTTATTAGTAATTTTACATCTTAAAAATGACTGCTTAGTTGTATTTCTCACATATCTAAAACCCCCTGTTTATTCTGAGAATCACTACTTTTGTTGCTGCATTAATTTACTTTAGCTTGTACTTGCAGTCACATATTCTTACTGTGGGATTCATTTTTCTAAACTGAGATTCCTTTAAGTTTTAGTCTGAAATTTTTCACCTCCCCATACATCTATATATAAACATCATCACATACACATATTTATAAATGTTGCTGTGAATTCACTTGCATTTACCTTGATTGCTGTAACTAAATTAATTGAATAGCAAGTGATTTTTATCAGTACAAATATAACCATCCCTTTCTTTTGTGTCCCTACAGTTGAATTTCTGTTTCATACAGCAAGCAGTGATCCCTTAACATTGTTCTCTTTGTTTCTGTGAGCAGAGCCCATACATGGTGTGCACGTCACATCTGGTTAGATTTGATGTTGGGAAGGTAAATTTCAGGAAGGACTAAGAGGCAGTTTTGTGAGCACCTGGATTATGCTGGTGCTGAAAGAGGGGAGAGAAGGAGTGAAAAAAAGAGAAATGGCTAATTATGAATGGATACATCTAAATGGTTTGTATGTTGTCCTCATAGCCTGCCTTCTTCACTGCAATAGAGCATTAGTTAAGGGTATAACTAAATTCTTGACCTTGTTTTTACAGAGACCATAACATGCTGGTTGCTTTTAAGTTAAGAAGGACATCTATTTCTGAGGGATAACTGCCAGCTATTTATGTTTTGGGAAAATGTTTTATTTAGTATTTTTTCATATTCCATCTGTCAAGAAAATTATTCAGTGCTGCCAAGACCAGGACGTTCAGTAGATGATATACTTAAATCACCTAAATGGTTGAAAATTGTAAACATGTAGTCTTAAATGAAGAGTCGTTACAGGGAAAATTACTATGTTGGAAATTTAGATGACTTGCGAGAGGGTATTAGTGATTTGACAACATTTAGAACAGCAAATTTAGACATTCAAATCTAGGATAGCAAATATTATAGGTTAAAAAACTTGCCAATTTAGAATTACTGCTTTTTGAGTAACCACATTATGGTGTCTCTCTGGAACTTGCCCCTTTGCTTGTAGAGTCTTGTGATGCCATGTGTCAGAGTAAGGGGGAAATTTAATTTAGAATACAAGCATTAAAAATAGTTGAAGAAGTTTTGTGTGATTTTGCACCATTACCAGGCTGTTTACAGAGATATTGACCCTTGCATGCATTTCTCCCAGCATTCCTCACAAGAGAGCTCTGACAGTGGGTAGAGAAGTGATAATTACTCGACCAAGAGCACTGTATGCTTTTGTATCTCTTCAGTAGGATGGTTTTCTGCTTTCTGTAGATGAAGTTTGTGGGTGTTTTCAACAGAAAAATGGAATATATACAGAACACCTGATACAAACTGTTCTGTGAGGTAATGGCATTCCCATCCTTTTTAGCCAAAAGGATAACAAAAGGAAGTAGAACAGAGGAGTTCTTTTCGAAATTAAAGACTTTTCCCATTTGAAAGCCCAACAGTTTTACTTGCCAAGATTCATCTAATGCATTACCAACTATGAGTCTCCAACTCAGCCAGCAATAATTCCTATTTGACTGATGGAACACAGTAATCTCTCACAAATGAGAGAATTATGTGTATGCTGGCCTTGCTTTGTTCTCCATTTCCTGCTACCAGCATTGAGTCACAAATCCTAAACAGCCCTGGATGACTCGGTTTTGTGTAGTCTCAGCTGTGCCTTCTGCTGTCTGCTCCCTCACTTTCAGCTGCTTGGAAATCTTCACTTCTGCAAATAAAATAGATCCTGCCATATTTTACTCCAGGAAAACAGCATTGGGCATTTTTGTTGCATTAGACTTGTTCAGCAGTTTAACTCCTCATAGGCCCCTCATTGTCTATGAAATCCCACAGACAATTTTAAAAGCAATTGCTTTGCAAATATCTTTAGTTCTCAGACCACATGGTTTGAGAGTTGGAGTGTTCACACCAGCAACCCTTCAGTAAAGCATTTGGTCTTTACTTTGCTACTTTTTTCTTTTTTTCTGGTTTGTTGTTCTTTGGTTTTGGTTTTTTGTTGGGTTTTTGTTTTTTGTGGGGTTTTTTGTTTGTTTTGTTTTGGGTTTTTTGCTTTGGTTTGGGAGTTTTTGGGAGGTTTTGGGGGTTTTTTGGGGGTTTTTTTGTTTTGTTTTTTGGGGGTTTTTATTTTGTTTTTTTGTTTTGTTGTCTGTTTTTTTTCTGGTAGGGCTTAATTTTAAATAAATCCTAAACGTAATTTGGAGGTAAAGCTCCATTTTTCAGCTTTAAAATCATACAAATAATACAATCATTTGTACTAGCTGGAACTCTGGAAGTGTTCAAGGCCAGGTGTGAGGGGGCCCGAAAGCCAGGTGGGAGCTGTCCCTGCCCATGGCAGGGGTTTTAGGACTGGATGGTCATTTAGATCCATTCTAACCCCTTACAATTTTGTGATTCTGTGAATTGAAATTAAGTCTTTGGACTGCCTACAACATTTCAAATACCCTTGTTATCCCAAAATATCTTCTGCAAGCAGCAGACCTCTCTTCCCTTTTGCTACAATATGATGTTTCTAAAAGCTGGACAGAAGGTGTTTAAGGACTTTTAATGCACATGCATGTTAAACAAAATATTTTCTCAAAATCTTTTCTCTTTGGGGATTTCAGAAGAGATAAAAATAACCTGGACTTCTTTTCTGGGGAGAATAAATTATTTTGGATGCTCTGCTCTTGATCATGATACCTGTCAAGGGGGCAGGTGTTTCTGCTTCCATCACATTAGTGCCTCTCTTGGCTGTGCAGTCCTCCACACCAACTGGGGCTTTTTCCAGCCTCAGGGGAGAAAAAGAACTAAACATTATAGTGAAGTACTCTGTAGCATAAATAGCACCAACAGTACCTCAGAGTACTGTTGCTGTTTGTTAAAATAAATAAATTAATATGATGTATATTTTAATTAGGATCTCTGAAGTGTCAGTAGCTTTCTGTTCTCCAATTAAAAATACAAGTTTTCCTAATTTTGGATATATAGGCATTGCAAAGGAAGTAAAAAGAAATTTTTATAAGACTTGTTTGAACATGAGAATATATCAATCTGTGAAGAAGTGTTTCCATTGTGTTAAGTGGGTAATTTTTTTGTGCTGGTGCTCACACTTATAGATGCAATTACTGACTTTTCCTTTGCCAACACTTGCCAAAGCTTATTCACAGTCTGACATGCAGTTGTTTACTCTTGCCCAAGAAATGAGGTTAATTCAGTTTCTGTGTCCAGGTTTTCAAGGCTATATTTTCAAGGTTAGTATACATAGACATGGGTAAGAACCCTTAAATCTTGTATGCAGGTAGTCAAAGCAAGAACTTTTTGGAAACTTGCAGAAATAAATGCAAATGTAGTAAAACATCATTTCAAACTGAAGTCATGTGGCTGTAGCAAAGACTTGAAAAAGATTGAATAATGTACAATTGTATAGAATTTCATGTACAAAGAATTTCTGCATTAACAAAGAATCATTACCACCCCAATCTCATTATTTGGAAATCCTGGGGCAGGACATGTCTGATCATGGCTCTTTTCTTGCACTGTCAATATAGATCCAGCATAAGGAAAGGAACTTAAATCCCAGCGTGTCTCATAAGTGAATTAATTGTTTTCAATAAACAAGGTATCAGCTCTGGCCCAAGGTGTGCCCAGGTGCCGTTTTCCTTTCTCATGCAAATAGTTCTTTTGCAGGTTCCAAGGAATAAAGCAGAGAAATGCAACTACTGTTATTTCTAATAACACTGTTTCTGTGAACTGAAGATTTGGACACGAGACAAATCATGCAGCTTCTCTGCTCAGTTACTCCATTTGGTGAACTGGATGCTAAAACCTACCTTCTCACAGGGGTGTTGTGGAGATTAATTAATTAGTTTGTAAAGTGCTTTGATCCCATAAAACACTACATAAGTGCCAAGCATTATTATGAAGAATTATAAAATGCCAGCCCTCATGTGCACCTTGGGATGGCTGGGTTATGGATACAAATCTGCTTTATTTTCTCAGAATCACATTGTTCCACTTTTCCTACGTAGCAGCCCATTCACAAAATGAGCCAGTTTTAGGAAAGATGCAATTTCTGGGGAAAAAAAAAAGGAGATCATTGACTCTCATAAATATCTCTTTTCAGTTAAGGACTCATTGATTATTATGCATTTTTCTGTAGGATTTGGAATGGCATCTTTTCAACAATCATCCTCAGCAGGAGGGAGAGTAGTTGTCTTTTAAATATTAAAAGAAAACAAAGATATCTTTCTATTTCAGTCCCTTTATTAGATTTTAAGTATGGGATAAGTATTCAGAAGGGTCTTTTGCTTTTATTTTTTATGAAGTGGCTGTTAAGTCATTAGTATGTGAATAATTAATTCAATTAAGCTTAATAAAAAAAAAAGCTTTAAGTCACAGGAATTCTTTCCATTAAAAGCCCTATCATCCAAAATTGTTACATTGCAATGAAGTGAAAAGAATTCTGAGTTTTATTGCCTAACAGACAGGCTGTGGCATTTAGTCTTTATTAGTAAGAAAAACTCCATCAGCTACAGAACCATGAAATAGTTCAAGTTGCCCTGAGGGTATTGCATATTCCAAAAAACCAAATAGAGGTCATCAAACATTTAATCTTAAATTAAAATGTAATAATTTATATCATTTAGAATTACAGCAATCTGACATTTCTCTTCTGCAATGTGTTTGATCATATTTGAGCTGGTAGTTGGTGAGCCTGAGAAGGGAGATTTTCCATTTGGAAGGACATACACAAAATCTCAGAATGCTCCGATCAAGACTCAGCTTGATAGATGCTAAATGTGTGTATACAACCACATGCTAACATATATGATATATATTTCATAAATAAATACATTATATTTGTATATGTATAAATTCTTCTTGCACATATTGGGGTTTTTTTACTAAAATTGGTAACATCTGAGATGGATCTCAGAAGTAGGAGCAGGGTTAGGGTCCTTGCATATGTAAGAAAAATAAAAGGGCACTGAGAACTAATGATACCTCTTGTGGGCCATAATCACTTTCTTCTTGTTGTGATTTACAGATGAAGCTTTTCTGTTAGATTTCAATGTAAGACATTGTAGAATACTATTTATTGAATGGAAGCATATGGGTTTTTCCCTACCAAATGTCTTATCTGAAGAAGTACTTGGATTTAGTTTTTATTCTTGTTAAATATCTAGTTTGGGTAATTTTTTTCACCCAAACCACGTTTCCTTTATGTTTTAATGCATTTTCTGGGAAGATAATTGCTGATTTGTTCACCCAATGTTTTTATCCTACTTCGTTATTAAACTTTGCAGAATGCTAAAATGTTTTCTGAGATAAGAATTACCTAAACTCCTCAAGTTTAGGTAACTCAAGCAGTTTGTTGGGGTCTTTTTTACTTGCATCTCCAGGGTCCATGTCTTTATTTCTCTGAAAATTCAAACTTCTTGTGGTCTGCAGTGTGCAAAGTAATTGAAGAGAGCTCTTCTTGGAACCGTTTTCAGTCCTGCTTATCAGGAGAGAAACTAGGATAAGTTATAAGAAATTCTGCGGTTTTGTGCTGCTAGGTATTTACTCCAGACTCAGGATGTGTGTAAGCCTCTGCAGAAGAGCCTTTTAAAGCTATGTCTATCCGTGATTTTTAGACTATAATGCAGATATTTCTACTTGCTGTTCAGTGACCACAATTTTTTTCCTCCTCTAAATTACTTGTGTAAGACCATATTTTCTTTTTCCTGTTGCTTTTTTTTCTCTTTCTGAATAGTCATTCCTAGAACATTTACTGCATCTGCTCGTCTAGAACTATCTGAGAAGAGAGAGAATAGAAAATGTTTGGAAAACCCTTTTTTAAAATTTACATGAATGTGCCATCTGTACGAGCAGATGGCAAGAATGTCTCAGGGCCAGGAGGAGGCTGTGAGCTCAAATCACAAGGAGAGAGCTACATGAGGCATGTTCCTTGTGTCAGAACAAAGAGGACCTCGGCAATCCCCTCACTGCCCTGACCTGGGGACTGCTCCCCCAGAAACGGCTGCTCCAGCAGCAGCAGGGGTTTCAAGGTGGTGCCATCAACAGAGTGAGGATCCCCAGGGTTTGTGTTCTGTGGACATGATCTTTCCTGGCAGCTGCTCAGAAACAAGCAAATCTTCAGGACCCTGAATTGCTCTCACATATGGCTGTAAGTCCACATTCAGCATTTCCCAGGGAGGGTTTGCCAGAGTGCCTTATCCTGCTCAGCTTCTGAATTGAGAGGTCACGGTTTTCTCCATCTTCATGTGGTGCAGTGGTTCATTTTTGAGAGCACTTTTGAAAAAATACTGCAGCAATTGCAGAATATGGAATACACATTACATCCTTCAATAGCTTACCTTTTTTGGTTTGTTTGTTTGTTTTTTGTGGTGGCTGCTGCTGACACATCTGCACAGGGATGGTGACTCCACCTCTTTAGGGGCAGCCCCTTACTATGTTTAAAAGCCCTTACAGTAAATAAATTTTTTTCTTATATGCAGTCTACACTCTCCCAGTTCAACCTGAGCTGTTTACTCTTGCCCTTTGCTTGTTGCTTGGTAGAAGAGTATGACCCTCACTGGGCTACAGCCTCCTTCCAGGGAGCTGTAGAGAGGGAGAAGGTCTCTCCCCTGAGACTCCTTTTCTCCAGGCTGACCCCCCCAGGTCTCTCAGGTGCTGCTCCAAACCCAGTCCCAGCTCCACTGCCCTTCTCTGGCCTTGCTCCAATGCCTCTATGTCTTCTCTTCCTTGCCGGGAGGGGCAAACTGAACTGAGCCCTGCAGTTGTGTCAGTCATCCAATTCACTTTCCACCATGCAAATATATAATAATTTTTCTGCTGCACAGTGGCCCCCCGCTCCTCATGTGTGTTGCCCAAAAAAATACTTACAGCTTATGCATTTGTTTTCATTCACTGACAGAGATCTGTCTCAGGACTGTTTCTTAAAACTGTGACATTTTAAAATATTCGCTCCAAAAATTTATCTTGAAAAGTGAAAGGCATATGAAAGCATGAGACCTTTTAATGTGGAAAAATATCCTTTTCCCAAAGCCCTTTGCAGGGCTGTAAAGCCACTGGGGATTATAGAGCTAACATTTGTTTTCACATAAAAAATGTAGTGATAGACCTTAACAATCCCTGCAAGACTGAGATATCTTTACTGTAGAAGGTGTTGCATGCCAGCTTTTTTCCTATTTAAAGTGGTAATGGAAAATTTATTCAGTATATATTGAAAAATGTTATGGTGCATTCTCTTCAGTGTCAGAATGGAGAAAAACAGGAGGTGTGTAGCTGTTGGGGAAACACTTTGAGATCTCAGTTTGATTTCCATCAATGGAAACTGGAATAGTAGGATTAGGACCAAGTGGTCCAGCATTATCTGGCTGGCTTCCCTCTCAGGGATCATAAATTTTTAACCTACTTCAGAGTGCTGTTTCTGTCAATCCAGAACCAATCCCCATTTGGAGATACCTGGGTAAGCATCAGAAATATTGGAGTTAGAACGAAAATGTTCTTTATCACAACGTTGACATCCGCAAATTCTGTGCTCTTTTTTTTTTTTCTTTGCTATGTGACTTTCTTTGTTTTGCAGGTTTTTACAGCATTTGTAACTGGTAAAAATGCTACCAAAAATTAGCTATCAGCAACAGATCTTTGTGTAGCTTTGGAGTGTTTTAACTTAAAATGAAGGTGTGCACTTTAGAATAATAGTCTTGTACCTTAGCAAGGCAATATGACTGATACTTCATAGGAAGAAACACCAAAATTTGGAATGCTTCTGCTGAGATGAGAAACCAAGAAAACATTAATTTACTGTAATCATAAAGCTTGTTACGGTCTACCTCATAGATATTTTTACTGAAGCATTACAAATTTCAGGCAATGAAATCTACTTGGAAAGAACTTAGAAATCCCTTGAACTCAGATGACTGCAGGACATTAGTTGGTGCTCAGCTGAGGAGGTAAATTATTGTTAGACCTTGCTGATAAGATCTAACCTTTCAGGGAGATATCCTCACCTGTGTTTTCACTATATCATTCATTCTCTAGAGGATGGCTCATGTTTTTCCCTTTAGTTCTCTCTGGAAAAAGCAGAGATGACCATCAGGGCATGACATGGAAAGCAAGACAAAGGCAAGGAGGCAAATGCTGAGTATTCATCCCTCTCTCCTTCTATTTTTCATTACATACAACAGGAGCTTATTTCATAGTTCCATCCCAGGGTATATCTTATCCTTGGCAAACAACTGAGAGTAAAACACTATGCATCTTTAAACACCAATCTGAGGGCTGCTTCTCCAAGGGGGTCTCCAAAGCACCTATAGTTGGAATGTACAAATATTCCATTATGGTTATCCTGAAATGCCTTTGAATATTGTTTCACAGCATTAGTGTTGCTGGAGAAATGGCACGTACAACAGAGAGAAGATGACTTTTGTTGCTGCTGGATTTTTAAAGAGGTGGCAGAGTAGCTATAAGAAAGATCTGCCATTAGTCATTTTCATGTAACTTTGCTATGCCTTCCAGAAATGCATTCAAGAGCTGCAATATTTATCTGAAAAAGAATTTTCTAAGGACACTGCTGTGTGTTAAAGAAACATCCACCCATTCTCCCAACCAGAGTAGTTTATTTCTTTTTGAAGAAAGAGATACTGAAGATACACTCAAGATTACTATTTCATAGCCTTCTGTCTTCATCTTCTAATGCAAGGTGCTTTTATGCTATAAAGAACTCAGAGTATCATTTCAAGGAAATTTTTTGCCCATTATTAAAACAGAAGGATATGGATAAAATGTTGAATGTTGTTTTTCAGGAAGGTATTTTTATTTGGCAGTTATATATGTCTGTAATAATACAAATACAAAAAAACTTAACCTGGCTTCAAAGGGTCCTAGAGTAATTTCCAGATGCATATACTGCAGTATTCAGAGTTATGATTTTTCTTAATAGTCAGTTTAAAAAACAAAACCAAAAAAACCCCCTGAAAAATCAGAGGCAAGTTACAATCCTAGAAGAAATTAAAATCTGATTGAGGGTATAAAGATCTTTGTAGACAAGGATTAGGAGGAAACCTTTCCCCTGTACAGGTGGTTCTGGAGGTTACCACTGATGCTGCAAGTGGGGTCCCACTCATGTACATCAACTGCAGCTGCACTTTGCTATTTAAGCCAGGCCTCCAATCATTATCTCTTTTCTGCTCCTCCTTTGATTTAACTGGACAGACCCAAAGCTTGTATCATGGTGCTCTTCCTTTTTTTGTAACTGAACACTTAACAAAACCTTGTAAAAAAGGTTATGTGTAGGGATATCTCAGAATCTGATACTGGTGTATTATGGTAAGTGTTTTGGTAGCTTCTTTAGTTTTGTTTACTTGCACTTTTTGGGGTTCTTTTTCTGTGTTACTATTTTGTTTCCTTGAGTACTGAAGGTATTTTTCTTGTATTGAAGGAGGTAGACTTCCATTCCAGCTGTCTTATCTGGTCACATCTTCTCTGGTTCACCTCATTTAATTTTCATCAGGGTTCATCTTTCCATTTTATTTCAATATGGCTTTAATTTCAGTACAATCTATATTTATGATTTATGGGATTGTCAAGAAAATTGGCTGTGTCCTGGTTTTAGAAATAGAGGTAAGACTGAACCAAGGCACTGAAATTGTTAGCAGCGGGGAACACTACCCCACAGAACTGCAGACAAGTAAAAGAGCATGGAGAGTAGTTATTGTTTAATGCCAAGAATGAAAATAAATATTAAATGTTACCTGCCATTACAGGTATTACAGAACTTTATTAGTAATTTGTCCAGAGGAAGGTATGGATATTACATCAATACAAAGCAATTAGAAAATACATGACTATTCATGCAATGCTCAAACTTTAGATAGGCAGAGATAATTATAACCTACCCATATAAAAGAAAAAAAAAGAAAAAAAAAAAGCATTGGTAAAGCATTTTTTTTCACTTGCATGATTTTTTTATTAAGTTGTATTTGTCGGTGCAATACGTAGTAAAACCAGGTTTTTGTTTTGCTTTGTTAAGTATTGGCTCAGCAGATTGTGTGATGTCAGATGTGTGATGGCCAAGCTGATAAACCAAGAGAGACTGCTGGGCTGAATATCACTCCCAGAGTCCTGAATTGCCCACTCCTGCAATATAGGGTGGGAATGCAGCAGATTTAATATAGTGCCCATGGCACAACCTCTAAACTAACCCCCAATTTATGGAAATAAAGTATCCTTATACTTTGAGACTTTTAAAATTCTGTTTCAGTTGAGAGAAATGAGCAGGGTATCAGGATTCATTTTGCTCGTTAGCTTAGAGAGGGATGAAAAGTGAAAAGCTTTATTCCTCACAGTTATTTGTTGCTCAGCACCTCTTACTAGCCCTGGAAAACGTGATGTTCAAAGTGCTTTTTTAAAGACATTGACAGTTCAGGCCTGGTGTGACACTCTATTATCTTCTGTTCTGAAAGTGTGATGCCAGTTAGGAGAACAGGGTTTCAGCTCTGCATCAAGGTATTTATCTAATAAAAAAGTTTTTGTGATGATGTTTTGTGCCCAGGAACATGGGAGAGTTTCCATTTAGTTAAACAAGTCCCTCTCAATGTTGGTACAATGGGTGAGTGTTAGTAAAAGCATTCCCCTTCTCTCTTTGAGCACAACTTTTGTCTTATTTTCAATATTGAGTAGTAATGAAAATAAGTGCCCCTTCCCCTCCCCCCAGAAATTTTAATTCATCAAATATAGTCTTAGCAATGATCAAGTTTTCCTGCTTTCTTCTGATTGTTTTGAAAATACATTATCCTCTCCCATTCTGGCTTTGCTTAGTTTTACTATTCTACCTCATCACTGTGCTCATCCATGCTTTCTGTTTAGCAATTTTCTAATGTAAAATCTCTGCAAGCTCTAAAACTTTTGGAAAAGCAGTGTGGTTCTGTAGTCAGTTTTTCATTGAATTACAGACCTTTATTATCCTGAGTTGTTGTTTTTCCACTAAAATTTAGCATGTGCTCTTTTTTTTTCTCCTTTTTGTGAAGGGGGGAGGGAGAAGGGCTGCCTTAGATTAATAGCACTGGATTGTCAGTGTATTTGATGTCATGCTTCTGCTTACCAACTACTCTTTCAAAAGGCATCATTTTCATCCAAATCCAGTGGGACCATTTTTAGAGTATTGTTTTGGAGCCACTGTGACAGCTTCAGTAAATGTGAATTTTAATTTATTTGTCTAATGAAGATGAGGGCCTTGGCTAATGACTACATAGTCATAAGTGATGATGCTTTACCTCCTACTCCCTCATAGCTTAGAGCATGTATTAATTGTGCAGATGGTAGTGGCTTAGCTATGTGGTATCTCCTCCTCTGGTGGCATTTACACTCTGCAAAGAGGGTGTATTGCCATCTCGTTATTTAGCAGGGTTTGTGATTCATCACCTGCCTTTCAAACCCAATACTATGATCACGTCTTGTTGCTAAGAGGCAGAATTTGCACGTGCACTTTCTTCTTTTAAGTACACCTGTGCCAAGCTTTGCCTGAAACCTTCAAGCGAATCACAGCCAGGAGCTCTGAATTTTCATCTTCATTCCTGCTAACAACATGTGACATTTGCAGTGCCAGCTTTATGTGGGTAACTGTAAGTCATTCCTTATGTGTTCAAGAGATTCTCAGACTCTTCAGTCTGTGAACTTGCCCGAACTTAAGTCAGGATTTTCAGATATTGAAGTTTCACTAAAAGTATTTATTTTTTAATTTCTAGAATTCAAGCGTAATTTGTATGTGACAGGTGAAAAAGAAATATTTTTACTGCTTTATTGTTTTGCTTTTCTTTTCTACTCATGCATTCATTTGTTTTTATGGCTTGCAAGAAATAACAGGAGTAATTTACTAATGAAGAAAATTCCTTAAAATTTTATTTCTTCTTTGGTTTCATCTGTCTTTCATGTCCATTCTGCTCCCCAGATTTTCTATTATTGCTTCTTTCACACAATAGTATTGGCATTTCTGTGTTCAAACATTTAATGGGTTTGTTCTCCAAAGAAGTCACAGATTTTGTATATTTTACTTTTAATTTAAAGGCTTGCTTTCTTTTAAGTATCACAGCTGTGTACCTGATCATTATTTGCAAATACTAGTACAGTTTGGCTTGGTCTATTTTGCTTTTCTTTGTTTAGGAAAGATCCTGTGCTGCAGGTGCAATTAAAGGTAGTTTATAATTACTTTTTAAAGGCTACAGTTCTTTTTCTAGCAATGAGAGTTGTACCACAGGTATCTCCTTAGCAAGTACACATTTACTGTTCCTGGCCATACAGGGATGAATTCCCCTCCACCTGAAGCTGCATGCAGGGGCTGGGGGATGGTGAGCCTTTGGGAGTGACACAAAGTGATGCTGAGAGAGAGGGACTCAGGGTTGTGTCTGGCATGTGTCAAGGTTTCAAGATATAAACGGAAATGTGAATGAAGAAGTGGCCTAAAAAGAAGTAGAAAGGACCTGGAGAGAACCTGGTTTTCCTCCATACAGATTTGTAGGCTCGACCCAGAGCATGGTTTCTGTTACCTAACACAGAAAGTGCAAAGGCTTTGCATAATATGCAGTTTGCTCTCTCAGGGTGGTGCTGGAATTCTGAATTTAGGAGTGTCTCTGCTATTCCAAGAACAGAGAAATTATTAATACCCTTTTAAGGCACTGTAGTTGTCTTTGAATCTGTTGATAGAAGAAGCCTTGGAGTAAATGGAAAGCTGAGGCAGATCCTCTGCACCACAATCAAACTTGTAATACTTTCAGCATTAAAAATTTGAGATGGTTACTGTTGAATATTCTGAAAAGTGGAGCCATTTTGAGCAAGCTGGTTATTGCCTCAGTTTCTTTGTCTCTATAAAATGTGCATCACAATATAAACAGACTCCCATCTAAATTCCTAAGAGTGATTTCTGTAATGCAGTTCTGATGTTCATGTGATTACTTTTCTCTTTTGTCAGCTTGGAGGGGCAGCAGGAGAAAAACATTTAACCTTAACAGGAGAGTTATTAAACTGCTGAAATTGTTCACTAAATTTCTGGTCTATGGTTAGAAATGAGATTTACCACCTGAGAGAGATTTTGCAGAGTCACTGGCTCTAGCATTAGGTTAAATGAACACGGGTAATGCATGAAAGTAGTGATGAATTCTGGCCAATGCTTGAAATATCTGAAATTAAATATGTATCAAAAATACTGATATGTTGTGACAATTAAAAAACTCCAAATGAACCCAACAAAACCCAAACAGATGGGTGTTTCTCCTAACATGGCATTTCACTGCATACTTGAGAAGGTGTACTGGGAAATGAGAAAAATGCTGGACTGGCTTAAAGAGAATTGTCTTACTCATTTAAAACATGGCACATAATTTTCATGTGTCATCCCATGTTTGTCTCCTGGGAAACCTGCTTGCCCATAAAAGTGTGTCTGTCTTGTTACACAGTGTCCTCTCCTTCTGACCTCGTATTACAGGCAGCACCAACCTGAAGCCCCCATCCATGCTAAGACTTTGCTGCTGAGCAGTTATTTTTAGAAAGCTCTTCCAGCATATTTCCCTTGAGCACTCTGCTTCATGGGGGGAGTGGTGATTTTGTTACCGTGCTGGTGTTGTCCTTGTACATTAAAAAAGTTAAAAGGTCTTGCCTGGTGGGCAGTGGTGACTTTTTACCATGGTGAGTGGCAGCAGTGCTGCCATGTCCACGATTCCGTGGTTCTGTAGGTTTTGCTGATGGCTGTGGGTTGGCCATTGCTCACGTGCCTGGGCTCAGGAGTCATGAGGATGTGTAGAGGGGACACAGCAGCCACCAACCTCTGTGCTGCACCTTGGGGATGGCTCTGTGCTCAACCTGCTGTGCAGTGGTGCTTTTGCTTCATGCCAGTGATTGCAGTCACCTCAAAGCACCTGTGCATTTAATCAAGTAAATGCTTCCCAAGGCTCTGAATTTGATTTACTGAGTTGCAGCGTGTGTTGTCCTATTGTTGATGTATAAAAGACTTTTAAGTAAAGCATAGGAGTAATTTTAGAGATTAGTTAGAAAAAAAAAAAAGGAAGAAAGAAAGAAAAAGGTGCACTTTCTACAGCAAAATGATCATTTAAAAAATTCTCTGTATTGAAGAAACGGGTCTCAGATCTGACAGATCTGAGATAAACATTTAATTTCTAATCAGATGTATGTTTGCTGTGTTGGGTAGGACTGACATTTTCCATCTGACTTTTCATCTGCCTCAAATGTGAACTAGTTTTAAATTGTTTCTTGGAGAAAAGAAGGTTCATGTATAGATAAGGTAATAGAAAAAGCAATGGGGGACATATTTTCTAAATTAAATTATAGAGGTACACAATACAAAGAAATCCTTCATATGTAGCCCATGTATTGATTCAACTTTCAGTGCAGTGTGAAGCATTAAAATGCAGTTCTGGCTGCACAGAATGTTAAAAGGGATCCCCACTGTCTGCATAAGTCTATGGGAAGCCAAGACCTGATTAAACTCTGATTAGAATCAGTTGAACTCAGACTCTCTTTGAGACTGAGGATGTCAAAGAGAGTCTGGGTTCACCTGATTCTAATCTGCCTCAGGTCACACCCTCTCTGCTAATGGGATTGTGAACAGCATCATCCTAGACTGTCTGGCAGGTCAGAGTCACGGATCTTCCAAATCTAATGGCTTTATTGATCATAAATGCAAATAACTTTGACTGCAGAAACTGATGGATCTAGCTAGCTTTAGAATGGAAAAGAGATCTTGGTAAGTTTCCTGAAGTTTGTCTTAAGGGAATAGGGATTTAATTTATTAAAAAGCTTTTTTTGCAGGAAAATATGGTAATGAACAAGAAACTTTTTTTTTTTTTTTGGGGGGGGAGGTGTTTTGCAGTGTATGGATTAGCATTCTGGCCACTGAGATATAATTACTGAGAATTTGCAAAGGTTTTATTTTATAAACAGGACAGAACCAACTGAATATTCCCTATCCAGATTTTCTATTTAGATTTCCAGCATTCAGTGTGTTACAAGCTTATCAAACTTTCAGTTCTTGCCAGTATGATGCAGCTGATATGTCAGAAGTCTTTTGGGTGGTTTTCCTGTTTCTGTTTGGAACAAAGATACTGATGTTCTGAAATTAGGATGAGGAAGAGAAAGTTGTGACTGAGCATCCTAATTTTGGCACAGGAGGAGATGTAGCCCTTGGGAATTGGATTCCAGAAGGATGGCTGGAGTTAACTTAGATGCCTTGTTAATTTTAGTCATTAGGTTTGACTCATTGTTATGCTTCTCTCATACGTCCAATAAACTCTTAACTTTGGCTAAGTTGAATTGATGTATGTACAGATTTTGAAATGTTCAAGGAGAACATGGCCTCCCATTCTCAAAATAATATTCCTGCTGCTTTAATAATATATTAAAGCAATAAGAGTATTTGGTGTTCCAAATGGATCAGATATGAAATGGGCAATACAAGCCTAAAAAAAATAGATGAGGAGAGTGCTGAGGCCAGATATGACATCTGGAGTGTGATAGAAGGCAATTCTAAGTAATTTATTTTTTCACTGTCAATATAAAAAAGAATGGTACTGGCTTGGGCATGTCAGTAGACCTATCTGTCAGAAGAGAGAAAACAGGAAGTAGGATCAGAAATAGCTGCAAAATGGGTTTTCCCCACAGATCTCCACTTGCAGATTAGCCTGAGCAGGAAAAATAGCAATGTTTAAGAATAAAATGAGCAGAATAAACTTGTTCATATTTTGCTCATGTCAGACCTATCCTAAAGCATTTAAATGAATAAGGAGGATCTTCTTTTCCCAACTCCCCATTACAGCATTTTATATAAAAATCATCTGTAGGTGTTTTTCTTGTCTTTTCTTTCTCCTCTCTACAGGAGCCTTACCTAAAGTCATTTGATGATAATAGAAATTCGTAATTTGAAACTTATTTGCTGTGAATTAGGCCTAAAAATATCTCCTAAATCTTTATTCATTTCCTCAATTAAATACTGTTTGCATGGGAGTAGTTGTTGAGCTGAGGTGTAAAACTACAATGCAAACAGGTGATTTATTCAAGACACCTTAAACAGCCTCAGATCCAGCTGATAATTGGGCAGGATAATTGATAACTGACAATTGTCCCACACACTCTGGACACACTGGGCTCAAGTGAAGGGTGAGGATCTGTAGCTCTATATCCCTAGTGTTAATTCTTAGTGTGCACATAGAGGATGATATATATAATATGTCTGTTTCATCTGTGCTTTATAGGTAATAATTTAATACAAATAAATTGTAGCCATTTTTAAGAATTCTGGTTCTCATTTTAAGTGAACGATTTCTCTTCTATAATTTCAAAATGTTGTTCTGGAATACCCACAATCTGTATTTGTACTGTCTCTATTTGTCAGATCTTATTTACTCTGTACAGGATTTATTTTCCTGCTTATACTTGGACATCTGCTTAGGTAACTTGCAGAATTAAATATAAGCACTGAACCTTTAATTGATAAATAACACATATTTTTAAAAGTATTATTTAAGTGTCTGTTCTACAGAATAAATGATGTGATATCCTTGATACATGCAAAAAAAAATCTTCTGGCAATAAAACATCATTTAAAGCAAAATGAGGCAATTCAAAAGCGATTAGCAGCAGACTTGCTTGTCCTTTTTTTGTTTTCTAATACTGCCTCCTCCCTACTTAGCAGTGCAGTGTAGACCTTTCTGTAGATCATGGCAGGCAGGTGAGGAGGAGTAAAAGTGAGAGAAGTAGTTTAAAGTAGTCTGTAATTAGCCACGTTGGACTAAAAGATTTGAATCTTAATTGAGGTTCTGACACTGAAAGTATTCATTCTGTCTTAAAAATGTCTTCATCCTGCCCTTTGCAGTTTTGTGAGGTGTCAGTGTCTGATGCTGTAATGTGCTTAGACACTTGGATCTACAGCTCTTGCAGTCCTGTACCTGTGCAAGAGGGCTTGTGAAGTACCGCCCATGTGCTGCAGCCTTAACATGAATACCTGCATCAAAACTAAATTTTATTATACGTATATCTTTTGGCTTTCAGTTGGGTTTTTTTTTTTTTTCATATTCTTGGTATCTAACTGCCTGGAGTGCTGTTGACCCATTAAATTTCTCCCTGTTCTAGGGAAAAATGCTCTCATTCCTAAGTGAAAAACTCGACACTATTCAGTGGTCACTACCCTATGGACATAACAGTTGCTGCAAAAGAACCATTCAAACCTTCCCCCAAGGGCTTCTCTGTAATTTTACAGTGCCTCTTTTAATTCCGTGTGATGTTCCAGGTCGTTATGTATTATGTCAGTTGTACCATTCCAATATCTGGAAATAGCCCCTTGGTGCTGCCATGTAGACACTCCTAAGGGCATGAATTAAACACAGTTTTAAAAACTGGCCAATGGTCTCTTTGTGTGCAGTGTGTGTGATCTGCTGACATCAGAGCCGTGGGGAAAAAAAGAATAATCCAGTCCAATTACACTTATAACATTTTTGCAGTCATATGATGGTAACTTCTTGCAATAAAAATCAAAACTAAAACCACTTGGGATAAGATGATAGGTTTGTTGACAGCAGTTTTGTTGTTTATTTTAACATCTACAGGAATCAGGAAATCAAATTATGTAAAAAAATAGATAAAAAACAATGATATAAAGTTTAATTCTTAGGAATGCAATTATAGATTGGTGCTAGGTAATAATTGGGGTCTTTTAGCATTAATATTGTGGTCAGCTTCTGTTCTCTGTGTTAAATCTAAAAATTGACTTGGGTGATGCAGTAGTGAAGTACAGTCCAGGAATTATTAGTAATAAAGGTTTGTGTAAAATCATGGATAAAAACTTGTTGAGATACTTCCCAATCACTGACACCCAATCCTTGTTACCCTGTTTGGCAGGGATAGAAAATGGTATTTGGCTGCAAAAAAAGGAAAATACAGCTGCAAGGATAAGCTCTAAAAGTCAGAAAGAGCATTCATCAAGTATAATCAAGGAGCATATGTTATTTATGTATGCATATGTGTGTACGTGTGAATGTATTTGTGTTGCTTTTCACTCATGATGAATATGAACACAAAATGGAATTAATAGTGTTTATTGATATGGCTGCACAGTTGATTGAATTGTTCTGTGTGTTTCAAAGCTATTTTTGTTTTCTTCTTTTTAAATCGTGCTGTCATGTACTTTGAGACTCACTGTATATAGGAAGAAAGATACTTTTAAGTATTTCAAATCAGGGTTTCCATTTTCCTTTGAGTTGAGTCCTGAAAGATGTGGTTTTTAAAGTATCAAGTCACGAATTTTGCAGTCAGAAGAAAGGGGCAGGAGAGGGGGGAAGCTGGTTTCTTATTGTTTCCTTTTAAAAGCTTTTACACAGCCCCTGGAAATGTTGATCAGGTGAGGATATGCAAACATGCCTTTAATTCGTATTATGTGCACTGGCTTTGTAGATGCAAGATAAATGTAGTATGGACAGTCTCATTCTCATTGAAATATAATAACCCTTATATTACCTTCTATTTTACTAGTAGCAATGAGACATATATATATATATATATATAGATAGATATGTATGTGTGTGTGTATATATATCATGAGATATATAATATATATACATATATTATATGTACATATTATATATATAAAATATATGTATACATCCATGTATCTCATATATTCATATATATATATATATATATATATATACACACACACACACACATACACATTTTTGTGCACTGCAGAATTTTTTGTTTTAAAAAATCTGCTGTGGACATCACAACCTACCCATGCACTTCACCATCCCCATCCCTTTATTGCCACAGGAGGATGAAGCATTATGACCTGCTAATTACAAATAATGGTCCTTCAATAAAATTAAGAGCAAACTGAGATATTAGTGTCAGCGTGCTAATCTAGCCAATGGTAGTGTAATACATTAGCATATTAGACATAAAGTCTGAGGACTTTCAGATGCTTTGGAGCTTTAAGATCATGTGTGTTTTTTGTTTGTCTTCTGCCTTTACTGACAGTTGATATTGCAGTGATATTTGAAAGGATGTCAGTAGGGTAAAATTACATATTTGGGTATGTGTCTCTTACTCTGCCCTAAATATCAGAAATAAGCTGAAATATTTATTTGCAAAGCTACAGATACTGATCTTAGAACAATAGTCAGTTACAAGGATATTTGGATTATTTTACTGAATGATTACAGGAGATTTAATCAGCCTGTGCAATAGCAGGACAAACCAGGACAGTTTCTCATTCTCTTTTTTGCTTGTGGCATTGTTTTAAGCCTCCAAGCTGCATAAGGGGACAGGGGAGATTTTGGCTACATCATTCTCCTTCTGATGAGCTTAGCAGCTGCATGTGCTTCTGGCTCTCATGGGAAATCTTTTAAAAAATAAAATTATTTTCTACAGCTGTTTGATAGTGGCTCACCTCTCAGGGAATGAAAGAGGATGTGTTACGAGAGGTATGTGTGGAGATGCATTTTGCAAGAGCACTTTGTGGCAAGTGGAGAGCACATTCCAGCTGCAAGGGGTGAGGTTGCTCAGGATCTGCTTCCCTGGGACACAGATCTGTGGCTGTTACTTTGGGAGATCATTTGGCATGCTCTGTTTTTTTGAACTGAGTAACTGGTGAATGACAGTTTGTTTTGAGACCTATTCAGGGAGTAAGGAATGGGAGCACAACATTCTCTGACATCAGGAAAAGCAGAACCAAAAAAATTTTTTTTTTAATTTACATTTTTATAAGGCTTGGTCATGGATAGAGGTGGCCTGATGCAGTGTTGTCTAGAAAGTTTCAGTAACTGGGGCACTCAAGACATCTTGGGCAATGGTGGTAACTGCTAGGCAGCAGGGCTAACACATAATGATGTAGTTGTGGACCTCCTTGGAGGAAGATTTTTCCCTTACTCATTCTCTGTTGTGGTGAGCAAACCATGGTTATGTGTACCATGTCACTTTGACATGCTACTGAAATAGTTTCTGATGCATTTTAGGGAAGGTCAGGTTGTCTGTAGACAGGAAATAGAAGATATTAAGAAAAGGTGAGCAAACACTTCATTACTAGCTCTGGTGACGTTCTTTCAAAGCAGAGAAGAGGAAATATTTGTGAGCTTTCCTTTTTTGCTAGAAATGCAAAGGTAGATAGCAGATTGTCTAATGGGGGGAAAGGCCTAGACAGTAAATGGTCTAATAGAAATCATACACCAAGGCAGTGCAAGTCTTTGCATTCCAGTCGGTGGTGGATAAAAATTTCTAATAAAAATCGAGTTAGGTGGTAAAAACTATGTCTGGTTTTCTACTATGGTTCTTGCAGCTCATCTTCATGCTGACTCATATCTCCCTGATTGCTTTTAAAGTGTGACACCTGTTTTAGGATAGCAAGAGTTAATTTTTTTTCATTTCAGTGTTATGTAAGAATTGCATGGGTTACTGCTTTATTGTAAAGGTTTTTGAAAGAAACTTAATAATTTTTGGTCTTTGCCATAGGGTTTTTTGGTGATTTTCCCACCTTTTTGGATCTGGGAGTGATTCTGCTTATTAAGACTCCACTTGCATTTTGATTTCTGTTGACGTTTTCCCATGGGAAATGAGTGTCTGACTCACAAAAGGCAGAGGAATGGGAGTTTTGGGCTCTTATCTTACTACTTCTGTAAGAATTACTAAATAAGCTGCAATCATAAAACTTCTTACTGAAGATTGTTTTGGCTTTCACATTAGCTTTTAACTCAAGTAGAACTTTTTCCTCCAGAACAGTGAAAACACCTTCCACTCAATTTCCTGGAATCTGATACATCAAATACATCTGATAAATCAAATACACAGAAACCATGGATTAAGAACATAATCAAGTTGCTGCAGTTTTTGTGTGAGCTCATTATCCAGAGCACAAGCTCCTCACTAACAGAGGGAGGTGCAGGTTGTGTCAGCAATAAAAATTGTTAGTATAGGGTACACTTACAGTGCAATGTACTTGTTAGAGCTAAGCACGTTATTTTAGGTGGTGAGAACTGATTAAAAAACCCACTAAATTCATGTGTCCCCTTGAAAAGTTCTAGCTCTCTTCCCTAGTTTGAGTCTGTGTTTAATGTGGTGTAATATCGGAACAACTGGTTTAAAAATGTTTTGTAGGTATGATTTATTTTATGCAGTGTGACTTGGATGGTAACGATATAAATTTTTAAGAGAAAGAAAGTGAAATAATACACTTTTTATTTCAATGCTGACATTGAGTGAAGCAGACATGTAATTTTCCCAACCCAAATAAGAAACATGTTTCGTGAAATATTTGAAAGCAAAACTTTCACGTTTTCAGTGGTGGTTAATAAAGCAAAAGGACTATAAACTCTGGATAAGTGGAGGAGATGTAGTAACTTTTTATTCCAAGGTTGCTTGTTTCATACTACTGATCATGCTCATATTGTTTCATTTTCTGTAAGTCCTGTAGTATTTTAGCATACTCCCTTTTATTTATTTCTTTGAAAGGAAAAAGTGAAGTGAATGCTGAAAGACAAGGATACATTTCTCAGTGATAAAATATTAAATTACAAAGTGCTCCTCTGAGCTTTTCTGCCATTTTATGTAGGTGTTATTTTCTGGAAAAGAATTTATTACTTCGGAGAAAGGTTTGAATGAATTCAGTCTAAAGCTGAGGTTATTGTAGCAGAAGATTTTACTGCAGTGTGATGTGTGCTTTTTGCAAGGATTTAAATTATGATGGTGCTGTGGCTGAATCTTGGACACAGTGACAGGATAGTAGGAAATGCTATTTCACTTAAAGAACAATTTATAGAGCTACATATGTAGCATATAGCAGAAGATGGAATGGAACCCTGCAGCAAAATTCTGATTTTTCTGTGACAGAATTCTTTTACCATGAAATAAGAGCCCAATTCTCTGGTTTTCCATGACTCTTCCCTTCTGGCATGCAGATGGCACAATAGGTTGTACTTCAGCAGAGAAATGCAGAACATCTTCCCAAGAAAGATCAGAGGCATATAGATTTTAGTTTTCTTTAAAAATCTGGTATGCTTCTTTTAGCAATAATCTCAGCAGCAACAAAATTTAGTGAAGTTGAAGTTTCTGTGTGGGTTCTGACTCCCTGTGTTTTATCAGCTGCTAAAGTTTTTTCCTCTCTTGTATTACATTTAGATAATGATTTAGTCCTGTTCTTAACTTGTATTATGGTTATGCCTTTCAGCTTTGACAAATAGACTTAGTGCTTTCAGAGAACACCTTACTGTCTAAGGATTGAGCACTACAGAATCAAGGGGGAAATATCTACGTGTCATTAGTTCCAAATGGAATAAGAAAAGTGAGCTGTTGGCACTTAGATTGGAATACTCAGGGCATGTTGAGGAGTAGTGTTAGAGGAGAGCATATTACAGATTCTGGGTAGCATGTGTATATTGTTTCATCTCAAGTAGAGACATCAACATCAGTAAAAAAGCTGATCTTTTCCTATAAATCTACACTAAGACTCTATGTGCTGTTTACAGTTGAAAGTTTATAGCTGATTTATAGTTGAAAAATTCAGTAGCTGAATTTTTAGATTTAATGTTTAGTTTTTAGAAACATCATTATTTTTTGGAGTTTCCTACAGCCAACTCTTTACCTATGATGACACAAGGGAAGCTTTTCTTTTCTGTGAATAAACAGGAAAAAATTCTGTGAACTCACTAATTAGCAGTACATTTATTTTATTTAAAAGTAGATCTGTTAGTATGTCTGTCAACCTTGACATATGTTTAAATCCAGGGTTATCATCTAGGAGAGAGATTTATTCCCCTGATGTTTTGTTCCTAGAATTTCCAGGTATTTAAAATTGGTTCTGCTGGCTGCTGCTGTCACAGGTATTTCCAACTGTCATGCATGAGGACTTTTTCCAAGAAGCAAAGGTGAACAGTGGGTTTAGCTGCAGTAAATTATTTCAGTAACTAATTTAGAGAGTTCCTGACTCTCATTCACCACACACGGGGAATTCTTATAAAGTCCTCAATAAAGAGATTGAGTCTGTTGTCCCTGTGAGCTCTTTGGATTGCTCCTGGTGCTGTTAATGGGGAGTCAGTCAGCTTGCAGGTACACAAAGCTAAAGCAGAATTTCACTCTACTTTCAACAGGATACATGTGCAAACATTTAGAGAAATAATTAGTTGTTGTGGTTTTTTTTCTGGGCTTCAGCTCTTTCTTTGACTCCACAGGATCATGATCTGTTAGAGCTAGAACAGGAGAGGAGGGTGGGACAGAGTTCTTGTACCAGCACTCTACTCAGGAGAGCTATCTGAAATTGTCACCCTCGTGCTCACCATTCCAGTGTCTCTGTAAATTACAGGTCAGGGCTGCTTCCTTCCAGGGCAGAGATAAGTTTCTCTTCCTGCCTATTCTCCACAGCTTTGCAAAGCCATTGCAGCTCCAAGAGGGAGTTGGATTCTGTCCATCTCCACATGGCATTAGCATTGCTCTCCCGTCTTCCAGTGCTCTTTTTCCTTCACTAGTGATGTCAGAACTGTTTAAGTTGCTATTTTGGATTTCAAATCATATTTTAACTTGTCAGAAAAGAAAAATGTATAGGATTTTGGAAAACTGTTCCCTGCATAGAACTGAAAAATAAGAGCTACTAGCACTTCTGGGATAGTATTATAATATGGCTTTTTATTTTCTGCCTCACTTTAAGTCTGGAAGTATTTAAAAAAAGTTCTTTATGGCCTTCACATTTGGCCTCTTAAAGAAGTAGTGAGAATTTCTGACTCTTACTTGAATTCCAAGCCCTCCAAGGTGAGCAGAGTTTCATCTTTCTCAGAGTTTATCTGAATTATTTGGAATTATTGACATCAAACTTTTCTTTCCCTGCAAGTGAGTTGTGGTGCAGTTTTTTTGCAGTGTAGCTGTGCTTGTTTTAACACAAGTTTTCTCTAGGTCTACTTCATAATAATTTCTTTAGTCAGTTTAGTGGTGCTTCAGGGTTTACTTTTTTTTTGTGCTTTATAATCAGTCTACATTCAAAATATAGTTCATAGAACAGGAAGATGAAAACTCATTTTCATTGTTAGGAATCATAAAATATCACAAGGTTTTCTTTTTCTTTAGCAACAGATGAAAAGATGAGTGTATGAGAGAGACAGTTCTGTGATGTGTTTCATTTCATGTGGTGTTTCTCTGAGTCCTGTTATTGTGTATCATCCCTAATGACTGCAGTGCCTTGAGTCACAGTGTTGTTTTTTTAAAAGCTTTCACTTTTTCACTGTTTGTTCTCAAGGTTACATTATGCAAAGCACAATGTTATATTTTTTTGCACTAGTACAGGCTGTATAAAAATATTTTTAATCCTGCTGTGAAAATTGAAGCAGCTCTGCTCTGGGGGAGAGGCTTTGGGCCTATTTCCCCAACTTCTGAAATGAACTGCTGTTTCTTCTGCTGTCTGAAAAGGTGTGGGTCATCTCTCTTGCCTTTAAACCTATTCCAAGGTGGTAATTCTTGCACTCTGTTGCTTTGGTAAATTGATTTAGCTAATCACCATAAATTGTGAACCACTAAGAATTATCCAAAGGTAGTTTTGCTGTTGAATTAATTATGACGATGAAAGAGAACTTTTTCTGCTTTACTATTAATGTGAGAAGCCAGGCTAAAAATATGAGGGAGGTAAGAGGAGAGGAAAGGACAGACTACTGATTTTGTTTCAATGGATTTGCATTATGGATAGGAAGGAACAAGCAAGTTGAATTTAATACATTATTCAAAACTTCTGTTTTGACTTGATTAAATCCCTGCTCTACAAATCATTTTCCTTACCATGCCACTTTTTTTTTCCCCTTTACTTTCTAGTGAGGTGTAGGGCATTGTGTCCTTTAAAGATTTCCTGATGTTCCCTACCGAGCTTTTATCCCAACCGTCTGCAGCCTTTGGCCCCTCTTGGTTTTTTGCACTAAAAATCCTCTGAGAAATGAGTGAGAATTGTGAGTTCTCCACTCCATCAGTGGGAACAGACACTTTGCAGAGGGTAGCATGGGCTGGGGGTTGTGTCTGTGCGAAACCTTTGGATCTGGTAGACTCTGCAAGGAAGTGTTTAGTGCAGAGAAAGCTCTGAGAAAACTTAGTAGTCAACCAGGTTAGCTTTTACTATAACTCTTTTGTGCATTTAAACCTTGGCTGTAAGTCTGTGCTCTGCCTTTTCCTCTAAACTACTGAAACTCTTGTAAAATCCTGACTATAATATACAGCTGTGTATGGAAACACTGAGGAAATCAAAACAACAAACTTCCCCACAGAAAAACCAAACATAACCCAACAAAAAATATGAGCTGTAATTTTTTTCTGGTCTCACTATACCTTTCTTGAAGTTTGCCCCAAAATAATCAGTCTTATATTGATACTAGAATAGGGCAATTTCTTTGATTTTTCTTTAAATTTAAAAATAAGGAACCAACTATTAACTGCCAAGAGGTTTTTTTACCAATATGTGCTGCTGCTTGCTCCATTTTCATTTGCTATCAACACACATGTGTCCATTCTGATTTTGTTAAAAGCTGGAAAGCTTTCACTGAGAGGCACCAAAGGAACCTTTTTCCCCATTCCTTTGTCCCACTCCAAAAAACTTTCTTGTGAGCATCTCTGGTAAAACACATTGATTAAAAACATATTTTCCAAAGCAATTCTATGAGTACACCTTTATGGAATGAAGAAAGGACTTGGTGCCAAAACATTTTCCTTTTCTCCAAGATACTGATAGGATAGGACAGTAAGCATACTTATGAAGAGTTTTAAGTGCCTTGCAGAAATAGTTGCTACAGTCAATTTTGAATGAATTTTGACCAAGCAACTGTAATTTTCTGCCACTAATGAACACTTTTTTAGGTATTCAAGGAGAAAGAATAAGATATGTCAAATGAAAGAGTTCTCTGAAGTCTTTTTATGAGAACAAAGAATATCCAATAAGTTTTTGAACTCTTATTGAACATTCTAAATATCTACTATGAAAGGCCGGTAGTAAACCTCATGCATGAGACAGGGTTTTGAGAAGAGAACTGTTGGTCACCCAATCTCTCATTAATGCCTTGGAAAGACATTGATCCTGTAATGTCTTAGTGTCTGCATGTGCTGCAGGAACTCCATCTACTCCACCTTGGGTGGAGATCATCATCTTGGATTTTACAATTTGAGCTCGTTCATTTGGTCAGCCTTTCAGCTTGAAGAAAGCTTGTACAACTGGCTGCTCATTTTTTTCATGGTGTGGAAGCAGGTTCCCCAGGTGCTTTGGCCAGTCAGCTGTGCTCAGCGCACAGCAGAAGATACCTGTGCTGAGGGGAAGCTGTGCTGGGAGAACCTCCCTGGGACAGCGCTGGTTACCAGCCAGCAGCAGACATGGCAAAAAACCAGGCAGAGCATCAGTTATGCAGAAATACAGTTTCTTCTTTCAGCCAAGTGTGACTGAGGAAAGATTGGTATGAGGCACATTAACCAACTCTTCTCCTTCCTTCCCAGAATTACAACAACAGCTGCTTGTATGATGGACCTGCGGAGATATCCGCTGGATGAGCAGAACTGCACGCTGGAGATTGAAAGCTGTAAGTACTTCTGCAAATCCTACTTATTCTGTGCTCAACTGCTTTGGAGTTTTTATTTATGTTGAGTTCTGGTTTTTTCATGTTTTGTATTCAGGGTTTTTTTGTTTGTTTTTTTTTTTTACATGCTACTAACCCAGTTGTCTTTCTGTCTGATGATGTTTAGATCCTTGTAAACACAAGCGAAAAAATAGCTTTCCAGATGGATTAGTAATTTGTGGCACAAGGATTAGCAAAAGTTATTCTGTGTTTTTATAGACAATTTACAGCTTTAAAAGTCTCATTCAAATGCCTTGTTGGAGTTCATGTGAGGAGCACAAGGATTATTATCAGTTCTTTATCCTCCTTTACTGCTGAACTGTGTGGCAGCTTGTTTCCATTTATAAATGAAGGCAAGTGGTTAGAATTGTCCTTGAAATAGGTGTTTTGTGGGTTTTTTCCTAACCACTGTGCTCTAGTTAAACTCTCAAAGCATGTAAACCGTCTGTTTATATGTACTGATTTAATGGCTGGTATCTATTGAACTTATGTGGATAAAACTTGTGAAGTAAGACCTGCTTTTCTCTGAAAAAGATTCATGATCACTTTTATGATGACAATATTGCAAGCCTGTTATTTAACACTCTAATTAAGATTACATAAAAACTTTCAAGATCAATGTAATGTTTTAATATACAGTACACAAGTATGTATATTTTTAAAATAACTTCTGTATTATGAAATATGTGGGATTTCTTTGTTTAATTTCTGCTACAGTCTGGTAAGAACTTGGTACAGCTGAACTTCTGTTTGAGAAAGAATTTAAGAATATGCTTTACATTTGTGTCCAAATGTCATTCATCTTATTGAAATTTACAAATATGCTAAAATTCTTGTGATACTGTTGCCTGAAATAATTTCCATGCATAAGTAAGCAGAGTTGAGACTGTCATTAAAATTCTGTGTACTGATATTCACAAGCAGCAATTACAATGGTGGACTTTGCCCTGAGAATGGATAAAATCTAGATAGTTTCAGGTTCTTTGTAGTTCTGTGTACAATTTCCATTGATAGCATTTGATTCAGGATCTCATACCTGCAGCCAGCTATTATGCAACCAGTATATAGGTAGTATATACATTAGTTTGATTATAATGTGGGAGAAAACTATTGGCATAATTCAGGCTTACAGAGATTTTTATTGAGAACATTTTTGCTGTGACAGTGTCTTTTAATTGTTCTTGTAGCAAGGACCTGGTAGTTTTCTATTTTCCAACTGTGTGTGTAAGGTGGGAAGCTGGAGAGTCAGAGGAAATCCTTTCTCTCTGTTTAGAGCATTGTTTAAATGACCAACAAGGTTTTGCCATCTCTCTGCATTGCTAAGATGATTAAGTCTTATTGGGATTCACAAAGTAGATATCCCTCCTCTCATCCTTTCACAACCTGCTCTGGAAAATATTCCCAGGAAATACCTGGCATGTCAGTCCTTGGGCAAAGCAGAAAATTAAGTTGTGTCTCTGCTTTTCAACAAGAGCACTTGTTCTCATTCAGACTTAGAATGTGAGACTCATAAATTGAAATTTCCATTTAATCTGATTTAAGAGTAGAAGTTTGATGCAGATCACTTATCTTTCTAGAAACAATCCTAAAAAATTAGGTATTGAGTGCTCAAAGTTGTTGTTCCACTCAGTATGAAAACTTAATATTCATTATATCATAGAAAGGGTAGAAGTTGAATTTACCATAGAAGTTGGGAGCAGAGGTTATTTGTGGATTTGTGAGCTCTGTTGCAGCATCACAAAGGTAAAATGGATTTAAATCAGGATACTAATTGTAGCCAGCCTGCCTGTCATTGCAATAATAAAGTCCACAAAAGGATGTGGATAAAGTAACACTTGACTGTGTTTTGAAGCACTGTCACACTACTTTAGAAAATGATTGGTCTTCATAAACATCATTCTGCCCTGATGAAAACCTGTGTGTCTACTCTTCATGAATCACTTAAGGCCAAAGTGCCGGTAGGTAGATGGGCAGGATGAATAAGATTGAAAGTCACTTTCCAAGTCGTTCCATGCAGGTGCTGAAGTCATAATCACTTCTTAAAAGTGGTTAAGCTGCATGCCTGAAGAAGGTTGGTTTCTTGCCCTACTGATCGTCTTGGATGCCTGTTTCACCACTGCTTTCTCGAAGTGGTTAGATATTCCATGAATTCCTACCCCACATCTTTTCATAACTTATGAAGGCATCAAATTAATACTCACTGCTTGGGCCTACATTTTTTTTTTTAAATCAGTGTCTTCTCTGGCCCTACTGGGACCTTCATAACACATTTAATGAAAACACTCGTAGTTTCTCATAGACTTCATTTCATGAAGCTGAATATTCCAGTCTTTTTTAGCTTTCTCATGCAGGAGTATGTTAAGAGAAATGCAGAACTGGCATTAGTTCTTCATTAGAAGCAACTAGTACCATGAACAGTGTCCCAGATGAAATCTGTATTACACTGTGGCATTATTCCTGCCTTTCTTCAAAGAGCCACCTCTGCCTTTCTTCACAACTGCATATTACAGGTGAGAGTCTTTTCTGGAACACTACAGTAAGGTCTTTTCCTTCCTCACTCATTTTCCAGCAGTGGGTTCTTGCTGGCTTTTTGAAGAATTTTTTTGCATAATGCTAACACATGACTTGGCATTTCATAACACTGTTCACATAAATCAGTGTTCTTAATATTGCTACAGTCCTCAAGGTTATCCAGTTCTTGTTACATTTGTTCTGATCATCCTTGGTCCTGGCAATGCCTGCTGATTTTGTTTCATTAGAAATTTCTTCAACGCACAAATACTAAAGAATATTAATGACAAGAAGGAAGAGTTTTGCTTACAGTCATTCTCTGTATTGAGCAGGATCTTTCAGTGCAGTACAATTTCCTATACATCTTTTACATATCTTTACTAATTGTCTTTTCTTAGTTAGTCTTATAATAAATACTTCTATGAAATCCAGTTCAGCTATGCATTGTTTATAAAAGGAGCTGTTGTCAAGTCAGGTCATTTGAGTTGTAATGTTATTGTTTATCCCATTTCAATACATGCTAATGTTCCTTAAGTCCCTCCATTCTTTCTCTGCTTCCTCCTTCCTTTCTTCCTTTCCTCCCCTTATCCTCTTACTGATGCCAGAGTTGAATGCCTTCTTAAAATACCTGGGTTATTTTTTTCTTCATGTCATAGTGTTTTACTGACATTTGTAGCCAATATCAAGTTTATTTTGTCCTAGATTTGCATCAATACAGATTAATTTGCAAATTAGAAATTCTTGTGCAAAAGGGTTGTATATAAAATATAAAACATGATATAGAGGGGGTGATATCATCTATTAAGATGCAAGAGAGCATTTTGAGAGCAGTCTTAGTGAGATGCTGAAAGTATAAGAGAGGACTATTCCCTATTAGTTTAAAAAGTATCAGTTTTGAGGAATGAAATCCCGGTTTTTTCCATGTATAGCTAGTTACACTCTGAGGTCCTTTAACAGCAGAAGCTTGTTAAATATTCAGTTTTGCTAAGATGCTTCTTAACCTGTGAGCTGTCATGTCCAAGGGGGCCTACTCTGAGCTATTCTACTTCTCCCTTCCTTTTGTTTTTCTCCAACATACTGAACAGCAGGGTTATAATACCAGAGGGAAACCAATTTTCCTATATATCCATTTTTTTTTAGTTTCCTAACTTGCAGGAAACAGAGTTTTTTCTTTTTTAGTTGAATATTGACTTGACTCAGTAAATACCTGGCTGTTCTGCACCCTACCTCAGCCACTGCAGTTTGTATTGCTGAGTTTCTGATGATTCATGAGAATGATTTTACTTCTCTGCTGTTTCCTGCCTCTCTGGAATTGTAAGTGTTGAGAGGAATGTCTCAGCTAATCATCCATAAGACTAGTGAGAGCTCAAAGGCAATAAGACGTACAAGACAACTTGATGAATACTTCATATTCCTATAAACTAATAAAATATCATATTGCATGTCCGCAGCCTAACAGAAATGATTGTCATTCTTTTGAATATTTTTAAACACAGTTATTCAAGATTCATGTGGTACATCTGGACCTTTGTCCATTTCAATTATGTGGTGCCACATAAAGACAAAAATTTACTTTAATTCCTTCTTATCTTGTTTCATAATGTGTCAAGTCTGACTATATTTATGGTACACTGAGGTAAAATTCAGAATCTACCTTGTGACAGTGGTTTGGTTTTGGTTTTGGTTTTTTTTCCATTCTTTTGTTGCTGTGGAACAGACAAGAATGCACTGAGTTTCTCCTCAGAAACACTTTCCATGGTGTATTAAGGACGTGCCATTAAAGAAGCTCATCCAAGCCCTTAGCAGACAGCGAGCTCCCCATGAGGCTGTGCTGACCAGGGAAAAGAGCTCACAGACAGGCAGGGGGAATGCTTTGCTGATAAATGAGAAATAATTGTTTTCAGGACATTTCATTCATGTGAAAGCCTGAGGTGTTTGGAGCAGAAATCATTAGAATTTTTTTCTACTTCATGACAAAACCACCAGAGAAGCACACTAGGTTAAAAGGTAAAAGCACACCATTCAGTAAGAGGATGTGGAAAAAGCCAGAACCAGAGTCAAAAGAGTATCATTCCTGCCCGTGGCAGTACCAAACACTTTCTAATCAGATCATCTGTGGAAGCTCATCAACAAGAGAAAGAGAAGTCATCTTTGTGTGCTCAAGGTGACTTTATGAGTACTTTGAAGGCGCTGAAAAGAAATCAAAGCAGCCTTTTGCTGGAGCTTTGAGTGCTTTGCAGATGGCTGCTCTGGCCATCGATCAAAGCTGTAATCAGGTCACACGGGACAAATGGGAGAACTCCAGGAGCTGACCAGGCAGGGCTTTTTTGGGTTAGAGGCGAATGTGTTTGATGCCGGGCAAGGAACGGCTGGTCCCCAGCAGTGGGGTGCTCGGCACAGGAGGATACCATGGCAGCAGGTGACTTCCAACATTTGCACAGTAAGTGGAAAGCTAAACACATGACTCTTGGGCCACTGACAGCTAGAATTTTAAAAGTTGGGGGTTTTTTTATCTTTCTTTAATCAAATGTAATGTGTATTCCGTCCCCTTTGTCTCTTCAGCTGAGACTGTTTTGCAGTGAGGATATTCCTCTATCAGCAGAAGGTGGTCTTGTCAAAGTGCCCTTTTTTTCATCCTGTTCATCATCTCCATATTCAGATTTCCTAATTTGGATTCTGTGCCAATTCAGCCTGTACAGCACTGTGTGTGGAGGAGACACAGGGGTTGTTTAACAAACAGTGATGAATTCCACCTATGTCTGTTGCTATTTTGGCACCATCAGCTTCCAGTGTGGCTTCCTTGGGACAGGTACTTTGTTCTTTATTTGTCCTCCGTAATTTCATCTCAAGCATGCTGAGAAGAGAAAAGGTATAATTTCAGTGGCATAATGCACACTGAAAATGAACAGGAAATCCTTGACTCCTCTTCAGTGTGGAGATAGGATGATTCAGGAAGAGCTAAAATAATCCCCAGCAGTAGATGATTCTTCTATGTCGCCTGAAGAGGGGAAGGAAATTCAGATTCACCATCAGTGCACATGATCAGGGTGGGCTGTGTACAAGGGAACCAGCGTTTGTAGGGTTTGATAACACACACCCCCACACCCAGCGGGGGGTTGGGCTTTCAGGCTGGAGCTCAAATAACACCCGAGATTTATTACCCTCCAGGTAGGCAAGAGGGGAAGTATTTTCCTTTTTTCATTATATCTCAGCACATCTTTGCAGCAGTCTCTGCATCCTGGGAGTTCTCATAGCACTACCAAGGTGATGTACTGTTTGCAAATGAAGAAAGAATTGTACAGGAGCTCTGCAACACACTCTTAATGCTTTCAAGCTAACTGGAGTTAAATCTAAAAGGGAATGCAGTATACAAATATCTAATCTGTGCCTTTCAGCGCCACACCATACAAGCAACACAGATTTCCACAGAGAAATTAATAATTTTAAGTGGCTTTTTATTATTCTTCTCATTCTACAGTTGAACATGGAGCACATATATAATCAAAAAGACAAACAAAATGTGAATGGTTTTAAAACTTTTAATGCATTTTGACTTTTATATTCAGTTTGAACAAGAGTATATTTTTCCTTATTACAAATTACCCTGCATTTTATCAAGAGATTATTGGAAACAAAAAGGGGCCTTTTTAAAAAGTCCATATTCAGAAAGTATCAAATGTAATTGCTAAGGTTTGGGGGTAAAATTACATGTCCAGGAAGGCATCTCTTGTGCAAAGATATTTTCCAAAAGAAAGAATATGTTTCTAACAAAAGCTCTGATAATCTTATATCCAATAAATTATGTGGAAGTATGGAAAGCTGTTGGGTTAGTACTTTACAGTCCTGTTTTGAGAAAGTATGAATTTTACAAGGTAAATATTCTTCTTTTTTTGTTTGTTTTCTTTTTTAGGATCTCAGTTATAAAATATTATACTTTAGGCAAATTTTTTTCTCTAGCTCTGGTATTCTTTACAGATACCTTGTTACTGGTGACTTCTTCAAGAAAAATAAATGCTTATAAGTGCTGTTTGAAAATTCATGTGATAATGTTGCATACCTTAGCAGGGTGTAGGGTATGATCTGACATTATATTTTGTTTTTATTATTTTCTTTGGAGGGCACCTGGGGTTACGTCTTCAATTTTTTTTAGACCATTGAAGGGGATGGAGATGGTACTGAAAGCTAATAATGGTTTACTCTTCATGGTGGCAGGTTGCTTAAGCAGTCTACAGTCTTTCTCAAAATGAAATAGTTTCTTCAACTTAAACAGCTTTATGAAATAGTAATATTTATCAGGTGCTGGAATCCCTGGACCTCAGGTCTCTTGCTTTAGAAGACAATGCAAACTGTGACTGTCACACAGTGATCACATACCTGTGAAAAGAAGTGAAATATGTTTCTACAGTCAATTTATTTCCTAAGATAGTGGGATTTTTCCCTATATATAACTACAATTGTCTTTTATTCATCAATTACATTAAAGAATGAATTCAATTTTTTTATTTGTTTTCAAAACATCTAGGGGCAGGAGGGCACTGGAGTCTGCTGTCAGTCTGATCTGTGTTTGCCCTTGGTCATTGATAGCAGCAACTCAAACAGTGAATGCCAGTGCTCTTGCTAGTGCTCCTCAGCTCATGCTGAATTATTTCAGTGGGGGAAGAATAAAAATGAATATTTGAGTCACTGCAAAACTGTGGATTCAGATGAAATTTGACTAGGAATTTTGGCCTGTTTACAAAACAGCAACAACCAAAATGGGATCAACTCTTACCCACCCTGGCAAAGGGTTCCTTGTGTCCCCACGGAAGCACAGCCGGGCTGGGGCGAGATGTGGCAGTGCTCGTTAGGTTCCTTCTCTGACAAGAATTCAATTTGCTGCTTGAGGAGCAAGCCAAATCACCAGATTGGTGAGTGTGCTCTGTATTTGGGTCACTGATACTTGTCCATTTTTCCTAAATTTCTAGAATAGGAATTGGAGATTCATCTCTCAAATATGAGCTTAACCTTCTTCTTGTTAAAGAAAAGAAATATCTGTACTCTCCAGCAGAGTTGTAATTTTTTTTTTTTTGTTTGGGTTTTGGTTTTTTCCAAACTCCAAGTTTACTTTTTCTTACTGATGCTCAAATGCAAAATATTGCATCTGAACAGGAAAACAATTTAATTGGTTTTGTTTCAGCAAGTAAAAGCCAGAATGAATAATAAGATCATCTTTAGTTTTGATTATGACATTAGATTTGGGTTGAGGAAGGGTTGACCTTCCAAGTAGACCAGCCTAGGAAATGTTATTTTATTTTGGTGGAATAGCAGAAAAGAAATTGAATTAGAAGCAGCTTTGGCAAGGTTAAAAATTAAAATATTTTCATCTCTTGATCACACCTTGCTAGTGATGAGAGCTTTGTGAGACAAGTTAATTTTGTTTTCATTTGCTCATGTTATTCGGTACTGCTAGCCAGGCTGATCAAATTCTGCCAGTATTTAGCAAAAACAAGCTACTTTCTCTAACTGGAGGCAGTCCCATTTTCCTATGTCTTAATTTTATATATTGAAGTCAAAGTTAGTATTGCTTATGACAGTAGTCATTAATTTTAAAAGCATTCAGCCTTATATTATCCAGCCTTTGGCAGTGCTAGGGGAGTTATCCTCTGGCTGATTCTTCTCTCTTCTACCCATCTGACGCCACTGTAGTTGATGTGAGAAAGTGAGAAAGTGCTGCTGCAAAGTTGCTGTGTTGCATTGGTGTGCAGGTCTACACAGGGAAACTATTCCAGTTTTAGAAATGTTTGATACCTAGGCCACTCAGAGTATTCAATGTGGTTTTGATGCACTGTCCAAAATTATTTGGATGGAAATTCAAGATATCTTTTAAGTATGAAATATTCTAACTCTTAAATAAACTTTCTCATGATACGCATTTTTTCTGAGCAAAAATGAAACACCAGTAATACTGTTATTACTCTAAGTAGCCTGAAACATGTTTTGTGAATGAACATTTATGAAGGGTGTCTAAGTGGTTTAGAGAAATAAAGATTATAGTCTTTATCATTTATGTTGTATTTATAAAAGAGTTGGAGTTTATTTTTGTCCTTTTTCTTATGCAATAATTAAGGTGTGGGGTTTTTTTAATCTTGCTTTTTATGTGAGGAAAGAGAAGTCACTAAGTAGATTAATATGTACTTACATTTCAAGTTATACTTCAGAGGTAATTCATGATGCAAGGGACCTCAGGAGGTCCTTAGTCAAATCTATGTAAAAAATGGTCATTTCTGTGGTCAGACCAAGTTACTCAGGGCTTTGTTCAGGCTGGTCTAGAAAACCTCCAAAGACAGAGATTGAAAAACCTCCCCAGACAACCTGTTCCAGTGCCTGACCATAGCAGTGAAGAAGTTTAAATTAAGTTTTCTATCTGATTTATCCTGTCCTGGGATCCTACATCTGCCTTACAGAATCAGGAATAAGTATTTACCATTACTGAGCTGAAATAGAACCTCAGTGCTGTGGGACCTGCATTGTGAAAAAGTTCTGAGTCATGTAGCAGAATGGCAATACCATGAGAATGCTCTGAATAAATCAGTATGCTGTATAAGTAACCTTGCAATTTAACAAAGAGTTAACAATGCAGTTTATCTCCCATCTACAATCTGGTGTGGTATAATCTGCTCCCTATCTCTGTTCAGGTACACAGGTACTATTCCCACTACATAGACTGAAGTGCCTCTGTCACTGCTTGTTATGGTTTAAAACCTCTAAAAATAAGGGTTCTTTTCCCCAGATAATGATCTCAGAATTTTCATTATGATGTTTGGTTCAGTAACATGCATTTAAAAGGCAATTCTCTGTATTCTATAACTGTACACCATAAAAATTGTTTTTACTGGGTATGGAACATAGATATAATTAGTCAGTTCTGCAGGACTGTACTGGAAATGGAGAAATTGGAACTTGTGGTATGTCATGCTTCTGCTCCTTAGCTGCAGAGCAATCCACTGTGTGCATTTCCTCTCAGACAAGCCTGTTTCATCTGGTGACTGATGTGTCACTGCAGCCAGAATTGGAGATGTTACCTGAGCCCAGCCAATAATCTCACAAAGAAACAGAGTAACGTAACAGAAAAACCAGTGGGGGAGTCAGTATTTGGCTGCACGTGTAGGAACACACCTTTCAACTCTGAAATGATGTGCAACACTGGAAATAACACCTTGTTAACAGTAGGAGTCTGCAGTGGCATGGATGGAATCAAGTACTCTGCTGAATCCAGGCACTTTATAGATGTGTCAAAGTTGATTATTTGAGTATTTGGTGAATTTTGCATAAACTTACATGCCAGTTTCCTGGTAAAATAACTTTTAGCTGTTTTCCTAAACAGTAATTGACAGTCAGCATAGATTAGAAGTTAATATTTGTCCAATATCAGACCCAGCTTTATTCAAGGCAAACACACCTATTGTGGGCTGCTGTGGGATCAAGTTCCATAAAAGCACAGCAGGCACCTGAATCTGTGTGGGAGCCCATCAGTGAACATCAGGGCACTCCAAGGAACCAACAGTTTGCTGGTGGAACCATCATCCCTTCAACAGCTGACCTCTGGGAGAAGGATCTGCACCAAAATGTTACACAGACAACCTGAATGATACTGAAAGGCTGGTAAGTTACACTTTTGCTTGTGAATTATGATTTTATTCCTTGGGGGCTTTCTGTGTCTGGAAGCCTGTAACCTGTTCCTGACACACAAACTGGGGAAAATTCAGTAAAGGGACAAAGAGCAGAACAGCAGATTTTGTTTCGTTTTACCTATGGTCCCTGTCTATCTTCTTTTCTTTGCAGACCAAAAGTGAGTAATATAAAGAGTAACATTAGTGACTCCTATCCTGTTAGAATTCTTATCATAGGGATGGTATCCATGCCAAGGAACTCCTCATTCTTTACAAACAGCTAAGAGGAATGTTCAGGGGAGCAGGTGTGCATCAAAGTGCTGCAATGTAAAGTGTAATGCCCTTATGCTGTAAGTTGTTTATGTTGCTGTAGCACAGGTAGGTAGTGGTGGTACTGTGCACATGTACTAGTTAGATTATTGCTTTCCTTTCAGGTTTCAAGAACAACTTTCTTTAAGTCCTGCAGCTTCCACAGCACTTTAGGTAAATGCGTGACATTTTCTCCTGCAAAATCAACCTAACTTCCTGTCAAAGTTGTTGTCTTGCTGCCCAAGAAGAAATATCTTTTACTTCTCTCTATTTTTACCCATTTTTTGGGAAGATGGTTCTAAAGAACTGGGTTTTACATTTTGCTATGATGGCAGAAAAGCTGGCATCTCACTATGTCCAAAATTAGCATTTTACCCTACAGTGTGCTATGTACAGCATAGCTGTCTCTTCTCTTTTTTTGTCTTTTGCCCCTTTGATCTTTTTCTCTCTTTCTCTTGTCCTCTTTATCTTTCTCATTTTCCCATTTTTCCCCTTTTCCTCTTTCAATGACCCTTTGTGTACTGCTGATACCACTGTAGAATGGATTGTATAGGTGTGGGTAACTTGCTTGTATTATAAAAGCACAAGTTGCTTGCCAAATATGTTAACTTTCTTTAAAAAATAAAATGGTGGTTTTAACTTTCATACCTGTGTGTTTCTTTATGAGTGCAATGCAATTATGCAGCAGCAAAACACAGAAAATATTTGAAATCTGCTGAGAGAAGATGACTGTGAGGTCTGAATGTCTGTCAGCTAATTTTTGTATTTATACATATAAAAATATACTTAAAAAATTATTTTGGATGGGGATTCTTGAAAGTGATGCAAATATAAGTAGCATTTGTACTTTGTATGTTCCTGTTGACTTGTGCTGCTGAGTGAACAGACTGTGAACAGACTTTTAGTCACCTTTTTTTGAAGATAGGTCTTTGTAACTGAGCAGTGAGTTCCTATTTGCACATATTTACATATGCGCTAGCTCTTACTTGGCCTTGAAGCTCTACTCAGGAACACTTTGTTCTATGGCTAGATGCCAAATTGCTTTTGATTTTAAGGAATTTAAAAAAAGATATTTGATAAATTAGGTCAATATGCCTGTTACATATGGTATGGCCATAATTTTTCCAGACATAATTGTAAAAGCAGTGATGTAATTATCATTTAAGGATGATTTTCATAGTTGTAATGGCCACGTATGAACAAGCATTGTAATGTGTTTTCATACTTAATACCTCAGAGTGACTTGCTTTTACAGGGAGCTCTCTAGGCTGATTAAAACTCGACTTTTTTTCTGGGCATGAAATCTGCTGTTGGAAGATGAGCTTTTTTTTTGAAAGGGCTGGAGCATGTCTTTCCTGCTTGAGCATTAGCCAGCACCTCCCACCAAGTCCAGCTCCTCTGACTACTTCTTTGAGTTTGTTTCTTCTTGGACTAGAAAAGTGTTATTGTGAATGAATACGGAGATGTTAATATGGCTGCTCTAGAGGTGAGGAGGATGACAGAAACAGTGAACATTTTGTGCTTTTTCTTCCTCTTACAGGGAAAATACTGCGGTTTGGAATGCAGCATGTTTTCCTTAAACACAAAGCAACCTAGAGCAGCTGTTTGTTTTTGTGGGTTTTTTTTTAATTTGGTTAGTTATTTGGTTTTTGTTGTTTTTCAGTTTTGGGGCTTTTAAAAGTCATCCTTACCTTCAGGGATTTGGATGATTGTGGCAAATATTTTAGCCAGAAGGTAGAACACAGCTCATTAGGGAGACTCCAGCTGGGACTGAAAATACAGCAGTGTTGGTTCCACACGTTCATAAGTCAACACATGAGGCCTCTTGACCAGCCAAAAATTCACACAGTCTGTAAAAAAAGGGGGCAATACTTTGTTATTACAAATATATATCCAGATTTCCTAATTTGCTTATGCATAATGGTTAGTCCATGAGTGTCTGACCTTCGAAGAAGCTCAGCTCTCAGCTCAAGCACTATCATCCCTAGTGAGTTGTTCAGAATAGATTGCAAACTGCTTCCATAGGAAGGATGAATGTAAGCCCTAAATAATTATGAGAATGATGACTAGGCAAGCCTTTTAGTTAGATCTTTCCTTATCTAAATTGTTTTTCCAATCATGATAAAAATATCAAAGTATGCTATAAAAATATCTGAGCAAAATATCGGAGTCTGTTGCACAGAGGAAGATAATTAGCAGATAGTGTACATCTGTTCTTACAGAATCAAAGAAGAGCAGATGAGCTGATGTGGAGCTCTGTGTACTTTAACCTGGACTATTTTCAGCCCCTTGGTTGTCTTAGATTTTGTCCACTGCATTGCAGCTGTCTGCAGAAGGCAGATCTATCAATAAGCCAGTGCTATTTCCTGTAGCGTGTGTGAGAACAGCTGATGTCAATGTAGTTTTCTGGTCAACATAGCTGAAAGAGATTGAGTCCTTATCTCTCAGTCAAATCTGATCAAATAAATGTTAACCAAAAGCTTTCACCCTTTAAAGAGGTTTGCAAAAGAGATGTTCCCATGTCAAGTCATCGTTGCTGCAACTGGAACATGGAGTCTGAAATGTGTTGTACCTCTTTTGAGCTGAGTGTTGCTGGTCTCCCATAAAGCCTGTTACTGCTGATGTGTGCTGATACCCAGAGTCTTCAATAAATGATTTTGTATTCCAGATTTTTGTGAACATATCATCAGTGTATGGATTTTTACCCATGGAAGCATTCTGCTGTCACCCGTGTGACAGAGTGGCTTAATGAGATTTTTACTGTTCAGACAAAAATTTGCCCAGTCTTTTCTTGATGGCTGCTCATAGACATCCAAGGTGTGAGGTCAGTCTGCTCCAGTTGCCATCTGGACAAGGCAGGGTTTGGTGCTTTGTGTTGTCTCAAGGAGATCCTGTGTCCTGTGACTGTTTGCTAAATTTGGCATCAGTGCCTCAGTGTACCCAGCATGAAATACTTCTTGACTGACAGTTTAACTCTATCAGTATAGTAATGTTTGACCACACAGCATCATGATTAAGGGAATAAATGCAAAATAAATTCTAATTTAAAAAATAATTTTTAAAATGTCATTTTCAAAAATAATTTTCAAAATATGATTTTCAAAATAAATGTTACAATTTAATTAAACACATTTAAATAGAAGTTCTCTTTAGTTATAACAGCTTTTGATGAGGAAATTATTGGGTGTTGTTTATTGTGTGTCTGCAGCTAAATTACATATTTTTGCATTTTAAGTTGTTCAAACTAGTGCAAAAAAGGCCTTGGGAAGTGTATGATGTGATAGATATCAGAAATTTGTTTTGTAAGGGTAGACATGCTGGCTTATGCAATGCACATGCTTGTGCTTCCATAAATCTTGCTAATGGTTGAATATTTCATCTAGGGGACAGGGTTATTCATCCCATATCTATTTTTTACCTGTATGTATGCTCTGTATGACTTCTCTGAAAAATGATGATAGTAAAGTATAAAAAAGTTCTGTAACTTTCAGAGTATTTTAAGAGAGAAAAGGTGGTTTATTGGAGTTGGTGCCTGTCTCAATATTCTCTTTTCTGAACATGAAGGGCTCTAATCTTCCTAAAAAGGAACTGAGCCAGTTCACTTGCTGTGTGTTTGATGCTGATGATTTGAGTTTTCAGGTTGTTAGAGTGAAATATAAAAATTTCTGAGAATATCCATTCTTGCTTATTAATGTTCAGTACATGAAAGAGGGGCAGCACTGACAACCATTTTCTTTCTCATAGATAAAAGAAGGTAAGGTTATCACAGGCCTCTTAAGCAGTGAAAAAAGTCTTGCACATATCTTTAAAATTCCACCTATCCCAAAATTATCAGAATTTTTTCAAAGCTTCACGAAGTCCACATTCAGCCCAAAAATTTGGTGATCCCCAAATGTCAGGCCAGCTTTGCAGTTGTTACCCATCTGTTATAAACCAAGTTGACTCCATTCATGTTCCCATGTTATTTCAAGACATGCTGATTACTTGGATTCCTTGTGATTTGTGTTGTTACTCCAGACACATTAAAAGTCCTGTGATGTCCATACTTATCACCTGACCAGAAATTCTTTATTGAATATTTTCCTAAAAGGATGTTAGCTCGCAGACAATTGGCAAGTAACCTTTATGGCTATGAAGGCAGTTCTGTGCTGTTTGGATTTTTGATTTTCATTGCCTTTTTCTGTTTTTTGTCACCACTTGCCTTTGTAGTAGTAAATGCCTGTATATCTTTGCCTCCATGCTCTGTTAAATGGAGTAGTAACCTACCTCGCTCAGAAATGTTATTTCTAGGTTTTTCCTTACTGCCTTTCAGAGTCTGTCCTGGGCTGTGGCACAAATGTCAAGAGTCAACGCAGTTAGTGTGTCTGCTCTGCCACATCATGGGCAGTGTCCCCAAAACTGCACCTCACCACTGCTGAGTCCATGTTGAACCTGATATTTGCTTTCTGGGTTCTTGTGTTTGAATCATCAACAGGGGATTGCTCTCCTTTCTAAATCTTCTTCAATAAAGCATTCACCAGAGTGTTTGCAAAGCTGGCAGCACAGTGAGACCTTGCACTCTGTGTGCCAGCTGAGGAGCCCTTGAGACTGCTGCCAGTACAGCGGCACTGTGAGAGGCACAGTGTCCAGAGATAAATCACCTCTGGGCAGTCACAGTAAGAGCTGGAAACGTTAATGATTTTAAATGAGCAACAGAATTATTTGTCCAATTAGTATTTTTAAACCTCTAATCTGAAAAAATAGTCAGCTGCTGCCTATGTCTCCCCCCTGCCTTTGCAAATATCTCCCATTTTTGTGACTGCTTTTTCCATTTTGAACCTAACACTCCTGCTCATGAGTGGGTCCCATGTGGTGGTGCCTGGATGATTTCTGAAGAGCAAAGTTGTTTGCTGGAGGCAGTAGATGTCCTATATTTTGACATTAATAAGGTTCCTGAAGTTGTGTTAAATGACATTCTTACAAACAAGGTGGGGAAACACGGATTAGGGAAAACCACATTTGGAAAATGAAATGAACATGATTATTGAGCTTATAGGAAGGAAACAATTTTTTATCAAGTCTACTTTCACTGTTTTCATTTAATGATCTGAAGATTATGGTGCTTTCAAAAGCAAAACTTTCAAAACATTTGTGCAGCTTGAAAGGATAGAGTTAGGTTTTCATGGTTTTCACTAGAGAGGTGGCCTGAAAAAAAATCAAATTCCCAATTTTACATCTAAGACTGGCATCTCAGAACTGGGAAATAACAAGGTGCAAATGGCAGCCCTGGGCAGGGGTGTGGGAATCAAAACAAAATGAAAAGCCCAACCTTGGGGCAATATCATGGATTGTGATGACACTGATTCCTTGGCAGCAGTAGTAAGGATGACACCAGGATCTATAAGTGGAAGTGCTATTTGTAAAATAACTGAATTTTTCTGTTCAGTCCTGTAGTGGCAATACATGGTGGTCAGGCTGTGTCCTTCTAAGGGCTGCACCTCAAGGAAGATTTGTATCAGTTAGAGAACATCCAAGGCATAGCAAGAAAGTTAACCCAAGTCCTAGAAAACATGACTTGAGGAAAGTGTTGTTCTGGTAAAGGGGAGTTTAAGGAAGAGACGTGTGAGTCTTGTAATATAAAAAATGTACTGCAGTAGAAGAGGATAATCTGTTCTCTATCATGTTGGTTAGAAAAAAAACTGAAGATCTGAATTTGCAGGAGTGAAAGTTCCAAGTGGAGGTGGTAGGAATGGGAAGTAAAAAGATAACCACAGTGAGATGCAGGGATGGATTTTCACCCATTGTGATCCACACCAGGAGGGCTCTCAAGACAAGCAGAAAACCATTTGACAGGAACTGTGGAGGTACAGTTGCCCCTAACCTTGCTGATAAATAGCTTTTGCATGAATGATGGATATGATGATGGATAAACCAGCATGAAATTATCATTGTATAAACAGTTGATTAAAACCCAGAAGTAGGCTTGATAAACCGATGAGGAACTTAACATGTCTTACTCAAAGACTATATTTGCATTTTCCTCCTACCAGTCTGAAGCAGAGCTAGAATGAGTGTCTCTGAGTATAATCAAGATCATAAAGGTTGTTTTGATTTATTTTCTAGTAGGAGGTTGTCTACACTTTCTCCTTGTGATGGTGTACACTCCCTCTTCAGGTGCATACAAGCATCAGCAAATAACAAGTATACTGCTGTGCATGCTGAGTAGTATTTGAGTATGCACAGATATGTTTATCTTTCAATATTTGCAGGCACAGGACAGGTCAAGCTGTATAAAAGGCTGTGACTTTGTAAATTTGTCTCAGGTTTTCCTCTGGAATAGCTATGAGAAGTAGTTATCCTCTTTATTACCTTGTGTGTGTAATTTCTGTGCTATGAAAAGAATTTAAAAGAGAATGAGTACTAGAGGTTTTGGTGGTTGGGTTTTTTCTGAGAGGGAAATTACTACCCTGCATCAGTACTGTGTGTTTTTGGTGGTTTTTTTTTTGTTTCTGTTGCTTATAACAGTGAAAGAAAAAGCCCATAAGGATGTGCAATATTATTTAAAATGTCTTCAGGAACTTCCAGTGGCATTGCTGGGTTTTGAGCAATTTCAGTTTCTTGGCTTTTAGGTGTTCATGAAATTGGCACCATTCTGGGTTGCTGTTAAAGAACTAATGTATTTATGTTAACTTTGCTTTTCTTCCAATGTTCTGCAAATTAAGGGGGAGATGTTCACCTTCTTTTTAAGTTTCCCCAGATATTTCTGCTTAACAGGAATCACGCTTTTGGGTATCAGGTCTTAGTTCTAGCTAGTCCTAATACCTAAAAGGAGACCAGCATGAAGATGTGGTCATGATGTGGTTCCACTTTTCTTTCCAGTGCTGACTCAGCAAGGAGGGAATGGAAATCATTTAAAGATCATGTATTGCAGCAGGTATTTCCAGGAATTTTTAGAGGAATATGTAGGAATGAAGCAGAAATCTAGTTTCAGATACTTTGTGCCCAGCAACTTCTCATTATCTGTAGTTTCAAATCTGGAATTCATCTTTATTAACCTAGGATTTCACAAGGAAAAAAATTCAGCCTTCAGCAGGAAGGGAGAATAATACATTTTATTCCAATATGGATATACCAGAGAACTCCCCTGACAGCACGCTTGTGAAATGTGTGACCTTTGCTCTGTGCCATAAAGGTGACAGAGCCTGTCTGTTTTCTGTCTTCAGTCATCATCATTTTATGGGTGTTGTATTCTGTTCTGCTCTTTAGTTAAAGTTCTTTCCTGTGATTAACCTTAGCAGGTTTCTGCTCTGATAGGGAAAGGCAGTGATAGCACGTTTAAAGAGTCAGTCAGTTTCATACTTTTAACATGCTCTATCTAAACAGATTGTAATAAAAGTCATAAAACATGTGGAAGCAAAGTCTCACGTGTATAAAATAACATATTGTTCAGCTAAGTACTTTAAAACAATATGCAGTGTCAATGCAAAATATTTTTCTTGTCAAAGATGTAAGTCAAAGAGCAGCCTTTGCTGTGTTGTAGCATATGCTTGTGCTTGGCAAAAGTAGTGGCAGAAAGCATGTCAAACCACAGTGCTTAGAGTATTAAAGTTTTAACAAAATGTCAGAGAAAACTGGAAGCTGGTTAATCCACAGAAATCTGTCATAAAGATTGCATTGTAAGGTGGTTTCAGCATGAATTCTAGTGACATATGGGAGCTTAAAATATAATCTAATGATATATCTCTATCGGTGAGATGTTTATGTAACATGATTGCAACAGAGATGTCTTTTCTTGTTAATTTATTAGGATAATGAAAGTTGCCATCTTTGTAGAACAATGCAAAGAACAAGTTTTATTCAGAAAAATCTTAGTGTCAGAATCAGAATGCTTTTGTTTTTCTCTATACATTTATGAAAAAGAGAAATTATGCATCTAGTTTGAAGCATGCTGAAGACTGGCAGCCTGCTCTGTGGAAGTCTGTGTTGCTGCTGACTTCTGTTCTGCTCTGGGTATTTGGCACGTGTGCCCAGGAAAAGGATCTGATAGAAATACAGGTGAAAGACAAAACTTTGTTCAGAGAAAGCTCTGACAGAAATAATTTCATATGGGAATAATCAAGTGAAGGTCTTTTCCAGTGGAACTGGAACTGAAAAAGCTCTGTCTATAACGCTGAAGAAAAATCCTGAATTATTTCAATAGGCTGCAGTTTATAAACCACAGGTTTTATTACTGTGCTGCTTGGTTTTATAGAAATGAAGAAAGAAATGTTGAGTTGCAGTGTGGTTCCAGAATTCATATTGGTCCTAAGTTTAAAAGTTTTTTTGTGTTATGGAAGGTTTTTAATTCAAATATTTTTTGATGGACACAAATTTTCATGTGATGGGCTGTAATGTATCACTAATGAACCATCTGATTTTGTCAAAATCCCACATGTGACACTGTTAAAATGTTTTCTCATATCCTTAATGTGGTGATACTTACACATACATTAATATTAATTGCATACTTACAATACTGTGACAGAGAGCAGAAGTCTCTCTACCTGTTATTTCCTCAAGAGATAAATTTGTGCTGAGCACTGACGGGCCCTTTGCAGCTGCTGCTCTTTGCGTGTGAGGTGAGGAGGCATCTCCTGCCAGGGCTCTGGGGGGCCCAGGTGCAAGCACTGTGGAGGGATGGCCTGTCCCTGCCAACTCGGTGCTCCCTGGGGAGCCACCACAGCCCTGTCACCTCCCTGAGCGCTCCAGCTCCAGGGAAAGGGCAGTGCCCAAGAGGGGAAGCTGCCCTCAGTCCTCCTGCTCTCACAGCCAGGGCTTGGAAGGGCTCAGCTCTCCACAATGATCAGGCACGCTGCACTCTGGCTACTTGTAGAGCTGTCTAAATAGATTCCAGCCACTGTTTAAAAGCCACGTTTTTCATTTAATAATTATTTTAGATTGCAGGGGGACTGAGGAAATCCTGTCTAATACATTGCTGTGGAAGAGCAGTCTTTTAAGTAAGGATGAAAGGTATTACTACTTATGTATTCAGATCACATTTGTTCTGAGTGATTTTCTGGTACCCTGAAAGATGTATGCAACTGAATATTATACCTCTTTCACATATTCTTCATTTTCTCTCTCTTTTTTTTTTTTATAACACTCATGATTGTGTGAGATAAACCAATGCCCAGTTTTGTAGATTCTGTAACAGGAAAGCACAGGCTTGCCACTAAAGACACTCATGTACGCAATTGCTTTTAGCTGTTGAAATGTTTTCTGTATCTGAGAGAACAATAAGTCTCTGTTGGTTTGTTATGTGTGGTAGGGAGAGTTGTGTGGGTAAAATGCCATGTGATTGCCTCACTGTGGGCTGTGTCATAATGCAACTATACAGCACAGTGAATTAATGGAACAGATTTCAACTAGAGGGATATACTGTTGGGCTTTAGGGCCTCCATGTTTTATTCTTCATATAGTTTAGAGAGGAAAGATGTTGGAGGATATTAGTCCTTTTAATGTTGTTCAGGTACATGCCAGCAGCACACTCCATGTATCTGTGATGCTTTACAATTCTTGAGACTATTAATGTTCACAGCAGATATAAAAATGGCACAGTTCACAGGCAAATTGAACATATTTATTTCATGACTGTGGCTTGGCTGTGTCTGCATTTTTTTTTTCTTTTTTTCCTTCTTTTCATGAGACCAATATTAAAAGCAATTCCATCCTTCAGTTCAGGAGAATGTCATTGTGTTCTGTGATTCTGCTGAGCTCTTCTAAATTTCTTCTAAAGAGAAATAAAAAAACAACCTTAGAGTAGCATTTGTCTGATGAGTTAGTGTTTAGCTCACCTAAGGACAATGATCTAGCTAAATCAATTGTTTGGTCTACCTGGATTGCCAATGGGAAATTGTACATCCCCCAAAATCAGATAATCTAACCTGATTTACAAGGGGATGTACCCTTCTGAAGGTTGATTCTTTCCAGTTTCTGCATGTGGAGTTCAGGTGTCTAGTCTGAGTCTCAAGATTAGGATTGTGAATTTAGGGATGCTAAATCTCTCTCTAGCCTGAATTGCATTGTTAAAATCCTCAGAATTCTCAGAATGTTAATTTTGTCCTTTTGCACTATGAACATTTAATATATATTCTGTTTTGTTTATTCTGCTGGTGAAATTGGAAATTTCCTCAAATCCTCACGTTCTGTGTCCATGGAACGTACATTTTTTTTTCCAGGCAGCAACTCTATCATCTGGACAATTGATCATGGGACTTAGCACTAGCCCATGAGTACCTGTCTTTTTATATAAATATATTTGAATCCTAAGAGGCTTTAATCATGGTCATTCATTCAAAATGAGAAGGGTTTCAGGTTAGGTATAATCATGATTTGAAGGACTGTGTGTCTTCAGTCATCTTCTTTTATCGCAGGGAAAAAACCCTCTTATGTGTTATAAGTATTTATATCTCTAGATTCTCTCAGAGAAAATTTCTTAATTCCAAAGTAATCTTTGGAATGATCAGTCATCTGGGCTAGAGGAGCTAATACCATAATGTCAGAAGCAAGGCTTAGTGTCTGACATTGTGTGCACTTTTCCCTTGATTTTTTTTTTTTTCAATTTCCAGGGTATCTAAGCACAGCCCATCACTCAACACTGCTTCCTACATGTTGAGCAGAGCATCTGCAGCTCACTCCTGTGTGGCTCAGGGATTAAAAGCCAACCTGGTGACATCATGCCAGACTTATATGAATGATATTTCTTTGGCTATATTTGTATTCTGTAGAGAAAACTGGTGACTAAATGCTAAGGATATGTGTGTACAATTGTTACAAGAAAAAGGAGCAGGAAATGTTAAATATCTCAGATGTGTCACCTACTTCCAAGTAGTGCACACTGGCACCAGACCCTGGAGACTCTACCTGATGAAAATTCCCATTTAAGGAGCTCTGCTCTAAGGTGTAGAACAAGGTGCATTCCTTTTTATAGGTCAGGTCACTGATTGTTGTTATTAGGTTGACAAAAATGTGCATCTTTTAAAGAAAGCTCATTGATGAGAGTTGTGTCCCAGTAAGGGTGAGCAGCTGGTGTGGAAAAGCACCAGACTGGGAAACAGATTTCTGATTCTACATGTACTACTCATTTGGTCACTTCTGTGACCTGTGGTGACATTTGTCTGTGCTATAGTTTCTTTTTGTACTGTATTAATGTTTCTCTGGCAAACCCACTGCATGAGTTGAAGCTGTTGTAATCTAGACTGATTGTTAGGAGCATAGAACATGAGGAAGAAGCTGCCCATAGTAAGAGAAGTGAAATATAACATAGCTTCTCATAGGAAACAGTGCTACTGTGAGAGAACTGCTTAGGTAAATTGTATTTCCAGGTTAGCAGCAATAATTGCTGTCAACATTATGCCCTTTTCGTGTAATTACCTCTTTATTTAAAGCTGGTTTTGTAAAGCTTTTTCTATTCCACATGTTTTTTGACTCAGGCACCTAATGACTCCCCAAGAGCAAGCACACCGTGCACAGATTGGCCCCATTAGTGCAAACTGCATAATAAGATAATGCTATAGACTGTTACACATTAATTTTCCTTTTTTTTTTTTTTTTTTTTGCTGTTCTTACAGATACCAAGCAGAAATTGATAGCATTAGGCAGTGTATGGGAGCACACTAATCTGATTTGTCTCTCCCCAAAGATTACAAGCTATACGCCGTCTGGCCTGCTTGTACACAATTAACAGATTATATTATATTTTTGCTAGATTTATTAATTATTTATCATATTGTATTCACTTATAACATTTAAAAATAAATCTAGTATTATTTATGTATGTATTTTTAAGAAAAGCAAATTATTTCAGGTAATCAAGAGATTTTCAATACCAACAAGATTTGAAAAATAGAGCAGGTATATTGAAATCCAGGGGATTAAATGCACTCCACCTGATTGCATTTATGTAACATATGCATGAATTCCTGGGGCTTTTTCCTATTTCTTTGACTTTGGACTTTTTTTTTTTTTTTCTCTTATAAAACAGAGAAGTACTTAGAATTTATCTAGTTAAGAGAGTGTAATTTTCAGGAGCACTCAAGCCAGACTTCTTTTACCTGAAACATCCAGTTAGTGCCTTTTATTTTTTACTGTATAGGAAGTTGACTGATAAAATTAAACACTTTGAATATTGAGGGCATTTGCACATAAGAATGGGATTGTGATGAGGAAAAAACTTCCTGCTTTTGTGTCTCAATCAATCTCCAACAAGGACAGAAATTTTTTTGTTTTTTCTTATAAAACTGTAGAATATCAAGTATGAGACTAAATATTTGTCACAGGAAACAGACATTTGTTTGAAGAACTAAAAAAACCACAAAAAACCCCAAACCAGAGATGAGAATAAGCCCTGGTGCCCATGTTATTAATAGCACCAGAGCTCAAGGAGACACGAGGATCTGGAATATTTCAATGAGAAGCCCTCAGGTCAGAGTTTTTAGGAAAACTTGCGCGACAAGGTCATGCTGGTTTGGATGCTGCAGTTATGTTCTCATCTTTGCAAGCAGCCAGAGTTTTCATCTGGTTTGTAGGACGGATTTTTAAAGTGGTTTTTTGGAATTTTTTCGGAGTTTTTGTTTCGGTTTCTTTTCCTTCTGTAGTTTAAATTCTGACAGCACAGGTGGAAGGTCAGAACAACTGAAGGTTGAGGATCTAGAGGAGGTATGACTCTCTGTGAGGCTTTCTATTTGACATGGGGTTACAAATTTAAATGATGAGATTATGCTGTTACCTACTGTTTTTTACAAAGTAAAATCTAAAATTGATGTGAAATGTGTGGAACATATTTGCTTGAGATCACTGACACTTAAATCTGATTTTGGAAAGAGGCTAAATTTGATCTAGCTGCCTTCACTGTGTGGAAGCCACATATGGTAAGTCTCCAAGGTAGAGCCTAACGTAATAGAGTACTGATCAGCACTGGTAAATCATGAATCAACCCAGCTTTTATTGATTAAATCTGATGGGTTTAATAAATATGTGATGAATAAAGGCACAGTCATGTACTTAAGCATATTCCTTGCACATTTTTCAATTTTCTTACAGCTGCCTTGCCCCATTTCAGTTAAAAGCCTTTTCTTATTAGGGCAATTCATTATTAGGATGAAGAAGAAACAATATTATGTGAAAAAAAATAACATGTAAAGTGACTTCTCACCCTTGCATATTGATCAAAGCTATCTAAATGCCAATCAGGTGGGACTTCTCCAATCTTCAGTAACAGCTAATCCATTTTAGTCGTTATTCCTAGACAGAAAAGGAACAAATGGAATTATTATTATTATTCTTTTCTATTAACTGAATCAGTAATTTTTTTTTTAAGTACTTCATTAGAGCAGGGGGGAAGGAGTCTGAGGGTGGAGGATTTTTGATTTCTCAGTGATTGCAAATTTTTCAATATATTCCTGTAGTTCAGTATATCCTTAAGGAAATAGGAGGAATTTGTAAACACCCAGTGGGGAAAAAAAACAACTGTATATACAAAGTCTAAATCCTTTAAATTGGTCTTTGTTAAAGATATGCAATGTATATAAATACAGATATATGTATATAAACTAACATGAGGTAGCATTTTTGTTTCTTCTAAAGCAGCAGTTCTCTATTTAAAGTACTAGGAGAATGATATATGTATGAATGCAGAAATCTTGGGTTTAGTTATTCAAGTTCACGTACAGAAAATCAATAGAAGAAGAGGAATGTCTGTCTTCAAAAGCTCCATTATAAAGTAGAGCCTTGTATCTAAATCAAGAGTGATCTCTGCGTGTAAGAGACTCAAAAGTTCCTTTGTGCTCCCACAGAAACACTTATTTGCTGTTTAAACTATTGAGCAGCCAAAGTGAACTGCTGACAGATTGTTTTATTATTTTGCTATTCTTGCTAGGTGTAGTTAAAAGCACAGAAAGTTCACTGTAGTATCAACACCAGTAGTTCAGGTAGTATCAACACCAACCTACTTCCAACAAAGCCAGAAAACATGTAACACATTACTTGTTTTAATAAGAAAGATAATTAGATGAGTGAGAATTTTCCAGGAATTTTCATAGTTATTGAATATAAGTGAGAGGAAAGTTAGAGTGTGTTCCTTTCCCCTTGAAGTTACTTTTCGCTTTAAAATACAATAAAATAAAATAAAAGGATTTCTCTGGTTCTGCCTGTATCAATCTGTAGAGATCCTTCAGCCATTGCACAGTAAAAGGAGTAAAGGACTCTGTGGGTCCCAGCCTAAGCACAGAAGGATGTTTCTTTCTTGGCACCTACCTGTTTTCTGGTTCTAGTGACTCTCAGAGCAGAGTTGTGTTGCACATCCTGAAGTTCCCCAGGTCTGTAACTAACAGTAAACAGTAAACGTAGTCTTGTTCTACTCTCACAGCCCAGAGGTGCAGAATGAGAGTGCAGTGATAAAAATAGCAACAATAATCATCATAACAGCAATTAAATCTTCTCTGCTGAGAGACAGGGCAATAATGGAAAGTGGAGATTCCAGCCTATGTTACAATTCCTTATCCAGTGTGCCTTTTGTCAGCCAGAGTTAGAGCAATTCAGTTTTTAGAACCAAAATGCTCTTTAAGGTATCTTAAGTAATGTTTTAGTCTCTTAAAATTGTTCCTACCTATTGCTGAGATTTGAAAGCAGTGCTGCTGTAGGAAGTATTAAAATACCTGATTTTATAGATGCAGGTTATAATTGAGGCTAGGTGCACACGCAGGAATTGAGGCATTTCTTCAATCAACAGCTCGCAGGCACTTTTCAGCAGATAAGTCTCACTTGCTGACTGAGAGCTGAGTTAGGGTAACCAAATGCTCTAGGTAAGAAGTGGGTTGGAAGGAAATCCACAGTGCACAAACAAATAGCAATCACACAGCCCATATCATGCCCTGGAGGCTTTCTTGCCAGTGTAAAAGCAATTTTAAAAAAACAAACGTTTTCAAAATAAATCAGATTTGTTAAAGCTGAATATATTTAATAAAACAATAAAACCACTTCAGAACATACAGTAATTTCTATTGCTTTGGATGGCTTGGTGAGATGGACTTGTAAAGCATTCTATTTTCCATTCAGGATTACCAGTAATTGCTTTTATTTCATCCACCCTAAGATGTAGCACTTGGAGAACCAATAATATATAGATTTAATTCACAATTTCCCAAATCACAAGGCTTTATTTTGCTTTCAGTAAAATTAATTGAAAGCAATACCTTTCAGACACCTTCGTTTATGATGAAAATTTTTATTTTCTAAATAGAATTAAAATTCTTATGTGAGAATTACAGTAATGGTGCTCCATATTTCTGTTATTCAAAGGGCAGCCTTGAGGCAAAAATGAATTTTTTTGAAACACTCTTTGCTTCGAGGTTTAAAAATTATTTTCTCTCTCATTATTTATGTAATTGTCAAAGCTCAAAGCTTTAATCTTGATGCTTTATTTGTCCTGCAGTGTAGCTACATGTGGATTTAGTAACAGTGGGGTTCATTAATGCTGGGTTTCTGATATGTATTCCTTTCTTTCATCACTAATAGGATAGGATTTTAACTCATAAGTATAATGCTGATGGATATAATGAACAGCTTAATCAGTGGCTTCATCTTTCATCAGTGAGGTAGTCCAGTGACTTGATGTTAATGATAATGAAGTTGCTAGTGAACCTAGAGAAAAACATTAACTGCAGTCATTAAAGATAGTAGAATTGAATCTGGATTTTAATTCACAATGTTAGTGAATGTAACAACTTGCCAGATGTAGAAAATGCTCTTATTAGACAATATATCCCTTCTAGAACTGTAAATGAAGGGTATGTTTCCAGGGATGTTTTGCATGTGGATCAAAGCAAATACCAACACTCTCCTAAGCAAGCAAAAAATACCAGAAGAATATAACAGGAAATGGTGATGATTCAATTCCTGGCTTTAGTTAATTTTTAATATTTCTACTGTTGGGTACATTTAAAAAATTAGTCATCTGTATTTCAGGAGGTGTTCAAATATCTTTAGGTAAGTAAGTGTCCTCATTGCTACTTCGGGCATGCAAAAGGTAAATATTGAAATTTAAAAAAAAAATCTTAGATTAATTCAACTTGGAAAGTATGGTAGAACTGAGGGTTTTTTGTTTCTGCATTTGTGGCTGGGCAGGTGCTGCGGATTATCCTCCCGGGTGGGACATTCTGGGTGAATCCAGTTTCACTCACTGAAGTCCTCCCTGCCATTTTGACCTTGTTCTCTGACCAAGGCAATGACCTCAAGCCCACTTGCCATGTGCTGGGGCCACAACCCGCGGGTCCCGGAGCCACCCCTGGCTGCTTACAGGAATGTCTGCAGCTTCACACAGGGGAGCGCAAGGATGCAAATAGATGGGATTTCAACTGCATGCAGAAATAGGAAAATCAGCATTTCAGTGCTCCAGCAGTACTGCTTGGGTTGGATTAGGATTTTGGGATGAGTCAGAGGCTGCTGCAGCAGCACTGGGAGCTGAGAACTCGGCACTTCCCCAGTGAAACAAGGGTCTAAGTGCCCCTGGAGGAACTGTCTCGCAAATGCAACATGAATTATGACCCAAATGTTTGTTACCACGTATTCCTTGTCACTTTACACTTCAGAACAGGTGTTAGCCACCGTCTTCTGGCAAAATTCTATCTTTGCTAATTAAATTCTGCCCTGCTAAACTGCCCTGTAATTTTAATTGGATTTTGCATTCCTCAATGTATGCCATAAATTGTTGTGTGAGGCTACTTTGTGCTGTTGAATGGCTGCATCTAATTGCTGGCTGGCATACTCCTTACCCTCTAATACATGTAACAATAATTTGGGAAGTGATTTAAAATTTATTAATTTTCACAGCTAAAATCCATTAAATCTCCATCAGGAAAAACTCATTCTTGGTTTCTCTTAGTTTTCTCAAGGGATTTTATTTGGCTCAAAACTGTGTTAGAGAATTGTCTCTAGGGAATGTAGAGGTAGAATTGTAAAGTGTTTCTTTCTTAAAAAAAAAAAGAAACTGAGCTGAAAGATTATTCTCATGAGACAGAAGTCTGGTACTAAAAACTGTTTTTCTCTATGCTTAGGCAAGTTTGCTCTTCATAAGATTATGTATTAATTTGCACATAGCATAAATATATAGTTTAAGACAATTTAGGTAAGAATAGAGCCATAAACACTTCTAGTCCGCCAAAAGTGAAGTAAAGACATGTTGAAAGCAAAATCATTTCCCTTGGATTATCCTAATGTGTTTCTAAATAATTTTCCTTTTTAAGATGGGCCGTTCTTTGTTCCAATGTTTTTTTTTTGGTTTTTCCAAATTTTATTTGATTTTTGCATTCCTATAATTTCAGTTCTGAAACACATCTAACCTTTCCAAACTAGAATGGTTTTTCCCTTGATCATACTGTTTTTTATATGAACGAGTTTCTAATGCAGCCTAATGTTGTAGTGATGGTAAAAATAGCTGAAAATACCCACCCAGCATGAGCCAAAGAATTTTTCTGATCACCTTTCTGTGTGAAAAACATTTGTTGGTTGATCTTCAACAGGTGTAAACCCTCAGGAATCTATTGATAATCAACCCCATCTGAGCCTCTGTCCCTGTGTCATTTCCTTTCATTTTCCTTTGAGGTTTCTGAGTTACAAATCATTCTGAAATATTGACACACAGTAATTCTGCAGACCACAGATGATGTAAGTGCAGCTTCTGTATTTCTGTTCACTTAAAAGATTATTCTCAACAAAATCAGATAAAATCCTTTTAAAATCCTTTTGAAAGAAGGTGTCATTGTTGGACATGCAGCTCTGATTTAAATCCATGGGAATGTTGCCATTGTCATGTACAACAATTACACATTTAATAATGACTTCCTGTTTTTCCTTTTTCCTAATATTCATTGTTCTTTATATGGGATCTTTCTGATATACTTGATATATACTTAAAGTTATGTTTGTTTATATTCATATCTTTATGTATTAGTCTGTGTAATTATGCAAGAGTGGTTACACATTTTAAAATCTGGATATTCAAAAGGAAATATGGCATATTTTTAAACATATTTTCAGAAAAGTATTTTTTTTTAATATTTTCTGCTATTTTAAATTGGTTGTTTGCTAGTGTGTCAGCCTCTTTAACTGTTGGTATTATATTAGTTCCACATCTTCAGCTACCTTCTTCCAAGTGCAGTGATCCTACAGAAAATGTTAACGATATAGAGCTACTTTCTATATTTAATGGTGCATCAAATACCCACAATGGGCAGGTCATGAATACATTTGAGTTAGTAAAGAGGACAAAAGTGCAGCACAGATTTATTTTTTTTAATTGTAATTAAACTGGCAGACTGCCTTCTATGTGTTCGATTTCATCCAAAATCAAAACAAATAAACAAAGCTTGGAAGTAAACTTAGCATTTCATATTATTAGGTCCTTTAAGTGTTCTACAGATGTTGATGTATTTTGTAATGTGATATTAGACTGTTTTTTATCGGTGATCTCAGCCATGTGTACACTAAACTGCACAGAGAGTTCAGGGTGTGCCTGAGGAGGTGTAGAGCTTGTTTAAACCACCACAACTGCATGTGGTGCATCCTCTCAAGAGAGCTGCTCCTCTCCATCCACCTGTTGCTGGGTTTCTGTTATTCACCATGTGGCCACAGACCCATTCTTTATGGTCACAGGTATTTCTGTTTATGAGTATTTACTAATGGCCAGGTAGTTCCATCCAAAGGAAGAGTCTAATGGGCCTCCAGGGAGAGCTGTTCCAGTTCATCCCTTTCAGGTTTGTCCTTGGCATGTATCTGTACTGACAATTTTTAAGCAGCACTGCATTATTATGAGTTTGTAGACCTGAATGGTTTTTGGTTTCCTTGAAGAAGAAATGTCCTATGTTTTCCCTGTTGACTTGGCAATGCTTTTTTTGTCTCAATATCTCTTCATACTTTAAAAAGCAAGAATCAGACTCAGTCTGTCTTTCTGTATGCTTGGTACAGGGAAGGAAATTAAAGGATTTCTTAGCTTCACCACTCTACACACAAATTGGATGTTACTACACATCTTGTGCCCAGGAAAGCATCGGGTTTGCATCCCTTTCATTTGTCTAGCAGCTCCCTGAGGGGCTGCAAGTCAGAGGGGCAGTTAAAAGCCACTTGGAACAGGTCAGTTTTTCAGTGTTCCTGCTCCTAACTTGGGACAGAATGACATGATAAAACTCAGATGACAGAGATCACTGTCTTCAACTCGATGCCTCAATGATTTCGAAAGATGTTTTGTTTCACATTTATTCTTTACCACATAAGAGGCCTGTCATTTTAAGCTTTGGACAAAGAATTGCTTTATACAATAATAGTAATAAAATATTTCCTTGTAATTACTACAGCATACAGATACTTTTAACATAGGGTACAGCAGTAATTTAATGATGCAAAGTTGGGAGCACCACAGATTGGACAATGGCTTGATCAGTATGTTTACAAGGTGGCTGTTAGATACCTGCCTCTGGGATGTGTTTCTGAGCCCTGACAGCTTCCTGGGCACTGAGGATGCTGCAGAGCAGAGGAGGAATCCAATTTTCATATTTATGGTAGCAGAGCTCACTGTACTTTCAGTTTCTTGCTTCTGCACTGAAGCAACGTGTTCCCTGCAAGTAGCAACTTTTCTGATTCATAAAGCCCACAGACACATACAGGATAATGCTTCCAAAGGAAAGACAGTGTTTGAAAATAAAAATATAGATCTAGATAATGGCATGTGTGATGCACATAAGCCTTGGGTTGTAAGGACATGAATGTCACTGTGTAAGGGAAAAGGCAGTTTAAATAAGGGACAGTCATGCACAGGTATGGAATACTGTTGATTTATCTGAAAATAGTTACATTGGTGTTTTGGTGGGTTGTTTTGGTTTGGTTTTTTTTTTGTAGCTTGGAGGTGACTTTGACTCATAACTCCTTCAAGAATGATTCTGTGCAGTTGTGTCAGGAATGTATAGTGATTATGAAGCACTACTTAGAACATATTCCATTGCTGCATGGTTTATTATACATTATTCTATTATTCATGTGTTTTTCTCTTCGTCTTTTCTGAAGAGGGGTATTTATTTCAAAGGCACGAGAGAGGTGCAGTCCACATGGGGCTCTCAGCAAAATGTTGTATTTCTTTGAGTCTTGTATTTGAGGCTGATTTCCTTTTATGTATGTTAAAATATTGTACTGGATTCTTCTTAATGAACATTTATATGCAGATATCCTGCTTTTCCAGCCCAAGAGGCAACCTTATGTAATACATATTTGCATATTGACACAGTTACAATACTAGAGCTAGAGGAAAACAGAATAAAAGTCAACAGGGTGTTAAAATGTGCTTGCAGGGAATAGTCCCTTTAAGGCTTGGCATTATCTTGTCTCAGTCACATCGACTCCATGAACTAGGCATAGCCTCGAGCCATGCCTGCAGTTGCAGCTCAGAAGAAAAGTGAGTGTTAGAAAAGTTACAGACAATTTTGTGAACCTATAAACTTCTGAAATGTAGAAATGAAACCTAGTATGTACCTAGTATGGTACATCAAAGCAGATCAGAGGAGAATACCAGATACTAAATAAACAGTATTTTTACCAATATACCTATAGAGCAGGATTTAATGCAGCTTTGTGGTACATAAAAGCCAAAACTTTAAACTTGACAGGGGCAAGTGAACTTTTCTAGTGTAAAAAAGGTGGGATGAGGTTACATCTGCCATGGATTTACAGAAGTAGCTGCTGAATGGTGTGTTTGAGGCTCCCAGGGTTAGTCTCCTGTGCCAGATAGATGCAGAGAGCTGAAGTAGCTTTCATTCTCCTTTGGCCTTGTCCCCATCTCCTATTAAAACACTTCCAATTCCTGCTACCTTGTGCATACCCATCCACAACCATTAGCATCTTGTGACCCACCAAATAACTGTTCTCTGTGTGCCATTTCTAAAAGCTGGAGGGATGGGTGTCAAAAGAATTTATTCTGGCCTCTTTCAGCATCCCAGGAAAGTAGTTGGGATACTGCCAACAAACCTGTGCTGTCTTTTCTGATCGAGGTGTCACAACAGAGTTTCCTGCAGGAAAGTCCTCTGAGCCTTGAGGCACACAGCTCCCACTAAAATCTTTTGAGGATGCAGCAATGTGGTTTCTGATACCAACCAAGCTGCGTGAAGGACACAGAAATGTTACAGGACTATTGCAATTTTTAGAAAATAATGATGTAGTTCTAACAATATCATGGTCTATAATTAAAGTTCCTATAAACTTCATTCACATGGTACTGTATAAATAGTTCTCCACATCAAAGGTAGATGTAATTATCCTTGAAAGACTTGTAGATGACAGAAGACTTGTCCAGATAGGAAAGAAAAAGTTCCCAAATCTATACATGTGGATGACTTTAGAAGGAGCATTAATTATAGCTCATTACTAAATGAAAATTAATTTCTGCAGGTTCAGTTAAGTGTCCAAACCCAACCATTATTCTACATGTGTAAAAATTCGTGGGGGTTTTTACTTTCTAATGAACATTTCCCTCTTGGCAATAACAGGTTTTAGCATGTTCCTGCTGGACAGTCTATGAGACCAATGTTCCTAAACCTTCATAACCAGACTTGTACCTAAAAGTAGGAGTGGTTTAGATTGTGTGATGTCCTTCAGGCAAAGATGGAATAGTATTTCAGAATATAACCTCACACTTCATTGCAAGCTAGCATACCATAATGAATAAATGTTTTTCTAAATTGAAAAAAATGGCACAGCCACAAACAGAAGGGCTTTCTTCTACAAATTGCATTTTTCTCCTTGTGGCCTTGTATTTTTAATACAGCTATGGAATAATTAAGCAGAGTGGAGTATTAATGCAATTTTATAAATAAGGTTAAGGTTGCCAGATGTTGTTCATTTTTCCTCTCTTTTTTAATGTACATCAGCATTCAAAATGTAGGCTGGTAGTGGGTTGCAGGAAACTTAGAACATTTGGTCTTACATATCTAAGGTATTAAAAATTGAGCTTGTGGAGATGATGCTTTGCTGATTCATTTGTTTGGATATACCCCTCATTTCTATTTCCAGATTCAAAAAACCAATTCTTAAATCAGATAAGAGAGCAAACAGCACACAGTCTTTTTATTAAGTCTTCTCTGCAATAAGCAAATTGTGCAATTTGTTTGTCTAAGAGAGAACAATATTCAATGGCCTTCATAATTTCCAGATTACGTATAATTGCTTTGGACAGCAATTTTCCTATGCATAAATTAATTAATGTAGCCAAATGAGATAAAAGTATGGGAATCAGCTCAAATCCATGAAATACAGGCTGCAGTGATGAAATTCATGGTAGGGTGCAAATATAAGTATCTGGTTTCCCAACATGATCCTTGTCCTTACTGAAAGGAGAGAGGAGAAAATAATTTGTCATTTACACCCACTCACTATGGATGTACATTTTACTATAAAAGTTCTGTTCCTGAAATATGGCCTTTCAAAAGTAGAAGACAGTTGCTAATAATTATATTCAAAGAGCAGAAACAGTGTTTAGTTTTACACAGAGAGTTGAGGGTTCAGACATTTCCATCAATCTTCAAAATCTTAAAAAAAGTCTTTTCAGAATACGGTTGAAAAATTCAGTGTGTCTGTGTGTGTGTGTGTGTATATATATATATATATATATATATATATATATATATATATATATGCATTAAAATACTAAAAATTGTTCCCTCTGCACCCATGTTGGCTATTTAATATGATGCCAAAAGAACACAGTCCTTCCTATTTGAATCATTACTTATACATAACCCTCATTTAAAAACACAAAAGAGTTTTCATATCTGATTTTGGAGTTGATGAGATTGCCTATGCAAATTTATGGAATTTTTAAAATGATCCAGATAATATATGAGAGGCATCATTCATTTACTGAATTGTTCAGTTGAACATTTTTAGCCATGTTCATTAAAGAATGTGCACTTCACTACCATGCTCTTTAAACTGGAGGGTTTGGGTGTGGCAGGAGGTTCAAGCAGACCTTGAGTAGTCTCTGGGCATTCCAAGTTCCCTCTTCCATGTTTGCCTTTCTAGGACTTGTGTTCTGTCTCGGATTGAGATTAAATCTTTTGAAGGAGGGTAAACGACATTTTTTTCCTGTAAGCAATTTCTGATGCCTGTGTGATGTTGAAGGTAATTTAAAAAAAAAATTATTTAACTTTGACTTTTTTTCATTGATTTATATGTGGAAGAAAATAGCTATGAATTATGTAGTAAGATCTTCCATCTTTAAACATAGGAAATAATTACTATTTCTTTAAACATAGGAAATAATTTATATTTTCACTTTGTTGATCGTTCTGGGGGAAAAAAAAAGAGCCTATTGCCTGCTTATACCTGATTGCACTTGTCTTTTCTCAATGGTTATTTTCACTTGAGTTCTGTTCATTTTGTGATTTAATGGCATTGAAATAGATCACTTAAGTATTCATGTATTCATTTTTATCCTATTTACATCAGTTCACTTTTCAATAGAAATTTATTTCTGCCTAAATGTTGCTTTCCTCAGCAATGATTGGTATGATCTTCATGGTTGCATATTGCAATTTCCTACTGCATCTTTGAAGCTCTAACATTGCGAGAAGTGAAAGTAAATTTCTTGGTTTTTCTGTGTTGCTGACAATAAAACTGAGATTTAAGGAAACAGTTCATTATATTTGGTTTCTTAATATTGAGTTTCAGAGTTTTCTACCATAGTCTACTTTTAATTGCAAATGAAACTAAGCTTCCCACCATCTTTTATGTCTAGGACAGATTTGTTGTGTCTTAGTAGTTACTTGTTTGTTCCAGAAGTCCTTTTTCTCTGTGGTATGTGTAATAAGGAAATAATAAACTTGACTGCAAAAGTCTAAAGTATACTAATCTGTTTTTTTTTAAATTTAAAGATTAAGGGTTTTTTTTCTTCATAATTTTAGTAGTAGTGAATGTGAGAAATATGTTTAGCTCTAACTTTATATTGACAACTGTTGCCACCCATGTTTTCCTCACATATGTGCTTAATGTCACCCATGCTACACTGAAATAACCTTCAAGATGATCCAGACTTAATCAATGTGCTGACATAGTGCTGTCAACCTTATCCTCAGAAAAGGTCATCTGCTAAATGAAGTGGGTTAGGGAATACAAACTGTGGCAGAAAGGGGGGATAGGATGTTTCTGTGTGCTGTATAAAACACCATCTTAAGCTGTTTGTTTGCCTACAGAAATCAGATATGTAATTTCCACAGTGATGGAAATCCCTGGATTTTAGCCATTTAAATAAATAAAACTGAGCCAGATGTGCTGTACTTTATAGTGTTCTGGGATATATTTAATGCATAAACATGGCACTTGGTCTGCAGGACAAAGGGATGATGGAAATCAGAAGGAAAAAGATGAAGAGCGTCCTTGTTGTGCAGGAAGTGGGAAAGATCTGAGCTCCAACCTACCCGAGAGTGCCCAGCTCTCCGTGGAGCCCCAGAAGGAGCTTGGCTCTGATGCTGGGGCACCCTCTCTGTGCCACTCAGCCACCAGGACCTTCCTGCCACCAGGCACTTCTGCTCCCCATGCTCTTGTCTGCTGGGTGAGGAGCCCCTAGGCTTGCAGGATCTCCGCAGTGTTGAACCCAGCAACTTTTTAGATCATTCATACTGGTGGGAGTAACTGAACTTACAGAAGCAAAAAGATTGAGAGAAATTGCTGTGTTCCGGGACATAAAAGGTTTTTGAATATTATTGCATGGATACAGTTCTCCCTATCTGATTCTGATCTCTCTTTCCTTTCCTAGAAATATTTTAGCAGTGAAAATATATTTATGAAAGCATTTTGCAGGAGGTGCTCCAAAGTATGGATGATTTTCAGTGAAATCATTAGGGAAAAAAATAAAAATTAAGGAGTTCCACCAGGATACCTATTCTGTAAGTTAGCAGGCTTCCTGTAAGAATCACCTTGAAATACCTACATAAAAATTAAACTTGACTCTGCTAATATAATGAAAATCCCACTCTAAGGCCTGGAATCAGTTTTATCATTTCACTTGTTCATCAAAAGACATTTTCTTTTTTTGAATAACTGTATGTAGTAATTACAGCGTACATTTCTGTCTCTTTCTTTGACCTACCCTACTGTCCCCAGTAAAGAGCCATTTGTACAAGTTGAAGATGATTTTTTGAAAATGTTACCAATTTAATCTAAAAATCAATTGAATTTCACTGCAGTCAGAAAATTGTACGTCTTCTTTGTATCCAAATCCTCAGAGCCTTAGGGGAAAAAGCCTTTGAAGTGGAATGTAAGAAGAATTTTAATGTTTTATGCAGAAAGACAGAATTTAGAGGGGATGAGAAAGAGGAGAAAGAAACAAGTGTGATGTGCTTTTTTCCAATTGCTCTGGCACACAAACTCTGGTTTTCCTACTCACCCTTGTATCACCCCACTGGTTTCAGCACCTCATGTCTTATGTTCTCCTCAGCTTTAAACATCTCTGCAAATTCAAATAAACACTTCTAACTTTCTCTTTCTGGCTATGATTTTGAATGAATGAGTGAATTGAATAAGTGAAGGCTGAAGTGATGCAGTGAAACAAGTTTGAGAGATCTGAAAGGTTTCCGAATTTCAAAGTATGCTTTGCATGTTACTTAGGATTTTATAATGCAAAGCTGCTGAGGAAAATCTTGAAAAAGGAGAGAGTAGTGGTTGTATGTTTAAAAATAAATGAAATGCATAGGTATCGCTACTAAAGGTATTCTATTCTAGTCTATTTTACAAACAGGATTAATCACTTAATATTTCTTTACAGTGTTCATCTCATTTTACAAGGCATGTGGATGTCAAGTTCTTCAATTACTCTAAAAGCCTATGACCTACGTTTATATAAATTAATGTATTATGATTGCTAGCTAACAATATTTTATATAGTTGTAATCAAAACATTCTTTTGGGTATAGGTGTATCATGTATGAGTTCTCTCCATTTTATTTTGGGAAGCTACCATACTGTGAGTGGCTAGGCAAAGAAAATCCATTTGGTAGCAGCAGGAGAGATTAGGTAGCTTGTTACTCATTCCCTACCTATGAAGCCATGGGGTTTTGTATATAGTAATGTACATTTGAATTTTTTTCCCCGAAGATGCCACATGTATGATGCAACTCTGTTATTCTCCACTAGGTATAGGCTGTCCATCTTGTAAATAGAAGTCCATAACCTGCTGTAAACTGAGTTCTTATAAGTTTTTTATTGGTGAGCAAAAGACAAATACCTCAGGTGATCAAAGGGGGGGCTGTGCTCCCAGCTTTCACCAAATCTCCAGACCTGCTCAGCAAAAATTTTGAAGTAGCTGAGCAGTGCTTCATCATAATTGCATGCTCTCAACGCTCAGAATCACAGATTCAGGTTGTAACTAGAGGAGCAGTTCTTTGGATAAGCTTTAGCAGCTGGAGGTGGCATTCAGACAGTTGCCAGCAGATGTTTTTGTCTCCTGGTCAGTGCTGAGGTGGTTCTCCTTAGCTCAGAGGTGATGCAGGTTGTGTGCATGTACTGCCCAAGCTTACACAAATTGCTGATGGTTCAGAACAGAGAGAGGTTAGGGCATGGCCTCAGAATCCTCCCTTTGTTTTAGGCACATTTTCACAGTTTTGCCTGTTTATGTCATTTCTCTTTCCCTAACCCCAAAAAAGATCAACATCTGCCTTATCTCCTGTCTCCAGGTGCTCAGTAATGTGGAGCCCTTGAATTCCTACACAGTGCACACTGTAGATGTGTAGAAAATATCTCCTGCCTGTCATATGTAAACTGCAGCATTGTGAGGCAGTGAATCCTGATAAATCCAGAGTTTTTCAGAAAAATCTACTTCTTCCATTGTATGGTGTTTCTGATAATTGTCTTGTGTCTAAATGTTTTTGTTTTCAGTCAGTAATGTTACAGCTTTCATTTTAGGTTGTTTGTATTAGAAGAATTTCCTATTTTTGACTTGTCTTGAATAGGCTGGGAAAAAAATTGGTGCTTTTATAGTTTCTACGTGAAGGGGGTTTTATTTTATGTTCTATTAGTTGTTTGTTTTTCCTCTACAGTGCTTCGTCATCTGTCATCCCTCGATGCATACAGGATGATAAACTCCCTGTCTCTGTTAATGGGAGTCAAGAATGTTTTGCTTCTCTCAGGATTGGTGCCATATTACCAGGACAATGTATTGATTTGGGTGACTGCCAGTGTGTGATGCATGACAGAAATGAGAAATTGAACTTTCTGAACGTGAAGTAAATCGTGCTGATGATGATATATAAATGACTGAGGGAAAAGCAATCAATCAGATGCTCTCTGCTGGCAGCAGAGCTACATACAATTTAATATATAGTAAACCAACAGTTGTTTACAGTCTAAATCAAATAGTGTTCTGTGCTAAACTCATATTCTTGCAAAGATTGCTTGGAACATTTTTGGGTTTAGTATGCATTCCTTTCTGCTTTACCAACATGTGGTGTTTGATAATTTAGAAATATTGAACGGACTCTATTAATTCTTGATTTTTCTTGTCAAGAGCTACAGATTGTTTTTTTCTAGACTATTTATTACTACTTTAAATTGGTTGGTCTTTAAATAATTTTAACTTGTAAGTAGAGTTGTTTTGAGTCCCAGATACCTGCAGAAGGAGTTTATTATAGACACAGATAATTGGACTTTACTGTAAAACATCCACTAGAGACATGAACAGGCCCATTCTCTCTTTTGGCAGATGTTTTGCAGATATTAGACTTATATCCAATTATCTTTGGGTACTTTAGCAGTGCACAAGAGCATTCATGTGCAGATGACTGTAATATTATTTGTTCTCCTTCTCCAGGCTCTGAAATGAATGGGATATTTCATCCTTTCTGGAAAGAAAAGTATTTTAATGAAAGCTTAAAGAGACTTCCTGGAATTCTTCTTATTGATAAGTCCTGTCATTCTGGGTCTCAGGTTATCATTTGTCCAGTGTAAGACCCTTCAGCAGCAGGGAATTCTGCTCAGCTCTCCCCAAAGCCACCCAGAGCTGCAGAGTTTGGAATCTTCAGTTTGAACTTTGGCGTGGGAGTTTCCAAGGATTCCTCTGTCCTAAGAAGTTGTCAATGTTTGCTTTGTGTTACGGCTGTGAGAATCCAGGGAGAAGCTGAAGCACGAATTCCTGGTAGAGGGTAAAGCTGAAGCATTTGGCAATCAGCTGGAATGTAAATCCTGGGGGTCTCTTGTGTGAACCCTGCTGTGATTAGACAGTTCAAGGCTAAACTGTTCATAGGTCGTTCGGCAAAAAATTCTTCTAACAGATACTCTAAAAAATACAAACAAATTAAAAGCCCTTTGGGCTTTTTTATAACAGCCTTTTGGGCTTTTTTTTTTCTCTCACATAGAAAAGTGAGAGAGTTTCCCTGCAGAAACTTATTTTGGCTTTTTTTTTTCAGAAATAAAATACAAATATAATACTGATTAATTAGCTGTGAAGTTTAACAGTTGAGTTACCTCGGAGTTAAATATGTTACCTTGATTAATCCAAGTTCAATAAATGGTATTAGAATCTGGAACTTGCCATTGGAGGGCAGGGTTGATGTCAGAATATCAGCAAAACTTGACAATATAACAAAGATACTCCCAAAAAAAGTAATATCAACCTTCCTAAACTCTCTAAGGGTGTTCTTCTATATTTTTCATAACATGAAGTGCAGTAGGTTGCTTTTACATCTCAATATCAGCCAGTGTAATTATTCATCTTTATTTTATTTTAGACTTTATTTTATTTTAGATTTTATTTTATTTCTCTCTCTGAAAGCCTAGAGAAAGACTTGACAAATATGAACTTGCTAGGCAGGGAAACATAAGTAAGCTGTCTGCCTCTTTTCTGAAGACAGACTTGTGGCCAGGAAAGTAAAAGAGTCACTTATACAAAACTCTGGAATTGCTATCAACATACTGTAGGAACGTATCTACCAAAATACTTTAAAAACTGTGTGTATTAGATAGATTTTTATAGTTGTTTCAGTGTTTTTACAGGTTATTTGGTTCATGTCTTCAAACTTGCCTGCCTTCTGCTAATGCTGAACACCTGGATTCTACTTGGATTATCAAAATTAATGATGCACAGGAGCAATTTTACAGATTGTATGCATTATTCCTTGAAATTCAATGGTATTTGAGCACTCTAATATGGTATTTAGTGTGCAATTTTGTCCTCAGTATGTGGATGACGACTTAAAATCAAGGTGTTTTATATATTTATTATCTCAATTTGCAAAGAAGTCATGGTCATTATTCTGTGTTTTAGTTTCAATGACAAAAATATTTATATTAATGCATAATGAAACATTAATGAATATTGTGTTCCTGGTTTTGCAATAGATTTATTTCTGATGTCTCATGATCAGTTCTGTAAACCAGCTCTGGAGCTTGGCTCAGGTGCCATTTGGGAGCCCAGATTCCTTTCTCATGGCTATGTTTCATCACTGTGGGAACAATTTGCTGTGTTCTGGGGTGTTTTGTTGGGTGGTGGGAATTTTATTTTTCTTTGGTTGATTTCTTGTGGGTGTTTTTTTTGCCACTGATGGGTGTTGCATCTGCTGTAGTTGCTTCCTATGAGGCCCCCTACAATGTGGCTGTCTTTTACAGCATTCAAGCCATTTTAGAAAAAGAACTATGCTGTTTTTGACAACTAAAAACTGCCAGTGCTGATGTTCCAGTTCAGGGGCCGACATTACAGCCAACTCATGCTGTTTTATCCAGCCTTGGGATCAGATGTTACCCTAAGCTGATGTACAGTTGTTATCTAGTGATGGGATGTGTGTAGTCTTAATTTGGTTTTAAAGGTCTGTTTTGTTAATACATTCATGTAATATATCTTTAAAAAAATACAAAGCTGACAAATATTAAAATGCACCTAGGATTGCCTTTTGAAGTTATATTTGGAACAACCTGTGTCTGTATGTTTATAAATGGTTTTATTTTAGAAATACAGAAATCTATTTTATATGTTTTGAGTAAATTAACTGTTCCCCATGATGTCAGAAGAGATGTGTATCTCACTTGTTTATTCCTGTCTTTATAGATGGCTATACAACAGATGACATTGAATTTTACTGGCGTGGGGGTGATAATGCAGTCACAGGAGTGACAAAGATTGAGCTGCCACAGTTCTCCATTGTGGACTACAAGCTTATCACCAAGAATGTTGTTTTCTCTACAGGTTTGTGGAGGGGAACTAAAAGGGGAATTCTTTTAAAGACTTTTAAAACTGGATTCATTACTAGTGTGCTGTTGAGGAGCAAAACCTTTAGAAACAGGAATAAAATAGAGCAGCAACTGTGAATTTGGGAAGCAGAGGTTTTTATTACAGCTTCCATAGTCTATAAGGGCACCATTCATGAACGTATGTAATCTGTCATGTTAAGGCTCATCAAATGAGCTACATTTTCTGTTTACCTATGAAAACTGGTTAAGCCACTCATACACCTCTGTGCCATAAACCCAACCCAACATGTAGGAAATTTAGGAACCTTTTTCTCCATAAGTTTAGGTGTTCCTTTTGCCAAGTTGGGGATGTATTAGACTAGTTACTTTGTCTTCAACATGAAATCTTGAAAATGCTTGTTCCAGGATTTCCAACTTAGTCTATCCTAGCAAGTGTATGACTTTCTGAAGGCTGAAAAGGAGCAGAAAATCAGATTGCATTCCATGAAAGAAAAATAATAATAATTTTAAAAGCCCTAACATATTTCAATGACAATAAATTGTTCAAGAGGGGCAAGAGTTGGATTGGGCTGTTACTAGGAGGTGTTTTCTACCTACTTGAGAAAACCCATTAGGTGTGTTTAAAAAAAAATCTTCAAAACTCGCTGCCCAGATATGGGTAGAAATCATCTTTGGAGGGACTATTGAAGGATTTTACCTCCCAAATTCTTCAAAGTCAAGCAGAAATGGGACTTGAAGAACGATTTCTAGGCACTCATATTTACAAATGTTTCATACACAATAACATTTGCGGTGTGCAGTGACAAAAGAGGAGTGTTGCGTTTCTTGGAGAGAAGTTTAGGATCAGGGTCACACTGAAGCTGGCATGTGACAGCTTGTCAGGGAAGAGGAATTTCTGTGCCTTGCTGCTCTGATGTGTATTTTGGCTATTGATTGTTGAATGTTATGATTACCAGCAGATAAGCAACTAGAGCATCTTTGTACCCTTAGCACAGAAGATTATTTAATCCCAATTCTTGCTAGAAATCCTGCAGCTGAATATCCTGGATCTTTCAGCTCTGAGTGTGTTGAATGAAAAAATAAATGAAAAATGACAGAAAAGAAAAATGTTTTCAGGCATTATGCAAACAAATTATGGCCATACCAAATATTCTCTTTTAGGTGCCTACCCAAGGCTGTCTCTCAGCTTTAAACTTAAGAGAAACATTGGTTACTTCATTCTGCAGACCTACATGCCTTCTATTCTGATCACTATCCTGTCCTGGGTTTCCTTCTGGATTAATTATGATGCTTCAGCTGCAAGAGTTGCTTTAGGTAGGCATTTTTACACATCTCATGCAGTGTGCATTAGCTGAATGGTTTTTCTATCTTCTGGCTGAGTGGATAGTGCATGATTTGAAAATAAAAAATATATGTGTTAGACCTTTTTATGTCTGGCTTGTTAAGCTTTGTATTATTTGAATCAGCATTTAAAGCATCAGAATTTAAATAAAAATTAAAATGATTTCATGTCTGAATCAGCTAACTTTATAATCATTGTAATCAAAATTAGCCTAATTGTCTCAACATATTCTGTTGTTCTTTTGCTGCTTGTTTTTCTCCAAAAAAGAATGCACTTCGTTTGCTTTTGCCCATGGCAGTCTGGAACACACGTTCAGCATTGTGTTATGGATTATAAATTGCTTTTCCTTTCAGGAATTAAGGTTTTACTAGGTTTGCATAGCTCACTTGTGCTTGCATTGAGGGAGGAGGCTGTGCCTCAAATCCAGTTCCTGGCTCCTCACTTCAAGGCAGACATTGAGGGGCTGGGATGTGTCCAGAGAAGGGCAGCAGAGCTGGGGAAGGGTCTGGAGCACAGGACTGATGAGGAGCAGCTGAGGGAGCCCGGGGAGCTCAGCCTGGAGCAAAGGAGGCTCATGGGGAGCCTTCTTGCCCCCTAAAACTCCCTGGGAGGAGGGTGCAGCCAGCTGGGGGTTGGCCTCTTCTGCCAAGTGAAAGAACAAGAGGGAATGGCCTCGAGTTATCCCAGGGGAGGTTTAGATTAGATCCTAGGAGAAATTTCTTCACCAAAAAGGTTTCTAGCATTGGCAGAGGCTGTTCTGGGAAGTGGTGGAGTTACCATCCATGAAGGGATTTAAAAGATTTGAAGCTTTGGTGCCTGGGGACATGGCTTAGTGGTGGATGTGGCAGTGCTCAGTTAAAAGTTGCCTTCAATGAACTTAGAAGTCTTTTCCAAACTAAATTATTATAAGAGTCTGATTATTTTTTTCCTTGCTGTTACTTTATGTTCCAAAAGCAAAACTGTTTCCCTAATTAATCTCTAGAATATTTGTATATCTCATCACTAGTCCTGTGTGTATCTGTTTATTCTGTGCCCCTCATCATAAGGAGCATGTTCCAAAAATAAGTATATCTGTTGCCAAATTTTGTCAAAATCAGACTGATTCCCGCCAGCACAGCTCTTGTATAGCTAAAATAAGTAAAATTCCATAAAAGATGCCATTGAAAATTTGACATTTTAATGTTATAGAATAAATCTGAGTTTTACCAGACCTTTCTGTGCCACATTTTGCCTTAAGAATTTCAGACTGAAAATGCTGGAGGAAAGTGACTGTAGCCTGTAATTTTCAACTGAGATTCATTACAGAAGGTTGCAGTTTATCTGGTTAAAAATATACTTATAGAATCCAACTACTGTTTGCTTGACTGAGCTCAATTTATTACAGGTGTAATGTTTTTGATGCCATGCAAAAATCCAAGTCCAAGATAAGGACTGAATAAGATGTTCCTGAAAAAATTCAAACACAAAAAGGAAACCTACAGAGGGTGGTTGCAAGGTCAGGTAGCCTGTGAGAAACACACAAAAAAAATCTGAGCAGCCAGGGTTCAGGTTAGGTAAGCTAAAGCCCTAAGACAGAGCTAAATCTGTCCAGGGACATCACAGGCCACAAGAAAAGCTTCTATATAGGTACCTCAGTGCTAAAAGATGATGAGGGAATATGGGAGTCCTCTCTAAAAGGAAACAGGAGGCCTGGATGGCCAGGATCTGGAGAAGACTGAGATATTGAACTCCTTTTTAATGCCTTGCTCTCATGGACATGTGCTCCAGACACATTACCCAAAGGCTGGAACTGGGTGAAAGAAGAACCACCTGCCTAAGGGATCTTGGTGGAGACCATCTAAGGAACATGGGGGTCCTAAGCACAAAGTCTGTGGGGCCTGATGGGACGCATCCACAGGGCCTGAGGGAACTGGAAAATGAATTGGCTAAAACTCTATCCATCATATTGAGAAGCCATGGCAGTCTGGTGAAGTTTCACTGACTGGAAAAGTGGAAGCAAAGCCCACTTTTTAAGAGGGGGAAAAAAGAAGACTTGGGGATCTACAGAACTGTCAGTCTTATGTTGATGGCTGTCGTGGTCATAGAGCAGATCCTGCTGGAAGGTATTCTAAGGCACGTGGAAACCAAGGAGGTGATGGATGACAGCCAACCTGGCTTCAACAAGGGCAAGTTGTGCCTGACACAGTCTGTGGCCATCTGCAGCAGGGTCCCAGCACTGGTGGGATGAGGGAAGAGCAACTGATGTTATCTACCTGGACTTGTGCAAAGCGTCTGACACTGTTATGTATGAGACCCTAATTTCTAAACTGAAGAGTCATGGATTTTTTGGAAGGACCACTCAGTGGATAAGGAATTGTCTGGATGGTTGCACTTAAATAGTTGCACTCAACAGTTTGATGTCCAAGTGAAGACCAGTGAAAAGTGTCCTCAGGGATCTGTGTTGGGATTGTGCTGCTTAACATGTTGGTCAGCAGCGTGGACAATGGGATTGAGGGTATCCTTGGCAAGTTCCTGAATTGTGTGGTGCTGTCCACATGCTGGAGGGAAGAAATGCCATCCAGAGGGGCCTTAAGAAATGTCACAAAGATAATTGGGTGACTGGAGCACCGCTCTCTGTGAAGACAGGGAGTGGGAATTGTTCAGCCTGGAGCAGAGAAGGCTCCAGGGAGACCTTAAAGCACTTTTGCTTGCCTAAAAAGTGCTCAGAGAGAGCTGGAGAGGGACTTGGGACAAAGGGAAGTGCCTTTAAACTGGCAGCTGAGGACTGAGGATTTAGATTAGATCTTGGAAAGAAATTCTTTTCTGTGAGTGTAGTGAGACAGTGGATTATGTTGCCTGGAGTTGGGGCATCCCTGTCCCTGGAAACATTCAAGGCCAGAGTGGATGGGGTTATGAGCAACCTGGTCTAGTGGAAGGTTCCCTGCCCTGGTACTAGATGGTTTTGAAGAGCCCTTCCAACCCAAACCTTTCTAGGATTCTGTTAATATGGACAAAGGTTAGAGATATCTTTTGTCCACCAGGGGACAAAAAAGTATTTTTCTACTGCAGCATTTGAATAGTATAAATTATTATTATAGAAAATAAATTTAAATTTTTTCAATCACTAGACTTCTCAATTCTATTTTCCAGGAATCACAACCGTGCTCACAATGACAACAATTAACACCCATCTTCGAGAGACTCTTCCCAAAATTCCATATGTGAAAGCCATTGATATGTACCTTATGGGATGTTTTGTCTTCGTTTTCATGGCTCTGCTGGAGTATGCATTGGTCAACTACATCTTCTTTGGCAGGGGACCTCAGCGTCAAAAGAAAGCAGCAGAAAAAGCTGCCAGTGCCAACAATGAGAAGTTAAGAATGGATGTCAATAAGGTAAACTGTAATGGGGATAAATTTTTAGCATTTTCCCAAGAAGACAGGCTCTCACTTCTGTCAGGCAGTGCTTTAAAATGTAATTTCTTGTAGAAAATGAGTGGAGAGGAATTATGATGTCTTAGTTCTGCAGAGCAATGTACTTAGCCACCTCAGCACTGAATGCTGCCCTCCAGCCTGGAAAACTGAATGACTTGTTTCTAAAGCATGCAGTCAGTGAAGTTTTACTGAGAGATGTTTTCTTAGTCAGAATGTAGACTTGAATATGTACAACCTGTTTCCAAAGGAATAAATCCAAAATGATGGCTGTTCATTCTAGTAAGAGCTGTATGGAACATTGGAACTAAAATCTAAATTTAACCTGCTTTCATAAATCTTTCAGATGAGCTGGATAAGAAATACTTGCCACAGAAGTGTTTAAAGTTTGAGAAGTTTGCATATTTTCAATGTCTAATGGGCCAGGATACTATTGACTAAATGAGGAGCTTCTCAGAAATAAACTATCAATGTGCTGTGTACTTAATTTTGAATTTAAAGTGGCCCCCTAGGGATGGAGAATTGAGACAGAAAAGGTATTTGCCAAGATACACACTTCTGGGAAAAGTATCCATTATGCTTAATGAAAATGGGGCACTTATCATAAAGCACTTGTAATTTATCACTTTGACCATTTTGGGATGAATTTCACACAGTGGCAAATCTCTGCTGAATGCAAAAATGTTCTCAGTCTAAAATGTATAAACTTTCACACACATGCAAAATTGGGAAGTTAAATAAGGTTGAATTATCTTTGGGGGTTTGGGGGTTTTTTGAGGGGGGTGAGAGGGTTGTGGGATTTCTTTTGGCAGGGGAAGCTCTTAGAGTTGTAATTCATCATGACCATCCAAGGAGAAAAAAAATCAAAGTCAGAATCTAAAAAAAAAGAAATCTGTTTTAGAAAAAAAAAACAAGGGATTATTTGTCAATTGGAAACTTAAGTTTCATACAGCTCTAATAGTGAAATTTCTAATGTTTGTTCAGGACTTCTGCACAGATAGTGGGTCTGCAGACAGAAGAACTTTTTATTCCAAAAATCCACCACATATTGATAGCACAAAATAGTTTTATAGATTATAGTTTTTTAAGAAGGAGAGTTATATCACCATGGTTCATAGCTCATCCATTATTTTTTTTTTCGATTGGAGAGAAACATATTTTAATGAATGAAGGCATACTTATAATGATGAGTTTCATTTTGATGTTATGTTATCATATATCATCTTTTGGCATTATAAAGTTCATGAAGACTCTGTAACATGTTTTTATCTCTATTGGTGATTTTTCAGCAATTAAAAAAAATCTGTGAGTTTTTATTTAAACTGTTAGGGTTTTGGGTTTTCTTTTTTTAAATTAAATTTCACTTTAAAAGTGCTATATACTACCCTGTAAGTTATTTTGCAAGACTAGACTTGCATTTACCTGAAGTCTTTCCTCCAACATCAATGGAAATTTAAGATCCAGAAATGTCAGAGTGCCGCCAATAGCTGAGGTATATTTTTGTACACTTTGCTTCACTTGTGACGTTTTCAACATTCTTGTTCATACAATAGACCTTTCAGCTGTGTAACAGAATAGCCAAAGCCCAGTGGCAAATTGCTGATCATGAAGCAGAATTTGAAAGCACTAACTGGTGTGCTAATCCAATTCCCTGGGTGGAGTGAATTAATTTCAATAACTGTTGCAGAACTTTACCAGCTTACAGGATTGACACATGGTATACTGTGGAACACAAGGAACAATTTTACATGATTTGTATATTTTTCATTGTGAGCCTTTCAGTTAATGTTCTAGGCCAGCATGGTTAACAGTCTATGGCAGTTCTGCTCTGGTATCCAGATCCACTCTGATCTGCTAATCAGGTTTGCAGTCCTCCAAGCAATAGACAGGGAATCAAATAGGAGAGGATCAGAGAACTTGTCCTACTGCACAGACTGCTCTAGGGAGAAGGAAAGGAGCTGACAGCTGTTCTTGTTGTTTGACCAGCAGCGAGAAAACACATTAATATTTAATAGACCTGAATATTTTATCTATTAAAAGGAGACAAATATTATGTAATTATTTTCACTTATAAGAATCAAAAAGGGGTCTGAACTGCTGAAATTTTTTCAGAAACAGTTTTTCATAAAAATCAACATATTTTAGAAACACTCCACCTTTAATAGGTTCCAACAGTGAAGGACTGATTTTACAAGGTATGAGTGTTCTTTTGTGATATTACAAGATTCCTGTTGAATCACTATGTGCAATATTATGAATTCGTAGGAATCAGATACTATGCAAGAGAAGATTGATGCCATGAGGAATAAACCTCAAAATATAAGGATGAAAACTTCTACACAAAATTTCTGTTGCATTGACACTGTAAAAGAGGTGGATAAATAGTTGTTGGAACTGCTGTTTGTAGCACAGTATCTTTGCTTACACTTTATAGACCAGCAAATCTGTAACGGTTTTCTTGCAATTCCAACACTCTTATTTAGTAACAATCTCATAAAACTTTCAATCAACAGAAGGTGGTGAGAAGAGAAGTGATGACCAGTCCTCTCATCCACAACTCTGCTTGCAAAATCAAAGGAGAAGTTAATTCATGCTCCCTTTATGCTGTTGAATTCTCTTCCATGGATAGATCCAGCGTGGACACAGGCACTGGAAATCTCTCTATTTTTGCTTGGTGTTATTGAGAAGATATTAGGGAAGTTTTTTTTTCCATGGCGGTGGTATCTGCTGAAATCAATGCAATCTCTTGGAGATTTGGTGACTCAGGTGTCCTGTTTTTTCCATTTGAGTGAACTCCATCAGGCTGGCTGCAGAGCTTCTCCAGGGCTATTCCAGATGAAACTGTGGCCAAATCTTTCTTTAAATTTCACATCATATTCTTATCATATGCAAAATCTGGTTGTTTGGGGTTTCTTCTGTCTTTTTTTTCTTTAAATCATGGAATAGTTTGAGTCAGAAGGGACCTTTAAAGGTCACCTACTTCAACCTCATTTTAATGAGCAGGCCCATCTTCAGCTAGATCAGGTTGCTCAGGGCATCATCCAATGTGACCTTGGATCCCTGTTTCCAGGGATGGGGCACCCACCGCCTCTCTGGGCAACCCCTCCCACTGTTTCATCACTCTCATTTTAAAAAAGTTCTTTCGTATGTCTAGTCTGAATCGTCACAGGAGATCTACTCCATTTTCAAAGATTGTTGATCCTGTTTGGGGTAATGGAAAGGTAGAGAAGGAATTGGGCCTCTATCTTGATTTGCTTCTTGGACACTGAAACCTGAGTAATAAAATCATGTAGAAATTTAAAAAACATAAAACTAAAGGCAGATTCAGACTCAGTTACCAGCAGATACATTGCCACAGATGTATTAAATCATATAGGACTTGGTTGATTTTCTTTGCAGTGCGTTCAGATAAAAATGGCCATTAGTATCATCATTTCACTCTTGAAACTTCTCAAGCTGCATTTAGCAGTTTGTTCCTTTAGTCTAACTCATCATCTTTTGCCTTGTCAAGACTAGTTGTTCTTTCTGTAAACAATCATATTGCTGCTTGTAGGTAAATCACTGGCTTTCTTCTTACTCTAGATATCCTTCATTTATTTGAGATAGCAATCACATAATTTCCTCACTTTTCTTTTCGAGTTTTCATCTTATGTCTTGAAATGCCTTTCTTGCCTTGGTGGTCTCAAGTTTCTTAGTTTCTTTTGTTCTGATTGGCATAGTACTGCAAGTGTGCATAAGGATAGGTACACTGGGAGTGTTCTATGTCTGCTTGAGGACCTAGCATATCATAAAGTATGGTATATATACTCTAAGCCATTGATATGTCTTTTTATTCTATGAGCTTTTGCATTTAAAAATGTTGATGGTCATCAGTGTGCTTTTAGTTCTTTGCGTTTCATGAATCCTCATGCTAATATTGTCTGTGCTTCTTCAAGATGATTAAGATGCATTAAAATACAGGGCCAAATTCCAGCCTCTGACTTCCCAATATCATGCACCTGTCTTCCTGCGAGTAATTGTCCATGCATTTGGGACATGTTATGCCTTCCACTTTAAGATAATGTACCAAAGGCTTTACTAAAATCCAAAAATCATATCTCCTCATACAAATGATCTAGAAAGATTTGGTCTAGAAGCCTCTATGAACCTGTTTTTCTTTTCATTGTAACTTTTTTTTCTTGTTTCCTTTTGGGAAAGAAGGGGGCTAGGGGAGGGAAACAAGCTACTTTCATAAAACTCTTTAGATTTTTCTCCCTGTGAAGTTTGGCTTTGTCTCCAAGAAGATGATTCACCTAACCACAATTCCAATGTAGAGCCTGGTACAGCTGCAAATGGTTTCTTAGGCAGACCCCCCAGCCATTTTAAAGTTTCATTTCTGTTATGAGAGCTCAGATAATGAGTTTCTTGCTGCTCTTTCAGAGCTGATTTATTCGCCTTAAATTTTTTCCAGAATCTAGGAGCCAAGTTATTATTGGTTAATTTTTAAATTTATTGTTAATTTGTTGTTTCTAATAATTTTACCTTGGATGTTTCCTCTTGGAACTCTGATTTAGATGGGCTTGCTGATGCTGACCATTGTGATGAGTCTGATATATCTTCTAGACATTTGCTGTCTGATCACCTGCCAAGTTCTATATTTTCTATGTTTTCCTGTGTTACTAAATTTCCGGTCAGCCAGCTGCATAAGCTGCTGATTTGTCTATTGGATTCTACTGTTGTTTTTTCTACAGTTGCTCATCTGACTCATTTTATCCAAACTACTATGTACATTAATTGACTACTCTTGAGACATAAATAGGGTGAAAATGCTTTTCAATATCAATTAAATCTATATTTGTTACTCTGGATAGATCAGAAAAACCTCTGCTAGAGTGGTAAACCCAGGGCTCTCACTTTAAAGACCATGGTAAATGAAAGACTCACTCTTTTCCTCTGTAAAGAAGTGCTTCTTGCCACCTGTATGTTTGACAAGAGGTGATTCCCATGGAAAAGCAGCTCTGCGCCATCCTCTTCCACAGCACCAGAGGCAGCAGAGATGATCCTCGCTGTGAGTATTGGGAGCACTTCCTACAGGAACACTCTCATTAAAGGAAGAGCTTCAGATCTGTCTCTTTAAGGGGGTCCTGGTCAGTCTTTTCTTGAGCATCACAATTGTTGCCTCACCAGGACATTAGCTACAAACAGGATATGATAATTCCTTTTTTCAACTCAGATATCAAACCTTACAGAGGCATTACCACATAATGATTCAGTGCACCTTTCTTCCATTTCTAGTCCTTCTAATTCTTACCTGTATGTCACTCAGGTTTAAGTTATTTCTAAATTATTTCATTATTTTCTAAAATATTTCTAAAATATTTCATTATTTTTTTCTTTATAGTTAAATCATCTATGTTTATAAGAGTTAGCAAATTAACATTCCTTATATAGAATTTCTTAGCTATGTTCTTTAAAATAATTTGATTTGCCACTTCGCAGAAGCAGCGTTATGTTTTGCATAATGTAAAATACATGTAAATACATCACTAAATGTGGTTTTAGATTGGATGCAGTTGCAGTAATGATTAAAGTCTACATGCTTCCAACTTAGCTCAAAGCACAGAGAATGCTCCAATGCACAGGCAATATACCTGAAGTACATGATGACATAAGTCAAATAAATAAAACTACCTTTAATTTTGCAATCATACTCTGTTATTGTGAGCAGTAACACAGCAATTTCCCTCTGGGAAAGAGGGGGGAAATGTCAGTGTATTATGCAATGCTTTGTAAAACTGTTTATGCAGATTTATTCAGTCATTTTCTGTAAATAAATGTGAAGTGACATTGCTAACCTCTGCATGTTTAGATAAGGTTCCTTTTTAAATATACTGAGTGTATTTTTAAAACAATGAGTAATTCTTTACTCAGACCTCTTTCTATTACATAAGGTAATAGAAAGTCAGCACACCTGAAAGGGACAGCACATTGCTGCTCGCAGTGCAGATCATGAACAAGGGAAGCTGTCAGACTAATGGCATTTTTCCATCCAAAATTTGGGTACCAGGAACATGGAATGTCAATATGACAATGAGTTTAAATACATCTTAATAGATTTGAATACAATAGAAGTGTTCTCAAGAAATTAATGAAGGGCTTAGGAAGGTAAGAGGGTTTAAACAAATAGAGGTATCTTTGCAATTCATTGCCCTCCTGGCCCACTGTTGTTATATCTGGATTAGCACGGGGCTGCTACAAGAGGTGAGATGGCAGGCCAATGACAAACAGAAACTTAACCTGCCCTCAGAAACATTTGGGAACTTTCTTCCCCTTCAAGTTGTCTCAGCTGCCATTTTTTTCCCTACAGCTTTTTGACTAAGGAAAGGAGTCTGACAAGTTAAGTAGTTTTTCTCAGATCTTTCACTCTAAGGGAACTCCATTGCATTATCAGAGCTTTGAGAGAAATAAGAGCATGTAATCACCTGTTTCACAAGTGATTGCACCTAATTATTTCAACTACTCAACTGGTAGGCTAAGGATGGACTGGCAGTTTGTAATCTAGCAAGAAAATGGGACTCCCACAGCATCCTCCTTCTCCAGATGCCCACTTTCAGATTCACTGTCTAATGTATGGGGGCTCTTGGACCAGGGAGACTGAGAACTTTCTAGACCATTGTGCCAGAAATGCCCTCTGTTACAGCAGCACACTTGGAAATGGCACAGTCAGTTCAGGTGCTGGTGTCCTACCTGACATTTCCTATGGCAGCTTCCAAACTTCTTTTCACCACTTTACTAGAGAATAACTGGAAGAGCCTTGTATTTTTTTTTAATCTGTCATATCCATAGATGTCTCTAGAAAAGAGAATTAGATGGAGGAGTGTGTTAAGCTGAGCCAAAGGGAATGCTCTGATCTGTACCTGTGGCTTTTTGCAGCTTGTGATGGCTTTCAGTGCACTGCAAACAGACAAGGTCGCTCTCTTCAATTTTCAGGCTGTGGTGTGAAGATGCATTAGCAGGGCTGTAGGCCGGAGATAATAGACCTTGCCCCAAAGCAATGCTCCAAAACAATTAGGCTTGGCTAATGCCTTTATTTCCCCACTGATTTACTGCTGGCTTGCCACTGGCCTTTTCAGTTCACAGCAATATTTGTTCATTTCTGTCTGAAGAAATCATATAATGCATCTTCAGGGAGAAGAAACTATTGCAAAGGTACCTAAAACCAGTCAGTACCTATTTCATAGAATGTCACTTTATAGCTTATGGACTAGAGGTACTTCTAGTATAAAACATGAGTAAGCAGAAATAACATGTAAGCATATATAAAATTACAAGATGTAAAAGCTTTTGGTAAAAAGAGGATTTTTAAACTGGTTATATGCACAGACTTGGTTAATAAACTGAACAGGATATTCAAACACTAAGGCAACAGGAAGCTCTTAAAATTTCGGTCTGAAATCCTTACTGCTCTGTATTGCTGGAGCTAGTGCTGCCACTGTACAGATGTCAGCGAAGGAATTTATCTCCTTTCTTTCTCTCCAAGGAGAATTTTCCTCTTGTTTGCAGTACAGGTAGAGCTGCATGAGGACTGATTATTGATCCAGGATCAGAAGGTATTCCTTCCACAGCAGCTTATTGCAGGACATGTAACGAAGTAGGCATGGATTATAAAAGCTTAGCCTTTCTCCACAATTTCCATCCATGCATTCTCAGGGAACAACTTGCATATGAAACAGTCAGCAATGCACAGGGTGTCTGGCCAGCCTCTTCATGTTTTATCAAACCAGAGCTTGGATAGGAGTGAAGTTTGAGGAGGTTCCCGTTTTAGCTCACAGCACTTTGCAGAAGCAGTCAGAAGGTGATTTTCCACGATCTGTGCTGGTATTCCGCATGACATCTGAATAAAGGTCAAGTCAACTGCGTGAGGCTTTTTTCCCCCAGTTGCACTCCTTTGAATGCCATATTTAATTAATGTAAGACCAGTGCCTGTACACTTGTTTAAAGCACATTCTCCCCTTTGCTTTTGTACTGCATCTACAGCCTGCAACTCTGAGCAGAACACAAGTTTTAGTTCATAAAAGAATCCCTTAGTACAGTTTAGGTCATTAGATCAAGATGTGAAGAAATAAGACACGAATAAAGACAAATTATGTACAGTGAAGTAGAAGAAATGTATGTAGCTGCAGTCCAGAAGGTGTGTCTGGCTAGGGAAATTTGGTGAATTGATTTCCTGAAACATATCAGCTCTAAAGAGTTTGTCAAGGCTCACTTCAGCAGCCAGGAGCTGGCAAATTTCTATCCAAAACATAAGATGTGGCAGTTGCAAGTAGTAGTATGTGCCAGAGAAGGTAACCTACTTGTGCTCATGAATTCTGAGATTGCTGGATTATGTACACTTGGATGTCACTAAGTGGTAAAAGTATTATTAGAATGTTGTTACAGTCACTGTTTGTCAGTCTCTTTATTTCCATGAGAATACATTCTAAAGACTCCATCCATTTAGAGGCATTTAGAGGCATCCATTTAAACACACAGAAATGGAATACTTACTTTTTTATTTTTTAAAGCATCTTAGGGTTTGTGTTGCTTACACATCTGTTAAATTTAGTGAGACAGTCAAGCTGGCCTATGAAAACCTACGTTTCTTGGTAAATTCACTTAGTTACAAATTCTTATGGGTTCCACTGCTTTCCCAGAATTCTGCATATGGAGAAAGATAGACACCAGGAGTTAGTTTCTTGTAACTTAGGAAAGCATTAGGTAAGTAGATTGCTAGAATTTTGCCTAAACCCAGATATATGTAGTAGAGAAAATATATGTCTATATGTGAATATATCTTTTTTACTCCTTAGATACTATTTTTCATACTTCTTCAATGATAATAGGTTGTACTACAACATGGTTTCTATGTCCTTTTTCATTCTCATGTTTCCCTTCTTCTTTTAAGAAGTGTTAGAGACTTGAATATAGTTTTCTTCCCCATATTAAAAATTGTCAAGGCTTCTCCCTAAACTTAGTGCATCTTACAGCAGTGTGCAAAAAGCTCTCCATACCTGTCCTTGCTCATGTTCTCAAAACCAGCTCCACGTTCTGGTAATGTGATTGTCAGAAACCTAACACTTGTGACCTGAAGGCTGCAATAGTAAAGGTCACAGAGCCTAAATCAATATGATTTTTTTCATGTAATGGGTTTTTTTTCACCACTTTTGATTAATGCACTTTATAATTATTCAAAATATAATATGTTTACCTAACTAAACTCAAGTTTGACTGGCACAAAATGATACGACACCATGAAGAAAACTATATTATAGTTTTTATTTTCCCTAGAATTAATGCATACACAAAAACAATTAAAGTATAATACAATTTTTAAAATTATTCATAATATTGGTAAATATTTTGCATATACAGAAACTTACTCAGAAACAGCTTTTCAATTACTAACCATACCTTGGCAAGAAAGTTTCTTCATTCTTGTTGCTCATTTTGAAATGAGTGACAAAACATTAGATTCTCCCAAAAAAAACACTGTATTGGTGTACAAGTAAATCGTGAAGGAACATTTTAATTTAGTCAGCTTTGGGGTTTTTTTCCATAATTTTAAAGCAGAAGAATTTTCATTTTAATATTGTCAGGACTAGTGTTCTGAGCCTTGCAGAATCTGTAGCTGTGGAACTGTCTCCATTTCAGGCTTCTAAATCAGCAATAAACTGATCATATGAGATACTTTTCTGGATCTTTTTTAATTTGGACATTCGTTAGAAATGTTAGAAATTTGTTTTTCTTTTTTTTTTGTCACAAAATCTTCCCAGTGATTTTTCTATAGAAAGATTTCAGGAATTTTCTTTTAGTTTTGTTGTCGTCGTTGAATTAGTTGCAGTTTCTCTCCAGAGTTTTATCCTTGGACCTCTTGCTGTCTCTGAACATGTTTGTCTTTGGCCTGGGCCCAAGAATTATGTGTTCCCCAAAACCGCAAGCCTGAATCTGTTGACAAGGGAGTATATCACGGTCAGATGGATGAAACTGGTAGACTGCCATTCAGCCCACCCACTCCCATGACAAGGATGTGCTGTGTAGCTCTTTGCACATTATATTTGGCTTCAAACAAGAAAAACATCTTTAGTATATTTTACAGACGCTGTTCTAGAGGAGCAACTTAACAACCTTATTTTTGCCATCTAGTTCATATTTCAAAACCATAACTATATCCAAATTATACCCTAGAAATTTTGCCAGTTGTTGGGAGAATCGTGTGTTTGATGCATTTTTTATCTTTCATGACACTTTCTTATATAACCAATTTTGCTCTGTTTCTCTAGTAGATTTCTGGTGCTAGATATGTCTGCTAAATTGTATTTTGTAAGACACCATAATGGGAGACTTATGGTTGCCATGAAGGCTTGATTAAAATTTTATTTTATTAGTCACAGATGGAAGTGAGCAGCTTAAGATGCAGGTTCTTGCTGATGTGTTCTTCATTTATATTATCTTCAAGAAAATTAATTGTATACTTGTAAATGGGATGATATTTTAAAAAAGAAATAACAAATAACTTAATCAGAGTAGTATTACTAAGAATCCAGACTAACACCTTGTTTTTTGTGAAACAGTAGGATTTTAGCTGTTGTTAATTGCTACCCCAGAAATCTTCTGTTCTAGATCACCTTCCATGCTTCTTCCTAAATGTCTCAGTAGTAAAAAAATTGTTGCTGAAAATTGTATTTGAGATGACATTGATACAAACTTCAAGCTTATTGGATTCTGGGCAGAGGTTTGAACAAGTTCGTATGGTATGGGTTTTATTCAAATGTCATCAAAGCAAAGATGCTTTAGCCTCTCACATTTTATCTGGGCACTCATTCTTCAGTGCCTTAAATACAGAATCCCATGTTTAAGTAATGCATACTAACAGGAAGTTATATTTCCAACCATTTCTCTAGAATCCTGCAATGCTTGCAACTAAATTATTGATGCATTACTAAAGATAATGATCAAGAAGTTACATATATCAGAAGGTTAAAATGAATGTCTAGAAATTGATTTACAATTAGAGTAATGTTAAAGTTCCATGTTCAGATCTTGTATTTTTTCCTCACCCCCCTTTTCTTTTTGACTCCTACAGGTTTCTTGCAGGGACAGGGTGTGCTTAGATTTTTAATCTTTGAAAGGTCAAGAACCTGAAGAAAATCCTTCTGTAGTTTGCAGAGTTTCTCTGAATTTTCTGATCTGAAACCATGTGATGCCACCTGAAACTATAAGGCTGCCCCATTACTGTCCTCTAACTGCACTCTTTACAGCCTGACCCAAATTTTAGGTTTACAACAACGCATGCTAGCCTGGTTTCATTTACAGTAACTGCAATACTGGCAGTAAACTGAGTTTTGGACAGACAATGGAAATGCAGTGTTTCTTGCATTGTTCAAGACATTGTTTCACATATGGATATTTTGAAATATTGGGCATTTGTGTCTTATAAATCTCTATAGCTTTATCTCAGCAGACTGGTTTATCATGTCAAAAATACCACTATAGCTTTAGGCAGGTGCCCTTTGAAAATCATTAATTGTTTTTTCATCCAGAGTGAACCCAGCAGCAGCTTACACAGAGCTCTCTCTGTCCCACAGAGTCCCCCTGTGTAGTCAGGGCCATCCCCAGAGCTCAGTGGTTCCCATTCCATAAGTCAAACCTTGCTGATGAGGTGGAAGATCCCTATTACAGGTAAAGTGCACATCATAATTTCATCTGATCTTGCTAGAGCCCCTGTGACTAGTCAGGAGTGGAATGTTACTGGTTTTCCAAGCAAACCTCATCTTTTAAGAGGTGGGAAACTGTGCTATAGGTAGTAAGGTTTTCATCTACAACAAATTAAATTATATATCTAGACACGTCATGTAAGTCTTCATTGAGAAAGAGCTCTTTATTTCTGTCTTCATTTCTTAGGAATATCACTTCACAGGACATATAACTGCTAAATTTCAGGTTTTAATCTTTATAATAGACTGGGTACCAGTTTGGACTCCATGGTTTAGCTCACCAGATTTTGTTTAAATCTAATGGCATCTCTACTTAACAAAAAGTAAGTTTTCAGTTTGCAACTGTTTTGTTTCAAAGAGTTTTTCTATCAGGAATTCCATTCCTACTGTCTATTTTATACACAGTTTCTGAGTCACTCTACCATAAAATACAGTTCCTGCCTGTAGTTGAAGGTTACAAGTGAAAATGAACAGTGTATGAGAAAGGAGAAATGTCAATGTTGTACCTTTTGAATTCATCAGTATAAATATCTCTTGTACTATAAAGCTGTGTTTGGCGGAGCAGCAGACCATAATCACCAAGGAACTGATATACTGAAAGTTAATAATTTCAGAGGTCTGGTCATCCTTGGAGGATTCCTAATGAATGTGTGTGGGAGTTGTAATTTTCTTGTATTTAACAGTTGCTAATGTATTATTGTAAGAGGAATTCCTCAAGAAAGCCATCATTTTGGAGTTTCTAGGTATCAGGAGGAATATACAATGGTAACAATTCTATGCTTTCCTCTGTATTCCCTTTGTTTCAGACCATCAAAAAAGTCATGGCCACTCTCAAGGCTCCAGAGTCAGCTTTTCTTCCGTTTGACCTGGACCTACAAATGAATCATTTGCATCATCTATTTTGTCGTTCACATTTAAGATTGGTTTATAAAAACCCCAGTGTCTTGCATGGTTGCTTAGCTCTGGTCATTTCTCCTCCACTTCTGCCTTCACCTTTTATTTCCATAGTACTTGCTGCTGCTTTTTCTTCATCTTCATCCTCCCTTCCTTTCTTGTCCTGGGAATTTCTCCATTAAGTTTGAACTCTGCTGTTCACCATAAAGAGTCTAGTTCTATGGTTGAACAATCCTTCAGCACCAAGAGACCTTTTTAACCTTCCTCCACCTCCTTTTGAAACCACTTTTACACTTACTTTCCCCCCAGAATAATTTTAATAATTGTTTTCATATCATCATATCTTCCTTGGTCAAATGACCAGTTGGAAAAAATACATTTACATCACAACATTGTGTTACCTTGAGGAGCACAGCAAGGCAGTAATAGCACCTCTGAAGCCAGAATGTACCTATGCTAATTGTTGGCTTAGAGGTCCCTATATATTTTAATTACTTGTCCTGCTATTTTACTACAGTGCTTTAATTTTAAATGAAACATAATAGCTGCCTTATCTCTAAGGAAACTGGTCTTGATTTTATTAACTTACAGGACAGAAGAATAATTGGCACATATCATTGTCCAGAAATGTATTCAACAAAGGTATCTTTCATTGTTTTCTAATGTTTTTATCCTCAGAGACATAAAATTCAGGTCTTGACCAGTTATGGTCATGAAAGATCCCATGGCACTTTTTTATAGCGTGGTCATCTCAACCCCAAGCACCTGGCCAAATATCAATTTATGTAACTGTTCTGCCTACCCAACATTCCCCACCACCACTCACCCACCCCATAGTTTTAATTGGCTACAACATTTTCCATTTCCTCGACTAAAATAAAGTGTGTTGTTCTGCACTGTCAGTCACCACATTTCACCCCAGAGGTGATTGTGCTTCACTGGGAAGTGAAGTGGTTCTTCTTTCTAATGCTTGTAAAGCGCTTTGGGATCCTTTTGAATGGGTGGTGCTGTTTACAATAAATGTAGTTCACTGTCATTCTATCTCAGGCGTCACTTTGTTACAAAAGCATGTTTTAGTTAGAGCTGGGCGAATCTACTTGGTGGAAAAAACAGTCCCAGCTCTTTCTAATTTAACAGGGAACCTTTTGACAAAGGTTGAAGAGTTAGATTCCTTCCTTCCTTCCTTCCTTCCTTCCTTCCTTCCTTCCTTCCTTCCTTCCTTCCTTCCTTCCTTCCTTCCTTCCTTCCTTCCTTCCTTCCTTCCTTCCTTCCTTCCTTCCTTCCTTCCTTCCTTCCTCCCTTCCTCCCTTCCTCCCTTCCTCCCTTCCTCCCTTTCTCCCTTCCTTCCTCCCTCCCTCCCTCCCTCCCTCCCTCCCCTTCTTCCCCCCCCTTCCTTCCTTCCTTCCTTCCTTCCTTCCTTCCTTCCTTCCTTCCTTCCTTCCTTCCTTCCTTCCTTCCTTCCTTCCTTCCTTCCTTCCTTCCTTCCTTCCTTCCTTCCTTCCTTCCTTCCTTCCTTCCTTCCTTCCTCCCTTCCTCCCTCCCTTCCTTCCTCCCTCCCTCCCTCCCTCCCTCCCTCCCTCCCCTTCTTCCCCCCCATTGGAAATTCAAAATATCATGAGAAAATACATTTATTCTTATGGTCAGTTCATTATTCCAGATGCAGGAGGGTTAAATTAGTGCTCAAGAAACAGCTGAACTTTGTGGTGTTTTCCTGGGTGTTGTAACACTTGAAGGTTCGCCCATCTCTAATATTTACTGTGTTTTGCATTATTTCTTCTGAGAAAGTCTTGGAATATTGAAAAATGCTGTGCTTCAACTCTGATATGAGTGTGATATGTACAGAAGAAGACATTTTTCCCTAAAAGATAGTTTAGAATATTGCTTAATGTTTTTTTCTGCCCAGCATCACTAATCTTACTAACTGCTTCCAAGATTATAGACATCTGCAGCATTTTGCTGCATTAAAAAAAAAAGTTGACTGGAGTGATATCATGTTGCTAAAACATGTTTGTGTCTAACTCTAGCAGACTAATATAGCCTTTCTTGCATGTGTGCTGCATAGAATGTATGCAAATATGTAAAGAGCACTCAAATTTCTAATATCATTGCAGATCAAATGGATAAAATGCTTAAACTAGATTCATCCTAAGAAGATTTAAGATGTGAAAAAAAATTGTTGGCACTAAAATATTTTCAAAAATAGTATCCTAGAATGCACAACATTGAGGTGAAAATAACCCAGGCTCTGGGCTAAAGGGTAAACCCATACATTAGTGGATGTTATATCCAACTTCCCCTGATGTCACTGGAACTAAAACTTCTTTTCTTAAGGTTATATGAAAATATAGAAAATGTAGTTTCCAAATGACTTTGCACCCCTCATGTAGGAAAATTACCTCTTGTGATTTCACACATTTTGGGATCAATGAATGCCAAGTGCCTGTAATTAATTGTTTTATTTTTAGTCCCCTGAGAGTCTTATGATTGGTCTGAGATCTAATAACAAAAATGTGTCCCCTTTTGTTTTACCCCAAAAATCACAAAAGAATTTTCCAAATAAATACACTCATTAGAAAATAATGTTTGTAATCCATCTTGAGAAGTTCCATAGGTCTATTTGAAAGCTTTTGCAGATAGTTGCTTTTGTTGGAATTACAGGAATAGTAGGATACTACTATTACTTGTCTGATGCAGATGAGAACTGATGGCCTTCCTGGGTAGATGCAGTTCTCCCTGACTATGCTCAATATCATGCTACAGAGGTCTTAAAGGAATTTTTCTTGAGTTCCAGCTCAACTTTCACATCTTTCCAGTGCTTTTCAAGTAAAGATTGATTTCCCACACTACGAATTTCATAAATTTCATGTGGCTCTCATGAAGAGCTAACAGAAAAGAAAGATTTTGTCTGTTTCACATTGAGTCATGACATTTGATTTATAATTAAAATATAATGAAACTAGAGGGGTGCAAACTCACGCAGGTCGGGGGGAAAAGTGAGAGAGAGGGAAATCTGTCATCTCAGCAGCACTAGTTTTTGTCCATCACTTGAACAGATGTAATCACTCAAATGACAGTGTTTCAGTAGGTCCAAAGTACCTTTGTGATGTCTGACTTCTCAGTTCAGAACACTGGGCAGAGGGTGCTACTAAAAAGCAGCTGGTTTGAACCCAGTTTTTTCATCTTGCCATGGTAAATATTACATATGGGGTTTAATAATGGTAAATACAGTCTGCACTGGGCAGTGCAGGGTGGTATATGCTGCTGACAGCCAGCTTCTAAATATGACAGAAAATTCTTGTACCCTGTTATTGTTTGGAAATCCACAAAGGTCGCAGTTTTTGCACTTTGATTAATAATCATAGAATATATTCTGTACATGATAAATGAATAATGTGGCTGAGTTATTCTTGAAGGAACTTTGGGACAGTTTTTTCTCTAAATTGGCCAGGAGTATATCTGCACAACCATCACTAATTCAATGTAATTAATTAGCTTCTCATTAGATATTATTGTTTTTAAGAACTTTTAGTTAATTATAATCTGTTATCACACAATTCAAAATACATGCTTAGAGAAAGAGCTGAGAAGAACTAGAACTGCCCTAAATAACTTTTGTTTTCTATAAATGGATTCTTTTTAAAATCTACTTCCACACTCCAGATCTTCTCCAGATTGCCTAAGAGTGGAACTTAGTTCCTTATCTTTGAAATCCTCTTATCTAAGGGGTTTCTCTACAATATAGCTTTAATATTTTTTTTCACTGAATTGCCTTTGAAGAATGCATAGCAGCTAAATCTACCCATTGAAACAACTGTTCAATGTACATTTGATGTGATTACATTCTGCATATCTTTTCCCTTGCTTGAAATTGCAGATCTCTGCTATTAAAGCAGCATGCTATTACAGCATACCCTGTATGAAGCAATTTATTAGTACTGGGGCATGGAGTTTCCACATAGCTATAGTTAGACTAAGCCATTGCCTTTCCCCAAGTAACCAGCATTCCTGTTTGGAATATGGGGACCTAAAATGTGCATTCTCTTGTGCAGTGCTCTGTACCTCATTCTTAGAGGCAGAGAGACCTCGTGAATAATGGGAGTTTGTGTCAGAGCCAAAGCTTTCATTTGAAAGAAGAAAAACCAAAACAAAGCAGATCTTTTTCCATTTGATTTCCTTCCAAAACCCCTGAAAATTTCAATATTTGCCCCAGATCTCCTACTCAGTCCCAGAATGCCACTTTCAGGAGCTGAGTGTGTTCTCTGTTCCCAGGTATTGCTTGTGCTTGCTGAGCATCGGGTCCAGGAAAATACCATTTATTGCATTATACTATACTGGCCTTATTTCTCCTTGAGGTCACAAATAAATGATAATAAATATAATCACAGCTATGCTTAGAGTCTTTCAGGCTGACATCCAACCAATTAGTAATGCTAGATATGGCCCTTATCAGCATGGCTTCAGTTTGCAGCTGACTGGGCTTCCTTTCCCTCCTGCTTAATCTGCCGCCTCATTTTTTACAGATGGACCCACACGAAAACATCTTGTTGAGCACGCTGGAAATTAAAAACGAGATGGCTGCCTCGGAGGCTGTGATGGGGCTTGGGGACCCTAGGAGCACAATGCTGGCCTATGACACTTCGAGCATCCAGTACCGCAAGGCCGGCCTGCCCCGGCACAGCTTCGGCCGCAACGCCCTGGAGCGGCACGTGGCACAGAAGAAGAGCCGGCTACGGAGACGCGCGTCCCAGCTGAAAATCACCATCCCTGACTTGACTGATGTCAATGCCATAGATCGATGGTCTCGCATATTCTTCCCCGTCGTTTTTTCCTTCTTCAATATTGTCTATTGGCTTTACTATGTGAACTAAGAAACAAAGCCACGCAGGAAGAAAGAACTGGATTTTCTCTTCAAATCAGTTGTACAGCCAAAAGTGGGACTTGGAAAAATTCTATTCAGGACAAAAAGTTATTTTAAAACACCTTAGTTGCTGGCCCACTCTATGGTCTGTTTTTATAATGTTTTGGTTGTATCTGCTAAACCGTATATATGTTAAGTTGCAGTATGGACATATCCCCTTATCAAAATATAAGTGCATTTTGAGTGTAAAGGCAAATTGCGTTTTGAAAATCACTTCTGTCTCATTGTCCCTCACTCTTTTTTTTTTTTTTTTTTTCCCAATTGCCATTTGAGTTTACTGGTACAAATTATAGAGCAGCAATTGAGAAACAAGTTTTAATTTCAACAGCAGTACATGCCATTCTAGGAAAAGTGCATATCCGAGGCATGCATATACACTTAAAAGAGTGTATTAAGTTATCATGCTTATGAAACACATACACTTTATTTTTAAATGTCTAAACTTGAAAACAAGTAGTGCCTATCATCTTTCTAAGATGATGATGGTCAGAGGTTTCCCAACCATATTCAGGTATTTCCTTTTATTTATTGAAAGAACTGAACCTTTGACTGATAATATTGGGGTTGATTGTTTGCACAGAAGCTGAAGCAAGAAGCACTAGTTTGTTTGTATTTTAAAGAGAGAACATATGCTCAGTCACAGTGACTGTGTTTGGGATCAGTAGAGGAATGTAGGGACAGTATAAAAATGCATCAGCACTAAATGGGTAGATGCTGCTGGGTTGTGTTGAGGAAAGGGAATCTGTCCAAAGTGCCAAAATTGATTGCCCAAATAGTAATTCTGTAGGTGACTGAAGGAAGCCAGTGGTGCCCTGCCTTTTTCTAGGGCAGGGAGAGTGAGAGAGCAATCACAAAGTGCAGGGGCAAGGAGACAGGAGGCTACATATACATAAAGGGGTGGGTGTGTGGGTGTGGGGGTGTGTGTGTATATATATATATATATATATATATATGGCACAGGTGAATGTTGTCAGTTGTACACACCTTAGTCTGAAATAGTCGTGGAGTTGTATGATTTCTTCCAGGTTTTCATCTTTCCAGCATTATGCTTCCTGCTGTTGGTAAAAGGTTCTGTACCTCTTTCAGCAGTTGAGATCTGAGCATATATATTTCTGCACAGGAGGTACTGACAGGGTGTTTTGTCAGTCTGGATTAGGCAATAACATTTCATTTTTTGTTTTCCTTAATACACTGTTCTAAAGGAAAGAAATTCATAGCAATCACTTTAAGAGTTTAAGTACACACTTGAATGTTTCCTGCTTTAGGGTGATTTCCATTGAACAACTAGAAAACTTCAGTTTTCCTTTGGGAAACTTCTTGAATTAAAAAAATCTAGGGTTTTTTTTCATTCTGTTGAGCTGTATTTTTCAAAATAGTAAAATAGAATAGAAAAAAAAATAGACAAAAAACTTTGTCACTTATTCCACTGTGGAACTCTTTTTGTAATGAAAACAGCAGTCACAAGAGCTGTATAAAAAGTAAAAATTCTTGATAGCTTTTACTAGATCAGATCCCCAGTACTGTTTGATACAATCTTTCAAGAAGCAAAAGCCACATCTGTTGCATCCATACTACCTCTCATCCATGTACAAATTTTTGAAAGAAACTAGAGAGTAGAAGTCGTTTTTCAGGGTACTAAAAAAAATTCTTTAGAATATTTTTCATAAAATATATTTTTTAATTTTTTTGTTCTTCAAAAGAGTAATTTTCTTACAAGTTTCTGTGGTTTTATTTTTGGTTCCCTTCCTCACCCTCCCCCCCCCCCCCCCCCCCCCCCAAATTGACATTAAGTGACATTAATAGGAGGAGAATAGTTCTGGGAACTAATAGGCAAATATTCTGACTTTTTTTTTGAGCACTTCATGTGCTTATTTCTGGTTCAAATAAGAGAAGATGGTTTCAGAGCCTGGGATGGGATTTGCAATACAGCCTACCTGCCAGGAAGTTGTATTCATTCACACACTGCCTCCAGGCTCAGACTCTGAAATATGCAGAGACAGGTTTCCCTCACGTGATTAACTTTCCAAGTGAAAATTTTGCTCTTTGTTCACATACTTAATTTGTGACTGCATTCCATGCATAACGCAATAACCTTTGTAGATGCACTTGGGATTTCAGCTGCTAGGTATGAGTCATGTTGGATTTTTTTTCCCAATTTTAAGAAATGGAGCATATCAAAATTCAGTATTTCTCCTCAAAGTCTGTTCTTTGAAAATTATATTAATTATCCTAAATTAAAGCAGTCTTATGGTATTCTTCTGTACAAGCTTTTCTTTCATTTCAGAAATTGCTGACAGCTCCTTTTCTTGTTTCACAGAAGCAGAGTGTTGACTGCAGGGAGCTCACAGCCTTTCTGTGGTTGATACACATCAAATATAAAACCTTACAGGGAATATGTTGACTCTCTGCATTGGTAACTGCTTCAGCTATTACAAAAATCACAGAGATCGAATCCTGGAACTGCACATTCACTTTTCTGAAGCTACAGTACAAGCCATAATACTCTCTGATATTGCTATTCAGAGAGTGAAAGAAAATGTTTGGTTTCTGCTCAGGTGTCACTAGGAAAGATAAATTATCTGTGGGGAAGGAGCACTTTTGCTTTTACTATGTTCTTCTGGCTATCAATGTGATGTATAAAATTAGTGAAAGAGAAAGATTCTACCATTTTGTACTAAGGCTTAACACTGTGATATAAAAAGATGGGGGTGAGAAAGGCTGGGGAGGCACTATCAAGGACAAAGCATAACTCGAGCCCCAGGTAAGCACTTACTCCTGAGATACTTGAGTGAAAGTGGGAAATGATGCCAACAGTCATGAGATATGGGGTTTGCTATGTGTGCTACCCTCCAGGTAAACTAGAATAAATTTGCTTTTACTTTAGAATTGACCGAAAATAAATATTCTAGATATTTTTAATCGTGTTAATTGTTGTTGGTTTCAATAAACAAAATAGCAAAATTAATAATTTAGATAAAAACTTGTAATATAATTATAGTTGCACATTTTATTGTTCTATTAGACATAATAGCCAGCAATTAAGGTGTTTTTCATCTTTGCGAAATTCATGGGGGAATTATGACTATAACATGGCACAGTTTTAATGAAATCTTTGAGATCAATCTGTAAATATATACTGTACATGACTGCTAGCAAGTATGATACACATTTTCAGAACTGAAAATTCATGCAACATATTTCTGTGTTTGCATAAGGAATGTTATGTTTCTATCCTATCGCAGTTCAAGGACTGGGAAGAAAGACTCAAGCAATGACATTATGACATTTCTTTTCTCATTCCCAGGGGAGGAAAACAAGATTCCTAGATAACAGCATGTGGCAGAGTTCTTCAGAGAGTTCTTACATTCTAATAAAAAAAGACATAAAATCTGTAAGGCACAAAAGCACAATGCATAGAGAAAATGAGTGGTGGTCTTATACCTGGGGAAAATATCCTAATTATTTCAGAAAAACGTGCATTAAAATTGAACCTCAATTTATTTTCACTATAAATATTAGACTGTGTTCCAATCCTATAACACAGTGCTAAACATAAGTGAACAGATGTGAAACATTTTCCAACTGTATGTGCATATGGACATACCCCCAAATGTCTGTATGGACATATGTGTGTATATATACACGTGCTGAGTATATATATATCTATATATGCACACACATTCACATGTTGGTGTGTTAAAGGAATAAGCTAATAATAGTTTTGTTTCTATCATCAACCAGTGTATGAATATATTTTTGAGAAAAAAAAAAGAGTAATGTATTTAGAAAAAAACCAAACAACTAACTCTACAGGGTAACTGGGCATTTCTATATCAGCAGATCAATGCTTATGATTCGTATGGAGTATTGCACCGTTTGACATGATGATAGTACTGTACCTCCTTGCATCTGGAATTAGACTAGTCCTCACATTGCTTGCCTATTTCTTCTCTCTCTTTTTATAACAGCATTGTCCACTAGTAAGTTTTCAAAACCAACAAATTCCTTAGGGAATCAAGAAGAAAAAAAAAAAGGCAAAATAGTAACTATTTCTAGAAAATAATCTAGGGTGGGATGGCCAGGGTACAATACTATATCAGTAGTGATCAAAACATTTTGCTATGTGTACATAGAACATACGATGTGAGCAACCATAACTTAAGCTGAACGTGTGTAAATATTATCAGATTTCTTAAACATTTTTAACTTCTAATTTGTACTTTATGGTAAGGCAAAAAGCTAATTCTACTTATGGTTTAGGTTAATGTGTCCTAAAATTATGTAAATAATTAAATAAGCTGTAAATGAGCAGTCAATAGATACAGTATTTGTTTAGTGACTTTTTTTTACTAAGTACAATAATTGCAGTGCTCTAGCAGAGTAATTTAAACACCCTTTTGCATAAACAGATTTGGACTCCAGATATAAAATAGTACAGGAAGTGCTGTAGTGTAAAATAGCCACCGTGGCAACGTTCCTGCTGGCACAGCGGATTCTTTTGTATGGTCAAAATGTTCAGGCCACACTCAGTACTCAGACTAGCCACAACTAACAGGGCCTGGTTTTCACTTACAATAAGGCACCTTGATGTTGCTCCAGTGAATGGAGAGGTGAAGGTGTCCAGGTAAGTGAGAATTCAGCTGTTGGCGATTTCATTACAGAAGCCTGCATATTGCATCTGTCTGATTCTGAAATCTGTCTCTTACGGTATTTAATAGTAGGCTTATATTTTTCTTTAAGAAAAAAAAAAAAAAAAACCAAGGATGTTTGACTGTCGTTAGATAGCATAGTCCCCCAAAGCCAAAGAATCTTCACTCCAGAAATTGTTTAAAAGGGAAATCTAAAAAGTCACTGCTTAACACCAAAGGTAAAGCTTAGTAAAATGCACTAGGAACTTTGTCTAAATTTTTAAGAAGCAAATGGAATGTTGTTGATCAAAAAGACTGCCCTATTCTACTTTGTAAAAATAAGAATTTAAATATCCATTATATAAAATTGAAATAGATAATCTCTACAAGAATATGCAACACTAGCATTTCATAAATATGAAATTATTTTCTTTGTAAGTGCTTTGACAAAAAAATGAAACTTAAATGATGAAAAATCTCACCTCTACTTTCATACTAAGGGTTGTATTTTTTTAATGTTTTTCAGACATGAGGTCATCTATTCCAATTTGATAGCATTTTGTATGTTTTCACTGTTCCTGTCATTTGGCAGATACTCACCAGGCTGTATGGTTCATGGTCTGTCCTGTTACTTTCAGTTGAAGAGAAAAAGAACATTTAAAACATGATTAATTCTGACAAACTGCCTATGATTTGACTTCTATCACGTTTTTATTGGCATGGGTGTTTAAATGGTTCTGTTAGTACTGTCTTTGCACAGTTCTGAGTTATCTTTTACTTAGTACTATTTATTTCATAATGTAGTAATCATCAGCCTTACTAATGACCTTGTAGCCTTTCTTATATGCACATAATGCACATTTTCCAATGGCTAGAAAATGCAAAATACTAGTGGATATCATTGCATCAGATCTTCATGTCTTTCTCAAAAGGACTGCTAACCTCTGGGATTTATGAGGTAGTAAAATGATGATTGTAAATGAGTAGCACATAAGAGATATTTTCTTGAATTTAAAATTATTGCAGCCAGTTTCAGCATGTAAATATATAATAATGTTGGCTAGTGTGTAATTCTTGAATTTAAAAATATAAATAAAGAAAACTAAAATATGTACATGTAGTTGTGTTATGTTGGGCAGGCTCTTTTCTCAAAGCTGCAGATTTCAGTTCTCATCTGAAGTGAAAAACTCTGAGTTTGGGTCAGAAAGGGACTCAGAAGTTGGGTGTTGAAGCACCTGAAATGTAGGTGTAGGATGGGTAGGGGGAACCATAACATGGTGTTAATTTGCCTCTGCAGCCCTTGGGGAGCTTGAGTGTCTGGGGAGTGTAAGCAGTGGGCAGAGAGAAGCCCGGTGCTGGTTGGTAAGGAAAGGCTGAGAGCAGGGGCAACAGCTGAAAAACCTCAGAGGTTCAGTAACACCTCCTGAGAGTCAACTCTTGTGCAGCTGTTACTGAGTTCCTGGTGTCCCCCTTACAGAAATATGGAAGGATTTGTTTGCAGGAGGAGGATATTTCCTTTTACAGTGAATGGTCTTAAATCTGAATATGTGGACTTCAGATATGGAAGTCCCAAGTTTCACTCCTTCCTCTTCCTATTTAGGGTATAACAGGACAAATTGTTGTCCCTTTCAGGATGGTGGATTTAGATTCTCCTGTTGGAATGGTTCAGTTGAAGAACAAGATGAGCAGAGGAGAGAGCAGTCAGGCATGGTCATGAGCTCTGACTGCTTCGGACAGGGATTAGACCCTGGGTCTCTCATTGTGCTCCAAAGAAGTAAAATGTCCACTAATGTCTGGTTTTGCTGCTTCTTTCTGTCTTAGTGGAATCTTGAGCCTTAAATATACCTCAGACTTACATCTGTTTGCTGGCTGTGCTGGGTAGAGCAGTTTGTGTCTATTAGATTTTCTTGTTGTCTGCTGTCCCAGCTCTAATAAAAGGAAGTCCATAGCTGTGTTTCCAAACCCCAAGCATTACTACAGGGTGTTTATCGGTAGCTGTAGCTGCACATTCCTGCAGCTGATTCTTTGGTGGATCCTACCAGGGGGAGCAGATGGGAACCAGAAAAGGGAACAAATGGCCATCAGACAAAAGGCTGCCAAAGGCTAAAACTGCCAAATTCTCATTTTTGTCTGGAAATGCAGACAGCAGTTGGTAATTCCTTTTGAAGTTGTCCACCTGGCTATTCTCTGTACCAGCCCCACAACAGCACTGCTTTAATGATTGATCTGTTCTGTCTCTTTTTTCTGTGGATAAAGGGCACCAGCTCTGCAGAGACAGAGCAGAAGTTGAAGATGTGAAGACTTGAGCCTTACAGATGGTACTGAGGTAAGGAGCTGCTGGGTGCAGTATGCTGACTCTGTGTCAGGAGACAGAGAACATGAGAAGTAAAATATTACAGACTGTTAAGGAAAGCTCAAATATGACTTCCTCCCCTCACTGTTTAAAATACCACATCTTCCTCTGAAGCTTCTGAAAAGGAGAGTGAAGTTCTGAAAAAAGACTGAAATGTCAGCACAGTTGCTTTCTTACAACTCTGTGATACCCTGTTGCGCCTTATTTTCAAGATTATTACAAGCTAGGATGCAAAGTATTTCAACTTTAAGACTGGTTCATGATTTCAGAGACTAAAAATATTTATATTAATTGGTGAGTATCATTTTGAAATCCAAAATGTCTATCTACTATTTCATTGTCTGGGTTTATAAATACATTTGATATTATCCCATGCTAACAGGAGTTAAATCAACTGGCACAAAAATAAGGCTAGTACTATAGAGTATTTGAATAATTTCTTTCCTTTACTCTGAGTTTTAACACTTCATGACATGTAACATGGCCTCTCCTTCATTCAATTTACTGGATTGCAAATTAGAAACCTTAATAGTGAATTCTTATGGGTAAATTGCACTATTGAATACATCTTGATAACATCTAAAATTGACAAAACATGAGAGAAATTATCTAACATCACAGTTTTTAATTTATAAAAGGAAAATGAGTATTTTAAAGAATGAAATTGTGCATCTGTCAAATACTGAACAGCTGTGAAACAGTGAAATAATGGGAACTGGCATCTAACACATTGTAACTGCTGCATATAAATAAATGCAGCATTGTAACTACATAGCAAGTATGTTCACTGACATAAATTCTGTGGTTATAAAAATTAATGACCAGCATGACATTATTAATCCATAATGCTTGTTGCTCTTGAGGGATATCTGGAATGACTCATTTATTATGGTGTTCATATGAGTCTAATCAAGGGATATGGTTTTAAAAAAAGTGATGGTTATGTCAAGAAATGTGGGTTGGCTATTCAGGTGATGAAAATTGATTGTATAAGAGGAGATGTGCTTCCCTTGGCTGAGACTCTGGGACAGGTTTTCTGGGGAGAGGTGGAGTGCTTGTTTCAATGTAAGGGTAAAACTTTTGAACACCTCTTATTCTTGGAGCAAAAGTATTTTTTTCTCTCTTTCTGACAGATTGTCACAGATGACATACTACGTTCATTTTGGCACTCTAATGGCTAAAGGCATACTTCCAGCTGATACCACTTTTTTAAAATTTTCTTTTTTGGAAAAAAACATAGCCAAGGAAACAAAGCTATCTTAAGTTCCCTTACTAATGTTTTAAAAACTGAATCATGTAAACTGCACATTTTTGGTTCTGGTGCTGTTTTGTTTTCAGATGGAACTTGAGTAGAGCTGTGTGTAACTGTGATTATTTATGGTCACACTCACATTTCTCAGTTTGGTTGATACCTCTGAAATCTGCTGCTTTCTAAGCCCACATGAAACTGGACTGTGACCTTTGAGATCTCCTTGCTAAATGTTCCCAAAGATCTTTTCTGAAGGGTCTCACTGATCATGATCAGTCTTTAATCTTGAACCCTTTGTTGAAATTTCATGGCATTGATGCTTCTGAGGGTGCTGTGAAGAGACACGACAGGCAAGCACAGGAGGGCAGTGTCATGCAGGAGACAGGGGTTGAAGTCCTCTCATATCCTCTTTGACAGCAGCAAAAAGGGCAAGAGGTGCAGTGATAAACCCACAGCACAACAGCTCCTGTGGTCATGGTAGGGTCAGTGCAGTTCCATTACTGAGGGTGGTATTTCCACTTCCATGTCGTGCAAAGAAATTGTTTCTTCAGGTGAGAAGACATTGACAGGAGAAAGAATGTGGATAATAAACAGATCAAAACCTACCATGTCAGGACAGCAAGATTTATCTGCAAGATTTGCAGACAAATTGGATTGCTTTTGATGAGCTTCTGTGTTTTAGGTTATGAAAAATCAAGGCTTTTTTATTGCTGCTGTTAGTCATCATTCAAAAAATATCAGAATTGGAAATATGTGCCAAACAGACAGGAAAAAAAATTGCTGGACAGAAAAAGGGGGGGAAAACCCAAAACAAACCCCAACAAAAACAACAACAACAAAAAAAACTAACTAACAAAAAACACACAAAAAAATCAGTGTGGTGAAATCCAACAAATTCCTTCCCATTCTGTCAAGCAGCCATGAAGTGCAACACGCATCACCTAATTTATTTTCTTCTTTTTTCTCCCACTCATAACACACTTTAAAATTAGAAGGTTTTAAGACTGTAGGAAGGACAAAATTTTTCTTTCTCCTTCCCCAGCCTTAATTTAAATGGCTTTTTTCATAGACAAGTATGAAAATTTAGTGTGATGACTTTGGCTAATTCCAGCAAAAGATGTAAGGCTTAATTGGTTTTGGAAGGGTCTCTAGATCTCTTTAAGAAAGGTTAAGCATTATTTATTTGTCTTCATTACTGCCCAAAGCAATGTGATTACTGAAAAGTTTTGACATTCAAACCAGTTAAAGATGAGAAAAGAGGCAGGGAGAAATCTTTCTATGGGGTCTAAACAAAAGGAAGAAACATAAAAATGGAAAGGACAGGCAGATGAAAAGTAAAAGCTGCTTCCTCTCTTGTGCTGTAAGATTTTAAAGTACTACCTGCTGTTCTGGCATAGCATGTTTCCCTGTCTTTTAACTGCAGTCCAGCCATCCATCACCTGTTTTCCCATTTCAGATTGCTTACAGGAAAGTGATATGAGAGAATAGCTCCTGATGTTGATGAAAGGAAAGGATGTCCAGCATCCAAATCCTTACATTTTCCCTAGATGAGTATTTTACATTTGACAATACTTGAAAGCAAATACCAAATCCTGCTCCCTTTACTCTGCTCAAAGGATTTCCAAAGGTGTTAAGCACCCATTTCCATTATTGTGCACACTCTGAGAAATATTTTAGCCATTGTACCAATGCAGGAGGGGAGGGAAGGACTTTCTCTTTTAAAAACTGAGATAACAAGATGAATCTGTTGCCCTATAATTGAAAGTGCTTTGCCTAGATATTGCAAGCACTCATGCATATTGTTGAAATAGAAACTACAATTTATGCAAAATCTGTACACTGCTGAGAGTTGGCTTTGCTCATTTCTGCAAGAATTAAAGAGACTTATTTCATTCCAATGAAACAGAATTATATGGACATTGGAAAACAGAAAAAGTCAAACTGTAATGCCCCTGCATCACTCTTTAACAGACACAGAATGCCTCTTGCTAGATTCTGTGTTTGAGACCCAGCTCTGGAACAGGATGACAATTGTGTGCCAGCACTGACACTTTGCTATGAGGAATTAAATAAAGATTACCATAGCTTTTGCATAATGTGCACTTGGAAAGGACTTCAGGGATTTCCAAAAACATTTGATTGATAGACAGTAAGCCTGCTATCAGATTGGGACTTGCCTCGGGTTTGCCTCCCATGTGGCATCCCCCTTCTTCTCTCCTAGACACTTTACCTCCACTATTGTTGAATTAGGTGTTAAATATCACATCGGTAGTATTGTTATACCTGTGCCTTAATTATATCATTAATTGATAACTGCAAAGTATTATGTAACTAGAGTACTTTGTTACTGTTATTTTGAAGGAAGAAGTGACAGAATGGGATAAGTGAAACTGTCATCATGTTAATAATATCTGCAATAATTGCTCACGACATCAAAGGCTTGTAAGAAGTTAGGATTTAAAAACGAAGTTTCCAGGCCTTGAAAAACTAAATTTTCATTAATTACAAGGTCTGCAGATCACTGCACTGAATGGACATGCTAAATATCCCCTTCTGTTTTGGAAAAGAGCACCTTTAATCTGCTTATCATTTCCCACGCTCTGTGCAGGTTGTTAGGCATCAGTCCCTGGTAGCCACAAACAGAGCAAATAGACACCCACAGCCTACCTGCAAGGACCCTGTGAAAAAATGAACAGATACATCACAAATAAAGAGTGCCTTTGTAGACAGCTGGGGCCTAATTAATGTGCAGCACAGCTGAAGAAGGCAGAGCCCTTGGCCCTGCAGGTATCACTGGATTTTGTAACTGCACCAATTATGATAAAGCATTGCCAGCACAAACAGCAGAATGGCATTTGCTGTGCACTTGGAGAAAAGGGTTGCTAGTTATTAGTCTGCTGGAAAAGTGTATTGTGATCCTTTGTATTTGTTTTCTTTCTTTTAAGTTCTTACCCCAGACAAGCCAAAGATTTTCTGGTTTGGTTTTTTCTTTTCTAGTGACCAATAAACTGACCTCCCCACTGCTCCTGTCTGACCCCAGTAAGAGAGATCTTCAACATGATGTTCCTATAAGACAAGTAGACCAACATTCCTTATTTCATTGGAACCGGCTCCTTTTCTGACTGCTATGGTTCATTATGGTTAGTCCATTATAAATTACATGGTGTCTCCAGGGACCTGTTCTGTACTTGAAATATCACAAGACAGCTGTCATGCATAGTGCTGCAGAGAGCTGCTAAATTTATGTCTACTAAAAATGTGCTTTATGTTGTAGAGTGACCCACTTTAACTTTGATGCATAAATGGGTTGGGTTTTCTTTTCTTTTAAGTATTATCTGTTATTTTCTGTTTGTCCACAGACTTAACTTGCTTAGAAAAGGCCTTAGAAAATCTGTTATTTGTGCTTGGTGTATTCTGTGATTATCATTATTTTATAAAACTTGGACATACTTCCAAATTCCCCTAGAGACAAAGCATGCAAAGGGCAATTTTTTCTGCCAGCCCATGTAAATTCTATCAGACTACATAAACAGACAACAGTGGCAGATTGGCTCCTGGAGCTTATGGTTTCCTCTACTCCTAAGCAGTTTGCACAGCAAATAGACAGAAAAAAAAACTAAAGCACAAGTTATCCTAACATATAGATAATGGCAGTTTACTTGTATAGTTTTCAAATGTGCCCTATGAGACAATTTTAAAAGCTTTTTTGCCGTTTTTTTTTTTTTGTTTGTGAGAATAAGAATCCTTCAAATTCCACCCTGTTTTTAACAACATTTTAAAAATCAAATATAACTCCCTGATTCCATGTTAAATTTCATCTTCTTAGAGGGGAGAAAGAGAGCAGACTAACTCTTAAAATGCCTTTGGGGCACTAGGTACTATAAATCATTATCAACAAGAAGTACATCCACAGGAATTCTGCCATAAAATTTACTTATAATAAAAGAATATACAATAAGACATTTATGCTATAAATTGATATGGCTTCTTGAGTGTTAAATAGTTGATAATATATTCCACACCTTAGAAATTTATAAGTGAACATAGGGAAGAAAAGAGGCAAGAAAATTTGAAATTCTTCTGATTTGATGTTTTCTAAATCACCTTAAGATAGTCAAAAATTATGACTAGCAATTTTATTCCCTTTAGGGCAAAAATATCTCTTTGGTCCTGAGTGATTGCACACAATCTAAGAAGCTGGACTAGATGTTTGCTGTAGGTCCCTTCTAACTGAAGTATTCTATTCTGTTCAATTCAATTCAATTAATTTTTGTCCTGAGAAAATGGCATGGCATCCACTGGTCCCAAAACCATGGAACAGATGTACTTTGATAATTAACTCTTCTAGGCCATAAACTGAATTCCCACTCTTGGACAGTGTCTTAGGTAAGAGTGTAAGATATAACCAAAAGAATGCTTTCTGTCACCATCTTCATAAGTGGTTAAAACAGATGGGACAGTGTTCCTTATCTCATGCCTGATAAGTCCCTCCAGGGGTCCAGCTGCACTAATGGGCCATCAAGTCTCAGTGCATCACTCACAGAGTCACATCATCCCACTGGGAGATGCTCCACCCAGGGGGAGAAGCCAAGCATTCCTGCCTGGATACAGTCTGAGGCTTGGAAAACCCCGAGCAGCCTTACCTACTGTATTCCCAGAGGACAAGAGCTCAATAATCACCACTGGACCTTCAGAGGAAGACCAGGCCCTTCCACAGGATCACAGCTTCAACAGAACAGCACTCATCATTCCAACAGGACTGCAGCCTGTTTAATAGGACTGACACCACCACCTGGCCAACAGGGTGTCAGGTTGTACCCTGACTCTGTCAGTTTAGCCAGTGTTTTCTGCCTTTATTTCATTTTTCCTATTAAACTGTAATCTGACTTGTAATCTCCCACTGGTTTGTTTTCAAACTAGTAAAGACAGGCAGGGATGGGTGATGGAAATTTTCTTCCTCTAGGTGCCTTGGCTTCACGTATTATATTTAGCTGAATTTTGGGCTATGGTACTGTGGTATTTTTTGCAGTAAATACCAAGCTGTCCCTGCTCTTACCCCTTCTTCTCTTGGAGTCCTTCCTAAGTGAATAATAATTTCTTTTTAAAACAGAAGAGAATTGTGGAGTTACTTAAGGAATCCAGAGGAAGGATCCCTCGTTGTCTCTGAATGCTCCTGCTGTTTCACTATTCAAAAGAGAGATCATCTATCCCAAAGTTTTAATTTAAAATTTCAAACTCAGAATGGTTATCCTGATCTTTTTACATCATGTGTCCTGTCTCCCGATTTTAAAAACAGATTTAAATTAGTTGTGTTTGTTACCAGCAGTGCACAGGAAGAGTTGCATTCAATTGAATTTAAACCACATTTTCAAAATGTGAAGGCTAAATAAGGTTTGTTCGTGTAAAGATTTAAAGTAGTACTAAAGTACACACTAAGACATATTCCCTAACAAATAATTTTCTTGCTCAGGCAATTTGCCAAACTTGCCCTTTCTGTGCTTGCATTTAAAAAACCTGTTTATGCAGTGGCGTTTGTAACTTTCTTTTGACTTCAGAGTATTTTAGAGAGAAGATGTACACAAGTGACAGTCAAAGATATGTACATACATATCACCATTTCGAATTAAGGTAGTGAAAATGTCAGGAGTCTGGGGCAAAGATTTTGAGGCTTTAAAATTTGAACCTTGTAGGCTGTGTGGAGTCTGGAAGCTAATAAGCTCTACTTGATTAGAGGGACCTCACAAAAGTTCATACATAACCTGGAGGTTTGTAAATAATAAAAAAAGCTTTTTCAAGCTGATTTTAATGAAGAACCAGAGTGTTCATGGGTTAGCTTTTGAATGGTAAAGGTTAATGTAGACTGCAATTACTTATTGGTTTTTGTTCTTGTTTGGGCTACTCCTGGATAGGATAATAGTTCAACAATCTAATTAGAAGTCTTGTCAGACTTGGAAACATCAGAATTTCTTGTCTAGATCTGATGATTCCACAGAAGTTATTTAAAATAGTCCAGAAGAATATTACCTTTTCCTGAAAAGGGGACCTTTTTCAGCACTGTAAAAGAGAATGCGAATGTGAATTTTGGGTTCATATTCACACTTTTGCTGGGAGCAGTAATTTTCTACCATAAGAAAGCATCAGCTTTGTAGAAGGTGGCCTGGGAGACCTGGGGACAATCAGCTGAGTGCAGGTCTGTGGTGTGACCTTGCAACTGTGACACCACTTGTATGTTGGGCAGTACTAGCCAGGCTTGAGGCAGCAGGTAAAGGGGAAAGTCTCTCTTGGCAAATGATGGCTGTGTTTAAACAACACACAGTGGTCAAAAAGTCCTCTTAAAAAAAAAAACCTCCAACAAAACAAGGGGGAAAAAAGGAGTGGTCTGCTCATAAACTATTGCTCCAAAATCAAATTGTTCATTTTACCCCATTTCTCTTTTTCATTTCATTGATAAAGGTATAGGAAATTCAGTGCAACTGGGATTACTTCAAGTTCAATACAAGCAACATAATTAAGCCCATTGTTCATAAAAGTACTTCCTGAAATTATGGGTATGTTTTGTATTCAGTGTCACGTTAGTGTGGCATAAGAGGAATAACTAAGAGAAAACTTTTATTTTTGACTAGACTGTCTCTTTACTCAATTTTGTGGAAATCTGAGTTGAATGTCATCCCAATGCTAAGAAAAGGAAGTATCTAGAACAATTCATATTATTTGAAGAAATAAGCTACATTTAAGGAAAAACTCTGAGTTCAAGCATTTAGTTACATTACATGAAACAAAAGCTTACTTTTCTGCAAAAGTGGGAATCAGATCCTTAAGCACTGTGCATTTTCTGGGGATTTAAGCTTTAAATGTCAAGCTAGTTTTTTCATACAAGCAACACATTGCTTTGTGGTTTGTGCTTTGTGGTTTTGGCAGAAGCTTCATAAAAGAATCAATTTTTACTTGATTTTTCAGACAGCTGCTGTCCTCCATCTTAATAAATGCTGTCTTAGCTACCTCTCAGGTCCCTTGTCTGTCAATATATAATCACAGAGTTGCCACTTTTTGAGGATAGTAAAGGAAAAGCTGTGCTTTTCCCAATTTTCATTCCATAAATTCATAAATGTGCTTTTTGAATACATATAAACTGGACAATGCCATGTATTAGCAATAATCTCCATAGTTCAGATAGTGCGAAGTTGCATCTAATTTTTGTTTGAATTTGTATCCTAGTCATTTTGTTACAACAGAGTAAATATTGCTGTTAAGCTTTCTCATAATACTCATAATTGTATAGATCTCTGTTGTATCTCCCTTTCTTTTCTCTTTAACTGAATAATGAGAAGATCTCTGACTCTTGGCTGTATGTTCATATTTAGTTGTATTAGAATTGTTAGAATTGTTAGAATTGATAACAGAAGTATCATAAACAATATCAGTTAAAGGAGCACTATTATTTAGCAAGCTGAAAATAAAAAGCAAATAACCTTATGCTAGACACAACATTTTAGCTGCATTCTTATTTTCATTAGCTTTAACGTATTTGCTTTAGAAAATGATTAGATCATTTGTGATGGTCTGAACCACTGCATATGAAATTGTGAGACACAAATATGCACTGGAATGATCTTTGAGGCTGTGGTCACATGAATATTCTGGTGATTAGGAGAGAGGAGGCTGAAATGGTCAGGTGGCTCAGTCCAGGGGGTGTTGTGCCAGCTGGGGTGTCAATTTTTATTCATTAAGGGAGAAACCTTTTCTTTTTTTATGCTTTAAGCTAATCTCTTGCCACTGTTTTTTGAAAACTTGTCTGCTAAAAGCGACACCAGTTCAGTTGCTCTTCAGTGAGTGGCAGCAGAAGCACCAGTTACTTTTACTTACTAACAGTCATGGGGGTTATGATAATGAATAGAGTGGTGGATGAAAAGCACAAGGCAAAAGGACAACATGACAGCAACTACATTTTCCTCCCCTTAAACTTATCCAATGAGGGAGATAAAACATACACTTGTAAGTGGGAAGAAATCCAAAGGGAATTAAGGGGCAACCGAGTTGCTACAGTACAAAAATTCGTTTTACTGGGGAGACATGAGAGAACAGATGTCATGTGGGGGTGAAGGGCAAGTATCAGAAGAGGTGAGGCCAAGGACTAGAAATAATGAGTCCTATTAAGACTCTGAATATTTCCTTGGAGTTTCTCTGCTTTACCACTGTAATAGCTGCTCCCACTGGTGTTCTCTGCACTTTCCTTGATACTTTTCTTAAGGTGCCACCTGTGCTCCTTGCCTGGGGTTTAGAAGGATGTTTGGAAATACAGAATCTTGGTTTGGCCTAAATGGGCCAGAGTGCTCCTCTGCAAATCAATCCTTGCCTGGAGCTGACTGTGCTTGGGCTCCCTGCAGCCCCAGGGAAAGGTTTAACCAGAGTTTAGACAAATTGCTCATTTATACTGGTTTATACTGGAGGAGACCTGTATTTCATGGGACTGTGTTTGGATTTTGTCTTTAACAATGTGAGTCCTCTGGGCCATAGGAAAAGCTATCAGAAATGGTAGGGAAGCCTGCCTGAAAAATGGAAGCTCTGTTAAAATTAGAGGGGTTTGACATTTGTTCTTTATTCTGAACTGAAACAAATTAAGACCATGCAAATTAAGTTTGTGAAAACATCAGAGAGCAGCAATGGGAGCCCAAGGTTTGAGATGTTGTTCTTCCTGATTCATTAACGTCATGGGCGATGTTCCAAATCAGCCTTCATTAGTTTGATGCATATTTAAAGAAGTGTGGGAAATGGCACAGAATACCAATATCCCAGTGATTAGGACTTCAACCAAAAGTACAAGAAAGATGGATATTTGTTCCCGTTTTGTGTAAATCCTTGGTTTGAGTACAAGTCTCTGATATTTCAGCAGTTTTTCTCTGAATAACACTTCTTAATTGTTAGTCCGTGCAAAAAAATTGTTCACAGGAACCTCATATATAGAAACCACTTCTTTTGAAAATTTATCCGTGTGTTCTAATTTAGAGCCATAAAGCTTTCTGAGACTGCTTTGGAACACTTCACAGACAAAAACTGACAAAATTCTGTAATGAAGCAATACCTGAAATAGGTTTAATCACACTGTATTTCATCACAAAAAAATCCAGTATCTCTTGCACAGTGAGGTAACAAGTTAGTACCTTGATCTGCACCATGGCAAGAGATAAATGGAAATTTGTTACTCATTCCATGTAAAAAGAATTCCTCCTTCAGATGTATGGCAAACATACTTTAAAAATTCACTGAAAACCTGATGTGCCTGCAAATGAATGCCTGAAAGGCAAGAATATTTATCTCAGTTCAATCCCATAGACTGTAGACATAACTGAATCCTCTGAGAAATCAAATATACAAACTTCGACTTTCAAAAAGCGGGATGTTTTTTCCTTGAATCAAGCCAACAATATATAAGAAGCAGCAGTATTTATCTAATTAAAGGCATGGTGACAGAGACTCTGATCCTGTGAGATAATTTAAAAAGTCTTTTTAACAATCACTTCTTTTTTTTCCAATCTTTTCTTTGTCTAAAGTATTTCTTAAATGTCAATATGGAGACGTCAAAGATGCTGTCTTGATTTAGTTCATCTTAGGTGAATTTTTGCAGTCTGCAGAACATTATTTTTTCATTCAAACAGCAGAATGGAAGACATTAGGAGCTACATAGATGGCAGAATAAAATACTTCTCTAAACATCGTTTTTCAAATCTCTGCAAATTGGCAGATGCAATCACCTCAGTGCCAGTCAGCACAGGGCATGATTCAGATTGTGTTCCACATCTCACAACCCGCGGGTCAGGTGCAGCAGTGGCTCCCACACACTGACCCTGAGGGACAGCGGCTCAGCAAAGCCTGGAACCCTGATTCTGTAGTAGCCCTCTTTATTGAGTATTGATAATGTGAAATACTGAACCTCCCCTGGGTTTTATTGGTTTTGCATGGTGCTTACTGAAACAGGCCACAAGGTGCAAGCCTAACTTCCTATGCATTGGATGCCCATTTTCACATGTGTTTAATATATGCCTCCATTTTTTTTTTATTTTGACTTCAATGGTAAAATATTCAATAAACTCTAGGTACAGAAGCAAGGTTTTTGCTTAGGAAACCATATTAATACATTATTGTCTTAATAATTTGTAATTACTTTACAAGTTACAAATTTGGATATGAAATCACAGTAGTAAATTTTTACATGTAAACATGATAAACTCAAGAATTTTTCCCTCATCTAAACTAAGGGAGTAGTCTGCAGTATTTAAATTCATAGTACAGCAATGCTGACAGCAGAAGAATGAATATTACACATGCATTTCTGGATTATGTTGAAAACTTCCTTAAAAAACACCAGAACAAACAGAAAACCTGACTTACCCCAATTCACTTTGTGCTTTTGGCTTTGAATTTTTTTGGAATTGTTTTGTCTCGTTTGTTTTTACATATATGTAACTTCCTGCTACCTTCCAAGAATAGTTTGGAGGCAACAATTATGCACCATGAGACCTACAACTTCCCATTCAAGTCCAGAGCTTTCATGGCATCAGTGTCCAAATAATGTTGATCCTAATGGCTACTTGGTGCTTTTGGATAGAGTAATTACATTTCACAGGGAGGGGAAGGAGTACTGCCAAAACATTTTAAGTGCTATCTCAGCAATGTGGAAGACTTGGCATTTCCCACTGTTGTTTTTCATTCTCAAAGCACTGTAAACATATGCTGAAGAAGTATTTCAACTACCTGAGCATAATAACACAATACAACATCAATTCAAGTCCTCTGAACTTCCTAATTTGTTTTTTCTGAATTAAGACGCTATACTTGAAGAGAAACTAGTGCTGACCCAGGCTGTCAACATCAAAAGCTGCCCTTTCCATTGTTGTTACCCAGATCTATCCCAGCTCTCCATCGTATCTTTTCCAGTATTCCAGGGATATCCTCCTGCCTTCTCCCCATAGCCACATACTCCAGAGTGGACATACAAATTTCTGTATTTTCAGAGAACAAATGATAAACTCTTCTAAGTTTCAGATTCCTTGATTTGTCACTCTATTTAATCCAGGAAACAGCACCAGGAAATGGGATGAGTATATTATTGCAGTTTAGCAGCAATGTTTGCATTGCCTCAATAAGTTCCTGAATTCCTGGAAGAGATGTGTTTTACGTATATCCTCTGCCATTTGGAGTGTGGGTGGAAGGCATGCTTGAGATAAAGGTGTTAAAATGACACTATTAATGTTTTTTGCTGATGCTCCCTCTGTAAGAACAAAATAGCTTCAACCAGTTAATTTTTTTGTCTGCAAAAAAAGTAGAAAACTTATTGCTGTCCTTGAAAAGGCAAGTGTGTGTATGCTTATGTACAGATAGAAATCTATATATTTAAACAGACCTACATAAAAGGAGTAGTTCATTGCACTGAGAAAGAGGGTGGCTTAAATGATTTCTCTAGTATCCTTATTTATTTTTCATGCTTTCTTAAAGTCACTCTGTCCTAAGCTACTTAACACAAATGGAAGAAGCAGAGAGCTCATGGTGCCTCCTTTTTGCCACCCTAATCACTTCCAGCTGCGTGAGAAGAAACCTCCAGTGAACACATGTTTATGGACTGTACAGGCTGGTGAGTCTGCTTTGCCTGTAAGGATAGTGACAGGACACTCAATGTGACATTAATTCTCTGTATTTCCTCCCCCTCTTTTTCCCCTAGTACTTAATTTGGGCTACTGGAATGATGCGATAATGATTCTGATAGAAGGCCCAGAAAAAGATAAACTGAAAAAAAACCCCAAATTTTTGGTGCTATAACTAGAGCATTTCTTCTATTTGTTTCATATAAAAACTAAATTTCCTTTATATTGTCCGTGAACAAAAACTGTGCTCAGCTGCTTACATGCCTGTTGCCAAAGAGAAGCTGGAGGTCCAGGTAACCAGAAGAGAAGATTTTGGTGTGAAACAAAGAATAAACCAAATTTTGCATTCTATGCAGAGAGCTCAAATCAATACTTCTAAAAGAACAGATCACTGTGTTCTAGCAGTAAGGAAACTGTCAGTGGTTTAGCAGCAGTATCGCTGAGCCCCTCTTCTGGAGCAGTATGGGAAAGGATTCTAAGGTTTATGTCTTCTTTTTACAACAATTTTCTTTAGAAATTATGTTTAAAATACTGGTGAGTTATTCCTAACAGGTCTTTCCTTAAACTGCATTCTATAGTGTGGATTCAGCAACAAATGTCCTGACAAACTGGAGCAGAGAAAACACCAGTGACAGCCAACCTTCCGTAGCAGGCTCCGTGCCAGTTCTCCAGACCCACACAAGAACCTGTCTCCAACCTCACACTTATGATTCAAGACACACTTTCTGACATATATCAGTGATTTATCATCCAAAAATATTAAAAACAACTTCCAAATATATTTTTGATTACATTATTTTTCATTTAGGCACATTTGAAACAACAAAAACAACAAGAAATCTTTTGCTCATTCTCTCTTTTTTTCTTCAGGTTGGTTTTCTTGTTATTGGCTTTTTGTTTTTCTGGTTCTCACTTCACACTATGCCGCAGGTTTGAGTCTCTCAGAGCCAGAGAGAAATTGATACTGAGTCGTGCTGAGAATGCATTGTAGTTACCAAGGAAGTGGTTTCCCAAGCAACAGTAACCACATGGAATTTGACAGAATTTCTTCCTCTGTATCTGTATCATGTTTGCTGCTTTGCAGGAGCCAGTGTGTGGGCAGCTTAAGTGATCTCATTGTTAACTTTACTTTTTGAAGCAGATGTCATATTTCTGTTAAAGAAAGACAGCTTCAGTTAGAGTTGAATGCTTGGTTTTGTGTCTGTGGTTGTTTTTTTTTTTTTGTTGTTTCTTTGGGGTTTGTTTGTTTGTTTTAGTTTATTCTCCTGCTAGCAGATAGATTGTGGATAGGCCAGATAATCCTGCAGTATGTGAGCACATGCTAGAGGCAAAATTCTCAGCTGTTACACACTCAGTGATGATATTTACCATTCAAGAAAGCCATGCCAGCACCTTGGTTTGCTCCAGCAAATTGGATGAGACACTTGCCAGCTTGATGATGTCAAAAAGTGTAGGAAATATGCATATGTTCAGAATTAGTGGAAGGCTGTGAACCAAGGGAAAGACAGGGGCAGAAGTCCCAGCTCCTCTATGGTGGGGTAAAATAAAAGACTATGTGACAGCTGGGCCTCAGTCAAAGATTTTCAATAATGTTTCTTAAATTCAGCAGTGTGTCTTAATATCCACTTCACATGCATAGCAAAATCTTAAAAAAGAAAATGTGGTGGTACTTACATGGGCAGAATCCCAGAGGAAGGTGTGTATTTGAAGCAGGAATTATATTACTGCAATACTTTGCATTCATGTTGTGCGAGTTTCCTCAAACGTTTTCTAATACGTTAGATTTCTGCTTTGTCTAGGATAAAAAGACTGGGTTTAACTGTCTTAAAATATCAAATTTTTAACTCTCTTATCTTCAGGATTGCAGATAACTATGGATAAGGAAATATTTGAGCTACAAAAGTTTTTAAAGTGTATGAAGAAACCATTAAGTACATTAGGAAAACACTGAGGATCATGGATCTAAACCAGTTCTCTGTCTACCCAGCTCTAATGAACCTACTATTTGCCCATAATTGTAAGGCTCCAAGCAGAGACAGTGGAGTGAATGAGCAAGGAGATTATTAGAATGTTGGCTCTGGATCTATATCAGCCTCACCAGGTACAAGATGGCTCATAAAACCTTTTAATCTATTCCATCATTACTATTTTTTCTATCTTCCTGAACTTCATACAAAGAAACCTTTTACTTTGCCTTTTTAATCTGTCTCTCAACCCCTCTTCAAGCTCTTAGCTAAGTATCATATTCTTTTCAGAGAAAGCTGCCTCTGTCCAAGCAAGCCTCTCATTTTACCAGGAAATATGCACTGGGGACAGACCTGGTCAGGGTCTACATTCAGGTTCAACTTGTGAAAGTATGTAAAAATAATTTCAGATTTAGTGGATAAAATGTTTGAGATCTAGTGCTGTTTACTTAAAACTTTGGGATTCTCCCTCCATGTGGTGTTATGTGTGGGATAATTCCCCCATGGACTGAATGGCAAAGAACACTACAGTGCCAAGACCTGGAGTAAAGTGTTTTCTCCACAAAAAGTCCAATGATAGAGGCCTGAGGCTGCTACTGAATGAAAAAGCTCTTAATTCCAGAAGGAGGAGGAGCTCATTTTCCTCCTCACCTCCTGGAATTCCATGACATGTCAGCTGTTAGGCAGTCTAATGTCTGTAGCCTAATGAGAGGAAGTTAAAGGAACCAGAAAGCTCCAGCTTTGCAGCTAGAAAAGTTTCCTATGAGATGAACAAAAGAGATTTGCAATTGTGTTTCAGGACTTTTTTCTTCCAGATGTGAATATATATTTATGGATAAAAAAGTTTTGTGAGAGGCTGGATGTGAAGGTTGAATTAAAATTTAAAATTCAGAGAGCTTTTAAAACTGTCAGTCAACAATTAATTACCTAACTAACCTGCCTGTTGAATCTCCAAGCCATCTACCACTTCACCTTCTCTCCTTGTCTCTGTTCCTCTAAACACCACTCATTTACCTCATTGTGAGAGATGATTTATCACCTACATTGCCTATTCTAATCTATCAATAGAGAAGTTGCCTCTCCCTTCTCTTTACTCAACATAATTTGCATTCCTTTAAGTCAGAAAATCATGATCTACATTCCTCACTCTCCTTTGTCCCTTTTTCCCTCACTCTAACACTCATGCTGCAAATGCACTTGAGGCCTTCATACAAAGTCTCTTTTCCTTCACTTCTGCCAGCTTGACCTACAATCAAATTTATTCCTCCTAATTATAACCATTTAGGTTTTCGTGGAAATGAAATAGCACTCAGATCATGGGATCTAGACTGGTCACCCTAAATGCCTGCAGTTGAACCAGTAATTTTATGAACTGCCTAATGCAGTGCCAAACCCTGCTGATTTGAGTGCATTATGGGAACAGGTGGTCCAGGCATAAACAGCAGTGGGAAGCCTTTAACTAGGTATTAAAAAATGGACACTGGCTGGAGGACAAAAACCCAACCAGAAGGGTAGAATTGATTTTTACCCTCCTTCTTTTTCAAAGCCTTCCCTTCCCCTTAAACATTAGCATCTTTTGTGTTTGATATGTTACAGAATACTGATTTAATTACTGTTTTGCTTAGTAGGGAAACTTCTGTCTCCTGGGAACAAAAAATGTAAACATTAATACAGAATCAAACATGGTGCCACACATTTAAGTGGCATCCTGCAGTGAAAGACTGACAGTTTTGCCTTAAAGTAATTTATTTTTTCTTTTTTGCTTTTGTTATTTAATGGAGCTTTATTTATATAATTTGCCCATAATTGCTGTTTTATTTCTATCTAGAAGATTCTTTGATTAAAAATGAAAAACAAAACAAAACAAAGGCCAGCAACAAAACAAAAACACTCCGAAGTACTTGATATTTTTTGTTCAGGACTCACTTATATCGGAGGGGTAAGAGGCCTTTTTTTATACAGTTTGCAGGATATCTGGTCATTCCAAAATGATGTCTTACATTGGCTGTTGCAACAGGGCAAGCAATGGTCCCATTGCAGTGCTCAAACATGTACTTTGTGTTAATTTTCAAGTTAATGAATTTCAGCATCTCCTTGTGGGGTCAGGTTGAAAATATGAGGGAGACCTCAGGAAGATGGCAGCTACACAAATGCTTGGGTATCCTCACCAAAATTTAGGTCAGTGAAAACAACATCCAGGCAGAAGGTCTTTCTATGTAAGGTATGCAATACAGATCTGAGTGCTCTGTAAGCACCCTGAAATGTTTTAGCTGGCTGATACCTCTTGAAATTGGATATTCACTTCCCAGAGAGCCTCTTTCAGAAAAGGGGCAGTAACTTGAAATCCTGTAATTCCAGGTTAACACAGATGCAGAAATGTTTTTAGTGACAGGCATTAACCAGAAGATTGTCTCTGGGGGGACAGGACAAAAGTTAATAATTTAACTGAGTTCTGCATATTCATACCATCAACTATTTCCTTATTTTTGAAAAACATTTCACTCTATTCACCTGTTCCTCCCTATTGGATTTTAACAGTAATACTGTTTGCTGAATGCCATTATTTCAGAAAAGCCTGAAATTCCACCTGCCCACTCTTCAATGTTTCCTCCCCACTAGTTGGAAACACCACCTTTCAATCAGCCCATGAAGCCAATTTTGCTTTTAAATTATGAGATTCTGAAAGAATGCTGATAAAGTCTTTGCACATTAAAAACCTTGCTTGTTGAAGCCCTGGTGGAATACTAAAGCTGTAAGAATTCAGATGACACTTATATTCCTTCATTAACTAGTGACCAGACTTACCACCTTCCAAACTGCAGACTTGTCCAAAATATGCCCATCATTTTCTCAGATCTTTTGGGAAGCATACCACTGCAACATTTTCATAAGATGTAAATACTTTTTGTTTACTTATTTCCCTCTTGTTTTGCATAAGCCAGGAGAATGAAGAGTATTGCTCTTTCATATGTAAAAATCCTTCACTCAGCTCTGCAGGGTACTTGGGATCCTTCAAATTCATGGAAAACAGTACAGGTCTGAAAAAACTATTTTGCCTGTTGTGGTGGTGCATAAGAGATATTGAAAAGGCAAAACTTCTACTGACCTGTGAAAACAGGAAAATCCTTTGTCTGTTTCTCACTGTTTACATGAGACACATTTATTGTTCATGTTAGGGGGAAATTATAGATCTTTTTTACCCAGGCACTAAGGGTAAATTATTGTTTGCCAAATCATTTCCCAGGTCCTTTTCTTCCAACAGGTGGAACCACTTAATTATTCAAATTGGCAGATTTTTCCCAGCAAAACCTTTATTTCACTCTGTGCTTTAGCTCACCAGTTGTTCTACAGAGTCACAGCCTAATTTTAAAATAATGTAATTTCTAAATCCAAGGAACACTTAGAATCACAACCATTTTCCTTCTTTCATATCCCAAGCTTCTCTTGATTCTGTTACACTTAAAAAGGAATCTTTAATATAAAAGTGGGAATGTGTGCCTATGAGGGATGGCTCTGCTTTCAAGTAGTGCTAAGTCATGTTCTTTAAAGGGTATTAGCTTGTTAATTCCACGTGGGGGTTTTTGTGACAGATTAATTCACTTTAAGGCGCATTCATTCAAGAATTGTTCAAACAATAATTTATGAATGAAGCTTTTATCTTGAGGATTTAAGAAATAATACCAACACCTTCTGGCTTCAGCAACTGCCTCTGTGTGTAGTTTTTCAGAAAGATTATTCCTGAAGTTTAAATGATAAATTTAACTTTAAACTTAGCCATGCAGCCTCAAAATTTTACAGAAGTATTCTTACTGAAAAGTTTCTAGAAAGTGACCACTAGTTAGTTCACACTGATTGATAAGCACTTTAATGTGTTTTGGTTTTCAATGAATATATTTTCTAGAACACTGGCCTTGATTTTACCATTTATGCTAACTTGGAACTGTCTGCATTACATTTCATATTTAGGTTATTTAGTGCTCCTCACAATAAGGAAGGTATAGTGTCTTCCAGAACAAGCCCTTATGATTACTTATGATTGTTCACGTTTTAAAATGGTAAAAAGTGACAAATATGGAAACACATTTAATTAGGATGTATTTCACTAAATAAAGCAATATACACCATTTCCAGGAATAATTGTTTGCAATTAGTCTTCAAACAACTGAACGCTTTCTTCATAGACTTCCATTTCTTTCATCTTGGATTGGTAACATTTTTCTCCTTCAGACAAAGCACATCATCTGGTTTTAAGATATTCAGTTCTTACTGAGATACCATGAATTTTCCCTGGCTGAGATTGAGGTTTATTTCTTTTTAACAGAAATTCACAAAGTTACAGTAAGTAACTCTTAAATTCAGGCACCAGTTGAGATTCTTTGTATAAAACACGCAAGATAAAACTAAATTATCTTCACCTGAGTTTATCTGACCAGTCTAACACTTTTACACTTGACAAGAGAAGTTAAGATAGAAAATTAAAGGGACATATTCGACAGGAAGACACTGTCCCAACCACTATTTCACCTTCTGTCCAAAACCTTCAAGGCAGACCAGATCATTGACAAGAGTTTCCGGGATTATCTTTGATTTGCTGCTGATATTATTGCTGTCACTAAAACCTCATAAAGAGTTTTTGGCATTTAGTATAATATTCATCTGAAAAATCAAGAGGATCTGTAGAGCACTAAGATCTCACTGAAACTGACTGTAAAAGAAAAAATTACTCAAGTGAACCCAATATTAGAATATATTGCAGAGAAAAAAATACATCATATTTAAATCTAAAGAGAAAAAAATTGATTTGAAGAGAGGGAAATACAGGGCTAGTTTATTTAAATGGAGTAATATTTATCCTATTTAGATTGTAGTTTGCACTGAGATTTATTTTATTCTGAGCTATTTCATTACACCAGTAAAAGGATATTGTTGACAAGAAGAGCAATTCTTATGATAAATAATTTATAAATCATGATAGATACCATATAAAAATAACTTATTTTCTGAAGCTGAGTAACCCTACATTTAAATACAGTACAGAACTTGTCCTTTATATCCTGACTAAAAAGTCTGGATAATAGAGTACAAAGTACATATGGAAATTATGAATGGTCTCATTTACAAGCAAATACCTGATCAAAAACATTCAAAACCTTTTCAAATCATAGTGTTTTTTACTCTACAGAAATTAAGATTATGTGAAAAGACTGAAGTTGCTGTGGATAGGAGTACAGTGCTTTTTTTGACAGGGGAAGAGTCTCTTCTCTGAGCCCTATGAACTTCCCACTACCTTTCCCCTCTCTCCCATCACTGCCTGATTTCCACAGATTCAGTTTTAGTCTCCTGGGATGTCTTAGCTTAGAGATTTTTGTCAGACATGGTGGCCATAACAGCTGATTAACTGCACATGCATGCACAAAAATGTCCTTTTCTCTGTGAAGCTTTATCTTTGTTCTTAGCTTACACCTTTTTTTGCTTTCTCCCAAATAACTGTCTCTGACTCAGTTCTAGAATTCTAGATAGCATCTGGCAAGCAGGAAGCCCAAGACCTGTGTGCTGCTTATCAGAAAAAGGTAACTCACACACAGTTCCTAAAGGGAAATAAGTAAATGCCACATTTCAGATGTGTGACAGTGTGATCTCACATCCTGCAGTCAGATTACACCAATTTACAGCCATTGACATCTTATCTGCTCTTATTATTATTATTTGTAAATTAGGCCAAAGTGACTTCATTAAGGGTTTGGTTTGCTTTGTTTTTTTGTTTACTAAAGAATTTTTTAAGGCACAAGGATTGAGTTAAAGTATTAGCAAAAGACTTAAATTACCTTTTATTTTATTTATATTTGACAACAGGAATTAATACAAATTATGTTAATACATGACAACATATCCCTTTACATTTGTGAATTACTTGGTATGAAATTCCATTTTTGTAACTGCTTTTATATATTGACTTTGAAATCATGTGAAATCTTTGGCATATGCAGCTCTATGCTTTTTTTTAAGTTTATACTTCTTAATGAGATTACTTTTCATGGTTTTTGAAATGTTTTGTCATAAAGTGGTCATTTAATTCTTGTATTTTAATTGTAACAGGCCATGATTGCTGCTGATTTATAATATATTATCCTCTTACAAGCAAATTTAATCACAGGAGCTCTATTTCCCTCTAATCTTAATTAGTGTAGTAGAGAGAAAATTCTGTCACATATATTATTTAGCAAATAACTGAGTATTTTCACAAAAGACAACAATTCCTGAAAATTAACAAAACAAAATTTTGTTAAGTGGAGAGTATCTTGCAGATGGGTGAATGACTAAAGAAAAATGCCTGGAAAAATAACGTGGCTCTCTTCATACATCAACATCAGACAGTAATTTGACAATTTGGAGTTGTGCTTACATTGTAAAAGAATAAAGGTAGAAATTTACTTGAATAACTTCATCTCTGCTTTTATGTTGAGGCATTCTTGCCCCACTAATATTTCAAGTCTCCTAGCTTGAGGTGGGTGGCAAGGTAAGTCCTATCACACAAGGTCCTGTCACACCTTGTCAACTGGGCTGCCTGTGTTTGATCCTGAGAAGTGTGAATTTTGCATTCATGTTTGGAAGAAGGCAAACATTGAAACACAGGTTACATTCCTAAACATTTTAGTTTATAGATTTATGATTGCAGAAACCTTTTTTTTAAGGTTGAGCATTAAAATAAACAATGTGTCAGCACAGCAAATTGATTCCAAACACTGAGCCAGAGAAATTAACAAATTCTAATTGAAATTTAAATTGAAATGAGAAACAGTTTCATTTAATAACCAAACATTTGAATTACTTACTAAAAGTTTCATAGATATCTGTACCAAGAAAATCTTATGCCTTCAAAGCAAACAGTAGAAAAAGTAAATGCTGTTAATATAAGCAGTGTGTTCTCAAGATAACATGAAAACAGAATATTTAATAGAAATGCAAATACAGCGCTAGTTTCTTGAAGAGATTTATCTTAGGAAACAAATAATTTAATTATAGTGACAAAGCTTGCAAAAAAGACTTTTTCCTAGAGGCAAGTAGGAATTTTCTGATTATACTTTTTTTCAATGAGGAAAAGTTTATAAAAACTGAAACATTCTACTGGAATACACTTCTTTCTTATTTTTACAAAGAGCCATTTTCCTGTCCTGAGGGTGATTTCTGTTCAGCCAAGAGACTGATTCTGAGCAAAACAAAGAATTTTCTTACCCGCAGTCTTTGTGTGCCTGTGAAAGGAAAAATATCTTCAAAGTTCCTGCTCTCAATACAGAAGATTGAAAACCACAATGCAGGTTCCCCACAGTCTAAGTGAACATCCAAATAGTAACTACAAATGCAGTTTTGGTCTTTTCTTCCTCCTCTGCCCTCTTTCCTTTGTCAGGAAAAGCTTTGACAGTGCTTTAGTTTGTTGTAATATACAGTGGGAATATTCTGAACTTTCAAATGTCTGTAGCAATACAACTCCTGCCCTGCTTCCTTCTGCACAGTTTAACCTTCAGCTCTTTGCTCCCCACAGTTCACTCCAACCTGATCAATAGCAATAATTGGTAATAGCTTTGTTCCTGCAGTGGATTGACCCAGGCTGGATGTCAGACACCCACCAAAGCCTCTCTGTCTCTGCCCTCCACAGCTGCACAGGAAAGGGAAAATACAACAAAGGCCTTCATCATGTATGTGGACCACAAGACTACAAACAGATTAGGATGAAACACAGATTAGGATGGTTTTGAAGTTTTAAAACATTAGAAATTACTCAATAAGTGATAAAAATCAGCATGATCTGTATTTGAAGGACTGATTACCTGAAATAGATCATATACAATTTCTTGCATTCATATTGTTTCACCATCAATCTCTGAGTTTAGTTTCAGTGCAGGCACTTACCCATCTCATTTACTTTTGGGATATGTGATACTGGGCTGCCTGTGAGTACAGGGGGATTTCAGCCTTTCTCTCTGGCATGAAATGTAAAATGATATCACAAAAGCAAGTAAGAATAGCAAAGACTGCAAGGCCAGGCACGAGAACCTTGACTCTTAATGCATTCTAAAATCTGGGTCTCTCCCAGGTTACCCACGTGTGCTTCTGAATGCTCCATGTAGGAGCTAAGCTCCACAGCAAAGTAATTTCATTAGCTGTAGGCTTAGCTTAGAGGGCTCACTGGGCATGCAGGAAATTTCTGACAGATTGTTGTAGCTCATTCCCATGGTAATCTGAAAGAATATTGGATCCTATTGAGTTCTACCTGCTGTGAGGGTGTCTTTTTCATTCGCGGTTTTAAATTGTTGTTTTATTAAGGAATTAAATACAGTGCTTCCATTTCTGCAGTTTTAGACAGACCTTTCAACAAGTTTCAACCTGAAACAGGGGTTTGGTCAATCCTACACAACAATTCAAAACCATGTATTCAAGCATGCTGCCTTTCTCTTGTTTCTAGCCATTTCTATTGCTGAGGACACAAGCAAAACACTTACTAAAATAACAAAAAATTGTACACGCAGAACCTGCACTAAAACTATAAAAATATATTAATTTTATCTTACAAGAATGGGATGATGGGAACCCATTATATTTACCCAATAGATGTTTTACCAATAGACTGAAATTACCGACAGCAGTAATGGCTCTGATAGCTGCTCGTTAGCACTAAATGTGAGGAAGGAGCAGCACAGCTAATGGCTATGCTAGGGTTCAGAACCAAAAGTGTCAGGAATCTTGGCTTCCATGTGGACTCCAGAGAATTTACTCTCACAGCCAAAGGCTTTCCTGCTTTCTCTTGTATGAGTTTTGCCCGACTTATTCTGGTTCCAACTCACAGCTTCTCTACCTCAGCTTGTCTTGCTTCATTTTCTTTACTATTTACTTATGGGCTCTGTTTCTCAGGCTTACTGACTCCTTTGTAGAGTCACTCTTCAGGTCATGGTGTGCTGAGCCCACCAGTTTCCTTTTCTTCATAGTTTTTCATTATATTCTCTTTGGTGGCTTATGCATATTGTGTCTTCCCTCCTTTCCAGATCACAGCCCTTCCCTCTCCATCACCACATTTCACTGCTGGCTCCTTCCCTGTTTTCTCAGAGCAGCAACTTTGGTTCCTTTGGGCCTGCCTTGGACTGTGTTTTGTGCGTGGGCTGCACAATGAGCATCTGGCCTTCTTTCCTTCAGTACATGGCTGCACTGGAATTTCAGACCAAAATAGAAACAAGACTCAGGGCAAACTCAGAGCAAGAGAGGGCACAGGAGTCGGTCAGCACTTGGCACTCGGGGAGATGGTGCCTGCCTGGGGAGCAAGAATCACTGAGATTTTAACTGCTGTGCAGCACTTTGGGAGTCAGGGAGAGGAGAAAAATTCCTTGCCCTTTAAAAATGAGAGATGAACGAGATCTGATTGGGTTGAATTATTGTTTGAACATAGTTTCCTTGCTTCTGATTCAAATTCATAGATAAATTCATCATACTGAAGATCTCTGACAGAAAATATTAACAGTGAATATATTACTGAGAGAATTATAGTGAATGAATGGCAAACCCAAGTACATTTCAAAGTTTCATTTTTTATTGAAAGATATTAATTTTAAAACTTTTTGAACCTCAACAGGACTCAATTTATTTGTCATTCCTTTTAAGCTGTGTTCTCTGTTTCGAAGTCTGTGAGGTGCTTAAAGCAAGGTCATCAGAGCAGAGGCTGGGATTGTAAAAAAAAGTTGTTCTTTTTTTTTTTTCTTTTTACTTTCTTTAATGTTGAAAATATTTTTCTCTATAATTTTCTTAAAGAAACATTATACTCTATGATTACTTGGGTATCACTAGGGGGAAACCATAATTTCAAATTTTAAATTTATCATGGAGGAAATGCACGTGACAGAAGAGTTAGCTTAAGCCTTTCTAAAATCAGAATTCACTTTCTGAATAAATCCTAATTGATTATTTTATGATTACTTGACTGGAGACTATTGCTTTCATTAATAGGTCTTATTATTATATTAAAAACTTGCCGTCAGTTTCTTTCTCCCACTACTCAGTTAACCCTAAAGCAAATTGGTCTCCTTGCCATAGATGCAGAGTGAAAAACCATCTTCCCAGTTCTCCAGAGACTGTTAAATGTTTGAAAGGGTTAATGAATTTTAAAAGTCTTCTGAAAGTATAAATATAATTCAAGGTATGTTAGAATTGATTTTGGAATATTATGAACTGCCATAAATTGTTACAGATTTTCAAGTGTCAGTGCTATTTTTCTTCAGATGCAGATGAAAACCTCGCTGATACATTCCTGCTAAGTGTAGTCTTTTCTGAATTTACTGAACTAGGTTGTGTTACAATTCCAAATGGATGTCTGATTTTTCTTTCTCAAGATCTGCTCCCAAGGTATCTGACACTTTCCTCTGTAGATGCGATTCCACAGCCTTTCCACCATGGGCCATCCCCCAGGGCTGCCCTTTCCTGGCTACCAGCCACCCCTACACATGTGCCTGCAGCTCTTGTCTTTCCTCTGGGGTCCTGTGACTTGTTAAGATGCAGAGTAATCTCCTTTAAAACTCACATATTTGTTTTAAAATATTGACCTTTGATTTGATTTAGAAATCAACTGTATGAATAGTTGAAAAAAATTTTCCTCTATGTATTTTGATAAAGTAGTTTACAGTCATGGTTGAGTCATTTGAGGGATTGGCATACCCTGATAGTAACTTGGTCTGACCTAATTTCTGAGATCCCTTCTGAAGCTGTCTTTCTCTCAGCCTACTCACTGGCCTGAGCAGCAAACCCTCCTGAAGCAGGTTCAGCGATTTCCTACTCCTGTATTCCAGGATGTGGGCCTTGCTGTTCCACAGAGAGGATCCAGAAATGTAACCAAGGCGTTTTCTGGCAGCTACACCTACACAAAGTGACTCTGTGAGGTGCATCACCCTCACCCTGCCTGTGGGACACTGCAAATCTGGCTTTACCTGGAAATAAAAGACTTTGTGCTGTCAGTCAGGGACAACTTCTGAACACCATGCTTGTGGACTTGGAACTAGATGATCTTGAAGGTCTCTTCAACCCAAATTCTTCTGTGATCCCATGATTGTCTATTGGGCCACACTTTACAAGTGGGATGCAATCTGTGGCAGGACATGGCCACAAGCCAGCCCTGAGGCTGTCCCACCCAGCCCTGAGGCTGTCCCACCCAGCCCTGGAGCCTTTTTCCTCACTACTGAACTGTTTCTAGCCTCAGCAAGAGATGCTAAATCATGGAAAGGAGTGCACAAAAAGGCCATGCCTTTCTATGTCCAGAAGTTATTTTAAATTCTTATAAACCCATCTCCGTGGTTGCCATAATGGGCATATATATGTTGAGGCTGTGCATCTGATTAAATTCCCACAAGTAAGAGTATGGATAGGACCAGGATCTCTTGAATTTGTAATTATACATAATACTTACTTCTCAGACAGTCTCTGCATGTTTAGGTTTGTGTAACCAAAGCTATATCTCTTTCTGCTGTGAATGACAAAATTAATTCTTGATCTACTCTTCACTTATATATTCAAAGAAATAATGATACCAAGGTATGATGCTAACCTCAGACTTAGAGCTCCCACTCCCCACAGATATTTAGGACCTTCTTTCACTGGCAGTAGCTGATAGATTATAATAGTTTATAATATTGAATCCACTGTTGCAATAAACATCTCATTTGAAGCAGTAATAGCAGACTATTATTTTGAGCAGCCTTAATCTGCCTTAGCTGTAACAAATAATTTAGAATTATTCAGTGTAAAGTATATAGGTGAGGTGTTAATAGAGAACCTGTTAGCCCAAAAAGCTTTTTAAATCAAGAATTTGAAATTCAGACTACAGTGGAATTTGATACTTTAATAACACCTTTCATACTGAAGGCATTCTAAGGCAATTTCTGTAATGAGCTAGATAGTGTGGGTGCTCTGACTGTGTGGGGAATACAAATATCAATGGCCACAATTCATTCAACATAAGCTTTCTTACACAGACATTAGAGTATGGAAATATGAAGGACTAAATATCCAAGTTAGTTTTCTGCATTTTCAGCAGTCATTTTGAGAGCTTCATGTCCCCCAGTACCTCAAACCTCAAAACCAGCCCACACACATTCAACTTCACTGGAAACAAGGTAGGGAAACAAGCAGTGGCATAGCTAAAATCCAAAAAATATCAAAACAGGGGAAAATCAAAAGGAGAAAGTGCATAAAATGTTTCCAGGGTCTCCTTACTTTCAAGTTAGTGAGTGGATTGTAGCCAAAAACTGTCAGAAAGATGACAAAAATATTCCTATGTTAAGAAAAGGAGAAAGAAAATATTATTTATTTAGGTACATGGAAATAAGTATGGTAAAGATGGATTATACCAGGGAATAGGATAGAAAAACAATAAATTCTTCCCAGTTTAATAGCTTGTACATTGGAATACTTTGTTTATTAGTACCTTGTAGCAACTCTTCGGCAAAGAAGTCTCCAAACTTCTGATGGATGCATTGCTAGAAAAAGCCTCATTCTTGGGATACAGGTCTGTAGAGCAGAGAGCAATATCTTCATAAACTGTACAAATCTGCATTTGCTTCAGTAAGCAAAAATAATTAGAGTATCTAAAGTAAGAAAAGTCTGTTAAATAAAAAGTGGAAAGCTAAAGAATATGTGCTTTCATTCTGATTGAAAAGCTGAGTCAGTTTCAAAAAGCAGTTTTAATTAAAAAATATTCTGAAAATCTAGTATTATTTGATAATAGAGACAGGAATATGAAAATATTTTTATTTTTTTACTTGTAAGGAAGTAGAAATAAAATCTTTGGCCAGTAGAACAAAGATTTTTCTATTCTAAAGATCAAAGATTTCATTCTTTGTGACAAATGCCAGTAACTTAAGCATGGATTTGAGCATATCATTTCTTTGGTTAAAATAGAATAAATCAGGCTGACTTCCAAACAGAAATATGTGGAATAGCTACAGAAGTATAACTTTTTCTGTACAAGATGGTGGAAAGCTGTTTCTTGTTTTGACAAATACTTCTGTCATCAGTTCCAGCAAATAGCTGGAGCAATTCATCTTTAGTTGGAAGACCAGATACAAAATTTCTTTGTTTCCAAATCTGCTAAATGTTCATGTTGAATTCTTCCCTGAATTGAATTGCAGGCAAAGTGTCAACGAGTTTCAGCTAACTGATGTGGATGAGACGTTCAATGTCACTGTGAACTTCCCACTGACAGACACAGAGATTCAAATGTTTCTTCTGTGGCAGTTTTGTCGAGCGAAACATTTCAATTTGGATCAAATTTCTTTGAATGTTTGGCTTTGATGACAACGTTCACAACATATCTGAAAGTCATTTTTGTGCATTTTGTACAATTTAAATGTCTCCTATTCTGTTAGCTAGCTCACTTGAAGAAGTGACTAATGCGACCTTAGCATGTTCTGCACTTCTGCTCTCCAGATGAACAAGGTGAAAAGGATAACATTCCAGATTTATAGCTTTTAAAGAAGAAAGTGTCCTGTGGATGTTATTTTCCAGCCTGTAGATTTTTGTAACAGGCAAAACTATGGAAGCTTCAAGTCTCTATAGAGAGTATTGCTTCCTTGCATATCGTAATATTGTACATGGCAGAGACCAGCACACTACGATGAAACAGTCAGCTGGAGGCAAAAGGAGATCTGATTGTTGAGTAAAAAGATGAAAAATTAATATTGAATTCATTATTCTGTGTTAATTCCTGCTTGCTTAACACCATTTTGGATGGAATAGAACCCCCTCTGTTCATTACCTACATGAAATGCCTTGCTACACTCTTGAAAGTTCTGAAATGTTTTCAGTGGAGCATGAGCAAGAAAATGTTGTATTCCCTAAGCAAAACCCTATGCCACTAAACATTCATGTTTTCCCCTTTTAATTTTATAACTTGATAATATTTATGGGGGATTTTTTCTGAATGTTTTTGAAGTTACTTACCTGTACTTATACTGTTCTGATTACCTTTTGTGGTCACAGTAATTTGTGACATATTTGAGCTGGTTGTCTGACTTAAAACTCATCCTATAAGCACACACTCTTTAAAATATATATAGTTTTTTAAATTGATTTTGCTTGGTTTATTAATAATTTTTCCAAATGCAGATGTATGAATGTATTTATGTGTTGAGGGACAGAAGATTGATAAGCTGTAATTCATCTCTAAGAATGGCATTTTGGTGTTCACTAAATATATCAAAAGCTGCCATGCTCAATATGAAATAATTTCCTCAGTATTTACTTATTATATAAGTAGTTCTTAAACATGCAGTACATTACTGCCTGCCTTATTTGCATTTGTCATGTTCCAGGGCTATTCCCTTATCAACATAAAACCCTCTGCAGTTGCACTGCTTGCAATAAATTACTTCTGCTTTTTCTTTTGTTCTCAAGGTTGTCCCAATCTCTCAAGAACACTTAAGGACAGTAAGGCTATGGAGAAACAGAGAATGACAACTGAAGTTCCATTGCAACCTAGTAAGCTCAAGATTTTAAACTGAAGAGTATAGAAAATATATGGAGATGCTGCACTGTCAGTGAAGAAACTCTTGCTCTCACTGCACTCTCAGCTGTGAACAAAGCACTGCATAATGGTGACACAGAAAATTTTAATAATTTCAAGGTAATCACATGTCTAGTTTTCAGGAATAATTCCTTTATTTGAAAACTGTTGGGCTGGGGGAGAGAGAAAGAGATATGCAATTTATCTGATCAAATTATTAGCATTTAAAGATGCCTGTTGTTCAGTTAAGAAAGGGATTGGGTGTGACTGGTTCAGATTTATTAATCTGGCATTTAGATGTCTGAGTTAAGACAGATCACTCCCTCACTGTGTGTCTAACTAATAATTTCTGAGCTCAAAAGTTAAGCTCCTAACCCAGTAAACAGAGAAATGCAGCTCAAGTAGGCTACAGAGAATTCAGCCTTTTCTCATAGTCTATGCAGAGGCAAAATATTCAATAGTACTCAAAAAGGTGTCCTTTGCATAGGTATAAATATTTTTAAACCCACAAAATATTTATAATTGATTCAGTATGGAGCAGAACTAAGCCAAGGAGATTTTGGATATGATGCCTACAGGTCAGATTAGATATATTTATCCTTAAAAATACAGGAAATCACATAAGGAAGTAACAGGAGACAATTGTTATGTAATATTTTATATTATCAGTATTTAAATTTTTCTAAATAATTTCCAACTTTTTACATATTCCTGCATATATTTTAGTTTACAATGTCACAGCTAAATTTCAGATCATCATGGCATTTGTGTGAGAATTGTCTGAATGTTACTGATTTTAAAATGTCATTATTTCAGGGATTTTACAAAGTATATCCATCATCAATTTAATCCCATTGTTTCATTTCTTTGGCTCTCAGAATGCTGAGCATTAATTTCAAACAGATTCATAAAACTTTTGACACTTTTTTGAATTACAGTGCTGGCACAGCTGACTTATTTATTCCTTCTCATCTCAAAACCAAAATAATATTAAGGGCTGCCTTAAATGTTGTCAATGACCTAAGGAGTGCCCTTAAGGTACTTTTTAACCAAAAAGAGGGGGTTTTTTTGTAAACATGGGATTGCAAAATAACTGTTCTCCACTTGCCTGAGAAACACGTCAAAATGTGGTTTGTCTGTTTCACTCTTTAATACAGTATTGCTTAACAATCTATGTCAGGAAGCCAATCTACATCTTGAAGGAAATATTATTACTTCCTCTGTTTTAAGTCCAACTAAACATTTAGACAATTTTTAATTGAGACAAGGTTGAACAATGTGGCATGAATTGGGAATTGGGAGTAAAAGCAAAATAGCTGTTCTGGCGCAAGCTCTTGGCTTGTTATTAAGTAAGATGATTACTATAATTAGTGGCAGAGAAGATGTACAATTGTCTTTATGAAATGGCTGTGGATGATCTCCAAAAAATTATCGTGCTGTCTGTCTAGCCAGCAAAATATCACAAGAGGACACCTGTGTTCTGGAGAGGAACAGTCGTAGATCTGCTGTTGCACAAGCTGCCACTGCACTGTCATGGACTGTACTTGCTGCTGGAACCAGCCTAGGATGGGAATGGGGAACACCTTTTGTTTGCACCAAAAGTAAAAGAAGAGAGATGGATAACATTTAAACAAGATCCCTTTCCCTTCAGTTATCTTCTTTTATGTTTTGAATTACATTTGTCTTTTTATTCTGTAGGTCAGCCTAGAAATCCATATCCCCACCTGCCCGCTGTTATCCTAGGTCAGGGAATACTACCCAACCTTTCTCCTTCCTCTAAATACCCAACAAGCAGTGCCTGATTCCTATATGGAAAATGCCACAGCCTCCATAGGAAGTTGAAAGCACCTCTGTCTTTACCTCTGTGCATTTTTCTATCTGGTAATTACATAGGTTTGAACAGCATTTTAAAGGCAGAAAGAGAATGAACCCTGGGTCACTGTTCCAAAGAGTGAGATTTAGTCTAAAAGCAAGGGAAAGGAAAATCTCACTCTTTTTCTGGTCATTTTGACAAGCAAAACTCTTTCTGGGAATTTTTTTATAAGAAGAAATGAGTCTGCAGTGTCTTTAAAACCTTCTGGAACAAGTTCTTTAGAAGGGGAGGCAGAGAAATGCAGGTTAGTCATCTGCAGTGAGGTACATGACACTTAAGTCTTTCAGGAATTAGTTATTTGTCATCATTTGCAGGAGTTAGAGATTTTTTTTACCTGGAGAACTTTTATATTGAACTTCCTTTTGGGTTTATGCTACCTAGAGTCTGTGTAATCCATAGTTTCAAGGTTGTGTCTTTGCATCTGGGAGTTCAAATTCCATGTAATTTATGTATTAGACATTAAATCCTTTTTCAAGCTGGAATATCTGGTTTGGGGTGATTAAAACATTTTACATGTGTATTTATTTGCTCAGTCAAACAAGACAACTGTGAAGAGACCTGATCTGGTATTTAAGTGCAATTTTAATCAAGATATCTGTTATTTTGCTACTGCGACATACATTAATAGTCCTATATATATATAACACATTTTCTATCTGTAACTTCTACTCATACCATGTAGATTGTTTTTCTCACTCTTACATTTCTGATACCTATGGTGTGGAAAGAATGAGGAAAATCTTCTAACATTAATGTTACACAAATAGTACTTTAAGACTAGGGAGAGAAATACAGTGCATCCAAATGAAGATTAAAGAGAATTTGTAGAGAAAGAACTACCTGATTTGGAATGAAATCAGGAACCCCACAGCTAATGAGCTCATCCTTGGGGAAAAAAAACTGCCATAAGGTAAAATATGAACTCAGCACCAAGCATACAGGCTATGAAAAGTAGATCATTAATTAAATTTATTTCATGAAATACACATATATAAAAAATACTATTCCACAGGATCTGACGTAGCGACTTCAATGACAATAGCGTAACATTTAAATCTAAAAGAATTTTGTTGAGAAATGTTGCTGTCCTTCTGAGAAGAAATTCTGTTTCAATAGATGACAGCAGGGTCCTTCTGCTTTATTTCTTTAATCAGTTTCAAAGGCCAACAGATACTTCATAATGGTGCTTTCTTTCCTAAAGCAGGCATCTGGTAAGACATTATCTTTCCCAAGCTAAAATCACCTGCCTTAACAATTGTTCAAGGTGAGCTTAAATAGGGCAAGACACATGCTGTTCTTACAGCTGTATCTGTTCAGGTGCACAGTTCCCAACTGCATGGGGCTGCCCACTCCCGTACTGAATGCCAGAAGACAGAAAAAGGGAAATGGGTAGGGATGAGAATTTTATTTAAAGGTCCTACTATTGTTGGAACAGTTACAGTATCCAAAAACATTATAATTAATGGTACCAAGCATACCATTTCCTCTTCCTCGGTGTAAAAAAAACCCAAATTATATCACTGGCTGCTCATGGTTTGATTGGGTGCACTGTTGAGTGAGTAAAAAATAAGCTGGCCAGACCCAGAGAGTGGTGGCTAAATCCATTTGGTGGCAGGTGACAAATGATGTCGCTCATGGCTCAGTATTGGGCCCAGTCCTATTTAACATCTTTATCAATGGTCCAGAATAGGAGTTTGAGTGCAGCCTCAGGCAGTTTGCAGGGGCCACCAGGCTGGGTGGGAGTGTAGATGTCCTGAAGGGCAGGAGGGCTCTGCAGGAGGCTCTGGACGGGCCAGACTGATGGGCTCTGACCGGTGGTCTGAGGTTCCACAAGCCCAAGTGACGGGTGCTGCTCTGGGGTGACAGCAGCCCCCTGCAGTGCTCCAGGCTGGAGCCCACCCTTCCACAAGCAAGAGTGGCAGCAGGACCAGGGCAGGGATTGTCCCCTGCACTGGGCACTGTGAGGGACCTCAAGTGCTGTGTCCAGTTCTGGGCCACTCCTTTCAGGAATGACACCGAGCTGCTGGAGCAGGTCCAGGGAAGGGCAGCAGATCTGGGGAAGGCCTGGAGAGCCCTAAAAGGAATGGCTGAGAGAGCTGGAGGTGTTCAGCATGGGGAAAAAGGAATATCAGAGGAGGTTTTATTGTTCTCCACAGCTTCCTGAAAGTTGGTGGGAAAAAGGTGGTTGTTGGTCTCTTGTCCCAGGTAACAAGTGATAGTAGAAGAGGTAAAGAGGAAATGGCCTTAAGTGCAGCCAGAGGAAGTTTTCTAATGGGATACTATAGGTTGTTCACTGGAAACTGGAACAGGCTCCCGAGGGCAGTGGTCACAGCACCAGTCTGCCAGAGGTCACAGAGCATTTGGAGAACCCTCTCAGGTGCATGGTGGGATTCTTGGGGTGTCCTGTGCAGGACCAGGAGATGGGCTTGATGATCCTTGCGCATCCCTTTCAACTCAGGATGTTCTATGATTCTGTACTCCTAGGAATTTCACTGACAGGGTTATCCAGCACTGGAACAGGACCAAGAGAAGTCATTGAGTCCCTACCCCTGGAGGTGTTTAAAAGACCTGTAGATGTGGAGCTTAGGGACATGGTTTAGTGCTGGGTTAAAGGCTGGGCTTGATGACCTTTAAGGTCTTTTCCAACCTAAAACACTCTATGACTCTTTCATAGAGACAGTGTTCAGATTTGTCTGTGTTTAAGAAACAGAGGAGTGGCCTCCTCTTTCTTCCCAAGGAAGTCTGCTTTTCTTCCTTTATTTTTTTTTAATTTCTCACAGAGTCTTTATTAAAGAAAATAAATGTAAATGCAGTGCCTCTAGCAGTAAAATTAAAATTTTAAGGCTTGATTAAAGTATGCAGACTGTCAACTGCTACACCATAAGAGATTCTGCCACTGACATTTCATAATACGCAATGCATTCAGGGGAAAATATCCCAAAAGAGGATTGCTTTCTCCTAAATAAGCATAATTTACGGCAAAATTTAATGAAGAAAACCATGAAGTGGACTAAAATAAACAAGACACTTCTGTGTGAATCTTAGTAATGTTCGACCAAAAATTGATGCTGTATTGCCAGGATAAGGCACTGTACATTTATATATAAATAATGAGATGTTATATAAAACATATGTGCTACAGACAGCATTGGAATCTGGACATCTGCCTTGCTCACTAATGAGGCAAAGACACTGGAGTGAGTCATGCTGCCAAGGAAAATGTTCTTGCATTCCGGAGAGAAATTTTAAGATCTGGGTGTTTAATTCAAAAGAAGAGGTTTATGAGGAAGGGCCAGTATGAGTCGGTGTGTGAAACATGAAGTAAGAGGTGGGGAGGCCTTAGTGCTGTACAAAATTATTGTATGTTTTTATACAAATGATCATTTTAACAGAGAGTAGCTTTAATTCCCTAGACAGGTCAAGGGAGAATAAAAATGGTTCATTTATGAAAACTCACAGAGGCTGGAAATTGTTCACAAAAAATGATGAGAATATGATCCTATCACTTAATTCTTTGTAACAGTCCTACTCTATTTTTTTCCTATTATTTTTTGCTAGTGACCCTGGAATTTGTCCATTTTTTTAGAAACAAAATACGCCTTGATTAACTGCAGTTAGTTGTTTTCTCTGTACACAGACTGAAGCTTGAAACATGCTGTTTCATATTTCATAAGAAACTAAATGTTACCTTATAACATCCCACTTTTTTGCTTTCTGGATTTTATTTATGCAGCTCAGGTGTGCAGCTTGCTTAGGACTAAGCTCCACGGAGCATGAGAGTGGCTCTGACACTGGTGAAGGTGTGGCACTGCCCTAAGTGAATGTCCTCACTGTCAGCCAATACTTTTGTTACAGCTTTGCACACACCAGTCTGCTGCTGGATCTTCTGAATGCTGACTTTTGCATTTTTTCTGTATTATGCAACACTTGCCCCTGGATCCCTACACAGGTTTTAATGACTTGTCAGGCAAATCAAAAAACCAGACTTTTTTTTCACTCTGCAATAATCTAGAACTGCTAATAGAGCCTTAACGTATAAGGCTCACCTTCCTTTTTTGTTGGGAGAGTGAGAGAAATATGCAGGTGCATCAGGATCAGCCACTCAGAGCCTTCCTTCAGCAGGATGGTGGCCTAATTCCTCTGGCTTTGAGCTAGGCCTTATTGGTTTAAAAGTGAGCTGTTTTCCAGCATGAATCATACCAAGCAGAAATAGCCCTCTGGAATACTTAATCTTTCTCTCACTACACTAATTTTATTTAAAGATATCTCTGGTGATTCAAATTCAACTGTGGTTCAACTTTGAAACTTTTGCCATATGGATTTCCCTGAGTTGTTATGTAATTTCTCATAGGCTGAAGAACCTCAGTTATTAACATTTTTCACTTGAAGCAATTTTTTTTAATGAAGTGGGAAAGATAAAGAACTGAAGGAGATTTAGTGCTGTTTATTTTATATTCTTTGAGAGCCACAGGATTATGTGCTAGCTTGTAAATGGGCTGTGAGTTTATTTTCCCTCAAGAACAAAAATGTCCCTGGAACACTACAAGGAAAATGGATTTCAAGACTCAGATCTAAATTTAGAACTGTGATTAATTGTCAGCTTCTGTGAGAATCAGTGTTTTATAATGATTGCTCATATGAACTGTTTTCTAACCTATCTTTCCATTTTGAAGATGTGTTTCTCTTTTAAGCTTTTGGGGACATAATCATCTTGGCAAAACTGGAACATTGTCTTGGCCCTGTTCTAGGATGAGGATGATATCAAAAAGTGCTGCTAATATGACCAGTGACTAAACAAAGCACTGAAATAAATGAAAGAAAGAACAAGTTTCAAATTTTAATAGACATCACAAATATGTGCAAGCTTAAAAACCTTTGTGTGTTTCATGGAATTTGTCGTGGATGGAACTTTAAATGTAAACTACCCCTGTGTAGAGGAAGGATAAAAGAAAGTTGTCAGTATTTGAACTTGAAAGAAATTTGCAGATAATATCTGTTTTAAGTTTCTGGTTATCCATTCCAGTTTGTTATTTCATTCACTATGATCTAACAATGGAGGAAGTAGAAGTACAAGATGTAGATCAAAAAATGCAAATATTTTTTAAAATAGTAAATTTTATACGAAAAAACTGAAACCACTTTTTCCTTTTTAGTCACAGAGGTGATCAAATTAATGAAAAAATTTCAAGTCCTTTAAAGTAGCTCTGAAACACAATAGAAGTAGCTCTGAAAGCAATTGTATATAAAAGCTTCTGGTACTTGAAGTAGCTGAATTAATACATTTTAATTAGCTTAGGATAATGCCTGAATAATTTTGCTGTGTTGTACAAAAAGGATTGCCAGATAATTTTAAATTTGTACACACCCATTCTGAAGAATGAAGTGAAGTAAGAATTTGCCATCTTCATGATTTTTGCAGAATTTTATGTAGGAGCACAGTTATGAAATTTTTGTATTGCCATCTTTATATTTCTCCTCAGCTGGTTTGTTGTTTTGTTTGGTTATTTTTCTTTTTCTGAGTTGAAATGTCATGGTCTAGTTACTCTGCTGTTTTGCAAACATTTAAAGCCAGCATTGTCCCTGAAAGGTTAATCACAGTATCCTTCCATTCATTTAATCCCATCCCCATGCTTCTTCCTCACTTCTTCTGGCACCAGTTCTTGTATGACCATATGGTGCATCTGATGGTGGTGCTGAGCTAATGAATTGCTATTGTTTTAACCAGATTTGGTCCAAACCACAGTAGTTTCCAATTCATTTACTGTTCAGCTGTATAGTCTCCTGTATAGTTACTTGTCAGCCTGGTCCTCACACTTCTGGTTTTTCTGTGAAATATTTTTCATTTGGGTGACTGGAATTTCTAAACATGTCTTAGAAGTGTTAAACATGCATATTGTTTTGCCATCAGCTCTTTTATTTGTTTCTCTAATGTTCAAAACTTTAAATTTTGTTAAAATGAAAAAAAACCTGACATTTTATTGACTGAAACCCTGCACTGTACTACGCATTTGTGCTTAGTTGACAGAAGGGATGGGTCTTTTAAAGAATATCAGTCCTTATTCTGACTTGTAATGATACTGGGTATGCAGAAAAGCATCTTTCATTATTCTAAAACATAAATCCCTCCAGTATTTCTTGACAAAGAAATAGAGAGCAGAGCTACTACTATGGGTTAGTGTGGTAAATGGAATCCCAAAATAGGGGGCTATTAAGAGTACTGGTGACAGTCATACAGGTTCTCAAAACAAACTATAGCTTTGAGATTTAGGACAGAAATCAGGAATAAGGTCTAGTAGGGACAGTATGCATCTAGGAAGTTTGAGTGAGTCATGTTGTCTCCAGTGTTTAAACACTACTTCCCTATTTTCCATCTGGCATGTTGGGGGGATGAGTGGGTGGGAGCGTGTGTGCATTCTTTAACATGCCCAAGTTAAACTCTTGGTGGATTCAAAGATTCCCTGTGACAAAAAGAGAAGCACGTTGTGAGAAGAAATGGAGGGGAACATCCTTTCAGACAGTGAAGAAACAGAAATAGTTTCCTTTTATGTTCTTGCACCGCACTGTAAGAATGGGCTTGATTAATAGGGTAAGAAAGAGTGTTTCCAGGTGATTAAAATTTTCTTCATTGAGTTTTAGATTATGGTAATTTATCAGAGAATTCAGGCTGGTTTTTAGTTATTCTATACTTTTTTTTTTCTTCCAAAACAAAGGAAGAACATTTGAAGAAGGAGAGAAGAGAAAGAGTGGGTAAAGAGAAAGTAAACACAGATTAATCAAGAGGAAAGACTAAGAGGCAAGAGAACCTCACTGAAAGAAACAGACTTATGTATCTGTGGCTGTAGGTGCTTTTGCTCAAATGCAGTCTTTTAAGACACAAGGCACAGAGATTAAATAAAAAAGTGAATGCAGAAATGAAATTGAGTTGAAGATGGATTTTTTAAAAGGGTACATGAGTAATGAGGTACATGAATAACTACAATTTAGAGTAGTTGAATTTTCTGATATCCTTTGACTACCCAGTCCTGGAGAACTTTACTATGAAAACCTTAAATTATGTTTTTATTTACAGTTTTCACATAGACTTAATGTCACTTATGTTAATATCATTATACAAGACTTGTATCAGCACAACAAAACATAGCATTTTTGTTTGTTTATTTGAACCATAATATTAAGACCTCATTATTTGGGATTAATCATCCACTCCCTGTGCTGGAGGTCAGGATTTTTCCTTTTCTTTCTCTCAGGGAATTTTCTCCTATTTGTTGCCTAAGAGATGATAACAACTGGTACTTGAGAGAACAAAAGATGTGGATGGGAGGAAGAGGAAGGGTGCAGCTGGCTACTCTCTTAGCTGGGGGGTTTTCTCTCGGGAAGGGCAGAGATAGTGAGAGATTTTGGCTTCTCCTATCATGGGTGAGCCTTTGCTTGTAAGAGCAGCTGTTGGACCTTATCAACACCTGGTCTCACTGGAAAAGGGCCCTCCCCATCCACTGGTGCCCCAGAGGAGAACCCAGGGCCCTAAGAGAGGTTCCCACCTTCCTTGGCAGACACCTGCCTTTCAAACCAATACAGCCTGCTGTGACTTTGAGAATTCATTCTCATAGGATTGCTTATGTGAAAGCCCACAGTGGAAATAAACTTCCCTATTTATCGTGGTCCAAATAGAGCCAAAAAGATTTATTTTCTCTTTAGAAAACAGGATCTAGTTTCTTTTTTAGTTTGCTTGGATAGCTGCTTTCAGGACCTTATCTTTTAACTGCTGAGATATGAACAGATTACATGCAGTAGCTACAGCAGAGAGATATTATAAACTACCATAGCTACTGACACACTTGGTGAGTTAGAATCTCTTGACCTTCAAGTGTACTGGAAAGCCCATCTGCTTGGACAGGCTTTTGCCTGATAGGGGGTCATCTTTGTCTAATTTCAGTGTCCTCCCTTTTGTCATGTTAACTAAAATAAATTTCATATGCCTGCATATAATGCTGTTCAGTTGGTAACACTGTTTTCCTCAAGTCCTGTCCCCAAAAACCTCATGTAACTTTGAATGTAATGTATGCCTGTCTCTGCTACTGACTGGAGACCCATGTAGCTAAAACTGTCTTCCTAAATGCAGGCTAAGGGAGAAATTTTGACAATTACACCATCATTTCACTCTTTTAATAGCTTTACTATTGGCTGTCCCAATGCATTAATTTAGAATGAAGCTAAACTGAATTAGTCATATCTATAAAAGCTCTTCAGGGTTGCACTTGTTATACTAAACTGAAGGATTTCCAGCTGGTGTGGCAGTTTGTGAGGCTTTTTTGGCAGAAATCTCATGTAATTTACCGATGGGTACAAAATAACCGTTACTTCCAATTTGTTTTACAGGTTTTACTACATCAGTGGTAAGTGCAGTTGCTTGAGGAGGTTGGGAAGAGAAGGTTGGTTGCTGCTAACACAGTTCATACAAAACACCGTGTTCAGTACCTTGCTGTACCCATTTGACATGGAAAATAGGATGCTCCTCAAACAGCCTTTTATGTAATGCTTCTCCCCATACATTTTGGTAAACAGTTAAAGATAATAAACCCCTAGTGATGTGAGTGATTTCTTAACAAAGGATGTTTTAATTCTTAGAGTAGCATATATAAAACAGCAAATCCAGGAATCCATGTCTGCAATCTTGGATGGTGACTGAGTTACGAGTCTGAATCACCAGCCTTTAAAATGAATGCACAGATTGAGTCTTTTCATTCAACCTGGTCAGTGAATGAATTCTGCAGTGATGGAAACAACAAAGAGTGATCTTGGAGTTGCATGATTTCAGGCCAGGCGGTACTGTTAAAATGAAAATCCTTGGATTCATCCTGTTCAAGAACATTATGTAGCCCAATGTTGTGTTAAGGACATCAGAAGTTACTGTTCTTTGATAAAGGATACTTTGATAAAGGACAGAGCCTTGCACAGACTCAGACTAGAAGGTTTTCATTCCTCACATGTTATGGAGAAGAACATTTATAAGTTAGGGATCATTTTCCTCAATCAAATTTTTCATTTATTCAAAACTGGAAAAAATAAGTTGTTGCCTCCAAAATATTTCTGACAATCAACTAAAAATAGCAAGACTGTCTATTTAAAAATAAATCTCCTTTAAAATTTGCTCAAAAAAATTAAATTAATTATTTTGCCAGTCTACTAAAAAGCTGAATTTAGCTATCTACACTTAATAAAAAAAGATTATTTAAAGACAATGGGGTCTAGGGACCGAGATGTAACATGACCTAATGGGAAGCACAATAAAAAATTTGGTGTAAGTTTGCTCTAGAGATCTAGTGAACCCTCTTCACTACAAAACAGAATCTCTCTGCCTTAGGATCCTTAGCAAGAGGTTTGCCACGCTCTCTTTCCTTTATGTGTGGTAAAACCTTGGTTATTATACTGACTGGATTAGACATTTAATACTATCAAATTATCAAATACAATTTGAAATATATCAAAGGGATGTATTCTTTTATAGTCTAGTAAAAAGTCTTTAAGTAGCTGCAAAGAAGTCTTGATTTCCTGGATTTCCAGGTACTTAAATCATAATTCTGATTTTGTTATAAATGTTTAATACACCATATCTTTATCTTTGATTTATCATATTTAGTAATTGCAGTGGTTTTTCATAGAAAGTAGCCCCCAGATTGTAAATTTGTTGAGTTCTTGGAATTGACTTTATTTTTTTCCTGAGAAATGTTGGCATTGTTCAGGGTACTCAGTCAAAAAACTCCCCTTTTCTCTTTTCCAGAGTTTCAAATATTTCAAGCATTCAATGAAAGATAAGAACATGAGATGCTACATGCATTTCTGGCTTACGTGAAATGAAAATTTTCCACTTGAAGTAGAGCTCAGAAGAGAGAACTGCCAAGATTATTCCTACTCTTCCTTAGTATCTGATGAAATTGTCCATTCTAGATTTTTTTTTCCTGAATTTACTTCAAGGAAGCCTTCCAGTGTTAGAGTTCCATTATCGCTTCCTGCACACCATCTCCACTGTTTTCTCTTTTACTTCCATAAGTTTTATCACCTTGCTTTATGTTATTAAATCTAAGTAAGAATATAAAGTCAAAAATTTTTCCTACCACTAAATGTTTTTTTCCCTCTAAAATGGATTCATAGCATGAATTTAAAATAGCTGCATTTTTCAAGGTAGTGAGGAGATTTTTGTGAACTTAGATCCAGCATTTCAATGGGCCTAAATATTTTAAATATTTTTAGAAGGTTAATTTTGAAAATGTAAGGACAGAGATTAAATTTTGTCCTCATTAAATTCCATGGAAGCAGGATTTAATTCTGCAGGTTGAACTCTATGGAAACTCTTTTTTTCCCCATTCATATATTAATCAAATTGCCCTCATGAAATCAGACCTACGTGAAGAAAGTGCATTATGACCAGACAATATTATTACATAATAGTTATAATTTAGTTTCACCTCTTTCTTAGTTTCACCAAAAGCTCATTTTCTGCCAGTTGATCTGAAGTCAAAATGGGTCAGTTGGCATATTAAAGATATAATAAGACACTGTTAAAAATACCTGAAAATTTCAGTTCTGAACAGAACTGAAGGCTTCTTCCTTTCACTTTCACAATATAAATCATTTATGTTATCTAGGCCTGATGAATATGATATAATCTATGGAGGACTTCATATCAAGAGACTTCTTTTATTATCAGAATGACTGCAGGGAATTATGGTCAGTCACTTGAATGAAAGGTAAGTAGGGTAAAATAATGAAATATGGAGATTGGATAATACATCATTTTAATCAGGTTTGAAAGTCATAAACATACAGGAGGTAAAAAAGCTAGCGCTTTGCTAGGACCTTAAATTTCCTACTCCTTATTTCTTCTTATTTCTTGCTTCTGTGGACACAAAATTGAAGAAATCATGTCATTTTATGGAAAAATAGCTATTCATTGAGAAAGAGATCTGCTTTAGTTTTTACCTTTAGCATTCCCCTTGAATTCTATAAGGATGTCAAATTAGAGTACCCTCAGACTAATGTGACAAAAATCTTATCCTAACCAGTTATGTCCTTAAATATAACTCAGCCAATGTTGTTTTGACTTGATTGCTACTGAGCAGATTTACTTTCCAAGGAAAGATAGTCTGATGTGTAGTACACAGAAGGTAACATTGTGGGGTTTTTTCACCCTGTCATGACAAATTCCTAGAGCAGGATGAAACAGTTTTCAGAACATGCTTAATTCTCTGACTCTATTGTTTTGTTGTGTATTATATTAGTGTGTAATACATCACTGAAATGAAAGGGTTATTTGATACTGTAGGGGCAAACTTTAAAATCTGCTCTGACCCTTGTCTCTGGAAATACTGGCCATATAAAAGTGGTTAACAACAACTTTAACCTGCTTTGTGGCTGCTTAAAAATCTATCCCACAAAAAGTTTGCTAAGCTTAATTACTGTTATTAAAGACTAAATGTACCTAAAATATACTTAGTTCCATATTTTTGCTTGATTGCAACCTTTGTTTTATGCCCTTTTTTCCAACAGTTTCTCTTTCTTCCTTCTGCTCAAATAATTTTATTTTCTTTTTTAATTTTTAACAACCAAAAGAAAATGCAAAATAAAATGGGCAAGATTATTAGACTTGTCACTTTGAATCAAAGTTTCCATTTCCCAAATGCATTTTTAAAGTGAAATTAATTTTTGTTTCTCTTACTGAACTCATTTTATCCAGATAACAGAGGAAAAAAGTTTGGTGTCTTCTCCCTCAGTTCAGAGTAGTAATACCTTACAGGAAGCCAAGTGAAGTTCCAAAGTATTCTGTCCTAACTGGACCTGTGCTGGTGGCAGATCAAGAATGGCAAACCCCACCACATCAGCGATGTCACTGGAAAGTGCTTAAGGATGCCATATATTAGAACCAGATGTTTATTGCCTAAAAATCATCAGTGAGCTGAAAACAATTGGGGGAAGGGGTGTATTTTTTTTTTCCAAGAAATAACAGTACTGACTAGAAGCATGCTCTTTATGTGTTTTCTTTAGAAGTTGATTTGTCTTCTGTCCAGTCAGGATGTCCAATCCACTGTGTGAGCAAGTGCCAGGGAATGGAGGGGGCTGAATTTTCTACTTTTACTCCAACCTGAATTACAGGTCTGCAAAGAACATCCATCTCTTTGTCTCGTTCTTTCCTGTCTGAGAAGCAGATTATTTGAGGTTGTTTAACATTTCATCTAATGCTGGCCAGCAAACTGTTCCACTGGTGTAAGAATGGGAAATAGAAAGCATTATATCCTTACCCCTTTTTGTGTCCTATCCCTTTGGAGACTGGACCTGAGAATAGCCCACATTTTCTACCTCTGCCTTTATTTCCATGCCTGTGCCTTTATTTCCTACCAGCTCGTTTAAAGGCAGCAGTTGGGCATATGAAGCAGAAATAAAGTATCCTTGTTGAATGAAAAAGGCCTGAAATGTCTGGAAAACAAGGCCTAGGAGAATGAATGAGCCTATTCTGAGGATGTCCATCAACACCCTGTATTACCTAAGGCCTCTAACCACTGCACCTTTGGCATGGAAATAGAGTCTGTCCTTCCTGAATCATTCAGGTGAGAGTTGCACAAGGAAATTCACTCTTGCGGAGAGATGTTTGGGTTCTCCAGCCATGTAGCTCATGAATGCATCATTAAGGTGCCACTGCAGAATTTATCTTTAAAAACTGAAGTTAATCAGGTATTTGACTGGTTTGAAATGTTAAAAAGGGGGTCTTTTAAAGTGCAATCTGGTGGAGGGGGGGTTGTTTTTTTTGTTTGGGGTTTGTTAATATTCCCTAGCTGTATCATAACAGAGAACATATTAAAAAAAAAAAAAAAAAAAAAAAAAAAAAAAAAAAAAAAGAGGAGTTACATCAATTTGTCTTGAATGACCCCACACAGGATTAAGGCAATAAGAAAGACAGCAAAATAGAAAACCACATAAACAGAGCAATTTGGTCACTGCAGTCCAGCTGCCCTCTTCTGTTAATATTTATCCATTCAAAATAAATACCAACAAAAATCATCTGTATTTTGCTTTCTGGTCACAAATTTATGTGATCTTTTCAGAGCTACCAGGTGGAGACTACATAGCTGCAGGTCACAATGCACAACTTGTGAAGCTGCTGTCCCATATTTCTGAGTGCTACAACACCTACACACACACAGCTATCATGTCCTACTGTCAGAACATAGAGTGTCAGTTTTAGGGTTATTTTTGCTTCTCTTAATACCAAGAAGAGCTGTTCTTTTGTTCATTAGTTTTACTTTAAAAACCCAAACAGGCTAGCTGGGGGATGATTTCATAGCCCATGTGGGCCATCTGTTTCAGTGCTTAGCAATCCCTGCTGTCTTCCCTGTCCAGATAAAGACCTTTGGGGTATTTTTAATCTTATCTGTGTTGACAGGAAGAACAGATTATTTTCTTATTCTTTTCAGGCACTTGCTGTGTATATGAATTTTTATTCTTCACCTCTTCTCCCTATATTAAACAAATTCCATTCCTTCAAACCATACTTATATCTTATATTTCCAGGTTGCTTATTATTCTTGCACTCCCTGGATTTTTCTCCAGTCATTCTACCTATTGCTTAAGTTGGACACAGTCTGCAGCTGAGATACAAGTACCACATGCAGTGAATTGATTACTTTGGTTTTCCTATGTCCCACAATGCTTGCTTTTCTTCCAGTAGTGCAATATTCTTGATTTTTCTCTAGTTGAGATCAAATACCTGTTTTGAAGAAACTGCCTATTGACAAACACAGAACCTGCATTTATAAATAAAAGATTGCTTCAATAATATAATAATTTGTTCTAATCCTGTCTTCTGATGTTTTTCAGACTTCAAAGAGTGGTGTTGTTTTGGAGCTTAATAAACATATGCATTCATCACTCAGGTTTTCATCGTATTTTAAGATGGCATGAGGAAAACATCTCTGGCTCAAAGTCTCCCCATCTTTGCAAGTAAGCAGTCCAATTTTGAAAATGCCTAAGTGCAACAAACATTAAAATCATTAATGGAATTCAATAACAATGCTTGACCTGTAGGATAAGATTCATAAGGGCTAATGATAAAATAGCAATAGTAACTTTTTTATTAGTGATACATTCTTTACATACTTAACAATTTTACCATTTACATATGTTAGTAAGAGTCGTATGAAACACACTCAAAACAGAAGTTAATAGTAGCTCAGCAATAACAACATTGACTTAGGCTTGTGCATCATCACAGGCCATATTCAGGTTCTGTCCACAGTCAGTAACTGCAGCGGGTCATTCATCTATAACCATCTTATACTTAGGAGCAAAGTATCAAAGGTCCCTTAAAAGTATCTCCTTAACTCATAAACAGAAATGTTTTAAATGAATGGATGATAAATGGCTTACTGGTTTGGCTAGTATCCCTTAAGTACAAGTAACATAAGGTTGAACAAGGTGTCACTTAATGTCTGATCTCCCCAGATAGAGACTCCATTTGTTCTTCTGGATAGCCCAGCATGCCTTAAGATAATGCACTTTAAATTCAAATGATGGTAGACACAGGCCTTCAGTCAAAACCAGCACTGGGAGAAGAAATACAGAGTGGTTGGCTGCAGGGCACTTTTCAAGTAAGCAGCTGGTAAGAGGGGCTAAAGCCAGCAAAATGAAAAGGAAATGTTAGAATGGAGGAAACAGCAAACACAGAATATGATGAATTATACAAATCAGCTGAAGTAACAAACCAAAGGCGGTCATAGCAAAAGCTAAGATTACAGCTAGCAGAACTGAATAATGCAGCAACTAAAGAGATAAAACTTCTCAGCTCTAGAATGCAGGAGGTACAATGCAGGGAAAACAAAATAAGAGAAAACCTTAGATAGCTCGCCTCAATCAACTCCTCTTCACAAATAATGGCAAAAGATCTCCCAAAGGAAAAGTTTATCCACAGGTACCGGCATGGTCTCCACATTCTTTAATTAGCATTGAATTCAACACCCAGAAGCATTTCTAGAGGTTCAGAAGATAAAAGTGAAAAGGAAAATCTGCTTTAAAGCTCACGTGTGATTGCCACTAGCAGGAATTGCTATTTTGTGAATTGTTAATCTCAAGTGAATGTTAAGACTAATTTGAGGGGGCAGACTCCAATAGTTAACAGTCCACAACTAAAACATTCACAGGAAAATCCTAACACGTGTCTGTGCTTCCTGACTTTCTGCCATTGGCTCAAGCTAGAGAATCTGTGTCCACCTGTCTGTCTCTCCTTCTCTTCCTCTCTCACACACCATCATGCAGAGATATTATTTGCAGGCCAAATCCTTCACTTTAGTGAATGTGATTAATTATGATTCTGTGAATTCTGAATCAGACACTCATAACTTGTCTTTTTTTTGCCTTAAAACTCAAGTACCATTAGCTATTTAAAAGTATCAACTTTCCAAAAATAAATAAAAATTAAAAATAAGTAAGATCATAGACACCTCAATGCTAATGAACCTTTGAAAATGTGACCTGAACCTCTATGATTCAGGGTTTAAAAGAAAATTAAAAACAACGGAGCTGTAGTCTTTAATAAATACTCAGAAATCTTTAGGTTGCACCCCATGATTTTTCAGTAGGAACATTGGTAATATGACTATATGAATTCATTAGTATTTATTTTATGTTAGTTCCCAGAACTAATCATGGACCAGGGCACCTCAAGCTGGGCACTCAGATGTCCATGGCCAAACAGACGCAGTGTAATGAGGAAGACAGTGGTCCTCTGGACCAGCCTGGCAGCCACTCTTAACAGGAACCAATTATAGTTCTTCTCTTCATTATATTGGCCCACACTGAAATGCTCAGACTATGATTCACATTCATCCTCTGATTCTGAAAAGTAGAACACATCCCTTTGAACTGCTCCAAGCTAAGGCAATGCAGAAATAAATCTGAAACCCTTTTGCTCCTGTCCTGAATTTGTTTCTAATCACAGATGGCCAAAGTTGCCTATCAGCAAGATAGGACCTGGTGCCTGGTGCTGGCAGTTTGTTCCACACATACCTCAGAGCTGGGCAGACTCGAGACGGATGGCTGGAACCATGGGAGGATCACCAGCATGGAGTGGCAGACTGGGCTGATGATCCCTGAGCCAGTGAAGGATAAACTCAAGGTCAGATTCCATTAGTAATGTAGGCAATGTAACTGTTGGTTGTGTCTGCTGCTTCCTGACAGGTGATTTTTTTAGCCTGGGGAAGAGAACATGGAACTGCATAAAGTACTTACTCTTACACAGTTTGTTAACATATTCTTGCCTTTTTAACAGAGACACAAACTGTTCTGATAGTTTTGTAAATATTGCATTGCAGGCACAAAAACTACATTTTAAGGTTTGGGTATGTATCTCTAATCTCTGTCCCTGCAGGGTATCGTAGTAATGATGATTTGTTGTTTGGAGTTTAATTAAGAAAAAGTTAAGCTCTACTTACTTGTGTTCTTACAATTAAATGCAAATAGGTTTAAATGAACCTGCTTGGCTATGCAAAGCTGAATAACACTGACAATCCAATAATAAAAAAAAAGTATTAAAAAGCAGCTTAACTCCTAAATAAAGCAGAGGCAACAAGCCACACAACAGGCTGTTTTGTATTGATTTGCAGGGGCTGAAGTGGTGGGTAATAAATAACTTTAAATCTCATTCAAAATAATAGATACTAAAAAGTTTGCTGTCTTAATTAACTATCCTCCTGGTCATTCTATTGGATAACTGTTCCTACTGCCACAGGTCTTTATCTTAGTACTTTCACTGACTCTGATATGCTTGTACATCTCTGTTAGTTCATTTTTTCTTAAGCAATTCTTGGTTTGTTTTCCATTGCTTGTTGAACCTGCTCGTAGATCCAGACCATCATATTTGACCTGAATACACATTCTACCATTTTATCTGTCCTTAAGTCATGATGTGTAGCACATTATCCTACAGACAAATGCATATGCATGCAAATATCTCATTATGAAAGTAATGAGAACTAGATGAAAATAAATCTCAGTTTTAATATTCATTAAATTAATAATGTGAAATCCTTGCATTAGCAATTCTATCACATGGAGAAGTGTTATCTTCCTTTTCTCTAAGGGAGCATCAAGGTCTTTGGTACAATTTTGTATCCCTTTTCAGCTTGGTACCCTTATCATGTGTGTATTCTCATCAAGACAAATCAGACTACTAGGGCTGGGGACTTACTAAATCAGGGTTTTTCAATGGAATTTTCAAAAGTACCAAAGGAATTTTGAAAATCCATTAAAAGGCATTATTTCCATCACATCTGATTCCTGGCTGAATGTGCACGACAGAAAAGGCCTATAAGCCTGATAAGGGGCTTTTATGAATATTAGGAGACCATTTTGGCACAAAGGAATCAAATGTAAACAGTTAGTATGTGTGAGTCTGTTTAAATGTCACAGGAAAAATATATCTTATCCATTAAAAGAGTAATTTTCTAGATGAAATATAGTGAAATCAGTTCAGAGACATGTAATTTCCTCAATTTCTGTGCTGCATGCTCACAAATTTATGATAAATTTAGGGGACCTGTGACTTTAAATGACAGTGACAAGATATCATTGATGTGAATGGGAGATTCCATGGTTTTGCTTCAGTGACAGTCTATTACTAATTAATGCTGAATACTTTGCCTCCAGTTTATGACTCAGAAGTCTCAACTGGTACACACCAGACCACAACAGCAGAATGTGTTCCATGTATTTAACCATAAATGAGCTCGAGAAACAATAAGAAAAGAAATCCTGCAGGTATGTTTTGCTTGGTGTCTTTTGTGATGAGAAATATTTGTAACCATTTGGACACTAAAAGCACTGAGTTTTAGACTGAGCCTGAAAGATTGAAACCTCAAGCTTAGGTTTACTGTAAAATACAATTCTGAAATATGCCACAGGCATATCTCTGTTATATTGTTATTAAAAAACTTCAGGACCGATTTAATATTTGTACAAACAAATGATTATTCTGAATGCAACTGTTTCACTTTGGGACACTTAATTTTCCTCTGTATAGCTTGGAGACAAAATTCTGCCAGTATTGGGTCCCATGAGTTTCTGACTATGCCAGATGACAGTCTTGTTACTAAGCATCGAACCAAGAACCGGCTGTGTAATTCTGCAGCCTGAATGGTAGGAGATAACTTACTGAAAAAAGCTGCTCCCAGGAAATTATTCCACATTGAGTGACCCTGAGTTAAGTCCATTTCAAATTAATAGAGAAATAAACCCAGTGGATTACTAATTACAGTTTTTTAATTATTTCAAAAGGGCAAGCTTTGAGAAATTAAAGGAGCTCATCAGAGAATTCAGCTGTGCTGAAGAGCTCAAACTCTTCAGTGTCAATGAGGCTTGATGTTTTTGAGGTTGTTGTTATTAATCAATATTGCACAGCTTCCTAGAGTTGTCTTTACAAACTTTTGAATTTCTTGCAGGAAATAGTTTCAAACCTGCTGAGTGAATGACTGCTCAAGAGAAGAATATCACAGGTGTGAGAGATGAGGTAATATTTTGCTGCAGCCAAAAGGTTATTAGGTAAAACAATGAAAGTTGTTGGTTCTATGAGTTGTTATTTATAGTTTGGATTTGTTCCAGTTAATTTGTTGGGTGTTGCCAGGAGTGGGACAAAGACATATACCTACTAGGAGTTTCTTTCTGTCCTTATTCCTGTGTAGTATTACTTTGTTTTAAGTCTTATGTCTGTTAATTTTATGTCTATTAAATAAATAATTCATTCTACAACAGACCAAATCAGCCATTTTTAAAGAACTTGCAAATGAGAGTGGGGTTTGGGGTGCTGGCCACCCCAGTAAAGCTCCTGCCCACTGACAGAGGCCTGGGCAAAAGGCAGAGAATAACCTAAACCCCCACAACTATTCATAACAATCCCTAACACAATTATTCAGAGAGCCTGTAGGGAATGGAGGGACAGATTGATCAGCGAACAAATGTGATTCAGAAGTCAGAAAGCTTATTAAAAATGTAAGAACTGGCAAAAAAAAAAAAAGTATTCTGGTAAAATTAAAACTAAATTAAAACTAAATCTGATAAAATAAAAACAGAAAAATGGAAGATCCATGCAATAAAAAATAATTTCTACCTTCAATGGGAAATATGTTGCTTGTTTTTAAATGAAGGCAATGTTGAACTGGAAGAGGAGACAGGTCATTCCATGATACAAATAATCAGAAGAGCCCTGAAAATTTGCTACACTGGGGCAAAAATTAAAGGGGCTTTTTTTAAGACTAAAAGGCTTACTGCATGATGTGGCATATGCTTGGTAGGAATTTGGAATAGATGTTCTGCTTTAGAAGTGGATGTTGAGTTTCGTTTAATATTGCAATCCATGCAATGGATCTGGGAAATCTCTTAATCGAAAAATCAAAGTGTGATTTATTCCTCATGCTGTCTTGAACTGCTTAATTTCCCTGTAATCTAATGATCACAGGTTCTTCATAGCATGCTATTCCTCAGTGTTCTTTCAGCTTTTCTCATCACTTCTGGGAAACCTGTTTCAAGGGCATCGTAACATTGCAGCTATTTCAGGCAGGGAAAGACCAGCAATGCTCTGAGGTCTTTTTGTTTGTGTGCCCCAGTCAAGGGTTCCAACATCTCCTTGTTTATTACTTTGATTCTTGGTGTTCATAGATGACATTTAACCTTCTGTCATAGCTCACTGTGTGGATGGGTAGAGAATGATCTAAATTTAATATCATTTTACAATATTCTTAAATTCTTGAATTTTTATATGTTGTGTATAGAAAACCTGGCCATTTTTTTTTTCCTGCCATAAAAATGGACTGGTAATTGGCTTGTGAAACAAAGAAGTCCCACGGCCCTGTCAAAACAGAACAGTTTAAGAGACTCTGGGTTGGTATCCTTTCTGAATGTGGATTTATCTGTGAGTTTTAATGGAGTCCTTTATGCTGGAAACATCTTTGGAGACAAGTGGAAATAGTCTGTCAGTTGCCATGGACACATCTGTGTGAAAACCCTATATTCCTCTTTTACCGTGTGACTGCATACTGATATGTGCTCTGTAGCACAGACTGAGGGTCCCCAGCTCCACTGCTAACTTGCACTTTTATGCAACTCCCTGCACAGCTAATTTACTCAGCTTGATTTTGATGCAGTCTGTATCAATTTTGTCAATTTCTTGTGAGAGCCATGGCACCACAAGCTCGGTGATAGCTCATAAAAAGCCAGTATCTTTGCTGTAAAGATAACTGTGAACATCATTAAATGAATGCTATGCCAGGGGGAATGGGTATCCTTCCAAAAAGCTTTTCATTTATCCTGTGGTGTCAAGCACAACAAACAAACTGTAATCAGCCTGAGCTGCTTGGGATTTCTGTGATTGGAAATTTCTCCTACTGTGAAAATTCAGCACGTTCATAGATGAGGACAGAAGTGAACCCTCCACCTTCTGGTAGCACCTTAGAAGTCCTCAGCTAAACCTAGTTTGCTATTTGCTTCAGAAATCCAGCCAGATGCTCCCTTATTGTTTTATCATTATAATAGTGTTAACAGTTGAGATGAAGGGAATTGGGGGCATGCTGATAGATGGTAATAATGTAGAGAATGCACTTTATCTCATTTTTTTAATGAACAATATAAAAAGGATGCACATTATGAATGGGTTATATATGTTATAAATCTAGTATAAATAAGAAATGAAATAAACTGAGAAAATATCACTGACTGTATCTCTAATAAGTTCATTTACTACAAACATGATTTTATGTGGACATAACAATTGTGCTGAAATGTCCAGCTGACAGGTCTGCTACCCCATTCACCAGATACAGCCTATTTGGTCCAGTACAAAAAAAGTCTGTGTTTAATTCATATTTACCCTATTTATTTGGGGCTAAAGGCAAGTTTCAAGCTTGTAAAAATTCTTAGAGCTCTTCTGAGGTCCTTGGTGGGGGGAGGACTGAGAGGTTGCCTCGGGATAGAAGTGGTTCCTTAAAATTGTCTACAAGCCAGGACTTTAAAGAGGAGGAAGTAACAAACTTGTGAGCCACATACATGTACAGCAATGTCCCATAATTTAAATAAACTGCCCACATACAGCTAATAATCTCCCATTGAGACACACAAAAGAACAATGTTGTTGATTAATTCTACTCTCTGAACGCAGCTTTGGCAATATTCTCTAAAAAATCTCACACTTAATTGTATTTCAATAAAGGAAAATCCAGCTCCCAATAGTGAAATTATTTAGTTAAGAGTAGAGAGGAGTAAAGAAACTCTCATCTGAAAAATGGGAGACAATCTTCCATCGACTAGCTCATCCTATGTGAGAACAAGAAGTCTTTATGGGGACAAAGGAGAATCTGCAGAGCAAGAGGAATGTTTTTGCACTTTCCTGGTCATGGATGCCAAGATGCTGCAGCCAGCTGGGCTGCTCTGTATTGATGTTGTTGCAATGGCCTCATTAGGAAAATGGAATTGCCATAATGTGAGTATACTTGCCTCCATCTGCCAGGACATTCCCTGAACCTTTAGTGAAAGCACAGGGGGGCTGCTCCAGAGTCCATTGTGCTGTTCTACTCTGATCTACCTGCTGAAGCACTTTGCTCTGATATGTGTGTCACTGACACAATGAGACTGACACCAAACAGCCAGCTGTGCAGAGGATACAGCTGAAATGCTTGTGCCTCAGCTGTGGAAAGCTCACATTCCAGTGGGAGCAGCAGCATTAGTGACCCGGAGGCAACAGGTAACAGGGTCAGGAAGGCAATAAGCCAATATTTCTGTAGTACTATGGTAACTTATGGAAAGGTTTCATGACTCGAGGCAGTTCAGTGTTAGAATACCTGCTCCTGCCTGGGCACACGTCTCTGCTTTGTACATTTGCAGCTAGAGATGCTTTCCTCCCTTTTGCCATAAGAGAACAAGATGTCTGCTGTAATATACTAGGAAATAAAATGTTCTAGACATGATGTTGTGATTAACTAGATAAATTCTTGTTAAATTAAGACAGGATTTATAATAATACCAAGACTGTGGTATGTAAGAAATGTTCTGGATTTGTTGGTGTTTTTTTCTTTTCTGCAGTTCAAAAGCACAAAATATTTCCATAGGCATGTGGGGAATTATTCACTCCTGTGGTACAGCTGATGTATGGAACTTTCCAGTCCATTCAGAAATCCTGGAGGACCCCTAAAATGGTAATTCCAGTTAATCAGGTTATGTTTGGAAAACAGCAGGCCAGGAAGAGCAAAGGTTTTTGTTTTATCCTGTGTATCAGGAGAGGTGGGAACAGAAAAATGCAGTAGTATGTATGTGTCTCTGCTCTGAAGTCAGTAAACTGTTAAATAATATAAACAAAAGTACAAAAGTAACAGGCAGATCTTCAAGGAGCTTCTTGCTTCCTCTGCATGATCCTGAAAGCTTCCGGCAACTCAGTGGGATTCATGACATCCTGCTTCTGCCAGAGCAAGAGATTCACATCAGTTTATGTAATAATATGATAATATTGTGACTATTAAAAATAGATTGCTACCAAAAACATCTCTTAGAAAGTAGTCTGTAAATGCTGAGCTCTTTACATGGCATTATTGAAGAATTTTTATAAACTCTGATTATACTTTTAAAGCAAATGGTATTGTTTCACATGAAAAGTGAACTAGCCTCATAAGTCAAAATAAAAACTCATGCTAGAATTAGTATTTTTAAATATAAAGCTTTTCTGCAAAAAATATTTTTAATTTGAGCTCTTTTTTGATATACAAACGAAATTTTGTGGTCAATTAACCATGACTGATGAACAGAGAAGAAAATCCTTGAGCAAATTCATGCATAACATATTGGTGTTTAATTCAGTGCAACCTTAAGGCATATCAGAGAAGGGATGGAGCCATCTGGAAAAGGGGCAAGGTGGGAGTTATCTCCTGATGGAATTCCATGCTCACCGAGTGTCTAGTAGGTAAGAAACTTGTCAGCATCATGTAATTCCACCAGTTCCATACATTCTGACTCTGCACTACTTAGAAATAATCATTGGAAGGAAGAGTCAACTTTACCTACTTGTCCTGTGGTCAATAGAGAAGCAGGACCCATTTTCAAGTCCTTTTATAATTATGATGCAGAAGTGCTGGAGATCTCTGAATCCAGATCATTTCTCTTCTTTTCCTTCCCCTACCTTAACCACCACTTTTCCAGGAGAAAGGACAGCCTGGAGGCTGTCTAGGCAATAGAAGTTCCTGTCTCCCTTCCTGGACTGGTTCTGACTCAACTAAAAGTGAGTTCCCAACTGAAATTGAGTACCCAGATACAAAACCACTTCTGAATTAAGTGAGAATGGAAGGGTGTAGTAGTAATGAGACAATTGGTCTGATGAGGCCAAGGTCAAAAGGTATGTTTGAAAATAAATTGTGCCTATTTTTTGTATTCCAAGGAAATGAAAAGAAAATAAAGTATTAGAGAAATTGAAATTCAATAGTACTTTTGATACCTCTAACAGAAATTGGATAACTTGAGGCCTCTTAAATTCAAAATGAGGTAACCACAATCTCAGAAGACAGTGATTAAGACATTAAAGGGAAATTTTCTGCCATTAATAATCTGAACTGTCTAAATGTCACGTGTCTAACTGCAGCACCTGTTTTCAAAATGAGTAATGGTGCATAAGAAAGGAGAAGAAGCAGAAAAAAAGCTTAAGCCGTATTTTTATAAATAGTGACGTTTAAAGAAAGAGTAATCCTTGAGGAAGTTGGGAAGATAAATCAGACATAAATCCCTAAAAGCAAGCAAGAAGTCCTCAGATGAGCTAAGTAATAAGAATAAAGGTTATCTTCATTTTATAACTGAGAGGAGGGTGAAGGATGGATAAAGACTTATTTCATAATGGTGATCAGAAACCAGCAGCCATCTTGCTTTTCAATGGTGCTTTTATTTGTTGACTTCAACCAGTTATTACTGGACTGCTGTCAATATTGACAAGTAAATTCTACACCTGTATTCAGCAGAAGAAGAATATATCCTTAGTGCTTTCATAGGATACATTTATTGAAATTCAGTAGGTATAAAATGTTGCAAGTGTACAATTTCCATTATTTTATGTTTTATTTTCATTGTTTTTTCTTTTCTTAAAAGATGTCTCAATATATTTTTATATTCACTGCTTCTATCAGTTCAGGTTGCCATGGTAATGCTGCAGAAATATTCAGAATCACAAGACATTCATGAATCATTTCAGCCAGGTTTCTGAAATTAAAGTTAAAACAAGTAACTTAAAAGTGATCCTGGAATCTGTGTTTCACATCCTGAGATCAGTTTTCAGGACTCAAGACAATGTCTGTTTGCAGATGTATGGATATACTGTTGATATAGTGGAGGAGCTCATATATTCATTATATTTTAGGGTTTTCTTCCCTTCTCCCACACCAGCCCCCCCAGTTAAAGAGAACAAGGTTTAATCACACATTTCTTCAGTCACAACTCAGTTCCAGTACAAAAGACAAACACCAGAAGGTCATCTTGACTCCTCTCTTTCCCTGTCTTCAGGCAGTGTCAGCAGTGCTGCTCCTCACAGGTTGTGTGGTCTCCAAAAGTGGATGGAGGTTCAGCTTCACAGGAAGGCTCACTGACACATTGTCCTCACTGCTTTTCTCCAAATGTCTCACCTGAGTCCTTCCTGAAATTTGTTGCTATTATTTCTTGTTTTGTTTTTTACCAAGTGACAAGAGACTGCTCCTTACCACTCCCCAGGACTCTTTTATGAAGCCTCTTACAATATTTTCCTTACATCTGTTCAACACTCTGTGCAAGAAATTTAGCACATTTAGGACCTGCTTCTAAATCTTGTGTCATTATCCCTGTCCTCTTCTTGGTATTCCAGCTGGCAGTGCCTAAAATCAGATCTGAAGCATTATCTGGAGTATTTTCAATGTGAGTACAGGAGCAGAAAACCAACTTCATGCCTCATACAGATTTGTTTCTATATTATAATACAGTGCCTGATTGTACTCATCAATGAGTGTACTCATCAATGAATACTTAACTAAGGCTCCATAGCAGTCCCTAGAACATCTTTTGCAGAACTGTTGCTCATCCTGACTCTAATGTGCCTTACAATTCTTGCTAGGTGTTTATCTTATTCTTTTGAATAGAATCCTTTTTTTTCCAGACCTAATCTCCCTTTTGTCAAGATCAATATGAGTTCTCAGCCTCTCTTCCTAACTACTGGCACCCTCTCTTAGTCTGCAAATTTAATAAACCTAATCTTTATTTTGTCTGCCAGGACAATATGAAATTGGAGACTAAGAAAATACACTTGTGAAACCTCATGTCCATGCTTCCTTTTGCTTTGACAATGTTTCTTCCTTCTTCTTTTTTAAAATTAAATGGAGGAAACTTCATAATGATGGAGAACTGCCTCCATTGCCTAGGAATATTGTATTTCTGTGTCTCTTGCAGCCTTGAATTTTATTGAAAACAGGATACAATATGCCTGCATTGCTCTGAAATATGCAAAGTAACTGAGGAAAATATCAAGTATCAGAAGTGCTTCAGATGTGGAAGTGTGGAGCTCTGAGGGGGACAGTGTGGATAACCAGAGCTTTTCATGGTACCTGAACTGCCCTGGTTAGGCTGTTGTGGCAATCTGAGCTGTACAGCAAAGTGCAGTGATTCAGGCTGCTAAGAAAATAAGGAGGTTTTGAAATCTTTGCTCCATGACTGTAGGTACTACAGTGTTCCTGAAGTAAAATTAGATAAACTGCAACACAGAGATTGCCAAACAGCGTCCATGACAAAATGGAACACTTTCTCTATCTGCCTCGAGTGTCATCTACAGGGTTGATTGGTTTTGTGACTGAGTCAACTTTTCTCTCCTCTTTTCCTGAGCTGTACAAAACCTAGTTATCCCCACCATGGAATGTGCATTCCCTTTCAGTGCAGTATCACATGGCAATATTAATTTTGTCTTAACAGAAGGAGAAACATGAGTTATTCCCACTAAAATTAGGAGTTCCCAAAGTTATTTCTGACAGACCTGTGGGATATGTGTGGCAAAAGAACATAGAGAATGGAGCCCAACTTGCTGCAGGTGCCTGCAGCAGCTATATCAGAAAATTCTGAGAACCAGGAGTTAGAATGAACATTACTGTCTCTGATGAATCACAACATTTTTTCCAAGCCAAGGTCAAAACCAGCTCTTCAAACATAAATGGAGGTTGGTTTGAAATCAGAAAGGATGAAATCAGAGGAGATGGTGAGGAAACATCACCTATTATGTTCAAATTATTTACAGTCTTCAGCACAGTTCCTGTGACAATCTTTTCAAGAACAGGTTTCCATTATGGTTGACTTTGCCACTTTTCCTTTTAATAGGAATTTCATTTTAATGGCATTATTGTCAAGACATCTTTGATGTAATCCAGTAGAAAAGAATTCAGCTGAACTAATGAGCTGCTACAGAGCTCAGTTCTTTGAGAGCAGCCGTTCTGTTATCCTCTTCTGGAGGAGTCCTTTAAAGGTGTGCTGGAGAAGCAGCTGCACCTTCAATAATGGTGTTTTTCCTGTTGCTCTGTGGTCCCATGCTGCTCTGCTCCTCTTTTGGCCAGTTCATTTTCTTTTTGAATGTGTGTGTGCTCTGTTAATCTTGAGCTCTCCTCATGGTGTGACTCAGGATCACATGCATATTGACATGCTGCTACTTTATAACATTAGTAGTCTCGCTTTTAACTTTTGATAAAGCTGTTCTGTTGACTTTTCTTGTGGATATATTGCCAGTATTTCTCAGGTTGATCGTGCACTGGAATAGCCAAGACAATTAACTATTGAGCAAAGGAGAGCACAGTAGATGAAAAGCAGTAATTATTAGCAAAATTGTATTAAAGTATAATTTTAAAACTGAATCCCAACTATTCAAATACATTTCTTTAAAAAGTAGAATAAAGATTTATTTTTTCTTTCTTATTCAACATTCTACACTGATTTTGCAATTTTTGAACTATATTACAATTGATGGCTTCTAAACAGTATTTGATAGGAGTCTTAATTGGAATTAATAACTTTATTAAAGGTGGCATGGTCTATGAGGAAAAAGCCTCTCAAATATGAAAACTTATGGGGACTTGGAAAAGTACATTTTCCATTTTATTTTATAATGATAAAATATAAATGTTTCAAATTAGCTGCTTAGCTTAATGTTTTCACCAAAAGCCTACAGAAAGCCTCTTACTCAGTTACAATTAAATTGCACTTACTAATGCATAATTAAGAAAAGTTTTCTTGTTTGTAAGTATCTCTTACTAATTATTTCCATATTCAAAAAAATCACTTTCTCAGCCTAAGCTTCACCTACTTTTCAGAGACAAGTTAGCTAGCAGACTGTGTGCATAATTTTCCATATTGAGATGCAAGATGCTAAAAATTATAGGCAATCAATTTTGCCTGCCTGACTTGGAATCTTTTCAGTGTGGGAGGATCTAACTTAATTCAGAATGTGCTGAGTACCAATCCACAGAAATTTGGCTTGAAAACAAAGGTTGTTTTAAAAAGAAAACCCCATCATAAATATATGTCTTCCTGTTTGAATTTTCAAGACTTAACAATATAGACAGTGATCTGCTATTGTTTCAGCCAATAAAAAGGAATAAAAACCAAAACAATAATATTGCTCAAAAGTTTTGCTAATTGCATTGCAAAGCATTAATTATCTGACAAGGCTTTAAGGGTCTGATTGAAGCAAATTGAAATAAATAATGAAAAAGATACTTTGATGTTCTTATGCAATTCAAAAATCACAGGATCAATTCACAATTAAGATCAAAGATTCTTTGGGCTGTTTCAAGATGTTCCTCCCTTTCCCCATCCCCCTCTTTCTCTGTAAGCTTTAAGCTCTCTTTTGCCTTTTCTTCCCCTATTTTTTAATGCAAACTGATGATTCATAGTGAGGAATAAGGATATACTTTTTTCATTTTCAAAATGACAGCACTAGATTCCAAAACATGGCATAGCTGAGAATGTACTTGAACAGAATTTAAAAGCTACTGCAGATCTCTCTGCTGTGCAGTGCTAGGGCTTTCTTGGTGGTTTTGTTTTATGAGTCCCACTGCCTGAAATTTTCTAACGTTTTTATTGCCACATATTATTAAATTCACTTTCTTATTGGTGCAGAAAATGAGGATATAACAGAAATGTAACTGGAGTGCTGTCTGTCTTTAACTCTGAATTCAAATGGGAAGAGATGTGTTTAGAAAAATTGCCCTAGCTTCTGTTTGTTGATTTTCACCTTTCTAATATTAATGAGGAGCTCTTTTATAGTTACTTTCCCTTTCACCACATCATTAGAATATACACTTTGTGGAATCAGTATTTTAAAATGAAAGCCATGGGATTTCCAGGACATTGAAGCATTAACTCATTATAACCTATGTCCATAGCTTGGAAAAATATCTCATAAGGAGCTCTACAAAGTAAAGGGTCTTGGGTTCAAGCATCTGCTATGCTGGTTCACTCAGTCACCATATTCCTGTTGAGACTATCTATTTAACTGTATTTTAGAAACATCTGATATAATGACACAGCCTTTAGGTTCCTGTTGGACTTGTGTCTCGTTTCATCCTCCCTGTTCTGTTGCAGCAGCTCTGGTGTATGGTACCCAGAATTAAAAAACCATGATTTATGGAATTGTCAGGATAAACTAGAGCTTGGCAGGAGGTAAGGGTTCAAGAGAAGAAAATCACATTTTCATAAACAATTTTTTCCCCTTTAGATTAGGGTTATTTTTATTCCACTGCTTCTAGTGAAGGGTAAATAATAAAATGACCAGATTGTGCAGTTCCAGAGAGATTCTGTGAGTTGCCTTTGTGTATCTTTAGTCCTCTTTCAAATGCCAGTATGTCTGAATGTCACAGGCAGAACCCTCTTATGAAATGCCACTTCAGCAATTATAGTTTGCAAAGAAGTAAGTGCAGAGAAGGAGATGAAAACTGCAAATCAGTATGGTTTTATGTTGTAATTAAGATTTAGATCAAACATCCAATATTTTTCATGATATCTGCTGCTAGATAGAGAGGGAGAAAAAGCCTTGATGCGAATATGGGGAAAGGATCTTCCCTTGTAGGTTATAGAAGGGAACAGGCTGTCTGCTCCTGAAGGACTGTATCCCTGAAATTCCAGGCTGCTGCCCTGGAGGCTGGGCTTAGGCTTAGGCTTAGGCTTAGGCTTTGTCTGTCCCTGGACACAACAGCACTGACCCATCCTGCTGTGCTTTAAGTCCTGGCTTTCATTATCCCCCCAGTTCTCTTCTTTGCTGTGACACTGCATGCTCAAGTCCTTCTGAGATCAGGGTTAATGGAGGGTGGTACTAAACAGCCTGTTCTTTCTCTCACCTGCAAATCCTGATTTGATTAGAGATGTGCAATTTGCACCATATTTTTAGTTTCTCCACATCCAAGATTTAAATTTGGATGGTCTTCAGTTGTCTTAGATTCTTTTATGTTCCTCAAACCAGATATTCAGACATACCAACTTTCAGACCTCTCCTCACAACATCTAACATAATAGATTCAGTAATTATGTTATTTTCAGCTTTTAAAAGAAATGTTTTCTAAAACAAATAAGGAGGTTAAATGTGGTTGTGATATTTTGTGAAAATCCCTTTGCTAGGATTTTCTTCTCCTGAGAAGCTGAGGCTCCTCAGCTTCAAGTGTAAACAATTTGCTATCTGCTACTGTGGAATGCAGCAGGTGCTTTCTTGATTAGTCAATGTGGGATGTTTCTACTTAGCGACCAATCGAGGGGGCAGCAGCTCTCGGACTCTCTGGGAGTCACAGAACTTTGTTATTCATTCCTTTCTATTCCTGTCTGGCCTTCTGATGATTCTTTTCTCTCTATTATTTGTAGTATAGTTATAGTGTGGTCTTTTTAATGTAATATATATCATAATATAATAAACCAGCCTTCTGAAATGGAGTCAAGATCTCTCCTTCCCTTCACCAAGTCCTGACTGCCCTGAAGACCCGCAGCAATAGTTAAACCCAAAAATTACTTCATTATATGCTTTTAAAACTTTCATGATACAAGACTGTCGTTTGAGGTCATCAAATCCCCAAAATCTCTAAACTGAACCTTTGAGACTTCCTTCTGGTGTCAGAGTCGACAGCAACCTCAGGGTGGTGTGCTGTAAACCAAGACCCGAGTTTGTGCCCAGGTGTGGCACATCTGCACAGATGGAGGAGGGAGGGAGTTCCTGTCCCTGTAATGAGACAAAAACAAAGACCCCAAGTCTGGTACTCAAGGCCCGGCTTCAAAGTTCTGTCTTCAGGCTATAGGAGGCCAAGGATGCTCAGTGTGACTTCTGTCATTTTAAAACACAACCATTTCTGCAGATCAGAGCAGGCTCATATTAATGTTGTGGTTTAAGTCCATTTTACAGCAATTCAGAAAAAAAAATGGACAACTTTAGTTCTTGTGTACCCAGAGATGAAAGCAGGAGCTCTATTGATGTTGGCAGTTCCATAAATTGATTAGAAAAGGACCACTCCATTTGTCATTTCTCAGAAGAGGCACAGGGCAGATTTGTCTTAGTCACAGTCTGGTTGAGTAATGTGACTAAAAGCACAGCGCATTAGAATATTCACCCCCTTAGAGATTTTGTGTTTTCTGGACCGTTTTTATTGTTGAGCTATATTTAGGATGTATTTCACAGTGTATTCTGAGTATCTGTTGATGTATATGAGGGTTTTGGCCATGTAATACATTGGAATTAATTAGGAAATTATTTTCTATCATTTTGAAAACTATGGAAAAACAAAATTATAAAAGCTACTTAAAACTTTTTCATATGTCAAATCCAATGAATGCTGGAGGTGAAACAACAATAAAAGGGTTGTTTACATGACTGATGAGGTAAGCTATTATTTTGCAAATAAGTGTTTCCCCTTTGAGGATTTATTGGCTATTAGTGTAGTGTGCAATAAATAGGACTGATATTAATATAAAAAGATTTGAAATTAATACAGGCTTGTAGCTTCCTGTAGAGTGTTTCTAGCAAATAACCTGCCATTTATTAAAAACTTCAAATAATGCTTTTGTACTGTGAAAATTCAAATTCTATCTAGTGATAAATCCCATTGCTATCAATTAATGTAAGTAATTAATATTTCAAAACCCATGGGAATAAATGTCATGACAGGATAAAAGCAATCACCATATTTACAAGTATTTAATTCCACCTGATGCAGATTGCAACATGTAATTTGAAGATCTGATAATCTGGCTTCTAGGGGAAGATGTTCTTTCAATAACAAATAATTTAAGCAATTCCTTGAAGTGATTGTTTTCCAGCATCAGTCTGTCAGTTAAACTTGGCTGAACTTTTCTAAGCAAGATAATGCTTTAAATGTAATGATGTGGCAAAGACACTTTGGAATTACGTATTGTGGGAGGCGGCCTGAAAGAAGAAAGTTTGGGAATGCCTTGGGAGACAACATGTGTGTTATGCAAGCTCCCATGTCAATCGCCGTGTCAGTCACCGTGTCAGTCACCCACTCCCCCCTCCCCTGTTCTGGAAGGTTCCTTGGTTCCCTGTTCCCCATTGGCCCCGAGGCTGGAACCACTCCCACCTCCTTTCCTTATTGGTTCATGTTGTTACCCCGCCCTAGCTCCTTCCCAAACCCCGCCCACCTCCCTGGGTTTATATACCCGGACCTCTGCCACAGTCAGGGCCTTTTTGCCTCTGCTCCCCTTCAGGGGAGGTTGTGTCCTTGCTACTCTTCACTTCCTCCCTCCATAAACCTCTCTGGATTAACCGCGCAAGAAGCTCTCCTGCCCTTCATTTGGTGGTGAGGCTTTTTTATATTACGACATCCGGGCTTGGGCGGAAGGTGGGCTGAGGGTGGTACCAGGTGGCACCGTGGAGGAGACGCTCCCGGAGCAAGAGGTAGCCTGGCGGCAGCGGCCCAAGGAGAAACAGCAACCCTGCAACGTATGTAATTTATACTTGAGTATTAGCCACGAGTAATAACACCATGAATGACTGAGCTTTTAGATTCTCCCTGTGCAACAAGTTACTCCTGTATGTAACAAATACACAAAGACAGTTCTTTTAAAACTCTGACAATACTCGTATTTGTCCTGTATGTCTGATTTGGTAAGGGATTAATTGGAAAGCAAAGAAGACAGAAAAAGAATTCCTATTTCAAAACACTGGTCTTGACAAAACATGAAATATCAGTTTTGTTTCTTGCATTCTAGTAAATAATATCCTTATCTAGAATAGGAATTGCACTGCATTAGACTAGAGATACAGGCATTTTATTCTACCAACTAGTTTCTACCCACATATGACTGAACTTCATGAATAATAAGCCAGATTTGCTTGAGATTTCAGGCTCCTGAGTACACAAAGCATTTATTTCACTCCTTCATTGCATTATAATCTGCAGTGGTAGCAAACACCTTAACACAATATGAATATGAAATATGTTTCAGTCTTATTTAGAGTTGAAAAGTTTTTGACAGGAATGAGGATACTTTATGTAATCATTTGGGGTTTTTTGTATATTAAGTGAATATTTTCTCTGCAGCTGAAAATTAATGGACTGACAAAATACCCAGTAACGTTTCAGACATTATATGAAACATATTCTGTCCTGACTCACTGTAAAGTTTGGTTGCAGTCCCTTTGTCCTGCTTGTTTATGCGCTTGGCCCATCTACCAAGAGGTTCAATATGTGTTCCAGCTAACACCACTGGTGGTGTGGTTATGGAGATGTGAAATTGGAGTGGGACTCTTCAGGCAACACCTCCACTGTCAGTCTGGCTCCTTGTTTTTGCTCCTAAGATCTACTCACCTACTGCTAGAGAGCCTAATTTGGCCCCAGGGCTCCCTCCAGATGAGCTCAATCTGTCTGGGAGTGTGTGCACAGCTGCCCACAGAGGCTCCAGGGTCCTTCCATCAGGGCTGGACTCACACAGTGCAGTGCTTTGGCTCTCACTGATTCTTTTTTTTTTTCCCTTAGATGCTGTTGCAGCTGCTCACAGAGCCTCCTGCCTCAAAGCTGGGGTGCTAAACACCCACTCAAAGAGCCACCTTACACAAATACTTCTAAAGGCTACAGTGTGGAATGTTTGCAATTTTAGGCAATTGAACTAAATAAGATAATTAAAAAACAATTATCTTTTGCTGGGCCACAGGAATGATGTGGGATATATATGGACACAGCCAAGTCTTCTTGGGAAACTAATAACTATAGGCAAGGTGAGCAGAAGACCATCCAAAACAAATAATCAGGGCATGGTGGACTAGATAAACCAGATCCTTTCAAAAAACTTCCACCCTCTCTGAAATTTTCCTTTTTAAAAGAGAGAACTCTCTGTTGCAGTCACACAGCTGGATGACAGCACAAGCAAACTCTGACAGCCTGAAGCTGCTACTTGACTCGGTTTCACAGAGAAGCTGAGAAAAAAATCAGTAATGCTACTTGGTCAGGTTAAAAGATGTCTGAGACAGGGTTTTAAAGTAGTTAGGAATTAAGTTAAGAAGACATTGACAGATTTGATATCTGATGGAAAAAAGATTCCAAAGAAGGGCAAACAGAGTATCAGAAAGGGATAGAAAATACAACTAAGAGGGTGCTGAAGTAAGTGAAGAACATGAGGGAGAAATGCAGCTATTAGGAGGCTGAAGACAGATGCCAGTTGCTGAATTTGGAACAGTCCATGAAGACAAAAAGCTGAAGACTTGTACAAGGGTTAATTATATGGATATAAAACCTGAAATGATGTTGTAGAAATCCTATTGCCAGAGTCTCTAAAACTGATCATTGTATTTCCATGAGAATACTGTTTGAAATGTATGAGAGCCCTGAAAAAAAAATTTGATTTCTTGTTAGATGTAGACTAGTATATGAGAAGTATCAACAATTACACTGTGTGATAAGCATAAAAAATGCCATAGCAATGAAATGAAAACAGTTGAAGTCAGTGAGACAATGCTGGGTCTGATTCAGGCCCCAAAAATACAGCTGAATTCCAAAGTCCATTTTGAAATATTCTAGAAATACAAGAAATTCCAGCTTCATTGTACTGCAACTTACATCAAAAACTTTAATATGGGAAATTTCGAAGTTATTCCAGAAGTAAATGAAATGCCTTTTGAAGTTATAAACTAATTCAAGATATGATCCTAGTCACATAAGTCTACAGAGTATGAGATTTGAATAAATTAGGTTGAATGAGAGAGAAATTTAAAAATTATCGGGATTCCTTGATATCCCAGAGATTTGTCTTGTTCCCAGCAGCCACTCCCACAGGCTGAGACTGCAAGCCTGCTGTGAGAGATGCCTGGTTACTGCTTCTGAGCTAACCAGAGACACACAGCCATCCTTCTTGTCTGCTCTTCAGTTACTGGTATCCAGGTTTATCTACAGCAGCACAGTGTTGCACAGTTAGACACTCTCTTTGCTCCAATAAATTTAGGGTAAAATGCAACTGGCATAAACATTGCTGCTGGAATCTAAGATCTATAGGCCAAGAAAAAAAAAAGAGAGGCTGTTAGCATGAGCAATACTGCAGCATGATGGATTGCTACTTTATATTCGTCTCACTAGCCAATACTCACATCCTGTAACATTTGCCAAGTTTCAGAGTTAGGACATGTGTAGAAATACTACGTTTAAATTCTTGGTGTAAAATCCAGACAGTTATGTATTTATTCCAGAGTTATGGGTTCATCCAGAGTAAGGTCTGGGTTTTTTCCCCTTTCCTCTCTTTGTCTCTGTCTCTCTCTGTCTCCTCCACTGATTTCTTGTACTGTTTCCTGGAGACCCAGAATTTTCATTTCTGTATTCCACTCTAAAGCTAACCTTAGAGGCTCAGCAAGTCTTGATTGTTTCTATAGTGATTGGAGTTGGAAAAATGGCTGACTACTAATATCTATTACCTGAACTGTCCTTGGGAAGCATTTGTTGCTTCAGCCACCTCAGTTATTCCCTGAAATCAGGGAATGCTGTCCACTGGTCCCTTTTTCAAATCTGCTGTTTTCTTCTTCCACTGTCATTAACAGAAGTAGCAAGGCTTCCATCAGTCAAACCTGAGGCAGTCTGGAGCAGAACACTTAGGAACAGCAGAATGTTGTTCCTTTTGACATTTATGGGTGGAATGTTATACCATCTCCTTTGTCACTTTAGAGCCTTTTATTCATGTGCCATTTAATACTGCACCTAGCTGTAAAAATAAGTCATTAGTGAGCAAAATGTTGGCACTCTGAGGCCCAAAATTCCTTATGCAGGAATATTTTCAACATTTTTAATTGTTTCTAAGTGACTAATAAGGATAATTTTGTTTCCATTTACATTCCCACTCTAATGAACATGTTTATCCTGTGAATTCACAAAATCACAGAATAAGCTGAGTTGCCTCAGCAGATGCTATTAGTAATGCACTCCTTCACCATATTTATACCTTTGAACAGTTCTTACTATTCTTTTATTATTTTGCACCTAAGAGTCCTTTCTGTATTAGAGGCTAGGAAAAAAAAAAAAAACAAAAAACAACTTCAGGACAATAAAATTCAGCTGCCAACATGCTACAACACCTGAAACTTTAAACCAGCTGTTGGTAGGGATAAGACCAGCGGGCTGGAAATGTCATTGATATGTGGCCATTGTCAGTGTGAAATAAAAAGATATGATGTGCAGGTTTTGCCAGTGAAGTCAGTTTATTCCACAAAGAGCCCATTTCTATCATTTATATTTTCCTCCAAATAATACTTTAGCTTAGAGAAGAAATAAAGCTATTTCAATGAAAGAGATGGGGGGAAAAGAGTGAGACAGACAAAAATTGAAACACATTGTAAACACAAAAATACTTTCTTCTTCTTCCCAACAATTCCTGGCTACTATATGTGTCCTTAACTGTTCTAGAGCATTTATTTCCAGCAGTTCTCCTATGGAATCAAAAATGTTAGGCAGGTAAGATGGGGTAGCTTCAGGAGAGTAGAGAAGGTTCCATTTCAGAGAAATGCCAAAGTTTTAGTACTGAGGTTTTCAGGCTTTATCTCTGCTGGCAGCTGTGACACAGAAACATGGTGGGAACCCATTATGAAATATCTTTAAGGGTGGAACACAAACTTTGGTGGACACAGGTTCAGTCCAGCATTTCTAATTCATTAAGTGTTTTCACTTTGTCTCTCATGCGACTCATTACAAATAAGCAAGGTGACCTCTTCGTGTCATAGCTGAGGGGAGCAAGGTGACCAGACCTGTTCACTTGGGGGTTTAGTGTCCAGACTTTCACTTCCCAAGAGTGATGCAGCTGAGCATTCCACAGAGATAAAATCCTTGGACTGAGTCTTGTAACGCCCTTCAGCATCTGGAGGCAAAATGAAGTCAATAAGCACTGAGTAAGATTTTGGAAGGGATAATGCTTCTGTCACTGCTTCACTGAATGTAGAAGGATAATGGTGACATTTTATCTGCTTTTCTGTAGTTCTGATGGCACTCCAGTCCCCACTGTGCAACACTAGTGACTTCAGGAGGTACAATTTTGCTCCATTTTAGAGTACTTATCTCCAAACTGGTAATGCAAAACTCTTAGGAAAATTTTGTTAGATCATTAGATCCTCCATCCACTTTCTACTTCACCTGTAGCAACCCCTGTGAAAGAGATATCTCTGCTTGTTCAGGATTTGCCTGTAGTTATTCTTTTCTTTCAAAATTTTGCATGAAAGCAGACACATATACAGCCACTTTTTCTTGTACATTAAGGCCATAATACATTTCCTCTCAGCTAGATTTGATCAAGTAGGCTCAGAAAAAAAAATTTAATGCACTTCTGTTTTGAGGACTGTCTTATAATGGTTTTTTCACATTTCTCATGGAGTTATCTGAAGAAATGTTACGTGATGTCTGAAAACCAGCTGTCAGTTTCTTGCTATCAGGGAACTTTTACTTTCTAGCCTATTCTTTGTTTCAGGGACTCATTATTTTCTAGTTTAAGGAGTAGAGAAAATGAATTCTGAACAAGTTGAAATTCCATAACCTCCAAGGTTGCATTTGTCACTAACTCTGCTTCAGTGCTTTCTCACTTCCATTTCTCCTTCAGCAATTAAACTAGTTAGTTTTCTGTTGCCAAATAATTTTTAATAGAAATTGCATTTTACAGATGTGTTTTCTAGATATGCACAAATGAAGCATTTATGCAATCAGTGGGGAGAAGAATATGTCCTCATCAGTGATTTTTCCTGTGTCTGTTGGGTACTGGCTTAGAAGGCAATGGGTCACTCCCAAAAAGCATTTCTGTCTTTCCAGTTAAGGACACTTACAGTGGCAGCTGAGCTGGTTACACTCTGGTGAGATAAGTATTCCTAGCATGAAGTTTATTACAGGAAATATAAAAAATGTAATACATATAAAAATGCAATCTATACACATTCATAATGCATACAGTGGGAAAAATCTGCCAAATCCTTGTGCATTTGTCTTTTTGAATTTTTACTTTGGACATTCTTAGACATTACTCTGACAAGAATTGAATGTCCAAAGACATTTCTCCCCATACAGTGTTAAACCTAACCGTCTGCACAAATATTCTCCTTTGCTTCTATAACATTACAGCTGATGAGAGAATAACCTTATCTTTTTGATTTAGCCATAATTTTGCTGAATTTTAGTGGCCTAATGTGGATAAGGAATGCATCCATTTTCTGTAGATTCTGTGATTCTTTACTGAGCCCTAAGGATTTCTTATTTCCCTCTTAATGTAACCTGAAATAAACCAGACCATATTAGATAACTGAGGATTTTGCTCTTTTATGGTTAATAGATAAATTTCAAGATCTGATTGAATATTTGATTTCAATTCCAACAATTCTGACAATAGACTGATTTCCTTTCTCCTTAAATTACAAAAATATTTCCTTTGTTTCAATAAGCAAAATAAGCTTATTGAAGTAATTAATTATCATTTGAGTGAAAATATTTAAGTTGTAGGAAATCTCTACCATTTATTAAAAGCTGATGAATTTAATGTGGTTTTGTGAAATATTTGGGGTGTGTGTAAACAACAGTGCACAACAGTTTGCTTAGAGAAAGTGCAGCCTTCCCCTCCCTTCAGGAATGAACTCCCCACTTGTGCAAAGAGCTCCCCATACATAAGGGATGTAAGAATGTATATAAGGGATGTGAAGAATCCTTTGTGTTTTTTCCAGTGCTTCCAATGCAATCTTTTGGCGTTGGATTCTTACATAGACAAGAGTTGAAAAGATTTCCGTCTCCATTTCATTTAAAGCTGTTAGGATATTTGCATAAAAATATGAATTGCATTCTCCTCTTTTGAGACTCTACTATAAAACTGCCCATACCACAGGATGGGAAGAGCTGACTCACTGCTCTAATTATAAATCTGAAGACTAATTAACCTTCCAGGACTAAATTAAATTCCAAAATAAAAACGAACAGACAGAAGAAGCCTTTAAACAAAGTTTTAAAGCCCACTAGAATATAAAGTACTAAATATAATCTGGAGGCTGTTTTTGAATATGACATTGATGAAGTTGTACTGTATTTGAAAATGTCACATGCAAAAGTAGCTTGGGAAACAGGCATTCACACAGCTGGGACAAACACTGTCACAACTGAAATGCACTACTGCAAGGAGCTCTGTAAATTTATAACAAAACATTTTCTTGCAACATTGTTTCAGATCAAGATTTGTTTCTTCATTATTTAAAATCAAACTGGATTAATCCTATTTTTTTTTGGATGGGAAACCCCACAGAACATCCAATTCCTGGCAATTTTTTTTCCTAAGTTAAACAAAACTGCCTTGTATAAGTGGGAACATATTTGTGGACTGGGCAACAAAATTCCATTTCCCTCACTGGAACTGAATCAGATTCATAAGTCCAAAGAGAAATAAAATTTTCCATCTTTCAAAAAAAGCAAATAGGCCTGATTCTGAGTGGATGAAGGCTGTTTGTGACATATTTTTGTTCATATATATTCCAATAGAACCTTAATTTAATATTTTAGTATATCTCTGAAATAAGATCATGAGTAAATTAATAATGGGTAAAATGATTCCTTCATTGGCCTTCTTTTCAAGTTTCAATTTCTAGAGATTAAGACTGAGCAAACACCAAAGGTGCAAGGCCTTGCCTCTGAGCCACTGCTTCTGTCCTGAGTACTCAATTACTTTGGGTGGATGTTCTGCATGATTCCTCTTGATAATTTGTTATAGGACTGCCAGATACTGTAGGTTTTGCCAATAAGGAACTCACGAGGGGACAACTCAGAAAAAATCTAAGTAACCTCACATTCACCTTGCTAATCTATGACTTTTTGTGAGTTCTTTTGGAGTCAGGCACTGAGAGGGAATGATCAAATATCAATTTGCTGCCCCTGGGGGGTTGCCAGGGCCTTCAAGAGTCTTGTCCAGCTACAGTCATTTTTTTTAATTTCTCTATTTTATGTATCTTGTATATATATAGAAACTCTTTTTTTTTTTTTTTTTTTAATCCTGAGCGGAGGATCCACCTAGTGAAAAACCACTCAACCTAACAAAAATCCTACATTCTTCTAAATGCAAGCTGTCAAAGTTTAGTTACCTTTGCTAGAGTTTAAGCTGGGTCAGTCTGCACTGAATTTGAGGAATAATACCTTAGCACTGAAAAGCTCTGTGGGTGTACATATGTTAATATGTACATTTATTGTCAAGGTTGCACAGCAGTTTTATTCCCCTTTGGATGCTCTAAGCTGTGACTGATGGTGGCCAGAGCATGCTGTGTTTCAATAAGCTTTGCTTGTAACCTGCTAAGCGATGGCTTCCCATTCCTCTGCAGGATTATAGGATTATGCAGCTGATAACTTCTCTGGAACAGCTTTCACTCAGCAGAGCTAAAAAGTGCTTTGACTGAAATGTTGCTTCCTAGAAGGGATAGAATTTTGTTTGACATATATGATCAGGCTTTTTTTGCATCAAGTTGTAATTGATGGGAGACAATACAATTTGACAGACTTTGAAATATTTACTTACCAAACAAAAAAGTTCTCCATGTGAGACCCATTATTTTCTTTCTCAATTTTACTATTTGAAGTTAAATATTTGGGGATGGGGGAGTCAGAACTTCACCCTGAAAGATACAGAGCTCTTCTAGTTTAGACCCAGAACCACATATTAATTTATTTTGGAAATTAGCACAATTGGTAAAAAAATCCACTATAAATTGCAAAAAAGAATAAATCCTAACTTTGTCCAAGGATCTCCAGCTTGGCATAGTGTCATCCAGTTCTATTGCACCTTCAAGATTTTAATTTTCTGTTATTGCTTTCTGTTGCTTAAAATAGGTCTTAAATTTACAAACATGCAAACATACAGGTATGTGGGGAGATAGTGCAGAAGGCAATCTCTATTCTCCTACATTCTATCTCACCCCTAAGGAGCTGCAGCTGTACTGATCACCAAAGATTAGGAACAGGCCTGCCCGTAACAGGCCCCAGCTGTGTCCAATAAGGTGAGTGCCATAAAAGAGTGGGTTACCTGGCTGAGAAGGGAGCTGGAGTTTGTTGGCTGGGCTGTGGGGGAAGAAGGAGTTAGTGCAGCAAGGAGCTGCCCATGAGCGATCACTTAGAAGGTATGGAAGTTTTGCAATAAGATGACAATGCAGGTACATATTTGAAGTATTCAAAATTAATAATATTGTATGTAACAGCCTTTACTCTGCATGAGCAAAAGATCTGAGGGTTCAGCAATATATTCTATTGTTGTACTGAGTAAAAAGGTGTAATAATAGTGTTGTCTGTTGAGAAATGTTTTTGCAAAGAGCTCAGAATGATGTTAAGGTCAGAAATCACAATGAAGCAAACATCGCTTTGTCATTTGATTGTTTCATCCAACTTTTGTTTATGTGATGTCTCCTTTAGTTATAAAGATTTTTATTTTTTATCCTGTGGTCTTGGTGGTTCAGAAGCCAGTGGGATGATACAACACTGTGAGCTGAAATCTAATGTACTGCTTTGAGCAAATCATCCAAACTATCAGAGGAATCAAACGTTTACTTCAAGTGCCTATGTTGAGAGATCATAGCTTAGAACTTTTAGCTCTTAGCCTGCTTGAAGGTTCTAACAATTTTAAAAAATGGTCTGAGAAAATTTCATATAGTGTTTAAGTCTGTCATGCCCTCTTTATACTCAAATGTACTATAGAATTAGAAAATGTTTCCCAGGCAGTTTCACGGCTGTTGGTTTTTTTAAAGGAGGATGTGGTGGGAGGGGAGAGATAAAGGTTTTAAATATACACTTAAGTATTTGAAAATAGATGTTATAATCTAATGTCACAGGGTTGAATCTCCAAAACTTAGTGGGAAAACTTCTTTCAAGATCCCTTCTGCAGGAAATATGGCTTGCTGCAGTGTTTGTTATTGTATCTTCCTGTCAGGCACATCACCTAACTACTGTTCTCATTTTGTCATCTTATACATCTCATATATGACTCAGACTGTTGTTTTCTTTCCTTATAGAGATTTTTCATTTAAGTCACTCATTTGTAATTATTTCCATTATGCAGCACAAATTTGCATGAAACGCAACCTAAATAAAAGCAATGTTTATTCAATGGCTTGCAAGGCATTGCTCTTCATTAGGAGCTGGAGCATTCTCTATAGTTACAGTAACTACCCAAATGTGAACTCAAGTGAATTAGGATTCTTGTAAAGCCTAAAAAAATGTATGAAATAAAAGTAAGTGACAAGATTATGGCTGTCAGTGGGAACTGATGACTTCATACAGCATACACAATTTAAGTAAATCTTTGGCAACATTCTGTGTTTTCCCCAATGTGCCTGGCATTTCACTGCCTCTGATACACTCGTGTTTTGGCAGTGGCAGCTGGAAGAAAATTACAAGATCAAATCTTGTGCTATAGGTACTGTTGAAAGGCATGAAGTTGAACTACCAAACTGTGAAAAACACAGGATATTCTTGTAGTACTAAATAACTTCAGTAATTGATTTGGCATTTAGAACTGATGGAGAGAAATATTTCTACTGTGGGATATTCTCAGCTGAAAGGCAGAGAGAAGACTCAGCAAGAGCCATTGTAGCATAGGATCAAGACTGCAAAATCCCTTGGGCTCTCCCATGGCCATATGGAAGGCAGTTAGGTGTTGCTACTTTACCTTGTCTAGCAGCACTCCCACTACATTCTCATCTATAAATTGGTGCATAGATCAGATCATTGGAAAAGAATACAGCCTTTGCTTTTCAACAGCATTAGTTCAAAAGGTCTGTGTATCAGACAAATGATGCACTTGATGCTTTCTTCTAAGGACTTGAAAGGCAAGATGCTGTGGCTATAGGCTTAATATCTGTTACCTAGGATATTGGGACACTGGCATGCTGTATTTAGCTTACTTACTGATCTAGCAGGTTTCTGGGGGAATTCTACATGAGATTGAATATAATGTAAATATCTTTTAACTTAACAGGAAGTATTTACCCTTTTAATATTAAAACAATGTACTTATGTCAACGAAATTCATTTTTGTAGGCCTCTTGATTTTTTCTTCCAAACAGAAAAATGCTTTCATGGGTATCTGAATAGCAGTTTAAATAAAATGAAACATGTTTGGCTTACTCTTTACCACTTCATTCACCATAACAACCAGTCCATTTATATTTTATTGCACCAGACCTTTTCTAACCTCAATTCATTACAGTTTTGTTCAAAAATTAGGTTGTATTTATATAGTATATAGACATACACAATGTCTGGTGATTTTTAAATGGCATTTAGTAACAAAGCACATTATTCTGGGCATCCAGATATGTGAGCCCAAACTATTACTTTTACAGCAAGCTATATGGGATGCTCCTCTGATGAAATGCAAGGCTATTAAGGTTTGGGGAGGTTAGAGAAACTTACCAGTTCATCTGCAGAGATCAGGACATTAGATTGTCAAAATAAAAATCTGTTGTGAGATATGGCATTTAAATAACTTCAGTGGCTCCTCTGTTATTAGAGAAAAGCTGTTTCTTGAAAGGTGAGTGCAGAGGCACTGAGACGTGAAGCACAGCATGGCATGCCAATGTGATTTTCTTGGTAACAAAAAAAAAAACAAACCTCAGGGCAGGAATAACAGCTAGTCATCCCACTGAATGAATTATTTGCCTTGTTCTTGACTGAAGCCTACTGGGAAAGACCAACCATTTAATACTGAAAACCTACATCAGGAGTCAATATCTATGGAGGCTACCTATCACAAACGGTTAAGCTATATCTCAGAAGTCCCAAGTATCTGCAATATTGATGTAATATCAAAAATAATGTTCATAGGTGTTTTGTGTATATGCTTTGAAGGGATTAGTGGGATGTTTCTTCTGAGACCTGGATGATATTTTTCCTTTCTTTTTTTAAGTGAATTGCCTGCTAATTAAATTATTTTAATGGTTAGCTGATACTCCTTTTTCTTGCTAGAGAAGATGTTTCAAATAAGAGAGAACAATTCTTTAGCCAAAAAAAAAAAAAAAAAAAACCAAAACAATAATTCTAAACTTCTCTTTATGGGCTAATCTTGAGCAATATATCCTTTCCTTACAGGAAACCCCAATAGTGCATGGGGACATCAGTCCGTCTTTCTCCTAGTGTTCCAGACAGTTAGTAGAGGATTATTTACTTATGATCCCAAGGCCAGTAATAAAAGTGAGTGTTAGGAAAACATTCATGACTGTAAAGTGGTCATAGATCCTGAGAGTGCTCATTTCCCAAGTACCTTAACAAGCCGACTTTAAGGTTGGCTTAACAAAATAAAATAACTTCTGTTGGAGCCTGCTTGCACTTTAGTCAAAGTTAGTGAGATTTTATAAGTACTTAGGTAAATCTCTTATACTATATAATTTTTAATGCACTGGAGTTGAACAATCTTAAAATTTCTTGATATTTAGCTCCTATTGCTTCTCTCAGGAAGTAACATATTTTCCTGTCAGCAAGTTTTTCTCTATATATAGCCTTCATTTTCTTTGACAAAATCTAATCTGTTTCTAGTTATGCATTGAGTACCACACTAAGTAATCCATTCCCACTTGGAGGTTAATAGCCTCAAGACATGTTATGCCTGGTATATAATTCATTCTTAGTCATCGCTTACCCAGACAAGTAGCGTGTGGTGGTTTTTCTGGTTTTATTTTATAACCCCCTTTAATCACATCAAGAAAAATGTTGGTTTTTATTTTCCAGTTTCCTTAAGTTTCTTTTTCCAAAACTTCCTCTAGTTTTTCTGTGTCTTTTTTATCACATACTGCCAAAAATTATTGAAATGTCTTCCAGAGTTATTTAGGAGAATATTCTTTAATTTGTGATAGGCAGTTTTAAATAATATAATTGCCTTGTTTTGGAGGCATATTGCATAGCACACAGGTGCTAAATCTGCTGTCTGTCATTACTTGTTGTCGTGGTTTGATATTGGCCCAATGCCAGGCACTCACAAAAGTCATTCACACTCTGCTGTAGTCGAGCAGAGGAAAGGGAAAAAATTAATGAAGGGCTCATGAGTTGAGATAAGGACTGGCAGAAAAAAAACACTCTGAGGGCAAAATATGTTCAAATTTATTATTAACAGAGTAGGATAATGAGAAGTAAAATAAGCCCTTTTTTTCCTGCAGCCCCTCCCTCTTTCTCACCAACAGCACAGGGAGACAGGCGTGGGGGTTTTGGTCAGTTCTTCACTTGAGATCTTCTGTTTGTTCAGGGAGTTTTTTTTCTGTTATGCCATGGGGTCTCTCCCATGGGCAAACAGTTTTCCCCAAACAATCATGGCCTGGGTCACTCGTCCATAGAATATGAGGAAGTTTCCAGCATTTCAGAAAATCCAGTATGGGGTTTTTTTGATATCTCATAGTCGACATATAAGTAAAACTTTCTTTTTTCATACATTCTCACTGGAAACACCCTTATGTTTATTGAGCTAAGTCACAACCTTCTAAGCATTGGAAAGAACCTTTTGCCCTAGGAAAGAAAGTTCCTCGTGTCTTTCAAATCTCTGTGTTCTGTTCCTCAGAGTTAATGAATTCTATTCATGGATTTGAAAAATTTACTGTAATACTAAACCTGATAGGCAAAATAAGGTGGGTTCCTCAGTATATTAACAAGGAAAGACTTGTAACTTGAATCAGCATGGCCTTACAAGTTTGAGTCATGCCAGGTTAACATTATTTGTAAGAATTATCTTATCTAGTACTTCCTTTTTCATTGTGAAATTCCTCGTGCAAATAAGTCACATCAATGCAAACAGATCTAAACTTCTTTCATGCTTATTCATATTTCATGCTCATATCCACAAAAGGAGGGGTAGAAGGCAGTAGGAAACAAGGCTTTCATACCTGCTTTTTCTATAGCAATTTTACTATTGTGGAGAAGATAAGTAGGAGACAGATCATTCATTATTTCTCCCATTGCTTTCATTAACTGTGGTTTAGCAGATGGAATCTTAGTGTTGGTTTCTTCAGGTTCTTTAATGCAATTAATGTTTCTTATGCAAAACACATTGCAAATTTTACTCTGTCAGGAAAAAAGAAATTTGAGTCCTTCAGACAATTCAAAAGAAGTTCACCTGTGGCTACAAAACCATGATCTGAATGCATCCTCTGTCTCAGGAATTGCTACACACTCAATGCACACAGAGCAAATATATTGGAGATGAATGCCTCCTTTATTGCCTTGTTACTTATACTCTTATCACCTATTATTGATTCAGGTGAAACATAGGTCTCAATTTTTTTTCTGGCAGTTTTTATGTTCCTTACAATATAAATACACAGTCCTCTAGATACATTGTGTCAATGGTGTTAATGCTATTAATCCATTTGGTATTATTCCATAAACTGACAAGAAATTAAGAATGGGAGAGCTGAGCTATTGAGTAGAATGTTGCTTTTGGTTAGAAAAGTGTGGAAGATGACTAATAGTGGCTAGTGTGTCAGACAATCTGTGTTGATTTTAAACATATAATATAAACAGTCTCAGGAACTGGAGTTTAAGTCTGGTGTCCATATCGGCCAAATTAGTGGAATTAATGGACATGGAGATGAGTACAAAAGAAGAGAGTTGGCAAAACCTGACGAGTGAAGTTGTGTCTCAGAGAACTTATTTACACTCTGTGGGCAGATGGTAAGAAAGTTGGCATGAAAGATGCTGAGGCAGTCTGTTTTGAGTACTAGCATATATTTCTTCCCAACAGAACCTCTGTTTAAGCTGTCAAAAGACCAGAAAAGTCAAGTGGTCGAAGGATTGTATGAAGAAGCAGCAGCACAATGAAAAACTAATGACGAGTTTTGTTGGGTGAAAGGTTCCCAGCAGAGCCATCATCACCTGTGTTAAAGGGTGTGGCTGACAAAGCATGTAGGAAAGAAAAAATCTTTCATGGGGAGGCAGAGAAGAAGAAATATTTCTTTTCCCTGTAAAATCAGGAGTCCTCAAATAAAATCATGGATGATAGATTCAGAAGAAAATTGAGTTCTACTTCATTAAATAGGTGGTCAAACTACAGAAATTTCTATTACACTGAGCCACTGCTTGGGAGCAGAGCACCAGTGGACCTCTGACCCACAGGCAAAGCTCTTAGGTAGAATGAAGAATAACAGCAGAGGGAGGGGAAAATTTACTAATTATCAATTTACCTGGTTTTAAAAAAGGAGCGTCCCTTAAAACTCCTTGCACTCAGAGATTTATATCTGCCATCATAAACTTTCACAGCCCAAGTGATGGATCAGATTTCTTGTTTTTTGGCCCAGTAAGAATATCTGAGTAGTTTATCTTTAGAAATTATCTTAATTACTTGCCATGGTCAAAGACTGCTTGATTCTTGAAAATTTGTACTTTGTTTCTATCTTTGTGGACTTTATTATGTTCTTTTAGGTCATTGATTCTCTTTTAGGCTCTCTGGGACTTTTCATCTGAGACTTGGATTTCTTTGCCAAAGTTTCATTTCTTTTGCTATGGATGCAGGTATTGTCTCTACATTTTCTCTTAAACTTTCTAATCCCCTCTTCATTAAGAGGGAAGATCAGGCCCCATTTTAGGATAGGTTTGCTTCTTTGTGAGGATGTTTTCCATATCATCTCAAATTTAGCAATAATGTACCAAGTATTTCTGTTGTAGCTAATTTGAATTTAACCATGAGGAAACACAAAGACAGATGTGATGCATATACAGATGACATAAATAGATTGGTTTTATGCTAAGATACACCACCTCTCTGATTTCAAGACCATATAACACTGCAGCTTCTTTAAACTGCGCTAAGTTTATATCAGCCTTATTTGCTGTTTCATATACTGCTTATCTCAAGGAATACAGAGGAAACGGCAGAATGTACATTAAAACTTGGCATTCTTTGTTAAATAATGAGCAACTGCTATGTGCTTACATTTTTTAACAACTAACCCTTGCTCAAAGAGAGGTTAATTTTCAGGATAGGTATTAAATACAATTATTGATTGCGTAGAACACTATTCTTAGAAGGTGTTTTACTTAAGATTCAATTGAAGGTATGTTTCAGCTAATTAATGACCATATTTGCCTGGTTATTTCCATTGCAAAATATATTCTTCTGTACTGAATCCCATAAATCCATTTCTAGCTAAGGAATCTGAGGCTTTTCAAAGTAAAGCTGTTGACCTTGTTACAGATAGGCTAACTCAGTCCAATTAGTCAAATCCACCTGTGTTGCAATTATTTATTTCCTGAGGTTATGAAGTAACCAGAGAACTATAAGTAAAATTTATTTTTCCAGCAACTGATATTGATTTAAAGTTGTACATTTGCATACATTGCATTTATGGCCATGCATATATTGTATTGCAGGCCTTGGAAGAATGTGAGTTGTAAATGTCTTAAATGTTTTTTTTTTAAAGATTCCTTAATTCATTGGATGATATGGAGTAGAAAAATTAATTTCTTGACACAGTTTATTTTTCTAATTATGTTCACCCTTGGAACCTCTTCAATTATTATTTACTGTGTCCCAATTTTAATTAATCAATTCCACTAAGTGCTTAAAAAGATTTTGGTTAAATCTGACTAAATGCTTGCAACTAACACTAAAATTCTGACAAAATATTTGGGTTTTGTTTGGTGGTTTTTTGAAAACCTCACCTGAGGAGGAGAGCGACATGTTTCTCTCCTAGCATCATATGTAAGTGTATATCTAAAAGCCATCATGGCTTTAAGTACAAAAAATACACATCTGAATAATTTAGAGAAGCTGTTTCCAAGTTGTAAAATATTCAAGTGATTTGGGCAAGCTCTGGTATCCTGTAGCAGTTGACAGTGTTTTAATGTGACAGAACAAGAGTGAAACGAGACTGTAAGTGCACCCGCTGTATCTGACCTATATATCCATCCTAAACCCATTCCAGTTCTCCATTTTCCAATCTGCTTTATGCCATTCCTTTGCTGCAGGTGCAAAATGAAGAGACTTAGCAGATGGCATTGATCTGTTATCACACAACACTTTAAAGGAAAACCACAGAGAATTGGTGGTGACTAGTACTTTAAACTGCTCTGTAAAAGGCTAACTCAGGGATTCCAGAAGAGCTGTGTAATGAAATAGAAAATTTGAGGTTCAAGGATAGTAAGCTACACCTGGAAAATGCCATTATGGCAGATAAATTGTAATTAGAGTTTTAAACTCTGAGCTAATTCTTCATAAGAAAGTAATTTTTTCTGTAGTAGAACTTTTTACTTCAACACCTTAATGGAATTGTTATAAACATGAAGGGTACAAACCAGGAAAGTAGAACTGTTTGTACTTTGTTGATAAAATATGCTCCTGTGTATAAAAAACAGCACAGGCTGTCACGTGGCAAATGCTGCCATGTGTCTCCTTAGCACCTGGCCAATGATCCATGACAGGAATATCTGAGCTGAGTGATAACAGCACAGTGATATAATCAGGCATTATGGCTCAGATTTTACACTAAGGGCTTCACTCGTGTTTTTTTAGCCCCTTTGCTGTTGAAGGCTAACATTGAAAGGGCTTTCCTGTCCAAATAAATTTGCCTGGGTGACAGAAACAATTTTCAAAGCTCTTAATGTGTTGTTTGGCCTGTTATTTGTAAGATCTAACCGTGGAATATTCAACATAAATAACGTTCTGGAAGGTATCATTAGGAATGTGTCTGATTTAAACCTGCCTATAAAACTCCATGATCCATAGAGAGGTGTTTTCTCCACTCTATTCTGTCAGGTAATAAAAGATATCTAGATATGATTTCAAGATGCCTCTGTGATACCATGTTTGCTTAGCTTTCTACCTAAGTTCTTGTCACCTCTCAGAAGCTACCAAAGTATGCAGTTAAATATTTAGTTTCAGAAGAGCAGAGTCTGCCAGAGGAAATTGCTCTGGTGGAATAACCTTCAGTGCATGAACATTTTTGTTGATTGAATGATTTTTTGAAAAAGAAAAAAAAAAACACAACAAAATCCCCATGCCTAGAACAAAAAAAGTTCCCTCAAGTCCAACACAGATTTATCTGTTATTCTAGAATTTAACAGTATAAACTGAATTTGCCAGCAGATTTTGAAATAGGCCCTTTTTAATGAAAATCCTGTGACAACCCAGCATCTCATCAGAGACATCACTGCCAAGCTGCTTGTTCTTGAAGACAGCACTTACAAGGGGCATGTTTAAATATGCCAAGCAGACAAGCTTGACCCTTTCAGCCACAATGATTAGGTGTTCTCCTGAGATAAGGCTGACAAGTGATTGAGTAACAGAGGCCAGAAGAGAGAATCAATTCTGTGTTAATGAGCATGCAAGGCTATCAAGGAAGCAAGTAGCACAAAATTGGTGAGGTTAAAGATGATATTAATCTACTCACAGGGAAAGGAAAGAGTGATGCTGACCCTGTGAAATGCATTGTGCAAGTTAATTTTTTTAAGTGTTCTTGTTTTCTATGTCTTAACCAATTTTGCCCTTGAAAGTTATGGTGTCCCTGAGTTATTAATTAATAACATTTGTCTTCCACACATCTTGGTGGAGCTCCTGCCGTCCCACAACATAATCTCTTATTGTGTGCACCAGTATGGATGGTCAAGGGATATTACTGTCAAGTTAGTACATAGATTAATAGCTTGGTTGAGGAACATCCCTTTCCAATTATGAGGATAGATGAAGCCCCTTTGACCAGCTTCATTTGGACTTACAGCTGTCTTGGACATTCACTCTTTCCCCAGACAGTGTGAAGGAGATCTAGATGTAGTAGAGTGATTCAGTGATTCAGAAGTTTTGTGATAATTTACATTTTTGCTTGCTTTACTGTAAAATACCTCAGAGTGCATTAATCTTTTTTGTGATCCCAGTTTGTACACTTGGAGTATTCTCAGAAGCAGTTATATTACTCTTTCATGCCCACCCAGAGATATAAATACTGGGGTCCCTCTGGGTGCACAGCCGGCTGTAGATCAGGCACATTGAGGGAGTGCAGAAGGGGCTCTCTGCACGGGATTGTTTCCTGGTGTTTTCTGATGGTGGTCACATGTCTCTGGTAGAAAAGGGGAGACTACAAAGAGGGATTCAGGTAAATAACACTTCCTGTTTCATTTGCTATGCCAATCCCTACTCCAAATCTGCCTGCATATTTTTCTTTGGCAATGTTCTGTTTCTAAAAATAATCACAGCACCTGTCTCTGAACTGTTGGCAGTGCACTCTCACAGTTCACCTGCTTGAGTGACTCATGATTTCCTTGTAAGGTGAGAAATAACCCTGTTCTCACTAATTGTTAATTAGATAATCTTTTATGTGTGAGCTCTTATCACTTTGAAGGGACAATGACTTGATTTACAGATTTGTGTGCAGAAACAGCTTCACAGATTTGTGTGTGGTCTGGTGCTGTGCACATAACTTGAAAGTGCAGTCTATGAATGCCAAGCAACCAGCTGTTATTATCTCTCATAAACTGGCATAATTTGTCTTGCAAACATAGCCCATTGTCTTTTAAATACACATTCATACTAACAAAAGTTGCAATTATCACTGACTGTTTCCCTGGCTTGTAGCCTCAAATATTACTTTAGGACATGGTGTTGTACCAAAAGGTCCGGCATAACGTTTCAGAGAGTGCAAAGATAACTGAATTATGGTCAAGCTTTCTTCACAAGTTCTTTGTTCCTTTGCTGTTGGTCCAGTTACTTTTATCCATTAAACAAAATTATTCATTTAAAAGTTGTTTCATGTGCTTGATTTTTGTTTTGTTTTTTTAAAACTTCTAGATGTATGGAACTATAGGGGAGACAACTTCAGAGTTGCTAAAATTGTTACAGAAGTTGAGAGCATTCTAGAAGAATTAATTTACTTGGAACTGTTTGGCTCAATGTTCCGGTCACAGATGGGACACCTGACTGGATTTTGTCACTCTACCCCCACTTTGCAGGGAATCTCCCCTCGTGTGTGTGTGAGGAGCAGAAGAGGTTCTCTGCCTGTGTTTTTTCAGAGTCACCAGTGCTTATATAATATGCTATTTAAAAGAGTTATAGAGAAACAATGAGGACAACAATCCTGTTTAAGTAAAGAACATAAATGGCACAAAGGGAAACCTTAGGTGCTCTTCATCTGCAGTTTGAGGTCAGTTAGTATGAAATACATTCTTCTCTTTACTGCTTCCTTTTCTGTGCCATCACTTAGGTCACTCAACAGTTGAGACACAATTCTCACAATCTTCAGGCAAATATCACCTGGACCTCTCCAACATTATGCACTTCATCATAAATGTTAACCTGGAGGCTTATTTAATCCTTTACAGCTGAGCAAACCAAGACTGTGGACCAAATAGAATAAATGCAGTGTTACAGCTTTTCCTCTATTGAGTCAGAATCCTTCCCTCTATGCTGCTGATGTAGCTGTTTTCTAAATTTAACTAGGGTGAGTAACTGAATAAGTCCATCTAAAAATACATCCTGGTCGTAGTTTCTAATCTACTACTTAGTAGATCTGTATATAAATTAATTTCATTCTTTTGAGGGAGCAAAGAGAATTAGGGAAATGGAGCAGCTGGAAAGCCGAACATGGGACAACAAGTAATGGAGAGAAAAGAGCTCTAGAAATAACTTTTAAACTATTATGCTGTAATTATTGGTTAGTACATTACCCTCAGCCATTGTTCTTTGAAGAAATAGCAAATACCTTTTTAATGTTTGCATGGATGTAGCAGTCTTAGTGCAGTCTCTAGTGTTGACTGTTGCACTGTGTGAATTGGTTTTGAAGCAGATTATGGTGCTTTGAGACCTCTAGTAGATGGATAGGATCTAAGGTCACTTGCAGTAATACAATAGTATTTACCAGACTTTGCATTTCATCACTGGCTTAAACAGAACGGAATAGTTACTTCATGCTTTGGAATCCAACTTTTAAATTTAGGTAATTAATTGTAATGATTTATATCATAATAATTCGTATCTCATATAAAAGAAAAGGGTGGGTTAATGGGGCCAGTAACATTATGATGCCTATGTTTCTTTCAACACATCTTCATATCAACAAAATAATATTGTGGCCAGTTACAATAGGAAGAGTTGACATTCAGGTAATCCATGCAGTTGGTTTAACAGTTTGAAAATTGCTTTCTAGGAGTGAAAAAGTAGAAATACGAATAAAACAAGCCTTACCGAGAAAATTGCTCTCTGTTGGCTGCTAAGAGCCAGCTTGGGTACATCCCCCCTTCCTCACTTGTGCACATAGGTGTCAGGGATTTCATCCCATGGCAGTTGCAGTTATCCCAGCCCTAAAGTCTACTCCATGATAGCATCTTGAGCTAGCAGTGGAAGGGGTCTCTCTCTGAGGGTTCAGTACCTCTGCATACTCACTGAATGGCAGCAAGCTTTTTACTTCTGTCACAGGCAAAGCTGGTGGGTGGAGGTCAGATAGATATATTTTCACTATTGTTTTCATCATGGTTTTAGTCATAGAAACCAAAGATGATTGAATTTAATGAATTTAACCCTAAATAAAGCAAGCCTGTGTTTTAGGGACCATTCAGCAGCAGGGAGTATTTCAAAAGTTGAGTCCCAGAGGAACATAAGTCAAAAAGTTCTGACCTTCTGGCACATCCCATGAATTTCTTTAACCAGCACCAAGCAAGGCGCAGAGAATGGTTCTTCAGTGGGCTGAAAGGATTGTCCTTGGGGAAGGGGGCTGTGTCTTCATGGTATTCATTACAACCATGTAGGTTTTCTCATTCTCCTGCATTTATATGTTTAGCCTAAACGATTGTGCTTAGTTAATATTTTTCTATTGTGCCACACATACCTGAAAATCAAAAAAATAATCATTTCTAGAGGGCTGAGCCTAACCCAAACCATTTCCTTCAGAAAATTGTCTTAGGAATTATATCAAATGTGAAGCAATCCTCAAGTCTCTCTAGCTTTCATGTTCTGTAATGAGAGCTTCATTTCAATGAGAGGTATATTCTGATTGCAGGTATACAGTAAACACTGAAACCTCATTTTCCAGCAGCATTTTGATCAACCTCTAGGGGGATATAGCTTTCAGGAATTAGACTGACTTAACTGCTTTAGTAAAACTTTGTCTCCTAAATAGATAATGATCATTCAAACGACTCACAGAAGTATTTTGTGTGTTGTAGGCAATACCATGGAGTGCAGACAGACCCATTTGGCCAATTGTAAAATGAAAATGCATTCGTTTGGTTTTTTAATAAGCAAACAGAATTTTTGGGGGCTGAGGAGCATAGAGATTGTATCAATGTTATTTGATTAAGTAATTATTTTTTTAATTGGCATATACAGCTTGCTTTGCTACACTGCAGAAAAATAGGAAACGTGGAAGATCTGTGCAAAATAATTGCAAAGAAAGTATGCAAATGCTTCAAGCTGTTCATGAGCTGGTGTTTAGTGTACTTTGAGATGCTGTATGAATAATAGGATTGGTTTAGGCCCTAGTCTTGAGACAGCAGCAGAGCCCTTGCTGTGTTTATTGCCACATTACAGCAATCAAAGCACAATTACACAGGCTGAGAGGGGCAGAGGATCCCACTGTCCACTGAACAGAGCCAAACGCTGGGAGCATACTGAAGGGATTGCCCTGAAATGTCTGGGAGGTGAGCAAATGTGTGTTAGCACTAGACATGAATGTGCTGGATCTAGAACCTTGTCATCATTGTCCCTCTAAGCTGTCTGTTGGGAAAACACAACTAAATATTTCTATGGTAGGAGTGAAGAATTTGAAGAAAAGCACGGGGTCATTTTAATTTCCCTCGTTAACCAAATTTCTCAGTTTAAAAAAAAAAACCTGCCTTTCAGACAACATCTTCTGTCTGAGAAGAACTTCAGGACTGAAAAACTTCTGAATAATGCTGTCTAAGGTGAAATCTCTTTCTTATTGTTCTGCCAAGACAGTAATGTTCTGTATTTTCACTGGTTTCATTAAAAAAAAAAAGAGTGCCTAAATACTCTGTACCCTGAACACAGAAGCAAGTTAAAAATACATTATACTTTGTTACCAGTTGGAAAATATCACATAATACTTCCCTATTATTGCCAGAATATTAAATGACAGTTAAAAAAGAGGCATGCAAGCCAGTTCTGTAGGACTGTTTTTCCTTGATAAGCAAACAGAATTTTACTGTAAGTTTCTGAATGCCTAATCTTTCCTATTATTCATTATACTTTCCATGTTAAGGATAAGAAAGGATAAATGAATCCTATTTGTATTCAAAACACAAATTGTAGTGCATAATTAGTAAAGTTCAGCATTGCTGATTATTTTAAATACTTTATTCCATGACAGGTATGTAGTCATCTAAATCTCTGATGCCAAATTCTGGGGTTGTTTTTCACATTTTTCCAGGCAACATGGTTGTATGTAACCTATTCAAACTGGGGAACCTTGTCAGCAGGTACTTGGATGAGAAGTTATGCAGCATAATGACATTATTTCAACATTATTAGAACATAAATACCTCTTTTACTCTGTCTTGGATTTATTCAGCTCCTCAGAAAATAAGAAGTTTTTGCAGAAAGGAGCAGGGACGTAATTTCTTGGGCCACACTGGATGGCAGGCTCCATTTTCCTTGCTCTTATTGGTTGAAGAAAAGAATGAAACAGCAGAGTAAAGGAAAATAACAAAAACTTAGTTTATTGATCTGGGTTTGTTTTTATTTTTTAGAGATTTTTGGCTTGGAAAACATTTATTTAATTATAATTTCTGTATAGATTTGTTAGTCTTGACTTCTATTAAGGGATTTTCCCATTCTAACCATTTTTTGGCTGCACTGCTCTTTTGTCCTGTCATCTTCATTGGTTCTTCCCTTCCAGCCCTCTCTAGAGTGCCTAATTTAAGTTCAGGATGTACACAGATGCTGTATAGATGAGCAGAAGTAGGAAATGCTCACCAAACAGCAGAATTGCTGCAGTGTTTCAGTCAATGGCAGCAAAACCAGCAGCTCCTTAGTAAAGCAGGGGGAGCTCACAGCAGCAGAAAACAGAGAAGTTCCTTTGGTTGTGCAGGACATGCTCCCTGCCACATTCTGAGGGCAATGGCTGACATTTCAGCATCTCACCCTGGTTGCATCTCACCATTCTGTACATCCCTGCACAGGCACGGAGATGCCATCAGCAGATTCTCAGTTTTGTTTGCTTCTATGTGAGCGTGTCCCACCAAGACCTGGCAGAGAAATTTAGGATGTTTCACATGTGATTTTATGAGCTTTTTTCAATTATGGCACATAAAAAGTTCTCCTTTGTAAAGTTACAGAGATTAGTTTCAAAAGGAGGTGGTGACAGGTAAAAGGGTGGACTAATTTCTGTTGACTAGAATATTTTACCAGTCTAGAAAAGAGATATGTAAATTAGGCCAAATTGTTCTTACTATTACAATAGCATTTTTTTTTTAGTTTTTAACCTTATCACTGGCATGTTACACATCTCTCAGTAGGAGCTCTACAGATGGAAAGATTAATATGAGGGGAATCATGAAAGGGCAGGGCATGTCCTTCATGGATGTCGTAAATGTGTTTCTACGGAAGCTTTCCTTCTTTCTGGGCACAAAAAATTGTTTGAGGAAGGGGAGAAAAGAGAAATTGATAACATTCATGATTTTATTCCTTAAAGCATATGCTCAGCCCTCTGTAAGCAGTGCATTCAGCTGGAGAGTCAGGCATTTCACAGTGATTGATTGCTTTTGCAAGTCTTGAGCCAAATCAAACCAGGCAGTTATGCACTGACAACACATTAGTCAGGGAAAGTCTGAATTTTTATTGTGTAAATTTCAAACAAAGCAAATAAATCTGCTTCTGTTTTCATGATAATAAAAATAATCTGTGCTGGGGAATGTCTACGTTTTGAATTTTTGTGGTTTGGTTTTTCAGGTATCTAGCTAATGCTTTTGGTAATTCATGCCAATGAAAGTAACTTTTTTCCTTAAGTTTTAAAATCATGAAGCAGTAGCTATTATGTGGTATCTGCTTTGAAATTTTAGTATATCATTCTGTACTACAGTGCACTCTAATTTTGTTTATAGCATTTGATTATCATGTCAATTTACATCCAGGGTCGAAGAAATTGGCTGGGTATCAAGCAATAAATTTTAATAGGTTCACCATCTGCATCATTTGGTATAGCATTCAGTGATTTTTTTTGTCCTGATGTGGCAAACAAGTTTTCATTCTTTAGGCACTGCTGATCTTCAGTTCTGCATGACTGACCTGACTGCATGTTGCTCAGTCCCTGATCTCTGCTCCACGCATTACAACCTCTCAGAAGCAGACACGACATGAAATACCAAAATGGCACAGGTATATTCTGCACCTGCTGCCATTTCCAAAATCTCTGCTGTGTTCAGAAGCGGCAGAAAAGAATTTTTATATCAAGAACCAAATCACCGTTTAGTAGCGGTGTTTAGGGCTTTGCACAGACAGAAAAATGTGGAGAGATTATACAAATTGTATAACATGATCAGTAAAGCTAAGAAAGGATTTTAGTGCCTGTGTCAGATTGTCTCACACTTTAAGGGTAGGAATAAGCACAGTTTGTGAGAGTTGAGCAAAAGGCATTCCTTGGCAGTGAAGAGTGGTCTGAAATCCCTGAGGGCAGCCATGGCAGACAAGATCAGCACTGTCTGATACCAGGGATCTCCAGAATCTCCCTGTGCAGGGTGTTTCCATCTATTCTGCACCACCCCTGGTCACTTGGTCCCGCCTGCAGGCCCTCTGAGGTCCCTACAGGATGCTGATGCCAACAAACTGAAATAAGGGAAGAATCAGCATCACTTGGCTGTGCACATTCAAACTGTCCCCATCTACTGCCCATGGCCAGGTGTACCTTGCAGCTTTCCTTTGTTCACTGTCAGAGGAGGAGCACATCAGCTCCTGGAGAATAGAGTAATTCAGCGGCCTGAACTGTAGATCTGTTTATCCAGGTTGAAATAACTCATTTCGTTTAGATAACCCGGCCCTGCAAAGACAAAAGCTATATGTTTGCAAGTCATACAGTTATCTACAGTGCTTTTCTTTATTCCTAAACAGATATTGTAAATTCCAACTGAGATGCAGTGAAAGGATTAGGTTTTTAACTTGGAGCACCAAAAGGAGTCAAGTGCCAAGAATTTCAAATGATTAATGCTGTTGAATAATTTCTTCATGTTGGAGAATAATGATAACATAACTCATTCTCCTTACAAAGGTTTTTGAGTGGCAAAGACATATACAACATCAAAGGGATCTGCTACAGGTTGGTATTATTCACTGCAACCAGTGTTATTTGTTTCAAACAGGCACACAAAGAGGTGAGATCCAATTTTTTTTCAGTTAGATGAGAAACAAACCTTTATTAAACTTCTTTTTATACCCAATCTGATATTATTATATAAAGAGACAAGTCCTGCCAGTAGCTTACATCTATGAGTTTTCATAAGGTCTAGAGCCCTTGTAGATTCTTCATGGTATTAAATATATTCCTCTGGATTGGAAGTTCTTGGTAATTAAAAAGTTCAGTGAGCCTGGTCCTATTAATGCCAATAATCTAGCAAAGGGATTTAATATTTTGCTAGATTTTAAGCTTCTAGCCTTTCTTTTTCTCCCCTGCTTTTTCATACACTGTCCAAAAGCAGTATTAGGCAGTAATTACTGTCATTTTCTGTGAGAGGCAGGAAAGGGGAGCAGATAGAATCAAGCCTGGACATGGCAACAATTTGTTCTGATTATGCTGATGACTGCAATTCAGTTTCTGTTGCATATTCCCTTTGCTTTTACCTTAACTCCTTTGGTTCAGTTTTGAAATAAGAATGTAGGGGACATATTTTTTAAGTTGTAGGGGTTTTTTCCACACAATGTTTCAGATTGTCTTTTTAGAATGGCTACTAAAGATGATCTGGAGAATCTTATGCAAGCTGCTAAATTATAAATTTCTTCTTTTAAACACTATTTATACTGTGGAAACATGTAGAAAAACCAGCTATTCCATTTCTGCCCTAGGTAAAGGAAAAAAGAAACCTGTCTGAGCTTACAAATGCTTAATAAAAATTCTTCATGAGTAGGGTATAACCTTGTTTCATATATAAACTGGAATAATTTAATTGTACCAATAAGGACATCATAATTTTATTTCCTTAGTTAAGAATATATGAGAGAGTCATTGGGTAAGAGCTGCTTCTGAAATGCTATATGTCCATGATGCTTTTATAAACAGTAAAATTATAGTTAGCACTCTAAAAATGGCTCAGTTTTGTCAGGCTGGGAAACTTATTTCCATGATTGTTACTTACATTAGCTGGACAAACAGTGCTAATGAGTTTTGGCTTCTGGATTCTGCATAAAATATTCCATCTTAGACACCTCACCAGTGCTGACTCTACCTTTTTTTTTAACTTTGGAAAAGTAATTGCTGCTCCTGGCACTGTTTCCCTGGGGCTAGGTTCCTGCATTTAAATTACTTGCCTAACTCTTGATGGCAGATACTTGCAGCAGGCAATATTAGCAGTTCAGTTGTTGAGTACCCTTCTGCTACCATTATTTTTATAGAGATTGGAAAATTCATCAATTAATTTCATGTAAAGATCTAGTTGGTATGTTCTCCAAAATTGTTTTCCCATTATCAGAATGGAATTATTGCTTAGATCATTAAAATCTATCCCATACAGTGATATGGAAGATTGTAAGACAATGGCAATCTTTGTGAATTTATGTGCTTCACCTAATTTGAGAATATTTTAGCTGAATATTTCACATATCCATGTTTCTTCCTATCTGAGATGTATTTTATATATTTATATATGTTTGTGTGTGTATAAGGAATTTTTAGGTCATCGCATCAAATGAGCTGACACAAAATTCCAGAAGATGATACTCTCTCATTTCTGTACAGGATATTCTCATTCCTTACAATTACTCACAGACTTCAGCTTTCAAGAATCCCATGGATAAGCAAAACAATGGAAAATTTTATAGAATGACCATTGCAAGAGTATTGTAACCTCCACCTCAGTCTGCTGCTCTCTGTGTCTGTGTCACAAACGTGTCTCTCCTCAGACTGAGAGACTCCATAAAAATAAAACTGCTCAGAGGTTTCTCTTTGGCAGAATAAGCAATGACATCTACTTGACAGTCAGCTGCTACACTGTGATTAAAAGAAAATGATCATTTCTCGTGAGGATGTTGATTATTCCCTAACTTTAGCTCAAATGCCTAGTTGCTGATTATATTCTAATGTGCTAAAATGCTTTTCCCCAGGATTTCTGTATTTAGAGATAGTGTCTAGGATGGGGAAAAAAGGCTAATGGTTTTTAATAAAACAACAGTTAGTTGTGATTCTTTACACCAAAAGACACCAGTAGGAGTTCTTTGGCATCGAATAGCAATTCTTACCAACATAACCTGGTCCTGACATACTTTGCTGCTTTACTCTTCATTTGCTCTGATAATTTTTTGTGAGGTATCTGCATGAGAAGAAAAATATAATTGTGTAATGTAAGGAGTGCCACTAGTGTGAAATACTGCTGAGAGGGGCATATATACAGGCACTTATAGATGGTAAAAGACCAGTGAAATAGTACCAACCACGTGAAAATACTTTCAGAAGGGTTCTAAGGGCTCTTGCTGAAAGTAAACAGGGATGAAACAGCAATTTATAATTGTATGGTCAAAGTGAACTTGGTGGCTTTCTCTTAATTTCCCTGCTCAGTTCAACAATAATCAATCCTTGAAGACTCAAAGGAGAAAGATTCTGATTTACAGAGAGCCCCACTCAAAACTGAGTAGCAATGTTAAGTGCTACTCTGAATTAAACATTCCTTTCCTGTAGCAATCATGTGCAGGACTGCTCATCCTTGTGGAGCAGGATCTTAGACAGATCTTCAGCAAAACTGACTCACATCAAGACCAGTGATTAGCACAGTTACTTTTTGTTGTGTTTAGTTGAAAGAAATGTTCTTACTCTTTTCTAGATCTGCAAAAAAATTGAAAAGAAAGCTTTTCTAGAAATAAGTTCATTGCAGTGCTATAGTGCAGATGTACACGTGTTTGCAGGCAAAAGAAACCAAGTGAAACACGAAAATGGCTCAAAATTGAAGAATGTTCAATACATTCCTTGGACAAGAGGGGGAGAAAGATGAGGCAGGATCAAAGTTCACATTGCAATTTCTGCTGTAGATCTGAGCTGTAAGTGCAGTGCTGACTTAGAGATGAGTGGGCAGATCTCAATCTCTCCCACTTTTAGGCTAGAAAATGTCATTCTGCTAAATGGTCAAGACTAAATGTGTTCAAAATTTCTATCATAATAACTCTGTCCACTCAAAAAAAAAAAAAAAAGGTGGGTTGGTATTTTTCATGGTTTTGTTTGAGGCTTTTTTATAAAATGGGAACTGAGAGAGAAGTTGTTTTTTTCAAAAAGTCTCCCAAAGAAAAGGTTTTGTGAGGAACAAAATTAGGTCAGGAAGCTGGCACATGATTGCTATAACTGCATATTGCTGTATAGTTCTTTCATGTGGGAGAAGCTAAATTGGAAATAAATGAACTTATTGCTGTAGTTGAGGGAGATTTGGGAGTGGGGGGCATACCTGAGCAGTTTTTTTCTCCTTCTGGTAGGCTGGAAATGAGCAATATCTGCCAGCCAGATGAAAACAGGAGTAAAGTCTAGTATTACCAATTTGAAAGGACCTCTGCACCTCAGAAACAATGGCTTGTGTATCTGGTGTAAAAGGGGGTAATTGAAACTTCAGACAAATGAAACTCAAACCTTTCAGCCTCCCTGTCCTAAAAGCTCCCAAGCCCAGCACAATGTTCCCTTGACTCCAGTGCTGTGCTTCAAAGCTTGTTCAGTGTTTCAGGTGACTGGTTTTCTGTATATTATCTTTCAATCTTGGGAAGAGGCCAAGTACAGCAGGGAGAGAGGAGTGGTTTTGGTCATCTTGGTTTCACACATTTGAAAATGAAACAGATATTGGGGCAGATCACAAAAATAAAGACAGCAGAACATTCAGGGCACCTGTGCTATGTTTTGTGTTTTTACAAACTTGTGAGAAAGTCCTAAGACCAACAAAAAGCCACAAAAAAAAAAAAAAAAAAAAAAAAAAACCTCAGGACACCACTGTTGCAAGTGCTGAAATCACTATTGTGGAAATGCATCTTAAAAATCAACCTGTTGGATTACTATGACAGCTCTGCACCCATTCCAGAAGGGCAGGCAGTGAGCCTAGGCACTCTGAAGGTGAGGGGGATCCTGACTTGCCTGGCTATACTACTGCCTATGGAACTTCATGGAATCTGGCTGTTAAGAACTAATGCTTTTTGTTCTGTAGCTTTCTGGTGTGAGACATCAGAGCTACCATTTCATTTTTGAGTGCTCTTGGGTATATCACAGATATTATGCCGGTGTAATGTGTCCCCATGGTATCCTTAAACATGTCATGAAAACCCTTCACCAGTGCTATCACACACAATAGAATAAAATTAAATTAAAGCCTGTTTTCATATGTCTGTTTCCAAATATGCATTTCCCTCAGGAAATTGTGTATGGCTGACTGTTGCTTAATTCCACAAAAATATATTTTTCTGGGCATCAACTGGAACATTACACTCAAACTTGCTGTAGGTAACCAAATTAATGGTAAGACATGAATATTGAGATAGAATTTGGGGTTTTTATCAGTCATAAACAATACAGATGGGCAGTAGAGATTACAGGAAAGCGTGAGCCAGAAAAATCAGTGGTATAGTATGGGTGGATAAAATATTATCTGTTTTCTTGTATGAAATGAATTTGCTGTGTGCCATTAATAGTGTAACTGAACACTTTTCCATGATCCCTTAAAATATTAGACAAGACATAAGGGATAAAAAGAAAACAAGAATGATTTAGAATGAATTGCACTTAAGAAAATCTGGCTAGATTTCCATTTTCCATGACATTTTCTGCAACTATAAAGTTATGGTTTAAAAACAAGACAAGAAAAAAGTTATAGCAGACTGTCTGATTAATAAATTGCAATCAATTGCAATGCCTAATTATCTCCTAAGAGGTTTGAAGAGATAGTAATGGATGAAGCCTGTTTTTCTCTCAGCATGGGGAGAGCTGACTAGAACAGCTCCAAGGCTTAAAATAAACAAACCTTTGCCACAAGTGAGAAAAGGACCAAATAAAAAATGGGCTGATTTTCTTGCTTGAATCAGGCAAAGCCAAGAGTGTAATGTTTGTGTACAGATAATTGCAACAATGTTTTTAGAGAGTAGTGTCTTCAAAAATTGTAAAAAATCCCAGTAAAGACCACTTTTCTGTACAATATGGGGGGGAGTGGTTGGAAATAAATGTGAAGTTTTAGGGAGTTCTGCTCAAAATGTAACATTTGCAGTAAGTGGTTTCTAGTTCTCTGTGGTATACATGGAACTGTTAAAGGAGTCTAACCTCACAGTCCAAGAGAAAACATCATCAGGTCATTCATGGTAAGCTTACCCTACAGGAAAAAAAAATCTTGACATTTATCCTATTTTGTTAGCTACAATTGGCTTTACCAATTTCAAAGGCTTTCTCTTCTTTCTTCCTCCCAACATACCAAAAGGGGAGTTTCTGAGCATGAAAATAAAACCCCAGCTTAGCCCCTCCTGATTGGTTTAAATTTACCTGTTTTGTTTGGGATTTTTTCATAGCTTGGGAGTAGATTGTGGGCAGGTCTCTTGTGATTCCCACTCATTTGCAAACAGATGAAACAGAAGTGTCTGAGTGTTCCTGGGCACAGCAGCCCACGAAAGGCTGCTCTGGGATGGGATGGGTCTTGTCAGGCTCCTGTGTGTGACAGAGCTCAGTGGGATCCAGCATTTGAGTTTGGAAAACAAAGGACTGAGAGGCTTAAAAAATATGAGCGAAATCAGAGATTTAAGAGGAGTGAAAAGGCAGGTTAGGAGGCTTGTAAAGGTGGTAAAATGGTGAGCTCAGTCAGAAGAGAAATGGGAGCAAGAGAGAAGCAGCACTTTGTGAATAAATGAAACCCTGGTGAGCTCAGCTGTAGGCAGATTTGTTTTCTGCATCTCGAGATTTGATGCAGTTAGAAAAAGCACAAAGAAAGGCAACTGCAATGTGAAAGGATGTGGACATGGTCTTATAAGGAAATTTAATAAAAAACCTGAGACTCTGCAATCTGGAGAAAAAAAAAAAAGCTAAAGTAGGGGACACAGCCAAGATCTACAAAGTCATGAAAATGAAGTGAATGAAAAGCTGGTGTTCATCAAATCCCCTGGTGCTAGGACAAACATGGATTGGTTGGACTGGTGGGAAGTTGGTTTAATACAAAGGATGCACTTTTTCTTTAAGATGTTTATGAATTTAATGGAATTTGTTGCCACAACAGGCTGAGGAGACAGCTGAACAGTGTCAGCAAGGAGTAGAAGCAATTGGACACATTTCTTCTGTGAAAGGACTAAATTTTTAATTGCTCATTAAAAGGAACCTTGCAGCAATGTGTGCTCTAGATGCACGAACACAGTGGGATGGGGTGCAAGGGAGCAGCAAGGCCAGGGCACTGTACAAAAGGGAAAAGCCTGTTTGTTCTCTTAAAACTGTCTTGTGTGACACTGCCCAGAGCACAACACAGCACTGAGTAATATCTTACTCAACAGGCCATTCCTTATGTTCTTATGTAGGAAAATGTGTTTTAATTTCTCTGAACGGGTTACCATGAACTGTGAACACTTTGTTGCTGAGTTAGCTTTGAATGAGGATGTTTATTGTGATACATGTTCCCTTCACAGCAGAGCCTGGACATTGGATCTGTTTCAGGTTTTCTTCCTTCAGTTCAAGTAACTTATCTTCTTGCTTCAAAATTCTGAGGCATGCACCCTGAATTTTGTTTTTGTTTTAGCTTCCTTGGAGAATTCCTCAAGAGTCCCTGGTGATTTTGTAATTATTTTGCAACAAGCAGAATAATTCTGGCACTTTAGATCTGCACTGATAAGTATGGATTAAAACTGTATTTACAACATAAGAGATTATGCTTTTTCATCCTAATGGGGTTCTCAAACCTGTATAAATAAGACCCCCATGCCCTGCATCCAGTGTTAGGGAAAGATATAGAAGTGGCATTATATGAGGTAAAATATGCTGATAAAAACCAAAGAAAACAATAAGTCACATAGGTTTCCAAAAAAAGTATTATTTCAATGAAATAAAGATGCTAACCATTATTTAACCTGAGCAGATGGAGCACATGACTTGTTTTTGCTGTTTCCCAGATACAAGCAAAAGTTAAAAAATATTAAAATCCCCAGAGTCACACATAGAAAGTGAATAATCACAAGAGTTAAATATTTCCTGAAAACAGTATTGATATCTCTGACAGACACTGAATCACCTGTCAGCATCCTGCTCTTTGAAAAGTTTTTGCTTTTGATAACCAACTTCTCCTTGAGCATTTTCTGTTTGCTCAGAGACCGACCATTTAAACTTCAGCCATTCATCAGGAGGTTTGCCATGTTCACTTTATAAATGCCCAAGTGCACTTATGTAACCAAAAAAAAAAAAATTCCTTTTGTAAGGATCTGTTAACAGATTACCTTTTTTTCCTGATACCACGCACTGTGTTATCTTGTCAGAACAGCTTTATGTTCTTTTTGATAAGCTTCCCATTCAGGACACACAAAGGATCCTGCAGACTTATATAAATTGCTTACATTGCAGCTTTCCCTGCCCCATTCTCTCTCTCTTCCAGAGCCTCCCTTTAAACCTTCTCCCTTACCCCTCCTCACCCTTTTTAATCTGAAACCTTGAAAGGCAAAATATTCCAGCTAGAGAATTAATGGCTCTGTGCCCAGTTGTCATGTAATTCTTCTGTCTCCTCTCAGTGCCATCCTCTGTCAGAAGGTCATACTTCTCCCAGCTCTGCTGACTGTAGTGAGAGGAGCAGGAGACAGAATGATTGTGGAAAAAGCTTCCTGGAAATAACTGCTCAATAAATTTAGCCAGGTGCTAAATTTATAGGAGCGGAGGAGGGAGTGTTGGGTTTTATTGCTTCCTCTCAATAGAGACAGCAGTGGGTTTGAGCTTTGCTATGTATATAGATGTATATATAATTTTTTTCTTCTTCTTCTACATATCTTTGTATTTAGTTTGGACCAAAACTACATTTTCAGATTTTGCCAGTGTAGTTGTAGGTTTTGCTTCTTTCAAGGGAAGGGAAGGAATTTTCCCCCTGCAATTTGCTTTTATCCATTTAACTGGGGAGGTATTCTCTGACTGGGAAATCCAGCAGAGTCTCTACTTTCAGGAGCTGTGTTTCTGTATCATGAGGAGGTATCTTATGACCAGTGTAAATAAAAAGTCACACATTTATTTCACTTTAAACAGGCCTCCACATGGTATATTTTTTTTGTTCCCTCTCAACCCTAAATAGGAAAAACTTGGGGGGGGGAATAAAAAGCGGCAGAACAATGCATGTTTCTGCCAAATTTGTGTTCTCAGCAATCTGAGGCCGTGCAATCTCCTGGCAGGCACCCAAAGGGTGCACCCTAAGGAAAACTCAGAGAAATGTTTCAACATCAGTTTTCAGGTGATCAGTATGGGGTATCTAAGATTAGAGCAGGTATCGGTGTGCACTTACACATGTTCTGAGTGCTGCTCAAATGAGCTCTCTTACTCATTTACATCACTTTGTATTTAATTTTTGCAGAGTATCTACTGCTTGTATTTCTAATAGTTTGTTTTCTAGAGGATACAAATTGTGAAAGGAACTATGGGTTTTCATCATTTGTTTTTTGCTTTGCTAGAATTTGGAAATCAGTTTATAAAAGTCTAAGCAGATGCTAGAAATTCCTGGGGAAAAAATAAATGATCCAGAGTTTTCTGGGTATTTGTCATATTATGAGAAGTAAAAGCAGAAGAAAAGGGCATATACATTGATCCTAATATCAAATAAACTTGTAAGAGATATAGGTTAATGTAAAACTACATTCAAGATACTTCTAGCAAAATTAAATACTTATAAATTAGATGTCAATGAGGAGATCTGAAAGCAGGCATGGATGCACTCAACAAAGATAAAAATATGAATGGGGAGAAAATAACAAAATTTTAATGCAATCCTGGGAAACAGGTGAAAAGGAAGAGGTTACTAAGGGGATGGTATAATTTTTGTCAGAAAAATTAAGTAAAAATTTTTATTTCTTCAATTCCGCATAAAGAAAAATATAATTTAGCAGACATTAAAAACATTAATTGGCTATAAAACAAAATAAGAAAGGACCCAAATGAGAGGCAGTGGCTTTTCACAGGCACTGATGTCACTGATCTGGAATATGCAGCATTTGGTGTTCCAAGCATAAGAGACAGTGGTTTGAAAGAGCTGAAATGGGGCAGATCAACACTGAGCATAGGAAAACCAGACTTTATGGACTTGCAAGTAATGAACTGCATTGAGGATGTTTAGGATGAGCTCAGTGAATTGTCACTGAATTCCTGTTGTGATGGATATAACTATTATCCCTGCCAGCTTAGACAGGAGTGAAAGTTTGCTGATGCCTGGAAATGCTAGAGAGCTAAAAGCCATGAAAACCAACAGTGAAGCTTAGGACTGTGTGAAACTCAGAAAAACGATGACAGAAGATATAAAATGATCATTTAAGACTCCAAAGAGATCATTAAAAAGCAATAGAGATGCTAAATAGAACTTGGATTTCTGCCTCTCCCCTCTCTCCCATACTATGAGATGACAGAGGCTTTTAAGGCCAGAAATTGTAATGAACAGATGCTTTAAATGATACTTTTACTAAGATGTGTGAACAAATAGATCTTCTCAATCCTAGTAATATGCACTGCTTCACATCTATTTACACATCAAAAATAATTTTTTACCCTGCACCACCCCAAACATCTTCATTGTTCCAAGTGCCCTCACTTGCTGCAAAACACAGGGTGCTGTTTGTTTGGGGTTTTTCCATAATAAAGAAAAGGCAGAAAAAGCAGAAAAAAAAGATAGACAGTTCCATAAACTGTCATAACCTGTTGAAAAGATTGACTCTGAACTGAAAATACAGACAGCTCCTCCACCATCTGTTATACCTGGAGATATCTGGCATGTAGCTACAGCAGTGTCAGGTGGAAAAACTACAGGAGACATTCTAAGGTCATAGATATGATAAAAACAGAAAGAAAGGATGCTGTGTAGGTGTTGGATGCCAGAAATGGTTTCCTGATAAATACCAGTTTGAGGGGGGAGAAATAAAGGAACTTCTATGATGCTAAAGGAAATAAAGGGAATTCTGCATAACCACAGAAGGAAAGGTGGAGGCTCTAAGGTGGTGCAGGGACAGCTGCCAGCTGCATGGATGTTGACAAGTGAGGGGGCTGACTCCTGCAACACAGACTGAGAGTTTTAAACACCTTCCAGCAGGCATTTGTAGGACTTTAAAGGTCTGAGAATCTCTGGGGACTTGGGCTTGGCATCTACTCATCAATGACATCCTACCAATTAATTTAGCTACAAGACAGCCAGTTTGTCTTTTGTCATTTAGTGGGCATCCTGGAAAATTTAACTATTTCCATTCTTGCTGTCTACTGCTATTAGTGTTTGTTTAGAAAGCACTTTAACAAACACTGGCTTGCTTTACTTACGTGCTTGGGTTTGTGATGTTGCTTACATAAACTTAGAGCCAGATCCCTGCTAATGAGTAAAGGATAAGGTCATATTGATATTGAAATATATACACAACTAACTATCAAAAGGAAAAAGATAAATTTATTTTAGTAGTTATTTCTTATTTCATCAAATGTTAAAATAATTTCTTTAAATTCAGCTGTAGTAACAGAGGAGGGTGAATGTTGGAATATAAAGTAGAGGGAAAAGCATTGTGAAGCAGAACTAGAAAATATAAAAGATGGTGAGAGAGAGATTCATGTAGCTGGAGTATTTTTCTGACTAGTAATTACATTTGAAAGGCCAAAGAACACACACTCCCTATGGTCTCTGTGATTGGAAAGGATATGAAAGTGTTTGGAATTTGACTTGATGAGTAATTTCTAAATGCAAATCTGTAGTGGTAGAAGCTCTCAAATTAGAGTGAGGTCAGCTGGGCTCCACTAATTCACACCAATTGTGAGGCACATTCAAATTAGTTTCCATCAGCTGTGAACTTGGGTAGGAGCTCATTTTACTGGCAGAAATCTCTGTGAAAAGGACCCATAAGTCAGCAACAGGCAGGTAGTAAGAAAACTCTTTTGATCTATTTATAACATAATTCAAAGAACCTGGGCTTATTGCTGCAACCGTGTAATGGTTAAAAAAATCCACAAGAAGATTTAATGTGTGGTTCTGCAGATTTCATTCTGGTCTTCCTCTTATCTTTCTTCATGTAAATCTAAACTTACTGTGTGATATTACCTGGGTTAGCTCTTATCCTACTTGGGCACTGATTTCATGTAGAGAAAAATGTAGGTTTCTTCCTGAACTCTCTGATGACAGAGGTCAAATCCAGAGTTTGGGGAGGATTGTATAATGATTGGGATGGACTGAAGTTGCAGTGATTTGTAATCCAGCAATGACCTTATCAGATTTTTGCAGAAATTTTCAGCTGTAGCTTAATGGCCATAACCATGTACTAGCAACAGCGGGGTGTGGCTTAATTTTGAATTCATTTGATACTGTTGAAAATGGTTCATTATGTAATTAAGGATAAATATGCCCCAGTGAAATATATGTCATAGTATTGACATCAGTGAGCAGCTGGATCTCAACCCTTGATGCTCTGCTAGTATTCTGTATAGGGAAGCTGGTTCAGATGAGTGTTCATTTTATCTCAGACATCATCTAAGTGTTGTGTGAGTCAGAAATTACCTACCCTCTTCTGGGGCTCCAAAGAGCTGCTATCTCTTGTTGTCATTGATCAAGACTAGGAGGAAGTCTTGGCATCACTGTCTGCATGAAAACAAAGAAAATACAAGCAGTTATTTCAGCTTGCAAAATGGAAGAATTTTGAAAATATTAATGAAAACGTGCAAACTATAATAATTCAAAAGAAAACTCTGAACTTTTCCCTCATGGCTGCTATTTGTGATTGTATCCTTGGAGATTAAAGACAACTGCTCCAATGTACTTTTTCCTTCATCACCTTCTTCTGTAATCAACTTTTTACCTCATGCAGAAAAAGGAAAACCCTGAAGTGCTTTTCACAAAAAAGGTCAGTCAGAACAGATCACAATTGTAGTGCAAGTAGTGTTTATTTAATTTGATTTTCATGTACCCTTCATTGTCTACTATCTTCAACATTCTCATTTCCATCTGGAAGGCTGGGAAGGCAGCTGGCTTCCCAGCAGACATCAACTCCACAATTAGGTAGCTGGCATGCAGCTCTTGCTTCCCTATTTGTGGAGCCTGTCTGCCTCACTGGACCTCGTGGCACACTTGCCCACTCTAATCCACTTGCACTGGGAACCTGGCTGCACTTACTGGCCCTGGCTCAGGAATAGGAAGGGTTCCATGAGTTTTGTACCAGCAGTGACATTCTATGTGACCAGGCATTAGAAAACATATGGACTGTGATGATTTGAAGCCAGTTTGTTGGGTTGTCAGTACTCTTGACTCAGAAGGAAATGTGTTGAGTATTTCTTTGGGGTGTACTCAGGCTGTCTCATCAGGATGGCAGAACAATGTTTTTCTTTCCCTGCTGACATTAAATCAGAAACATCCTCATGAATCTGTTCCTGGCAGAGCTTCCTGGTGGCATGTTTCATGCTGCCTGTAACCTCTGAGCAGCACTAATTTTTGAGGCTGCCTTTAAGCCTGTTCTGTTCTTCTCATCCTTTCTATTGCTTTAGGTTTGCATAACTCAGAAATACTCTGGACTTCAGGGCTTGCTAAAGATGCTTCTGATATTCAAAACCCTTTCAAAGTTTTACTGCATTTTTTCTTGCTTCTCTGAGAACCAGCAGACCGTGATCTGTAGCTGTTTGCTCGTTCTGATGTTGGCTTGCCTACAGGTTAGAGAATCAAAAAAGTTGCTGTTTGAAATTAAGGGAGCTGGATGGTTTGAAATCTAGATAGGTAAACAAAATACAAGCAATGAGCTTAGATAACAGCCACGCTTGCAGTGCAACTGTATTATATAACACAGTATCTCTCGAGCCAAAATTTCACAGAAATTACTTGAACAGAGGTTATTTTAGAAATTATAATTGTGGCTCTTGCTGGAATTCCTGGTTCAGCAATTTTATTTCTTTTTTTTTCTTCTTTTTTTTTCTTTTTTTTATTTATTTTGGTAGCCTGTGTCCTTTCCTTTTTCCCTTCTAGTTTTCTGTGGTATTGCAGAGCTGCCCAGTGCTCTGTCAAAAGCACCAGATTGAGATTTTGGGACTTCTCTCACTGACTATGCTTCTCTCCTTCAGCCAAATTCATCCCTACAAAATACTGCACATAACTTGGGATCTTCAAGCCATCACCAGCCACGTTAACTTTGTTATCAAACCAAGTAAGGTTTAACCAGTGTTCCAACAAGAGGGTTCTCCCTACTCCATCAGAGTGAGCGTTTCCTTAGCCCTAATCATGATGAAATCTGCCAGGTAATGTTATTAAAAACTAAAATCTTTGGGTATTACTATGTTGTTGATTCAATAACAATCAGGAGCCTCATTTTTTGCCTCCTAGTAAATCCAAGCCCAAGTTTAGATTTTATTTTTCAGTCTTCATTTTCTGGATTCATATGAGAGTTATCTAAAGAGAACACAACATTTTACACATCAGTTACTGACACCAGTTATTTTTATCTTTTGCTTTCCGCGGCAAACAAACCTTGTTATCTTCCTTGGACAGAAAGGAGCTGCAGGCAGGAGGAAGGGCCGCCATGGAACAGTCAGTAGGTGCCAATCTGCATTTTCCAGCTGCCTACAACCAGGCAGAATTTGAACCAGCGAAGGGGAACAGACTTCATCCTTCAGTGTCAAGACTTGATTTACTCACTGTCCTTCCAGCTTCTTTACTTCTCCATGGTAGAAATCTCTTTTGTTGGTTTTACAGTGAAGGGGGAGTAGAAAAGGGGAGGTAGTAAGCTGATTCTAGAATTAAATTCTAATTAGTTTGAACCGTTGGAGACCATTATGCCACTAAGCCCAGCTCCTCTTTAAGCAGCATAGGTGCAGATGGGGGTTTATGTTAGAGCAGAAGTTCTGTGCAGTGTTTAGGTTTCAGAGTGTCTGATCTGTTTTCTTGGTTTTTGATATGGGAGAGCTAATCTACAGATGAAATAAGAAAATAAATGTTATTTCATTTAATCACAGTGAATAAAGTCAGAACCAGTTTCTGTGGTTGTTTCATCTCTTCTGGAAAATGTAATGAAACCTAACACATCAAGAAGAACTTGCTCAAATTATTATACCCTTGATGACAGTTTTTGTGACTTTTTTTCTACACTTTCTGGAACCCAAGGTCACCAGGTACATACCAATGTGTTCTAGTCCTTTTGTCCAGAAGCCGATTTTAATTCCCTTCTTGCTTGAGGAAGAGCTAGAGGTGGTTTGCCACATCCTCCAGGCAGACATGCTGTGTGCATCCCACAGGTGGCACCCACCTGGTGTTAGGGACAGTCTGGTTAAGCTTCTGGCTGCTACTGCCATCCTCCAGCTTTTGATACTGCATTTGCTTAGCAAAAAGAGCACTCCAGGTGTTCCTTGACTTCAGATTTTTTTACAAGATTTTTTTTATTGTCCTGTTGCTTATTTGAATGTCTTGGCCAGATTCCAATGCAAGTAATTACATTCTGTCTGTCTAATTTTCCCTGCTGTTCCCATTGCAGATGTTATTTGTCACTACTTGCAAGAGTGACGCTGCTGTTGAATTTCTGGTGCATATTTGGGTAATGGAGAAGAAAACTGTGAATGGAGTCCAAAAGGAGTTTGCCTTTCTCCTTTTGAGATCAAATATCTCATTTAAAATCTGGTTTTGAGGTGGTAACAAAAAAAAAACCAAACAAACTAAAAAACAACAAACACATTTTGGTCTGGCAAGAGTGGTGCCAAAAATGACACATACAAACCTTTGCTGGCAATGTGTTCTTTACATAGATTCTTTATTGAGCAGAAACAAGTTGCATATAGAGTTATTACATTTGAACATCTGAGATCCAGGATTTTAGATTTTCATCTAGTTTACTGATAGGTCACATTTAATTTGCCTTAATTAAACTGCATTTATATCAGATAAGGCCACAAACTTTCAAAGACTCCACATTAAATTTTCATTATCTCTGTAACCTCTGCCCCTGAAAAACATGATCTCTTGGAACTTTTATTTCATCAGCTGCATAGTAGAAATGGATTCATGACTATGTTTGCCATCCCTGAGGTTCTCTCTCACATTGCTACACCCATATATTTGGCTTCAGCTATTTGAAATAATTCAGGAAAAAATTACCTTTAAGGTGATCTGGGAGATCAGTAGGCGCAGAATATTACTTTAAATCTTTCTAAATTTGTTATGTTTTCTTACTCATTACTTGCCATGATTTATTATGATAACGTTTTTTACGGCAGACATTTTAATGACCTCTATGAATCAGTTTGTTTTTAACAAATGAGCTTTGTTCTCTGGATTAGTTTAAACTATATTCCACAAGTGTTTGAGTCTGAATAAGCAGATAACAGCAAGGTGCTGTGTGGCTTCATGAAATTTAAAGATGTTTCTCTAGAAGCTTCAGAACTGAGAATTTACTGTAAGCTGAAAAGCCTTAGCCTATTGCATTCAACATAGTTTTATTTCTGTGGTTTCTTAAATTATTCTATCTCTCTCAAAAAAAGAAATAAACAGGTGAACCCAAATCTCTGTTTAGAAGAAGACAGAAGAATTTTTAATCTTATTTTTTTCATATTTCTCCCAGGGAATGGCATATATTTTCATTTTTTGCCATAACAGCCATTTCTGTCTCAGTGGCACAAGAACAGATCTCCCAGCTAACTCACCCTATGTTGTATAATAGCTGGAGAAAAAAGGCATGTAGAATTTTGGCATAGGACAATTTTTTTCATTTAGATCAGTAGAGTCTCTGATTCAGCCAGAACTGTAAACAGCACAGTTTTGTTCTGCTTGTGCATGGTAGTAAGCATTATCTTCTCCTCACAAAGCAGTGGAGGTAAAAAGATTTGCAGTGCACTCAGCAGGTCTGCCTTGCAGATCCCAGAGTGCTGTAGGGTAGAGGTCTCAGTTATTAGGAGCAGAGAGCTGAGGGTGAGGTAAGTGATCCTGCCCAAAATCTGTGCCAGGTCATACAAGCCAGGGCTCCACAAAGGGCATTTTGCAGAGAGAGTCTTTGATTGTGCCCATCATAAGAAAGGTGTTAACCTTGTAAGTGGAACTTGTTGTGCAACCTGACTTGGAGGAGGAGAGGGATTGCTAACCTGAGAGTCACTGTCCCGCAGTTATTTGGGATGTTCTCTTGGCAGTTGAGTACACACAGATCTTTCTGGAGGTAACATCCACTCACTAAGCAAAGCCAGGAGTACTTCACATCTTTACATGTTGCATTTCATTTAATTACTATTTTGAAACACTTTGGGTTACCTTTCAGACCTCCTGAAAAACAGCACTTGCCCAGTAGTTCTTTTTAGTACCTGTTTTTCAAATAGCCTTTGAAAAATCTCTGATATAACCAACAGAGTTAGTAGAAATGTTACAGAATCCTGTTAGGTTTGCTTCTGCCTTTAAAAATTGGGTTTTTTAGTAATACCATGCCAATACCTAGTTCTAACTGCAGGGGGAAAGTGCCCAGGAGATGGACTGGGATGGCCTTTCCTGTACCTTTTGCCAGAGCCAATATCTCAGAAGGAAATACAGACTTGCTGTCTGAAAGGCTTACGGGAACAGTCTTGTGCCCCTTGCTTATGCAAGTACTTGCTGAGATACTTGTGATATAACTATTTTACTTCCCAAGGCATTAGCTGTTCTGCTGAGGTGATATTGCATTACATTGTGCCGTGGAATGATTCTCAATAATAAAAGCAATAACATTTTGGTAGTCTTCTCTTGGATATCAGACTGCTCTACAGGGTATTCATTAACATGCAGGAGTGGAGCCTGACTGGCTGCTCAAGCTGCCTTCCTTCACTGATTGAAACCAGATTGTATATGTCTGCAATTCAATGAAAAACTTGCATAAAATTCAATCCCTGTGCCTTATTATTCTTTCTCCTGCACCTCGAGGCCCTTGTGAGAAATGGTTTAATTAAAGAAGCATCACCATGGCTTTAGTCTCACTGGTTTAAACTTTAGAATTGACATGATATTTTTCCCTGCTCTGTAAAAAGAACAGCGGAAAAAAGTGTTGAGAGACAGACAATAAAATGTTCTCTCCCTTTGTCAAAAATGATAGAACAGATTTGCAGAAAGTATTGCTTTGGACTTTTGCTCCTAAACATCCACTTTCATAAAGCTTAGCTTGAGTTACTGAAAACAGGTGCTTTGAGCGTGATGATGGGTGGGTAGATGTTTGCCATTGTTGGGTTAGGAGATCTCCCACCTTTCTCTGCCATTTGTATTAGAACTGTAATAGCGCCCATAAAGTGTTTATGCTCTGTGTAGCCTGAGAAAAACTCATGGTTTGTGAGATTGATACAATTTAACTTTTGTTAAACAAGTTTAATACTCGCCAAGCGAGCACAGTACTTCTGCATTAAATATTTTCCTTTGTAAAACATGTCACAGCTGAATTCCACCCTGGAATAGCATCAGTATTCTGACTGAATCTTACAAAACCCAAAGTCAGAAAAAGGACTAAAATTAGCATCAGGTGTTCCAGTCTTTAACTTCTTCCTGCCCTTACCTTACACCTTACACACTGCACTGATAGAGTGCAGTGCAGATGCGCTGAAGTGGGGCTGATGACTTTCGGAGGAGCTGCATCAGAAAGTTAACCAGGGCTTTTTGGGTTTGTGCCCAGCACTCAGGCTGAAGTCCTGTAGCAATGTAATGTCCAACACTGATTGTCTGTAGGTACCCACCTACTGCTGAGACAGAAAATTTCACTTTTTAACTTACATCTTTTCTCTCTCAGGGCTGATGACATAAATACACACATTAAAGGCGGGATTTTATTCAAACTATTTTATTTACTAAGCGATTAACTTTGGTAGATTCCTAACTTGAACAAGAGTCATAGTCATACCTTGAGACTTAGAACAAGCAGTTTGATGTTGTGTGCAAATGATGTGAGGCTGTATCACACCTGTGTTGTTTTCAGGGCAGAGACCTCCTGTTGGAGCATCTTCCCCGGAAAGCTGGTAATGAGTGCACTGAGGCATTCCAACAGGAGCTGCAATTTAGTAGATTAATACTTACATAACAGATTTGCAAAGTATATATTGTACGGGCTAGCAGAATTTAGGGTCTTTAAATTTACTCTCACTGCTCAGCTTAAAGTACCATTTTTGAGGAACAATTAAAGCTAAGGTACTTTCCAATTATGCTCAAAAATAGAAGAATGCAAAAAGAAAAAATAATGGGAAAAACCTCACACCCAAACCAAACATAGCCCCCCTCAACCAGTTTTTCTTTTTTTTTTTTCTAACTAAACATTATATCCCAGTAAAAAATTTAACAGTAAAATTTTCTTCTGTTACAGCATTATTTGGACTTTTATATTTTAATTTCCTCTTTAAAAGTTGTGTTTGAAGATGTATTCTGGGGCAAAGATCACTGTGTTTTCCAATGTGATGGAAGAGGTAGTTTCCTTTCTTGGCAGAGTTGCTAGGAGACTTTATCAACTACTGTTTGTAGATAAATATGAAGTTGCAAGGAGAAGCTGGTAGGCGTGAGCAAGAAACAGTCATTTTTTTGATACTCTGGGAAATAAATCCTGGAAATGCCAGTCTCTGCTGATCTTGCTATGGCAAAGTTTATGGGGTTTTGTCTCCTGAATGCTCCTGAAGCAACAAAACAAGTGTATTCACTAAGGCTGCAATAAATTACAACAGTTATGGGCAATTATCTTGAAATCATTCTCAAAGGCCATAGCTTTCAGAAAGGTACCATACTGCATTTCTTCAAAACAAAGAACCTCAGTAATTTTTCATCTTCATTTTACCAGGTTTATCAAATGGTTCAGTGGCCTGATTCTGGCAGAACGAAGGGAATGGAATAGAAATGTAATTGTATATTTATGCTACAGGTTTGGCCATGCTTCTGCATTTCTAGAAAATTTAATGTCTGTTAAAATCGTCCATCCTGATGCATATGCAAACAGCTGCAGCTGTCTTACTGTTCTGAAAGGTCCTACTTGTCATAGTATTGTCAAAATATTCCCAAAAAACCCAGACCAAGTTTTGCTCTCCAGTCCTCTACTGGTGTTCCATCAATTCTCAAACTACTTGGCTATTATAGACCAATGGTGTGACAACCATAGTCTTTCAAAGCTGTGTATAGTCAGTAAATGGCTTTTACAGAAATCATTGGAAGCTAAAACTGTGCAAGTTCTGCCTCTGCTGCAAAGGATTTTCTTTCTTGTGCACAGTACAAATAGCACAGTATTCAGTGTGCAGATCTGATTAACTGCATTGGCTGCTCCAAGCAGGCAGCTCTATTCACATCCAAATCATCCACGCAAGACTTCTCAGAACTCAGCCAGGGTTTACGTGCACACGTTCATTGATCTTTGATGGAGATCACAGTAAAGAATCCTTGTTTGATTAGTAAAGCAAAATTATTTTTTCTGGCTTTTGAAAATCAAACTGAATAGACTACAGTAAGGATGACTTTGCAACCTACCAACTTAAAATGGCGAAAACTTTCAAGTTTTTATAGAAAGTTACTAATTTGGAGATATTTATATGACAGGAGACTTTAGGACAGGCTCTTGGTTTTTAAAATCAGCTTTTATTCCTACATCTTCCAGACTTCACCCATTTTCGAGAGCCAAATCTCCTTCAGAGTCCTCTCTTTTCCATTTCCCTCAAGCAGTCTAATAATAGAATGTAACGTCTCCAGGATTTTTTGGGAGGATGGGGCAGATGTTTTTTTGTTTTGGTTTTGTGGGGTTTTTGTTGCTTGTTTGCTTTGTTTTGTTTGGGGTTTTAGTTGTCTTTATTTTCCCTCAGACTAACTCTGCCTTCTTCAAGAAGTGTTTGGACATTGCTCTCAGGCACATGCTGTGATTCTTGGGGGGGTCCAGTAGAGGGATAAAAGCTGGACTTTGATGATCCCTGGGGGTCACTTCAGTTCAGGATATTCTGTAGTTCTATGGTTCTTATTTAGAAAAATACAAAAGAGTGGGAGAGGTTTGTTCAGCTTTTCATACTGTAAAATGTATTTGTTGGGTTTTTTCTTCTTTTTAATACAATATTGTAAATATAGTTCTGTCTAATTAATATCAGGGAGCAGTTTATTTCATTATTATAGCACTCACTGGTTCCTATTGTTTATAATTAAACTCCTCAGGGCTCTGAGCAAACATTGATAAGTTAATTTGAGGAGGCAAACAATTCCCAAGGTATTTGCCTCCACCCACCAGCTTTGGACAGAAAACTCCAGTGTAATGTCATTAAAAAAAACCAAGAAATAAAGAAAGCCCTTCTTAGTGTGGCATTCCTGCTGAAGCCCACGTGTTCACTGCTCCTGGTCTGGCATGCTGACACGTGGGAGAGCACAGCCAGTCCTGGCAGGGCCTTCAGCAGCCACTCAGGTCATAACCTTCCCTTTCATCTCATTACTCTGGGCCAAGAAGCAGAGAGAAGAAACTGTAAAGCATCATTTGAGCACGTCTGCAAGGGAATGGGGAATTCCAGGAGATGATTTGTTTCTAGTGACAAGTACGGACTTCAGTCCATTTAGCATCTTTTGCTTTGCTTGATAGCTAAGAGATATAAAAGAGGTTAAAGATATCAAACTTCTCAACTCCTCCTTTCTTCCCTTCTATTCATGACACAGCATTTCATAAACAAGAGGAAAATTTGCAAAGTATCCTAAGCTTCATCTTTAGCTCAACTGTTTCTTCTGAGTGTCTCAGGGGAAAAAATTTCTTTTACTTGTATCTCAACAGCTAAGGAAGGTCTCTTCAGTTCCACTTTGTTTCACCTTCTAAAAAGTAAATAAAGCAGGAATAACTTGTGACTCTGAACCAAGTTTGCCTGCCCTTGCTTATTGTGGATGCAGGTTTCCCTTCAAACAGGACCCTTTCTTCCCAAGTGCATGCTCCAAGGAGGTAAGAAGTTACTTTTGTTACAATCTTATTTCTGTTTGTCCTGGTATTTAACTGTGGAAGTGCCAAGGCTGAGGCTCTAAAATAAGAGGATTTTTCCATGTCTAGAAAAGGGCTTCCTTTCTTTTCAGGGTTCTCCAGTTGTTGTCTTCTTTCTAGCTCCTCCAGCTGGAACTGAAGAGTTGAATTTGGAGCTTTATTTCACATTTTGTAAAATGTTCTGGGCTTCCTTTCACTGAAACTTGGTGCAGCTCCCTAGTTAACTGTTTCCAAAAATCTAAGAAACTATGAATCTTTATCCCAGCAGGAACTGCACTAATGTTCTCAGTGATGAAAGGCAAACAAGATAGTGTGTCACAGCAGCATGCCTCTTTCTATAGGGATGGATATTTCACCATCTTATTAATAGGAAAGTTTTATGGAGCAAGTATAAACATATTTGTTTAAAAAAGAAAAATGGTGGGTTTTAATTATTTTAATGTAAATATTATATATTACCTAGAAAATGTTGACAGGTCAAAATCACTGATGGTGTCCCTCATCCAAAGAAATTTCTGTCACAGAGCATGAGGATTTGACTTAGTTCTCAAAGACAGAACTTTAAAATCAAAATTTGAATCCGATCCCACAGTCAACCACAGACCCAAGTGGCTTCCATTCTCACCATTGCAGGAAAAAAAATACTGTGACACTTTCTATCTTTTTGATTTCAGGCAGCTCTGGAAATGATGGAAATTTCCCTTTGCCCTTTAGTGCATGCATGAAGACTGACTGTTTGGAAAGCCATAATGCTCATGGAATTCCCCATGGAGCAGATGAACAGTCCTTTCATTTTATGGAGTGACACCTGAGGCACCTGGCGTGTGCAGCTGTCCAGCCTGCACCTGGGTGGTGGCCTCAGACCAAAGTGTCTCCTGTAGTCACTGTAGCAACCTAGTCAAGCAACCAGAGCTTGACATCTTTAAAAGTTATGACAGGAGGCTTGCCTATGCATATATGTACTTTAGGAAAATGTGTAGTGGTTCTCCCTCTTCTTGGCAGCAAGGAAATCTGTTTTATCACTCGTTTCTGTTCTGTCAGCAGTTATCTCAAAGGTGAGTCTTTGCAAAACTTGCATTAAATACTGTCTAGCTGGTTAGCACCTAGAATTGATTTTGGAAAAGCCTTCTTAAGGTTTCTTGATAAAGTAAGGATTCAATGGGAAGTGCTTTAGTTTGGTTTGGCGGGGGGGGGTGGTTTTGGGGGTTTTTTTTGTTTGATTTTTTTTGGGGGGGTATTGTTTGGTTGTGGGTTTTTTTTGGTGGGGTGGTGTTCATAAATTCCAGTTTTATCACCCAGAGTACATTCATATGGGTTTCAGGACATATCTAGCTTTCAGCTTACTGGTTTTAACTCTGCCCTTTTGCATTCAATTGGAATTGACTAAATGGATTAAGAAGTAACAATCTTTACCTTAAACCAGCTTAAGGCCAAGGAATGAAGATCCCCAATTCTGCTGGTTACCCCTGACACACTTGCTTGCCTTTAGCATTTCAACTATTTAAGATTAAAATCCTAACAGATAAGAAGCAGAAGTAGCTCCCTATTTGTAGATTAGAAGCTTGATTTTCAAACTGCAGATATATAAGTTGTAACTTGCAAAATGGTTAAGAAAAGCACATTCTATAGATGGCTTCTAAGCCTCTAAGCAGTTACAAATTCCCTGAACCAATTCTGATAACAAAAATAATTTCCTGTTAGTAGTGATGTTCACTGGCCACATTTCACCTTGGCTTCTTCCTGCAGACTCTAGAAAAAAAGCATCTTTTAATAAATTGCAGTTAACCAAAGGCAAACAAAAGTATAATTTAGTCTATTGTCAGACTGTCTCTCTTCATTTATGTGTCGCAGATGCTGTTACACAACAAGCTACATGTCAGTAGTCTTTCTCCAGTATAACTTTTGAGAAATAATGAAAGATATTAATAGAAACTTGTTGGGGCAAAGATATTGGACTGAGAGTAATAGGAAATGGCCAGACCTATTTTTTGTTCAACTTTTGTAGCAAGAAGTTGCTTTTCTAACAAATGCACTAAGCTTATGCACGAAGGTATAGCAGAGAGAAGAATGATAATACAGATCAGATATTACAGCTTGTAAATGCTGTCATCTAGCTTTTAAGACATTGGAGGGTTTTTTCAGTTCCTGTGTCATGCTGAAATAAGAATTCAACGTTGCTGTAGTTTTCATAGATTAAACTTTCTTCTTCAGAGCTCATCTGGTTTAGAAATATTCACTGGCTAATATTCAGCTGGAGATGCAGATGTGTATGAACACTGTATATGCACATACACCTATACACTGAGCTGAGCTTGGAAGGAGGTGCTGGTGTCACACCTATTTCATGATTGCAACTGAGAAATGCTACTTCATCCTTAAACTTAACAAAGACAAGCTCTGAGCCCTGGTGTTTACACAGCAGTGCAGAGGAATGCTTTGTTAAAATGCCTAAGTAGGAAAGTACAGTGTCTTTTCCTGGGCTGTCCCAATACTCTGGTAATACAGTCTGCTCAAGTAGCAGGCAGAGTCTCTAAAACACACTGTAGTAATTATTTCTTTCAACACTACCAAGAATATATACCATTTATCAGTATTTCCCCTTTCCTGAAAACTGGTTCCAAGATATTTAAAGCTACACGTTCAGAATTTTAAATTATATTGTAGTTAAATCATATTGTCAGTGATCAGCACCTTTTGTTGGTGATAGAGGAGGAGATTTCAGGGGGAGCCTGAATAAGAATTATCTGCTATACCTAAGACACAAAATTCCTTTTTCTATTCTGTTGTTTATGCATATTTCTTTAGCATCTGAAGCATAAATTTTGGTGCAAGTTGGTTTACTGAGAATTTACCTTAAACATGCGGCTAATTAAGACAATTTTATGCAGCTTCAATTCCTCTATTTTTATGATGGTTATGGTGAAAAATAAGGGTTTATCCAGAAATTAATTTCCTGTTGCAATCTACTTGGCTAAGACCAGAAAACAAAGATATTATAGACTTCTTCAGTGGATGAAAAATCAGGTGATTAAAATTCATTTAAGGAAAAACACAGAAATTTGCAAGGCAGGAAACCTAAACATGTCTGTGGTTAGACAGAATAAAGATATGGTTTAGGGACCTTCCACCCTGAATCAAAAGTGCTATGGCCCAGTCTGGTGTGAAAGTGTTCTGCTCGTTCAGATCTATTCAGGAATTGTGATGGATTTGTTTCATTGGGGCTAGCAATGCCAAACTTTCTATTTTCTGCCATTAGCAAAAACTCTGCATTGAGTATTCTATTCAACTTTATAGAAATCACTCTAAATTTCTGACAATTTTTAGGGAATAATGCATTTTTATGTTTCTTAAGCTCTTTGGATAGAACTGTATGGTAAGAATATCATTATCTATGAAATGTTACAGTTTCAGCCTCTAAGCTAGATAACATTCTGTTAAATTCTTTAAAGCCAAGGAATTCCTTAAAGGCTCAGTGGAATGATTTCTGACTTAAAGCTCTATGAAAAGTAACAGAATATGGCATAGCAGCTTTAGAGGAATAAACTCCTCCAGGTTTACTTCACATGAGAGTTTTGTGCTCTTAGACTTCTTCAGCTGTAATTGATTTTTTTTTTAACTTTTGGAAAAAATAAACAAGAAAAATAAACACAACACCAACATATCTGTTATAACAATAAATTATCTCCACATACCTGATATGAAGATGAAGTTCTCCCATCTGTATATAAATAGTGTGTCAGGTTTCAATAATGCCTGCTTAAGTCAGGTTGATATAATTCTATTTGCTCCATTGGACCCTGTAGTTGCATTCAGTTCTGGTGCAATGCCAGTGGAATGGACTCTCCAGGTTAATTTGGACAAAATAGTTTGACCTTAAAGAGATTTCTAGAGAATAGCATTTCACCTTCACTATCTGCCTTGGAAAAGAGTACTTGAGTTTTAAATGACTCTTTGAAATTGGTCCTTTTCATCACTCCCTTATTATCTAAGAAATTGCTGCATATGATAAATTGATTGATAGTCACTGGGTTTTATCTATGTGAGACTTCATGAGACTTGGAAGAAATTGAGTGTTATTTAAATATAGAAAGCTTCTTTCTATATTTCTATTTCTTTAGGGTAGCTTTTAGTGTTTATCTGAAGTGCTATTTCAGGGGTGAATGATTTCTCCTTCTAACTTGCTTTGGTGCCAACGTTTATATCAATATGTTTGTTACTGAGCAGGCACGTCTCTGACTGTGAAAGCTTTGTTGTCAACAACTTGCTGCTCTCAGAGAGATCCAATTTGTTTCCATTATAGATGAAGGCACAGCCAAACAGGAATTTGGTTTGCTGTTTGCATACGCTGCGTGGGTGCAGGAGTGACAGAGTCTGAAGGAAAATGTAAGGACTTAGCTGCAAGCAGTGACAGACAGAACTTTTTCCAGTGTGTGTGTGGGGGGGGATGGGGCATTACTGTGGTTTTCTGATGCTGTTGAGTCAGGGATTGAAAGAAGACTCCAGTCTTCAGGTGGATCAGAAGGCAAAAGCATTGCATGAAAGTAGCAGATCTTTTTATAATGTGACTTGCTAAGGTGATACTTGATTGGTCTCAAAGTAGAAACATCTCACACTATTGGTGAACTGTGAATAGCACACTCTAGAGAATCATGTCTATAAACAACAGTTACAGAAAGAGAGATAATAATTGTTTGATTCTTACCTCTAAGATTCCCAGGCTCAGCCTGGGAGAAATTATCTCTGTTCTTTCTTCGACTGAACTGAGAAGATCCACAGTTTTCATGATTGTTTGACCCTTACAGTACCCCCAATCTGTAAGACTGAGAAAATGAACACATGCAACAATTGTCTTGTGTCTGATCTGACCTGGATCACTGATCCCTGCTTATCTCAAGAATGGATTTTATAGATGTTATTTGTTTGATTTTAAGCAATTGTAAAAGCAAGAAAAGAAGTAACTGAGAAGTGTTGAAAGACAGTCAAACATATTCTAATGATTTTCTGAACCTTGTAATACAATACCTGTAGATCTCAGAGTTTTAAATATGTAGGTCTAACAGCAAAAATGAATATTCTTCTTTGCCCTTATTAACCCTAGTGATTAGCAGGAAAAGTTACTGAGGTAATTTGAGAGTGTTGACATATCAATTTCAGGTAGTCAGTGTGAATTCCAGTTTTTCAGAGTTAATTTTTCAGTATTACTTTCAAAGCACTTAAAAACAAGTATATTTGGTCATTATTTTTTATTTCCTTGATTAGTGGGGTTAAACATCTCTGCAGTTCATCTCTTCAAATTCCCAGGCTAACAAACACATTCATTGCCATGAAATTGAGCTGGGACTTGAAAGAAAAGACAAAAACAGTGAGTTTTACTCCTTTGAGAGACATCCTTCCAAATGAAATCATGCTTAAAATCACATCTTGATGCTGAAACCCACTCCAAAAACTTAGAATGCAAGTGTTTGGAATCTCAGATTTTCACTAGGTTTGTTGTTTTTTTTTTCAGGGATTATCTCCCCTGATTGTAGAATCCCCCATACTAAAATATGCTTACTGCTTTTCAGTTGCCACTGATTCAGGAACTATGTGCATAGGACACACATTATCATACATCCACATATGAAATTATAAATTTAGTCTGCTAGGACTATGCCTCTAACCTGCTCTTGCTGACTTTCATTGCATCTGTGATTCCCCCACACACTTCTTTTTGCTCAATCTCTGATAAAGCCCATGGTTTCAGAGCTATGAAGATTTTTTTCCTTACATTTGACAAGTCTCCAAAAAGGTCATTACTATAAGAGGACGCAAGAACCTGGTCTTTTGGACTCTTTCCAAAACTTTGCTTTACTTGAACAAGTCATTTGTTCACTTTTCAGCTTCCTCTAAAATGAGGATAGCGTTTGTTAACATTGCAGAAAATGTCAGAAGATTTTTTTAAGCTCTACATGAACTCTTTCTGCAAAGAAACTCACAGCACATAGAAATTGTACCTTATTGCTGGAAGCTGCCTTCTGTGCAGATTTTAGCACAACAGGATTCTTTGATTGGTCTATAGTAGTGCAATTTTTTGGATGGACTAGAGATAGCTGAATAGAAATGGTTTTAGAAAGATGAGAGCTACCTTTGATGCCAGCAAGTACCCATTAAACGGGGAAAACCAGTAATAAAGGCAAACCCAGAAGTCAGTGGATTATTTGCTTTTATTCTAATTAATTTTTGAAAGATATTTTTTGTTTGAGGTTGGATTTTTTTTTCCCCTGGGTGGGTTTGTTGGTTTTGGAGTTTGGGGTTTTTTCTTTATAAGAATGTGAAGTAACTCTCTAGTTTCTTCAACTGCTCTTTTAAAAGTATTGGATGGAAATTTACTTGCCCTCTGCTCCTTCAGGCACAAATTGTGTCTTGTCAAACCAGACATTTGCAGAGAGTCTTGGAGAATTGTTTCTCAGGCCAAGTTACTGTTTGTGCTCTTCTATGTTTGCAGAATGAAAAAATAATATTTGACAGCATTGGCAACTCTGTTACAGGGATGATGAATTCTCCTCAGCAGCCATCAGTGAAAATTGATGTAAATCAACTCCTTGAAGGAGGCAGGGCAGTTAATTTCAGGAAGTGCAAAGTTAGATGAAAGCAAACAATTAATCTTTATTTATGCAATTATTTAAATTGGCTTATTGGCAAAAGAGTGTATCTGTAGTTATCACAGTTGGTGTTATTAAGAAAAAATCAACATATGCTGGCTTTTGTGTATATAAAAGCTCATTCAAATCAAAAAGAAAAATTAAGCAGGAATCTATAATCTCTCTTTAGAGAGTTTCCAAATTGCAGGAAGAATCAGAGCGGGGCTTTAGCCAGGACAGCTTGACAGGATATTTTCAGAATTTTTAAGCTTATAAATTATGTTAGTAGCTGTATTCAACTTTAAGTGGATCTGAAAGGAAACTGTTTTGTAAAGTAAACAAAGCACTGTTTTGAAATTTCAGTACCTCAGCTTCTGTTCCTGTTCTTTAACCTGTAGTGTGGCTGTTGCTTTCTCTGGAGAGTTGAGTTTTATTCTGACATCAAATTCCTGGGGGTTCTCTAGGGTTTGTACATAGCTTATGAATACACTCAATCCGTGACTGTGGTATACACAGTGGTACCCCAGTTTTGGGTGGGAGTTAGAATCTGATCTGGATCCCTGAGGGGTCCATAAATATGGTCTATTTTCATGTGTGTGATAGTGCTGGGGTTTTCCTCATGTATTACTCTGTGGAAGCCAAATGAAATGATAGCCCACGCTTCTAAGATTCTGCAGTGAGCTAAATTTGTAGGCCCTGCTTAAAGTTCTGTCATGAGTTTATACCAAAACAAGTTTTATTACAAGAATATTGTAGTTCTTTCTATATAACAGAGATATGAAGCTTTAAGCTACATGGGTTTAGACTTCTGAGATGAGATTAACTTTTTAATAATTTGGTCCTTGATATCCCTTTTCTTTTTAGAAACTGTCATTCATCATGTTTGTCTTAAATTGCTTCCTGCATTAGTTTCAATCTGCCACTAATATTGGATATTTAAATTTAAAATCTGTCAACTTTCAACTATAGTCAAAATTAGATATCTTTTTAACCTTTGAGCAATTTATAGAGCAGGTAATTATATGTAACATTTTTAGGTTCTTTTAGGTTAAGTTTTGGAAGGGGTTATACTTTCAGCGTACATGCTAACAAGCAACTTAAGTAATTCATAATTGATAATAAACCTACTCTAGCCTACTCAATATTTCTATTATGGATCTGTTCATGTGCTGAGAATATCCAAATCAAACCTTTGCTCGTGGCTCCTCTTTCCCCACCAATGATGATGAGTAGAGTGATGCTGCTTCTCATCCGGCTTGCTTGAGTCCTCTATATTTAATTTGCAAAACACTGCCAAGGGAAGCTAAAGACTGTTTAGAGGACCGGGGTAGGTCTATTTGTTTCCATCTACTAATTTGTTCTGTCCCGTTTGCTTTCTTTATTCTTCCTGTATATTTGGCAGGGAGCAGACACTAATTTGACTGTGCTCTGTTGAACAGCCGTCACTGCCTCAAGCTGTTTCAGTAACACCTTGCCAAAACACTTTTTCTTTCCAGTTTTGTCTCCTTGAAGAAGGGAGAGGGGTTGGGGCAGCAATTGCCACCTGAGAGTTACTTTGGGACTAACTGGGTTGGTATCAGAAGGTGAAATAATTTCATCATCCTGAAGTGGGGCACAAGATGTTGAGAAATCAATAAACAAAAAATCCTGCAAACACACATTGTCTCAACCAAAATGGTTTTTGCTTTCTATTACTGCTGTCTCACCAGCATATCTTTAAATTGTAAAGTGATGCTTGAAACAGAAACTCATTTAAATTAGATCCATATCCTAATATGCCATCTGTATTTGATTTAGTAATTGTACTATGCTTAGAAATTTATCACAACTGATTTTATTTTGCTACCTGTTTCTGTCTAAAGAGTTCTCAAAAGTTTTTAAAAAATCAGAAAATACCCTATCTACCCATAGTACCTGGAATCCTTCCATATGTTGGAAACTTTATAGCAATAAGTATATAACTAAATATTTACTTTACCACCTGTCAGCGTCTTCCACTTGTTTTAAAATCTTCTGCTTAAATATTATCATCTTGCTCCATAGACCTCAAAATCCTGGTTTACAGGGACAGATAAATTGTTTCATACAAGTTAAGATTTAGGAGGTTTACAAATGCAATAGAAAATTTAGTTACTTGAAACTATAAAATAATATACTATGGAGTTTCTGAATCCTGTTCCCCCACCCTGAGCTGCAAAGGGAGAGCTGTGTCCAAAGCATGTTTGCTATGAGCCCATGAGAGCCTCATTCCTTCTGCTGTGGAATTTTTAATGTGCTGTCTGATGTGGAAAACAGTTTAATGAGAATTCTGATCATTAATCCAAACTTAACCACTGAAAATGAACAGTGGTAATTAAGTGAATGTGATGCGATGACTAATTAGTTGATGTAACAAATAGCCAAAATGTACTTAAATTTTTAAGCAAATATTTGATTTGTTTGAGAAACTGTTTTGTAATAAAGGCAACAAAACTTTGCTCTATTACTTTTAATTGCAATTTCAGCTTACTCGAGAATGACTTGCAGTGTTCCTAAGAAGGCAGGCTTCAAGGTCAGACTTAATCAAAAGGTAGATTAAGTCTATCATTACATGTTTGGCTATAGAGATTAAAAAAGCTAACATTTTTTTTGTCTCTGTTACTATTTAGTTGTTCTCAAATTTACAGTTTATTCCCTATGCACAGCATGGAGTGGCAAGTCATTAAGAGAATTCAGTCTTTCCTTGAAACATACCATCATGGATTTATTTAAAAGCTTAATCATGTTCCCTCTTTTATACCAGTTTCCATAATTTTATCTTATACAGTAAAAAATGCATTAATGAAGTCATGATTAACACTCCACTTCTTAGCAAGCATTATTTTAATGGTAGCCATTGTGCATAATAGAGGGTGTTGTTGGAAATCTTCTGCTGGCCAGTTGTGAAGAGCATTTGATTGGAAATGCAGCCCTGGAGCAGGAGGTGCTCCCAGTTTCCTCTGGTGGAAGCTCTGCCCAGGCAGTTTGGGGACCCAGGGTATCCCCTGAGAGCAGGCTGGGTGGGAGGTGCTGCTGCTGGGCCAGAGCTGATCCTCCACAGGCCCTCCCTGGTGTGCTGGGACCTCAGCACTCCTCCTCCCTTCAGCTCTGGATTAGTTTTATGGATGGTGCTTCTCTGCTAAGCAAGACCTGTAATGGGAGTGGAATTAACACACTCACAGAAAAAAAAAATCTGACTCGTTTTCCTCCACTGAAACAGCCATGCGAGTCTAGGGAGGAAAATAAAACTGCCAGTGACAGGTTACATTTTGCCTTCAGTGAAATCATATTCCTTCTGTTTCAAGGTAAAAACAGTGAGGGATATGCTAGGTTCCCTTGTAATAACCATTCACAGTGTTTTGCTGAAAGAAAATAATTGGAAACTGTTTTCCTAAGGGCTTATAACAATAGAGTAAATGAAGTCTCAGCTTTTTGTATGGAACAGTCCTTTGGAGGATTCATCATATTTTGTTTTTTGTTTGCATCTTTTGTTTGCAGGCTTTTTTTTTCTTTCCCCAGCATTTCTAGAGCACAGGATAAAAAGCCAAGTATGGCATGGATTTCATGTGTATGTCAGAGCACACCTGAATAGCCCAGAACTTTTTCTTACAACTGGATAATGTGGTGCAACTCTAAAAGACAAGCCCTGGCTCATAATGTGATTGGGTTCCTCACATTTAGAGAGAAGAAATTTTCAAATGAATACAAAATAGGATGAGGGATCTGGCCAGTAAGAATCCTGTGTGATAACAGGGACATCAAAACAGAGTACTGCCTTTCTGATAGTAGCATGCATGTTTTTTATTTACATGCTCAAGAAGAAAACTGTCTGGTGGCTAAGCATTTTTGGTTAATAATGAAAATGGAGCAATTTTCACTTGCATCTCTTGTAGGAAAGGAAACAATTCAGAAATGAAACAGATAAATTATGGGAGATAGGCAATCCTGTTCACTTCTGTTCACTCTCATCCACTGGAAAGCACTCTGGGAAAGGTTCAGCTAACAGTGTGGTAAAAAACAGGTCATATATCCAGAGAACAAGTTGTATGGCTAGCATGAGGTCACCTCGCGCGTGAGGCAGTGATTGGTTGGCGAAACAAATGGACACGACTTGATCAAAAAGGTGGTTGGGTAAAAGGATGCATGAGCAGTGACACCGCGGTGCAGGCAGCCAATGTGGGCTCGTTTTGGGTGAGTTCAGAACATAAAAAGGTTTTTGCAGCCGCGGGGAATCGTCACACCCGCCCTGCCCGGCCGGGAGCCAGCAGCGCCCCTGCTGGCCGTGACCGGAACTGCACCAAAGGGGAAAGGGCTTGAAGAGCAGGAAAAGACTTTTTATTGAGTTTCCTGTTCTTGCTTATTGTTGTTACCATTGTTGTTATTTGTCTTGTTATACACACACACACACACACTAGTAAAGAATTGTTATTATTTTTTCTCATATCTTTGCCTGAAAGCCCCTTAATTTCCATGTTATAATAATTCAATGGGAGGCAGTCATATTCTCCATTCCAAGGGAGGTTCCTGCCTTCCTTAGTGGACACCTGTCTTTCAAACCAAGACAAATACAAATTCTCAGAAAGGACAGGTTTTGAGCATAGAAAAATGAAGGATTCCAAAGGGTAATAATTGGACCAAGACTTGCCTAAATTTGTACTTTTCAAGACACATAGATGAGAAAAACAAAACTGTGCTTCCTACCCATTGGGGTTTGTGCTTGAGTAACATTGTTGTCTGTAAAAATGGTATTTTTGTGAAATTGATTCTTCTTTGAGAATCAGAAATAATAGCATTGTTTTTCTTTTCTTTAGCTCACTTGCTGCACGTTTTCAAGTGTATGCTAATACCAGAGTATTTCAAGCACATCTCCATTAAAGCTATTCAGCAAACTTGGAAGTCTACCTTAAAACTTCCAACTGATTTAAGGTGTAAGTGATGTAGCTACACTCTGCCTGTCATGAATAATTTAACAATTGAAGTATTTCGGCTCCCAAAAATCATAACTTGAAATAGTTGTTGCTTCCAAACTGGCTGTATCTCTTTTCCCTGCTCCTATATATATATATATATATATATATATATACACATATATATATATACACATATATACACATATACATATAGCTGACTGTATCCACATTAATACTACCCTTAGTCACCAGTCCTTTGTGTCTTTACATTTAATCTGTGTGTGTGTAGAATATAAGTAGGTGTTCTATATAAATAAACTCCCAAAAGGGAACCAGATGCTGAACTTTATAGCTGAGTAAACAGAACCACTGAAAGGTGATGTGATATAATATGCTTGGCATCTGTGAGTCAGCATTAAGATGTGCTCCAAATACTATTGCAAACACTGACAGTTTCTGGATATAAAGAACTCAATGTGCTTTCATTAGCACTGCTGGAAATTGCTCCCAAGGGTTGTGGTTCTCACTCAATTCAGATCACTTATGTAATTTCTGAGTATGAACTGTTTCAGGCAACTGCAAGTTTTGCACTGCTTGATGAACTTTCCATGTAAAGGTTTCCCAGCCCTGGGTTTAGAGCTAATACTTCAAGTTCAGTAGTCTCAAGGAACTCCCAAAATGTTAGATTAGAAAATGCTGCTCACGAGATGCCCCCTGCCCTGTTTAATGATCTGAGTGAAAAAGCAGATACAGAAGCAGAGGCAGTCTGTTGGGTCAGGGCCCTGATTCACCCTAACACTCGTATTCATTAATCTTCTGTTTACATTGTTGAAAAAGTATGTGCTGCCTGTGAGCCGAGATAGCTTCACAGACAAGCTGGATATCTGATTGCTGGCCTGACTGTCAGTGGAATGTAAATGCACTTCCAGTGTGGGAAGCCCCAGTGATTAGAGAGTTACTGGATGTACAGCAGGGACTGCCTGTGAGTGCTAATCACCTTCACTAATGAGGTTTTTCTGACCGGGGTAAAACTCACCAGGTGAGTTTTACAGAGAGCTCATCCATCCTGGACTGAATTCTGTATTTTAGGGAAACTTACGCCAAAGTCCTTCTCTGAGTTCTGTCATTTTAACATAGTTTATAGGCAGGATGAGTAGAGGCATAAGAAAAGAATACATTTATTTCTTCTAAGGGGACAAGCTTGAATGCTACTGAGGATTTAAGCAGCATTTCACTCTTGTGGGCACTGGGAGAGCTCTGGGCAGAGCTGTGCTCCTGACTTGCACAGGAGGGCAAACAGGTGCTTTGGAAAAGCTGGTGGATAATTATGTGGGTGTGATAATGAGGCACTGGTTTGGTTCTCAGTGCTCTTATTCTGACAGCAAACTCTTGAGTCTCACCTTCTGTCAATGTGCTAAAACTGTGTAGCCAAACACAGGCATGACCAAGTTTGCAAGAAGTTGATTTGCCCTGAGTTTTTGCTTAGTGGTTTTTGCTTTTCATTTAAGTTCAAACTGCATACTAGTTGCAGCACCTCCATAGGAAACATCCAAGGGTTATTTTTCTGGTTTTCTAACCAAAGCCATTGGTCTGTATAATTTATATCATGGCTTTGCATTTCCTCTCTCTGATTACAGTCAAGCACATAGGGCTTTACTAATCTCTTTGCAGGGATAAAATGTCCTCTGTTTTTTCCTTGTTGCAGGTTTCCAAGCCACATATTTGGCTTCACTTTGGGGTTTGGATTGACCCAAAAGATCAAAGCAAAAATGTGTAATTTACCATGATCATTTTGACTTATAGCCAGTGTTTAATAAGTTGGGAATTTCCACGGATGCAGAAGGGATATAGCTTCCCAAATCTCATTGACATTCAGAGGGTTTTGGACACACTTCAAGATTCTTTTACAATTCTATGCTGAAATGGTCCAGCTCTGCTTTCCTTTCTAAATAAGCATTTCTCAGTTTGTTTTTGTTTTTTTTAATTGACAAATTCTCCATATTTAAAACTTGCACAACCCTGGAAGATATTAATCTTGGTAACTCTGGGTAGTGTTGACAGCCTGGTATAATTACACATGATAGCAAATGACTTCTTGGGTCAACACAAGTTACCAAGTAGGTGATTTTCAGATGACTCCCATTCCTTCCAAAAATAAGGGGAAAAGGTGGGCCTTAGAAACCTGACTAGAAAACCTTGTGTTTCTGAAAAAATTATCAATTTTTCTTCATGATGTAGTCAGCAGGCAGCTAATTAGTGTTCTACACCAGACAAGTTTCTGTCTTCCTAAGAAACTTTAAGAACATACTCAAGCTTTTTACAAAATATCATGGAGTTGTCAGCATTGTCAATGGAAGAGTAAAAAGCAAAATACTTTAAAGCTTAGCAAATTTTACATATTGTGGGGTTTCACCCCCGGATTGGGATGACCCCGAAAGATGGAAAAGTCCCTCCTCCAACCCGTGCCTTCGAAGAAAGACTCAGTAGTCTTCTGTTGTCTGTTCTCAAGGTTGTTTATTGTTGGTTATCTAAAAGATTCTTCTCCCTGAACTGCTGTGTCCCGTTCAGCAGTTCAGACAAAGGCACACTCTCCTCTCAGGGGGCTGGTGCCATCTTTTATATCATATATTACGTACTACATGTTTATGCTTTTTCTCCAATACCTACTATCTATATTGAATAGTGACTTTCTACTCTAGACCAATCTGTGAGTGCCAACATCACCAAAGACATGGAGGCTAGGAAGGAGAAAGAAAGAGGACAGGGCACACCCAAATCCCTCCATCTTAGAACTCCTGACCCCCATGTACAAAACTTGGACCCCTGCGTACAAGGCTTAAAACCCCCCTGTACAGCACTCAGAAATCCTACCCTTTACTTCGTGACTACTTCTACTACACTATCTAAACTTGTGTGTGTGTGGCTTGTAATTCTTCATACAGAGTTGGTAATTTGCTCCACGGGCTAAGATCAAAACCCCAAGAGTGTCTTTGGCTGCATGCCAGGGTCTCAGAGCCCCCTGCCAGCAGCTCTGGCCATCCAGGGCACCCAGAGGAGAATCCTGGGTTCCGACAACATATTAACTGTCAGTGTTATTAGATCCAGCCCTTCTTCCACCATTTTGGGAATAGAAGAGCAATGACTGCTTATAATAGTTGGTAATGGTCATTAGTTAATTGATAATTACTAAGTTCCCTGACTCTTCAGCGTTTCCTTGACTGTGTAGATCCTGATTGCTGAAGCAGCACTCTACAGTGACAAGAGGCAAATGTTGCATTTAATAGTTCCTAATAATCTGTGTAATTTTGTGAACAAAACCAATAGTTCCATCCCTTCTTTAAATATTTAATGAATTTTAGATACGGGTATATTAACTTTGTATGATCATGCTTTTGCTTTAAAAAAGTGCAAATTCTGCCAAGTGCCTGCACAGGTGTCTGTGGGAAGACAAGGATAAATACCAAAACCTGAAGCACGTGGGATTTCCTGTGTTCTTGCTTTGTTTTCATGCTGTAGAACTCAGTCCTAGATGCATCAAACCTGAGAATGAAATCAAAGCGGGTGTTTTCTCAGCACCACCTTTAGTCCTGGAGTGGTGACCATGAGGGAGGGAGCCTGAATCTCCTTTGCTCCTGATCTAGAGCTTTCAGAGAAGAGTGGATAACAGAGAGTGCAAGTGGTAAGTGATCTACAAGGAAGAAAATCAGGAATTACTTAAGTCACGAGTTTTGCTGTAGTTCTTAGCACCGCTTGGGTTGGTTTGTGCCTGGAGACATGCAGAAAATTTGCTGTGAGGTTTTCACAGATTTGTAGGCATTAAATTTTTTAAAAAACCAAGTGAGAGTACAAAATCTGATTCGGTTATTGTGTCTGCCATGATTACATGACAATGGCCATCAATAAACTCATGATCCCACATTTTCTAAAATGGCAGAACAGGAAAGGAATATCTCAAATAACAACAACTGAAATCCCATCCATAGGTCCTGCAGTGAGCTGCATGTTTTTATAAAGCACCTGTGCAGGTAGTAAACACCAAAGCAAGTATCTTTGTGACACTGTGGGAAAATAATTGAAGAAAATGTCTGTTTTCAGATGAAGAGTTTCCATTTTGAACAATGGCAGTCAGGGTTATGGTTTCATTGCTACCCAAGTATGAACAGAAACAAAGTGCACGTCAGGAATAGTAAAATATCTTGAACTTCCCAGAAGCCTTTTTTTTTTAAATTTTAACTAAAGAAACTTCAAAAATGCTTTAACAATCCTAACCTTAGATATGGTTAAGACTGGGAATTGCAGTTGCCCCTTCTGTAACCTTTGGTGCTCTCCCCAATATTCTTTTTTTTTTTATTTTTCCAAATGTACTCTATTTTATGAACTCATTATTTTTCCTCTACTAATACATTTTCCTTATCTTCTAATTAAGCACTGCTTCCAGCACAGTTATGATAGCACACTCACATCTGCTCTGACTTCTCATCATTATTTCAGTGTGGGACTTGTGCTGCAGTTGGCACAGGTGAGGCTGTGACCCTGCTGAAGCTGTCTGCTGCTGCCTTTTGCTGTCATTCACAAGTCTACCAGTTTCCAGTTCAGCTAAGGCAGAAATCCAAGCACACAGCTGCTAGCAAATCTTCTTGATTGAATTTGAGAGGGGCTTGATCAGGTAAATAGAACCAAAATTCCTTAAATCCCTTCAGTTTTCAAAACTTGCATTAGAACCATTCTTTAAGATTTCAGCTCTGCATGAAGTACAAGAGCACTTTGCAGCTTGTCATGTTCAGACATATCATGTCTTCCCTTGCAATCACTCACTTCCCTTTCTCCTCTGAGGAGATAGAACTACAATATGCTTTTAATATTGTATTGCTCAGTTCTCAGTAAGTGCTAGGATCATTAACAAAGCTTGATACATTGTGTGTTTAGCAATTACACAAATGCCATGCTGATATTCTCATCTCCCATCCTCATCACTGAGTTACTAACACCAAAGAATATGTGCAACTTTTCACTCATTTCTAGAAAATTTGCTAGAGAAGGATTATTAATTTCTCAGATTTCTGACTGTGAAGCAAATGTAGCTTGAGGCTTAATGTGCTGACAGTGTTTCTCCATTTTTAAAGGTAGTCCAGCTGTCATGATTATAGTGCAAGAAACTGGTCCACCAAGCTTAACGAGAGTTTCAAAAATGAAAAAAGAAGTTGAAGTCCTTTGAAGAGATCATCAATAAGAAGTTGGTTTAAAAAGAAAGTGAAAACACCTTGCTATTCTCTGGTCCAATGTTATTTTGTATACGTGGTGGACATTGTTAGGCTGTTTGAAGCGGATGATTTATTTGCAAGTCACAGAAACATTTTCAGAAGAGGAAGATGTTTAAACTTTTCCTCTGCTACATACCATAGATATTCTTTTCTCCTTTTCTCTCTCTTTACTCCCTTCAACCCCATTATAGTTTTTGTGGCTTCATCTCTTCCCTTCTCCTGCATGCCTACCTTTAGGTTCCCTGAGATGCTTCTGGGATTTTTGAATGCTCCTGTATTTCCCCTCCTTTCTCTCCTCTCATGTGCTCAGCAATCATCAGGCAAGTGCTCCAAGGGGACAGCAGGAAAACTGCTTGAAAAAGCAGCAGCGGTGGAGCAACTGGGGTGGTTGAACACAGCTGGATCTGAAAGGGAACCACCACAAAAGATCTGGCTGGAACTTTGAAAATTTGGAAAGAAATAGCTCTGTGCTTCATACATAAGTGGCAAAGGCCTGCAGGGGGACTCATAACAAAAGGTGAGAAAGGAGAAATCCGAAGGTGTTCCTTTTATAATGGTTCCACAAACTAGTGAGCTGGAAGTGTTTCTTGTCAACATCTCATGTAATAATTCTTGCCTCCAAGTGATCTCATTTGTGCCAGCCTCCTGCTATTTGACTCTGGGAAGGGGGAAGAGCTCTTTTCCTGCTCACATCTCTTGTGTGTGGTGTCAGTGAACTCATGGCACTAAGACAGAGTTGGCCAGCACATCTTCAGGTCAGTGTTTGCACAAATGGTTTTGTTTGAAGCAAATGGCTCCTCAAGGGTCATTTGAAGAGCCTCCCCTGAAAGCACTGTCCTTCATCTAAACACTGCAGACTGCTGATGGAACTCATCCTTTAAAGGTGCCATTCTTGTTATGACATGTGCAGGAGGTGCGGGTCTGCAAGCAGTCCTTTTCTTAGAAATTCCAGTTGTCCTTATTATCCTATCTGTTGGGGTTGTTCACATCTTTAGACATGGAAAGAGACACAGCTTCCTTGGGAGTTTCATTCTCTTTCCAGAAGGCTGCAGGCATAGCAGAGGAGTGCTTTTAGAAGTGACCTTTTATCCCGCCAGAGATAATAGTATGATGTCTGTTAATTCACTGTTGGGATGCTTTAGGCAAATGTGATGGGTGGAGAGGCAAGAAATGTATTTGGTAATGTCATCCTCTGTAAAAACAAAAATATTATAAGGAAATGCTTTGTTATCATTGCTCACAGTAGTGGCTTTCTGGTTTTCAAAATACCAGCAATATGTTAAGTGCTTTCAGAAGAACCCTAAGAACAGCTCTTTCCTCAAATAATTCATAGTCATAGCAGGCTGTCACCTGCTGGTGTGCATGTGCATTTTCCATTTTTTATTACTCTTTTTCACAGAGAAGAAAAAAAGAAAAGTATCAGAATATTCTCTGTTGTCAAACAAAGAGAAAAAAACAGGAGGAGGACTGCAACATGAGTGGGGAGTTGTTATTTATATGAAGTGTTGAGGGTAAAGTTCAGATGATTACCTCGAATGTTGCAAAGCTTTGCATGTCAGCCTTGATATATAATGAGAATTTGTTGGTAGATATCCAGAGGGAAAATTGTTTTGAATTCTTGCATTGAATTTACAGTGTGCTGTTTCTGTTTGAGAGAATGAGTAGAGGTTCATGTGTTGAGCTGTAACCAAAACCTGCAGTGCTGGGGCAGCAAGAAGCCCCTGCCCATGTGGAGCCTGCCAATGTCACTGCCTATCAGGTACCAGCCCATCTCTTCAGGATCACTCTGAGAGCAAATGCATTCATTCCAACATATCATGACTGATTCTTCTGTGAGGCTTAAATATTGCAGTACAGCCTTCCCGTCACATATTAGAGGAAAAAAAAACCTGCTCAGAGCTCTTAAATAATCTAATCTTGTCCATTTGTTTACTTCTTCCAGATTTTCCTTTATTTGCTGCAGCCCTAGAGCTGTGCTTCAAATTTTCACAGTGGTTTACTACATAGATTTCTTTCTGAAGATTGGCATTATATTAACACTGTGTTCTAAAAATAAGTTGGAAAACTTCAACTTGACTCTTAATTGAAGCTTTACTGATTGTCTATCAGGATTCATTTTGCTAAAAATATAAATTAGTTCTCACTGGGTAAATTCCAGCCGTTTCTAATCTTTCCTTCTAATTTCTGTATTGATTTGAATTAATTGTTATTCCAGGATTGCAAGCTCTTCCCTATCACTGTCTAATGACTTTTACCAACTCTCGATCACACTTGCTTTCAATTTTAACGATTCAGGAGGTGGAGAGTTTCAGCAGCCATTGCTATCTAGAGAATAAATTGTTTTCATTGGTTAAAAGTTATAGAATGTGCTGTTCTTTCTAAACATCAAAAATCTGGGTTTGCTGATGGTGTTTTGTTTTTTAAGCTTACTTTTTCAATGTCTTGACGAAGTCGCATTTTGACCTGAGCATTATCCTGAATGGTCTCAGTGCTCCTGGTTGGAATCAAGAACTGACATGGTTTACCTTAGTTTGCTTTATGTTTGATTATAGTTTGATTTTATGAGCAATTATCCACACATACCTTATCTCCCCATTTGCCATAGAAATCAGTTTTTAGTTTTCAGGTGGGGGAGAGGGGCAAATTTTCTCTTCTACCGCTTTTCAAAATGCCCTTCCTACTTGTGCTCTGTTGTCTGTGTAGCTTCAGGCCTCCCAGAGAGCAGCTCGAGTGTTCTCTGGAGACATGACTTACCATAACAAGGTCATTGTTTTCTGAAATCTTTAATGTAATGGAAATATAACCTCCTGGCATGCTATAATCTTACTGCTCAGCCAGCTCTCTTGGAGACAAGGTTTTGTTCCAGCAGTGGGTGAAATGGTGAATTGCAGTTCAGAAGTGAATGTGTGTGGCTGAGCCAGTGAATTCAGCCACCAGCTGCTGGGGTGGGTTGTGCCTCTGCTTCTGTTGGGAAAATGGGAGAAGCTTTTCTGACACTCTGAATGTTGTAAAAACTGATAGGAATATGTTTCAAGTTCCTTTGACCAGTGGTGATTAGTGGAAAAAACATAGTCACTTTGCCATGTAAGCACTTTCAGACAGCCCATAATTGAGGCCCTTAATTTTTATTTTTGCTTCCCCCAAGCAGAACACAGCAGATTTGTATGGGCACTGAAGAGTCAAGCTCTGTTTGCTCACATTAAAGCACGGGCTAACAAAACCCCCATATTTCTTTTTCTTAAGAAAGCAAATGAACAAAAGAGGAAAGAGCAAATGGGGCAGGAAGGATGGAGGGAGAAAAGCTAGACACAAGTGTCAGATGGGAGGAGACTTTGGGAAGGCTGAGGTGGGTAACACTGCATTTCTTCCAAGGCAGATTTAGGATTGCTGTCTTAAGTACTCTGTAATATTTCACCAGAATTCAGAATTTCAGCTAATCACCTTAGAATGTATATTGCAAATGAAGTTTATCCCAACTCTGGGAGCAATAGTAATAGAGCTTAGAAGTAGGAGGAATTTTTGTATCTCTTTTGTTTCTGGGTTTTTCATTCTCTCTTATTCACAGAACAATGAAAAGTGCTAAAGTAATTATGTTTGGGGGGGAAAAAATCCTGACTATCTTGGTATTTTTTTCATAACTGGTAAATTCAGTGAGGAGCTATTCTTCATATGAAGTTACAAATGTCTCCTGAGTGATTCCAGGTGATAATGTAGGTAAATTGTAAAATTTTTCTCATGTAAGAGTTTAATTCCTAAGAGGATCACAGGAAAGCTGTTGTGTGCACAATTAGAGTAGGTACAGGTAATCTGCCTGGTATAGTTGCTTCCATTTAGTGAATTTCAGTAGTGTTTTCATGCAGCCTTTTAATTAACTTAATGTAAAACTGAGTTTCTAGGGCTAGTGATGATTTATGTGCCAGTATTTCCCAGTGTTTGCTCTTGAGACAGAAGACTGATGGTTTAAACTGACTGAAAATGTTTCTTCCTTTTCTGTGTGACAGTTCATTAACAGATTATACACAGAAACATCTTTGCATAAAAATCAGATTCATCAACAAATATGTCAAATGCACATTTAATCCCATTCACTTGATGAACACAAATAATCCATAAAGGTGATTTATTATTGCCACTTGCTTTATCTTGCATGATCAAACTATAATCAATAAGAGCTATAAGTCTCTCAAGTTAGAGATTTATAGACCTTGGTCATGGAGTAATAGCCAATATGCACAGAAAAATCAGTTTGAAAAGCCTTTGCTTTTACATTTGTGTGTCCTTGAGACTCAGATACCAAATTGGATTTCATGTCATGAAACAAACTGGATTATAATAATCTTAAATCAAAGAAATCAGAGGGGAAAATGGGTTTGGTAACCTAGCAATTGATTTCTTTTTCCCCCTATATCATACTGGAAATCCAGCTACTCAGCATTTTTAAAACTGTGCATGCAAAACAGGCTTTTCAACAGCTCTTCCCTTAAGATCCCTTATCCTGTGGTGGTTTAGGTCTTGCTTTGTAGCGTGTCAGGATCAACCCTGGGGCTTGCAAGCAGCTCAGAGCAGGCTGATTCCAGAGCTCTGTGGATTGTACTCATTTTTGTCACAGTGATTTGTAGAAGTTAGAATTCCAGATTCCAGTGAGTAACTTAAAATTTCTTATAGTTCCTGTGGCTTTAAAATTTGTCTTCCCTCAAATTTAAATAATGTGGAAAGGATAAACTTTTTAACTTAAGGTTGCCTTACTTCAGAATCATAGATAAAAGAAAAGTTCCATTTTTGGGGGGCTGCTGTTTTCTGCAGACTCAAGTTATTACTGTCATATCCATTTATCTTATATTTAATTGCCAGCTGTTTTTATTATCTTTGAGGAATCTCCTTTCTGAATTCCCAGATGATCCCTAATTCTTAATATGGAGCCAAATTTTCAAAATTAATAATTTCCATATTAATTCTTAATATGGAAACCTATATACTCTAATATCTAGGTTTGTTTGGGGTATTTTTATTTTATTATCTGCTGCCTCACCAAAGTGCTGTCACTAAATCTTTTTTTTCCTGAGAGTTCAAGAAGTGTTTGGACAATGCTCTTGGGCACATGGTGTAATTTTGGTGCTGTCCTGTGCAGGGCCAGGAATTTGATTTAACCATCCTTGTGTCCCTTCCTACACAGGATACTCTGATTTCCATTGATTTTGTATCATTTGAGATAGTGTGCATGTGTTCCACTCCTAGGGACACACTAAACTGAGTTTTAACACACAGGGGAGCAGGAAAAGTGTGAGATCTTTCCTCTTCCCATTCATATAAGAACTCCTGGAAATTGCTATGGATTGTTCAAACTTTCTCTAGAAATAAAACTTTTCAGTTTTACCCTCTCTGGTGAATGAGATATGAAACACCCACTGGAATAAAGGATGATATCTAAGATACCATTCCTGAATTTTGAGATATGAAGAGATAAATCTGCCCCTTCCTGGATTAGGATGCAGGGAATAAATTGCTTGATTGTAGCTCCTTTTTAGACTGGCTTAACCTTGAGGTAACCAGGCTCTCAAATTGGTGAAAAACCAGTTTAGGCACCCAAGAGCTGAAGCATTATCTATAGTCACACATATTAAAGCCTCACTGCTCTGCCACTGCTTCTCATCTGAAGAGAGAGAAATACCTAACTTTCAAAGTTCCAGAGGATTTGCTGAATTTTCCCCATAACAGAAAACTCAGGCAACATTCTCTTTGGGACCAGGTCAACAGCTATTTACTTAAACAACAGCAGATAGTTGTAAATATATTTATTCTGCAGTAGTTTCTAAATGACAAAAATATTAAATAAAATACTGGTATGTGTTGGATGGGGTGATAAGTTAAGATTCTGCAGCAATTCCTTCCCACCAGATGGGCTGTAAGTAGGTTGGAGTGCTGGCAGCTGATATTTAGGATGTAATCTGAAGAAAGCAGGAAAGTAGAAGCAAGGGGCAAACTGTAGAGTAAAATGGAAATAAATAGAGCAGTGGAAGTAGGAACCTTGATAATGTTTTCTTGCAATATAACGACTGCAGTTCCTAAATCACTTACATCTAGGGGAGGATGCTTCTTCCACGACTGATGAGTGAGATATAAAGGGAAATACTTTTACTGGAGAGACAGAGTTGTCCCACCACAAAGGGCATCCTAGTCTGAAATGTGATACAGCACAATGATGTTACAAAAACCAGCCAAAGTTCATATCTGTGTTAAACAAACTGTTTTCTGCAAGGGTAATACAAATTTCCCATTATTAGAGTTTCATATCCCCATGACATGATGTGTGTCTTAAGGGGCTTAATGTCTAGTGAGAAGCTCTAGCTCTTTCTTTGTTTTTACTCATTTGTTTGACAATTTATGTTACACAGATTTTGTCACCTACTGTACTAAATCCTCTGGAGCCTGGTGAAAAAGAGAATGTTTGTCCCTGTTTCATGAATAAAGCCGATTTCTTCAGATTCTCCAGGGAGTAAATGGAGACAAGTTTTCACTTTCAGCATCTGTGTGTTACTGCTGGCATCTGGCAGCCAGTGTGCCCATTGCTGGTAATATACTGCTTTATTTGTAGATAGCTCTCCCTGGTTTGCTTCAAGTTTCCTCTTCTACCAGATGTCACTGAGTTTAGGAGTAATGATTTGGCCTAAATGGATCAGCTATTGCTACCTGCCAGGGAAGCAGCTGGAAGAAGTAAAAATACTTTCCTTCTATTTCAATACATGTTCATCTTTCACTAATGCCGTTTCTGGGGTTAAAGATGTGACTGATTCACTCCAGGTCTGTGGGGTCACAACTGGGCACTTTTTCAGTCATCACCTGTTTTTTACTGTAGCTTTACCATGTCAAGATTATTTGGTACCATTTGCTCCAATGGCTGCTACTGTCTTCTGCTATAAATGTTCATTAGCAGTGCCTTCATGAGCATTTCTCTAATCTAGGTTTAAAGCACTTACTTATAAAATAAGTTAATTTCCCTTTTGGTGATATTTTCTGTGTTTCTATTCCATTTCCTTCTTTGTACTTGAAAGAGACAGCAGTCTGGCATGTCACACCCAGAGATGATAGGCAGTTTGTCTTAGGGAATTCTGACAGGCTAGGAAAGCAGGTAAATCCAGCCTGACTTCTCAGACCCTTTCTTCTTACTAAATCAGTTGCCATCCATTATTTCTAAACAAGTCTTGCACCAACTGTAGAGTGAGTTTTGCAAGCACCCCATGTTTCAAGAATCTGAAGGATATCTAATGTTTGCGGGGCTTAGTTTATTTATAAAATTAGGTACGAAACATAAAAGAATCAGAGCTACAGCTCCAAACTCACTCACGTGCCCAGGATGGAAAAAAACTTTACACATAATCCAAAATATTCTTTGCAGTTTGTCCCCACCCAAAGGCTGGGTGGGATGATCCTTAGCCCCCTGTGCTGCCCAGGGCAGTGGGCACTGGGGGAGTCTGGAGTGATGAGGCCAGTGGTGCTGGCTGCCTTCCTAAAATTTGTAACCAGAGCTGTACTGTGTTAAAAAGGTCAGCACCAGATTGGAAAATGATGAATGCTTTGGTGCTGCTTCATATCATTACACTTTGATCAGAGGTAAATTAATTTGTATTTTAAGCCTATCCTTCAAGTTTAAGGCCTACTGATGCTATTGAATGATGTGTCACCAGATTTTTTATGACAGTGGTTTCTATTGTCTGATATAAATAAATTCAGCAGACCAGGTCTGTGTTACATCTTGCTTTCTTCTTGAATTGTTTGTACTTTCCCTTACAGAATGAAAGAAGTGCTTTTTCTTCTACTACCAAGCAAATGTCATTTAATAACTGAGCATTCTGAAAAATTCAATCAAATGTGTCTGCATATTTGGGGAATAAATGGATTGTAGCTTTGTAAGTGGTACATGTATAGCTGAGGGAGAAGGAGGGGTGCAGAGGGGGCAGGCTTTTACTCCATGTGAAAACTGACCTTTTTTCCCCTCCATGAATCTGTGTGCAAGATCTCTCTCAAGCTACATATATTGGTTGTTTTCCAAAAAGAGATATTGAACTTACGGTTGGTTATTTTGCCAATCACTGAGAATAAGAGCCTCCAGCAAAAAAGACTTTTACCATATTTGTGTATTTTTTATGATGATATGGGGTTTTTATGTTGTTTGTCAATGCCATTGACATTTGGTTGCAGGGGGAGGTTTCTTTGGTGATTCTTGGAGCAAAAGCAGAAGTGTGGTCATTCTCTCCTGTGGTACTGGTGACAATTTGTGTTTCATTTGTCTTATGGAGACTATTGACTTGAGATCAGATATGTCAAAAGGAAATCTCTATTTTTTAAAATAAAAAAACTGTGTTCAATTTCTCTTGACCTTCTGTGTTACAGTCACAGGTTCAGGGGTATATTTAACATAGGGATGTGTTTGTGAGTGGCATATTCATAAAAGCAGATGTGCAGCTCAAAGAAACTTTAAGAAATGTGAGAAAAGAGACTGTGATGGATATAGTTGATCATATCCAACATTTTCAACTACTCCTGAACACAAGCTAAGAAGCTTACTATGAAACACACAAGTGTTCTGAACTTATGATTTTCCATATTAATAGGGAGAAATCCTGTAAAAGATTAGTTTTTCTTCTGCTGTCTTAGAAAATGTCAGTAATTGCTCCTGCTTATTTTTGTGGTCACAAAGTTTCTGTGATGTAGCTAAATGCTGCATCACTAATGATCCTGTGTTTGATTGATCTTAGAAGTGAGGAGGAAAAGAGAACGATCATAGGAAATTGGCTTTAAGGGCACTGATGCCACACATTGGCTTTAAGGTGCAAGGGATGCACCATGTGACACCTGGTTATAAACAGCATGTACAGAAGCAACTGGATTGAAAATAGCAAGGGAGCAACTCAATAAACATTTACCAGCAGTGTATTCTTTACTGAATATTAATGGTTCTGTTTGCAGTTATAGAATGAAATTAGTTCTTGCTACTAACATAAACATGACCTGTTCAAAGCATTGCATGAAGTAAATATATATTCTTGCCATTCAGAAAAATTAAAATTGTAGTTATTGGTGTAGCCCACTGAATATGTGATTGCATACAGTCATTGATCCAGGACAGAAAGTATCCTTCCACTTTAAATTACCAGCTTGATGAAGGAATTCTATTTTGTACTTCATTTAGGATTTTAGATCAAAAATTCTTCAGGTTCCATATCTTGTATCATACAAAAGAAGGAAATTAATGAGCTCATTTTCTGTTGATGCATGAAAGAAGGTGATGAATCTACAAAAAAAAAAAATTGGCTTTGTGAGGGAGTGCACAGGAGACAAAATTGATTTGATCTCTGTCAGTACCTCAAAAGTTGTGGGATTCAGGCAAATTCCTAGCTCTGTTTCTATAATAAAGTTACAACTACCTTTTCCTAGTCTAATTTCTTTGCAACAATGATCTGCTTTATGATGCATAGCATAGTAGGGATTTTCTATTAGTTAGGGCCTTTAAGCAGGATTTTTAGTAATGATCTGTATACTCATGTGCCAGTAAGGTAGAGTAAAATAAAAATTGGAATTAAGAGCTGTATAGAAAGTCATAAAATGAAACTTACACTGCCTTCATTGGAGCTTTTGGAACAGGGGCTCTGAATAGCTTCAGAAGAGTTTGTGGCATTTTCCTTGAGCCTCAAACTTTCTGCAGAGATTTTTCTGATGTCTTTGCATGACATCTGGGAAGTCATCAGTTTCCATCTAGTTCATAACTCCCAGCAGGAACCCCCAGCATGGCAATAACTCTTAACCTGAGTTAGTCATTCTGGAAAGTTCAGTGGCTGCTTGACAGCCCACCCCTCCCACAGCCTTGATTATCACAGTAATGCATATTCACTATTTGGTGTTTACTGTAAGAGAAGCTGTAAAATGTCATCTTTTAAACATGTTATAACAAAAGGGATGTTTCAGCCCTAGGCTGGACATCTGTGCTTAGTTCTTCATCTTAGCCACCCTTAGCAGGGTGGGCATCTGGACATGTTCCTTCATTACACTTATTTATCCTTTTTGAGATGGGATTTAGAGGAGAATGCAGGTGGAGGACCTCATTCATCTTTTCCAATGAGGTGCTGTCTTCTCATTTTATTAGACCTCTTCTCCTTATGTCCAACAGCTAAGATCTGCCTTCTACTGGCAGTCTTGATTTGACTCACTTTTTGGTTTAATGTTAAGTGTTGCAGCAAACCTTTTAATGGCACAGAGAACTTTTATTGATTTATCTTTTCTCTCCTGCCAACTGCTGAATGCAAAGTGAAGAGGGGTAATTCCTTGGATTTAAGGGGGCTCTGTATGCAAGTTTCCTGGAGGAAAAGGGAAGGGATTTTTATGCAACACTTAAAGGCACCTTATCTTGTAAGGTATCTGGTTTTTAGTTTTCCACAATTATTTCCTCGGTCAGATTATGGCCTGATACAGTCTCCTTGTACCCAGTTTCCTTTCTTCTTCAGCCTAAAGCAATATTACTGTGACTGCATCACAGAATCCAAAACAAGGGGCACAGAGGAATTGCTCATATACTTCACTTTTGTCTCCACTCTTTCCTTCTGCCACTTCACTCCCAGATGTATTTTTACTGTTTTTCCAAGGATTCTCCTATGGTTTCACACAAGGAGAAAGAGCTTACATTGTCTTCCAATGTAGGGAAAAAAGCTGAGAAAGATTTTACAAATGTTGGTGTCTTGGCTATATTAGATAATTGTTTCCATGTTAATTGAATTCCATGCAAAATAGTAGCAAATGCATGGTTGTTTTCTTGTAATGCCACTAAAATGCCCAGAGAGAGAAGTCAGTTAAGTGTTTGGTAGTTTTGGGAACAATTTTCACCATCTTTACATGTGCACTTAGGCCCATTACTTGCAGAGAAGCAGGATGCTCTCTGAGGCCATACAGAAGATGTACAGCTGAACAAGAGATGGCAGATGTTCTGGGTACAAATCATTAGAGTCCTGACAGAGACTTTAAATAGTCATGAAAGCTGGCTGGATACAGGCTTCCTAAAAGTCCAAGTGCTTCAAATTGCAGTGATGCTGCTGGAGGCACAGATTAAGGATAGTGGCTGTCCCTTAAGGCAAAATTCTCAACTTGAACTCTTCTCTGCACAACAAATCCTAAGCATGCCGTGCCCTTGCCTTGTTCCATGCATAGGGTTTGCATTCATCCCAGAGTCCCCTTCTTGTTTGGTTGTTTTGTCTGTGTGTTTTTTAAAGACAAGTCTTGCTCTCTGAACCAGTGAGGAGGCATATTAGTTTGTAACTGTGCTAAATGCTAGAATCCACAACATCAGGTTTTGAACTTTGACATTCATGGTAGGGAAAAGGTGTGGGACGCGCTAAGTCTTTGAAACCCATGGAGTCACTCCATGGGTAATTTGATGTTGCCCAGAGTAGAATCTCTCTCACCATCTTTGAAAGAAACAAAAGATGAAACATTTCCATCTTCTGTTAACCTCAGAGGAGCCAGCCAGTGTGACCACAGAAGCAGCACTGCAGGAACAGTGCAACTTTTCTCTCTGCTTCTTTTGAAGGCATGGCAGTGGCCTTCACAGTGCACTGTGTTTTAATTTATGGATTTGGGAATCCTCTTCACAGACTTCTGCTTAAACTGAAAGCTGCAGCTAGTCAAGGGAGGACATAAGAGTGGATACAGAGGATAAAGACAGCTAAAAAAAAAATTGGAACAAGCAATTGCTTGTCAAAAAGGCTCTTCTAAATTGGAGAAAAGAATTAAGCAAGGTTCCCAAAGGGGTAGTCCTTGAACACAGTCAGTATCTAATGTATATACATGACTGACAGGGAGAGTGAACTAGTTAGTTGCTTATTAAACTAAATTTGGAGCAGCAGAGGATGTGGAACAAACAATAAAGGAGACTTGAAAGAATTCTAGGCTTAAGTATGAGCCCTAGTGTATTAAATGAGCTTTAATACAGATAGATGTATACCACAATAGAGCAAGCAGGAAAAGTGTTCTAAACAAAACAACAAAAAAAAATCATTTAAACTGTAAGAGAATAAAGATCAAGGGCTATATCTATTACAGACTGAGTAGAAAGGTGAAAAGAACAAACAGCACGTCTTTGCAACTATTGTTTCCCATTGAATTAATTGATTCACTCAAGCAGCACCAGTTTTTGCCATACTTACATACCTGATTACTAGGTCCACAGATTATTCCCAGTCCTTTTCCTGCATATATTTCAAAGTATTAGAGAATTGATTTGTGAGGCAATTCTAACTACTGATTTTTCCCAACAGCAAGAGCAACTGGGGCAATTCTGTGGTAAAAACTGTCTCATATTCCATTTATCCATCTGTAAGAATGAAGCTACATGGAAAAAAATGAAAATTTGGACTATCAGAACCAAAGTAAAAGAACAATATGGGTTTATTTCCAGGCATAAGTGTTTTTCAGCAAAGCTAATAGTGTGCCTATGCTCTCAGGTACTGTGCTGATATACATCCAGAGTGTTCTGGAAGTCACATGTGTTGTGCTGTGGCTGGCAGGGGTCCCCTCTTCTCTCTACTGCCCTGATGTGCTGGATCTCCACTTCTCCTGTCCGTGGATCTAGTGTGAATGTATAACCTAATGCTGTCCATCTACATCTGTGTCCAAACAACTTCAGGGCAGGTTACTTTGAGAGGCCCCTTAGCAGCAGAGTTGCAGGAAGTGTAGGAGATTTGTGCCTGCTCTGTCCGGGATCTGCTGCCACAGCAGGGGCACCTGGACTCTCTCCATGGGCTGTGGCAGCCTTTAGCAGCTCTCTCTTTGCCACGTGCAGCTGCATCCCTCCTTCTCCTGTAGGTGTATGGACAGTGTTCAGACCATTCTTGGGGACAACAGCCAGGCTTTGGGGCAGTGAGTGCACATCTCCAAAGCTCTTCTTCATCTCCTCTGTTGAAAAGACAACAGGGCAGTTATAAACAATAACCTCAATCTGACAGAACCTTGCAATCCTTTATTGCCGGCATGAAAGGATCTGTAAATCCAAGGTCCTTGTCCTTTTCCTTACAGCTGACTTCTGTGAGTTACATGCCCCGTTTTGCAGTATTTCATTTTTACACAACCCAGAGGAGCATTGTAGTGTCATGTACCCAGAACCCTGCACAGAGCTGCAGCACTACAGTGCTGCTGGCCAGGTGAGGCTCCAAAGAAATCAGTGCAGCGAGGCAAGGCATTTTATTGCTGTTGGTAGTGTAGTTATATTTTATTGTCTTGGCTGTCACCTTGGACAGCTTTTTTGGCACTGGCTGATGTGGGTTAATCATGGTTACTGGGGCAGAGATAGGGCTGTGTATAAATTACTGCCATCAGCTTGGAGAAGGAAAAAAATCAATAGGAACTTCTGATCATTTTATTTTCAGTTTGGAAGTGGACTGACAAGAGGTTTTGGTAATGATTTAAAATGCATCTTAGAAATGTTTTTAATTATGATTAAGATAGCTGCTAAATTTAACAAGATACAATTAAATACCAGTTTATTAAGTTTGAATTTGTTGCTGATTAGCGGTTACGCATGATGTAGGTTTTTAATGTTCCTTAATACTGAATAAATGGTTTGGATAATCAGTTGGTATATAATGTATTAATCTATTTCAAAATGCAGAGATAAACATGCAGTTCTGAGCTGTGCATTATACCTGCCCCACCTGTTCCAGACCTGATCTCTTGCACTGGGCCATTTAAAGAAACTGCACCAATTGTAGCAAAAGGCTTCAGACGCTCATTGAGGTAGGGGTTTGGTTGGTTGTTTTCTTTTCTTTTGGGGTTTTTTTTGGTTGGATTCTTTTGGGGTGGTTTTTGTGGGCTTTTTGGTTGTGTTTTGTTTTGTTTTGTTTTGAAGGCTGCTGTATGAGTTGGATATGGCTTTTTTGCAAAGAGAGCAGTGGTCATTCAGAGACATGTTAGTTTTAACCTTTGTCCCACCTTGGGCTCTGCTGAAGAGAATCCAGCTCAGCCTCAGCTGTGGCACCTTCATTGCTGCTGCTTAATACTTCAAAATATTTGTCATTGAAAGCAGTGTCAATACAAACACATGTGGTGCCTTCAGGAAATCCAATTTTAACTTAGAAGCTAGAAGATTTACCAAATGTCTGTTTTGTTTTCTGTATTTTTAGAATTTACTTTTTTTAATGGAATGCTTTGGAATACTCTTGCTTGAGGCAAGCACACAAGCTAATGTTTTCAATAATTAGTGCTTAACACACCGCTTCTTCACAAGCTGCTGTCAGCTGTGTTACTTTCATGGAGGTTCAGAGCTTTTTGGAAATGTACTTTGTCTGTGCAGAGGGTTTTCAGGAGGCATTTGCTGTGATACAGCACTGATACCTTAAAGTCTGAATACTGGTGCAATTTAACTTTTCAGTATGTTTAATTAAGTGCATTCAGATACCTTACTCTTGAAGTCTCAGTGCCTACAAAGCTCATGTTTGGGCTAGGTGGGAGTTTCAGCTTGATGCTGTGCCTCATACAGTCACAAGGATGCAATGTGCATTACTATAAAGACAGATCTGCAGTTGCAGATTAATATTTGCAGAGCAACAGATATCACAAAACAGCATAAATAGATTGTTACATCCACAGAAATATCCTGCATACTTGGCTTTTCAGTATCTTCCCCAGCTCTCTTGCCACATCACCCCAGGTCCTCTTACTGAACTGTTTCAGAAATCAGGAGAAAAAAACCTGAGCTCTTTTCATAAGAGACTGTTGAATGGCTGGTTGGACCTCGCACTTAAAGTGTCTTACCAAATTGTTGGGTCACTTACAAGCCCTTTGGGAATTCTGCCTAGCAGATGCTTTGAATGGACATCCTCCAGGTGTCAGCTGGGAGGTGCCCTGCAGAGCAGAGCAGGGGGAGCCTCTGGAGCCCCCTCCAAGGTCTGCTGCAATCATGGTCAGAAGTACCCCTGCCCTGTGACCCCAATCATCTTCACAGGATTTTGTTCCTTGTTCCTTTAAACTCTCATTATTAAAGTCTCATAGAAGCTTCTTGTAGTCCATCAAATACAACTGAGTACTCAAGTGTCCAGATTTAATCCTCTGAGTAATAAAATAGTAAAAGACAAGAACACATATGAAAAAAAAAAAAAACCTAATAAATATGTTACTTTATACTATTTTGACCATTAGAATTATCATATTGTGTTCTTGACTAAGGGGCTTTGCTTTGGTTAACAAGTGCCTGACAGCTTATCTATTTATTTTCCCTGGATCCATCAGTCAATCCAATAAAAGGTTCATAAGTCTCTATAAACATGGCCTCATTTACATTTTTTTTTTGTTAAAAGCTACATGAGAAATGGAACTACAGTTTCATTCTAGTAGATCCTTTATGGATGTGTAAGTCATAGGAGTAATGCAGCCTTTATCAAGGAGATATCCAAATTTGGGGTTTGGCTCGTGTGATGGGTTTTGGTGTTTTCTTGCATTTTTAAAACCTTCATTTAAAAATAAGTAAGTAAAAAAAGCCACCATAAGATTTATTCCTTGATTTTGAATTGAAAGGACAACTTTAATCTTTGGCCCTTGCTGTGTTACTTGGGGCTTTTTTCCCTGAGCTGCTTTTTAAATCAGTGGTATATAATATTATTGATGTCTGCTTTGGAGAGAAGCTTAGCATGGACTTTTCTGGCATGTCATTTAATGAAGAATCCAAGATGAATGATTGTGTTAGGGACTGTTTGACTCCTACAGATGAAACCAAAATGCCCTTTGATGTACTGCCACCAGTGCATGGTGTGGTGCTGTCCTTGAACTGCAGTGAAAGGAGTCAAAAATAAGACAAAACTCAAACTCTGGTTTAAGCAGGAAGGCTCTATAATTGCTATGTAATGTAATCTATATTTCTACAAAATCTTTTGCTCTTTCTTGGGCAGACTGCCCAGAGCAGAGATATCTCTCCAAAAGAGCAGCAGGTGGTATTTGGGGTATTGCCTTTCTCTTTTCCTATTGATCTTCTGTAGGCAATATGTCATTCTCAAGAACACAAACCCAAAACTTTCATATAAAGACTCAAACTTTCTTTGAGTCTTTATAAGGTCTTCAATAGCTGGTGCTGAAAATCCATATATTTCAGATTTGGAAAGTGTTTGATCCTTTATTTTAAGCTATACAAATAGCTAAAATTTAATATTTCCAGGAGAACTTCAGCTCACAGAAGTATGTTCCCCAGTCTTTATTTTAGGGAGATCATCTAAGCTAATTCAGGCTTTGAGATGCATGGATTTTATGGATTTCCCCTTAGGGAATCCTGGAGGTGGGAAAATTATTGTAACTCTTTAGGGGGTTATGGAAAAAGAGACCTCAAGGCCCTGCTGCACAAGGAATAACCAACAGATAATGAAATGGGAGAGTCATGTCTCATAACTGCTAATAGAAATGTACTTCTCAGCTTTATCTGCTTTAACCAGTAAACAGGGATTCTTTTAGTCTACAAACTTTGTGACTTAGTTGCATTTCCAAAGCCAAGTTGCCCTGAATGCAAAGTGTCCATCTGCCATTTTTTGAATCTCAGACAGATTCAATTTCATTGTAAAATTATATATATTTTTGTTTCCTTCTCTTGCTGCTATGTTTCTTTTATAGTTGTAGTTAGGGAAATGAGTCAAAATCTGAACCATCACAGAGCTGCTGGAAGGAAGGATGACAGATTAATTTGGCCTAGACAGGTAGAAAACATCTGTGATCAGTGGTGCAATTGTATTGCAACTCCTGCTGTGTTTTCCTCTTTCCAACCACACTGCCTAAGGTGTTCCCACCAGATAATTAGATTAACATCCCAAAAAATTTTTCTCCATGCCTTTTGAAAAGGAAGCAGCATAGCATCTCACCAGACAGATTGGATTTGATTGTTATTCTTAGATTAGAGAGCAGCCAACCACGAGACAAGAAAGCTGGGAAGTTGGTTGTAAAATTTAAATCAGGACTCCTGTCCTCTTTCTGAAATTATTTAACCTTGAGCTTATTTTTCTCTGATAAAATTATCTCTGATGTCAGAATCACTCAAATAATCATCAATGTCGCTTAGTCACAAGACTGAATTTGCTGGTTCATTAAATATGTCTTGCATCTTTGGTTTTATCTAAGCCTGTGAAGAGAAAAAATGACTGCAGCTGAAGAAAAACAGCTTTTTATTAGGTTTGGTTTAGATGTGCTTTAAATAGTGGGATTCTCCCCAAATCTGCTGATAAGAAAAAGCAATTACTGAATTAGTGGGAACATTTTTGAAGTCTGTTTGCCTACGAGATTGGTGAATGTTTCCCAAAGAGAGCATGAGGGGTAATGTGTTTAACACTCCCTGTGCAGCACAGAGAAGGTGTTTGACTGTGAGGCAGCACAATTAGATCTATTGATTTCATTTATAAAACATTATTCATTTGCCTGTTCATCACTGCAGGTAAGGATTTCTAATGTAGAAAGACATACATACAACATTTTAAGAAGCTTTTGAACATTCAACAGGAAAGAGCTTTGAGGGAAAGTGTGCTTTGCAGCAAGGGCAGATTAAAAAGCCAGGCAATGGAACTGATCTCTGTACTTTTGCCTGAATCTTGCTCTTATTTGAGAGTGACAAAGAAAAATGGTCGTTACTGCTGTTAGAGTGGCAAGCTAAAAGATATTACCTCTTATTTCACACATTTTCTGTTGTGTAGGGAGACAGGCTCACGCCTATAGTCTCTGTGAAATAGATTTGAAAAGACAGTCTTGGTAAAAATCTAGGCTTTCTGCATATCATAAAACTGTATTATCTCTCCTGCAACTCTCTCCTAACATCATTTCTCCCAGGAGTAGCCCTAAAAACATTTCTTCTTTGCAGTTGTATGTGTTAGGTGCAAATATTGCTTTTCCTTTCTCCAGACTGTAGTGAAATTTAAGCTGAGATTCATGATGTCTGGGGAAACTTGGTGTCCTCAGATGTCTCAATACCTGGAATATAGAGAAGGGAAGAGTTTGGTAAAAGACTGTTAAATTTACATTTCTTTTGTTTCTTACTGTGAAGTAATGAAACTGTAACATAAAATGCTTTTTAAGAGACAGTAATAAATTCTTATTGTTTTACTGCATATTGTGTTCTTACCACAATATATTCTTTTTATTCATCTACTTAGTGATCACATCCACCTGTATTTTTGATCTCATGGAAAAGCATTCTGCTGGTTTTTTCCTTGATTATAGATGGATTGGTTGGGAAAATTCAGATCATGATTCTTAGCCAGATCAAAGAGACCTCTCTTCCTTTATAAATCAAACTAGGGTTTTCCTCTCTTGGAGGAGCCCACTCGATCATTGCTGCAATCACATGACTAAATCAAATCTAACAGTGCCATCTAGTGCCCTGGTTCCGGGACATTGCGCTCTGAAAGCCCAGTGTGGCAGAGAGCCTTTGAGTGTCACTTGTAACTGCGGAGCTCTCAAGTGAGAGAAACACTGTTTTTTTCCAAAACTTTCATTTTAGTCTTTTTTCTTTCCTCAAAGAAATAACTTCCTGTCTAATGTCATAATAACATTAAGTGTTTCATGCTAAGAACCTCAGCTTTTGCAGAGTTTCTAAAGGACTGTGCTCAGTATTGGAGTCAACTGGGATAGGAAGTGCAGAGAGTAAACTTCTGTCTGTGCTCTTTTTCCCACTGTTGTGCTGGAAGCTGCTTGAAGAGTTGACACAAATGAGCTTCTTACCACGGAGTCTGGTTCACCTGGTGAACAAAAATTCCCTTGGAGAAGGTGTCCCTGCAGTTTTGTAACACAAATTGTCAAAATGACCTTAATGAAATAGGGAGAAGGGAAAACTATTCAAGACAGCATTTCATATCTCTGGGGATTTGTTTAGAAATAACAAGTACAGGACATATTTGAGTACAAAGAAATATCATGTCTTATAGGGGAAAGCCCAGTTTTCAGTAGTGCCCCCACAGCTTGCAGAAGAGCCCATTGTCCATGGCTTTGAGCACTGAGGGTGGCAGCCCGAGCAGGCTGAGTGTGCTCCCCTTCCTGCTTTAGGTGCTTGTAACATAACTTAAACATATATAATGTTTAGAAATACCTCTTTAAGAGATGCATTGATTTTAGCTCCGTTCACTTCTTAAGTAAAATGAACTGCTGCACTGAAAGCTCCTTCCAGAATTGCAGCCTGATAGCCCCAAGCAGCCTGTCAGGCTGCATGTTTATTTACTGCTCCATTGCACCCCCATGATTGATTCTTTCTCACATTCCACTATCGATTTTTCTGTTCTGCCTTTCTTCAACCACAAATATGAAGAAGTTCCTTGTAAGCCAAGTTGCCTTAACCACTGTTTGAAGAGCCCTTTTTTAGGGTCTCTGTCCCCATCCTGCAGCAGACAGACAGGAGCTCAGCCTTCCTCCAGCTGGGAGCACAGCACAGCTCCAGCCATGGGAATGTAGAGAGCAGGCAGAGTTCCAGAGGAACTGCAGAACTCCCCACAACCAAAACCTGTGATGTGATCACAGGTGATTGTAATAATTTTATTCCTGGGGCTTTATAGGGAAACATATTTTGCCTGTATTTTAGAAGATTTCTTATTACTGCCCTTTTCACAAACACAGAATATCAGCAGATGTCCACAAAACTTTCTGGGGTCCCCTTTTCTGTAGTCAGGTGGCTGTTGTGTTCAATGCAGTCTCAATCTTTGAAATTCAGTGTAAAAATTTGAAACTTTGGGAGATGAGGAATCAAGTCAAGTAGGGTTGTTAATATGCTTTTAGAGCTGTGCATTTCTTTGGTTAAGAGAAACTTTGCTTCTCTGCAATTTTGCAAACACTTATAAATTTCTCCAAGAAATCTTTTATGTTTACTGTCTTGATTATTTATTGCTCATGTGTTTTTGTATCTAGTTTATACTCCTGTCTAATGAGATACAGGATAGTCAAGATACAAGATACTCAAATTTGCTAAATTTTACTGAAAGCTTTGCTCACATGAATGATGAAAATTATTCTGGTTGATTTTGGTTTATTTGTTGGGTTTTTTGTTCTTTTTTTTCCCCCATTCTGTGTTTCTCTTCCTCCTGGTCAATGAAAACTAACAAAACATCTTTTAATCAACTATCATTTTGTAGGTTTTCATTGTTGCAATATTTGGTATTTAGCTGACATATGAGTGTTGTTTAATTGCAGTGTGTCCATGGTGCAGGAATATAGGCAAATGAGTTGTGCAGATCTTCTATCCAAGGAAAATTATGTGTGCTTAATATAAAAGGTAAATGTTGCATCTAACTGACTTGGAATCAACTTCTTTCTGTTGATAAAGAATATTCTATCATTGGCTTCATTCTATGCACTAGCAATATCCTGTCATTCCTCTGGCCTAGAATTTACTTCACATGCCCCTGCCTTATGAAGGGTTTGGGTTTTTTTCTCATTCCAACACCACATATTGGCCCTAGGAAGGTGAATTTATTCCTCCAGAGGTAAAGATCTTCCATCCTCAATATCAGACAAGTTGATAAATCCCTGTAAGCCGTGGGCTTGAGCTGTGAGCTCAGGTACAGTTGATCATCCATGCACAGATGTGCCTGCCATGGTTTTTTACAGGACAGAAAAACACCCTGGGACACAGATGTGCCTGCCATGGTTTTTTACAGGACAGAAAAACACCCTGGGACACAGATGTGCCTGCCATGGATTTTTACAGGACAGAAAGATACCCTGGGACACACAGGTTCAGATTTTAGGTGGGAAAAGGGCAGATGTAAAATGGTGAAATCAGCCAGTGAGAATTTTCTATCAGAGGTCAGAGAAATATGGCAGGAAGGGAGTTTACATGTGGAAATGGGAAAGCTTCCTGTGGTTTCCCTTGTCTACTCCACATGAGCTGCCTGGCTCAGACCTTGCCCACCCCACCACAGCTGAAAGGGAGCTGGATTCCACAGGAGCTCATTTCCATGGAGACCAAGGAAACAGCTGTCCAGCCTTGCATGTATTCTGCCAGGCTCTTATCAATACAAAATTATTTAAATAGTGCTCTAAAGCCAGTGAGATGATTTCTGTGATGGGTATCCATACAACAAACTGCAAGTGATGCTTTCAGGAGCTCTGCTGTGTGAGTGCTGAACCTGGTTCAAGATCAGTTCTTCATATTTGGTGCACTCAAAGTCACAATAAATAGCATGCAAATGAGCCCTTTGACCCTTGAAACAGTTACAGATTCTCCTCCCAAAAATATTAGAATTACAAATCATTATGAATAACATTAAGCAATCAAAAGCTAATGTAGAAATGTATGCAGAGAAAAAGCAGATATTGTATTCTGCAGGTTTAATGAAAAATGTCTGTTGCTTTTGTAGTCATGCTTTTATTTGATCTGTTTGTCAGGCTTTTTTGTGATGAAAAATCTGAGCAAATTGATTCATAAAAAATTACTATTCTCTGGTAATTTTATTCTATAAATATATATTAAAATTTGAGTCCATTTCTATTTAAAATCTGTTTCCAGAAAAAAAAATTATGTTGGAGTTACTTTTGTAGTGCTTGTCTTAGAGAACTTGGAATTACCAATTATAAAACCCAGAATTTTTTATTTTCTTTTTGTTTGTGATACTTTCTGTCTCCCAAACAAGCTTTCAATATGACAGTGAAATTAAGAGAATATTGTTTCCCTTTTTCTGAAATGGAAAAGAACTACTTGAAAACTATTTTAACATAGGTACAAGCATTCAAAATTAATAAGTACCTAGGAAGCAAGTATTAGCACCATTTGAGGAATAAGCAGTTTCTGTGCACTTGGCTATCTCCTAAAGAGAAGGCAGCTAAATATTTGTGATTTATTGAGGCTCATTAACGTATGCAGTCATGTAAAAATCTTTACAGCTTCTTTAGGAACTGTTTCACCCTTTCACTATAGAAAAAAAAATATATAGTTCAATGCTGTATGTTATTAACACTGAATAACATTCCAGCACAGTTAAATTTTATCTGTTACCTGTTTCTGGAGGTGAGAAAAATACTGCAAATATCTCAACCTTTAAACTAAAGTCTCGAGCACAATATTTACTTTAGATTATCTGTTCAATTGGCATGTATCTTTATAAGTGATTTTCAATTATTAGGTTCTTAACAATAATTTGTAAACAAATTTTTCAGATAGTTCTACTTGTAGTAGTCACAGTATTTATTTAATAATAATTACTCTCTCTTTTCACTGAACTTACAATAAGGACATTTGCAGCTATAACAGCTTAATTGCAAATATTTCCATATAGCACATCACACACATGATCAAGTTCTGACCAATACAAATGTTGTTTAATTTATTCAGCATAAACTCAGTGGGTAAATTGAGAATAAACTCAATTAAAACATGAAAGAAAACAAAAAAATGGAAAAAGGAGACATTGATGATAATGGTGGCTTGGGTTGGTTTTTGGCATTTTTATCAGAGCTTTGGTCCACCTCACTCCTGTCCAATTCCAAACACAATTATGGTGATGTTATTTGAGGCCAGTGATTCAGGCTGGTTGAGTATCTTTTTCCCCACAATAGCTGGAAGCCACCAGAAATCCTGTAGTGGCTAATTATGAAATTATCTGTCTCCATGGAAAATTTCTTCTTAACTGCGTGAGCTGGCTTATTCCCTGGAGGAATAATATTTTATATTTTTCATATAATTATATAAGGGAGCTTAGAAAGTGCTGAAACAAAACATTTTTTAAAAATAAGTGGATATTAGAAAATTATAAAATCCATTTTCAACTTTAGACACAAAATAACTGACATCGAAAGCAGACACAAGGTGGAAAAAAAAAACTTTCCAGAATATTTTCTTTTATTTTGAAGGGTTAGTTGAATATTTTCCATTTCAGAAATGACTAATAAGAGTGGATTCCATACTGACTGCTGGGTAGAATGGCAAAATCAAGTCTGGGATTGCACATCCTCTCCCATGCCTAGTCCCAGGCTTGCTGGGTCTAACCCACTACAGGCCTGCACCAGCAGAACAAAAACCATTTTCAGCTGATCTCAGATATGAGAGCATGAAAAAAGTGTCCCAGATACATCTAGCTATAAAACTCTGTTAAGTTTGTAGACAGTGATATAAGTTAATTGGGCATCACTGTCCCACAGAGACCATATAGAAGCATAACCAGAGCTGAGTCAAGACCTTCTGTGGTTTTGGGTCTGTCAGCTTGCACATCATCCCACACTCTGATGATGAGCTGAAGTTAATAATTAGTCTAATTAATCACCTACTAAAATTGTGCAGTGTAGCACAAGGGAGATGTGTGCAGAAGGGGCACGAGCCAGTGCTGGCTGTGATTCTGAGAGGCTGCTGTTAACATGAAAACAGAAAACACCACTCGCTGGTGAGCCCGGGTGACTCCCAAGACAGGGGGAGTGCTGTCTTGCCACCACAGTGAGCAGCAGATGTTGGAGAGAGGAAAGCTTTCCAACTGGTTTCATGCTCAACTTGATGCTACTTTTGCAGTTTTCCTCCCCAGTTCCTTCCTGTGTGATAATCCTGGGATACAGTGGCAGTGGATCAGGGCTGACCACATCAGTTTGGGGTGTTCATCCAGGCCTTGAGCAGGAGCCAGGAGCTAATTCTGTCTCAAAGCCAAGGAAAACTGGCTGATGAACAGCACTACAGGCCAGAGGATTCACAAGGTTGGGACAGAGCCAGTCACAGAACTGCCTTGCACAAGCAGGTGAAAATGAAATATTATGGTCTAATACTACAGTCTGTTAGTGACTACAGACAAGATATTTATGGTATGCAGTGTTTAAAGCAATGGAATGTATGTAAGAAAATCTGATTTAGAAAATAAAACAACACCCACTTAAATGTCATATACACAGCTTAGAAGAGTGTTTAACTATGATGATAACAATTGAGCTTATAATGAAAAGGGTGAAAGCCTCTTCACTAGGTTTCAGCAAGTACAGGGCTATCAAAATGTTGCTTTGCTTTGCAAAAATGTCAAGTTGGCATACATGAATTATTTAAGTAATTCTTGAAAGCCAAATGCCTGCAAAGGTACTGAGGTTGCATGTAAATTCAGAAAGACAAGGATACTGCTGGAGACAGGTACAGTGCAGTAGAGCATAAGAAATGCAAACTGAGTTCCACAGCATACAAGCAGCATTAAAGAAATGTATTTCAGCTTCCAGTCAGTGAACCCAAACATGTTGTACATTATGCAGACTGCTTAGCAATTTACATAATTATAAACTCCCCCTGAAACAGTAAACATAACTGCAGAATTCAGTAATACCAAAAAAATCATCATTGGTATGAATTGCTTATTTGACTTTTTAATTTTTCCAGGGCCTTTGAAAACACACAGGTTTTAGAACAAGCCAAATAGAGACTTTTACAGTAACAAGTAATCTATATTGGAAAGAAATGGAGCATAAAATAGAAACTTTCTGTTTTAATATAAAGTAGTGGTCTTGTTGACTTTTGAAGCTGTTTCTGCTAAAGTTTTATTTTACAATTTAGATACATCCTTAAATTCCTCCAAAGAGTAATCCATTAAAGCACAGATTGCCAATATATGAGGAGGTTCAGAACAGATTATCTTTATTGCTGCGGATGGCAGACAATATGATTATGTTAGGGGACTCTGCTGTGGCTGGAGAGCAGAGGAGCTGCATTAGCAGCAGAATACTAATATTGATAGAACTTCATAGGAGACTGCAGAGAGCTCTTCCAGGGAGATTCAGGGAAGAAATGTAGAAGTTTAACTATGAAAATGAAAGAACTCTCAAGGAGACAGGAATAAAAAATAATCCTTTTGTTAACACAAAGAAGAGAATAATGCATTGGGAACTTTTGTGAGCTTTATGTCTGGTTGATATTTTAAAGAAAGCCTGGTTTGGTGAGCAGTTAGGGAGGGAAACTTCTGCCCCAGAGAAAATGGTTTTCCCCTGAGGGGACCTGTCCTGGGGTAATTTGTGTCATACCTTCAAGCAGATTTGCCATGCTTTGTGTAGAGTAAGTGACCCCACTAATGGAAAGGCTGCAGAGCAACTTCAGCCTGTGTTGGCTGCTGAAAGCTCTAACTGGGAGGCAGCCACAGGAAACAGGGGTCGTGCTGTTCAGAGCAGCATTTCTGAGGTTCCCTGTTGATTCTGGTTTATGTACTGAAAGATGTATGGGGGGAAAAAATAATGCAAATATGGAGTGCTTGCAGAGTCCAAAGAGTTCTAAAGGGTGAGGGGAATGTCAGTGTGCATCACTACCCTGGATGTTTCTGTCCTCACCAATTTCGTTGCAGGGCTGTTTGTGTGAACTTTGAGAGAAGCAAAGATGTGTTTGCATTTACCTCCGTGAGCATTCTGAGTCATCCTTCACTATCCCCATTCCAAAGCAATAACATCCTTAATTCCAGGCTTTTAAAAAAGCTTTTAGAAATTAAATAATTAAAACAAGCACCAGGAAAACAAACAATTATCAAGCAAACAAAACAAAAATTATAAGCTTCTATGCAAGAGAAATAATTACCCTGGCAGCGAAAGCTACTTCTAATTTTTTCTAGTGAGAATGACATAACAATAAGTACTGTGTAATCTTTCTTTTTTTCTGTTCCTCGGAAAGACAAAAGCTGCTAGCTCAGGCAGAGCAGGATCCAGTTAATTTTCTGCATCCCCAGACCAATTAGTCAAGTTGAGGAATCAGTCTCTGTCAGAGTCATGCCTGAGTATTGCCTGTGTGGGAGGGGAATGGTTGTAATGGCTAATAGTAAGTTATTTCAGATAGGTAAGAACAGTATTGCTATATTTAGTCCACATGTACAATAATATTGCTATTAAGATAAGATTTCTGATAGGTCTTCATTTTGAATACCATTTTTACAAAATAGTTGGAGACTCTATTCTCTTTATTTTTCTTATGTTTACCACCTTCTAATTAGTGTGACCAATAATGGGATTTATATGCAAGTGATCACTAATGACTAAATCCACAGAGACACTTTATTTATATGGTAATTTCAGGAGGATTAGGAAGGTGTGGACTACAAATACATACCAATATTAAAATTCTGTTGTATTTCTGAGGCTTAATTTGAACCACCAGCTCAGCTGCTTGTTCCACCCACCTTTTGTGGATGAAGTACCCTGCAAATCTTGCATGGATTTACGCTCCTGAACTATTGAGCCAAGTTAGTCCAGACTGTGAAGCTATAGGGCAGAGGCTACCAAACTTCCTGACCCTTTGGGCCATTTTCTAAATTATTTTATTGTTTCTTATTGCCATATCCTTTTGTAACTCTCTCTGTGTCCCCTGTATTTTACAGACCAAGCCCTTAAACCTCTTTGTCCCTTCACCCATCACTGTTCAGAAACAGAGCTTATTTTGGCAGATTGCTGTTATTACATTGTACAATAGAGACCTCTAGGTTCTGTTGAAGAGTAAAGTTCTACCTGTTCATTAACAAGCATGCATACTTTTGGTTTTGTGTTGGGGTTTTGTTTTTTTTTTAAACTCCTCCCTGTTCCAGAAATGCACCTATGTTTAAATGTCATTGTTCTGGGATTGGCTGTTCCCGCTTCCTGAGCTTGTGCTGACCTCAGGTTCAGCAGCCAGCACTCACTCTCCTGCCTTCCACACCTCTGATTACAAACACCCTTGAGTTACTCTGCACTTGGGCAGATTTTTCTCCCATGTGCTACTGCAGGCAGAACTCTCCAAGCAAGTGCCCTAATTTGAGGTTATCCAATTCCACATGTTCTCAGTCACTCTGGAAACATGCTTTTAGTAGTTTCTCCATCAACTGTAAAACTGACAATAATCCAGCATTCTCAGCTGACAAAGGCTAGCAGAGGTAGGTGAGATTTTGCAGGTACTCTGCACAGGTAAATAAAGAGTAGAACCTTTTACGTTTACACAATAACTCCTGTGCTGTGTTTGTTCTTTGGCTGTACCACTTTTATTCCTGTCTTGAGCTATGTGCAGCATCAGTCTGAATAAACCAGTCAACACAATCTTTTCTTTTCTCCCTGTTCTTGCTTTTAGTGAGCTTTGTAATTATTTGAGTGGCTATCTGGATGGAGTGGGCCCAGCTGTTCAGAGGGGCAGACCTGGGGCTGCCTCTCTGTGTGCAGGCTGGGCTTCTGCCTGTCTGCACCATCCTCAGAAAAATTCTTTGGAGGAGTGGAGAGTCTTTGCTAGGCACCCAGGGTCTCATTTGAAAATAAACTTTATGTAATGTGTAAACCCAAGGAGGCTGTTTCATTGTTATAATAGAGTTTATGTGCCAGGATCAAATAATGTAAACAAGAACCAATTAAAGAAATCTGGGTGTTTTCTTTAGCATTCTCCAGGGTGCTGTCAACAAGCATATTTTGCTGCCTGCAGCCTGTCTGTTACCAATTGTTACCTTTTACCACAGATATTCTTTTATTTTCCTGCCCATTGTTTTAGTTACTTCATGAATAAAGGGAATTTAATTTGCCTCAATCTTAGAGCTACTGCATTTTTAAGTAATTGCAACTGATATGGGACTATCAGGGCTTAGCATATTATAATATGTATTAGCTGCTCCAGCTGGCTCTTGTAAACAACCTCTTTCAGTAATATTTCATTTCTATGCAGCTGGAGGTTTGCCTGAGCATGCAGCATACATATTTTAGCCTAGAATTGTTAAAAGTACATTGGAAAAGCAGAAATTCAGGAAGTTAGTACTTGCACATACTGGGCAGTGTTAATGTTCCCATCACACTGAAAGAATTTTACGACTTCTTATTTAAAATTAATTTATGGATTTGAGCCTTGCAGATAACTTGTAAATAGTCTGTTCTGGATTGGACAGCAAACCATAAGGATTTACAGAAGTTGTTTTTAGAGAACACGGGCGTTTCTCCCAAGCTGTCCCTTTCTCTGCTTCATCTCTCTGCCTCTTCTTCTTTTGTGTGCAGTGAAGTGCTTCTTCATTAATATGCTCTGGAAGATAAGGCATTGAGATCCTCAAAAGTGGCCTTTCCACACCAGAAGTGGGTGGGTATTCTTTTTTATTCCTTTTTCTAACTCATTATCTTATTTTTACCTAAAGGATTTTCAGGCAGGTCTGAATTGCTTAGGAATTGTTTGTAAAACCAGCCAGCACAGCGAGTAGAGAACTAATACTGTAATTTTTTACTTTGTCTGATTTGCCAGAGAGGGGTTTTGGAGCTCTGAGACTTTCTGAGCAGCATGGTCAGTATACTGTGGGCCTGTGTGTATGTGGATGCTTTCAGGCCAAACCAGCCTCTGACTGGTTTGTCAGGTGTTCCTTTTCTGGTCACAGAGAACAGAGTGCCAGGTTTTACTGATATTAAGGCCAAATGTCCTGTTAGATACACACACCTCTCCTCTCTTAATTAGGCTATTGGCACACTGTGTAAGCTTCTATCAAAGCACCTGAGGACATGAACCACTGCTTTCAAACACCTTTGGGAGCAGCCATAGTACTCACAGCTGGCAACTTGACCTTAAGTAGTTCTTAAAGTACATAAATCATATAGATAGAGATGTTCAATGTGTTATTGTCATTTTGCAGGATCGCTGATTTTATTGTCTGACTTTGTATTAATCATTTGTTCTTTGTGCTTGCACGGTGTCTGATCAGAAACTCCTATTCATTTACAAATATTAATGAAACTGTTCACCTATGGCTAGGTCAGTTCAGGTGCTGTATGTGCTTCAAAACTGCTCCTCTTTGGTGTCTTTTTGAGTGGTATCTTTTCTCTGTTCCTGTGTCAGACCTGTCCAGGACAGAAGCTGGCCGATGAAGGTCTTCCCCTGCAGTGATCCCTTCTTCAACCACCCTCTGCATTGCATCTGCTGTGGTTGACTGGCAGCTGGCACAGTTACCATCTTCCCCAAACTTCAGAAAAAGTGAAGGTGATGTGACAGCTCTGCTACTCCCACAGGTGGTGTGATAGTGCCAGGAAATTAAATAAGTTGATGTAGACACAAAACTTAAGAATACAAGTACTGATAGTGACTAAGTAGAAAGTGCTGTCAGAGTAAAACCACTTGGGAAAAGAAGCATGTTTTCTCTTCCTTATGTCTTTGTGTCATGATAATCTCAGGAGACACAGGATCTGTGAGAAGAAATTGCATGTTGTGACTATATGAGGAAAAGCAGTACTGCAGCAGTGGTCTAGTCCTGAGCTTTTGTCACTGTTTATTGCCTGCATGTTGTTGAGAATGATCAAAGCAACAGCAAGCAAACTGATTTATTTAATAAAGTATTAAAGATGTCTTTGGTTGTGTAATCTGACTCAGAGGTTTATTGCTTGACTTTACTAGAATACCAGCCTTTACATCTTGAACTTTGAAGGCAATACTGTTTCATGAGCTTTCATGAGTGGGTTTATAGACCTCCAAGACTAAAACACAAAATAGCTAAAGTTCTTCTACCATGTGGTTTATTTTCTTTGCTGTTTTAGTTAGCAGCAATTCTATTTTTTGACTCTGTCTTAAGGGAATGTGAATCTTGAAGGTGCTGTGGTTTGTGCACAAGGGCAGCATCTGCCTTTGCTCCCTGGGACACTCTTCAAGGAGTGTGTGGGTTTCTGAAGGTCCAGTTTGGATTCTCAGCGCTATCCACAGCAACTAATTTGGATGCAATTCAAGCACAAAGCTTATTTATCCTTTTGCTGAACACAGTTTTGCAGTTGTTCTTGCCAGGTGAGTGCAAGTGGGTCTTGCTGCAGAGTTTTAGAAGTTGCCCAGCTCAGCCCTGGGCTGCTGCTGTGCAGAGCAGCCAGCAGGAAGGTTCAGGTCAGAGCCCAGAGCAGTGTTCTGGCAGAGCTCAGGGTGAGTTGTGCCATCAGGAGCAGGAGGAGTGTGCCCAGGCACACGTGCTGTGACCAGGAGTGGTGACCTCTGGCAGAGGGCTTTGGCAGCGGGCTCAGGGATGTGACCTTCCAAGCTGCCAGATTTACCAGTGGTTTTCAATCAGTTCTGAGCTGGGAAATGCAAGCAGAGTTCTCAGGAATACCTGCATGCTTTGGGAGTTCATTTCCCTGTGGAAACAGCAGCACAGGCTCACAGGTGGATGCAGATATGCTTTTGCTGGCAGGCTTTGCTCCACCTACTCCACACAAGTGCCGTGTGAGGCAGAGGCAGTGAGGCCAGGCCATTAAATCCCACGTCTCCAAGGGGCTCATTAGCTTGGGCTCAGTGCTTTTAACCACAGCTACACAGCTCTCTGCTTTGGAGAGGAGTCACAGCTTTGAGCTCAACAGCCAGGCTGAGAGAGCTCCCCTCTGCAGACAACATAATGAGCAACCAACCCCAGAGCCACACTGGCATATGGGGTGGTGATCCTCACTGGGACTCTAATGCTCTGCTGACTCCAGTAACTCAGAAAAAGTGAAAGCACACCTCTGAGATTATACTCCTGTACAAGTAATATTTAAAACTGAAAATAAATTACCAAATGACTGGGCCAGGCTGCCATAATAATCTGATAATTCACTGCTGCCACCTGTCCAGCCTACAAGGCAGTGACTATTTCAGGTGTTTCTTTGTATCTCCCAGCCTGAAGAGTACTTAAATCACACCAGCTGGTGCTTCTTGGCTTTTCAGCTAGGAAAGTATAAATTTTCCGAGCTTATGTTCCCAAAATTGTCATTGCCTCAGACCACAGTAATAAGATACCAACTAGCAAAGCTACAGATTCAAACTTTTCTAGTGTCTTTTTAAATTTTCTAAATCTCTTCTTCTGCAGTACTGGAGAGGCTGAGATGCTGTTTAGAAGCTTAATGTTGACTTTTCTATTTTTCTTAGAAAACCCTATTTTTTTTTCACTCTGAATTCAATATCCTATTTATTCCTGTAGGCTCAACCATGAGCAGTGCACTCAAAAGTTTTGGGGTTTGGGCTTTTTCAAGGAAAAAGAACATTAACATTTTCTTTTAATAAATTTTAATACTATGCTTGGGGAATTCAGCAGGGTTTTGCCTTTGTATTGATGACCACTGTGAATTCTAACAAAATACAGTTTGCATTTGGCATTTAGTTTCAGTAAGTAGAAACACATATTTTAAAATCTCCATTACTTTATGCTTAATTTGCACTTAGCAAAACCATACTAATGGAAAAATAATTATGTTATGAAAGAAATATTTCTGGATTGATAACCTGATCTTAAAGTAAAGAGTCGTTGCAGTGGCTGTTTCTAACAAGCTCCTTCTTATACAGCTGCAATGCTTTTTTCAAATTGAGTTATTTGCTTTTTGATGTGATAAAAACCCCTGCACTTATTTCATCTGAATGATAAATGATTGCAAGGAGGGAAGAATACCTTGCAACAAAAGATACCAGTGAATGCTCTTTTCATTACTGTTTTCTTATTACAAAGATCAAGAAGTGAGAGACCTGCACATCCAACTTAGATTATTCATTACTCTTCATAAAATAACCTTCACATGAGAGAGTTTGTTTCAGCTACAGCTGTGGAACTCTGCAGGTTTTAATCACTTTTTCCACCACTTGGATCAAAACAGAAATTCCTCCTCCTATGAAAAGTTTTCTATTTGCAGTCTTATTGTACATCTTTATTATAAGAGAAGAAAAGGTTTTTTATAATGCTGAAAGTCTAATTTATGGAAGATGAGACAAATTTCTTTTTCAAAAATGGACTGTAATAAATAGGGATTTATCTGTTTTATCACATATCCGTATTTGATTCCTATTTTATTTTAGCAGATTTTTTTCTATAGCACAGCACACATTTGGGAATGATCATCTTAAAATGGAAAAAAAAAGAAAACTTTCAGAATTTCTTAAATCTGTTGCTGTATGATGTCCATTTTAGTAATGGCTTTTCAGCCTCAGTTTTCCTAGCATGGGGACTTCCCACAGTGTGGAGTGGGCTGGGAGGGCAGAACTCATTGACATCCAGATCTGTGGATAGCAGTCTGAGGTGTGCCTGGCTCCTGCCTGGGGCCAGCCTGGAGCATGGGAAAGAGTTCAGAAAGATCCAGGGGTCACCAGGGCTTGTCTGGTTGCTGAACATTCCTGCTGTTTGCTCTGTGCCTGCCCCTGTATGACCTTCAGGAAGGATTAAACTTGAGAGTAGCTGATTTCTGACATGGAGAGATCTCTGTGACTGGTAATTCAAAAGAGAGAGGCTTTTGGTTTGGAACTACCACCTATGGTCACATCTCAGCTGTGTGACTGCATGCTCTTGTTTTCATATTTCAAGGTCTAGACAAGAAAAATGATTGAAGCATGATTAAAAGCAGCGTGAGAGATTGTGCATGTATGTACCAAAGCATGATTAAAAGCAGTGTGAGGGATTGTGTATGTATGTACCAAAGCATGATTAAAAGCAGTGTGAGGGATTGTGTATGTATGTACCAAAGCATGATTAAAAGCAGTGTGAGGGATTGTGTATGTATGTACCAAAGCATGATTAAAAGCAGTGTGAGGGATTGTGTATGTATGTACCAAAGCATGATTAAAAGCAGTGTGGAGAGATTGTGCATGTATGTACCAAAGCATGATTAAAAGCAGTGTGAGGGATTGTGTATGTATGTACCAAAGCATGATTAAAAGCAGTGTGAGGGATTGTGTATGCATGTACCAAAGCATGATTAAAAGCAGTGTGAGGGATTGTGTATGTATGTACCAAAGCATGATTAAAGCAGTGTGAGGGATGGTGTATGTATGTACCAAAGCATGATTAAAAGCAGTGTGAGGGATTGTGTATGTATGTAGCAAGATGTACCAACACACTGCTTTTCCTTCTGGCAGCTCTGAGCAGAGCTCTAAAGAAGTTCCGTTTTGGTGGGCAACAAGCATTTTATCATCACTGTTATTTATTTGTACTGAGTATCCTCTGGCAGGAGCTCTCTGAGGGTTAGCACAGACATCCCTGCAGTGCCACTGAGCACCTCTCTGTAGTCAGGATGGAGTGAGGAGTCTCTCCCAGTCTCCCATGGCAGGCTGAGTCTGCCGATTGGCATTACTGCAAGGCTCACATTACCATCCCAATGGTGTTTATTCAAGGTCTGATGGTTCAGTAGAATTTGGCTTATCAGCCAGCATAATGTGGTAATTGGGCGAATAGTAAAAATAAGAGTTCCTCTCTTATTCCTCTCCTGACATTTGGATGATTCTTCATCCACCAGACCTTGTTGCAGCCCTTTGGTAATGTTCTCTGCTATTTTAACTCATTTTCCAACTAGACCTAAGCATTTCCAATTTAGCAGCTAGTTTCCCATACCAAATTTTTGAAACATGCTGGAGCCTTTAGAAGCATATAATGTTCTTTCAATTCACGGTATCTGTTCTGCCAGGCTGCTTTATAACTTGGTACTTCGTAAATCACTTTGGAACACCTTGTACATAAAAACACTATCTGAAAAAAAATTCTAGTCATTGTCTTGTTCAGGTGAATTACCACCGCAAGGAATTTCTGCCACAACCCTCTATTAGGGGGGATTTGTGCTGATTTTTAAGAATTTTGCATGAGATAATGAAGAATAAAGAGAATAGACAAGGTTTGTATACTCAGTCCACATGTCCTCATTTAAGTTATCTGACTGGGTAGAACTTGGAGCATTGTTTTGAATGTACCCAGAAAGGCATTTTTGAAAAATAAATCAATAATGTAAAATATTCTTAAGTGTTATATTTTAAATAAAGTTTAATATATTGTCAGGAAAGAGGAAAATAATGATGCTGATAACTAAAAGCACAAAAGTGTTGGGAAACCCTGGGGCAAAATGAAAATCTACCATTATGCTTGTCCCTTAAAAATCATTTCATAGCGCTCTTGTAAATTTCATTTACAGAAAGTGAGAAGAGGTATGGGATTCTAGAAAATTGCAAAATTTGTTTTAAGCATCACTGGACAGTAATGTGATTTTTACCACAATATGCAATAGAAGGGCTTGAGTCTTTTTGAAAGACACTGAGTTCCTTGAGTAAGATAATAGGAATGAGGTCATCATGTCAAGAAGAGGAAAGCAATTAGAAGGATAAGAAACTGTTGAAAAGCTGTATGAAAAGCTTGACTTGACAAAGGTTGCATAGAAGGAAAGTTCAGGGCAGTTGTAAGCTGTCTAAGTCTGTGCTACTTTGAGGGCAGATCAGCAGGAGGAATTAACTCCACGCAAATATCTTGCAAGAGATTCCAAGTCAGAGCTACAATTTAATAGGAAAATTAAAATGAAGGTAATGGTACAGAAATACTGGCTTAAACTGACAAAAGTCAGAGTCCAACCTGACTTCCTGCTGGTCAGGGTGGTGGCTGCAGTCCTGTTGGATTGATGGATGTGGTTCTCTTGAAGCTGTGATCCTGTAAAAAGATCTAGTCCTTCTCTGGAGGTCCAGTGGTGGGTATCAAGCTCTTGTCCTCTGGGAATCCAGTCGTAGTGCTTTCATGGTGTTCCAGCCTAAGATTATATCCAGATAGGAATGTTTGATTCCGCCCTCTGGGCGGGGCTCCTCACATTGGGAAGATGTGATTCTGCGAGTCACGCAGGAGGCTTGGGCCCGTTAGAGGAGAGAAGCCCCCGGAGGGAGTTACCAGAAATGAATCATGCAGAAGATAAAGAACACTGCTCTACCTATTTTAACATCCTACGTAAATGGTGATCGGATACATACTTTTGGTTACAGCTTTCATTGTAACCCAGAACAAAGTGGAAGAAGATAATCTAACAGGGAAGAAAGACAAAGTTGCAGAAAGGTTCAGATAAGGTCATAGACTCTTTTTTCTCATCACACATTCTATTTCCTGGAATGTTATGCAGTCCTTCAGGCAGGTGCACAGTATTTCAGTAAAGCACATAAGTGCTATGAAATAATGAGGACAAGGTAAAAAGAGATGTAAAGGGGTTTGCACAGAGAATGTGGAAGGGTTTTTTTTCAAGTACCTTCCAAGGCAACATTACCTTCAATGTCATGGCTGGATTACATGACCACAGATCTATGCAGGACAAAATCACTGCTAGCTGACAAGGTTTCTTTTCAGATTTCCAAACTGAAATTAGGAAAATATATAATCTCACCTATCCTTTATGGCTCATTGCTTTGTTTGACTAGTTGGGTAGCATTGTGTTTTATCATAGAAAGCTTAATGACCCATGATTCTAATTTGTAAACAAGAAATTAGTTTTATTAAAAGGCTGTCTGTAAAGCACTCTAGATTTGTCTGCCTAGACCTTCTGCCAGTCAAGCCATGGTGACATTTTCTGATAGCACTTGTCACTATTTATTTGTTTATGCAGTAGAAATACAATGCCTAGAATTATTACCCTTATAAACAGGAGAGCAGAAATATTTGTAATCATTTTTGGCTGACATGAAATCTGTCCTTTAGTTTTGTATTTGCATGTGTGTTTTCCAAGGCAAAAAAAGAAGATTCTCAAATGCTCATTGACCCAACACTTGATGTGTAAACAGAGGATGGAAAGTTCCACTCCAGTGGAAAAAAAAAAAAAATCTGTGTAATTATTACTATCATTTCAATGAAATCCATTATTGCTCATGGTGGCGAGTAGCCAGAATCCATTATGTGCCACCATATTGCCTTTTAATTAATTGCTTTTAGTCTCACAAAATATTGCAAACAGTATTAATGCCTCTTGATACCATAATTGTGTTTAATGCACATTGGAGCAGCTGCTATACAAAACTTAATACCATAACTGCATTTTTATTGAATGTCTCTCTTTGGTATTTTATATTGATGGAGCCAACTTTCAAATGGCCTCCTTGTAATAAAAATGAACAGGCTTTGGTGCTTGTCACTTCCTTCACCTCCAGAACAGAATTTTACACTTTTGTGATGGTGAAAATGATTTTGAAAATTATTTACCATTGCTGTGGATTTTTTTTCCTGGAACTACATAGATATGGGGGATGGTTTCAAAATGCTCCATCCCTGTATTGCACTTGAAGACAAACTTCTAAGATGGTAACAGTATTTCTCCTTGCTAAGTGGAACATGAAAAGGATTATAAAAAGACACTGGTACAGGTGAAAAGGTCATGCTTTTATATAAACCATGACCTCCCCTCTCAGAAACATAGGAGTCTTATACTATGTTACTAGTGAGCTCTGAAATACAAGTTGTTAAATTTTTCTAAATCTAAAATAGTTGTAAAATTTATCCATCTCTTTTTTTTAACCTGTTTTGGCTTATCTCTATAGCTAGTAAAAAGTAAAGAATAAGTAGAAATTCCTGATTTGAGACTTGCAAAAGAGGTGGGGGGGAAGTAGAATAACCAACCTCACAGGCTCTATTGTTTTATAAAGTAGCTCCTCATCAGCACCCTCAGTGTTTAATCTATATTTGGAAAGTCATGAATATGTCTTTGCCCATTATTTCTGTTGTAAAGACAAGATCTTAGATGTAACACTGTCTTTTATACCCATGCTGACACTTGAGACCATGGTCCCCCGTGGTATCTGGATGCAGCTTTCATTAATGTATATTATAAGCAAGAGTTTCTTTCTATAAGGTGAAAAAAGAGGGGTATTTCTAGAATTTTAAAGAGATTCCTACTTGTTTGTCCACAAGATGTTACACATTTTGGTGTTCAACACTTGCTCAGAGACCTCTATGTTTCTAAGCTCTTTATAAAGAAGAAACTGTGACTCCAATCTAGAATGTAGCCTTAGGGGAAATGTGACTAGATTTTCTGTGCTAAGGATGGAGAGAGATTCTCCTAGGCTATGGTATTCCTTGGCTTCGACAAACTTCGCTCATTACTTATCTAGAAAATAAGGAACAGTGATTTTCCTGCTCTTAGCTAACTGATGCTGTACTGAAGCAGCCTCCTCCCTCTGGAAGTATTTATGTTGGATGCGCTGCTATTTTAAACACTGTAATTCTCATAAATGATCATTGATAGGAGATTCTGTATGACTGGTCCATCAGAAGAGGAAGGTCCAGACTGATGCAGCCGTCCATGATAGCAGTCATCTTTTTAATTGAGTAGATGAGCTAGGTACTAAATGTTCTTGCATTTCTCATAACAAGAGAACAGAGACAAAGAAACAACTACTAGATCCTTTGTGTACTTGAGAAGGTAATGGCAATATTTGGGTCTAATTTAACACATACATAATTCTTCTAGGTAAAGTCTGATTTACTGGTAGTAATTGAACGTGTGTTTCACCAGTTTCTGTCAATACATCTTTTTGTTCCATGCAGGCAGTGAGGAGCAGCAATTTGCTGCACAGAAAATCAACAATTGCATCAAGAGCATGCCCTTTAAAATTTTAATTTTAATTAGACATTGACATCTGGTATGGACTGTGAATGCTTATTTGCACACCTGCAGGCTATTTGATATGAAGAAATCTCAAGTACCTGAAGAATTTGTCTGCAGTTGGAGTTTAGTGCTTTAATTTAATATAGCAATTGTGAAGAATGTATTGAATGTGTAAGTATTGTAGATATTGTATGCCACATAGGTTCAAGGTACTTAAAGCTTTCCCTTTCTGTTGATTTTCATAACTGATAGAAAGGCAAAGGGATAATCTTGACAATATTACAATCTTTGAGAGTAGCAAGGGTTTTGTTGAAGCCCACTTTGATTTTTAGTAATGTGTAACCCTTACAAGGCACTGAAGTGGATATCCATGAAGAAAATACATTTTACAGCAAGCTCATCTGGGCTAAGTTGTGCCTGAGGAATCTCACATCAAACAGTCAGAGGACAGTAAAGTTCACCCAACATTCATAATTACTTTAATGATCTTGTTTGTTCTGGAGTTTAGTTTTAGTCACAGACTTCATAGTAAGAAACCTTTGTAAATTCCTAAACCTTTGTAAAATTACTGGCTTCTCCTACCTGTAAGTACTGAATCAAACACAACACTGCAGAACACTGAAGTTAAGGATCACATTAACAATTTTCTACAGTAATTTTGAAATTTCACATTCCAGGATGTATAACTAACTGTCATTCTCCTCTGCTCTCCTTTACCAGAAATTCCTCTTGAGAAATGAGAGCTGGAGACAAGACCCATGTTTTGTGTTAGATGCTTCTCTCATTTAAAGTTACAGGTGTTCTTATTTTTCTCATTTTTCTGCTGTTTTCAGGCTGAGGAAAGTGCTGGGGAAAAAAGAAAAAAAAAAAGCGAATATTTAATAGGGAAGAAGGAGAAAAACTTATTACCAGAAATGCTACATGCTCTGCTTTTTAAACTATCCATGCCTTTTGAGGTCCTGACTGGGGATTGCTTCAGTTTTGCACATACCAATCTCAAGGATGCAGCATGAAGTCACTAATGTCACCCCTTCAGCTACTTCAGCAACACATGAGGAAGGATTCATCCGTGTAAGCTGCAGCAAATCCTGGAACTGTATGATTTACACTGCAAGGCCCTTTCCTTTCAGTATGCAAAATCTGACACATTGCTGCTGGGAGCAATCAGAAGCCTGAAGTTCTGCTGCTTTAGAGGCTTCTTTAAGTCTTGATATATGGTCTGGAATGCAAATCTTTTTATTTGTTCACCTATGGGCATCTCATATAAGGACTTGCAGAGCACCAAAGCATCTGTCTGGATACCAGATGTATAGTCTATTTTATAGGTTTGTAGCATCTGGAAGAAATTATAGCTTATGATTTATACCTGGTTTCCAGTTCTCTTGTTTTCAAAATCTCTATCAGAAAAATCCTTTCTGCTCACAGACTCCTCTTTGCTTGAAAAAAACCCAAACGAACCCATATAGAACACACTGCAGTGGTGTCATGAGTTTGTCCTAAATAATTAATAATTGGTCTAGGCAAATGTGGTTAATCAAAAAATGAACTTGTCATTAGCATATACAAATTTCTATGTGCGAGATATTTATTTTTTAAGAGATATTGGAATAAGAGAAAATGCTTTACCTGAGCAGCATCACTTCCCTGCAAACCTGAAGAAAAGGTTTGGAGGGACCAGAGCGTGTCCCTTGCTGAAGAATTATCATCCCACTAGCTATGAGCTACTTTTACAGCTGGTGAAAAGCAATGACTCTAACCTTTGCTTCTTAATTGCTTATTTGGCATCAGTATCAGTGGGAGGATATTGTACAACCTTTTACTATAATCATAGTTAATCACAAGCATAAATGCTGCAACATTAGAGCCTGGTAGTAAGGAAATCCTGCCATGCTCTTTGACCACCAGACAGGACTGAGTGACATGGCACTGATGCTTCTGATTTGCTTTGGGTACAGAATTCTAATAGCAGAAAAGAGGGGCTCCACCAGATTTTTGATTTTTTTTTTTTTAGCTGGGGTTTTTGTTTTGTCCCCTGTGCAGTCTCTGTCATTTTGCCCAAATCCTGAAGAGTAAATAATCTTTTGCAGTTTCTGGCCATTTCATCAAGAAGATGAGACACTAAGATTGTTCTGTGTTAATTAATATGCTATGCTCAGGCTTTTTCTCAGAGGCCTGTAAATCTTGAGGAGCACTCAAGCAGTGACAGCAACAGAGAAGGGAAACTTGGCTGATGTGATGAGATACCCTGTGCTTTAATATGTTCTGCTAAGCCCACAGTGCTCAGCTGCCTTTGTAGAGCTTCTGTCCAAGCAAATCAGTATAATTAGATTTGGTCCAGTCTCTTGAACCAGTGTGTTGTTATTATTTATGGTTTTTCACTATTTTTTCCTCTGCTGTCTTCAAGTCACACCTTTATGTTGTTAAGGATAACAATGGGAAGCAGAAGGTAAATGTATTTGTTTTCCAAGTAACACAGAAGGTGATTCCATATGGCAAATATGCTTTTAAGCATAGGGCAAAAAAAAAGTTAGTATTTCCTTTCTTAACATTAAAACAATCTATATGAGCTTGGTTAGGGTTTTGCAAGTTTTGTTTTCCAGTTAATGTGGTTTATAATAGCATCAGAAAGAAGTGTTGTTCTTTAAAGACAGGTACAAACTGTCTCATACATAGGGAATTAGAGCACCTTTTACTGCAGGTCTTTTCACTTGCATTGTTAAATTTCCTATAGGAAATAGTAGAAATAACAGGACTAGAAACTTGAGCTTGGTCTTATCATAAGTAGGGAGATTCTCTCTACTCTCAGCACAGTCCCTGATAGTTCCCTCCCTAGAATATTGCTCTTTTTCACTTTCTTCAGACTATGTCATTCACTCAGCTAATTGGGCAATTTTAACCAGGTCAGTCAGCTCATTCTCTGTATGTCTGTCAAGAGCAGAGGTAGATATACAAATGCAAACTGAAATATGTCTGACTGTTGGCTTTAATCCTTGGCTTATTGTGTGGTAATACAGAACTGGGCTCAGTATCAGTTGAACCAAGGTCTGAAAAGCGAGAGCCTCACAGGCACAAGCAACAAAGCACCTCAGAACCAACTGTGCCTGTTGTGTCCACCTTGCAGTTGGAACTCCTTCTTGGCATATCACAGACTTATTGATTAAAGAGTTGATTAATGAAGTGAAACAGCTGTTCTTCGATCTAGAAATGCAGAATACCTTTTCCAAAGCAAGTAAATGTGCTACTGAGAAAGAAGGGAAGCACTCAGTGGTCTCTGGATCTTGCAACACAATACTGCCTACACAAACAGGATATTAATTGAAGATAAATGATGATGGAATTGTGGAAAGCAACTTGTCAGTGGAAAAAAAAGTATTTTCAAGTTCTGACTAGCACTGGAAAAATTCAGAGGGACTTGGTGTGCCATGAATGAAATGGCAAAAGATCTTGCACTTTGGACAGGTAGTTTAAAAATCATCACAAACAAGTGCAGGTCATACACAACCCTGCGGCAAAGTGAAAACTAGGAAGGATCTCCTAAATACAGCAAGTGCAGGCATTAATTATAGTGCTATACTGACCTTCCCAATGCTGGCAGCAGGCATCCATGGGGACAAGACACCGGTAATGAACAAGAGTATATGTCCTCATTGCTCCAACATCACCCTGGGGACAGAAAAGATAACAGAGACATATATTCATCTCCAGAACTTAGAAGCTTACTCCTTCTTTTCATATTACAGTAACTAAAGTCTTCTAATTTCAAATACATAATTTTTCCTTCCCATTGAATTGGAACCATTCTAGGAAAAGAAAAAAGCTGGCAATGAGTGCCCAGAGTTAAAATATTGTGTTAAAACCAATGGCTGTGTGAAGAGTAAGCAAGTCAAGTCTTGCTAGGGTTTCATGTCTTGACCATTCAGGTCTTTTTCTTCTTGTTGGGTTGGTTTGGTTTTGTTTTTTTTTTTTTTTTTGTTGGTTTTTTTTTTTTTTTTTTTTTTTGATTGTTTTTAACCTTCTTGTTCCCAACTATCAGCTCTGCTCTGTTTGGCATTTCACTTCAAAGGCTAGACTTGTACCTTATTGTCAGAGACTGAAATGTTCTAATTAATGGTTAAAACATGTTCATTAATGACTTTTGCCTATTGTGGCAAAATTGTATTAAGCTGCAGAGAAGACCACTACACCCTGACTAAAGCCCTGCCCTGCTCATTGATAGAAATATGGTAAAGTAATTCAGTTCTGGGCTGGGGGAAGAAGACTATTCACTGAGGGATGGAGCTGAGCACCTTGAGGGTGGAGAGCACAGCCCTGGGCCCATCAGCTGCCAGGCTGGCACAGACCCTCACCCCAAAGGGAGAGGGGAGGTTTTGGGGTGAAAAAGCCTCTGGTGAGAGGCAGTGAACAGCCATCCTCTGCTGTGCAGAGCAGCTCAGCTGAGGGGCCCCTTCACCCGGGGAGAAATCCATGTGAAGGGCAGCAGAGGGGGTGTCCTGGCCCACCAAAAGCCCCCCCAAAGGGGTCCCCAGCCCCTGCACCTGTGTTTAAACCAGTTTGGAACACTTCTGTGTCCCTGTGGCTCCCCTGAGGGAGTCTGTCTTTCCCAGACTAAATGCAGACTTGGTGTCAGCTTCAGCATCACTGGCACTGCATGGGTACCTGGCTGCCCCCAGCTCCTGTGAGGCTGCTCTGCTTTCCCCCTCAGGGTCAGTGGTGGCTCAGGAGGGTCATGGCTGCTATGAAACAACAGAGCAGGCAGCCGAGTGCCTGAGGGACAGGGATTTCTCCACAGGAGCATTGACCCAAGCTGTACGATCATGTGAGAACATGCCAAACCTCTAGCTACCACTAATGGAAAGTTCATTTATGTAATTGGCCAACAGGCTCTGTAAAACTGCAAAACTCAATTTGTTCTGGGATCGTGGTCTTTCTGACACAGAAATTCAGTGTCTCTTATTCGTCTGCTACATCTTGAGTGTTATCTGCATGCTTGTGGCTTTGGAGATAAGACACTTGAAAGTTAAAATGTTTAACTCTTTCTCCTCTGAAGGCTTGGTTTAAAATTCTGGTTAGATGGAAAAATGAAAACTAGCATGACCAACCCCAGAAATTTGTCATTTCATCTCATGTGTCCCTCACAAAGCCATTCAAGCTCTCAAGATGTTTGAAAATATTTTGGCACCTACCTGCCCTGCAGAGTGAGTGTTTTGATAGGTCCTGTGGAAATCTGGATGCAGCAGTGGGGAGAGGGAAGCAGGAGGCAGCAGAGCCTCTTGTGTTGTCACTTACAGTGCTGTCAATCCCATGAGTAAATCCACTCCAGCTTTCCAGCTCGTTCACCCTTCCATGAGTTATTATTCTGTGTCACTGAGTGATATTTCAGGAACCAAGTCAAACATGTTAAAAATAACTATCTCCTATCATTTACTGTTATGAATTTATATTATTTTGAGCAGCAATTACTGGCTGACTCAGTCACTGGCAATGGAAAAGTGTCATTTTAAGTAACTCAGGCCAAGATTTAAACAAGAATGAGATTATTTGATAAGATGACAACAAGAGAAGGTTGCAGCCTTGTCAGTAATGACATTGCAAGTTCTCTCGTGTTTTGTGCAAACTGTCATAACCTTTAAACAGGGCTTTCAGCAAGATTAATTGCTTATGTCACACAAAGCAATGGGTCAAATCTAGACTGGAATAAATGGAAAGTTCAGTAGGCTCTTATTTTCTGGGGTTCTAAATCAATTCAAATATTTAATAAATAAAAAGAAGTTTTCCTAAAGATTGTAGTACAGTTTCTTTGGCTAAAGAACTTGACTTTGAGACTTGGAGACATAAAAGAATGTTAATGGTACTGTGTGCTATGCAGATTTTGACTTTGATTGTGAAAATCCCAGAAGCTGGAGTAGTTGGATGTGATTAGAAAACAAGGTGTTTAGTTTCTTGTAGGATGGGTAATGCTGTATACAGTGGTAAATGTAGGGTCTGTCTGTACATTAGTTCTTGAATTGGAACAAATATCTTTATACAACAAACTTTTTCTGCTGTTGGAATAATTCCTCAGATGACCCCACCAATCAATTTTAGAGTTCTGTTTTCCATTTGAGTGAATGTCTACATTTAATTTAAAAGTAAAAAGAATATTAAATCTGTCAAAGATTTCTTCTTCTTTTGAATGGGCAGAAATCCCTCCAATGCTTGCAGAAGTTAAATGTATAAACAAATGGCTAGATTCATATGTCCCATCTAAGCACAGAAAACCAGTGCAGCAGATGGTGAACGCTCCTGCTCTGCAGAAAAGCAGCTGCATTTCACCCTTCACGTTCCTGAGGATATTGAGTTGTGTAGATAAAGCCACCTCAGAAGTGAGTGGAACTGGCCTGGAAGAAGGTGCAGGCAGCACACCAAAAGGAATGTGAATCAGCTTTTCCCAGAAGTGGAAGTCAGAGGAGTCTCTGAATCATGAACGTCGCTGTCTCAGAAGTGTTTACACAGAGCTGTTCTGGGCAAACAGTCAGTGGGATTAACATCAACAGGAAAAGCATTGAGGGGCTGATGGAAAAGAGGTGACAAACAACACAATGTGCCATTTTTGGCCAGTGCACAGTCACTGTTACAGCCACTCACTTGTAACTCTTTATGTCCATGCAGGCAATGGCAGGTACTCATTATTTAGAATGTCTTTGTTAACTGCTGAGGCTTTCATCTTATTCCTGTGGAGTGAGCCACTCTTTCCTAACTCCAGTTGTAAGGTTTAATAACTCCTACCTTGCTTGGGCATGAGAATGTCATCTGGTGTGTTTTCTAAACCATCCCCTTTGCAAGGCTTTTCCAACCTATTTTTATATTTGTACTTTGACATGGCTTTTTTTCCACCTAGCTCATAATACATGAAAGAAAAAAAAAAAATATATATATATATAGATATAATAATTGCCAACAGAGAATATTTGACAGGAAATGGCAGGTTCTTTTCATTTAAAAAAACCTCAGTGGTTTACATAAATTTATACTAATCTCTTTAACAAATTGTTCTTATATTAAAGATTTTGCAGCTAATACGTGTGTTACATCAGAAACCAGTCAGACACTTTGAGAGATCCTCATCAAGTTATCATCTCTTTATAAAAAATAATAAAAAAGAGCTTTTTTGATTCCAAAGGTATTTCATTAAAATGTCCAGCTTGATTAATCTCCTGTAGAGAAAATGTCTTTAGTCAAGATAATAGTGACCAACTTCTATGACAATCATTTCAGATGACAGACAAAAAGTGAAGCATCAGTTGGCAGTGCCCTGGCTAACATTCCCCACAGCTATTATTCACTTTTTCTGGCTGCTTCATCTATTCTTGTTTTCCCACTTTGACTTATTGCCACTATATCTCTTGAGGTGTCTTCTTTTTTTTTTCCTCCAAATGGGTAAAAATCCACACTTTTCCTTGGTTTTGTGCCACCCAAAAAACATCTTTATGAGCTTTCTATGTTGCTATCTTTCAAGCCTCATCTAAAGAATGAATTCATGCTCCTAGATCTCATTGTGCATTAATGTTTATTACTTCTTTTTATGGTAGAGGAAATGAAATGTCTTATCAACATCTAACTTTAAAAAAAATCTTTTCTAATTACATCCATTCTTTTCATAACAGTCACTCTCAGGTTATAGAAGTGGTCTTCAAGAGTACATCACTACCATAATGTGGTGCAATATCTTGGTTTTTCACTTGCTGAGATGTGTGCGGTGTTACCTGGCCAGGGCAGGAGCCTGCAAGTCTCTCTGTGCTTTTCCAGAATGCTGTAATTTTTACAGAAATTCATTTGCAGTACTTGAGCAGTATGCAAAATGTGCCCTTCTTTCCATCCCTACCATTAGCAAAGAGACCCAAAAAAATGAAATAAAAACTAATCCAACCTTATTTTTCTTTACATTAAACTTCAGTCCTGCTCATGGATGGCTCAGCAGGGTTATTCACAACAGGTGAGTGGTTAAACTGAGTGTACCCCAGCTGAGTCCTGCCTATTGCAATTCATGTGTCTTGGGGTCCAAATCTGTTCCCACTCTGGAACCAGACACCTTTTTTCCTCCCACACTTCCCGGGTGTGGTGCCTCACACCCACTGACTGCAATTCAGCATTTGTGGATTCCTCCTCCTCAAAGCATGGTTCAGATGGGGCTGTCTGGATCATTTCAATAGTTGTTTAAGCTCTGAATCCCAGCTCTCAGTGTGGGAGCTTTATCCCTTCCCCACTGCAATAATCACAGTTTTCTGAGCTTTTGCTGAAGATCTGCAGTAGTTTGCAGATGTGACATTCAAAGAGCCCCTTCCACCACAGCTCTTCCTGCTTACCTGCCCTCCCTGCACACTGCCTGCTTCCAGCTGCCTGTGCTCTTTGGCAAAACCCTCAGGCAAGTGAAATCCCAGGAGACAGAGCTGCCCAGGCTGAGGAAACACTGCCTGTCTAGTTTGCCAAATTAGTCTATAATAATTACATTCTTTAACTGGTCCATTTTCATGGTTAATTTGGCTGGCAGAAAATGAAGAAGCTATTTTTGCAGCATATATGCACCATATGAATATAATCACTTGGAAGCACTGCAGACTCCAGGACTGAATGGTTTTTAAAAAAAAATTTCTAATGAGCATGAGCAGGCTCTGCTGTTTGCAGTTGCCTGGGTAACTGAGATGAGACCTTTACCTGGCTCTTACTTGTACCAGTGGAAGAATATACACTAATTCTGATGTTTGGGCTTTACCCTAAAGTATTTTATGGAGATAGGAAAGGTCAAAAAAACATCTTTAAGCCAACCCTTCCTGCTTGCATCTGAGACAATGTTCAAGCATTTGATCTGTTTCATAGGAGAGCTGTGTGTGACTGGAATAGAAAGGAGCTGGTTCCCTTCACTTCTGCATCTAATTGCAAATTCTGTCCTGTGATGACAGGCACAAGGAAGCATCGTGGGTGTCTACTCTGAGTCTGATTGGACTTTGAGAAGCAGCTCTGAGCCCCAGACATGGGGATTGCAAAGTGTTTTCCATCCACCCAGCCAGGAGGGCTGCAGGAACCCTCTCCTGTGGGACCCCCAGGGCCCAGCCAGGGCAGGGCTGGTTTTGCAGAGCACTGAGAAATCTGTCCATGCAGGCAGTGTCTGTCTGCCTTCAGTGCTGCCTCCTGCAGGGAACACATCTCCTCTGTGCAATTCAGTAAGCTGCGTGAAATTTCTGAATTACTTGTGTCCTAGTGAGCTTGGAGACTACATTCCTCCTATTGCTCCAGCTGCATTGTTAGAATGGAAGTTTAGTGGCTTTGGAACATTCTGCAAGGCTGTTTTACCTGAATGCTTGGAAAAGGGGACAAATTTGAAGGTGAAAATGGCACAGTATTGGTACATCCTAGGTGTGGCAACCCAATCCTTAATGTTGAGATGTATTATAGTGCAGATGGCTTTTACCAGTACAGAGAAATAAGAGACAATGCAGAGGAGAGATTATCAAAAAATCCCACTTCAACCAGGAGGTGCAGAAGATGGATAAGCATTTTAAGAAATATTAGTTTAAATTTTACTTCGGCTTGTTCCTAACTTGGCATTTGTGACTGAAATAAAGGCTAGAATATTATTAGCTGTAAACATGCTGGTTTTTTCCTGTGGAATAGTCAAAGAAAATCATTATGCAATAATTATGCCAGAATAGGCTATACTGCTAGAGCTTCATGGTAAATCTCCTTGTGTTGACAAGCTCACTGGCTGCCAAATAGACACAGAGGCCCTGAAGTTATTGTTGCCTCTTTCTGTTGCAGTATGTCCCACAGGGGGTTTCACAGATGAAGACTGAGAATATGAAGTGGATTTAAAAATCCTTTATTTTTTTAAACTGTGGGAGAACTGAACAGCGAGCCTGATATTTTTCTCCTAATTTAAGATTTCAATTTTTCCACTAAGAATAAAATCCCTATTCCTCTGAACAGGCCAAGAGAACTGCTACTGTGAAGCACTCTTGGCTGCTGGAGCTGCCAGCTGCTGGAGCTGCAGGCCCGGCACAGGCCAGTGGTGGAGGCAGCTGGGCCTGGCAAGCACAGTGGGGTGGGAGAAGGGCCAAGATGACCTCCAAGTGAACCCCTGATCCCTCCGAGAAACCCAAAGCACAAATGGCTCCTCTGTGTCGCAGTGAGCTGCTTTTATGTGCTAAGGTTCTTCCCCCTGAGGACAGGACAGTCTGGTCAGAGAGAGAGAGAAAGCTAGATGAGCTTTCCTATGAATTGATCTGGGAAGTTTGAGAGAGGCAGAGAGAAAGAATGGTAAACAAATGGTAAACAATCTGCAGGTGGTGTTTTGAATAAGTTGTTTTCCTCATAAGATGTTTACCAAGGGGTGTCTTCTTAATTAGCCAATCATGTGAAATGCGTTGATTAAATGACCAATCAGGTCCACCTGTATCTGAGCAGGGTATAAAAGAAGGGGTTCCAATAAACTCAGGGCTTCTAGCCTCTTAGCCTTCTGACCTAGGGGCTGTGTCTCTTATTATCCTTTCCTGACTCAATGCTGACATCCCACAGCTTGATTTCCCGTGTGTTCTTCACAGCCTCCGGGCAAGTGAGGGGTCACTCACAGTCTGGCCCTGGAGGCTTTCCCTGGCCTGACCGAGGAGAAACCTCCAGGGGACAGGGCTGCCAGCACGTGTACAGCCCCTATGAGAACAGAACATATGCTGAGGCACACATGAAAATCAGATTGGTCCCTCTCACCTGGCATTTTTCCTCAGTGCCATTTTCCATCTGTATCTGTAAAGCTGTGATTGTGTTTTTCGAGTTGCTTCAATCAGAAAGCGTGAGTAAAGACATACTGGATAACATGAGAAAAGATAACCTTTTTTCCCAGGAGGATGAACAGAGTCCATGTATGATATAAATCCACTGAGACACAAATCATCGTGTCAGAAAACCAAATGGGTGTCATCGTTGTCATCTTCCTTTATACACCATGTGCAATGGAACCCTTGCTTACGAGGGCCATTAGTGAGCCTTGTGTTAACACATTGCAGAGCAAGGGAGTTCTGTGCATCCGAGTAGAATGGATGAATGCATTGACAGGTGCCCAGGAAAATGAAGTGGCAGCAAGCTCCTAAGATTAGCCTGCTTGCAAGTTCACTTTCCTTGCTCAGAAGCACCTTTCTTCCTCTGCTTTTTTGCATCTGGAGAGCTTGAGAACTGGATGGACTATTAGGGAGCACAGGTTTCACAGAGAAAGAGGGAAAAGTCAGGAAAGCTGCTGCAGCCATTCTGTGTCTTACTTTCTCATATATCTTCTGTTTTCTGTTCTCTTTATGGAAACAGCAGAGCAGGTATTTTGAGTGATCCCTAACAGGACATTAGTTTTCTACCACATGTGACTTAGAAACACTGCTGAAAATTCAACCTCTTTGCTTTAACTTTCTGGTAATCATTCTTGGGCTGCTGTGATGTGAATGATGGTGAATAGTTGAGGTGGACAGATTCCTTCAGAAAAATCTTCCTTGGGAAGGTGGCAGATTGTCAGAAACTCAGGACTCCATCCTGGGCTCTGTTGCAAATCTGCCTCGGAGTTTCCCAGCAACAGCCACACGTTGCCAAGAACACTTGAAAATAAAGCTTCAGTTATAGTTTCCTGATCTCCTGAAATGTCTGGCAGTAAGCTCTCCTGAAACCACCACCTGTGCCACAGCCAGGGACAGTCCTGCAGGTGCCCTGTGAGCTCCCACGCAGCTCTGAGCCTGGCCTGTAACATCTGGAGCTCATCCCCAGCACAGAGTGACAGCTGTGCCAAATGCTGCTGCCAGCTCTGACAGGCACTCCTGTTCCTGGGTGTTTAAGCACCAGCTCCTGTCCAGCCACGTTCAGAGTGACCTAAGCAAGCCTGAACTTCTAGGGCTCTGGATGGCAAATGTGAAAAGAGTGCTTTGGGAGTTTTCTCTTGCAGTGCCACTAGCAATTTTTTGTTCTAATGTGTTGCTTGGCTACAAGTCTTTCTTTGCATTTGTAAGCTCACATAAAAAACTAAATTGACTTCTCTGGCAGTGTCGGCTGCTGAAAGAATATACTGCTTTAGAACCAGGAGTCTGAAAATGAAAATGTTCTACAAGGCTTTGCTTTCTTGCCACTTAGCCTATTCAAATATCTGTGCCATCCTTTAAATAAAATCTACTCATATATGGCAACTAGAATAATTGGTGCAGAAAATCAAAGAGCACAGCATTCTGTATTTATTGTTTGGCCATTGTCAGTTTTAGTGGACTTGATAGCAGTTCTTCCAAGTGAACTATGTAACACAACGACATTATGGCTTCTTGCTCTCATTAGCCTAACTTTGCCAACACAGTTGTTCAACATGGGCTCTGTAAAAAAGTTAGTTCATTTCTGTCAGTGATATGGTGGGGAGTGGGGAGGCATGCACAGAACACACTGAGATGGCCATGTCTGGTTTCTGCTTGACTGACTGCGGCTGGTCAAGGAGCAAGATTTCTGCCAGGAAATTATGAGAGTTGTACTGCTGTAGTTTGAATAATTTATCCAATATGCCTAAGTGTAGCCGTGGCTCTTGTTTGCTAACAGTCAAATAACAGCCCATAACGCCAAACTATTTATTTGGCACTTTTATTGGGGTGTGGGGAGTTAGCTTCCCCTCTAATCCTTATGCTTACTACCAGTCCTGCAGGAACAACTCACCCACAGGTGGAGCTTAGAAACAGAGGGTTGCTCTGGCTGGATCTCTCACAGCCCTCTCTTGGCAGGCTGGGGTCACCAATCCTTATGCAGTGCCCCAGAAATGTGTTGCAATGAAGATGGATCCACCTCAAAGCCATGACACAGAGTTTTCACATATCCGCCATGGTTTTAATGAAAAATTCATAGTTTTGATTTTGCTGACCATTTTTCTTTGGTCATATCCTGATCTGAATATATGATTCCAGATTAGTTGTGTCCATTAACTGAGCTTCCAATTAAACTTACATTTAAAAATTTAGCAGTCAATTTCAAAAAGGCTGGGTTTACTTAAATGAAAAAGTTGTCAAAGGAGCTGTATTAAAGGCATTGCAGCTAAATTCTGAATGAAAACAGGCGTCATGTTTTCCTGAATATTAATTTTGATTAAATTCTTGAATCCAAGAAAACTTCTCTGAATCATTCTACTATAGCTTAACTACTTTGTGTTGGAAATAATGTAGGTGTCCCACTTCTGATGCAGTAGCTAATTAGGTGAACAGCCCTAAACATGTATTAGACTGTAATTAAAAATTAGGCCACACTACCCATAACAAACTAGAGACAAATCTGACTGCAGAAAAGTTTGCCCTTTATTCTGCACCTCTCTGGAGCAAGAGTGGATTTTACAATGCATAGAGAAGAAAGCGTACAGTGTTCCTTCCCCTACCCTTTTTCTACCATCTAGTACAATTTCAAGTGGCTCTTAAAAAAAAAAAAAAAAAAGTTACTTGAATAAAAGGCTGTAGCTTTCAGGTCATGCCCACCTCTTCTAAAACACTTGCATTTTATATTGTGTCTGACTGGCTCAGTTGTGTGGAACAAGGAAGGCAGTCTGAAATTGAGGAGATGTCTTAATATGTTCATCAATTTAAACTCTGGACATCCATAGTGCTACAGTAATAGTGGATAGTGCTATTTTTTCCAAGGTTTTCTGGATATTTTAGAAATTGTTGTTTATCCTTTGTTGGATATTTTCATCTCCAGTGGGTAGATATGTAATTTAAAGCATTGACCTTGTACACTTATTTCCCTAGACAGTTTACATAATTACGAGAAACGGGTTCCTTGTGTTATCTCAGATTCTCTCAAATCATCTTTTGCAAGTCTCTCACCTTTCCTTTTACCTGAAGGAAGATTGGGATATGAATGTGGGTATTTTGGCAGTATCTCCCTAGAACTATTACCATGAAGCAGCACTGCTCTGTAATAACGAGCAGAATTGGTACCCTTATGAGACCTCTGGTCTGTGTCTCTGAATTTCTTTAAGAAGAATCTGTGGTGCCTTTGTCCTTGGAGATATGCAGAACTTGAGCAGACAAGGCCCAGAGCAACCTGTTTTGCCTCTGAAGTTTACCCTGCTCTTGTGTGGGACATTGGATCTCTTGGGATCCTGGCTGCTATAAATTATTCTGTGCAAACTAAATTCAACAGCTCAGGGCATAACCTTGCAAGAGTTTCCTTTCAAGCTCTCAAATCAGAACAGGTTCATCCCCTGAAGCAGGAAATGAAGGAGAATACATAAATCTTATATGTTTATAAATGATACAACTATAATTCTAATTTGGAGAGCAAGAAACATGCTCCCAGTGTATCATGTATTTTCCCTTGTGAATTTCTGGGGTTTATTACTGTTCTTCAAGCTCTAACCATTCCTTGAAAGACAAAGTGCTCAGAAACCAGCAAAAATCATTTATGCTCTGTCTAGTAAGTCAGGAGGAAAAACAGTTCAGGGTCTGGGGAGGGTTTTACTTGCTCTAAGTATACTCTGTTGCTCTCTGAAATGGTGCTTGAATATGCTGGATGAGAAGAGCATCCTGGATACAGCACTGAGTAGGTGAAGTGATCTGGATGGGCTCTGAGGGCAGCTTTCCAGCCCGTGTGGCTAACATGGATAATGTGCCTGTCTCTTCCGATGAGCAGCACAGTGTGGAGAATCCAATAGCTGCAGGAAAACAGACAGAGAGCATGTGCCAGGAGGATTGTAAGATGGCCTGTTAAGTGCTGAGAACATCGTTTAGAGTGTGTCTTGTTGAAAAGATCTGATTCAGTTGGCACTTGTTTCCAGCTTCAGCAGCATGTCTGGAAACAGAAAGCTACTGTGAGTCAAAGCAGGGATTCAGGCAGATAGGAACAGGGAGGAGAGAGCACCCATCTGCTGGAGCTGTCAGCAACGTGTGAGGTTCCCCAGGGGCTGTCCACATAGACGAGCTGTCTGGGTGGGAGGTTTGAAGGAAAGCCAGATGGCTGCAATTGCTTGCAAGAAGGTTGATATGCCAAATAACTTTTTACATCTGTAACGTGTGAAAAGGGATCGGCCCTTGACTTCAAAGTAACAGAGTGTTTGTCATGCTGCCTGATACTTTTCTGGCTTTTTTGCTGGCTTTTTGCTTCCCAGACAGCAGGGTTTGCTATAGCCATCCTGCAAATAGATCACGAGGTACCTAGTGCTTAATCTGTGAGCTGCCTAGCTAGCAGTCCTGCCACTGCAAATGGGGGGATGTGGTGCTATTTAGATTGGTAGCAAACGTAGGGTTCAGAGTTATGTGTATCTGGCTGAGCTCCAAATGGATAATTACATTCTGCCTACCTAAAATTCCCTCTTACAGCTTTTTTTTTTAAATCCATTGTTCAAAGTTGTTTTTTATAATGTTGCTATCTGCTCTTAATCAGTAACTACCTTCCACTCGACGTGGCAACTCCATTTCAGCGACAAGTGAGGTGACCTTGTATGCATTGTAGTGTCCCCATCATCAACTGAAAATCCCTTTTAAAAAATTGAACTTTTTCCTGCATGCTTCATCCCATCATCTCCCAACATCTACCCAATGATATGTTTCTTTTACCATGTACTTGTAAAGTAGTTACCTCTAGTTTACCTAAAAATTAATTTTTCAAAGGTCTTCTATCATACAGTTACTTTCTGCTGGTTTTGAATAGGTCTTTTTTACCTTTTCTTAGTTTTCATAATTTTTTCACCGTATGCAAAACATCACTGGCCTGTATACCTTGTATTTAAAGTGACCTGAAATCCAGTGATGAGAAAGAGATTATTCCAGATGTGGACACCCCCTGCAGAAGCTTCCACACATCCAGAATCTGGCCATAATGTTGAGTCATAGCATTCAATCAGATATGATGAAGTAGTACAGAAGTAGGTAGATCAATATCAGCACCATCACTGTTGTAGGAGATGTTGTCATCCCAGTGGTTGGTCCCTCCACAGGGTCCATGAATTCCATTTTCCCATTTCCAGGGCCATCTGAAAGCTGATCTTGGAGTGCTCACCACACAAAACCCAGGAGCGGGTAGTGCCATGCGCGGGTATTGAAGGCTGAAAAGATACACGTTCTCCTATATTTAACTGTAGTTCAGCAGATACTTGAGTATCCATTCATCTGGTTTGTGCTTTTTTAGGCTTGCCACCATTCAGCAAACACATCATTTTAGCTCTGTTCCTCACATAAGGTATGTGCTTGGGAGTGATTAAAAATGTTAAGCTGTGCAGGGTGGAATTCACATCATTCTTGTGAAAAATATGTTTTGATGCCATTTCCATTGTGTCTCCTGCAGCCTCCTCTAAAAATGAAAAAAAAAAAAGAAGACTTGTTTTAGGAGAGTGTGTTCCTCACTGGGAACACACATGAACAAAACATGTGCAGTACATTGGAGAGTTGCAAACTTCTCAGATTTTGCAAAAAAAAATGTCACAAGGAACCTCCCACTTAAAGATCTGTAGTAAAAAAATGAATCTGTGATGTTCTTGCTAGTAAAACCATGTTCCATGTTTCAGTAACCTGTTTATGCTCTGAGGCTTTAAAAAAACAACAAAACAAACAAATGCTTGAGCAGTGCAAGTTCTAAAGCCTGGTTTAGGACAGGAATATCAGCCACTGCAGAATATTACAGCTACACTTGCACTGTGGCCCTTCTTTCAGGGAAAATCGCTGGTGCTCAAACTCCCACGTTGTTTATTTGTTCCCTGGGAGTGTATTTCTGCCACAGGCAGTCCTGTGAACCAGATTAGATGAGTTAATATTTTGCAGGAGTTGTAATAAGGAGGCAAGTAGGACTGTCCAACATGGAGCATCTTCCATTTCAACCAGTAGGTGAAGCTGAGGAGATTTATTGGAAAGAAATACTGCCTTCCTGCCATTAAGAAAACTAAAGGGTTTGGGTAGTGCTGCACAGTTATTTCTCCTTGTGAATTTATGAGGGCATTTGGGGAGAGCTGTTTTTCTTCCCCAGTTCCCATTCCCTTGCAGTGAGTGATGGCTGTGCCATGCTGGCTGCGAGGCGAGCAGAGAGCAAACAGTTCATAAATGTAACTACCTTCAGGAGAGCTCCTGGAGCACAGCAAAGTGCTCTAATGGAGGGAGCAGGCAGGGTGGGCAGGCTGTAAAACAAGTGCATGGCTTCTTAAAGAGTTGTCTTTGCTCTGTTTATACCTCACTTGCTGCCTGGTATGGACTGAGTGGAAATATTTTCAGTAGAGCTATCTCTGAGTCTTATGCTCATCTTCAGAGTGTCCTGTCAGTCACCTGCTGCCTCTGTGGCTGTCCTGGTGATCTCTGCTGTGCTGCACAGGGACAAAAACCCTGAATCTATGCTGGGAACAACTCATAAACTTAGAAAAGTCACATACCTAATTCTACTTATTCCTTGCACACTGTATAAAAGGAAAGATTGTTACTATTTTTAGTTTGTTTCTTAGCACCATATAGCTCAGAGAGGAAGTTTGTTTAGTTTCTATGGTTCAAGAAGGGTACCTTCTAGTTTAATTAAGAAAAAAAAAGGGAAATTTTTAATACATTTATGTTCAAAATCTAATCTAGTAGAAAGGTGCATTTTTTACACTAAAATCTGTAGATATTTTTCCTCTAAGGGCAACAAGATAAATATATTGTTTTCACTAAAACACTCATTTCTAATAAATGGCACTGACCTACTTTAGTGCTGTTACATGTGTAATTGGGGCAAAATAATGTGTTAATCTTTCTCTAAATATGGGAGTATCCTGCTAAGCTAAAACATGTAGATACAGGGAAAAAAAAATAGGAACTGGAGCCCTGAATCAACATCGTCTGCCTGCTGTTTGCCTTTAAATATTGTAGTGTTAAAATTATAGCTGTGAATTTGTCAACCTCAGAGACTTGTAAAATACTCAGCTGATGTGGGTTAACTCAACATATTCTTCACAGTTCTACCTTTTTACGAGCAATAGTTTGATGTGAAATCCTGTTGGGATGAGTGTAAAACTGGGACAGTTGTTTCTGAATTTTTGTCCTTGCCTGTGACAGTAACAGTCATATTTCTATTTGCAAAATGGGTGGTTCATTTACATCACCAACTCTTTACAATGACTACCTGGTTAATGATTGCGAAACAGACAGAGGGCTTTAACATAATTGGTGAATTCTTTCTTATCCTCCTCTTAATAACGATTAGAGCCAGAATCATTTGATATGGCATCAATTAATATTTGACCTCTCTGCCTGTTTTCTCATGCTGTCACTAGTTACCAGTTCACTTGTGTCCTGGGTGATTAGCTGTGGTTGTGCAACTTCCCTGTCTTGCCTCTGCATTGAAAACATCTCTAAAAGGCTTTCTTTTTTGTAACCTTAGCATCTGTGTTGCTATTCTTTGGGTAACCACCTATTTGCAGCATGCTGTGTGACAGACCTCGAGGAGAACTGCCTCATGTAATACCACTAACCCCAAGAACCATCATCACCTCTTGGAAACGTCAGCAAAAAGTGGAACTTGGTATACAACAGTCTTGAAATTGTCTTTGTTCTTTTGAAATTTCTGTAGGAAATCACCCTGCTGTGTCTATATAAACCTGTATTTTATGTGGTTAAGGAAAATTTGTTTTAGGAGAGATCTCTGCTTTATTTCTTAGTGTTGTCAAATCAAGAATTCCATCAAGCCATACTAAATATAGGAACAATTTGATAAAAATACTGGCAAGTGTGGCAACAGGAAAGTATCAATGAGTGTTAGCAGGAAATCAGGCTATGCAATCTCATGCCTCAGACAGCTACAAAACCAGGAGCACTGACAGTCCATTTTTAAAAACAGCTCGCTTTTCTCTTACCAGCTCCTTGGTAACAATTATCCCTTGTGAACAAGGTTCCTAAAGTGCATGTATTGCCTTTCATGCCAGTGTTCCACGAAAAAGTTGCTAAGACATTACAGATGTGCCAGACTGTTGTGTAATGGCAAAGGTGACCAGTGTGACCTGTGGGTTTTGTCCAAGGGGAACTTCTGAAAATAATTTCTTTTGTAGAATTCACATGGTACAGTAACAAACCATGTCTTGAGGCACTGCAGTGCACTGAGGAATGAAAAGATGTACTGGGTGTACTGGGTACAGAAATAGATGATTTTGCCGAGAGACTTTGTCTTCTAACTGCTAAGAAAAGCAGTAAAACTACTGTGCAGTACCTTCTAGTTTAGAATGGTGTAATAGTAGCTGCAGGTTGCTGTGGTTGTCCTATAACCATCACCCACTCAAGCAGTGATCACAGTAATTGCTCTTGGAAGGACTTGCAAATATCACACCTCTTATTCCAGGTAATGTAACTCCCAGCACCCTGTGGTATTTATAACTTCACTATATGCTCATGTAATGAGAAAGGACACAGAGATCAACACTCACAACACTCAAGTTAGAGAAAATAATTGAGGAATAGAAGAAAGAACACAATTTGTTGAAATTTGTAAAGTTGTTAAATCTGTCTCTGAATTTAGAGGACAAGAAGTTCCACTGTTTGCAGCAGGTCAGCTGGGCTTACATAAGATAACTAACAAATTAGTAAAATTCCAGGAAGTTAGACTGATAGCTTTCCAAGTTCATAGCACTCCCTACTCAATGCAAAGCTGTAAAAAAATTATGGTTTCCACCATCCACTTCAAGGTTGTAGCGAAACCCAGCTCACTTAATAGCTGGAGAGGATGACTGAGTCAAGTACCACGTGTAATAGCAGGCTGTAATCAACTTCAGGGTGAAGATATAAATTGCAATCCAGTGCTTTTAAAAGCAAGAAAAGTCAGTTTGAAATCACTGTGGTAATGCACAAGTAAACTGCTCTGGCAAAAACACAACTTTAGGCGGTGATACAGAAGCTCTCACACACACTCTGGGATCAGTTGTAACAATTCAGAATTTGTGAGGAAGACTTGGCTGAAAGTCTCTCTTGTGTCAGCAGTATAAGCAAGAAGAGGATGATAAAAACTTTTTTCCTTTGACTAAAGAATAGACTCATGACCTAATGTGATTTCAGTAAAATTACTGTATGTAAAAAGTCAGCCTGGAAGTGAAGTCATTTATACATCAGACTCAAAGAGATTTTAGGTTACTAATGCTTTTGGTTGTGTTTGACTTTGAATGTCATCTGGTTTTGATTATAATCAAATGAATTGAGTACTTTGAATAACCAGTCTTTTAGTTTGTAACAGAAATTAGCCACCCTCAAACTTTAAAGGCAAACAAAAAATATTTGCTGGTTTTGTTCAAACAAACCCTGGCTACAAATCATCAGAGTGACTGTATGCTTCATGTTCTGCTCTTTAAATACATACTAATTAAAACCTGACATTTTTGCCAGTTTTTATGATAATATAAAGTTCTACAACCAAAGAAATATCTTACACAACAGAAGAACAAAACAGGTTTTCATGAGTTAGAATTTAAAGTCTTAAATTTTAGAATTAAGAGAATAATAGCAGAAAAGATGTTTGAATTGGTTTGTTTGGGTTTTTGTCATTTAATGCAAATCTTCAGAATGTTTTCTCAGTCTGATACTTATCATTCTGCTTTAAGAACATATTTCAGACTTGAGCAATCTTACGCAAAATTATAATTTCTTCATTTCCATTGGTTAAGTAGTAATTAACAGTGCATATAATGATAATATTGTCTCAGACGTTGCAACCAGATGTAAGGGAAGATCAGGTTTGAAATTAGATGTATTAAATTCATTTTGGGTTCAGCCTTAACAGTTGCTGTTCTGGTATCACTTGGATTCCATTCTGTCTCTCATTTCTGGGATCAATCAACTGTTTGCTCATTGTCATGACTATTTTGCATTCACAAAAATGACTGCACAAGTCATTTTTGCAAAGCAATAAAAAAAGTAAGCCTAGGGAACCTTCAGAAGGACAAAGGCATGTGTTTGCTTTTTACCTTAAGGTTTCATGCGAGATTCAGACCAGAAATAAAAATCTGCCAATGTTTGCTCTTCATTTCCTTATCAGAGATTTCGTGATAAACTTTACTTGAAACATAGAGTTTGAACATAGATTGGGAGAGGAAGTTTGAATTGGCCAGAGATTCTAACAAGGCAGTATCTGTACCCTGCTCTTTTGGGATAACACTCTGTCAGGCCCCAAGTAGTTATGGATGGAGCATTTGCTTCCTGTCAGCCCATTTTTCTTGGCCTTACCTAATTTTATAAAATAACTATACTGCTGAATAGCAAACAGGTGCTTCATCAGGTCTGACCCAGGTCTGCTTCCTAATTCTGGTATTTGGATATCATCACTATGTTCTCTAAATGCAGCCCGCGTGAATCAAATAAAATAATTTTTCTGAAATTTTTCTAGATCTCAAAATTTTAATGTGCTTTATGCTGCCTCACTGCAGTAGATCTGATATTCTGCAAGTACATAGTTTCTGACAGGACAGGGTTAATTTCTCTTGCTTCAGTTATGTATTTTTCTATGGGGATGAGATGTGACATTTCCCAAAATTACTTAATAATCCCTGTTTCCTTGCAAAAGGTCTGGCTTGAGTCACCTTGCAGTACAAACATAAGCTCTTTTTGTCTCCATGGAACATTGCCTATAGGCCACTTCTCCCTGATTTCTTGCTTTAGAAAGAGCCAGAATAGCTGGGCTAGTTTTGGGCACCTGCAGTAATTTGCAGTGTGAGTGCATCGGTGTTTACCTCCTACCCCTGTCCTCTCCCACTCCCCTGTCAGTGCTGCCTGAGCTGGCTGCCTGTCAAGTGATTCATTTTCTCTGGAATAAGGTGACATTTCCTGAGGTTAATGTTGTAACTCTGTGACCTGACAGATGGAGGAGCAAGAAAGAACAGAGATATGGATAGGATAAGCTGTTTTTTTGTAGGAAAACCAGCCTTGACTGGGCATACTGTAAATTTTGGCCTTTTAGATTTTATTAATAGCAGTTTGGGGAGAAACACCCTGCCAACAAGTGAATTTTTGTATTACACTCTTTTGTGGTCCTATAAAAGTTTCTGTCATATCCTGTTTGATCTATCTAGTTTATTTAAATGCAAAAATGTGTATCCTTGCTATCCTAGCCCGGGAGAGGATGGCATATAGAAGGAGAGATAGGATTGAAAGGAATTTTACTAATGTTGTTAAAAGGGAATGAATGCTTCCAAGGAGCATTTTACAAATACATACTATTATGCATTTTATTCTCAGAATCCTATATAGAAATTTATGGTAGTCTTCAGAGCCGAGGAAGCCTGTGAGCAAGAAGGGAAGATCAGTTTGCTGTGTCCAGTTTAACCTGTGTCCATCCTCCAGTGGTTGCCATGGCCCTCTCAGCTCTCCAGGTGCTCTCCATGTGGTGCACGACTGCCTGCAGTGCTTTTCTGGACTGACATGATTTTCATGTCATCCTTTCAAAAACGCCTGAAAATAATTACTGCAGAGAGAACCAGAGCAAGTTTGTGCTGGGTACACATTGTGCACACCTGTGCCACCAGCCCAGGTGTCACTGGACATTCCTCCAACAATGCTGTGTGATTAGGTGCTGATTAAGCTTTCCCTTGATCTTTGATTGACATGCAACTGTGCCCTAGTGAATTGGCAGTCTTTTTAGCTTTTCTGTTTTTTCTTTCCATTTCATATAAATAAGTAACCATTCTCTTTGAGGCACTTTAATATTCAGATTTGGAGAACTGAAATTAGAGTCAGCACATTCTGACAAAAACATAGATGCATAAAAGGTTTTTACATATAAAGGCTCTTCTGGTCAGTTTCCAGTTTATTTTCATTTTTTTCTGCTTCCTTTTGGAATTTTTCAGCATTGCTGAGTTCCCACATGAACATCTGCAACATAATTTTCTGCCTAAGTGCTTTATAATCATACACACTATAAATATTAGATTGTCTTTTAGAGGCCACTTCACTTTGATTTTGAATATTAAGTGGAACAAACAAAAAAAATTATTATTCAGACAATTGCTCTAATTTTGGTGTCCTCATTTCTGGGCTAAAATGCAACTAAATTCTGCTGTTGCTGGAGTTTGAAATACATGGTCTTCTAATTAAGTAGTGTGCAGGATCACTCAGAGAGCTGGAGACAGAGGCATACACTGGATAACAGGTATTGGTTTCCTTTCTAATAGCAAACTCAAAGAACTTCTAAATAGGCAGATGAGACCACAGGGAACATTTCCCAGTCCCAGAAAATGCTGCTCATGTGATTTATTTAGAAAAACAAGAGACGGCTGTGCAAAAAGCTCCACCCAGACATAGATATTGGGCAGGAAGCCTTTATTTGCAGTTCACTGAGTAAACCTTTTCTGATTAAAGGGGCTTCCAGTACAGTGGGTCTAAAGCTGCTTCACTGTGTCCTACCAAAGTCTTGACTTGCCTCCCAGTCTGTCTCTCTGTGCTTCCTTTTCCCCAGGATCTGGCTGGAGAGGGTTTCTTACAGTGCTGCTGGTGGCCAGGATTGTGTCTGCCCCAGAAGTTCCTCTGCTCCAGCTGAGTTACTGCAGTCGTGCTCAGTTGATGTTTGGGAGGGCTTATTGCAGCCTGCCACTCCACTACTCCCAGAATGTACTGGGCCTAAAATTCCTTAATACTTTTTAAATCCTTAAAGATGGACTTTTCCCAGCCATGGAGAGATGGTAAGAATTGTAGAACCCTGAGGGTGCTGGTTGCTGCTGTTTTCTCTGATTATTGATGTCTGAAGTGTTTTTATAGATAAGGCAGTTTCCCCAGATGCAGAACACTATCAAGATATTTTCACTCCTACATTACCTGTAAATCAAGAAGACCTCAAATAATACAAGTCCCCTCTAAGACTTTATTCTTTTATTCCAAACTTTTTATTTTATTTCCTAACTGGAAGCAGCAGCAACTTTTCTTCATGTTTCCCCATATGGTGATGCAGCATCCATCCAAAAGAGCAGCAGTGAGCTGCAGATTTATGTCCTGTGAGCTGAATGAGTGAGAGGCACTGTAGCACACCCATCTTTTCATTTCCTTATCTGGGTTTTTTTTTCTGATAACCAGGTTATGGAAAGAATGGAGATGAAGTTTTCCAGAGCTAAGGAAGGAGTTAGGTCTGGAATATTTTGCCTTTTTCTGAATTACCTTCTTCTATAAGCAAAGAAAGAATTGTATGTTTGCCTGTATTTAAGACCTCATATGGAGGCTGTTTCCAAAGGTCAGTGGTATAGGCTGTATATGTAGTTTTGTTTAGGCCAATGTATGGTCATGTGGCATAGAAAATTTTAAAATATTATTTAAAGTAAGCCATAAGAGATTCTGTATCATGTCTCTTATGTTTCTTGGATAACAGTAATAAAGGCCTGTTTTCAGAAAACATCTGCATTTAGGGCAGTACCTTCATGTGCATCCTCAAAACAATATCCATGCCAAGATGTGTAGTTCTGACTATTTCTTAAAATGGCCTCACTTCTCAGTCTCACTTCTGCACTGGCCTGAGCCTGCAGTCTTCTGTGTGCAACTGTGTTTACTTATTTGAAAATATATATGCACATAAAATATTTTTAGGAATCCACTGCAAAGTCTGGCAGTAGGAAAAGCCAGAGGAAAGTCATGAAAACCACAGCCTTGGCTGCTGTTTCCATCTGATGTCTCCAATTAACACCATGCCATTTTGGGCTCTGTAAGGGCTCTATGCAAGTGTCATTTTCCAATGTCTCCTCAGCTGGGCAAATATAATCCCTGCTCTGAAAGGTGGCAGAAGCTGCCTCTGCCTACACGTGTGAAAAGTACAGTGGGCCCAAATGTAATAATAGCCCACGGTAGTTCTTGGGCGTGCTGGCAGCAGTGATATTCCTTGCAGCAAGCCAGATAATTTTAGTCCAACTCTCTATTTAAAGGAGCACATAATGTGGGAGACCAGAGCAAGCTCCTTATTCACAGAAAGAAGTTAACACAGCATCCACATTACTGTTTGCAAGCTGGAAACTTCCCTCTTGAATAATATTTGATAATCATCCTTGTCTGCATGACCTGTATGTCAGCATATGCTGAGAGCACATCTATTTTGAAACCAGTCTTAATAACACAGCTGCAGCCCTGCAGAAGGGAGAGCTGCCTAAACATGCCTCTGCACTGCTCAGCCTCAGCAAAGTTCTGCAGCCAGCACTGAAATCTGGGCTCAGGAAAGAGCCTCATAATTAACTTATTATTGCAAGGTTTTTGGGTTTATTCCCCAAGGAAAGAGCAGCCAGGTAAGACAGGGAAAAGGTGTCAGTCTAATACAGTAACAGAACAGTGAAGCTCTGCGGTCTGACATATTAGATTTATGAGAGGCTCTTTTCTATTTATCCCCCAGAAACACAACCTTGGACTGAAACCCATTATATAATTGTTAATCCATAATACATTTCTCTTGTCAGTTGAATGACAACAGTCTGCACTGACTAAGATTTTTGCATGAAGTAGGTTTTTGGAGCCCTTTTTTCATTCGAGCAATTTTCTTTAATTCTGCAAGTATTATAGCTCTACTATAAAATGCTACAGGATAATTTTAGGCTGTGGTCTGTATCCTGCTAATCAATACAACTGCATTCTTCACTCTCCCCAATCGCCTTTCCTTTTCCCATTAGTCTTAACTACATAATACTGCCTCTGAACTGTGACTAAGGAAGAATTTCTTTTTAGTTTCATCAAAAATGAAAGAGCTTTCTAGCAGATAATTGCAAAGCAGATAAAGCTGAAATTTCTATAATATTCAATTCACTTGGTAATGTTTATCTCCCTGGTCAAGCCTTCCCCAGAATGGCTCTTTTGAATGGATGCTGCATCATCCATATGGGGCAACAAGAAGAACAGCTGCTGCTACTTTCAATTAGGAAAATAAATTAAAAATTTGGAATAATGGAATAAAGCCTTAGAGGGGACTTGTGTTATTTGAAACCTTCTTGATTTACAGGTATTTTTGAAGTGAAAATATCAGGTCAAAATATGGAATCATTTATTTAGTTACAATTCTTGATAAAGCACACTCCTAAAAGCAAGTGCTACCACTGCACTTTCTCACTGATTTTCAAAAATAAGCTCCACTGTGTCTGAAATTTTGCCCTGAAGTTCCAACAACTAGCTTTTTAAAACAAGGTGCAGATCTTGTCTTTCTTTGATGGCTCTGAAAATGACTGCTTTGTATCTCTACCTTCTGAATTTGTTTTTACATATGCCTGTGAGCAGGGTTGTTTTTCATTTCATGTGGATCCCTTTAATAAACAGCACGAGGCATGATTGTGTAAAACTTGTTTTGCATATGCAGGAGAGGCAGGACTCCTTTCTCCAGCTTTTAAAGTCTGGGATGCAGAGACCTGCAGCTGAGCCTGTTATTTGGAAGAAATGAGGCAACCTCAAAAAAAAGAAAATTGTTTTCTTATTGCTGACTTTCTGGTGAGCTTTCTCCTACAGTTAACAATACCTTTTTTTCTATACAAGAGTCTTCAAAAGAGAGATAGCATTTGAAAAACTACTTGTAAATTATATGTCACAACCTGTCCTTCCTTGCTAACAGCATCAGCATAGCTCTCTAATGCAGTCTGTTTCTATCATATAAGAGGGAAGTTTTCTCTAGTATTGGATGAGATGAAGCAATCAGAGAGAGAATGCTAATTATATAGGCTAGGTATGAAAAATTGAGAAGGGCTCTTTTCAATGTCGACACAAGGGTGCAAAAGGAAAACACCATCAGTGCTCTGTTGCAGCATCCCTTTTCCAATAAAGGGAAGTATTTCACAAATACTTTTTACTGGCTTACAATTGCAGTACTCACAACTAGAAGATAAAGCATTTGGGGATAAAAATGCCAAATTGTGTCTACAGCATGCTAGGGTGTATAGTGCTATCTTCCTTCTGGTTTCTTTCTTGTTAAGTTCTTAAAAAGAAAGCTCACAAGTTGCATAAAAATGCCTACAGTTTCCCATTATCATATTACATATTTAAAATAATTTTAAAATAAACAATGGCCTGCCTGAGAAGGCTTGGGACAGGTAAGGATAAGGTAGTTCATCTGTGATATGCAGATCCATCTGTATATGTTAGAATCCACACTTGGAAACAACTTGCCACAGTGATTCCCTTTGTCTCTGCCAACCCAGCGTGCCTTTCAGCTCTTCCAACAAAAGGAATAAATAATTATCCTGTTTCTCTCTTTTTTCAAATGTGTTCATGTGCCCTGGATACATTATGTGATAAATACAGCCACGAGCTATCTGTGAAAGTTTATCACAGTGCAGGCTAAATCACAGTGACTTCACAGATGTTTAGGACAGAAATGTAGCACAATCTTACCAATGATGAAAGTTTCATTCATTGATTAAATACAGGAAGAAGAAAATAAAAGAGGCTTTCAAAACATGAATGGTGGCCTTGGTTTTTATAAGGTAGAATTAACAGCTGCTTATTGCAGTGAATATATTACTGATGTGATATGCAAAACCCCCCTTAGGACACAGGCTTGTCAATAGCTTTTCACAAACAGGAACTTTTTCAGAGCACCATTACAAAACCTTTAGGCAAAAAGTGTCTCTTCCAGGAATAGCACACACACTCTTTTAGTTAATAGAGATGGATATTTTAATCCACATGAAAATGACAAAGAAAAATTGTTTCCTCACATTGTTCCTCTGAACTGGCTGATGACACAAGTTACCAAATGGCGCTCCAGACCCTACAGAAAAAGAATGCCAGTGCTCCTTTTGTTGCAAAGGAATTCTCTTTTTTTAATGGCTGCCTAATGACATTGTGAACGATACCATTTTAATTTACAGCGTATCGTTCACTTCATTCTTCCATCAAACATCAGAAATCTTGACAACTTTCTGGGACACCCTTTCTTCCACAGCTTTTTGGGAGAGGTGCAAAGGTTTTCACACTTTTGTTACTGCTTTGTATTTCAGACATTTTGATGCAGCTTGTGAAATAATGTGAGTACTGCATCTACCCTCCTGCACTGACATCATCTTACACACTTATCATCTCACATCTTAGTGTAACTGAGTGTCTAGCTGACATTTTCTGTATGGGAAGTCACCTTTGCTATAAATAGATAGTAGTTTAATCACTTCTATGTTGATGGTTTGTTCATCCCAACTGCAGAAGTTCAGGAATTGAGATACCTAGATACATTTTAGATTTTTGCCCATCTCTTGAGACTGTGGTACCTCCACTGGAAGCACAAAGAGTGACAAAAAATTGGACTGTGGGGAGGAGTGCTTTTTCTAAAAGGAAGAATAAAAGAAGTAATGATCTGTTATAATTTTATATAATGAATATATCTCTGTAGGTCTAGAAATTTTGAGGGGCATCTGCACAAGGGGGGAAGGGGGCGTGTCCTAGGCTAGATTGCAGTGTTTGCTCCTAGAAAACCATATGGGAGTTACAGATGGGAAAACCCTATTGAAAGCTGCCCACAGAGCATCCATCATCAATAGAATAGAAAGAAAGAGGGTAAATAGTTTCTTGAAACTGAAACATTTTATGTTTTCAATTAGGGAATTATGATAACAGCATTAATTGACTGAAACTTTACAAAAGACTGAACAAAGAGACACTAAAAGCTTATGCTGTGGGATTATATAGCAATAGAGGGGGAATTGTCATGGATATTCCTCTGCAAGCCTTACCTGAAGTAGCTGCCTCCTACTTATTAGCTTTTGTGAGTTTAGGAACGTAGATGACTTCTTTTTGTTCCCTCCTTTCCAAGCCTGGCAGGTGCTGAGCTGCAGCTCTTCCCTGGCTTGTCCATATATTTCTCATCCTGTTCCACAGGGACAGGGTGACAGCACAATGCAACTTTCTGCAGCCCTGCCTGCTGTTTCTGACCTTGTCCCATGGAAAGTCTCAGAATCCCAGTCAGAAATCAAGCAGGAGCTTCCTGGTTCCATTTGAAAGCAGTATTTCAGAAGTGGCTGACAAAGGGGAGCTCAGGCAAGGCTGAAACAGCTCTAAATGTGCCAGCACTGGAAAAAGCACCTGCTTTAATTACTATGCTGAGTGGAATAGGTGGCAAACCCCAAACATAATAGTGTTGGGAAATTCAGCATCACCTTGATGTTTGATCTTTCAGGGTATGGATTGTGGTGCTGAAGCTTCACTAACCAGATGAAAGCAAGCCAGCTACTTTTGTAAAAGGATGTTGAAAAAATCCATGCTTCATGGGTTCTTTCAATGCTATCTCTGTGAAAATATAAATCAAATAAGTGTGTAAAGTATTCTAGAATTGCAGAAAATGGATTTTAAGATGCTTTTTCAGAAAGAGATGGAACAGACACATTAAATATATTACCAAAGGAGTGCAATATGTTTTGTAGATTTCCTGCCATACAGAAGATGGCATAACACATCAAACTTCCAGCAAGCTGGAATATTCTTGTAAGAAGTTGTCTGAATTATAGAAGATTTTCATTTTACAGAAGTATGTATCTTTGAGTTCTTTCTTCTTTCCCGTTAGGTGATTTATTAACATTGATGGCGCATTTAGCATCCTTTATGTTTTTAGTGATCTGAAATTAAAAGTTTTGTTTGCTTCTGCTACTTTTTCACTCTCAGCACTGAAGTTCACAGGCCAAGAAAGCCATTATCTTGCTGCTTTGATTCTGCATGCAGTTGTGTGATTCCCCCCATAGACTTGCTCAGTTCTGTGTGGTTTATGAGGAATCTCTACATTTCCTGCAACACATTCAGTGGCCTGATGGCAGCAATTGGCCTCTCTTCATGGATATGGCACTGTTTTACTACTGCCTTTCAAAGACAATCAGGAGGAGGGCTGAATTCCAAACTGAATAAAATGAAGTTATTTCATTAATTCATTTGTACAGTAAGAAATTTGTTAAGATGGAGTGCAGAGAGACCCTCTCTTGAATGTCAAGCAGGCTTGCCTAATTGTGATTTGTGAAGCTTTAGAAAGAGTTTCCCAAGGGTAGTTGTGGAAGACATGGTTCTATTATGTGTAAAGCTGCCTTAATTAATCTTGTCTGCTTTTATTTTAGCAGTATGCCTGAAATTATTGCTTTTTTCATTTATAAATTCTAAGGCATTTCAACCTACCTTGATGTATCTCAGATACAGAATGAGGATCTCTGACAGGTAGTGAGTAACTCTGTCACCTGCAACTTATATGAAGATATATATATATGTATAATGTGGTTAAAGATGTATGTAGTACAGTCTCTATCTGGGTCACTTTTCCATCCACTGTTCAGACCTTAATTTAAGCTGAAATCAACTGGGGAGTTAATTGCTCAGGACAAGAGCAAGGTGGCAGAATCTTCCAGGTGTCCAGTCTTTAACTTAGAAAATATAAACTGCATCATTTCCCTACAATGTTTTCACTGAGTACTCACTGTGTGTTTTTGGTAACCACCAACGATGGAATTTCTGCCTTTTCATTATAAAATCCTTCAGTATCACAGTTTAAAGATTACACTGCTAAGGACATGGCTCTAAGTTAGTATATGTTGAATATAACTTTGATTTCAGTCAAATACTCATTCATTTGCCCACTGGCAGAGTAGTTTTCTCTTCTTCCAAGACTCATACATGCACATATTTTTGAGTATTATTAAAGGTTTGGGTTTTTTTCTAAAGAAAGTCACATACTCTGTATTTCCCCCAGTCTAAATCAGGAGGATTCAGTTCACACGTTTTGTTCAGTGGAACCTTGAAGCTGCACAAGGCCAGTACCTTTTATTTTTGGTTTGCTTTTGCACATTTAGTGCCTTGTCATTCATTGTATGGTAGTTTCCAGTTCTCAAACTCATGCTGTTTGAGTGAGATTTTGCTGTGTTCAGACTGAGCATTACAGCAGCCACTCTTGTGTGGCTGGAGCCCCAGCTCTGGCACGCTGCATCACACCTGCAGCTGTGAATGTGTGAGCAAACCAGGAGACAAATTTTCAATGATAATAGGATTAGCATTGGGAGATTTAATTCCTTTATCTCTCCAACCCATAAAACATCCATTGTTTTAGTGCTGGCTGGGATTTTCCTTTCAAATCAGATTTCTTTGAAGAATTTGGAAAACTGTTACCTGGGTGTGGATGTGATTAAGCTGATGCTGCAGCTCTTTATTATCTGAGTTATTAAAATTCAAAACCTGAACCAGTCCTGCTACAAGTAAGAATGAACAGGAAAAGGATTGTAAGAAAGTCAGACATTTTAAGAAAAATGCCTGAATAGATTTGGTGGCACTTTATAATTTGAAAAATAGGATACCGGATTCATGATGGAAAAGTCGATGCTCACCACTGTTAAATTGGCTTTATCTCTGTCAATTTGCTGTTCTAAGAAACAGAAAATAGATTTTAGATTTATTTTTTTGTCCCCAGAGATAGAAATAGATTTTCTTATATTGAAGATTTTGTTTTGTCTTTTATTCTCTGCAGAAGTTCTGAGATCGAAGAACATGCACTGCACTGAGCAGGACAATTGTCTTTGTGTTAAACCTCTGCTTGCAAAACAAGAAGGGAGTTTTCTACCAGAGTGGAATTGGATTTCAGCACTTGTCATGCATTTGTCTTTCAGCCTGCCCTCCCTGCTGTGAATGGCTTTGTCTGTGGACTCGGCTCGGTACCGGTGGCAGCGACGGGGAGCTCACAGTCCCTCCCAGGCCCTGTCAGAATCAGCACCACTGCTGCTTTCTGTCCAAGCCAAACCAAAACTCAGCCTAAACACATGGAGGATTGTGCTGCCTGACAATGGGAGACAGTGGAAAGACTGCAAACGAGCTTCTACAGTTTATTCTCGAAACAGGATACAGACCACAAAGTACACATGGTTCACTTTTTTGCCCCAAAATCTTTTGAGACAGTTTCACAGGTAAAAAATTCATTCAATGTAGGCACACGGTTTGTGGTGATTGGGAGTGGGGCTGGCCCAGCCCCATCCCCAGTGGGCACAGCTGTGAGGAGCAGGTGACAGCACTGACAGCAATGAGCCATGGAGTGCCCAGGGGCACTGAAACCACCAAAGGGAGCAGAGGGCACACAGGGGCACTGCATCAACATGAGGGGTAAAAGGCTGGGGTAAAGAACAAGCAGGGCTGATGCTTGCAGCCTTCTGAAGTGATGGTGCTCTGTGTGGGCTGAGGCTTTCTGAAATTGTGTACTTTGTGTATTGTGGCTGTCTCAGCTGCAACAATTCAATGATCCTTGAGATTCAAGAACTCTCTCTGAAACCAATATTTGAGTGCCATGGAAAAGGGGTGCTTTTGTAGTTGCAACTGTACTAAAACATAGGTGATGATAATTTGTAACAAAATGGCACTCAGTTGACACTGAAATGGTGGATTAAAGCAAGCAAGGGAGTGTTTAACCACTGCTGGGACCAGCTTTTTTAATTGAATGCTGCAATAATTCAACTTGTAAAAAAATCAAATTTTATTTAAAAATCCTTCTGGTTTTGTGTTGCATAAACCTCTGGTTTTTAGAACACAAAAGGAATTCATTGGATATGTTGAGACGCCTCTGAAATTTTGTAGATTTCAGCAGTTCAATTTTGATACATTTTTAATGTTACAAAGTGACCGTCTACCAATGTAGAAATAGTATATATGTATGTGCAAGTGCAAGGTCAGGTTTCTTTCCAAGTGCTGGTTTAAAATTATGTAAACCACCATAAAGAATCAAGTCAAAAAGGACTTGATTCCAGGGAACTATCACCACAATAAAGAGAAATGGAAGTTGTATATCCATCTCTAGCTTTGAAATTTTCATTCTGTATACTAGATTGGCCCATTCCTAATTCAACCTGCCGTTTGCAGAATCCTTCATGGATTCCTGATGGGTACATTTCTATATATCCATTGGTTAGTTTTTTAAGGTTTGTTTGGCTTTTGTTTAATTTTGTGCTTATTTTCAAGACTGAAGTGGTGAGGGACCATTAAAGACCTTGGAGATCCCAGAGACAAATATTATTTCCAATGCGTGAGAAAACTGGAGGTAGCTATAATAGTATGAAAATGTATGTTACAAGCTCTTCTGAAGAAAAAATTTGCATCTTGGTTAAGCAGCTGATTAATTTGTTCTGGAGAAAGGAAAAAGAGGGTAGAGGAGGGAAATTATTAATGTTCCTTTGGCACAGAATGCGGGTTGTTCATTAAGAAAAGGATACATTCTAAATTCTGACTACTTTTAATTTATTTTATACCTTTTCAGGCTGGGTAATCTTTACTTTTTCTTTCTGGTGGTTCTGAACTGGTTCCCACAAGTGCAAGCCTTCCAAAGGGAGATTACGATGCTGCCTCTGGTTGTGGTGCTGCTTGCCAGCATGACTAAGGATGCTATTGAAGACTACAGAAAACACCAGTATGATAAGAAAATAAACTTTACTAACACCAGGGTATATAACAAGTAAGTAAACTAAATCAATTATTTATTTCCTTGCTTCTGTTGTGATAGAAACTGCTCATCTGATTTTACAGTAACTCCCTCACTGACCTTTCAGAACACTGTAAGTTTGGTAGAACCATTACAAAATATTTTTTTCTACCTTAAAAATGCCTTTTTTATCTTACTTAAATCATCTCAATATCAATGAGGCTTTGTTTCATATCACAACAGCGTGTGCTGATATATACAGGTTTTCATTCCAAGTTTTCAGAGCAGCTTGTCAACACACACAACGTCCTCTCCTGATAGCAGAAGGATCTGGAGGATAAATGGAACTTACTCAAGTCTGGAACAGAAAACTGGGGCTGCACAGAAGACTGGAACAATGTCTTTCAGATGTTTCACACTAAAACCAGTAATATAGAAATTAATGATCAACTACATTCCAGGTGAATCATATAGTAATAATCAGGAGATGAAGAATCAGGATGGAAAATCATATAATAATCAGGAGATGGAAAAGTTTTAGGACTTCCAGTAAGCAGAGAAATCAATACAAGCCAGCTTGGCTTTGGAGCTGGTGCAACACCTGTGGGAAGCTGTTTGCTCAGTACTGACTCAGAAGGAAGAAGTAATTTCACTGCAATTCTTGTTGCAACATTTCGATTTCATCAGAGTTTCTTGTCCAAGTACTAACTTGAGACTGCTTACCTTGTCACTATATCGTGAAGTCGTGAAGCAAATAGGAGTTTTCATTTAAAAGAAGTTTAAATATTTGTGTGTTTTCCTTTCTTCATCTGCCCTTAAGATCAGGCCACAGAGAAAAAAATTGCTGTGATTTACATACATGTCATTAGGTCTTCTGGAAATTAGCCCTCATCTGTGCTACATATTTACATGTCAGAGGAGGAAGGTTCAAAGGTGCCTAGGTGAGAGAGGAAGGCTTGGGGTCTGTTGGGGAGAAGGATCAGGAATCCAAGTACATTGTACTTCACTTGCTTATGTCTATGTCTGATTCCTCTGGCTACAAAATCATAGGTTTACTTAGCTTGGGGGAGTGGGAGTTAGTTGTTTGTTTAATAATAATCGATCTTATGGTCATGAAAACAAACAATAGATAAAGGAAATAAAAGAGAAATACTGTCTGTACTGAGGCTCGTAGCAATCCTTTGTTGACATCTGGGACTCGGAGCTCTGCCCATTACCTTTGAGCTTCCTGGCAACTCCCAGGGTTGTAAAATGATTCTGAAACTGCTGGAGTGACCTGTGAAAAGCGTGTGTGTGTTCTCAGCTTTGCCACTGCTCTGTGTTAAAGCAGAGACACTTCATACGAGCAGAGAAGGGAAATGGTCTGAACAGGGCCTCCAGGCATCTGCTGGCAGGAAGAACAAAACATTCAGGATGCTTTTGGCAGACGTGAGGTGCAGCTGCCCCAGCAGGATCTAGGACCTGGTGCAGCTGAGTCAGGATGATCCCTGGCCCTGGCTACGTGGAGGTTGGAGTGGAGGAGGCAGCCCTGGGATTCAGACATCTCAACTCTTCTCTCCACCATCTGGGAGTTCATTTGGACTGTTGAACTCTTCTGACTTCATTGGTTTTCAACTTGAAGCTACTTTTTGAAAGAAAAACAAGATGTCAAGGAAAATTGCTCCAGGCTGCTTCTCTAAAATGACATGGAAAAAACATTTTTTCAAGGAAACCTGCTGCCAATGTGGTGCTCCAGACACCGAAATCCAAAATGAGGAACTGGAGAAGAGAGGAAAAGTAAGGAAAAGAAAGAAGAAAAATGAAAATAAACGTGTGATCATCTCCAATTTGCCCTTTGGAAGCAAGAAGTGGAAGGAAAATCCAAACAGATACTATGACTCCAATGAAATTAAGACCACAAAATATAGCATCTTAACTTTCCTCCCTAAAAATATCTATGAGCAGTTTCACCGCTTTGCCAATATTTATTTTGTGTTCATTGCACTGCTGAATTTTGTGCCAGTGGTGAATGCTTTCCAACCAGAGGTGTCTGTGATCCCAATTTGTACTATAATGGCCATCACAGCCATTAAAGATGCTTGGGAGGACTTCCGGCGGTATAAACTGGACAAAGAAATCAATCACATGGGATGCTACATTTACAGCAGGTAAGCTTTGTATAGCTTTTATTACCAAAAACATTGGGTCAAGATCTTTGATCAATGCTTTTTGCTTAAAAAATTAATAAATAACTGCAGAAAAATCACAATCATTAGGTGAAATAGGCAAAAGTCATAGACACTATATATCACCTGGTATTTGTTCTCATTCAGGGAAAGATTTTTTTTAAGTATTATTCTAATATTTTAGTTGTTTGGGGTTTTTTTTTAAGTATTATTGAACTGGGAAGTTAAGTTTGAGTTTCACTGTATTGGTGTGTCTGTCAGCCTCTCAGACATGCAGTGCACTGAAAACAGCTGCTTAAAGAGCTGCAATCTACTGAATTTCTAAGACATTTTTCAAGAAGTTTTAATTCTACCAACCTAAGGTAGCACAAAACAAGATCTGTCGTGGGACTTGTTTGCATTCTTGGATGCCACAAAATCACTTAAAAATCTGGCCCTTTGAGCTACATTTTATTTTATACACTATGTTGTTAACTAGGTTTCAGTCATTTTTCCTTTCTTAGGCACTATGTAAAATCAACCTGTAAAAACAGTCTAGAAATGAAAGATAGTAATTTATGCCTCTGTTTAGTCTCCTCTAAATGAATCAACTACATGTGTCTGTGATCACTTCTTCAAAGTGCTTCATGACTTCTTGCTTTTAGGACATTCAGAAGATTGAAAATTATGTTTTATTGTATCAAAACTGTTCTCTCAGCAAAGTAGCAAATGACTTCTCCCTGATAAAATATCACATCTGGGAGTCAGAAGTGTGAAACTTTCCATCTCTGTGAATGTGCCTGTCCTCCCTCAAAATAATCAACAGTGCTTTATATAACATGTGCTTTCATGAGCAAGATCTTGCAGAACTGTGGCTTTTATCACACGGGGTTGTCATTTCTGTTTGTTTCTCCTGCATTTGTTTGTCAGATTGTTATTTTTATGTACTGCTGGTTAAATGGGATGGCAATAGGTTTGCTTGTTTAGAGGCTAAACTTAGGCCCACATATAGATAATGATTTGTCATTAAAAAAAAAACCTGCACTCCTCTCCTTGCCAACTTTTAATAAAAAGCTGGCAATTTACCAGTTTCTAAATATTGTGGATCTAAGATCTCTTCTGCGGTGAAGAGTGTCAATAATTGTAGCTCTTTGGGTAGGGTGGCAAACTGCCTCTTCTGTCTATGTTCAAAATTTCAATCTGGGTGAATGTTCCAGCTTTTCCAGTGTTGCATTAGCCTGTGAGGCAATGGATTATTTGTTAATACTTGTTAAAACTGGTATGGGATAGAATAAGTGGGGCAGTAGGTGCTCATGAATAAATCTCCAGAGGGATCTTATTTATTTCCTCTTTACACACAGATATCAGATATCACAGATCAGTTCAGATCTGAAGGCCTTTTACCATGGGAACATGAGAAGTAAGGAATACAATAGAACTTGTTTTGTATAAGGGAAAAATATCCACCATGGAATTACAACATATATTCCAATCCAGATTCAAGATTGTTATTCAGAAACTTGAGACAGGCCTGCCTCAAAATTGGTTAGTCCATCCCATAAAAAAGATTTTGATCTATGAATCAGTCTTGCCTAGGATCTTGTCTTTCACCAAAGTTTTATAGCCCAAAAAGGTGGTGTAAGGGAAAGGAAAATGTGAAGGGTTTCAGACTACAGCATTTATCCTGTCTGGAAAAATTGTGGGTAATAACAATTGCCATCAGATCAGTCACTACAGCTTATTATATTATGAATAATTTCAATCAGGCTTCTCTGGTGCTTTGGGAAGCTGATATTTCTTGTTCTTCTTGCTAGCTGCAAAGTCATGGAAGGGCATGATGTCTTCTAATTTTCTTCCATATGAATCATGAAAATAGGTAATTGTTTTAACATAGGTGAAAGTCTTTTTGGGACACTGCAAATTTTGTTAATCTTGTGGCAGCAAAAAGTTATTTCTAAAAGAACAGCTGATCTTCCATCCTAGATGAAATGTTACTTAGATTTTAAGAGGTAACCTTGAAGTGTATGCTGTCTTTATTTCAAATTTTAATAAGGATTCTGGCACCTGTTCCAAAATACAAAGGCAAACCAAACTTTTCCAGATACTGAATGTTCTCCAAAACTTTCTTGAAGACCAGGGGAAATGCAGTAAATTGCCCTCTTTCAGCACAGAGCAAGGGAAATTAAAATTAAATAGGCTGGCCTGTAAACATATTTGTTCTAATTTTCTTTTCACAGAGATCAGCTGAAATGGGAAATCTAGTCTGCTGGTCAAATGAAAGAAAAGACATTTCCAGTAGTGTATTTAAGGAATGTTTAATTGAAAAAATGAGAAACAATTAATAGGCATTAAAGTGTCCTGGGGAGATGCAATAACCCAGATGTTTGATTGAGGAGTTTGTACTTTTGGAACCAAAAGTTTTGGAATCATAATCTGTGCTGTTGGAACGAATAACACACCAAAAGGAGAGAACAAAAATTGAATTGCAGATGGTGCAGACCTGAACACAGACCTATGTTTAAATGTCTGCTTTCTCATGGTGCTCTTTAAAATATACTTTGTCTACTTTAAATGTCTCTGATGCTATACTTTATTACCCTTCTTTGATTTCATTTAAATTTCTCAAGTCGCCTGATTTCATGGAACCTTAATTAGTTAGACTCCATCCATAACAGCTTATTATAATCTTCAAATAAGTGTGATTTTTATCATATTCATTTTGTTGCACCCAGATGTGGGTGAGGGTCCATAGTGACACAGAGTCCCCAGGCAGGTGCAAAGGAGAGCTGCTTTATTGCAAAAACCAGGCCTTTTTAAGCAGTTAGCCCATTATCAGTCACATAGTTTTAAAGCATAACAAACATAATTCAACCAACCACCACAGACCACGATGTGAACACACAATGGTTATAGAACTTGTGTTCATACCCCTAATTCAGCTGAGTCACTTTCCCACAGTCCTTTTGTACTTAGCCAAAGTAGCAGGCCTGAGCCATGATTTCACAAGGGTAACAAGGCCCTTATTTATAAGGCTCTACCTACATGCAACATTCAAAGACCTTTTCATCAAGACTGGCAGAGATTGCTCTCTTCATCTTTCCTGTCAGTCCCTCCAAAGCTCCCATAGTTATTTTCCCCTAAACTCTCTTAATTTTGTCATTAACTTACTAACAGGGGCCAGCACTGAATGTGGTACACAAACCTGAAAGGGAATGCCAATGCAATAGTTGTTAAAAGCTATTATATATATTCAATTTTCTTGAAGTTCTATAATGTTTAATTGATATGTAATTATTATACAGCTTGACTGTGATATGCCCCAAGGGTTATATCAAGTTCTGTAAATACTCCATGGCATCCATACAGGTTTTTGCATCAATTGCACTTTTTTGGAAGATTAAACCTATTTTTTCCCTAGTGTTTTAGTGGACACTAAGATACAAATGCAAAGGCTATGCACAGCTCAGTATGGCACAGCAGCAGCCACAAAAAACATTAACATTATTTAAGCTATTCATATTTCTTAATGGTAAGAACCTAAATTCAGGTATCTGAGACAGTGACTCAAAGAAACCTTGTTTATGTGCCTTGAATTATCCTGTGGCCCTTTTGGAGAAGCAGGTAAGCCAACAGGCATCCTAAATGAGGTAGCCTGATTACTCTTGCCATAGAAAGTTCCTCTGTAATACTTTCAGACCCTGTCATTTTCAGGTAGCTCCTACAAGCATCAATCTCCTCCTCCTCTCTCAGTCCACTGAGGCCTGTGGCACAAAAAGTTTAGGCTGGCCTTCACTCTGACTCTTTGTCTACTTAGTGTAAGGTTTTAGAACATTTAAAGATTCTTGCATCAGCACTAACTCTGGGTTAGCCCTGGAGCAGACGTATAGAAAGAAGGAAAAAACAAAGTGCTCCTAACTGTGGTGCATGAAATGAGAACTGCCAACAGCTGAAAAACTGAAAGTGGCTTAATCTGGACCCACTGTTTTGAAAGAGAATTAAAATTTTTCAGTCGATTGAAGTATTGTGATTGTGTGCTGCAATTTTCTCTCTGACAGCAATGGATATTTGCTTGCCTGCAGGTGACCATACATACTTTATGAGATGCTGGGCAGCAAAGGCTGCCCTTCTGTTTGAACCTCCTTCATCTGCTCTGTTCAGCTGGATCTCTGAACAGAGGAGAGATTGTGCCTCCTGTGGATGCTCCCCCTGTCTGGGATAGTGCCTGGGACTGGTCAGGGATGCAGTGACCAGCAGAGGTGTGGGGCATCTGGACAAAAGCAGAGAAAGGGGTAGGGCACATTCTTGAAAACAGGAATTGACCTACTGTCAAAACTCAAGAGTTTGAAGAAAAACAATTTTTCTCTAGACTCAGAAATATCATATGCAACTCATTCAACCCAAGGTGAACCTGAAAGTTTGTAAAGTAGAAAGCAGGATGAGAGGAAAATCCCATTCTAACAAGGGCACAGTGAGCTGAAAGATTTCTTGCCAACACTTAATTTAAAGTGTTGGTCAGCAGCACTGAGTTTTCACTTGTTAAAGAGCCTTTTCTTTCTGTTCTATTCTTTTTGTTTTCTGACAAAGTGTAACTTTAAAGACTAGGAGCCTGCTGAAGGTTTTCGTGGGTTCATTTTATACACCAAAAAAAAGGGGGTAAAGCCTGTGTCCCATTCGAAACCTCACCACAGGCAAAACTGCAATCAGTTTTCTTGGGCATAGCAATATCAAGGCTTCGGTGGTACCAGTGGTACCTTTTCTGGACAGTGTATCTCATCAGCTGGAGGCTGAAGACCTCCTGAATAGGTGAATTCCTGTGACAGCCACAAAGCATGTCCTTGGATTAGTTGCAAGTTACTACCCCTCTGCCTAACGTTAAACATGAGTGTTGTTCTCTGGCAATGGGCATCCCCTGCTCTGCCATCCCTCTAATTTTTGTCTGCTCTTCATGTACTGTGGAAATTTTGTACCTGGTTTAGCTGTGGATACCTGAATTAGCAGTTAGTTGACTGAAGGTACAAACAGTGCCTTCTGCTTGAGGCATTCTTCAGCCTTGCAGTGAGCTGAGAAAATGTCCTTAACCAACAGAACACTCAGGTGTGTTATGTCACCATGACACTGCTTGAAACCAGTGCTACCAAAATCATGAAGAAATTAAAACACCTTATGTGGGATATGATGATTGCATTGTGAAGAATTACGGGATGAGCTGAACTGCCTGAATGCAAACCAGCTCTCAGCGGGTCCAGGCAGCACCACTTGGAAGTGGAAGAGCAGTGAGCTGCAATTGTTGTCAGTCAGGGTGTATTGCTACAGGGAGGATCCTCAGTCTCTGTGGAAGAAAATCCATAAAATGCATTACTAAAGCTACCACTGCTTCGTGTACTGCTTGATCAGAGCTTTCTTCAAGATCTATTACCTGCCAAGACAATTAAAGCTGCTTCACAGAAAAGGTGCAATGGCTTAGCAGCAGGAGCTAATGACTAAACGTCAAGACCAAATAAATAAGAATCTCTGGCTTTGGCTCAGAGACGTGCAAAATCATGTCCTCATGGCATAAAGATTCAACCTAACTGTCTGAACTTTTAAAATACCATTAAAACCCGGAGAGTGGCAGGTTTCTACCATGTGACCTCAAGAGCTACATGGTCATATACAGCTATGACTATCAAAAGAGCTGACGTAGGCTGTGCTTTCCAGAAACTTTACAAGTGAATGAGAGTCCACAGAAACTAATACTAATGATTAGGGGACATCAACTGAGTCACCTTGAAATTATCTGCTCCTTCCAGCTGGTGCCAGGAAGAACTGTAACAATAGTATTTTGTTCAAGGCAGTAAAAAAAAAAAAAAATACATCTTCCTAAATACAAAAATCTACAATTTACAAAATTAACCTAGTAAAGTCTAAGCAACGTGCTGTTCACATCTGTTTTATTTTATTTCTTCAAAGGTGAGTTAAAATAAATCCAAAATCATTTATATAAACAAATAATGCATTTATAAAGTTCTGGTACTTACTTAAGGTTTACATAAGCATGTAATTGGTTATGGAAGTTGAGCATAGGCTTGTGTCATTGAGAAAGTAAGTTACTTGTTATGATGCTATAGGCAGTTTAGGCACATGAGAAGATAGGATCTGTTATTAGCATTGAGGAATTTGGAAGGCCAGTGTGATACAAGTGTATGTACTTTATTAGACTTTAAAAAAATTCCGTTTCAGTTATTTTTAAAAGGTGCTTTTGCTGTCTTAACATAGTGCTCAAATCCTCAGAGTTTGGTGCTGTGGGGAAAGGCTGGGGCTGGGCACAGGACTGGCTGCTGCTAAATGACATTGCTGGTGCTGCTGGGCTGATGTGCAGGCACAAAAACCCCAATGGGATGGGATGGGATGGGATGGGATGGGATGGGATGGGATGGGATGGGATGGGATGGGATGGGATGGGATGGGATGGGATGGGATGGGATGGGATGGGATGGGATGGGATGGGATGGGATGGGATGGGATGGGATGGGATGGGATGGTGGCAGGAGCAGTGACAAACCCACACACACCCTGGCACCTTCCCATGCCCAGGCAGCATCTGCAGCTGAGGAACATCATCAGCCAATTGTGCTGTACTCTGACCTAAGGACAGTTTCCAGAATCAGTTCCTGTCTGGCCTAGTGCCTTCCTTGAGTCCTAAATCTGCTCCTTTGTCATCAGTTTTTTTGTTTTGTGGCAGTACTCCTAATGGTGAGGTCATGGACATGAAGTGATCTTTGAAAATATTTTGTGAGGGGTTTGCATATAAACGCAGATATAATCTTTGATAGCATAAAGCTGTGCAAGATTTTTATTTGCAAAAATAGACTGTGAAGGGTAAGCAGCTGTGTGATTCAACTTGTCGCCCATGTAGAACCAGCATCCCAGGATATTGGTGTTTTTTATAAAATAGGTGGTGCTTGAAGGAGGCCATTTTCAAATGTAGCATTCTAGCAAATTTACATACAACAAAATATAAATATGTAGGTTTCTCTGTTGACAACAGTGATATATTTTTCTATGTGCCATGACCTGGTGACAATTTGGGGGGGTAGTGCAGAGCAAAGAGTATCTTTATTTTGAACTGCAAAGGATATTGAGATGGAGCTTGCAGTAATTCTAGGGAATAAGATTCACTGGACTAATTGTCTGATAAAACATTTCTAGATGACAAAGATTCCTGAAGATCTTTCTCTAAGGCAATCTAGGAGACATACATGCTGTGGAGCGCATGTGAAAAATTACTTTTATTTAATCTTTTCTGTATAGCGGAACAATAATTTTTCTTTCCCTCCATTCAACGTGCATTTTGATCCAGTTTTTCTTTGAAACTTATCCTTATTGAATCCAAGAAAGTGAATTCAAATTGTTGACACAAATTCAGTAATTTATTCAAGTTCCACCACGATCTCCAAGGGCAGCATGACGTTTTAATGATCCTTTTATTTTTCCTAGAAATGACTTCATAAAATCTGTTTAGTTCAGGCTTTCTGTTCAGATTTGAGGGGTTCAATAACAGTTCTGGCAGACATCATCTTGACTGTTCAAGGCCTCTTTTCATTGGCAGTATCCTCTGATGGGCATCATCATGATATCTATGAGCAAGGGAACACTTTTTGAATGTGCTTTTGATAAATTGCCCAGTAAAAGAGAGCAGGGACTGAGGAACTTTTATCTCACATCTTGTCTTCAGTGTGCCACAGCCCTGATACCACATGCTGTAAGAATCAAGTGTTCAGATTCCCACCTATTGAAAATCCCCACCTCTGGTGATTTTTATTTTATTGGTTCAACGCATCTGCCCTTTTTGTGTGTTTCTCTTCAGACCATCTTGGGTTTATTAAGCTCCTCTGTTTATTTAGCAACCAGAGCTTGTGCTGTTAACTTTCATCACTGAACAGAAAATGGGCAGTGTTCCCAGTTACAGGGATTGCTGAAAGGAAACTGCTTCATCTGAAAAATCTTGTTAGACAACTAGGACAATGCTGCCGTGGGGTGCACCAGTTTCATCATGAAGTACTTTTCTTCCTTTCATCCACTGGCAATTCCCTACAAAGTTCTAGAAAAGCTTTGTACTATTTTTAGTATTTTTTGTTATTAATCTTATAATCAAAAATTTAATCTTACAGGTTCAGATGAAGTTTTCTTCAGGAGCAGAAAATGTGTATTCTTTGAATATTCGTTGGGATAGAGTGACAGTTCACCTGAAGAGAGGTCTGGGATTCTAGCAATCCCTGAACTGCAGTCCCTGTGCCTAGTAAGGCTTTTCCTCTGATCTGAAAGACGTCATTTGGCTTTTCTGACTCACTCTCTCCTCTGTAATTAGTGCTGGGTAGAACCCTGAAGCTTTATGTGTAATGTAGGTTTCATAGAGAGCAACTGAAAAAAAAAATTACAAATCCATGATTTCTGTGGAGTATTTGGGCTAATCTAGTTTCTTCCAGCTGATGTAGAATGCAGCCAGCTAGACAAGGCCCTCCTATAGCTTTTTATGAGTGGACAAAATCAGAAATATGCTCTTTAAACTTCTAAATTGTGCAAGAGTTGACGTTCAGAGAGGTAGGATTACCATGGAGAAGCCACAGTAAACATTATATGCAAACTATAAATGGCATTCAAATGCCTAGGATGGCAAGACAAGACATCTGCTTCCTCTAAACTGATCTTGTACTCTTTCTTTCATGTTTTAAACAAAAAAATCAAGAAGTCCTATTCAGAAGGTGTTTGGCATGGAAAGGATTGGTATTTGCATAGTTGATTTGTTATATTAACTTAGTATCTGCTTTGTAGAGGATTAAATACCCAGCATACACTTGCTAAAATACTTTTCAAATAGAAATTTAACAAGATTTTTTTTAAATGCATAGCAGCATCTAATTAACTTACAACAAACCTCTGTTCTTCTGTGTGGTCTTTTATGTCTGCTGTTGCACAAAAGAAAAAGGACATGCAGGTAAGCAGAATCAGACAAAATAAGAAGAATGAAAAATTCAAGGAAGAAAATTAGTGTAAGATGAAAAAATATTGCTACAGCCCCATCGTTTAGTAAGTGCTTCAAAAGCAGCAGTAAAGGGATTCCAATAATCAGGTTGGGGGGTTTCTGGTTTTTTAATGAAAAGTCATTACCCCTGGGAAATGGACAGAATTTAACTTCTTGCATAACCTGCACAGGTAGCTGCTTGTTGTTGTTTTGTGGATAAGGGCACGAGCCAAGTGTGAGGGTTTGCCTGGCAGCGTTGTGGCTGGCTCTGCTCTGCAGCAAGCCAGGAAAGTGGGTTATCAGGAAGCAGCCCTTGGCCTGGCAGTCAGGCAGTGCTCGGATGTGTGCTTTGAACTGGAGCAAAACACTTTATCTCTCCCATCACTGCTCCCCTTCTCATGAGCAAACACCTCAATGAAAGATAGTATTCTCCATCCAATAGATGAGGATGATTAAAAACTTAACCAAAAATGAGACTCTGAGTCATTACTAAAGGGCTTTAATTGTCTGTCTGGTAAAGTATCATGAGCATTTTCCCTCTCACAGAGCAAGGCATAGGATGATTCAGTTATTCATCCTGAAAAAATAATTTCCTCTCAAGGAGTTAAGAGGAACCAAGTCATTGTTGCAGTGCATTTTTTCCCATTAACTAATTTTCAAGCTTATTGTGTTGTTTCTGGTCTGCTTAGATGGTTAAGAGCAGTTGAAGGATTAATTACTGAAAATTAAACGTCAAAAAAGGTCTGCTATTTGCTGAACTTAGTTCATTGATGAAATAATAATTTCTTTTCCTTGAACCTCATAGGCTTTTTTTTTTTAATTTATAAGCTCTTTGTTTCTTACTTTAACTTTTCTATTAAATTTGGGCTTTGGTTGTATTTCTTTTTCTTAATAGTAAGGGACCATTTGTCAGTTCTTCCACCTTTTGAGGTTGTTTCTCTGCACTAAGTTAAAATTTGTAACAACCTCTTGAGAGTTACAAACTGGAAAGACTTGAAGCAAGTGTGGCTGAGGTATCAGTTTGCCTCTTTCAGGAGCTGTATGCTGATGTTGGAAAGTGTCTAGGAAACAGTCACAGTCAAAAACAATAATCTGAACTTCTTCAATAAGATACTCAAAAATACCTCTGTTAGTCTGAACTGCCTGTTATACTTTGTGCAGATTATAGGACTGGTGCTAGAATGAAAGAGAACTGCTGTAAATGTTTTATTCCATGTAAAGATTTAGTTTGAATGTGACACATGGTGAAGCGGGGCTGTGGAAGTGTCTGAATCATTAATTTCTAGCTTCTGTGTTGTGTCCTTTAAGAAAAGGTCAGTCCCCATGCCCTATTTCTATTGCCATGTCTGGGGTCACCATTTATTACCGTGGGTCTTCTGGGCAGTCAGGACTTGGTGAAGGGAAGGAGAGATCTTGACTCCATTTCAGAAAGTTGGTTTATTATATTATGATATATATTACATTTAAAAGACCACACTATAACTATACTACAAAGAACAGAGAGAAAGATTCATCAGAAGGCCAGACAGGAATAGAAAGGAATGAATAACAAAGTTCTGTGACTCCCAGAGAGTCCGAGAGCTGCTGCCTCCTGGATTGGCCACCAAGTAGAAACATCCCACACTGACCAATCGAGGAAGCACCTGCTGCATTGCACAGCAGCAGATAACAAATTGTTTACACTTGAAGCTGAGGCCCTTCAGCTTCTCAGGAGAAGAAAATCCTAGCAAAGGGATTTTCACAAAATATCACAACCACATATTTCCTCTTTTTGAAGCCCCGCAACCCAGCAGTCCTGCCTTGCTGGTGTCCCTCATCACCCACGATATGCTTTCAATGCAACAGGGAGGAACACGCTTACGTGGAGAAGTGCTGGAAAGATGTCAGAGTGGGGGACTTTGTGCAGCTGCAGTGTAACGAGATCGTCCCAGCAGACATCCTGCTGCTCCACTCCTCTGACCAGAACGGGATCTGCCACCTGGAAACCGCCAACCTCGACGGGGAGACCAACCTCAAACAGCGCCGCGCCGCCATGGGCTTCAGCAGCCAGGTCAGTCTGGGGAAACGCAGCGCACAAAGGGGCACGGCCACTGTGCCACAGCAAAGCCACTTCCATGGGGGATTTACTTCTGCGTGGCAATTGGAAGAAAGCTCGTGGTCACCTGCCACAGCACCCGTGGGTTTCCTTATGGACTCTGTGTCTCCGTTGTCCTGACACACCACGCTCACTGCAGAGGCAGGTGGAGGTGTGAGAGCTCAGCTGGGAGCTGCTCTGAGGCACTCTGGGCTGGCAGTTTAATAGGAACTCAAGGTGAATTATAATTTTTTTTAAAAGTTATATGTTTGACATCAGTTTGTGATTCACCAAAAAAATCACCGTTTCTTAAAATCACCATTTCTTTTTCATAGGCAGTATAATTTCCTTTTTACACTTTAGTGCTCTATTCACAGGGCTCATGTTGGATAAACCTGAAGTAAACTAGAAAATATGACTTACATATTGTTGTTGCATTTTCAAGTATCTTTAAACACACAGCAGGGCACTTTTTCAAATAATCTGGAACAAGTTTAAGGTGTGGTAGCACATGAGGAGGAAAACTTTGTTCCATTGGAATCACTTCAGCAGACAGGAAATAAAACCTCACAGATAATTCTAGGAATTACATTAATTTATTTAGTAATTAGTGCCCGTGCTGGTAGGAAGATCTTTTGGGGTGACTAGTGTATGGGACACAGCTGTCAGGGAGTGACCAGACATCAAATAAAGCACACCATTTCCATGGCCAGTTGAGATCAGGTGCTGTACTCCAGTGTTATTTGCTTGTTGTTCAAATGGAAATCACTTTTCAAAGACAATTAAGGGCTTTCTCATATTGTGGCATAGCACAGGCCTTTTCCAGTGCCTTCCAGTGACAATTAGGGAGAGGTTTTGTACCTGAGACACACTGGATATTTTAATATGTAAAGATTTAGCAGAAAAACAGTAATCTGGCTACTTAACATTTTTAAATGTTGCATTTTTGTCATGTAGGTCTAATGTACATGCTAGATTTTCTATCTATTTTTCCTTTTAGAGGAGAACAGGGTGCTCTGCTATAACACAAAATGCAAACTTTTGCCTCAGTTCGTAATGTGTGGAAGTCTTCCATTATACCAGAAAATATCCCCGTGCTAAATTATGCCCCTGACTGCCTATTCATGGTGATTTTATTTAGCCTTTGAGTTGTCATTGAGATAAACTGTATGCCTAGGAATGTCTATACTTAAGAACTCCTGTTACATTAACAGGGTGGAATGCAATTCTGGCCATGGTACCAGCCAGTGCTCAGGAAGGTCAGAGCTGACAAAACTTCCTGTATCACCCGGCTCTTGTGGTGTGTTTGTGTAAGCAGTGGGCTGGATGAAAAACCCCAGTGCATGTAGTATCACACTGCAGGTTTTAGTGTGCCAGCTTCTTCCTTGTTCTTTGAGCTTTGCTTAGTTCTGTGATTTATGAGCTGCGTAAACTCCCCTCAGATGTAATTCTGCCTATAAAGTGACTCTTTAAACAGGGAGGAAATAAATACATATCAGTGAGTTCTTCAGCTGGGTTAGAACTCACTGGGGTTAGTTCCTCAGTTTAGGATGCAAGAAAGGTGGAGAGAGACTATTTACAGGAGCATGGAGGGACAGGACAAGGGGCAATGGCTTCAAACTGACAGGAGTAGGTTTAGCTGAGATATTAGGAAGAAATTCTTCCTTTTGAGGCGGTGAAGCCCTGAAACAGGTTGTCCAAAGAATTTTTGGTTGCCCCATCCCTGGAAGTGTCCAAGGCCAGGTTAAACTGAGCTCTGAATCAACCTGGTCTGGTGGAAGGTGTCCCTGCCCGTGGGATGATCTTTAAGGTCCCTTCCAACCCAAACCATTCTGTGATATGCTTAGGAATATTGAATACAACTCTCTGTAAAAGACTGAGAGAAAGGATTAATTTTTTTCCTTTTATGATGTTTTCTAAATTGAATTTTCAAATATAAAATTCTTGTCATCCAAAGAGAAAAAATTTGAGACAAGAAACATTCTTCTATACCCCTTTCTACCTGGCAGCCCAATCATTTTCTTTTTTAGCAATGAACATCCCAGGTGACTTTTGTATCTTCCTGTTCTCCTGTTGTACAAATACTCCTAGCAAAACCAAACATGAACTGATTTTCCTGTTGAGTTCACAGAGTTGAACAAGATTCACCAGAGGTAAAAATTCTCTCTTAACAGACATTCTAAAAATACTCAGCCAGATGGGTCAGAAGGTATGCAAAATGCCCTTATATTCCTGAAGTTTTTATATTTCCTCCAACAATTTTTTATCATATTCTCTACTTGTTTGTACTCATATAAATGTATAAAGAAAAAAAAAAAGGAATATATGTAACATTTATGAAAAAAAGAACAAGTGAGAGAAAATAATGTAAAAATCAAAGCACAGTGCTTGCTTTAGAAAAAGTTTGGGAGGCCTAGTAGCAGATTTGATTTCCAGCTTTCCTAACAGAGTATTTTGTGTTAAGTGAGCTTCTGTTCTTTTAAAATTCTGTGACACAGCAATAATTATTATCCTTCACATTCCTCACATCCCATTTTTATTACATTTTCTTAATCAAATATCAAAGTTCTGTGTATTTTTCGGTTAAGACTAAATCACCACTTATGGCACCCAAGTACCTCTCATTCTGTGTGCTTTCTGGACTGCTTCATGCAGTCCTAACCCCAGGCTGTTCCCTGAACACTGGGGAACTCAAGTAAAATCCTGTGACTCAGTTCAACTCCAAACTCTGAGTGAGCCCTTAGCCTGAAAAGCTTTGTCTCATTCTGTCTCTCCCAGCACTGTGGGTTTATTCTACTGCCTTCCCTCTTCTGGATTTGTTCATCCATTTTAGGGTTGGGTGGTGGGGGTTTTATGCTCTTAGTCTTTTAGTTTTCTTTGATTTTGTTTAGTTTTAGTTTTTGCTTTTAGTTTTCTTTGTTTATGATACATTCATTCAAATGTGTGTTCTCTTTATGATTATACCATCCTGGACAGTAACATAAGTCTTCCAGCATAATTGAAAATCCTGTAAAATCCTGAAATTATTTTCATTTGAGCTTGCTCTTGTTGACTACTGTTTTTGTTTTATAAGTAATCTGAATATTTCACAGAACCATAGAATCCTAGAATGATTTGGGCTGGAAGGAACATTAAATTTCATTTTGTTCTAACCCCTGCCATGGGCAGGTACACTATCCCAGGCTGCTCAAAGCCCCATCCAACCTGGCCTTGGACACTTCCAGGGATGGGACAGCCACAGCTCTGGGCAACCTGTGCCAGGGCCTCTCCATCCAAACAGGGAAGAATTTCTTCCTAATATTTAATCTAAAATCTACTATCTTTGTTATAGTCACTTAAAATTAAGACAGGTGTTTCCACTAATTGGCACCTGTGATGTCTTCTTCAATACCCAGCATTTTCTCCACTTAATTTAACCAGTTGTTATTCCAAGAGGACGAAATCCTCAGCCCTTCTGAAGCTTTGCTTCAGGCTGAATGAGTTAAAATGTCTTTGTCTCTCCTTCCAGGGCAAGTGTACCAGCCCTGGTGGTCTAAATTAAGCTTTTTTTAGTGTTTAGCATTTCAAATACTCATTGGATCTGACACTCAGTGTGTTTTCTCTTGTAGGATACTGTGTTTGAACCGGAATTTTTCCAAAACACCATCATCTGTGAAATGCCAAACAATGATCTTAATAAATTCAAAGGTTATATGTAAGTACTTGTTATCCATAAATACATTTTAGATCTATACTGTGATATTCCTCTTGGAGGAATTGGATGGAAGGAACATATTGTGAGGAAATTGATGGTTGTCACAATTACCTATTCCCAGATTCAGAAGTCAATATGAAATGTAGACTTGGACCCTGTTTTGTGGCAAGGTAGAACCAAGGCTTGGCATTGCATTTACAGTTGTTTCCAACAAATTATTTTCACAGAGATTCAGCTCTCTTCAGAACTTAGACATAAGCTCATGTACATTTGACCTGATGATTAGACTAAACTAGATTTTAGATAAATCCTTGCAATTGTTTAAAGGTATCCAGCTGCATGGCTCCAGTTTCTCCACATTTACAGCCACAGGGAAAAGGTGTCCAAGATCTGATAAACAATCCAGAGTTTCTTCCTATTAGAAAGGTAGAAAAATCAAACATGCATGCAAAATGCTACTGAACTGATGCACTAGACTGGTATAAAAAAATAGGGCAGGTTTCTTTTTTGTCTTTCTTCATTAAATAATTCTGGTACAGGCATAACAGCAAATTCAGCAGATTTATCCCCATTTATGAATTATAAGGGAAATTTCTCTGTCATGGCTCATGTCTTAAAATTCTCTTACCCTCCAACACAGAGCAGCCTTTCCCAAGGCTCTCTCCAGAGCAGTCATCAGTGCATTCTTATTCCCACACCACAGCAGAGCATTGCCCAAAACACCTACTGCCCCAGACCAAATGCATGCCCCATTGTTATGCAAATAATTGAACTGCATGAATGTGCCAGCATCCTCACCATGCCCCAGCTTTGCTAAATTTACCAGTAGCTAAACTAGGAGTTAATGGCTTTGCAAGAAGCAGTGAGATTGTTGCACCTGGAGGAGCTGCAAATGGCTGGCTCTCTGGCAGAGCAAACCAGGGATTATCTCCCATTAGCACTGACCATACCTAATCTGGTTTTGAGGCTGTGCCCTGTAAGAACGGTGCCTCTAACAGCAATGCCATTTCTCCTCTGCTGCAATATCTTACAAGGGAAAAAGAGGCTGAGTTTGTATTGACTGCTGGCTGTGGTTGTTTGCTTCAGGAACCACTGGGTACAATCTAAATTGAAGCAATCCCCCCAGTTAACAAAGACCACTGAGATTATGGAAATGTAGTAGATATGTCACAAGAAAACACACACAAATATACACCCTTAGGACTCAGGACTGCCTTCAAAATATTCAACTCTCAAGTGAAAGTGTGTAACAGAAATATCTTTGGTGAATGCCTATTATCTCGCTCGCTTGATGCAACATAGAATTAGCTGCCTTTCTCTCCCCTCTTCAGGAATAGAACAAAGAATTTGCTGGGGAAAATTTACTTGCTGAGGGTTAGTGGAGTTTCTGTCTTTGGTCTGCTGAGATTTGAGCTATTTTGTAAACACCAATTATTTGGAGCAGGCTACCTTTTTGTCCACGAGCTTAATAAATTATTGAGGCTCTATTGCCCTGCTATAAAATAGCAGGAATACTCTCTGATAAAAATTATAAGAAATAACTTAGTGAAATCCATCTGACATGTCCAGTCACAGACAATTCTGTTCAAGGGGATGCAAGAAGGCTTCTATTAAATGAGTTCCCCAAGGCTGAATTTAGATTCCAAGAAAGACAAATTTCTGGCATTACATTTTTACAATTCCACCAACTATAGGTTGTTGACACCTACACCTTTTCCCTTGTCTAGTTTAAGTTGTGTAATAATGTGCAGCTGCACTTAGACATTGGACTTTGCTTAGCTCTAATAAAACACCTAGCCTTGCCCTTCATTTGAGTGATGAGACTATTTACTGGTAAATGAAACACAAAATACCAGACAGAAAGTAGAGAGAGATGATTATTCTAGGGAAAAAAAAGGTCTTTTCTCACCCTGACCTTTACATAACAAAACAAGACAAAGCATCTCAGCTTTGGTAAAGAAATAGAAAAAGAAAATAAAGATTCTTTCTATTCTAAAGAAAATAAATTCTATTTCTTTGGTAAAGAAATAGAAGCTCTCAGCTTTGGTAAAGCTATCAAGAGGAACCGACCAGTGAAAATAAAAGCTGTGGGTAGGGGTAGGTGTGTGCCATCAATTTTCAGAGGCAAGCAACAAATTTCCTGCCTGATGGGCACCAACGTTATGGTTTTCACCAGTTTGTTCTGCAAGGAGAAGGATCTGGTCTGTGATGAGGCACCTTTGGCCAGGATGAAAAGTCTTTTATCCAGAATGAGAATGAGGAAGAGCTCCTCAGCCCAAAGACTGCTTCAGTGAACTGAGATTCACAAAGACTTTGGTGGCTGATGGAGTCACAGAGGGTCTTGCAGGGTGTAGATGTATTCATCTGAACCTCTACTCATCTTTCTAAAATAAATTTGTCTGTAAGAAGTGGCAAAATCATTCTTGTTTTCTTTCATAAGATATTGAACCTGAAAGATAAGTTTCCAAGTGAAAGCCAAACTTCCTTTGTATTGGCATGATGCCACACACTGTGCAAGTGGTCTTTAAAAGTAAAACTTGGACTTCTCTGTAACTTTTTGCTGGAAAAGTTTCCTTGAAATTAAGGGGAAATAAAAGCAAAAAAAATGGCCTACAAAATTACTTTATTTCAACTTGAAACAGACACGCACGGGAAAATTTTCTTTAGCACTCCATTAGAACAGAAAAATTAATTGCTCTATTTGATTATATTTCTTCTAGGGAGCAGCCAAACCATGAACAGGTAGGTCTCAACATTGAAAACCTCTTGCTTCGTGGATGTACAATCAGAAATACTGAGGCCGCTGTAGGAATCGTTATATATGCAGGTAAGACATACCTTTTATTTAGGTAAACTGAGAATTTCCCTGTAAATATCCTTAAAAAATAAGTAAAGTCTAATATTGCAACATAATTTGACATTTTGTTTTAAAAACTGGCAGTGCGCAGAAAAAGTATATAACTTTTTCTTTTAAGTGAAGGCATTACTCATCCATCTCCAAAGCCAGCAAGTCTTGCACTGGGTCTTTGGCAAGTGACAGTATCCTTGTGCATGTCAAAATCTTGTAAAAATATCCAGACAAGTAAAAAATTGCTCAGGTGTACCTAACCCTCAGCTCTTGCTATACTACTAATTCCATCTGTCATAAAATCTACACAGCTGCCCTAAAGGAGGTCTCACTGGCTCCTCAGGGGAGAAACCGGAGCAGCTAAAGAGCTAATTAGGAAAAAAAAAAAGTCACCTGTGAATTTCATTCATGCATTCAATCTGTGCCAGTGCCAGCACGCAGGAGGCAGTGAGGCAGCAGCTGGAGGTGCCAGCAAAAGCAGCAGCAGCACAGGTTTGTGCTGACACAGACAGAGTGTGTCTGTGCAACCATGAACTTCATGCAGGAGGCACATGGACAGAGAGAGATGGTGCTGGTGCCCAGATCAAATGCAGCCGTGCCAGGTTCAGCAGTGGGTCAATTCATCTGTTTCTCAGCATCTTTTACCTTTGGTGTGTTACCACTGCTTTTACTCAATGAGCATGATTTATCATTGGCTTTGCCAGCTGTGTCCTCTTCTGCATCAGATAGAGTGTATCAGCTTCCCTCTTCTTTGTAGATTAAATAAAAGTCAATTCAAACACAATAATTAATACCATTAGCTATCATTATCTTTCCAGTAGAGTTATATTAACTGTTTTATGTCTAATCAGCAGCAAGGAGTTCAGGGTTTAGCCAACTAAAAGAAAAGAGAAGTCACACCTTTACCAGAGTCATTTAGCTTAGATTCATCTCCACAGCCAGGCACAATTTTCCTGACAACAGACTGTCTATTTCATTACCACACAAGTGGACTCTGAATGTCTGCAGCTCCCATACGTTTCCAAGGTAGCTTTACCTTTGCAGGTCTCTCACTGTGTGTCTCTGTGAACACCACGTGCAAGGGGGGTGCCCACCAGGTAGAGGAGGAGAGCCGGAGCCAAACTCTGCAATCTTTTTTTTTCGAAGCAGCTACTGTATAAAAATCTCAGTGGGGATCATTCCTGATATAATTGGAGTAATTTATCTTCCCTTCTCCTGTTGCAGTTCCTCATTTTCTACTGTTTAGCTCAGATTTCCCAGTATGTTCCCTTCACTGCCAGCACAGATCCTAATGTGGATCTCCATTTATGTTGCTTAAGCTGCCAGCAGAAAAGGTTGGAGTTTTAAAGTTATTCCCAAGACATGGTGGTTTTCATATGAGTAGGTCTTCAAATCAATTTCCAACTGAGTTCTTATTGTAATGTCAGCATAAAAGTTTTGGGGCTTTTTTCCCTAAAATTAGGCTGGCTTCAGTCACTATCAGCTTCATTTCTAGGATTCTTTGACATTGATTATACTCTGGCTTTTAATCATGGTCTGTGACCTTTTCTGAACAATCAAGATCAGTCACATAATAAGATGGCACACTTTCCATTTTTATGACTCTATTACTCCTCAAACTTTCTTTCTAATGGAAGCCTTTGTGAGGAGTGCAGCCATCACTTAGTGCAATCGCTTGGTCTGTGCAGTTCTCATCTGACCCGAGGACAGTTATACTTTTCATGGCTACCCAAATTGTTCTACACAAAGCAATAGCACTAAAGTACAAAAACCTCATTACAGAGTGACAGCCAATGTAGTTTTCTCATTCTGACTGGGACAGCAGTAAGAATTATATGCTTTTCATATACTAAAGTACCAGAAAGAAGTTTTAGATGAGCCCATCAGCATCTAGAAATAGAGAGACCATTGGGGTGGTAAGTGAGGTGTTGTGCTTCACAGCATAGGAAAGGGTGAGGATTAGAGGAGAACAAAGCAGTTTATTTCTCATAACTCTGATTTTCTGTTCCTTAGAAGGTGATATTTGTGTTACAGAAGTGTTCTTTTCCTGATATCACCTGAAGTGGAAAGGAATGGTAGAACTGATATTTGGAAATAAGCTCATCATGATTTCTTCCTGAAATAAATTCATCAACACTTCCTTGAGGGTTTTCTGGAAGGGATTAGAGGACTTTGGATTGTTTTGATTTCATTACAAAGCATTCCATTACACCCAACATGAAAAGTGAGGAACAAGATTCACACAGCTGCGGGAAGAACAGAAATGCAAGCAGCAGTGCTCTCCCCTTCAGTGTAGCTCTGTGGTTAAGAGATTTTGTTCACCAAAGGGAAGGCTTAGGGTTTGTTCTGAGTTCTGCCTGTATGGGAGTGAGCACACACCTCCTGCTTCACAGCCTGTGCACTGAATACCTGCCTAAGTGGAACAAGAGGGTTTGTACTTACGTGTGAGTTGGAAGGGCAAGAGCACTGGTGGCATAAACTGGTCCCACTGACACAGCTCCAGGTTATGTAAATAATTACATATTCATTGGAATAGCAAGCCAGGATCCCAGCTCTTGATTGAATGTCCTGAACATAAGGCTGGAGACTAATTTTCTCTCTAGCTCTCTTCTTAATTAATAACCACTGAGGTAAACCTGGAGTGAATCCAGCAGGTGTGATTGAACAGCACCTAACTTCCAGTTTTTGGGTTAAATCACTTCCCTAGAGAAACCTAAAAGGCAGCAAGGAAAACAGTCCTTGTCACACACATCATGCATATACAAATGAAAACTAAATGCAAGCCTGCAGGGTCTGTATTTTCAGGGAAAAGGGCTGCAGAAATAAACATAAAAGATACAAATCAATACAACAACAGATGGTGTCCAGATATCCCAGTTGTAGAGCCACGGTTTAGATAAGATTAATAGAATTTATGAAGTAATTTCTGCTTCTTGACTTCTTGCAGCACTCCTTTTTTTCATTATTATTATTACAGCAGCTCACTTCTATCTCACTAAGTTTAAGGATTAAGGATTTTTTTATTTCTCTTATGACTGTTTTGTCAGCACTTTACAACCAAATAGTGAAAAACTAAATATTATTGTTTTTCACTGAGTTGTTGAATTTTATTTAATATACAAAATGTAGCTAGTGGCTTTTGAATTGCTGAAAAATATTCAAATGTAGGTTTCAGGAATCTGTATAGCACCTAAACAGTTTGTTCATAAAATGCAAAAACATAATGCTATCATTCATTTTCTTGTTCTTCTCATGGATATTTGGCTTTTGATAGTTGATATAAACCTTATTATCCTACTTAATCTGCTGTCATTGGAACAGAAAAATGTATATGACAGCTGAAACCCATGATATAAGGGAGGGTTTTTGGTAAACTTCAAGATTTAGACTCTGATGTAGTCAGTCAAACAGGAAGATGGACAAGGAAAGTTCTGAATGTCAACATTAGCCATCCTGCTCTCAGTAGGGGAGAGAATACTTTTTAAAAAACCAAACCAAAATACAAAATATTGCATAAATATGATAAGATTCATTTGTGTTTTGAAGGTCATGAGACAAAGGCCATGCTAAACAACAGCGGTCCCCGTTACAAGCGCAGCAGGATAGAGCAGAGGATGAACATGGATATTTTCTTATGTGTGGGACTCCTGTTTGTGATGTGCCTTGTTGGAGCTGTAGGTATGAATCACTGACAAAAATCTTTTTCCCAAATGGTGATTAAAATTGATGTTATAGACATGAGTGAGATCTACAGCTGAATGCTCCTGGGGTCTTTAGGCTCCTTGGTCTTTCCAATAGGTGAGTTAAAATGGCAAATCTGAGCAATTCAGGTGAAGAAAACATGGCTATAAATGTTTCAGATAAGATTCATCCCCACCATGGTATCATACATGTAGAGCAAGAGAAAGCCATCCTGTGACTGCATTGTAAGAATTGATATTTGTCAGCTGAGATCTTCCTTCCTTCCACTTCCTGAGGGGTTGTTTGTTCTTTGTGCATAACAGCAAAAGAAAAATGATTTTGCTTTACTTTCATTTCAGTAGTGTCTTTCTCTAATATTAATGTTTGGGAGTGGTATTAAACAGAGACACACAATTTAGAACCCATGAGCTGCTCATAACTAATTCATTCAGTTTACATCCTCCACGGCTTCCTTCCTTCTCAAAAGCCCCTTTACATCAGGCTGTGAAATGGAGTAATTATGTTGGAATAGCCTGCATTTTTATGGGGTCTTCACAGGTGAGCACATGTGAATTTAGTAACTGGTATTTGGCACCTGACTGGAGTTTACTGGATTGGTAATCTCAAAAAGATCATTTTCACTGTGTGCAAGCACCTCCTTGCCTTCTGATGGCGATCTGTCCCAGGCCAGAATTAACAGGACCTCATATTTGGAGCAAAGGACCAAATTTTAAGTGTACTGACTTTTGAATGGGGCGATGCTTTAAGGAGATAGCAGGGGCTCCCATGAGCCCCTTTTTCTTTTAATGGATTTTGTTTCAGTGCCAACTTACTCAGTGCTACTGCTCTGATTAAGCAACAGTCAAATCAGGTTTTCCTGTGCCTGCCCTGGAGGTGTGTGGTGTGGCAACCGTCAGTCATCAGATGTGATACCATGGGAAGTAAGGATCATCCAAAACAGATGAACAACTGAACTGACTTGATCACTTCTTTAGCGTTACTGCTTCATGTTGCAGTGGGACTTTTGGCACCAAAATGGGATTTCAGTTTCACAACTGAGCTCTGTATGAGGGAGAGGTTTTATTTTCCTTGTTCCCTGGCTGCTGTTATCTGGATTTAGGGACTTGCCTTGTCTGGTGTGTAGGGGTTCTTGAGTAATAAAGTCCTTCAATTTGAGGTTAAAAGAAGTCTCAGATGAAAAAATTCAGCATTTAAAAAACAATTTGTCTGCTCACGTTAAAAAAAATATTCATAGTCTAAGTGAAAGACGTAGAAGTCCATCACCTTTCAGCCATCTAAAATGTCCAGAGGCTCTACCATGAGTTCTTGCTTTGCAGCCTTGTCTGAATGTAGGGTTCTAGGAAAAAGTATCTCTGGTGGATCAGTTATCAGGATTGTTCTTGCACACAGTGGTAAATTGGGGTAAGAAGTGGCTTATAGAGCAAAGCTGTCCTTGTACAGATGTGACTGTGGTCTGAAGCTGCCAAAAAGCATTGCTGAAATAATTTGAATATTTTTGGCAGCATTTCAGTAGGCAGATGCTGCAAAACAACTGCTTGGTTAACTGGTCTCAATGGAAGTTTTATTTGAGCTGGACTGATAGAGGCTTTTGGCATCTGGACAAATCATGCAATGAGGGAAACCAAGTTGTTTGCCTTAGCTCTGTGGGAAGCTTCTGATGCTGTAAATTTAATAACCTCCTTGACAAAAGTTTATTTCAATAAGGACAGTATAGAAAGTGGTAAAACAATTGTGATGGGATGTTGTTAAGTCCTGGAAGAGAGGCTTTGTTGTAGCAGTGCAATGATGTCTGCTGGTTTTTAAAACATGGAGGAAGAAGCAGTTTGAGATATGATTTATTTGAAGGAATGTAAAGATGAGTTGCCCAGACTGAATTTAGGTGATTTGTCAACTCTTAGCAAAGACAGATTGAAATCAAGAATGGTCAGGGAGAGTAGGAAATATTTTGGTTTGTCTATATACAAAAGTTCTATAGTTTACTTTTGTGAGAGGAAAGAGAGTCTTCATCTCTGAGGATCTTTACGGATAGATGATAGAGATGGAGACTTCCAGCAGGGAAACACAGAATGAGAAAAGATCTGTGCAGAGCTAAGAGCCATGGGGAACACCTGGCGAAGCAGAGGTGAATGAAAATATCCCTGAATGCTCACTTGTCACTAGCATATCAGCTATGTGCATGTGCTACAGAGCTCTGCAGGTGCTTTGCATTCGCCAAAAGATTTGCAGCATTGCTTGGGGAGCACTGTTTTGGAAATGCTCTCTCTGTTTTGTTAGCAGAGCAGTCCACATCTGCACATTTCAGAAGCTTTGTCCCTCACTCCACTGCTCAGCCGATTTCACTCTTGTATCTCATTCCCACAGGGCATGGCATCTGGACAGGAAACTTTTGGGAGCATCCACCCTACGATGTCCCAGACCAGAATGGCAATTTTGTGGCTCCAGTTCTTGCTGGTTTCTACATGTTCCTGACAATGATAATCCTGTTGCAGGTAAAAGACAAAAACCTCCCTGTTTCCTCCAAGGAAGAAGCTACTCAAAATTGAGTATAATCACTACAGAACAATTAATATCAATTAATAGCTGTGCAGTGCCTTCTTAATCCTATTTGAAAATATTGCTAGGAGTGTTTCAAATCAGCCAAGTGTGAAATAATGTTTCTTTTTTTCTTTTTTTTTTTCATTCTAACTGCATTTTTTTTCTTGCTATCAAAAAAACACAAGGATATAGATAGGAAACACATGTATAATATCTGTAACTCAGAATATCTAGCAGATGCAATAAAGAAGATATTTACATCCAAATGCCAGCTTTTTTTTTTTCTTTTTTTTTTCTGCCTATATTCAGAATTCCAAAATAAGAAGACCACTTAGCAGCTCAGAAAAACAGTGAAACAAAAATTGCCAAATTGCCAGTGGGGAATAATAACTAGGTATGGTTCATCTGGTCTAGGAAAGAAGCTAAATTAGAAGTAGGATACTTGTATATCTGAGTGTGATTAAGCCTAATTGGGAAAGAATATCTTATTGGGTGAGGGAAAAAATTACATTTACTTTTCAGATTTTTTTATGTCAGTGCTGAGATTTAAGTGGACAGAATTACTTTAATATGAACAAAATCTGAAAATAACTTTCAGAACTGCTCAGAGATTCCTTGGGGGATTATTCTTCATTACTGAAACAGAATATTTGTGCATCTTCAGAATTCATTATTCTTTCAGGGCAAGGAAGCTTGTGGATGGGAAGTGTTGTGTGCAAAGTAATGATTTGTGAAACTTTCCTGCACTAAGAGTCTGTGCTAGTCCATCCTTTCAGAGTTTCAGAGGGGTAAGAGCGAGAATGATCCTATGTCCAGAAAATGTGCTTTGTAAGGGCATCCTCCAAAAGACCCACCTTTTAATTTAGTACTCTAGGAATTCAGTCCTAAGTTTGCCACTTGTCCCTCTTTCTCCATTACTGTTGTGTGCAAGATTTTTTGCACCCCTGAATTCATCAGTCTTACATATATCTCTAGGAAGAGCTGTTTCTTTGGAAATCATTAGTATAACTGTGCCAGGACGTTGCTGATAGAAAGCAGTGAAATTTATCTCACCTCTCACTGAGAATTTAAACTCTCTTTCAGATTTTAATCCCCGTGTCTCTTTATGTGTCGATTGAGTTGGTCAAACTGGGCCAAGTCTTCTTAATTCACAATGACATTGACCTGTATGATGAAGAAGCAGATTTGCCCATCCAGTGCCGTGCCCTCACTATTACTGAAGACCTTGGACAGATCCAGTACATCTTCTCAGACAAAACTGGGACACTAACAGAAAACAAAATGGTATTTCGACGCTGTACTGTTGATGGAATTGAATTTTCCCATCAGGAAAATGGTGAGAGACAGTGTTTTATACTTGCTTTTTATGTCTGAGAAATTAAATGTCATTAATTTAAATATTAATACCAAAACATACTGAGCCCTCTGACTGAATGTAGAGTTTTTGTGAAATAGTCAGTTTTTGTGAGGGACTGCTGTTACAGAGATTCACAAAAGTGAAGGTGTTTTAAATGATTCAGAAGGCAGATGGGAAATGTTTTCCAGATCCCTCTGCAGGCACCTCCAGGATTTGCCCTGCATTCAAAGAGAACACTTTCATTTCTAAATGAACACCGGATGACCTTTTTTATAAGCTCACAAACTGATACTAGTTAATATTTAAACTCAATGGGTCCAAAAGTAATTGTTTCTGTGACTACGTAAACATACGCTTTTGTGTGATATGAAAAATACAGGCACTCATTTCCTGGAGTGGATCCTGGCTGCAGTCCGGGTCTGAAGGATCCTGGCACTCGGTGCTCTGAATTCACGGTGTTGACTCAGGCTCCTTCTTCGTCATTACTTTCGTGCTCTGTGTAGTGGAAGGGATCCTGTTAAGCTGGCAAGCAAAAAGATGTTTGTGTTCTGCGACTGAAAACATTAGCAGATTTGTGAATTACCATATTTCACTCTCCTGTTCCAACTGCAAAAAGCAGCTGAAGAGATGAAACATTAAGAGAAGCCCATAAAAGTGACTGATCACTTTAAAAACACATTTTTATTTTCTTGCAATAATAACAGTGGCAAGTGCCAGAAACGGCTGGACAGTGGGCAGTGAAATTTTTCTGGTGATGGCTTTTGAAATGTTTTGGCTTTGATTTAGTATGTTTCAGGGGTTTTAACTGATTGAGGAATTCCCCCCAAACAATGAAAAAAAAAAAAAAACAGAGAAGAATCAGAGGTCAGGTTTCATTTTTCTTTTACAGACAGGCGACTGAAAACACAGAAAGAGCTGGATTTAGACAATGAGGATTTTGCAAAGCTTCAGCACTTCACTCTTCCTCCCATGAATCTTGAGAGACCAGCCACCTCCAAGCACAGCACCGTGAGGCCTCTGAGGAGGTGCCAGAGCGACCGGGTGCGCTCCCAGGGACACACCAGGAGCAGGTCCCTCGGCCGGCGCGACAGCAGCCAGTCCCAGGTGGCCTTCAGCAGCCCCATCGTGAGTACCAGCACCTGAGCCAACACCTTCTAACTTACCCCTTCTGCTGCTTTTGTGATGGAAAGCTGTGGGAATCAGAAAGATGGAAATCTTCACAGACTCAGGAGGGCTTGATGCACAGCCTAAGAGGAAGTCTAGATTGATGTGAAAGCCAAGTACACAGACATTGAGCAGAGAAACCACAAACTTACATTTCTATAGAATATGCCTTGAGTAAGAAACTGTATTAGATAAGATGATGAAGGGTTTTGTAGTGTAGTGCAATAGAATAAGCTAAGAGTTCAGATGTTATAACAGAGACATTTATTTGTACATGTAATAGACCTTATTGGACAAAACTATCCACATTGCAGTAGAAAGAAGTATAGGTGACAGGTTAGAAAACAAAACACTCTATGGCAACTGTCCATTGGATTAGAAAGTTATATACTGTCTTGCAACAAAGAACTTGTGACAATCTTAGACTATGGCCGACTGCTTGCTGTCTTATAAATCTCATAGTCTTTGGGATGATGTTATCTAAGCAATAAATCATTCTTAGTCTGATCATGGTCCTGTCCCTTCAATTAACATGATAACAGCCACAGAAAGCCAACAGGTAGAGAGAAATCCAAGCCTTGCTGGAGCTGAGAAAGGGAAGGGGGAAACAAAGAATCTGAGTCGTCAATTGGAGCGTGCAGGCTGCAGTCAGGGGGGAGCAGGATCTGCTGCAATTTGGGTCTGAAGCTTCCCAAATTCACCCACAGCCTAATTAAAGTCAGACTGTTCTGCTCTTCTCGAAAGTTTTTTAAAAGACGTTTCAGACAAGGCTTTTGTGAACTTAAAAGGTCATACACTTTCAAAATTTGAATTCCAATTAAAATTAAAGGCCTGGAAAACCCATCCAAATCTTTTTTTAAAAAAAAATAGTCTAATAAATGCAGAATTCTCAGAACTCTATTTGCTGCAGTTGTTATAAGATCCTACTTACCTCATTCAATTCTGCTGTCATGTAGTAAGTACTACTCAGAACTCATACTGTTCTTGGAATATGGGAGTTCTGGAAGTTGTTATCCTAGTATTTTCCAGCCCAAACCTCATGAGTTGCTGAGAACATCTCTGTGGATTCTGAGAGCCCATGAGCCATGACTTGTGAGAGCTTCTTACAGGTCATGACTTTTGAAGGATGCTAAAGAAATTTCTTGCCAGTATATTTTCCAATTATATTTTTCACTGCCAGGCCTTTTCTTTTTCTTCTAGAAATAAACATTTTTTAAATTCACTGTAAAGCAATACCTGATGAACTAGTATCAAATGCCTCTTTTGCAGAAGAACATTAAGCTGCTGTTATGGAAATAACTAGCCTTAGCTGCTCAAAGGTGTCACTCTGTCTGGATAAATTTGACAATTTATCACAATGACAATTGAGAAGATGTAAAAATAGAGACATTTAGATATTGCACAGAGCCTGCCCTGTGTAACCTTTAAATGAGACATAGTACCATTCTACTACTATCCTTTGCCACCTGAGCCGATTCCCTATTAATAAAATGGGAATAATAAATTTTTGGTGTCTCAAAAGTTCCTGCCCTTTGGAACTTGCATCACCTCATCTGATGCATTTTTACTCTGCTACAAATCTGCAGCATCCTGAGTACTCCTGATATGCAGACTGTGTTTGTAGACCTGTGTGTATGTCAGCAGACAGAAGTTTGTAAGAAAAATCCATCTTTCAACAATGGAAAACGATAGAAAATTAACATTTACTCTCTCTACCTTTAGGAGTTCTTATGAATTAAGGGAGTGACAGTACATTTCCTTCTAGATTTAATAGTTCCAATAAGCAGTACCTTGCTATTAGAAACATTCAACAAAGATTTTCATTGTCCCATGATCATCAGGTTTTAATGCCATCAAGTAGAAGAAATGCTATCAAGTTAATGAGAAAACCTTAAAACTGAATGGCACCAGACATTTATATCAGCATTTTCACTAACAAAATCATTAACATTGAAAAGGTGGCAAATTTAAATTATTATAATCATTAGTGCTATTTTATTCAGTTTTCTTTTTTGCTTGGTTAGGGTTTTTAATATATGTTCAGGATGAAAATTCAGGTCAGCACTGTTTTCACTTAATGTGAAAAAGAATATGAGAAAAATTGTTCTGATAAATATTGATTTTTTTTGTTGTTGTTGTTTGTTTCGTTTTTAAAACCTGTCTCTGAGGCCACAATTAGCCTGTCCATTTTTTATTTTTCCAGAGGAAACTTTTGAGTTCAGAAAGTTGCTGCTGAAGTGAAATGCCCAGTAGTGCATTTTCTGATTTTCAGTAGATCTCAAAAGAAATAAAATTTCGAGATCATCTTCCTTTTGAAGATTCATTTCCTTCTAATTATCCAGTTATGCAGCTTTTTGAAAGACGTCTTTTTTTCATAGATGTTAAATACAAAAGGCATTTTCTAGGTCTAAATTCAAGAAGTCTGTGAAGCTGCCAGTTATTCCTTGAGGACAAGGGTAAATGAAAATAATCCTGACTGGGTAATTTCTCTTCCAGGAAAAGGACGTGACTCCCGACAGCAGGCTGCTGCGGCGAGTGCGAGAAGCTGCCCTCCAGACTGAGAGCTTTCCTCCTTTCATACAAATGAAGACTTCCACATCCTTTACTGACTTTTTTCTTGCTCTTGCCATTTGCAACACAGTTCTGGTCTCCACAGCTACTGAGCCAAGACAAAGGGTAATTTAACTTTAAATATATGAGGAAAACGGGTCATGCTTCCATTCAGCAACGTAGTGTCCAGTGAAAACTGAAGTGGTAAAAAATTGTTTGTTTGAGAGTTGTCTTCTGGTTCCTTTATATTTTTTGTAATATCTTCTACTTCCATGCCTGTGTATCCCTTCCTAGCTTGTATTCTTATGTTTGATGAATAGCTAAGGCTACCTCAGGATCTGCACTTTTTCTCTTAGATTTTGTATTATATATGCTGTAAGAAGTTTGTTGAACACACTGGGTTTTCTCTGATCTGCCAGGCAACTGACAGAGCTACAAGGGCTTCATTACATCTTTGCTTCAGAAGCAGAGATACAAATCACCATCAAATGTGGATGCCATCTCACATATTACTTCTCTATTAAATCCTTCCACCACAGTTAGATGGCAGGAGAGGGGAAAAGGGGAAAGTTGCAGTAATTGTAATTTAGGTGCAGAAAAGTAGAGGGAGGTTTTGAGAAGGCTCTTGAAGTTCACATTTATTTATTTTTAACCTTTGTTTTTCTCCTATTTCTAGGTCACAATCCCACCACCAATAAAACCTTCAGGAATCACCCTGGAGAAGATTCATCAGATATTTCAAAGGCTAAAATTAGCAAGCCTTAGTCAATCTTTTTCATCATCTCAGTCTAGCTCACAACTTAGTGCCAGCTTCAGTGCAAAGAACACCGAGGAGCCTCTCGCTGTGCTGGAGAGCTGTGACAATGACAATGACGGCTGTTCCAGCAGTGGAGGCCAGGAGCTCCAGGACAAGGGCAGCACAGAGATTGGTACTGCTTCCTTGGATGAAGTTTTTAGGTCTGCAACCAACACTTCTCTGCCAACAGACTTTTGTTACGAGGCTGAGAGCCCGGACGAGGCAGCTCTGGTCTATGCTGCCCAGGCCTACGGCTTCATCCTCGTGTCCCGGACGCCCGAACAGGTCACGGTGCAGCTGCCACAGGGCACGCTCCTGACCTTTGACATCCTCTACACCCTGGGGTTTGACTCAGTCAGGAAAAGGATGTCTGTGGTGGTAAGACACCCTCTAACCAAGGAGATTGTTGTCTACACAAAAGGTGCTGACTCTGTAATAATGGACCTGCTGGACAACTCCACCAAAGGTAATTAGCCAGGGAGCTTTTTCTGTTGTGTCTCCTAACAATAACTGAGCTGTGGTCTTTTCTGCATGAAATATTACATCTAGATATTAGGAATATAAAGAAAGAACAAACTTTGTCTAGTACTGTCCTTGCAGATCAAAACTGAGATATTTATTCCACTTCAGAAGTGCTTAGAATAAGGAATGGGATAATTAAAATTCACTGATAATAGTAACCCATTGTGTACTCTGCAATAATACTGTCATAAGGGCCTGGCTGTTGTTTTTCAGGTTGCCAGCAAGAGTGCTGTAATATTAATAAAAAGAAACACAAGTAATGTTATCTTAAAGGAAACAGGAGTTTTTAGCAAGATTTCAGCTTCTTCACAGCCAATACTTTTGAGCTTTTCAAGAACTTGGTATTTTAATGGATTCCATTTTCTCCAGTGCCTACTCCTTTTTAATCTTAGGCCATTAGATTGAAAATTATCTGTACTTAAAATATGGAATCTTTTCCTTGTGTTTCCCAGGTGACATTAGCTCAGACAAGAGACTGAAAAGAATAAAAGAAAGAACACAGAAGCATCTGGACTACTATGCCCATGATGGACTGAGAACCCTGTGCATAGCTAAGAAGGTGGGGGAGCACCAGGGTCCGTACGTGTCAATAGAACTGCTAGAAAAATACAGTAGTTATACTTCTGCTTCAGACAACCAGGCAGATATAGCCCATCTCTTTGTCCCTCTATTTCCCTTGTCTGGAGTATTTTTTCCCCTCTTTTTCTTCATTGTGACCAAATGAGGGGTTTTTAGTCAGTGTCAAAACATTTATTTCTGTTTCTCCTATAGTAACTCCAGCTGACCTACTCTACAATGGTTCCAAGCAAGAAACAGAGTCAGCAGAGCACCCAACCTTTTTCTCTTTTGCTTGGCATTCAGCTTACAAAAATCTTGCTCTCAGCCTGAATTAGTGTATTTTAGTGTCATACTTTTATACAGAAGTTGTCACTGTGCAACAAATAGATCATATTCAAGGTCTGGAGAAATGTAGATCAGCCCTCAGAAGCTATGTGCTCTCAGCTAAGCAAGAGATATGTGAGCAAGAGTTTCTCTACATCATGTTTTTGAGTCTCAGCTGTAGGTCATTTGTACAAACTACTTTTTCTTGCAGTTTTCTCTTGGAAAAGTCTGTGTTATTTTAAAGACGACACAGAACTTTACCAGTTTGGATACAAGTTAAGTCTCTGTGATCCAGAATGTTGGCATTCCTCTCTTATTTAAATTTCAAATAAACACTGTTTAAATTGTGTAATGCAGGTCTTGAATGAAGATGACTTTCAAAAATGGGCCAATTTTCGTCGGGAGGCAGAAGCTGCGATTGACAACAGAGAGGAGCTGTTAATAGAGACAGCACAGCATCTGGAGACCAAACTCACCCTGCTGGGTAGCTAAAAATAAGAATTGCCATTGCATGAAGCATCACTTGCTCTCCTGTGATAGTCTTGGCAGTATGGCAGTCAACAGCTTATACTAATTTATGTCTAAAATACTTCCTCTGTGGTTTGGAAATCTTCAGGCTAGGGAGATAAAATCCAATGACAGTGTCTATACAAGTTCTTGTGCATTTTGGGCAGCAGTAACTTTGAAAAAGTTACTTGCAGCTCTTGAGTGCCCTGAGCAAAGAACGTGCACATCAGCTGTTACTGTGGCTCAGCTGACACAGTAGAGAATGTAGTTCCCACAATTCAATTGTGCATCCAAATCCTTAGATAAACCTATAAAATACTATAAATTAATTTCAGTTTTGAGCACAAATTCTGAGGGAATTTTGGTAATTGAACTGTATTATAAAATCCAGTAACTTGAACATGTTTTGCTACTGAGTTCCTGCTGTTGTTGCATTGTTGTGCTTGCTTTGTGCACTTTGTAAAAAGATGTTTAGCATTTAAACCTGCATTGATTGACATTTCTGCATCATTCATCACCGTCATATCTAACAACATCATTCTGTTAAATTATGGAGCACTTTAGTGCTTTCTGTTCTATTTTGTTTGCAAACATTTTGTTCTTTACAACTTTGATTTTTGGAGTTGTCTCAGTCTCATTTTTCTCTGACTGCAATTTGTGCCCATACTTTGTTGGATGTCTGCGATTGCAAGCAATAGCTTCCATTATGGCTTCTCATAATCTCTGCAGTGATTTAAAAAATTAGAGTAATAATGGTAAATGCCATAAGCAGACCACATAAGAGGTAATGTAGATCTTGTCAGAGTCTGTTACCTTTTCCAATTACTAAGGCTCTATTTGCTTCCACACTTTAATTTGCAAAAAGTGTTCGCTTAGCCTAAATCAATATCTATCTTTAATGTACCACAGTTACAGCATCTTCAAGCTGACCTCTAGTGGAAGGGATAAGGAGTATTGTAACATTCAGATGGTCATTTCCCAACATCATCAGGATGAATGTTGGCATCTGCTTCTAAGTTTGTGCATGCTCAAAAAGAAAACGTACTGTACTGCTTCTTCTGCCTTTGATGGCTGAAGCGTCTGACTTGACAACAAGGACAGCATCCATTTAAATAGTCAAAGTTCATCTTTTCTGGTTGCTTTGATAGGACTTAATGCAGTAATTTTAAAATTCATATGCTGTGATTCCTCTGCCAGCACAGTGTCATTTTGGATTATTAGGAAGAAATGAAATGCATTGTTCTTGCAATGAAAAAAATGAAGAGACAGAACTTGACTGTTGACACGTTCAGACCTTAATCCAAATGCAGATCATGTGCCTGCATGTTTATTTGTTGGACAAAACCTTGGCTCAACTCTCAATAAGTTCAGGAGCGTGATTGGAAAGCAAAGAGCTTTTTTTAAACAAGAAAATAGCAACCTGATTTTCAAGAAAAAGAAAATTATTTCTCTTATTTTCCTATTTGCCCAGGAGCAACAGGGATAGAAGACCGCCTGCAAGATGGAGTACCTGACACTATTGTGTCTCTCCGAGAAGCTGGGATAAAAATTTGGGTGTTGACAGGAGACAAACAGGAGACAGCAGTTAACATTGCATACTCCTGTAAGCTTCTGAACCAAAGGGACACTGTCTTCACTATTAACACTGAAAATAAGGTGAGTAAAGGAAAACAAAATACACAAAATTTGCTATCTTACCCTTTCTTTGTGTCTTGCAGTTTGGCATTCCATTGCTTTGGACCTCACTTAACAAAGAACAGTCAAAAAACCCCAAATAACATTAGGAGCAAGAGGCACAGTGAGCTCAGCTCTTCCAAGGGCTGGCACAAGGCTGTGGAGGGCAGGCAGGGCTTCCTTGTGTGACCAGACAAGTCACCCATCTGGGTTGTCTCAGCTTTTCTCCCCAGAGAACCAGGGTTACCAATACAAGCTTGTTTTTCTCAATAAAGCTATTGTGAGGATCAAGTAAATACTGCTAAAATACTGTTTTCCTTATGGTGGCAGTTGCACAGAGCAGTGAGATGGCCTGGTTTCTAACTGCTTTTGTCTGCAGCTAGCAGCTCTCGAAACAAAAAAAAAACTCTGTGCAAATATCTATTTCTTTCAATGTCATGGAAATAGAGAAGCACACAAAGATGATGTGGAATCTGGCACAGAAAACATTCCAAGGCGTAATTCCATTTGAAACACATATCTGCTTTAACGGGAAGCAGCATGGATACATCCAGGATGGAAATTAGACGGTGGCTTGTGCCAGAGCAGAGGTGCTACAGGCAGGACTACCCTGGCTCCCAGAAATGCCAGCATGGGCACTGACCCACAGCAGCCTCTGTGCTTCCAGGCCCAGAAGCAGTCTGCATACACACGGGGACTTGTGGGAATCCCCATGGTTCAGGGGACACTGGAGTTTCTCCACAAGAAGATTTTGTTCCCTCACCTTCAAAATTAAACCAAAGACAAACTTCTGAAAGAGGCTCCCAATAACAGCAGTAAGGGACCCAAGTAATATATACAAAGCATTTAACCTGTTAATTTTGCTAAACTTATGTGAAGGTGTCAGTAGGAAGGGCCTCTCCTTACCCCTGAGCCCAGCAGATTATTCAAACACTGAAAATGAGATACCTTCCAAGAAGATGCAACATAATTAGGTAGCTTAGTGGATCGGTTTCAAAAGGCAAGTCAAGGCAAACCAGGAATTTCCACTACTGTTTTTGGTTTGTTCACAGAAAGATGACGTTTCTTCAATATTTTTAAGGGTTTTAAGTGTTCGTGCTAGGTGCAGGTTTTTATTAGATGTCAGAGGTACATTTGATTCCAGAACCTCCCACTTAAGTGTAATTTAAATCTTGCAAACATCCTACACATGTACCTTATGCTACATAAAGTGAAAATAACATTATAGAACTGAATCATCACTCAATAAAGCTGACAGAAAAGGCAGAAAGAGAAGTGATTAGCTCTTCAGATATTCAGGGCCATGCCACAGAAGGAGGACTTTGAGTACTAAGAGGGAGCAAAATAACTTTGATATCATTTTGGATTTTCTCTGATAGTGATGTGCCAATTTGGGAGATCTGAATGAGAGAGGTGAGAGCTTTCCCCTTAAATCTGTTTCTATCTAGTACTAAGTCAATTCCAGTTGTTGGCATCTAAAAGGGGACTTGATCCAACATGAAGCAGATTTGCTAAGACAGAAGGGCATTGTGTTTGAGGCACAGTGCTTGAAAATATGAAGTTTTATTTCTGTTTCTAATTGTGACACACGCCTGATATGTGACTTAGAAAAGGCCTAACTCTAAAAGTTACAGGGTAATTTTAAAAATGTGGACCTCTTTTTTTTCTCTTATTACAGTTTATTTTTTGTAGAAGCCAATGCTGCAATATTTCACATCATTCATATCACAACTAGACTTTTCAATCTCCTTAAAAGAAAATATTTTCTTTTTAATTTCTGAACTTTCAGCATAAATGCACACATGCCTTCCTGATGTAAAGATTATTAGATTTTCTTTTAGAAGAATTCCTTACCTCAGTTAACTGTCTGATAAAATGTGCAGTGTTTTCATTGAGGGATTGGATGGTATCATATTGAAATAATCTCCAATCAGATGAATCAGTGCATTTCTCAGTAAATTTCCCCTCATGTTTATCTGATAGGCTTAAACCCACTGGCATGATTATACAAACATGCATTTGGCACGGTGCTGTGCTGTAAAGGGAGGTGGAGATAACTATTTCTAGAACCACGTCTGTTTTCTCACAGGAAACTTGTGAATCTCTCTTGAATTTAACCTTGGAAGAGGTGAAGAAGAATTACGAGTACGACAAACCGCAGAGGAAATTTTTTGGCATCATCCCAACATCCTTCCCAGTCTCTGAAGCCCCCAGCCCCGAGTTTGGGCTGGTGATCGACGGGAGGACGCTGTCCATCATCTTCCAGGGAGGGCTGGAGCAGAAGTTCCTGGAGCTGGCGCGGCACTGCCGCTCCGTGCTCTGCTGCCGCTCCACCCCTCTGCAGAAGAGCATGGTGGTCAAGCTCGTCCGGAGGCAGCTGAAAGCCATGACCCTCTCCATAGGTACCTCCACTCTGCGTCTCACAGACACACCTGAAAGCAGGTTCTTTCTTGGACAGAAATGTGGGGAATACATTGTGCGGGGCAGATTTTTGTGTCTCAGGCAGACATCGTGAGGAAACAGCATTGATTAATCTTTCCTGATCAAAACCCATATAAAAGTCCTGCTTCAGCTTTCATGAAGCAAATCTGCCCCCCTTTAAACAGGATGAAGGCACTACAAATTCAGAATCTCCCAGCAGTCCTTTTCATGCACATCAGTACAAACACATGTACATATTACCTCCAAAACGTCCTTGTTTTGGGCCTGGAAATCACTCATCATTAGTCACTAGTTTGTCTTTTCATAAAGCCCTTTTCCTGTCAGATTTTCCCTGGTGAAAACAGAATTATCTCCAGAGTGGTATTAAGCACTGACTCGTTTGCCTTTTATCTCCAAATATTGTGAAATGCTTTGAGTTTTCTTCCCTGCTTTTGGTAAGTGATGCTACTAAAACCCTGGATGAATTGATTTAGATGACTCCAAACTAAACAAATACACCTCTGTGGACAAAACAGAAAAGGAAGTCTATCGTATGTTTGTAATATTACTTAGCCTTACAGTTCAAACCATAAGCTTTCAGCCTTCTGCTTCATTTACTTTACCAACTAACCTAATTTGCAATCTCCATATTGCAAGCAATAAGCATGGCTGTTCTTTCCCTGGAAATTTGGTTACATATTTAACATATTGCTGCAAGTTGAAATGAGCAAAATAATTCTTGAAACTGGTTGTTACATTGTCATCTGCAATCAAGTTTGTCACAGATTCAGAGAATTCAGTGAAATAGGGTGTTGCAAAACATGTTCCTGAGCATATGGATTTGGCCAAGCAGAAACACAAAATGATGCTGATGTAAATGGTGTTGGGGTTGCTGTGTCACCACCCAGCTGGTCCCAATGCTCGATTTTGCTCTGGTGGAGCCAGGGAAGGAGGGAGACCAAGACCAGAGCCTTGATGTTTTGCTTGATGCCACACATCAGTTCTCCTGATCAAGCTGTATAGTAGTACAGAATATTTGAAACAATCAGCATGGCTGAGATTAGTTCCTTCTTCTGTTGGAGGCACCCTTTCTTGCATTGTTATTGTTCCCTCCTGTCTTCCCACTCTAGGGGATGGTGCAAACGACGTAAGTATGATTCAAGCAGCTGATGTTGGAATTGGAATATCTGGCCAAGAAGGCATGCAGGTATCCTCTCAGTTTCTTTCTTCTTTTGTCAGGTAGTCCCTTAAGGCTTAACAAGTTTCATAGCAGCCCTACACTCTCAAGTGTCATCTTAAAAATGCAAGTTGGCATCATAAATTAATATGCAGTTTGTAATTATGGGTCCAGCCCCCAAAAAAAAAAAAAAAAAAAAAAAAAAAGAAAAAAGAAAAAAAGAGCATTTTGAGCCAAAAAATTATCATGTGAGATCATGTGAGGACAAACCTGTGTTTGCTCATGAGACTGGAAAATTAGCAGATGTCTGCCCAGTGTTAGGTGAGCATCTGGTTTCTGAATCTTCTCAGCTGCTGCATTTCCAGGTTTCCAGGTTTTGTGGATTCTCTTCCACAGTCTTCTGCCCTGTATCCTTTCCCTCACAACCCCCTTCCTTATTCTCCTTAAACAGAGAGTTCTGCTGAGATAGAAAGTTACAGCTATGTTCTTGAGGGTTCGTTTGTTGCTTTGTTTCTACTAAAATATTCAATAGTAGGAAATTATTTCAATGTCTATGTTCAAATTTCATTACATAGCGTGTGAAAAGGACGTATTGTAAATGACCTTCTCTCCTTTTCCCAAAGGCTGTGATGGCCAGTGACTTTGCAATATCCCGATTTAAGCATCTCAAAAAGCTCCTTCTTGTCCATGGACATTGGTGCTATGCTCGCCTGGCAAAGATGGTGATTTACTTTTTCTACAAAAATGTGGTAAGATGATTAAAATTATGAAGTTTTCATCCTAGCAAAGGTTAATTCCAGTTCTGAGGGTTTTCTCGGTTGTTTGGTTTTGGTTTTTGCAGGTTATACTCTTACTTTTTATGAAGCTACAATTCGTGTTTCTTCACTTAGCAAGTTTATAGTTTCCCTTGTTAGCAAGGTGCTGCATAGAGCATTGAGAAAAATACAGGCTCTAAATTTATTTTGAAATAGCATTATTCCAGAGGGAAAAAGGACTCAAGGTTTAGTAACTTTATATGGCAGCACAAGAAACTTTATTAATAATGCCCATGAGCCTCAAAATAAAATTTGCATAAGGAAGATCAGATTATTGGCACTTGAATGTAGATGAGTGTGCACTAAGAATTGCCTGCCTTGAAACCTCTGAATTTTTATAGGAACCACTTGCAAGTAATGATGCATTCATATCTGTCATTTTTATTAAAAATTTAATGTATATGCAAATGATCTAGGCATTGAAGTATGATATAAAGTGAAAAAAATTAAGTAATTCAATTTCTACAAGACTGGGAAAACAAGTCCATTTGACATGAAATACGCTCTGAGCATGAAAGGCTTTTTACCTAGAATTCAAGGTATCTGTTTTTTTGGTGAAGTTTTTAATAATTTTCAATAAGGATTACTTCTTATTACTGTTAAAATTTGTAATGGAAATGAACACTTTGCTTTTTTTGACTGGACATCCTTTTAGAGTTCAAAGGCTATTTATTTGCAATGTGAAATAGTTCTCCAGACTAGGATGCTGCTGTTCTTTCATCTCCCCCGTAGCATTAGGGAGCGGCACGCCTTTGATTCCACATGGACAACGAGATTCTAAAATCTGGTGCTCAGGGCTGTGAACAATTTACTTAATTATTCTCTGATGTGTTCTCAAAGGACCAGAATGGCTTTTAAAAAGCTGTATCACAGTGGATCACTGTGAAACAGACCCTTAAGGTATATTGCTTTCTGAAGTAGTGCCTTTAAGCAAAATCCTGTCCTCTGAGGAGGCTCTGTTAATAACCAGTGTCTCAATAAATGCCACAGGTGGAATTATGTGCTTGTATTTGCTTCTCCCCAGTGCTATGTCAACCTGCTCTTCTGGTACCAGTTCTTCTGCGGCTTCTCAGGCAGCAGCATGATAGATTACTGGCAGATGATTTTTTTCAACCTCTTCTTCACCTCGGTACCTCCTCTTCTCTTTGGAGCCCTTGACAAAGATGTTTCTGCAGAAACGCTCCTACGTCTGCCCGAGCTGTACAAGAACGGACAAAATTCAGAGGTATGTCATGACTGCTGAAATAACTGCTTGATAATACAAAGGACCACAGGGGTTTTTGTTTAGGAATGAGGGAAGGAAGAAAGGAGTTTAGACTTACTTGGAATGTTGAAATGACAGGGACCCAATCTTCTGTCTCTCCAGTAATGCATTCCCCTCCATGGGAGCTGTGACACCATAGGTCACTAGATAAATATGGCAAATAATCAAATTTAAATGGCACAAAATAAGTGTTGCATTACAAGAAATGATTTTTGACCAATTTTATAACTCCAGAAGGAGCTTGGATAAAGAATTTGAGGAATAAGATCCCTTGTGAAGGGATGTGACATTGGCAAAATTCAGCTTTTAATACTCTTGGTTGACTTGGTAACATTTCTACGGTCTATCTTTACTTAACACAGATAAAATGCCCATTTAGAGATAAGCCTTTGGTTTAATTAGCTGCTCAGGAGGTATTTATTCATGGAAAGAGACCAGTTAGCAATAATCAGTAGTCTGAATGGAAGACAAACAGCAATTATGTTTGCAGGACAGGCTAGAGACATATATCCCATCTTAATGACTGTTATCTGTAAACTCCTGCAGATATACAACTTGTCAGCATTTATTATTACAATGTTGGATGCCTTCTATCAAAGCCTCATTTGCTTCTTTGTTCCCTATTTGGTAAGTAACAGGCTTATTAATACTCTCACTCTCCTGTCCTCCTTAGAAATAGTAAATTCAGTTCTGAATAGTCAGGATTCACCACATCTCCCTGCCTGTTTTGTAGGTGTACAAAGACTCTGACATAGATGTGTTTTCCTTTGGAAACCCCATCAACACCATCTCCCTCCTGACCATTCTCTTGCACCAGGCTCTAGAAATGAAAACATGGGTACGTATTTGACCTGTTCACAGCACTGGCTTTTTTGTGAATGTTGCATCTTGTGTAGGCATAGAATTCTCTTTTAGAGTCATTTACCTGAATTCTGGGTCACAAAAGGTAAGTAACAGGTACACTAAGATTCCACAAAGGACCAGAATTTGTTATTAGCCCCATGTTAGTGCCTTCACATGCCCAGTGACAGAATCTGTTTCTATCGTGCCTTTGGACAGGACAGCACCAAATACTTGCGTACCTCAATATATGTGGAAGTGTTACTTGGAGAACTGTATTCACTACTTTTTTCTAAATTACTTTCTGGCTGTTTCTCCTACTGCAGATTTCAGTAAAATGCACTGTTACAAGCACTCTTTCTAGCTGTCTTTGTCCCCTCCTGTCTCACACCCAGTCAGGGTCTCACTGCCATCGCTTGTGCTTGCAGACCGTGCTGCAGCTGGTGACAATGATCTGCAGCGTGGCTTTCTACCTCATCTTCTCCATCATCTACAACGCTGCCTGCCTGCTCTGCAACCCCCCCACCAACCCCTACTGGATTATGGAGAGGCAGCTCAAAGACCCCATCTTCTATTTATTGTGCCTCATCACCCCTGTCATCGCGCTCTTACCAAGGTTTGAATGTTTTCCTCTGTTTTCCTTTTGTGGGTTTGCAGACACGTGAGAGAAGAAACAATTGTGATGTGTACAGATATGTGATGTGTCAGACACGTGCTGTACAGGGATAATTGATCATCTTGGAAGTCAGATGCCCGAGTTCAACCTTCCAGTTCATGAACGATTTGTTTATTCAGTTATATAACCCTAGATCAGTCACTATATATCTTCTACTTTTCCCTTTTCTTTTTGGGATGCATCAAAATTTACCAGTATAGATCTGCTATGTTCACTGTCATGATCACAATGTTGTTGAGCAGATCAAGATTATGAGCAAATCCTTGAAATTAGAGTCACTAAATATATTTTGGTTTTAAGTACATTATGATGCATTACTAAGCTGAATTTAAGAGCATTTCTATATGAAAAATATTCACTGCATCCTGAATTTTAGTTTAACTTTGTATTGCAAAAAATCAGATATGTTAAAGATAACTTTAATTGAGACTGGATAATATTTGGAGAGGGATAGCTATTGTGACATGTTGCTGAAAAAATGGTTTAAAAAACAACATGATTCTGTTCCCATATATATATTACCACTTTTGGTGTTCAGTACATTACTAATTCTTAAAGCAGGTATGTTTTGAGTTGCACAATTTGTTTCAAATATTTGTTTGTTATTTGCTTGGACATTGAAAGAAATGGGTTGGTTTGACTATCTTGCTAGTTTCCTTCTCATCCTAATTCCCATGAAGTAATGCAGCACACTGGTATTACAGAATTCAAGACAATATTTTTAGTATCTGATTTTGTAAGTGCTTTAAGGCATTAGAATCTGAGCCTTAACTTTGACTGAAAAGGAACTTTTCAAGAATAGATGGTGTTTTTCTTCAAACTATTATTATTTTCCCATTTGAGTTGAGATGCTCTTTTGATTTTATGTTATATAATATAAGTTCAGATCAGAATAAACAACACAATTCAGTAAGGTCTCATGTCTTCTAGGCAGGGCATCCTTTTCCAGTCTGTTTTGCTCCTGCATGACTTTTGTTTTCCTATCAGCCCTCATTCACAGTGACATTTTTGACCCTGAGCTTTCTGCTGAGAGCTGCATCAAACACGTGGTTAGAGAGCTTGTGTCTCCATCTTGGGAATTTAGCACACTTAAGATCCTTGCTGCCTCAGCAGGTTACTGAGGTTAAGGGTTATACATTCATATCTTCAAATCTGGACAACTGCTGCTCCTTAGTATTGGTACCCCAGATTATTTTCTGCACCCTCCTTCCAGATCACAGCAGTGGTGAAACCACCCTTTGCTAAAATGCACTAAATTTTAACTTCTATTCCACGGTCCATCACACTGTGCTGCCTGCTCCCCATCTCCTCATTTGGTATCTTGAGGTTCTGGGTTCCTTATGACAGGTTTTTTTAAAATAATTGCTCTCCTGGGTTCTTCCCCTCAGTACTGCCTTTTGTTTGAGCTGCAGCACTCGGGGAGCCTTGGCCTGTGCCCTGCCTGGCCTCACACCCTGCAGGGCTGTGGAAGGCAGGAGCAAGCGAGAGCAGTTTACAGGACAGGAGACACAGTTTCCCAACCCTTCTCTGTCATCCTGTCTGGTTTACCTGGAACTTGCACAAAAGATACAGGAAACAAGCTGAGGGGAGAGACACAGGACATTGTGACCCACAGCAGATCTACACAGAAAGTCTTGGGCTCTCCCAAGCTCTTAACTTCATGATCAGACCTGAGATCCTGTTGGGATTGACCAGCCTGAGCACAGGCACAGCAAATAAACTTTATCCACTCCGGCTCAAGCAAGCCCAAGAAATCCATTGCCTTAAAAGCCCTTTCTGTACTGTTGCTTGTTAGCCTTTTTAATCTTGTAAATCTTGTTTATAGAAACATTGAGCAGCTGGATGTGAGGGTGGAACCTTTTGAAATGCAATTTCACAGAGTACCCATGTTTGTTTTAAAATAATGTTGAAGCCACCTATGTAAAAGTCAAATCCTAATAAAAAGATGCCTTGAAAGAGACTTTGATTTTCACACAAAGCTGGCATGGCATGGAGAGAGGATGTATGCAGTCTCACAGCGCACAATACTTAGTTACATAAGTTCTCTGTCCTGCAAAGGGCAGGGAGGACATTTCTGTTGCTGCTTTCTGAAAAAACCCAAAAGCTGAGGTTTTTAACTTCTGGTTTTCTGTTATCTAACAAATTATGAAATCTTCTTAAGCCTGCAACTTCCATATTTTCAAATATTGCATCTCTTGAGGTTTTTTTCTATTTTTCTTCACTGTTCAGCAAACAAGTAGTTATGAATACTAAAAAAAATGATAATATATACATGTTATTGACTCTATACAGGTCAAGCTAAACATATAGTAACATGTTGTGTTAAGATCCAGGAGTTAACTTTCATCTGCCTGCTATAAGGTGTCTACCAGATGTCTGTAAAGCAATGAAAAATTAGTATCTGTATTTGGGACATGTGATGTAGATTATGGAATGAGCCCACTGATAAAAAAATCCATTCCCTTCCTCTTCCATCAGGTTCTTCATTTTTGCTCTACGAGGAACCCTTGGAGCATCTCTTGTTCTGAAAGCACAGCAGGTAGATAAACTTCCTAAGGAGCAACAGGATCGTGAAATCCAGAAACTAAGATCAAGAAAAGAAGCTGCTTCTAGTGCACCTGTGGCCTCATCTGCATCTAATGAGGACCTTGACCAAAGCATCAGCCACTTATGTGTGTCACCATTTCTACATCCAGCAGCAGCCCTGGCTCCCAAGGACACAGAAATTCAGGGAGTTTCTGCCTCTAATCCTCTCGGGAGAAGGACACATGAGGAAGGCTATTGCTTCTTTAACAGGTGGGCAGAGGAAGAATCTGCTGCTACTGATTCTTCAGCAGGGCCTTCCTCTGGCCACGATCCCCTTGTAGCCAGCAGGGAAACAGCTCCTGGGCAGGATGGTGGCAGACTGAGTAAAGATTATCTCAAAAACTTTAATTATGGAAGCCACCGGCGGTCAGTGAGTTCAGTGACACTCTGAAGAGATGTTCAGAAATGGAACCCACAGCCCATGTGGAGAAGGACTCAACAGGGAAAATAAAAATGTTTATGCTTAGCCATTATTCTCACCAAAAATGGAGAGAGAGGCAGCTGGAGTAGTGCAATAGCAACTCCAATATGCAACTTCAGCTGAATGCATCATTGCCTGGGTTAATCAGTCCATGACTTCTTGATCTTCCTGGTTTGGCCATGTCACAGGAACATTTCATGAGCATCACACAGTTGCTGAGAATTGTTCAATTACTTTCTTTCAACAGATATTTTTGTATCATATTAATAGGGAATATTTGTGAAGTTTCAATGTTATTATGCTATTGAGTTAATAGAAAGAGAATCCATTATTTATTAAACCAAGTCTTAAAACAACACATCCCACTCTAGATTTTTACTATCAAAGTCTTAAAAAGAGCTTAGTAACTTAAAAATTATAATCCTGCATGAAAAATTACTACCTGCAGATACTAAAGGTACTTGCAGAATAATAGCAATGGAGAGGCATTAGAGAATGTTCCGGGTTCTAATATATGTAATTTACGCATACAACAATATCAGCTCTACAGCATGTGTTCCCTGAAGAGTAAGACTTTTATGCAGATAGCAGTTTGACCTGATATTGTTAAGAAAAGGAAAATGAGCTTATAAAGATGAAAAATACAAATACTGAACTATGTGAACTGCCAAGAAAACTCTGTGGTAAGAGAAGTCTACTTCCTCATCCCTACAAATGTAGACAGATATAACAAGTCACATTCAAGGATTTATGTCCTAGAATTCTTAAGTTGTCCCTGATTTTTCTTCTAGAAATTCAGTTTCTTATTTCAGTTCTCTATATTGTTATGTGGTGCTGCTGCACTCAATCAAGTATGAATCCTGCTCCTCTGCACAGTTGGTCACATTCATTAGCTGATGGATCTCAAGAATGGAGATTTTGACAAGCCATATATAAAGGTCCCTAATCACACTGTAGTAAGTACAAGGTGTAAAATGACCAAAATATGCATAATGTGTTATCCCTTTTTTGTATCTCAGGGCAAAAAAAAGATGCAGAAGAAAACCATAAGATGTCACCATTGTAACTACTTATTGCAATGCAATGAAAGGTGACTGATATTTCTCATAGAAATGTTGACCAGTAAGACCATTTCCCAAGGTTTTCTTCACAATGTGGGATGAAATCTTACCCAGTTTAAAATTCAAACCATATGTACTTTTGTGAATCTACTACTGTTTCTGATGTAATATGTTTTTAACCTTTTTATACACGCTGTGTTTAGCTATTTGCTACCTATGACAACATGTGCTCTTTCTAATAACCTATTTAACAAATGCTAATTTAACTTCTGCATGTTATAATAGTTACTGTAGCTAGAGTCTTCAAGTTCTTACTTTAAAACAACTCAGGCCAAATTGAGTAGCATATCTGCCACTGGGATTTCTGATAGCCAGAGCAAGATTATCAGTAAGAACTCCTTTTGTTAGAGTATTGTCAGCAATTAAACAATTCAGTAAGAGATTTTTTTTTGCTTGATGCGAAAAATGAAGGAAAATAGTTATAGATGAGATTAATGTTATTGGAGGGCGAGATTGCTCAAATGTTTGCTCACTAGCTGGGAAGGGACCTGGGGCAGCAAGACTAAAGATCAATCCTTTACCATTCACAGCTTTTTTTTTCATTAAATGGTCCATTTCCCTTGAGCTTAAAGAGGATGTCAATTGCTTACATATTGTATTGCAAAATGTGAAGTATTTTATAGAAATAAGTGTGATAAGGCCATGCTTTGCTGTGCTGTTGAGAAGACAAAAACAGAGGTGGAGTGCTTTTCCTACTGTCACCCCTGAGCAGCAAACTCCTGCTTCCAGAGGCTGCTCTTCTGCATAGTAGAAACCCTTATCAGAAGAGCTAGATGACAAATGTATCTGAATGAGCACAGGATAGACAGGATATGTTTAACCAAATCTGGAAGACTTCCTGAATTGAAAGCCAAGAATTAATCTCATGTTTTCTCCTCTGCAAAACAGTTCTACCATGGATTTTGCCCTGCTTTAGGGTTAGAAATAGCATAGAGGGGAGGGAAAACAGGATTGATTAAGAACTGCAACAAAATAAGCCCTAAAAGCTATTTAGTGATGCATTTCCTGCTGTGTCTGGGAATAAAAGAAGTGGAAGAGTCATCCTCTAAGTAGTTTCTAGGCTGTAACCAAAAATAGTTATGTTGGTTAAAAGAAAGAAATAATCCAATTTTGCATGCCTTAAATAATTCTGTAGCTAAACATACAAACTGATAATTCTGTTGTGTGGTAGATTGCCACAAATGGTCCAATGGATGAATTTACCTGGAGAGTTTGCAACACAGAGGAAAACCACCCCTTCATTTTCCTTGATCCTTGAGGAGAGAGAAAGCTGAAATAAACAGAAGAGAAAGGCAGCACCATGCAAGGCTTGACCTCTGCATTGCAGCTGGCTCCAGACTTTCTGTATCTCCCCTCCTGGGTGACAGTGCTGCCAGCCATCCTCCCAAGCAGATGCTGCCTCAGTTTGGACCCATATTAACTGCTAAACAGTGTGATCTCCCTTCTGCTCCTGGCTATGCACTTACCATGAACTATCTCATGTTAAAAAAAAATGTTGAACAGGCACTTACTTCCCTTTGATCATGAGGTAAATTAGCTGAGACTATCCATCCTTTGGGGATGGAAGATCAAGAGAAAACTTTCTTTTCCAGTGAAAACAAGCCTACAGCAAGACAGATAGTCTCCTAAGGAATTTCTTTGGAAGAAGGGAAGTGTATTTACTAAATGGGTTATTTAGACCTAACTGGATTTCCAAGGTAGCTTTATTTATTTTTTTCAAGACATATTTAATAATACTGTCAAGGTCCATGTTCCATTAATTCTAATGTGAATGCTTCATAACAGAAAAGGTGTCTCATTTTTAATGTATCCTCGGGTGATATTCAATATTTCATATGCTTGGACAATAAAACAAATTAATGGAAGGAATGTGTGAAATTACTGCATTCTTTTTATTCTTGCCCATGATGTTATTTTAATGATAGTGCATATGGAGCAGTGCTTTGAGCTACACATAGCTTTACCTACGTGGAAAAGAGGAGGTGACATCTCACACAGAGGTGAGCAGGAACTGACCTGCCGGGTCTGTTGGCTCACAGATGCAGTCCCCTGCTGCTTGCAATGGTCAGTGAAGAGCCATGCCTCATGTTCCCAAATTCTGGGCTCTTTTAACAGGAGATGCAGGAAGTGCAAACACATACACCCCTTGTTCATGTCTGTCTCAATACAGGCAGCTGGAGATGTCTCTGGCAGTCACTGCTGATTATCTGCTGCAAGTCAGCAATAACTGTGCACTGTAAAACCCAGAACTATTCAGGTGGGAGAGAAGAAGGATTCCAGCTTGTTCTCTTTCCTTACACATCTCACTTTTAATACTCTGTGGAGATGGGTTCTCTGCTGAAGCACAGCGAGCGCTACTTTTCCCAAAGATGAATTGTATTTACTTTCCCACTTTGTTGGCTGGTGCTGAAATGTTTAATTCATTTGTTTGGCTGTAGTTTGAGATATGAGTACAGAGCTATTAACTTTAGGGGTAAGGTGACTGCAGGCAGGATGTGGCATGATTAGATACTTGTAAGCAGCACTGATGAGTAAAAATATAAACGTGGAGACAAGAGGCTCTTGAAGATAATGATCACAGAGGGTGGGATTCAAAAAGAAGACCCAATAATACTGAAGAGCTATAAAGTACTTTTGACATTGCCAGGGACTGGAACTTGCTGCAATTATCAGTACAGGAGACAACTGCAAACAGAACTTGCTGTCTGGCTCTTTAATAAAACACCAGCTCATGCTCATTTACATGAAAAAGGTGGAGACTGAATAGAGCCTGAATCATTATTTTTCAAAAAAGATCTGAGGACCTGTGGTCTGAAGGCATAGAAAGCAACAGTTATTCCCCCACATTCCCAGTGCAGCTACTGAAGTATGCTTCCACATCCAGCCATGCTTTCCCTGTTAGTGCCCAGAGAGCTGGTGTGCTTATTGTGTTCTTCAGCAGGAGAGCACAGCTCTATAAATTATCAACATAAATGACAAAAGGGTCAAGTTTTGGCTCACAGAGACTAAATTTTGACCTTCACAGAAACCATGTCATGCTGCTGCTTTCTTGTACCCATTACTGTACAACACCATAAAGCTGAGACAAAAATTTAATGGAACTGGGAGGGGAAGCAGTAAAAATATTTGCAATAAATAGACAATACAATGGAAGAAGAGCTGAAACAGAGATGGTTCCTGCCTTTTGTATTCCTCTTTATTTTACTAACATTTTTCTATTTAACATCTAATAAATCATTTAGGGAATTTCCAGACATTTATTGGTTTTATTCAAAAAAATACAAACAGAAATCAATAGAGTGCAGGCAGGTCAGCTGAGTGCATTTGAAATCAGCTGGCTTCCACTGGAGTTTTAATAGTGCCTATCTCATTTTGTTAATACTTTAATTCTAAGGGCTTTTGCCAGGAAGGACAAATATGTCAAAGCTCAGTCCGAATGGATCCTCTTTCACAATGTTTAGGCAGCTTGTGGCCAGTGATTTCATGGTCTAAGCCAAGATCTGAAGAGCAGAGGAGCCTTTCATTCTGTTCCTGTGTACATGGGATGGAATGGGAGTGAACTATCAGTATCAAGACCAGGAGTAATGATAAAGGAAGAACATGAGCAAGTCCAAGACCTTCTGGAGCTTTCAAACAAATTCTTGAACTGCTTTCCATCAGTGTGTTGACTGATCCAATGACTGTTCAGATGTCATTAAGGGCTTTAAGTGTCCATGTAACATGCTTTATGAGAAGAACAAGTGAAGTGTGCATTCATGCATGTTCCTGGTAAACTGCAGAGGACTGAGAAGAATTGCCACACTCTTGCAGTAGATAAAATGAGCACAGTTTTAATCATGTTTTAAGAGGAGGTAATGCTGTAAAGACTCAAATTGGATTTCTCAAATTTTTTTAATGTGTAAATACTGGGAATCTGTTCTCAGAATCCTTTGCTCAATTTCATAATCTTCAATATCACAGTAGGGAGGGAATATAGCACACAGACATCAAAGAGACAGAATTGTGCTTGCAGCTATTAGTTCTTACATTAAAAAAAAAAACCTAAAGCTAAAATTTAGAGCCAATAGGAGTCTAACTCTCCCACCCTCTTCAAAAACGCAGTCCAAGCACCACACCAAATAAACATTGTAAGTCCTAATACTGATTTTGAAGGCAGGTTATTTAAAAGGAATGTTCTGGCACTCCATGTGCATTTGACTTGCATTCTTTAAAATTTAAAATTATTTGCAGTTTCTTGAGATTACTTAACTCCTTATTTGTGATATATTTTCACAGAATCAAACAAAAGTCCAGTGTCTCAGGAGAGAAAGAGAATCCATGTCACCTATTTGTCTACGCAAGCCTTTATTAACAAAAACACCAAACTCAAACCCTGTGAGAAAGGGGATTAGCCCTACAGTGGAACATGCTTGAGGAGAACCTGCTACTGGAGTTTTGAAGATTTATCCATGATTTGCCATCAAAATAGTTTTTCTTTACTTCCAGTTTGTAGAAATATCTAACATCAATGGTGGGGATCTGAAACAAGCTCATATGCTGTGAAGACTTCCATGGTGTACAAAGCATTATTGGAATCTATTTCATACTCATCTGTTATTGTGAGCATAAAATGTGCAAGTGTTCCCCACTGCTGTAAATGTCAGCATGCTGGGGGCAAATGCTTTGATTTTCTATCAGCAAATAAGGTTAAACTATATAGTGTTTAATCATGCTTGGCGAGAGTGATGAACTTTAAGGAATGAGTTTCCTTCCAATCACTACATCTTCCATTCTGAAAAGCATTTACGGGATCCTGAAAAAAACTTCCTCAGCCTATAGAGCACTAAAATACAAACCATTTAGACATAAACATTACTGTGATTGAGGAAATCAGGTATTTGAGCATATAATATGCAAATAAACTTTGAAAATCAGACCTCTGATTTTCTGGCACCTCTAGGCAGTGAAATTTTCTGCATTTATAGAAGAGTATACATTATCTGGTAGGACACAGCCTAAAAACTGTTGATTTCTAAATAAAGCAATTGTATTTACCAGGCCAGAATGTAAGTGGTTAGAAGGTAGGAGTGCTCTGCTAGAGTAACTGAAGTCTGGGGTTTTATCAGTGTGGAGAATCTCACCTACACTCCCCACCTGCTCATTCCAAAAGGAAAGCTGCAGGTAAAGGCATGGAGGAGACTTGTACAGGGGTTTAAAAATATAAAATTTCAACTATCAAAGGCATAGTGGAAGATAATACTGGTAGTATCTTAGCAACCAGTGAAAATTCAGGAAAAGCTGTACAGGAAAATCAGCTACAGCCCATTTTAAGGCCCTCTCTGGTTTACATTTGTTATGTGTTTCTGAAACTGGCTTTTTAGTCACAGTATTTGAAAATATTTTTTATTGTAGTACTTCATCATCTTCAGTTTCTGCTGAGGGAAGATACATTTTTATACTTGGATCAGTAATTACAGATTTATTAGAGCAATTTCATTAGTGTGTGCCTGCCTTGAGGGCAGAGTAGAAGAGCCAGTAGTGAAAGGAGGGGTTGGTGCTGTGCCCTGTGGGGTCAGTGGCAAACACAGAGACAGGGCCTGCCTGCCCTGAGAATCAGGACAGGTCTTATGTGATAGCTTCACCTTTTTTTCTGATTACAGTGGTTTCATCAGTGTAACTACAGTCTAGATTTTCAGGATTTCTGTGGTCGCCCCGCTATACAAAAAAATTACACTTTTTTTTTTTTTAATCATCTGAAGTAAAGATGTTTGTTTCATAGCAGTCAAGGGGCTTATGGCAAAATTTTATCACAATGCAGAATTAATATGGCATCAGCCTGTTTTCAAAACATCAGATTTCTGTTCAGTGCTTTTGGTATAAAAATGCAGAAATCTTGAAGGAAAATGGAATTTGCAGAGTTAGTCAAATATGAGAATAATTGATGCACATAAATGCCAGTACATTAAAGATTCATATTCACTTTGTTGCTCTTTGATTGTAGGAGTTTCAGCACCTATTGCATGCTATTATTTCTATCATTTTTAACCTCCATTATAATGGCAAACATCAAAATTTGAAAACTATTTCATTGAAAGTATGTCCTTAAATATGTTCTATTTGTTACATATACTAATGTTTGATTCTCATACTGGAAACTTACAATTACCTAAGGAAAAGCAGAAAATAGCTTAAAGTGAAAACAAGTTTTGTTTCAGATATCCAAAGTCATTTTGTGGGCAACCCTCTGTTTTGCAATTTATTCAGATCTGCTTGCTGTTCAGTGATAAATGAAAACCTTTCTAAAGATTGACAAGAAATAGGAAATTATCCAGAATCCCCTAAATGCTCACCTTCAAGAAATATATTGCCTTAATAGACTTTATCTTGCTCTAATCAATACAGTCTCAATCGAACAGATTGTTTCAGCTCACAAAAGGCAAGCAGACAATTAATTGTAAAAACATTTTTATTGGCTTGTGTATAGTTCTTTCTTTGTTAAGCCACTAATGGCTCAACTGTGTTAAATAATCAGACTCTTGGGAAGAGGAAAATAAATCATTTTACTGAATTTCTGATAAAGAAATTGTATATAAGTAGTTTTAATCATGTTTCAATAAGACTTAAACTCTATGTATTGAAACTCTCTGTTACCAACAGTAAGGTGTTATAGGTCTTGCTATTTACTGTGAATTCATCCCTCTCCAGGGCCTTTTGTCTAGCTACCTGACTTGGAGCTGGCTCCAGGGCAATTTTTAATTAGTATGTTGAGGTTAAGTTGTTGCTCGCTCGCTCCCCAGGCTGTCCTTGGCCAGCCCCCTAAGGATGGTCTTCCCTCAGCACAGAGGTCCCAGGCCAGAAAGATGCAGGTGCCAGCAGCAAAATGGATCATTGTGCTGCTAAAACAGAAACAAAACGTGCCTTGGCAAATGTCTTTTTTCCAGAGCTATCTGTGCAACAAATGCTTTAAAAGTTTCTCCTTCTGCTACAGCACTGAAACAAAACCAAAATGCACAAATACCTCAAACCCACCAGGTCAGGCTGCCTTGCAGGCCCACATCCCCTAGCAGGGTCTGGCCCTGGGGAGCTCTCCCACAGGTAAACAAATGATCTGCTGTAGGTTTCAGCAGTCACAGGTGCCACTCAGGAATTCTGACAGAGGAAAACACCTCCAGGAAATGGGAGCCATCTCTCCATGCTTCCCTCCCAGACGGTAAGAGGAGATAATAATCCTTTCCTCTACATGGAACAAGTGATATGAGAATAAGCAGGCTTTAAGCTGTAGGGGCAGGAATGTTGGCAGAGGGAGAGGATGCTAGGCAGAAAATATTTGTGCCAAATGTGGAGAGAATACAGATCAGATTTATCAGGAGAAATCCCTACTATTGTCTTTACCTTATGACAACTAAATTTCAGAGGGAAATGTGAATAGATTCACAATTTAAACAGTACTAATGCCAATAGTTAACACCTTGGACAATAAACTGGAATCAGCCTCTTGAGCAAGTACAAACATTCATCAGCACTGTTTCATGTCCTGCCACTCCAGCAGCTGACACCCATGACATTCAAATTTCTTTAAGTCTTTCCAGACAATAGTAACAAGACCCTAATGGACAGATTGCACCTGTCCATTAGACTAAATTGACTAGTTTATTGTCTTCATAGTCTTTTGAAGAGTGATAAGCAACAGCTTGGGTTAACAGAGAAGATTTCTGGATTACAGCCTTCACATCCATCCTGGGAGGGGGCTGATGCTGCCCTCTCTGGTTTGGAAACATTCAAATGAGACTGACTGCCAGCAGGTGATGCTACATGAGAAAGCTTCTGAGCTGGGATTCCAGATGATGCCTCAATCCCTTTATTTGAACAATAAGGGAAAGAGTGGCCGGAGGAGTAAGGAGAGGTAAGCACTGTGTTAATACCTGGAGACCAATTAACAGCAGAGCGTGAGCTGCTCAGGATCCCTGAGATGGTCTCAATACAGAAGATGAAAGTTTTCATTTTAGGTAACTCTGAGATTCCACTCAGGGCAACAGGCAGCTAAGCAGGGGGTGGCATTCACACTAGCATACTGATCCAGCACCCTGTCTTTCAGGGAGACTGGGAAGAGTCTTGTTTTTCATGTATTAAGTACTGAGCCCTCAAGATAAGAATCTCACCCGGTCATGCAAGGTACCAAGGGGTTTTTTTTCTTCTCAGAATGTCTATGAAAAGTGATACTCAGTAATTGAAAGTAAAATAATGAGAAATACTCCCCCTTGTTTTTTGTACTTTATGGGTAGCTTTTTTTTTTTTTCAGCAGCAATGACTTTCTGCAGACACCTGCTGCACTTGCAAACACAAATTTTTGCCTGCTCACTTATGCTGGGCAGGATCCAAGATTCCCAGAAAGAAAATCCTTACCAGGCAGTCAAGTGGGCAACAGTGCTACAAATAGTTCCCTCTCGGCCAGAAGCTGAAGGCTTTATTTATATATGTATGTGTGTATATATATGATGTATACATATTTATATATCTTCATATTTAAATATGTATACATCATACATACGTGTATTTTGATACAATGGATTGAAATGGCTGGACATGGCAGCTTGCTGTCCCCAAATAAATGTGAGATAAAGCCTGCTGAGCCCACACCCAGCCACAGCCCTCCCAGGGGGGCAGGGAGTGCCTGATCGAGGCCAGGGGAGGAAAAACGAGGCAGAGACTTCAGAGGTGAGCACACGGTGGCCATGAGCAAGCAAAGAGGCAACCAAGTTTTGCACCTTGCTGCAGATACCAGCAGGTTTCTCTTTCTAAGTCACTGTTTCTTGCACAGATGCAGCCCAGATTTATATAATGTTTTATGAAATGAGTTTCCATTTGCAATCCCCATCCTTTGCCTTCTTGTTTCTTCTTCTTCTTGGATGTTTTCTTTCTGCTTCTTATTTCTCGAGGAGATCTGTAAACATGAAAAGCAAGAATGGAACAGAGCTGAGCTAATTAACAGCTGTGTTAAGCTATTATTTACCCTGCACAGGAACACATCTTAAATCGATGCCAGTTTGGATGACAGAAATGATACTGGAAGAGACAGGCCAAAGCCTTGAAAGCCCATCAACACCCTCTTTTCAAACTCACGATTTTGCTTCAGAACAGTCCACTGAGAGACATTTCCCGGCTCCATAGGTCCCTCCCTGGAGGAAAATTTTTAGAAACGCATTTCTCACCAATTCCAGGTAAATGAAATCACCTTGTGAACAGTCTGAGTCAGTGCAGCACGATTACTATTTCAAACAGGGAAGAAAGAAATCAGGAAATATTTGTCTTAAGGAAAAAAAAAAAAAAAGGAAAATAAAGAGAAAAATTTACAGGACATTTGCTCTTTTCCTCCTTTTTGCTGTCATAAAATTCTAATATTACCTGTTATGGCACCAGCTACTGGGAAGGAGCCAGAAAAAAACAGTGCTTGCTCTGGTTAAGGATACATATTTTCAGCATTGACTCATCTGTCCTGGCTGCCCAAGCACATCATGCACATACATATGTTTGTTACACAGACTGGGTTCATGTGGGTTTGCAAGGGCTCTGACTGAGTGTGGAGGAGGTTGCAAAGATGCACTTCAGCTCAGCTGGTCTGCATTTCAGTGCAGGCAGCAAAACAAGAATAACTACAGCTCAGGTTCAAAGCTGTGAAACTTGTTACATTTTCTGGATCACTCTATGTTGTTGCTCATGCAGATACATGAATTTGCTCTGAAAGCAACATGGAAAGACTTGCATTGGCTTTATGAACCAAATCACAACTGGCAAAAAATGCAATCTGAACTTGCATGCAGAAAGGAAAAAAGCCTCTGTCAAAATGAAAGCAGGATGTTTGGTTGGACACACTGCATCAACATTACAAGCTCTCATTTGCTCAGCAGACTGAGGTATGGCAGTGTCACCTAGCAACTTCTGAAGGGCATTCAGACTTGGCCATGCTGAACTCCACAGAAAAGCCTGTACACATTAACTTACAAACCAATATGTTTTATAAATTTGTCAAAAGCATCACATTTGATATTAAAAAATTAACACTGTACAGGAGGAAAGGAATCAAAGAATAATTGTCATGCTGGCAGTAATGCAGTGGGGGGAGTGGAACTTCTAAACATGAAATGCTGTAACCCTGGGAAATAAAGGTGTGCAATTCCAAAGTCTCTCCTCTGAAAGGTGTACAGGCACGCCCAGAAGATTTATAGACATGTATGTATGAAGGTGTCTATGTACATTACTTTAGAAAGGTTCCATGTTTTTTCAGGTACTTATATTAGCTCATTTTCCAAGTACTTATATTTGTTATGTTTTGTCCAAAGTATTTAATACTTCCTTGTATGTACAATTCCTTATTCTTCAGTAAGTCTGTACTGAGCTGCTCTCAGCTCTCAAGAAGATCAAGGCATGGAGCATCATGGTGGGCTGCACTGTTAAAATCCAGTCACTTCCCATGGCATTGGCACTGCCAGGACTAATGGAGAAGATAAATCTGTGTGGAAAAGTTAAGCCAGAATGAACAGGCATGGTGGGCAGCAAAACTTGGGCTGATTTTGGCTGATGGATCAGCTCTGGTGAGGATCAAGTCAGCTATTCAGTCTACAGTCTGTGAGCTTAAACTACAAAAAACACAAGAATTACTAGAAGTTAATTTAGGATTATAATAACAACTTTAATAGGGTATTTTGAGTGGTTCTACATGAGGCAGGTTTAGGCATTCCTCTGCACAGCTGAAAATAAAAAACGTCCCTTGCAGTGATTTTCTAGGTTTTATTTTAATTATTAAAAGCTTTTAGAGAAGAAAAAAAAGGAAAATTTCTGAAGAATTTTCATACTTGTAATGCACCAGGGCATTTGCTAAAAGTAAGGGGAACAGAAATTCTAGAAAAAAACAGGAGTGGGTGCACATCACATTGCATTGTCTGGCTCTTTGTGATTTCCATTCACCCACACAGAGTCTGCAGGTGAATTAGCTGCTCCCTGCAGCTCACCCCTGCACTCTGGCTTCTCTACACTTGCAGCCATTAGTCACCCACAGGTCATGCAGAGGGACTGCTCCAAGGTGGGGGAAAGAGCAGGTGCCAACGGGCTCTGCCTGCAGGCTTGTCTGAACAGGCTGTTCCAGAATACATCTAAGAAGTCTGCAATGATTTAAATCAAATCTGAGCCTGAAAAAGAGAAGAAGTTTGAGTGTAGGGGGAAAATAAAAAAAAACTTAAATGGAAGCAAGAGTGGAAAAATCTTTTACAATGACTCTTAAATGTCTCCCCTCCAAAACTTTTCCTCTGTTGCTTTCCTCTCATCTCCTGTGACTCTTGGGCTTAACCTCCTTTCAAACACCTGGACAGGCTCTGTGGGGCCCACCTGGCTTTGAGACTGTCTGTATTCCCAGGTGGCTGCTCCCTCCCCATGCAGGAAGGGCTGGCAGGATCAGATCTGTAGGGCAGCAGATTTCACACAACAAACATGATTGAGGACACTGATTATTCCTTGAGCCCTCTGTAATTCTCATTTCAAGTAATTTTCAAGTAATTCTCATCTCAATTAATTTTCTCTTACTGTGGCTGAGCCACGGGCAGAGCTGAGGTACCCAGAGCCCTGCTGGACCCTCCAGCTGCAGACTCTCCTGCCTGCCAGGCCTGCAAAGTGGGGGGGTGGCGGTGTCTGGGGGTGTCCTGTACAAAATAAAAGCACTGTTACTACTACAGTGGTTACACACTAAATCATTACCCCTTAATAACATGGAAGGTCTGACCTCAACCTACACATTTATTTATGCTGGGTCATCCCCATGGCCTCACAAACCAAAATTTTTATTGAGCAGTATTTCTCTTACACCACCTATATATATATATAAAACAATTATATAGAATGAATGATGGTAATTAGAAACTAAATCTGGCCTTGCTGCCTCCAGTCAGAACATTTTCTACTCCATGGGCTAAGATGAAACCACACCAGATCAGTGAGACAATTTTTAATCATAACAATGCTTCTTATCTCCCTGTTCTTCCCTCAGCTCCCTTCCAAGGCTGATATTTTCTGTGAGAGAACATAAGCAACTTGTTTTCTCCTAAAGTCACTGAGCAATGTAGACTGCCCTGCAAAGACCTGAACAGGCAAAAGCCTTGCTGCCTGGAAACCAAGTGTGATAAAAAGTGAAGTGACACCTCTCAGCAACAGCTGTTCCCACGGGATGGAAGGTGTCCTGTTATCCTTCCATGCTCTTGGGGAGCAGGAACAGCCTGGAACCAAGCAGAGGACACCAGAGCAAAAGAGTTTCCAACACACAGTAGCAGAGAACTCCCCTTTGGATCAGCAAGAACATAACATAGGATCCAGCAAAAGAAAGAGTAAAAACCATTTATTTGATGGGGTTTTTTCTGACCAACAAATTAATCACTGGGGCAGTTATCAATATTACATATTATATGCCTTTCCAGAGTTTTTGGTTCTACATTCCTGTGGTGCCTGAACAGCAGGCCTGTAAAGCTTCATAGACTGGACTTTGGCTCAATCAGACAAAGCTACCAGCCTCTCCTAAGAATAGAATCCTGTAACAGGGAAAAACAGCTTGTTTCCCTGAGAAAGGGTTCGAAGATTGGGACTGCTTCTTGCCCCTCTATAAGCTACTCTAAACCATCAAAGAGAAAAATGCAAACAGTATCTGAAAACAGATGCTTGTCAGCATGTAGGCATCTCTGGTGAACTGACCAAGTGTTACAGGTAACAATTGTCACTGACCAATTAGAAATAGGCATTATATATTTGTAAAACTCTATATAATGGGACATGGGAATAAACCTTTACTTTTCTTGGCTTCATGAACAAGAGTGTGTCTAGTCTCTCTAAAGTGAGGTCAACAGCAATTCCTTCCATCTGCAGTACAAACTGTCTCTGCCTTTTTATTTTTTAAAGCTTCCCTTTTCACCTCAGCACTACTTTCACTAACAAATAGACTACATCTTTCTGCTTCTTTCATTATTACTTTGCTCTACAGCTGCTGGAGAAAAGTGATGCTGAAGCAAACCCAGACTGCTACTGGTTACTTCTGTAACCCCAGAAGAAGTTTGGTTTTCTTCATCAGAACTAAGTTCCCATTTAGGAGACAGATGGAAAAAAGTTCAATTAGTTGTACAAATACTTCACAACCATGGGCTGATGAAGTCAGCTTCAGTTTAATGCTTTCTCCTGTGGTGATGTTGTAGCACCAGCCACTTGCACTTCTTCTCATTGATAGAAGAAAGGTGGTGAGAATTCACAGAAAATTCAGCATTGATAGAAAGATGGCTGGTGGGTGGGATACAAGGCAGAACACCCTGACAAGTGCCTGGCTGACAGCACAGGGAGGTACTTGTGAGCTGATGAGCACCAGCAGCAGTGAGGGAGGGGAGGTGACTGGAAGGCACAGGAAACCCAACGCACCTTTCTCTGCAGTGTGTGCAACTGCAACAGAAAATCAGTTTCTGTTCTAAATTGTTAAAAAACTCTTTGTGTTTATCAAAAAAAAAAATGCAAATCATGTAATTTAGATGACTGGCAGCTGTAATGGGCTGTAGAATGGTACTCTGCCAGTTTAAGTGGGATTGGGAATGCAATCTGATCTCAGAGCTGAAGAAAGAGCTCACAACTGAGGTTAAAGGCACAGAGACAGAACAATCTCCTGTGGAGCATCCCCAGACTAACAGTGGCAGGGGGTTAATGGGCCTTTCCAAAAGAAACCTCCTATTGATATGTCCCCAGTTTTGCTCCTAATGGCAGGGCTGAAACTGGAGGCATTAGATCAAATCACAATTCCTGATAAATTTATCTTCAGTGGTGGAAAAGGCCACTCCCTTCTACTCCACTAGCAGCTGTGGTCTGCTGATTGAGAGGGTCTGCCAAGATGCTGATATTGCATTTCCATCCAGAGCTTCCATGCTGGGCTGGAGCTGCAGTCAGGTCACACAGAGACAGAGGAGAGTCTGGTGAAATTCCCCAGAGAAGGAGTTTTTCCTCACAGCTGTTCTGGCTCTTATGCACATTCCTCTGTGATCTATCCCTGGGCAAAGGCACACAGGCTGCTTTTATCTGCCAGTGACAGCCAAGGTCACTGTTTGACACTGATGTGCAATGGTATTCCTGGGCTTCATCAGCCCCCTGAGCATGTGAATCACACTGTGGGTGGCTCGAGCTCCTACAGACACCAAAGGATGACCAGCTCCCCTGTCTCTCCACCTTCCTGCCCATGCACACTGAGGCCTGGGACTCAGGAACTTTGGGAAGCCCTGCACCTCCCAGGAGGCTGCAACCCCCCCTGGCTGAGGCACACGTGGACATCCCTCCTTCCCTGCATCCCTCCCTCCAGAGAGCTTTGTGCCCAGCCCCTGCAGCCCAGCCAGCCCCAACACTGCTGCACATTCCCACGTGTGGAGCCAGTTCTCTGCCAGCTAGCACCAGCCTGGGGACCATGGGCCCCTGCCTTCAGTGCCATTCACCCACCATCAGCTTCTCCTGAAGGTCAGCCCTTCTGAATTCCCACACAGCTACTCACAGACAAAATAACTAGCTCACAGACATTTTATTTTTCTTTTTAAGAAACCTTGTAGTATTGCAGTTCGCTCTACTTTTCTCGTTTTATTAATTTTGCTATGGCAAAATGAAAGCTGATAAATTAGAGACTTTTGTAAGGCCCACAGAAAATTAGGTTATATAACATCTTTTTTATTTATTTAGCTTGATATCAAAGTTGTTTCTTATCGTTCTTCAGGTATATTGTGCTCAGGAAAAAATTCAATTTTCTATTCAACAAGGAGGAGCTGATTTTTCTACTGCTGATTTTCTGTCTTTTTCTCAATTCTCACTCTGTTATTGGGAGAAAAATAACAAGCTTAGCTGGAGCTGGAGGAACCCTTCCAGCTTTGCACGTCACGCCGTGCCATTCCTCACACGATCCAAGTGGTCCACCTATTGGGCTCTGCTCGACAGAGCAAGCACCAAAGTCAGAAGTACAATGATGTTTTTCTTGACACAGTTACTTGCTGATGCTGACAAACAGAGTGACAGCTGTGCCCTTTTTAGGGCGAGATTTGTGCAGAAAACAAAGTCAAAAAAATAATTTCCTCGGGCGTTTTTCCCCCCTCTCCTGCTCTGCTCCTGCAGTCCCAGCTGTGCTGAGCTCCCGGGAAGCAGCCAGCCTGGCTGGAGCTGCAGATGGGTCCCACTTTCCCAGTCCCAAATCCTGCTCTCCATGGCTTCTATCATGTCTTGAATTGTTTCCACCACAAAACAGGGTTATTTTACATAAATTCTGATGGGAAGAGTGAGCAGACACATCTACACCCCCAAAACTGAGAGGAAGTAAGACGGAAGGAGAAGCAGGAGGGTAGCTGGAGACAGAGGTACCTCTTGGGAAACCCAGCAGGGCTGTAGGGTTTGGTAGGGTTTGGTAGGGTTTGGCCCCTTTCAGATTTACACCTGGCAGTGCCAGGCACAGCAGGATGGGGAGCATTCAGCCACCTCTGGCTGACACTCACTGGAAAAGCTCAAGGCTCCTGCCATGCTGCATTTCTGTGGAAGGATCCAGCAAGGAAAAACAGCAATCAGCAGGAAGCAGGCTTTGGGGTGCAGCTGAAATGTCCTCTCTCTGCTCTTCCCTGTGGCCACAGGCTGAGCAATCTCAGCCCTTTGCCCTGCTTCCCCCAGTCGGGCTGGAGACAGTGTGACAGGTGCACGAGAGCCCTAACAGTACCCTGATCCACCTGCAAAACACAGAAATACCAAAAATCCTGAGGAAAATCCACCTCTGCCTCTCCCACTTCACCGTCAGCAGAGCAGGTCTTCCAGAAACCACACGGCTCCCGGGGAAAGCAGAAGCACAGGCAAAGGTGATTTGCTCAAGGCTACCAGCCCAGTTACTGGTGGTTGCAACCACTGCAAATTTCATGTGATAGCTGTCATTTCATGGCTCCATTCCACCCAGAGAGCAGCGTGGGCAGCAGTGCCGCGAGTCACACACCGAGGCACGAGGAGAAGCTGGGGGTGCTCACGGGCAGGCTGGGGTCTGCTGCCCACGCAAGGATACGTGATGCTAAATAGGACCAAGGCATGTGGCAAAAGGTGTGCATCACTGGGAGCAGGGGCAGCGGGACAAATGGACAGTTGTGTGAAAGGACACCTGTGTGCATGGACACCTGTGTGGATGTACACCTGTGTGCATGGACACCTGTGTGCATGGACACCTGTGTGCACCTGTGTGCATGGACACCTGTGTGTATGGACACCTGTGTGTATGGACACCTGTGTGAAAGGACACCTGTGTGCATGGACACCTGTGTGAATGTACACCTGTGTGCATGGACACCTGTGTGTATGGACACCTGTGTGAATGGACACCTGTGTGCATGGACACCTGTGTGAATGTACACATGTGTGCATGGACACCTGTGTGCATGGACACCTGTACACCTGTGTGTATGGACACCTGTGTGAATGTACACCTGTGTGCATGGACACCTGTGTGAATGGACACCTGTGTGCATGGACACCTGGGAGGGGCACTGTGCACTGAAGGGCCTGAGCAGGTCTCTCTCACGGCAAAGTGCTGAAAATATGTAACTACTGGAATAACTAATCAGGACCTGACCCAGCAAATAGATAAGTAATTGCTGGAAGGCCCCAAGGTTCAGCTCCTGAGCTAATGCTCTAACTGTGTGTGTTAATCTCAATTATGCAGAAAAGCCCATACTTACTGTAATTGCAATCTTGGTATTTGATATGTGTAACAGAAAGGGACAAGTCAAGTGAATGTGTGGGTGACACCACTGAGAGAGAGCACGGAGAACACCGACAGAAGTCCTCATCTCCTTTTTGGTTTTAATAAAAAGAGAGTGTGACATCAAAACTCCTCCATCTCAAGAATCTGCCTTCCCTGGGTGCCATGGTGCTGCTCCAGAAGCACCCAAGTCAGCAGAAGGGGCCATGAAATTAAGGTCTCAGCAACCTGGAAACTTCAGGGCATCATTCCAGCATTAAACTGGAGAAGACATGGTGGCTATCTGTGAAACCAGGGGAAGGACAATAAACTCAGGGCAGGGGAGAGGGGCTGGGGCACGAGGCAGGTGGCAAAACAAACCTGAATTGCTTGTTTGGAAGGAAAGGAAAGGAAGGAAGGAAAAGTGGGAGGGAAGAAGTCAGTTGTTTCTCAGCCCAAGACACAAGATACCAGGAAATTTTCCCAGTGCATAGAAATGAAACATTACAGGAGAGAAATACTTTCTATATCTGTGGGTGCTTACATGTAATTTGGGGCATTAATGCAGCTGGAAATGACCCTAATATCACACTAATCAATTGTGATTTTCAGTATGACTTTCTATCCCGTTTCTTCTTCACACCTACTGGCCTGAAAATGGCAGTTCACCTGTTCAGATTTCATCATTAGATCTGGAAATTATCAGGTTTGTGCTTATATAAATATAATGAAAAAAAATCAGTTCTTCTGTTTAAACAAAAAGTAAAATAAATCCTTACACTTCCTTTTCTTTTTTTTTTTTTTAATGACAACAAAACTGTAAACACAGGTAGGAAAATAATTAATGCTTTCTAAGGAACTGTCAGGTGTGAAAAATATTGGAGGCTCAACAACCATATTAACGCTATGAAAAGTGTTAGACAGCAGATTATAAGATATGTATGACAGAAATTAAGACAAGAAAATCCTGTGCAAACACCCAATTTTTTTTCTTCTAGAATTAGGGCTGATACCCAGCAGCTGGCCGAGGGGATAGGGTCCAGGTCCACCTAGGCAGAGAGCCTCACCAGCAGTAAGTACCCCCAGGCAGTCCCACAGGAGCTCTGGGAGCATTGCTGTCTGTGTCAAAAAAAGGGCAGAGTTGTCTCATCCCAAAGACAAGTGAGTTCCTACAGCCATGCTCCTTTGTGACTCTGAACATGAACACCCCCCAAAAAGGTCAGGTTCTACTTGTTCTCCAGTGTCTGTAACCAGGCTTAATGAGCTGGGGTACTTTTCAAAGATGACCTGTCTGTGCTGACTGTGGTGCTCCCAGAGGAGCTGGTTTCAGGGATGACCTCTTCCCTGCCCCTCAGGGCTGCATGCTTTAGCTCCAGGTGCTTGGCATCCTGCCCGAGTCAGGTATGGGGAAAAGGCACTTAGTCCATCCAGCTGTTGATAAGCCCAGTGAAGAGTATCTGCCATGTCAGTCTATAGATAAAGGACTGTGACAGGAAAACATACTTTTCTGTAATAGCCTGAGGTTTTTGCTTTTAATCAAAAGCAAAATAAAACCTCTGAAATGCATCAATTTCCCATTAGAACTGGAAATGTAATGACATCCTACGATATTGCCTTTACATTTTAGTGTTCCGCTGACATTTCAGGAATTAAAAATGAAAAATTAGCTTTCAAAAAGCAGGATCTTCTTGATTAGAAAAACTTGTTGAAATTGTAACAGAAAGATCAGAACAATTTCATTAGTCTTCATTAAAGAAAATTAATATTATTTCTATTCCCTCAACATACAATCATCTATTACAATTATTAATATTGCAGATGTTTCTTTTGTCCCAGCATTTAATGTATAAAGCTGCAAACCTTCTTGCATGAAAAACAACTTATGATCTCTAGAATGACACGCAGTTCATCTTTTTTAAGTTCATTAATTTTCTGTAAATAGGGCAGAGTCGCTTTGCATTGTTCGCATTAATGGAGAGCTCAGAGCAGTTTACCCTCTCACTACTTATCATTCATTTGGGTGATAATTTTTAAAAGCTTTTAAATTAAAATGGTAAAGATAGTTAGGGGAAAGATACAGCTTTTCAGAATGTTTCAAGCATGATAGATTATCCCAGCAAAAAAAGATGTTTCTCATTTAAGAAATGTGCCAGCGCTGCCTGCACTCCAACCATTGCATTTCAAGGTATTTTTCAAGCTCCCCCTTGTTTTAGGCGGCTTGCCCATATCCATTTTGGAGCACAATTGAACCAGCCTCCTGCCTGAGTCCCCCCCAGGGGCTCAGCCTCACTCAGCTTGTCCCAGGACAGCTGACAGCACCGGGGTGGTGGCTGCACCCTGGGGCCTGGGCTGGGACCAGTGACCCATCGCAGCGTGGGGAGCCAGGCCATGCCACCAGCACAGCGACGGTGACACCTCTGGCTGAACTGGTCACCCTCAGCCTCTCTCAGGGCAGGATTCAGGGCAGAAGGAGCTGGCACAAGGTACACCTGGTACCACATTTGCAACCTCTTTTATGCATGCTCTCCTCATGAAAAATGCCTGTGTTTGTGGTAAGAACATTGCAGCCAAGGTATTGAGGAAGGAGCCCCTGTTTCCTTGGTTGTCACCCTTCTGCAGTGAGACATCTCTCAGCCCTCTATTCAACAAGGGAACTCTTCACCACATGTCCCAAAGCCCATGGGAGCTCCTCAATCCCACACAGTTCTGGCAGCAGCCTGCAGCTGGGACAGTGCCTGCGGGAATGCTTCTCTGGGGAGCTGCTCCTCAGCTCAAGCTTTTTTAAAACTTCTGTGTTTCTGGCAATAATCATTCATTGTGTTGCAATCCAGGTGCCCAACATACCAGTCAGGCACTTTTTGAAAATGAAACTTCACTTAAAATAAAAGAAGATGAAATGAGTCCCCAGCACACATCCAGGCAGGTGAGTCTGTTCTGCTGTGGCAGGAGCAAAGCCATGGATCCAGTAGGCTGATCTACACTAGAAGTGGTACATTTTGTTTGGTTGGATTTTGTTTGGAGCTCTGTGATAGACGGTATCAGTGTGATGTGTTAACTTTTCAACCAGCATCTCCCTCTGCTCCTGCAAGAATTTTGGTTGCCTGTCACAGGGATTTGGGATGGGTAGGAAAACTTAACTAGCTCTGGGGAATGATTTCATTTCCTTTCAAAAATCTGCTTAGAGGCTCTGAGTCAAGAAGGATGAGGAAAGGCAAAACCAACCCAAAACAGTTGCCCATAGTGGCAGCTCCCCTGACTATGGAGCGAGCCCAAAAGCCTGGCTAACTTAGACATAGGCTTGGTGGGCCTAAAATTAAAACAGAAAGCAGCCAATACTCCCTAACTTCACTCAACTATTTTAAGAGACATTTAAGTCTCCTTCTAGAACCGTTGTCACCTCATCAGTTTCCATTTCTAAGCCAGAGACACTTTCAAACCCAGTTCCAATCTCAGCCTCGGCTGGTGATCCTGCTCTAAAGCTCACACACCAGCCTGAGGCCACATTTCAGCCCACCCCCAGGCAATTTTAGTGCAGGCACAGGGGAATACTGTCACAGAAAGCAGAATCAAACTGTCAGTGGCCTCATTAAGAGGGCACCTCAGTCCCCTCTCCTGGAGAGCAGCACACGGGTCTTTAGCAGAACCAGAGCAGCCCAGGCTGGGGTGAGCCCTCCTGCACTGGCAAAGGAACCAGCAGAGAGCAAGGTTTGTTAGTTCATACCTTGCCTTTCCTAATGGATGTTACAGATATAAGTCCTGATTTTTTGTCAAATGGGCAGCATATGATTTCCCAGCCAGCTGTGCCCAGGTGTGAACAGACAGAGCTCCTGTGAGCTGTGTCAAACTGGGAGAAGGCATTTAGAGCTCCAAGGCTCACCCTCTGCTATTCAGACTGTCTATTAATCCAGTCTGACAGGCATTTCTGTGTGGGACTGGAGTGTGCTCTGTGTGTGCTTGTTTGCCTGTGTGCACACAGCTGTGGTTTCTTGTTATTGTTGGAAACAGTCAGGTCTGTGTCCCCCACCTGCTCTTCCATCCTGCTCCTTTTCTTGCAACAGAGTGAAGGAGCTGTTCACCACTTGCAGGCAAACCTGACCTGTGGCAGATCTGCTGATTGTGACTTCCATCCCTTCCCTGCATCTCCTGTCAGAGCACAGCTCCACTGTCTCTGCTCTGATTGCCATCCTCCCAAAACACAGGCACTCGCTTCCTTTAAAGCATGAGAGCCACCTCACTGAACACAGAGATGCACATGGGTTTGAAATTAATCTTGGGACAAATGTCAGCAAGAGCAGGCTTTTGCCCCATAGTTAACACAGTCTGAGGAGGCAGACTGACACCATCTAGGATGTCACATTCACCAACAGAGAAGAGTTTGGCCCCAGAAATTAGCAGCTCACTGCACTGAAATATTTGTGAGACTCCTCAGTGACTGGGGAATTGTGGTTCCTTTTGAGTCAATGGTGCCCTGGATCACTATTTTACTAGAAGGCAGGTGTCCCCTTCCCTTCACAGAGAGATTTAAAATCCAATGTCATGCGCAGAAATGAAGAGGTGACAGAATCAGACCTGACTGCTCCCAACAAAAGTTAATAGCAAACCTAGGCAACACACACGTGGCTCCGTGGCATCCATGCTGAGGAGCTGGTTTGAGCCAGAAAGCTGGACTCCAAGGCTGTTGAACCAGCTGGGAATATTGATGTGATTAACAATGATTTGATTTGGAAATCAATGTGAAGGAGGTTGTTTGCTTGCTTTGTCCAATTTAGTCCCTGAAATACTGGGTTCAATACAGGGAGAAATCCAGCCAAAGCAGGAAGGGGATTCTGAGGAGGGCTGGAGTGGGGTGTGTTTGTTATTTTATTCTAGCTGGGGAAAACTTGAGCATTCAGTCAAATATTTTATGTGTGTCTATAATAATCCAAACAAAGGAACAGCTGACAGCCCATGGTCATTTGAAGATGGAGCAATTTCTGTTTAGCAATCTTGCGACTCCATTTTCTCTATCTACATGCAAGACTTCCTAATAGTTATGTGGGTTTGCTGCAGTTTAGCTGCTAATGAAATACTATGAATTTAGAGGGAAGCCAACACAAACACGAAGTCTTTAAGAGAAATATTAAGAAGCCATTCCCCTGGGTCGCAGAGCAAAGAGGCTGCATAGGCACAGCCATTAAATATTGCCAGGTGTAAGATATTGGGCTTATATTCTAACCCTAGGAGGAGTGATAATTCATCACATATAGTTTGAATTAGAAAGGAGAGAAGCATTTTTTAAACTTTAGTCACATTAAATTGTCTTCTCCACTTCAGTTCCAGGGAGCTGCTACTGCCAATAACTCCTGGGAGCAGTGCAAGAACTCCTGGGTAAAAGTGTAGTGGCGTGGTCTGGGAAGCAAACTAGTAGTGATAGATAAATGATCTCTCCTGACATTATTATGTTTTTTTAAATGCATGAAAAACTCAGTGATGATATCCCAGACCCCACATAAAGTTCTGATACTGACATTATTTTTTTGCTAAGTAGCCACTTGCTCCATAGAAACCACTATAAAATACCACACAGCAAAGAGCAGTAAGTGTCACACCAGAGGGAAAAGCTTATCATCTTAGTATTGCCCTTGGGAAAGTGAACCTCCTTAAAATCAGCAGCTTTTCCTGTCATGATGTAATTATTTTATTATTCACTGTGGGAAAATGAGGTTTTTCCAGTCCCTCACTATCCAACAGGTTACTCAGACTCCCATGAAATGCTTGGTCTCTGCATTTAATTATTTTGGAGCTGTAGGACTCTCCCTGGCTTGAGCAAGGATAGATGGCTGATGCTCAGACTTCTGTAAGGGAGGGAAGTCCATGGAACACAGGAGCAGGACAGCCCTGCCTTGGTGCAGATCCTTCCCACAGGCACAGGCAGCACTGGCTGGCAGGGCTGCAGGGCAGGGACCAGAAGCTCTGCCCACAGCAGACAGAGCTGGATGATTCCCATCCCCACAGCCTCTAAGACTGTGCATCTCTGGGTACAAATGGAGGTGCTGGAGGCTGGGTGAGTTCTGCTGGGCAGAAAGCTGAGAACTGGCTGAGCAGTGAGCAGCACTGCCCATGTGTGACTGGAGTCACTGACAATCCTGGATACCCTCTGGTGAGGCTGCTCACAAACATCCCTTTGCCACCCTTAGGACCATCCTCTCCACTGGAGCTGTTCTCCTTAAAGACTAAAATTTCTACCTTCTCAGAAAGGTGTCACCTTTCTGATCCAGTTCCTGACCTGACAGGAAGGAAGTACCTCCTTTTGAGAAAGGAAATCACATCTGCAAGATTTTCACCACAGTTTCAGTATGTGGCCTGGACTCCTTTGACAGAAGAGCTTCATCAGCTGAAGGTACCTCAGTTCCTTTGAGCTGTGGGACCTCTGTAGCTCTGCTTTCTGTGCCAAGACATGTTTCCCCTTCAAAGAGTTCAGGAAAACTGAAGTAGCTATGGACCAAAAGAAGTGTCAAAATATCAGCTTATGGAGGATGCTCTGCTGCTTAGAGCAGATTAACACATTCTGCATACAAAAAAAGCACTGAATGGAAACATTCTCTGTATTTGGACACTAGGAAATACCAATATAATCCAAAGAAAAGCAGAAGAGTCCAGCAGTGAAAAACACCATCAGCAGTGAGGCTCAGCCCAGAGTGCTGCAGTTACCAAGTGAAAATGATCAGAGCAGTTTGGGCTGTGATCACCTTACACTCTGGAGGCTTTTCACTAACCTTTTATCTGCAGCTGAATTTCTCATGCATTTGACAATTTAAGTTGTGATTCAATTCACTGCAATCTCCTCATGAGTCATTACTGGAGCAACTCCTATGCAAAGGTAAAGCATTTTAAACAAATAGCTCTACCTTGCCTGAGATGGGTTGCAAACCCCAGCTGGTCACAACTAGACATTCAGACAAAAAGGATTTCTATTCTCACAGGTGACATCCATTTACACCCACTGATGCATTTTTATTTCAGCAATTCAGTGTTATCTTTCAGCCTTTTTGTGAAAGCATTCAGTGAGACTCTACCTTTTTATCAGGTATTTGAAAATATATTTACTCATTTACTCAGATAGAAAGACCTTGATGATTTGGACAGCAGCCATGGCTTTACAGATGAAAAAAAACAAATAGTTTTACAATTAAAATTATTAACTAATTTGAGCAGTTCTTCAGTAAAGGCAGAAGAGGAGACTACTCTCTCTCCCATGTGTGAAGAAGCAGTTTTGGTGCCTCTGTGCCTTGTGGAAAGGCAGCTCTACCCACAGGAGGGCAGTGCTAGATCAACTGTTCCTATTTCTGTACTAAACTCTCCCAGCATAGCACCTGCAGAGCTGGCTCTTTCTCTTTTAGACTGTCATTGCAGGCAATGTAAAGGCACAGTACCAGCCCTCACAGCACTCCATGGTGACAGGGTCTTTCACTCTGTGTCCAGCCTGAGCCAGATAAAAGCTTTCTTAGCTGCAGTGCTGCCCCAAAGATCTGCACTCGTAGGAATGCTCAGCACTGGGTCAGGGCTCAGCCCTGGAGACAATTGGCTCAGTATTAAGCCCAGCAGCCACCTAGACTTCTACCCCTAATTCCAACACCATTATAGACTAATACCACCACTGCCTGTACAGCAGTAGCTGAGCCAAATCCAAACCTTGCATGTTTGTGAGACAGACTTGGCTTGCCTTATATTATTGGTTTTGCCCTGTTGTTCGTGCTGACATCAGCAGTGTTGACAAAAAGCAAGCAATGCATTTTGATAAATCTGAAGATTGTGTTTGGCTTCCCAAGCAGCTCTGCAGCTTCACAAAAGGGACTGACACGCTCCTGCAAACCAGGAATCTTCAGGGAAGGGGGAACGAGATGAAGCAAATGTTCCTCAGGTTCAACTCGGCAATCGTCTGTGCAAACAGACAATTCCTGAAGCAAAGGCAACCACAGAGCTATTTTGACTAAATAAGCCTGGGATCACTGAATCTTTCATCCTGCCAAGTTCTAGAAAGGAATGGGAAAAGTTCACAGTGCCAGTCAGTGAAAGTAATGATTTTGAGAGCTCCCCCATTTTGACTTTACCCCTTGTTCCACTACACCTGTAAATTCTTTGCTAAATTTTGTATTTTTAAAGTAAAATCATGAAAACACAGAAGGGTTTGTGTTGGGAGGGACCTTAAAGATCATGCAGTTCTAACCCCCTGCCATGAGCAAGGACACCTCCACTAGACCAGGTTGCTCAAGGGCCTATCCAGCCTGGCCTTGAACACTTCCAGGATGGGGCACCCACAGCTTCTCTGGGCAGCCTGTCCCAGGGCCTCACCACCCTCAGAGGGAGAAATTTCTTCCTAACATCTAATCTAAACCTACTCTCTTTCAAATTAAAGCTGTTCCCCTTTTTCTATCACTCCATGCCCTTGTCCAAGGTCCCTGTCCAACTCTCTTGAAGCCCTTTCAGGTACTGAAAGGTGATCTAACGTCTCCCTGGAGCCTTCTCCAGGTTGAACACCCCCAGCTTCCCCAACCTGTCTCCATAGCAGAGGCTCTGCAGGCCTTGGAGCATCTTTGTGGCCTCCTCTGAACCCACTAAGTCCATGTCCTTCTTCTGATGAGGACCCCAGAGCTGGATATAGCACACCAGGTGGGGTGTCACAAGAGTGGAGCAAAGGGGCAGAATTCCCCCTCATCTGCTGGCCACCGTGCTTGTGATGCACCCAGGACACATTTGGCTGTTTGGGTTCTAAGTGAACATCACTGGGTCACGTTAAACTCGTCAAAGCACACTCCCAAGGCTTTCATCTCAACTCTTAATCCATCTTTGACCCAGCCTGTGATTAGCAATCCCTTATGTTTGGGATTGCTCTGACCTACATGCAGGACCTCACAGAATCACCAGGTTGGAAGAGATCTTCAAGATCATTGAGTCAAACCTGTTCCCTGACAGCACAACTAAACCATGGCACCCAGTGCCACATCCAGTCTTTTTTTAAACACATCCAGGGATGGTAACTCCATCACCTCCCCAGGCAGACCATTCCAGAATTTTATCACTCTTTCTGTAAAAAACTTTTTCCTAATATCCAACCTGTATTTCCTTTGGTACAGCTTGAGACTGTGACCTCTCGTTCTGCCAGTTGCTGCCTGGAGAAAGATACCAACCCCATCTGACTACACCCAGCTTTCAGGAAGTCGTAGAGAGCGATAAGCTCACCCCTGAGTCTCCTTTGCTCCAGGCTGAGCACCCCCAGCTCCCTCAGAGGTTCCTCTCAGGGTTTGTGTTCCCAGCCCCTCACCAGCCTCGTTGCCTCCTCTGGACACGCTCCAGTGTCTCAATGTCTTTCCCCTTGGCCCTGCTGAAGTCCGTGAGGTTCTCTCCATCCTGTCCAGGTCCCTGTGGATGCCATTCCTCGTCTCCAGCTCCTACACAGCCCCGTGCAGCTCACAGAGGTGCAGGGGTGCCCTCCATCCCTCTCTGCCCGTGCTCGTGACAAAGCTGGCAAACAGCACCAGGGTCTGTTCAGCCTCCTGAGGATGCCACAGCTCCTTCACAGTTTCTAATCTTATAATTACTGGCAAAGGTTCCTTCTCAGTTTCCCACTCCCCAGAAGGCTCAGCAGGCCCAACCTGTCCCACTTGATGCCCGCTGTCCCTTCCCCGCTGAAGGCAGGAGCCGGTTCTTCATTAATCCGAGATCCCGTTCAAACAGGGATCTGTCCCCGCCAGGGCTCTGCCGCGACACCCCTGCCCTCTCCCGGGCAAAGGGAGCCTCGCACCGTCTCTGCTGCTCCGGGGAACCGGGGGAAATCCCTAAAAACCCCCGAAAAGCTCTGAAAAGCCCCAGCCCGGCTGGCTCTGCCCGCTCCCCGGCACGCCGGGACTCTGCGGCGGATGGCAGCGCACAACAACCAAACAGCCAGATGGCAACACGCAGATCTGCCGGGGATAGTGTAAATATTGGGTTTGCTCAAGTAAATATGCACGTTTTCAGACTCTCAGCCAAATTGGAAGAGTATGCATCAGAGAACTTGGCTTTATCACAAGATTTCTCAGACCTCAAACCGAGTTGATATGAGCTGGTTTTATTTAGCAGAAGTTCAGAGAACTCGTGGGTCAGGAGTAAGCAGACAAGAGGTGCCAATGCTCACTTATACAAACAGGTGGCACCTGAGGAAACTGTCTGCCCACATCTCAGACAGCTTCCACTGCAAACCAGTAGCTTCAAACCTGTCCAGGAAAAAGGAAAAACAAACAAAAACTCAAGAGTGATGGGGCAGTCAGGCACCTAGAGCAGACAAAAATCCTGTCACTAGGAGCAAACTGCAGCACGGGGAGCTGCCTAGCAAAAAGCCCTGGCTGTTACAGCAGTAATTACATAAATCCCTTCGATGCATTTGTGTCAGAAGCATTGATCAAGAAACAGTATTAATTAGACCTAATCCACACCTCGGAGGCACCAGAAGGTATCAGCATGGCTCCAGGGGTTTAGGGCAGCAGACTGTGCATTTCAGCAAGGTTTCCTTAATTTCATCCTCTCGAGTTTGAAGGCATAAAGACAGAGAGGAAAGGAAGAGGGAAGAAAACAAAAGAAAAATAGCAGATTTGCAAATTTAACCTTTCCAAGGTGAGTTGTGTGGGAGGTTAAATACTGCTGGGGCTGTGCCTGAGTACCCTGTGATAGTTTGTGCCTTTGAGAAACAATATTGAAATATCACGGAGATACCAAATAACCCAACTACAAGCACATCTATTTGCTTCTCTCAGAGCAGACAAACAACAGGCAATTCATGAGCAAAGGGCTAAATGAACCCCCTGAGTTATTTACTGCAGGAAGGCAAAGTCTGACACCCCCAGCACTGCTCCACCCTTGTGCCAGCACTACTGGTTGCCCTGTCCCCCCAGTAAAAAAACAGGGTCTGCAAAATAGTGGGAGGCTGGCACAGACAGAAGGGAGGGGCTGGCACTTGGAAAGTGCTCCAGGTCTTAGGCTCTGAAGAGTTAAAGCAATCAGGGGAATCATAAACAAAAACAAAACAAAAGAAATAAAAGGGGGAAAAAAAAAAGCTAAGCAGCAGCCCTTACAACAAAAATGCATTTTCCAAAATTAATGAGATTTTGATAACACCCCCTTTAAAAATGGAATATTTCAATTTTGAAATGTACAAAGACTAAAATCTTCATAAATATCCTATTAAGAAACTTCTGATGCTGTTTTAGGTTTTCCATTGAAATACAGTGCATGGAGGTTGCCATAGCTACAAGCAAATTTTTAAATAACTGTTTTTCGTCAGAGCAGCTGCAGTATCCTACAGAAATGAAGTGGGGAAGCTGGAAGGAGTCTGACCAAATTCAAGCTCCTAATCAAATGACTCCAAGATTTTCATAAACACAGCTTAGAAACTTTTAATATAGGTCCTGGTTTTTAGAGAAAATACCACTCTGTTGACAGGACCCCAGGAAATGCTGTCAGCAGTGCCAGAGATCTCAGTCAAGAGAAGAGCTTTGTTTTCATGCTGGAAAACACAAAAATTTCCACTGCTAAGCCCCAGCCTGGTACAAGTCCCCAGGTACCAAGGGATGTGCTGCAGCCTTGGCTTGCTCTGAAGGGCTTTGTGAATGAACTGCTTGACTGGCAGCAGTGGGCTTAAAAATGCCCCAAGAGCCACAGATTTCTGATCCCAGGAAAAGCTCTTCCTTGCCTGAGCTTGTACAGGGAAACACAGAAGGGAGGAAATGTGAAAAACAAGTGAAGCTGTAAAACACTGGCAGAAGGCTTCTGAAAGGCTGTGATTTAGGTGGACCTTGCTCCAATGGTGTTGAGTGCTTGCTGGGCATCAGGAGGCTGTTTCTTCTTCTGTAGGATCTCTCCCTGGCTTGAGTAGGCAGAGCAACGTTCTGTGCAATAGTGTGAGCAGAAAAGAGACATTTCTGCACTGTGGGCACCTGTTTGGGGGAGGCTTAATCTAAGGACAAGACCGACAGCCTCCTTTCAACCTGTAATGTTAACTGTGGCAGAAGTCCTACAAAACTTCAAATAAAATCATTTTGTGCCCTCAGGCAACTATGTCCCTGTGTCCCAGTCCATAAAACAAAAATAAATAAAATAAAATTTGTCAATGGAACATCAAGAGATTTGACTCCACCAAAACAGTAATTGAATTGCCATCTATGGAAGGTGGAAATGCTTGGCTGGGTTTGGGTGATTTTCTAAACAACAAATTAATGATTATTATTAAAAACACTATTATGAATCTGAAGAAACCATCTCAGTGATTACCAGTTTTATGCACATTGCTGCATTTATCTACTACCTGTTTCTGAGAGGTACCTCCATAGCCCAGTGGAAGTGCTTCCTCCTGCCAGGGTGGGGATGCTTGAAGGCTCGTGTTGCACTGCTCTGCCACCACCTGCACAGCAGAGGAGTTTACAGGCAAGCAACAGATATTAATCCATACAGACAAATCTTCTGGACAAGGTAATTTTATTTCAAATGTGATTTAAAATTCCCTTGAAATGAAACAGCTTCCTTTCCCAATGACTGTATGCTTGTTTTCTCCAAAATTATTCTGGGGTAAAAGACAAAGAAAAACAAAGGGGAACAAAGTCAGAAAAAAACTTTAAATAAAAGTTAGAAAAATGAAAGTTAAAAAAGCTATCATGGCAGATTCTCCTAACAAACTGCTTTTTTTATTAATTCCAAGTACTCAAGGAAGTGTTCAAGGCCAGGTTGGACGGGGCTTGGAGCATCCTGGTCTAGTGGAAGGTGGCCCTGCCCAGGGCAGGTGGTTGGAAATTGATGATTTTTCAGATTCCTTACAAACCAAACTGTTCTATGATTCCATGATTCATGGGTACTGAGGCAGTTTAAGTTCTATCTTTAGCACAGAACAGAAATTTTTAAGAAAAGGTGGAAAAGTCCCTCATTTTAGAAATTAGATACCTCATGGCAGGCAGAAACATCTCAGGCACTCAGTGAGATCCTGGCACAAGACTGTTCAGCTGGCTTTGCCCAGCATCCCTCTCCACAGTGACAGTAAGAGATCAGAAAGTGGAAAAAAATAATGATACCAGAAAGACAAGCTAGTAAATATCTTTTATAATGTAAGTTATAAAAATTTCTCTTTGCCAGTGTGAAAATAGGCTAGCACCGCAGTGAGGGAGGGATGCCAATGAACAGAGAATTCTGTACTGTGCATGTATCCTGTCAAAGGGTCACACCTTCCTGTATATCTTTAGGCATTAACTTTTCTGATGTGCAGTTGTTTTTTTTTTTCAAGGAAAGAAACAGAAGATTAAAAAAGCACAACCTGCTGTATGGTTGGGCTGCCAGAAAAAGAGATTGTGAGTCATTGCAGGCTACTGACCTTAGTCAGCATATTGTGACTCCACAGCTTTCCAGCCCTGCTGTTCCTTCCTTCCCCAGGGCAGGTGAGAGGCTGTCAAAGCTGCAGAGGCACACTCACACTCACAGTGAGTGCTATTTCTTCTCTCAACTGTGCAGACATCAGGATTGCTGAACCCAACATAAACTCAGCATTTTCCTGGAAGGGAAAAGAGATGTTAGCCAAAAAGCCACTGTCTGCAAGGGCTACCTTGGCCTGGAGAGCCAAAGAGCAGGAGGGGCAGAGCCTTCTCCAGAGCAGTGAGCAATGCACAGCCACTGCTTGGAGAGTCCAAAACGATCTGCTGAGAGCCCTCCCTGCAGCCTGCACTGAGCCTCTCCTCTGCATCCAGCAGGCAGGGCACACACAGGGCAAGGCAGAAATGCAGAGGCTGAAGGAGAGGATGATGGCTGGGAGGCAGCCAAAGGGAGCAGCGGTCAGTGCCACAAGGCACCTCCTCCCCTTACCTGCAAAGGGAAACACAACAGCACCTCCAGACCAGGGACTGCTGCAGCTCCTCCCTCTGTGCTGCTTTGCTGTTTGCTCCCATTTTGCTTTTGAAGCAGTTCATCAGGCCCTCCAGCACAGGAGGTTTGCTTTTTCCACCAGATTCAAGCGTTATCTTGAAGCAAGGAGAAGATAATCTTAGGTAATGAGCCAAAAAAAAAGGTAATAAAATTTTTAAAAAGAGGGAGAGAGATAATACACAACATACAGGGGAAAAAAAGCAAAAAAAAATCTTCAAGAGATGTGCCCTGAGAGAGGCAGGGATGGATCAAGGACCAAGAAGTGGGGACAATATCAGTCAAGGGAGGGGAAGGCAGCAAACCACACAAGCAATGTGGTGGCACTGGGGCCCACTCCTACAAGAAGAAGTATGTAGGTGTTTGTCCTCATTTATTTGTTGTGAATAGTAAGCAGAAAACCACAAGTCAAAAGCAAAAAGCATGCAAGAGAATTCAGAACTTCTCCATTTAAAGTGTTTGGTCTCTCAGTTTGCTCATCTGCAAAATGCAGGTGCCCTGCTGGTCTGCCAGAGCTGTGCCAGGGGGATTCAGCCCATTGATTTATTCAGAACAAAATTAAGAGAGTGAGATCTGTGAATAAGCACCAGAAGGTGCCATAGGTCAGTTTAAAAGAGATATAGAGAGAGTAAATATTTTTAGGAAAAGCTTTACTTGTGCCCAAAAGTTGGTTTTAATCTATATCAGCATTAAAAAATTCAGGTGAAGTCACCTGAACGCTTCTGTACTGAAAAATGAAGTGAAAAATCAGAATTTCACTTTGGAATGAAACATTTGGCTCAACAGACAAATCCCCCAGAAGAGATGCAGTCATCAGAGTTGTGATGCTTCAACTGCTGGTGACTGTGCATGGAGCTGGTAGACTCAGTAAAGATTTAGAGCCATTAATGTACCTGATGTGTTGTACATCTGACAGAAACCTAGGACAGGAGCCACTGAGTCATTTTACCTTCAGCTCTGTGACCCTGCACTCCCCCATGTGCAGGCTGGGGGTGTGAGGTGCAGGCTGGGCCATCCTGAGGCTGCCCCAGTTAAAGTGAGGCAGAATAAACAGGAATATTGTGAGGCAGCAGAATGAGAAAGACAGATTTACACTGGTTTGAAACTGCACACTAAAAATACTTTCTGTTCTCCTGGAAAGGCACAGCAATGTCAGTAGGACAGCCTGGGGCTTGAAAACTTCTCTGGTTTAAATATATCAAGAATATCCCAAAAGAAGATGCTTTGTCATGAAGGGCAAGCAAGCCTCAAAAGCAGCCCCAGCAGCCTGGGCCCAAGGAGAGCTCACCGAAGGGTTGGTCACTGCAGGGCTGAAAGGCAGCCTTGCATCTGCTCTCAAATTAGCTCTGTATCTACTCATTTTATTCTGTTCTCTCACCAAGCAGCAACTGTAGAGCACAGAAACATCCAAGCAGCTCTGAGAGGAAAAAGGCTTGAGAACAATGAACCCTGGGAACAGCTTTTTCCTTCACCCTTTTCCACATGAATGCTCTGATCAGAACATATACTTGCTCAGGACACAAATACCATCTATTTTTTTCATTACACACAGGCTATGAGGCAGTTTTCCTACATGAAACATCCTCATTGATGGAGAGCTGGAGCCCAAAGCTTGACAGAGCTTTCCTGACTCTCCCCTGGACACAGCCAGCTCCATGCACTTGGGAAGGTTCAGCACCCCGCAGACGTGGCCGCCAAAATTTTTGTAGTGCCATCCCATTTGCAGTTTGCCAAAGGTATGGTGACCTGGGAGTTTGTAGGGGGTGAAGAACCTCACCCTGGGGGTACACACACCCCTCTGGCCCACCCAGGGCACCCTCTACTCCAGTGAGTAGATCACAAGAACCAGCCATCACCGGAGTAACAACAGCCCTGTATGTGCTCCCTGCCTGCATGATAGTGACTCCTTCACCCCTCTGCATTTTAACTACTTACCTTAGTTTGAGACAACAGTGCTACTATTAGTTCATTACTTATTCTAGGCTTATGATAAAAAAAAGGCATTACTTACACCACATTTTTGTTTTGTCACACAGGTGGGATTTCAAAGACTTCTGTACTCCTTGATTTCATCCATGGCCTTGTTACCAGCACGCACACATCACCCTCTGTGCTGCATCACTGCCCCAAGGCTGGGCTGCACAGTGAAGGAAGAGGATGAAGCTCTGCAGCATCTAATATCCACCACACTGCCTGCATCAGACATACTGTAAATTGTCCCATCCATCTCTCTTCTTTTGAAGATTTTGCCAACTCTGACCTCAAATTTCATTTCCTCTTTCTGACAGGGATGATAGAGGAGAATAAAAAGTAAAAAATTCAATATCACCCTTTCCTCTGTTTCTCCATCCTGTTTAATGGATATTCCCAGAGCAGGAGCTGGTGGAACCAGTGAGCTCTTTCAGGAACTGTAATCTCTAAACTGGTGAGCACAATACATCTCAGACAGCTGCAATTGAAACTCTTCAACCCCTAGGACAAAAATTTATACGAAAAGTATTATCAGTATGAAGGTACATCTGTATCCACAGGCAACAGTGATTAATATCTGATTTTTTTGTGTGCAAATACATATTCAGAATGAAAGGCACACGGCAGTTTTAAGCTACTTAGCTGAACATGCTCTTCCTGCACCTGTGGGATTTTAGCATTTCTATGTTTTTAAGAGCTCTGTAACACAGGGATAAGATCAGTTATGATCCACTTTACTGAGTTGGAAAAATGTCATTTAGGTGTTATTATTGCAGGAAAGAGGTGGGAAGCTCGTTGCTAATTGTAACTCTTTACATGTTTAAAGACAACAATTACTTTTCCTGATCCCTGAATGAAAAATTTTAACAGAGGTCCTCCAAAAAAAAAAAATCAACCTGTGACCTGAACGAATTCCCCCACAGAGGGATGTTTGTGCTACCAAACCTTCAAACAGCACTTACATTGCCATCACTAATTACACTGGAAACTCCCTAAACCAAACACTTTGGGAGCACGTCACTAACCTCAGGGAAGGAAATCTGTGTTTATAGAAGTGGGCTGGTTGGCTGGTGCAAACAAATCAGCTTTATGGTCACAGCTTCTGTCAAAAACGGGTATTTGGCACAAGACAAAGCAAATGAGGCAATAAGTGCACAGCAGTGGTACCAAGAGAGCAGGGTACAGTGGATTATCAGTTGGCAAATTTAGTGCTCAGCCCAAGGGAGGTGCAGGTGTTCCACGGTTTAAAGGAGCTCACCACAGCTGCCCACAGGAGAATGCACCACTCAGCAGGGTTTGGGGACCTTCTCAGGGATTCAGATGTAACCTTGATAACAATGAGAGGAAAGAATCAAGCTAATCAAACAGTGGGTAGCACCACAGAGACTCTGAGTTCAGAAGAGATTCAATCACTGCACAGCTATTTATCCTGAGAGAGTCAGGCCTTTGCAGTGACCCCTCCCTGCTGAAATGATTCACATCACTCGTGCTTCCTCTCCTGCTTGCTGCTATCACCACAAGAGGTAGAGAATGATCAAGTGCTTCTTTGATGTCCTGTGTATGTGAAGACAGAAATATCCAAGCTGAAGAACTGAGCCCCATGGGTCTGACAGCAGATTCAATTACAACCCATGGAATTCAGTTCTCAAAGCTGAGAATAAATGACATCCATTTTCAGGCTGTCCCAACACACGGCAGTATCTCATACTCCTGCTGGCTCTCTCCAGTGCCTGGCCTTCTTCCAGCAGCTGTAAAACAAGAGTGAAAACTTCACTGCAGCCAAATCAGCTGTTCCCAGACTATAGGTCAGAAGCAAAATAATGGCACTAGGATATATATTTTGAAAAATGAGCTATTTTATATATATCCCTTTGACACCAGAAGTGGCCACACAGAGAGGCACAATGTGCCCTAACATGTTGCAGAATTCCTAATAACAAAAAAAAATGTACAGCCAAGGAATATAACACTAAAACATTTTGCACTTTTCTGGAAGCCTTTCAGAATTTCAAAGAGGTGAGTTATAAATTTCCTTCTTTTTTTTTTTTTTTTTTTTTTTTTAAATACAACAGCACAGACACAGAGGTAAAATCTGCCAGAGTCACTCAGCAATCTTGTTAACAAAATAATCCAACCAGAAGCTGAAAAGAAGGAAATCTGGCACTGGTGCAGCCCTGCAGCGTCATCAGAGTCTGTGAGGCAAAAAAGCAAGTAGGAGCCTTCAGCATAACAGCTGCATGGTTGTGTACTGACACAACTTTGTCAAATTGTCACCCTCATCTCGGAGTGACAACCCCACCCAAAGGCGCTCTGGAGCACAGAAAAACACTGCTCAAACATGCTGGAAGTCAAAGGGACATCTCCCACAAGGAAACATCTCATCACCTCTGACAAACCTAGGAGAAATCACAAGTTTCATTAAACTACATATCCCAAACAGGGAATTTTTGAAGAAAAATAGATGTTAGATGCATATATGGACTATATATAAACAGTGTTGGGTAAGTTATTAAAAAAATTCAGATTTATTCGGAACATTTTAAAGATACTTCTTTTTGTTCCAGTGAGATGAGGTCTCAGAAAAAAATCTCTTTGGTTTCAATGAAAAGAATATTTGGTCTGAAATAAAATATTTGGATCTCAAGGGGATTTCAGATTAAATCTTTTAGCTTTAAAAACTAAATTTAAGGAAATTCACTGAAGAGAATGGCTCAAATAGAATTATTTTGGTTTGATTAATTGACTTTATTAAGTTATAAGTATTTTTTTCAGGGAACAATCCTTGCTAACACCCCATGCTACTTTCCCAGTACATCAGCCTCACATGCAGCCCCAGCAGTGTTGGCAGGAAAGGCAGCAGTGTGCCCATGTCTTTACAGCTCTAATTGTCTTCTCAGGCTGCTGAACCAGTCAACCAAACAACAGAAATTAAAAATATACTTCTTTAACTGTTTCTCTTGCTGGGAAGGAAACCTCTGAACAAACATATTTGCTAAGTAACTGCCGTGTGGTACCCACAGCCCAGCTCAGTCCTACCCATCTGTCACTTGACTCTGTGAGACAGGGAAGAAAAATCAAATTAACAAAAGTATCATCTTGCTAAGGCCCTCAAATAGGACAAAACTTCAACTGCAACTTTAAAATAAGGTACTGTAACAGTAAATTCTGCTTGTCTGATATTTCTAATTTGTCACTGGAATACTGCTTGCTAAGATCACTGCTGAGTTAATTAAGCAAGACCTTCACAAGCAGTGAATACCTCTTCCAATGCCAAACAGGAAAAACATCTCATGATCATCAATAAAACATCCTATCCTAAAGCAGAGAAGAGGTCAGGAAGAAGAAAGGGTGGAAGTGTCTATCCCTTAGGACAGTCTCCCCATCCTATGGAAAGTGCATGGCATTTCCACAGAGGCACTAGTGGGGTCAGCACCCCAGCTGGGCACAGACAGCTTTGGCACTCACCATGGCACAATCTGGCATACAACGAAAGAGAAAACATGAAATGCCCCTCCATGAGACCCAGTTACAGAGCTGCAGTAGCTCTAAGCTGCCCGGGCCAGAAGAGCTGAGCACTGGGGTGCTCCCCAGGCCTGTTCTCACAGGACCCTGAACTCCCCTGTGCCCTGCCCGGGTGAGGTCCTGCAGAGCTGCCTCTGCCAGGAGATGGACTTGGAGAGAGACAGCCCCAAGGCAGGGAGGCAGGAGAACATGCTCTAAGATTGCTCCCCTCCCTCTCAGAACCCTGGGATGGATCTGTCCCACAGTGTCCCCAGGGAGGACAGAAGCCCAGCTCTCCAGCAGCACACCTGATGGTTTAGTGAAATCCCTAAGGAAAGGTACAGAAGGGCACATCCTCATAATTCCACAGCCATTTTCCAGGTAAGTTGGCTTTACAGGTTGTTTTAACTAAGTAGGACAAAAGGTCACATTCTGTCTTTCAGTTTGCCTGCAGAGTTTAATGTCATTGCCCTGCATTGGTTATCTCTCATCTTAAAAACATGCCAGTTTCTGCTTTGACCCTTCATGAACTTCATACGTGACATTCTCTATCCTACCACTGTCCTTCCAGGAATAAATCCCTCCTTCTGAGAACCCACTTACTCCAGGATTAAATTCATGCATTTGCAAAAAACAAGACAGCCCATAAAATTATATTGTTCTGCCTTTGCAAGAGCAGTGAGGAGGCGAGTCTTTCCAATGGCCCATAAATCTGCTTCTTGGAAAAACACTATTTTGTTCTATTCCAGCAAGGTCCCTTAGTACCTCATAGCTTGGAGACCTTATTACACCAGATTTAACAATTCCTACAGGACAGATACTTAATAGACAATCATCCTATAAAGCTTTACTGCTACACCAAAAGGCAAACCTTTTTAGAGTGATTGAATAATGTTAACTGCCTGAAGACTATTCTTCCACAAGCTTTCTTCTTAATTAAATATATTTTAACAGGAAAAGAACATAAAGATCCTAAAGCCATCAAGTTACTGCAATGTGTAAATTCTCTGCATTTTCCCTACCATTCCTTATTTTTATTCTCTATGCTGCCATTACAACCTTTCTTTTTAGTAAAACATCTACGTTTGTCCAAACATATAACCAAAGAGTGAGATTTTAATGCTTTTTAACCAGTCAGTTATCTACTGCAGCTTCACATGAAATCCAGACACTACCCAAATGAGCTCATCATGGCTGGTAATTAATTAACACAGATAGGGAACTTGAAATAAAATATGAATATGGTCCCATTTCATTAGGAGCATAAATCATCTTTTTCACCCTTATTTCATTAAATATATTTTCCCCACAGCTAGCAGAAAAATGCATGTCTCACAGCTACACTGACAGCTGGGTAGTTGAAACAAGAGGGCGAAATGGAAGATGAAGTTATTCTGGAAATTTTGATTTTTTTTTTAAAAATAGGAAAACTCACAGTCAGAGAGGAGCACAGTGGCACCACTGTGAGGCAGGCAAACACTCGAGCCCAGCAGAAGCTCTCAGGTTCAGCCGTGCTGGCTGTGCTGCAGGGCAGAGCTGGAATTTCAGTCCAGACCATGGGCCATGTGCTCTGCAAAGCCAGAGTGACCCGCAGGGGAGTTGTGCTCACTGGGCAGGTCTGCCTCGAGCACGCCCTGCAGCACCTCCAGAGCAGCCTCACGCTGTGAAAACCTCTGGCTGGTGTCATGAACCCAGAGCTTGATCTGTAAAACCCAAACATTCAGTCCTCTCCATTTAAAAATTACCCATTTGTTTGATTTCACCCTTTTCCCACTCAACCCAGCACAAGCAACCTCATTTACTCTCCACAGCAATTCCAGTTCCTGTAGGAGCTGCCTGGGTGCTGGGCTGTGGGGAGCTCTCAGCTAGGGTTACCTCACACCAAAAACAATCCCACCCTTTCTGCACTGAGCAGGTCTCCTTCCATCACTCCCTTTCTCAGCAGAGCAGCTCTGCCACACATCCACAAGAAAGTCTTTACTCTGGTGCCTAGGTACAGGGCAAACACTGCCCATATCCTAACTTTAAATATTGTAAATCCCTCTCAGTACAGCTCATATGCAAGTTTGCAGGCAGAGTGCTCACACACAGATCTTTCTGTGCTCTATAAAGATCATGTTTGCCCACGAAAAACCCAAGGTCGAAGTTTCAGCTCAGGCTTAAAGAAAAGCCTCACCTAAGCTTTGCTCTTGAGCTCTGCCAGCATCAAGCAGCTCCCATTAGACACAGACACCGGTGTCAAGCACGCCCTGCTCCCAGGCTCCCCTCGTATCAGTGAAGCCCACAGGCAATGCCAGATGAGGAACTGTAGATATTCCCTCCCCTGAACCCTTCAGGATGAAAAATGGAACAGGTCCATAACACCTTTGGCCCAGCAAATACACAGACACTTTCATTATTTCCACACCACAGAGAAAAATAAAAATTTAATAATCTGGAATGGATAATTCTTATATTAAAAAAAAAAAAATCATGATGAATCAGATCAGCCCAAACACATATTTTGGGTTGTCCAGAAACAAGTGCATTTGTTCCAAAAATGCTTTCTGGAACTTCCAGTTATTTTCTGGCTGCTTTTTAATTTTAAGAGATAGTTACATTTCTATTGCCAATGTCTATTCCACAAATAACAAATATTCAGTTTCTTCTGCTGTAGAATTATCTCACTCTGCTTATCTTGAGGTTCAATTCTCTTGTTTCCATTTTAATCACATTTTCCAACACAGTACTTTATGCAACAAACCATTTTCCTTCATGGAAGATAAAAATGCTTGCATATTCCTTTTCATTTTTTAAATTAAATGAATATTATTTTTTGACCTAGAATTTACGATTTTTTCTGCATTTTTTCACTAAATTGGAAAAAGAATACATGGCAAAATACACACTAAGCATAAATCACTAAGAAAAACAGCATTTACACTATCAGCCATCTATATACATTACAGCTAGTAAAAACACTAGTATCAAAAGTGCATAATGAAAAGTTATTTCCTATTTTTAAAAAGTTCTGGCTAACAGCAATAATAAAGACTTCTAATACTAAGTATTATTTTTAGTAATCACTACACCATTTACTTACAGGGTAGTTACAGTACAGTATAGTTTCATTTATACTCAGCCATAATATGTCACAGCCCTGGAGACAATTTCAGCAAGCTTTATGCATTGAAAAATAGAAACTTTTATGGGCTCCATGTTCTGGCTTTTTTTATATATGCTTTCAGATGGCACTTAGTAACAGCTGTACTAACAGTGCCCAGATGTAAGGAATTGGAAAGCCAATTTTCAGTGTGCTAACAAGGGCAATGAGAACTGAGACGTTAAAAGCCCTTGCAACTGCTCAACCTCTACCTATTCTTTCTAATTTCAGCAATAAAATTTTACTGTAAACAAACAAGAAGTTTCACACCAGCTGACTGAGGACAAAGGAAAAGTCCTAACTCTTCAAATACAGGGCTGTCCCAAACCCAGTGACTCTTCTTTCCTTGGTCAGGATATCTGATAACCATGCCCAGGGCAGACGCTGGAGGTGACAGATGTACTGTCTCCAGCAGGGTGGGAACTGCTCAGCTGAATTAATTCCTGATAAATGGAGTGGAACACAGCAAGCTCAAAATGACTGGTCAATCAGAATGTTTCAGAAATAATCTAAACACCCAAAATAGGAAGATATAAAAAACAACAAACAGGAGAGAGTGGATGACCATTTCTTATCCCTTCTCAATTTACATATTTTTAATAATTCAAGAGTACTGGCAATGTTTCTTCTGCTGAAAGTGCACAGGTACTGACAGTATTTGTCACTACATAACTACTAGACTATATTACTAATAGAAAAACGGTTACATTCTCGGCAAGCAATTAAAAACAAACAGGCAAACATCAATTAACCACATTTTTGTAACCCTCCCATTATTTAAAAAAAGTAATGTCATCATCACCTAACAAGGAATTTACCTGGAGAAGCACAATGTAATAAACAACTGTAAAGCTAGTAATCCATTAGAAGCTAGAGATTTCTTCAAACAGGTTTTTTATATAAACACTTAAAATACAATAAGGTGCTGTATTTATATTGTAATTACACTGTAGCTATTGAAAATAAAATATTCTAAAGATCAAACAGCCCTTCAATACATGCGTGGTTTGTGCCAATACTAATGCACTGAAATAAACGAGTGCAATATCAGAATAACGGAACAGCTCAGCAGTGGAACTGCCCTGTCAGCTCAGAGGCACCTGCCAGCCTGAGAGCAATGAGCTGAGCCCTCGAGAAGGCACCCGAGCCCTGCTCCATTGCCCTGGGATGGCTCAGCCCAGGGGCTGTGAGCTCTGCTGCCAGACCCCAAACCAGGCCATGACCCATTGTGTTTAGAACATGAAAAACCGAGAGCTGGTTTCTAGAAGCTTCCAGAGACTGCCTGCAGGTACAGATGGCTCCTTTTGGGGCACGAGAAATGGTCCAAGATTTTTGTTTCATTAGCAAACGCTAAGGAATGCTCCCTACAGCCAGTCTGTGGGCACCTGCTGCTTTCCTCTGGGGTACACTCACCTCCTAATCAAAATTTTACATCTTGCTCTCCTTGAACTCATCAGATCTCATTTTAAAGAAAATAATTTAGGTATTATTTAGCTTCAACATAATCACATCCAAATATTTAGGCAAGTATGTTGTCTACAACTAATGATTCCATGAATTAAGATTCCATGAACTTAAGATCACTAGAATTGCCAACAAGGACCTGAATACCCGGTGTATATTAAAGGTTTAAATCAATTTTTTCAGGCTTCTCCTTGATGAATCCCCCAAGACCATCCCAGGTAGTCACTGATATATTTGAAACCTCTGTCTTGCAAAAGAGGCCCCCCTGGAACCCCGGGCCCTTGTCCTGCTATGCTGGTGATCCTCAAACTCCCTCTCCCAAAGAACTCCAGGCCCTGCTTACCCAACCACTGTTTAAAGAACTGTGAAGCTCTGTCCCCAAAGCACATTTAGATGGAGTCCAGGTATTTGAAAAGCTGCAGAAGAGAGAGCAGCTGGATTTGCTCATGAAATTACGGAATAGATTCAACAATGATAAAATCTATTTCAATCATGAAAACTGGTGTTCATCCTCTCTTTTGAGAAAAGATGGATAATGTGTTCATTTTGACTGATAAAAAGACATTTTAAAATGACCAGAAAAATTTATCATCAAAATAATTCACATTTTAATCACCATTTCCCACAAAAAAAAATTCATTTCAACATTTTCCCAGATGAAGATGAAATACAACCAAACTATGGCAATTAGTATTTTTAATCCACTAGCCAAAAGAAAGAAATCATCAGAAAAATGTCATTTGGCTAAATCTGGAATAATTTTTTTAACTATTTTCTAAAAGTAAAATACATACATTTGAGATACATTACATAATATATTTTGGCCTAAAACAAAAAAAAAATTATTTCTTTTTCCATTATTATTTTTGCATGTGACCAACTAAAATGCAAACAGGTTTTTTTTAAAGAAAAAAATTAAAATTTAATTCTCAAAATATTTAAATAAATTGACTTTTTGCTTACTTACCCAAGACTATTTGCTGCACTCAGGTGAGCTTTGTAAATAATTTCAGTTCAGTCAAAGCTGCATTTTTCAGTAAGCAAAGTAATCAGAAAAATGAAAGAGTTACTGCCTGTCTCTAATCACGCTAGTGGAGGGAGGGGAGCTGCCTTATCCTGCAAACTCCAGAAACCCTTCCCTGCACCAACCCAACAGGGAATTTGTTGGAAATTCCACCACAGGAGAGCAGAGATTTCTCCATCCCTTTTTTCCATGCTGCAAAGCAAATTTGGGTGCTTTGATAGATAAGCTAGAAGCACATACAAAAAATAAAAATAAACCATTTCAAAATAGTAAAGACTTGATGTGGAAGAAAACCAGGGACAGCAAGTTGAATTCTTCTGTTACAACCAAACATTGTAGTTTCTAAATCAGTAGCATTTGATGAAAAGAAAAAAATACATACATCAATTAACTCACATCCTCTCCCTGTTTAAATAGTTGTTATTTAAGTGGGTTAAGATACAGATTTAAAAGAAAAAAATGAACATATATAAATCATAATCAAGGAAAATACTAACACACATAATGATACCACCACCCCTTATTTCTGAATTCCATTTGATTTGGCATAAAGTCACAACAGCATTAGAAGGACAAGAGAAAAAATTCCTGCGTGGTAAAGAGAAGCACTAGAAAATGTGCAGATTCCCTGACACAACAGTATTTAAAAGTCATGTGAAATTTCTCATCACTTTAGCATAAATATAACTCAAAATTACTTCAAAGACTTGATATTATGTTGCATTTACAGAATGTAAACCCATCAAAGCCGACAGAACTATCCTGGTTCAAAACTGGAGGAATTGAGGAAGAAGTTGACATTTTGATTCAATCTTTAATGTGCAAATTACCTTTCACATATACAAAGTGTACTGGCACTCAGGCAGAAGACAAACATGTAATAAATCAGCTTACATTTTTTTTCGGCTCTTACTCACAGTGGAATCCCCAAAATTCATTTTATTTTATCTTTTTCCCACTCTTCAGCTTTTTCTCTTCCATTTTCTTTCCTCCTCTTCAATCAGCACAGGTTGGCATTTCTCGTTTTCTATTCTACACTTTGCTGTCTACAATGGAAAGGCGGACAGACGGACAAACAGCAGGGACAGAGTCACTGCCAGCCCAAGGTAACCTCCCCGGACTCCCACACTCTGCAGGATCTGATGCTCTCTCAAAAACATTTTAACTTTATAAAGGGAAGGGAATCAAAACTCATTTGCATATGGGTTCATTCCATCTCTTCAGCTCACATGTTTATAGCTCTGGAAAGTCCCTTTCTGATTCCCTGGCTGATAAGGAGTCAGGAAGGTAACACGGCCCAGCAGAGGTGAGACTGTTTTGCTGACCTTGCAAGAGGGGCATGCTGAAGCGCTCCATTCACCGTGCTGGGAGGGCTCAGCTGGGAGATCTGGGTGCTGTTTATCCTTTAGATTTCAAGGCTCAGAGCATGCAAGCAGAGTTGAAGGCTCAAGTCAGAGAAACCCCCACTCTTGCGCAGGAGGAAGCTCTGGTCAGGGCTCGATACTTCGGCTTCCTGTCTGTACACTACGCGGTCTCATCTGGGGAAATCCTGAAAACATTATCAGATGCCTGATAAGCTCTTTAGCTTTCAAGTACATTGTGATTCAGTTTCGGTCAAAACCTCATTTGAATACAGTTTTAAAGTCTAAATAAAAAGTGAGACTCTAAAGGAGAAGACATTAGACATGCAGCCTAACATCTGTGCATCCAAAACAATGTGGCTGATGTTTGATACCAGCATAAACAAATCTGCATTTCCATATCTGCACCAAGATGGTCAGAGCGTGTGTTCAGCTTATTAAAAAGGAGTGGAATGAGCTGTCTGGTTAATTAACACTTTTATTTATCCACAAACACAGCAGAAGCAACAGCACAGATTCCTTACTCCATTCCAACGTTGTTCACCATTGACATGAGGCAGATTGTTTCTGAGAGAGAAAAGCTGCTTAAAACTCTGATGCCCACCTCTCCCATGGGCTTTTCTGGCAAAACTGGCAAGTGACAAGACTTGTTTTGTCCCATGTAAACACCTATTTGCCAGGCATCAGACAGATTTTTGCAAACCCCGTTCACAGACTCAGAACAGGTTGACAGCATTTAACCCTGTGGATTTAGCCCTTGAAGAGAAACCTCCACCACCTCCAACATCTTCCAGTTCAGATGGGTATTTTGTGAGGACTCACCCACAGGAAACCACTCCCTCTCCACTGGTTATCTGCATCCCAGTCAGGCCAGGAGACTTTTCTAGGATACATTCCAGGAGGTTCTCCTTCACATACAACTTCTGAAGACAAAGAAATGCACTCCATCTATGAGTCTGGAAGCAGCTAGGAGCATTTTCCCATGTATTGCATGTCTGCAAGCAGAGAGAGCACACTCCCAGCACAGAAAACCTGTATCAAACACTCTCCATGACAGCTCTGATGTTCTCTGCTGCGCTTGCCCCAGGGGTTACCACAAAAGCATGCACATGTATTTATCAGCTACCTTGGAGAAAAAGAAAATTTGAAATATATTTATAGTTAATAACCACATTCCTCTGAGTGAGTACAGAAGTTCAGGCTGCCCATACTCAGGGCAGAGATATGTACCATCTTTTGTTTCTTCCCAAGATCTGGTTTACAGATCTTCAACTAGGCTAATACACAGGTCACAATTCACTAGAGCAGAGGTTTCAGACACAAAACCACTCACCATTTTAATACCCACATCAAAATACATAATAACAGAGATCCCAAAAGCATATGAAACTGGGATTTTGCTTTTTAGCAGCATGAGAGATCTGATGGGCTAAAAAAATATCATTGTGCGAGCTCTCAGATGCTGCCCTGGGTCACATTTGTGCACAGAGAAGCCAAGGCTCTAGTAAGACTAATCAATAAGGATGCTTAAATGGATTTGAATGAGTCAGTGCACAGGAAGAGAGGAACAGTGAAATCTCAGGCCGGGATTCATCTGTGTTTGCAGTGCTCACTTGTACAACTTTGAAAATGCCTCCTCACTCTAGTCTCGGATTTAAAAACATCTTTGTAAAAGACACTGAACTAAATTAATGTACTCCCTGCTGAGCAGTACGTCCTTGCTGGTTCCTTAAGTAAAGATAACTCAGGTTTCCTGTGTCCCAGAAGGTAGGTGTCATTGTGTGCACGTCACAGCTGGATAACCTCAAGCAGAGAGCAGCTGAACAGAACCCAAGGCCCTTGGGGAAAGCAGCACTTTCCTCAGCCCTCAGCACATCCTCCAAGCAAAAGCAGGAAAGTGAACAGTAAAGCCAAAATATGTACAGAGGCCTTTAGAGGGCAAGGATAACAGGACAGGTTCTTCACTTTGCTTGTGAAACAAATGCAGGGACCAACACAGGGGGCAAGGAAAAGAAAGTTGGTACAGACTGGAAGAGACTGGCAGTATGCTGTGCACTGCTCCTGACAGCTGACATCAGTCAGGACACTTATTATCATCTTAGCATCTCATCTGGAAAGTTCTGAAATTAATTTCTTTTTTGACAGGAAGTCTAGATCTCAGCCTGAGTGGCTGGAATCTCTTGAGGCAATATCGTGTTAAGCCAAACAAGAGTACTCTCAGAGCAGTACTCTCAGAAACACATGCACGGTGACGCAGTGCATTTTAAGGACACTAAATCACAGCCCAGGCGCCACAGCACCTGATAGTTCCAGCTTCTCTGCTCTCTTTACTGCTGTTCACTGTGTTCTTTACCAACAGAAGAAGCTGCCTTCCTTCTTTCACTGAGGGAGAAGGTCCTCCCAGAAGGGAGGATCTCTCCCAAGGTAGTTAAAATCTTTACAGAAGAATAAAACATGCAGGCATCAGAGATAAATCATGTCCTGTATATAAAATATCTTCCACAAAAATACAGCCTTCAGAAAGCAGAGTAGACATACAGTCATTTCATGCATGATTTCATAAATCTTTCATCCCCATTTAGAGTATTTCTTTGTGACAGGCAGTGAGGTATGAGTTATGAATTCCAACAGGAGCTGGAGCTCAGTCCCATTGAAAACTACAGCAAAACCCTCATTACTTTTGAAGAAACTGGAATTTCTTCTTCAATACTCTTAAAAGCAACTTTCACTTTGTTTCCCCTGAGAGGTTAGTTCTGTGGGTCTTTTGCTATACAGAACCTTATACACATACATATATTATTTTTTACTTTTGTGCATCTACTTGTCTGGTTTCTTTAAGCTGCATTGACTTACAAATTTTATGAGCTCTCCCTCTGATTTCTGTCTCATTGCTTTAATACCCAATACATTGAAGACAGCTTGAGCTGACAGAGAAACTGAGGAAATGCTTTATAAATCATGCACCTTTCACAGAGCACTTGGCACATTTACAAAGGCTATGGTCATATCACAAGCCAGGTAGGATTTGATTAGCCATTTCACCACCCACCCACTGTGACAGGCATATAATTAGGACACCGTGCTCCTACCTCTTAGGCAAGCATTGAAGAGCTGTCAGGCATGCCTGGGTAGCAGAAAGGAGAAGGGATGGTAGAAATAGCTCTTCTGTGTGCTCCTGATGACCTGTACAGCCTCCAGAAGCCAGAGCTCAGCTCATGGACAAGGCTCACAAAAGAGGGAGGAACATGCCAAGACAGGAGAGCTGCAGCACCCTCCATGACATGTTTTTCTAAACTGGGAAGTGTTCCCAGTAGGAAATGCCTGCAGAGATTCATACAGAGGCATTAACCTTCCCCCTAGAGCTTGTTTGTGTATGTGAGTGCATGTACATGCACATATTTCTTATCCTAAGAGAAGATTTTTGCTCCACAGTGGCACAGAGGGCTGGGATGTTGCCAGAACAGCCCACAGCCCCTGCAGCTTTGCTCTGTGTCCCTCATGACAGCCAGATTGCTTGTCCCCGTGCCTTAAACCCTGTCAGAGTTTTTCTACTCAGGTTTGTCATTCCTTTAATTATTTTCCTGTGACTGGCTTTAACATCTGTGAAAATAAGAGTCTGAGAGCCAGTGCAACACAGTCAGACCCCACACAAACCACAGTGCACCCAGAGATCTGCTCCCACACCTGCATCCTGGCCCCCATCTCCTCTCACGCCTCCCTCCCTGGGACAAGTCCTCAGGTTGCCTGCACCCTGTCCTTGATACAAACAGTGCTCCCTGAGATGAATGCAGCATTTCAACAGGTAAAAATATTCCCCTGTCAGCCAGCTCAAGTGAAAAGAAAATGATGCAAAGCACCAGGCAGCCCAGTACAATTTCTCTGACAAGCTTCACTCTGCAGTCAGAAGTTAGAAAACAGGAAGGTTTCAAATGAGTTACTAAGGCAGGAAGTGAGTCAGCCCTGAGCAAGAGGGACAGCAAACAGCAACCCCTTCCACCACAGACAGCCAGGCAAGACAGGGAGCCAGGCACCAGAACCAGAGTGAGCAGCCTGAGAGCAGAACACATCAGCAGGGCAGGAACAGAGAGGAAAAGTGACTCCTCTTCTCCAGCCACGGCCCAAAGGAGGGAAGGTTTTATCCATCCAGAGGACTGCCTGCTAACCAGTCTTCCTTCTCCCTGCAGCCCTAACCACCAAGCCACCAGCCCATCCCCTCCCACCCCTGCCCAGGCACACCAAGGCCTCCTGTGCAGCTCTGCTCAGGAGCAGCTGAAAGGAGTCCTCCAAAACAGCTCAGCTGTGAGTGGGATTGCAAGTCCCCTCAAGCATCAGAAATCTGAATCCTGGCCTCTCACACACTCATTTAGGTGCTTTCTGTTGGAAATAGAAACACCAACACTTCCTCCTCAGCTGCCATCCCACTCTGCCTGCGTTTCACATGAGACAAAACTGCTCTGGAAATGGTCCCATCAGCCTCCACAGGATAAGGAGGCCAAGGAGCATCTTAGCTTAGGGGTAGAGAGGACTCTAATTACTCGCCTAGAAATAGATGTTCATCAGAGAATTCATCTGCAGCAAACAGAAGAGCCATAAGCCACCAGTGCCACCCCAGCTGCCACTGCCAGCTCGGCACCACATTATGGCAGGAGTTGTGAGGAGCTGCATTTTGGGCATAGGTACAAAAGAGGCCCCAGTCCTTTTTTAGGTGAACCTCCAGGCACAAAAATTACATCTAGAAATAGAACCTAGGGAGGGAAGTCACACAGGCAGAGCTAAAAATTAAATTCTATATACTGGACAGCATTCCCCATCACACCAAAATGTTGCACTCCTGGATGTAGTGCCAGGAACAATATTTGGGCCTTAAGCCTGGACAGTCACACAAGCACTGAAACCCTCCATGGATAATAAATCCCCACCAACTTTTGCAGATTCCAAAACTGGGTAGAATACTTAAAGAATTGGCTGTTCCACAGGTGATGCATCTGGTTCCTATGTGTTGTCCTCTGTTTCAAACACATTGTTGAAGATATCAGGAGGACAAATGATGTTCTGCTCTCTGTATGAAAATTAGGAGGCTAATTCCAACTGAAAAAAAAATCTGGAGGACAGACAGAATTGGCTGGGTTCCAGCACTAGAAAAGGCCCTTGCCTACAGGAGATAATAATCTTCTGTAAAGCATCAAATCACTGCAGCAAAAGACTTAAGAATCACAGCATGGTCACACACACCACGTGGGGGAACCAAGACACAACTGAAGAATAAGATGAGCTCCCTCAAAAGCAACTAGATCTTAATGCAAAGCATTTCCAGATCCTTCCTAGTTTCAAAAGAAACTCAGACTAAGGCATGGGAAGCTATGCACAGAAGAAAGCACTTCAGGAGAAGGTTTTAATCCTTGAAAGAAGCCGTTGAGAACTTGTTATCTGAACAAAAAAAAAAAAAAAAAGGCTGGAGCAAGACTGGGTAGAAGGTAAAAAGCAAAATCCAGAATCTAGTTGCAACTTGCAAGTTTTGAATATCTTCCAGTGCAATAATCATTCTTAGAAAAATGCTGTGCTGTTGGAATAAATTTTTCCACAGGAATGTTCCCATTCTCATTTTGGCTTTTTTTTCTCACACATGCTTTGAGAGGTCAGCACACTCTTGGAACCAGGAGGCATTGTATTTACAAAATGAAGTTTTGTAAACTACTTTACACAGCAAGGTTTTTTAAGTCAGCTTTGGAATAAGAAGTCTTGGTTCCATAATTAGGGGACTCTTTAACTGACAATTTTAAAAACCTTTAAAAAATGTATCAGCCCCTTCACAAAATCCAGGAGAAGAAACATAATAAGCTCTACTCCCAGCAAAGGAACACACAGCTGCTAAAAACAGCTCTCAAAGGTTGTGTATTATTTAAGAAGGAATATGATGGACAAGGACTATACAACACCTGAACAGCCTCAGGAAGAAAACAGTACAGACAAAACTTACAAGCTGAGAAGAAGTTCAGAAGAAAGAGCTGTTCGCTACTGGATATGTTTAGGTGAACAGAACTTGATACATTCCCTGAAAATAAGCAGAATTCATCAGAGAGAATCACAACTTATTTCTGCTGCCTGAAGTTTCCACAAGCAGCAGGTACAGAAATCCAATTGTGGTTAATTGTATTTCAAAAGGAGATTGTGATCATGCTGAATGAAGTGGAAAATCTTCTGAACTAATAAATCCAGCAGCACCTTATATTTGATTAAAGAACAAGATGATAGGTGAGTTAAACATGATGTTAATTTATTGATTCTTGAAGCTGGAATGATTTTGGTCACCTGGCTTACAGAAAACTGAAGCCAAATAACAGCTGATTCATGCTTGGTTTTCTCTGGTTTTTGTTGTCATTCCAAAACTGAGTCATAGAGACGTTGAAGAACCTGCACTGGAACAACAGACAAAGAAAACACCTCTGTTTCGGAATCAGATGTTCCCAGATGGGGACATTCCAGCACAGAGGGTGCCCATGCCTGCTGCGACCTGCCCTGGGCACAGCCTGCTGCTGTCACACACGATGGCTCAGCAGCACACGGACCCAGCTCTGTGTCCTTGCCCAGCACAGTGTGTTATAGATGGATAATGAGATGATTGGCTCTCGCAATTAAAAGATAACTATTGTGTGAATATTAAGAAAAGCTTTAGTGATATATAGTTATGTTGTTGTAGGTTAGATGTCCTCTGTTCTCCCCATAGTTCCCTTTTCCCCCTGTATTGTTGCCATCAGACAGCCTGGGTTGTCCAGCACAGGTAAAAGAAGGTGTGCACATGTGCCCCTCACCTGGGGCAGTTGGGAATGGAAAAGCTTGGCGCTTAGGGGGTGCGGCATGGCAACTCCTGATCTCCAATCAAGTTACAAGAAAGCAGCCTCCACTGATAAATGGCAAAGAGCTGACTGACAGACTTTGGGAGGGGCCAGGGCTGGCTAATGCAACCCCCAGGAGTATAAAAGACTGAGCATTGCTCTTGAGGATGAATTGGCCATGTGGTACGCACGAGGGGCAGTTTTCAGCGCTGGAGCTTTTTCCTTATGTGGTCCTTTGTTGTATTTTTGTTAAGGTTTAATAAACCTTTTTAAATTTTCAAAGTGAGCAGTTGTTTCTCACAAGCACAACACTTCAGCCCCCGTAGGCACCTCTGGCACACAGACTGCTGACACATGGACTGCTCACACCTGTGACACACGGGCTGCTCACTGCTCACACCTCTGGCACACAGGCTGCTGACACATGGGCTGCTCACACCCCCCGGGCCACTTCGGAAGGGACACTGGCCATGATGGCCACTCACCCCACAGGGTGGCAGAGCTGCGTGTTTGCCCTGCCGGGCTGAGGGCTCCCAGGGCCCTGCAGTCGGGATTGCCGTGTAACAGCCCCAGAACACCCCTTGCTGCAGGGCCAGGCACACACTTGGGCTGTGTCTCTGCGGACAGCCCACCAGAGAGCTAAGAAGGAAGATTTGCACTGCACACCCCCGGCTCAGCCCGACCCACTGCACTGAGGGACGGCTCATCTCCTCTCCACGTTCCCAAGGGCACATGCACACTGCAGCTGGGAAAAAGTGACTATTTCCATGGGTTTTTCCTAAAACACGCTCACATCCAGCAGATGGCTATTTACAGGAGACTAATACAGCACCTTGCTTAGATGCCAGACGAAATTTGAGCAGCAGTGGAGAGAAAAGTAAAGTAACAAGCGGGGAAAGGCCCCCTGGGTGGCTGGGCAGCCATGGCCCTGGCCCCGCTCACAGGGAAAGCCCTGCTTGCGTTTCGAAGGACGGCTCAGGCTTTGCCTCGCGGGAAGGCAAGGCTGTGCACCCCGCATCGAGGAGGGCTCTGGGTCTCGCTGGGATCCGCGTTTCGCACGGACTGCTGTGGCCCCAGAAAGGGACGGCCTGATACTGCAGCGCCCGCGGCTACCAACCCCGCTCGGCGGGCACCGCGGGGCTCCCCCTTGTCCCCGGCGGGGCTGTCCCGTGTCCCCAGGCCCCGGCGGGGCTGTCCCGTGTCCCCGCAGCCCGGGCTCCCTCTCGCGGCTCCGCTCGCAGTCACGGCCGCACAGCCGCCTGCCAGGGCCTCATCATCGCCCCTGCCGCCCTCCGGCACCTGCGGCCCCAGGGCTCGGCACGGGGCGCTCCCTCCTAACGAGAGGGGAAAAGGCTCCAGGAAAGGGCAGCAGTACTACTTAGCTACATTCGCCCTGCAGAGACTTCGTGCAGCAATAAACCAGAAATAGTATGTTCTGGGGCGCATTAACCGTTGTAAGAGCTATGAAGCTTTGTGTGGAAGAGGAGATTCATGGCTTTGCTAACCCTAGAGAGACCAATTGCCTCCAGGCTTCTCCTTTCTGTTCTTTCTAGGCAACGGAAGATTAAAAAGTGCTCGACTGATGGACTGCTCCCTGTAGTCACAGTGTAAAGGCACTCCGAATTGCTTAGTGCCCACTCGTGTCCTCCATTTCCCATTAACGAGGCGCTGAAGCCATCACAGCCACCTACACCGAGTGCGAGGTACCAAAGGCATGCAGCACCACAGCAGCGATTTCAGGAGGAGGAGAAGCTCGAACAAGGCTGTTACCATGGTGCCACCCACTGCCAGAACTCTGCACACAGGATGGAGTAGCTGATGTGCACTGAAGTAACTTTACTGAGCCTGCTAAGAGATTGTTTTCATGTGCATCTCCAAATTCTCCTTACAGAAGTTCAGGTAAGGGCTTCAAGTGACTCTCACAGACAGAATAGCTCTTTTGCAGAGTGATAACCCACTCCTGAGCTCCCAGTCACATACCCATGAGGTCTGTTAAAGGATGCCACCACACAAGCATTCATTTTCATTACAGCCATGCCTTTACAATCCCCAATATCTCAGATCTTTGCAGGAAGCATAAACTTATCAAGCAAGTAAACCCAAATATTAGAAGCAGTTTTTAGTAAGATCACTGTTTTGGAGGAAAGTGCTCAAACAGCATTTTGAACTCAAGTTGCTCAAGTCAGCCTTCCTAACAATATCCCAAGAGAAAACAGAACTTGGTACGTATGAAGAGCTGTGTGTGTTACAGCTACATTAAAGCAGCTAAGGAAGTTGATTCTTTTAGTCACCAGTAGAAGTCAGTGCTAACACCTACCTGAAGCAATACAAAATTCCCAGTGCTCCTGTGCCAGCACTTCATGGGCTGACATGGAGCAGGCTTGCAGCTCTGAAGCCATGAGTTTACATTTTCCAAAGAGAAGACACTGCCTTTGTGACTGGTCTCTCCTGGAAATCACCAAGAGCAGGAAACTCCACCCACAGATGGAGTCTCACCACAGCTTTGTCCCAGAAATTCTCAGGAATGTGCATTTCCCTTTAATCTCAGTCAGAGTTGAACAGTAAATGAGAAACATAAAAGCCAGCTGAAACAAGTAGAACATTCTAATGAATGTTTAGAAAATTAAGCTTTGTAAAAGCAAAAGCTTCAACCTGCATTAACCAGAAATCCTAATGAGAGCAAAAAAAGCCTGAGATGAGGTTCACTGTAGCAAACAATTTACTTAATCCTACCACTACCATCTTATTTTTTACACCACAGCAGCACTCATCCTGTGCAGACAGACTGCCAGTACTCCCAAGCCTGACTCACCCCATCTTTCTGCACACCCATTCCACCAGCCCCACAAATAAGTATTTAAGCTCCAAAATTAAAGTCTGTCAGTACCAAGAGGCCTGTAAATCTGAAATGATTTAATTACCTTTGTAAACATTATGCAAATACTCATATTCAGTTCACTATAAAATCCTACAAGCATGTTTTAAATGCTTTAATATGCATGTATACACACATGTGGACATGGCCCAAAAGGCTTATTTATTTGATTGCACAAAGATCTAGGTTTTTGATCATAATGAGTATTTCAAAGTAACAAAAAAATCTCATTTCACCCTGATAAACTTCCATAACACATATGAAGTACTAGTGTCTCTCTCCCAGTGTGGTGTCTGTACCTACAAAGAGTGACTACCTAAATTCACATTAATGTCATATCCACACTCATACCACTGCTCCCTGGGGCCTCACATACCAATGTGTTTACCTGTGTGGCTGCCTACCAAGAGGCCACGGGATGGCACTGTGTAACCACATTGAGTGCCTCAGTCACAGGCACTTTCTGCAATACAGATCTACAGCTGCATAAGAACCCAACATACACCATATTAACCACTGTGAAGAGCAAACAGGTTCAAAGGGAAAATACCAGAATACCAGCTCTAGTGCTTACTTTACACTAGATACAAAATTGGTTCAAACCCATGCCTGTTTAATGGACCAAATTAGGCAGTGAGGTCAGAAGGATTTTGGCCTATCATACACACTCCAACCAGCAGGTACCAACTCTTAGATATGGGTGAAAATAGTGCATTATAGCCTTGCTTAGGAGCTTATCCAGGCTCTGCTTTACCTGCTTGTCAGATTACCTCCTCCTCAAAGCTCTATTTTGCTATCTACATCTTGGGCTCACTGAAAAAGAAGTACAATAGCACTTAGGTAAAACTAGCCTTTATTACAATACAGAACTATATGAAATTGGATCTCAAACTTCAGAGCACACATTAAACATCATAAATTGGAGGTGGCATGTCAATGATCTCATCAAGGGTAGCAAGGAAGTCAGCAGTTGATTGTAGCAAGTCTGAAAGTTAGAAAAAAAATCAGATCAGTCTCTCAGACTCAGAATGCACACAAACATAAGCTAGCTCCCAGCAGCCCAGCATTAACTTGTTGAATAAGCAAGGGAAATACAGCTTCATTGTAAGCCAATGCCACCTAACTGATCAGTTTGCAATGCACCACAAAAAGATGCTCAGTGTATTGCTTTCCACTAGGTAGAGTTGATTTTCTCCACAGTGGCTGGTATGGGCTGTGTTTTGAATTTGTGCTGGAAGCAGTGTTGCTAACTCTAGAATGGTTTAGTTGCGTGAGCACTGCTCAGCAACAGAGTCAAGGCCTTTTCTGCTTCTCACCCCACCAGTGAGGAGGAGGCTGGGAGGGCTCAAGCATCTGGAAGGGAGCACAGCAAGAACAGCAGACCCCAATGGGCCCAGGGACATCCCAGACCATATGGTGTCATGCTCAGCAGACAAAGCTAGGGGGAGAACAAAGGAGAGACACTTGGAGTTATGGCACTTGTCTTCCCAAGCCACCATTGCATGAGATGAAGCCCTGCTGTTGTGAGGATGCTGAACACCTGCTTGCTGATGGGAATTGAATTAATTCCTTGTCTTGCTTTTCTCAAATGCATGGCTTTTCCTTTAGTTATCGAAATTGCTTTTATCTCAAAGCACGAGGTTTTTCACATTTTCTCTTCTGATTTCTTCCCCATCCCACAGCAGGGGGAACAAGTTGTGTGGTGCTTGGTTGCAGCTGGGTTAAGCCACAAGTCCGACAGCACTTGAGACAATTGCCTGAACTGGCAGTGCTGGCCAGGTACACTGAGCTTGGCTACACAGAAGAAGCTGCTTGATACTGGTGCACTGCTCTGGTAGCTCAGACAGCAGCAGCAATTCACTGCTGCAGCCAACTGGCTTTTTGCCCTAACCACTGATGAGCATTGTGTGTAATGAAAATCATGCAAGCTTCCACTTACTGGATTCCCATGAAAGCTCTTCAGTCTTCCCTGGTGAAGAAGCCATGTTCACATATCTGTCATATGCCCTCTCAAATACCATGATGGGAATGCCACACAGGTTGATGTTTAGTTTGTCTTCTTCAGGAAGATCAAAACACTCAAATTCTGTTTAAGAAAGATTGTTAAGTGTGCAGTTATCTGGGAAGCTGCAAACTTCTAGACTAAATTAAATAGGAGCCAACCACAACAGTCTCCTCTTATGGGGTATTTACTTGCAGTTGCACCTTTCAGTTGTCCATGAAATCCCGTACACCAACCCTGATGCAAACACTAGGCTGCCCAATAGAACTGCTAATGCACAGCAGTTAGTAACTTCAGCAAGCAAAGCATGTATGTTTCACCACCACGGCAGGCTTTGGCACAGTAGTTTGCACACATCCACATGAAGATGAAAGCTTTAAGGGCACACTTTGAAGGACTGAGAATATCTGAAATGGGTTGGCCAGAACAGCTTTAGAAGTTGCATCTTCAACTATTATATCCTAGTGCAGTAGGAATCTCTTCAGTTACAAATCTTGGCACGCTTTTCTGTATTCCTTTGAATAGTCTATTAGTTATCTACTAGTCACTATTTAGTGAACTAAGAAGCTAATACCTGGTTATTTGGAATGTGTTTCCTGTCACCACAATAAGAGACTCAGAATAACACATCTGAGGCACAGCCATTACTGTCAGAAATACTCAGCTCGTTCCTGTTAAAGTATTTCAGAAGCAGCAAGCACCCTTGTGTTTCTGAAAGGACTCAGGAGAAATGCAATGCTGGCCTGTGTGCCACAGTAGCTTGGACAAATTCTTACACCACTCATGAAAGTCTTATTGTTAATTTTAATAATTACATCCATAGTTCTTACCTTCAGGATCCAAAGGAAACATATTTTCTATTTCTGGCCAATCTTCTTCAGCCACTGTATGGCAGCTTTCTAATCCAGTCTGTTAGTCATAAAAAGAGGAAGTAACATTATTTGAGCTGCTGTAGAATATTTTGTAGGGGCTTTCTTGTGCTGTTCAGGTCTACATACAAGCATACCTGTCATAATTTTCTCAGTCAGCCCTCAATTCTAATGTCTTCAACACAAATAATATGAATATGGGCAAATGTTTCAGCTGAGTTTATGTAGTGCAGTACTATATGTGGTGGTAAGATGACTGCACTAGAACAGGTAACTCTTGAGGTGTGGGTAAGACATTAACTCAGACTATTTTCTCTAGCACCATCTACATAGGTGCCCTGCATTTAGGCAGAATAGAGTTATTTTTCTTCCTAGCAATTCTGATGAACCCGTGTTTTGGATTCATGATGAAAAGCAGCTCTGTCAGCTATTGCCAAGCAGTGTTTGCACAGTCCAGGCCTTCTCTGCTCCTCACACCCCCACCAGTGAGGAGGCTGGGGTGCACAGCCAGGCCAGCTGACCCCAGCTGCCCAGAGGGATATCCCATACTGCACGGCATCTCCGCAAGGAAGATTGGTGGAAAGGCAGGGCTACCACTGCTCTGGGACTGGCAAGGCATTAGTCAACAGGTGGCAAGGAATTGGTTTTGTTTTTCTTTGAGATTTTTCACTATTAAAATGCCTAAATCTCAGCCCATTATTTTTCTCACATTCACCCTTCCAATTCTCACCCTCTACCCCATCAAAGAGGGACTAAGGGAGTGTAGTGCTTAATTACACCCCAGTTAAATCACAGCAGGTACATTATGGATTTCCCCTCCTCCCCAGCATAAGTGTGTTGTACTCACTTTGTTCACAGTGCAAGGCTGACTTTTCTGTATCAGGTTATCCCTCTTGCTCGTGACTCCTTCAGCTTTATTCACATTTCCAAGAGCCTTTCTGACAGAGCGAGATGCGACTGGAGAAGTACCGATTGCTTTTTTAGGAAGGGGAGTGTTAACTTGTGTTCTTTCAGCTAAGACTTTTGCTGGAATGGGGGGAGAAGAAAAAAAGCTTCAGCAACCCTAAAGCTTGCCTAAGCAAACTTTAGCAACCCTAAAGCTTGCACATGCTGGAAAACTAGCTGTCATGGAAATCACTGTTCACCATCTGTAACTCATAAGCCACACTTATGACAAAAGCACAGAGTTATCTTTAATTTTATACCAACTGAGGAGCTTGGAAGAATTGGTTGGGTAAGTGGATTTATTAATAGAAACCTGTTATCATTAAAAGCAGTGACTAACAAAATGTGATTTATGCCCTTCACTTGATCCCTTACTGGCTCAGGGCAGCAAATACGCACAAGATCCTGAAGGGAGCTTCAGGTGACTCTTGGGAGCAGGAAGGTCACTGTTCTCCTGATCAACAAAGATCAGAGTTGCCATCTTCAGACTGATGAGACTACCCTGTAGAGTCCATAGAAAAAAAAGGGAAGGCACTTCTTGTCATTTGTCTCATCACAACACACTTTTTAAGCAAGCCCCATTAAAAATAGAGCTGTCACATATGGTCTCCAGACAAGGGACCAAACCCCTACTTCCCACCATTATACAGCAGCTCAGCAAAAGCCCCTCAGGTTTGAAGGCACTATTAGTGCTCATCACTGCCTTTACACAGGTGAACAAGCAATTCCCCATTAAAGAGAGCTGCAGGAAAACTCAGAACCACAGTCAGTGAGGCTGGAAAAGATCTCTAAATAGTCTAGTCCAACCTAAACACCACCATGGCACTGAGTGCCACACCCAGCCTTTCCTTAAAGGCCTCCAGGGACAGTGACTCCACCACCTCCCCGGGCAGCCCTTTCGAATGCCTAACCACCCTCTCTGTCAGGAATTCTTCCTAATGGCCAACTTAAATCCCCATCAGCAGCTTAATGCCATTTCTTTTTGTCCAGTTGCTGGTTGCCTGAGAGAAAACACCGATCTCCACGTGGCTACAACCTGCTTTCAGGTGATCGTAGTGAGAGATAAAGCCCGTCCTAAGCCTTCTCTTCTCCAGGCTGAGCACAGCCCCCGCCCCTCCTCATCACACCTGTGCTCCAAACCCTTCCCCAGCCTTACCGCCTTTCTCTGGACGAAACTCCTTTTCTCTGTACAGCCCGAAGCACAAAGCAAGATTGGCAGTCCCAGCGCGGCCGTCCCACGATCCCTCAGCTCATCCCAGAGCGCACCAGCCCAGGAAAGGCCAGGATAAACCAAGCGCGACCCGCTCCGGAGCACCAGAGTGCCGTACGGGCCAACGGCGCGGCTTTTAAACCGGCCCCGAGCCGCCCATTGGCCGCTTCGACCCACGCGCGGCAGCCGATTGGCTGAGCACGCGCGCACGCGCGGCCGCACGCGAGCGCCGGGGCGGGGCGGGCACGGGGAGGCGGCTCCGCCCCGGAAGCGAGCGCGGCCGCGGGGCATTGTGGGGCGGCGCCGGGCCGGGCAGGTAAACAGGGCGGCGGCAGCGGGCCGGGGGCCGGGACCGGGCTGGGGCCGGGACTGGGACTGGGGAGCCGACAGGGGGGTTCTGTAGGCTCCGAGCAAGTGCTGGCGTCCCCCGCTCGGCCCTGCGCCCGGGCCTGGCGCTGTTTCCCCGCGGTCGTTCTCTCGCGTCTGTTCCGGGGTCGGCGCGGGCCCAGGGCTCGGTTAGCTGAGTGGTAATTCCGTGCTTTCGGCAGTGGCGCTTGTTTTTCAGGCCAGAGGTATGTCAGGAACGCATAATACGGAGTTGGCTCGTTTCACTGGGTGACAAAATCACGTTGAAGAGCTGTGATGTCAGAGGGTATTGATCTGCAAGGATTTTCTTTTGTTTTCTAATTTTTTTTTTTTTTTCTGCTAAGGATAAAAGCCAAAATGGCCTCGGGTGCGGTGGCCAACGCCCCTCCTGCAGGAGGGGCAACTGATGTGAGCCTGGAGGAACCAAAGAAGATGACGAGGGAAGATTGGAGGAAAAAGAAAGAATTAGAAGAACAGAGAAAACTAGGGAATGCCCCTGCTGAAGTGGACGAAGAAGGAAAGTATGTTTTACTAAAGCTATGGATGTTCTAAAGCTGCTGAGGAAAAATGTCTTTTTGAGTTGTGGTTACAGAGCAATTGTGAGGGTAACAAATGATTTCAGCGTGAGTTACTGTAGAAGTAAATAGCTGAACTTTGTGTTTTAATATTCCAGTCATGAGATACTCTCTAGGAAAATGTAGGTTCAGTGTTTGTTTTCTGGCAGCTACTGACAGATCTGCTAAGAAGTCCCATCCATGAAGCTAATAACACATGGTATTTTAAAAGAGAGCAAAACATAGCACAGGGGTCTTTTACAGTGTGCCTCATCTGTTGCCTCTCCCTTGCTTTCCCAGGGCTTGTTCCTTCTGAGAAATGTTGCTATTTTTTTTTTTGCTCAGTAACATTACACAGAATAAGCCATTTGCTTTGGAGTCAGGAGTTTAGGTGAATTCAGTGGCAACAAAGTCACAAAGTCTGTGTTTATCTAACTGAGAATTTACTGTGGTGTACCAACTTCATTATTTATTACCCCTCCTGAAGCACTTGAACTTTAATGAGAAGGTTGTTTGTTAGCCTGAGTTGTTTGGGTTTTTCCCCTGCCACGCGTTCACTGCTCGACATCTTTTGCAGAGATATCAACCCCCATATTCCTCAGTACATCTCCTCAGTGCCGTGGTACATAGATCCTTCCAAGAGACCCACACTAAAGCATCAGAGGCCTCAGCCGGAGAAGCAGAAGCAGTACAACTCCTCTGGAGACTGGTACAAACGAGGCGTGCAGGAGGTGTGCAGGGCGCTCTTCTCAGGAAATGAGGGGTGGGGTGGATTGCACGAGGAGATTTCTGGCTGTGTGCTCCTGAAGGGGGCGGGGATTCTTATCCAGCAGGCAGCACAGGCGTTTGGGCTTTGGGGGAGGCACACGCTCCTGGGGGGCGTGCAGACACGGGGCTGTTTGGGAGCCCCGTGTGAGCCGTGCCAGGGCTGACGCTGTGTTTGCCCCCAGCACGCCGTGGCCACGCGGTACCGCAAAGGAGCCTGCGAGAACTGCGGGGCGCTGACCCACAAGAAGAAGGACTGCATGGAGGTAACCCCCTCTTCATGGCTTTGGGGGCTGTGGGAGCTTAATCTCTGGGAAAAATAGCTGGCTGTAGATGGAATACTGGGCTTGGAACAGCTGTTTTGTAAAATGTTACAAGTAGTGAGAGATGGCCTAGAAATTTCTAAAGAAATTATTAATGAAGAGGGGAAGTGATACAATTCAGTGTGTCATCCATCAATTCTGTTTGTAATAAGATCTGAAATAATAGGTGAAAATGTTATTTTTTTGTTAATTGCATTAACTCAAATGCTGTTATGTCTGTCTTCCTGCTTCATCTCAAGTAGAAGCTACCCCCAGAAACTGTTTTAATTGCTTCCTTAATTGTTGAAAATATAAACAAGAATTTATGGGGTTTGAAGTCAGTTGAGCTGCATAAAAGTACAGAACTATTTGCATTTATTTACAATCAGAGCCTTACAGTGCTGAATTTAACTTGCTTTACAGAAGCTTGATTGATAGTATTTTTTAAAGGGTATGTGAGTGAGTAACCTAACAGACTGATCTAACCATCTTTTTTTTTTTTTCAGAGACCCAGAAAAGTTGGAGCAAAATACACAGGCATGAACATTGCCCCAGATGAGCACGTGCAGCCTCAGCTGATGTTTGACTACGACGGGAAGCGAGACCGGTGGAATGGTTATAACCCAGAGGAGCACATGAAAATTGTAGAGGAGTACTCCAAGGTTGACTTGGTACGTAGGGGCTGTGGTTTACCGGGGAGAGAGTTAGTGTTGGGTGTGGCTGGGCTGGGAGGGGGACACTTGTAATGGGCTCTGTTGATATTAGAGTTGGTGCTAAGGAGAAATGTTTAAACAAATGCATTTTCATGCTGCACAGGCCAAACGTACACTGAAAGCCCAAAAGCTTCAGGAGGAGTTGGCATCAGGGAAGCTGGAGCAAGTGGTGAGTAAACTTTGCTAATCTATTTTTGCTTAGGCTGAATAAATACAAAACAAATTATTTCTGCTTTCTGACTCTTACTCTCTACACAAGGTCTGCCATTAGGTTTTATGCCCTTCAGTAATTTAAAGGTTTTCCTAGCACCAGCATGTTCTGTGTCACACTCAAGAACTTGAAGCATCTTCTTTCAAATGAGAATTGCTTTGTGTTCCCCTTACAGGCAGAAATTCTGTGTGATTATTGTTGTTGCTGAAATTAATGACATGGAATTTTGGGTCAGAAGAGCTTGTTTTCCATGTAGTAATTTTTTTTCATCTACCAAAATGCTTTTCTCCTATTTAAAGATTGGTACGGTCTGCCTCGTGCTGAGGTGTGCAATGACTGTGCATTGATTTAGTAATATTTAATATAAATTGGGATAGGAAAAGTGTTTCCTTAAGAAGAAGCAAATTTAAGGTTTAAGATAAAGGTTTAAGATAAAGGTTTAAGATAAAGGTTTAAGATAAAGGTTTAAGATAAAGGTTTAAGATAAAGGTTTAAGATAAAGGTTTAAGATAAAATCACTGCACAGTGACTTACAAAATGGGGAAATAAACAGAGACTGCTGCTGGTCAGAAGTAGGTTTTTTTAGGCCTCCTTGCAGAGGCTGTGCTGTCCCCTCGTGGGTTGTCACTAGGTGGCACAGTGAGCTCGATCTGCCACCCAGCCCAGACTGTCGTGCTTTTTACAGACCTCCCAATAGAAGAGATTCTTGCTCTTTTCATGCCCGTCCTATGAAGCAAACACTGTTGGCTTCTGTATATTTACTGCTTATTAGTGGAACTGTAAGAACAAAAGTTTGTTTAAGTTTAAGAACTGTCTCTGAGAGAGAGGACTGAGACTGATTTGCACAGTCAGTGCTGCTCTGTGTTCCAGGGCTCACAGCTGTTCCCATCTTCACTGCTGCAAGTATTTTTCAGTTAATGACTAAGCAGGTTAAGAAAATAAAACCTGGCTGTGTTTGTTGAGCTTAAATTCTGCCAAAGTGCTTAGTATTCCTGTAAATCCTGACTAAATTCTTGAATTTAGAATCAGATCTCCTGAATTCTTCTTTAATCTTTCAGAGCTGCAACTTGGTTTTATTTACGTGATATAATATGTTATAGTCTAAACCCTCAATGTTCAAAGGCATAACAAGCTCTAATAACAGCTATAGTTTTAGAATTTGCTGTTCTTGCAAAGAATTAGAAATTTTGTTGGAGATGCTGTGAAAAGTTCTCCCACATGTGTCTGTCACAGAGACAGCTGAGAGCATTCTGCTAGAATGTTATGAGGCAGTGTTTCTGCATTTGGGGCCAATGGTAAATTGTATTTTGTATCCAGCATGAAGCTCTGCTTTGTTTGCCCTTTGTATCCCTGCCATCTTGCTTTTTTCCACTATCTTGTCTTCTCTGCTGATGTGCTCTTTGTTTGCTGCAGAACTCCCCAAGACACCAGTGGGGAGAAGAGGAATCAAATTCACAGACAGTAAGATGATTACCCGCTGCATCACACCACGGGCAAAGAAAGAGCCTGTAGTTAGTGCAACAGTAAAACAAGGGTGGCACGAGGGTTTGAATGTTGTGTCCATGCCACTGCCTACCTCTTCTTTTGGGCAGAGGTTGCAGGATTTCATAAAGAGGCTTTTTGTTTTAATTCCTATGTGTTGTCAAACCATAGAGATGCAAGCACATAACTACATTTTAACACATAGTATATTTTTGCCAAAATAACTTTTCTTAATATCATCGTAGTTATGTTTTGATAACTATTTCCATAGAAGGAAGTGAAAATTCTTTAAGAAGAGTCCTGAAGTGTTGAATATTAGATTAGCCTGAGAGTACACTTAAGCCCAGGTAAACTGTGCCTCCTTGTAACTACAGGGATTGCAGAATTTTAAGGAAAGCACTAAAATCAGATTGTTGTACATGTCTCCAGAGTGAAGGAACTCTTTTAGCTAGAAATTTTCAATTTCTCCTTAGGAAAGAGATCATAACAGTGAAGATGAAGATGAAGACAAATATGCAGATGACATTGATATGCCTGGGCAGAACTTTGACTCGAAAAGACGCATCACAGTCCGAAATCTACGGATCCGGGAAGACATTGCCAAAGTGAGTAAAGAGTTCTGTGCAGATCTTCTTCTGTGTTCCTGGGAGTTAATTTCAACAAATTACACATTCAGTTATTAATGACTTTGTTTATGGGCCTAGGGGTTTGGAAGTTAAGATCTGTTGTCAGATCTGTTCCTGTCCATGTTGACTTCATCGAGGTCATCCTTTTCCACAGATAGAACTTCTTAAAACATGTAAACTGGAGGATACAGGAATAACCTCAGTTCTTTCAAAATCATGAATATTAAGTATCTTTTTTTGTTTGTTTTTTTTTTTCCCTAGTACTTGAGGAATCTAGATCCAAACTCTGCTTATTATGATCCCAAAACAAGAGCAATGAGGGAGAACCCTTATGCCAACACAGGCAAGAATCCAGATGAGTAAGTTAAAATGAGGTCATGCTTGTATATCCAACAAAACTCTTAAAAATTACATTAATAGTTTTATATTTTCTTTTACCTGTATGTCCTTTAGCTAATGAATTTCTAGTCAGTTACCTGTGCACATATTAGTAAACCTAGAAAAAATGTTTATTTAGAAACACATTTTGGTTTAGTATATAAAAGTGGTATTTTTGTAATACTGACTGATCCTTAATCTTCAGGGACGTATGGACCATGGTTTAGTGTAATTATCTGTACAAGGGCTAGGACACTGCTGCATGTAGAGGTGATGCCTGTAAACAATAATTATATTTATGTAAAATATTTCAGTAACCAAATCTTAAACTTTATCCCTTGTTTCTTGATTCTGGAGACTAGCGTGGTAAGTTTGTGGTACCTAACAAAATATTTTAATTAGGAATAAGATCTCCTCCTGTATTAATGGATTCTGCATAGAAAATGCAGTGTGAAAGCTTTGGCACTGTCTAGATAGCTTAATGAAAGCTGCCACAGGCTGGCTTTTGGCTGCACACTTGGCTGTCTCCTTAACCCCCGAGTCAGACACTTGACCTGTGTTGTGCTGTGAACATACAGAGCAAACAGGTTGTGAGTAAAATGTATTCAGAGAGCAGTAATTGGATTAGCTCACTGCCATAAATAGAATGGCAGTACCTAAATGATAGCAAATACTGCTCTTTCCACCTCTCCTTGCCCCCAGCTGGAGTACTGCCAGTCACTTGGTTTTTTTAGATGCAGATGTTTTTGCTTCTCTATCAAGTCATAATTTGACCTTTGTTGAATGTCAATTTCTGCCCCCGTTTTGCAGATTGTAAATGTTTCAGAGTGGCTTTGGGAAGAAGAGAGAGTGGGGAATTGGATTGCTAGCATTTTTTGATCCTCAGTGTGTGTTTCATGTGCTGACTGTGCATCTCTTCAAGGGCTGTGCACAAGTGTCTCACTTTGCTGAGAGCAGTAAAGGTATCCCAGGCTTTCTTAAGCTCAGCTGGGTGTGGACTGAAGAGTCAGAAATCCAGGAGTGAGAATCACTGTGCTGGAATAGCACAGACTGTTTATGTGTATTTAGTGTGTAACTAGGTCCAAGCTTAACTTCTAATGCTTGGCATCTCAGACAGAACTCCAGGGCTGTGTCATGTGTCCCTTGAACACAGACATCACCGTTTTTGAGTGGCTGTCTAATGCTGCCATGGCTTTACAGGGACCAGAGGTTTTTGTTTCATATATTGAGTCAGATGCACCTTTTTCTCCTTCTGTTCTTAACTCTTAATGTACAAGAGAAATTTTTACTTGCCTGTTGCGCTTCTGTGTTTGCATTTGAGAGGAAATCACGTTACAAATGCTAAGATTGTGTTCTTTTCTGCAGAGTTGGCTATGCAGGTGACAACTTTGTTCGCTACACAGGAGATACAATTTCAATGGCACAGACCCAGCGTAAGTGGGCTTTGGGGTTGGGGTTTTTGAAGGAAATTGACTTAAAATACTTAACAATGCTGCTTTCTTGCAAAAGAGGAGTAAGTAAATCTTTATAAATTGAGGCTTTATTTGAAATTGCTTCAGAATTAAAGGATGTAATTTGAATGTGTGTCAGTTTTAGAGTAAGTATTGAGTGGAACCTCTTGTGTACGCAGTGTTTGCCTGGGAGGCTTACGACAAGGGCTCTGAAGTTCATCTGCAAGCAGACCCCACCAAATTAGAACTCCTCTATAAATCTTTCAAAGTGAAAAAAGAAGATTTCAAGGCACAGCAGAAAGAAAGCATCCTAGAGAAGGTAATAGGCATTTATTATTATTAGGGTTTATTTAATAGGAATTCTGTTGAGTTTGAAGTCTGGGTCTTGGGGAACAAGATTACTAATCCTATGTGAGAGGGCATCAGCTGTTCTCAGCAGCTTAGACTTAAAATATTTTTATATTTATACATATGATTCATCAACTGATGAATTTTATTTAGTATAGGGACCTTTGAAGGTCTGCTGTTATTTACATTATTGGGAGCTCTTCCCTAAACTGTCAGAATTTCTCCACTGAAGAAATTAGAATTCCTTTCTGACTCAAATTTTGGGTACAGTCTTTTAGATAAATACTTATTTTATATTTTGCAACTGGTGTCTTGGACAGCTGAAAAAGAATAATCCATTTAGATTTTAACCATGTCAACATTCAGGTTTGGAGGGGGGCAGGAAGTTTTACTCTGGTTCTACCCAAGCTGGTCTTTGACTTGGTCTCTAAAGATTTTCTGCTTTGAGTGAGGAATATCACTGTTGTCATTCTCCAAGCATAAAACCAAACAAACAGCACAACAACAAACCATGTGCACACCAAAACCCCACTAAACTAAACACCACAGTGGCCATAGGAGATGATGTATTTCTGTCTTAACTCTTCACTAAAGATTAAACTATCTTTGTCCACTTTTGTGCCTTCTTGACAAGGTACCAAAGCTGCTGTTTTTTAAATGTTTGTTTAACTGTATAAAAGGTGGGTTTTTCCAAAACTATTATGTGTCATTTCTATTTGCATTTAGTATGGAGGACAAGAACATTTAGATGCCCCCCCAGCTGAACTGCTGTTAGCTCAAACAGAAGATTATGTGGAGTATTCTAGGCATGGAACAGTCATCAAAGGACAGGAGAAAGCTATTGCTTGTTCTAAGTATGAAGAGGATGTGAAGATCAACAACCATACAGTAAGTCCTAGGTTGTGTTTAGAACATGTTTAAATTAAATACCATCCCATTGGAGATACATTACGATACAGTACAATATAATTATTGCACCAAATACATTCCTCCTGGCTTAATGTGACACTCTCCCTTTTCTGCTAAGGAGAAACTTCAAATTGTCATAGTTGTGATGTGAACTTGAGGAGTTGCATGGCAATCTTAAACTAAAGGAGAAGTCACTCTATTCCCCTTCCACTTTGAATATAAGTTGACCACATCCTGTTGTGATTCTCTTTTTTGACAGTGTACCTGTAAGGTTCATGTAAAATAGCAGAAGTATTTCTCTTAGATTCCTTTTGCACTGTTTGATTAACTTGCTTACCAGGACATCAGCTCAGGAGTACATTTAGCCTGCCTCTTACAGGAGTAACTGTGTGGTGTGTTCTCTTGCAGTGCATTTGGGGTTCATACTGGAAAGAGGGAAAGTGGGGTTACAAGTGCTGTCATTCCTTTGTCAAGTACTCCTACTGTACAGGAGAAGCTGGGAAGGAAATTGCTGTAAGTATTCTCTTGTTTATTCATGTGGAAAGAGCAAAAAAAGCATTCGTATTCTTACTTAAGGTTTAGACTGTTTTGCTTTTTGAGGGAGGCTGGTTTTTTAGTGATTTGTGGGATTTTTTTTTGTCCTTCCCCTTTCAGATATGGTCAGTAACAAAGTATCCTTGTTCTTGTCTGTTGTATAGAATGCAGAGGCAAGTTTAATGGAGGAGCAGCCTCAAGAGGAAGAACACATGACAAAACCCAAAACGCTCATGGAGGTAGGATGTTTCCCTTTCTCAGGAAGACAGATACTTCTCCTCAACATTTTATCTACTAACTTCTGTAGAGTCCTAATCAGCCTGAAAATTACTAGACTGCATTATTAGAGCATTAACATCTCAGTTTAAAACTAGGCGCTCAAGTAGGATTTATAGAAGTTTGGATTTAGTAGTTTGGGCATTATTAATGTTGGCAAGTTGAATCTTAAGAGTAACTTGTTTCCCACCTTACAGATCCACCAAGAGAAACAGAAAGAGAAGAAAAAGAAGAAGCACAAGAAGAGCTCGAATTCTGACAGTGAGGGTGAAGAGAAAAAGAAGCAAGAAAAACTAAAAAAGGTGCACTATAATCTTCAGTGGCTTTGTGGCAAAAGGAACATGACATTTTACAGCATCAGTTTTATGAAGCCCATCATGTAGTTCTTGGTGATATACCATGGGGTAGTTTGATGCTAATTTTGAGCTAAATTAAATTTTAAATGCTGTAAGATGTTCTAAAGTCCATCCCCTATTCCTCAGGCAAACCTTCAATAACTATTTAGTTTTGAATACTTAATTTAGATGACTTAGAACATTTCATGTTTAGGCACCTACTACACCTGTAGGTCTATAAGAGATGTGCAGGACACAATGATTTGTGTATTGAAGAAAAATGGAGAGATCAAAGGCAGTGTTAAATCTTAACTTAGCACTTTGTATCCCAGGCTTGGCCCAGGCTCACAGCTGATGTAATGAATCCATGCCCTGTGCCATCCCCAGCTGAGCAGCAGTGTGCTCCCGTGGCCACAGCAGCCTGCCTCCACTGCTCTCAGAGGAAACCTGTTAAACTGTGCTTAATTAAAGCAGGGTACAAATGCAACTTCTTTTCCAACAGTAGTAGTTTGAGGAATGAGATAGCACATAGCATTTAAAAATTAAAACCCAAAACATACAACAAAAAATAATGAACAATTCATTTGTGCTTCCTAGATCACTATTATATTTTAGGTAAATCCTCACTATTATATTTTAGGTAAATCCTGTGAGTTTCTTACTTGAAGTTGACTTTTGGAAAGAGATTACAGTGTCTTGTTTACTAAATAGCATTTTACCGTAATTTTATGTTAAACACCAGAAGATGAGCATTAAGTGAAATGTGCTGTGGGTGAGCCAGACAGATGTGCATTGCTTATCCCACCCTTGTGCTTGCTCCTTGCCTGTCATACAAGAATCTAAGACAAACCTTCATTGTTGGGTTTTTTTGTCTACATTTCACTGCAGAATTTTTGATTCCTTTTGCTCTCATTTCAGGCTCTGAATGCTGAAGAGGCTCGACTTCTCCACATCAAAGAAATCATGCAGCTAGATGAGAGGAAGAGACCATACAACAGCCAGTATGAAGCCAGGGAGCCAACAGAAGAGGAGATGGAGGCTTACAGAATGAAAAGGCAGAGACCTGATGACCCCATGGCCTCTTTCCTTGGGCAGTAGTCTCAGGAGGCATCATTCCAGTACATTAGACTTTTCCCACAGTTGTTTACAACTCTCTAGACACTCGATTCCCTTGCACATGTCTAAAATGGCAGAAGCCTTTCTGTGCTCTGAAGAAATTTGTGAAAGCTTCTTTCAGCAGACATGAGCAGTCTAGTACTTACTGGAATTTTGTAAATGAGTGTGCATGTATACAAATACAGGCACATATACACACACACATGTGTAATATATGCATAGATAAAATACATAAACCTGCCCTGTAAGATCTTGAAGGAGATCTGACTGAAATCCTAAGTTTATTTGGCCAACTAGTATGTATAGATATACATATTTGGCTAACTAATACATAAAGTTGTGATACTGACTAGTCAGAAGAAATGGTCAGCAGGTGTCAATATAGAACAAAAATTGTTGAGAAAAATTGACACAACTACTACTAGAGCTTCTTACTTGTAAATCCTGTATCATGACTGGAAAAGAATACATAGGTTTTCAATTACTTTGCAGCAAGTACTTTGGAAATGTAAAAGTTAATTGCTTTATTCTGGTTAAATCAATATAAAGATCTTAAGTGCTGTCTAGCCTTTTAAATGAAAGGGTTAGGTGAAGCTGACTGTAGTAGTTTTTAAATTCCAGTTGTTTATTCAAATACATTTCCACAGAAATTTCAGTTGTAAAGATCTGAGTTCTTGGGTTTCCTTTTGATAACAGTGTCCTGTTACATGGTGTGACACCAAGTGTCAGGCTCTAATCCCATGTGAGAACCTGAAGCAGCATCTGCTTTGGTTTGGCAATGTTAGTCCTTAAACTGGGAGTTTTCCCCTTTGAACTAATTTAAAGTTGAAGAACTGGGTGAAAAACTGCACAGCATGACTTTAGAGTTGGAAGGCTTGGGAATTACTTCTGTTGAGGCTTAAACTGTTTTTTCCAAGAAAAAACTGCTCTTTTGCACAAATAATTACATACAACACATACCTGTGACTGTCTGTGTGATTTCACAGACACCGAGGACTGAATGTTTTGATTTGGCACATGTAGCTAATGATAGCAATTCTGCACTGGTTTGCAATTTGTTCTGTATTAATATGATAAGTTGTTGTCATCTTATTGCAGAAGTTCCATACTGTTGTCTCCTTATTGCAAAAGTTTCAGACCTTCTTGCTGTTTTCTCATGGGCAGCTCTGCAGAGCACTGACTCCAGTTCCCTTCTCACCCAGCCAACCTGCTCTTTTGTAGCTCTCTTCTTCTCCCTGGTCACATCTGTGGCCTGTTAAAGTCAGGCCTGTTCCTAGTCTTTAGTAATTGACCCAGCTGTGACTCCTTAGGGGTGAGATTACTTTCTACTCTGTCTGTATTTTCTTATATGCTATCCCCCCGCAATATGTGATGCTCTGATTGGTGATCAGAATTTTGAGTATTTACTGTGTGTCTGATCCTTTGCCACTTGAGGTTGTGCCAGTGTGCCCTGCAACTGCTGTTGGCTTGGTCAGTGCCAAGTTCAGTTTTAGGGAAGAGGAGCTGTCAGCAGGGCTCCTTGAGCTATTTACATACCTTTCTCAAAGCTGCAGTTAAATTTTTTTTAGATTAAAGTCTGAAAGACTTTATAAAGGAGGTAATTCAGAAATAACACAGGAAACAACACAAAGGAAATGTCAAGGCTAATTTTGTGGATTCACTGCACGGAAACTTTAATACATCGAGTCTTGACTGAATTTATGTGAAGTCATTGGTTATGGATTAAAATTCAGTCCAAATTTAGGATACTTAGATTTCACCAGTGAGTCAATCCCAAGCACTTGGGGCAATAGTTGATCCTTGCCACATCTTTTACTGTAAAGGAAGAGAGCTCCTTTAAAGGGTTGTCAGGTTATTTATTTTAACCTTGAGAGGACAGTGTGTTACCCTGAGACTTGTTCTTAAACAGCTGCAACACTTATCTGATGATTTAAAAAAACCTCATGCATGCATTTCCAGCTGGAATACTCCAGTCAGATGGATAAACATTTGTCAGAATAAATGGCAGGAAATGTGAAGCAATGCTGATCCACTCAGAACCTTCCAGGAATAAACAGACCTGTCTGGTTTTCATCACGAATATGAAACAGAATTTCTCCTCTTTGGGAGTTTATTCTGGGTGCAGCATTTCATGCATAGAACTGTGTAAGATTATTTCTTGGATCATGAGGTTTTTTGTACTTGCCCCAGTTACTATACAGGCTTTTCCAAGAACGTGAAAGGAGTATGGTCAGAATTTAAAGATAGCATTTTGCTCTTCACCTGCCCAGGAGTAATTATGCATTGGGCTGTCCACTGAACGTAATAAAAGCAGTAAAATAAAGCAGTCCTGCTTTGAAGCAAATGTTTCATGCTAATAATTTTTATGATAATCAACATAAATCAGCAAGGGGTTTTTATGTGGAAAAAAGTTTCTAATATAAAATGATAAATACTTACTTTTAGATCGTCAACAACCTTTCCATGGGTTGGGAAACAAATAAAAATACTTTTTTTTGAGGTGAGTTTTGTGACAATCTGAGAGCCTGTAAAACATAAAGGTTTGACCCAAGGGTTTGTCAGACTTCTATAAAGTTAATAGAAGCCTTTGTACTGGTCACACCAGGCTGTACATTTATTGCTACAGTTGAATTTTCTGGTATCTGAAAACATAAGCCCTTTTTACAGGCCCATTTGTAGAAGACTCAAGAATTAATTACTTTTCACCATACATTGCAGAAACCCAAGCATTTGCAATTTTAAGTTGCTGACGCTGTCAAAACTGTCCTGAGGAATGCCCAGTATCTGTTCTCCAAGCTGCCCTGTTGATGTCTCCAGTCCAGAATCCTGATTTCTGATAGGATTCCTTGGCTTGTGCCAGGAATGGTTGTTCTCCCCTGCTGGGCTTGCTGCTCACGATGGCACATGGCCCCCACTGCTGAGGGATTCATGCCTCCTGGTCCTTCCAGCCTAAGATCAGACACACAGTTGATATTTCTGCCCAGTCCAGGCGTAGTGTGGTTGTTCTTGTGGCAGGTGTGCAGTTTGCTCCTCTCTCTGCCTCCCTCTCCCTTCGCCTCTCCCTGCTCCAGGAGAGCATTTGTAGATGCTCCAAGGCAATTGAATTGTAAGATCATGAGTAATACCTGTTGTGCTCGTGGTGTTTGCTGCTTTAGCTGCCTCCAGTGCTGCTGGGAGGCCTCAGCAGGAGTTAACCACTAAAAGAAGTGTCTCCCTTTCAGGAGTGTTTGGCAGCCCTTGCCAGGTAAATGGCTGTTGGTTCCACTGCCTCCCACGTACACTTTGGTCACTCTTTGATGGTTTTGAATACCTTGGGGTGGGGGTGGGGGGGTTAATTTGGGGGGTAATTGGCACAAATCAAAATCCTGTACTTTCAAGTTTTTTGTAGATAAGCTGAAAAAGTGATTTCTGATACGATTTGAAGCAATTCTTGCTTAACTGATTGATTTGTCAAACTGTGTGTGATGGGACAATGCCAAAAAGCAGTTCCAGCAGATCTTGGCTGACAAGGTTCTCTCATGCTTCTACTTGTGCAAAATTTTGAGTTTTCAGTTCCAATCTTACGAGAATTCCCAACAAACCCTTGACTGCAATAAGTTGATTAACTGGAGGCTCTGTAAGCAGCATCTGTTCCTTGGGAAGCTCAGTTAATATTTCTGCCACGTGGCATTTCCCAGCAAGGGCTGAACAGCCCCACAGATCCAACAGAGGCAGCAACAGAGTCAAGCTCAGAAGTGCATGGATGTGAGTGACTATGGGATGTCTCAGTCCCTCCCTGCCCTTCCTTTGGCACCAGCTGCTCTCCTTTCCCCCAGGCAGATCCCCAGCACAGAGGAGACATCTCAATCCCTGGTAAGCAGCATGGGCTGTGGAATTGCTTTGGTGCATTTCAGAGCTGCCTCGGGGGGTTTGGGGGGGCTCAGTAGGATCTCTTCTACCACACCAATGGAATTTGAGCTTATTCCTGCTCTGCTCAGGTCTCTTGGGCTTAAGAATCTGCCACCATAACCCGAAGTGACCCTGCCAATGCCCACAAAGCTGGCCTGGGGCACAGTTATCTAACACGGGAAATCTGCTCTGGTCGATGGAGCAGGGAACTGGAAATAAACAACTTGCTCCCTTTTGCCTTTAACTTACTGCATGAAAGTGGGTGAACAGCTGTGTAGCCCCAAAATGTCCATTGAGGAGCTTTCCTCAGCTCTGTGTCTGAGAAGCATTGAGTTCATAGCACCTTATATATATAAATATATATATATATAAATATATATATATATATTGCAAGTAATTTTGCCTAAATTATATAAAACAATGGGAAATGGGAAAAGGAATTTGCACATATTAAATAAAAAGGAAACCTCTTCCAGGTTTGTAAGTCAATTGTCATCATTAGACGAAACTAATAGAATTTCACATGGTCTATCTGGGAAAATTGCTTATTTTAATGTATATAAAATCAAATTTGAAAAGCAGAGATCAGTTGTAGCATCTTGTATATCCCCTCATAGGACTTTCAGAACTGACACCTTGTGTGCTTCCTGTTTTCTATTAATAACTTCTTGCAACTTTACCACATGAAAAGCATCTTGAAATTTGTTCCTGAGGTTTTTTCTATAGTGAAAACTCTTGCAAAAGTTGTTTGGAAATTTCCATTGTGCATGGCTTACAGGATAAGGTTCTTATTAGCAGGAATGTTTCCTAGAAAGGAAAATATGTGCTTCCTAAAATATTAAGTGTAAAATGGGTTTGATATCATTCTGTCATCCCAAAGCTTTCCGAAGTTCAAAGGAACTCCAGAATTTAAATGATTAACTGGCATTTCCAGACTCCTGGCCAAACTAACTCTTATCACATCTGAATGTTCTGTTATTAATGAGCCAGGTTTGCTTGGAGCCTCTGAGACCCTTTTTACTGTTTGATTACTAGAATAATATTGCTTTTACTTGTGAAAATATGTGCTCAAGTTGTATTGGGAGACAGCCGGATTTTTTTTTCTTTTTTTCAAAAGCTACATTGGTAGAATCACAGGATGGTTTGGGTTGGAATGGACCTTAAAGATCCCTAGCTTCAGCCAGCCTGCCCTGAGCAGAGACACCTCCCACTAGACCAGGTTGCTCCAAGCTTTGTCCAGCCTTGGCCTCCAACACTTCCAGGAAGGAGGAGTCCCTGCCCAGAGTCCACATTGCAGAGACATACATCAGATCCTGCTGGGTCTGCACATTTAAAAGCTCCACTGCAGAAAACAAAAGCACACAAGAAAGAAATACCTGTTGTCAGTCGTTCTCCTAAATTAGTCTGTTGTCAAAAGCCAGACCTTCGTGTTCTGTATCTCTGCTGTCCCCTGGTAATTTTTGCTTTAAGCCCTCCCCCACTGCTGGGTTGTGGTTTCACTGCTGTACCTTGGTTTGTCTGGGACCATGGCAGAGCTGCCCTGCACTGGATCTGGAACTTCATCGTGTAATGCTCCTTTTTCTTTGACATCTAATGACCACAGGGTTTATTTAGCCTCCTGTAACAAAGCCCCATTGTGCTGGAGTGTTGTGAGGGAAAGCAAAGAATAGCTGCTGCCTTGCTGTGTAACTGCAGTGCAGCCTGCCAGGAGCCCCCCTTGGATTTATTTCTCCAAGTGCAGAGGAGAGCAGCATATACTTGATGACAAAAGCAGGCAGCAGCTGGCACTGCTGCTCCTCAGCTGGACCCTTGCCCCAGGGGAGCCATCATGTCCCTCTCTTACTTCTCTGGCATTTTACAGCGTTTAAAGAAACAAAACATCACCCTTCCTATGGGAGCTGTTTATTTACACGTTGTACTGCTCTTTTAATACCTGTCTGCAAATGAAAGTCCTGAACACATTTTTTAATGTAGTGACAAGTGGTGTTTAAATTCTGCTTTTATAAATACCTGGAAAAATGAGAGCACCCAGCTTCTGAGGAATGACACATTCTCTGAGCAAAATGCCCTGATTCTTTTTTGAAGGCTCTCTCTTTTAAAGAGAAGAGTTTTGCCATTAATCTGTGTGGAATCATTATCAGACTGAGTGCAGATTTCTGGTAAATCTCTGTTTGATGGTAGAGTGCTGGACACACACCTGTGCTCCAGGTACACACCTCTGCAGGGAGCTCAGGGATCCCAGGCTGGAGGGACAGGCCCTGATGCTTTTTATGTTTCATGTCCACACTCCTTTTCATACTGAAGGAAGCTCAGCAGCATTCTCCTCTCTCTTCTCTCTCCTTTCTCCTGACATTGATTCAGAATTCATCCAATTCCTCTGATAAGACTTTCAGCTCAATAAACCACCAGGAAACTAAATAAAAACCCCAATCAGCTTCAGCCAGATCAGCAAACTGAACCAGCTCAGCAGAGTTCAAGTTCTAGAGCTGCAGCAGGCTGGTGTGGAGGAAGGGGGGGGAGAAGGGATGAAGGCAATTCTCCCCTTCCAGCAGCAGCTTGGACTCATTTCCATTGAAATGGCTCGAGCAGATTCTGTTCTGAGGCCCAGGGATCGCTGGTGATCTGTAAGCCATACACAATAAAGTTCAGCTGCTTTGAGAAAAAAATATAAAACTGTGAAATTAATTAAAACCACTTTTCCAGGCTGGCACAGCCCCTTGAACCAGAAAGGGAAAATGTTCCAGTGCTCTGTGACAGGATATTCTCTGAAGGTTTTCCTGTGGGTTCGAAGAGCCCAGACACTGCTGGTATAGTATTTAAATGTGCTCATAACCTGGTTTCACATGGAAAAACAAAATTTGGTGAGCTAAATATTTGTTTACTTTTCTAATGAGGCTTCCAGATATTGTTTGATTGTTCCCACCTAAAAAATCTACCCTTACATATTTCACCAGGGACAAATAATGTAACCTTGCTCAGTCAAAACTCCTAGTGAAGATTTACTTGTCTAAAAGAAGCCATATCAATGTAAGGTTTTGCAAACGTGCTTTCCCCAGCACACAGCTGCTTCCTCCTGCTCCATGCTGCAGCCAAAAACCTGTTCCTTGCAACTGCTTATAGTGCTGAGAATTGGGAAGCCAGCCTTGGAAGAAGCATGAGGAGAGGAAACTCCCCTAAGCTGCTTTGGCTGCAGAACATTTTGTATGAAACCAGGGACTGAAGGAACACGGGGACCTGTCTTTGATCCATGGAACATCAGGATGACTTAGAACAATAGTAGTGACTTTGTCAACCTTTCTTCAATAAACCATTGCAAATTAACTAGATAATAGGCAGTGTAAAAAATAGTTGGTTATGTACGGTTATAAGGTATTGCAGAAGGATTAAGTCCTGTAGGAATTATTGGATTCTAGTGAAAAAATAATGAATTTGTGTCAGTAATGACACTGCCTTAGTCCTCTGTCCTGGTGTGGTCACTAGGTAGGGCAGCCCCATCTGTGAAGAGTGGGGTTGATGAGATCTCTCAGGGATATTATTTTGTCCATTAGGCTGCTGTTACTTGGATGGTTTTGGTAGCTAAACCCCAGGATTTTTATTTTTCCTTGATATCAGTGCTGACCTAGTTCTGCAGTGAGTAACTGCACAGCCATCTGTATCCCAGCTGATGCCAAGGAATGAAAATATCCCTGAAAGGTAACAGCCCTCTGGCTGAGGGGAGTTTAGGGGCAGCATTTGCTATTTGTGTTGCTTCTCCTTTGGACTGCGCCTTTCAGCACCTGGGAAAAAAGGCTGGGAAGGCAGAACAGCCCTGAAGGGCTCAGGGGGTTTGGCCAGGCTGCCCACAGGTCCTCACTGGGGTTTGCTTTATCCTGCCTTATGGGGTTCAGCCAGTAGTGGTTTGGTGTATTCGGGACCCTTCAAGAGGAGAGTCAGTCACAGCCATGAGAAATTATTTTAATGTTGAGTTTCTCTGCTGTCCCTCCTGCCTGAACATATTTCTGTGGTGTTGGCACTGTCCACTGGCAGTAAAGGGGCAGTGGCAGAACATGGGGTGCCAGTGAAGGGGAAGCAGACATCAGCCCTGCTTGTGCTGAGCATTGATGGCTGCAGGTTTTATCCAGAATTGCAAGTTCCCGCTTTCAGGAGCTGCACATGAGTGCAGGACACATCCCAGCGCAGTGCAGATTAGGCAGCAAACCTGTAAAGTAGCATTAAGATGCAAACTTTGGCCTATAATCCTAATTATTGCTTTTCTACTCTCAAGCAGTTTTGTGCAGTGACCGCGGCGGTGCTCAGAAATGAAAGTTGTGCCAATGGCAACCCCTGACATGGTTATCAGGGGTGTCATGAGATTTTATGCATCTCTGAAAGCACCAGCTGTAAAAATTCAAGGCTTTCGTGAAAGTCTTAGCTTTCAGTTAAGAAATCCACCATGTATATCAATATTCTGAGTTGTGAGGAAAAGTTTGAAAACACATGTGTACTCTAAAAGTTTAGGTACCAAAGGACAAGGAAAATGAACGTCAGCTCTGTTGCTTTTATAAAATCCCTTGTTTATTTTAACTCTTGGCCCTTTTTATTATGGTTACTGTAAGTTTGTCAGTTGCAAACCTAAGCAACTTTGTTATTTGTAAATATCCTGACAATACTTTGGTTATTTCCTAGTGGTGGTGAATGGATGGTGGAGCAGTCCTGGCTGGTTCAGGGGTGAGGTTTTTGCCTTGCTTCTGTCATGTTCTCTGGCACTAATGTGTTCCAGTGTTTTTAATTGCCAAGAGCAGCTGTAAATTCTCTCTTTGGGGTGTTCCCATCACATCTCATTCAGCCATTATTAGTCATTACCCACCTTACCCTGTGATTGAATCCAAGGATAGAGCAAAGGGCAATTATTCAGCCCAAATCTACAGGACTTCATGTGAAGGCAGTGGGAAGGTTTTATTGCTAATATTTGTGACACATGGATTTACTGTGGCAGTTGGGGCCCTAAAGGAGGTCCCACCTGCTCCCTGTTAGCTCTGCTCAGTGTTCCACGTGTGAGTGGGACTGCAGAGCCCTCCTGGAATCCAGCATGGGAACAATTTGCCTCTGTGAGTTGCACACCACTAGAGCTGCAGACCAGATGAAACATCTAACAACTTCTTTACAAGGCAACTGGTTTATAAGTGAGGAGGAGCATTTGGAACATGTGATTTATAGTTGGGAATATTTTATCATTGGTGAATGCTACTGTCACACTCACAGTGCTGTGCATCAGTGCGAGTTACTGGTGAAATTTCCCCTGGTTTAGAGCTCAGGCTGGGTGACACTGTGGTGACAGGGCAGTTTCAGGTGATCTGCTGACACTCTGCACCTTGCAGAGGCTTTCAGCACCCTCAGGTTACGCAGGGATTGTGTTTGTTTTCAAGATTCCCACAGTTTTTAATGGGTTTATCCTGACTACAGTATGGTAAGAAGAGTGTTGTTCATCCCCAATTAAGATACAAGAGACACTTCATTGAAGGACCCTTGAACCTGGATGTCTGCACAGCTGTGTCACAGAGACAGAGGTCGGGCACTGTGCTGCGTCTGGAAAAGTCTGGACAGTTCTGATGTGTTGAAATGTCTTTTAAAATCTCCTTATACATATAAGGGCCAAACCTTACAAAGATGTGTGACAAAGCCCAGAGCCAAACCAAACTCCCCAGAGTGAACAACTGCTGCAGGGTTCAGCTGCTGGAGTCCTGGGAGAGGCAGGAGCTGGTGAATTAACTCTCTGAGGTGCAGGGTGGAACGATGGCTTTGACTTCCTCTGTTTTCTCATGTGGTAGGGTGGAACCTGGATTATTCCTGTAGGACTGAGGCCAGGCTTGTCTACAGCACTGTCCCAAACTGGTGATTCTGTGAAAGACCTGCACCAGCGTTTCACTGGCAAAAGGAATGTACAAAGGTCCTGTGCAGAGGAGGCACCACTGGAGCTGCCAGCTCTGCCCCCAGACCAGGGTTCTGCTCATCACTTGGCAGGAGAATTGCTCAGGTTTGCCTTTTTGCAGCATTTTTTTCCTTCTCATTTCTCGGACTGCTGGAAACGTCCCCTTTCCTCCTACTGCAGAACACTTGATCAGATACCAAGCCACTGCTGTGTGAAAATACCATTAAAAGCAATGACTAAACACTGAGTTAGTTACTGAGTAACTTCTCAGGAGCCCTTCTCCATACTTGGGGAGTTACTGAACTCCCCAAGTGTGCTGGTGAAAAAAAATTGAGCTGTGGGATGGCCTATTTGTATACAGGACTTTGAAGGGGAGCCTGGGTGGCTGCTCACAGGAAAACACAAAATACTAATTAAATGAACAATCAGTGAATAGTATTGCAGAGGCTCTTCCTGCTCAGGAGAAGTGGATTGAGACTGCCAACAAAAGGATCCCTGTCCTGTCCAGCTGCTCTGCAGCAGAGCTCCAAGCTCCCTGGGATGGAGAGCAGGGTGGGGCCAGGCACAGCCCAAAGGCTCGGCTTGGCTCCCGCTGGAGACCACTTCTGTCCTTCCCAACGTGTGAAAACAACACAGCCACAGGTCAGCAGATTATTTTTGTGGGAAATGAGGAAGGAATGCCCAGTGTTCCCTGGAGAGACAGCACATAACAAATCATAGAGCTCTGGCCTGCCTGGCATTATCCAGCTTAGTTTGAGGGAAAAAATAGTGGCACAAAATCAGCTTATTTTTTAAGCCCATCTGGAAACTAGTGGGAATTCATCTCACTGAATAAGGCCATTATAAATTATATCAGGCTTCATCACATATATTTGGGGGCAGAAAAAACTTATTGCAGACACTTGAGTTTATTCAGTCACACAACATAGATGAAATCCTTCTGTGTACTTTTCTGAAGAAAATATTTAGAAATAACTTTAAATCCCCACAAAACAAAAACTGTAGTATATAAAACACAGCTTCAGAGTTGCCTTGAGCTGCATTAACTTTTACTGTACAACCCTTTTTCTCTCCTCCTAAGAAAACAGTACATAATCTTTTAAGAAAATAAACTCTAACTCCTTTGTTGGATTAAATCTAACTCCTTTTAGCTGGATTTAATTCATTTTTGTCTAGCAGTGCTCCTCAACTGTCCCAGAGCAAGGGCTCTTGGCCAGTATGCAGTGACCTCAGGCTGGGGACAGCACGGGATGCTCCGGGAGTGGGGACAGCCCGGTGGGATGCACAGGAGCGCTTTGGGCTGCAGAGGCCTCCCCTGGTCTCTCCTCTGTGGCCTTGGCAGCGTTTTCATGGAATTTTTCAGCGGTGCCCACGTGGGAGTGGTGGCGGCCGGCCAGGAGCTCCAGCGCTGTGTTAATGATTGACTGCCGGGATAATGCAACAGCCCAGCCCCTGTGTGCCGGCTGCTGTGCCCCGCTGTGCCCCGCTGTGCTCCGGGGCACACAGACCGGGGCAGCGCCCGCCGGGCACCGGCACCCGCCGCCGGCATGGCTCCCGCTGGCCTGGGACCGAGCTGAGGGGACAGGTGAGAGATGGGAGCGGCTCTGACACCTGGAGAGCACGAGAGCTCGGTGCTGAGGGGACAGGTGAGAGTGGCTCTGACACCTGGAGAATATGGAGAGCTCGGTGCTGAGGGGACAGGTGAGAGTGGCTCTGACACCTGGAGAGCACGGAGAGCTCGTCAGGCTGTGATCTGCAGAGGTTCTGCTTCACCGGCTGTCAGATCTTCTCTGCTGTGGGACCAGAGCATTGGCTTCTGTTTCATAGAGAATACTGGAGGTAGAAATGGGCACTGTCAGTGCTCACTGGGAACCTGCCTTCAGATGCTGCAGCTGACAGGTAACCTGTGTGTGCAAGGTGTCCCTGCCCATGGCAGCCAGGGGGGACTGGATGAGCTTTCAGGTGCCTTCCAACCCAAAGCATTTTGTAGTTCTGTGACTAACAAAACCAAACAACATCTCTGTCTCTGTGTGTGTGTGTGTGTCTGTGTCTGTGTTTTGTAGATACCTGGTACATATTGCCTTCAGCAGTTGCTGTGCTGTCTGTTTGTGTATTTGCTTTATGCAAGAAAAGAATGAAAAGAACATTCTGGTTACTCTGGTGTTTATACTGTGTTTGCTGTAAGTCTGGAGAACAGGATTCTGCTGACCCATGGTCTGAGGAGATGCTCCTTAGCCTGTGGATAAGTGCCAGTGTTTGGGGAGGGATTCAGTGAGATCCCAGCTGCAGACCTCTGAGGGCCACAGTGCGTGGTGTCACTCGTCTCTCCTGACAAGCAGATTTTCCTTTACCTCAGCAGGGTCCCTTGAGCAGCTGGGGGACACCCCACGTGTCCTTGGCCCTCAGAGGGTTTGGTGCAGTTTGGCGATCCATGGGTTTGGGTGTTTGAGGCACACCCAGCCGTGCCAGGTGCTTGTGGCCTTGTGGCACGGGTGCCAGTTGGGTGCTCATGGCATCGTGGCAGCCACCCGCAGGGGGTTTGGGGGGTCTCAGCAAACGAGGAGGTGTAGAGTGTGCCATCCCAGCTGGGCAGCCTGGGGCAGGCAGAGGCAATGGTCCTGCTGGGGAGGGATGGCATAAACCTGGGGCATCAGCCCATCCAGGGCCAGGCAGGAGCTGGTGGAGGGTGGTGGGAGGAGAAATGTTGGACAAACAGCTGTGCAGGGGCTGTGTTTTCTGCCAGTCCTGTCTCCCCACCGAGGGCCGCCTCGGCTCTCAGGTGCATCTGCTGCCAAAGCCCACGTGCTCCCAGCCGGGGCACCCTCTGTGACAGCCAGCCTGGAAACAGAGGAGGGGGCAGGATGTGTGTTGGAAAATATTAAAACCACATTTTGAAATGTTTAACTTGGGGCTGGGAGCTGTCTTAGGCACACATGGTTGCACCAGACCACCTGAACTTCAGGGCTTGTCCTCGGGATCTCTGACTGGGAAAGATGGCATTTTCGGAGGGAAATGTGTGAATGTAACCAAACACAGAGGACAGAATTGAATTTGTAACAGAAAAATTGTCTTTAAAATGCTAAAATTATCAGTGTGTTGTAGTGTGTAAGGGACCAATTGCAGTCCAGCTGTGGGCAGTCTGGAGTGTCATCTGAGTCTAACACAGTCACACGAGCTCTGCTCTAACCTTCAGTGTACAGATTATGTGGGGGTTTTTAGAATAAATAAAATCTAGGTCTGTGCTAAGTGGGTCAGGTAAAGGGTCTGGCAGGTACACATTTCTACACAGAAATGAGCTACCTTGGTACAAAATGTACTTAATGATTCTCCAGCACAGGCGATGTTTGAGGCTAATGGTGAAATGCAGATTATAGAGGACTGATTTGGGAACTCAGAGGGGAATTTCTGTAGAATGAGTTAAATATAGAAAGGTGGATCTGCAAAAACTCACACCTCTCTGTTTGGATGGGGACTAGCTGGTATGAAGTGCTCCAGGAAATCACTCAGTCTCTTGCTTGTATGTACCCAGTAGACCCTGTCACTGAAACTGCCACTGCTCTCTGAATCACTCACCTGATATCAGAGGTGAACACCTGTCTTGCAGTCACCTGCTTAGGGAAAGTCTCTCACAAAAGCTCTGAGTGCTGCCTTTTCCCAGAATTGAAGTAATTTATGCTTCCCCCGGCATTTTTCCTCTGCCGTCTCCTGCCAGTCTTGCAGCATGTCTGGAGGGAGGCTGAATGAGGGTGGGTTTAGTTTGGATACTGAGAAGAAATTCTTCCCTGTGAGGGTGGTGAGGCCCTGGCACAGGCTGCCCAGAGGAGCTGTGGCTGCCCCATCCCTGGAAGTGTCCAGGACCAGGTGGGATGGGGCTTGGAGTGAGCTGGGACAGTGGAAGGTGTCCCTGCCCATGGCAGGGGTGGAGCAAGGTGATCCTTGAGGACCCTTCCAACCCAAACCATTCTGTGATTCTGAGATGTTCTTTGCAGACCAAGGGTTTGATTTCTGCCCCTAATTCTGAGCAACCCCTACCCCACCACTAAACCTGCTCTCATGTAACTATTGGATATTTCCAGATTATTTTTAACTACTAATCCAGGTTTTCATGTTTTGTTGTGGAGACCAGGGATGTGTTCAGTGAGATTAAGTATAAACACTGATGAATTCTGCCCAAACAAAAGCTTTGGGAAATTACTGGAATGCAATATAAAAAGGAACAGAGCAGTCTAATCTATTATTTCTTGTGTATATTTGGTGGTTTCCTCTTGTTCCAGTGGAATGTTGTGTAGTAACTGGATACTGCATTACTGTCTGCCCCAGCCCAAAGGCAGGCGTAATTATATTTAACATCTGGATGAATTAGGCTGAAAACAGACATCCTCTGGAATGGAATAGTTTCTCTCTCCTATGTCAAAATAAGAAAGAGCTAAGGGCTTTTTTTAAATACCACATAAATTGATATTACTTTATAATCCTTGATTTATATACAAGAAAATGGAAGTGCTAATGTTGTTAGCCAGTTATGTTTTAGACTGCTGCTATGAAAGACTGGAAAATTACATGATTTCCTGAGGGTAGTAAGGTATTAAAAAAATTAATTTGTAGTTAGGAGGAGTGTTGAGAAGCTGAGAGGCCTGGGTTCTGCCCCTGCTGGGGGACTCCAATGATTTCATGGCAAGGCAGAGTCCTGCTGGTGTGGCAGAATACAACTGAAGTTTGTAAGATACACTCTGAGGATCGGGGAGATTGTTTTGTTGGACGAAGCTCCACTTCCACCCCTGTGCTCGCTTTCTCTGTTTCATGTCTCCAGTCTCCTCCTCACTTGTGTTCAGGGTTGGGAAGTTTTCCAGGTGCCACAAGTGGATTCCTGTGCTGTCCTGTTCTCAGGGATAATCTAGGTGAGCCAGCCTGGCCATGTCACCCTCTGCTCTGGGAAGGTCTGCTGGGATTCTCTGTCCCATATTTTACCTGGTTATCCCTAGATGGAAACAACTTTGGGAATGTAGTGAAGAGAGTGCATTTCTAGATCTTCATGAAGTTCATAGCACACAGTCTAAAGCTTGCAAAGTTCAGCAAAAAGCTTCTTTGTACATTAAGGGACCAGAGAATGAACTTTTTGATCCATCTGAAGCCATAATTTAAATTATATAAACACATATAATTATAAACATAGATATTATATATATATATATAATCCCACTTCATCAGGGTGAACTGTACATTGCTCCTTCCCCAGTCAGTGCCTCTGGATCCATCCTTGCCTAAAACTGGAGCTGCAGCAGGAATGTTTGTTCTCATTGCAGGTTTGTCTGTGGAAAACATATCTACAACATGTAGAAATTGGAATCTGCAGTGTTGTTCTGGCAAGACTCTTGGACTGCAATTACAGAGCCATCCATAGAGTTTCTGAGTATAGTTTTATATTACAATAAAGCATATGTAGGTGCCAGAAAACCACAGTTCTTCAAAGATAAGATGGCTGCATGACATTTCCCAGCCAGCCAACCCTCACTAGTGAGTTTGAGTGAGTGTCAGCTCTCCCAGAGCTCTGATAAAGCTGGAAAAGGCAAATTCTGATCCAGGCAGTGCTGGGAATACACTGAGTTTGGGATGTGTGGTAGCTGGTGAAGCTGCCTCTAATAAGCACTTGGGTTTTTCTAATTATAGGCAATTAATAATGAACATGTTTTTAAAACTGTGCTCACATAGATTGCTAACCAACTACCAGCTCATAGGATTCTGGACTAAAGCCACGTCAGTGGAAGGAGATGTTGGATGGATTACCCCTATTTAAAGGCCAGTTTCTTCTCTTGTGAGCTTGACTTGCTGCCTAGGCTGTGGGAAGCTCAGTGCAGCCAGGGGCAGGTCAGAGGGACTATGAGAATTTTATTTTTCCCTGATGTTTCTTGGACAGCCTTGCTGGGAAGCAGTCAGCATGGTAGAAATGAGACAACATCTTTATTATAGGTATTAATTCTATTCTATTAATTAGTTAATTTAATAAAATATATAGTAGTTCTAAAGACATATGTTTAAAACTCAACAGTGTCATTTTTGATTTTTAGTACTTTAGAGTCTGTAATTTTTAATGCTCTTGGGGTGTTTTTGTAGCCTGTAAAAACAGTGTGGGGCTAAGTTTATGTCATCAAATGAATTTGATTAGATTTTAAAAAGAAATAAGGAAAATATGATGACATTAAAAGAGATAAAATGGAAGTGGTTAGGAAGAAATGCATACATTTGGGATGAAACTCTGATTTCTGACAAACTAATTTTCTGAGAAGCATTTACAGAGTTAGAAGAAACAGCAAGTGTTTGGTGTTTAATAGAATAGAGACTAATGCAGATGGAAACCAAGGGAAATTGTTGAGGCTGAATAAGGAAAGTCAGGGAATTCGAGGACAATGGAGAGGTATGCAGTGGGTGACTGCTCTAATTAAAAGGTCAGACTCCGCTGGGTGCTCAGAAAAGGTCTCTCACAGGGCTGTGAAGCATTGCCAAACCTGATCTTCCGCATTAATTCCTGGGCCAGAGCCTGGGCCACAGCTCTCACCTCCAAGAGCAGTTTATTTGGGCCATGGCTTTCATCACCCCATGTTAGGCAAATGCCAAATGTTCCTGTCCATCAGGGATGTCACCCCTTTGGGAAGCGGGGCCGGGAAGGTGTAGGATGGACCCACTCTGGTACTGTGGCTCCAGCAAAGCTCCCTTGTTGGTCACCAGGGATCTCTTCCTCCTTAGAGAGCCTGGCCTAGCAGGGTGAGGAAGATCAGGAAGGTTTGTCTATGCCCCTACACAGAAAAGGGGCATAGACTCAGATGCATTTTATTATTATTATTACTTTCATCCTTCTCTAAATTTCTCATGACACTTTGATGGCTCCAGAAAGCCTCAAGTGTGTATCCGTGGGTCTTACTGGAAATGTTTACATTCCTCAAACTATGGTGAAATTTATTTCTGTGTACACAAGGCATAAACCTCCTCTAAATCCCACTTAGGCTCTCTTTTGGGACTGTGTGACACTTTGACTTCCCTGGCTCCCAGTAGCAGGGTGAGCCTTCCACGGGGCCTGGAAGCCAAATGTGAGGTTTTGTCCTTGGGTGTTGATGTGCAATATCCTTGGTAACCATTACCTACCTGCACAATAGTTCTGGGAATTGCACTAAATGAGAAAAACATGGATTAGAGTCTTCAGAAATCTTAGCAAAATAATGCAGATTAGCAGACTGTGTGTTTTTTCAGTCAGCCAAAGGCAGTATCATCTGCTATGTTTGCCTTCCTGTTAGAAACCTGAAGTTGAAACCCAGGGGGATTTAATTGTTGATTATAGGCTAGAAACAAATAATAACAAAGGGAAAGTATCTATTAAAAAGAAAAGGCAGAGAAAGAGAGAAATAGTGACTTTCAGAGATGCTGGGCACACAGGCAATGCCAGCCACACTTTCCTGAATGGAGTATCCTTCAATTTCTCTCACCCTTTCAACAGTCATGTCAAAGTGATGGAATTTGAAGACTTCAGATATTTGTCTGGAATTTCTGGATATTTCAGAGTCTGGTCAAAGAAGCAGCTCTTATTTCAGATATCTCATATCTCAGAGATGGAGTCACTGAGAATGCATCCGTGTTGTGCAGGGGCATGGGTTCTGTCTCTCTGGCTGGAGGCCTGGGAACCTGTGCTAGATCACCAACTGATGACCTGCTGAATGTTTCTGGGATGCCAGAGACTGCACCTGACTTCCCCAGGATTCTGCACCTGGCTTCCCCAAGATTCTGGCCTCTCTAGGCTGCCGTGGGAAAGCCAGGAGGATCACCTGCTAAAGCAAGAATCTCTCAGGTGATCTTTTGGTAGCAATGAAATCTCAGGGTCTGGGGAGCAGATGGGTCAGGTGCTTCAGCCTGTGCAACAGACTGGAATCTGAAGAATTCCAGTTAATATTTACATCCAGTGTTTACCCTTTGATAAGGAACAGGTCATTCACTAATGTGGACATGACATAAGATTGGGAGGTTGTCAAGGTGTTTGCTTTGTGTTTTGCACACTTGTTCTCTTCTGGAGAGCCCTTGTGTACTGCAGTTTGATCCAGTTCAACAGCTGTGGGTTTCCCCTTCGTTTTCGTGGAGCCATCTGTATAAAAAGGGCAGTTAGACAACAAGAGAGCTCAGAAGGTTTGAACTCTGCTTGTGTTCATTAAGGAAAATTCTCATTCTTGCTTCTGTGATGGAAAGATTGTGTTGGTCACTTCAAGGGAGCTCCACAAGTGCACAAATCATTGCAGACTGTGTTATATGCCAGGGGCCATTTTTCCTGGGTTGTTGAGGGCAAATCAGAGGCAGAGAGAATACCTGCGTTTCTGGTGGGTGGTGATTTGTTTGGGCAAGCATTGTATATCAGTGCAAGTGAGTTACAGATCAATTATGGCACCTGGCGAACTCTAAATGAGGTCAAACAAGACCAAAGTGTAATTATAATAAATCTTGCCCTTGTAAGACAGGTAAGTTGTTCACTGACTGTGGTCTGGAGTCACTAGGTTTTCTCTGTACAGAGTTAATTTGCCAGACACGAGGCTTTGACATACTGAGTTGGTTGCAAAGAATTCAGGATTGTGCAATGCAGATCACCTTTCCCTAGAACAGAACAGGTTGATGTGGATTGAAGTTAAGTTAGCCTCTCTTTTTAACAACAAAAAACAACAACCAAACTACTTTGGAACTTAATAGGTTGATAGTGGCTTTATTTCTTCCTTGGGCATGGAATGGATATACTTCCCTGCATTCTTACACTGTTACTACAATTCCCTTCATCTTTCAGTGATTTTGGTTCTGATATACTTTAGTTTAACATTTTTTTTCTTGCTTTCAGTGATTTACAATGCAAGCAAGTGGGTCTGGAATGGCACATTGTATTCCAGCCTTGCCAGAATGTATCTGAGAGCCAGAGACAGCACAGTCCCTGAGGGAGCTCGGCCGCCTCCCCGCTGAGAGCTATAATGTCATTGTTCATGTCAGCTGAGTTTTAAGGACATTCATGATTTTCTCTCACATGGGAAAGAGAGGGCAGTTTCCACATAGTTCTTTGAACACATTGAGATAAATTATTCTGCTGCCAGGGTTTAGGAAATATCCTCTTCAAACAAACAAGACACGTTTTCCCTTAGTGTTTCAGTATCAGTCAGAGCTTCTTACCTCAATTTTCTAAGATACTGAAATGATATTTCCTATTACTTCTGGTATCATCATAAAATCCCGAGTCAAAAACTCTTCTCTGCATTGCCAACTTCACTGTAAATCCAATAAGGAGCTTGAAACAATGGGGGAAAAGAGATCTTGGGAATGACTGGTATAGGAAACGAGGAGAGCACTTCCATTGATAGACATGAACTAAATCACAACAGTTACTTGGATTCTGGACATTGCTGTGAAAAGTTAGAGTCAAATTCTCACTGTAAATCAGGGTGGCTCCATGAGCTTCCATGGAACTGTGCCAGCACATCCCAGACAAGGACTTGGCTCCATCTATTTACAGCACCATCAGCAAGAGCTGCTTGGAGACGTTCCACTGGGAGAAAAATTTAATTAAAACAAGGGAGATAGGAATGACAGAGCAATCTGTCTTCTGGGTCTCTTGTGGAATGTGACTCCTGTGGGGTTTGATCCTGTGCACCCACAGCACCTCCAGGTCCTGCTGAGCTCTCCCAGGAGTCACTGCCAGGGGCCAGAGCTCCAGGGCACTCCTAGGAAATGTGACTGCAATGGGGATACACCGTGCTACCCTCCCCGTCTGCACTGAGTGCCATTGCAATCATTCAATGCTTTTTTTTCCTCATCTGTTTCAGAAAATCCAAGGTTTTCCTTTCACCAAGTATCTCAGGTTTTTATTTCTTTAAATTCCTTAACACACCAGGGTGGAAAGGATGGGGAATGGCATCACCAGCCACTGATGTTTCCTATTTCCTTTGTGACCCTGTTATTCACAGACAGACAATTAAATTTCATGACTTTGTTTTAAATCATCTGTAAAGTGGGAGAGAACTCCAGACATCCTTGAGTTGGTTTCTTACTAAAATGTTAAAAAACAAAGCAAGCACACAGAAAAAAAAAAAAACAAAAACAAAAAAAACCAGCAGGCAAATTACCAGTTTGTGGTAATTTGTTGGGCTGTTTTCATTTCCCAGAAACTAGTTAATTTATTTAGTGTGCCCCACCAGTCCCAGTTTCATTTATAGATTAACTTGTGTATTTTGGCTCCTATCCATCTCTTCCTTTGGCTCAAAATGAATGATACCAGAACTGTCTTTGAAACAAGGCAGGAATGTGATTTTTTTTTTTTTTTATTAAAGAGAAACAGCACCCTGAAACCTCTCTTTCTGCCAGCTTTTTGAGGTCCCACCGCAGAAATAGGCAGATTAGTGTCTGGTGAGTTCCACCTTTATGAATAAATCAGACATGTAATATTCTGGAGGGATCTGGACACAGTTTGTGTCTCCTCAGAAGGCCTTTTTCTGGAGCAGCTTGTTGATGAAGCTTTTCAAGATTGTTTGTTTGCTTTCTTTTAATAACTAATTGGTTTCTAGAGCTGATTTAGATGAGAATTACTAAACGAGGTTGCTGGTTAGCACCAGGCTGGTGCCAAGTTCAGTCTTTAATTTGGGGCTCCTCCTGCCTGGGAGCAGGTCAGGGGGTTTGAAGCTGGCAGAGGGGCTGAGAGGGTCAGGCTGTTGGTGTGAGAATCTCCTGCTTGTCTTCTCTTGGCCCATTGGGTTGCTGCTTGTGGAGATCCATTTGTTAAACTAAACCTATGGGCATCATGGGCAGCAATCAGAGAGCAAGTGTCAAGTGCTGCTGATAAACACAGGCTGGTTTCCAGACTCTGCAAAAACTGTGCATTTTTCATACGTGAACTCTATGCTGGTGCTTTTTCCTAGTCCATTTAGGGGTTTGCAGGGGAGTTCTGAGCTGCAGCCATAAATATCTGGCCATCTTTTAAAATCTGTGACTTGGGACTGACAGCAGAATGTCTCATCAAGATGCTCTGTCAGTCTCAAGCACCTTTTTCTAGCACTCTGGGAAAGGTTTTCCAAGATGTGCCAGGAGAATCCTCCCACTGAGTCTTTTTCACACATTTCTCTTTCTTTTTAGGATCCTCTAGATATTACTGGAATGTAACTGTAGAGAAAAATGTTCATTTCTAACAACTCAGTTGTGGGCTTTTAATCAGACTTGGATTTCTGGAAATACTTCAACATGACTTCAGCTGGGAATGAGATAGAAAGGTGGACTCACAGGCAAGGTGGCAGAGCTGGGAAGCTGGTAGAGCCTGTGGCCTCTCCTGAAAATGACCATCTTTTGTCAGTGAAGTCAATCAGCAGCATGGACCATCTCTTGCACCTCCCTGGCAGGGCAGACTCTGCTTACAGCTCTTTCTCAGGAGGATCAAACGTCCCAGAGTACCCCGCACCATCGTGCCAAGGTGAATACTACTGTGTGCCTCCAGAGCAGGCCCCGTACATGGACTCGGAATATGTGACAGGAATTTATCATCTCAGTGCTGCCCACTGTGCCCTCAGATCCCCCCAGCCGCCCAAGGCACCAGAGCTGAGCACCCACAGCAGCTCCCAGAGCTGTGGAATTACCCCTGCCCAAAGGACTTCAAATCAGGGCCCTCCAGCCCTGGCAGCGCCTCCGCTGTCCCCTCCCAGGCACCTCGAGAGCTGTAACTCCACTAACAGGATTTTGGACAAGCCGAGAGAGAGACAAGGCTCTGCAGGGCACTGCAGCATGCAGCCAGCTCCTGGTGTGCCCCACAGCCAGCCAGCGGGCAGGCATGGACCATGGAGGCAGCACTGGGATGCAGTTGCAGAGCAAGGTGTAGGGCCTCCTAGGGAAAAGCCTCTGGAAAACCAGGGCCTTTCTTCTGATTTTACAAAGGTATCAAAAGTTCAGCCATTAAAGACAGAGGAAAATAGAGAGTGGAGCCCATCACAACAACCTACAAAGAGAAGCAATCCACACGTTTTCAGGAGACCTTCTTCATTCATTTTTCAAGAATATTTAAAGACAGACTCTGTGGCAAATGTCCCCAAAATACTTTCTGCGTATAATTCAGGTCATGGTAACAAAATTCCCAAAGAGATGAACTCCAAATCCTATCACCAAGCACATTCCAACCCCAGTGCTGTTAATGATACACAGGAAGTCAAACAGTGTCCCAGGGGTGTGTGTAAGCCAGGTGCCAGAGAAGCAGCTCTGCCAAGCACTGTGCCAGGGCCCAGCCAGAGGAAAGAGTCCTTGCCCTGTGCTCATGGCCCGCTCCGTGCTGAGTGGCATTCAGACATGGATCAGGATGTGTTTGAGGACAGCTCAGAATTAAAATATATGGAGAATGCTCTTCTAAATAAAAATGCTCCCAGGAAGCTGAACAGTTATGCAGACAACAATCAGTGCTGTGATTCTGAAGGAAAAATTATGAGCAATATTAGGGAACCAGTCCCAGACCAGCAAAACAAAGTGCAGAGATCACCACTGTCCTGCAGCTGCAGTGCTGTGGAAGTGGAGCACCCTCAGTGTGAGGAGCTGGATCAGGGAAGGAAGCAGTGCTGTGATGGCACAAGCCAAATGGCTTTTTTCAGACCAGAGTCCACATCTCAGTCATTACGTGAAATCCAGAAAGGAAACCAGGGTAACAACAGCAGTCCCGACCTCAGCACGTGTCTGGAAGAAGAGGAACCCCACATCCAGAAACAGCAGCCTGTATTTCAAACACAGCTCTCAAGACAGCTTCGGGGGGACCACGCTGGTGAACAAATAACCAGGCAGGCAACTCCCATGCTTTACTATCTGTCTGCAGGGAAAACCACCAATGTCCTGCACCCCAACAAGGACTCCAGGAGCTCACCAAAGGAAATTCCATCAAGCAGCTATGCTGCCACAGCACAGTGTCTAGAGACACAAAGAGAAGGCCATCAGCTTCAGAGGAGCAGCCACCACCATCAGCGCAGTGCTGATGATCTCCAGCTTCAGAACAAAGATCTCATTTTGAGGAGTCCGGCCTCATTCACAGAAGAGAGTTTCCAGAATGACTACATAGAGAAACTTAAAGTGGCTCAGAAAAAGGTTCTCAAAGAAACCTCCTTTAAAAGAAAAGACTTACAGATGAGTTTGCCTGTCAGACTGAGACAGAAATCCTCTAAAAGGCCATCAGTTGAACACCTTCGGTCTTTCTCGTTATCCAGTGCAAGTGAGGATGCCAAACCTGTTCCTTGCTCCCCCTCTCATTTAGAATCCTTGGAAAGTTTCAATAGAAATGAAGAAATAAGGAAGCCACAAAAAGGTCAAGCAGGGGGAAGGAAAAGGGTAACTCAAGAGCAAAAGAAACTGTGCTACTCTGAGCCTGAGAAGCTCAATCACCTAATGGATAAGGAAATATCATGGAGTCAAGTTAGGGATGAAACCACTGAGCAAGGTACAGTGGCATCCAGGAGAAGGGATCTGGAGAACAGAGGAAAGGCATTTTCCAGTTCAACTGTCTCCAGGACAGAACTGAAACAAATCCAGCACAGTGCACTGATCAAATACATGGAACGAAAGATCAGTCAAAGACCAGGGGCGTCACAACACCTCCCAGTGCATAAGCCACCCCTGCAGGAGAGGCTGTCAAATCCCAAAGGTCCTCCTGGCCAGACTTCCAACCCAAATGGAAGCAGGATGATGCAAAATGATGAGGTTTTCTGCCAACTTCTCTCTGAACAGAAATCCCCAGATGTTTTTTCCCCTTTGCCTTTTGCTCCCCCACTGAACGTGAGCAGCAGGTGCGATCCCAGCCAAGGGGACAGGAGCTGTACCAGCAAGTGTCCATCAGCTGAAAGTCTCCCACAGACAGGGGATTCTGCATCTGGGAGAGCTTCTGAGAGACCAAAATCCACTCCTTCTTCCACACAGGTAAGACACCAGTACCTGAAGGGGACATAAAGAAAGTCAAGAGGGGCTCTGGCATTGGAAGATGCATTTGCAGACCACGCGCTGTGTGCAGGATGAGGCTGTTTGTGCTCCAGCAGTCTTTATTGTTAATGACAGCAACAAAATTAGAGCCCTATCCCAAAAAAGTCATTATAGGGAGAATTTTATAAATGACCGACCCTTTTCGGCTCCTGAATTTGAAAGACAGTAGCTGTCAGTATTGTTGAGGATAATAAAGAAGATAAAGAGCCAAAAAAATAAAATTAAACATACCACTAAAATTACCCTTCTGAAGAGACTGACAAACTTCCACCAATGGTGAATTTCTGAATTGTTATGACAGTAGAGGTATCTTTTGTTGACAGCTGTTCTTTTGGTTCTCTAGGGGGAAAAAAAATTGATGCTACCTAGGAAGAGCGTAATAGCAATTTAATTAATAAAAAAAGAGGCAGACAAAAACACCTCCAAAGATTAAAAAAAATAATAATAAAAAAATAACAAAACCCAAACCTTTCCCCCTAGAAAAAACAACAACCAAACAAAACAAAAACAAAAACAAAAACAAAAACAAAAACAAAAACAAAAACAAAAACAAAAAAAAAACCACACACACACACAAAAAAAAAAAAAAAAAGACCAAAAAAAAAAAAAAAAGACAGTGAACCTACTTGGAGCTCTACCATCAGCTTCCCTTTCTGGGAATAACAAACGGGAGTAAAATTAAGCAGCTGCCTCGCCTGAAATGCCGGCTGCCCCAGTGTGCTGTTTTCCCTTCCAGGACTCGTGCAGATGTGCCAGAGGTGCAGCAGCACCGCGCCGGAGCTGTGGGAGCTGCCCCGGCACCTCCAGGTAAGGCTGCGGGGCTGTGCTGGCTCCAGCCCGTGTCCCACGGGTGGGACCCCAGCGCTGCTCCCCGCCTGCTCTCTCGGGACCCTTCGTCGTCCATTCGGGAATGTTCCCGCTGCTGTCTGGGTCAGCCTTTCAAAGGTTTCCACGGCGGGCAGGGCAGCGCCAGGTGCCCCCGAGCAGCTGTCCCTGCCCGGCCGCGCTCCATCGCATCTCCGGGATCGCAGCTCCCTCCGCCGAGCCTGGAGAAAACAGCATTCCCAACAGCTCGGAGATGCACAGTCCTAGAGAATATGTGTGATCAGGACTGGTGCAATAGGGCATTTTGTTGTGTTTTTTCAAAGGAAAAAATAACTGTGCCATTTACACATATCTAACTAGGAAGCTTGTGGTTTAACTCTCCATATTTGCTTTGCTACTTTGAGGAGCATCAAGGGAGATAAACATTTGAACTCTGTCTCAGCAAGGCAGTGATGTTGACTCCATTGTAGTAAAAAGTGTAAAATTTCCACTCTTTCAAAAAATATCTCAGTGGTTTCTGGAGACTTGAATGTCTTATTGAAAAAAAAAATTATTTTTTTTAATTGTCTAGTTTAGCAGGTTAGCATAAAAGCAACTGAAAGTTCCAGACAGAACCATAACATCAGAAACATTTGATCATAGCTCTTAAATAGTCTGCAAAAAATCTGTTATAAGAGGGAATGTCTCAAATAAAAGGAACTGTCTTCTACCTTACAGTTTCCATGATCCTGAGAAAGATGGAGCCAAGAGTGGTGAACATAATGACATAACTGGACGTGTGTGCGGTCAGGATAAAAAGGAGCAGACTCCTGAAATCCCCATTCCTGTCCCAAGAGGTGGAAGCAAGGAGAGTGCTCGAGTGGAGGAGGAATGCAGAACTCAGTCTCTGGGTGGGAATGCTGCACTCAAGCATCCAGAGCAGCAGCAGCAACCTGCAGCTCCAGAGCAGGGAGTGCATCTCCACACAGCACCAGCTCAGCCTCACCAAGGACACAAACAGCCAGCCAAAGGTCTCCTTGCCCAGGAAACATCCATGCACAGCGACCACGGGGATGTTCCCCTGGACAGGGACACACACCTGCCCCAAAGGAGGCTGCAGTCCTCGCAGGACCAGCGAGACCACGAGCTTGCTCTGGAGATCATTGCCAAAGACAGCTCTCTGGTGGACATCCTCATGCCTCATCCTCTTAGAAAAACTGCTTTGGACCTGATGGAGGGCTTGTTTCCTGTTAACATTTCCATGCTGGATAAATCACGCAGGAAAAGGGGAAAGGCACAGCATGTGCAGGAAAATGAGTGAGTAGACAAAAGCCATTATCTAGCACTTTGGTCTATTTTCATGTACAGGTACTATACATACTGCTATGAGAGTAGTAAGATGAACTTAAGCACATTGTTTCATTTTTGTTTAGTTGGAAAAACATATTGCTTTCTGATTTACATACCAAGAAATGTCTGAGGCTAAAGGTATATAATGAAAGAAAAGTGTTTCAGTGGTTCCTTATTAAAGGGACTCGTGACAGACCTTGGCTGCAAATCTTTTACTCTATATCTTCTAAAAAATAAGAGGATTTCCTGTGGTGAGAATAGAGGAGAGTGATCCTGAAGTCAAGATGGATAAAACCATGAATTCAGTGTTAGTGAACAAAAGTGTGTTTGCTTTGGGTATTTATTTTCTGTTCCAATAGCAGGAAAAGTCATGGAGATGGACCAGAAGAATGTCCAAAATCTGAACATGAAACCAAGCAAAGGAGCAAAAATCCTGCATGTTTGAGAAACCAAGTCCTGAAGAGGAACAGAGACAGCACAAACGAGCTGGATGACATCACATCTAAGAAAGTATGTAGATAACCATCACAGGAACCACTGTTTTTCCATCATGACAAAGAAATTCTTATTATTGTCATTATTACTATGTATGTTTTTATCCCAATAACGTTTCACAGGTAACTTTGGATCAATTTTTGCCAGTAGGTGAAGTCCTGGCACACTGGCATGTTGATCATGAATGGTGGTATTTGAATCCTGCCTGATTTGACTCAGATCTCTCATCTATCACCATTAAAGGTTTCCTTGCACCTTGCTTGCAGCCAGCTCCTGTGCAGCAGCAGCAAACTCACAATTTAACACTCAAATCTAATCTCAAAATCTGTAAAATAAACTAGAACTGGCAGCCTAAATAAGAAATATTCTTTACTCTGAGAACTGGCAGCAGTTTCTGCACATTCCAGGGTGCAATTCATTCCATACATGCAGAGAATGGGGGGCACAGCTGGACAGTGACAGAAGTATGGAGCTTGGAAGGATGATTATGTGGCTTTGCATAGTTAGGTGGGCTTTTCCCCTGGCCATGCTCCATCTCAGGTAATGGCAATCTGCTTTCCTGAGGCTCCTCCTGCTGTGCACATTTCCTGCTGTCTTTCTGCTGCTCCTGTTCATGGTGGCACTGTCCAGCTTCCAAAGAAGCTGGTGGTGTGCTCCCACTCAAGCCTTGAGGCCTTTTTCCATATAATTTCCTGTGAAACAGCCTCCTCTGATTACTTTTCTACCCAGGCACCGTGGCCTGCTTGAATTGCCCATGGAACTGACTTTTTCTGTGCATATGATAAGTGAAATTCCAATCAGTGCTTCCAAAGCTTGGTACAGAGCTGGGACTTCATGCTCACGTCTTAGAACAACAGTTCTGTGTAATCATGGTATAATCTTTATTGCAGTTCCCTTCTGACTGATTGGAAGCTCTCTGAGCCAGAGAATACATCACCAGCTAAGGTGATTACCAGTAATTTGCTTTTCAGAGTTTGAGAATTAAGTACAGCTTAGAAAATATCGCTGCTTTCCCCCCTGCTTTTTTCTTTCCTGTAGCTTAAAATTATTTTAAAAGTCAAAAATTTGGCCAAGACAATGTGAAGAAAATCCATTCTCTAGAACCGATATGGATTCTCTTTGGCAGTAACAGTTCCTGTGATTTTTTTTTTTTCCCATTTTTTGCAGCTGGAACTCATGGCCAGTCTCCAATCCAGGCTGCAGGCGCTGTGGGAGGAACAGGAGCTGGTTCTCCTGGAAGTCAGGGAATGTGCCAAGTGGGGCGAGGAGCTGGAGGTGCTGGTGCGGGAGCTGTGCAAGCCCAACGAGTTCGAGCGCTACCTGATGTTCATCGGGGACCTGGAGAAGGTGCTGAGCCTCCTGCTCTGCTTGTCCAGCCGCCTGGCCCGGGTCCAGAATGCCCTCAGCAGGGCGGATGGCAGCACGGAACCTGAGGAGAAGGTGAGAGACAACAGAGCTGCTGGATTGGTTTGGTCCACTTCTTTCCAGGTGGGACTTCTTCAAGTCCCAGGGCTGAAGCAGAGCAGATCAGGTCCCTGGTGAGGAGCAGGGTGCAGTGCTGGAGCACAGCCGTGCAGAGTGAGCCTGCAGCTGGGGGCCAGCAGCAAAACCTTCAGGGGTGGCCAGAGGCGTGGCCCTTGGACCCTCGGGCTGCTCCCTGGGGAGTAGCTCCAAACCTGTGCTTTTTGTGGGTTTATTTCTCCACTGATAATTTCATGGCCTTAATTATTTGCCTTTGAAATCATATTTCACTAAATGGGTTTGTCCTAGTGAGCAGGAAGGTGTGGTCATACCTTGAGATAAAGCTCACAGCAGTTTAATTCAACTAGCCAGCTTTGATGGAAAATGATGATTTGTCTCACGTCACCAGGAAATAATTTCAACTCTTGCAAAGTCTCCTTTTTGCTGAAGAAGAAAAGCCAAATTTATCCCAGGAATTATGCTTCCCTGCTATGCTTATTCCTCTTAGACATGTTTTTATCAACACAATACCTGCTGTAATCTCTCTTTTGGAAATTTGAGAAGCTTAGAGTTAGAATAACTGGAATTTTTTGGAGCTGTGCTGCTGCTGACCTATATCTCTGGAGGTTCATCACAGTTCACACAGAGAATAGCTCAGAAAAGGTCCTCTCATGCAGTGTGACATAGAGAGCCAGGATTCACCTCTTCCAAAATGTCAGTTGTGTTAATGTAATAATTTTAAACAGTATTTCATGCTTACTTTCACTTTATAATCTCTGGAATTACATTTATATTCTTCATAGGAAACACATTTAAATAATTTATTCAAATATTTGAATAAAATGCCTAATAAAGACTTGGTTAAGTGCCAACATTTTTCACAACCATCTCCCACTGCATGCATTTGCTTTCATGTCAGCAAAAAAAGCAGTCTCAATCTTTTACTCCATTTCTGGGGTGTCAGTAGTGACCATTGCTCTGTGCTCTATTTATGGACACTGTCCTGAAACAGAACACTTTCCAGCAGTGTAATCCCCATGAAAATTATTACAGCTGAATGAGAGTTAGCTAAAAGTGAAAGGTACAAAAATCCTGTAGAACAAGGAAGGCCCAACTCTTTAAAAGAAGCCTTTGATGAACAGTCACTGTCTACATCACAGTTATTTTACCACACTGATACCTTTCCGTAGTCTTAAAAAATGGAGAGCCAGACACAGTTAAGGAATAAAGGGTTTTTACCTGGGTATTTAATAAGGATCTTTGTGGTGCCCCACTTTGCTAAGGTGGAATGCACTGCAATGAACACCCACAATAGATGGCATATACAATTTTTAGACCTTTCAAATCAGCATATCTAAAGATGCCCCAGTGAGAGGCTTGGATTAACGGTGTGATCTCCCCCCATCCGGAAGAATTCCCCCTGGATGGGCTAAGTCTTCATTTCCAGGATATCTTCTAGAGAGCACTTTGGTTTCCCATGATACCGTAGGGTTTTCCCGCCTCCAACTGTGAGGCCTCCAGGGTGTTTGGTCTCCTGGCCTACCAGAATACCAGGACTATGCTGAATTATCAGACTTCAGGAATTACAAGTATGCATGCTAAGACTACTGAGGATATATAAAAGGTATCTAAAAGGTATATAAAAGAAAAGGCAAAAAATCATCTTGGCATCAACCCAGACTTTTTAATAGAAGCCACTCTATCTTTTTAATATGATAGTGGCACTCTGGCCACATGCAACACACAAAACACAAAGATACATACCTTAAAGAGCTTCTAATTGAATGAAGATTGTTACAGGATACTTTAAAAGGACCAGAATGTTAAGTATATTGATTTTTTTTCATGTGGGCAGCATAGGAGAAGTGAGCCTTGATGGCATTTACCGTGGCTTTTCCTTACAAGCCACAAGAATGAGTAATTCAATTGAGAAAAAACTCAGGTGGAACACAAAGCCCACAAGAGGAAGTAATTAAATTAAATCGACTGTGGCTTCCAAATGAGGAAACAGAGCCTGCCAGGAGTGATGGGTTCTCATGGTGTGCTGCTTTGTTTTTGATTCCATTAGCAATCGCTGAATGAACGGCACAAGCTCTTGTCTCGACAGCGGGAAGATGCAAAGGACCTGAAGGAGAATCTGGACAGGAGAGAACGTGTGGTCTCTGGAATCCTTGCCAAATACCTGACAGAGCAGCAGCTCCAGGACTATCAGCACTTTGTTCAAGTCAAGACCTCCTTGCTGATTGAACAGAAGGACCTTGAAGAGCAGATTAAATTTTTCGAAGAACAATTAGAAAATCTCGAGCAAAGCATCCCCATCTAACACCCACCACCAGGCCAGACAGTTTTATATGTTATATGTGATGTTTCCCTGGAAATCCACAGGCACTCTCATCACAGGGCTCAGTTTGCTGGATTCTTCCAATCCTGTTTGTGCCACAGCACTGACAAGTGTTCAGATGTTCTGGGATGCTCCAGGCACACTCTGGACGTGCCCTCCACTTGGACAGGCCAGCTGACAGCATCTCACAGTGTGTAGCAAACTGCCTTGTGGACATGACTGATAGGATTCATTGCTCCTATTAACTGAAAGTTTATTTCCCCTTCCTCTTTTCTGTCCATCTGTTTCCAGATTGACATCATCTCAATAAAAGAACCATACAAATATTTGCCTCTTGTGGGTGGGCTGAGTGTTTGAAATGAAAAATTATGTGGGTGTTCAGATTTGAATTGGTGATTGCACAAAGCCATAGGAAATGTTATGGACCATTTCAGTAAAACTCCTGCACTCATTTCTACTGTTTATATGTGTGACACAGTAAAAATATGCTGTAATGAAAGAAAATAATTACTTCCTTTCTTGGCAGTTATCACCCATGAGTCTTTCCTGGCTCTGTGTAATCCTGGTAGGCTGTTCAGAGGAGGTCAGAAAAAGCATGATCTTCACTGATATCAAAGAGCCAATCAGTCACGTAGCCAGTTTAAATGAACAGTTTTGTGAATCACAAACTCTGAGCTTATTCCTGCACAGTCATTTGCAAAGTCCTTGCTGTGCTTTTGAAGAATTTCTTTTTCAAGCAGCACCTTCAGGGGGCTGTTTTTAGGCAGCTTTCAATTGTCAGCATGCACAAAAAGCCTGAACATGTGGAGAAAAGCCCTGCTGCAGACTGGGCCAGGAGGAACCACTGGAAGAGATTATTGTTTCAGTGAGACTTTATATAATCCGTTGGCAAAACTCTTTTAAGCCAGTGTTTGCATTGAGTCAAACCAGTGGTGTTGCTGTATTTAAAATCTCACTGTGTTTTGTTTGCAAGAATTGAGTGAGAACAATATTCAGCCTAAACTACATACCTAGACCATGAATAAGGCAGCCACTAATTAAACTCAGGTTTCTTCCACAGCCAAAATAGATGTTCATTGTGCCATGATGGTGATGCTGGGCTTTACCAAAAAATGTTTTACTAGTGGTGTGTGTCCTGGCTACAGTAAGTGTCCCCACCACTGAGAAAAGCTGTCCTGCTCCTGAGGAATCTTCTCTGGAATTGCATGTCACTGGACACAAGAACCCTGGGAGCACAGTGACCAAGCTGCCAACTGTACTGTGGTTGTCTGAAAACCTGAGGGAAAATGGCCAGACACTGTAGAGCTTGTGAGTAATCTGCACAGTGGTTCTCAAAAGCCCATAAATACAGGTTTTTAATACATAAATCAGAAAGCTGCCTTTTGAAAATGTTTTTAAAATAACAGAAGCAATGTTAATGGAGTCAGTGGAGAATTTATAGAATACTAGCAATGTTAAATGAGCTGTTTACATACTAGCAATGTTAAATTAGCTGTTTACATGATTTGAGAAGCCTGACTTGAAGGTGCACTTTATTCTTATTATTCCTAGTTGAGGGGAAAGCACCTGATTGGAAATAGGTGTTTTGTAATTGAAGCTAATGCTTGCTGTTAAGGGGAAAATGGGTCTGCCCTGTTTAGCTTATCTTTTTAGGGCATTGTGCCACGGGGAGGGCAATTGCTACCCCTTCCACAACTGGCATTCACACATATGCTTCAAAGAGCAATAATTAAAAATAACTTTGACTCTGTTTAAAAAAAACAATAGGCTCCTTGGTACAGTGTTAGACTTTAAATTCCAGGCAAAGTGAAAAATGGACCAGTGACAGCATCAGAACCTCTCTGCAGGCAAGCAGAGACGTCCTTTCAAAGCACCAGCAGGTCTGGATTGTCAGGTGGGTCTTGGTTTTGATACTGATCATTTGTTAAAAAATTATTAGGAGGGTAATGAGTGAAAGTTCATCTGGACCTCGGCCATGTGCAGCATTCCTGGCACACCAACATACTAAGGCATGGTAAGTGCCCCTTTCTGCTCTGGTCAGCTGTGGCCTCTGAAAGTACCGACTGAAGCCAAGAAATAGTTTAAGCACATGCTCTTGAATCCTATTGCCTTTTGCTGAAAGTTTGGTATTTAGAGCACTAGTTACATCCCTATACCAACACATGGCAGCTTTTTCCCAACTTCAGCTCATGCAGTGTAGAAGGCAAGATGGCCAGAAACGCAGAGCATCTTCATTTTACAACACTGTGACCCCACACTCCTCCACACTGTGCAGTTTTTTCTGACCTTTTACCATCAGAAGACAAAATTAAGACCTGAACTCTCAATAGCAGTAACTGGAGGTCTTTTGGGGAAGCAGATCCACAGGGATTATGGCAATAAAAACCTGTGCGTGCTTCTGTATATTTATGTACATACCATTACTCACCAGCCTTCCATCCGTGACCCCTGCAGCAAGGGCACTGAGTTACCTCTGGCCGGAGCCCTGGAAAGTCCCAGCTTCAAGAGACTTCTGCACCTTGGCAACGCCCCCGTGCCGGGAGACCTCTTATGTAAACGAAGTCAGGTTGTGTGAGCTGGGGAAATGCAAGGAATGAAGAAGTTCCCTGGTACCTGAGCCTCCAGGAGAGCAGGCAGGAAATCCCCGCAACTGCCCAGCCTTGGGATCCTCCTGCTGCTGCCTGCCAGCCTGATCCTTTCCCAGGTAACACGTAATGTGAGCCCAGCTCCATGGAGAATTGTAATCGGAGCCCTGCGGGGAGCTGTCTCCGTGAATTAATGACGGCTGCAGCCAGGAGAGCGCAGAACAGCGGGGCTGAGAAGGAAAAGGTGAAAGAGGCAAAACGCAAGCGCCCGGATCTCCCCGTGGCGTGCCGGCGGTGGGAGGCTGGTGGGGTTCCAGCAACGATCTCTGCATCTCGCTTGGCCACCCACACACGAGTGCCGTGAGGGGAGACTCTGCAATAGCTCCTGTTGTGCTGGGCGAAGCAGGTGGGCCGGATTTGGGTCTAAGAAGATGGCTGGTACTGCCCGAGGCAGAGCCCGAGCCTGTGGCGCCCGCTGCGGGAGCGGTCAGCAGCAGCGCATCTGCCCGGCTGAGAGCAGTGCATCGGCCCGGCTGAGAGCAGCAGCGCACCCTGCCCGGCTGAGAGCAGCAGAGCACCCTGCCCGGCTGAGAGCAGCAGAGCACCCTGCCCGGCTGAGAGCAGCAGCGCATCTGCCCGGCTGAGAGCAGCAGCGCATCTGCCCGGCTGAGAGCAGCAGCGCATCTGCCCGGCTGAGAGCAGCAGAGCACCCTGCCCGGCTGAGAGCAGCGGCGCATCTGCCCGGCTGAGAGCAGCGCATCGGCCCGGCTGAGAGCAGCAGAGCACCCTGCCCGGCTGAGAGCAGCAGAGCACCCTGCCCGGCTGAGAACAGCAGAGCACCCTGCCCGGCTGAGAACAGCAGAGCACCCTGCCCGGCTGAGAACAGCAGCGCATCTGCCCGGCTGAGAGCAGAGCACCCTGCCCGGCTGAGAGCAGCGTCCTGGCAGCGACTGAGACATGTTAGACACAGTAGCTCATTTAGAACTGCATTTAACATCCACTGCAATGTGTGGGAGTCACTGCTGGACCAGGAGCTGCTGTTTCAGCCTTTTGGGCACTAAATGGAAGGATTTTATTTTGTTCTAAACCCCAGCCTCAGTTTCTTCACTAGGGCATTATGCTGAGGGACCTTTGTATGTGGAACTAATTAAGGAACAGAGAGCTGCAGGAGTTAATGCAAATGTACTCTGAAAAAAGATCCGTTTGGTGCTTGTGAGAGCTGTATTTAATAAGTAGAAGGATGTTCTCTCTGCTTTGAGAATTCATGGCAACCATCTGAATAAATTTTTTAAAATAAACTCGGAGCAGCATTGCAGAACTAATGTTCTGTGCCTGCAGGGAGCCCACATAGACATTAAAGAATAATCAGCCTGTAGGAATCATGCAACCTCTGGGGTTCACAAAAGGCTCTCAAGAAGCAGCACTTGAATTTCACTGCTAAATGAAGAGAGGCATTAAAGGTTATCAGAGACTCTGAAATACCACATGAGCCTTGAAGCTGAGTCATCTCATAGAGAAATCCACAGAGAGACAATGGGCTGCGCTGATAGTCTTGATTTAGACAATAAGAGACATTTCTAAAAATGTAAATAAAGACTCAGGGGTCTTTCTAATGGGCCCAGCCCATGGTGGAGGAGTAAGAACATCCCAAACTACCTCAGAAAGGAACCACTTGTGAAACAATCTCTCCAGAGACCCCTGCCCTGTGACAGCTCCTGATGGCATGGCTGGTGCCTGCAGGACCCCTTTCTGGGTGCCAGCTGCTCCCTGCTGAGCACAGGGTCAGTGTCACCAGATGTCACAGTGGCTGCTTGGAGAGGTCTGCTCTGGAGCTGACCCCAGCCTGGAGTGAAGCTGTAGCTCTGTTGCAAAGGGGAAAACTACCATGGGAGAGTGGTGGAAGAAAATAAAACAGAAAAATCATGGTGAGAAAATCTGTCTGTACAGCTGCAGTTTGTTATTGTCACCGTATTGGTGAATCTTATTGGTGTGACCATCTGCCTCATGCAGGAGCCTCATGCAGGAGTGGGTGAGGACACAGGGGAGGCCTGGCGCCCCAATACCTCCCATCAAGGGCTGGTGTGTTTGGGTATCAGGTTCTATTCAGTGGAAATGAATGTTATTTGGTTTGTGTCAGCTGTGACTCCACGGTGCTTGCTGTGCTTCTCAGCTGGAGTCTCTCTTCTTGTCTGGAGGGTCTCAAGGGATGGGGATGGATGATTCTCCTCTTGGGAAATGGTGGTTTGGTTTGGCTAAGAACTCATGCTTTCAGGTGAACAACAGTGATGCCCTACCTCGGACAAACACAGAGCAGAAGTTCTACCAAGAAAGGGAAAGCTGAACACTGCCAGCATAATTTTTATTGTGTACATCTCTATTCTCTCTTCAGAGAAAGGGAAGATGTACTAAAGCTGTGCTAATATTAACAGTATGGATCTATTTTGCGTGGTTCCAGGTTACACAGACAGTGTAAAGGCTCAAAGTGCTTAATGAATTGCTTTGTCTTCTAAATTATTGAAATAAACCTTGAAACTGGAATAGAAATATTCTTCATTAGGACACTGAGTTTTTGATCTGTGTTGTCCTGCTCTGCCCCTGCTCTCCCCCTTCAGCAAACAAACACCACACTGTTTGTGCCCGTGCTACATGCTGGCCAAGTCCCTGTTAACAAACTCTTAATTTGGGGAGTCCCACAATAGTACAAACAACTGGAAAGGACAAAAACCGCCATGCTGCTATTTTATTCAGATTAATATGCAAATCAGGAGGCAAGTACATCCAAGGAATGTAGGTCATGGTGGAAACATGAAGAGAGGCAGCAAGAGATGAGCAATGGGCAATCAGGGGACTGTCTAGAAACGCTTCCTCTACCTCCAGCTGGTGGCTGCAGCTCCCACTGGTCTTTTGGAGTTACTGTGACTCTTCCACTGGACCATGGGTTTGTGATGAAGCTGAAAGCTCAGTAAGACTCCTCTGCAGTGCAGGAACAGCGTTTCCTGGGTTTTCATAGTCCACATTTCTGCAGCACTCACAAAAGAATGGAGACAGCCAAAAATCTCTGTGAGCCTGACCACAACCACACTGTCTCACACTGCTCAAACAGCCACATCCGGGAGGACAAAGTCTGTCCCTTTGTGCAGAATTGTGGTTTAGGGTTTGTTTGCAGAGCTCTCCAGAGCAGGTTTTTGAGCTGATACTCCTCAGAACAAAATGTGCCAAGGAACAGACAAACCAAGTTATCCTTAGCAGGCAGACTGAGTCTGGGTCAGGCAAACAGTAGCTTTCCTGATGCCTAGTGCTGCTGCATTAAAATCTGAGCTAGTTTTCATTTGTGTAGGCCTCCACTGAATGCGCATTCACAGGGTGGGGGGAATGACATTGCTCATGCTGCCTACAGGCCTAAAAGCATTATCTTGATTTCAATTTGCATATCAGCACTGACTGTGTACTTTAAAGAAGTGACCAAGGTGATTATCTACATTTTATAGCAGGAAAACTGAGACATGCTGAGAGGGCAGGCTAATACCACCAAGCTGCTGAGTCCTGCCCCTGATCTGTGCCTTCCATCTCCAGCCTTCCCCACCACTAAACCCTCTCCAGGGGGCAGGAGCAGAGCTGAAGGGGGGGTGGTGCTTAGGTTTTTTGGTTTTTATCTTTCCTGCTCTTAGCTTTGATGGTGCCTTGGGCAGCTCCCAGCTCTGGGCTGGGCCAGGGATTCAAAGGCTGCGTGTCCAGCCCGTGGCACAGCCCCTGCCCCAGGCCAGCGTGCTGAGGGAACCCAGTCCTCCCCTCAGCTGTTCCTGTGAAAACATCCTGGCTAAACTTCACATTCGTCAGGTGAAAATCCTACTGTCTTCAGCCAGACAGATTTGGGCTTGAAAATGAGAATTAGAGAGAATCAGTCAAGCTAAGGGAGTCATAAAACAGCCCTGCTTTAGCCTTTTGCAGGAAAACACTCTCATGATTACTCATCACCCTACAGTGTACAGTGTCCCTTCCCACAGTTTGAAGGATGACATTGGAACCCAAAACACAGCCAGGCTGATGGACTGGTTTTACTTCAAACTGAAGGCACTACACATACCTGTAAGATGAGAGCAGTGTGTTCTCAATGCTCTCAGTACTCGTCTGCACCTGAATTTGAACTGCACTTCGTGTACTCATCCCAGCCTCCCGAAATACCATCCTTTCCTTCATCAGCTCAACAAGGAGGAGGAATGAGCTGAGTCACTGCACAAACTTGCTGGCAGAGCCTGGCCCGGCCTACCCCACCCACAGCACCTGGCCTTGTGAGCACCTCTGTGACACCAGCCTCCTGCCAAGCCTCCAGCACTCCCTGGGGAATGCTGGAAGAGGGCTCTCACTGCTGGCCATTTTCTATCACACCAGCTCATGGCTTGGATGCCTCCGAGGAAGGAGTAATGCAGAATTTTCTTGGTGATACATGTTGCAATGAAGTCTTATATCAGGTGTGACTTCTTTGACAAAACAAGAGCGAAGCAATGAAACCTTCTCCCTACTTTCCCAGGGTGAAATCACAGCCATGCTCTCCAGATTAGTCAGTGGGGTTTTTAAACACAAAACACTCCATCCTTGAACCCTGCCTCTGGCTCATGCAGGCTTGACTCTGAATGAGCACTAAAGTTCAGCAATGTTGTCTGAACAGGTATCAAGCCTATACTCATAATTATTGAACAAACTTCTCAATAAGGCCAAGCCAAACTGGAGTGTTTGCAATTCCCACAGAAACAGAACGCTTTCACCAGGCAGTGTCAGTGCCTCAGAGGTAACTTGAATGCACACACACACTTCTGTGGTTTCAGGGGAGAAGAAAAAAAAAGTTCTATGTCTGTACACTTGGAAAGACTCTTTAGAACAGAGCCCTGTTTTTCCCAGAACTCTGCAAGCTGGCAGAGTGCAGCACAGATCACAGCTTCAAAGGACCACGCTGGTCAATGGTTACACCAACTGCTAGAGAGCAAATTGGATTTTATTTTTTTAAACCCTACTCCAGATATAGAAGTCATGAGGTGCTTGATCATTAACCTCTGCTTAACAACTTAATTAGTTCAATCCAGAAGCAGACCGGTGCAGAATAATCCAGGCTCTTCCTAGAACAGGTGCCTCAGAGCTGGCTGCAACCTCTGATCACAGTCCCAACGAATGTCCCAACTCCAGGAACTTCAGGGAGAGTGTTTTGAAGTAAAGAAGGAAGTGCCTCCATCTTCGGTCCTACAGCATTCCTCGTGAGTGTTTAGGACAAGCCAATTAGAACCAATTACAAGTACAGAAGAAACCAAAACATTCCTGAAGTCACTGACCTGGAAAGAAAGGCAAAGCATGCAAACTGGTGTTTCAATGCAGAAAGCCAAAGAGAGCCAGTGCAGCATTGCTCTCACCTTCAGCACCTCTCAATGATACAGGTTTCTATCACAGTTTTAGAGAAAACGTGCTGGTTTAGCAGACTTGCTCCAGAAGTCAGATTCTGTTCACAGCTCTGCCTCTTGGCATTAATTTTAACCAAGCAGTAATTATAATAATAATAATCTTACTGCAAACCTAACATGCAGTTAGCATGCTTTTTGAGCTATGTGTAGTTCTATATATAGAACAATTATGTTTATCATTTAAAAGAAGAACAAGAATTCATTTTAGGTCAATGATTCAGGGTGTTAAGATAAACACTGCTTCAAGAGGTCATGCAGAGGTTCTATCATGAAACACCTAACATTACATAAAGCCCCGTGTTTATAAATATTTATTTTAAATAGGTCCAAATGGGCCAAGTTTTAAACAAAAAGAATGAGAGATACATGCCTAACTTTGTTTCCAGTTAGCTACTCAGAAACTCTGACAGATCCAATTCCTAGTTTTTCAGTTCAATTTTTCACTATCAATAAGGTTCTTTATTCAGCTTAAGTTGATTGAACAACAGTGAAGTTTAAATGTTCACAGTATCATGAAGATATGTGGTAAGTACCACCTGGTCAAAAAGTCTTTCAGGAAGAGAGAAAATCTTAAACCACAAGCCAAGATTTCAAACTGAGGTAGACAAGTCATGGTGACGTGAGTGCTGAAGGTCAGGGTCTATCTTTTTAAGTAATTTATCTAATAAAATGCATCAGGCAACAATTGAGATTGTCATGTTAGTATTTCTGATGTGAAATACTGAGTGAGAAGCTCTCAAAGTGAGAAACTTTGTTTTGAAAAAGTATACAATTTTTGTAAATAGAAATATCCTTCTACTACCAAAATAATCAGAAACATCATAGAAAACTATGCATCTTTCTTCTCATAATTTAATCCTGTTAGATAACAAGCCTTGTTAAAGTAGCCAGCTACCAGCTTGCTGTTCACAGTGTAAAATATGCAATCCTTCATCTTGCTTCTGCTCTCCAGCTGAAGAACACAGATCAGGAAGGCTGTACCTCAGGCATTTTGACCTGTCCACACATACATAAGCTGTTTTAGTTTTTCAACCGTTAAGTATAAAGTTTGTGGTCTCCACCAACAGATCAGCACGATGGTCATACAGCATGGATAGCACTTCCTGGCAGCTCCCTTTCCACAGGCACCTGGGGCTGGGTTTCATGCTGTGGGCTTTGGATGTAGACCCTGTCACTGATTCAGTTAAAAATCCAAAAAGACAGACACAGAGAGAAAAAATCCAAACTGCTTCTGCAAGAGAAAGCTGAGACAGCAGCCGTGCTATTAAACCGTTTTGACCACAGTAAGGCAGAGGCTAGTGGCCAAAGAACAGCTCAGAAACGGGTCTGCGTTTCACGACAACCTCTTCCTCCTCCTCCGCTACCTCAGAGAGCGAGGAATATGAAGGGAAGCCCCCTCTGATCTTTGGCTTCCTCCTCGGGCCCGTAGTGGCAGTCAGAAGCTTGTTTAAAGTTGAGGGCTTCCTTAAACCCTTGGTGAGATCATAGAAAGCCATGTCATCAGATATGACTCCCAGGAAAGTGCTAGTGGAGCTCAAGATTGAAGCTGCAAGCTTTGTAGACTTCTTGATGGGCACAGAGTGTTCCATGTTTTGGGAAAGGCTGGGGTCCCCCAGCAAACGCCTAATTGTAAGGGATGTCCCTTCCTTTAAGTACTGGTGCGGCTTCTTCCCACTGTAGTCCCTCAGGTCAATCTTGGCGTGGTAGCTGTAGACGAGCATGGTGATGATCTTCTCCTGGCCGTGTATAGCAGCCAGGTGCAGCGCCGTGTAGCCACCATGCGACCTGGCATCCACATTGACGCGGGACCCGCCCTTCTCGGCCGCTCGGATGATGTTGGTCACCATGTCGCAGTTGCCGCTCTTGGCGGCCCAGTGCAGGGCGGTGAAGCCGGAGATGAAGTCCCTGCGAGCCGCCAGGCTGGCGTCGCCCAGCAGCAGCCCGTGGAGCTGCTGCGTCCACTGCCCGTCGGCCGCCAGCACCAGCCACTGGTGCTCCGCCTGCTCCAGGGGCACCACCGTCTCCTCGCTGGCCCGGTGGTTCTTGGGCCCCCTCCGCAGCCCGGGCGAGCGGGACCCGGCCTCGTCGTCCAGCGGCGGCGGGGACAGCGGGCTGGCCGCCTGCTCGGGCGGCGCCGGGGCGGCGGGGGCCGGCACGCAGCGCACGGGCAGCATGCAGGGCTTGGGCGGCGGCTCCCGCCGGGCCCCCGCCGCGCCCCCGGGCAGGGGCACGCCGCCGCCGCCGCCCTGGAACAGGCCCCGCAGCTCGGCCACGGCCCGCGGCCCCGGCGGCTCCTCGGGGGGCGTCCCGGCGGGGTCCGGGTCGGGGACGGGAACCGGGTCGGGAACGGGAACCGCGGCAGGGGCGCCGGCATCGCCCCCCGCCGGCGGGGCAGCGCGGAGCTGCCGCTTCAGCACCACGAACTTGACGCCGTCGATCTCCTTCACCGTGGCCACGGCGTTCACCGCCGCCTTGAACCGCTCCCGCCGCGCCGCCCGCCCCTCCGCCTCCCCGGCCCCGGCCCCGGCCCCGGCGGCCTCCAGCAGCGGCCGGAAGGCGCTCACCAGCTCGGTGTTGCGCACCCGCCCGCCGCGCTCCCTCAGGAAGCCCATCACTGCCTCCGCGCTGATGTCGAGCTCCGCCATCCCGCCGCCACAGGTGGTGCTGGCGGATCCGCCTCCGCGCGGTGTAGGATGCCGGGAGCCCGCGGGGGTGGCCGGGCTCGCGGGCCGGCGGCACCTGCTGCGGGCAGCGCGTCCCGCGGCCGCTCCCACGGAGCCGCTCCGGCCGCCCGCCCCGCCCCGCACACGGAGCGCAGCGCCCCGGCCCCGGCCCCGGCCCCGGCCCCGGTCCCGCCCCGCCCGCGGGGCGGCGCTGCCGGCAGGGCCCGGCCGGGCGGCGGGAGCGGCGGCACCGCGCGGGGACGGGCGGGCGGCGGGGGCGCAGATCCGGCCCCGATCCCGACCTGAGAGTCGGTGCGGGCACGACGGTATCGGAGGCACCTCGGGCAGGACCCAACGTTTCATCCATTTACTCGTCTTCCAGCTTCTTAAAACGATTTTTTTTTTGTTTGAGGTTTTTTGTTTGGTTGGTTTGGTTTTTGATTTTTTTCACTAGCAGATAAGTGGAGCAGCATTGGGTAGAAATCACTCTGCAGAGTTTGGTCTCCATCGCTGGAAAAGCCTCAGGTGTTCTGTGGGACCTGTGATCCTACTGGGCAAGAGGCTGATGCCTCAAAATTAGCCAGAAGACGGGTGGATGGGTCAGTCTTGAAATATACTCACCTCTGTGTGGTACTATATATTATCATATGCACATACATAATAATATATTATTATCTGTGTCTTTTACCTGTGTTGCATCTACAATGTGGATGTATGTGTCTATTTAAACAATGAATTATTTACAGCATGGCTGCTGCTGTTCATGTCCACCAAAAGAGAGAGCTTCTCTTTTTATAGAGAAGCTGTCTCTGCTGTCTTACCACTTACTTGTGCCTAAGTATTTAACATTACTGTTCTCTGCTCTAAAGGAGAAAATAAATCCCAGAAAAAATGCTTTTCTCCAGGCAGAGTAGGAGGACTGAGGACCTCTTGGAGGGATGTTCAGCCTGCAACTTGTTTTCTCCTCTGAATGCTGCAGTTAAGATCATTAAATCGATGCCTGAGCAGTTTGTCTAGGAGAAAAGCTAGAGAAACTGAGAACAGAATGAACAGTCAGCGTGGTTTGAAGACAGATAAAAGTAACTGTATGAGAATGGGTAAAAAAATGCAAATCAATCTGGAGTTGTTTTCAGTCTAAAAACTTAATTAAATGGAATATCCTTTTATAACCAAGTGACCTGCCTTGTAGAGAAGTCTGTGCATGTAGTCTACCTGGACTTCAGCAAAGCCTTCAATACTGTCCCCCACAACATTCTTCTGGAGATGCTGGCAGCCTGTGGCTTGGAGCCCACTCTTTAAAGGGTTAAAAACAGCCTGGATGGCTGAGCCCAGAGAGTGGTGGTGAACGGTGCCACATTCAGCTGGTGACTGGTCACTAGTGGGGCTCCCCAGGGCTCAGTATCAGTCTGTTTAATATCTTCATTAATCATCTGGACGGGGGCTGGAGAACACCCTCAGTAAGCTCACAGATGACACCAGGCTGGGTGGCGGTGTTGATGTGCTGGAGGGTAACAAGGCTCTGCAGAGGGGTCTGGACAGGCTGGATCAATGGGCTGAGGCAAACGGTGTGAGGGTCGACAAGGTGAAATGACAGGTCCTGCACTTCAGCCCCTGCAGAGCTACAGGCGGGGGCAGAGTGGCTGGAAAGCCTCCCAGGCTTTCCCAGGAGAACCTGGAGGTGCTGGCTGACAGTGGCTGAGCCCAGGTGGGCAAGAAGGCCAAAGGTCTCCTGGTCCGTATCAGCAATAGTGTGGCCAGCAGGACAAGGACCGGTCTGGCACTCTGGTACCAAGGCAGGTGCCCAGCACTGGTGAGGCCACACCTCGAGTGCTGTGTCCAGGTGAACAATGTCCTTCGATTCAGGAAGGACATCGAGCTGCTGGAGGTTTTTAGCCTGGGGAGACCTTATGACTCTACGAGTACCTGAAAGGAGGCTGTACAAAGGTGGCGTTTGGCCTTTTCTCCCAAGCAGCAGTGACAGGACAAGAGGAAATGGCCTTAAGCTGCACCAGGGGAGGTTCAGGTTGGGCATCAGAAGGAATTTCTTTACAGTAAAGATTTCAAACTCTGGAATGGTCTGTCCAGGGAGGTGGTGGGGTGTCCATCCCTGAAGTGTTCAAGGAATGACTGGACATAGCAGTTAGTGTTATGGTTTAGTAGACAAGGTGGTGTTTAGTCAAAGACTGGACTTGATGATCTTAGAGGTCTTTTCCAACTTTAATGATTCTCTGATCAGTCTGTGTCAAAGTCTCCATTTTGAAGGCAATGTGACGTGTGTCCTCCTTGCTGATGCTGACTTCCCTTCTGCCTCTTTTTTACCTTTACTGAGGGTAGGAGGGCCTTTTCCCACAGACTGCATTTGGCATTCTTTCCCCTCGTCTCCATCTTTGTGCAAATGTCTGTAAAACTATTTCATGTTTTGCTAACGAGCTGGCACTGAACCAGTTCCTCAAAATAATTTTGCTGCTCTAATGCTCTTTCACATAATAACAGTGTGTAATCTTGCATTAGTTCTGTGTTTCTATGTGAATTGCACACCTCCCATTACTGTCTTTTCACATGGCCTGAGCAGCAGCCTTGTCCTTGCTGAGGCAGCCACTTGAGCAGTGCTCTGCAAAGCTCTATAGCTCATGGCATTGCCTGCCCTATGTAGAGAGCTAAAAATGACCCTGCATCCAAATACTAATTGCTGTGCCTTGTTTTCACTGTTCAGATCCTTACTGAATCCCTTGCAGGCATAAGAAAATCTCAGCAGTCTGTGATTTTTGCATTGCAAACTTTCAGCTGTACCCTAGGATTATAGTTCATATCTGCAAATGAGAGCGAGGAGGAGGGAAAATGATTCAGAAGAACAAGCTCTTATAAAAACCATTTTCTCATGTTACAAATGTTAAAGGGAGAAGTTGTTTCAGTTGCTTGAATTGGTTCAAGCACGGGGGTGGAGGGAGAGAGGAGAATCTCAAGCTCACTGCTCCGTCCCTGTGTGCACAGCATCACACCCCTGCCCCCCCGTATCCTTGGAGACCCACAGGGCTGCTGTCACATCCCACCTGTGTTATCCCCAGCACTGTCGCATGTCCCGGCTAGATGGTGACAGGGGGCGCGACAGAGCCTCCTCTCTTCGGGCTCCGCTGGGTCCCAGCTGCCAGCGGAGGCGCAGCGCGGAAACAAAAGAGCAGCATCACGGGTCCCGGGGTAGAACTGGGGTGACTTTATTTGATGGTAAAACTCCCCCTCACCAGGGTCCCAGGACCCCGAACTCAGGGCAAACAATAGCTTAGAAACGTGGGGAGGTCTCAGGGGAGGATACACTCTTCAATTAATCAGGAGAACTGGAGGTAAAATACAAGGTAGGAATACAATGTATAAACCCATGAAGAATTTCAAGGGAGAACAGCTTCAGTGAACTAATGGGGTTTGAAAGAATACAAAACTGACAGGGAAGTTTCTAGGGAGAAGGGAGGATCGAGGAGAGATTGGCATTTAATGGAAGGAGGAGAAAGAAAGTTCTGGGGAAAGGGTATGGATAGGAGAAGTTAACAACTGGGAAGGGGAGGGGGTTTAAACTTGGCAGGGAGCAGCTAGATAACAAACAGAAAACCAACACTTAACTAAACTAAATAACAATGAGGGAACAAGTCTAGTTTTAGAAACATAAGATACAAAAAAAGAAACCTGTGCCACTCTAAAGGCAGGGAGAGAACAGCATAAGGGAATTACAGAATCATAAATCAACAGTAAACATACTAATAAAACTAAAGAAAACACACTACAACACAGCACCATTCCTGCAGAGGGATGTCCCAGCACCAGGCTCCCAGGACACCTCACTGCTCCACACCCACACAGCCAAGCCTCTCTGAGCACTTGCAACGGGTCAAGGTCCAAAAAAAGGGGAGTTCCTGAGACCGTTCCCCTCTGCAGATCCTAGCATTCCCCATTGCTGCAGAGCAGAAGAACACATAGCCGGGAGGCCACAGAAGAGGAGACAGGATGTTTACGTATGCACCTCGTGCCAAGCAAGTCTGAACTGGTTGCTCTGGTTTAACTGCCCTGGCACAATGACCTCTTTGCCCAGGCAATGCCTGCAGCCACCTGTTCCACACACGCTCTCTGCATGGGCAGCCCATGCAATGTGGTTGTGCTCCTTTTCACAATCTGTCAGTGGGTTCCAGTAACCTAGCACATTAACACATTTTTAGTAACCTGACACATTAATGTGGCTGTGCTCTTTTTCACAATCTGTCAGTGGGTTTTAGTAACCTAACACATCAACCTCCTATATTATTTGTAATAAAGAAGGAAACAACACTTCTGGCTAATCACCCCTACCAGTTCAGACCACACACATCCTGTTTGCCAGTCTTTCCCTTTATCTGTTGGTGCCTTTTGGTTGCCCACCATTCAGGATGAGTGCCAAGTACCAGATCCAGCTCCCAATGAGCTCCTCTTAGCCTGCTGAGTGCTGGTCACACTGATCAGACTGTGGAGCAGAAATTAAACCCTTTGAGTGAATTTTATTAATACAGATAATAAAATCCTGGAACATTATGGGTGTTATATTCATCAGTCATCCAAAATTTCCAGCCTTAAAAACATGAGAAGTTTTGCCTCTGTCACCAAAAACCCACAAGGCAAGTATATCTTCTTGGGCTATTTACAGAATACTGTGGGCTGCTTTGTAGGAGATCTCAAGCAAACTGTCTTGATATTTTTCATTTATTGGCTGAGACAAAAGCAATACACAGAAGCCCATTATTAGATTAATTTACTACTACTTTTTTATACACAAATATTGCAGTTTGTTATTCCTGCATCATAGGCTGTAGACAGCTGGCCTCTATAACCATGTGACTGATGAGAGTTAGTTACCTTTCTGTGAAGAAGTTTCCCAAATTCAAATTACCATTATTACAGTGAAGTAAACTGCCCAGTGAACCTGGGAGCTTTCCCACCCCCTTAGAGGAGGAAGGTGAAGGTTATAGGACTGCAATTATCCACACCACACAAAACCAGGAAATAAAGTGGGAGATCAAGCACAGGATCTAGTCAAAGCAAAGAAGTTTCTACTGCCCAAAACTGAAGGAAGTGGTACCCTAGGTCTCACTCTGTCCCACATCACATTCTCAGAGCCACAGGGAAAATGAGATGCCAGGCTGGAAGCAAAAGGGGAAGAAAAGGGAATGTGAAGGATAGTCCCAGTCAGACAGGATGCTGCTGCTTTGTAGAAAGGCAAAGCTTAGCTGCTAATGACTACAGATGGGACTTCTACCTCAAGGAAAACTTATTTTCCTCCAAAATGAAATCAGGGTTGCCAGAATAAATAGGATTACAAAGCCAATGATTTCCTACTTTTCTTGTTAATATATTCATGTGAAACAAAGACGGCACATTGTGAGGGAAAATAGCTCTTCCTTTGTTCCATGGAGAAATGCAGTAATCTTCCCCAGATAAACAATTGAGCAAAAGTCTGTGAAGGGGGGGGATGGAAGGGGGGGAAGGGGAGTGGAGATTATTTACAGATAAAAGGCATTTTCTCATAAATGAGAAGGATTCAGCTCTAACTCAAGGTCCTCAGTAACCAGTTCAGAAGGTTTCCTAAGAGCAACCGTTCAAACAGTTTTCTGTGTATCTCAGAGTCTGTATTTATTAAATACTGCTTGTTCACACAGATGAGGCAAGGATTCATCCCAAGCATCCTCTGGTTTTCAGATGATGCCTGTGAACTCGATGGGATTTTAGCAGGATAATGCAAACCTGGTGTGAGGTTCAGTGTGGTAAAAGAATCATCAACTCACAGAATCATTTGGGTTGGAAGGGACCTTAAGGCTCCCAGCCTCCCTGCCATGGCAGGGACACCTTCCACTATCCCAGGCTGCTCCAAGCCCCATCCAGCCTGGCCTTGAACACTTCCAGGGATTGGGCAGCCACAGCTTCTCTGGGCAATCTGTGCCAGGGCCTCACCACCCTCACAGGAATGAGTTTTCTTCTAACAGCTAATCTAAATCTACCCTCTGCAGCACTTCAGCATTAGGTGGCAGGGAAATTTGGGGTCTCTTTCTGTACAGAAATAGACCTACAGCTCCTATTGATGTCCAGCTTAGAAAGATAGCACTTCTGGAGAAATGCCTTATAAGCTCCATATATTGTTGATATAACCAATGAAAGTTTAATGAAGTGCTTGGTGGTGTTGATGCTAAAAGAGTAGCTATAAACCATTTGATTTCTAGTAATCCCCAGGACACACAGTGAGAAATGAATAGTTATCCAAAAGCTGCTTTGTCTGGCCTGAGTTGAAAACCCTGAAGGAGATCTGTTTATCTGCACCACCTGGATTTAAAAATCAAGGATTTTATTTAGCCCTGAAAAGTTGGAGCCATCTTCAAAAGGCCTTGGTCTTGTTTCTGTACTCATGTGGCAGGTGGGATGATCTCTTGCTCTTTGTGCCTGCCTGGGAAGCCAAAGAGGCTGTGTGATAGCGTTTATTTCTCTCCACTTTCATTGCTTATACCTGTGCTCACAATGTGAAGAAGTAAAGCACCTCCTGCTGATCTCCCCAGCCATCAGGACCGTGCTGCTGCAGTGCCACCATCCATGCAGAGAGGGGCATTTCCCCCCTGTCCCCAGGACAAAGAGATTCCAGGGACACATTTGTGCCTCTCCAGTCCTTTGTGCTCTCTGCCCCAGGTCTTCACCTGTAAAAAACACATAGCTCGTCTTAAATTCCCTGTGGTTTTAGCAGGTACAAATATTCCATGAAATTTAAAGTCCTTGCAGGAGCATTCAGCACTATAATATAAATTTAATTACGGAGCTATTAGGAATCATTTGCATAACAATTAGCAATTAAAGGAGTCACCAAATCCAAGTCACTTCTCTTGAAGCAGTTTTTATGCAACTGAACCTTTTGAAAACAGCAGGTTTCTCTTGATTTGGCATTAGAAACAGTGGGCTTTTTGAAATAACAAGGTGATTGAAAATAACTGTGAGCTTTTGAACAGTGCTCTGCTGTCACAGAGATCTGCCCCAGGCTGGTGGCAGTGCTGCTGGACAAAGGGACAGAGGACTCCAGCTCCAGGAGGTCCGAGCAGCACAGCTCAGAGGCAAGAGGCAGCAGTGCTGGCTCTTGATCTGCTGCAATGTCTCAAAATTTCCTTTGTGCTGACCTGCAGCTCACAGAAACCAGCGACTGTTTGGCAATGAATGAACGAGAAGGAGGTTACAAACCAGCTGCGGGCCTGATGGTACTCAAGGCCAGATACAGAGAGGTGAGAGAAGCAATGGGGGAACCATAAATTCCACAGGAATTCCACTAATTGCCACAGACTGTTACTCACTCAAGACTGTGCTAAATCTCTGGAGTTAAAGAACGGAGACACAAGGAAAAAGAAAAACAGGGGGGTACACATTAGAAGGGGGTATCAGGCATTTTGGGAAATTTGCACCTCTCAAGTGCCTCAGCCAATGGGGAAAGAGAGAGGGAAATGTGGCTGGGAAATTGGGATAAAAAGGAGGCTGCATGCTCTAAAAATTTTGAGAGACCCCAGGGGAAATGCCCCATGGTCTCTCTCTTTTTTCGAATAAAGTTACAGGACTCCTCTGTCTCCTTTTTGGACATAAACTTCTGGTGTTTGTAGATTAATTTTCCTGACAGGAATCAGCTTTGGTGAGCCTTGTCTTGTTATGCTGTACACTTTATTGTAACAGAATAGAGGTTTTACTGAGTCAAAGTCAATTGCCTCTCCAAAAGTACCTGGTATTATGGCATTTCAGGCATGTGTTAAGCAAGAGTTTTACATTGTCTTAAATAAGGACTCACAAAGCTGATTGTAAAGTAAAAGAAACAAACAAAAACTTTCAGATCTTTTTATCTGTTTATTTTTACTTCTTTGTGATATATGAAAGCAGACTGGAAAGTCAACTCTGCTTCTGTATTAACTGTACACCAGAAATACCAGATTTTAGCTTCCACATTTTTGCTGAGGGAGCCAGGGAGAACTGGAGAACCTCTGGGAATCAGCCAAAGAAACAAGGTGATAAAATGAATGTCTGGTCTGCAGAAACATTTCACTTGCAAAGAGTAAATGAGTAAAAGGTTCAGCTAGCTTCTAACACTGCTCAGGCTTGGCTTCAGGTGCCAGGGACCAGCAGGACAGCTTTGCTGTCCCTGGCAGCATTAAGAGCTGTGGCTGTGACAGCAAAAAGGTTGGGGGTGGTTTTGGTAATTTTTGGTGAACATAAATTAACAGATGGTGTTCAGCAATGACCTTTTTAGAGAAGTACATTTTTTAAAACCTGTCTTTATCCACAACTAAGACATGGATTAGCAGAATTAATTTGGTTGTAGGCAGTCTGCTCAGGAAAGAGAAAAACAGCTCCTTTGACCTGCACTAGATCTATCATATTTCAAAAAGCAAATAATTTGGATTACACCATCTCAGAAAATGCCTTGAAATTGCTTAAAGGGAGAACACAACCTTGTCCCTAACCTCTGATGCCTCTAACCCATGCCCTCCCCCTTCAATTACCTACATCTAAGTTTATATCCTGTATTTCTCCAGCATAAGCACAGTGCCCTTCTGGAGTGAACAGTGTTTCCCAGAACTCCTGCAGCACTGTGTAGGTGGAACACAAGGAGGCTTGGGAAAAATCAGAGAGGTGGAGATGTAAAATACAGACACCTGTTGTAACCCAGCGACTCAGCGGCTGCCCTGTGGCTGCTGTGTGCACCGAGGGAGAAGCAGCCCTGAGGATGGGCTTTGAGCAGCTCAGCTGAGCAGATGCAGCCTGAGAGCAAAGGAGAGAGGGCTCTGTGAGTCCCCAAAGGTCCTGGGGGATTTCTACAGAGCCCTCAAAACTTGCACAGTAACCGCTCCACTTTTGTGCACGCTCTGCCTTTCTTTGACTCCTGTGTGTAGTGGTGAGAGGGACCAATCTGATTTTTATGTGTGCCTCAGCATATATTCTGTTCTCATAGGGGCAGCCTGTATGAGCCCTGTCCCCTGGAGGTTTCTCCTCGGTCAGGCCAGGGAAAGCCTCCAGGGTCAGACTGTGAGTGACCCCTCACTTGCTTGGAGGTCCACGAAGAACACACGGGAAATCAAGCTGTGGGAAGAACCTTAGCACATAAAAGCAGCTCACTGCGACACAGAGGAGCCATTTGTGCTTTGGGTTTCTCGGAGGGATCAGGGGCTCGTTTGGAGGGTCATCTTGGTCTTTCTCCCCCATCCTGCCTTTTCTTCTCTGCGGTTCTGCTTCCCTGCCTGCTTCCCCGTGGCCGTGAATCATCTCACCACCGGCACGACCTCGTGCTCTGCTGCCTCCCGACGGAGCGGCCGCCGCCGCAGCCAAGAGCCCCACGGTGCCTCCCGGGCACAGCCGCCCCACCGTGCTGGGCACCGTGCTGGGCACAGCCACGCCACCGTGCTGGGCACAGCCGCCACACCGTGCTGGGCACCGCCGCCACACCGTGCTGGGCACAGCCACGCCACCGTGCTGGGCACAGCCGCCCCACCGTGCTGGCCACAGCAGCCCCACCGTGCTGGGCACCGCCACCACACCGTGCTGGGCACAGCCGCCACACCGTGCTGGGCACAGCCACGCCACCGTGCTGGCCACAGCAGCCCCACCGTGCTGGGCACCGCCACCACACCGTGCTGGGCACAGCCGCCACACCGTGCTGGGCACAGCAGCCCCACCGTGCTGGGCACAGCCACGCCACCGTGCTGGGCACAGCCACGCCACCGTGCTGGGCACAGCAGCCCCACCGTGCTGCCCAGGCACCGCCGCCAGCCTACACCCTGCCCAGCCTGCCCCTAGCCGAGCTCGCTCGTACCTAGCCGCGACCCCCGCCGCCGCTGTGTTTCCTTGCTCTGCCCGCCACCCTGCCGCAGCACCAGCCCGTGGTGACCGGCCTGTCGCCGCCACCCGCGCCCCGCCGCAGCCGCGCCCCTGCCCTGGGAGCCTGCAGCCGCTCCGGAGCGCGCCCGGGGCCGCGGCAGCCCGTGCCCCGCCGGTGCAGGGACACGCAGCCTGCTGCTGCTGCTGCTGCTCGGGAGCCACGGGAGCCACGCACACACACCGCGGCTGCAGCACGCACCTTCCACCTGCCGAGTTGATGCTGACAGGTGACGGGGTTCTTGTGGTAACGCTCTCCCTGTCTTCTGTTTCCTTCTCATCTTTTCCCCTTTATGCTCGTTTTCCTATTCCCCCTTTAGTTAAAACACCCTTTTGTATCAATAAACGGTTCTCAGATATAATATTGCTGGGTTTAAGCTTTATTTTCGTCCGAGAAATCTATCAAAAGAATCCTCCCCGAGTCCCCCTTTTGTAGTGGAACGGGACAAGTGGTAGAAGGAATTATTTTCTTGGGGGGGGGTTCAAAATGATCCTCGTGAGTCTCCTCGTCACAAAGAGTGTTGTAGGCAGAAGTATTTGGTCTCTTTGACCAAACTCAGCTCTCCAAATCTGAAGAGTGGATTGCTCCGAGAGAGAAGCTGAGGAGGAAAGGTGAGGACATAGCAGAGACGGAGGGGAAAGCCTCAGACGAAACCAGGGCAACAGAGAGATCAGCGGTGCAGGTCTGGTTCAGTGCCCCAGCAGCACCGGGAGCGCACATGGCTCTGGTGAGCAGTTCCTGGGAAGCTGCACTGCAGCAGAGGGCACCAGAAAGCAACAGAACCCGCTCTGTGCTAGCAGCTCGTGAAATACCAGTGTCTGCGTTACAGAGACTGGCGGTGCCCTTGGCTCTGTGCCTTAGGTGGGAAGGAACGACGAAGAAATACTGCACAGCTCTCCGTGCATGCTTTAAATTGGCACAAACGCGGGCAGCGTTAATGGCCGTGCGCCCCGTGTCGCGGCTCAAACCCCGCTGTGCTGCCACTCTGGCGTGGCTGCCGCGTGTCACAGAGGCACCGCTGCCCTGCGGAATGCCACGTCCTGGGCGTGTGCGGCCCCTGCGGAGGATGCTCCCGGCCCTTCCGCAGCCACACTGTCCCTTCTGCTGCCAGGCCCCCCGTGCCATGTGCTCGCCCCCAGACCGGCACCTGACCTCCGGCAGGGGCCGGGAGCTGTTCCTCGGTTCCACTCCCCTCGACAGCCGGGGGTGCCGCGCTGAGAGGAGGCTGTGCCGGCCGAGAGGAGGCTGTCCCAGTCGAGAGGAGGCTGTGCCGGCCGAGAGGAGGCTGTCCCGGCGCTGCCCCGCCCCGGCCCGGCCCGGCGGTGCCCGTCCCCTCGGCTCCCCGGCCCGGCGGGCGGGCGGCGCCTGCGGCGGCGGAGGGCGGCTCCGGGAAGTGGCCATATTGGATCCATTCAGCCGCAGCCACTCGCGGCGGGCAGCGGCAGCAGCGCTCCCGCCGCCGGAGCCGCGCCAGCCCGGCCATGGCCGCCACCGACCTGGAGCGCTTCTCGGTGAGCAGCGCCCCGCTCCCGGCCGCGCAGCTTGCGGGTTCTTTGTGGCTCGGGCGCGGGGGAATAGCCCAGCGGGTGGTGGGTCCCGGGCACCGCGGGGATGCGCGGCCGCTGCCCCGCCGGCGGCGTGGGGGGAGCTGGGCAGGGAGCGCGGCGATGCCGGGGCCGGTGCTCACCCGGCGGGTGCGGGTAGGTCCTTGCGGGAAGGTCCTGCCCGCGCCGGGGCCGGAGGGAACGGCGGGTGAAGGGCTCCGGGGCCTCGCAGCCCCTCTGGTGCCGGCACCGGCACGGTCGGGGAGTCGTGCTGGGGTGGCCGGGATGCTCCTGGAGGGTACCGGGACCCGTGTGTCTGCAGGCGCGCATCACCCCGCAGAGACAGGCGGCAGGAAATGGGGTCAGACCTTCCCAAATAGCGAGTGTTTACATACCGCTGGTATCCAAACACTCTGCAGTAGTAACTTAGCGGTGTGTATACAAAACAGGGAGAGGCACGCTGATTTAAGCACGGGTAAAGCAAACCCTTGAGGCTGGCTGCTCTCTGAGCCAATGGATGAGGAATGCTGTACAGCAAATATGGAGCGTGACCTGTGCACTGCCGCCTCTCTGCAGCTCACATGTTGTATAACTGCTATCGGAAGTCAATCTGGCTAAAATCTGTCGGCCCAAAACTATTCTTTGTCTACAGCTTGAATTTTTTGTTGTTGTTGGAAGGGCTGTTCTCGTTAAATAGCTTGGTGTTGTGTCTTGTACTCTCTCAGAGCTGAAAACATTTTTACCGCATTAAATAGCACAGCTCTCCAAAGTCAAAGTAGTCTGGTGTGATATTACTAAATAAATGGGAACAGCAGTGGTGGCTGGCTGAATTATAGGCATGCCCTTTGAGCACAAGCAAGTCCCTGCTACTGTTTTCTCTGTAAGCTACTTTTTGCCAAGGATCTCAAACCCTGCTTCATTTCTTTGAATCCTGGCCCAAAAGTTTCCAGCTCAGGAATGACTTTTCAAGACTGTAACTTACTTAAAACTTGCATAAAGGAAAATTGAACTGAGGCTCTTATTTAAGAAAGCTAATGTTTCTAGGCTCTGGGAGGAGTAGATTAAGGGAATGACAGTGACAGAGAATAAAAACACCCAGACTCTCTCACTGCAATTCTTTCCGCACTTGTATCATATAAAAATACTTTTAATGTTAATTTGGTGTGCCTGCTGTTGCCTGTGCAGGTTTCCATAGGTGTTACAGGAATCTAAAATATTGCCTCGTTCTGGAGAAAAATAAATTAATTTGCTTTTTTTTTGGTGTGTACTTACATCAATATTCTGTCACTTTGATTTTTAAAAAATGGAAAAGGGGAAAAATCCTCCTGAAGGTGTTTGGCTCTCATTTTGGCATCAAAGGGAAGTGGCTGGGCTCCAGCATGGTTTGAGTGCCCAACTCCATTAGGAAGAAACCTGCTTGCTTTGTGCAATGAGCAGGGATGGGTTTATAGGGATTTTGAGGGTGGGAGAGCATCCTCTCGTTTCCATTTGATGTGGGGGAGACATCTGTCCCAGCTGCTGTTTCCTTTACCCCTAGCTTGCATCTCAGCTCTTGTTCCTCCAGCATCATGGAAACCTCATGATTCAGGTGCTCTGAGTTGTTCTTTCTGAAGGGCTTACAGGTTTCTTGTTGCCATTTTATATTACCATACCTCAGCTTCCTGAGCATGAAGTCCATGTGGGAGTAGCTTGTCACTGCCAAGCAAAGGTGATGATAAATTCACTTATTTTTACCAGCTGTTTGTATTTGCAGTAGGAAGTAATGCTGAAAAAGCTTCTGAAGTGGAGTTTTGATACACAATGGGTCATGATTGGTGAAGCTATTTATAGGTATCCAGCTGACACTGATATCCTGGAATGCAGTGACCCTTAGGTTTGGATAATGTGTTTTGAAAACTCCCCAGATGCACGCTTCCCTTGTGCAGTCCTCCAGATTGCCTCTGTCTCCAGCACAATAAAGTTCCCTTCAAGTGCTGCTGTTGGAAATGACCAACGAAAACAAATGAAAGGAAGCTCACCCATGGAAAGCTGCCTCTGAGGAAGCAGGATCACACCAGTGGTGCTAAACACCATCTTTGTTTTTGTGGCTGTAGTGTTGTGAGAGAGATTTGCTTCAACCCCTGGAGACTGAAGTTTTCTGCTCATCTGCTCTGGTAGCCACAGCTGTGTTCAGGGCTTGGGCTGCAAGCATCACTTCTGGAGCTGCTCACACCCAGGGTGGAAGGAGAACTGATAAAGTTTAGTTCATTTATGAAACACTTTTATTTTGTCATTAAAGTTCACAGCTTCTCCATTGTCTGGGCTGGCCAGTGCTGAGTTAGCACATGTGGTGACTGTACTGGAGCAGACACTAGCAGTATTAGCAGGGATGTTGGGATGTTGAGTGGGAAACGGCCCAACCACCATGGAAGCCAGAAGGTGCTTGAAATGCAGGAGCTCTGAAGGAGCTGGGAAAAGCTGTAAGGAGAAAAAGTGACAGAGAAGTGACTGGAGATGCATTGGAGAATAAATGGGATGAGATGTGAGACTGAGACTGTAAGACTTCTGCTTTCCCAAATCTGTTGCTTTCTCTCTTTTTAAATAAAACACTGCTGCTTAACTGTCTGCACTAACCCACAGCCTGGCATGCTGGTGCAAAGGCAGTGGGCTCCAAACTGAGCAGTTCTGTGAGAAGAAGCAGGTGTCCTCAGTCTCAGGGTTGGGCTCAGAGAAGAGTTTAATGTGAAAAGCTAACTTTGTCTGATTGCTCTGTGGGGACACCACGCCTGCCTGCACAGACAGGGATGTGTGAGCACTGATGCCCAGGGCAGAGAGCACTGGACACATCACATGTACCTGGCAGTGTGTGAGCTGTGGCTGGGGACAGCTGTCCATATGCAATCCTGAGATTTCCCTTCGTGTAAGTGATTGACAGCTAGGCTGGTACTGGCAGCTTTTTGATAAATTAATGTTCCTTAGAAGAGCTTGCAGAAAAAACACCACTTTATACAGAGGAAAGCTGAAGAGCAATTTCTTTGCTGGAAGTAGACGATGGGATTTGCTTTGTCTCAGGGAGTTGCTGAGCTTGGGGAGGATCTGGCAAGTTGGTCAGCTGTGTGTGAGCGTTACCTGTTTACACACCACTGCCTTTCTGTCACCTGCTCCCAGCTCTGTGGGAGGAGAGGGACCTTTGGATGGTGCCTGTTCCTGCCACAACTGCCATTGCCATAAACTTCATGTGTTGTTGCTGCTGTCTGTAAGCTCAGGTTCACTTAATGACTGCACAGCCTAAACCCACTCTTCCTGTAAGGGGCCAGTGTGATGCTTCAGTCTGTGAGAGATGGGCTTGGGGAGTGAGCTGAGAACAGCTCTGTGGTTCATGACCAGAAAGAAGTCTTATCACTGCAGCTGCTAAGCACAGGCTTACATTTTCTTCTAAACGAACTCTCAAGGAAAGCCTTTCCATGGCTCAATTCCAGTGGAAAACGGGGCTGATTTGAATTCAGACGTTCCCTCTGCTCTCTTTTTCGCCCAGGCAGTTGGCACCATTTGGAAGTTCCAGTATTAAATCTCTTTGTCTGTTTCTGCATTCAGTTATTTTACCTTTTGCCTGGATAAACTCAAGTGGTCCCCCATGCAGCGTGGAGCACAAGTGACAGATTTTTCTCTGAGCTGGTAGCAGGCACCAGAAAGCCAACCCAGCAGGAGCAGCCCTTCTCCTCCCTGCGCTGGCCAGCTCTTCTGCCTGTGGTGTATGCTTTTTTGGGAGGGAACGATGCAGAAAATGGCCTTCCACTGGAGGGGACAAATTGCTGGTTGCATCTCCAAGCCTGAGATCTCTGCCCTGGAATTTCGCCTGTCCTCATGCAGGAAGCCAGCTCTGACTGCCTCAACCACAGAATCTATTAACTCAACCACAGCCCATGGCAGTTAAACACTTACTTTCAATGTATGCACTGGGTACAGATGTTGCCCAGAATAAGATGCTTTTTGGTTTTTTTTCCTCTTCCCCGCTGTGGTGCTGTCACTGCTGGTGAATCCGGGGTGTCTCTTCCTCCTGCAGCAGAGATGCAACATGTTGTTCTGCGTGGGAGCTCCCGAGCTCTCCGAGGCACTCATAACTGCAGTGAGCGCTCAGGCTGTGGGTGGAAGGACGTGAGCTGGCGGAGGCTGAGGCCGTGTGTGCCCTCGGCATCGGCAAAACAAATGAGAGCCTGAAGAATAACTCCCTTTCAGGAGGCCGGCACGGTGTCAGGGCTTGTCATCTGTGCTGTGCTGGCAGCTGTCAGCCAGTCCCCAGCGTTGCTGGAAGGCCAGAAGCTCCCTAAATATTATCTTCTGTGGCAGAGCGGCAGGGCTGTCTGCAGCTGCGGGGAGAGGCACAGCCCTGTCTCTGAGTGCCCCGCTGTCCCCAGTCCTGTCGTCTCAAGGCACCGCTGTGCAAGCCAAGGGCCCATCACTGGGCTGTTTTTCTGCCTGCAGGAGCAGCAGTCACGCTCATCTTTCCTTCCCCTGCTCCTTTGGCTCGGAGCTTGGGAGGGGGAGAAACTGGCGTGATGCTGAATTGGCTTTTCCTGGGTTGTGCAATGAAGAGGAGGAATTTGGGAGGTGATGGGACTGAAGGAGACGTGCAGGGCGTGGGCAGGCTGCACGCTTCACCCCACCTGTGTAGGGTAAGGGCACGTTTATGGGATTAGTTTTGATTATACGGAGTGTTTTGAGCACACTTCAGGCTGTGGATGGGAGAAGCTGCCCTGTTTGTTTCAGATGCCCTGTTGTGCAGCCTTTGGAAGTAACATTGTCCTGTCCCATACTTGTTTTGTTGAGGTGGGCCTTGCATTTATGCAGAATCCTCTTGTTTCTCTTCTTCCCCACATCTGCATAGCTGCAGTGAGCTCTGGCTTTATACCTGAAGCTTTGCATTTGTATTCGTGTATCATAGAAGTGTCAGACAGCTAAGAGAGCCCACCTCTTCTCCCAGAGCAGCCCAAGTGAGGAAAAAAATCCTGAAAGTGCTCTTTGTCCTCAGTCCCAGCCACGTGCTTTCCTTCCCGAGCCTCTTCTCTGGCATAAGCAGCCATGATCATCCAGTTTGTGACATTGGGATGCAGAAGGTAAACCCAGACAGGGAATCAGCATCCTCCAAATGGGGTGATAGGAGATGTTCAGAGAGGAGTGGTGTCAGTGAGAACCACAGGATTCTTGGACGCAGCCCTAATCGCCGCTCTCGGCTTGTGGCTGACCAGGTCAGGGCTGTGAAGGCACCACTTTTAGATGTTCAGATTCCTTTGTGAAACCAGAAAGTGTCTGTCTCCCACACGCATGAAATTCCAGGGATGTCAGACAGCTGGAGCAAGGTTCCCATCGAGCTCTCTGTCTCGGGCTCTTGCCCTCTCTGGCTGCACCGCCTCAGACCCAGACTGTCGCAGGGAGCTGTGGAGCCAGGGAGCCTGGGCTGGGTTTCCATCCAAGGGTTGGGGTTCTCCCGTCCTCATCACCATTGCATGAGATGCTGTGATGAGTTTGCGTTTTGTGTGCAGGGAAACAAACATGTGGGGAATGCATCAAGTCCCCACAGGCAGCCTTCAGCTGGCCCTGGCTGTAACAGGCAGGGCTCAGCCCTCAGCTCCTGCCCTGCTGAGTTCATGTCTGCCTGCACAGGGCTGTACAGACATGCCTTCAGCTGTGGCTGCTGTGCTTCCAGAGCTGGTGGTGATGCTGGGAAATGGAACCTTCCCGTGTCTGCCAGGACCTCCCTGCAATCCTCAGCTCTGTTGCCGGCAGAGGAGGCCGTCCCCGCCGTGTTGCAGTGTGTGCACCCCTGGGTGCCCGGGCTGTGGGGGCAGAAGGGCATTGCCAGGTCTCTGCTCCACACCCTGCTCACAGCAGCCCTCCCTCCTGAGCCACACTGATCCTGGCTTTCAGCTCTGCCACAGGGAAATGCTGCCTGGGGAAGGTGGCAGCTGGCCTCCCAGCAATGTTCCCCTTCCCCTTTTTCTGCAGCAAAGGTGCTTCCAGCTTATATCCCTAAATATAGATTTATTCTGTATTTTCATACAGAACAAATAGTCCTTTCAGCTTATCTTTTTGCTGTATTTTTCAAATAGAGGTTTTATTTTCCTTTTTTCTGTTGCCTTGATTCTTCAGATTAAAGGCATTCTGTGCTAATACACTTGGAGGCTTTCTGGAGGCATGTGTTAATAGGATATATAGCAGTCAGCTTATTAGCTCTCAGAGGAGCTGAGTTGCTGTGGTATATTGTGGGATATTCTCTTTCTGATGTCTTCCAGGCATTATTACAAGAAGATGTGGTCAGCTGGAAGATCTGTTGGTGGAGATGCTGTGGGATGGTTGCATAAGGCAAACTGGGAAAAAGCATACAGTGCTGACCAAAAGCTCTTGCGTTCCCATTATATCTCTGTTCCCTTCTCTAAAAATATACTGGATAATAGTATTTATTGTAATTGGGCAATAAATTCTGGAAATGTATGTGGGAATGAGCCATGTTTATTTTAAGTGGTAACTAAAGCAAATAAGCTTGGTGACTGCTATCCAGTGTGGCTTGTTTGGAGTGATGGGGATCCAGATCCTTTTTCCCCTCTTCCACACTTCTTTTAAACTGCTCCAAACCTTTTTCATTCCAGACCTTAAGGGTAGGCACTTAGTTTATCTCCTGGCTTTGTCCCACAGCCACTTGTGTTTGCCAAGTGTCTCCTCTTCCTCGTGGAAGGATGCTGGGAACCCAAAGAGATTCCTCAGCTTAGAGCAGCTGAGTAAACTGGGAATGCATCGCTGCCTCGGGTGAACTTGGAGAAAGCCTTATCTAGTACAGGCTAAGATTAGGCTCTTGACAGGGTTAATTGGGGAGTCCATTAACTGAAAAGCCTCAGCAGCTTCTGAATAAATAATTTTTAAAAGAAACTAACTAGGGCAGTGTTGGGTGGCATTGTTTATATTTCAGGATCTTTTTTTTCAGTCTGTTTAAAAAGTTTCATTTGTATTTTGGACTTTGCTTGGTTTTGAATAGTTTATGGGGGATGGAATTCTCAGGCTGCCGAGAAGCTGAACTTTCTCATCCTTTAAGGTCATTTTTGGAGGAAATGTCTTTCATTTTTGGTTCCATAGTTTTCTTTATTTTTAACCAACTTTCCTTATTCTCAAAGACAGCCTTCATGTTTGCAAAGCACTATGCATAATGCCTGGTAAATCCTGCTTTGCTCCTGCTAAACTCTCGTCCAGGACTTGTGATAGAGGCAAAATGCCCATTTAATCCTCTCTTGATTAAGAAAAACCTCACAATTAATTAATTAGGCTTTATAAATGTTATAGGGAAATCACTAAATAACAGCTTAAGAAAAGAGGCATGTGGGAATTTTGCTTGTGGTGAAAAAAAGAGAGGAATTTAAGCCAGAAACAGTCAGTTTGTTTGCAGAAAATTAAAATTGATGTTGCATTCACAGGTTGTGAATGGATCAACTTGGATGTGTGTGGTATAAGAAGATGAGGAGCTTTACTCTCCCTCGAGACTTGGCTTTGAGCATGAGCAAAAACTGATATTTTAAGCCTGTACCATTTGATTTTGTAGATGTGTGTAGGATTTTTATTTTGTATTCTGTGGTTTGTGGTGTTTTCTTGAAGGAGGAAAGGCTGCTGGGGCTGAAGTGATGCTGAAGGCAGTGCCCTCAGCTCAGCTGTGTGCTCCCAGGTGCTGAAGGAGCGGGCTGGTGCAGGAGGGGAGCCGTGCAGGGTGCTGGGAGTGCCCGGCATCCGGCTGGCTGCTGGGATCCAGCACAAGGTGTGCCCAGCAATCCAGAGAGCTTTGGCACCAGCCTTGGCTACAGGAAAGCAGTTAAGGAGTTTGCCTAAGGAGTTCCTCCCTTCAAAGGAGCTTGGCTTTCTCACTGAAATCCTGTCCACCTACTTAGGGAGGAGGCTGCAGTGTGTGCTCAGCACTGGGTTTTGCTGCTGTGCAGCAGAGCCTTTGCTTCCCGAGGCTGCCCTGGGGCACGTGGGACATTGTGAAACCTTGGCACTGGCCCAGGGATATTTTGAAATATTTGTTTTCCATAGGTGCTGAGCATTGCACTTCACCGTGAACTCCCTGGTCACTTGGCTGGTCTTAAAGTTTGTGAACAGCTCTTAAAAATGGGTCGAAAAGTTAAAGACAAGAACCTCAGCTCCTGACCCTTCTTGCTTCTGTAATATAAAGTGGCTCTGATTTTTACTTGGCATGTCTTGGTGGTGACTCCATATGTGGTTTCTTCAGTGATGTTTTTGCCTGCCTGCAGTGCAGCTGGGAGCCAGGAGGGATATGAATAAAGGCTTGAGTGTCTGGGAAAATTCTTGGCATTCTTAGAAGAGCGGTTTAACGGGGAGGGGGGCTGGGAATTGTGTTGGTTTAGTGTGAGGTTTTTTGGGGGGACTCCAGTGTAGGCTGGAAGCTTATTGTGAGCGTGCAGCAACTGGAGATGGCTGGCTGGCACAGCGTCCCACACACGGAGAGCTGGCTTAGATGTGGCTGTGCTGCTGTGTGCAGCCTGTTGGAAAACAGAAGGGAGGGAAGGCACTTGGGGCTCTGCCCTGCCATTGCTGGGGAGAAGAGCAGTGCTAGGCATCACCATGTTACCTTTTACAGCTCTTTAGGGTTGCTGCAGCAGGGAAAAACAACAGTTGCCCTCCCTGCACAGGCGTGGAAGGCTCATGGTCTCAGGTGCATCCTGGTTGAGTGACTGGGAGCAGGAAGTAGCAGAGAAGATGAAGCTCTTCATCTTCTATTGTTGGTGTTGTAAGACAAGTGGTAAACCAGCAGAAACCCCACATCTGTGGGTTTGTTTTTTCTTCCTTTCTTCTTTCCCCAGCCTGTTATTAAGTGCTCCATGATGGGGATCTGAAATTTTAAGCCCACCCTTAAGATTAACTGAAAACCTTCAGAACTGGCTGTGTGCTTGCACTTTGCAAATCTCCTTGAGATCAGGTGCATTTAGATGTGACAATCTACTGGCCAGCCCCAGCTGAGTGTGCTTCATTTTGTCTCCGGTGCCAAAGGCACCCACAAGGTCACGCCTACTCCACCTCTGCTGAGCCCTCTGTTGAGACTGACTATGCTCAGAATCCTCTCACTGTCAAACCTGGTCTCATTACCTCTCTTGGACCATCTCCTTCTGCTTACTAGGCTGCAAAGTGCAATCTCATTCAGTGGTGCTGCTATCCATCTAATAGTCATTAGCCTGGGAGTACAAGACAGGTGATGTTTTCAGGTGTGTTAGTGAGTGTTTGGAGTGTTGCTCACACCACAGAGGTGTTTTTTGTACCTGGGGTGTGTGTTGCTGTTAAGTGCCCCTCAGCTCTGAGCTAGGCAGAAGAGATTTTCCTTCATGGAAACATGAGTCGGTGCTCACTGCTGTCTCTTTGCAAATGTCAAGTGGCATTTATTGAGCCAGCATTCAGAGATGGAGAGATTCTCCAGAGAGAGGTAATTTGTCAAAATTTTCTGCATTGATCCAGAAGCTGGGCCAAGCCCCAGGGCGTGCCTTCTTGGACAAAGGAGCTGAATTTGGCTTCTGACACTGTTTGCCCAAAGGTCTCTAGGCAAGTACTCAACTGCTCCATGACTCAGTGTACTTGTGAAATGGTGATAACTCCAAGTGCCCTCGCAAGGAATCTTGCAGCAGTGGCATTTGGGGGAAGCTGTGGGGCTGGGCTAGGGACCTGCATGTGCTGGACCCTGAAGCAGCCCTCTGTGTTTCGTGGTTTGTGGAGCTGCTGCCCGAGGTGCCCAGCCTGAGAGGGGCCAGGCAGTGCCCGTGGCTGGCGCTGCAGCTGCTGCCGTGCCAGCACACGAGAGCCTGTACCTGGGACCAGCTTGCCCTGCTGGAACTGGATAAACAGCCAGATATCACTCAGTCCTTGCTCTGCTCAGTTGCAAAAGGAGACTCCCTGCACCAGGATGGAATGATTTCCTGATTCCATGTCTTTCCATGCAGGAGACAAGGGAATAGCATCCTACAAACGCCACCGGTGCATGTATTAATCTTTGTGTTGCACACACTGCTGTGGATTGTGGATGGGGCGTGGAGAGGGTGAAGTCATTGTTTTGTGCCAGCAGCAGTGCCCAGCTGTGCCGGGTGCCGGGCCAGCCCCTCGGAGCTCTGCAGTGGCCGTGCAGGGTTTGGGGAGCCCTCCCTGCTCTTCTCCTGCTGCTCTCTGAGTCACTCTGCTCAGAACCTGCAATCTGCTAGCTCTGGTTTTTCCTTCTGTTTGGATTTGACTGTAGGTTGGAGGGGAGAGGATCTGTGTGTGCCTGGCACTCCATGTCCACGTGTTCCCTGCAGGGCAAAGCAATGCTCCCCTGGGAACAGCCGGTGCCACAGATCTGCTGCAGGGCATCCCTGTGACACAGATGATGTGACCCAGGCTGCAAAGCACGGGAGGATTTGTCGTGGTGTAAAGTCAAGGTGACATCCAGGATTGAGGAATTTAAAAACAAAAGTGTGCCTCATTAGTGGGAATTGAAGTGCTGTGGAAAAGCGCCATGCAGATGTTGTGTTGTTGCCTCTTTGTGTTTTCTAAGTGTGTGTGTGTAAAATATAAGTGGGAAAACTCTGGGAAGAGAAGGACCTGAAATTCAGCTGCCTAGTGAGCTCTTGGAAGACACAAGCTTCTCCCTGTGTGGAGAGCTGCAGCCTGGCCACAGATCCCGGGCTGGTGGTGCAGAGGTGCTGGAGGCAGCGTTTGGGAGCAGCAGATACCTTTGGGTTGAAGGTCACTGCTAAAGTGTAAGCCCTATTCATGTAGCAGAAAGGAGAGAAAACTCAGTTTCCTTCCTTCTTGCCCTGTAGGTCTTTGCTGTTTGGCCTTGGAAAATGTCAGCTTTTTATTCCTTCTCACTTATGTTTTGTTGGGCTGTAGAAATGGGAAAGGGCAGCTCAGATACAGAAAAGTTCTGTGCTGTCCCTCAGGGTATACATCCAGAAGTCATCACTGTTTGTCAGCTAAACCATGTGATGTTTTGTTTTCCCTCTTGATTTTATTCACCAGTTGCTTGTGTGCTGATGAAGCAGGGCCCAGAGTTTACATTACAAGTCCCATCATGCCAGGTTCACCATTTAAAAATAAGTATCAGCATTTCTGATTGTGGCATTCCATTATGCTTTTGTTTACCCATATGCTTTCGCCTGCATCATTCAGGAAGAAAAAGCCCAAGGGTTGTCTCAAGCAGGAAACACAAGCATATGTCACTAAGGAGAATTTTGTGGTGGGATTATTGAAAGATGATACTTCTAGAGATGTTTATTTTTTTTAACCAACTGATATCAGAATGATCCTCTCTATACAAGGTCCACTCTGTTTATAGTGCTCCTGGTGAAAGCAAAGGAAGCAGGGCCAGCACATCTTGAAGCAGTCAGCTGCTCTGCACCAGGAGCCCCAGCTAGGAGCTCTGCAGCTGAGGGGCAGCTGAACATGGAGCTGGTCCCATTGCTGACATTCCCCTGGGTTGTGCAGGCAGTGGTAAAACCACTTTTCCTGGAACGAGCTGCTGAAAAATGTAATGACGCAGAGTGAAACTGATGCTAATTTGGAGGTGAAGCATGAAGAGAAACTGTGATCAGGTTTTTATTTTTTGAAGAATCATAGGCACCCAGTTTGAAGCTGTACCTATGCACTTCTCACAGGTTTCTTTTATCACTGTCTGTGAAGAAGAGCCAAATTAGTATGTGGTGAAGTGGTGACCCTCTTATGGGCACCTGGATTTGGTCTTTCTGATTGTGTTTCTCTGTTGCCCTTTCTTGTTTGACTCGCAGTAAAGGGCCAAATAACATCTCTGCAGTGGCTGTGGTACTCGCAGTAAAGGGCCAAATGACATATCTGCAGTGGCTGTGGTACTCGCAGTAAAGGGCCAAATAACATCTCTGCAGTGGATGTGGTACTCTCAGTAAAGGGCCAAATGACATATCTGCAGTGGCTGTGGTGTGTGCCAGCTGCCCAGAGCAGTGCTGTCCCATCTGCCTGCCAGCCCTGCGGTCCTGCCGCAGGCACGGCCTCGGCGACCCTGCTGGGATGGGCTCAGAAGCTGATGTGGGTTTGAAGAGCAGATTTTGGTTCCCTGGGCAGCTCTGAGCTGTGTGGCCACAGGAATGGGCTGGTGTACCATTGTGCATCCCAGATGCACCCTCAGCCTCCAGCGGGGTGTCTCCAGGAGCTGGGGTGCCTGGTGCATTTGAAGCTCTATGGTTGGAGGTTTCATTTCAGTTCTTGTGGTGCTCAGCTAAACGTGTCCATCTCTGCTGCCAAGGACATGTCTGTCTTTCTGCTGCATGCTAAGAAAGGGGTCCTGTGATGTTGCTGTCAAATCAGAGCTAAAGATACATAAGATATCTGATACATCCCTCTGGGATGGCTGCTGTTCCTGTGGCCATGCCCCAGATGCCATTTCTGTGCCTGTTGCCTGGACAGAACATTTGTGAAAACTTAGGATTTGAAAATACATAAGTTCTGCTCTGCCCTTATGATGAATCTTTCATTTCCCACAAAATTCCAGATTCAAAATATTATTTATCCCCTTGGCTCTCTGCTTCAAGCCTGAAGATCAGCTCGAGGCACAGAAATCTTTGAAGAGCATGTTCAAAGCCTGCAAGTAAAACCCTGGCAGCTGCCCCATCATAGGATGTTATTAATGACCCAAGAAGGGATGTTCAGGGCTGCAGTTGCTATTTGAGGTGAGAGTTCCCACCTGCAGCCATTGCAGACTCTTAATTATCATGCTGTGTAATGGTGAAATGGGCTTCAAGAAAGCTGGGCTGCCTCGTGGTTATTTGCAGCCCCAGGATGGGGTCCTGCCTGCTAAGAAGCAGCAGAGTTGTCTCTGCAGGCTGTGAGATGGAGGGGCCTGGTTCACCCTGAGTGCTGTGGAGGGTGGGAGTGTGCAGGGAGCAGTGCAGCTGGAAAGGGCAGGGCTGTGCTCCTGCCCGGCTCTTGCCCTGGCTGATCCCAGCTGGCTCTGCCGTATGACCTGCCCAGCTCCTATCCTGTGAGGCAGTCTCATTGCTGGCAAAAGTATGGAGAAAATTCTGCTGAAATCCTTAGCTTTTGTTTAAAACAAACAAAAAGACAAAGAAAACCCCTCTACATTGTTGCATTAGTGCTTCCCTCATTTATTGCAGCATTTGTGTTCTGGATTGATTATTTGTGTTGAGTGTGGCAGGCTGGCTGTTTCTGCTGGAAGGGTTTCCATTTGGAGTGTGACCTTGTCTTCACTAGCAGGTGAACTTTCAAGCTGTCCTTGGGCCACCCTGGCACGTGGGATCTGGCCAAAAGGGCTGGTCATTTGGGGCTGCTCATTCAGGGCGTGGTTCCTTTCCAGCGCAGGTCCACACACCAAACTCCACAAGTGAGCAGTGGTTGTATTCACAAGGCTGCCAGCTTTCCAGGCTCGATGGATTGGAGGGAAAGTATAAAACAGGGAAAACTTTTTCCCCCTTTTCTTTATTTTCCTAGTCTTCCTACTTCCCAGCAGCTGTTGCCATTGTTTATCCTAACACAGCAAAATCCCTTTGGAGCTGAATGACAGCTGAACACACTGCAAGCACAGCAAATGGTTTTCTGCTTTGGTATCAGCAGTGCCTTGAACTTGAACCAGGTTATTTCTGCTGCTTACAGAAATAAAGGAAGCTGCATTTCAAGGTTACTTGCAAAAGTTATTCCAGTGAAGTTTGGCTCATTGATTTAACAGCTTTGAGAGATGGCGAGCAGCTCTGAGTAGGTGTATTCCTGTCCTGTAGTGAGCAGCGACTGAGTGCCAAAAAAATAAGAGAGAAAGCCCTGTGTGATGCATTTGGGTTTCCTGCAGCCAAGGCATGACTGAGTTCTCAATGCAGCCCTGCCTGGCTGGAGCCTATTTAAATGCAGCCTTGCTGAGCTGGAGCCTATTTTAAAATCTCGAGCAGTGGTGCTGCCTGTTGCCTGGAAACCTCCTCCCAGCCTCAGGCACTTTCAGCCTAATCATAGCCATCGGCAGCCTTTATTTATTTCCCATCCAAAATGTCATTCCAGGCTTCTGGTTTGTGTTTTTGTTTGCTTGTTTTTGTTTATCACTTCAAATGGAAAGACACAAAGTGTAACCATCAAGCCCAGTGGCTTTCTGTGGGAACAGCCGGCCCGGCTGTCACCGCATTGCAGTGCTGGGAGCTGGCATTTGGAGCTCTCTGAGCTGGTGCCTCGCAGGGACACAGGGAAGATGAGAAATGGGGCTGGGAGATTGGGCTGAGAGCCTGAGGAAGCCCCCCGAGCTCAGCTGGTGCTTGCAGTGGCTTGCTGTGCCTTGTGACAGCCTCTCCTCCAGGGGAAAGCCAGACCTGATCAACTCTGAGTCTCTGCCCAGCTCACACATGCCCAGAGTTCCCTATCCCAGTGTGGCAGTGCCACCCCATGTGAGATCCACAGCTCAGCACTCGGCTGACTGGAGCACCACAGATTCACCTTTAAACCCCCCTGTGTATCCTGGGGTCTGAGTTGGAGCACCTTTAAACCCCCCTGTGTATGCTGGGGTCTGAGTTGGAGCACCTTTAAACCCCCCTGTGTATGCTGGGGTCTGAGTTGGAGCACCTTTAAATCCCCCTGTGTATCCTGGGGTCTGAGTTGGAGCACCTTTAAACCCCCCCATATATCCTGGGGTCTGAGTTGGAGCACCTTTAAACCCCCCCATATATCCTGGGGTCTGAGTTGGAGCACCTTTAAACCCCCCCATATATCCTGGGGTCTGAGTTGGAGCACCTCCCTGTGCTGACAGGTGAATGGAAGAGAGTTCAACTTGGAGAGCCCCCTGTCTTAGGGGCTGGTTTTATTTTTAATTCACCTAAACTCTGGTCATCTCAAAACCTTAATTGCTGACATCAGTTACACATGGAAACTTTGAATGATTGCTCTTTCTGCTAAGTTAGTGAGTGTGATTGATCCTGATTGGACAGAATAGGATGGGTCACAGGAGCCCAGCTATGATTCAATTGTATTTTTGTCCAGGGAGTCACTTGGGAAAGCACTGTGCTAAAATAATCTGAAAGTGGGTAAAAAATGCTAAATGGGACAACCAGAAGGTTTTTGTGTGAGGCATGGAAGTTGTTTCAGCTGTTCACAAGTTGTTCTTGTGATTTAAATGATTTATTTTACAATACTGAGAATATTTGTTCTATCAAAGGCAGAGCTAAAGGGGGCTTTGACTCAAGATGCAGTTGAACAAAGGTTTGTGTTTTGTTTAGCAACCTTCCTGCAGGCACAGAGCAATATGCAAGGCTTATCACATCGTTTATTTTCCTCTTGGCTTCATTGAAGTTTGACAGGCAGCTTAGGCTCTTCTCAGGGATGCTCTTGTCTCTCAGTCTTAGTGCTGGGACATTGAATTCCAATTGTCAGGAACAGACAGAAGAACCAGAGCCAAACCAAGGGCAGACATTTTTCCATTCTCATCTTCTGCGTGTGCTGGTGATTAAGAAAAACAATCAATTGCCAAAGAAATAGTGAGGGTGAATTAATCACAATTCATTCTCTGAAGTCCTGTCTCCTTGCTTCTCTATGGGTGGCTGGGAGCCTGAGGGGCTCCAGGGGTGGAGGTCTGTGGTTGTGATATTTTGTGAAAATCCCTTTGCTAGGATTTTCTTCTCCTGAGAAGCTGAAGGGCCTCAGCTTCAAGTGTAAACAATTTGTTATCTGCTGCTGTGGAATGCAGCAGGTGCTTCCTCGATTGGTCAGTGTGGGATGTTTCTGCTTGGTGGCCAATCCAGGAGGCAGCAGCTCTCGGACTCTCTGGGAGTCACAGAACTTTGTTATTCATTCCTTTCTATTCCTGTCTCGCCTTCTGATGAATCTTTCCTCTGTTCTTTGTAGTATAGTTATAGTGTGGTCTTTTTAATGTAATATATATCATAATATAATAAACCAGCCTTCTGAAATGGAGTCAAGATCTCTCCTTCCCTTCACCAAGTCCTGACTGCCCAGAAGACCCACGACAATCAATGGTGACCCCAGATGTGGCAGTAGAGGTCTGGTCCCTGGGTTCAGCCATCATTTCTTAGTTGTGCAGAGAGGTGTGCATCTGTTGAAATTCCAAACTTACCTGGTTTTAGCCACTAGAAAGAGAAATGACCCTTCTGTCAGCTCCTCTTTGCTGGACTTTATAGCTGCTCTGCTCTGCCTTTCTGTCTAGCACAGGTCGTGGAGCCGCTGTCTCCTCGGATTTTGTTGTCTTAATTCCTAAGCAAAGCCTCTACAGGTGATCAGCCTCTGTGGGGGAGGGAGGGAACAGAAGGGAGAGCAAAGTGCACACGGGGGAGGCAGGAACAGGAACAGCAGAGGAACAGTGGAAAGCTGTGTGGTCACAGATGGTAAAGCAAGAGGGTTCCTTGCCCCGCCTGTGCCACCGGCTCCCCCAGTGCCTGAGTGAGCAAACCTCGCTGCTTGTGGCCATGGCAAGGGGGCAGGGACAAGCACTCAGGGAAAAATGCACAGTCTGTCAACTGAATTCACTGCTGGAGGGCTTGAGAAAATAAAATACAAAAAAAAGTCTAAGAGAAATGAGTGCTATAACACACCATGGTAGGTTTTCCTTTGCTAATCTCTCCCAGCTGCATGCAGTTGAAGCTCACACTGGTGTTTTCTTTACTTTGGAGCCTGGTGGCTTGGTTCCCCCAGCTCCCCACAAAGGTCAGTACCTCACACCCTCTCCTGTGGTTGGTGGCTGCTGGGGGGTTTGTGCTGTGGTGTGCCAAACACAAGCCCTTGAGGGCACTGCTGGGCTTTGCAGTGCCCAGGAGGGTGGGTGGTCTTGGGCTCATCAGCCTCATTTGCCATCTCAGTGCAGTTTGCTAATCTGGCTTCTTCTCCCTGGCAGAATGAAGAGAAGAGGAACCTTTCCCTGGGGGGCCATGTGGGCTTCGACAGCCTCCCGGATCAGCTGGTCAGCAAGTCTGTCACACAAGGCTTCAGCTTCAACATCCTCTGTGTGGGTGAGCATGGCCCTTGCAAACAGCCATGGGGGGAGGCTGGGACCAGCATTTGTTGAGTGTCCTGCTATGCCACAAGCCTTGGCAGTGACTTCAGCAAGTCAGAAATGCCAAACTCTTAAAAAACACATTGAGTCAAGCCAGGAGGATTTCTGTAATCAGTGGGTTATTGCTCATCATCTCTGCTGCAATAGCTTTGCAATAGGAGGGATCAAAGGAAGGCTATATATAGCAAGTTAAGTGTTTCCATATGCTAACTGGGGTGGCTGCATGAGCAGCTTTTGCTGGGTATGATGTCTAGGTAGATACAGTCAGATGCACCATGGGTTATGTGAGAGCTGCTGTTGGTAACTTGGTTATTTCTGAGTGTGAGCCTGCCCCCCCCAATCTGGTCACAAGAGGTTTGTGTCTGAGCTGTGCCTAGTCAGTGCTTTCCAGGTGTCAGAGGGTGTTAAGCGTGGTCATCTCTGTGCTTAGAAAGAGAGGGGAACTGTTCCTTACTGACTTTAAAATAACCTCGTTATATTCTTGGCTTTTAATTTTGGTGTTGATGTGATCTAGCATCAGCCAGCGGTGCTGGCTGGAGTACTAGAAACCAGTTCCTTTCAGTGATGAGATGAGCATCATTTCTTTTTTGGCTGGTTCTTGTATGGTATATGAGTCTGAAGTATTGTAACCTGCTAGACCAGCAGAAATACAGCAGCTCCTATGGCTTTGTGTAGACTATGCAGTGAAGGTTATTTCCTCAGATTTTGCCTCTTCACCCCCATGACCAATAGGGCTGTGTGTAGTGAGTAAGGGGTTTAAATGAGGCTCCTTCTAGACCAAACTGGAAAATATCAGTCTTGTTTCATTACCAGGAATTCAAAGCCTTTCTGGCTCACAAACAGCTTGTCAGGCAAATATTCTGGGATAGAGGTTTTTGTGAAGCATCCCAGGTGTCCTTCAACAGCTACTAAAATTGTCCTCTCCACAGCTTGTCTAGTGCAGAATCCCAAGCAAAGTCAGGGGTCGTGGAAAGGAAAGCAGTGTGCTTTGCTGTGCTGCTGTGTTTTGTGTGATACTGGGAAGCAAGACCCAAGTGCTCTGTGTTGTTTGCATTAACATGAGAGACCTCCAGGAAGGCAGACACCTGTCTGTGTGACACCCGTGTGACAATTACGTGTCTGTCCACGAGCCATTCATGGTGACCTTCCCCAGTGTCATTCAGTCCTCTAATTAACGTCCTTTGTGGCCAATCCACGCTGCAGTGAGCTGCTGGTTTGTCCTCCCTAGGTGAGACTGGCATTGGGAAGTCCACGCTGATGAACACCCTGTTCAACACCACCTTTGAGACGGAGGAAGCCAGTCACTACGAGAGCGCCGTGCGCTTGCGGCCGCGCACCTACGACCTGCAGGAGAGCAACGTGCACCTGAAGCTGACCATCGTGGATGCCGTTGGATTTGGGGATCAGATAAATAAGGACGAAAGGCAGGTCTTGTGCCATCTGCTTGGTGTTTCTGCCTCGTGCTTAGACATCGACTGCCTGCAGTTCCCCTTGCAGCGCTGCAGAAGTGTCTGTGTCTCTGGTAAAGGAGTCGCTGTCTGTAGTGGCTATGGTTCTGGGCACAAAGGGTAGAGGGTGAACAGCCAGAAAGAGAGGTCACAGGAGGTCTTTCCAGCAGGGATTGCTGTCCTCCCGGAGCATGAGCTGTTAACCAGCTGTCCTCAGAGCAGGGTCAGGAATTATCTGTTCTGAACGTGTCTCATTTAACTACACAGATGTCTTGTTCAAGCCCCAGGTAAAGGCTTTCTGGGATTCCAAGGTGTCTTGGAAGGTGTCTTGGTTGTGTTGCATTGCTGCAGACAGATGGCTGAGCCCTGAAATCTGGGCAAAGTTTGATATGAGGAAGTAGTCATCTTTCTGTGCTCCACTTTCCTTAGCCTTTGCAGTGCAGCCTCAGGAATCTCCAGCAACCTTTGGATTATAAGGTCTGTGTGTAAACACCACACTTTTCCCATTGTAAAGCTGAATTGTTTGAGTCTTATAACTTGGTTTTAGTGATATCATGGAACATCTGTGAGAATTCCTTCAGCCTTAGATGGTTTAGATTTGTGCTGCAGTAGCTGGTTTGCTAATGGGATGGTTTTAGTTACAGGCCAATCGTAGAGTACATTGATACGCAGTTTGAAAACTATTTGCAAGAAGAGCTGAAAATCCGCCGGTCTCTCTTCAACTACCACGACACGAGGATTCACGTCTGCCTCTACTTCATCACCCCCACCGGGCACTCGCTCAAGTCCTTGGACCTGGTGACCATGAAGAAGCTGGATAGCAAGGTAGGGGCTTGGAGACTACGGTCCCTCTTTCTGGAATGCTTCTCTTGGTGCTGCTTGTCCTGTGGAAGGTTTTGTTCCTTCTGTGCAAGTGCTGGACTCCTTCCTGCACGGCAGCTGAGCCGTTCTTAGGACTCTGGTAAAGCTTTGTCTGGCCTGGGCATTGCTGAGGTCCTGTGCTTGTTTTCTCACTGGCTTTCCTGAAGAATGTCAGGGAAAGCCTGTTTTCCAGTTGGTTGTGTAAATTCCAGAGTGTCCCTCTATTGTAAGAACCTTACCCAGATTAGCTGATATTTATCAGAGCCATCAGCTGCAGCTCTGTTGGGTGTGCAGGTGAGGATGCCTTCCAGCTTCAGCAGTTAGCTTGTGGAGTCCCCTTTGCTGTCAGCAGGGACAGGGGGCTGAGAGCCCCCAGAACTGTAGTTGTCCTAAGGTGGTGGTCAGTGCTGAGGAGACAAGGGCTGAGGGAAGCATTGGCTGTGTGTGCTGATGCACAGGGAGTGTGTGAGCTGTCACTGCTGGCATGCCAAGTGATCTGGATAGGAGATCACAGTATCTTCTTAAAGTGTAGATAGGGTGAGGAATTCTCAAGGTCATAGGAATCCTAAAAGTGGGTGATGAGAGGGTCTGCTGGGTTCTTTCTTTGTGCATAAGGTGTTCTGCCTTAGGGGGCAGGGTGTTACCCAACCAACTACTTACTTATGTTCATGCAGCTGGGAGCATGCTTCTGACATAGCTTTGGGTGTTCCAGCTGGCTTCCAGGGAGCTGCAGGAGGCTTCAAAGGTCACTAGTGGCAGTAATATCTCTTCTTTTCTTCTCTTCTCAATGATTTCCTGTATTGTTTTAGCAGCAGGGTGGTTCCTTTCAGGTGGCAGGTGCTGTTCAGCCTGCAGAGGGACAGGCATGGCAGGTGGCCCCCTGCAGGACCTGGTGGTCCCCTGGATTACACTGTGAGGGAGCACTCTCTTCCCTGGCTGTTGCTCATGTGCAGTTCTCTTGGACTTTCCTGCTGGGTTGAGTTCCCCTGTGCAGTCCCTGCTGCTTGCCCTTGCCACCTAGGGCTCATGGCCTGCTTTCCCTTGGCCCCAGTCCAGAGCAGGCACTGGCTTCCTGTTGCAGTGGGCTGTTTGTAGCTTTGGCTGTTACACTGACTTCATCAGGAATCTGAAAACTTTCCCTTAATAAACTTTTGTCTCTTGGTACAGTGCCAGCATTACATATTCCCAGAAATATTTTTGGAGGAAAGCTTTGCACTATTGCCCTTGGTGCTGGTAGTCCCACAAAGCATTTCTCTCCTTTCCTTCTCGTTCCCTACTTTTCACATCTCCCTGTGGTTGCCTTTAATGTGGTCCTTTGGTAGTACCAGAATAAATCCTTTGTGCTTGTGCACAGATGAAAACTTTGTGCGCAGGCAAATTTTTTATATTTCCAAACTTCCACTTTAATAGCCCTCTCTTGGAGTCATTTTATGCCTTTGTTCTCATCTCCCTTCTTGCCACAGCATGAGAACATCCTGGATTTCATGCTGTGGTGGCCTCACACAAGTGGGCACATGGAAATGAATAAGCAAGTGGAGCCCATTGATATTTTCTGGGCATCAGGGATTTCTGTTGCATTTCTGCACCGGTGTCATCCCAGGACATGGGAGTGCTTCCCAGGCACTCCCTGAGGGTTTGTGCACAGCAGCGCTGTGCCCTTTCCCACTACAGGCGAGCCGTTTGTGCTGGGGCTGCTGTGTGGGCAGGGTGAAGGGGGGTCAGCAAAGCCCAGGCAGTTCTGCTCTCGGTGGGAGCAGTGGGTGGTTACTGAGCAGAGGTGGTGTGCACTGGCTGCTGTGTGCTGCTGTGTGAGCACACCTGAACCTGCTGATATTGAGAGCTTTGTGTGGCCCTTGTTTTACAGGAGCCTGCGGAGATGGAAGGTGCATCAGAGGCAATGCTCTGCTCTGCTGCTCAGCCTCTGGGACTGGTTTAACAGGGAGTTTGTATGACTGTGGCTCAGTTCCACCTTTGCTTTAGCCCACAGGTGACATGATGTGTGCTCCTGGGCAGGCTTTTGGCTCTCTGTGACAATTTCAACAGCCAATCTTGCTTTTAGTGTAAAGTCTACAAAATCCCTTCTGGGTAAAGCTTTGTAAACAAAATCTTCCATTGTACTGTAAGACAATATCTCTTTGGCTGAGCTCATGGCCAGCTGTTATCTCGGCTATTTACTTACAGCCAGAGAGCAGAAGCATCTTCACAAGTGGTTGTAGATAGGTGGAATTTGGCTGGCTGGCTGCTGGTGGGAAGCACATAGGGCCTGACAGGTGTGGGATTTCCACTGGGTTTAACCTGGGACAAGAAGGAGATAAATCATAGTGCATTTGTATCAGATGAGAAGCTGATTTATTGAATTAAAACCCAGCCCTGTCAGGGGAGATGGTGGTGCAGTGTGTGCAGCCATAAGGGTCCTGGAGCTCACTGCTTGTCCTGGATGGTTTTCAGTCACCCATGTGCTGCTTGAGCTGTGGCTGAGTGCCTGCCCTCCCAGAGATGGCACATCCTAGGCAGGTGGGGGTGCTTCAGGCAGCCTGTGCCTCAGCTCTGTGGCTTCCAAAGTAGGATTTGCCTGTTGGCTTCACTGCAGCTTGTGTTCAGGAGCGGTTTGGAGATAGGGAAAAATTCAGCTGTGTTTCACAGGGCAGAAGTGCCTGCAGTCTTACTGCATCAGCAAAATTATTTTCTACCAAATGACAAGTTCCTGTAAGTTTTATTTTTGGAGATGAGAAGCAACTCTGGTCAGAAAGACTTGAGAAGGAGGTGCATTTTTGTTTGTGTGCATGGGAGCTCCCTATCCTGCCTGAAGCACAGACTTCCTCTGGTCATAATTGCAGCTCCAGAGCATGGACTGACAGGCAAGGGCACACTGCACCCCTGTCACGTTCAGGGGGTGACATGCCACTAGTCAACTGCATGATTTTATTACTAGATCTTCAAGTAGAGAATATTGCTCTTCCACCATAGATACAAGAATGTTGTTCTGGGATTTTGCCTTCAACCCAAGGTCAACATTATTTGTGTAAAAAGAGTGGACAGAGAACCCTCGTGTAGTTCTGGCATTCCTTCCTTTTATTTGGGTTTTAAAACCTGCTCAGCAGAAGAGGTGGCTTTTCTTCTCTAGCTAGATACGTATTGTTTTGTCACTAATCTCTGTGCCACAGGCTTGGCCTTGGCATGGAGGTGGGTATGTGGAAGGTGCTGTAGGGTCAGACATGCAGTTCAGTAGCATCTCATGTCTCCTTGGTTTCTTGTTTCCAAACTCTTCCATCCTTTCCCTGTGTTGTGAGGGAATCAACCCATTCTAGACTTAGGACACGCTCAAATGCCATATCCATGCCTCCCCAGTATTGATATGGCTGTTGATTATTGGAAACACAACTTGTAAAACCCCTTTGTGTGTGAACTCCGTGTCAGAAGGTGCCTTTTCAAAATACGAGAAATCTGGTTGAGGGCACTCCAGCCAGCCCTGGTTTGTGATTTGAGGAGTGCTGAGACCACAGTGGTGACCACAGAGCAGAGCCTGTCTCCTCTGCTGCTAGAAAGCTGCTCCAGGCTCTGCACCCCTGCGTTGCTGTAAGCAGGGCTGGAGTCCCTTGCTAAAAGAAGGGGAAGTTGCTTGGGCTGACCAGAAAGGGGTGTGAGCCCTGAGCTGACCCTTTTTCTGTGGGAGATGGTGAATCCAAGCCTCCTCAGGTCTTAGCAGGTCAGGGAGACACCCAGCTGTGGTCATGGCCCTTTTACCTTTGTACTGAGGATGTGGACCTGCTGAGCAGTGGAGCGAGCAGCAGGCCTTTTTCTGTGGGGGCTGTGCTCCTTGGAAAAAGAGTCTAGGCCAGTGGCTGAGAAAAACAGGAATTTATTCTCTCGGATACATTTGCAATGAGTAAACTTAGACTATTTTCATTCAGAGTAAGTAAATGCTTTTGTGTTTAGTGAGTGCTAAACCACTAAACAGAGACAGGGAGGGGGAGCGGTGGTGCAGGGAGAACCCAAGAAGTGTGGAAAAAACACTGACCTACAAAGAACTCGTGCTGGGAAAGCAAAGCCATTTCTTTTAATGGGCACCCACTGGAGACCAACTGGTTGCTGTGAATTTCAGCTCTGTAGGACAAAAAGCGTTGGCTGTAGGGAAATGTTAGATGGCAAACCAGACTTTCCCCTGATCTGTCTAAATTCTCGTGTTTCACTGCTGTGAATTTGGCTGCTGCTCAGACAGATGAGTTCTGCTGTTTGTTTAAGCAGTGGTTTCAGTATCACACGTGGCTTTTCTGGGCGCAGCAGCATTGTCTAGCACAGGTTCCTGTGACAGATCCAGCCTCACTGTAGCTCTGTTAAGCATGAGGCTGTAATGAACCCCATCCCTCCTGATGGATGTGGGATGTGGCCCTTGTTTACTTTTGATTTTGGTTACTTTCAGTCTCCTTGGGCGCAGGGAGACCTCCTCCCTGTGCAGCTGGTGGGTGGCTTTGAAGCCCAGGAGGATGAAGTTGTGGGGTATAGTGACTGCTGGCTGATGTGAAGCCGAAGCTGAGCAAGAGCAGCATGGAAATAAATAAGTCTGCTGTATGGCACCCTGCCCCTTTCTCCATATAATCCCCATGGCACAGCCAAGTTGAGATCCTCACCAAGAGGCTCATGGAGTCCTTGGGGAGGGTCATCAGCTGCTGTCAGAGCATCTGAGGAGTCTCTGCTCTTTCCACTTGAGCATGGGAAGGCTTCACATCAGCTCAGTGTGCGTTTCACCCTTGTGCTTGTCTTGTAAAACATCCTGTCAGCACAGCCAGCGTGGATGGGTGACAGCTCGGATGTGACAGCTACGCTGTGCCTGCCCCCCTCCTCGTGTGTGACAAAACACAGGGAGAGCGGGGCTTTGATTTGCTCCTTGTGTGCTTCCTGCAGGGTGTGTGGTTTATCTGAAGTCGTGTAGCCAAGTGAGTCCTGGAGAACTCTTCCCTCTAGTGTTCAGCTGAGCTGGGCTGCAGCTCCTGTGTAAACAGAGCTCCAAGGTGATTTTGGGAGATGTAAAACAGCCAGTGGGTCAGGATCTGGGACACCCCCGGGCTCAGCTGCTCACCAGGGTGTTTGTCTTTCCTTCCTCCCCTGTGCTCTAGGTGAACATCATCCCAATCATTGCCAAAGCAGACACCATCTCCAAGAGCGAGCTGCACAAGTTCAAGATCAAGATCATGAGCGAGCTGGTCAGCAATGGGGTGCAGATCTACCAGTTCCCCACGGACGACGAGGCAGTGGCTGAGATCAACTCTGTGATGAATGTGGGTAACTGCCACTCCCATCACTGCCCAAAGTTGTGACCAATTAAATTGCTGCACAAAAACACATCTGAAGGGCAAGTTTCATTGGGAATGTCCAGACACTGAATCTGTTGGAAAGCTGAGCTGTGGGTCTCACAGATGCTAAAGGCTGTTGCATATAGAATTAATTAAAATGTGGCTCGTGTTTAATCTGGGGACTCTCTGGAGAAACTTAGCTCTAGAATTTATTTTATTGAATTTTTCCAAAATGCTTTCCTCAAAATTAATTCTGTCTGTTCTTAGGTTGCTTTGTGTTTGAGGAAAAAGGGACTTTGAATAAAATGTGACAGTTAAGATTTACATTAGTCTTGTGACTTAAGGAGGCTGACCAGAGAAAACCCAATTTAAAGTAAAGTAGAAAATTCTTTAATCTCTATTTTGTCTTTTTTGAAATTCAGAGATCAGATTCAGACCTGACTGAAGCACATGCAAAAACACTTTTAAGCTTCCTGTCTCCCAAATCAGAGTGAAGCTATGGCAGTAGAAACAACTGAAATATTTCCATGTTAATTTTATAAATCTAAAGTAGCTTTTTCATCAAAATTACTGTTTTCCTGCATAGCTGTTTCTGATTAAATTCTTAGTTTTTTCTGTCACCCTTCCCCCCGCCATTTTTTTTTTAATTCAATCACCAGTTGGTTTCTGGGTGGACTGGGTACATGTGTTCACTTTAATAGTTCTTTTTTTGCTGAAACCATGAGAACCTTGGAGGATTCACTCTTACTTAAATAATTGCAAGCTGTGTGTATTGGAGAGGAAAACAGGAGTCATGCTTGCTTTTTTTTTTTTATTCTCCCCTTCCTTCCTCCAATGAAAATATATTTGGCCACTTCTCTATGAGTTCCACACTTCTGGATCCATTTCTTTTTAAACGTGAAGGATTTTGTCAGCCTCACCCTACTGAAGCACCCACTCCTTCCTCGCAGTCCCGAGGAGGGTGTCCTGTTTCCTCCCTGTGCCTGCTGCTTTGCAGGCTTGGCGAGCAGTGGGTACAAGTTGTATCCTGCACATGTCCCTTGCAGTGCCCACACACTCACTGCCGTGCCAGGGCCTGTGTGTGGATGTCCCTGGATTTCAGCGAGGCAGGGAGTGCCCCACTCCTGGTGTGTACAGCCTGGCAGAGGGATGGAGTAGAGCACTAATGACTGCGGTGTTCCTACAATATTCCCCAGCTGGTGCAGCCCAGACAGCATTCTCTGCTGTGGCCCCTCACCACTCTCTGTAGTAATTTTTCAGTTTGTAGTAGAGATTGCTCTGAATGTCAGAAATTTCAAAGAAAGGGCTCATGGAAGCGGCTGCTGTGCCTGGGTGAGGGGGAGCTAAGGGTCAGGCTGATCTCTGGGGGTCACCCCATGCACTGAGTCCCTGCTCTTGGCTGTGTTTCAGGCTCATCTGCCCTTTGCTGTGGTCGGCAGCACGGAGGAGGTGAAGGTTGGGAACAAGCTGGTGAGAGCTCGGCAGTACCCCTGGGGAGTGGTGCAAGGTGAGCGGCCCGAGCCCACCCCAAACCCCGTGTGTGTCAGGCAAACCCTCCCAGCTCTGCCCTCCAGCAGCACCTCTGCATGAAGGTGCCCTGTGACAAGCAGTGCAGGCGTGTCCCTGCAGCCTTTGTGGGCTGGCTGGTCTTCCCTTTGAGTTGCCATTCCTACGGCAGGTAGGAAGGTCAGCAGGAATCCCTGCATCCCGGGGGTTCTGTTGTGCCCTGAGCAGGACAACATGCTCCTCAGGATGCGAGTGTCTGGAGCCAGTCGTGTGTGCTCTTGTGTTCCCCCCACCACACCTGCAGTTTGCTGACTTGTCCCTTCCCTGTGTCAGTGGAGAATGAGAGTCACTGTGACTTTGTGAAGCTGCGGGAAATGCTGATCCGGGTGAACATGGAGGACCTGCGCGAGCAGACCCACACCCGCCACTACGAGCTCTACCGGAGGTGCAAGCTGGAGGAGATGGGCTTCAAGGACACAGATCCAGACAGCCAGCCCTTCAGGTGAGTGGCCTTCACATCTAGCATCAGTTTAGAGTGAGGGTTTGGTACTGACAGCCCCAAAAATGGGAAGTTTGTGGGTGAAATCTACAGTGCCAGGCTGGAAAATGCCAGCGCTGGGTTTGAGCTTTGCAGCTGATTCGGATGTTCCCTTCCCTGCCTGTTTTTCCAACAGCACAGACAGGCATGCATTTCCTCATCACTAACTCATCAGTATCCAGAGAGTCTGGATTTCATTTGCTTTCTTCCCCAGCCTCCAAGAAACATACGAGACCAAAAGGAAAGAGTTCTTGGGTGAGCTCCAGAGGAAAGAGGAAGAAATGAGACAAATGTTTGTTAACAAAGTCAAGGAGACAGAGGCAGAGCTGAAGGAGAAGGAGAGAGAGGTGGGTGTGCCAAAAATTTGTAAGGAACCCAAACTGCAGCCAGCAGGGAATCTGGGTCTGGGCAATGCATGAATCCTGGAAAGCACATTCCAGCAAAGCTCACCAGCCAAAGCACAAACACATCACTGGTTTAGGTGCCTCAGAAGCTAGTCTTCCCTGTCCTGTGCCACGTGGAAATACAGCTGCTGCCTGGGAGTGAAAGCCAGTGGCAGGACGTTTAGGTGAGCATCCTTGTCACAGAAACTCGCCTCTTGTGGCTCTCTGGACAGCAGAGTAAAGGGGGCAGCTAGGCTGGAATCCCCAGTCAGAGTGAGTCTCGTGGAGTCCCCGGTGTGAGGCCTCAGGAAGCAGCTGTGACTGGGGAGGAATTAAATGGGCCATCCTCAGAACTGGTGAGGAACAAAAGATCCTGCCATGTCCCCAGCCCCTGTGCAGAGCCAAAATCCCCTGTGCTCATCTCCAGGGCTCATGCTGCCTCTGGTTTGCTGTGTGGTGTCAGGCTGAGCTGAATTTATTGTGTCTTCCCTGCTTTTGGTGGCCCTGGGTGCTGTGTTCTGGCAGCAGATTGGTCCCTGTGGTGGGGGTTTGTGTGGGAGGTGTGACAGGGCTCCTGGGGCAGGGTTAGCACAGCCAGAACCAGCTGAATGCAATGCTCAGAGGGTCTGTCTCCTGCCAGCTGCATGAGAAGTTTGAGCACTTAAAAAGGATACACCAGGAAGAGAAAAGGAAGGTGGAGGAGAAAAGGAGGGAGCTGGAGGAAGAGATGAACGCCTTCAACAGGCGGAAGGTGGCAGTGGAAACCTTGCAGTCCCAATCCTTGCAGGCTACCTCACAGCAGCCGCTGAAGAAGGACAAAGACAAGAAAAAGTAAGTTTCTGAACTGGAGTCTTCCTCCTCTGCCACTGGAAAGCTGGGAGTCTGCTCACATGCTTTAAGGTTTGGTCAGTTGTTTAAACATCATACAGAAAGAAGGGGATTTTGGAATCCTAACTCCCATCCTTCTGATTCTTTGCTTAAAGCAGAGGAGAGGTGAGCCCCTCTGTGCCCAAGCACTGGCCAGAGAAGCCTGGGCAGCTGGAGGTGGGAGGGATTTGCAATTTGGGGCCATTCTCTAGAGGCTGATGGGCCCATGGGGTTCAGTCTTGCCTCTGTGATAGCCAACTCAGGTTGTGAAATGGGGCTCCAAGGCACAGTTCTGATTACAAGAAAATTCTTTTCCCCTAAAGGCAGAGCTCTTAGCTTGCTGCACATTAATTGACATTGCTGGAACAGGGGTATGTAAATATTGGTGTTTCAGCCGCCTGATTGTGTAGTGATAAACCAGGAATGGGACAAACAGGTTTAAAAAGAAAAGATATTGTGGGGGTTATCCTGCTTCCAATTCAAGCCAGTCTCTAAGGAACACTGGCTAGGGAGCAGAATAAGGAGCACTGTCATGCAAACTGGTAATTCTGCTATTGCAGCATTTTTTGTTGCTTCCCCATGCATGAAGGAGCTCAAGAGTCAGAACTGCATTCTATCAAACCCAGAGCAGGCTGGTGGCAAGGCTTTCTGAGCCTCTTAATGATGGCAAGAAAAAAAGACCAGGAAGAGTAGCAACACCCAAGTTCGTGCTTGACAGCACAGCATTCAGCTTCTCCCTGCTGATGAGATCTTGTGGTCTGTCATTCCCCTGCTGTGAGCTGCAGCACCAGAGGAGCTCATTCTGTGTACTGACATCCTAGCAATTTGTTTCTTCCTGTGGAAGATAACAGGGTAGATTACTTGAGTATTTCGTTGGAATGTAAATGTGTTGGTGCTAAAACTGAAGTGCTCTCTTCTGCAGACTGTTCAACATGCTCTGGGCGTGGCCCACCTCACGCACAGAGTCTAAATGGTTTGTAAAATTCTTTGCTGAAAATAGGGTTTAATCTGAATGAGGAGCTGAATCCTAGGGCTTTCTTGGACCCAGAACTGCTTGGGGAAGGTGAGCACAGTGGTAACTTGGGCAAGTGATGCCAGCAGCAGGCAAGGACTGTGAACATGACCAAGAAATGCTGCAGCTCCTTTTGGCTGCAACAGAAAAGGTTTTCATGCACTTTGCTGGGTTTAGCCCACCTCCAGCTGTGAGTCTGGACTGTTCCCTTTGGGGTAGTGACAGAAACGAGCCGTGGTCAGGAGCAGGGCTGGGAGGCAGCTCAGTGGCATGCAGAGGTCCCAGGGGCACCCACAGCCTGGGCTCTGCACACTGAGGGACCCCACATGGTGCTGGGCCAGGGGGGCTCTAGATCTAGAGCACAGCTAGAGGAGGTGCACCATCACCAGGACGGTTTTGGATTGGGTTTTTTTGTTTGTTTTTGTTTCTTTTCATAGCTCAAAATATGGGGTTTTGGGATTTCTGCTCAAGTGAAATATTGAGGAGAGCTAGTTGAACTCTATCATCTCCTGGTTCAAGGCAGCGTTCTTAGTAGCTTTAATAAGTAGAAAATGGTGATGGAAGAACTGCAGAAGTTGGGGGAAAGAGAAGTGTTTGTGGTGCTGAGCAGGTTGTGCCAGGCTGCTCTCACCTGAAGCCTTCAGCTGCCCCAGCAGTGTTTGTCCTCCTCCTCCTTTTTTTGTTTTAACATACTTCACTACACTTTGTTTTTGTTTGATTTTCATAACTTTAATTCATGCTTTTTTATGTTTTGTTTCTTTCAGTTAATCACACACAGACTTTCAGGCCAAGAGTGGACTTGGTGCTTTCATGTGTTAAGTTGCTTGAGTTTCCCACCCTGAGTGACCCTTCTCATAACATTGTGTGAGTGGACCAAAGTGAAAGAGAAAATGAGCATCTCCGGTGGTTGCAGTGTCCCGACCTGCTGTTTTCTTTTCAGAATTATCAGGAGGTTTGCAGGAAGTAACCTTACATCTACCTTTTATTAAACAAAGCCAACTAATCCCTCAAATAAGATGTTTTGTTCTAAACCCAGTGATGGAGCAGCCGTGTATGAAGTGACCATGACTGAACTCGTCTTACCACCAGCTAAATAATTGCTTTCTGCATTTTTTTTTAATTGGCCAAGGTGACTGCTGGAGGCTCATTGACCTCCCCTGTACATGCACAGTGAGAGGAGTGGTCTGAAGAATGCTGAAATGTTTGTTTTTCTAACAAAATTCTCTAGTTTTTAGAATGGGTGGAAGAACACAACATTTAGGCTTTCTGCAGGAATCTTAGTCAGAGTAACCCTCATTCCAGTAATTCTGTATTAATTCCTGAATTACTCTAAACACTATCTACATCATTTATAATAATATATATATATATATAAGGAGAGAGAGAGTGGTTAATAAAATTAATGGGACAATGTTTTGAATTTTCTTTACTGCTAAAGTAGGACATTTATAGAGAGGTTTTTCATAAGAGTTTGTTGTACAAAGTGGAACTACAGGATTTGTGTAACATTTCAGTTGTCACTTACCAATGTATTTACTGTTGTGGAAACTATTTAAGCCAACATCTTTTTACTCTTTAACCTTAAACCTAATACGTGCCTAATAAGGAGAATCCCCTGCTCTTGAGCTGTGCACTGTATTTATGCTGACAGGCTCTGTCCCTCTTAGAAGGTGCTTCTTTTGACAATTCCTCATGCCTAGAAATCACAGCCTTGTTTTCCTGAGCTACTGAGCTCAGAGGAACAATTAGGATCAATATTCATTTTTTCCACTCAAACCATTTTGTGACTAGGCAGGGCAATGACTGAACAGAGACTTCCTAGCTGTGTTGTCATGGAAAAATAGTTGGATCCAATTCCATCCATCCATCCATCAGATCCTAGGCTAGATGAAAGGAAATATATTAACCCTCACATAGTGTCTTTAGAGTTTATAAAAACACTGGCTGGCTAAGTGTTAGTTGTGAATGTATGTGGCTTTATTTAGTTATTAATATTACAGGATTTTTCTGATAACCTTTTTTTGTTAAAAACTTGTCTTTAAGCTGTCAGCAAATTCCTGATGTGCCGTGCAGAAGATGCAGGGCCCGGGTCTGAGCTGTCACAGGGCAGCATTTTGCTGGATTCTGAGGTTCTATAACTGTCGTGTTCCATTAAAGCAGCTTTTTCTCCCCTTTCTAAATACATGCTCAGGTATTAAACTGTTTTCCAGTGGACATTGGCCTTTTCTGTGGACATACTGCCAGTGCTGCTTCATGCTTGTAGGAAAGAACCTCACAAAGATCTCACTGGTACCTTTTAGAGCAGGCTTTTGTTGAAAGAATAAAAATTCTGCACTTGTTGGGAGTCTGCTGAAAGCTGGACATTTAATTTTTAAGGCTGTGCCTCCAGGTTAGATGTATTTTAAAGAGGAACTATCAAATGTTAGGGGGGTTAGTGTGGTTTTCTCAAACACATACAAGGAACCCAACCTTCTGTTTTATGCAAGAAGACAATTCCACCTCACCTCTCACTACAGACCAATCATGTAGTAGATTATTTTTTATTAATCTTTTGCTAATGGGAGAAACTGTTGTGCACCAATTGCCTGAGCAGGCCATGCTCTTTGGTTCATTGTTCTGCTGCCCAAGGCCAGTGCTGGGATGAAACAGCTGCTGCTGGTGTGCACCCAGCTGCCTCGCCAGTGTGTTCCCATCAGCAGTTCTCTCCTGATCTCATGCTGCAGCCAGCAATGTCTATGCAAACGATTTCTCTCTGCCCTGGCTCATCAGAGATCAATTATTTTTTCCTAGAATAACAGGTAGTTAAAAAATATTATTGTAACAGAGAGTAAAAATCTTCAAATCCATGGGCATTGTGGAGAAATTTACAGCATTTTCTGAAGAAGACATTCAGAATGTATGTAACAATATTTTCATGACGATGATTATTATATTACTTTGACTTTATGTTGTGACAGACATCCCTTGTCCTTGTAGTTGCTTGTTCAACATCATAATCTCCCCAACAGGACTCGGTCATATTTTTGTCCCCAAGTACTTGTTTTTTTCTGTTGGCTGAGACAAGATTTAAGTATTGTGGTAGGATAGTTCTGTGTCTTGTTTTTATTTAACAAATTACAAGTATGTTGTGATGCTGATCTCACCCAGTCTGAAGACTTAAAATCTTGTAGGCTAGAAAAAGTGAAAGAAATACCTTTCAGAAATTATTGAAACCATCCAGCTCCACGTCTTTTTCAGCTGTTTTATATATTTATCTGTAAAAGATTGGTATTAATGGGAAAAACTATCCATTTTTTTTATCATTTAAACGTTTATCGTCCTGTATGTTGTCTGCTTTCTAAATTAAACTGTGTTTTGTGGGTCTCTGGGGGGGGTCATGCCTGGCTGAGGTGGCTGCCCCAGGGGTGTACAGGGGGTGGTTTGGAGCTGTGGAGGCACCTTGGGGACACAGCCCTCTGGGACCTGCTGCATCCCTTTGCTTTGTCATTCCCAGCGTGTTGGGGTTCATGGTTTGTTTTGGTTTTTTTCTTTCTTTTCTTTCCACTCACTTTGTACTTTTTTTCTTTTATTAAATCTCACGTGTATTTTGAGTTTTTGTTGTGTCATTTATTTAGTGGTGCATTTTCTGTGCAATCTAATTATTTTCTGTATTATCTGTCACAACAGTAGTGTGTTATGATTGCAAGCTTACCAGTCACAGGCTGTCTTATGACTATTTGGGACAGTCAAGACTATAATTAGCTAATTAATTAACAGCTAGCTAATCATAGAGTATGTGGAAATGTACTTCCTATGTAATCTGGGGAGAAATTCTTAGGTATTAATCCAAAAGCTATCAGTGTTTGGGCAGAAGGAGCTTTGAGGCTTGTTGGTACATCTCCTTTGTGAGATCTAGTGACTGAGCACGGGGATGTACCAGCAGCTTTGCTGATTTCATGGTGCCCAAAGAGGTGATTTAAAGGTAGGGTGAAAAGGGAGCAGAGGTGGAGAGGTTTCCTGGTGGTGTGAAAAGGGAGCAGAGGTGGAGAGGTTTCCTGGTGGTGTGAAAAGGGAGCAGAGGTAGAGAGGTTTCCTGGTGGTGTGAAAAGGGAGCAGAGGTGGAGAGGTTTCCTGGTGGTGCATCCAAAGCTGTGTTTCTTGTCTGGAGGACATTATAACTTAGGTCAAGGCCAACCAAAGAGCACAGCTTTAGTTTGCTGCTCTGCTTTCAGAAAGCTGCTGAAGCTTTACCCAAAGGTTTGTTCTCAGTGTCTGCTCTGGGCCATTGCTATGTACCAAGTTATATTCACTCACCTTTGGGCCCTTCTGGGGTTTGTTTGGTATTGGACTGAGATCAGTGCTGCACTTCAGACACTGCCAGTGAGGAGTTGGGCTGATGCAGAGTGTTTACTGTAGCAGTGCTTCTGGTGGGAGGTTTTTCTGCAGCCCCAGCTTGAAGAACAAAACCAGGTTGGTGATCCTGGCTTCCTCTCAGAGCTTTTTTAGGAATATGCAGCTGGAAACCTTTTAGGCAAAAGCTTTAGTAGAGAATTACCAGTTGATACCAAGTGGTTTGTATGAAATGTTTACATCCTTTCCCATCCCAATACATTTTAAAGCCAAATCTGGAAGACCAGAGAGGAGCACATGCATTCAGGTACATCAGAGTTCAGGGAACCGAAGGTGATGGAGCTTTTACAGGTGGGCCACCTGGTGATTTGGATGATGTTCATTGGCAAGTGTCTTTCCAGAGGAGTAGTGTTAAGAGCACTCATTAATACTTGTGCAAAGCTCCTAGAGATGCTTTGAGGAGGAGGAGAAATGCATAGGTTTGTTAGAGAAGCAGTGAGGTGGGTGCTGCCCATGCTTTGCAGTTCCCAAGCCCAAGCCCAGTGGCCAAGGCCCCAGGACATGATGGCACTTTCCTTTGGGAGACAGCCCCACCACCTCGGCTGTCCCATCTGGAGAGCTCTGGAGCTGTGAGTGATGGAATGGGGTGAGGACCCTGCAACGCCACTGCTCCATCTGTGTGGGCTGGTTGGCTGCTCTTGGGGGTCTCCATCAGCAGTCCTTTCTCCTGTTCCATCAGCAGTCTTATCATTAAAATTTTAAATCAATCCTTTGATTACTAGTTCCAAACAAGATGTTGACAGCGGTGAGATCTTCTCCAAGTTGCAATGGGTTAAAATCAAATGTCTGTACAATAGATTGGTGCTTTGACCTTTCATGCTGTCTTTACTTAATGTAAATAACTGAAACTTAAATGCTGATTTTCTTTTGTTCTTTCTATAGCTTCTTTAGTCTTCCCAGTGCGTACTCCATAACAACAGGAAGATATGTTAATTAGAAGATTTATTAAGGCCAAAACATCTCATACAGAAGAAATTAATTGGTGCTTACACCTTTAAGCTTGCAATATATTGCACAGAAGAGAATATGTAGCAAGGACTAAAATTCACCATGTCTTTTGATGGGGAAAAGTTTGCTTAATCAGGTTTCTTGGTAAAGTTGAAATCCAAGATACTTGCCAAAAGGTAAACTGCTAATTCATGCTGCTGCACGGCTGGCACTAAATACAGAATGCTTATTCTGGGGCTCTTAGCCCAAGGGAGTTAACATTGACTGACTCCAGAGAGGTGAGGGACAAAGCTGGGGTACTGTGAGGGGCTTTCAGCTTTGCTGCTCGAGCTGCTGCAGTAGCAGGGTCCTGCAGGTCCTCTCCTCAGTCTGGTTTTGGGGTGTAACTGGGGAACCTGATGTCCCTAACCTGACATCCCTAGTTTGACATCCCTAATCTTTCAGCTGGATTCTCACCTTTCATAACAATAACTCTTCTGTGCAGCTTGCTTCTGTATACTTACAGGTTTTATAACCAAAATGTCCCAACCTTCATCTCTTTAGTTTTCTGAGGGCTGCACGTGGTGCCTCACCCCGTAACCCCTTCCCCAGAGCTCCCTGCCCACCTCCCCTCTGCTGCTTTGGGGCCAGGTAACCCTGCCTGGCCAGTCTGGGCTCTGCTCATCCTTCTGGGATGTGATGGGTGCAAAGGGGAACCATGTTAAAGCACAACTAAATGTTATTTATTAATGGAGGAGAAATGGTTTAAAGCTGGCGACTCAGTGTTCCTGGTGTAAGTTCTGTCTTTGTAACAGACTGACTTCCCCTTACACAAACACTTTTCTTAAAAAAAAGGAAAGGGGAAAAACAAAGTGTGATGTCTGTGCCCCAGTAACTTCACACAGGAACAGGGAGAGGCCCCAGTTTATCTTTGTTTTAAACAACCTTGTAAATGAACCTCAGGAATGACCTGTACCAAAGCTGGGTTTAATAAAAACAAAACTGACTTGTTTAACAAACATCTGTTAAAACCATGGTTTGTACACCAGGTATAACCAGAACAATGTCCTCTGTCCCTCTGTGGTCCCAGTTTCCCCTCATTAACCCTGTTGCCCTCTGATTAAAGTGTGATGTCCCCTGTGCACCCCGATGTCTTGGCACCTGCTGTCCCGTCTCCCTCCTTTTTTCCCCGACTGCTGCATTCCCCACTGCCCCGAGACTGAGAAGATAAGAGTGGCCAAAAGCCAGTCTTTGGCAGGAGCTTTGAAGAAGTCTCACCCTCACCCTGTGCCCCTACCTCATGCTGGTGGTGTGACCACAGTGGGACAAAAGCTGAGAATGGGGAGTATGGGTGTATGTGACAGGAGCCCCCAGGCTCCCGCAGAGGACATTGTGTCCCTGTAACCCTCCAAGAGACAGAGGCTGGTGTAGAGGTCCTGACTGCCCCAGACACTGAGTGCCTGTCCCTAGGGTGGGTGACAAGTGACAGTCTCCAAACCCTCTGGATGCCCTGGGATTTAGAACCCAAGTCAGAACTGGGAAATAGATTGCAGCTGTAACAGGTACGTGGCCTGAAAAGGACTGAACTGGACACGTGGAGAAGCTGTGGAGGCTGCTGCCACTTGCAGGCATTAGGGATGAAACTCCACAGCAAACATGTTCACCCCATGCTCTTCATCCCTGCCTGTCCCTGCTGCCACAGTGGGCAGGGATGAGACACCACTTGTGCCAGGGGAAGTGGGACCAGCTGGGGAGCACCAGGGTCTGACACAGCTGTGTCTTGGGGCCATGACTTCAGAGCTGGAAGTCTGCTTAGGAGGGCTCTCTCTGTCTTCCTGTCTGTGGTGCCCTGTAGGGAGTGTGGGAAAGCTGGAGCTGTGTGTGACCGTCAGGCTGAGCTATGGTACAGCCTCTGCTGCTGCTTTGAGGCTGTTCTAAATGTGCTTATGTTCCCTTTTGAGGCAGCCACTCTGATTCCTTTGGCAAAGCTTTCATCCGGCTTGGAGCTTTTGTCAAGTTAGATTCCCAGCAGGATAGGTAAATTGGGAATAGAAGCTTTTTGTTCTTTTTCCAAATTGCTCAGAAGATTTGATTAAGTTCTGTTTGTCATGACCATAGTTAGGTCACTAGGGGGATTACACTTGCATGTCTTGCTGAGGAATGGGAGGGGGCTCTGAGACCTGCCAGAAGCTAATGCATCTCTCCATCTCAGTGCACTTTCTGCCTTCCTAAAGAATTGAACTGTAAGTACTGCTCAAATTCAATTTAACACACCAAAGTCAATTAGCAGGAAAAAAAACTAATAACTGTATCGCTGCAATGCCACAAATGAGGTATGACTATTGCATTACTCTTGCCTTTGCAGTTTTCTTGTCTCTTGGTCAGTTCTCTGACCACAGGAGTTTATTTATTTGTGCAGCTCTTCTCCTAGGTCATCACACACCCTCCACAATTAGTGCCACTAAGTCAGGCTTATTGCCAGAAGCACCCCAGTGAGTGCTGTCTTGAAATGGGGCAGCTCCCTCCTCACCTGCAATGGCTCCTGGGTGACTGCATGAGCTGTGACATGGTTTAGCTGGGGGTTATGGATGGGGGACATTGTGGTAGATGGGAGGATCTGAAATGCTTTGCTCTTTCTGTAGGTGGTTTAAAACAGCCACAGAAAACAGTTCTGTGGGTGCTTACCATAGGGGATTTCAGGTGTAATTGCAGCTTTGTTTACAAGGTGGTGGTAGCTTCAGGCATCTGTAAATCTGGCCTGAATTGAGGCAACAACAAGAGGAGTCTGGGTTTGAGAGGTGTGCCTCACCTGGGCCAAGATACCCCAAGGGAAGGGACCTTACCAGGTCAGAGCTCTTTGAAAATACTCTATAAGCATTCTCTGTAGTTCTTCTGGGAGTGAATATTCCCCAAAACAACAATCCTCACAGAGCTAGCCACAACCACATCAGACCTGTGCCAGCACTCCCTGAATCTGGCACATTTTCACCAGTAACTGGTGTGCAGCAAATGGGACCTGCAGTGGTGAGTTGAGCTGCAGTTGGAATAAACTCACGTTGTACACACAGTCCAAACAGGTAGGCACACAGGTGAGCTGTCATCCTCTCTGAAACTCCCTGGGCAAAATAATTGTTCCTGACCCTTCTGTGTGTGGGGAGTGTTCATCTTGTCACTCATTGGTTGTCCAGACAGAGAGGGGAAAGGTGTTAAAGCTTCTGACCCTATACTGCTAGAAAAAAAAAAAAGAGAATCAGTGCTATTCTCACTACCCAAAAAGCTCCTTCTGTAACAAGAATGGTCCTGTGCAAGAGCAGCTCCTTCCTGTACCTGGCAGCTCATTCTTTGGGGTAGGAAGCTCCATTCTGAGCAATGGCAGAATGAAGAGGTAAGTGACATTCTTAGCCTGTGGAAGCCAAGACACAAGTATTTGTTCCTTTGTGGTAACTACAGTGCTGGAATAGGTTGTGGGAGGGAGCTGTGCTGCCAGAGAAGCAGCAGTGTGTCCTGGGAGCACAGGCAGGCTCCAGGTGAACTGTTCCCATCTCAGTGTGGCATCTTGTACCCTGACTGAGAACATGGAGCCCTAAAGGGCCTTCCAGCACTGCCTTTATCTTTTAGAATTAACCCCTGTAATGTACACTTTTGCATGTTGATCACAGAGATCTGCAGAGATTTTGAAAAGCAAGTTTGTTCGTGGGTTTCAACACTTCATCCAGCTGTAGGCAAGAACTGTATCCACAGGCTCACAGCTATGGGGGAAAACACGAGGTTAGGATTGTTGTGGTGTCGAGTTACAGCATGTTAATCACTGTGTGTAGAACTCTGCTGCTGGCATTGCCACGGGTACACGCAGCTGATGACAGTGCTTGAGATAGGGCAAGGGGATGGGAGGGAAGCAGAGCCCATCACACAGCCCAGTTTTCTGCAGGAATTGGTGTGGGCATCACCTTTCAGCTGGGCTATTCCAGGACCACAGAGACCAGGCAGACCAAGCTGATGTTTATTTAGTGGAAACTATTAAAGACAACTCGCCTCCTTCCAAAAACCAGGCAGTCAACTCACAGCTTGTGAGAGAAAAGGAAGGTGCTGCTCAGGAGGAGGGAAGAGCCCTACCATTAAATGAGAACCTTCCCTGTGGTAGCATAAATAAATGCCATGTTCCAAGCATGCTGCTGCCTGACCCTCGAGTATGCGGGGACCTCACAAACCTCATGTGGTCTAAACCAGCCCCAAGTCCTGCTCCTGCAGCATCCCAGGCCTGGGCAGGGCCCCCCCTCAGCCCAGCATCCACAGCGTGAGGTAGCTTTGACCCGGCTCAAGGGAATTCTGTGACTTTCACTGCTGGTTCAAGTCATGTCTGTTCACACAGGTTATTTGCACTAAGTCTCCATTACTGGATGTTACTGGAACACTTGGGGGCTTCCTTTGTGGTTTCAAGAGCTGCATGGCTTTCTCCCTGCACACACAGCGCTCCCTCTGGCAAATTTAACACTTGAGAAAGCACAAACAGCTGCTCAGCACATCAGTCCTGCATGGCTGGTGCAGGAATTCCTCTCCTACAGGATAAGGCGATGAAGAAGGGGAGAAGGCCAGAAACGTTCTTCTTGCACTGATGAGTTCTGCATTTACACAGCATTGTCTCCTTGCTCCTGTCCCATCTCTGTCTCCAAGTTATTTATCCCATGTCATTACATGAGACACCTGCTCAGTATTTAGCCTGTGCCAGTCCATATGAAACCCCCTCCTGTTCTGTGAGAGGATGGCAGGTATGGTGCTGTTACCCATCCCCTACTGGCTGGATTATACCCTCAAACTACGGTAACAATCACCTAAAAATGCCTATTGTTTAAAACACTAAACCTCCACTAAAAGGATTTGTGAAGCTGGCTTTTAAAAGTGCAAGAGTGGTTTAATCTGACCTTTGTAAAACCACTTTGCTATTAAGATTAAGCAATTTGTAAGAAATAATGTGGTTGTAATGGTGGAGGGGAATTATTAAAAGCATTTTATTTTGTCTAGTCTGGTAAAACAGAATAAATTTTAAAAACCCTCACCAGCACATGCTGGTTGGTGAGAGCTCAAGGCGCAATGGTGATTGTAGACAAGAAGTGATTTCCCACATTTCATAGGAGCTGTGATAGAGTCTGTAATGGCTTAACCAGGAAAAAGCACGGATCCCAGACCCCTGGATTACAAGGTAAGGCCTTAAGGAAAACTGGAGGTTTGATTCAAGCTTCTCACTGCTGAATCAAAACCTTGGTTCCATCTGAGATCTCTTGCAGAGGCAGCAGTGGGGGCTGCCCGTTCCTCGACAGCAGCTCCTGTTCAGCTCCCATGGGCCGAGCCAGATTAGCTCTAATGAGAGAACAATGGTGTGAGCTGGATGAAAGGCTCAATCTGTCAAACTTCATCATGGCTATTTTAAAAATAAACTCTTGAGGCGTTTGGTTCTCCATGAAGTTTGTAGCTGCCTGCCAACTGGATCCCTGGGCTGCAGAACTGTGACCAAGTCCCTCCTCTCCCCAGCTTTCTGTCTTTACATAATCTTAAAAGCGAGGTGGAGCACATACTGCTTAGGAAGGACATAAAAAATGGACTGATTATACCAAGTGTCTTTATCCTCTGAGAAGCACAATGACACTTTTGTCCTGTTATTTTAGCTGTTCTGTTTGCTGGGACCTGCTGGTTCCGCAGGTGCTGCTTCCAAGGCAATAATTCTCCACGAGTCCTTTTTGGGCGGCTGTAAGGGAGGACAGGAGCAGCTCAGTTGAGAGCATGAGCCTCCTGTGTTCATCCTCCCAGCACTCACTTCCCCATCCTCACTGTGCAGGTGTCTGAATCCATCACAGCATTCTTCAGTCTCAGTGGTTTGATCAGGAATTTGGGCTGCAGTAGGTGGGAAAGGGGCTGAAACAGGCTGGCTTACAGCAACCCTCAACCTCCCTTGTTGGGAACTCTGCCGTTCAGAAGGGTGCTGGCAGGTAGCCTTGCCTTGGGATGGCCCTGCACAGCTTGGCTGATGGGATAGAAAGTATTAACAGCATTGGGTGCCTGCAAGCACATTAACTCTAGATCCACCAGCTCTTTGCAGTGCATGAATTCAGTGCTGTTCACCCGTAAAGAAAGATGCAGATTTATTGTGAGTTCTGGATATGTGACTCCCTTGTCTGGCCACTGCTCCTGTCACTTTGTAATTAGGGGGAGCGTAGGGACAGGCTGCATGCCTCAGTAGATGCATAGCAGCAATATGCTGTTGATCCTGATGGAAAACTCTTATCCAGGAGCTCCTGACAACTACCCCTATAATTACTACTACTTCTACTACACAGAACTTGGGCAAATGCTTCCCCTTGGCAGGAAACAGCGGGGACAGCACGAGACCAGGTTATTTCAGACACATTCAAGAACTTAAAATGGGTGGATGGCAAGCTGATAGCCTGGTTCTTTAGCCTTCTAAGTGTGCTCTCTTAAAAGGCATGTGTTTCATGAAACTGGGGAAAAGCTTAAGAAAAAAATAGAGCTTGTCTTGAATCATTAGAAGTCAAACTGATTATATTTTTAGAGCTATGTGACTGTACTTAAAAGTTTTCTCAGTGTTCAGAAGGAGGTTGAGGAAACTGGGCAGATTTCTAGGTGCTCTCAGACTCTCCCATCATGAGAGAATTTCTCCTGGCTCAGGATGCAGGCAGCTATCTGTGGCCAAGAATTTGGAACCCTCCCTTCCCTGCCAAAGGGATGTCCCTCTCCCCAGTCCCACCCCTGAACTGCACTTTTGTTCCCTTTTGTTAGCACCAGCAAGGTCTGCAGCAAAGGCGGAACTAGGACACAAGTCTCAGGAGCTGCTGAAGTGCAATATTGGCTGTAAATACACATGGCTTTATTCTTTATCATGTCCTGCTTTCAGGATTTGTGACCAAAGGCCATTTTGCTTCCTACCTGTGCTTTTTTTAGCAGATCAGTAATAACAGGAAACCAACCAGGAGTCTGCCTCTCCAGCTCCAAGGTGATGATCACCAAAGCCAACGTGGAGCCCTTAAACTGCACAAGTTGGTGGCAGGCCATACAGTGCTGCAGCTGCTTGGTCAAGAGTGCAACGTGGAGGGAAGGATTCCTCTGAGGCAGTCTGGGTGGGAGATGGGGCCAGCTGGACATCACCATGGCATGGAACTGCAGAGAAGATAAAGTGTACATATATATATATATATATGAAAAGAAAAGCAGAAGTTAGTGAAGTTATATGTTTTCATGTCATCACCCAGAAGTACAGATGAATTTCATCTCATATCAGGAAACTTGAAGGCTTCCCCCACCTTTTTTTTTGTGTTTTGTGTTCATACTTGCCAATCATTGAACTGTTTTTTTGAGGTGATAATGAATGTACAAGGTCTATGTTTCCTAACAATTTCTGAGGATTCTACATTATCCGGATGGCTGTCAGGAGATTCCATTCAGGACAGCAGCTCCAAATCCAGTAAAACCAGTAATACTGCACTCTGAATTCACCAAGGAAACAAGTACCTACGAAAGGCAGTTTTCACAATCAGCAGCCTAAAATGGCTTAATATTTGCACATAATCTTAAAATAGGGATCCAGGATATGTTCATATCACATGAATTTTGCCTTACTAGTACATGATCGTTTCTTGAAGACAAAGTTTCATTGTTTCTATTAAATGTTTAGTAACTGCAATGTGAACTAAGTGCCAGACCAGGGTAGTCTCATTGCATAAATGAATAATGGGATGAAAAGGAAAATGGTTTAAGAAAAAAACCTATGTGGGAAATGTAGCAAAACTCTGACAGCTTTGTATGTACAGTATTAGTAGAAGGGAAATAGTTAGAAATATTTTTGCAGCTTGTATTTAAAAAAAAAAAAAGAAGGCATATAGTTGTGCATTATGAGAATCTTTTTAATGTCCCTTCAGTTTTCCTTTAAAGACAAGAGTAAATTTTTTTGAGCAAAATAGAAGGTTTTAAATAGTAGAAAATTTTAAAAAAATTTTAAAAATATAATTACTGTAATATTCTTTAAAAGGCTTGAAGATAGGTAGGAATAGGTAGTTTGCCAAGAATCTTGGGAAGGATGTGTGGGTGGGTGTGTGTGTGCATCTGTGTTTTTTAGTCTTATTTGATAAGGAGTTGTTTCTTTAAAGAAAAAACATTGCAAAATGTAGTGCTTACAATGTTTAAGAAATCAATTGGTGTTTCTGTGTAAAGATCCCACTGAAGCTTATCCAGTATAATTCTTTCCATTCTCAAGATCTCGGCTGGAGAGTGTTTACATCTGCTCTGCACCGCTAGCGTCTGCACTGATGGTATTACCTGTAAAAAAATTTTTAAAAATTAAAAAAAAAATAAAGAAACCAACGTCCTATACAGTGCTGTGTGCGCTTCTCTGTATTGTGAAGGGATCTGACAAGCTTATGCAAGTTTATGTTAAGCAGAATGCTCATTCAGGAGATCTCATCCTAGGTACCTCCCATCCTCCATGAAGAGTGGTCCCTGCTCAGCCCAGGACAGCTGCTGCAGACCCAGCCCACAGCAGGAATGATGCCGGGAGCCTCCCCAGTGTGGCATCAGTGATGCACCTTCCCTGCTACCACTGGCTTTGCTCAGAGTAGGCTTCCTGTCAGCCTGTTTTCAAGGCCTGCTGTGGTTGTCTTGTTTCCTGTGGTCATTGAGACAGCTTATTCTTTGTAGCTGAGAGGAAAAGTACAATAACCTCAGTGTAACACCACCTAAGAAATGCTGTGGAGAACATTCACTACCACGGTGGCTGTTTGAAGAGATGTGTATATCTGACTCCAGTTCCTGGTTTTCCTCTTGTTTTGCAAAGCAGAAGGAAGAAAAGAGGAGGAATGCAATCTGAAATGCTTTTAGCTAATGAATGTAAATGCCTGCAGAAGTCTATCACTGCATTTTTGCCATGAGAGCTATCCTGTGTAATTTCTCACTGGCTGATGACTTTTCTTTCTCATCTTGAGGAGCAGACATGAGTCAGTTCCTCACAGGGTTTGGAAACCAGTTTTGGCTCCGAGCAAACTCATCTATTTAAAGCTTCCTCTGAAGAGCCTCTGCTCTGTCACACCTGCTGTGCCCTCCCAGGAGCTGTAGCATGGGAATTGCAGCCCTCTGATGGGCATCTTGACTGTGCCCTCAGACTAAGCTGTACTGTAAGCCATGGATTCTGAGAAGAGGAGAGAGGTTTGAGGGCAGGACAGAAACACATCCATGACATAAACAAAAACGAGTCATCCGTAAAGGCCACAATTCTTTGGGGCAACTATGAAACAGGACTGAAAATGCTACTCTCTCCTCTTGAGGACTACTTAGGGTAAACAAATTAACACTTTTTCATTATGTCCAAGTTATTGAAAGATCTGGAAACATGAACAATTTTTAGTGTGTTTAAAATGAAACATACAGACCTCATCTTCATTGGTTTTTGCTGCAAGGACAAGGCAGGAAATAGCAATGTACTGCAGATATTTTAATTGGGCCTGAAGGGAGAAGAAAACACTGAGTAAAGAAGATAAGAGTCTTGGGGGAAATAATTGTCACTCTGTGATACATACACAAGTTTCAAACTTTCATTTAAGTTACAGTTGCTTCTGAATTAGTTTAGCTAAAGAAGCTGGAAATAGAACAAGAAATTCAAAGTGAAGCAGAATAAATCCTCTTATAGGTGCCATTTTTATTCATGTCTCTCACAACTTTTAGACTCTGCAATGTCACGGTATTTACACTGCAATGCTGCTCCTCACTTTCAGATATTGGTTCAGATTGGACTTCAGGAAGAATTTCTTCATGAAAAGGGTTATTAATATTGGAGGTGGGAGAGGGAAGTGGGAGAGTCAGCATTCCAGGGGGTGTTCAAGAAACGACTAGATGTGGGACTTAGTACTATGGTTTAGTTGACAGGGTGGTGATCACTCAAATGTTGGACTTGATCTTAGAGGCCTTTTCCAACCTTAATGATTCTGTGATTCTATATGCCAGTATCAGCCTAAATAGAATGGGGAGCTGCAAGGCTCAGCTCAACTCCTACCTTTGCTGTAGTTTCAGTGGCAGAAAAGGTCAACCCCACAGTTTAATTAAAAATAGTAGTCTAGAAAACAGAATATTAAAAGTGATAATGTGAATAATTTCTGTTTAGCAGAGAAAACCAGATGAGTTCTTTGTACTTACCATAGCAGTTGGACTAAGTTCACATAAACAATTCTAATGAGGTCAGTGGAACCTCATCAAACACTCAAGTACATACATGTGTATGTGTGTGTGTGTGTGTATATATATATATATATATATATATACATTTGCTTAATGGCCTTCCCCAGGAACGACCCTGACTGCTCCCTAAATCTGCTGCCAAACATCATCCCTGCTTTGTGTATAAACTGATTACATGCTCCTTACATTCCCAGTCAGTAATCTAGGCAGGGAAAAGCTGACAGAGATCTTTACCTTTACTGATTCCAGCAGCCTGTTGAAGGTGCTGGTGGCTAAGGTGAACGTTTATGGGGAAAACTGGAACTGGGAGCTGATTTCTGCAATCCAGAGAACTGTTTTTTTGTAACCTGACAGAGAAATATCTGTGCCCTGAGGGGAAGGAAAAGTTAGAAGAAAAATACAGTTAGTGCTTTGATGATTTTGTTAACATATCTCCAAAGGAAGACTCAAATCTTTTTAAGTGCTCTAATTAGCATTTTAGATGGCTGGAGGGTTGAAATTAAGGAAGTTGTCAGCTGTATCCACAGAGGGAGGGCAAGGGCACATTTTTGGAGCAGTTTAAAGCACATGTTCCACTCAGCCAGCCTCAACAGAGAAACTGGAGTCAGGAGTAGGTTTTGATTTACTCTGCAAGAGTTTTACCACCCTTGGATTTGCTGAGTGTTGGGACCAGAGCCAGGTTTGTGACTCCCCAAAGGTACATGGCAAAATGTACTGAGTTTTTTCTTTCCTGTATTTTATTTGAAGCTGCATTCAGGTGAAAGGGAGGACTGTGGCTGCTGTGAGAATAGCACCCAGGAGCCATGGAACATGCCTGAGCATTGTCATAGGAGAAGTAAAAAGGCCAAGCAGCTACACAGAACAGACAAGACTAAACTCCAGCTTGTTTAATATTACTCATCCCATTATCTGTTTCACTGTTTTGCTTAATCTGGTAGTAAAAGTACTAGATAAAAAGTAGCATTTCTAGACTATTGCAAAGAAGGCTGTTAAGGCACTTCTGTGCATTCTTCCATGGTTCTGCTGCACTTACAGAAGCAGCCAAGCAAAACTGTTTTGCATTGTATACAGAGGCCGTGGTGTCTTGTAGCTTCCTAAGGCAGCTTGGAATGGGACTGCGTTTCTGTTAGGCCTCAGTGAATTCCATCTTCTCCCACCATAACAGATGGAATTCACAGATAGTGCTGAACACAATCAGTATGTCAAATTTATGGTTTTACCATCAATTGGCTGCTCTTACCTGCTCTACCACATTATCCCAAACTATTTCACATTTCCCTAGATTACTTTTCTGGCTGAGTCAGGGCAAAATGCAAAGCCCCTGCTTTATACAAAGCATCAATAAAATGTAAAATGGGATAAATACAGACACTCCTGCCCCTCCATTCCTTAAGCCCCATGAGGGATGACTTTTGCATTCAGGTGAATCAGATGGCATGATCAGCACTGCATGGTTGCAGGGTCCTCTAGGGAATTCCAAAGAGGACAGGGGAGGATACCCTCACAGTGGGATTCTGCAAAACTGGCACTTTCCAAATGCTGGCCTCTCTGGCTAACGCATTTTCCAGAAAAAAAAAAAAAAAAAGGCAAGTCATGAGCTCTCTATATGTCCAGGACACTTCATGGCAGCTATTTGAGCCAGGAGGAAACTGGCTCAAACAAACAAACAAATTGGCTCAAACAAACAAAATTATAAAACAACATCCCAGCTCCTTGTGCTAAGGATGATTTCCTCTTTTGATGCCTTTCCAGTGCTGAGAAATTAAGAGCAGCCACAGGACTTGTTTGTTTGCAGACAGAGCAATCCTGATATGCATTTTCCCTGGAAGTTCCTTATGAAAGAAAATATGTCAGATGGCTGAACAGCAACACAGTCCACTTCTTCACTCCTGGGCTGTGTAATGGCTAGAGAAACCTTGGGTCAAGCAGTCCGGGTTACTCCATTTATCCTGTTTCACACATTCGGCTCTCCATTTGCCGAGCTATTACTCTGCAACCTGTTATCACCTGATTTCAAGTTTCTGGCAAATAGAGGCTTATGGTCTCCATTAAAAGGCTCTAAGTTGACTGTTCTTAGGAGGTTTATGAATTCCCAATTAAAAGTTTTCCTCAGAGCAGTTTAATCTTTGGAGATACCACTTCAGAAGTTCCCCTCTCCAGAATAGGGGGAGTATTTACAGGAAATAAACATCTCTGAACCATATCAGTACCACGTCAATGAGAACATCCAGCCTGAAACTATTTCAAGGCTTACATTTTGGTGTTTCTTTAACAACAGAAAAGAGATGTTACTAGATACAAAATTCCTGCTTTTCTTTCCAAGGAGTGGTGAATGTGGGCTTCCTCACAGTTTTTTTCGAGAAGCTCACACCATTATCTCTGCAGTTCCATTAAAAAACCCAAAGTGACATGAATCCTCTGGAAACTGCTCTACATTTCTAAGGCTGGAGCTCTGTGAGGTTTCCCTGAAAGCAGGAACCACATGAGACTAACTTCCCTTGCCACTGCGTGTCAGAGCATCCAAAGCCAGACCGCTTCACAGAGGGAGAGCTGGCAATGATTTATCTGACCGGTCTGATGCCCTGAGAAGTTTACTCTTGTGTAGCTGGGGGGGAAATAATAATTAAAATCTCGCCCTCTGGCTAGTTCCCACTGTCCTTGAGAACGACACGGAGCAGCTCCCGCACCGCCAGCGCTCAGACAGCCCCTCCAGCCCTGCCGAGTGCCCGGGGGGCGATGGGGACCCCCGTCCCGTCCCGCCCCGTCCCGAGCGCGTCCTGACCCGCCTGCCGGGGTACCGGGCACGGGGCACCGGCGGCGCTCGGCGCGGCTCCGCGGCGGGGCGGGTGCCTCGGCTGCTGCGGCGGGGCCGGCCCGGGCGGGCGGCGGAGAGCGGGGCGATACCTGCGGGGGAGCAGCCCCAGGCTGCCCGGCGCCCCCGCCAGGAGCTGCGGAGGCCGATCTGCGGGGCACGGCTCGGCTGCAGCGCCCAGCGCGTCTCTCGGGCCCGCGCGGCACCGCCCAGCTGAGCGCCGCCTCGGCCCGTGCGGGTCTGTCCTACCTGTCCAGAGATCTTCGTGCCAGGCAAAGCGCTCCCGGGATCCGGATGAAATTCTGCCACGGTGATAAACACTGTAAGCTTCAGCATAGCCCCCAAATCCGCTTGCTCCCTTCTCTGGCACTGGCTGTTGCCTTCACAGAGGCGCTGTCCCTTCTCTTTGACTTGACTCGCTCCAAAACACACATTTGCTGGATCCACACAATCCCAGCACCTGCCAGGACCTATTTTCCTTCCAGTCACAGGAAGTATCTTTTCTCTGTGTTTTTCATGGAGCGTATGCACTCTTGTCCCCTCCGAGGGCTGGATCTCTCTGCCAGCATCCGTGTTTTCACCCCAAGTTTTCTTCCACCCAGGATCTTTCCATGTCTCAAAGCCACTCTTAGCTTTCCCCTCAGATCCTGGACCACTTTGTTTTCCTCCTGGAGCATTTTCTGAGGGAAGCTGGTTCCAATATTTTATGTTAAACCTTTTCTCGTTCCTCAGCTGTGCCTGCCTACACACGACTCTCTGTTCCCTCACCAGCCCCTTGGGCTATACATTTTCTGGTGCTAAATTATTAGTCCATGAACCTGTGCGTGCAGCACAGCTATGAGTAACACCGCGGCAGTGTGTGAGGAGCAAAGAGACTTTGCTGAGTAGCTGGTCTTCAAGGTTCCTGACTCACCTGATCGTGCACACCTGGGGCTGAGGGAATGGCCTGTCCTGTCATTCCCGGTGTGTGCCCAGCCCCGTGATACACCGGTCAGCTTGGTGGGGGAGCTCTGCCAGGTGCAGATCAGCCCTGTCCACATTCCTGCTGCTGCTTACATCCCTCTGGCAAAAACACAGCACAGCCGAGGTACAGCCCTTGGGTTGTGTCTGTGCTTGGCACTGGGGATTCCCGGCCTTGCCAGGGATCCCAGGCCCCAGTGGTCCACAGCAAAGGCGATGAGGGGAGGAGTGGGACTGGAGCAATGCTCTGTGACCGGCCAACGGGATTCGGGTGTGCAGGAATACCCGGGGGGAAGCGAGACAAGTGTGATTCGGGGCATCAGGTACTGGGGAAACTATTCCTGGACCTCTCCTGTTGAGTAAAATTGTCTTTGACTCTTAAGGACATAGATTATGAAAGGACAAAGTCAGATTGCTGGAATAATTTAATCTAATTCCTTTAAGTAACTGACACATGGACAGTGTGATGTTGAAATGCTGGGAGTAGGAGAGGAGCAGCTGAGGCTGTGGAGGAGCCTGACAGTATGCTGCAAAACTTTACACTAAATTACAAATAACTTGGGAATGTTCTTCATTAGTGCAAGAATAACTCATTTATGTGCCACTTGGACTGTATCGTTTGTATATATTTAAGTTACTCTGCAGTTCCTCTATTTCATCAGCAATTCAAAATGTTACAGTCAGGAAAAGAAAGAGATTTTCTTCCTTGTGTAGAGAACAGGTTGGGGCTTGCAGCCCTGTCAGAGACCCAGAGCCCACTCAGACCCCATGGAGCCCTTCCAGAGCAGTGGAGCCTTGTCAGAGCCTCTGGAGCCCTGTCAAACCCGCTGGAGATCCCTCAGAGCCCTGTCACCCCTCAGAGCCAGTCGGGACCGCGGCTGGCCCCGCTTGGAGCCCTGTCAGCCCTCACAGCCGGTCGGGGCTCCGCTTGGAGCCCTGTCAGCCCTCAGCCCGCGGTCGGCCCCGCTTGGAGCCCTGTCACCCCTCAGAGCCGGTCGGGACCCCGCTTGGAGCCCTGTCACCCCTCAGAGCCGGTCGGCCCCGCTTGGAGCCCTGTCACCCCTCAGAGCCGATCGGGATCCCGCTTGGAGCACTGTCACCCCTCAGAGCCGCTCGGCCCCGCTTGGAGCCCTGTCACCCCTCAGAGCCGGTCGGCCCCGCTTGGAGCCCTGTCACCCCTCAGAGCCGGTCGGCCCCGCTTGGAGCCCTGTCACCCCTCAGAGCCGGTCGGGACCCCGCTTGGAGCCCTGTCACCCCTCAGAGCCGGTCGGGACTCCGCTTGGAGCCCTGTCACCCCTCAGAGCCGCTCGGCCCCGCGCTGTCCCCGCTGCCCCCGGGCCGTGTCCGGCTCGCCCCGCCCACCCGCCGTTCCCATGCCGACGGGGCGCCCCGCCCCCGCCGCCGCTCCGCCGTCGCCATTGGCCGGGCTCCGCTCGGCCCCGCCTCCCCCCGCCCGCCGTTGGTTGCGCGGCCGCCGCAGCGCGCGGGGGCCGGCGCGGGGCGGGGCGGGCGCAGGCGCGGTGCTGTTATTGTTCCGCGGTGCCAGCGCCGGGCCCGGGCTGCCGCGGCCGCCATCGCTACCGCCATGCCGGTGAGATGCGGGGGGACGCGGGGTGTGGCCCTCGGGGCCGCCCGGGCACTGCGCACCTCTGCCCGGCAGAGCCCGTCGGCTCCGTTCCCGTGTGCGCGCGGGAGCCGCAGGGCGGGCGGTGCCCGTCAGGCCGAGCGGGGCGGGGGCTGATGAGGGGCTGCGGGCGGCGCCTTGGCAGCGGGGAGCGGCGGTCCGGCCGCCCCGGAGGGTCTCGTCCCGGGGGCTCGTGGAGACACCGCATGCCGCTCCTGGTTTTGGCTGGCGCCCCGTGTGCTGTCCCTCCCCCGCCCAAGTGGGGCTGAGCCGCTCGCTGCGTTCGGCAGGACGGCAAAAGCCGCTGCTGAGGCCTGGGAGGAATCGGGGCAGGTGGCAGCTGGAGGGAGAGGCGCTTGCAAAGGGTTTCTTTTGGCTTGACATTCAGTATAGCTGCTCTAGGAGCAGTTAAACTCTCAGCTGCAGCACCTTTAGCCCACGGGAGTGTCTCTTAACTACATTCATCAGCCGTGCTTCAAAATTTGTTTCGGTAACTACATGAAAGAAAATGAACGTGAGGTTTTGTAATACAACATTCAAGTATTCTAAAGGATTAAACTTAAGCATGTATACTGAGGGTTGTAATTAAAATGAATTCCCTTCAGCCAGCACTCCCTGGTGTCTGGTTGTGTGCTCTGTGAGGTTTGAGAGTGTTTAGTCAGTGTTACTGAAAAAGAATTTTATGGATGCACCGAATTCCAGCAAACTTGTTGCAGATTGCAAGGTGAAATTGTTTCTTGGAAAGATTCTTACATGATGTTGAATGTGAAATGCTCAAGGTTTACTCATTCAGTTTCCATGCTGGCCAACTGAAGAAGATCCCATTGCATGAATTAGTGTGTTATTCTCTCAGCTTTAATTATAAACCAGTCCTGGTTTTAAGTCCCCAAGTTCATGATCCTCTGGAGATGTAGCTGCCCAAGCTGATTCAACAGTGTTTGTGCTTAAACACGCAGTAGTTTCATAGTGGGAGATGGCAGGGCTAGATTGGTTGTTAGGAAGAAATTCTTCCCTGTGAGGGTGGGGAGGCCATGGCATAGGTTGTCCAGAGCAGCTGTGCTTGTCTTGTCCCTGGAAGTGTTCAAGGCCAGGCTGGAGCATCCTGCTCCAGTGGAAGGTGTTTCTGTCCGTGGCAGGAGGTGGAACTGGGTTTCTTGCACTCCAGACCTTTCTGTGATTCCATGTTAACACTAGTGTTACAGCCTGTGTATTTTTGTTTAAATAATTACAGATTAACAAGCCTGAGAAGCCGGACAGGCCGGAAAGCTGTGACAATGTCAAGGTGGTTGTTCGCTGCCGGCCTCTCAATGACCGGGAGAAGGCTACGGGCTACAAAATGGCCGTGAATGTGGATGAGATGAGAGGAACTATAACTGTCCATAAAACAGACTCATCCAATGAGCCTCCTAAGACATTCACATTTGACACAGTGTTTGGACCAGAGAGTAAACAGCTGGATGTCTATAATTTAACAGCAAGACCTATTATAGATTCTGTCCTAGAGGGTTACAATGGTAAGTCCCTTGTTGTAAGGGAAGAATCCCTTCCTGTCTCCTATTCTTTGCTTCGTTAAAATTCCTGCTGATCTTGTGTAAGGGAATTTCACCTTCATGGGGCTGTAGCCTCAGATCATTTCTGTTGTGGCCTCTAACTTAAAATAGTCTGAAGGTACTTGCTGTTCTGAGTGCCTAGTGGCTGTACCCACTACTGTCATTAAGAGTGATAGATGGGTGATGAAGGAGACTCCTCTGAGGTCAGTTAGCTGCATGTTGTTATCCTTTATCTTCTCTTTGCAAAAGATCCGCACTTATGTCATTATCAGAATTCTCAGTGGCTCCTCACTGTACAATTTCAGTACCCAGTGGAACTGAAGTGTACTAGCATTTCATGCTTTAGTCACTCTGCACTTTTAAAACAAGCTGGCTTTTTATTAGACATCTTGCAGGCTGGATTAAGCAGCAGATAGGTCCTGTTTGCCCAGCATTTCTGTTACTCCAGCCTTGTATTCCAGTAGCTACTGGAATGGGTGGAAAATTTTAACTCCATGAAAATAGAGATGTTTTGTGCTATCAGTCTAAGAAGGGATGAAGTAAAACTGCAGTTAGAGTTTAGAGAAGACTCGGCTTCTTAAAGTTTCTTCTTTTATCTTATTCTTCAGGTACTATTTTTGCATATGGGCAGACTGGAACAGGCAAAACCTTCACCATGGAAGGGGTCCGAGCAGTTCCTGAGCTGAGAGGCATCATTCCCAATTCCTTTGCCCATATATTTGGTCACATTGCCAAGGCAGAGGGGGATACAAGGTAAATTCTTTCCCTTGACTGCTCCTGGTTTTGGTTTTCCTTTGGTTTTTTGTTTTTTAATGTGAGTCCATGTGCAGCAGGAGCCTGACCTTGACAATGATGACAGAAATGGTACTTCCCAAGATGAAAGGCTCCCACGTAGGCAGTTCTTGAGGGGCAGCAGGACTGTGTTGGTGTTTCAGTGTTTTCTTTGCACTCTGTGGCTTTGTATGTGGGACTTCAGCAAATGTTTTGCTAAGTGAACTCTCCAGCTGTTCCTCTGCAGGTTTTTAGTTCGTGTCTCTTACCTGGAAATTTACAATGAGGAAGTGCGGGACCTGCTGGGAAAGGACCAGACACAGAGGTTAGAGGTGAGCCTCCTCTTCTGAATGTGGTGTTTGTTTTAAATCAGAGCAATATTCTGTTTTAAAGTTCAGAGAAGCACTTGCAGGGGAGTGGGAGGTTGGGCCCCTCAGCAGTCCTCTTTCCTTTGCGATGCAATAGCTGGATGTCACTGCTGGCTTCTTTAAATTTCTTCCACTTGGTCAGTTGCACAAATTGGCTGTTATGCCTGAGGCAGTTTTGTACCTGCAGTTCTACCCCAAAGACCCCTCAGCAGTCCTGAGAATTGGAGACTGGGATTTAAAATCATGTCTTTACAGAGGAAAATTGTAGCATATTGTCATGCATGAGTCTTTATTCCTTATCTGCTCTGAGTGGAGTGTTTTATGTGCAAGCGAGAAAATGGAGGAGTAAACCACTATACTGTTACAGTATCACTTTGCTGTGGGGGATCTCCTAGGGATGCTCAGTCTGAACTGTTTCTCTCTTAGGTGAAAGAGAGACCTGATGTGGGAGTTTATATCAAAGACCTTTCAGCTTATGTTGTAAACAATGCAGATGATATGGACAGAATCATGACTCTGGGCCACAAGAACCGTACGTAGCCTTGCTGTGGGCAGGTTTATAGCTCAGACAGAGTAAAGGTCTGGTTGCCAGACCACAGTAGGAAGTCCTAGTCCTGTTGCTGGGAAGAGTGCTTGGTTGAACAGAACAAAAAGGGTATCTCCTCCCAAGCCCCTTTTGTGCAGGGTCAGGTAAAGAAGGCTGTGCTTCCCGCGTTGGCCAGTGCCAGTGGGGATCAGCAAAGGGAGGATGCAGTGAGGGCAGTCAGTGTTGTCAGAACTGCTTGTGTGTCTCTTGGTCCTTTTTCCGCTTCAGTTCTGATCAGGATGAACATCAGCCCTGTGCTGTAAGTGGGAGGTAATTCATTTTCTGGAAGGCTTCTTAGTTAAGCTCAGATTATTTAATGACTTAAAGTTCTGATTCCTGTTCCCCTTGGCATGGATTGCTGTGTTCTTATTTCCCAAAATACAACTGTTTTCAGGGATCTGCTGTGAACACCTTAAGCTATTGATCTTTAAACAGATGAGGACAGTTGCTGGTCTTGGGAGTCTGTGTTTGTCTCAGAGCTATAGCAGGCTGCAGGACCTTCTACTAGTCCAGGTTGGAAGTGTACTGCAACTTCAGTGCCCAAGAATAGACTTTGCTGCTGAGTCTGAGCATCCCTCTGCCATCTTCTGGAATACAGGGTTGGGTAAAGAGGTGGGAATGAGTCTCCTCTGAGAGCAGGAAGAGTTAGAAGATGATGTGATTAACTCTGGACGCATCACTGCTTTTTTCTCTATTAAAAGGTTCTGTTGGTGCCACAAACATGAACGAGCACAGCTCTCGCTCGCACGCCATCTTCACTATCACCATTGAGTGCAGTGAGAAGGGCGTAGATGGCAACATGCACGTGCGCATGGGCAAGCTGCACCTCGTTGATCTTGCTGTGAGTAGGACCAGCCAGGTCTTTGGCAAGACATTTGGTTTGGGTTGTTGAGGTTTTTCCAGTGGGTTGTGACCATGTTGTTCATCACTTGCAGGTTCCTTCCCTCAGTGTCACACTTTGAACCAATGTAATTGTGCTGGTAAAACATGGCTTTAGCCCAAGATTTACACTGAGGTACCTTTCCTTGGGGAAGATGCAGAAAAAGTGTGACTAAAGGCATTCAACTTATTTAAATGCATTTTAACTTACTTACATGATATGTATATGGGATGCTCTATGAAACTCTTTAGAATAATTGCAGTGTTGCTGTTTGCTGTTTCTCTGCTGATAGGAGGGGCTGTAGATGGCGGTTGGCAGCGCCAACTGGGGGGCCTTTTAACTGCTGACTGACTTCTCATAATGTTTTTGTTGATGGGGAGGAGACTCTCCATTTTCCCAGCTTCATTGCTTTAAGCAATCCAGAATTTGCTGGCACTGAAGGCTTCTGTTGAAGACTTGTTTGCCTTGTCTCTTTAACAATGCCTGAGATACTTAGCCAGGTTCTCTAATAATGGATGAAGTGGTTAGTGACATGGCTGCTAGCAAGATGTCACATGTAGCTGATTCTCTTTGGAGGGAGATGTATTAGAGGATCTGTTTTAACTCCTGCTTCATGTTCCCTTTGCAGGGTTCTGAAAGACAGACAAAAACTGGAGCCACAGGGCAGAGATTAAAGGAAGCCACTAAGATCAACCTCTCTCTCTCCACATTGGGCAATGTTATCTCTGCACTGGTGGATGGCAAGAGCACCCACGTGCCCTACCGTAACTCCAAACTCACGCGGCTGCTGCAGGACTCCCTGGGGGGCAACTCCAAAACCATGATGGTAAGCTAAGAGATGCCCTTTCCAGTTCCAGCTATTGGGCTGCATTTTTGCAGAGATAGCATAGTGACTTGAACAGCCTGGTGTTTACCTCACTAATCCTAAGCTGTTTGCAGCTTAGAGAACCTTCTGTGTGCATCTCTTTCTGTCTTTTCTCCTTGCCTCTGTATAGATGAGGTTCTAAACACAGCACATGTGTACATAGATGCATGAGATCAAACAGAACCTGTACTTGGGTGGTCAAAGGTGGCTTCAGTGTAGAAGCAGCAGGAAAGCTTGGGTAAGAGTGGCAGTGTGAGACTGTCAGAGCTGGGGTGGGGTTCCTGCAGTGCCTTGTGCTGGACTCTGATAGTGTGCTGCAGTAACTTGGTCTCCGTGTGTTGCAGTGTGCAAACATCGGACCAGCAGACTACAACTATGATGAGACCATCAGCACTCTCAGGTATGCAAACAGAGCCAAAAACATAAAGAACAAGGCCAGGATTAATGAGGATCCCAAGGATGCTATGCTCCGCCAGTTCCAAAAAGAAATTGAAGAGCTTAAGAAAAAACTGGAAGAAGGTGAGACTCTCCTTCCCCCTTGTGTTCCTGTCTGCATTATGCTTATTCTGTTTGAATGGGAACATTCTTTGCTACTCGAATATGTATCATATGAGGTTGGCCGCTGGTGCAGGTCGGTTTTCTGGTTTTGTTTGCCCTGCTGGATGCCAGGAGAGGTGTCTAAGGCGGCTCGTGGGGGTCCAGCTTTCCCACTAGGTGGCACTTGGCACTAGGGTGAGTGGTGGCCTCTGGGCTGGAATCTGTGCCCGGGTTTTCCTGGGTTTCCCTAGCAAGCACAGCTGACATGGTATCGGGAATTAAACTGAGCTGTACCAACAGATCACACTTCTTCTCTGGCTGGGGAGGAGGGATGCATTTATCAGCAGGAAAATTGAACCAAATTTGTGGTGCTGCAGCTGGGTTTCTAAACACTGTAGAGTAACAAGAAGCCTCTTGGACATGAAACTTCATAGGCTCATGTCTCTTATTAGTCCATGAATATGGAGTGATGCTACTCGAGGGATGCTTGCTAAACAGTGACGAGATGTCACAACATCTCTCTCCAGAGATACTCACAGAACAGCTGTAGCAGTAGCTCCAGCATGACTTGCTGTTTGTTGTCTGCCCCATTCAGAAGAAGCAGGAAGTGGTCAGTAATGCTTCTTTCTTTTTCTTTCCTCTGAGATGGAAGTGTAAGGTGGAAGAGAAGGTGTAGTAGAATCCTGCTAGGAAAACTTCATAGTTTCAGCTGTGCAAAGATGCTCAATTTTCCATAAAAAGTATCCTCTTGAGCTTTAATACATACACACTGACATCACAGCATTCAGTTGCTTATCCTGATTGTCCTTAAGTTTCCTGAGCCTTGGCAAGCTGTCTGCTTGGGCAACAGTTAAGGGCTTCTGCAAGTACTCATAAGCTGATGTCGGGCACTACTGTGTTTGGATAAATGCTGCTGTCAGAATAACAAGCTGATATGAGGTGAAGGAAAGCTTTTGATAAAAGCACACTCTTTTCTTCTAGGGGAGGAGATCTCTGGTTCTGAAACCAGCGACTCAGAAGAGGAGGATGAAGATGGGGAGATTGGAGAGGAGAAGCGGAAGAAACGGCGGGGTAAGACAGTAGAGATTCCTGTCAGTGCCAGCAGTCTCCTCTTACCCACAAGCTGGTGTAGGAAATGTAGCCAGAGCCAGGCAGGGACAAGAGGAGTTGTAGAGTTGCCCTATGCCGCTGCAATTATCATGCCTCTCCTAGAAACGAAGCCCTTTGGTGCCGTCTCTGCAGATGGACGGCTCCAAAGCTGTGTAGTACCTGCTTCCACTTGGGTAGCTGCGCTTGTTGTGGCATCATCCTTTGTGGTGGCTCCCTGGGTGCCGCAAGGTGGCTGCGTATGGCTTGTGGTGGTGTGGAACTTCCCCTGCTTACAGAGGTGGGAGGAAGAAAACACCAAAGATCATTTGTAGGCAGGTGTGGTTTTTATAGCCATGGGTATGATTGGAGGGGAATTTTGGCTGTGGTTTAGGCAAAGGATTCATCTGTCTTACAGATCTTCAGTAACTGACTCTTCTGGTGTCCTATTTTATGTTGATAGAGGGAAAACTTGACCTTTGGGTGTCTTTGTGCTAACTGAAAAGCTTAATGGGAGCTGCACATGCTTTTTATGGGAGCAGTCTGCAAATCCTGTGGTGGAGTTTCCCTTGTCCCACATCAGTGTTAAACTGCTGTGTATAATCTAAACTTCAATGAATGTTGCTGAACCTGGAACTGCAGGTCACTGTGTACCATGGGATGCTGTGGCTTCTTGGGAGCTTGCTCTTCTCCTAGAGCCTTGCTAGTAATTCCTCATGGATAGTAGAGAAATCAAGCCCAGTGCTACAGCCCAACTTCCAGCTTCTCTGCTAAACTTATTTTGACATTCAAACTGCCTTCCTGTCCTGAAGCACCCACATCTGTTGAAAAAAAAAATCCTGTTAAAGCATTCCTGCTTTTAGGTGTACTCTTTTCATTTTGGTGTCTGTCCAAGTAGTCATAAATTGCTTTTGCCATGCCTTTGGTGATAGTTGTAACAAGTTCATTTTTCACCTTTTGGTTATTTCTAGAAGTGGAAAGTGACCACTGTCTCCAAATGTCCTGTCCAAATCTCCTCCCAAGAGGAGACCACCTTCAAAGTGCTGCTTGGAAGGAGTAGAGGGTGAATAACTGACTTATTAAACTCCCAGACAAGTTACTCTAGTTAAGTTCCCTAAGGGAGCTGCTTCACAGGAGTACACACTGACTGTCCCTGTGTAAGCTGATGCTGCCTTCCAGAGTGAGAAGTGCACATTGCCATGTGTGTAAGACTGGAAAGGATTCATGGTCACTGAATCCTCTGCTATGGCAGATATCCACAGCCTTCTCCACTATGATCTGGTGTTCTCTGCTGTTGTTGCTTGAAATGGAAGCTGCCTTGGCATGTTGTTTTAAGCTGTAGTCTGATTAAGATGGGTTTTAACTGAAATGTCTTTCTGAGCATGCAGTTTTGTGCTGGGAAATGGAGGCTTTGCAAGCTGAGTCTGGGAGGGATCCTAGCAAGTGCTTCCTAATGGGAACTTGTGCCTTTTTGAACTAGGTTGCTGGCTCTTCTGGGTTTCTTTCCTTTAGAACTAACTTCCCATCTGCATGTTTCTTCCTCTCTGGGTTTTTCTGTGGGACGCATTTCTGTTTTCCAGGCAGTAGCAGCAGCAGTAGTTCAGACTCCACATGCTCTGTCATAGAGAAACCTCTGGATAAGTCCTTCACTAGTGAGTGGGAGCTCTTTAGTCCTTTAAGCTTTGGCCTTTCCATAATCTGCACACTCCATTTTGCAATGTTGCACTCTTCCCTGCTTTGTCTGTTGGAAAGATAAACCTCAGGCTGTAACTCTGCTAAAGCATGCCTTTCCTTTGCTGCTTCCATGCTTGAAACAGTTACTCAATGTGTGCATTGTTAGCCAGATATGAGAGAGAATAGGAAAGAATGTAGTAGGCTGCTTGAGCAAGATTTAAAGGTAATTGAGAAATAATAGGTTAAAAACATCCAGCTTGTGTTAAATGTGTCTTTTAAAATACAGGGGAAAAAGCGGAGCTAAATTTTTAATGGGAATTGCTACAATATTAATTCATAAAAAGGAATGCTAGATATGTATTCTGTATTATAATGGACCCTGCCTTCTCAAAATCAGTATTGGAGAGCAGTCAAACAGCATGAGGCTTATACTAGCAAAAAAAAATGTGACAATGTTTGGTTGTTTGGCTTTATTTTTGCAGATACTTTAAAAAGTATCCTTGGTGGTTGGGGTTTAAGTGCCCCATAATACTAAGTTCTTGATCTCTGTGGGACTTAGTTCAGAGGAGCAGGAGATCCAGATTTTGGTCTAGTAGTGAGGATTTTTGAGGATTTTTCTAGTAGTCTCTGCTCCTGGGCAGAGAGGTCACTGTGCCTGTAAAAACCCTACAGTCAGTGAGGACTGAGGAGACAAATCACATCTTGGGACTCAGCTTGTGGGGACTTCACCTGGTGTTGTTTTTATCCTGACAGAAGCACTCCACTCTTCTCCCTGTGTGGACAGACCCTGGAAAGTATTGCTGTGTAGTTCCCTCACTTTTACAGTAGTGATGTTACTGGAAAGCCTCAGCTATGAGAAGGGTGGTAGCAGGGTTAGAGGGAACACAACCCAGGGGAGACCTTTGGTGGATCCTATGACTGTAGCCTGGGAGTTCAAATTGCTTCAATCCTGCTCCTTTAAAGCTTGCTTGGACCCTGTTTTATTTGGATGAGGACAGTTAATAGCAAACTGCTGATGTGTCAGCAGGTGGATGAGTCCATCTCCTGCAGGTTTGGAGACAGCTCTGTAGGGGAATCGTGCTGGGCTTTTGGCAGTTGGGATAAGTGTAGCTTTTTGTGGTTTGGGATATTAACTGTCCTCTAGTGTGACCCTTCTGCATGTGGTGTCTTTCATTAACCCTTTCCTATCTTGCCTTTTGTGTTGCACTTGCTTGAATAACCAAAAGTGGCTCTATACCTCTATGGAAGCACCAGTTACTGCAAATTAACCTACTAATCCCCTGTGTAATTAAATGGAGAAATCTTGTGTTGAGACTCCCTGTGTGCAACTGTCTTGTATCTTGCAAAGAATTGGCTTGGAAATCTTGGTTAAAACTTAGAACATGTGTTCTGGATGCTGATATTTTACAGGTAATATAAAAGAATTGGCTCTCTTGAATGTGGGTAGCATTACGTTTGTTAATTGAAGGAGAAATCCACCCCCTTTAACTGTTTCTTAGGTCATGATCCTTGCAGCTGGCTCCTAATGTTGTGTTTAGATCCAGCATTGCATTGAATGGGCAGAAGAATGCAAGAGTGAGCTGAAGATTATCCTGGATTTGCAAAGCACTCTGAAGCACAGACACATTCTCTGCTTTAGCGTAACACAGTGCATTAGTGTTTGCTCTAATAGAGGGGTTCTTAGTTATGATTATCTCATATTTTCTACCCTAGTAACATGAATATAAAATTTGTTGTTTGTTCTGGTGCTGATGATCTTTGTCCAAAATGATCAAAGCAATAACATTTTCTCTCCTCCTCTTTTTATGTGTTTGCTGCCTCTCTGCGATTTGCTTTCTACTTCCTCTTAATGCAAGATCAAGCAGGTTGGTGTAATTGATTTTCACCTCCTTACATTTGCAAAGCTTGTAAAAGGATCTTACAGCTTGCTTCACTTCACCTTTTTCTCCTAAACTGAGAATATATAGGTCTGTGTCCTAATAGTAAGAAGCCTTTATCTGACTTATCTCATATGATGAGCTCTGTGTAGCACTTCCAGAAAGCTTCTTACTCAAAGGCTAATTAGTGAGAGATTTTTGCACCACAAGCCCAGAAAGAATCATCATCTGATTCTGAAGTGTAGCAGATGGCAATGAAGATGTTTGCTGTGGTGGTGAAGTCCTTGCCTTGCAACAAAAGTAATTAAAAGCTCTTGTGCACACAAAGAACTGTATATGCAGATGTGAAAATATGTTCATGCATGTTTACATATGCAGTACACTTCGCTGGCGTGTTTATGTGTATAATGTATATATGATTATAAACAAAATGCGTGTATATAAATGAAGCAGAATATCTTGAAGACTGGAGGAGGAGAAGCCTTTTACTGAGCAGCTTCCTTGAGTGTGCTCTGATGATGTGTATTATGTCACTGTGAAAAACAGTCAGGTGGCAGTCAGTGGCTCCTGTTAGTTTCAAGCACAGCTAGATTCTACATGGTTTTTACATATCTGGAAAAAAAAGCAAAACAAGAAAATTATGGATTCACTTGTGAATAAATGGATATTTAGGAGTTAATTTGGAGGAAATGCATTCTTATTCCACACAACCCCCCAGGATCTCTATGTTCACCTGCCTTAGGCACTCCTGAGATTGCAATGAAAGTTGGCTCAATACTTGCGAAGTGGCTTTCTAGAGCAGCAGCCTTACACTTTGTTTCAAATTTGGGGTGTTTGGGGCCAAATCTTGAGGTCAGTAGGTTCAGTGAGTTGCTCTGGCCACTCCCTTTGTAGCCCTACAAGACATGGACCTGGTGTGCTGCTGTGGTAGTTGTGTTGTAAAGACACAGCTGATTAAACCAGAGCCAACCTTGGTACTTTCAAATGTGTGGGTAGTCACTGTTACATAGACCAAATATCATCAAGAAGTTTCTTTAGTTGCCTGGTTTTCATAGGGCTGTTCTGAATTTCTCTATTTCCATAGTAGTGTTTTCTTAAAAATATCTACATGCTGACTTTGGAACGGGTAAGCCTGTAAGGAGGGCAGTGAATGAGTGGAATGGTAGAGATACTAATCTGAAATTTGAGTAACTCTTGGTAGCTGTGGGTCAAGCCAGTCTTGTGTTTTCCTTCCTGTGGCCTGATCTGCACTGTTGGAACATCAGAGTTTCCAGATTGGGCCTCTCTTCAAGCAGTGTTCCTTCTTCAGGTGTTCTTTGTATGTTTTATATTTTGGGGGCATTAGGTTCCAGTGATAGTTACACAGCACTGCTGCTCCATAGGAGCTGGTGACAAGTGGCCAATGTTAAAAAGGGATTTGAAGGACTGAGTTTTGCCCATTTTGAAGCTGATACCTAATGAAATTTTTGTTAATTGCAAGTACTGAATCTGAACTTCAAAAAAATGCTGTGATACAGAGGCTGTTTTACTTTTCAGTGAACTAACTTGTTTTACCATTATCTTTCAAAGGCAAAAAGAAAGTTTCCCCTGATAAGATGGTAGAGATGCAAGCAAAGATTGAGGAGGAGAGAAAAGCTCTTGAAACTAAGCTTGATATGGAAGAAGAAGAAAGAAATAAAGCCAGAGCTGAACTGGAGAAGAGAGAAAAAGACTTGCTCAAAGCTCAGTGAGTACCATGCTCTGAGCAGTTTGTGTGGTTGTGTGGGTTGTTCCTTCCTTAATCATACAAATATCTGGAGATGCATGGTAAGGTCCCTGTCAAACTTTGTAGAAAGTGAACATCACCCCTTGCTATTGTCAAGGTGAAAGAGGAGCTTATTGTGCTTTGAGAGCATAGAGTATGTGGGAAAGACAAACTTTTACCCTTTTGCCACTTCTTAACTTTACTTAGTTGTGCAGGATAGCCTAGAAACATAAATTGATCTCCCAAGAGCTGTGAGGAGCAGCAGTACTGTTCTGTAACAGGCCAGGTTTCCTGCAGCACAGTCACAAGTGTGTAATTGTGGGTTAGGGGTGCTCTATTCTGAAACCAGAAAGCTACTAAGGGCACACTACCCTGTGCAAATAGACTGCTCCAGCAGCAGCCAGCATTCCTGGTTTGCACTTCAGCAGCTGCCTTGATCTCTGTTCACTCCCCTCTATTTCAGCAGCTGCCTCTGGGCATTGCTGTGCTGGCAGGGCCCTTTTGGGCAGAGGGTGCCTTGAGTAGCCTGCTGATGCCACTGGGTGCTTGCAGCCCCACACAGAGGGGCATTGGGAAGCACTTCTCTGCTGACCTGGTTTTGCTTGATAGAAGGTGTTGGGAGCTGGAGCTTGGGGAATTTGCTGCTTTCACATGCACTGCCTCACCCCCAGTTAAACCCTCAGCAGGAGGACAAGTTTTTCCAGCCCTGTGAGTGCTGTCTGGGCTATAAAACCAAGCTGGACCTGATGCCTGCTGAGCACGGTAGGACAGGAAGTCTCACACCTACCTGTCTGTCTAGGCAAGAGCACCAGTCCTTGTTGGAGAAACTCTCTGCATTAGAGAAAAAGGTGATTGTGGGAGGAGTGGACTTGCTGGCAAAAGCAGAGGAGCAAGAGAAGCTTTTAGAAGAATCAAACATGGAACTGGAGGAACGAAGGAAGAGAGCAGAGCAGCTTCGGAAGGAGCTCGAGGAGAAGGAGGTGGGATTATCTGCTGTGGCTGTCTGCAAACAGCAATGGCAGGGCACACCAGGATATATTACCCACGTGTGGCTCTGCTCTGGAAGCTCTGCAGGAGCCACCCCTCCACAGGTCACTTATTGGCTGTGCAATAGATCTGAGATCTGAGCCAACCTGGCTCAGCCAGGGCTCTGTGCTCTTGGCAAATGCTTTGTTTATTCCAGTAGTTTTTCCTCTTGTTCATACTGTTGCAGAGAGTTTCTGTGATTGTTAATGTGTGTGTGTCTGTGCTAAATGTTGTCCACAGCAAGAACGCTTAGACATCGAGGAGAAGTACACCAACCTCCAGGAGGAAGCACAGGGGAAAACCAAAAAATTGAAGAAAGTTTGGACCATGCTTATGGCTGCAAAGTCAGAGGTTAGTATCTAAAGTCCTCAGCCAGTGATCCTGGGAGGCACTAGAGCTGGGAAGGGTAAGCCATCATCTTTGTAATGCTGGAAAATGTGCTGTATGTTTAGAAATGTCTTTCTGTACTGTCCATTTGGCTCACATAATTCAAGAATACTAAGTCTGGAATTAGGGCTTTAGAACAGCATGTTGTAGAGCTTTTTCCCAGGTCAGGCTGAGAAGGGTTACCTGTGAGACCCTAAGGTATAGAGAACTTCAAGGAAAACCTCTGGTTATTTCTGAAATAAAATGCAATGCTTTTTGGCAGCCCCATGTCCTGCTTTGCTGCAGCCCAAAGGCTTCTCTGCTCTGAGCTGCCCGTCCTTTAGGACTGCTGCCCCTGTTACCTCATCCTCAGTCACTGGATCAGTGTATCTTTGGCTGGTAGCTGGAGATCCTGTTTCATAAAAAATGCATTTGGTCTTTGGGATCAGAGATTTTCCTTGAAACCTTGCCAGTGATGCAACTTGTCTCATGCTCTTCATCTAGTCTTAGCTGAATCAGCTTGGATTGGCAGAAGGCCAGTTTTGGGTTTATGAAACTGAGAACTTAATGTTGTTTTCAGCCATCTCTGAGCTGAAATGTTTCAGACGATTTATTGTTCAGAGATATTCTGGTATTCTGGTAATAACCAGAGTTTGCTTTTGTTTTCCAAAACCTCATACAGACAAAAGAGGCTGTTACCATGTCTTAAGATAAGTCTGATGCCTCTCAAATGCCTGTTTTGTTTTCAGATGGCAGATCTACAGCAAGAGCATCAGAGAGAGATTGAAGGGTTGCTGGAAAACATTCGGCAGCTGAGCAGGGAGCTTCGTCTTCAGATTCTCATCATAGACAACTTCATTCCTCAGGACTACCAGGTGAAGGCAAAGCACCTGAGCCTGGGGCAGGAGTTGTACTGAGCTAATTTCAGTTCTCTTGCAGCATATTTTCCTAAAGGCTTATAAAAATAAGAAAACCACATTGACCACATAGTTAACTGGCATATTCACTATGTGCCCATGCAGTGGGTCTTTTCAAAATCTTTTTTTTTCCACTAGCTTGAAGTTGTGCTTACTAATGTCTGATATTAACACAAAGACTGGATTTCTAAATCTTTGACATTCTTTGTGACTCCAGTATACAGAAAATTCACAATGAGCTTAAATATAATATAACGCACATTATTTAATGGGAAAAGGGAAATTCTTTTTATGGTTTCCATTTTTTCCATATTGCAGTGTTTGCTTACTGCTGTCTTGATGGTGTTGGCATAATGGAGACCCCATGCTTTACGGGGGTCTCCAGTACATTCCATTTGGGAGTGGTATTTTTCTCTTCTGTAGACTTCAAATTATAAATGGGGGAATTTTTTTGCACAGGATGTAGCTGTCCTGATAGGAACAACTTGTAAGGAATCAAGACTGTTCTTCAGCAGCTTGACCGGGCCTTAGGATGTATGCTCTGGAAAGTGCACCTGGAGGGTAGATTGTGCAAGTTTAACACTTACTGTCCTGACTTCTTTGTAGGAAATGATTGAGAACTACGTTCACTGGAACGAAGACATAGGAGAGTGGCAGCTGGTAAGAATGGTTGCCTGGTTTGTGTACAAGCTAATGTTACTATGAGCTTCTGAGGGGTTTCGTTGAGCCTAGGAAGTAACTGATGAAGCTGTAGTCAGTTCTACTATGCACAGTAGATTTTACTAACAAACCTTTTTTTCTGCTTACAGAAATGTGTTGCATATACAGGAAACAATATGAGGAAACAGACACCTGTCCTGGATAAAAAAGAGAAAGATGTGAGTGACTGTACAATTAATGTATTGATGTATTGAACTGTACAGGCCCAAGTCCTGCCTGAGGTTGCCACTCTGTATTTAGAACCAAACTGTCCAATCTCAATTTGCTTTTCTTTTGAAGATATGGGTCTTTGAGTATAATGAAAGCAGCATTGAGTGTATAAAATTATTTGATGACTGTCTTATGAGATTTTCTGGTGTTTTTTAGCCCTTTGAAGTGGACCTTTCCCATGTTTACTTAGCCTACACTGAAGAAAGCTTGAGGCAATCTCTGATGAAGCTGGAGAGGCCGAGGACTTCAAAAGGAAGATCCAGGCCCAAGACTGGTAGAAGGTGAAGAACTCTGGGGTATTTATATGCAATGAGGGATTTACCCAAGGGAAGGCTGAAGTTTTGTATATGCAAACTTACCACAAGTCTTCAAACATCTGTTTAATGAGAAGGCAAAATTTTTGCATGGTATAGTTCAGTGTTGCCAGGTGTGACAGAATCAAGTCTCTTTACTGCACTAAATCTTGTCCAGAAAGACTTGTCTAGGGATTTTCTGGTGTTCTTTTGCTGCATTCTCCTCTTCCAGCTCCCTGCTTTATTTTGCTGCATTTGGTGGTCCAGTTTAACCCAGTCTGGCACATTGCCAGTGCAAACACTGGTACCAGTGGAGAGGAGAGGGCTGTTGGGGAGACTTCAGCATATGCTTTCTTGTGCTTTTTGTTTGGTTGGTTTTGCTTATGGAGAAGTCATGTCATGTAGTTTTGACTTTAAATGTGGCTGGTCCCTGTCTTTCCTAGACAGCATAATGATGTGTGTGTGGTGTTGTTTTTCCCTTTCCTTTCTGCTCTCCAAACAGAAAACGTTCGGCCAAGCCAGGAGCTGTCATTGATTCCCTGCTGCAGTAGTGTCACCTGGTCAGAATTCCTGTAAAAATCAGTGAGTGTATAAGGTTTGGCCAGAATATGGAATTCAAGAGATGGCACAGTTTGACATGGCTATAATTTTTTAATTTAAAAAAAAAAGTATTTTTCCTTAGTTGCCTGTATATTGTATGTTATATTAACATAATATTAAACTGGTATGTATGATTGATGGTTGTGAAATTCCATGTATTAAATGTGTTGTGCAGGGAAGCTTGTTGGTAATCCTTGTTGAAATGTATAGAAATAGGGTTCTAGATGTGTGTTTAAGTGCTAGATGTATTAGTTCAAAACAGTTAATGAAATCCTGAAATTAAGGCTGGTAAATCTGACTTATGCCCTGCTTTGCACATAACTGGCAGCTTTCACTGTTGTCCTCTGTTGCACTGATCTGTGTTTGAATGTAGTTGCTGCAAACCTTTAAGAGCATCAAATCTTTTTATTTAATATTCCTCACTGTGGCTGTTAACACACTGTGTTATGTGTTGAATACACAGTCCTTTTCCCTTTTTGCTGTCTTGCTGTACAGAGAAAGTAGCTGGGTAGGAAAAATATGAACCACAAAAGTCTTGAGATTTCTGAAAAGGGACCATGGGTGTCTAAGAGTTCTTTTTATTTTTATCAGTTTGTGATCTGCTGGCGCTGTGGAGAATGAGCCTTGGATATTAAGGCAGAAGAGAGCTTTTTTTCCTTCTTTTAAGGCTGTGTTACTTTGGCAGCTTTTTATGCTTCAGGGCTGGTATTTTTGTGTGAGTAGTTTTGTAATCTGAACAGCTGAGGTGATTTAAGGAGGATGCTGTAACACCAGGACTTGGTGTCAGCCATGGGGCTGTGGCACTGTGGCTCTGTTTCCTCATCTCTGGCTACAAGGCACTGGGCCACTGCCCTGTGCTGAGGATAAATTTGACTCTCCTTTAGTAAAACAGAAGGAATTGTCCAATTTTCCCAGAACAATATCCCCTGACATAGCTGGTGCTGTGTTCCTGTGTATACTGTGTGCATCTCTGGCTACACTCTGAGAGGACAAAATTTTTGGTCTTGAATAATAACCATTTATTTGTGATGGCTGCTCTTTTTATTTGATATTTATGCTGCTAATAGACACATATCACTTTAATATGTTGCTTTTGTGCCACAGAGAAAATGTATCTCCTTCAGACTGCCTGTGTTTTATAACTCCTCACATCAGCTGTGGGTGTCTCAGCAGCTCCTGTGCAGGGTGGAGGGATGAGCTGTGACCTCATCTTAGTGTTTCCTGGAGGATTAAAAGCTGTGATTGCTCACAGGGGAAGTGGAGTCCTTCAGTGTGACAGAAAACAAGACAGCTCCTCAGGTGTCTTGAGTCCTTGCTAGTAGCCACATCTGCTTTTACCAGAATGTTCCTGTGAAGTACTTAAAGACATTAAATTCCCTTTCTTTCTGTCATTATGGTTATCTGGAGGTACCTTGGGGTCTGTGACAGGATCTGTAATAGTTAAAACTGGTCTTGTAAGGACATTTTTTGCTCTGAAGGATATATTCAGTGCTATTCTAAACAAGTTGTAAGCTTTTTCCTGGTGTTTTTAATGGGTTTTTTTTCAGGATCATGACCTGGAAGAACATGCTGCCCTCTCTATTGGGGGGAGTGTCACCTGAATTCATACAACATACAGATACAAACACTGGCATTTGTTTTTTCTAGCCTAGCATTCAGGGGTAAATACTCAGAAACTTTCTTGATTGAAGCTGTAGTTGGTTTTGCTGGTGAAGAGCTGACCTTATCTTAAATGTGCTTGAATAGAGTTGGATTATCTCTTATTATATACATACTTCTCTTCAAAATATCCAGACTGAAAATGGCTTAAATGCTGCTTCAAGTCTTCCAGTTCTGAGTCCAAGCAGATAGATGCATAGCTGTGGCCTGTACTAGTTCTCAGAACCAGAGATAACGTCTGTTTCCTTTTTGTGTTGTATCTTGTGCTAACATTTATTGAATGATCTGGTTTTGCAGGAGTTAAACCAGAACTGTGCTTTCAGAAAGACCATTGAAAATCCTTTTACCTGACAGGTATCAGTCACTCCAAGATACTGCTGTGAACCATGGTAGTCTATTTCAAATATTGAAATATTTAAAATACTTCAAATGTAAAGGCATGTGATTTACAATTAACATAACAGTCCTGCTGCTGAAAACCTTAGTACTCTGCATGTTTAAGTGAGCCTTGGAGCAGGGGTAAACAATAAGTAATTAATTACTTGCATACCTTTAATTGGCAGATTGGTGAAACTGGTTATCTCCTGTTGCAGAGGCTTGGAGGACAAGTTGTTTGCTCTGTAAGAGGATTTTAAATAAAGTGGAACACTCGTGGTCGTGTGCCCTGTCACTTGGGCTCACCTGTTAAGTGGTGTATTCTGTTGAAGTTCTGGGATGTTTCTTGTAAAACCAGGGAGTTTGGCTTGTGGATTTACCACATGGGCCCTCTCTATAGCCCTGCCCATCTGTGAATGTCTAATGTGTTTTAATAAGGAAAGGATTTGATTTATATGGACTTTTAAGAGCTTAATACAGCCTTTCTTGTTGCAGGTCAGTATGTGCTCTGTGGTATTTATCAAAACTCATCTTACATGACATATACTGTGTGAGCTCATCTTTGCATTTGCTAACAGAAGATTCTCCTCATTCCAGAACATTGACCTTAACAATGAGATTTTTGCTTAACGTTGTATAAATGAATTATTTAATATTTAACTTGTTCCTAATCCTTTAAGAGGAGGGGAAATGGTCCTTAGTGCCTTTTACTGACTACACTGTCTGCACATGTCCAGCTTCCACCTTTCTCCACAGTTCTGCTTAGCCAGGCCTGCATAGAGGGAAAAACTGCTAGTCTGTATAAATTGTCTTTGTTTGTTTTTTTAACTCCGTTTATTCCTGACTATTTCTTGTTTTATTAAAATTAATTAATTATACTGTATATATCAATATTGTGTCCCTGGAGCATGTTCATACCGTGAAATAAAATTCTTGATTCCTAGTTCCACCCTGTGTGCATGTTTTCCAAATAATATTATACATAGCATATCTTTTTAACTCAGTTGTGTCAGGACTGGATGAGGAAGGGTGGGTGAGGTGTCTCTGTGGCTCTGAGCTGCACAGCATGCTGGAGAAGTGTTTGAGGTGTGTTGGAGCCTTGTTGCCAAGCCCAGGGCAATGGACAGCAAGACCTTGTGGAAGATGGTGTGCATCCAGCTGCAGTAGTTGCAGCTCTGTTTGCTGCATGAGCTGTGCTGCTTGGCAGTGCCTGTGAACCCCCAGCCTGCTCAGCCCCAGGGACCAGGCTTTCCATGGTCTGCAGCTTCTGCAGCTCCCCAGAGTCCTGTGACTCAGCTGGTGCATGAACCAAACCCTGCCCAGTCCCAGCCTCTCACTCCTGGGCTGTGCTGTGTGTAGAGATACCATAGAGGCTCCAACTAAAGTGAGGAGAGAATGTCAGACCTGGCATGGACTTTGGAGTTCCCAGCTTTCAGGAGCATGCCCCATTTGTGGCCTGGCTTCTCCCCTCTTGGGCTTTTCTTTCTGTTTAGACCTGTGTTCCTCTTTAAGCATGAGCTTAATTCCATGGCAGGAGAAATTGTTTGGCAATTCCTGGCCACACTACCCTTGTTCCATAGACTTGTAACTCTTTTAACTGTTGCCTTGTGTAATGTCCTATACAATGCCAGCACATTTAATCCAAAAATACATTTATTTAAAGAATTATTATACATAATCTTTGAAAAATAGGGTCATAGCTTAAAAACCAAAGTGCTTTTTCACTTCTGACTCTTATACTCTTCTTGGAGGACGTGGTGTAATTCCTTGAGGAAATTCTTCAGTGAGGTGGTGCTGCCTGCTGCCACAGGACACGGCTTCTGGAATGGGAAACAGGGGCTGTTAAAAAGCTTGCAGGGGTGGGATTGGGTTCTGCAGCTTGGGTTGGGCTGCTAAGGATGGACGGAGAGTAAAACAAGAACGGTGACCAAGGGAGAAGCCTGAGGGCTGTGGGCAGTGCAAGAACTGTGCCTCACCTTGTGCCTTGCTGTGCTCCCCCAGGCCAGGCTGAGCAAGTTGTCGTAAATGCCCCCGAGGTACCTGTGGCAGCTCTGGCCCTCCCGAGCAATTGTGGCAGCTCTGCATAAGATCTCTGTATTGTTGCCTCTCTGGGAAAAGACAGGTGACTCTTTAAAAAACTCTTCTGTATAGTCATGGCTTATTAGCAGCAGATTAAAACACTGCAAATAATAAATTTCTACTCTAAACCAGAAAGTGAAAATTGTGGTTTGAGGTGCCAAAACCTCCCTGAAGTTTCCCAGCTCCATCTGTGCACATCTGGCACTGGTCCCATTCCTTTCCTGGTGAGGAGGAATCGACCCCTGGCAGAAGCTGTGGCAGTGTGGCACAGCAGCAAGCATGCCTGTGCTGGAGCATCTGTTCCTGCTGCAGCTGTGGGTGTGGGACCCTGTGAAGCTCGTTTGAGCAGGCAGGGAGGCTACAGGAATAACCTGAGAAGAGTTCTCCTTCATTAGGGGTTTGAGAAGTCCTATAGCAGAGACATGTGGAAGACAAGGAGTTCATAAATGAAGCAATGGTGGCAATAAAAAAAACATCTGACTTTTTTCCCTGGGGGATGTTCCTAGTGCTGCCTGCTCTATCCCAGCTTTCACAGTATCTTCAAACAAGTGGCCACTCTGTCCCTGTGAGCACGGGCAATGGTGAGTGTGGGGTTGTGCAGCATCTCGGGCATCTCCTCTCACTAGCAGGGCTGCTCCCTGTGGCAGAGGGGGTGTGGGTGTCCCCTGCGGGGTGCCGAGCCCCAGCCCCCCAGTGAAGGCTGCTGCGCTCCTCGGGTGCCCCCGGGCGTGGCATGAGGTGAGGGCATGGGCTTTCTGTGAAAACAGGAACTCAGGGGCTGGCGAGCGTGGCTTAGGCAGCAGTTTGCAGAGCAGAAAGAGGCCTTATTATCTGCTATTAAATCTTGTGCTGACTGCAGAGCCTTCCCCAGATAAGGGGCTGAAGAGGGATACCCAGCTCAGGATGCTGTGCAATAGGTGTGTGTGGGTGTCTGAGCTGGTGACAGCTCTCCAAGGCAACGGGAGTTCCTCGCTCTGAAAAGCTGAAACCTCTGCTGCCCAAGCACAGGTGCCCATCCCTGCCCTTCCTCTGGGCTCATCCTGTCCCCAGAGTGGCCAGAAGCCACCAGTGCTGCTTTGGCTGGAGGTGGAGATGGGTGAGGGCACCTCTGCAGGGCACTGGGAATGGTGAGAACCAGCTGGGCAGCCCAATGTTTGTGCTGGGGCTCACAGTGGGCTCCTGCTCCTCCACAGCACCACACCAGGAGAGGCAGGACCCCAGGCTTCCCACCTGCCTCCCACCTCCCTGTGCTCTCCTCTAGCCCCCAGCACCCTCCCAGCACCCATCAGAGCTATATGGTTGGGTTTTTTTCTTACCTTATGATCTGCAAAAATATTTATCACATTCATCTTGTTACAGGAAACCTTTACAAAGACACAAAGGAGAGGAGCAATCAGGCTCCAGACAACACATCCATCCTGACGTGCACACACAGACACACATCCATCCACCCCCAGGCCCCAGGAGCATTGTGAACCCCGTGCTCTTCACCTTCCTCTGGCTCAGCATCGCTCCCTCTGAGCCTGGTGAAACAATCTGTTCCTCCCATCAGTGGGTAAAGCACCACCCAGCCCTACCTCCTCCTGCAGGAGCCTGTCCAGCAGCTTCATGGTCTCCTTCAGCATTTTGGTCCGTAGTGTGTGTGGTGATGGAGTAACCACGTCACCCAGGCAGGCTGACAGCACCGGGAGGGTGAGCAGCACCTGGACCAGGATACTCATGGCCTGCTTGGGCTGTTCCCCCTCAGCTCTTAGTCTCTGGATTGTTTGGTGACCTGTAACTGTGTGCGCTTTTCTGGAGGAAGCACCTCAATTTATTACTGTAAAATTGCTGAACCAGGAGGAAAAACTTATTTTTCCCTTATAGGCACTTTCCAAAGTTGCTCCCGATTAGGAGAGCAACAGCTCTTTTTTGTACAAGTCAAAATTTTCTTCTGATCTTGCATTATGAAATTTCCACTGTAAGGTGAGAGAGGCTGGAGTCAGGTGGCATACAGTATATAAGCATACAGCATAAGAATCCCCTAAGGTTTGGGGATTCTCCATTTCTCCATATCTCAAAGCTTTCTCTACAAGGTGAATTGGAAGTGGTTAACCTGGGTAGCCCACTGCTCTGACACACTCCAGTAGCGACACTTTTCTTTTTATTTTCCTTTGAGATCCTGCAAGTTCTTCTATCATGTTTCATTTGAATATCTGCAGATCATGTAGAGCATCCTTCATCTGCACACTGATTTCCGTCCCTGGGTTTCTGAACCTGGGGAGGAACAGAAAGAATGGCAGAGCTCTGTGGGGACAAACTTGGGCAGAGCAGGGCATCAGCCTGGGGAGTCTGAGGAGAGCTGGGGGCCCTCCCGACCAAAGAGGATCCCCAAACCAGTGTGGCATCCTGCATGGCTGTGTGCAGGGAGGTGGTGTGGGAATCAGGGTCCTGCTGTGTCAGTGCTGGGGGTTTGTGGCTCTGTTCCAGTTTCAGGGAGCTGCAGGCTGCCCTGTCCATCCTGCCCTGCCTGGGGAGCAGCAGCCTGAGCTTTCAGACGATGGGCTCTGCCAGCCCCACCAGCCGGCGCTGCCACAGGAAATGGCGCTGAGAAACGCTGAGCTGGGAAACTTTGGAGTTTTGTAATAACTAATAGGGATTTTTCTAACTCAAACAGCAACTTGCGAGCAGATAACAACTTGTGAGCACTTGATGAATCCGGGAGTAGCCAGACTGAGAGTAATTTTGTTTGTCTGGCTCCGAGATGCCCCGGATGAAGTTCAGTGAAGTCACTGACACAAACAGACCTTTGTGAGGGATTTGCCAGTGGAGAGCTGTGCTGTTTCCTACCTCCCTGCTGTGGAGAGCAGCCTAGGGAGCATGCTCTGGCTGTGTGACTGCATCCATGGCCTCCAGGCATGGTGGATCCTCACCAGCACGCACAGAGCTGTCCCGCTGCTCTGGGATCAGTGGTAGTGGTGGTAGGATCCCTGCCTAAAACTGATGCTGGAGAAAGTGATGGAGGCAGTAGCCCCATCCTGCAGACACAGGGATTCCCCAGTGATCATGGTGGAAAGCTCTAAATCAGTGAAGAGAAAATGCTCAAATCACAGAAAAAGTTAACCTTTGCTCTACTCAGGCTGAATCATGGTGGAAAACTGCATTGCTGTGCGATGAGAAAGCCACCAGCTGTGTTGGGTTTGCATGGCAAGGTTTCGATAGTAGGGAGCTACAAGGCTGGGTTCTGTGAGAAGCTGCTGGCAGATTTCCCAACGCCTGATGGAGCCAACTCCAGCTGCTCCAAGAGGGACCTGCTGCTGGACAGGGCCCAGCCCATTGGCAGCAGTGGCAGTGCCCCGGGGAAAATCCCTGCACAGCTGCAGCTGGAAGAGAAAGGAGAGAAAATCAGGAGTGAAGTTAAGCCTGGGAGGAGGGGTGGGGTTAAAGTGTTTTAAGATTTAGTGTTTATTTCTCCTTATCCTATTCTGATTTGATTGACAATAAATTGAATAATTAAATAGCTAAACTAATTTTTCCCCAGGTTGAACCTATTTTGCCTATGACAGTAGTTGCTGGTTGTTTTTTCCTTGTCCATACTCTGACTCACAAGCCTCTTGTTATGTTCTCTCCCCACTGCCCAGCTGAGGGTGACAGGGGTGCTGTGGTGGGACCCTGACATCCCTCCAGGGTCAATAATCCAACACAACAGCAAATTAAAAGATTCCCATGTCCTTTCCCAAGGGTGGGATGGAGCTGATGGCACTGATGGCCCCATTGCTCTCTGAAGGGACAGCTACAGCCCCCGTGGGGTCCCCACTGTTTCTGGAGCCCTGGCTGTGCCTTCATCCCAGCCACCATCCAGGGATGAACGTGCCCTGTGTCCCTACCAAAGAAAGGTGCTTGATTCAGAAATGTGTCCTCAGTTTTTCTCCTCTTGGAGCTCCTCGTGCTCGGTGGAGCTTTCCCATCCCACAAGGATCCTGCCCAGGCTCTCCAGCACCAATCTGCCTGTGGCTGCTGAGCCTGGGCTCTGCCAGAAGCCACAGTCACCAGCTCAGATCTCCCTTCTTTGTCCCAACAGGAAAGATTCCAGGACAGCCACTGAGACAGAGCCTTGAGGGTTTGCCCAGCTGTCACATCCTGCCTGTGGAGACTGGCAGCTGGTGGCAGCAGGGATCATGGAATCATAGAATCACAGAACCACAGAACAGGTTGGAGGGGACCCACAAGGGTCATTGAGTCCAGCTCCTGGCCCTGTACAGCACCATCCCAAAGGGTCACACCTTGTGCCCAAGGGTATTGTCCACGTTCTGTTCTCATGCGTTTCTGCTGCTGCCATGCCTGGTGCTGATAATGCTGGGGTTTATCCAGGGCAAATCCCAAGGCTGCAGCTGAGCCCCTATTGCATGCGCTTGGAGCAAGAATAACAATTTCTAGCAGTTATTGTGTGGATTTATTTCCTACATGTGTGCTGCTGGCACCAAGCAGGTTCTGGTCTGTAAGCCAGCCCCATCCCTTCCCTCTCCCATCAGACAAGCCTTCTCCTGCCTGCAGCTCCACTTTGGCTCCTGCTGGCTCCCCCTTCAGCCCCCAGACCACAGCCTGCACCCCAAAACCCCTCTCCACCATGGCCCCCCAAGGCTCTCTTCCAAACGAGGGCTCTCATCCTTCCTGCTCCAGCCCTTCCTTTCACCAATTTCCTAAGCCACAAGCCAGGTGGGTTCTTTGGTGCTTTTCCTTTCTCAAGGCTTTGCTCCCGGTGGCAGAGTGGGTACATTTCCCAAAAATGCCAGCATTCCTGACCAAGGAGGCAGCTCCCCCAGTGCTCCTCACTAACTGCTGAAGGTAAGAGGGAAAGGACAGCATAAACTATGGACACCAAGAGCTCTTAACTCAGTTGTTTATTGCTTAAGCCCAGGGACACTTCAATAAAATCAGTGCATCGTTGATACTAACAAAACAATAAAATGAAGACATTCAAATACATGGGAATTTGAATATATTAACTCTCATAATACCAATATTTTAAATAGAAGAACAATAAATTACAAATCAGCACATGTTCATTCATTGTTGTGCAAAGGCAATCAGACAGTAGAAGTTTTCTAAAATGAGGTAGCAGTATTTTAAATATGATTGTATTCCATAGGACTACCATGTAATTTCAAAATAAACCTTGAATACTGGCTTTTCCTTTTTATTTTAGGTCCCTAGCAAAGAAAAGCTTTCAACAGCCAGGACTTTGGTCTTGAATCTTTAGGTTACACACTATAAAAATAAGTTATTTAAATAACATATAATAATAAATAAACAAACTTCAGAAGTATGATGCCAGTGAGCACCCATTAGATTCAAAGTCATCCTACAGACTCTCCTATCTTCAATATTAATAACTTAAAAGCCACCTACAACAGAAGAGACACACTGAAATTGCGGTAACAGGTCCAGCCCCTCTGACAAGTTTTCCCTCCCAGCTTTTGCTCTCGGATGCTGCTCTTCCCCAGCTCTGCTCCCAGAAATCGGCCTCCCCCTCAGCTGCACTCAGTAACACATCGGTGAAAAATTCACCATTTCAGACTAGATTTTGATCTCTTTAGGAAGAGAAGATGATTGTGAAGAAACGTCCCGTCGCTAAGCGGAACAGGAAGCAGATAATCTGGTTTTGGTTTTGGTAGGTGCTGCAGGAGCAGATGAATGAGTTAAGAGCTCGGGCTCCTCGGCAGCAGCTCCAGGATGCTCTGTCCCTCCCGGCCCGGCAAACAGAGCGGGGCTCTCCTCTCCGGCCGGAGGAGCCGCAGGAGCCGCTCGGGGCAGCCTCGTGCGATCGGCACCTCGCCCGCTGAGCTGAGCGAGCCGAACAGCTCTGGCACGGAGAATCCGGGAATGCCGGGAGCCCGGCAGCGGACACTGCGGCCGCAGGGCGGAACCATCCTCTGCCCGGAGAGCGGCCCGGGCTCGGGAGGAATGCAGCAGGGCTGGGCAAGGGCACGAAACCAAGAGCAAACAGAACAAAACAAAACAAAACAAACAAAACAAAACCTCTCGGCAGAACCTATTTTAGAGCTGCCAGCAGCGGGGCCCCGGGCTGGCAGCGGTGCTCACTGCGCAGCCCGCCAGACCCCGCGCCGGAACATCGCCTGCGTGAAGTTCCCCAGCGCTGGCAAGAAGTGGCGCAGGTAGATCTCATTCTCATCGCTCAGGTCGCAGTTCTGGGGAAGGAAAAGTGTAAATACGTTAGAGCTGGCAGCGCGATTGAGCAGCTGGGTCGGTGGGTAGCCAGGCTCCCAGCCCAGGCAGATGCTTTGCTTTCCTCCGTTGCCTCATAAATAACTCAGCAAATAACTCGGAGTTGATGCTGGCCCGGGAAGTCAGGATTTGTCCTTTGGTCAGAACAAGCATCTGGCCCCTGTGCCCCGCAGTGTGACTCACACGGCCACTGCTCTGTTGCGGCTGGGCTGGTGGGAGCTGCCATCCTCTTCCCATAGAGGCAGATTAACCCGAAGCTCTGGCCGGTTTGCAGTGCCCAGCTCTGGCCCCACTCAAGAGAGCAAATTCTGATCAGCCCTGTGGCACCCCCAGCGTGGGGGCACAGGCACCACGGGCAGAGCTGTGGAGCACAGCACAAGCAAGGAGGAGCACCCCCTGCTTACCTTGTTGCCATGCAGGTGCTTCAGGTTGCGGATGAGAGGCTCGTAGTTCTTCTTGCACCTGGTGACTTTAGTGAGTGCCTTGTCTGCCTGGCACAGCAGCTCCTGGTCCTGCAGCTGGGGAACATGGAGGGGGATCATTAGAGCCATGTAGCTGAATTAAGCTGAAGTTTCTTATTCAAGTGTCCAGGGCTGGCAGGAGGTTCCACAGGGAGTTCCTGACGTGCTTTCATGTTAGAGCAGTGGCCCCACAGCTGGGGTGGGGGAGCTGGGGACAGAGCTGTGGCTGGAGGCAGTGCCTGGCACAGCCAGCTGTGGCTGGAGGCAGTGCCTGGCACAGCCAGCTGTGGCTGGAGGCAGTGCTTATCACATGCAGCTGTGGCTGGAGGCAGTGCTGGGGCACAGCCAGCTGTGGAGCTGCATGCTCACCCCATGACTGGCACTGAGCAGCCCCTCAGGGACTGATGGAGCTACCTGAGCCACAGGTGCTGTGCCCCGTGGTGTGGAAGGCCCTGGCTATGTCTGCATTTATGATAAATGCGTTTTCTGCCTATTTCTGCACAGGTATTTACCTTTTGATCCATGAAGGCAACCTGTGCCACTCGGGTGTCATTGCAGGGGACCTGGAGAGGCAGCACAAGGGAGAGTCGTGGTTATGAGGCTGTCAATGTAAGACCATCGCTGTGAGACCATCCCCAAGGAGTGCCCCACTGTGCCCTCTCCCAGGAAGGAGCATCATGTGTCCATCCCTCTCCAGCAGACCATGGCATAGATGCACCCTTGGCGCTGCCAGCACTGAGATCCATCTTTCAGCAAATTGTTTACAAACAGGCTCTGGACACAAGACCTGGGTTTGCAGAGCACTTGTTAGGGAAGGCACAGGAGAATCCCTGTGTGCTCAGTGGGAGTAGAGTAGGGGCCCCATAGCAGCTCACACTGCCCAGGACTGCCATGTCCATGTCCCTGAGCTGCCTCTGTCACCCGGACACAGAAGGTTTTCTTGTTCCTCAGCATTTTCTTCCCTGCAAAGTAGCTAATGTCAGGTGGAAAACTTCATCTGACCCGACCCCAGGAGCTGCTTGTACCACCAAGTCAAGAGCTGATCCCACAAAGTCTAGGCTGAAGTGGGCCAGGGTCCCCATATGGTACGTGGGACAGATTGAGCCAGCAGGAAGGGCTCCTGCCACCCAGACGGGCACCAGTCCCTGTGGTGGCAGTCCAGTAGCTGGTATTGGACACTGAAGAACATCCTCCTCATCATCATCATAATCATCGATAACGAGGTCAGAAAGCAAAGCAAAGCTGAGAGGTGCAGCAGCATTTACCTGCACTCCTGAGGCGATATTCTGGATCCAGCGGGTGACCTCCTTCAGTAATTGCTTCTTCAGTAGTTGCTCGGGAGATAGAGTCACAGTCATAGCTGTGGAAGAGAGGAGCTGGAGCAGGGAGAGGAGAGCGAAAGCTGTCTTCAGTGAGGGGAGCATTCTGTCGCCACTGTCTGGGCACGTCCTGTGCTGGCTGGGCTGGATGGCCAGGGTCTCTCTGCCTCTCTGCTGGAGACAGCACCATTTTTATAGTGTGGATTTGGCAACTCCAAATTAGGTGTCTTCCTGTGCAGAACAGGAGGCAGGGGGAAGGGAGAGGCCATTACGTAATGGTGGTAACTTCTCCATACGTTGAATAACGTTATCTATTATTCTATATATACTTGCAGATTTTAATCACCTAACTGATAGGCAAGGAGATACTGGGATGAGATGAGAATTTCTTTTCAGTGTTCAAGGATCTGTTTACTATCGAGCGTGTTTGCAATGTGCTGTGTGTGGAAAACCATGGACATGTGCAGGACTGAACCAAGCACGTCGCCAGGCTTGAGTAAAGCCAAGGCATGATCTTCTGTGCAGAGAAATTTCCATCGGTGCTTTCCTGGTCTCCACAATGGAAAGGACAAACAGTTATGCAGGAGGATCAGCTCTAGAATGTGCAGGGCTTGATGCCTGCCAGGTTCCTGCCTCAGGTGTTGGTGTCTCATGGGGGATGACGTGGCACCTCTCCTCCTTCAAAGCTCCTTTTCCTGAGGTCCCTGGGCCATGCTGGGACCACATGCAGTGAGTGCCCTGTGCTACAGCTCGGCCACCACCAGCAGAAAGGGGAATCAAGGGCATTAGCAGCATTCAGGGAAGGGCCTGACACAGGGATGCTGCTGGAGAGGAAGAGCTGAACTGTGTGCCAGAAAATATTCATGTCCTTTGGCCATAATAGCAGTAGCCCCAGCAAGCTCAAGTTGTCAAAGATTTGAAGGAAAAGAAAACCTCAAAACTTTTATCAAGATGTTAAACAAATGCAAAACCAAAAAAAGCGCTCTTGTTTGTAAAGGAAGAAGCATCTGAGGGTGTTTTCTGGCATGTGGGTATTTGGTTTCAAGCAGGACTTACTCAGCTCTGTAGCACAAATCCTATTGTGGGAGGACGGCTCTGGTAGCAGCCAGCTCAGTGTCCCACACCATCCCATGGTGTCCCATGCTGTCCATGCCATCCCATGCCATGCCACATTGTCCCTCTCATGGCATCCAAGGGGACAGCAGAAAACCAACAGTAGTTCAGGGACTCAAACCATCATATTCCTGAGCAAGAGAACAGACAAAACCCCATTGTTATTTCCCACCATGGCTGGTGGCTGGTCTTGCCAGCAGAAATTTTGTGGGGAAAAAAAGTTGACTTAACCAAATGGCTCATTTCTTCCCCAAATTCTTAAATTATTTTTTTTTTACTGCTTCCTGCTGCATGCACAGGTGAAGAGCATCTTGTGGCTCTGCTGTCACCAGCTCCCCATGGCCCTGCAGTGCTGCTGCCCTGGGGCAAGCCCTGTCCAGGGAAGCCCAGCTTCAGCTGGTACCTGCTTAGAGGCTTACAAATAGAGCAAACTCTTAAATGAATTTACAAACTATAGAAATATTTAAGTTCAAACCTTTTTTTTTCCCCCCAAATTTTCAGTGAAGCTGAGGTGTCACAGAGCCTGAGGGAGCCTGAGGAAGCCTGAACTTTATATTTCAAACAAACCCCTTCCCACTGCACTGCACTCCTTCTCTGTGGGATGACCACTGACTTTAAGGGTGCAGTGGCAGGGCTGGACTGCAGCACCCACCAGTTGTTCCTGTATTAGCCTGAAAACTTTGTTTTCCTGAAAAAAAGATGGTGACAGCTCCCACTCATTGAATTTCCTGTGAATTTGAGGGACTGGGTCAGAACCAGGGGGGAGCCTGGAGTGCTCCCATCACTTCAGGAGGAGGGGCTGGTGTACATCCAGGGCAGAGTGTGTTATGTCCGCCTGTCCCAAGCCCCTGTCCCTGGCTCCCTTGAGCCAAGCTGCTGGAGCAGGATGCACCATGACCCCAGGAACGATCCTGTGCTCCCACCACTGTGCCCTGGTGCAGTGTCCCAGTGGGGTCACAAGGCTGTGGGGCATGACGAGAGCGCTGCCATGGTTTTGGATTCCCCCCTCTGCAAACCATGCGTTGGAGAGTACAGGCCACCTCCCCCAGAGGCAGATAAAATCATTCCCCAAGCTATTGATAATGCAACATGAACCTGCTGATGGGAAAAGCTGACATGTACCAATTTGGGCTGTGGGGGTAGACAACGATACCTGGAAAGTGGAACCCAGTTCTGAGAAACAGCATTGAGGGGGGGCTCATCTGAGAGGGGATCAGAGCTACTTGGGGCATGGGAGCTCCAGGGAACCAAACCAGCTCCTTCCAAGAGTCTTGGTCAGTCAAGCTGTCCTTCCCAAAGGGACTGGGGTGCCCAGAGCTGCTGATCAGAGTGGACACAGAACCCCAGGTACATGAGCCTAGCCTGAATTAGGACTACTTGTCATAGAAGTTTTGTTTTTGCTGTTTTTGCCATCTACGTCCGGCTGCAGCCAGAGGCAGAGTACAGAGGAGTCCCAGAGGTCTGTGCCCACCCTGCCTTGCCACCCCATGCTCTTCATGCTTGATTTAAGCCACCCCAAGTAGGTCCCAAGCAATTCAGACAAATGATCCAAGTGGTTATTTTAGGTACATCATTTTCCCCCATGTGGAGGAGAACCCAGGGGGTGATGGTGAACATTGGACAGTACTGGTTGCACCTTTCCACAGCCGCATCTCTGATCATGACACCAGAAAACAGAGAAGTCATCTGAAGAGACCCAAAGTGCAACCAAACCCCAAAATTTTGCTTTGTTCTGTACTCACAGCCAAAGCTTTATTCTTTTTTTTTTTTCCAGCAGCAAAGCCAAGGGTGGATGCCACAATCCCCACACACAAAGGAAGACCAGAGGGGTTGGCTGGAGTCACGGCCACAACCAGCGTGGGATGGCATTGGTGGATATGGATGGAATTGATGGAATCAGTGGAAAGCAATGGGTATGACCAATGACTGTCAGATTTATAGGGGCTACAGCTTCCTGTGGCAGTGTTCCCTTCTCTACCCTGGCTCTGCAGGACATGGGGGAATGCCAGTCCATAATTTTAGCTGGGCTCAATTTGTGCCTCCTTAGTCAAACAGGCAGTAATTTCACCTTGGTGCTGGGCCATCCCAGGGGCTGTTGGCCAGCAGGAGGGCTGGGAATGATCCCACCCAGCTGCTTTGGCCATCCCTGGCTCAGCCTGGGAAGAGGACCCCAGCACAGCTGGCAAGGAAGGCACCTGCTTCTCCCAGGTGCCTTTCCTTTCCCTGCAGTCTCCTCATGCTCAGCTCCCTCTCCCTGGCAGTTTGAGCAAGGGGAGGCAACTGAGTCACCTTCCCACCTTCACTTTAGCAGCCAAATTCATCCCTGTGGCAGGTAGAGGATTTGTGGAGGGACAGGATGGGATCATGGCATTAAGAAGCCATGTCAGAACTCAGGATGTCCAGGGAATGCTCTAATTGAGGTGATATAAATAAGTTCAGTTTGTCCTTGATGGCCTGATTTTAGAAGAATGACCCTTCTAACCATTTTCTCATTTCCAACACTGTTCCAGCATTGTCTTCTATGAAATACTCATGGAGAAGCCACCACACGTCTTCCAGGCTGTTGTCTCATGTGTGCTGTTCCTTACTTAGCAGAGCAATTAAATTAAATATTTTATAAGCTGAAAAAAACCAAATGTGGGTCACAGCGTAATGTATAGCATCAGCACATGCAGTATCTCTTGAATCAGTGGTTGGGTTTATTGGCTTTACAAGCAGTGAGTTCCCCCTTGTGCAGGGCTGGCAGTGCTGGAACCCTCCTGCTTCCTTCAGCAGCTGCAGCTGGAGGGAAGGGTGCACTACAGCTCCAGAAATTTGATTTTCCTGCATAGATCAAATTACACAAATAGGATGGAGCCAGATGAAGGAGAATTTGCAAACTGCACGGTATTCCCCAACGGTGTCATCTTGCAGTAGGCAGAGAGCAAATGCTGTCTCCTGGTAGATTGCCCAGGGGGGCAGCAAACCCTGTCATACTGAAATAGATGAGATGATACTTGGTGTGACATTTAAATGCAAAGTTGCAGGGAGACAGCAAATGATTAAGCTTTTGAAAGCATCATCTATATTTATTGCTTTGGTTTGTGGTGTTTATTTGTAGATAAGCTCATCTGCTTGTGTTTTTTAATGTAATTTCTAGGGCATGTCAAAGCTCTTTGCCTAAAATGTGGCACGTAGGGGAAAGCTGCATGGAGAAGTTGCACCCAGGAGTAGTGAGTTAAGGCAGCTTTCTACTTCAGGCAGGCCATAAAGCAGTTTTTGTTAAAAAATAATTTAAAAAATTTGTCTTCTCTGAAGTTTGCAAACCCAAAGTACTTCAGGGCAGGTGATATGCAGCGGCCTGTAAAGAGGCAGCAGAGTTGCACTGCAGAAGTAATACTGAAGGGAGCATCAGAAAAATCAAAGTATTGGTTTTCTACTGCTAATGTAAATTCCACTCAGAAACAAAATGTTTAGATAGGAGTGTCTTGGAGACCTCTGGGTTTTCTTCCTAGTGAAAGTAGTTCCTGCTGACTAAGTGCAGATAAGGCAAAAATAATCATGGTCCTAAAGAAATGGGTGCTGTGGCACAGAGGTGGAAGGAAAGTCTCTCACCTGAGCCACGCATGCCAACACCTTCCATCTCCTGCAGATCCCTGCCTTCAAAAGCACTTGCCTGGGCTGAGGCTGCAGCCAGACTAAATTACCTGGAAGGGATTTGAACCAACCCTTCCAGGCCAACAGGCACTGCAGGTGCTTGGTGCTCTCAGACAAGTGGCTTTGCCATTACCATCCCAGGCAAGTGCCTGAATCTCAGCTCAATTCCCTACAGCAATCCCACTGACTTGATATTTTTGTTGTTTTGAAGCTGTTACTTTTGCCTCTTAACCATGGTGTATCTGTGTGTGCATGGAGTGTTGGCTGGAGGTCAGGTGCTGTGGTCTCCCTGCTGGAAATTCATCCCCACTCCCACCAAAATGGGAACTGGACAGAAACTTTCTTCACCTCTTTGCCACCTGCCCGGGGAGTTACAGCAATAAATCTGCGCCTTGTTTGCCACAAAATATCTCTGCTTGGTCCTGCACTTTGTGTATTATCACGTAGAGGCAAGAATCCCTCTGCTGGGATGTCCTGCTCCTGTGCCACCCTCCCCTCCAGCCCTCCAGCAGCGGGTGGTGGCTGTCCCTTGTGACAGGGCAGAAGCCATGCCACAGCAGGGATGCCCCTGCCCTGCCAGCACTGCCACCACTAGAGCAGTCGGGGCTGTTTCTAACCTCACTCTCCCAAGGTGTCCATCAACAGCAGAATATCATGGAAGTGCTTGAAGTTTCTTACACTTGATTCACATAAACACATTTTTTATTTTCTAGTCCACATGAAAACTATGGGACTGGCAGAGTCTCCTTCCATGCTGTTGGCTGTCAAGGAATTCAAATTATTCAGTGAATTTTTTGAAATCATTTCAATTGATTTGATATAGGAGAGGTTGGTTTCCCACTATATTTTCCCATCTTCTGGAAAAATGTTTGATGTCAAAGTATGTGTGAGGATAAACCTGGGAAAGGCCAATTAAGCAAAAATGCGCCCAAAGTGCTTCATAGAGGAACAGTGAGCCATGGCCTTAAGTTGGAAAAAATGCAGGACAGAATTTACAAAGGGGGGAATCACTTCTGGTGACGGTGCAGAGCTGGGGTGTACATGTCATGCTAAAATAAACAGGTTGTACAAGCAAATTTGAAAAGACAAAGCACTTTTTTTTTTCCTGTTGATTATATCTTTCAGAAAATTTCCCTTCAGGAAGTAGTACTAGAGTCAGTGAAGCTTATTTAAAACTGCAAACATAAGGCAAGTTAGTAGCATTTTCCTATCCCTGCTCTCCCCCCTCCCTCCCCAGTTGTGTGTTCATTGCTTTTTTGGGGAATTGGTGAAAGCGTAATTGCTAGGAAGCCCCATTCATTTTCTTATCTTTGAGTGGTTTCCCGATGACTGGGGTCACCCTGACACTGGTTTCAGACAATTTAGGTAGAAATAATCCTTAGCTGAAGATCTTGGTTTCTGCCATTACTCTTTGAGGCACCTCCTGCCATTGCCCCTGGCCAAGGCTGAGGCCCAGGAGCCTTTGCCATTGAGAAGCAGCAGAGCTGGGGGATATGGGGCTCCGTCCTTTTCTGTGCAGATATCCACACTCCTCAGCAGGTGCTGTTAGACGTGTGTGGTGTCAAGTGAGGGGCTCAGCTGCACCATCCTCAGGGGCAAAGGCCCTGGTCCATCATGCTCAGGCAGCCCCAGGTCCCGTCTACACAAGCCAGGTCTGCTTGCACCCCTCCCCTGCCAACTTCTCCTTATCCCTGCAAAATAAAGGGATTCCTGCACCCTGGAAGAGAAGGAAGACAACATGCAATGTTCTTAGCATCTGCATTTAAGAATCTGCCAAAGAGAATGTCCTGATCTTACAGAAATTAACTTTCTTTAATGGCTGCTCAAAGATTTTTCCTCTGAAATCGTGCTTTGGTCATACACTGTTTGCTGAGGAGTGTCAGCCCATTGCTGTTGATTGAAAGGATTTAAAGAATTGGAAGCAGTCCACTGCTTGTGGACTCCTACCAAAAATTCAAGTAGCCCCTGACTCATTTACAAAGAAACAGGCATCCCGAAATCCCTTCCCTCAGGGCTAGCATGGCTTTGGAAGCAGCAAGGCACAGTTTGTGCAGCTTCAGGACTCTGATGGTCAGGCCCTTTGCCTTTTGCAGCAGGCCACCCCATGGCTTTCCACTGTCACTCCCATTGAGAAGCAGGTTTCCTGGGGCTGCCAAGCTGCAGGGCTGTTGTCATCCCAAGGAAAAGAGCTTCAGGAAGAGCTCAGAGCAGGGCAGGTGAAGCTCAGCATCCACACTAAATCTCAGAGACACTTATGCTCCATTTTCCCATTTGCAGACACTGCCATGAAGAATCAGAAGATAACTCACTGAGCAGAGAATTCACTCATTCATCTGGTTAGAGATGGGCCTTTGCTTCATTCTGAAGCAAGTCTTTGAGCAGCCAGAGTTAGGTTACCTTGTAGAGAATGTAGTAAAAGCTCTCTTTGAAGCTTGTCAGTTTTGGGTAGATTAGGAGATAGCAATGAACACACCTTCAACCAAAGTGACACCCATCACTGCTGACCTTGCCAGGGATGGAGAGCAAGCTGTGTTCCCCTGGCAGAGCTGCAGCTATTCCAGAGAATCTTCAACTTGTCCCACACAACACGCAAAAAGAACATCACAACTTTATTTTCACTTTTAAAGCATAACATACATCAAAATTTAACTGCGTGGCATTCATTTAAATTCTTTCAAATTCTTTCAATTTCCAATGGTGATTTCTAAGCCCAGGCACAAAAATATGTAGAAAGGTAAGAAGTTTAAAAGTCTTACAGTCTTAGAATCTGGCAAAAATTGTTACAAAGCTTCAGTAGAATATGATAGGAAGGAACTACATTTTCAGACACCTACCCTGAGCTCTGTTAAGTCAGGCAGTGTACAATGTATCAGGTTAGGCTGCCTATAGTATATAATTCCTTGCCATTCTAATGAACATAGGAGCCTAGGGAGCTGACACTGCATTTCATGATCTCAGAGCACTGGTCAATGTTCTTCTTTATCCTGTAGAATGTTTCCACATACTCAGAACGGCCCAGAAGTTCAACAAAATCTTCATCGTGAGTAATCACCAGCAGCTGAAAGTTGCGTTGGTGTAAGCGGCTCTTTATTATCCTACAAAGAGATATTATCGAGTGTGCACTTACCTGCATCCCATGCTAGCATCAGAGAGCTTGCAAATACACAGCACAAAAATATTTCAATATTGATAACGAATGATATGAACCATCGAGTAATCTAGTGCTGATTACCCACTCTTTCTAACCACATTAAAAAACCCCTCAAATTATATAAGACACACCTTTTTTCTTTTCCAGATAGAGATGGAATCTAAAACTACTCACAACAAAGACATGTCAGCTTAAAATATAATGCCAAAAGGGTATTAAAAAATACCCATTGTTAAGGAGAGCTCACTTACTCTACCAGGGCATGTGCCAGGGACTCAATGTTTTCTCGGTCAAGGTTGGTTGTAGGCTCGTCCAGGGCCAGAATGCCACAGTTGATACAGAATGTTTCTGCTAGAGCAAGGCGAATGATGAGAGAAGCAAGCACCTGAGGGAAAGGTAAAACCACAAAAATCTCAAGCTTCAAACTGTTTAAAGAGGATCTATATGTAACAACCTGTTTTTAATGCCATTACAAACTGAGACTGAAGTTTACAGAACAATGTGCTGACAGTTCACAAAATGACAGTAACTAACTAATTACTGAAAAACTGCATTGAAACTTCTAGTTTGAATTCAAAGATTGGCTCTATATAGAAGCACTCAAAATTCAGAAGACACTGGAAGTAAGGATTCTGATCTGAGGTAAAGCCACTACAACAGTGCCATTAGCATTACCTCTACACTCTGCTCGAGCCCACCCCACTGCAGCAGGTGGAAATTTGTCTGCATGTTACTCAGCTACTGAGCTCCTGACTTCTTACTATAATGGAAGACAGTAGGATTTACCACCTTCTGTGTTAGTTTTGCATCAACATGCGTAATCATATTTACAAGATCTCCTGAACTACTAAAATCTACTGAACACTCAATGGAAACTGCGCTGCCAAAAATATTTTCCAATTATCGTGACTGCTGGCATCACATTTCATCATCAAAGAAGAGTTCTCAGAATTTCAGCTAAGAAACTTCTTCAAGTTTCGCTCTCATTTACATAGGACTCTAACGCAACATCCTAAACTACTCCAGGAGAGGACACATTTAACAGAACAGGCAGGTGGAAACAACCCTCAGCATGTGTGGGTGTGGTTAACTGAGATGAACTCTCACCACAGGTATTGTCACAGCTGGTGTGTCATCAGGCCACTTGGCCAGCGTGTGTTACTGAAGAGGAATGGACAGCCCACGGAGCAGCAAGCTGACAGCACAGGAGGAAATGCAATGCCTGGAAGTATGGCTAGGTGTGATACTGGTGACATGAACTGAAAGGCTGTAGTCAGCAGCAGGTGAAAGCAGCATAATTTGGAGGAAGAGAGATCCTATCAACTTACAAGTAGACACAGTTGCAAAAAGAAGACCAAGGGCTCAGAAAGGAAAAAAAAAAAAAGAGGGAGCAAGTCGATAGACCTGAAGCTGAGGTAACCTCAGTGGTAACCAGGAAGAGACAAAATGGGAGGACTTAAACCTGAGGACAGAGGAAGTCAAACCCTTCACTCCCGCAGGGCATCAGCCCAGTGCCCATCTGAAACAACGGATTTTGGCAGCCCAAAGCAGGGTTCAGATGTTGAGTCACATACTGTGTAACACCCAGAGAGAGTGAAGGGAAGTTGTACACAATAATAAATTAGAGTTGGAGCTGCCTGTTCTTTGGCCACTTGGCTCCCCTGCATCCACGTGAGTCAGTTTTCAGAGTCCCTGTTGCTGTGGACAAAGAGCCATTACCTTTTGCCCAGCACTGCACCTTCCTCGCATATCCAGTGCTGTGTCTCCCTTCACCATCACTACCCTGTAATTGTAATTTCTTCTTTTGTCAGTGGCTGAGACATTCTCATCTGCATCAGAGCGAATTTCTATATATTCAATATCTGAAAATGGGAAGGAGACAGCTCATATATTATCAAAAATCTTGAAAAATATCATAGGGTTAGTGGGAGATGAGAGGTATAACATGTAGTAACAATAAAAATTCCATTCAGAACTCCCACTGATAGATCCATCTTGGAAGTTAACTTTTCCACAATGGAAGGAATGAATTCATGCACTGTCCCTTGACAAAGAAACCTAACCTTTGGAAAACACAGAGAAGTGAAAATTAACTCTATTTATCCTGCATGTTACTATATAATGTTCAATAAAAAGATTATAGTGGTGAAGAACAGATACAGCCTTTAGAATGGAACCAGCTATTTCTTATCTTGCTCTTCCTTATGCAGTGCCCCATATCAAATGGATACATATGGGTAAAAAAAGAAAAAAAATACTACATACCTTGTCCTCTGTAAATGCTTCGCCACAGGTCCCGAATTATTTTGTTAATTTCTTCCATTTTCATGCTGTGAAATGTCATTATTGCTCTAAAAAACAGCAAAAAATGTAAACTGTTAGAGATGCAACCATGGACTGCTATGGACTGCTAGGGGCTTTAAGGCAGGTGGCAGCTCCCTTTCCATTCCATTAATACTTCTACTAAAAATACAGAAAATACTAGTTTATTTTCGACAGAGAAGTACCTGAAGAGTAACAACATACCATTGTGTAAATAATTCTACGCTCACAAGCAGCTCAGTTCTAAGAAGTAGGAAAGTAATGACAACAAATATATTTGCAGTCACTCAGTGGAGAATGACTTTACCTGACTTTTTAAGAGATTCATGATTTATGTGTGAGGTTTATTTTCAGCCTGACACCAAGAAGATAAATCTGATGTTAAGCTTTCCAGAGTAGGAGTGTTACTCTGGCACAGTCTGCCAGCAGGGCAAACAACAGCAAGAAAGGAGAACCTGAAGTCTCCTCAGAGCACAGAACTCCTATTGAGAATATAATTTGTAATTTCCCAAACAGGCATTGTGACAAGAAATACTTTTCAGCAGCAATAGTAACACAGGATATCATTAATAATTTTTAATTTCATCTCTCCAGTCAACATAGTAGCATGACTTTAGTTTATTAACAGATGAAATCTTACAAAACTCTCAGAAAAGGACAGGACACTGCATTTCTAACTCGTCTTTTTACAGAAAAGCTACTCTGCTATGAAAAAGATGCTCACTCGCTTTATGGCAATGTCTTCTTCCAAAAAATGTGGCGGAAATAAAATACCCTTCTGAAATGGACTTTTACATATGCTTTTTCTACCTTTGCTCTTCCACCTGTTCTGCGGAATACTGAGGTATCAACTCTGATAGGTTTTAAGCAAAAATGAAGCATTTTCAACTATTTACTTAGCCCCAAGAATGCATTCCTCATCAGTATTTATCATAAATTTCTAAATAGAGTCAATAAAGATCATCTGATAGCATGGAACACCCAAAATGTTGGTTTTCCCAGCCACAGATACAGCTTTGGCCATTAGAGTTAGCATTTTGCCTCGCTGATTTTTCAGACGATTACCGCTAAGTGATGCTTATCTATTTTTCTTGAAATTACAAGACTGTTTTCCTGTTAGCCTTAAATAGAAACAATAGATTATTTGATACCATACAAAAAAAATTCTAAAAAGGAAATTCTTGGAGTGCATTTCCATTACAACTGAAAGGGAAGACTTATACCCTCTGAATAACGTAGTTCTTCACACAAATTTTGTATTAGCTTACATTTCAATATTATATTTACTTTATTTAATGTTATTACCAAACCAGCTTAGAACAGGGTTCCTCTAGAATATCTTTTCAACTTGGAAAGTTCTCATTTATTCTGTTTCTCTTCTTGACCATTATGCTGTATCCTCAACCACTCTTTTGTGCTCCTTTCTCCAGCACTAGCAATCCCTTTTAAAAAGAAGCAAAAACTCCATACTTTATTCAAGACATGGGTGCATTGAGAATTCCTACAGTGGCCAAAATGTTTATCTTTCTTGCTCTTTTTTCATTCCTAATATTTATCTTTCTGCCACTGAACACCAGTTTTCTATTTCCTGAAATATATCCACTGATTCCAAAATCCTTTCCCACTGTCCATCAAGTTGTTCATTGCTATTCCATCATTATAAGCAAACAAACAGGGTTTTTAGGGAGCCACATGTTTTATTTTGTATATGGTTACCAATTCTGAGATGCTCTTTTTGCCCAGTCAGTCCAAGACTAACAAACAAGCTTCCAGAGGAAACAGAAACAAGAACAAGCTTGCTACACTTTCCATCAAATGCCAAATATCTTTCTTATGACCTTACTTTCTTTAATATAAGCACAAAACCACCCACACGGGAAAAGGGCAAAAAATCCCTCTACATTGTAATATTCTTTAAAACACAATTATTAACCTGAGAAAATGCCATGAGAAACAAGAAATTTACCTGGCATATCTTATTCATGTTAAGATATGACCAGAAGATGCTAAAATTTATTGCTATAGAAATGAAAGTAGAAGGGTTCAGGTTAAAAATGAAGGATTTAAACATCGATCTCACCTTGCCTTATCTCTCTCCTCCTGCAGTACTGCAAATATAAGTCCTAATGTGTACAACTAAAACTCCAAAGAAGTCTTTCAGAGAATTGGGAATACAAATATCAGACTTACCTATGACTGTATTAAATTCCAGTTATTACCATCAATGCATTTAATATATGTACACTATAGACATTAACTTACAAATTTCCTACATCATACCAATCCTGTGCAGTTTCCAGTACAGTTTCATTAATTTACTTAGGAAGTTATAGCTTATGTTTTCTTAATATTTAAATGTCAGAATATATGAAGAGAAATTATATATCTCAAGGAATGATATCAATTTCCTCTAAATCACCCTGGAAGCCTGAAATTGAAAATTGCTTTGGCATCAAGGTTATCAATACCAATAAAGGTGAAAACATTTAAGAATCACCCTCATTTGACAACACTTACTTATCAAGAGCCTTGTAATAAAGGTCCAGATCTTTGTTCACCAGCTCTGTTGTTCTCATGACAATCATCATGTCCCTGTATTTTTCCTCTGCATCTTTGAACTGCGGCTCTCGGAGCTCCTTTCTGAAGCGAACAATCTCCTCCTCAAACCCACGCTGGCGGCCCAGAGCAACGTGATGGTTCCTCTTCAGAGATTCGATTTTCTCCTCCAAATGCTTCTGCTCACTGTCAAACCAGAATTGATACATATGTATCTTGTATTTAGTGCTTCAACTTTTTAATCAGGGCTCTAATTTTGAGTTTATGTTGGAAAACAGCTCATTGTATCACATCTATAAAGTCTGTAACAGTTAAAATTACAGTAATAATGCCACTGAAATGAAGACACTATTGAAATAAAAATAGCTGTAAGTTTGTTAAGAATATATTCTAATCACTATTTTGAATAGGAGAAGCAAGTTGTCAAGTTCAAATGCTAAAATGCTATATGTATAAACAAAAAAAATATTTATAGATGGATACTGAGCAAAAGAAGATGAATTACTGGGTAAGCTCTAGCATGCTAAATAAATATTTCACATGCAAGAACCAGCAAAGGGGTAATTACTTTTCAGAAGTGTTTATTATCTAAGCAATTATTACTAAACTATTGAAGTAAACACAAAATTTGCTGCTGGGAACTAAGTGAGCAGACTGAAAATAAAAACTAAATACTCTCATCCAGAAGCCTGATTTATTTAAATGTGGATTGCTCAGTAAACATCATGAAAAGCACTGGAACAGGTATGAGCAGATATCTCTATTTCTAGCCAGAAGCACTGTATAATTTCAGAGCCATTCACACTGTTGTCACAGGGATATGAACCAAACACAGGTTGTGAAGGAGAAAGTGGCCTGCATGAACGGGGTGAGAAGAGGATCAGGCACACTGAAACACAGTGACTGCAACATCCAGATGTTCCATGAATTCTTGTGCAAAGCACACCATTCTGGTTTGAAGTGGCTTACTTTTTCATCTGGGGGACTTTCATTTCTCCCATCTCCTTCATAAGTTGTTTTATGTTGTCTTCAACTTCTTTCAGCTCTTCCTTCCGCTTCCTCAAGGTGAGGTTATCCTCCAGCCACCTTTCCTGTATCTAGCTCCAAAGAAACAAGGAATTGTGTAATGTTTCAGCATGTGGGTTATCAATTACAATGTATCAGTTCTGCACAACTCTGAAACATGCTGCAAGCGGAAACAACAAAAATTATCACAGGGAGAACTTATCTTGTCCTAAAAATAGAATAAAATGGAAATCAGCAGTATTATTTCATCTTTCAAACTGGAATAACACTTAGCAGAGTTTACTGTCCCAACTGAACACAAGAGTGATTCTTTTTGAGAATATGAATCCATGTTTCAACCATGGATTTCAGGACAAGTAGTTTTAACCAAGGATGGATTTAATCAAGTCCCCTGTTGCAGCTCTACAACCACAGATAGTAACTGAAGGGGTAGAATGGGAAAGGACATATTTCCTTTAAGGAATCTACACAGTATTTGAAACACATACACAAGAATTCAAAGTACATGATAAATCTGGAATAGCAAGCAACTTTTGGTACCTGCAGTTTGTACTTTACTTATAAAGGCATGTACCCTCCACATAAAGATAGTCCTGAAAATGCTGACTACTATCCCACCAGACTTAACTCTTAGAAATACCATCAGATGATAGTTAGAGATAAACGGTTTCTAAATTTCCACATAGAAATCTCAAGACTATTTTCAGCCTAATGCACATATAGCAACTATCCTGACTAACAACTGATCAAATAAATCAAGAGGAAGCTAATTTCACACCACTACAGACCTAGGCAGATAAACCAGAACTAGGAATTATTTCAACTATGCCAAGTACACTTTAAATAATATATCCACCTTTTGAGTATCAATATCTTGTCGGGTCATTTCCATCTCTTTACTTATCTTTTCCTTCTGTTTCTCACAGGCAGCCAAATGAGAATTTACTTCTTCAAGTTCAGACTCCTTTTGCTGAAGAAAGATGAAGAAAATGGCATATGATTTAAAAACAAAAGTACTTTTGATGCTAACTTTTTATTGACTGCTTTTTAGATTACCTTTTTATAGTCTTCTTTTCCTTGTTGAATATAGTTTTCAATTTCTTTCACATACTTGTTTATATCTTTAACTTTCTCATTTATGCTATTCATCTGCAGAGAAAAGATATCAAATCAAATATTGCCTTCTGTCCAAGAACAAATATGCTCTGTATCAAAGGTACTGGATAACACCACCACCAAAGTACAATTCCTTATTGTAACTCCCTTTAGTTGTCTAATAAAGTCTTCAGCTTCTACAATCCCAGTACTTCTTATAAGCATGAAAATGTTTCCCAAAACGCATGAGGGCCACTTAACGTGGGAAGAACCAGTGTGTCTCTTGGCAAGGATGGTCATCCTTGCTGTTCCTCTTGGGTCTACTTAGGAAGGGCTTTTGAATGCCATCAGCCAATAAATATTGCCAAATGTCCCAAGAAGTCTTTTTTCAAGACTGCCAAAGGTGAGTTACAATTGAGTTCATGTCCTGACTGACATGATCCTTTTCCTCCCTAAAAGCTCTACCAATCTAAAGCCCCTCCTGGTGTCATTGATGTTTCCTAAAAGCAAACTCAGTACCACAGCTTCCATCCACTGAAAAACAGTATCTAATCCTATCTCACAGCTATGCCAAGAGCAAACAAACCTTCTCTTGTGTTTCTTTATTACTTGCAGTCCTTTTATTCACTAGTTCCTCCTTCTCCTGCTGCAATTTGTCTAACTTTGCCTCCAAAGGAAGTACCTGTTCTTCTGCTTCCTGAAAAGTAGTTGGAAAAAGTAGTTTTTATTTTCACATTCTGGTGAAGATCAATAATTTTTCATGCAGTAAAAAAAGTAATGTGGTTACTTATTTCTTTTTTGTGTGTATTAAAAAAAGGAGATATGAAAATATGTATTTTAAAAAGTCTGGAAATTCCCAAAGATACACAACAGCAGCACAGTATAAATATTTAAAAATCCATCCCATTGTCTAGGACTAGAGACAATATTAAGTATGACAAGATTATTATTTTTTATTTCAAGGCCAGCAAAGCTAAGGGTTAGACAATTGAGAGTATTTCTCACCTTGATCTCCCTGCATAAGGACTGAACCTCAGTGGTCAGCTCCACAGTCTGCTCCTCCAGCTGCCGCCGCCGCTGCATGCTGCTGACGATCTGCAGCTTCTCTGCCTTCAGGTCATTAACTACACTCTTCAGCTGCTGAATCTGGCTCTGCTGGTCCTGCTTGTGTTTTTGATTCAACTCAATTTTACTGGTAACTGCAGATGAAAACAGAGTCAATCTGTTATTACAACCGTTATTGTAATCCTCATGAAAATTCATCTCTAAATTAAGCTGGTGCAACTCCAAAAACCAGTAACAACGAACCAGGAGAACAGTTATTTAAGAACATAAAATAAGTAAACTAAAATTTTAATGGCAAGAATTTTGGAACATTACTTTTAGTATAAAAATGAAGTAACAGGTTTATAGAACCTACCTGTATCCCACAGATGTTTCTTCTCTTGTTTTTCTTGGCTTACTTGAAGCACAGTTTTGCTTAAATTGACACGTACCAGCTTAGCTTCGTGCTGAGCAATTTTTCGTTCAACATCCCTGATATCAGTCTGAAAGTATGAGGAAAAGTACCATTACTACTGAATTAGTCTTCAACAATGTATTTTTTACCTTTGGCACATAAGAACAAGCTCAGGGCTTGAGGCACTCACAAGCTTCCAATTTCCTTCCCTTGTAGAGCAATTAGCAGCAGGATTATGTCAGCTGCTAGGAACTGGAATTCCTAACTGTGCATGGAATCAGCCAATAAGGATGCACAGGCCTATAACATCCCCTGTCCACTTCAGGACAGCTCCATGTGCAATCTGTCCCTGCAACACTGGAATTGCTGGAGCCTTGGGAGCTGCTGACATCTCCACCGTGTGAAATGCTCTCAGTCCTTTGCCTGGCCCCAGGGTCCCTAATTGCTCCTCTGAAGATTCTCAGTCAAGCAAAGATTTTGTATTGGCAATAAAGGCATGAAGACTGCTCAAAACAGTCTCCTATGCCAGGATAATAAAAAGTGCAGGATTTCTCTTTCCCTTTACCACGTATTCAGATGCCACAGAACCAGGAAACATGCGAGATGCTGGGAATACAGTGACCTATAATGACTATGAGGACTGAAAACACCTAGGTGTACTTGTAGTTGTTCTCACTTCTGGATTACATCTCTTTTTTCAGTTCACATAGCACAGAACTGAATCATAACTCAAGTGACTCTGTGGTGCTCAAAAAAAAAAAAAGACTTTTGTAAATTGAAGTTTTATTAGTAAAAGATCACCTATGTTATACTGTCCTAGGAAATACTTTAAAATAAGGATCTCAAAGTTCTGTCATATTACTGAATAACTACGTATTTAAATGCAAAGGAATATAATTTTATGTATTAAAAAAAAGTTACCAAAGCATACCTGATACCTTTCCATCAGAGCTATATCCTGTAACCGTGCCTTGGCACCTTGTTCCTCAGACAAAGCTGTCTGGAGAAGTAATTCCTGCTCTTCTATCTCATCCTTCAGGCCTGTTAAATCTCTGTTTGCATTCTGGATCTTGTTCCTCAGGTCTGGAATTTCCTTATCTTGGAGTTCAACTACAGTTTGCCTTAAATAAAATATAAATCCCTAAAATTTCCTTGGTCAGAAACAGCAGCATAAATTGAAGACAGTGAAGATCACAAAATCCATTATATGATTTAGTAGTGGAAGACTAAATTTAGCTAAAATAGTATCCCCTTAACCTTGCCCATATTTAACTAAGTTTATGTTACATACCCAGCTAAGGTAATACATCCCTCATTTTAGGTGAGATTACACAAACAAGCAAACAAAATCTCTTTTGGTTTTTAACTTCATTACAGCAAGTGCCCAGAAGGTACAAAGTACTGAACAAGAGTGCCCTCTTGTGAAGGAAAGCTCTACCCTCAGCCATTCTCAAATTCTCTCAAAATATTTCTCCCAACAATGACATTTTGAAATTAATTAGCCAGCCCTAGAATAAAGCCTCCTTGATGTCTGCGTATTTTTTTTATAATCAAACCCCACACATTTCAAAGCAAACAGCCTGTAACAATATGGTTTCCTAAGCACTTTACCGCAGTGGTTTGAGACTCATCATTTCATCACGTTTTTTCTCTTTTCTCTTCAGCTCAGACTCCGTGGACTTCAGTTTGTCTGGGGCAAGGCGCAGTTTAGACTGCAGATCACTGATGACATCCTGCAGCTCAGCCTCTGTCTGAAAAACTCTTTGGCAAACTGGGCAACAAGACTGGTTCTCCTCTGTCAGTTGTGTAATGAACTGTGAATAAACTGCAGTGGCTCCAGCAAGCACAGCTGGGTGAAAAACAAACAGAACACTTATGTTGGATAAACAGTGAATAATCAGCTAGATTAGTATTTCAGAGAAAAAAGGCAAGCTATACACAAATTTACCTCGCTGTTTGGAACTTTTTTCAATTTCATCTTGAAGTTTGCTCAGGTCACTGTCAAAATCTTGACTTCCACAAACATCAAAAAGTTTTGTTTCATGACTAGACAACTGGGCTTGTTTTTTTTTTAGCTCATTAGTGGCATAAGTTTTATCAGATTCTACTGATGCCAGTCGCTTGCTGAAATATTAAAGCAGAAACACTTTTATTACCTAAACACAAAGATTTAGACTGTTTAAGCAAAACCAAAAACCATGGAAAGGTAATCTGAAATTGGAATTACAGAACTATTCACCAGTCCTTTTTTATTGATTTTTCACACAATTTATAGCATAAACTTTTTATTCATCCAAGTACAGCGTAAGTGTTTCATTTTAAATCCCTTTTGTTTTCTAGATGATTACTGATGAGAAACTTCCTACTCTTTCTAACTAATTGTTTTATCTAATCAAATGGAACCAAGACCAGGTAATCACACATGAATTTGTGATATAGTCACTAACCACTCTGTGACTTATCAGAAAATCAGAAGACCAGCAATTTCCAGCCCCAGGCACATACTTTCAGCTAGAATTAGTACAAACAACTAAGGATGCTCCAGATCATTCAGCTAGAATTAACACAAACAACTAAGGATGTTCCACATCACTATTTTGCTATCTGCTTTTAGTGCTTTCTTTGACACTACAAATATTGTGATTTTATTAACTAGCACAAACTGTATCAGCTCCGTATCACAGGAACTCTGCAGGATGTTTTCTCTGATTTTGTAGATACCTAAATAAACACTAATGAATTAAAGCAAAAAGTATTTTGAACATATGAAACTTTCCAACATTTAAATTCGTAATTACATAAAAACTTGTGAAGAAATAATCTATTAAATTAATACCTACTTCAGATTAGCAAGAGTATCCCTTGTCTGATTAATCTTTTTATTTTTACCATGAAGCCAGTCTTCAAGTTGTTTTTTATTTGGAAAGTATCCCAGCAGTGATGTTAGTTCCTCAGAATGTCTTGACTTTACTTTTCTAATCTGGTCTTCTTTCTCTGCCTGGGGAAATGGAAGCATTTTAAATGAAATTTTCCTATCTTCAGGTTTATAACTCAATGCATTTATTAAGCTAATAGCTTCTACAAAGTCAGACAGAAGCTCTACTTTTGATGATAAATACACAAATACACTGAAAAATACAAAAATACTGGAGAGACTGTATCAATTTCATGTCCCTCTCTTAAGAGATATTGATAAAAACATTACTTTGTCTTTCTTCAGCATCTCCATTTGGGTAATGGTTGTGGTGTGTAGATTCAACTGCTCCATCTCTTGATCCAACTTCCTAAGAGCTTTGTCCAGGTTTATTTTCTCATTTTGCAGAGTCTGTATTTCCTGTTCCAGTGTTTCTACATTGCTGTTCCTCTCAGCCTTCTCCAGCTCATGCTCCTATACAAAAAAAGAAAAGCCCACAAGACACAAATAATTACAAAAATCAATAAAGTTCTAGCTAAAGGAAACACCAGAAACCTCTTCAGCTGTCTGGCAGCAGCATCAGTAGCTGTTACAGGAATGGCACAAAATTTGTAAAGAATAAATGCAAAAGGAAAAGGCTGTGACTGGTGTGGGGCAAGAAAAGCCAGAGGAAGATACTGGATGCAGTCCTGGAATGCAGCGCTGCCCCAACTTGCTCATGCTCTTACCAGAAGCCCACTCATAGTCTGATTGTCTGTATTTTAGTATCTACTGTAGAGTAAATTTGGAATTACCCTAGTGAAGAGGCTAGAAAAAACACTGTCAAGCAGAATTCATATACTGCTAACAAACATAAAATATTTGGCTACAAAGGCATAACCAGCTGTTCAGCAGGAACATAAAATGCTTGTAACTTTACTTCATCAGATAAAACACTTATAACCAACTAGTCCATCTCACAGGCAGGTTCTATCCAAAAATGTAGGTAGTATGGAACTTCCAATTCAAAGTTTCTAGCCCAATAATTTGAGAGCAACCAATCTACTTGCCAGCTGTGCTATTATCCAGTTTAAACTCACCAAGCAGAAGCAGCACATTCTATGTGTGGACTGTACAAAAACAAGGTGGTGAACAGACCCTGCTGCCCCAAAGGGTGCACTATCTGAACAGACAAAGCATTAAGGGTATTAAAAGGGCAGAAACACATCTGAAAGAGTAAACATTAACAGAGGGGTTATGGGTTTTGGTATATTTTTTTAATTATGAAGCCACAAGTTTTTACTTCAAGCTTCTATAATTTCTTCAATTACAACTAACTTACCATCTTGCCAATCTCCTCATCCAATTCGGTAATCCTGTCTGAAAACCCCTCCAACTGCTGCAATTCACATTTGACATTCTTCAGCTCTGCTTGTTTCTTATTTTGAATGTCAGATTTCAGGTCAATGGTTCTTTCTAATCCAGTTTTTTTGTCTCTTATTTCATCTATCTGTTTTTGCTTCATTGTTTCTTTCTGTGCAAATTCTCTCTGAAAGAAGATCAGCAATAAGATATTCATTATTTTTTCACAGGAAAATATTTTAAAATACTTTTTCACACTACTGTGCCAATATTTACCACAGAAAAACACTGAAATACTGAGAAAACGACAACTTGTCCAAAATTATCTGCTGAAATGTTTTTGATAGGAAAATGCAGATGCATCATACCAGTAGCATTCTGTGACAGCAACTCCATTTTGAACATGACTTCAACAAAAAGTTGTTTATTTTTAAACGAGGTGCCCACTGTAATTCTTCCTCAGGTTTTTGAGCTTATCAGTGATCCAGCTGCACGAGGACTGCTAGAAGGACCTCTCTGATGAACTGCCTGTTCAACAGCCTTGGTGACCACTCCTAATTCCAAAACTACTTTCCATGCAGATGGCACCAAGAATTCTAAAAAAAACCAGCTTCAGCTCCCCCCCACCAACACTTTCTCCCAGCACCATAAAGACCCATGTGGACCAGTAAAACACCAACGGCCCATAAAATTAACACTACTCAAACAACACAGTTCTTACCATCATACGATTTGCAGCTTCTGTATCTCTGTCCTGCCTGTCCTTCACCAGCCTGCGAAAACTGGCAATGTGCCTTTCAGTGAAAGGGGCTCGCTCAAAGCCATCCAACTCCAGCTGTGCTGCCAGAGACTGAATTAAGGAATCCCTGGTCACAATGTGCTCCTGGTGACGATCTGCCTGCAGCTGAAGACGGCCTCCACAAAAAGAAAAAGCGACATAAATGTTCAAAAACTGAGAGAGAAGACACGCTTAGGATTCAAAGCCAGTTGAAAGCTGTGACTGGGGTATTTTATGAAAATCCTGTCACTAGGATCTTCTCCTGAGAAGGTGAGAGGCCTCAGGAAAGAAATGTAAACAATAATTATCTGATGGCTGTGGAATGTGGTCTGGAGATGGTTTACCAACAGATGCATCTTTGATTGGTTTCACATGAACTGTTTCTACTTGATGCCCAATCATTGGTCCAGCTGTGTCCAGCTGAGCAGTCACGAGCTTTTGTTATTCCTTTCCAGCCTTCTGATGAATCTTTTCTCTCTATTCTTTTAGTACAGTTTTAGTATAGCATTTTTAATGTAATATATATCATAATATAATAAATCAGCCTTCTGAAACATGGAGTCAAGAGTCTCATCTCTTCCCTTGTCCTGGGACCCAGCAAACGCCACCACAGAAAGCCTTTGAAACCTTGAAATATTTTTCAACAACACAAAAAAGTATGGAATAAAAAGCTATAGGTAGAGATTGCTATTTCAGATAACTACATTTTTATGAATTAAAAAAATCAATAATTCAAAAGCAAGCCCCTAAAATGATTAAAAATATTATTCTGATAAAAAACAAAGCCCAAACACATTTTATGTAAGCATGTATTCTGTGGCCCAACTACTACAGCTTTGCTGACATTTCCATAATCCACAAAAAAAAGCAGACACAACTGAAAGAACATTAACTTCAAGCCCTCTGACTTGTCCCCAGTCCCCACATGAGACATGAAAAGTGCTAGGCATTCAGCTTTCATGCTTTTTCTCTGTTATATGATAAAATGTACTGCATGTTGTAATTATAGCTCAGAAAACGTGCCTGTTAGAAACTCCAGGAGAAAAACACCTAAACTTGTCCACCAGCAGGACTCTCCCACCCCACTGTGCAGGGGAACCTGAACTAACACACATTTCAGGAGTTTCACCCAGTTCAGATCACTTCAATTATCAGCAGTTCCATTTCAGATTTAATTACATTATAAAACACACAGGACTATAAATGAAATCTGAATTACCTCGTTCAATGAGCAGCTCTGATTTCTCACTGTTAAATCTCTGGCACTCTTTAGTGGCTCTATCTAAATCACGTTTACAGTCCAACAATCTCTTCTCCTTCTCCTTCACTATTCTCTGGTGGTTCTGGTATCTATCCCTTAGTTGTTCATCTGTTCCTTGAAAAACCTGTACACCACATACAAATTTGTAAGCCAATTATTGATGTTTTAAAAATGTATACTTTTTACCACAATAGAATTAAAGGAATAAGAGTTTAACAGCTCACATGCAGATTTTCTATAATAAGACATACAGGGGGAAAATCTACAGCAAGCAAAACAGGAAAACTGTTTTTCTTAGATTGATAAAGTAAAATAATCAAAGTTTTTTGTCATAAAGGCAACCTTTTCCATCTTCTGTTGCAAATCTTGATTATCTTTTTCCATCTGCCGCTTTCTGCTCTCCAGGGCCTTCACATCATTGTCCAACCTCATTACTTTTGTGAGATTCTGCTCAACTACTGCCAGAGAGCTCTGCAAAAAAATGTGGTAAGTAAAATATCTCATCAGTTTGTGAACCCCATAATCAATTATTTTAAGTACAAAACCTTCAGTTTCATCAAATATGTTTTTAAGATAGGGAACGTTAAGTTTTAGTTTGGTTTTTGCTTTAGTTACAGCTTAAAATGGTTTTAGATACCAGCTAAATTTGAGAGAGATTTTAAACTGACAAAAACCCAATGCTGCTATAAGAATTCTATTCTCAACCCTTCAATGACTGTTTACAGATTAGAGCAGTATTTGCCAGGTGAGTTGAGGTATGCTTGAGTCTGCTGCAGGGCAAAAGATTAGATATGAAAGTACAAGATTTTAACCTAGAAATTAATCCACCTTTCACTTCTTTTATTGCTTTGTATTAAAGTATTAACATAATCCCCATGGAAATTACCTTTAGAGGCTCAAGCTGGTTCTCAATTGATATTACATTCTCCTTAGAAGCAGCCAGTTGAGCTTCTCTGTTGCTGAGATGATCCTGGATTTCCTGTGCTTTCTCTTTATTCTGTTTCAGATATTTCAGTTCTGTCTGACACTCTTTTACTTTCAAGCTTTGTTTCAGTCGTACCTGACGCAGAGCTTCGAGTGCTTTGATATACCTTTAAAAAAAGCAAAATTTCAGCTGCTTTGGCAATACAGCAATACTGATGAATGAAACAGTGTCTTAGACATTTTTATTAACATTTACATTATGAGAAGACATTTTTTACTTAGTTTTTATTTAATTACAATAAAGGGAAAAACCTTGTTGCTGAAAAGATCTCGTCAAATTTTTGTTTCAGGGCCTTCCCTTCACTTAAGGGCCAGTTGGATTCTTCTTGGTGACAGAAAATGACATTGTTAAGCACAGATTTGGAAACACCAAGGGCGCTGATCATCTCCCGATCTATTTCAGCACACTTGGAACTCAGACTGACCTTCTCACCATGCCTGTGGAGACAAAGAAAAACCCCAAAGAAGTTACTGGCAAGTTCTTCAAAAAGTGAACTGCATTTTAACAGCATAACCTCATTTCAACACAGACATTCAAAAAATTTAACAAGTAACAATTTTTAAGTGCAAAATTACCACGTTTAACACTGCCAGTTTTTGACAATTTCACATATTAGAACTCTGAGGAACCACCAGAGGGGGCAGGACAGCTCTTGAGTTAAAGGAATATACTTAAACAGTGGAGATGGGAGTTGAACATGGGCCAAAATTGATGTGAAACTGAAAATGGTACTAAAGGAAGTAAAGCCTACATACTCCACACAGTGATACTTTCAAGCTGTACCCAACAATCACAGAATCGTGGAATGATTTGGGTTGGAAATGTCCATGCCACCCACCTCATTCCCTCTGCCATGAGCAGGGATGCTAGTCACAGAGCCATGGGGCTCCAAGCCCCATCCACCCTGGCCTTGAACACTTCCAGAAATGGGGCAGCCACATCTTCTCTAGGGAACCTTTGCCAGTGCCTCACCACCCTTATTACCAATAAAATTTTCAAATAAATGCAATTCAACAGATATAAGTATTTCTTAACACCATAGCTATCAGATGTGGAATTTTTCAATCATCTATCAGATAAAGTAATGAAACTACACATCTTTATAATCTAAAAGCACTAGTAGCTATGTCAAGGAATACATTGTGTAATTTTCTCTTATCTGACGCATAAAAACATACCAAATCCAAACCTATCTCCATGCCAAAGTAAGAAGAAACACTTGACAACTCACTTTGTTCTAGTAATGACCGATTCCAGTGTTTTAAATTCAGGAGTCTTGCCTTTCTGGGTACAGACCATGGAGCGCTGGACAGCCATGACCTCCCCGTTGACATCTCGGAACTGTAACCGAATCTGAGCTCGAACGTCGGTTTCATTGGCAACCTTTGGCAGAAGAAAAAAAGAAACAGAACGGGAGGAATTCTCAAGGGCCAAAGGAATACGTCCCTCTCCAGCTGTGGGACATGCTCTAATCACCCCCAGCTCTCTGCTTTTCTTCATTTCAGCTCAAGGCTGGCTATGACTTGAGCATCCCTGTTTATTCACAACCTGAGTGCAGGGGAGTATTTTACTTAGGTGTAAACACACATTGCATCTAGTCACTATGACTCACCTTTGGATCATGAACAAATGTTTTTCCTTTGGTGCCAGGAGGAAAATCACCAGTGGATATATATTTAAGGCATTCAATGATAGTCTAAGAAAACAGAAATAGTTATAAAGACAAATTTAGAGTAACGAAGGTGGACTACAGGCAAATCCACAGTAACAGCCCAAACACAAATGAGTTAGGTACATAAACACAGAGAAATAACATTTTAATTTTTGAGTAGCATGAAAATATGATACTTTGCAAAAGCAGTTTTAATTAGGATCTGGATCAATTTCCTATGAAAAAATATCAACCAGTGCTCTGCAAATTCCAAGCATGAAAGCAGATTTCTAATAACACCAAACAACGCAATGTTTATAGTGAACAGCATGACTTTTGCAATAATATTCAATACCTTTCTGTAGAAAATATTATTCACGTGTTATGAGCTTCCAGACCTATTAACAGCTCAAATCCAAACATAAAGTGAGGCTTACCGTTTTTCCTGCACCATTTGGTCCCACCAAAATAGTTAACGGATTAAAGAAAGTGATAATTTGTTTGTCTTTATCTTCTACGCCGAAACTCCTCACTCCGAGGATACTCATTTTTTCAATCCTCGACATTTCTGCTGAACTTCTGTTCCAAAGTCAGAGGTGAGAAACTGTAAATCCTGCAGAACAGATCTTTGTGAAAAATTCAGTAGGCAGAAATCACAACACATCACTGAAAGCTGACTAACCACCTATACAAGCAAATAAATCCTACATACTCCATACAATTATACTTTCAAACTGTACCCTACAATCACGGAATCATGGAATGATTGGATCATGGATCATATATGATGAACATATTTAAAAACACCGCTAAGGTTCTTCAGTTACTGTTCAAGGTACAGAACATATGAATGCAAAACCTTATTTCTTTCAAACTGAGGAATTAATCAACTCCAAGCTAAGTGCCTCACTATGTATCATGAAATCAAACACAATGGCCCGAATAACCCTTTATTCCACTTCACTGCACACGTGCCTTTAGAATGCCCCAAACACAAGAGAAACCCCATTATTTTTTCCTCTTTGATAACTCACTGTTGTACAGCAACACCCTGCACCGGGCAAGCTCTGCCAATGCCCGATTCTCACAGGCTCGTGCAGCACCACACAGCACCACATCCAGCACCGTGCCCCCGTTCGCGCAGGGCAGAGGAAGGCTCTGGAGCCCCTGCAGCCTCCGCAGGCCACGGGGCGGGCTCAGAGCACTGGGCTGCGGCGGGAGCTGCCCCGGGCACCGCGGGGTCCGGGGGAGGCAGCTCCGCCTCCAAGGCCCGCGTTCCCCCGTGCGGTGTGTGTGTGGCTGCGCACTCCGGGGGTGTTCACACGGCTCGGGCTCGGCCCTCACGGGGGTGCCCGCGGGGCTCGGCCCGGGACAGGGCATTTCCTGCCGAGGCAGAGGTGGCGGCGGGGCTTTCCCGCCCGGAGCTCCGCGCCCCGCCGGGGGCGGACATTTTCCAGGGAGACATCCCTTCCCCTAGCCGCCGCCGCAGCGCAGCCGAGCCGAGCCGAGCCGAGCCGAGCAGAGCCGAGCCGAGCCGAGCCGAGCCCGCCGCGGTAGCGCGCCCCCGGCCCGGCCGCCCCTCTCCCCCATGCCCGCGGTCACCTGGGCCCGCCGCCGCCGCCGCCCGCGCCCCGGCAGCCCCCGCGCCCGCCCCGCCCCGCCCCGCCGCGCCCGCCCCGCCCCCGGGCCGCGGCGCTGCAGTGGCCTCTCGGGGCTCGGGAAGGAGCTGTGGCGTTTTGAGGCGGTATCGTGGCTTGAACGCGGCGGGAAATCACAGAATCACAGAATGAGCTGAGTTGGAGGGACCCACAAGGGTCCTCGAGTCCAGCTGCTGGCCCTGCGCAGCGCCGTTCCTGGGAGTCAAACGCCTCTTCAGCGCTGCCAGGCTCGATGCTGTGACCACTTCCCTGAGGAGCCTGTTCAGTGCTCAGCCACCCTCTGGGTGAAGAGCCTTTTCCTGATACCCAGCCTAAACCTCCCCCGACACAGCTGCAGGCCATTCCCTCGAGTCCCATCACAGGTCACTACAGATCGGTATCTGCCGCTGTACTCTGCTGCAAGATCTCCCTTCAGTCTCGCCCAGGCTGAACAGACCGAGCACCCTCAGCCGCTGCTTGTATGGCTTCTTCTCCAGACCCTTCCCCATCATTGTCCACCCTTGCACACTCCCTAATAGCTTTAATGTCTGTCGTGGTGATGAGGTATCATGAAGCCACTGGCTCTTCCCCCTCAGCTGCAGTGGAATGGGGAGAAGAATCAACTCTAAAACTTGTAGGTTGAGATAAGAGCAGTTTAATAACAGAAAACAAAGTAAAATATAATAATAATGGCAAATAATAGTAATGAAAATAAATAAGGAAAAAACCCCAAATAACGGATGCCAAATAAAATTGCTCACCACCTGCTGACCAATGCCAGCCCCTTTCCAGGTAACTCCCTCAGTTTATCTACTGGGCATAATGTTCCATGGTGTGGATTATCCGTTTGGCCACTTTGGGTCACCTGTCCTGGCTGTGCTCCTTCACTGTTTCTTTTCTGTACCTCTTCACTGGCAGACCACAAGACAACAACAACAACAACAACAAAAATCCTTGACTTAGGATACAACTTAGAAAAAAACAGAACATAAACATACTGTCAACATTATTCTTATTCTGAATCCAAAACACAACACTGTACCAAATACTGAGAAGAAATTAGCTCCACCTCCGCTGGAACCAAGACAGACGGTTTTAGGGATTGCAGGAAAGTTTGAGATGATCGGGGTAGGAAGGGGGATCACTCCCTTTGGCTGGCCAAGCTCATTTCACTCTCGGGCCAACAGAGCTCCTTGCCCCCTTGTACCAGACTTCTTCTACATCTTCTTCCTCTTTGCTCCCTAACCCATATTCATCATCCAGCTAGAAAAAAGTCCAAGCCAGAGGACTGCCCCTTCCTCCTGCTTCTCTGGAGCTTTGTTATCCTACTCCTGAGGACCTGGAGTCTCCCCAGAACTACACATTGGTCAGGCTGCACATGCCATGCACACCCTTCCTGTGAGCCAGCAGCCCCTGGCCAGCTGGGAGCCATCTCAGGTTCACTGTATGAGCTGACAGCATTGGGAATCTAATTTATCTACACTTTCAGCCAACTCCAAAATTGATTAATAACTTGCCAGCATATTTTAGTATTATATTATATTATATTACTGTATTTTTTACTGTGTTTTTGCCGTGAAGGGAAACAACACAAGTAGTTCTTGTGTCAGATCAAGTTCATGGTTAGGCAACAGAGGCAAACTTTGGAAAACAGCCCTTTGTGCTCAATCTCAGCATCATCTGTAATTAAAATGAGTAACAGACATGATAAGTGAAGTAAGTCTGGACCTTATCAGAAGCTGGTAGCCAGCAGGTGGTTTTGTGGCCAACAATTCAGGCTTTCACTGCAGTTGTACTCTGGTGATAATTGTACCTTTTATGAGTGCAAAAACGGTTCACAAAACAAAAGCTATGGCCACTTCAGATTTTGAGACAAGAAGAAATTAGTGTCCATATTGGCTGAACAGCCTGTGAACATATTGCCAAAGTTCACACTCATCTTTGAGAAGCCAGTACAGCTCCTCTGGAGAGGAGACACCAGATTGCACTCCATTTGTGTGTCACCTCCTGCCCTGCAGCTGCCTCGCTATGACTCAGTTGTTCAGCAGCACAATATTTTCTCTATGGCAATATTTTTCCACATTGCCTTTAGATGATGCATGCATCATACCCTGAGTCTGTAGCCAGTCTCACCTCCGGAATATTCTGCGACAGTTCATTATTAGGAGACAGTTTTTGGCACTGTTTCTGGTAGAGTTTTCTGTTTCACACACACTATTTTCCCACCAATATGAAATCTATTCTCTAAATAGTGTGTGTGAATATGCTGCTGTGGGATGGTTTGGTGGGAATTATTTCTTGGCTTGTGATTGTTCTCCTTTGACCAGCACAGTTATCAGCTTTTCAGAGTCTATAAATCTATGAATATGAGTGTGCACATGAAAGGCTGAGGACTAGAAGAAACAACCTCTCTCCTGCAACATTTATTATCATGTCATCCCTTCTAGAAATCTGTCAATCTGTTTGGAACTTCGGTGTAAGAACAAAAGCAATTACACATTTTTATCTCTCCAGTCTAAACTACTATAAGAGCACCCAAATGCTGATTTCTGCAGAGGAATGGAAGTATATCTTGTATTATTATATACTCTTCTGAGAGCCCAACATTTTCATCTGGGGACCTCTTGTGTTTTTTTGGCTGAGGTGTGACAACAGAATGCTTCATAACTTTAGTTAGTGTTAAAAGCTTATCAGGTGCTTTTTCAGTTAGGATCAAAAGATCCTTTTAAAATGGCTTTTTAAACTCATAGTTATGCTTTTCTTCTGGAATTTTAGGATAAGAATTTTAAAACAGTATTAAAAAATTTAGTTAAGTAGTATTTTCAACAAAATTTAAACAGATCTGCTCATGAAATTATGAGTTGAGAAACTGATAATTTGATGTGCACAAGGTCTTTTCTCTTTCTGGGCCTCTCAAGCAGGTAGATATGGAAAACCAGATGACTCTTCTCACATCGCTGAATGATTTGTCCAATTTTGCTGGAAATTTGTAACCTTTCAATGAGTGAGTGTTACCCTCTCATAAGCCCTTGCCAGTGATCTGAAAGTAGGTTTCAGCCATTTTTAAGCCCTTTGGTTTTTTCAGTAGATAGAGTTTTTCCACTTACGTTAAGGGACAAGGTTTTCACCTGATGCCAGGACAGCTAATTCCAGCCTTTAATACCTGCCGTGCTTTCACTGCTGGGCTGCCAATGAAATCCATGCCTTTTCCAGCTGTCTTCTATGCTGAATTTCCCCAAACAGTGAGGGTGAGGGAGGAAGGGTAAAGAATCCAAACTGGTTAAGTAGCATTAGGGTCTGTGTATGTCTAAGAAGTTACTGGTATTTTTTACTCAGCTTTGAACTGCAGTTCATCTTAGAAAATCCCACTGAACAAAGGATGGCATATTACTGAGATGTAAAAACTACATAGCTTTTCAGATCTCCATCTCACTGATTGTGTGATACAAAAGTAAGAATAAAGCCACGTAAAGATCTATGTTACAGAAGGAATGCTCCTATTTCCTGTGATGAATTTTTGATATCATGTAAGTAAATGACATCTCTTATCCACAAAGGTATTTTCCCCTTACTTGATGTCAGAAGGAAACCCCCAAGCTGTCCCCTCTGAGGCATCCCACAGTGCTTGTGATAACTCAGAGCATGCCTTATGCCTTTTCCTATATGAGAAAACTTTCCCTTTCATCTAATATTCAAGGTGCATATATAGGCAGCGTATGGTGCATACATCAAACACAGCTTTCGTTGAACCCAAAATGCTGTTGCTCTATATTTTCTTGGTGAGTGGCTGCTTACCTGGCTCAATGGGAGATGCAGTAGAAGAATTTCAAGCAAAGCTCAAGGCTCTAGTGGATCTAGCAAACAAAGAGGTGGGTCGTTATCTCTTTTTCTTCATTTCCTATAGTTCTTTTGATGGAAGTATAAAATGAAGTCTGGGTTAGTTTCAGCTCTAGTTTGTATGTCCTGTATTTTGTTTGTTAAAGTTGAGATGCTCAAGGCACTGCGTGTCAAACTCTCCTCAGAAGCTGGTAATTGTTTCCCCAAAGGAAGTTCAGAAATAGAAAACCTGATGAAGATGATATGTAGTTCGAGATGTTTAACAATGTGGCAGTCACTTAGAGGAGAAATACCTTCTAACAGTATATTCTTTTTAAAAATTTTAGATCTTTCTTCCAGTACCCAAGGGGAAATTTCAGGTAAGACTTTCAAACTTCTTTATTCTGCTGTTGTTAATTATTTGAAAAATGATGATGCTTTGTAGCAGATTTTGAAGGAAAGAGAGTTAGACTACAAAAAAAGACCAAATCCTACTAAAAGGGGATACATATGCTAAGTTTTCATGAGCAATTCTGTCAAATTCAGTGAAGCTATGGAATTAAGAACCAGTTCTGTGACCATGGTCTCTGAGACTTGTTTGTACTCCTGCTGAAGGCAATCTCAGGAGTTCTTGCAGAGAGATTACTTCTGAGGCTGTTCTCAACATTACTGTCTGAGCTGCAGACCCTGAACATCACCTGCTGTCATTTAGAACCAAAGGTGGGTGAATAGGGTTAGTACCTGAAGTACTAAAATGTTCTTACCTCTTGGCAAACAAACAAGTTGGGTGTTATAAAGCACCATAAAGTTTGTGTCTGAAGAAAGCGATTTGTTGGTATAAGAAGTTATTTCCCACAATAATAAACCTGTTGATCAGTGGTTTTAGTTTGTGGTCTGCAGATTTCTCAAGTTCTGTCAACTGAGAAAACGTTCATGAAAAATAATTAAGAACAGCCAGCCTGTTGTTTTAGAGGAAAAAATGTTTAGAGCTTGCAGCTTTAAAGAAGGCTAAGATATAGACAGAGGGGTACAGTGCTTCTTTCCTGTGTGGGAGGTATAGCTGGGAGAGGGAGTTGGCAGATCTAACATTCTCAGGCTACTCAGTGTGGTTTTGATAAAGTTGCAGCCCCAGTGGATTTTAGTCTGCCTTTAAAATTCTTTTTCTTGATTTTCCTTAATAACAATTTTTAAAATGTGTTTATTTACTCTCCTGCTGTAGATTTTTTAATCAAACCCCAGAAAACATAGGAAAGTACCTCTTTCTGTATTTATACAGAATTTCTGTTTCTGCTATGCAAGCAAATAGTTATTGAGTTTATTGAAAGATAGAACTCATTTGGCAGAATATAATTTTGCTGTTACTTGTTTTTTTTTTTAGTGCAGTCATGTTCCCTGTCAACTTCAAAGAACCATAGAAGGACTGAAAGTTTCCTTTAAGAATAATCCAGCAAGAAACCATATTTCTGTGATGGAGAAAAACATGAATCACATAACATCAACTTTAAAGAAAACACATACAGTAAGTTTCTCATTAATTATTTATAGTCATAGAATCATGGAATGGTTTGGGTTGGAAGGGACCTTAAATCTCATCTAGTTCCAACTCTCCTGGCTGGATTAGGGACACCCTAGGTAAAAATTTGAAATTATGTGAATGTACCACTCACTCGTTTTCAAAACATGAGATTAATCATCTCAGCATCCTGGCTGACTAAAGTCAACAGCAAAATTTTGATGGCATCTCTGCAAAACCACTACAGCACCCTTACTTTTGCAGTGTTGAGCATTATGGCTGCTGCTCAGCAGCGGTTTTACAGGAACTACCTGAATTCATAGTCCGGATGGAAGTTAGAGTTTCCTAAAAGATGCATCACCTGTAGACAAATCCTGGGACTTGTCATTAGCCAGGACACTAGTGAGAAAAGGCCCTAAGCCCCATCCAGTAAGCAAAGTCAGCCAGGAAGAAGTATTCCCAGTACTCAAATGTCTTCTCTCTGTTCACTCATGCAGATCTCTCTTTCCTTCTGATTAAGCATTCCCTTCCTCCACCAACACCTTCTCAGGAATATGTTCTTCTTATTTCCTCCATTATTTTGACTGTTACCTTTTGCTATTTTTTGCTTTTATCGTTATTGTAGCAACCCAAGAACAAGATATTCTGTCCAGTGAGAGAACTGACCCTACAAGGAGCCCTGGATCACTTCAAGAGATACTTTGAGAAGGTGAACGAGCACTGCTGGGAGTCCTGATGCCAGGTGTTGGCACCCCAAATACTTGGAGACAACTCTTACCCAACACTAGAGCTGGTTCTGATGGAAAACAGAGCACCACCAAGAGACAGCACAACTTGAACATGAATGTTTCATATATGAATCGTCAGATATTTATGTCTTGTTGCAATTATTAGCGTATTTATTTAATTTATGGAGTGCTTCTATATTTTTACTCTAATGTTCAAAGTGATCACGAATAAAAGAACTTAAAATGTCATATATAAAATAATAAAATATTATAATAATATATTATATATATTATTATGTTTTGGAGGTTGTGCACTATAATAACTAGAGTATAAGTCAAGGCTGTAGGAGTGAAATCAAAAAATATACAGATTAAGAGTCAGATCCATTGATGTGCATTTCTGCAGGCACTTACAAAATTGTCAAATATTTACCACCTGAAGGCAGGAATAAAAAGGAGAGAAAGTGTCTTTTAAATATCTTCATAATTAAATTTAAGAACAATGTGTTTCCCTGTAATTCTACAACATAATTGCATTGTGTTATACATGCATGATACACATTCCTTATTTAAGTAAAATATTTAGTGTGCGAGCATATAATATTTATTTTATTATTACTCCAAATATATTTTCAACCATGGTATCTTCACATTTTGTAGTAGAGTCAGGAATTAGTGTTGTTGGCTCAGTGACAAGCCAAAACAAAACCCTGAGAGGGTCTGTGGGTTATTGCCGTAGAAATACAGTGATATTATCAAACAGACACAGTGGTTGTAGCAAAGCTTGTCTAATTTAGGCTGGATTGGTTTGTTTGGTTTTTCTTCTCAGGACTGCCTAAAGCTGTATTTTTATGAAGTGAAGGCTTGATTACAAGTCACTTTTCCTAAATAAAAATATGGCATTTTTCTAGAACCTGAAGTGTCAGAAGAAAACAACATTTTGCTAGTGTATGGAAGTATTCCCTGAATTCCAAATGAAATGCTGTTGATTCACGGAGCTGGCTTTTGGGGCATGAAACAGTTTTAAGACCTGCCCAGCTAGACATTGTTTAACTTCTAAGTGAAAAATACTTGGCATAGATGTATTTTTGGGAAGTTCTCTACTGAAATAAACAATAGGATTAAGTAATCAAGCAAAGCTATGTCCAAGGACCCATCCGGTTTGTGATGATTGTAGCAGAGAGACACGATTTTACGAGAAACCAAAGGGTGCACATGGAAGAGATTCCCATCATGGTGACTGAGAAAAGCTGTGATAAATCCAGACATTGGTTTTTGCAGTGTGATGGTGGCTAATCCAGTCAGTGTTGAAACTAATAAATCTTCTCCAGAGCAAAGAGTGGTAATGAGGAAACCTGGAGAACGCTGTCCCACAAAACCAAGCCCACGTCATTAGTCACTGCTGGAGGCTTAGCAAGAGCAGACAAGAGCAAAACAATGAACATTGGATGAGCAAACATGAATAGCCATCTCTCTAAACAGGGCCCTTCTGACACAGCTCTCAAGGAGTCAAAAATGCATCCAGAGAAACACAGGAAGTAGGCAAACCTGTCTCACACAGAGGAGATATTTAAGTACTTCAACATCACCTCTCACAAGTAACTGTAAATGATGTACAGCTGCTAAAATTGAGGCAAGACTGGGAAACATCACTTTTTTCCAGTGTTGTATGTTTCACTCCATCTTTCTGCATAAAACTGAAAAGTAGGAGCAAAGGCAGGATTTTACCACAAAGTTTGCAGAAGCTCTATAATCTTAGTCAAAACAAACCCCTTTCAACCAACCATTGCTGAGCAATTGTAATATTAACACAGGTCATGCTAAGAACTCATCTTTCCTTCCAAAACATTCCAAAACCTGCTAAAAGTGTGAGCTATAATGTGCTGTACCTTTACTGGGGACAATGCTGCTCACCCACACCATGCTAAACCTCACAAGACAAGCACAGAGAAATGCTACACTAAGTGCTTAAATGACCAGACTGGAGTTTAATTAGCTAATTAAGCAAAAGACATGTCTAATTACAATTATGCAACTTTGCATAAGCTCAGTTCATACTTTAAAGTGCATTTATTCACTATTCCATCTCTTTACCTTGTGGTGGGTCCATCCACGGAGCAAAATCTCTTTTCTTTCCATTTTGTTTTCTGGAAGTGTTTTCCTGCATTAACACAGGTTAACAGAGTTTGGAGCACATGTAATTCCTGTTTTATGTCCTGTGCTCTTCAGGAATAGCAGTGCCAGGATTATAAAACAATTTAGTAGCCTGAGTGGCAGAAATGGATTTTTAGTGTGCTGCCAGCATGGTGTATTATCCATTTACCATGCTGCCAGCCTATTGAAAAGTCATTTCAAAGAAGAAAAGGAAGGTGGTCTTTCAAACCAGAGTCATCCAGGCACATAAAAGATGTTTTTAGGAGCCCTGGCAGGGAAAGGCTGCACACATAAGAGCAAAGAAAGTTGCAAGATTGGCTGTACAAACTTTAAAATTCACATGCAATATACACAATGCTGTTTACCCTGTGAGTGAAAAGCCTTTTAAGACTTTCATTTTCAGTATATATAAGCAAAACATCCACCCAAACTAGGCAGAGTCTGCTCTCAGGAAGGTCTCACTGAGTGCAGAGGGCACCTGGCACCGAGGCAGGCTCCTGCTGCAGGGTGTGACCCTGGGGGAACTGAAACCCAGGACATCACTGACACCGTAAAAATCAGAAAACAATAAAACATTTAAGGACAAATATACAGAGTGGTTTAGGCTGAAAAACTCATAATCACAGGTTTCTGAGCTCCTACAATTTTCATTTTCTGGTGAGGGAAGCCAAAGGATTTTAGAAAACAGAAGAGATGCCAGAAAACAGCTGCCAGAAGGAAATCCTGAGATCTGAAGCAATAAGCATCCCACCACTGTTCTTCTGCCTTGGCACTTCAGGGAGATACATGACAATGAATTTGGGTTTTTTTTTAAATATTCCACTATTCTGGCTACCATTCCACTGGCATTTTCCATGGTGCTTAAAAGCTTTCTAATACAGTCTGGGCCAGCCAGCAGTTGTGCATTTGCTCCAGCCCAGGGCAGAGAGCGAGCAGGAGATGACATCCACATTTTATCTGAATTTTGAGCAACAATTCCCTTCATTGTCTTTTCTCTTCTGCCTTTATTTTTCACTACAGGAAGCATCCCATTTTGTGCAACAGCTCAGTCAAGCTGGTCTTAGAACAGGATCTGACAGGTCCCCACAGATGGCAGTGTCCAGTGCTAAAAGGGAGATGTGCAAAAACTGGCCAGATATTGCACACATTGTTTCCAGAAAGCAGTCCCTCCCACAGACTGTCACAGAGCTGTAAATAAAATTTCTCCCAACATCCTATTTCCCAGGAAAAGTTTTCATTTCATGTAATTTAGGTCAAAATTAGTCTTCCCCAAATTTCACAATCTCCCTGGTTTGTAAGTGGCCTTTATAGAATCACCAGGGCACTTTAGGACAGAGATGCTTCAGGAGCACACTACTTTGGGATGCAAGAACTAAGTCCAGGCATTTATCTTTGCTGCCTTTTGTAGGAAGCAGGAATTCTGCTCTTTGCTAAAGCATCCAGATATGCATGTGCACCTTGCTGTATCAGCCACCCTCACAAGGGGCATGTACTGCTGGAAGGCAGCAAAAAGCTAAAAAATCGTTCATTAAATATGATGAATATGACTTTCTTCTAGTGACCTGCTTTTTGCTTTCACCTGGTTCTCTCCATTACTGTCTGTTACAAATGAGAGTATCACTAAAGATTAAAACAGGTTCTACAACCTGAGGAGATTGGATGAGTTTGGGGATCAGAAAACTTGTCAGGATAAGAGAAAACTCCATTTCAAATCCTTGGCTTTAAGCTAAGCGCCACAGCACAAAATACTGAAACATAACCATGTGAGAAAGCATTCCAGAGCATCTCTGCAGGAGTTGTTCCCTGGTTCCCAGAAATTTCCATTTTCTTGAGCCTTGCAGGCTAGGGAGGCACAAGATTACTGCACCATAGCAGTGCTGCATTTTGTACTCACACCAGTAAAAAACCTTATCTCAATATTGTAACTTCACATGCATCTACATGGAAGAGCAAAACCAGCTCCTACGAAGAGTTGCAGCTCAGTTCTTACAAGGCATTCTCTGAGTCCATCAGCCTCATGCAGGCACATACCTGCAGGAATCAGCAGCCTTTCTTGACTCAAAGAAGCCCTTGCCTGGGATGATCCCAGCTGGCATCAGCAGCACCTTGCACAGCCTTTAGGATAACTTTATTTTCACACTCAGCAGAATCTGGTTATTTTCTTAAATAATATTCCTAAACCAGATCTAATATGAGCACTTACCATACCCTGACTCCCACCGTAACACCTTTTTCATTAGTATCAAAAGTCATGAATTAACTGACTAGATTATTTACTCACTTCCATCCTCCTGATCATTCAAAATTGAAATAGAGACACTTTGGACAAATCCAGCAGTGTGGATTTCCACTTGCTGTCTGTTACTCTAGTCTCCAAGGTTTCTTCTGAAATATTTTCTTTGCTTATTCTCATTCCTATTCCTACCAAATCTATTCATGTTTGTGGTGCCTTCACTCTGCTCCCACTCCCAGATCAGACGAATTCGAGAACTGTAAGTACCAGAGTTTACAGTATTGAGGTCAGGACCTGTTGCTTACATTGCCCTATTTTTTTCTTACATCTTTCTTCAGCTTCTTAACCCTGAATTCATGTTAAAAACAAAACCCCAAACCATCAGTACAATAATGAACCTCTCAGGAGATGGGACTATGATTTTTGTAGGGGCACTGTGCCAGCTTAGAAAGAAAAAAGGCACTTGAGCAGTTCTATTAACTCAAGTAAAATAGGGAAAAAAGTGAAATAAAAGGAAAAATACCTGCGTTGAGAAATAAGTGGTTTTGGAATATGTCAGAAGCAGAGAGAGTGGTAAAATAGCAAGCAGTGAAGGACCAATCTTGTTCCTTTGGAGCTGGGAAAAGCTGAAAGTTCAGCTCATGCTAGTGTAGTATTTAACAAAAATACTCTGAATTCCTTGGAACTGGGAATTAGCTCCTGCAGACTAATTTTATCAAGGGGAAAAGAACATTCATACAGGTCATACAAAGTTCTGGGACAGTGCTGGGATTCTGCAGAAGTGCCTGCAAATACCAAATGCAAGAGAGGGAAGAAAAGAAAAAGCCTGAGACAAGATGTGTCGGCGGTTGAGCCAGCCAGGAATGGAATTGGAGACAGATGTGCTCTCCGCGCTAAGCGGCCCCGGCGTGGGGAGCTCTGAGCTGGGGGACACAGCAGTGCCCAGCAGCCCCATGGGCAATCCTTTGCAGTGGGGACAGGAAACATCATGCTACCATGGATGGGCCAACTGTTGGCCAAGGAAAAGGTGAAAAAAGTGGGGTTTTCCAACAAACCTTGAGATGAAACCTTGAGTTGCCCTCAGAGGTCTCTAATGGTGAGGTGGAACATCAGCCTGGCTGGCAGTGCAGCCCAGGTACCACGCAAAGGGGAGAGGAGGCTTTGCCTGCAAGCCAGTATGAGTTTGAAAGAGACCAAAGGAAGCAAGCTGGGAAACACAGAAAACACAGGGGGCCAAGAGTGGGTCTTACTCTTTTCAGTTTTATGGCTTAAAATTCAGCCCAAGGGCAGCTGGTAGTGCCAGGCAGGTTCTTTGCCTTTGCGTCTCCCAGAGATGCACTTATGTAGAGTCCACAAAATCAGAGTTGTTTGAATTGGAAGGAGCCTTAAAGACCATCTAGTTCCAAACCCCTTGCCAGGAGCAGGGACACCTTCCACTAGACCAGCTTGCTCAGACCCCCACCCAAGCTTGGTCTTGCACTTCCAGGGATGAGGTTTTTCCAGACAATCTGTTCCAATGTTTTACCTCCTCGTTGTAAAGTTTTTTCCTTATTACTTGCCACATTCCTACAAGGATTATGATCCTCAGAGCTGTGTGATGAGAAAGCTCTACAGATAAGTGTGGAGTGTGGAAAAACCCCTCATCTTGTTAGAGAGGACAAACGGATACAGCAAAGCAGGCAGCAGCCAGATGCAGGTTAGCTTTAGCTAAGCCACATAACCACTACTGAGTTTTGACTTCCCCAATTCAAAGTATTTAGATATTGAGATGCTTACTCTGAAATGCTGTGGCATCAGACCCCACGAGTGGAGCCAGCGGATCTGCAGCCACCACGGCTGCTGCCTTCCATTCTGTAAAACAACATCATACCTTTTCAAAAGAAGGTAAATGGGCTTGCCAGCTTTCTCTCCAGGAAAGAGGGAAACACAAGTCATTGGCTGATTTGGCCAAGTAACACACCACAATGCCCTCAATTAATGAAGACCTCAGACTGGAGCCTCACAAACCTGGTGGGCTTCCCCTTTCTCAGCTGCTGGCCAGAGAATGGGGCAGTCAGGGCACACTGTCCTGATACAAAATCAGCTCTTGGGCACCAACTGTGCCCATGAGGTCTGGCCTGATGAACTCAAGACACCCTGCATCCCTCCTTCCCACCCAAAAAGGGCCACTTTGCTGTGTCCATCCCCAGGGCCACTCTGGTGCTCCAGGGCAGTGGCTTCTCCTGCTGTAAATTAATTAACTCTTACAGAATGCCTACATTTTGTCAAAATTTTGCCACCAATATCGGACAAGTGATGCAATTTTTCCTTTGTGGGCAATGGGCCACATATTTTCCATGGGGTTTTGTTGGGGTTTTTTCCTTAGACCAGTCTTTTTCCTATTGTCTAGCTCATAATTACACTCTGTGAACAAAGAAATTTTGATTTCTAGAGAAGTGCTGTGGAGATGATAACTGCTTGGTCATGCTTTGGGTCATCCTATGCTTTAATAATTTTCATGTCGAAAAGCCACTCATTATATATTTGTTATCTACTTTCCATGGAAAAGCTGACGGGGTAAGGAGGCTGTCCCAAGGTTAAACACCAAATTTACTGGAACCTTTCTCTTCCAGAAAATCTCAATGAATGTGTTTTTTTTTTCCTTTTTTTTTTTTAAGCAGTTTTAAATTCAACCTAAACAATTACTTCCTTGTAGAGACCATAAAATGATAGAGGACTGGTCCACAACCTCTTACAGGTTCTCTGATCACATCAGCAGGATGAAGACCCATCTCTACCTTCTCCTGCTGGCTGCAGGCATCTCTGCTGCTCCCCAGATGAGCAGCATGGCTGAATTACTGACACTACTACAGCAAATGCATGAGGTGATGACCAAGGACATTCAGGTAAATTCAATTTCCATTTCTCTAATCTAAAATTTAATATACTGAATCCTCTTGTTTTGGAATATATAACTTTTTTGAAATTAAAACAATCTATGTTTTTTATCTATTATATTTTATTAGTGTTAATGAAGAAGATATTTTAAAGGCTGAATTAATGTGTTATTTTTCAGAATCTGAGGATTGAAACTCCCAACAATATAGATGTAAGTAAAAGGTTTTTTTTAAAATAAAAGTAACTTTTTTGGTTAATTACTTCACTAGAAATTAAGATAGTTCTTAAATTGTCTCCTAAAATACTCTATTTGTATTTAAGAGCAAACAATTATTTTAAGTGTAGCTATTATAAGATATAAAATTAATTATAAGATATAAAGTGTTATTAGGTATAAAATACTATTAAAACAATCAAATGATAAGTCAGAAAAAGATGCTGTAATATAAAGGGAACTATACTTGTTCTATGTTTTTGTAAATCTCCTGCAGAACACACACAAGGATTGATTTTCTGAATTAATTTTTGGAATGAGATACAGCTGAAAAGGAAAGAACACATTCAATCACACCTCCTGCTTGTATGTCTGAATAATCATTCTGTTTAGTCTGCTTCATTTACTCCATTTCTAGAAATGGCTTTTCATACCCTTACTCTCAGTTAGGGAATTAAATAGTTGTATTAGCTCATCTTCTCTGAAGCATGATGTTAATGCCCCCTGAACAGTACACTGTCACTGGGTGTCCATGAACAGGGTCTGTCTTAAAGACCAAACTCCCCTTTATGCATTTCCCAGCTTCTTTTGCATCTCCAATAAATTTATCCTGTCCCCTCTCAGATTGTCTTTTTCAGATAACTTTAAATGACTCCCTCATCATGCAGACATTAATGAGACTTTTCTCTTTGCTGTGCATCTACTAGAATCCTGATTTCCACAGACAGTCCAGCACAGAGCTCCTCTGCTAAATAGTGTGGCCAGATGGCTATTTGTGGGAATGTTATCTGACTCATTGATTTATTGAACCAGCAGAATAATTCCCATTTTTTCCCTAAACTAGCTACAGGGGGGTTGGGGTTTCCATCCCATTCCATCCCAATCCAGCCCATTCTTTGCAAATGTAAAGTTTGTAAAGAGATGTAAAGTTCCCAGCTCTGTCACTGCTTTCTGGATGCTGTCTGGAGGAGCTCTCTTCCTAGGCTGGGGCTTCAGCTCTGAAGTTCTGACCCAGAATCAGCAGAGCCCAGTGGTGGCACCTCACTTGTCCCTTTCCCTGATGAGGCCTCTGATGGTGCCAGCACAGCCTCCTGTGCCAGTGCCCAGCTCTCCCTTGTGGGGAAGAGCTGCTTCCCTCTCACCTGTTCTTTGGGTCCAGAGGTGACAGAGGCTTCCTCGGTGCCTCTGGATTTGCTGTTTGTTAGTGGCAGAAGGATGTGGCTTCCCAGGCAAGGCTGTGGGAAAAATTACCTTATTCATCATGCAGCATCCAGGAATGACTAGCAGGAGACACGTGTTGGTCACGAACATCATGGGTGCAATGCTGACCTTCAGCAGTTGCCTGCATTTCCTCCAATCTTCAGTGATAAGGTTTTTCTTCAGTTTTCATCACTTTCTTCTCCCATAACATCTGAATCTGTTCCTGCTACTGATGGTCGTGTCCTCTCCTCTCTTCCCTAATCCAGGACAGCGAGTTTAGCTGATCTCTTTCAAAACAACCCCACACTGGAGAGTGCAAGCATCATCCATCACTCTTTGCTTGGCCTCCATCCCACATTCCTTCTCCTCCCTCTGGTGGCCTTGTCCAGACCACAAGGGCTTGGAGACCAAAGCCAGTGACTGCTTTGTGGCAGAGGACCAGCATGGCCACCCTTGGGATGGGACAAGGGCCAGGAAATGAGAGAGTGACCCCTGTCCCCATCTCCCCTGACACACAGGTGTCAAATATCACAGGGGTTAATGTTTGGAGTGACCTCAAGTTCATTTGTTTTCTTCTCTTGTGTTGAAGAGACAGGAGCAGATGTGAGAAATCAAACCAATCTTCACTTGGCTTCAGAAGAGGCAGGGCTGAGTCTTTGGACAATGACATCTTTCATCTGGACATTACAAGACGCACCAGCAGATACTGTCCTTTGCCAGGTTTCTATCTGCAGAGTAAATAAATATTTAGAGCAGAGAAGCACAGTCGCCTGAGTTGTTTGCAAACTCAAGCCCAAAAGTCAAGAAGAATGAATTTGCCACCCAGGCAGCTGGGCAAAACTCAAATGCTTTTGAATAAACTAAACTCATTGTAGCTTGTGGTTATGAATATTTGTGTCACCCTGATTTTCTAAGACTTTGCTAAGCCTTCTGATGTTTGCATTCTTGTAACGAACTTTCTCACACACAGTTCTGTAAACAACCTATGTTTTGCATTCTTTCATGGAGGAGGAGAGAATTGATGGACTCTTGGTCTGTCCAGTGTCATTGGAGAGGTGGCACTGTCACCCTCCAATCCACTGTCACTTTTGGAAAACTATAAATGTTGGAGTCAGAAAATAAAGGTCCCTTTTTTTGTTCACCTGGAGAGCAGCAGTGTCCATGTCGTCTTTTCGTGTCGTATTACGACATATTTGTATCTCAATTTTTTTATTTCTTCCATCTTAGGATGTGAATTGTACCAGCACAATCTTTGAAGGAACAGAACAGCTGAAAAATAATCCAGCCATGAAAAAATTCAATGTTTTTTTCCTGAATTTTGAAAGACTGAAGCAATGGTTCGTGCCAAACCTGGCAAAAGAGGTAGGAATTTATTTGCTGTCTGCCAGAGATAATGCAGCAGGGAAGTAACAAAAAAAATTCTATAATTCACAAATGTGTCTTTACATCTACAAAAGAGAGTAATTTCTTACTTGTTTTTAGTACCTGGAAGAATAAATCCTGGCATTATTTCATGTTCATATCCTTCCCTTGTTCTAATATTCAGCTTGATCCACCTCTAAAATAAGGATTCATATATGTGATAAAAAAATTGTGTCATTTATAAAATGATTTTGGGATTAAAAAGCTCTAAATAATGATTAAATGTTAAGCAATTTCATTTTCTTGATTCATTTTTCAGGGGAAATGTGATACAGAAAGAAGGAGCGCAACAGTATTTGTGAAAAAGCTGATGACATTCATCCGAAAAGTGTTAAAAAACACAAGACTGCAGAGTTAGAAGTTTCTAAAATTGCTGTAAATTTATAAGAGCAGTAAAATATTCCCTTGTTTAAGAAGTGTTCCTCCTTTGCATTAAAATTTGGCAGGGCACACCTTTAGTTTCAGTGGTACTGCACTGGTTCCTGTTTGGCATCTCGAAGTGTTCGGTGGCAAAATGGCAATTTGTATCTTGAGACAAACATTTAAATGCTTGATAAACCAAATAATGCAGGGGATTTCAGAAGGACCTGACCAGGAATAAAATCTCTGTTTCTCATGAAGAGGCAATTTCGGAGTCCCAGGGAGACTGAGCAGGGGTGGCTGTGAGCAGGAGCAGCTGGCTCACAGCACACCCCTCATCCACCACACCCGGCCCCACTGTCCTTGCTGTGCCATCCGCGCCGAGTGACAGAGGGAACAGGATGTGGATATTGTCACCTCTGCCTTTCCTGGAAACCAGACTGGGCCAGTGCAGGGGAACAGCCACATGGGACAGTCAGAATGGCCTTCTAGCTTTGAAGATTTAAGGTCAGGTCTCTACCAGAATGTTTTGCTGCTCTCACATAACCTCCATATTCCAGAAGCACTGAGAAACACGTCCTGGGATTTTACTCTACCTGAAGCTTTGGTGACCAGGGTAAATTTGACAACTAAAGATTTGTAAGCATCTGAACATATGGCACTTAGAGAATTAATAGCTTTTTTATAATGTTAATGGATAGGAGTGTTTAGATTACTACAAATTTATTTCTATTGTGTCAAATAAGTTATATTTTATAGACAAAAGGTTTTTGGAGAAATTATTTATTCTGTATTTTTACTATTTTTAATAAAGTGAATAGTTGTTTGTCTCTGCCTTTCTCCTTCCTTTTCCACCCCAGATTTCTTCCAAGCTATTCCCACACTTCAGGAAATCTAGTTATCAGTCAGGGGAATTAGATCCTTGAGGTGAGCAAGCAAATGTGTTGCTGAAAGCTATTTCCAATGATGCATGAATTAAAAAACAGAGAGTCCAGTAAGGTACCCACGTCTGTAACAGAGCTGAGCTCACATGTTCACTCTAGGTCCCTGGATAATGTTTGCTTTTTTTCCTATGAATATCCCAGCATAAATTAATTTCTTAAAAAATAGATATATAGGAGAAAGAAATGAGAAGAAAATTGAGAAGAGATTTTTGGTCAGATAGAGAGGTGGGTTCCACCAATGTTTCTGATCACAGGAGATGCTTCTTTGAAAATCTACCAATTCTGACATCATGAAAAAAGAAGCTGAGCAGATGAGCAAGGCACTTGTCACCGTGTTGCCAAGGGCTTGATTTAAGGTATCAAACTCCTGTGTCAGACATGTCCTGATGCAACGTGTCCGCATCCCTGCTCTTTTTTCAGAGGGATCCTCAGAAACACTGAGGGAAAGACAGGTGACAATCTTGTGGTGACAGAACAAATTTGCAGAAACAAAACATTTTCTTGCCTCGTGCTGATTTTCCCAGTGTTTTCTAGAGCTATCCAACTTTTATGAGCGAAAAACACAGTTTTTTCACAGGATTGCTCTGTAAGATGGGCAAAGCAGGAACACTTGCAGGTGAAGCAAGGGTTGATCAGCAGAATTATTGTTTATAAGATGTTGATTCGCCGGGCGCTTCCCCCGCAGCTCAGTGGAAGCAGAGCAGCCTCCCCCAGGCGCGGGCGGCGGCGGGCGCTGACGGCAGGTGGCGACCGGAGACCAGAAATGCTCGCTGCGCCGCCGGAGGGCTCGGGGCAGGGAAAACCCTCGACAGGGCTGTCCTTCCTGCTGCTGCGCTGAGCTCCTTCGCTCCGACCGAGCCCCCGAGGGGCAGAGCTGCGGCTCCTGAGCTGAGCTGGCCCCCCGGTGCTCGGCGCGTCCCCGCGGCAGTCCTTGTGCCCCAGGGCCGCCCGGAGGAGGGCGATGCTGCGGGCACGGGGGCTCATCCGTGTGACCCCGCTGCCTCGTTCCCTGCAGGGGAGGGAGGGGACGGCCCAAAGTCCCTGCCTAAAGAGCGAGGCGACATCAGCGGAGCGGTTCAGCCCCCGGTGCAGGCACACGCGGGTAAAACCCAGGCAGGCGAGTTCTCCCGGGAAGTTCCCTGGACAGGTTTCCCTGGATCCGCAGCCTGCACTCGAGAGGGGCCAAAAAAAGAATGAGTTGGTTTGGCTCCAGCTGCTGCGGGCCGTGGAAAACTCCCTGGAATGGTGAGGAGAAAGGAGCGGGCAGAGCCTGAACAGGGCGAGATGGAACTGCCCACGAGAAGAAAATGAACCACGCTGCGGGCACAAGGCAGCAGGAGCAGCTCAGGGGCAGCAGAAATAAAGGAACTTCAGAGCGCTAAAGATACTGGGAGCTCTGTCTGGGTCGCTGTACTCTCAGATCACTGCAGACACCTGCCCTCCGACCCACCTGGATCCTGCTTCAGGGGAGACCTGCTCCAGCTGCACTTTAATATTAACTATGACTTTACATGGAAAGTTCAAAAGAATCATCTTTTCTATCATGACCAGGAAAAAAAGAAATAATATAGCTAGTACAAATATATGCTGAATTGTGTATAATTATTTATTGTATTTTCAGTGTAATATATATTATATATAATATATGCTGATATTGCGGGGAGTCCTACCTTATATTTTTAAAATATATAATATATAATTAATAACGTCTATTATATAATTTAGATATAATATTTTGTGCAATTTTTCTGTTTTACATATAAATCATCTTGTCTAGCATGCCCAGGGAAAACAGCGTACCTTTAACGCGAAACAACACTCTAACTTCAAATAACCTTTCATACTTCCCTTTCACACTTCAATTGACCCGGCGAGCAGCATTACTCATCCCAAACCAGTTCTGGTTTCCTTCTCCGGGCTCGGCCAGGGGTCAGCGCATCGAGCGGGTGCCGGAGCATCCCGGTGCCCCGAGGGGCTTTCCCGGAACGGCCGGGGATTCCCGGCAGGGCGGTGGAATTCCCGAGCATCCCGAGCGTGAAAAATGCCAATCACTTGCTTTTAAAATTTTAAAACAATAGTAATAAAATGGTTATAAAAATAGTAATATAATTGGAGTAATAAAAATGTGGACAATTAGGATTTTAGGACAATATGAGACAATAAGAACAAAGAGTTACAGAGGGTTCGGGTACATTTTTCTGGGCAAAATAAGCCCGAAAAAGGACACACGTTAACAGAGGATTAACCCTTAAAAGCAATAGCCCCTTGCATATTGATACACCTCATACATGATGCATAAAATCCATTCAGACAAAGGATTCTGTCTGGTCAGTGTCAGCTTCTTCCTCTCAGTCCTGACGGCGTCTTCAGGGCTGAGCGAGGCGGGAAGAAGCTAGGTTCTTCTGCTAATGGAGCAATAAATTCTTTTTCTCCGAAAGGTTTAGATGCCCTGTGGCTGCTATCTGCTGCGAGTACTTCATGCCTTTCTTTAAAAAAATATCCCACATACGTATTTTCTATTTTAACTACAAAAATTACATTTTAACTACAAAACTACATTTACCGCACTATTGAAATGCTAATACAGGCACTACTTAAGAAAATTACCACGGCATAACTTTCCAGCCTGACACATACCCTGACACACACCCTGACACACACCCTGACACACACCCTGACACATGCACCATTTATTCTGAGGTTCGCGCTGCCCGCACGGAGCGGCCGCAGCAGCGCCCCCCCGCGGCCGCGCCCCGCAGCGCCGATTCCCGGAAGCCGCTCCCGCCGCCGCCGCTCCCGCGGGAAAGCGAAACTGGGCAGGGAGGCACCGCCGGGAGCGGCTCGGGCACGGCATGAGCCGGGCGGGAGCGGCGGGCCGCGGAAACCGGAAACACATGCCTGACTGACTGACGGACTGACAGACTGACTGACTGACTAACTAACTAACTAATTATCTAACTGACTGGCTAACTAACTGACTGACAGACTGACTGACTAACTAATTAACTAACTAACTGACTGACTGGCTAACTAACTAACTGACTGACTGACTGACTGACAAAGTAACTGACAGACTGACTGACTGACTGACTAACTAACTGACTGGCTAACTAACTGACTGACAAACTAGCTGACTAACTGACTGACTAACAGACTAACTAACTAACTAACTGACAAACTGACTAACTGACAGACTAACTAACTGACTGTCTGACAGACTAACTGACTGACTGACTGACTGACTGACTAACTAACTAACTGACTGGCTAACTGACTGACAGACTAGCTGACTGACTGACTGACTGACTAACTAACTAACTGACTAACTGACTGACTAACAGACTAACTAACTAACTAACTGACTGACTAACTGACTGACTGACTAACTGACTGACTAACTAACTGACTGACTGATTGACTGACTAACGGACTAACTAACTAACTGACTAACAGACTAACTAACTGACTGACTGACTGACTGACAAACTATCTGACTGACTAGCTGACTGACTGACTAGCTGACTAACTGATTAATTAACTAACTGACTAACTAACTGACTGACTGACTAACTGACTGACAAACTAGCTGACTGACTGACTAGCTGACTGACTAACTAACTAACTAATTGACTAACTGACTAACTAACTGACTGACTAACTAAGTAAATAAATAGAAACATACAAACAACAGCGACATGAAAATTAAGGGTAAAAAGAAGGGGGAGGGAGGAAGGATTAAAGAAAAAGGAGGGCAAAAAAGGCCGGGCAAAAAGGGGAGAAAAAAGGAGAGGGGAGAAAGAAACAGCCAACGAAAAAAGGAAAAGGAAGGAGGGACATAAAAAAGGGAGTCACGAAAAAAGGGGGCACATAAAATAAAGAGACAGAAAAAAAAGGGATACAAAAAAAGTAGGTGCACATTAAAAAAGGAGGTGGACACAAAAAAAGAAGGGGGGACAAAAAAAACCAGCAAAGGGAGGGGACAACAAAACCCCTCTGATCTGAGACTGCAGCTACAGCTGGTGAGTTGGTGGCTGGGAATCTCCACTGGGACTGCAGAGGATGTTAAAAATAATAATTAAAAAATTAAATCTGTGTTTATTTCAGAAAAAAATCACTCCCACCAAACAGGGGAAGGCGATGAGTTCGAACAAGGAATCGTGTGGGGCAGGGTCCCTTCCCCAGGGTCCCCCTTGCTGGGTGCTGCTCAAGGGGTCCCCCCATTCCTTGGTTGGGAGAAGGTTGCAAGAGGTCCTTCCCTCCTTGCAGATGTGCCTCAGCAGCGGGTCAGCTGAGTCCCAGTTCCCTCCTCCAGCATCCAGCTGGATGTGGCACTTGGCTTTTCCTTTTTTTCTTGAGGGGACACAACCAGTGCTTACAGCACCCCCTTTGAGAGCCTCAAAAATCCAAGAGCCAGAAGAGACAGCTGTGACTGCTCTGACCCTGGCAGGACAGGAGCACCACGCCTGCCTCAGGCAGATGTTTTTCAAGCACCAAATCTGAGTCTTGCTGATGTAATTTGTGGTATTATATGTTAAGGCTGCTGTTCTCCCTCCATGGTCTGTGTCTGGGCAGAGATGTTTGCAGTTGGCATCAAGGTTAAAAGTTAATCAATAATTAAAATATAGGTAATACAACTCAGATGTTTTGGCCATGATTTTCACTTTGCTATGGTCCGACAAGATCTTTGATGCCACCATGGTTGCCCTCAGCACTGGGACCAGCAGCCCAGCTCAGAGCAGGTCCCATCCTGCTGTACACCCACAGTCCGTCCCAGCTGGGACAAGCCCCCTTCCCACTGCATCCTGCCTCCGCTTCCTCTTGGCACCCTCTTTGCACAAGGACAGGACAGACTATTTCAAACAAAGCGGGCATTATGGATGTTCTTTCCAAGATGAAGCAGAGGTGAAACCCTCACAGGTCACTGCACTGCAGCCTCCACTTCCAGCTGAATCTCCTGCCTCCTGCCTGCGGGCCTGTTCCAGCTGCCGGCGGGCAGCAGCAGGGGCTGGGTGCAGGCAGGGGCTGGGCAGGAGGTGGGGTTGGCCTCCATGAGCCCCCAGAAGCCCCTGCCCACCCCTGAGAGGGGCTGGAGGCACAGCACCACCCTGCCAGGGGCACCGGCCTGTCCTTCCCTTCCGACAGCTGGGAAGTTTGGCACCTTTTCCAATCAGTCCAGGACGGAGCAAACTTTCCCAGCCAGGAGCAGATGAGAGGCACAGCCAGCCTTGCCCGCCACGTGCTGCTTGTCCCTTTGGCTTGACTCCTGCTCTGCAGGTGGCCAGTTGGGCAGGAGGTGCATTCACACTCTCAGATGGACACTCTAAGGGCAAATTAAAGAACTTGAAGACACAACTCACATTTTTTTCTACTGATCTCAGCCTCAGCTTCACTGGCAGGACTCCAGCAGTCTCAAGTGCACGGAGGATTCCCATTTGACTTGGGGGGTTTAGTGGCCAGGAGGCCGGGGCCCCAGGGCACCCCGGGTCAGCACAGCCCTGTGACTGTCCCGCAGCTGCTCTGCTGTGCCCTGGGTGAAGACCCATGTGAGAGGGTCCAGGTCTCTTTGGCCTTTTTAAGGAGCTCAGGCTGCTGCAGGTCTGCACCCTTGTCAGCAAAACTGTCAGAGCTGCCAGGTGTGTGCAGCTCACAGAACTTCCCTCAGCAAATTGTTCATGACATGTCTGTGTGCTCCTTCAAGGAGCATGGGAAGTCCAAGACCACAAGTGAAGTTTTTGCAATTTCCTTTATTCCCACCAAAACAAGCACACAATCTTGTTTGGTCTAATTTAAAAAATTTGCTGTGTTATCACTGGGAAGAACTGGAATAATTTTGAGTCTTGAGATAGGTCTTTCCAATTCCAGGAAACTGTAAACGGCCCATCCCAGGATATATTTATTGTAGCCTGCAGATCAGAGCACTTGCTGGGATTACATCATGCCAGCTGGGCAGAGTTTCAACATTTCTGACATTCATTCTCCTGCATGTGCTTAGCCAGAGTTCCTTTCTGTAAAATAGGCATTTATAAGAAATGGAAACAGCTTGCAGCAAGCCCTGCACCCTCATGGCTTCTGACCCAGAAGCAGCTAGTTTTGGTTGGCTGCCCCTTGGCAGTTTTTAAGGCTGATACTCCATCCCTGCTCCCGAAAAAAATCCGCTCTGCATTAACCCCTCGCTACCTGGAAAGCCCTGGGGAGGAAGAGGCATTTCCTGCCCACAGATGATCTAGGTCACCAAACTGTGACAGCAGCTGGGTGCTCCTTAGTGGGCAACCATGACAATGCTGGGTTATAGGAACAGCTCTGCACCCATTTTTTAAGTCCCACTCCAAAAAGGAAGGTTTGTTTCTGAGTTGATGGGGAAAAGGGACAGAGGCAGGTGGGGGGTGGGGGGAAATTGGAGAGGGCTTGAATTAAAGCAGGTCTCTCTTAAAGCAGGTAGAAAAGAGGAACAAACAAACCTTCAGAGAGTGGGGTCTGCAAGGGCTGTTGAGGCCTGGTGGGCATGGGAAGGTCCTGATGCAGAGATGGAAGGAAACAGCCAGGGCCACGAGGAAAGAGATAAGAGGCTCCCTCTCCCCGTGCTCCAACTCTTCCCCTCCACAAACCCCCGCCCCATCCTGTGGTAGTTCACTCCCCCCACCACAAATACTGCCTGGGCATGCAGACCCGGGGCTCTGCTGCCTCCCTGGGCTCACCACCAAGCCACCAGAGGCAGCTTTCTGTGGCAGCCCAACCCCATCTCTCCCTGTCCCCATTTCCCATTGTCAGAGCACACATTCCCCACTGTGGAACTTCTCCTCTGGCTGGGTTCACAGGGGAAGGGAAAATCTTCAAAGACTGTCAGGAGCACTTGGCACAATGCTCAAGCTCTTTCCCCCAAGACATCTCAGGGATTTAGAACCTGAGGCTCACCTGGAGGTGAATGCAGCTCTTCAGTCTGTACCCACGTTGGCAAGCACACCTGCACTGAAGTTTGCTGGTTTTCTGCCCTTTACCTTCCAGCTTCTTAAAGTGCTTCTAGATGTCAGAGCCTCAGGTTCACCCCATGGCACACAGGGTTCTATATTAACCATGATTTATTCCATTCAGCACAGGATCAGAGCCATCCTGAGCTGCTTAAACAAGAAAAGCAATGATGCCAGAGAAAAAAGACCCATGTCTGAGTCTCTGCATCTGATCCATAACCTCCCTCCTTGGAGGCCATGCCAGGAACTCCATGGCTGATGTCATCCAGGTCACTTTTTTGTATCACTTAAATTACAGTTTTCCTAGGAGCTCTTTATCTCAGGGCACTGGCTGAGAGGGAGAGGTACGTGTTATAGGATAACAAACACAACTTGCTGGAGGATCAGTTTGCGATTGAATTTGGTTTTAAATCAAGATACTATTAGATATTACTTCTGCATTCAACAATCCTAGACTTGGGATGCCCCCGGATCAAGTAAATGTGATGAAATATGTCAGTGATCTGCTTCTCTGTGTCTCAGCTTACTGATAAAACAAGGAACTGGTAATTCATGGAGGGAATATGAAAAGAAGGTGTCCAAGGTAAGACACCAGTGAAATAAGGCTGGAGCAGGGCTATGATTCTGCAGAGAATGAAGATGTTGACATTATGGGAATTCCTGGGTGATTAACTGGGTGGAGCAGAAGGGCTTTATGGCCAACCATTTAATGACTCTCTGTGATTATTGCTTCATTATACTTTTATACATGACAAATTAAAGTGTATATTCTTTATACCTTAGGTAAGCTGTCGTTAGTGTGGTGGGATGAATGAGAGAAAGGAGTCAGTTCAATAAGGAGAAGGCTTTGTAAGAGTGCAGTGAGGGAGCCTGACATTCAATAACATTGTGGAGACAACAAGTTATTTCCTTGTTTCATCAGAAAGATAGCAAAAAAGCAAACAAGCATAGGGCATCCCAGCTGGGCAGGCCCTGCTCCCTTGAAACGTGCCAGGCAGATGTGGGACAGCACACAGATAGGAAGGTCAATTAGGTTTCATTTTGTAGGATCTGTCTGGGCTTAAACCCAAGGAAAGAAGAGGAGATTGAGGGGTGGGGCTGTTAACCTTCCTTCACGCATTTCTATTCTAGGTCAATTTATTTGGTGTCTGATGTCAATTCCTGACAAGATACAGACTAAAAAGGCAGTAAGGGTCTCAAGAGTACTGAAGTCATGGATAAAAAAAAAAAAGTTACTGTTCAAAATTCAGTCATTTAAGGTGTTCGATACATTTGGTGCGTGCAGACCTTGGCCCATGAAACCAGGAAGCTCAGAATTCATTTTTTCTAAAGCTGGGTAAGCAATGAAAGCAAACCATAGGAGGTTGTAACTGAAAAGCATAATCTTTTTTTGTCAATATTTGGGTTGTGTAAGAGGTAGTGTGACTATTTTTGTAGATGACATTTACACTGAAACATCAAATATCCTCTGTCTTTTTCAGGTTACGTTTATGTTAGCTTCTATTTGTCTAGTAATATCTAGTATCTCTCCTTCTTTGATTATTTTTGAATTTACCTAATATGTTGTATCTTTACCTACAATGAGATCTCGGTAGTGAATGGTGCCTCTCTCACCACAAAGACCTGACTGGAGTATCCTACCACAAGTTAAGTAAAAAAAACATTAGTTAAGAGAAAGCATGGGACTCCTACAGGGTGTTTCTCTGCAGTTAAAACCAGGTTGGGGCTTTTATTTTATCTTTATATTAAGAGAAGTAAACTTGCCAGAGCAGGCAGTCAGTGTGGTGGTGTCACACTCCTGTCTCATCTTTGTACCTCTCCCCAGTATAAATTCCTGTTCCATATGACTACAAACCTTCCCTCAAATTATGGAAGTAATTAAAAATGCTCTAATATGCTGCTGAATGGAATGCACCTTGAAGACCTTGAGTGAAAATCTAATCTCCCTGTCATACAGTTACTGCGGACTGAAGAGAAACCCTGATGGTTTCAATAGCCTTCTGTCATACTGCCACTTCCCTTCCTCAGGCTTCCTCCAAGAGGGATAAGAGGGGACAATACCACTGGTCACCATTTCTCATAGAATCACAGGATCCCAGGGTGTTTTGGATTGGAAGGGACCTTAAAGGTGCCAACACCTTGCAATAAGGACACCTTCCACCAGACCAGGTTGCTTCAAGCCCCATCCAACCTATCCTTGAACGCTTCCAGGGATGGAACATCCTCTCTGGGCAACCTGTTGCAGGGTGTCACCACCCTCACAGCCAAGAATTTGTTTTTAATATCTCATTCCCCTTGTCCTGCCACTGGTTTGCTGAGGCCAGGTGGGCACCTGGCACGCTGGTCCCTGGTTTAGGTGCACCACGATGCGCACAGGATTGCTCTGGCGACTCCACCGTCTCTTCCTGGAAAGGGGGCTAGACCACTCTGTGGTACGGGGGCTGGATCCCTCTGTGGGAACAGGATATCCCTGCGGCACGGGAGCGGGATCCCTTGGGATGACGGGGACTGGGTCCCTCCATGGGACAGAGACTAGATCCCTCCATGGGCTAGAAACCGGATCCTTCGGTGGCACAGCGGCCGGACCCCTCCGCGGCTCGGCGCTGGCTCCGGGCGGCGCTGGATGCGGCGGGGGAAGCGCGGGCGGGCGGCGGGGCGGGGCCGGGGCTCGCAGCGGGGGAGCCGCGCCCCCCGCGCCGCTGGTGCTACAACAGCGTGATTTCCCCGAAGTGATGCTGCGGCGGCCGCCAATGACGGGCGCGTCCACCCCTGGCGGCGGCGCGGATTGGCCGGGCGGCGGCCGGGCCCGGGCGCGGGGAATCCCGGAGCCGCCGCGTTATACCCGCGGGCGCGGCCCGCGGCAGCCAGAGCCGGGCGGCGGGCGGACGGTGCGGGTCGGCCGGGAGAGCCACAGCTCGGTGTACGGCGCAGCGAGGTGGGTCCTGGTGCAGCCTGTCCACCCTATCCCATCCTATCCACCTATCCCATGCTGTCCTATCCTATCCTACCCTATCTCATCCCACCCCATCCCACCCTCTCTTACCCCATCCCACCGTGAGCCCCCCGCTTTGCGCAGCACGGAGGTTCAGGAGAAGGCGCCCCGCAGGTCCCTGGGAGCGGTGCCAGGGCCACGGAGCGACTGAGCTCGGCTGGTGGCGAGGCGGCGGCGCCGGCCCCAGTGCGCGGAGCTGCTCGGGGGGCGGAGCGGGGGCACTGCCCCGGCCGCCGTCGGGGTGGGCACGGCGCATCCTGCTGCGGGCAGCGGTGTGCGCACAAGCCCCGGGGGCCAGGCTCGGGCGGGCTGTCCGTGCACAGCCGCGGGGCCGGGCACGGCTCCTCTCGGCCGCTGAGCCCCGGCGGAGCCGAGCCCCGCTGCTCGGGCAGCCCCTGGCAGCCCCTGGCCCGGAGCGGGCACTCTCCGGGACCTGCGCCGGGCGGGTTGCTGGTGAAAGTTAGAAGCGCGTTCTTTGGGCAGTCTTGGGCCGTGTGTCTTGGAAAAGCACCGCGAACAGGAAATTATTTGCGCAAAGGAAGCGCCCGGAGGGTCGGTGCTCGCGGCGGCGGCGCCGCTGCTCGGGACGGGTCGCGGTGGGACTGGGGATCCCCGCCTGCAGCAGGACCGCTGCCCCTGTCTTGCGCAACTTTATTAATAATAAACTTTCTCGAAGAGGATTTTGCGGTCGGTGCCCCTCCGTGGCGGTAGAGCGGGGGCACACCCGCACGCAGCGGCGGTGCTGGCGGGACCCAGAACGGGCTCGGAACCGGGCTCGGAACCGGGCTCCCCGCGGCCCGAGCGCTGCCGCGCACAGCTCCCCGCGCAGACCGGGCTGAGCACCCGCTGCTCCATCGGCCCCTCCGCCGAATTCCAAACCTGAGCCCTGCTTTGGAGCTGAGCCAGGCGGAGCAGGAAGCGCTTCCCTCCAGGAGAGGGTGAGAGGCACTGAACGAGTTAAGACTCTGGAAGAGTTGTTCTCGGGAGCGCTGGTGGTGATGCTGAGCACAGGCGGTATGGGAGGGGCGACACTGCACCGTGCTTAAAACAGTGATGAGAATTTGTCTGACCTGTTGTTACTCCTTTCACAGCCAACATGCCAGTGTCAAGAATGCGCATGAGGCCGTGGCTGGAAATGCAGATTGATTCCAATCAAATACCAGGACTGATATGGATTAACAAGGTGAGGCTGCTCTGTACTATTATCATCATTAGTAGTACTACTTGTGTAGCATTAATATTCCTTGTTCTTAAATGACACTAAACACAAGTCAAGATCATAAAGGAAAAGGCATGGAGAAAACTTGCCAGCATTATGTTTAAAAAGCAACAGGTTTTGTTTGCAGAAAAGGTAACTCTGCTTGGTGCACAGTGGAGTAGTTCCATTTTTCTCTCAGAAAATTCCCAGGAGGGGAATGATAAATTGCAATGAAAACATTCTGAGTATGTTGGAGAACGAAGAAACCTTCAAAATCTCTTTTAACTCCTGCTGCTTATTGAGCCAAGTCACCTCCTGTTCCAGATAAGCAGCTGCTGTTACACTCCAGTTGCTTCCATTTTTAAGAGTCTGCCTGAAAGAAATGTTGTATTTTTTGGTCTGTACAGCATATCCCTGTTACCAGGGTGTAGCACAGGTTGAGATCACTGAGCTTATTGAACCAAGTCTCTAAAGTTTCCATATCCACCCCAAAAGGATATTTAAGCTACACTTTTTTTTGTAGGATTGCTGCAGGATCTTATGGGCAACTTAAAAAAGGGATTCTCTGACAAAGTGTATCTAGAAAAAAATGCTGTAATTTATGACATACTAATAGGTTAGATGTGATGTATTGGAATTATTCTGGGATAAAGGTGATAATATTGCTGACTTCTACTGTACTGTAGTACCTTTGGGTTTTTTTTCCCAATTTCAGAAATCATAAAAAGCCTTAAATGCCATGAGCAAAATAGATGGAACAATGGCTATTGTAGTTATATGCCAATGGCTATAAACCACCTGCTCTAAAATATAGAGCAGGGGGTGTTAGAACATTTCAGAGATACAACTGAGAACTCTGATTAAATCCATCATTCCAAACTGGCATGTGATGTTTCTTTTTTTAATTCAAATCCCTACTGGTTAAATTTCAGGACAAGAGGATCTTTCAGATCCCATGGAAACATGCAGCTAAGCATGGCTGGGACATGGAGAAGGATGCCTGCCTTTTCCGGAGCTGGGCCATTCACACAGGTGGGTGCTGCCTTTGCATTCCCATCACATCACTAGCTTAAACAAGGCTTTTTTTTGCCTTGTCTTACACTGGTAGTTAGATTAACTAACTAGTATGTATGTCAGATAATACAATGTTGGTATCTTTTGGTGGGAAAAAGCAGCACTGGAAAGTCTAAAATACACAACCCATCTCTTATTTATAGGAAGGTATAAAGAAGGTGAGAAAGATCCTGATCCAAAAACCTGGAAGGCAAATTTCCGCTGTGCCATGAATTCCCTGCCTGACATTGAAGAAGTGAAGGATAAAAGCATCAACAAAGGCTCCAGTGCTGTCAGGGTTTACAGGATGCTGCCACCCTTGACAAAGCATCAGAAGAAAGGTAAACCCTTGGCAATCCAGTGGAGTTACACTGCTTAAACAGCTCTTAAAGGTCCTGCTCTATGTAAGCAGAGGGTGACTGACTTGTTGGTGGCACTGGTGCCACTGGGCTCGCTCACTGGGTATTGCTGGGAACAGCTTGTACAAACAGTTCATTTTATCCCAAATTCCTTAAACATGCCTAAAGGCAGCATCAGGGGGTCATGGGGACTGGCTGGTGGTGGCAGTAGTTGAGCTTGCTGAGCAGGTTTCAGGCCTGCAAGAGCTCACACTTGCCTAAAATGTGCAGCCCTTTCTCACATTCTTATTTTATTTCACAGAAAGGAAGTCAAAGTCTTCAAGAGAAGTAAGAAACAAGAGCAAGAGAAAGGTATGTATGTGTCTGTAGAGGCAGCTTAAGAAGCTAGAGGTTTTGGTGGTTTTCTTTCTTAACTTTTTTCATATGGGAACTTGCACGTTCTTAGAGAAGTCTTTCATGCTTTACCCTTGTTTTCAGTGTTATGAAGAGACAAGGCTGAAAGAGTCAGCAGAAAGCTTAACCAACACTCCTTTGCCAGATGACCACAGTGGCTACACCATTCACGACTATGCAGGGCAGGAAGTGGAGGTGGAGAGCACAGCCATCACCTTAGGTGAGACGCTGGGTTCAGGTCTGAGCAGAGTGGAAAATGCCACTTGTGCTAAACATACGGTCAAAGATGAGTCTTGGGGCTGGGGCAGCTGCAGTGTCAGACTGGCAGGGAGGAAACAGGGCTGGCTGTCTCTGTCCTGTGAGTGCCAACTCCTGGTGCATCCCACAGACCTGTCCTCCTGCGAGGTGAGCGGCTCCCTGAGCGACTGGAGGCCAGCAATGGAGGTCACCATGGCCGACAGCACCAACGACCTCTACCAGCTCCAGGTGTCTCCCCTGGCTTCCTCCTCAGAGGGTGGGTATTTCCTTTTTCCCCACCCAGTCTTTCACTGCTCTGCTGGAGGCAAGGCAGCAGGATGAAAGAGTGCCTGGGCCAACAGGAGAAACAAGAGCTGCCTTGTAGATAAAATAAACCCCACCTGATAGATCTGGGAATTTGGAGTTACCAAACCAACCAGGGTGCAGAAGGGGAGAGCTGGCACATGCCACCTAGCCATGGGTGAAAGGCTCTGAAATGCCTCCTGCTCCAGCAGAGATGGTCAAGGTAGCCATGCTTGCCACTGGGGAAATAAATAATTAACTAACGTGGGTAGATCAGAGTGGTTCTTCACTCAGTGTGCAAACCATCTTCCTCCTGTCATCTTCCACAGCAAGTGGGCTCTGCTCTGTTGAGTCCTGGGGATGCATCAGAGCTGGCTGGAGCCCTGCACCTCCTCATGCAGTTGTTGAAGAGATCAGAGATGAAGGGCTGTGAGGAGTCTGGGGTGGGCATGAATAAAAAGTGGTCGTGTTGTGTGACAAGAGAATATGAAGCAGGTTTTGTGGTGAAGAAGCAGAAGTATGAGGGCTAAAACTTGACATCTATGTTTTCTTCCCTTTTTTTTTTATGTGCTTACAAAACAGTCACAGACGAAGATGAAGAGGAAATAAATCCGGATATGTTTAAGGTAAAACCAGCCTTTCTGGTCAGAATTAAATTGTCCAAAGTTGGTGTTTGTACCAAGAGAGAAAGGAAAGCAGGTATCTGATCCAGTCTGATGTGAGCTGAACATATACTCTTTCTTAATGAGGAAGCCTGAAAAATTTAAAATAAAAAGAAAGCTGCTTTGCAAACTTGAACTGGAGGGGACACACCAATGGAAATATTTACCCTTCATGTGAAAGTCAGAGGAAGTTACTGAGTACTGCTAGGACTAGAGGTTCACAGAATCACAGAATCATTAAGGTTGGGAAAGATGTCTTAAGACATCAAGTCCAACCATCAGCCCAGCACCACCACCATGTTCATTAAACCATGTCCTCTAGTGCCATATCATCATTTTTTTGAACACTTCCAGGGATGATGACTCCACCACTTCCCTGGACAGCCTGTTCCAATGCTTGACAATCCTTTCCATGAAAATTTCTTCCCTAATACCCATATACATTTCCCTTGGCACAACTTGAGGCCATTTCCTTGATCTCAGGTTGTTGTATTAGGGTCTGCACAGATCCTCTAGACTTTTCAGTTTTGCCCTTCCCTCCACCTCTGACATGTTTAGCTCCTAATCTGCATTTCCAGACATGTCACGCTCATCCCACTGATAAGATAGGAAGAGATGAAAAGGTGCTCCAGCCCTTGCTGTTTTGCATTAACTTTTTTTTTTTTTAAACTGACAAAACAAGTTTTAATAACTTAGCATGAGAAAATAGAACTTGATCTTGTTGCTTACCTGTCTTCTAATTAAGGGCAAGTAAACATTGCACCCACAGCAGGAAGGAGCAGTTTTTACCATCTCCTTCTTCTCTTCCAGCTGCTTGAACCAGCCCAAGACTGGTACAACACCAGCATTGGGGGGAAAGGCTTTCTCACCAACGAGTCAGGCACTCAGAGCCTGTGCAGCACCTACAGCTACAAGGAGCAGGACGGGGACATCGACACCACCTCAGGTACAGCTCCTGGGCTGCCCCTGACAGTCAGGGCCACGGGGTGATGCAGATAAGGCACTGACTGGGAGGCAGCAAAGGAAATGGTGGAATTCACCATCCTTGGGTTCTGAGATTGCCAAGCAGCCTGTTATAAGGCTGTAAGGAATTTGTTGACAGTAAGCAAAGCCTACAGATTACAGGGTTAAACACGTGTAAGTTAGGTCAGCTTTCAGGAACTCCTTGAAATATAACTGAAGAGTTTCCTCGAGCAATAGCTTAAATTAAACAGTTTAATAGAAAGCATTTGATGTATTTTAGAAAATTAATAGTCTAAAGTATTTACTCTCATCTGAGAAATATTTTTATTTTTGATATTTGTTTTTAATATATCTATATACTATTTTGCTCTTGCTGCATTAATTCAGTGCCCATTCTTGGTTCCTCTTATCTAGGAGAGATGGATTTCAGGTTCTACGACCAGAAAAACAGCCAAGACTTCTCCTGGCTGGATTCTGTGAGGCCAACCATGCAAGTCATTCCCTGTGGATTGTAAACCCTTGGCTTCCTCCAACCACAAACTGCTCTTGGATTGAAACTTCAACAAGCATGGAGAGAATGGGAGAAATGTTTTGTTACTGACTGAAGGAAGAAAGTAGCTTTTCTATTCCGTTTCAACTGTAGGCCTGGAAAGGTTAGCATGGAAAACACCATTACCAATGTTCAAAAGGAACCCCATCTCACTAGCAGGACTCTGGTGCTCAAGGTGCTCAGCTGCAGCTCCCACCTCATTGCTCTGGAGGTGAAGCTTTTGCTGGAAGGTGTCACTGTGCCATGGAGTCTGACGTGGTGGGGTACCACAGGCCTGGGGAGCAGGTTACCATCCTCCCCACATGTGGTGTGATGAGCACTTTACCCACAGAGTGCTTAGAGGAGACACTGCAGATAAGTTTCTGACTGTTAGTTTTGATTGCTGCTTACCTGTGCAACACTGGTGACATTGAGCTTAACTGTCATACACTTTTGGAGAAAAATTACGCTAATGGGCCATCTCTTCTTTGATTTACTCCATCATATAGTTCATCTTTCAGACCCTTCAACTCTGTAAATAAACCACTAAAATGTGAAGATTCAGTTTAGGCTTTGCTTCCACCCAGTCTGTTCCCCAGGTGCACTCCTAGGACACTCTCTGCCATAGGCATGCCCTATCCCTTTCCTCAGACGAGTCCGAGAGCTGCTGCATGAAACAATTTTGCACTGATAGGGGCAGAGCTCTTTAATTTTACCATGCCTTTTGTAGACTCCTTCTGGCACTCTGTGGGGATTCCTCCAGTACTGCACAAAAGCTGTAACATCCCACAGATCCTCTGGATCAGCATATGCAGGCAAGTGCTGGATGGAAGAGGTTCTAATGTGTGTGTGTGTGTATAATAGATAGGAATCAAATCACTAAGCTGGAAAAGATTATTTTTCTTGTACATTTTATTTTTGTATATAAAATGTTGTATAAAATGTTGTTTAATAAAATGTTTTATATATGACATGTTTACTTTTTCTCATGGAAGAGCTCCGAGGATGCATTCCAGCTTCCTTGAAAATACCCAAACAGATGCACTGTTGAGACAGTTGGAGGGGTTTTTTCATTACTCATGAAAGCACAAAGAACTTAGTTTGCTGTCATTTTCTACCCCCCAGCCTCTTCCAAGTGCAGCTGGTGGGTGGAATCCTACATGGCAGGGAAGGGGAGCCCTGGTGCTGTGCATTGCAGGGTAGTTAGTTTGTACTTATCATCTGCAAGTCAGGCCTGACACAGAGCAAGGCTATGCTAAAAAATCCTGTACAGCAAGTCCCTGCTATGGATGTTCCTATCTGCAGTACCCCTGGCTTCTGGTACTAGATCAGCAGTGAAGCCCTAGGTGAAGACCTCAGGTTCGCCTAAAAAGACAGCACAATTCAGAAGGCAAGGGGAAAGCAAGCTGGTTTTCCCCTGAATGTTTGGTTGATTTGCTGTATTTCATGCTGTAAGGGTCTGACATCATTGCATCATGTGTGGCTGGATACAAGTGAGGCTGAGGCAGTGTGTGAGAGCCACAGCCACTGACACTGCCTGGAAAACCCCTGTGCTGTGCTGGTGTTTGGGGAATAACTTCATTCTCTGGGCCAGAGCCAAAGGAGAATACTGGGCTGCAGGAGAGGAAGACCCAGCCCAAGGGGCTGGAACAAAGAGGACATTTCCTACTGCCTTTGGCACAGGCTTTGCTGAACTGACCTGCAGGGCAGGGACAGACGAGAGCTTACTGAGGGAAGAGGGAAAATTGACTGCCGGGTCATGGGTCTCAAATGCAGCACAGCAAAGTGGAGGGGCAGCCTGGGGAGGTCCCTTTGTCATGTTAATCATTAACCAGCTCTCCCTGGCAGCCCAGGAAGCACCTTGGGCAGAGAGCAGCTTCTGATGACCTCAGCCTGGCCTGCAGGGAGGCTGGGAGTGTGGGGACTCTGCTGTCCCCCCAGAGCTGCCACACTCCCTGGCAGGGTATCTGGCCTGAAGGTCCCTGTGTAGGGAATCCCCTCCAGCTGGGAATCCCTGAGTAGCTGGGCTGCCTTAAATCACACACACACACCTAAAATCCTGCAGATCTAGAGCAGGAACATTTTTGCACAAGCTAAGAAATCACCCACCAGATTCTCAGCCTTTCAGTGTTTAAAGTGAGCTTATGAAAGAGACAGAGAGCAGCTTTTAACTCGGCCAGACAGTGACAGGACAAGGGACATGGGTACACAGGGTAGGGTTGGACTGAATAGACCCTGGGAAGAAATTCTTGACCCCGGAGGATGCTGAGGCCCTGGCACAGGCTATCCAGAGCAGCTGTGACTGCTCCACCCCTGGAAGTGTTCAAGGCCAGGCTGAGAGGGGCTTGGAGCAACCTGGTCTAATGAAAGGTGTCCATGCCCACAGCAGGTTGGAGAAAAATGAGCTTTAAGGTCCCTTCCAGCCCAAAGCATTTGATGATTCTACGATTCCATGACCAGATTTGTGTCCTGGTCAGCTGCAGCAGCAGCTTCTACCAAGGAAAGAATGTGGGGCTGCAGCCCCAGACCTACCTCTAGCCCTGGGACAGGACACCAGCTCAACACCAACACAAGGAGGAAATCAGTTTTAAGAGCCCTTGCAAGTTCACCACATGTGGGGGGAGGGGGCAGGAGAGAGATGGGAAACTTTCTATGATGCAAGCATTGCTAAAAATAAGGTAGAGATTAATTCACCCATTCATGCGTTAAAAGGGGCATGCTTTTCACAAATATGCTTACATGCAAAAAAAACATCCCAGCATTGAAATGTTCACAGATAAAAGGTTCAATTCCCAAGATTTGGGAAGAAAGCAGCAGCAAGTGCCTCACACCCAGGAACCAGACGGGCCCCAAGACTATTTCATGATGTTGGAAGTGCTTTCCCTTGTTGGCTGCCAAGTACCTGCATGTCTCCATGTTGGGAATTTTACCAGTGAAAAGTGGTGAAGTCTCATGACAGAATTTGGTAGTTATTCAGCTATTGAAGCATCTGGATGGATTAATTCCACCCCAGGTATATATTGTCAGTTTTGTTGTTTTGAACTCTTTGGGAGGGGAAGAAGAACAGAGTGGTGCTCTCCAGCTCAGGACGGGGGGTGACTTGGGGGCTGCTGTGCTGAGCTGGTGCCTGACTGGCTCCTCCATCACCTCCAGGGCAGGAGGGACTTGCAGAAGCAACAGACTAAAGAGACTTTCAGGCCACTTGCACACAGAGGAGCATCATCAGCTCTTTAGCATTAACTCCCTGCACAGGCTATGTGATAAAAACAGTTTTAAACCTTGACTCTGGATTTTTCTGAACTTGCCTATCCTAATCAAGCTCTTCCTAAACCCAGTATACTCTTCATAAACCCAACTCTTGTTTTGTTGGAGTAAGAACTTGTTTTCACCTGTCATGTGCACACAGCTAAATTCAGCTGGGAAGTGTTCACATCACAGGAGTGCAGGTCCCTGGGGAGAGCTGCTCAGCCCTTTCAAACCCAGCCAGAGCAATAAAGGAAAGTTCCTATGGGCAGGGCTCAAAGGGCAAGAAGCTCTTGTGCCATGAACCTTGCATGACAGAGAGAAAGATCTAAAGGCAGTGCAGCTGTTGCAAAAATAAAGATAACTTCTCTGAGGTGGAAAACAAAAAGGAGTCGTTGTGTAATCACTGAGCATTTAGGAAATGAATGGAGCTACTGCTGCAGGCTTGGAAGGCTTTCCATCACCTACCCCATCCTTACACCATCAATGGCTGCAGCTCACTTGTGAGCCTTGGAACCATTCAAAAGCAAACTAAAAAAATCCCTTTATTTAGCTTTAGAGCCTTAGGCCATCAGCAGGATAAACTTCCTGAAATAGACAGTGTCAGATCTCATCCCACATTCTGTGGGTAGGAAAGTTCTGCAGCAGCTCCAGCACAGATTCTGCCCTGCAGCATCCTGCACTGGGGTGGAAGAAGCTGCTGGCTCATGCCAGCAGAGGTTTTCAGGGCTGCAGAGGCAGATCTCACACATCTGGTAACTGAAGCTGTTCCCAGGGAAAACCTGGGACCTGTACACAAGGAGTTGTTGCTTTCCCCCAGTTTTTGTCCAAATGGATTCTCAGTGAGTGGCTCAACAGTGCCTGGGGAAGCCTCTGGCTCTTGGCTGCCCAGAGCAGTGGCACCTCACGGAAACTTTGCCTTCCAGGCAGCAGAAAGTTCAAGTTATCCTGCAGTTATCCTTTCACCTTTATTTGCTGTGATGACTGAATCCTGATAATCACACACATTTCCAGGCAGTCACATGATTTACAATATCACACCTGGAATTGATAGCAGTGCCACAGGTATGAATTTATTACTGCAAAAAACAGTGGGATATTTATTTGTGGTGCAAAGGCAAACTAGTGCTTAGAAAGCAACCAAATGTCTTGGTCTACAAACACTTCTCTGCTGTTGAGGATCATTCCTCCTCTCCAGTTCCACAAGGGCCCAATTTTCCCCCCAGTTTGTAAAAACACAGCACAAGGAAGACAGAAACCTTCTCAGAGCAAAAGCCTCTCTCAGAGCAGGAAAGAAGTGTTATCTGTAGAAAAGTTAGTGTTAGAGCTTAGATGGGGAAACATCTTTCCTAGAAAGGGAAATAGGGAGGAAAATCACATTTTCATGGACCAATTGTATCTAAGTTGTGTTTTCCCTTTCACCAATGGCTTCAGTTCACTGCCTGTACCCTCTCCCACCACAGTGCTGCACTTCAGTTGTTTTTTTCTCACGCATTTTTCTATCCTCTTCCATATTTCTCTCATTGTTAACTCATCCCTGTTCCTCTCCAGCCAGCCCTTCTATGTGCAAAAACCCCCAAGGCAGTAATAAAAGCAAGAAGCACCAGCAGCATGGAGCACCAAGGTGAGCCCAGTTACTTGCACTATGTAATTCCCCACTAACCTTTGGTCTCATTTGTCCTGATAAGGTCAGGATGTGAATCCAGCCAGCGTGGTTCCCTGCCATGCACTCTGTCCTGGCACAGCTTCCTCAGAAAAAAAGAGGAGCTGGAAAACGGGAAAACTTCCCATGGCCCCTTCCAAAGTTCCAGCAAGAGCATGGCATGCACTGCCATCAGCTGAACTCTCACAAAGGCACATCAACCCAAGCCAGCAGAAGTCATCAATTGCCTAAAACCTAGATTTGGTCACCAACTAGGTATGAGCAGAGATGTCACACACAGTATGGAGGACTCAGGACAGCCAGGCATGAACATTCCCAACCCACTGCCTGCCTTGCTGACCATGGTGGAAGGGCAGTGCCAGAGCACAGGCAGCATGACAGGAAGGTGGGGTGGCCAGGAGGATTTGTAGCCACAGGGCTCAGAGGTGAGGAGGGCCAGGGACTGGGCAAGCAGCAGATCAGATGACCCATCCAACCAAAACCTCCGTGCCAGAAGTTACCGAGGTCTGTCTGCATGAACACCAAGGCAGTTACCATCTGTTCTGCTGTATGAGGCTGGAAATGTAGCACAAACACATGGATGAAACAGGCACTGGGAAACAGTTAGCAGGAGATATCCAGGAATAAGGAGTCTGACTTGCAGGAAGAAACAGGGCAGCAAACCCAGCCTCTCTCCTTGCTTTCTGACAGCTGACACAAACAGTGCAGCTCTCCTCAGCCTTTTTAACTTCAGAATTATCCACTCCCTTCATTTTGCTCATGATTCATACAGAAACCTCACCATGAAGCCTTTGAAGAGCCTGGCAGTCAGCACGCAGCCAGCCCGAGATGTCAGGTGTGCTGAGGGGTGAGAAGCTGTCCCAGGCTCGCAGCACAGACCAGCAGCTCAGAGCTCACAGGCTCGCAGCTGCCACAAACCAGCAGGGACGACAGGCTGAGCTGGTGGCCCACCAGGTTGCCAGGGCACTCAGCCCCTGCGCCAGACCAGCAGCAAAGCCTGTTACCTGAGCTGTGAGGAGAGGGTGGGTGCTCAGCTGTCACACAGGAGCTCCCCAGCCACTCTGCAGTAGGACTGTCACACTTCAGCCAAGGACTCCTGCCTGTTGTGCTTCTTCCCCATCACACAACACACTGCGGGCACATGGTCACAGCATCAAAGCTGGGGCAAGCCAAGATGTGTCCAGCATCTTCTGGGGACCTTCCAGGGGAATTCAGCTTCAGCAGCACTACATGACAGCCTGAGCAGAAACAGCTGCCTGCCAGCCACAGGCAGAGGGAAGGACTTTGTTCTGTTTGTATGGATCAATGGTTGAAAACACAAAAACAAGGGAGTGGTAAAAGGCAGGCTCTCAAAGGGAGGAGGAAGGAGAAGGGTCCGGGGAGCTCTGGGCAACCAGAAAATAGCTGAAGGTTTTGCTCCTTTGAAAGCATGGGTGGTTTGGCATCGATAACACACAGAATGAAGGACAGCAAACAGCATAAGAATACTGGCCCTAGTTCAAACTGAATTGAGCACAAGCATTACACATACCAGCTATTAAATAACAAGAGCCAGGTAAACCACAGCATATCCACTAAATATGCCCAGTTCCAATATCTCCATTGCAAGAGTATGTTTCACTGAGTTTGTTCTTTCATCAGCTTTATATTACAAAGATTTCACCAACAGTGTTCAGGCAGCAGAAACTAACTGGGAAGACAAGTCCAGACAGGTACAGCTTTGTTTTCACCATCTTTATTGTTGAAGAAAGCAGGGAGCAGAGTGGGGACTGTGCTGGCTTGTTTCAGCCTTGTGGAATTAGCTAGTTCTTAGGATATTTTTAACAATTCTGCAGGCATATGGCATAGATTACTAGTAGCAATATTTAAAAATTAGCAAGTGAACCATGTTAGACATCTATATTTCACATATAAATAATAATTCTGTGTTATATCCAGCAGCTGCCATTCCTACCCAGGGCAATCCTTCACCATCAGCTTTGGAGGAGCATTGCTGGGATTTCTCCTGCCTAGCCTGTTTCACCCCATGCTTCTGTAACCCCCAAACAGGCTTCCCACAGAAAAACATGAGGAGCTTTGCTGGAAGCACAGGCTGAGCCCCTCAGTCCCATCCCTAATGCAGAGCTCAGCTCACTTCCCTGCAGAATTTTACTCTCGTTAAACAGGTAACAAATATTCTACCTAATCAGCATCCTGAGAGAAGCAGCTCACCAAGGTGTTTGATTACAGTGCACACACCTTTAGGTAACAGGAGCATTCACGGGTTATTTAAGAGTGGGAAGAGCCCTTGACCTGCTCACAGGTATGAGGAAGCCTTGAAATAACATTTTTGTGGGTTCCACAGCAGGGTGACATCTCCTTCCACCAAGGAAGTGAGTGCCAAGGAGTACAGCCAGGCTGAGTGGGTGTCCTGCCAAGGCAGTGTCCCCAGGATCAGGAATGACTCTGCTCTGACAGCTTCTGCAGGGAGTAAAATGTTCTGGAGAAAAGGAGGCTCAGGACAGAACCTCACTGCTCTCTACAACTCCCTGACAGGAGGGTGGAGCCAGGAGGGGATCAGCCTCTTCTCCCAGGCAGTCGTGACAGGACAACAGGAAATGGCCTCAAGTTGTGCCAGGGAGGTTTAGATTGGATATTAGGAACAATATCTACACGGAATATATTGCCAAGCCCTGGAATGGTGTGGCCAGAGCAACAGTGGAGTCACCATCCCTGGAGGGATTTAAAAGGCATGTGGATGTGGCACCTGGGGACATGGTTTAGTGCTGGGCCTGGCAGTGCTGGGGGAATGGTTGGACTCAGTGATCTCAGAGGGTTTTCCAGCCTAAATGATTCTGGGATTCTGTAGCTACAGACCCCCACAGTGGGGTGGAGGCAGGGGTCAGGGGAGCTGCACATGGCTGACATTTGACCATTCCCAGTGCCAAGGCTGGAGCACTAATGCTGTGCTACATAAACAGACTGCATGGAACCTTACAGGTCCAACTACAGACAAAATTTCTGTATTTCAGGGGAAACAGCTAATTGCCCTGGGGAAGGTCCTTCTTGTGAAGAGGAACAACTTGCTCCCTAAGCCATGTTTGAAGGCTGAGGACTCATGCTGGAGCAGAGGTGTTTCCCTGTTTTAGGAATGAGGAGGTATCTGCAAAAGCATGGGAGCCACCAGTGTGGCAGGGGCTGCACTCCCACCTCCCACTGCTGGAAGGAGCCACCCCATCACCATGACCCATTCACACGGCCTTTGGACAGACGAGGAGGAAGATGCTGGTCCTCCAGTTTGTTTCTTTTTGCTTTCAGAGCAGGAGCTGGTGAGGTGTGAGTGTGACGCTGCCCTTACCACGGCGCTCTCCTCCCAGCAGAGAGGATGCGTAGGAAACCCACAGGTGCCCTCCCACACATGGGATGGGCACAGCACCCCCTCAACACAGACCTGGCCCTACCACGAGGAAAGGGCTTGCAAGGGTTCATCTTCAACCCTTTCACAGAACAACCCAGGGCAGCTGAGCCACCTTTGTGGCAGAGTTTCACAATGAACTTGCTGCGGTTCAGCAAACCTCAGGCACCTTGCATTTGGGGAATAGGAACCTCAGCCACTGAGACCTGCAGGATGTGAGCCCAGCTCTACAGGAAAATGAACTTGCTACAGTGTCAAAACTCAATAAAAAACTCAAGAACTCGGTGCTCAGCACGCAGCCCCTGCTGCAGGCACCCTGAGCTCACAAGTGCCTGCGGGGGTACCCCACTATGTGCCTTTTGGAGCCCAGCACAGCTTTCTGCTTTGGAAAATAAACTCAGAAAATTGAGAAAAACTATGAGAAAGGCTCATGCTACACTTGGTAAGAACTTGCAGCCTCTTGCACCTCTGCTGAGCAAACCACCATTTCCTGAACCGAGGTGTCAGGCATGAAATATTTCACATGCTGGAGCAACCGTCACCGTCTGCAGAGCGACAAACAGAACTTCAGCCTTTCCTGGTATTTAATGCATAAATCAGGGTGTGTCCTGTGTGGCTGTTTGTGATTCTGTAATTGAAAACTTGTTGTCTTGCTTGGGGAGGCAGCAGCAAAAATGTTTGTGTAGCCAGTGTAGATTTAGCCTAAATGACTTTCTAGCCAGGAGTTTCTGTAGTGTGCAGAATGCTCACATGCTGCTGCTGCAGCAGCACTGCCAGAAGTATCTGTGGCCATCAGCTAAGGCCATGTCTCAAGGACATGCTTCCTTTTCCCCATTTATCCAAGGATTTCTCCATTCCTTCCACCTCACATCTCACCAATGGGAAATGACTCAGATGTAACTTATGGGCTCATAGTAGGCTGATCTCTGCAGAAGCATTTATTTTTGTTATTATCCCTCCAGGCACTCTTTGACTATCCCACCAGTTCCATACCCAAAAGTGCCAGCAGCCAGTGTGGTCTGGGGCCACCAAGATAGCTCCTGCTTGGCTCTGCAGCTCACGCAGCCTTTTCTCTTTAGGCCTCCACATGGATATACACCAAGAGAAGCACACCCAAAAAATGGGAGGAGGGGATTCTCCCCTCTACCTAGAACACAGCAGACCAACCAGAACACTGTGCCCAGTTTTGTGTTCTTCCAATACAAGAAAGACACTGACAAAATGGAGAAAAAAGCCCCAAAAGCCTGAAGCCACCAGCACAACCAGGGCACTGAGCCCTGGCTGAGAGAGGAGTTCTGCTGGAGAAGGAGAGGTTTTGGGGGCTCATAACACTCTCCTGCCAGGGGCTTATTGAGAAAGCAGACCCTGGCTCTGCCCAGGGTGCATGGTAAGGACACAAAACAGAAGGGGGACATGGGGCAAAAGCCAAAATAACAAGTTTAGCCAGGATATTAGGGGATGTTTTTTTCCTGCAAGGTCAGCCAAAGAGTGGGACAACTCATGAGAGGTTTCCTGGACTGGAAACAGCTCAGGGCAACTTGGTCTGACCTAGCAGCTGACTACAGGCAGGATGCTGGAGTACAGCCCTCCTGAGGTCCCTTCCCATACAAATTATCTTACAAGACTAATTCTGCCATGTTCTTCATTCAGAAACCATATCACTGCAAGTGGTGCAGCCCACCAGAAGCTCTCTGCTTTTCCCCTCCTGCTTAGAGCACTGATTTACCACCTGTAAAGCATCTTTCTTTAATCAGCAGCCAGCTTCAGAGCACACTTACAGAGGAGCTGTTCTGCTGTTTGATTTTGGTGATGTTTCAGTTAAGGTTTATGGTTAGCCTCCTGTTCTTCCCCCTCCTGCCAGACACAGGAACACTGCTGTCAGTGTCTGGTCCCTCACTTGTTGCACCTTTCTTTACTGCACAAGATCAACAGCATAAAGCCCCCAAGTGAACCCATCCATATCAGCTCCAAAAGCAGAGGTGAATCCAACAGAATGCACATGGCATTTCTACACCAGCTGTGGCATTCTGTGCACTAAAGTGCTGGCTTAGCACTTGCTTAATCACACTCCAAAAACCACCAAGGATTCTAAACTTATTATCCAAAGAAAGATGAACATCAATAACAGATACTATCCCCCAAACCAAGAAATACTGGACCAAAAGCTCTGACTGAACCAGGAGGGAATTACCTTCACAGGCTGAGACTACTGCAGGAAGATGCAGAGGTGCATCTGCTGCCCTGCTTCTGGCTCCAGAGGGACAATGAGATGAGCACAGCCATCCCTTCTGCAGAGCCCTAAGAAGCCCAGCCTGCTCTGGGCTCTGATCTGTCACAGCTGGGATCACAAATGCTTTCAATTTCTCAGGAATTTATTTTCTCAAACGATCTAGATGCAAGAACTAAGGCCCAAAAGACCCCTTGCTCTCTACAAAATGTGAAAAGGTTCTGTGAAAGCAATTTCAATGTGCATTATTGCTAGAATAAGCCACAGTAGACAATTCCTCATTTCCCACTGAAAAATATAGGAGTGGAGGTAATTGGCACAGATGAATTAGGAAATTGATGCCTTAGAATTTCCTCTTTTTTTGCATGATATTCCTATTCACACGTGGCAGACATTGCCTGCTCATGCTCCATTGGAAGAGAGGAACAGGAAAAATAAGCACAGAAAAAAAGGAACATGTGCAGTGAAAGACAGGGAAAGCTGGAAATATGGAAGAAACAAACAGTAGAAAAGGAAAGTTGAGAATCAGTAGAATTAGGCTTCCACTATGAATGAACAAAAACAAAAACAAAAACAAAAACAAAACAAAACAAAAAAAAAAAAAAAAAAGAACCAAAAAAACCTAACCTAACCAAAACAAAAAGTTTCATTTTGAAAATGCAACACTTACTGTGCCAGAGACACATTTGTGCAGGAAGCTCCACCAGAATGTTTTCCTTGTGTTCCTCTACTTTTCAGAGCACTCAGTACTGCTCCTAAATTAGTTTGATTCATTCCAACCCATGGCAGCCTGCAGCACCCAGTGCATGGAAACCACTGTTCGACTGATCTTCAGAGAGTAAAACAGAATTAAATCCAAGAATGACTGCAGCAGCTTTAAGCTACTTGCAGCTCCAACAAGATAAAAACTTCCTTAGATGGAATTGCCTGACCAAGAGTTATTAAAACTACAGGGTATAGGTTTACCTGCCTAGGTAAACCTAGGGTATAGGTTTACCTGCCCTCAATTCTTCCCCAGTGTCCCAGTAAATTACTTTAGGGTCTTCTCTCCAGCCCCAGGATATCGGCAAACCAGTGCATCTCCACTGTCAGACTGCACTTCTGGTATCTCTCAACCACTTCCATGCTTGGGTAACAAGCAATAAAAGTCTCAAATTATATCAGAGTACCTTTGCAGAGAGGAGCTGATGTGCTGCCAGCTCCCAGCCTGGCTCTGCTGCCTTTGGGAGGCTCCTGCCTCCTGCTTCCAGATAAATGGATCTGTTGGCTCCTTTCCCTTCTGCTTGTGCTAAATAGCATCACTGCAAAGCCCTGGCTGATGGCAGGATGCAGCCACTGAGAAGTGCCCCTGGGTCAATTGCACCATGGAAAACCCCAGCGCTGAGCTCAGCTGAAGAGCTGCAGCTGCTGGTTACAACACTCAAATGCAAATGGAAATTAAAAAACTTTCATAAAGTAAACAGCACCACACTGAAGCATGCAAAAAATGCATTACAGCAGCTTTACTTCCTATTTCCTTTTCCTTACAGCTCTGAAAATTATATCTGCAGAAGTCCTTGGGGCTTTTGTGGACAGTTGCTCTGGATCAGGCTGCTGTGGGACTGGCTGAGTATCCAGGAGCCAAGTATCACAGACCCACCACTTCCATAGGATCATCATTTAGGGTGGAAAAGCCCTTTAAGAACTGTGGCCAGAGCCCTACAGATAGCATGGTGCAAATGTCTTACTCTAGCTTGTATTGCTTGTAGTCATAAAAAAGGGGGGAAATTATGTAGAAAGGGTAATAAACACCCTTTTGAAGACAACATGAAATAGGAACCTCAAAGATTTAAAGTAGCTCAGGTATGTCTTTGTACAAGGCTCAGGAATCCCTGACAAGAAACTAGGGAGAGGGCTTGGAGACGGTGAAAGAGGCAGTGTTAGGAAACAGGAACTGAAGCAATATCTGATGGGAAAAGAGAAGTGACTGGGATATAGCTGGTTTCACATCCAGGCTCCTTTCATGCACAATCACTCCTGCTTTATAATGGGTGGGAAAGTGAGAGGTTGGAGCCAGACCCCAGATTGCCCAGGGTATGGGGCTGATGGAAACATCATCATGTGGAGACTGATTTATGAGGCGCTTATTTAAGAGAGAATTTTTTCTCTCATGCAAAACCAGCAGGCTGGCAGCAGGGTTGTAGCATCTGCATTACCTCCCTCAAAATATGTGGTTGTGTGGGTTTATTTTAGAATAGCCAAATACACGGGAGGGTTTATGTTTCTGCTTTCTCATATTTACATATAAATAAACCACTTAAATATACTCAAGCACCACAACAGCCAGCAGACCCAGCCACACCCATGGAGACGGGCCTTGGTTTAATTTCTAACAACTCTGCCAAGCAGGTACTCCCCACTTCTTCCTAGAGTAACTTGTGGTGATGTACTTAGTTTAAAGACATGTTTGGAGATGCTGTTTGATTGCAAGTGTTTCCTCAGTACCAATTTGTAACTCACATTATCACCTAGCAGCTGCTTCATAGGACCACAGAATGGCTTGGGCTGGAAGGGACCTTAAAGACCATCTCATTCCAAAGCCCACCGTGGGCAGGGACACCTTCCACTCACCTTCCAGGGGACCAGGCTGATCCAGAGCCACATCCAACCTGGCCTAGAACACTTCAAAGTCTCCCATTCAAAGCCTCACTGAAACTGGGAGCTGCTGGGGGTCCTGTGCTCAGTGGCTGGGGGCTTCCCCCCAGAGCAGCTTTTTACCTTCCACCAAAGAGAAATCTGGTGTCTCCACAACCATGAGCTGATGCAAGATTTGTAGTGCAGAGGAGGAAAGCAGCACAGCTGGAAATGCAGGGACATTTGGGTAAATCACAGCAGAACACATGGGATTGCTCCCACTGTGGGGGTGCTGAGCATGACCTGAACATGAGGGCTCTGTGTTGTGTCCCCATCTGAACACACATAACAAGGGTGATGCAATTTACCACAGGTTCATTTTTCACAGTCTTTTTACCAGAGTAATTTAGAAACATCAGCAGACTGACAAGAGGCAGTGTGATGACTGAACTTACCCTCACCTTGAAGCAGGCTGGGAAATATTAACCACAAACATGAAATGAACATACCACAGCCACAGGGCTTTTGGTTGTGTTTTTTTTTTCTCTTCTTAGGGTTGTTTTTTTTAGCTCGTTAGCCATGATACCTTTTATAAAGGGATTTGTAACACTGCAGAAAAGAACTGAAAATTCCAGAGGTGCATTTTATGCACTACAAAATAGGGTTTCTTCCAGTTTACTATCTTAACTTTGACTTTTGCTGTATCCCAGTATAACATACAGCTTGAAAAGAGAATATGTGAACCACATCCTTGAAAGGAGTGTATCTTATAATGGCATATGTGAACCAAAGTTTTACATGTGTAAAGGAGAAATTACTCCTGCCAACATCTTTGAGGGCACTTAAATACTAAAATAGGTGTTCTCCTTTTCCAAAACACGCTTTATTTAAATTCCTTTTAAACACAATTTAATTTGTAGTGCAGCAGCCAAACAATCTCTAGATAATATCTGACTAGGTTATAATACTCTATTTTTAGGATGATAAACCTATATGGAGTCCCACAGATATTTAAGTGAAGACCCAAAGCCTGGTGTGAGAACTGATCCCTGATTTAAACCTCCTTAAAAAAGTCTAACAGACCCAGAAGATCAGATAATTAAGATACAATGTATACACTCATGCACTTGTGCCTACAGGAATATGAGATTTGTTTTCCTAATTCATAAAAAATCCAATTTCTAATACATCAGCAGCTGCTTCCTTGCAACAAGTCCCACAGCCAAAAGCCAGGCCTGGCCTACACCTTCCCTTTGCAGCCTACAAACTCTGCCAGATGTACACGTGATTCTCACTTTCCTTCTCAGCACATCCTCTCAGTGTCAGAGGCCTCAGTGACACCGAACAGCGGCTCTGCTTCAAGCAGCTCAGTGTGCCAGGACAGCAAGCTTTCACTGTCCCCTTGCCTTTCCCTTGCAGCCTTTCATTTTCAGAGCACACACTGAGGCATTGCTCTTTGCCTCTCAGCTGAGTGCATTGTCATACTGCTGGAGTCTCACTTGTCCATCTCCTTCTGGCACAACCTGCTTCTGCTGAAACATGCTGGTGTTATGTGCTCTGCTGCTCAGCTATTCACACCGCCACATTCTGTGTCCTGCTTGCAGTCTGAATCTAAATGGAGAAGTTTCTGGCTACGTCTCACACACAGAGATGTGCCAGGATAGAAAGGTTGCTCTTTCTTTCTTTCTTTCTTTCTCAGCTGCACTCACCCATCCCCCACCCTGACTTCTCTAACACTTTCCTCTTGGCCTTGCCGTGCATGGATTTTTCCTCTAAGACATCCACCGCGTTGCCTATCTCCCTTTACATCGCCTTGCCTTTCCTACCCAACCTTGCACTTCCTCATCATTCCTGACCATTCCTTTCCTTTACTTTCCTGACCCGTCCATATCCTTGCTTTGCCCTTCCCTCCAATCCATTCCTTGCATTACCTTGCTCACCCGTCCCCCACCTGGAATTCAACACCCCTCTTTTTGTGTAATTTCTTCAACTTGCCTTTCCCTGCCTGCTCCTCCTAGGACTCTCAAGGCCTTCACATACCTGCAGTGTTTCAAGAGCCTGTGAGAGGAAGCCCAGAGGAGGTCACATGCAAGCACACCCATCTGTCCTGGCGGCTTTGTTCTGGCACCTATCCTTGCATGTCTTGAATTTTGGACACAAAATTCACATTTTGCCCTTGAGCTCCAGGACCAGAATGACAGTTCTTTTGCATACATAGGAGAGCAGGTAGCCCAAGTGTTTTAAGTGCAGATTAGAGATGGCCCATGCGAGATCAAGGCTGTACAGAGTGGTCTGTTCTAGCCGCTTTGTGTCCCAGCAGTCCTTGAATGTGCCTGTCACTTGCCTTGCCTTGGCACCCCAACAGTTTCCTTGCCTTGTCCTGCTGATCCTCCATTGCTTTGCATTCTCTTGCCCATTCCCCACCCTTGACCTGCCTACTGCTTTCCTCCAGAGCCTTACCTCCAGGCCTACACCTTGTTTGCATTTCCTTGCCTTTCCTGTCCCTTCCTTTACTCTGCCTTGCTGTCCAGTCTGCAGCCTTCCCTTAGCCTTCCTTCCCTCCACTGTTTTGTACTGACTTTCTCACCCATCCCCCACCGGACTTCCCTTCCCATTTGTCCAGGTCAACCCTTTCATTTCCTTCTCCTTCTAAGGCTCCATTGCCTTGCCTACCTCTCTCCCTCTTCTTTCCTTGCAAAGCCACTGATTGTCTTGCCTTGCCTTTGAACCTCTGCCTTGCCTTCTGTTACTCTGCTCATCCCTCCCTCACCTGGAACTCAGGATCCCGTTTCTCCAGGCATGTCCCAGCCCTGTCCTGCCCTGCCTGCTCCCCTGAGGACTCCCAAGGCTGATCATATAACCCCAGTGTTCCAGAAGCATGTGAGAAGAAGCCATGGGGGGGTCCCACGCAGCCAGATGCACCTTTCTGGGCATTTTTGGTGTGGGATCAGTGCTTGCACGTGTTAAATTTTGGACAGGCAATCCAAATCTTGCCCTTGGGCTCCGGGATCAGATGACAGTTCTTTTGCATACACAGGAAAGCAGGTGGCCCAAGTGCTTTAGGTGCAGCTTAGAGACAGCCCATGTGGGATCAAGGCCAGACAGAGCACTCTGTGCCTGGCTGTTTTCTTATACCAGCAATTCTTGAAGGCACATCTCATTTGCCTTGCCTTGGCAACCCCAACAGTTTCCTTGCCTTGCCCTGCAAACCCTCCCTAGCCTCACATCCCCTTGCATGCCCATGCCTCACCCTTGACCTGCCTACTGTTTTCCTCCAGGGCCTTGCCTCGCCTAGCCCTTCCTGTTTCTGCCTGCCTTCCCCTTCACTGGGCTTACCTTCCTATGCCCAGCCTTGCCTAGAACTTCTGGGCCTGCTCTTTCCCACCACTCCATTTGCTTTCCCCTCCCTGCTCTGACCTCGCCTACCTGTACCTTGACTTGCCCACAATTGCCTACACTGGGTTTGTAGTGCCTCGCCTGCACGGGAGGCAAGGCAAGGAGTGCTAGGCAAGGCAAAGCAAAGCCAGGAAGCTCTCGGTAGGGCGAGGCAAGACTGACGTAGGCAAGGCACGCAAAGCAAGGGTAGGCTAGGAAAAACTAGGCAAGGTAATGAAGGCAAGGCAAAGCCAAGAACCTCCGAGTGCCTTTCCTCGGGAGGCAAAGGACATAGTGCCAGTGTTGGTAGGGCAGCTGTCAAGGTACCATGGGGAGGTATAGTCCAGCAAGACATTTCTGCCCTGGCCCCTTCTGTGCAGGAGCAATTGCTGGACATGTTCAATACTGGAGACATGGAATGCAACTTCTGCTTGCCAAGTTCCTGAACAAGAATGGCAATGCTTTTTCATGGGAAGGAAAGCATGCAACCCAAGTGTTGGAGGTGCAGATGAGAAGCTGCATTGAGCAAGTCAACAGCAGCAGCAACTTTCTGTCCTGGCATATTTGGTGTGAAAGCACTGCCTCAATGTGTACAATTATGGAGTCGGAACCCATCCTTGGAATGTGGTCTCCTGAAAGATTTAATTTGGCATGTAGTTCCCACCTCTCAGAGGTGACCTTCTTGAAATTCTGGAAGCACACTTCTTTTGGACAAGGTAAACAGCAATGCTGAGGCTTGGTGTGCAGCTGATCTAGTGCCCAGGCAGGTAATGCCCAGTACCAGTGTTCTGGCACTTTTGTATGAGATCAGCCACTGGAAGTTTTGTATTTTGGAGGAGGGGACGCCATTTCTCTTGAGATGGGCTTCTAGTTCCTCTCTTTGGCAAAGAAAGCAAGTTTGGAGGCACACTTTGGGTGAGCCTAGTGAATTTAAAGGCTTTTCCCAACAGGCAATTGTCCAGGTTAGAGCTGTTGAACTGTCAGTGGGAATGCAGACACCAAGCTGCTGAGCTTTCTGTCCTGTTAGCTTTAGTGTGTGAGCTGTCCCCGGTCCCGTTCCATTGGGATCCTGACTCTGTGAGACTGAAGGCTTAGGATGGAACCTAGAGCTGAGAAGGAAAGTGCTGATAGCAGGGTGTGTGCCACTAGCTTGATGGGTGCAGTTCAACTTGTAGGCAGCAAGAGCTTTTTCAGCTGCCGCTTCTGTGAGCTGTTTTTGCCAGATGTTTTCAAGTTTGTTAGACGTTTCACTCTTCGAGAGTGAAAATCTTTGTTGGGTAAAGGAGTTCGTGTTGCCCTTTGAACGTGGTGCAAAGAAGAGTATGCACTTGGAAGGGAAAGATCAACCAAACGTTTTTGTCCTGACTCTGTTGATTTGAGAGCAGGGACGTTTTGACTTGGTGTGTCCTGGGGGAGTGTTTTTGAGCTGGGCTGGGTGTGTTTCCTTCTTTTTCGAGCCGACACCACCATCGTGTGGTTGTTTAGACGAGCGCTGACAGTGCCCAGGACAAAGCCCAGCGCTTTCCTGGCCCGACCCCACTGTGTGGGAGCAGTTCTTGGAAGAGCTCCGCTGCGGGTCCTGGCTCTTGGGCACTGACAGAATGGGATCCTGCGTGTAGCAGGGAAGGAAGAGGAATCGTTTCATTCTTGGCTGAGCAGTTTATCGGCCGCAAAAGAAAAGGCAATTGCAGCACGGCCTCTTCCTTTTAGAGCCTTTTCTGTACACTCAGCTGCTCAACATGTGCATCCTCTGAACTGCATCCACCTCTCTGGAAATAGGCACTTTCTCTCAAGCTCAACATACCATGCTACTCTCTCACTCTCACAGATCCCAGCCCCCTTCAAAACATCCAGCAGCTGCTCGCAAAAAAAGTCCTTCAACAAAAAGCCAGTGCTGGCCTTCATAGTCCTGAAGTCTGTAACTAGACAAAACACACTAGTGACTCACACTTCCCTTCTCAACTACACATGTAGCATCAGCACAGTCAATCAAAGCATTTCCAGCTGCAGTACAGACTGAAAGATCTGCCAGGGGACAAGGCATTTGCTAACCTTCCCTCTTCCCTGAGAACCCTGATATTCACAGTGTGATCACTTTCACACAGCTTCAGTGTCACTGAGTCCAAGCAGCTCACAGAAACGTAAATCTCATGACAGAAGACATTCCTAACATAGCCATTTCTCCTAACAGCATTTAAATTGTGCAGAGCATACTGGGACAAGGCACCTTCCTTCTCACATAAATGTCCTCTCACATTTTCCTGTGAGACATCTCTCTGCATTTTCCGTCCTGGGGAGGCTGTAATGTGTGCAGTGGTACTTTGAGCTGAGAAGGACCGTGCAGAGAACAGGGGGATCTGATGGCACTTTGCACGTCGGGAAGGAAAGCAGACTGCACCTGGAATGTGCTGCAAATACAAGTTTCCTCAAGTTTCAGGTGCAAGCTCCAAGCAAGCTTGCTGTCCCGGCACAGCTCTCTGCGAGACGCAGCTGAGAAGCTTTCTGCTTATAGCCAGACAGCAAGAGAGGCAGAATGTGGAGGCATGGAGCACTGAGAAGGAAAGTGCATGGCCCAGGTGTGCTTTGGCAGAAGCAATGCTCAGGAGCTCTGTGTTGGCAGCAGAGTGTTCTGTGTGAGAAGTAGACAATGATTCTCCTCTTGGAGAATGAATGTGCAACAGGTTAAAGAAGCAAAGAATGAAGCTGTAGAGCACCAGGCTGGTGAGTGCAGCATGCAGGCTGCCAGAGGAGCACAGCTGCCACTCGCCCATCTGCCAAGTTCAAGGTGCAGCCACCTATTCCTCTTCCAGCTCTGTGTGAAAAGAATTTTCCTTACATTTAGGCACTGAGATCCAGACAGCACGATGGTAGACACAGCAGAGAACAGATACAGAGTGCACCGGTGAGTTAGATGGGACTTACATGCAGCAAGGGGACGCAATGGCTTTGTCTTCTAGAGGTTATTTGACACGGGCCACAGCTGGGTGTTTGCCATGGAGCTGAGTGAAAAATGTGACACTCTGTATGTCATAGCCTGTATGTGAGAGGGACAGTCTGTATGTGAGAAGGAAGGTGTGTAGCCCTGGTATGCTACGTGCAATTTAAATGCTGCTAGGAGAAATGGCTGCCTTAGGAAGGTTTTCTGACCTCAATGTTTTTACTCTTCCTGGGTCAACCAGAAGGCATTTAGCCTTGGCATCATTCCTATCTGCCTGGGCCACTTGCAGCAGTGCCAGTTCCCAGGTGGGTGGAGCAGGGTGGACCCAATGTATTTACTAAAAGCCCATCAAAAACTCTCTGTAGAGTGAACTTAGCCCCTCCAGAGCTAAAAGGGCACGGATTTGGGTGCTTGCCCAGAGGAAGGCAGTTCCTGGACAGTGTTCTGCTGGGTACCTGCTTTGTGGACTGAAGGCAAGGTCAGAGTTACTTGGATCTTCCTGTCACTGGAGTCTGGGACACAAGAAGATGCTCCACAGGGAAACTGGAATGGTTATCACAGGGTTAAACTAGTAAGACTAAATTAAAGCTAAATTACATAAATAACTCCAGGAAATATTGGCTGTAACACAACAGCAAACCCAAAGTGCCAGCCAGGTTTGTTAAATAATCATCATTACATCAAATACATCAGCATTAGCAACTTATCATGCTTTAAGAACACAATTCATTTAGCAATATGGTTTAAATTTTTATGAATTTATTTTATAATACATGGATATCAGAGTAGGTTTTTTTGTAAGCAGTCCAGATGACAAAACTATTATTGCTTTTAGGCTACAGCTAGTCAGCTATGAAGCAGTCTGCCCACTTCCTTGAGTAAGCACAAGGAAAAGCCAAAACTTTCCTGCCAGTCTGGGAGATTTTTAGCAAAAAACTGAGTTTTTGATAAAACTGTTTACTTGTAGCCATTATTTTCATTTCAGAACTCCCTTGGTGATATTTTTAACTTTCAGTGGGTTAAACACTGCTGCAGCCTTCTGTGAGCAGCAAAATACTTAAAATACTTTAGCTTTGCTATTTTCTGGCACATGGGTACACATTTGTACCTCCTGGGCTGTGCTGTTTCTTTACCCAGACCACACCAAAACGGTGCCCCCATCCCCCCCATCCTGTTCACCCCTCAGCTCTGCACGCCTCTGCTCCCGCACCCTGATCTACAGGAAGCAATATTTTACATTCTGATGACTCACGGTTCACACAGCACATCATAATTCTCTATTTATGGCACAGTGTCCCTTCACATGGCTCCCCACCCTCGCAAGGTTAAAGTGATCATGGACACTCCTCAACACAGTAACCCTGATCCTGGTAGCTGGGTTTGTTCCTTCAGACTACAAGGTTTATTCTCAGGGTGTCTTTTTCTTGCTTAATGCAGTGTCTGTGGTCAGGCTTGACAGCACAGCTGGTGTGACAGTGACAGCGTGGGGCTCTGCTGGCCTGCTGTGGTACTGGCACACACCAACATCTCCAGCACCTGCATCCACTGAGTTATTTCTCCTTCCCTTATTTTTTCCAAGTTACACTGAAACCTTACAGGATTTGATGACACACTTCATGATGCAGCAGCAGTAACAACCAGGTCACGGGAGCAGGAATGACCCGGGAGCAGTAACCCAGTAACCCAGCTTTATCACCTCGCCTGCCTCCTGCCAGCTCTCTGGGCTTTTATCATCATCAAAGTGGCACAAACACACAATGGTTTGGGTTGGAAGGGATCCTAAAGCTCATCTTGTTCCAACCCTGCCTCCATGGGCAGGGAGACCTTCCACTAGACCAGGCTGCTCCAAGCCCCATCCAGCCAGGCCTTGAGAACTTACAAGCTTTTCTGAACAACCTGTGCCAGTGCCTCACTACCCTTTCAAGGAAGAATTTCTTCCCAAAATCCAATATAACCCTGCCCTCTGCCAGTGGGAAGCCCTCTTCCCCCTTGTCCTGTCACTCCAGGCCCTTGTCAGAAGACCCTCTCCAAATTTACATTTGCTGATTAGCTTCAAACCAGCACTAAGGGCAACACAGATTACTGCTCCTATTTTTTTAACCTTTGTTTTTTCTTTCCTTAGCAGGGTGTGTCCTCCAAAAACACAACACTAACAAAGGAAAGCCTCTGCTAACACAGACTCGGGTCCTCAGGGCTGTCTCTGCGCTGCAATGCAATCTGTCCTTAGAAACACCAGTGCCAGGAGGAAACCTGACACTTTTGCAAATAGGTTCAAATCAAATATGTCAACATCACAAGCCCTAACAAAAAAAAAACTCACTTGAAAGCTACAATCCTTCCTGCCTGAGGCCAAATACAGTCATGCTCTTAGGCTCACCTTCACTGGGCTCAAAATAGCCCCAGAGTCCCCAGCCCAGCACAGCCGACACCAGCACCCAGCCTGCACCAGCAGCACCAGTCTGGCTCCAGTGGTGGGGCCAACACAGCACACTGGGAAGGCAGGACTCATCCCAGACATGCCCAGGGTCAGAAACACAGCTGCAAGATCTGCCAAGTCATCCAGCCTTGAGTTGGAGTGACTCTACAAGGTGGCCTAGCAAGCCTGGCTCTGTGTCTCCAGCGAAGAGACACAGGGCTGGATGGAGAGCTGGAGGCTCCAGTCCAGCCCAAATGCCCAAATGCCCTCTAATGGAAAGCAAGGCACTGGGAGAAGGGGGACAGAGTACCTCTCCTTGACAGGGAGACACAGGACCAGGACCTCTACAGCCCACAGCGTAGAGTGAGCAACAGTTACACACTCAACTCCCAATCCAAAAGCATATCTATACTCCACCTGTATTATTTGCCTTAAAAATAGTGTTGGCCACCAGGGATTTTTTTTCTCTTTCCCATGATGTTTCCAAGGCAAAAGAACAGACATTATCAAGCAGGTTTGATGACTATAAAAGAGAAATATCCTATCACTGAACACTCACATAGTCTTTTTTGTCCCTTTCTCCTAAGAATGTAAGTTCTTAGTTGTAAACAAAGGAAAACAGACAAAATAAATTACAGAGGAAGATGTACTTCAACAAATAGATATACTTTTTTCTTCCTAAAACTGTCTCAATTCTGTTTATGCTGGGAAACAGCTCCCTCCATTCTCCTCAACCAACAAACCAACTCTGAGCTAATGATGTGGTTCTTGCAATCAAGGTCACGAGCCTGGTTTTGCTGGAGCAGGCACTGAATGCTATATGCTGGGCAGAACTCAAAATCTCATTTAAAATGGGCTAAGAATCAACAATTTAAGTAATTTGCTGAACAGGAGGAAAAGCACTTAGGGAATGTTTTTCTCTCAAAAGAAAAGAGAAAAGTCGGAAACCTTGACGGTCATCTTGAGTGCTTCCTGCAGAGGAAGTCACGGGGAGAGCTGTGCTGCAGCAGCAAAGCTCCTCCCCACCAGGGTGAAACCAGGACTCTCCATCTCCTTTAGGCTACACCAAACCAGGAAAGAGGATAATTCAAAGAGAGAATTATCACCACTCAAACCCATATGCAGAAATCAGAGTCATTTCCCAGCCGTGACACTCACTTGGGGTGTCAGTGCCTGAGAGCAGCAGCTGTGAGCTCACACTGCGAGCAGGGCTGCTCCGTGTGCAGGAGGGATGTGTGCCAGGGATGAGGGCAGGGGCTCGACAGCCCTTCCTGGGAAGACATTCTTCCTAATATCCAACCCAAACCCCCTCAAGTCTGAGGCTCTTGTTCTATCACGTTATCTGCGAGCAGAGACTGATCCCCACGTGGCTCCCGACTCCTGCCAGGGAGTGGTGGAGAGGGAGAAGGTCCCCCCCGAGCCTCCTTTTGTCCAGGCTGTGTGCCCCCAGCTCCCTCAGCTGCTCCTCATCAGACTTGTGCTCCAGACCCTTCCCCAGCTCTGCTGCCCTTCTTGACACACTTCAGCCCCTCAATATCTTTCTGAAGCCAGGGTTTGGAGTGTGGCCTCACCAGTACCCAGCTCGGGGGGATGGGGACAGTCACTGCCTTGATTTCTGCTCAGCACAAGCTGCTTTTATTTGCACTGCATATTTGGTATAAATTAAAGCTCTGTTGGAGCCAGCTCCTCCAGAGCTCCTTCTTCCTGTGCCAAGGGACCTCCCATACTGATGCTTGTTATCACCAGGCTGTCCCAAACTACAATTTTATTGCCCAAAGATGATGCAACAGCTGCATGGGAAGCATCAGCTATTTTATGCAATGCTGTTTATTGTTTCAGAAAAGCAACGTTCAGAATGGAATTGCTGCTGCCATGCTTACTGACCTCCTCAAGAAGGCTTCTGGCTGTGCCTTTTCTTTCCTCTAAGGGAGGGAAAAATAGCAGGATGAGAAAATTGGTGTATGGTAATGAAGAGGGGAAATCCTCTTCAGGATTGTCCCTGATCAGGCTCCTCCTCTGCACCCATTCTGGCTTCTCTCGGAGGCTGAACTCCAAGGGTTGAGCAGATAAGACAATCAGTTTCTGTATCTTATCCCTTGTCCATTGCATTATCTCAGGACAAATAAACAGCTGGTTTCTCCACTGCTCAGTTAAACTCCCTCGGAGGGAGCAGCAGCCACGGCATTGCCTGAGATGCAAACAGGCCTGGGGGAACTGGTCCATCCTCCACTGGCACTGCTGGCAGAGGTGGCAACACTCTCCCAGGAAAGAACATTGCCCCACGAAACAACTCCTTCGGAATTACAATGACTGCCTGCTGTTTTTACCCTGGAGCTTGCAGTTACCCTTCTCTTACAGGGGCACAGAACCAGTTCAGATTTATCAGCTCCAGTCACTTCCATCATCGCTAACCTCACATCATGACAGTATTACATCACCCCTGAACAAAGAAAGGATGGCAGCAGGATTTGGGCTCCTGAGGACAGACATTCTTGCAGCTTGCCAGACAGGCACGATAGTGCTAATCTAACAAATTAAAGGCACATTGACACCATGTTAAAATCGATGTCATGCTTCCAGAAAGGCCAGTTCAGTTCTTCCCATCAGCAGGTGTCACTGCCTCAGTAATGACAAGCAGGTAAAGAGCAGGCTGCCCAGGCCCACATGCAGGCTGGCAGGACCATGCAGCCCGTCCCTCAGCATCACGGCTCTGCAGGATTGGGGCAGGATGAGCCCAGGACCCGTGCATCTTTGATTTCCAAGGCTCACAGCCCACATTTCCCAGGAAGAAGCAGTATTTCAATTGTCCCCAGGAAGGACATTTTTTAAGTTTGCAGGACGTGGAGGTCACCAGGTAAATGCTCTGGGTGGCCAGCATATAACAAATGCCTTTCAACAACTCTTCTGGGAAACCCAGAGAAAAGAAGGCAGAGGTTTGAAGTTTGTCACCTCCAAATCTTCTTGTTCTGCGCCTTCCACCATCAGATGGTTCAAAGGCAAAAGCTGCTTCATCTGTGGAGCCTGAGCCCTGTCCAGGGGGTCAGCAGCCACCTGACCGACTCAGCACAGTGCTGTTAGTCAAGTCGATCCCTTCCCTGTAACAGTCAGAGAAAACTGGTTTTGCAGCCCTTCACTCATGCTAATTTGCTGATGGAAAATAAGTTGTTTGTAAGGGAAAGCCAGTTAAGTGGGCTTTATTCAGTTTAATCACTGTGTTAATTGTACAGGAGATGAGCACCATTTACGTTGTATAACTAGTGTATAAATCTCCTTAAGTAGGGTTCACTTAGAACAAAAACATCTCACCCATGAAACCACCTTCTCTCCAAGAGTGTCCCTCCCATCAGCTGGCAGAGGTAAAGAGAGAGGAGAGGCTGCCCTGAGGCTCTTCACCACAACCATGAAAGTCAATAAAGTCACACAAGGCGTTCCCTTTTCTCCAGGGATGCGGTTTCAGCCGGGAGAGGTTTACCGGGCAGCATAAGTTGTAGACTTATTTAGCTAAAATAAAAGCAAAGGCTCTATAAGGCAAAGGGGACTGACTCAAACTCCTCTGAAGTAATGGAGCACTCCCAGCAGCAGCTTAACTGCCCCTCAGGGGAGGACACCTCACATCTCCTTTGCCTGTTTCTTCAGTCAAATCCACCTGCAGTTTCTCTACCAGACCCAGCCCACTTCTGATCTCTGCAAACCCCTCTTCTGCATCTCTCTTCTAGAAATAACTCCCCCTCCAGGTTTCCTCTTGTTATAAATGGCAATATAGTTATTGGCTTTTGCATTTATGTAATGATCACAGCTGTTGCTGGAGGAATAAACTGAATTTCATCTGCCAAGGCAAGGGTAAAAGCACCCTGTCCTCACTGGTCTCCATCCTCAGCAACTTACAGTGTAGTCAGTCCAACCTCAACATGAGCCCCTTACCCCAGCAGTGTCTGCTAAACCCACATTAATGCCTCACCCCCTTCAGGTTCCTGACCTTTTCTTCACACTCTGGCTCCACCAGCAGCAATCTGTACCAGAGCTACAATCAATACCCAACTTGAGATAGAACAGAAATAAATTAAATTTATAGTTTATTATAATTTGTGCAAATCAGCTTATACTTGGCAAGAGATCTTTACAAAATCTGTTCCCCCTTCCCAGATATAAATTCCTTGCTGGAGTTAAGGAGGTTGGGCAGGCAGTGCTGCTCCAAGGAAAGGTCACCAGAACTAGGCCATCTGAGAGCCAAGGGTCAGTGCTTGCCTCCCTCTTGGATGGAAGAAAATAAATGAACACAGAAAGGAAAGCCAAGCTGAGGCAGTCACCCAGCTCACAACACTTTCAGCTCAAACAACTAAAGCTGGCAGAATTGTAAGCAACTGAAAATTAGAAGATAGGGAACTGCTGTGGGATAAACTGAACCATCAGAGCATTGACCAGCTCCCCAGCACTGTGGGAAACACTGGCACCAAAGAAACCCCCCGAACAGAATCACAGCACCTCAGCACGGTGTGGGTTATCAGGAGCCTAAAGCTCGTTCAGTCCAGCCAAGGGCAGGGACCAGACCAAGCTGCTCCAAGCCCCATTCAACGTGGCCTTGAGCAGGCATCCACAGCTTCTCTAGACATCTCTGCCAGCATCTACCACTTTCGAGAGACAGACACATGCGAAGGCCCGACTTTCAGAGGCTGCACCGGGAGCTCACAAGGCCCAGCCCGGGTGCAGGAGCCGGCAGGGCCGGAGCGGAGCGGGCGCTCCCGCACGGGCGGCACCGCTCCGAGCCCGCACCCGCCCGCGGCAGGGGGAGGAGGAGGATGAGGAGGAGGAGGAGGAGAAGGGAGCGCCGAGGGCCGGGCAGGGACTCGCCGGCAGCCGCTCGCCCCGTGCCCGCTGCCAGCCCCGCTCACCTCCCGCGGGGCGCCCGCCGCCCCCGGCCCCGCTCCGGCCGCGGCCCCGCTCCGTGCCACACCGCTCACCGCTTTCGCTTTCCCTTTCCCGGCGAAGGAGGGGCGGCCCCGGCTGCCGGCCGCCCTCGGGGAAGGGTCTGCGGGAACAGGGGCGGGGGGAGCCCGGGGGGACCGGCCCGGAGCCAGGGGCGCGCCGGGGCTGCGAGCACAGCGGCTCCGCCGGCCGCCTCTCACACCGCGGGCTTGGCTCTGCCCCAGGCGCCCGACCGCGATTGTCCCCCGACCTGCAGTAGGAAAGGTGAAGAAACACTTGGGCTGGAGGGACCAGAGGGGTTCAACAGACGTGTAGGTGTGGCACTTGGGGACGGGGTCTAGTGGTGGGCTTGGCAGTGCTGGGGAATGGTTGGACTGGGTGATTTTAGAGGCCTTTTCCCACCTGAACGATTCTAGGGGTGCCTGTAGGTATGACAGACCCAGCTCCCACAAGGTCATTTACCTCTTGGGACTTGACGTGAAGGCACTTGGGATGGTGGGAGTGACTTTCTCCATGGGAAAGCAGCAGTCCCATAACAGGAGAGCTCCCTCTGACCAGTACTCTCTCTGCAACTGAGAGCAGGAGCTACATGAACTCTGGTGGCTTGGATAAAGCTATCACAGCACTGAAGAGTTCTTATGGCTAAGAACAATTAATGAGTAAATCAAAAGGAAATTAAGTTGGTTCACCCCAGGGGCAAAGAACTCCCCAGATGGCCACAATTAAGATACTTCAAGAAGTCTCACTTGTAGCAGAAAGCCAACACTGACACAGCCAAGGGGAGAAAAGCTGGGACTCTCAGAAGTGCTTTGCAGGAACATCCTCCTCAGCTGGGCTGCAATACCCGTCCTGCACAGCTGCTCGCTCCAGGAGGCAACAGCTGCTACCAGGAATGCTCATTCAATGCCTGCAGGCTTTTAAGGTATTTTCTTCAGGAATTTAATCAATTACCTGGTGTTCTTGGACAGTTGCTGCTTATTACTCATTATTTACCTTGCCTCGAAGTAAAGCTGACCTAGGAGCCAGTACACTTGTAGTTTGTTAGAAGTCAGGCAAAGAGTCAAGTGACACAGGTGAGACTTGCTGGCCCAGGAGGTCAAAGATCTACAGTGCAAGTGAGACAGAAAAACTCTCCCTGCAGCTATGGACATCCATCTCCAAAACGACTGTCTCTACACAGTGCAGTCTCTGCTTTGGGGGATTTTTTTCTCATCTAGGAAGCATATGTTTCTGCACAAGGATTTCTGGAATGCTGCTCCCAGGCTCTGTTCAGAAGAATGACCCCCCAGTGTAAGAAAAACCACTGTGCACAGGCTGCTAGAGGCAGCAGGGGTTTTACATGAAACCACAGACTGGTTTGGGTTGGAAGAGACATTAAAGCTGATCTCATTGCAACCCCTGCCATGGGCAGGGACACCTTCCACTAGATCAGGTTGCTCTAAACCCATCCAACCTGGCCTTGAGTATTTCCAGAGATGGGCCAGCCACAGCTTGTCTGGGCAACCTGTTCCAGTAGGCCCCTCCAGAGTCGATAATTTCTTTTCAATCTCTTATCGAATCCTGCCCTCTGTCAGTTTGAAGCCATTTCCCCTTACCCTGTCACTCCATGCCCTTGTCCAAATCCCCTCTCCCACTCTACTGGAGCCCCTTTAGGCACTGGCAGGGGCTTGGAGGTCTCCCTGGAGCCTTCTCTTTTCCAGGTGAGCACCCCCAGCTCTCCCATCCCGGCTGCAAAAGTTCAGCCGGAGCAGAGGGGCTCCAGCCCTCAGAGCATCTCCATGGCCTCTGGACTGGCTCCAGCAGCTCCACGTCCCTCTGCTGCTGGGGGCCCAGAGCTGGACACAGCATGGCAGGTGGGGTCTCACAAGAGCAGAGGGGTAGAATCTTGTCTCTTGACCTGCTGGTTATTCTAAAGGGCATTTCCTTCTGCTTTCATTCTGCTCAGATCCCAGGCAGCACATCTGGGTTGCACAAGTGCTGCTGGCACCTCTTGCTGGGCTCTGGGTTGATGGGCTCCTGGGCACTGCAGGCCTGTTGCTATTTGCAGGTACACAGAGAGCTCTTACACAGGGATCCAGGGTAAAGACAGTCCAAGAGATCTCAGACTGGCTGTTCAACAATTAAACTTCATACCAAGAGCCTTTCAATAGATACCAGGATATACTTCTAAACATGAAGATGGAAAAAAAACATTTTAAAGATAATTCCAGATATTTTATTCTTAATTTTACAAATAAGAAGCATTTCTCTATAAAAAACTAGGCTAAGAATCAATGTAGGTACAGCTAGGAATATTTACATTGTTAGAAGAAATTTATGTATCTTTCAATGTACAAGGCTGTAGCCATTATTGGTTTAAGGTACTCCCAAAAGCATTTCTAAGTAAGGCTTTAAGGTCCTAAGCTGATTCTGTATTTTAAGAAAATAATTTATAACTGCCAGGACTAAGGTTCTGTTCTACAAATACTGAAATAGGTATTGCAGTCCAGTTCCCTGGGCGATGCACCCCTCCCTGGGTACCACCCACCCCAAATGCTCGCTTGCAAAGAGGGGAGGAGTTCACACCTCTTCACAAAATAGTGTCAGAAGTCAGCCAAAGCTGCCCCATTGTGGAAGATGAAGTACTAAACGATGCTTATGGGAGCATTACATTCACTGTCAGGAGAGTCAGAGATTCTAACAATTATTGACTGTGGAGCACCAACATCACAAGTAGTTGTGGTACCTTTTGAGTTAATGGCATGCAAAGAAACAGAACTCACGGGATTAGCTGACATGCCTGAGATGATGACAGGAGTCAGCCTGAGAGCTGGAAAGGAAGGAATCCTCGTCCCCAAGGCCACATGCTGTTTCCCTTGGTGAAGATATGGCAGTGTGATTGTTCTCTGGCAACAGGGAATCCTCCCTAACCAGGTAACAATAACATGCATTGCTGTTGTGATACAGGTTACAGGCACCCAAACCATGCAGGATTTCCCAGGTTAAGGTCAGTCTGAGTGTCAAAGTCTGTTTCATCTTCCTCCTCTGCTGCACAAGCTCACAGGTTTATCACAATTCCTCTTCCAAAGGTCAAGTCTGTCTTTTCTCCCTATTCTGCAGGTACTCTGTGCTGCAAATCTTACCCGTTGCCAGCATAGATACCACTCTGAGATTTGCCCATTACTGTATCAGGTCCTTTTATCTGTATCTTGTTTATTAAAATATTCCCTCAGTTTCTTTTGGAGATGCTTGTTGCCCACTAGGACAAGATCCTTGGCTTAGAGCTGAACTTGAAAAGAGTAGGATAAAACAGGAAGTACAAGATAACCCAGTCTGCTGTATCAATTATGTTCCACATTTATGACTCAGACTTTGTGTTTTTAAAAACATAAGCAAGGGAAAAAACCTTTTTTTGACATGAAGTGATTGCCTTTGAGTTTTGTAGTATTAGTCACAACCAGGAAATTCCCCAATTTGGATTTAAAAAAAAACCCCAAACCAACAATAATAACAGAAAACCTCACAAAGAACTTCAGTAAACATCAAAATATTTAAATATTCAAGAAAAAAAAGTCTCTCTTTCAAGGCACATACTTTGATAAAACAGTGGGTAAGAAATTACAGCTAAATCAGATGTTAAATGGACACTGCACTTCAGGACTGGAATTTTCAGACTAAATCATGTATCAGGCAAGCACATATCTTACATTTCAGGGTATTTTTTGAAGCTGTTTACAGGAAGAGCCTTATGAGACATGGTTGTTTACATTGGCAAATTCATTACAAGGAAGTTGCAGCTAAATGTGTTTTGCCTCAGATTCCTGCAGTTACCAGATCATTCTTCTACAACACACACACACAAAAAGCTGCTTCTCAGTGTTCCAGTTCCTAAACATAAGGTTTACAAAGAAAAATATCTGTACTACATTTTACAACATACTCTTATGCTTGCAATGAATATTTCAAAAAGGCTGCAAACCTAACAGATCAGGTCATGTTTTCAGGCAAGGGGGACTGGCTGTTACATGCACTACCCTGACATGTATTAGTTCATGTCAAGGCTGTCCTGTGATGTGCAGTGAGGCTTGTAAAATCCAGATTCTCAACTTTGGCAGTAGCCTCGAATCACATACTGCATTTTAAACCTGCCTGCTCAGGGCTTGTCAACCTGCTAAAGAGTGACACGGAACCTGCCCCAAGCTTTGGATTTTTCTCCTTGGAAAAGCTGACAACACTGTGTTGGTATCATTCTCTGACCCAGGGACATTGGCTGAATTCATAAATGTAAATCCCAAATAAAGAGGTGAGAAAATGCAGGAAAAGTGAAGCAAACCCTAGAACTCAAGGTACTGTTAGGAAGAATTTACCAAAGCAAACCACTACAGTCTATACAGAATTTTCTACTTTCTTCCTGTGACAAGCAGTCCAAGGTACACATCAGTCCCACTGCTGGAGTCTGTTACCAAGGTCAGAATTTGGGATATTGATTAATGAAAGACTGGAATCAGCCAACATCACCTGTATATTTAAACACCATAGGAAAATTCAAAACTTCCCCAACCAGCTGCTGCAGTAAAGACCCTGAGAGTTGAGGCTACAAAGGTTTAGGCTGTTTATTATTATTGTCTTAATTTAACAAGACAGAACAAAACACAAGTGCCATGAGAGAGAAACTTTTCACCACTCACATTTGTCACACTGTAACCAGCATAGCACAAATGAGACTTTGTGTACATACATATTGTGTATTTAAAGAAACACAGGTAATGCCAAACTTCCACAACACAAGGAGCAGTTTCTTGGCAGACTGACAGCAAGATTTGTGGGTTTGTTGGGTTTTTAAAAACAATTTAAAAGCAATTCCCTGATTATATAAGTTAAGTGAAACTTAGAGTGAACAGACCTCACAGCAATCATATAGTTGACACTTGAAGATGGAGAATTGGGTCAGAGATATATTCTGAATTTTGTTCTCAGTACATTCCACCATAAGGTCACTGCAGTGATGAACATAAAAATTTACAACTAAATATATTAATTGTGTGCATGTGTATATGAGTGGGAAAAACACAGAACAAAGACAGGAGAATTGTTTCCATCATCCAAATTGCACAGAAAACATTAAAACAATTTATACATGAAACTTTCACCACACACTAAAAAGGGAGAATGCCAAACGAACACCACTCCCTCTACACACAGGTGAAACCATTTGCATTATTTAGAATAAATCCAGCCTGAAAAAAGGCCATATCCAAGGTCAGATGTAAACAACTTCACCAAGAAGGTACATTTGAAATCCAGCATTGGAATCAAGTGAATTTTGTGAACAAAATTTCAGTGCTAAATACTTTGTGCAAGACAGTCTGTGCTGAGTTAAAACATAACAGGTTAGAATTCATTCTCAAAATCTTTCTTTGCATCTTTCTCAATTTGGGAACAAATTCAGCATGTGCAAAGTCATTTGAGTAAGATCATGAGGCACGTTGTCATAAACCTTCATTATAATAAATAAGTTTCCTGTCCACAAACAGAAGTCAAAGAACCAAAAGCAATGAGCAACTTTTTCAGGCAATTTTTACCCCTTGATATAAGCATTAGCTCTGGAGGATGTTCACTGAAGAATCCAAGCACCCTGCCAGCCCTTGAACTCATTTTCAAGTATCTTTCAGCTGAACTATACGTGTAAAGTTACAAAAGATTGATCAGATTCTGCTCCTTGGCACTACTGCATGAACTCAACCGTGGCTGAAAAATCTCATTGAAGGCTACAAAGTATTTATGTTCATATAAAAAGAGAATGTAGGGAACACTGTGTTTAAATTAATAAATAAGGTTCAAATTACAGAAAACAAAGTGTTGTCACTAGCCCTTTCTAGGATAAATTTTAGAAGAGAAGTCCATTCAACTTTCAGTCCACCAGGAAATACATAGGAGTTCCATCAAAAAGCTGTGCTTTTAAAAATCTCTGGATTTTCTTCTTCTTCCTTGGAATCCCTTGTGCTACTAGATGGAGGCCTGTATTCCAATCTGGGGGTTGAAGAAAGAAAAAATAAAATAACTTTAAAAACAGAGAATTTAGTGGAAAAAAAAAACCAAACCTGAGTCCTGTCTAACATTACAGCTTCCTAATTTTAATATCCTGTTGACTTCAGTTGAAAAGGTCCCTTTCTTACACCACATCTGTGCTCATGTGTCATCTTCCATCAGAGCCATGGCAAAAGGCCACATGTTCTCAGTGCCTTTCAGATCAGCTGAAGTAAACTGGAAGAGTTCAGCTCTTCCCCAGCACTGAGGAGACTTTCAGGACCTACAACATGTCCCTATACCTTGATAAAGCAACACACTTTTAAAATGCATTCCTCAGATGTGCTTTTATTAAGTCATCAGAGTCAAATGATAAATTTGGAGCTGAGAGATGTGCACATGAACATTTACACTTGGGAAGAGGGACCAAGACTTCAGCTAAGCTTTTGTATTTTCAACAGAGTACTACCTTTTCTGCCAAAACCAGCCTCTCCCTCTGACCATACCTAGGCAAGACCATTCCTCAGAGCAGAGGAGTGTTCAATCAGGTGGCACTTACCCTTTCACCCGCAGCATTTGATCAATGGTGTCAGGAAGAGGCATACCATAGCTTTCAGGCAGGAAGAGTGTGAGAATTCCTGACAGCACAGTCAGGCTCCCCATCAGGATGTAAGGCAAGAATCGATCATAGGCACCTAGTAAAACACAAAAAAAGGAAGGAAGGAAAGGAAGGAAAGGAAGGAAAGGAAGGAAAGGAAGGAAAGGAAGGAAAGGAAAAAAGCTGCATCAGCTCTAAGTTTCTGATAATTGCCCAGAGATGCTGTGGATGCCCCATCCCTGAAGTGCTCAAGACCAGGTTGGACAGGGAATGGGGCAGCCTGGTCTGGTGGAAGCATCCCTGCCCGTGACAGGGAGATGGAATGAGATGATATTTAAGGTTCCTTCCAACCCAAACCATTCTGTGGTTCTGTGGTAATGTTTGTACCAAGGTTCAGGGCTTTACCTGTGTAAGATTTGTGCTTTCAGTAAAAACAAAACCAACCAGCCCTCATCACAGCCTGACATTCAAAGTGTATGTGTTAACTGTGGTTGTAGGAACTCAAGGGAGTAGGAACAAACAGCTGAAAGAAGTGTCCTTATTGAGGCAAGAGAATTGAGTCTCTGGAGCATCTCTCCAGCACCCCAGGTAACTCACCAAGGTAAACAAAATAAGGTGAGAGGATGCTGCCCAGTCTGGAGGCCATGGAACTTGCTCCAACTCCCATGTTTCTTACTACTGTTGGGTAGAGCTCAGCAGTGTAAACGTAAACCATTGAGAAGGCAGAGGTGATTCCAAACTTGCCCAACATCACCAGCAGAATAGACAGCGCACGGAGATCTGAAACCCAAAGACATTCAGGACTTAGGCTCCTGCAATTCACTGCATCCCTTAACTCCTCTGTGTTTGTGTAACTCCTGCCTAATTAACTCCAATATCTGGTGTCTTTTTTCCCTGTAAGTACCCACAAAAATAAGCAATGTTCTTTTTAAATGTCTTCTTTTTTAAATTACTAGAAGTCAACATTTCCCTTTTCTCTTGAAAATAGGGCTTCCTGTCAAGTGAAAAATAAGGAGAACAGAGTCAGAACTGCTGAGATCCTCTCAGGTTTCAGGGGCCAGACTTCTGCTATTGCAAAAAAAATGCCATATATCCCTTTTTAATAAAGTGATCAAAGTAAAACATTTGAAACAAATTATTTTATTTTAAGTTTCCTAAAAACCTGATTTTTCATTAACATTCTTAGGTACACTCTTCATTTCATTAAGACTCTTAGCTATAATAATTTAATATAGGAAGTTGGGTTGACTTTAACTGGGACAGTTAAGATTTGAAAAGCAAGCCAGATCATATCATTGTCCAATTAGCTCAAAGAACAGGGGTAAAAAACACCAAACCTGAGAATGCAGCACACATATTACCTGTATAAAATAAGCAAGGCAGTTCTTGCACATTCTCTTTTGTATTCCTTTGATTTTTAAATGAGTCCTAGGCAACACCACCTCCCCTTATATTCAATATTGTTATCAGTAATGACTCCATAGCCCTATTAATCTAACTGGACTAAAGATACATATGGTTTGAGATCCAATAAATGTTGTTTGGCCCTCCTTCCCAGTAGCTCCACATTATTTTAACTATCAACACTAATTCAGTACAAACATCTCTGCTTATCAAAAATACTTCATTAAACAAGTCATTAAACAAGTTTCATGACTTCATTAAACAAGTTCTAAAGTCAACAATAGCTGTTTGGGAAGTGAGCTCTGCAGCCCCGTGGTAACTTCCACTTACCAAATTCCGGTTGGTTCTAGTCCTGGTTTTACACCTGGACCTTACCAGGACACCCTGCCAGAGATGTAGTTTAGAGGCAAAACTGGACTACAATTCTAATCCCAAGAGATCCCAAAGCCAATGACCCACCTTTCAAACTGTATCTGAATGTCCTGTTGTGGCAGTTACTTGTGCAGCAGCACTGAGAGCCAAGGAAGAGGGGCAAAGATAGGACACGAGTGTCTGTATTTAGTCCCCTCAGGACACTTTTCCTCCACATCTGCCCCGTGCAAGGTACTGCACGTCACCTATCATAGATATGTGAGATCAACTAATGATTCCATACGTGAAGGCACCAGCTGAATGAAGAGAAGAACACAGCCTCCCAAGAATAACGCAGCAGCCATTGAGTACCGTCGGGGCAGATTGCGGAGCAGCAGCCAGGAGATGATGTAGGCTGGGACTTCAATCACTGCTGAGAGGAAGCAGTTCACATACACGTCTCCGTGCAAGTTAGGTGTGTCAAGAGAAAGTCCAAAATAGCCAACTGAGATTATCAACCTGAAAGAAACAATAGCAGGGTTAAAGAAATCTCTCTTCCTCAGGTTGCCATGAACCTCTTCCACATTTCCATCGAGCATAGAAATGGGTGTGTAAGGTAAATTCAGCATCTGACAGACTTGTTCACTTCTGAAGCAGCCAAAGTGCTGACTTCAGAAACAGCAAGTCAACAATGAAACCATGCAGATGCTTTTGATCTTTCAGACTGCTCTTGAATTCAAAGAAGAAAATATATTACCCTGGGAAGAAAGCGGTGATCATTCACACTGCAGTACTGCAGTAGTTCCCATTGTTTATAGCCTTAACCTGAAAGTCTGAGCTACTGAATTTTACTGCTGCTGAGGCCTACAGCAGCTTTCCCTTATGTTTACCAGGGAGCTCTGGGTGGAGAGCATTGTTTCTGGGTCATTATGCTCCATGCTTTCTATATAAAGTCAGAGAGGAGGAGTATGGCATCCTGGCAGGCCCAAGCAGCCCGTGATTTTCTCTGCCAAGCTGGCTGGGCAGCTTCCAAATCACATTGGCATGGCTGGGCTGGTCAGTGCATCAGGACAGAGCTTGGTGGCTGGAACACTGCCATCTTAATTTTGTGCCAAATGACAGCTGGCTTCCATGTAATCCAGAGAAATACACAACTGGCCTTGGAGACAAACTCTGTCCTGTCTTGGGAGATGCTGGGTAGAGAAGGTTAAGCTTTACCAACAAGTATAACGTAGTAAATAAGGAAATAATGAGCAGCGGATCAGGACATGTCCAGGTGCAAACATGAGGCACAGAACACTTGGCACTTCATCTCCACCAGCATCTGCCTTATACCAGAACCTGGAGCAAAACCACTGCACAGCACCAAGTGCACCACTGACAAAAGATTAGCTCTTCCTCCTCCTCACTGAATATCGGAAGAGCCTTCATGGTCCAGTTGCTTAAAATAAAGCTGCTTAGTGTACCTGGGAAGGCATGAAGTGACACAGCTGAGAGTTAGCCCTGGCTGCTGTGGTGCCCTGCCCTAAGCCATTCTTCTCAGAAGTAGTTCTGCAGTGTTTTTCACACCCTGTGCTCCTTGGAGTTATTTTAATAAACAAACTGTAATGCTGGAACTCCCTTTTGGTAGCACATTGCCTCGGCTCATTATACTGGCAAACCTTAATATAGTTATATATTTTGTAGAAAAACTTCAGTGGTATTTACACATCCTAGGGTGCCAAGAAGCCAAACTTCTTCATCCCTGGTGCAAACCCTGCAAAGGGAATAGTTTTAACGGCCTGTTACTTAGTCAAAATTAACAAAACATTCAGCACCATGTAAAGCTGATATATTGCTGTCTGCAGCTATCGTCTTTTATAGCCCTTTTTTGTGAGAACTTTTAATTAATGATACAGAATATACCATCAGTGTACCATGGGCTGGAAAATTATGTGCTGTGAGGAAGCACAAGATATTATATCTTTATATATTGGGAAATTAATTTAAAGGAGATTAGGTCACTGACATACAAATTAGAATAGTGAAAAAATTGCCCAACATAACCAAATACTTTTCTGCAAGAGGAGGTAAGAGTGTGCAAGTCAACTGTACCTCTTTGGCTCTTTCTGCCTATCATAAAACTTGATTTTTGATGTGGTAAAAAGCCCTTCAGTATGGGTTACTGAATCCATTAGAATGGATTATATACTATCATGTCAGTGCTTCTCTCAGTTGCTTCATCCTACCAGAAATGCTGTTCAAACAGGTTTTGCCTTTGATTTCTACAATCACACACCCAAAACTGGCTGTGCCCAGGAGCTAATGCCCCACATCAAGCAGATGAGGAGTAGGGCAGTCTCACTTCCAATCAAACATGAGAGTCAGTGGCTGGACTTGAGCAGTAAGACATTATACAGGCACCTTACTGACATTTCTGCAAGGAACTAACATTACTCTTCTTTTTGAGCTGTTTTTTTTTTTTGGTTTTTTTTGTTTTTTTTTTCACAAGTTCCCTTCTCAGTGTGTTTGTGGCCTGGCCTTGTGCTTGGTGATGGGCCAGAGAATCTGGCTTAAATATAAGCCAATTCATCCTTTGACCTAAGATGCCACATCATCATGTATGTGCTGGCAGGGCAGTGGACTGAACTCTGAGGCCGTGCCTCACTAAGGAGCAGGAACATTGTTCAAAAAGACAGCATATAAACTTAGTTGGCTCCCAAGCACTTGAGAGACCTTCTTGGTTTGGTCATTAGGTACATGCACTAATTAAACCTCACTTGTACAGCCTCTGGCAGTTTTTCAGTTACCCTCTCTGTTTGCAGCTTTCCTGAGATTTCTGGTTAGGAAAATAACCATTTGATCAAACTGAGCATAAAGCATGGCTTCAGCTAGTGAAAACCAACCTGAAGATGACAAGTAGACAAAGCAGATACCAGGAAAATATGGGGAAATCTCAGATGAGAACTTAAAAGCAGCATTATCCCTTTAAGAGCCAATACAAAAGAAATGGAATGATTCTCCCCTAAGTCAGGCATCACGTTCAGATCCCTGGGCAGAAGTTCTCTGACTGGGGGTAGGGTATGACTCATTCCTCTAAAAAGACTTTGTTACAGTCAGAAGAGCATTCCCCAAGGCCCAGGATCAGGCAGCATTCCCACACACCCACTGCCAACAGTCTAGATTCTTACTCAATTCAGGATAAGTCTGTTTCAGAAGGAACACCAACCCAGATGTGTTTCTGCACTGTCACCAAAATCAAGAACCTATGTAACCAGAATTTTGTTGTTTCAGCCAGCTAGTCACTGATTTTTGAGCTGGTTTTGTCTGTATCAGTTCAGAACACGTTAGTATTTAAAGTTACGTACTCCTGAATCACACTTGCTTACCAAAGAAGCACTGACATAATTGTGATAGTCAGGATATTTCGAGTTCTCATTAGATCCAAAATGGTGTATGTCTGTTGTTTCTGGGAATTCACATCTTGTAGCTGTAAAAGAGCAAACAACAAAACATGGGAACTTTAACTTCCTGCAAAAATAATGATTATGAAACAAAGTGCTACCACCAACTTATACCTCAGTCTTTTGCTCTACTGAAAGAGGTTTCTAACAAAACACATTTAAGAGCCAAACTTGTGAAAGTAGAAGCTCCTCTCTAATTTAAAGTCACTTAAAATTTAGACTGAAACTCTTAACTCTCGTGACCAGTGACAGGACTCAAGGAAACTGCATGAAGCTGAGTCAGGGAATGTTTATGTTGGGTATCAGAAAGAGGGTGGCTGGGCACTAGAACATTCCCCAGGCAATGGTCACAGCACCAAGCCTTCACAGAGCCCAGGGAGCACTTGGACAATGCTCTCAGGCACTTGGTGTGACTCTCGGGATGTCCTGTGCAGGGCCAGGAGTTGGACTCGATGATCTGTGTGGGTAACTTCCAGCTCAGCACATTCTGTGATTCTATAGTAATGATTTTCTTTGTCTGAGGCTTCACAAAACAACTGCTTTTTGTTAACTGAATTATAAAGCAACAGCATTAATTCACTATTTGTATGTCACTACTGGAAGGGTTCTTACATCCAGTTTTGAGCACTGCACCTGGAGAATCAACTGCACTCAGACTAGAAGAGAGTAACAAGGATGGTGAGACATTTGAAAAAAAGTAGAGGGTTTCTTTAGCCTAAGGGCCAGAAGACCAAGGACATGTGAAAGACACAGTCTTCAAGTATCAGGAAAACAAAGCGATAAACTGTCCATTGCAGACACAGCAACAATTAACAACAATTGCTGCAATAAACTGCAGCAGGGCAGAGTTAGACAATGACTACTCAAGCTGGACCTAAGAGTAATGTTTTTAAACTGGGACAAACTGGCTAATGAGCTGAAGAGTGCCCATCATTATGTAGTCTGTTTTTGAGATTATCTTCTAAGAATGTAAACAAAAAGACAACAATCTTCTCCTTTCCCCATTAAACTTTCCAGCCTTTCAACATAAAATCACTTGCATGTAAACAATGCAAGGGTATTCATCCACAAAGTATGAGAACAAGTTCTGTGCTTGGTAAGATTGTAAAAAAAGAAATATTTTTTTTTATTAGGACTTTATTTAGACTCCTAAAGAGGGGGACCAAGGGAAAGATTTTTCATAATCTAGAAAAGGTGATTTAAGAGGACAAATTCCATTGATTAGAACTATCAGCTCTGATAAAGCAACTTGGAGGTTCTCTAACCTCTGCAGTAACATGAAAATTCTTTCCAAGTGACAGTTGGTTCTGAAGATCTGGATAATGAAATAGCAGTCTGGTACACACCAAATTTCTGTGTATTTGCTTTCATCAGTCCCATTTTCTACAAAAGCCAAACAGTCCTTTACCTTTGATAGCTTTCCCTGTGCCTGAAGCCAAACTTACAAACTGTAGTCACTTCACAGCTCATAGCCCTTTCTCATAAATCACATGATCTTTCCACATGCCTCTACTTGTTGCCAAGAAACAAGGAGAAAAAAAAAAAAAAGAAGAAGAAACAAGCAAAGCATAAAACAAAACCAGGAAGAGAAAAATTCAGTCAATAAGTCAGTTGATGAGAAAAAGATTCGTTGCCTTTTAAGAGCTGGATAAGCAGATAACATGATCTTTACCAGGACAGGCTCAAACAAGAAATTATGAGAGAAGGGCAGGGAAGCCAAAATGATGGTTTGAAATTAAACCCATCATCCAAACATCTCTCTCCCTTCTTAACCAACCAGGCCCTATTTGTGCTCCACAGCTGGTTTGTCATTCATCACCTGCAGGACCTCAACTGGCTTGAAATCTCTGGAGTCAAAATTCTGCAGTTGCTGCTCTCCAGCTGCACAGGCTTGAGGGACTCTTCAGCCATAAGCTCGGGTGGCTCCTCCATCCCAAACACACATTCCAAATGAGGAAGGCAGAGGGCCAGCCAGATTTCTGAGAACCTCTCTGCAGCATAAACATGCTTCCTAAACCCTCAAGAGGCTGTAAGCCTGCTGCTTTCCAGCTCTTCAGACAGCAGACACAAGAACAGCATATACACACCACTGATGCAGAGGAGTTTTGCACAGATCTTTTGGCCACAATACTACTTTTACCTTAGAAAGGAAAGAGATGGACAGGAGTTCTGCATGTTCATCAAGCTCATTTTCCTTTGATGGTCAGAAAGTTAGTATGTTTTGAAATCTGATGTGCTAATGTCTGTAAATGCACACCACATTCTCCAGCCCACCCTGCTACAACATCAGCATTTCCCCTTGTCCAGCATTTCCTGGAATACAATCCCTATTTTTGCCCCTGCCTTCTGCTCCTTCACTGTCCAACCCCATTCAGAGACCGCAAACACATCAGTGTTTCTCTGTAAGAACAAGAGAGAAGATTCCAGGAACAGTGATCTTAGGCAGATGATGGAGCCAGAGCTTGTCTTCTATTCTCCTGCTGCAGTGCTGGCAATAGATGAGTTTTCATGGCCACAGCATGAGAAAGAAGAAGAAAAAGGAAAATATGTCATCTAACGAAGATCCAGAGGAAAAGGTATCAGAAGGAGTGTGTTTTCTTGGCATTCCTACTCTGTTCCAGTAAGACCAGGATGTTTGCCCTTCTATCTCCTAATAAGTCTGCACAAACAGCTTTGTCTGTACCTCAGTCAGCTGACTTCAACACCAGAGAAGCTGTTTCAATCTCAGCAGAAAACACCTACAGCTTAATGGCTTCCCATTCTCCTTAGCCCAGAACAGAGGCATTGTAAAGCAAACAAGTATATTATACTCATTATATGCATTATATGAATTTTCACTTAAAGGACTGAATTGGTTTGGCATGGCCTCATTTTTCATAGCAGGGAGCCTACAAAGATGGCTCCTGTGGGAAGCTGCTGGAAGCTTCCACCATGTCCAGCAGAGCCAATCCCTGATGGTTCTGAAAATGGACATGCTGCTGGCCAGGGCTGGGCAATGAGAGAGGTTGGTAACACCTCTGAGGTAACAGATTTGAGAAGAAAATCAAAATAAAGTGAGACACACACAATTTTTCTTCTAGCCAGAGAAGAGGAGGAGGTGAGAGCATGGAGACACCAAGGTCAGTGGAGGAGGGGAGGAGGTGATCCAATGGAAGACCCAGTGGAGAGAGAGGGCCCTGCTTCCAGGCTGGCGTGTCCTTGGAGGACAGCACCTCGTGGAAGAGAAACCCACAGCACAGCAGTTTAGGGAGGGCTGTGTGCCCATGGGCGTAGTTCACATTCATAGCAGGTGTGGTTTGGCTGCAGCTTGTGACAGTGGAGCCACTCTGGAGAAGTTCACCGAGAACTGTCACCCGTGGCAGGGACTCCACAGCCTCACAGGGGAAGGACTCCTCTCCCTGCTCTCCCTGAGCAGCAGAAGAAAATCTCAGTGATGACTTGACCAAAACCCCCACACCATCTCCCTGCACTGTTAGTGGGAAGGAGGCAGGAGCTGGGGGGGAAAAAGTGTTTTAAGGGTTTATTTTACTTCTCATTATCCTCCTCTGACTTTGCTAATAATAAATCCACTTTGCAACTTAAAGTTGAGCCTGTTTTGCCCTTGAAATATTTTTCCCAGTCCTTATCTCACTCACGAAACCTTTGGTAATTTTTTTCCCTCTCCACTGCTCAGCTGTAGCAGGAGAGGGTGAGTAAGGCTCCTGGATGCCTGGCATTGGACCAGTGTTAAACCACGACAGTCACAGGACACTGTCAATTGTCAGCCAGCAACTGCCCAGACAGACTCTGGAGATCTGTCCAGATGCCCATTCTTGTGGAATATACAAACAGTTTGTCTGTCTTGACTTTCTGAGGTCATGTTTGAAGGTCTATGGAACTGCTTCTACACCTTAAAGGCACCCTTCAGCTCGGACAAAGGGAAGATTTCCAGAGAAAACAGGAGCGTGTAGGAAGAAAGAGATGGGAAAGATAGCTGTCACTACTTCACTTGAAAGGGGCTCAAATTTTGCTTTCCCTAACGTGGATTAGAATCCTAATATGCCCTTATGGATTTCAGAAGTGCTGAAGGAATTAGCAGTGACTCAGAAAAAAGAACAATCCAAATATTCCAAGTATGGGATTAATTTAAGAAATTCAGAAATGTGAACGCACAAGCAGCATGCTGTAGGTTAAGAAACATATCTTTAGAGGCTAACACGTATAAAATTAGTAACTGTAAATTCTGTGACAGAAATTGAGTATGAACTAGAACAGTATTTCCAATGTCACTGGCCAGGAACAGCCCTGTGTCATACAGAGTTATATTATAGACTGGATAAGCACAGAATCTGTTTGGTGCAAATATTTAGATCACTAAGCAATAGACACCTCAAATTCATTATCCTCTCCTGAAAAATAGAGTTGAAAAGGAAAAAGGGCAGCTGTAAACTGCTTGAAAAAGATGCTTGCATTAGAATGCATGTTAGCATTCCTGTGGGAATGGGACTACAAAGGCTTTGCAATGAAGGGAAAGGGTATTGTGCTTTTCAGCAGAAAACAATGATCTTTCACCCACTTGAGAAGCACATAATACAGTGCAGGCATAACTCCATTCATCTGAATGGAATTAATTGCTTTACATAAAGTCTAGCAAACAGCTGGACTGCTAAACAAGTCTTACCTCACTAGGGTCAAATATTACATCTGGGGCTGTAATGCCATTAGTTTTTGCAGCTTTTCGGATGATGTCTTCTGCCTCCTGAAACCTCCCCTGGGAGATCAACCACCGTGGAGACTCTGGAATGACCCTGCAGAGAAGGTTCAGAATAACAAGCCTGCATTTCCATAGAAAGAACTGCTGAAGGGACCAACATCATTGTTCCAGGCAGAAAGATCTCTAAACATGCCCCATCTTGCAGAAATGAGTGCAGTGACAACAGAAACCAGATTTGCAAGAGCAGACTAGTGTAAGGAACAAGACCAGACTAATATTCCCTTATGGATTTCAGAAGTGCTGAAGGAATTAGCAGTGACTCAGGAAAAAGAGCAATCCAAACATTCCAAGTATGGGATTAATTTAAGAAATTCAGAAATATGAGCATACAGGCAGCACGCTGTAGGTTAAGAAACATATCTTTAGAGGCTAACACGTATAAAATTAGTAAGTGTAAATTCTGTGACAGAAAGGCAAAACAGAGAGCAGAACTCCCCAGTCATTCGATTGCACAAGAACCGAGATGGAAGGACAAACACAACTGCTGCTGTCAGTGAAGCAACACCACCACCACGTGGACTATTTCAGCTTTACATGCCACTCAAAAGTACAACTACAGAACTACAGAAGAAAACACGGAAGTGCCGCAGCTGTGCAAGTACTGTTTTGTAGTTTGTCATATCTGTGTCACCCTACCAATGAAAAATTGGTAAGAACGAACATCTGGTTTTTCCTTCTGCCCTTAGTTCGCACCTATACTTAAAAGCCTGTGGATTTCAGTTGGTGCAGAAGTATGAGTTTTATTGACCTTTTTTTGCTTTCTTTGCATGTGCAAGACTTAATTTTACAGAAGCCTACAGAACATGAAGAGAAGGTTTTTCAGGCATCAGTCAGATCACACACAACGCCACGGACTGACAGCTAAACAACTGGGAGAGTAAAGGACACGGCATCCCTTCTTTACCTACCCATTCCTGCATTTCATTAGCTTCATCATCTTAAAAATCTGCAGACAGGGCCTTCTAAAGACTAAAGTGTTGTAAGTGAGTTCTACTCACCACCAGAGCGGGATGCAGAGCAGCCCGGGCAGGGTGAGCGCCAGCAGCAGCATCCGCCAGTCGCGGAGGAAGAAGGCGAACAGAGGCAGCAGCATGTAACCAAAGGCGTAAAAGATGCACACACCCAGGGTGCAGAACAGCAATCGGACTGACTTGCCAAGGATTTCTGTGCCTGTTCAGAACAGCAAAGGGATTATTAGCATTTTTGCTTAATAGCAACCAGGTAACTTAATAAAAATGCCCGTAGCAATTGGCTTTGAAAGGCACTGCACTGCAGAGTTGTAGGATGTAGCACTTTGCTGTCTAGTTGGAGAGGCACCACAGAGCTGCTTCATGCTGCGATCCTGCACCAATGGAGGTAATTATATGTGTAAAAGAATGAGAACTGGGCCACACAGCATTTCTGTAGCTCAATATGTAGCTCATATTTCTGTAATTTTATCTTAGAATCTCACATTTTACCTGAGGGGCTGAAATCACCTGACATTCTCAACAGTTAAATGTAGCTTGATGTCCAGAATCCTCTCCAGCTTATGAAGAGTGACCAGCTTCTTTAAAGAATACTTCAAAGGTGCCTCAACGAAGTTCCCAACCTGTATAACCTTCTAAAAGACTATTTAGCCAAACTCCTCACAGTCTTTTGGGGTAGACATATGGAAATCATGTTGGTCACAAAGACCACGCTACTGCCAGGGGAATTAAATGCATGAACAGGGGTCAGTGCCCTCCTCTGCAATGTTTTGGGACCTGCAAATAAATAGACAAAGGAAAAAAATACAATATTTATTTTTTCCATGGAAATCAAAGAAGATGCCAGCAGTTGCAGCAGGCTATATGCAATGAGGTTATCTAAGCACTGCTTTCACCCCTGAACTGGCCTTCCTTGGCTCAGAAATAATTTCTTGCCACCATTTGGTACTTTGGACAGTGAGATCACTGTAAATTAATTTTTTTAATCCCAGATTCATGAGGTAATTCACATCCCCATAATTAAATATGGTCTTAGCTAGCTTGAAAGTATACAAAGCAAAAATCATGACAACATTTAAATTTTTACTATAGGCTGTTTAAAGAAGACTTTATAAAAATTACTCTACCTATCTTGGTTCTTTTGCAACTTTTAAATTAAACAGGTATTTAGGCCCCAAAATAGACATCAGAAATCCCAGAAAAATCATAGAATCACTGAATAGTTTGGGTTGGAAGGGACCTTATAGATCATGTAGTTCCAATCCCCAAAAAATCATGTCTCACATGTATTATTTCTCCCACTAGAAGATGGACTTTATTTCAAATAGTCAGTTTCTGGGGTTTTGCCCCTGTTAGGATGGTAAACCATAGAAATAATTCAAATTGCACCTCTATCAGCTGGAAGCTTCCAAGGAGAAGAGAAGTTATTCATGCATGGTGAGGCCACACTCTTTAACAGTGTTGCTTGGCAAAACAAATCAACCCTAAGTCAGTACTGAAAAGGAGCAGGAAAAGCATAAGATGAAAGGATACATGCAGTGACCAGCAGGACTTTCATACCAAGAACAAATGCTGCCACGTAGTTAGATATCTGTCCCATGCCAACCAGCACAAACAACACTGAAAACATCTCCCAGCTGGTAGAGAAGACCTGTATGAAACTGAAGCCAGTCTGCATTGCCAGAGTTGCAAACAGCACATTCTTCCTGCCAAACCTTCCATGGACAGATTAAAAAAAGAAAGAGAAGGGGAAAAAATATGATTAAACAACATCATGAACGAAATCTACAGAAACAGAAAAATAAAATTACTTATATGCATAGTTAAGGAGATACAAAACTTCTGCAAAAAGCAGAGGTTCAGGAAATGCAACACAGGTACAACTATTCTAAACACATAAAAAACACCACTGGCCAAGAGAAATTAATATTCTAAGGGCTGCTAGTTAAGTCACCTTCAAGTATGTGCTGGAACATTATTCCTTTCTTACTGATAGGATGAGCAGTGAAACAAATCATCAGGAACAAGTTACTTAAAGTGCAAGAGTATCCAATGCTTCTTCTCCAAGGGGCACATGGCCCCTGACAGATCAACAAGTCAAAAAAAAGGAGAAGAAGAAAGGCTTCTGGAACAGAGGTAAAACTCAGATTTGGAAGATGCTATTGGCAGTCAGTGATTCTGTGCTGCAATCTTCATTCCCTTTGATTTAAACAAGAATCAAATAAAGGGATTCTAGAAGACCTCTTGATGAAGTACTAAAAAAGCCCCAAAAACCAGAGAGAAAAGAAATTAAACTAAACTCAACCTGTCAAGCTGCTGTAAGAGCAGTTGCTGCTGTCCTGGCCCAGGCAGCCCCACACTGCTGGGACAGGATGTGCTGAGTGCAGGTTTCACAGCTCCAAAGTCTGTGTTGACCTGCAGGTCTACAGCTGGTGTTGTGGGCAACCACAAAGAACTGACTGCTATTTGAAACCCCCAAATATTTTGTCAGCCTTCATGTCTCAGGCTCATTGCAGTGCAGAACACTGCAGGCAGCTTTGCTGGAGCATTCTCCTCATGGAGAGAAGGAGCTCTTGACCCTGAGCTTGCAGTCCCTCAGTGGCTACAACTGGGTGGGCTGTATGGATGGATCCTCACGTGCTACCAGGGGAAGGAGCTGCGGGAGACTGCCAGAGTGTGAAGGTAGGAAGCTCATGGATTCTGGCACCAGAACACCTCCTGCTTCACCTGCTGGGTAGTGACCACGGGAGACACTCAGGATCCTTGTAGCAGACAAGGAACTCTTTGGAAGGAAGCACCTGAGCCTTCTGAAGCAGCAGCACCAGGAAAAGGTGGTGAGAGACTCAGGGAAGAGGGAATCACCCCTCATGTGGGAGGCCATGGAGCTGGGCCTGGGGATGAGTGACAAGCCAGCTGAGATCATGGGCTGGGATTAGCAGGGAGGCCAACGTGGGAGCTGGGTCTCTGCTGCAACCACCGCTGAGAAAAAAGCAAACAGGACCTGCTGCAGAGCACCACAGGAAACTCCTCGTGTCCAAAGGCACTGGCCATCATAAGGGCTGTGAACACTCCAGGACACGCTAGAAGGACACAACTCAGGAGGTTTCTGGAGCTCCTCAGTGATGAGTTCCTAAGAGAGAAGGCTGAGGAGCTGACACAGGGACACTGCTGGACCTCGGGCCTGCAAGCAAGGGTGCAGTGGCTGGGGGTGTGGAGCCAGCAGCAGCCTGCTGGCTGTGCAGGGGGAAAGAGCAGGACTGTGAGGGGAGGAACCAGGCAGAAGGCAGGATCACAGAGAGAGCAAACACCGGCCTGCCCAGGGATTTTTTTGGACAAAAACCATAGCATATAGCTTTGGAGAGAAGTACAGGAGGCCTGGTTAATTTTTAAACATCACTCTCTCTAAGCTTGAGATTGGTCCAACTTGATAGGCAGGAAGCTCTGTAAAGGCCCTAAATGATGCCACAAGATTTGTGGCACGGAGATTATGTTTCAGGGAAACAGGAACTTTGCAAATGCCAGCAAATTAGAGAACCACATATTGTTCTCAGGGAATCAGAAAGACAGCACACAATGCACAGCAAATCCCAGGGAGAGAATCAGAAAAACTGAGCTTTACAAAATACAAACAACTGTTGGCATCACAGAAATTAACGGTGTCTTCCCTTTTTTTTTATGTTTGTACTGATAAGCAAGAAAGTCTTGCTTCTCTGGAGTACGGCTGAACAGCATTTGTGCTTCCACAAATACAGATCATTGGACTTAAATGCTGTATTTGATGATGAGAAAGAACAGCTATAGTTTATAAAAAGAAAAATCCCAGTTTAAACTAAAAAAAAAAACCCAAAAAAACCCCCAAGCGTCAGAGATCCCTCTGAACAAAGTCCAAATTAAACAGAAGAGAATGTAATTGATCAGATTTTTCCAGACAAAACCCATCTCCAACCCCAGTTTTCTGGCATAAAAAACCAGTTTGCTGTAGAGTGACTTTGTTGCAAGAACAAGCAGATGTAGATAACACCTACTAACAATCTTTGTAACATTCTGTTCTAGCTCAGCACATTTCTCTACCCACTCTGTGTACATTCAGGTTAGACAGTCACAGAACATTCGTGTTAGTAGTTGCAGAAAGACACTAGTAGGAAAGCTGATATACAAGAAATGCCTACAAATGAGCATCAAAGAGACAGCAGCTCTGGTGTATATACTTTACTTGTCTGAGAGCTGTCCTGAGATGAAAGATCCCAGCAGGACACCCACAAAAAACAGGGAGGTGCTCAGGGGTCCCTTCCAGTCGTTGTCACATACGAGATTCCACTGCAGGGAGAGAGAATTGGAAAGTCTTTTAATAAACAGGATTTCCCCTCCCTCCTAAACTCTGCTGACCGCGGTTTGGAAGGAGTGAGAACTGAATTACAGAATAGTTTGGGCTGTAAGGAGCCTTAAGGACCATCTCATTCCAACCCCCTGCCATGGGCAGGGACGCCTTCCTCTGTCCCAGGTTGCTCCAAGCCCCATCCAGCCTGGTCTTGAACACTTCCAGGGATGGGGCAGCCACAGCTGCTCTGGGCAACCTGTGCCAGGACCTCATCACCTTCACAGGGAAGAGTTTCCCCCTAGTATCCAACATAACCCTGCCCTCTGTCAGTATGAAGCCATTGTAAGTAGTTTCTAAACTTGATTTCCCTGCATGTAGTAATGTTTCCCATTAAAAATTCACATTACTAATTTAAGAAAAATGGAACTATAGAAACAACAACATAGAAAGAAAAAGCCTTTTTATTACATTGGTTTTGAGAGACAGGAGACTGCTCATTCTTCACTGGGAATCTAAGTAACCTCAATTAGAATCTTTGAAATACAAATTGAAATATACACCCAACAAACAAAGATTTCCAAGATTAAAACAAAAATGAGGAATAAAAGAAAATATTTTTAAATAAAGTCTTCAATATTTTTCAAGATCCTACCCAGTTAAGTCAAATGTTTTTGAAACAGCACTCATGCTATTTTTCCATCTACATAAACAACTATTATTAAAGACTCTTGGTTCTGTTTTGGTTTTCTGGGGGAAAAAATGTGCAAATATTGGAAGAAAGGACAAAACCCAGTGGGGATCCCTCATCTCCTCCTTCACAGCTATGTTCTGACTGGAGGACATAAAACCAGTTTCGCAGAGCTCTCCCAGTACCTGCTGCCCGAGGGCAGGTGTTGCAGCCCTGCAGGAGAGGAACTGGGAGGCAACAGATGCTTCTGATGTGAGATCAAACTCTTCTGAGCATAGTTATTCAAACAGCTCCCTCAAGCCCCCTTCTGATGTTTTAGCAATGGAAAATTTTAAGTTTTAATCTGTATTAAAAAGGCTGAAATGAAAATATTCACCCTGACCTGAATAATTAATCCTCCTTGTCCTCCAGTTACAAATAATTGAGTATTTTTTTTTTTCAATTCATTGAAGGGAACACCCTTCCATGCTTTGATCTGCTCCAAGATAAACACACAGCAGTTGCTGTGCGTTCCAGCTCCCACGCGTGGGAATGCTCCTGGTTCTCTGTCTGCCAGCCCCATCTCCTCAGCACTAAGCCTTTGACTCCAGCAATCTCACAGCCCTCAGCCTGTTAACAGTCACACCAGAACTGCACCCTAGTCCATGTTTTAAGGCCGGAGGATCACTTAAAACTATGCACAGAATGAACAACACCAGCAATGGCCTTCCAATGCCAGATTCCTGTGTCAAAATGCAACTGAGCCATCGCTTATTTCATGGAATAGCATCTAGTTTTGAATTAGAACTGGGAACTGTTCCAGAGATGAATTATGGCCATTCACACAGGCTACACTCTCATCAGCTGTCTAACTCTAGCTGCCAGCCCTTACATTACCTTATATTTACAAGACAGTCATCATAATTATTAAGGTCAATATACACCTTTTTCCAAATCGTAACTGTATTCAGGTCATTTCATAACCCCTCCATTGATAAATCTGTTTGTGGTTTTGTCTGAAAAACCTCTCCTTCTATCAGATTTCATAACTCTCAGCATTTTCTCCCCAGGCCTTTCCAGGCTCACAGCACGTGGAGCTCAGGTACCAGCACTCCAGGCAGCGCTCCAGCACATCCCACCACCACCATTGATTAGGCAGCACTACAGAAGTTCCTTCCAGAACTGTGGCTTTTCAATGTGTTAACAAATGTATCCCGCTCATGGTAAGGAATTAACTTACTATAGTTATCAACATCATTTAAATTATGAATTGTAATTAACATTTAACGTTAAATCTGTATTATTCAACAAAAGCTATACTTCATTATAGATTAAAGAAAGCTTGAGCCTGTCATGACCCCAGAGGCTAAGCCAGCTGGGAAGCTTCAGTAAAATATACCTGGCAACTTGGAAATACCAGCAAATGATTGTTATCAAATTTATAATTTATACAGGCCAAAGGTTTCAGTGGCTATCATATGCCTTTATATGATAACATCTACCAGAGAAACAAACACCACAAATACAAATCCTGCTGTTCTAAAGACTTGCCTACTCACAAGAAGTTATCTTTGCATCAACTACTGCAGTCAGACATCCTCAATAACAAAACTAAAATCTGTCTTGGTGATTAATCTGTCATTGCTAAATAGATCATTACTTTCCAGCTGATCACCCTGTGCCTGTGAGTCCACCATCTCCTTTCATCTGTCCTACACCCTGCACTTTGGCACACGGCTTGAACAACACTTGGATTTCCAGACACTGGCATGTTTGTGTCCTGTAACAAACATTTCCTTCAGATCACTGAGGTGGAGACCTTTCTTGGAAAAGTTCACGGTATTAAAATGTTTAGCACAGCTCTGCCAAAACCTTCTTGCACTGGCAGGTGGAAACATACTGGGCATTCAAATGTGGCAATGATTACCAGCTTGTTTTTCTGGCCTCCCTGTTAAAGCCCAGTAAGGAGCTGTCATGCTGAAGGCCACTTGAACCAGGCATCAAAGTGAACTTCAACATCAAATTTCCAAAGCAGAACTACCTTGGTTGTACAATACCAGTTATTTACAGACTCCACAGAAGCGCAATAATTAGCACAAAGGGATTTTAAGGTCTGTTACCCTTTGCCCCAGTAAATAAATGTCGAAGTCTTCAACTCATTAATGACACACCTATAAGGTCTATTATACTGCTTGTCAGTGATAATGGCATCATCCTTCCAGAATCATTTTGCAACCATACCCTTCCCTCAACTGCACATTGTCCAAGAGGAAGTCACCAAGGCAACACTGCTGGATCAGCATGGCAAAGAGCAAGTGTCCCAGGAGTAGTTACTAATCAACCCCTGCTGCTGGTAGTGCTGTTTGGACACAGCACACCGTGACCTAGTGCTCTAAAATCATGTGCTATTTTCACTTCTTAGTATCTTTTGAACTAGCCTGCTAGCTGTAACAGCCTTTGCCCCAGTGAACAAGATAAGGTTAACCTTGGCAAGGTATCTGGGCTTCAAAGAGGAGGAAAACATTTCCACTCTGTTTTCGAAGAGCAGCTGCTGATTGGGAAGCACTGTACCCCCAACACTGGTACCCAACAGAACAGAGCATTCTTGATCTATTTTGTTATAACTTTAAGACATCCTCTGTTGCAGTTTAAACTCGTCTTCTTACTCATCTTACAGATATTTTGTGATTTTTCTACTTCCCAGGCAATTCATCAGGCTGGGGTGATGCCTGTCAGCAGCCTCACACCCGGCACAATGCTCACTTGTGTGCTGGAGCTGAGCTGTGCTTATGCACCTCTGTAAGCAGATCCTGCCTGATGCCAGTGCTGGTGAGGACAGCTGGGAACAGGGGATGGGAAAAAGAGGACAGGCTATGGAGATGGCCAGGAATGTGGACAGCTTGGGTCAGAAGGCAGGGGGACCAAAAAGGAGAGGGACTGAAGCAGTTCCTTCTCAAGCCCAGGTTTGGGGCCCGAGTATCAAACAGTCCCAGGCACTACAGTCATCACTTACACACTCTCTAGGAGAGCACTTTCCAAGTTCTGCTTGATCTCTTCATGCCAGCTGCCTGGAAACATGTCTCCAAGTCCCTTGCTAGAAAGGCAAGCCCTGAGAAGAATAAAAACTCTATAAACTACTCCATCAGATCTCCTCCCTTCCACAAACTCAAGACCCTTCCCTAGTGCACTACAAGAACCCTAAACAAAGCTGGACTGTGACAAATACAAACTTTCAAGAGCCTCACCTGGTTATACTCCTGTCCTACAAGGAAAAGCCTTATAGACAAAACAATTTTTACAGCTACAAGATACTGTGTCTTCCCATTCCTCTATTTTTTTAAATTCTTTTCCTGTCTTGCTCAGAATAACATGTATAATTGAAAAATTAAGTTAGCTCCATGTATAGTTCTAGTATAGTTCCACGTATAAATATTTTCTTTTTAAAAAACAACATGTTAACATGTTTCTTTTTAAAAAAAACAACAAACTTTTTGAAGCTAGCCCTGTACCCTGTATTCCCTACTTCCACTTGCTTCTCTCAGGCAGGTTCTTAAAAAAATCTCAGTCTTATAACCAAGCACTGACAACCTTTGATCTTGAATCTGATTTTGTTTATATCCATACACGTATTCTCTGCTTACTTGAAAGCTGAGAGTGTTATTAAACACCCTTTCCTCTAAAATCACATTTGTAAATTCCAAATACTTAAAAGGTCTAGATGTTACATTGAAACTTATTATCTAAAGCAAACAGAAGTCTGTGTCTACAAAATACACATTCTGCTTAATTTTCCCTCCTCTAGTTGTTTTACATTTTTGCAGAGATAAAGCTTGCCTAGAACAGGAAGGAAATTGCCAAATATTTTACGATTCCAGTGCAGAAATGGAACTGTTCCCCATACATCATATTTTTGAGATGGCTGGAGAAAAAGGAAACAGGGCACTCACCTGAGGTGAATTTGAATTTAAAAGTAAAGGCAACATAAAGGGAATTTTACCTTGTCACTAACTGTCCACAGTGCCTCTAAAAGAGCACTGTTTCCATTTAACAATATCAACTGCAGGCCTATTATTCTTTAACAATATTAATCTTACTTTATGTTTTGATGTCACAAATAGCTGTACTTTGTACAACTCCAAACACTACTGCATGATGTGCTTTTTAAATCACACCTTGAAAAACCCAGCATTTTACAAACACCTTTGCTTATCTGTCAGACATTTGTGTATACTTATTAAATGAAAACCAGACTTTCTTTTCCTTCTTCTAGTACTGTACTGACAAGACTAGTACTACTAAGCTTTTGCAAAGCTGCAAACAGCTTTTTCAGCTCCGGGGCTGCAAAGTTATGAGTATGAACTTCAGCCACAGTGATAAGCAGATACTAACCTACAACAATAAAAAAGAAGCACCTGTTTCAAAAGATGATAAATAATGGAGGTGAGTAACATTAATGAAGGGTTGGGTGAGAGCTGAACCTGGATGACACCGGATTGATTTACAATTCAGCTGTTGGCCCCACTCCTGCACCAGCCTGCTCTAGAGGAAGGTGTCCCTGCCCATGCCAGCAGGGTTGGAAGTAGATGATCTTTAAGGTCCCTCCCAACCCAAACCACTCTATGACTATAGATTACAACGTCTAGCATTAGCCTGTGTTTTTATTTTGGCAAAGTGAAGCAATACATCCCTCTGCCTTCCAACAGGGTGAACATCAAAACCTCTGGGTGACCAGATGTGCCCCAGAGCCTTTGTGTCCTGCACATGTCACTGCTGCAGTGTCCCCTTGCTTCCCGAAGCCCTGGCATAACCCACTCATCTCCAGGGACTGTGGTCTGACAGCACAGCAGGGCACTTGAATCCCTGGGGTGTACAGAATGGAAACCTCTGGGCCCCTACCTCTGCCCAGAACTTTCTCTCTCTCAACACCCACACAGAAAGGAGCACCAGCCCTGCACCTAACCAGCCTCTAGACACCTGGCAAGTCCCACCATGTGCATCCTTCCCCTGCAAAAGCCAACAGGCCCTAAAATTTGCCAATAGCAAAACAGACACAAAGCATGCAAATCTGCACCACCTGCACTGATTTCAAACTGATGAACAACAGAACACCTTTTTAGAAGCTGAGGATGAATAGGTGTATCCAAAATTCAGCATCTGTTTATGGTTCACTGTTTAAGAATTACTCTTGTGTGAACTAAAATGTTCTGACTGATGTATCATCTAACACCTCATTATATCATATTTCTAGTGCACTCATGCCCTTAACTCCGCTGCTCAATTCTACTCCTGGTATAGCCCCATAACAGCCATGACTGGCAGAAGTTAATCTTTTCCCTTAATTACTCCTGCTTTAGTCCTTTTACTACCATGTATGAACTTTTACTACTCCTACATTCATTTTTACAGGACTTACGGAGGAATTAGAATGACACAGCTGGTTTTTTGAGCCAAAATAAAACCCTTCTTATGCCCTGAGCTACAGCATTTCAAAAAGTAAAACACAGAAAGGGATTTTGTTACACCAGCGCTGGTTAAATACTGCAGACTGGCTAATAACAACCTTCTGTTGTTAGTCTGTGAGAAAAGAAAGTCTCTCTTCAAGTGAGAGAGAACTGAATGTTTTAAGTCTCCTCTGAAAAGCAGAACCATAAACAAGGTTTCTCTAAAGTCTTGAGAGATTCAGCAAAAACCTTTCTTAAAAAAAAAAAATCCCCCTTCCCCCTCCCAGTGTCAGCCATGGAAATCTGGGACAAAGGTCCTCATGATTATTCAACAAGTTAGAGATATGCAACTAAACACAAGATTAGTTAATCATGAAAGCAGTACCACCAAGCCAAGAAATTAAACAAGTTAAACACTGAAAACCTGTAAGTGTGTGAAAGGCCACAGCTCTTGCAAAACTCCCTCAGAAGCATTAATATTAGATGAGAAAAAAAATACTGCCTCAGTGCATGATGCCTGGGCAGACAAACATTGCCTCCCACGGACACAGGACATCTGCCAAGTCACACAGACAGGAGCCAGGGCTGGGGAGTCTCAGCACTATGTGAGCAGCTCCCTTTTCTTATAGACTCCTGGACGATACTCAATAGCTCAAGACATTTTAATTAACATCAAGCCAAAGCTGAGTGAAGCTCTGAAGACAGAGCAGCACATATAAGCCAGGATAACCATCTTAGCACAGCACTCAGAACAACACCATGCGTCCCCCTGTGAAAGGCCTGCCCACAAAGATGCCAACTGCCTTACACTGCCCTGAGAGTACTCAGCCTTTCACAACAGTGCATTTCAGCAAGCACTGGAGCTGGGACATTCTGAGCAGCTTTCCTCTCCAGTAAGACAGCAATTCCTTAGGAACAGATGAGGCAATGCCTTGCACTTGTCAGAATCATTCATACCTTTGACTGAGTTTCCTACAACTCCTGTGTCCCCATTTCTAATCCTACCTTGTGCTGCCGTGGCTCCTCTCCCATGTTCCCCAAGTCACCTTAGTCCTCTGTGCCCAGATCAGCTTATGGTCATTTAGTACTCACACCCATCACTACCCAAACACTGATCACAACCCAGCTTGCAAAACAAGAAATCATGGCAGATTTTTTTATGGAGCTCCAGCTCCATGAAACTCATGTCCAGGCAATGGGACTGTACAAACTTTGCGAGCCTTCTGAAAAAGGCCTATACTTGTATTGAAGTTCAAGTATTCCTCCAAAGTTCTTCACAAAATCCATTTCCCTGCTTCTTAAGTCAACCTGCCCCTGTGGGTCTGGACAGCTTTCTTCTGAAAGCTGAGTGACAATCAGCACAGCTTCACCTTTGGTAGGTTGCCCACACCCCAGCCTTGACTCAAGCGGTGTGCACCTGCACAGACACAAACATGACCTGTCCCAGCACGTGAGCACAGGGAAAAGCAGAGGCACTGTGGGCACACAGCAAAGTTCAGGGTCCTTTGAATAAAGCACCAAACCAGGCCTCCCCGACCCATGCATCTTGCTCAACTCAGGATGATCCAAACAGTGAGAGCGGTGACACATGGGCACAGGCTGCCCAGAGAAGCTACGAATGCCGCATCCCTACGAGAGCAAGGTTGAACAGAGCTTGGAACTACCTGGTCTAGTGGAAGGTGTTCCTGCCCATGCCAGGGGGTTGGAACTGGGTGTTCCTTAAGGCCCCTTCCAACACAAACCACGCTGTAATTCTATGAGTTCTACCACCTTTATTTTTTAAAGAAAGAAAACAAACACTGCTGATGTTAAAAGAGACATCTCTGTCACATCAAGCAAGCTGAACCCAGTGCTGACCCTGCTCCAGCCCCTTGCACAGATACCTGATGAACCAAGAAGCATTTGCACAGTGTGACCAGTTTCACTGGGTAAGGAAACAGGCTGCACTTGGAAGCTCATTATAGAAACAAACAATGTTAAGAGAACGGAATGGACCTTATAAAGATCACCTAGTCCCTGCCATGGACAGGGACACCCCCCACTAGACCAGGTTGCTCAAGGCCTTATCCAACCTGGCCTATGAACATTGGGGATCCACAACCTCCCTGGACAACCTGTTCCAGTGTCTCACCACCCTCACTCTAAAAGTTTCCTTCCTCGTTCTTATGCAAATGAAAGTGAACAGAAGACCTCAAAATAAACTCGGCACGGCGGGTTTAGCAGCAGATCAACGTGCCGGCAGAGAGCCCAGAACTCGGCAGAGCTGCACGGGCACTGCGATAACCCCGCGGTTCTCCGCGGCACCCGGGGCTGCCCGGGATTCCCCTCCCGCTCCCGCGCACCTCGGTGACGATGGTGGAGCGATAGACATCGCGGCTGTACTCCCAGCCGTCCAGGCACGGCTCCTGCTCCAGCGCCTCCAGCTCCACGTCGGAGCCGGGTCGCAGCCCCAGCGCCGAGAAGTTGGCGAGCGCGGCCAGGCGGTAGCGGCGGCAGCGGCTCGGCACCTCCTGCCCGCCCCGCGGCTCCAGCGGGATGCTGGCGTTGCGCCACTCGCCGCTCAGGTTGGCCCCGCGGGGCACGACGCACCGGTGCTCGGGCGTGCCGGCCAGGAACACGATGGAGAGGCCGTTGAAGCCATTGGGAACGATGCTGGCGCTGAGCAGAAAGAAGACGAGGCGCTGGAAGCGGCCCCATTCGCCCAGGAAGGCGGTGGCCGCGTCGTAGTCGCGCATGGCGCGGCCGAGCTGCGGCCGCCGGTGCCGCGGCTCCGTGTGGCGCGGGCAGGAAGCGGCCGCCCCGCTCGGCCGCGCACCCCGCGCCGCGGGCCGGCCTGGGGGTGGGGCTTGCCGGAGGCCGCGCAGGTGGGGCCGGCCCGGCGGAGGAGGGCCCGGGGCGCTCCGCCCGGAGGCGCGGCGGGGGCTCGGCCGGGCCGGGCCGGGCCGGGGCAGGCGGAGCCGCCTGGGGCGGGCCGAGCGCGGCTGTGCGGCGGGTGTGCCACACGCGGGTTTGCCATGGCTGTGCCACACGCGGGTGTGCCATGGCTGTGCCACACACGGAGCCTGCCCGCTGCTCCCGGCCCTCGGCGCGGGGCTCCGCTCCGGGCCCGGGGCCGCCTTCCAGCTCCCGCCCGGCCGTAGCTGGGGGACAGGATCCCCGCCCTTCGTGGCTTGTGGTCAGGAACGGCCATTAATACAGGCGTCGGATCTCGTATTTACTGCCCAAAGAATTAAAAAACCAGGGTGGAGATGAATTCTATTCAATGAGGTTGGAAAGGACCCCGCAAGATCATCGCCTATAACCGAGCCTTCCATCGTGTCACCGAGTGCCACGTCCCGTCTTCCCTTAAACACCTCCAGGGACCTGGACTGCAGCACCCCCCGGGCAGTCCCTCACCCCCGTGGTAACTGGGCTGCCTGCAGCCCCCGGGGCACACAGGCGAACCTGCCTGGGGGTCTTCGGTAAAACCTTGTTGGGGTCAGTGCCATGTATGAGCCAGGAGTCTTCATGCAGTGTTCTGCTCATCAAAGCAGGGCTGTTACTGCAAGTTCAGGAGTTGAAGGGTTCCTCATGTCACGCTGTAGCACCTTCCCACAGCTGCCTGTCCCTTCAGCAGGCTCAGCTAAAGCTGTAAAAAGCTTTCCTGACCCTGACACTATTTTCTCAGGCAATGCATACTACATGCTTGACAAATAATACATTTAATAAATAATACATAATATTCTAATCCTAGGCCCCAAATCCCAGCTCAGTACCGAGTGGCACTGGCAGGAAGTTCACAGAGTCCCATAGATACACAGTTCAGCTTTTGAACTGACCACTGCACAAATTTGGTCCTGCTCTTCAGAAGGCTAATTCACATTTTCAAGTGGCTTTTTATGGCTGATATTTTTTCCCATATCTAACTGATAAAAAAAAAAGTGTAAGTTTTATGGCATTTTTTTAACACTTGTATTTAAAATTATCTTTTATCCTGGATTGGAATCACACAGCTGTGAAAAATCTCAAAGATAGAAAATGAATGACATAATAGGAGTTAAATCACAAAATCATCCTTGAGCCTGGCCAGCGTCAACTTCCAGGGATTTGCACCTGAAAGGCAGTAAAACTATACCACACCATCATAATTTTCCTGTGTGGAAGAATCTGATATGTGAAAGAGCTTATTTCAGGAATTTTTTCCCATGCCTGATCCACACTATATACATTTTATTATTTACTTATTTAAAATTCTTGGCACCAAGTGTTTAAGTTTGGAGACTTGCGCTTCAAATAGAATCCACACGTGAAGCAGGTTGAAACAATGTCAGTGCACATTTTTATTGCAATGAAGACAGAGGGCAATGACTGACAATTACTACAGCTTTACATAATTATTAGCAGATCCAGCAAGTCAGCTGAGGATCCAAGGTTGCAGAGAGACCCCAGTAAAGGTGACAGAGGTTACAGATGAGGCACAGGGTGATGACCCCTGTGTCAGTGAGAACAATCCAGCTGGGGCTTCCCTCATTTCCACTATGCTCAGACTCCATAAGGCTTATAACAACATCACATAATTTTAAGAAGGGCATTCCACTCCCCTGAAAGATTATTAAATCTGCTGCAAAAAATACTAAAATGTGATGCTAGCTTGAGATCAATGGTTTAAGTAAGAAAAATGAGACTGGTTAACACATGGTCTTTTAAAAAACACTGCACTTTTTCTTATTTAAAAAAGGAAAAAACAGGTTTTAAGATACTGAAAGGTTCAAAAGTACAAAAATATTTACCTTTTAGAAATACCCAAGCCTACAATCACATCAAATAAGTCTCAAAATAACAATCTTCATAAAAATATGACCACCTATATTTAACTCAAGTCCTCAAACCTGTCCTATGCTGATAAAAAGACTTTCTTGAGAAATTCAGTTACATCTAAACAGTACATCTTTAGATTAATTCTGTAAAAGTAAAAGCAGGATTAAATACTGCTGTTATTAGAGAAATTGATTGAGAAGGGATGAGAAAATCAGGAGTCACAGGTTCTCTTATGCCATGTTACACTTATGGCAAAAGCATTACTGCAGGAAATTAAAAATAGTATTTCAACTCCCAAAAGCAGCTTGAGTTAATTGCACAAGTTCCTTGCATTTGTTATAAAGCTTAATATTTGTGCTTGAACTTCAGGGAGAGCCTCATTCTTGTGCCAAGAGCCAGCACAAGACAACCTACCCTGAACTCATGCATTAGAGATGAGACACTGTGCTTTTGTTAGCCCTTACAGGTGAATCAGGGCTAATTGTTATTTATAGAAGATAAAAATCAGTCTACCAGGTCTGACAGACTTTATGTGACCAAGAAGTGCACATACAGCCAATAAATAGGAAAATAAGAGGAATTACACTCTTCAAACAATGTAGTGTTCATAAAACAGTAGTAGCACAACTCTGAGCTCTACATTTATCTTCATCCAATCTAGTTTTGCTGAACTCAAAAAAAACCCCAAAAAAACCAAACATACATAATCTGTAGGATTTGAAAAACAAAACACTGGTTTTGTTGGTGTTTGGGTTTTGTTTTGGTATTTTTAATTATTATTATAAAAACCCCTGTGGTCCCAAATTAGTCCTTTTGAATTTTTAATAGCTGCAGCTCAACATATCCAGTACAGAAAATCAGATTTTTGTGAGCATCAAATTGCCTTTAAGTTTGTAAATTCTACAAAGGTTTTGTGAAAGCTTTTGAAACTGCAGCGAGTGTTCTCTGAAGATGCAGAACAAAGTGGTATATATTCAAAGAAGATATTAAATACTTTGGGAAAAAGAAAAAACACCCAAGAGAGCTAAAAAACTGCTTATGCCCATATACCACTAAAAACCTGAAAGCTGTAATGCATGGCACATTGGCACACGATCACGGACTTGCTACAGCTCACTTTTCTGTTGAAAGTGGGTGTGACCCACCAGAAAGTCAGCAAATTATAGTCCTTTCTCAGTGCTCAAGATTTTTCCCCTTCCCCAAAGACACTGAAGATTCACAAAGCTGAGAGTTTTGGGTGGGCTCAGGCTTTATGAAAGAGCAGCAGCTTTTACAGGAACAGGGGGATCCCAGGTCCTGGGAAAAGCAAGTGACATCTACAGCCACTCTGATGGTGTGTTTAAAACCCGTGTCCTTACAGGCAAGTCTGTGTCTGCTCTGCTACAAATGAATTTTGACTCCACCCAGTCTATGGGCTTTAGCCACAGATTTCAAAGGAGGCCAGGATGTTTCTTTCAGGTTTTGAAAGGCAGACACCCAGCTCCCCTTCCTCCAGTCAACACACAAAGTGAGAAAAAACACCAGAATTAGGGTTGCTATTTTTTCCCCTTTCAGCAGCTTTTACCTGACTGCCTGGAGTCACTGCTGTGTGATTTCTAAGGCTCACTTCCAGCTTACTCCTTGACTTGTGTTCAGCACAGACAGGCCCCCATGTCTCAACAGGGACTGTGTCTGCTGACAAACAGCAGGGAACAGGACACTGAATGACAGACTAATGGTCCTGCAGGAGCACACAGCATCTGGGCAGTATACTACATAATTTGGGGACAGCAGCACAGGGGATAACAACTATGGTGCAGTAGCTGTTGGGTTTTGTTCATTTTCCTCTGGCAGCAAATGCATTTTGAGATGATTTTGTTCTTCTTTCAGCCCCTCTGAGAGGTGTCTCTTTCTTCACAAAGCTGTTATCAGACTTTTAGGACTCTCCTTGGAACTCCTAATGCCAGTGGTTTGTTGCTCATTTCTGAAACTGAAAGCAAGTAAAAGACTGAGAACGTTTTCCAGGGTATCATCAGACACTTCCCTCTCCTACAAGCACCACTGCAGTAACCATGTTACACTGTTAGTATAAACATTAGATGAAATCTAATGTTCTGGACAGTGTGCCTTGCTGGATGGCAGCAGCAGTGCAGCAAACAACGCTTGGAACTTGAACATCATTCAGCAGCTATAATTCAGTTACTGCAGGCTGTTCATCCAAGAAACCTCCGAGGGGAATCTGGTTGGACTCTAGGATTTCCAGCTACAGTTTGTCAACTGCAAAGCTGAAAAGCCACATGTGAGACATGTAAGAAGTAATTGTGATAAAGAGCAACCTGACCTTTCTCAAGGAAAGGCCCAGCAATTTTTCTTTTTCTGAAAGCATAATAACAGCTCCTTATGGTGACCAAGAATTAGATAAAGGGAAATCTAGCTTTTTCAAGCTATTATTGCTTACAAGGGCAAATTCTGTTCCAATCTCAGTTCTCACTGAGGTAAATGGTGCCTATGCAGCTGCTCTTTGATTAATTCAGTTTCCCTCTTCTGCTCTAAGAATTTTTCTCACACTGTAGTGGATGTGCATAGATTTGAGCAGAAATGTTTGCTCGGGGTACCTTAAATAGCAACGTTGGTGGGACAAGAGAACTGTCGTTGCTTACAGCTAAATCATGTAAACCAGAGGAAAAGCTGTCCTGGCCTGTCTCTGGCTGCCCAGGAAGAGGCTAGAATGTTGAAATCCTGTGTTTAATTTAGAATAGTACCTAAAGAACTTACACTGGAAAAATGGTCTCATAATGCATATAATCCTACTAAATAAATAGTTTAAAGGAATAGTTTAAATAAAATGTTAAGGAGAGCAAATGATACAATAGGATGGAAAATGTCTGGACGTCTATCTGAAGCAACAGCCTCAAGGTGCTGTGAAGGTCAGCCTTGCTTTGCCAGCACACATCAGCTCTCGGGTTTAGACATTCTGGAGAAATTGTATGATGTCATTGTCTGTCAAATTAACAACCCCAAAGAAAACAATCTGAAGGGCACTTTGAGAGCTTTGAAGTTTTGCAGTGGACCTGAAGAGACATGTTTTCTGATTGTGAAAAGGGACTGTGTTCTAAAGTCCTGTCAAGCGTGGGCAGAATGAAAGCTTCCTTACCATTTCACCTTCAGCATCTGCTCAAAGCTCTCGGGCAGCGCATTGCCGTAGCTCTCTGGGAGAAACAGGGTCAGGATCCCAATCAGCACAGTCAGGCTCCCCATCAGGATATATGGTAGGAATCTGTCATAGGCACCTGGCAGAACACAGAACATTCCAACAGTACTCAATGTCCACAACTGACAGACCCACATGTAAAGTTTATATTCCAGACACTGCTGTAATGTAGAATTAATTGGAATAATTAGCTGAAAGATTCATCAATATCAAAGGTGACTCCAAAGCTGAATTACATCTACTACCTGCCAGCAAAGGGACTTTTCAATTTTGAATTTTCAACATGTGCTCTTGGATGGCCACACCTACCATAATTTCATGCCAACCCCCACATTTGTGTAGCAGCCAAAAATTTGGGTAATTTTTTTTGTTTGTTTGGGGTCTTTTGTTTGTTTGTTTGCAGGGGTTTTTATATTTTCAACTGGGATAATCAGCATCTTTGCAAGGCAATAGCTCTGCTGGAGCCTTCAGTACCACACTGTCATCAAGAACCAAATCCCCTGTTAAATAGTACAGTATGAGGGAACAAAATTGCTTGTAAGCAGTGAAGCACTAATCACTGCCTGAGATCATTGCTGGGCTGATGCAAAAGAAGGGAAGAGACTAAGTCAGCTGAACAGGTCAGCTCCAGACTAAGAGCTCATTAATGGGGAACTGCTTTAAAGCTTTCCTTGATGCAAAGGGAGAGAACATCAGGCTTCCCGAGACACACGAGGCTCTGACCTCAGTCTACTCAGAAAATTATTTTGGACTTGAATGCAGCAGCCTCTGCCAGCAGCCTCAAGCTGGCACACAACTGTTCAGGCAGGATGCAAGATCCTCAAGTCACAACAGCACAGCAATGAAAAGGTCTCTTAGAAAAGGGGTTAGGAGTTAAAGTATTGAAGATAGAGAAAGTACCAAACTGGACTTGACAGCTTCATTTTATAGCTGGGATAGAGCAGTATGCTTTATAATATATGGAATAAACTCAGATTAAAGAGAGGACCTCTGGGTATGCCTCACAGAGCAGAAGTTTGTGATCTGATCTCCTCTGTGTTTTTGAGCTGGATGAACTGCAAGGTCCTAATTTAGCTGTAGCAAATAGCAGCAGCTGACAAGTTTCTCCTCAAACCTCTTAAAGTTTAAGAAACTATTTTGATGCCTGGAACAAGATTTTTTAAAGACTGAGCCCATGGATACCTGGGAGAGAAAAACCCACAAATCCACAAAAAAACAATCAGTAAAAATGTTATTTTGTCTACATTTCTCTTTTAGTGCTGCAATGGAGACTGCAGACTTTAAGGAGAGTCACAGTCCTGCAGAGCCTTTTACTTCACATTTGCACTGTACAAGTATGAAACTAAGACAAGGTATTTTCATCATTTTTGGTACAGTGTGTTCCAGTTACACTGGAATGAAGAGGTGTGTCAACACTGATTAGTTACAGACAGTCGTCTCCTCTCCACTTTCCTGGCATGGAAAATCAGCACAAACCCCTCAGCAGTACACCAGCAATGTTTTGTCAAAGCCAGCAAAGTGAAGCTCATGCTGACATGGGCCCAGAGATGGCAGAAGGAGATAAATCATGTGTGAATGAAAGAAAGAGGAGATTGAGCACCCAGACTGAACAGAGGGTATTCACTTTCACCCTTAGTCCCCTAACCTCTATCAGTCTTTCTTGTCTGCAACATGAGGAACATGTATTTTATGTATTAAAAAAAACCAAACCAAACAAAAAAATATTTATCAGTTAATATACGTGCAGCACTCAGAATGTGATGGCATTGAGTGTCAAAAAAAGCCTATGAGGAAATTAATAATTCTGCTTACAGAAATATTGAGCAATGAGAAAAAGCAAAATGAATGAATGTTGAGATGACTGGGTAAGAAACTAAAAAAAAAAAATTTACAAAAAAACCCCACTTCAAGTAAACACACTTTCATGCCACTTAACCTGTATGTTTTCCATGTATTACTTTAGAGAGCACAAATCCTGGCAGTGTTTGGATTCCCACCTGCCAACATAGCCATCTCAGGATGCCCAGGGACACTACCATGCAATGAATTTCCTACTGCTACATTTCCTTACTTGCAAGACCATTTCTTGTCACACTCTCCTGGGAAACTAACTGGCATCCCGAGATGTGATTATCATTTCAGCCACTCTGCTTGCACAGTTTATAAACATCATCACTGTATTGCACCAGCTCTAACCCAGCTCACTGATACATGAGTGGTCCCTAAAGGAATGAAGTGCCTGATCCTTCTGAGAAGCCCAGGGAGCTCCACTTCATTTCTGCCATGTGAACTCACACCCAAGCTGAGAGAAGGAACTGAGAAAACACGTGAAGGGACTTAAAGCTGAGCCTGCACTGCAGAAGCTCAGACAACTTCTCTGGGCAGTTGTGTGGGGCAAGGCACGAAGAAGGAGATCTCACCCAGATAAACAAAGTAAGGAGCAATGATGCTGCCCAGCCTGGAGGCCGTGGAAGTCGCTCCCACTGCCATGTTCCGCACCAGCGTTGGGTACAGCTCCACATTGTAGACATAAAGCATTGAAAATGCAGCTGTGATGCCAAACTTCCCAAGCATCACCAGTCCAACAGAGAGGACATTATGTTCTGGAGGAGAAAAATTAAAATCAAGCTGAATAAACAACACGCTGTGCTTATTACCTGTGTTATTTCTACATCCAAAAGACTGTATTGCAGTGTTTTTCCAAAAGGTCATGAGTTGGGCGCTTTAGGGTTTTTTAGTTATACAAAGTGTTAATCCCATCCCTAGATGACTCCAAACTCCCCACTAAGCATAATGCTCAGGTTATTTTATATTTTTCAGATTTTGGTTGTCTTAAATTAAAACAGTATTCTTGAAATGGAACAAAACTCTGGATTACACAGCAATAAACTACAAGCTTGAACCCACCCCTTTTTCACAAAATCCTGTGCAGATTTACACACAGGGAAATCCGGATGCAGGTTTTTGTAGCCTGGAAGCACAACCAGATATATCACAGTACACTTTCAGCTTTCATTTTAGAACTTGGTTTCCCCTGAACTATATAAAGCTCAGTAATTTGACACAATAAATGAGAGTCAAGTGTGACTCAGCATATACAAATGCAAAAAAAAACTCCTAAGGCTGCAAGGGATCAGCATAAACTTGACCTCGAATTCTACATTTGTTCCTGGTTTCCAGTAATTTTCCAGTACTGCTACACAGTACCATAACGTATTTTGAATGTTTCATGTACTTAAGTCACATGTTTAATTTTGTACCTGCAGGAACCAGCTGAATGAAGAGGACAACACTTCCCCCTAAAAACAAGGTGCCAGATAAGGAGTAGCGCCGTGGGAGGGAGCGGAGGAGAAGCCAGGCGATCACATACGCTGGAACTTCAATAACAGCTGAGAGGAAGCAGTTGATGTAGGCATTTCCATGCCAGTCTGGAGTGCTGAGGGACAGGCCAAAGTAACCAACTGATGTGAAAAACCTGAGAAAAGCAATAAAACCAAATTATTCCAGAAACAGCAGTCTGTGAACGCCTCCAGTGTTGCCTCAGATGTTGTTACAAAAATAGGATACCACAAAGCACTGCCACAGGCATTGTGGCTTAAAAAAGTCCCAGTGGCAACCCCCTCTTTCTAATTCTGTCATCCCATTCAGTGATCATATCCACAGCAGCTTGAAGACACCTCAGATTTCTCTGTCCTTCCTGCATACACTACACCAAGTAAAAAGCTTTGTAGAAGTTGCTCACAAAGGCTTTTCACTGCAATGGACTCAACAACACAATGACAGTCTTGCAAGCTTCCCAAGCCAACTACATTCCTACTTGTAGCTAGTGTCAGGATCTCCCACCCTCAGCAGTTCTGTTATATCCTATTTAATCTTCACAGAGAGCTGGATGTTCAGGTTTCAGATCTCAGGAATGCCTTACCAAATGTGCTAGCCAATTCCTTTCTGCTGGAGTGAATATGGACAGAAAGAGTTCTGGTTTGTCTATACAGCATTATTGGATCCTCATTTCTTGTGGCTGCCCAGGCAGGGACCAGGATCTCACTCAGATGGGCACAGTACAGAACAGAACAAAAATACTGGCCATGGGTCTGGCTCTTGTTATGTGACTGAGTTGCTGCCTTTGCTTCAAGAAGAACATTTATTTTCAAATTGAGATTACAGAGATGGGGAGCATTTAAAAAAAAAACAAAACAAAACAAAAACCAACGTACTTAAAAATACAGAAGTTGTTACATATAGTTTTCTAACTATTTTACATCTGAGTCAAGGCTACTGTCTCCATATTCCTGTGTATTAATGCAGTGTGGTTGTGAGGACACTGAGGGCCATGTACCAGCCAAGGACCACTGGAGCTCAGTTCCGAGGCTCAGACTTATTATCTAAACCCGTGGCATGTGCCCTCAAATCAGGAACTGTTCTATTGCCTGGGTACTTTAGGAATACACATTTCCTTACCACAAAAGTAATGACATAATAGTAATAGTTGCAATGTTTCGGGTTCGAAATAGGTCCAGAAGGATAGCCTTCTGCTGCTGCTGAGGCTTCGAATCCTGCATCTGAAGGAAAAAGGAAAACAAAACCAAAAAAATTCCCACACACCTAAGAGCATAACAACCTCTGCTACCCACAGTCCAGGCAGTTACGGAGTTATGACTATCAGGGGATAAGTGGTCAGCCCCAGGGCCACGTCTGCACCAGGGAGAACAGTCCTTAGGTGGAGCTTGTCTTTGCACCCAGCTGTACTCATAGGAGTTTCCACTGCACCACGAAGACTAATTACAAAGGAGTATCGGCTGACCAGGCAGATGAGTTAATGTTTCCTTAAGGATCTCACACAGAACTTCCAGAAGTAACCTCAGTACCAGAGGCATTGTTCTGTCCATCCTCTGCACTGTCCATTCAACTCTCTTAAACCTTCATAAGTGATGTGAAATGAATGTAGGAAATCAGTTTTGCTGCCTTCCAGCACCCTGACAGGGAGAGGAACAGATGAGAAAGGTTGGTGAGGCCAGGGCACATCATAGGAACATCCACCACCTCAGATTGGACACGGAGGGTCTAGTTTCAGGCTTGAAGCAGGAATCTTCTGGGTGGCATTAGGGTGCCTTTCTGCCTGCACACTTTGCCCTTGGTAGGGCAAAGCCAGAACTTGTGGCCAGGCTTCCCCCAGGCCCAAAGAACAAACCACCCTGCTTTTCCCTACAGGACTATCCAGGAGATGCCCTTTCCTAGGAAGAGATGATGGTTTCCAAGGAGTGTCTTTCTATTAATGTTTGAAAAATACTTCCAACATGAGACTTAGCATGCAGACATCTTCCTCAGGCTTTTTTGGACACTTTGGACACTTTGGCACACAAAATTTCCATGAAACAGCTGAGTGTCTCCTTGGTTTAAGAAAATATGCAGGAATGATAAAATGCTGCAATCCAAAAAAGTAATCTCTAAAGTTTGAAAGACATCTGAGGCCTGGCTGTGAAGTAAGGGAAGTGCTTTTCCATGGCTGATGTAGAATGAGATTCCCATGATTGGAACACACACTTCAATTCGCATTAAAAATTCCACTTGGGAAAGAGATCTTTAGCCAAAATATAACTGTGACAGTCGAGTGATGGATCCTGCCCATGGGAGGGGTAACTTGCAGCATCTTTGTCCTGCAGACACTGCAGAGGAGCACACGGTGCTTTGCTTTCTGCTCTCTCTGCCACAAAACAAAGGTGGCAGTATAAGGCAGCAGAGGAATATCCGAGCACGGTCATTGCTGATGCAGGGCTGCACAAGAAAAACATGCCTCTGCGAGGAGCTCCAGTGAGGGCAGAGCCAGTAGAGGGGGAGATGAGCACAGGAACAACCATCCCGCTGTGGCTGTGCTGCTCCCTGGCTTGCTGGGCTGCCAGGTTTCACTAGACTTTCTTCTTTTAACCAACAAATATGAAATACAGAAAAACCACAGTTTTGAAGAAGAGCTTGATGTTCTTCGCTGTCTTCACTCACATCATGGTTTTCAAGTCCCCTTGTGGCACTCAGGTGCTTTGGCTGGTTTGGGCAACCTGAGGAGTCCCTCAGGCTCCTCACAGAGCCAGCTCATGTGGGTGCTGATTCAGGGTCCCCCACACAGACCCCTCCAAAGGGCTCTTGCTGAACTGCAAACTGCTAATAATGCACCAAACTGAAACAGGCACAAACGCATTCTCCTTGGGTCTTTGCAGTGCCCAAAGGATGAAGCAATCTGGGTCACCCTTGCTTTGAAAATCACAATAAACCACTGCTGAGGAAGAGAATTTTACTGTGAAAAGCAAACAAATAAAACCTCCCTCTGGGTTCTCACTTTGATCTCTTTGATCACTTTGCTAACCCAGCACTTACCGCAGGCCAGCAGTCACTGCCAGCCCAAGAGCTGCTGGTGCAAACCAGTTCTTTGCTGGCATTTCCCAACAAGTCAAACAGCCAAACAGGGAAGTGCCAGCGAGACAAAGTACCAGGATGTATGGAACATACCTCTGCAGTGTCAAAAAGCACATCTGGGGCTGGCATGCCATTCATTTTTGCAGCCTTTTGGATAATAGCTTCTGCTTCCTTATATCTTCCCTGGGAGATCAGCCACCGAGGAGACTCAGGAATGATCCTATAATAAGTTTCAGAATACATGATTCAATGTTTTCCCAAAAGTAACAAGTTATAAATAACATATTTATTGTGCCTAGGAGTTAAACTCGAATCTCACAGATTGCTTGCAGCAGGAGACAGCCAGCACAGAAGCATGTGGGCAATGAGGTTCAAATATATGGGACCCATTATCATGCTAAAGTAGATGCTTTGTCCTCAGTGGTTGTTTTTTGAGGAATAATTGATGTCCACCAGATGTCACCAGATAGACAGAAAGGATGGGAGTAACTTAGCCAGTGTGAATCAAAAATATTAGGAAACTGCACACAGTGTGGAAATGCTTTAAACATGCACAGTGTGTATTTAAAGGTTCTGTGTCATAGGAATCTTATATACAAACCTCACCATGTTACCACAGCTCTGAGGCAGATTCTCCCAGGCAGAGGGCAGGGGCAGTGTCCCCTTGCAGAGTTGATGACATTTTCTAATCAATTACAGGCACGTGTTGAATGAATTAACACCAAGTGCAGGACAGAAAACTTTAACTTTCCTTAACTAAATCCTTTGGTATTAACAGATGCTATCTGGCTCCCTTTAGCCAGCAGCACTTTTTCCTCTCTTTGGAAAAAAGCAGGTCAGGCACTCCTTTTCTGATGAGCCCCAAAGACTGACTCAAAGCCAGGTCAGTAATTACAAACATTAGATGATTTATGTCTGATCATTAATCACTAATGGTTGCTGTAAGATGGCTGCCCCACTGCTCTTCTTAGAGGGAAAGCTGAGGATCTTGAGACTGCAGAGATAATGCAGGGAACCTTCTGGAGAATTTGGAAGGGAAATGAGTAAAAGAGCAAGAACTGTACAGAGCAGAGGGATGTGCAAATCACATGGCCCGTGGAAGCAGTGGGTCCACATGCCAAAATGCCAGCTAACACCAACCTGCCTTGGCAGAGCTCTGCCAGGGCACCTTGATCCCCATCGACCCCCACGCAGGCCCCAAAGTGTCATCAGAGGAATTTTTTGGCACTTTTAGGTGTAAGCTTTTAAAAGGCCTGGGAATTCCCAGCCCATAGATTTCAAAGCAGGACTCTGAAGCCATGCCTTGGGGACAAATTTCCTGTGCCTCACAGTGCCTGTTTTATAGCAGACATCTGAGAGGCTCCCACCCAGAACCAGCCTCCCCAGAGAACAGCTGCTTGCTGCAGAGGGAAATGCTGCTGTGATGAAGGAATTTGAAACACTTCAAGTGAAATAAGCAAACTGACCCTTAAACAGAATCAGACTGTCTTTAAAATCCAGTGACAGCAGAGGTGGAGCTGAAAACCATTTTAAAGGTTTGGTTTGAAGACTGAGGTTAAAAAAAACCCCAACTAACCAACAAACCATCAGCAGATACTTCTAACAAGACTGGGACATGCAGGAGCTGTTTTAGACTATAGAAGAGTGTGTCTAAATCACTCAACTGTTATAAAGATCCTAACTGCTCACTTACAGATATAACTTTTGCAAGATAGCAAAAAGAAAGGAGTTCCCTGAATAATATGAAAGAACTCTTCCTGTTGTGAATTGTTCTTAAGAGTGTGAGTGATGCCTTGCTTTTCCTTTCCTATTTTCAAACACCTGTCCTTTTAGAAAACAGCAGATGCCGAAGGCAGCAACCAAATAGGGCTATCTGCCCTTCTTCAGTGCTTCCGTCCAGCTAAAAAGAGCAGGGCTTCAAGTACACAGCACACACGAGGCTCTCTAGGTAGTTACTCAGCTTAAAATTGGCAAGAAACCCCAAACAAAAAGTGCCCCCTCAAGGCAGAGCCTTCTCACATGGCGAATAGAAGAGTGCCCCTCCTCCCTGACCCTCTGCCATTACCCAGCACAAAGAGCATCGGGCGGGAGGAGAGGTGGGAAGCGTGGCCCCGGCATGGACTCACCACCAGAGCGGGATGCAGAACAGCCCCGGGACAGTGAGCGCCAGCAGCAGCATCCGCCAGTCTCTGATGAAGTAAGCAAACAGTGGCAGCAACATGTAGCCAATTGCAAAAAATATGCAAACTCCTAATGTAGAGAATAGAATACGAACTGATTTGCCAAGAATTTCTGTGCCTGTTTAAAACAAGGGAGGTTGGATTAGCATTTTAACTCTTTGTTTTCAAGCATGACTAAATACTTTATTGCATTTACAAACCAAACAAAAAAAAAAAATAAGCTGAACAATCTTAGAAAAGAGCAGCACAGCACAGACACGCCTGCTCAGAAAAGCTGCTGGGAGTATTGGAAACCTTCAGATAAAGAAGCTACTTCTGTTTGCTTTGATTAATGCATTGGCAGACACAGATAAGGACAGTCATGGGGAACGGCTGGCAGACTTCCAGGAGCCTTCCCCACACGCTCACCTAGGACACATCCTGCTCCCCCACTTAACCCATCTGGATTTAAGATGCAATTCACTGCTGGGCACTGCTGAAAGAGCAAAGGTCTGAGCACAGCAGACTGGCATGGGATGGAAGGATGTGAATTTACAGTAAGGTGAGGTGGAAACAAATTTCCCATCTATTTTTGGGAACAGCAGGAAGGTTGGAATGTTGGATGGGCACATCAGGGGCTGAAGGACAGAACCAGGGAAGATGCCATCCTCTGGTAATGTTACTGTTCCAGTAGCCAGGCAGCAGTCAGGGAAAGCATCCTACAGCCATTGCACCATGCAGCAACCCAATATCGAGTAATGAAAACTCAGACAGTTCTAAGCCTTCCACAGCACCTAAATTCTTTTATTATAAAACACTCAGCCACTCCTTAACAGAATCCAGTGAAGCCCGCAGGTCCACCTCACTTCTTGGGCTCTCAGCCCCTGGTCTGCAGAGCTCTCCTTTGCATTAGGAGCACTGCAAGGGCCTTAACTGCCACAGTTTGATCTGGACTCAATTAAAACACAAATGACACTGAGCAAACTGAGGGTCACAAAGTGTGGAGAGTGTACTTGGGCTGTGTATCATGGCAAGAACTCCAACATTTATTATTGCAGAGAAGATGGAAAAAAATACCCAAGACTGGAAGACCCTCCTATTTGATAGTTACATGGATTCTCATTTCAGAAACCTGGAGTAACTGAATAAAGTCACAGTAAAAAAATGTGAAAATAAGAATTTGCTGGGCTAAAATGAGTGTGTGGGGATAAATGTTACCATCTTCCTCTTGACTTGCTCTTGTTTAGAGGGGCGTTCTTGGGAGAGGTCTGATACTTGAAACATTAGGTTCAGCCTGTTAAATGTTACGCTATAATTTGTGTCAATTCAAAGACAGTAGGAGATGATGTCTCTCCTGTCCTTCCTCTTCCCTCGTTCTCCTAGCCGTGCAGTAACAGTTCTTGGACAATACCAACATGCCTTCACAAACCTCTGCAGCCTTTTACAGTCCCAGAACTGAACACAACCGTTTTGAGCACGGAGAACAACTGAGACTAAAGCTATGAGAGAAATTTCACAGCATGTGGTTGAAAAGCTTTAACATTGACTACAGAAGCTCACCAACAGCTCAGGGGGAACTGTTTCCCTGAAGGTGGGCAATCGTGCAAAGGGCAGAATGAGCCTGGGCGGCTAAGGATGCTGAAACAGGGTCTGAGCTACACATGGGGAGGCAACAGAGGTTTGGATGTTGAGAGTTTGAGTGACAAGAGAAACCTGTGCTGAACTTGGGAAAAAACCCACTGCACTCAGGGATGGGGGGTGCCAGGGCTGCAGCACAGCCAGGGTAAATGGGGCCTTTATAGGGGCTGCTGTCACTGCTCCCCTGGCAAGCACAGGTCAGCCCTGCCTGCTCTTGGATGAAACAACGGGAGCATCTCCAACACATCCTGTAATCAGGATGGGCTTTCTAAAGGAGTTACTTTTCTTTTTATGGGTATATTCTCCTATTCAGTACCTCTATCATGTGCAGCTTCCTGGAAGCTCCTGGGTTTGCCTTGCCACAGGCAGAAGTCACAGTGCTTACGGGGACACCTGGCTGTGGAGTGTAGGGTGGGAAGGACCATCCTCTGTAAGTACCTCCCTCCTTACCCGTGACGGGCAGCTGATGGCTCACTTAAAGGAGGAAGCTAACATCTACATTAGTGTAGATTAACCCTGCCCTTAGAACCAGCCTCAAGGCTGCTGGGGAGTGGCCAGCACTGCTAAGTGCCCCAGGAATCTGCCTCTGCTCCCTGGGAGCCATCGCTGCTGTGGCAACTCTACAGAGGAGAGGAAGGCAGAAGAGACAGCCCAATGGGGCAAGGGCCAGCAAACAACAGCTAACCAATTAAACAAGCCTAATGGCACCGGGAGAAACCCAGTCCCCTCTCTCAGCAGAAGGACCATTTGCCCACTGGGGTGCTCCTGGCCCTCCCTTCCAGCTTTGCTTCTGCTGAGCACCCAGACAGCATCCCAGTCCACATCCAGCTGTGCCCCACAATCCCAGGGCAGCTGGCAGCTAAATTCCTGCCTGATCAGAACCTGCACCTCTGTGCTACACAACAACCATCTGTTTCCAGGAGGATTTTCAGCTTTACCCAGTGCTGTACCCTCCAGCCTTCCCACGGCAGGCATTTGCTCCTGCTCCATCAGCTCTACACAAGAATTAAACTGCCAGGACAGTGGGAGCAGTGGCAATTGTGACAGCAATGGCAGGAACAGTTACAATGGTGATGGCAACGAGGGATCTCCCTGCTGACAGCCTGACCTTAATCCTCCCTGTGCCACAGGCAGCAGTGACTCGTGGCTGCCTGGGGACACAGTGCTGTATCCTCTTCATAGCACTGACTTCATATTATGCTCTTCTGAACTATTTTTCCCTGTTAAACCTCATGGGGTAGGAAAGACCAGCATTAACTAGTAATGTACAATTTTAATCTAGCTCACATTACGATCTACAAATTGTAATGTTGACACCAGGGGTTTAAAACCAGCCATAAATATATATTTATACAGAATTCAAATACAGCAAATCCCAGTGTCCCCCCTGAGATCTGCATCACTCATCCCTATAATTTGCTCATGCAGTTGCCTTTCCCGAAACCCCCGTGTCCAGTGGAAGCCTCTGTGGGGTCCCCTGTTCCCTGCAGGGTCCCCAGGCAGCAACTGTAGCCATGCAGCTGCTGGGTCTTTATTCCTGCACTCCCCATAGTAAAGAAAGCAAAAAAATCTTCCAAAACTTAATCACTGATCTCAACCCTGAGAGCATTTATGGTTAGTGGGGCTTTGGCACCAGCCAGCTCCTCTGCTCTGGTCCCCCTGACACTCACTGTGCCTGGAAATTGCTGGTTTGTTCCAAGGCTTTGCACTCAGGTTTGCACTGACCTCTCTGCAAAGGGTGCAGAGGGAGGCAGGGATGAACCCAAATGCCTTCTGTATCTCAGACCTGCTGCTGCTGCTAAACCCTGGACACTGCCTTGAATGTCTTCAAAGAGGAATGAAATGGATCTTCATTTAGACTCTTCCTGCTCTCTTCTTTTTCTCTAAACCTGCAGAAGGTATAGCCTTGAAGAATCACAGAGCAGAAAAACCAATCATACTGGCCTAAAGTAGGAATTTTACCAGTGCAGATTTACCACTGTGGAATTAAATGATCCAGGTTCAGAGGGAAAAAAGTAACAGTACTTTAATTTAATTTAAACATTTAATCTTATGCAAATATGTTCATACCCAAAATGAAGGCCACCACGTAGTTAGAGATCTGTCCCATCCCCACAATGAGAAAGAGCACGGTGAACATCTCCCAGCTGGTGGAAAAGATCTGCAGGAAGCTGAAGCCAGTCTGCACAGCCATTGTCAAAAAAAGGATATTCTTCCTGCCAAACCTTTGGTAAAGAAAAAGATTATTACTGAAACAGCATGTATTTATGGTGGGGGCTATATAAGAGGGCACAAGGGAGAACAAACATCCAATCTCAAGTTATGCACCTTAGCACAACCTGAAGTTCTGTTCATCTTAAAGAATTTCATTATTTTCATATGCACTAAAAAATATTAAAATTTCCAAGACCCGTGAGACAAACAGAAGAAAAGCTATGAGCAGAAACTTCAGAAAGCCACTAGACAGAGATTAAGGAGACTAGGCTACAGGGAGACACATGGACTGCAAGCCACACTGAAAGTGAGGAAATGATGGATTTTAGGCTACTGGCACCTGTACTTTGCAACACCATTATGCTTTGAGTGTGCTAATCATCTTTGTCAACTGGTTCTGCTCTGAGTTGCCAGACATACTGCCCCCTTTGTCTGACCTGTTTCTCTGCATTAGGATTACGTGGCATGTTGTCCTGGAGGGGCAGGACAAGCTCAGTGCAGGTTTTTGTACCTGTGGGCACAGATGCTGCACGGGCTGCATCACCTGCTGCCTGCAGCAACCCTTCACTTGGAAAGGCTTCTGTAGCAGGCATGGGGAAATTGCTTAGGGACAGGCTCAGATCACAGCCCTTTACTGACAAAATCCCCAAATAATCCAAGGAAGCTCATGTGGGAAGGCATGAGCCGGGCTCTCGGGGGCTGTGCTGCCACCAGGGCACACACACTTCCTCAAATGCTCCCACTGGGAAATGGCACCACTGGGATTTAGTGATTATCTCATCTCCCTTTCAAACAGTAACACCAACTGACTTCTGCACTGGGGCAGGAGTCAGGCGATTAAATTCAGATCACATGGAATTTAATGCTGGAGGCTTTAGGATTAAGACTCCTAGTGAGTTTTGAAACCCCTCCACTAAGCACCCAGAGGAACACTGCTACCTTATGACACCCTCATTCCCAGAGAGCAGTCAGAGCAGGACCAGAAATGCCACCACACGGGTATGCACACAGGGCTGAGGGCTGAACGGAGCAGAGATCTGCACAGGGAATGTATATTCTGCATTAACACTTGCAAGGCCAAACCCTCAACACTGCTGAGACAATTATCAAATGTCTGTAATGATTTTTTTACATTTATATATATTTAGTGAGATGCTATGACAACTGCTGTAATTTTCAGGTTGTCTTTTTTCCTTCCTCTCACATGTCCTTACTCTGTTTCCACCAAACCATCTCTCCTATGCAGAGATTCCATTCAAAGGGCAAATTCCTATCTTGCAGCTCTAACAAGGGATTATCAGTTAATGTGCAACAAAATCCAGCATCTTTTAAACTACTAAAAAGGCTGGATAAAGAAACAAATGGGAAGTGGGTTGTGAAGGGAAACCCACTGTGTCAATCTGCAAAGCAGCCACATGGGCTCCTTGTGGAGATCAGTCCCTGGGCTCTGAAGTGCCCAAGAGAGAGAAATCCTTCACCTGGGGTAGACCAGGGTGGGATTTTTGAAGAAGCCAGGCCAGTTACCTCATTTAGATCAGAACTCAGAGTACTGGACATTTCACTCCTTTTGTCTCTTAAAACAAATGCCCCAGGGGTGCCCTGCCTGCCCATGGCATTGCCTCTGAGAGCTGCTCTGCCCATGGCATCACCTGTCTGAGAGCTGCTCTGCCCATGGCATTGTCCCTCTGAGAGCTGCTCTGCCCATGGCATTGCCCCTCTGAGAGCTGCTCTGCCCATGGCATCACCTCTCTGAGAGCTGCTCTGCCCATGGCATTGCCCCTCTGAGAGCTGCTCTGCCCATGGCATTGCCTCTCCGAGAGCTGCTCTGCCCATGGCATCACCTCTCTGAGAGCTGCTCTGCCCATGGCATCACCTCTCTGAGAGCTGCTCTGCCCATGGCATTGCCCCTCTGAGAGCTGCTCTGCCCATGGCATTGCCTCTCCGAGAGCTGCTCTGCCCATGGCATTGCCTGTCTGAGAGCTGCTCTGCCCATGGCATTGCCCCTCTGAGAGCTGCTCTGCCCATGGCATTGCCTCTCCGAGAGCTGCTCTGCCCATGGCATTGCCTGTCTGAGAGCTGCTCTGCCCATGGCATTGCCTGTCTGAGAGCTGCTCTGCCCATGGCATCACCTGTCTGAGAGCTGCTCTGCCCATGGCATTGCCTCTCCGAGAGCTGCTCTGCCCATGGCATTGCCTCTCCGAGAGCTGCTCTGCCCATGGCATTGCCTCTCTGAGAGCTGCTCTGCCCATGGCATCGCCTGTCTGAGAGCTGCTCTGCCCATGGCATTACCTGTCTGAGAGCTGCTCTGCCCATGGCCTTACCGGTCTGAGAGCTGCCCCGAGATGAAGGAGCCGATGAGGACCCCCACAAAGAAGAGGGAGGTGGTCAGTGGGGCTTTCCAGTCGTCCTCACACACCAGGTTCCACTGCAAGAGAAAGTCCTGTGCTCAGACACAGCCCCAGTGCTGCGCTGAGCCTCGTCCAGCACAGGGGCTGCTGCTTGGAGACACACACACTTCCATACAATGGAATTCTGCTTCCCCATAGCCACACTTCCGCCCACCACCAGCACTGTTTCCTTGGCCAAGGTCACTGTTGGAACACCCTGCTTAAAGCACAAGAAAAAGAAGGGAAAGTGATTGCCTCCCCAGGCAACTCCATGAGGCCAAAGCACCAGCAGCTGTCTGACACAGCCCCATTGCCTCTGGCCAGCCATGCCAAACCTGGTGGGAGCCCATGTGTGCAGCTCAGGGGCTGTTCTGGACCTGTTTCCAGTACAATCCTCCCATCATGTGCCCACCAAACCCCTGGACCTGGCTCCCCATGGTGATGGTGATGGTGATGATTCCATCAGTGAAACAGAGCAATGGAGAAGGGTAAAGAACCATCCCAGCTAAGGACAGCTCCCAGTTTACCTCTGGCAGCACAAAAACTGCTGCATCTCTATAACTTCTGGGGCTGACAAAGCATATGTAAGAAGACATACAAAATGAAATCTCTTTTCTTGCATTGAAGTGTTACCAAATTCTGTTCCACCCCACAACCTGCACCACTGGCTTGCCACCCATCACTCAGAGCCTCATGACTGCAGCTGGCTGTGGCTGCAGACTTAGGACAGGAGCCAGTGTGGAAACTTCCACCTAAAACTACTCATAACCTCAGACAAGGTTTAAAAAAAATAAAAATGGCATCAAGAGCCTCTGTCCACCGAAGTTACAGCTGAGCATGTCTCTGCCAAGACTTGCTCCCTTTCTGGTGACTAATCTCCTGGTTAAGACATGCCTGCCAGGAGTACTTAGGGAGAGGCTTCAAACATGTCACTCTCAGATCAGATAATTCTACCACAATGGTAAGCTAGTTAGATCAGAGATTAAAGCATGGCATAATTTGAACAATTAGCCACGCTGTCAGAGAGCAGGGCCATTGCCCACACCAGCAGCCACCCTTTGCTCAGAGAACGGATGGGCCAAGCACAGGCAAAGGCTTGGTGATGGAGCAGAAACCTGCCCCCAGAGCTGCTCAGGCTCCTCACCCAACAGCAGGCAACAAGGAGCAACCCTTGTGTTACAGAACAGCCAGGTGCCGTCTGATGGCACCACAAGCCCTGCCAAAACCAAACCAGCAGTGGACTGGTGGGTGAGCATCACAGCTGCTGCAGAACAGGCAGGCAAACCCCAGAACAAGGGGGAAGGTGCTGTGGTTTGATGCAGTTTGCTTTGGACTATAATTTAGGAAAGAGATGCAATTAATGCCTATTTTCAGACAGAACAGAAGTACGCTGCCAGCAGAGGGGAGTCAAGAACCTCTGCCCTTTGCCCAGCCTGCAAAGTAACACCAGCTACATGACAAAAAGAAGAAGCTGAGGTTAAATACACAGCCCATTCCTGAGGAACACACATGGCTTCAATGCAGGAACAAGGAGACTTGTGGACTAAAATGTGCCTCCAAGACTTAAAACTGATTAAGGACAAAAAGAACCCTATGGCAGAATTTTCTGTAAGGTATTTTCTTGTCCCTGCTGGGAAGGGAGAGGTGGTGAAATGTAGGCCTGTCTGGGCACACACCTGCACTTATCTGCACTGTGTTTTGAGAAGGTGGAGGTTAGCATGTGGGTCAGTGGGGCTCTGGTACATTCAAGGATGATAGTTGTGAAAAATAGATGCAGGGATCTGCTTCACCTGTGAAAGAAAACAGATTTCTGTAAAGCAAGTCAGTAGAAATCAAGACCAGCATTTAAAACAAAGCAAAATTCAGCTACAAAAACCATGGCATTTAAAGTGCACTGCAGAGGTCTTTCACCTCATCCTGCTGCACCTTCCTTGCCCCACTCAGGGAAAGCTGCTGAGTGACAGCATGGCAGAATCTGCAGCTCATGCAAACTGTTGTCAGTCATCTGGGCAAGGAGCACCTTGCTCTGGGGCCACCAGCACAGCACCTACTCCTGGACCTTCAGACTTGAGTTGCTCGAGGTTAAGGATCAATGTTTTCAAAATGTCTCCATGGTGCCAAAGGCACTTTGGCTGTAAAATAAACCCAGCTAAATAATAACTTGCCTATGAAACTGCATTACCTCCCTGGTGCCAAATGCCTCCTGTCCAGGTGTTTGCTCCACTTTTTCCCATGACATACTGCATAGCCAACAAAAATTCACTGTGCAGGGTCAAGTCTTTCAGGTTTGGGGGATGTGTAAACAGCACACAGCAGCTGCTGTCCAAAGAGGGGTTCCTGTTTACAGGAACTCACTGACTGCATTTGACCAGAAAACACACAAACACATCTAATCCATCTGACTTTAGGTATACCTGAAGCTGCTGAGTGAACAATCCACCTATTTTAGCTCCAATATCACATGGTGCCTGAGCAATACAGCCCTACCCTACAGCTACACCTCACCTCCCAAATTCCACCTTCCCATCCCCACAGGCACTCACTCTGTCTGAGGCTCATGCACAGTGATCAACCACATATCAACATGGTAAAGTTTCAGCAGTGCTTCAGTGTGTAGGGAAAAGTGAAATGTAGCTTGTTTGACCCCTTCCTCAGAGCTGCATCCATCACAGACAGCACCAAGCACACCATGGCTACAGGAGCTACAGCCCGGCCACAGCAAAACTGCCTACAGCTAGAACTTTCAAAGTGTCTCTACTGGGCTAATTATACATTAACCAGAAAATAAGTAATTCTGTAATGTCCCTACCAAAGCAAACTGGGGAGCAAAGTTCATGTAAGATTCCAGGCAAGGCCTCTGAGTGCTAGGAATAGGAGCTGCTTGAGAATGCTGTTATTAAATCACTTTATTCCAGTCAAATCCCTACAGCCCTTTCTGACAAGCTCCCAGCTACTGCAAGAGCCAATTCTGCTAAGTGCTGCTGGTAGGAACACCACAGATGGACGAGCTTTCTGAAAAACTGAAATTGCTGGAGAAGGTGCCCTGACTGCCCAAAGGCCCCCACCTGCCAATCAGAAATCACTAATTAACCCCCTGAGCACAGCCCATTCACATCAGAGGAGAAAACACCAGTGGAGCCTTGTGTAAATGGGTGGGGCTGCAACCCAGGGAAAATGTGAACTTGTTTCCAAGAGTAAAGCTGACGATGAATAACTCAAGAAGTGTTAATTATTCACAGATGGCCCCATCCTGCTCCCTGGGTACCAGGTCCAGCAATGAGACCAGCTTTGCTCAGTGCACAAGTGACAAGCACGAGCACCTCCATGCCTGAGCACAGGGTGGGCTTCCAGGGCTGCTCTTCACTGATGGAAAAAAACAGAACAGAACAGAAAAGACCTTCAGATGCCTTCAAACCACAGCAATTCCTATCCAGTCTCCTGCCTCTGCCAGTCCCAAACCCTTGTGGTTTCTGTCTTCACTAACATCAGGGCCAGGGCTGGGACAGGGACTGAGCAGGGTGGCACAGGTGACAGACGAGTAGCGCCAGTAGAGCCTCTGCCACTCACTCTGCCCCTTGCAGGGGCCTCAAAGTGGTGTCTGGGGTACATGCCATGCACCAGTGGTGGAGAGCAGCTCAGTGTCCCCAAGGAGCAGTGCTGGGTGACAGCCTGGCTCAAGGGAACTAACTAAATCCTAATGCCTACTCCAAAGGGCAAAATCAGTGCTTGTCCTTGAGCCTGTAATTCATGTTTGATCTGAACATCATCATCTGGAAGTAAAAGAAAAGTAGATTAAGTTCCAGAAACGAATACCAATGTAACAGACCCAGGGAGCCTGCCAATAGGAAAAGGAAACCCTGCAGCCCCTTCATCTCAGCCAAGGGATCACTCTTGACCCCACAATGACTCACACTTCCACTTGCTCACCATTACTCTTACAGCCCCTTTCTTACATCATCCTGGCCCAAAGATCACCTGTGGACACGTTCACTTTTCCCCTCATCTCCATCCTAACACCACCAAAATGACTCAGTGTGGGATGCTCTGGCCCCAGGGTTTAGCATGTCCTCACAGACCAAGTAACACAGGTGCTGAGCTGGCATCTCCCACTTCCCTTCAAGCAGCATTTAATAACAGGATTAAATGCAACTGAACGAATCAAATGAAGTCTCCAGCACTTAATCCTGTACCATCAAGTTCTGTTCTTCAGTTGAGTTCTGAAGCTATTTCTTCACTGAGCTCTCCTGGTGGCATGTCCTGGCTTGTCTTTCCTAATACGGAGAAAAATGTTGGGTACAAAAATAAGCATCTCAAATTTGTCTAAACTGCCTCTTTCCAGCATTTAATCAGTGCCTGTTTTCCTTGTTTTGAAACCAAATTCTGCATTTTTTTCCAAATGTCCATGACAATTTTGAAACAAAACAAGAATCCTTCTTTTCCATCTGGCTTACAGATGGGAACCTGGCACTTGGTTTCCATCTCTGAATGTACTATTGCCTCTCTGGCACACCCCAGGCCCTGTGGCAAACCCCATAGCTATGTCCCATCCAAATACTGCACAGAATGCTCTTGTCTGGCATCTCCCAACATAAATTATTTACTGTTCATTAAGAAGAATCACATTTCTCCTCCTTTTGCTTCATTTACTGCCTCTCCCAGAGCACACACTGACTCTAAAACAGAGATAACAAGTTCATAGAGACACCAGGATGAACTGGCCTCCCTCTGGCAGTGAGAGTGGCATTGTCTGTGCCAGTGGTGGCCACCAGGCACCTGCCATGCAGCCGTGCCAGCCTGTGGGTTATGTGGGCAGCAGCTGTGCCAGCTGGGCATGTGGGCAGCAGCCAGACTGCTGCTTCAGTTTGCCCATGGCCAGGAGCAGGGCAAGCTCCCATGAGCCCCTGCCTTGATCTGATATTGTGAGGGACCTCCAGCGACTGACTACGAGTGCCAGCACAAATGGCAAGTGTCACATGTGCCAGTGATGTCCCTTTGAGCAGGTGACAGGAGGCTGACACCTCCTGCCCACATCCTGTCTGCCTGGCATGAGGCTGAGCCTATCCCTGGCACAGACCCTCCTCCTCCTGGTGTCCTCACGGCACAGACTCCTCGCCTCAGCATCAGACCTTTTCCTGGCTGTGCCATCCTTCGATGTTTTTTTGGTGGCAGATGTTGCTGCTGAGTCACAGGGACTCGTGAGGAGGGCTCCCCACCCTTCTCCTCTCACGCTCCCCAGGGAGAGCCGTGCATGAGGATGCGCCCTGGGCTGCCCGGGGCACTCTGGGCTGAAGGACTGCGGAGCCTGCCAGCTGCCACTGCCCGCCATGAGGGGAGCCTGCTGTTCCCGAAACCCCTTACACAACGAAGAACAGCAGCAGCACTCCTGCAGCTTCAGAGGAATCCTTTTCCTTCTCTAACGGAGCTCCACGCTCCGTGCCGGCGTTACGGAACAGCACGGCTCTGCCACCACACCATGGCCCGGCCAGAAGACACAAACAAGCGCGTACACTGCCCGGCAGCGCTGATGTTCCCCCGTGACACTCTGCGCAGACGATGCCACTGCAGACAGAGCCTCACAAACCCAGCCGACAGCCCGGCTGCGTCCGGCTCCCGCAGGACTGACCACGGCACCTGCCTCGCACCGATCCCAGCGCTGACGGCCACGGAAGCACCGGCATTCCAGGGCACCGGGCCAGCCAGGGTCCCCTCTGCTCTAGCCCCGGGCAGGCTGGGGGTGTGTTCATCTGAACGCATCCATGTCCCCATTCAACGCTGCACTGAGGACGAGCAATTCCATCACACAGCAAATTTACCGGAACGCTCAGCGTGCGGCAGGAGGAAGCTACCAGGCTTCAATTTTCAGCCTCTGCTTCCCCCTCCACACCAACCTGTCCCAGAGTAAAACCAGCCGGCAAACACAGCTGGAATGGCGAGGGCGCGCAGCTCCTTCGTCAACCTTTACTTTTCGCATCCCTCCCGCTCCTCGCAGCATCGCGCCCACCCGGACCCCTTCCCACCGGCACTTCACCCGATGGTTCCCGCTCGCTGTTCGCCCTCCCCCAGAGAGAACGACAGGCCCCTGCCCCCGCACGGCCCGGGGTAGGGGTGTCACCGCGGCGCACCTCGGTGACGATGGTGGAGCGATAGACATCGCGGCTGTACTCCCAGCCGTCCAGGCACGGCTCCTGCTCCAGCGCCTCCAGCTCCACGTCGGAGCCGGGTCGCAGCCCCAGCGCCGAGAAGTTGGCGAGCGCGGCCAGGCGGTAGCGGCGGCAGCGGCTCGGCACCTCCTGCCCGCCCCGCGGCTCCAGCGGGATGCTGGCGTTGCGCCACTCGCCGCTCAGGTTGGCCCCGCGGGGCACGACGCACCGGTGCTCGGGCGTGCCGGCCAGGAACACGACCGACATCCCGTTGAAGCCATTGGGAATGATGCTGGCGCTGAGCAGAAAGAAGACGAGGCGCTGGAAGCGGCCCCATTCGCCCAGGAAGGCGGTGGCCGCGTCGTAGTCGCGCATGGCGAGCGCGGAGCTCCGCGGGTCTCCCCCGGCCCCGCGCGCTCCGCGGAGGAGGCGCGGGCGGCTCCGCCCCGGCCCGGCCCGGCCCGGCCCCCGCGGGGCGGCGCGTCCCGGCCCGGCCAGCCCGGCCGGAGGGGACCGGGGGGGCTCGGCCAGCCCCGGGCTCTGCCCACCCCGCCTCCCCGTGGCATCCCCGGAGCCTTCCCCCGGGCACCGCTTCTGCTCCGCCGCCGGCTCCGGAGCTTTCCTCAGGAGGCGTGTCCGGTTTTTTTCCATTTATTTGCCTGGGCAGCCGCAGCCGGAGCGGAGCGGGTGGTGCCGGTACCGGCACGGAGGGACCGGGCGGCCGTCTCGGCAGCAGCTGCCGGTGCGAGATCAGCGCCTGGTGGGAGCGCGGCGATGGCTCCGCCGCCCCCAGCCTTCCCCGAGCCCTGAATCCCTCCCTTCGGGGACCCAAAAGAGGCTGTGCCCTGTATTGCTGCTGCAAGATGGAGGCACAGCATCGTACCTCCCCCGCGGGAGCGGAGCACAGCCGGGCATCACCAGCACAGTTAATGGACAGGGAGCTGGAACAGCGAGCCAACAGCTGGGAGCTGCCGGGCCGGCGGGGTCTCTCTCCCTGGCTCATCCCACCAAAGGCAGCGATGTCAATAATGGGAGCCCTCTTACACACTGGCACAGAGGAAAACAAGGACCAGAGAGTGCTTTAGGAATCGAACGTTCTCACAGCCCCTGAAATCCCGTCCTTAATGCAGCTCAGTGCTTTTTCCCAGCAGTGCTCACTCTCGGCAGCAGACAAGGTCAGCAGTGTCTGCTCAAGGAGCCTGTAGCAGCTCTGGCCTCGAGAGAGGAGCTTTTTATATTCCCATCTCCTTTCCATTTACTATTCCTGCTCCACACGTGACTCTGGCTTTGCCCACAGTCGGATACGTAGATAGCTGTCAAAGCCATTTCAGAAATCCAAACAACGCTGTCATCTTCTGAAATGACTCAGGGAGTACTCAGACACGCGGTGGTGTCTAAAACAAGAGCAGCGCTTGCCCTGCTCGGACCATGCGGCTCCCTGGAGCTGTGAGCAGGGTGCCCGGGTCGGGCTGTGCCCAGGCGAGGGTGGCCGTGCCGGCGATGTGCGAGGCCAGGCTGGAAGCATCGCTCCAGCAGAGATCACAGAGGGCGACGGGGGAGTGTGGGAAGGAAGCACGGAGTGGAAGCGATGGTGCCTGGGGAGGAGAAGCATGTGGCAACATTTATCTGGCCACGCAGCAATCTGCTGCTGCTTTGGATGTGGGTGAAGAGCTCATGTCATGGGAAGCTGCAGATATCTCCTGTTCGGAGAGGACATCCTCATACCAGGCCTGGGCTTCTGAGCAGTCTAAGCTGTCCCCAGTGATAAGAGCAGGGTGGGGTCCAGTTGGGACGGATCAGGGGTTCCCAGACAGCCGCAGGCAGCAGCCCTCCACCTGCCCTGCCCTGAGGCTGTGCAAGAACCATAGTAAAATGCAATGCGTGCCTGCTCCCATGAGGAAATTAGGGATGTGGAGTGTATTGTCTTAAGCATTAATGTTAATGCAATCTTAGTAATCATTCAGTCAACAGTAATTTATTACAGAGGACTAACTCGAAGAGCTCAGAAATAACTGTGGTTAGCATATCAAAAGTGCTAGACAGACTCAGTAAGTGGTAGATGATGTGCTTGGGTTTATCTGGTTTGCAGATGCATGCTTAACATATTAAAATTTCACTTGTTTGACATGGAAACACCACGGGGTTTTCTCTTATACTGTGAACCTGCATAAATTAGCAGTTAGAGAAATCCCTTGTGTTCTAGCCAGCTCTGCCACAGCAGCACAAGCTCTTGCAGCAATCACCATAGCCCAGAGTTTTTGCTGGGTGCTCCCCAGCTTGCAAAACCCACTTGTGATGCAACATCAGGGATGTTTTAACCCAAGCATGGAGATTATGAAAACAGTGGCCAGTGAATGGCTTGGACTGTTGTGGAGCAAATTCACTGTAGGGGAAGGAGCCGTCCTGGTTCTTGCCACTGACCCTTCTTAAACAGGTCAGTGCATGTGTCCAGAGAAGGGCAACAGAGCTGGGGAAGGAGCTGCAGCACAATTCTGACGAGGAGGAGCTGAGGGTGCAGGAGGGGCTCTGGAGTATGGGAGGCTCAGTGGAGACCTTCTTGCTCTCCACAACTCCCTGAAAAGAGGAGGTAGTGAGGTGAGGGTTGGTCTCCTCTCCAAAGGAACAAGCAAGGTCTCTTCTCCCAAGGACAAGATGAAATGGCCTCAAGTTGTACCAGGGGAGGTTTAGGTTGGATATTAGACAAAATTTGTTTGTGACACTGGCAGTGGTGGAGTCACCATCCCTGGAGGGATTTAACACGCATGAAGATATGGCACTTGGTGACATGGTTTAGTGGTGGGCTTAGTAGTGTTGGGGGATTTTTTCACTAAAATAATTCTATGATTTTACCACAGCCTTATGAAACACACTTTCAGCTTTTAGGTGTGGGAAATGAGCTCGGGGAGATTCCTTTAAACTGGAGTCAGATGCCAAGGAGCTGGCAGAGCAAAGGGGAGTACTTCATGATAGGGGGAGATGGAGCAGATCTTTGAATGGCTGAGACACCACCTCTAGTGCAGGCACTTGGTTCTTGTGGAAGCAGGAAGCTGCTCCAATGGCTGCTGGATGCCACAAGCTGCCCGAGCTGTGGAGGACCCCAGCTCCTGCTCGTGCAGTGACATTACCCTCACCCAGTGTGCCACTGTGCCACTGCTGGCATCAGAGCTCCTGCTCTGCTCCAGAGTGGGGTGGTGCTGCCCACAGCAGCTCTGCTCTTTCTGCTAGGGCAAAGCCCCTTTGAAGGGATCCTCTGCTGTGGTGGGACAGCTGTGCCACCCTCCCAGTAGACATCTGGAGAGCTGGGAATTAAGAAAGCACATGATAATTTAGAGTTGTGTGGATTGCATAGCACTTGGATCACGTGGGAACTTGCTTATCAACAGGGCAAAGCAAGGTCTACTTTGTATGTGAGCCTGCAGTGTGTCCTCTGAGGGGCTCTGTGCCACGTGCTGGAGCCTCCGTGCCACGCTGCTGGAGTGTGGCACAGCCCTGCTCTCTCCAAAGCCCTGGCCGTGCCCTCCTGCCTACCCTGGAGCTGGTGATCCCATCCATCAGGGTCACATCCCACTGGACCAAGAGCACTTGGGAAAAAGTCATCTTTGGCAGCCTTTAAAAAGGCTCTTGACTCATCTCAGCCTTTCTGCTCTCTCAGCAATACAGGGCAGGTACCCCTTGCAGCAGTGCCAAGAGTTGCCTGAGGCTGCCTTGAATCCAGCCTGTGGGACTTGGAGCTCTCAGGGGCATTATGGCCATCACTTCCCAGTTCCTGGTAGTGGTGAACGAACTTCTCTCCTCCTAAGCAGAGCCCAGCAGACAAGCATTTGGTGTGAATGATTTCTCATCTTATTTGTGGTAGGAATCCTGTAAAAGAGATGGAGTAAGGATGCCTGTCTTTAGCATGTGTGTGAGAATTTGGGACAAACCCTCCCAGAGCCCACCTTCTCAAGGGCAGTCAGCTTTCCCAAGGCTATCCACCACTCAGGAAGGGCTTCAGTAATTTTGCCTGGTGCAATGTCACTCCAGCTGGGGAAGGGACATTGCTTTGGCCCTGGTGGGGACCAGCACACACTTCCTGTGCAGCAGGAGCACGTTCTGCTTCCCTGGCCCCAGCCTTCGGGTCAGAGCTCAGTGGTGTGGGTCAGGGCTGCATCAGAGGAAGGAACCACCAGAGGTCCTGCCGGAGAAGAGACGAGATGCTCAAGCCCATCACTTGGGTGTAAAACGACCTCCCTCGGGGAGATCATAGCCAGACGTTTCCCGAAGCGCTGCCCTCTGGATGGATTTGGATGTTCTCTCTCGGGAACCTCCCCACCATGCCGGGATTCCTCACAGAGCTGGCTCTTGTCCCATCCTGCTCGAAGCCGCTGGATATTTCAGTTTTCATCGCTAGATGGAGCAGGAGACAGCACAGCGCCCGGATGGAGCTCTGCCTTGTCCCATGGCCCTGCAGCCAGACAGCTCCTCTGCCCCCATCCCCTCCCCACGTCCTTTACAGCCCCCTGCAGCCCATCTGCCCCTCATCCCCTCCCCATCCTGCACAGCTCCCTGCAGCCCCTCATCCCCTCCCCATCCTGTACAGCCCCCTGCAGCCCATCTGCCCCTCATCCCCTCCCCATCCTGTACAGCCCCCTGCAGCTCCTCTGCCCCTCATCCCGTCCCCATCCTGTACAGCCCCTGCAGCCCAGGCACAGCCATTTACCACCATCTCCCCTACAGATCCCATACATTCATCTGCACATCATGCATCCAATGCCCTCCTTTACATGCCCTGCATTCCCCCAGATGTTGGGAAAACCCCTGGGACATGCTGCCTGGGGAGCTGGGATTCTCCATTCCAAGGAGAGGTTAGACACCTCTTGGGAGAGTCATAGTGGCTGGTGCTGCCTGGGGACAGGAGCAAGGTGTGAGTGGCCTCCTGAGAGCCCCTCCAGCTGGATTTTCCAGTGATGGTGTCCATGTCCCACTAGTGACCCCAAGCCCTCCCAACCCATGGTCCCACAGTGCCAGCAGCTTGCATCTCCTCAGAGTCCATCAGTTTGGGAAGGGCACACTCATCACTGGCCTCCTGGAACCCTTCAGGTTTAGGGGTGAAGGACTAAGGTGCTTCTTCAGAAAACAGTTATTCTCATTAATAAAGGCAAAAGGCTGAAGCAGGCTTGAGCAGTATCTTTGCAGAGTGAAGTGTGACCCTGTGCACTTTAACTGCCCTGAAAGCAGTCCTGGCCCCAGCCCAGGCCCTCCCCACTGGGCTCCCTGCACAAGCAACTGCTTTAGGACTACCTAAAAATTCAGAATATTTAAATGTCCTGGTGGAGAAGTTGGTCTTGGCTGAAAGAGCTCTGAGAATGTTTGCTGGGGAGAAACAGAGACAAACAACTTGCAGATAAGTTTCTCTAGAATCAGGAGCAGTTTTCTGGGTTTTACTAGACATGTAGGGAAGATTTTTTTTCCTCCCTAAAGTAATGAAAATAGCTTCTTTCACAGATGAGAAAGGGAAGAGAGGGAACTTATCCAAAGAGCCTCTTCCCCTCAATCCCCCTCCTATGGCACAGGACATTTATCCTCAGATTAATGGACAAGCTGAGATTTTTTTCAATCCCTGGGACGGACCAGTAGTAACAAAAGCAAAGTTAAACAACTCCAAACAAAAGCTGCAGCAGAACAGGGGTGTGGTGGTGGAAATAACGCTTGGCTAAGTAAGAAACTTTAATGATACATGGAAAAAGTTAAACAATTAAAACTTGAATCAGTCTGGCCCTGGTCCCACCTCATTTAGTTAATAAATGCTGTGCTTCATCACAGTAGAGCTTGTGCCTCTTTTTTCCTGAAGAAGAGAGGAGGCTCCTAGTGTTGGGCTGGTCACAGTAGCTGTGTGGGCAGCAGAGGGTCTGGGGGGCTCCAGAGCTGCCCAGGCTCTCTGTATCCCTCAGTCTCACAGTGGGGATCACCCCAAGGGGCTGAAACCCCCCAGCATCAATGCCCAGGGCAGAGGGGCTGGGGATGGTGGTGGCTGAACCACAGAAAACATCCAACACATGTGTGTATTCAAGGGTGAATAGAAAAACCACTAATTGGAGAGTCATAACCATATCAATTATTTGAATATGTGTACAAATTAGACATAGAGTTACGTAGACCCACACTGGAAACTTTTTCTTTCCCCTATGGAAACCTTTTCTGCCACATGCAGATCCTCAGAGGTTTTGTCTTTTAAATGTTTTAGGCACATACAGACAACTATTTCCATATATGAACACTTGCCAAATCAAACCTTCCAGGTTAAATATTGGAGGCACTTACCTCACATCCCTTCTGACTTTCCCATACACCAGTGATTTGAATCCCAATCAGCTGTTAAAACCAGACCTATAGACTGGCCTACAAAAGCAAACATCCCTCTGACACATCTGCTAACCCCAGCCTGCCCTCACCTCCCAATCCCCCACACTCCCACCACCCAGCGGGCTTCTGTACTCCAAGGGTCAGCAGTGACCTCTCCTTGGGAAGAAGGCCCAGCTCACTCCAGCAGTGACAGCAGGTGGGAGAAGGTTCCCTTGGAGTGTCACTGGGGCTGATTAAACATCACCAAAATTCATCAGCCTTGTGCAGGGGCAGATGCAGCAAAGCTCTGGACCATCACAGGGTGAGCTGGGTCACTCTGGTGGAGAGCACCCAGGCACCAGCTGGGGATCACACAACAGGCAGAGACACAGTGGCCTTTCCCACTTCCACACCTGACAGGATGCAGGATCCCAGGAAGGTCTCAAGTTAAAAAAACCCACACCAACTCTCCCCCAAACACAGGCCAAACCTCAAACAAGCTCTCAAAGAAATGTGGAAAGCAATTCACATTGGCAATTGGCATGGAGGTGCAAGTTGTATCTCCAGGATGCTTTCTGAAGTTTATCCAGTGTCCTTCTCACCTGGATGCCAGGGGACCCCCACACACATAGACCAGGCAAAGGCCAAGTGATGTGAGACAAAACCCATAATACAATTTTATTTTTTGGTTCATACAAACAGTACCCTCCCCACATTTTACGGAGTTTAACAGCATTATCTAGTGACAGAGAAGGTGATGCTTGTGGCTGCTCCTGCAAGCCTCACAACAGGAACAGGGTGGCCTGAAGCCTGGAAACCATGTGGCCTGGGATGGGCCTGTGTGAGGCAGCTCCAAGCTCTGCAGGGGGATCAGGTGAACTGATTACTCCTAAGAAAGGGTATCATGAGATGCCATGTGGAAATATTGATCATTAGGGATCATCAGAAGAACAGCTCCATGCCCAGCATTCCCGCTGGTGTGGCAGCTGGGCAAGACCACCAAGGGTGCCCTGGCAGCAGCCTGCTCAGCTGGGTGTTTAAAATGAGGGCAATGAACCAACTTATGAACTTCTTGGTGCTCCCTGTGTCAGGCCCGCAGATCCCTGGCATCCTGCAGGACACCGCCACCATGCAGGTAGAGTCAAACGGGGACAAGAGCCCCAGGGAGTGACAAACAGCACCTCTGGCAGCTCCAGCTGTCTGCCTGGAAAACAGGGAAGAGCATCCTGTGCCATTCGTGTTGGGAGTCTTCCATCATGCAGCTGGGCTGTATTCAGCCCTGGATTTCAGTGAAACCTGGACTCTCAAGCTACAGGGACCAGAGCTCAAACCAGCAATGTATAAAGATAACAGAGGAATTCAGAATAAATGTTTCTGACAAGGGCACCCCAAGGAGCCCCAAGCAGAGCCCTGCAAACCAGGGCAGTAATGCTGCCCCCCTGATTACCATGTGTCCTTCTTTACACTTATCCCAAACATTCCCCCCTTCAGAGGGTCCAACTGACCAAGCAAGGCCATGAAAATGCAAGAAAAATGTGGTTCAGCACTGTGATAAAAATTTCCATGTTTCTTGTACTTTAATAATTAAAAATTCCTGATGGCAGAAGGGAGGGGGAGGTGGATGTCCCCTGCTAGCAGGAATGCACACAGCCAGCATCTCTGGGGTACCCAGCTGGAGGGAGCCCAGGGCTGCTGGGTCCCTGTAAGGCATTGCATGAAGAGGTCTAGATGGAGACCAGTAACACCCTAAAATCCCTTCTGGGGTGCAGAACCTGTAGGAAGAAATTACCTGCTCAGCCCCAACTAGGATCATGCTCCCAACCCTCCTCCAATCCCCAATTTTCCCTCTTATGGAGAGCCAGGAGGGAAAGGGGTCTTTTGCCCATCACTACATTTCTTATTTTCCTTTTCCATGGAAGGAAAGCAAGCACAAGCATTTCTTTTTCTCCCCCACATCCCTCTCTCAAAATGAGGAGGAAGAAGACTGAGGCTGTTGTACCCAGCAGCTGAGCAAGTCAACTCTCTCCTTCCTTTAAGTACTAACATGAAAAAAAACCACATTTCTCTAACAAAGAAACATTTCAAGAGCCACAAAATACTTTCCCTGTCAAATAAAGTGGATGATGGACCTGGCTGAAAGCACAGCCTTGGGAGATGGGTATAAACACAATCCTGCTGCCTTAGGACCTGGGGCTCACCCAAGCTCTGGTTATTCCCTAAATGCCTGGAGGGATTTTATTACCCGCTCCCAGCTGGGAGGCAGACCCAGATAGCAGCAATCCGAGGATCTAGAAATAAAGGACTGCAAAATTATAGCAAAAACTAGGGAATTGTCACAATGGCCACAGCAAAGGCAGCTGTGGGCAGAAATGCAGGAGGTGGGGATAATCAAAGGGTGCTCCAGACTGCTGCAGTGTCCTTTTAAGGTGTGCTTGAGTCATTGGATGACAGAATAATCAAATTAGGAGTAGAAGGAGGAAGAAAAAGGCCTCATCACACACTCAGTGTGGAGATCTCTTGGGAACTCGAATCAGTCCTTGTCAGCCTCAAAATGCAATGCCCTGGTCCAGAGAGTTTCACTGTAATTACTGTTTTAAGAGACCACCCTTCCTTGGCACATCTGCTGGGATGCAGCTGAGTGAGGCACCCACTGGTATTGTCCTGACTCTCAGGGGTTGGTTTTGAAGCACTGGGGCAGCCACAGGACAGGAGATTAAGGTCAGGACAGAAGAGACAGCTTCTTTTGTTAAAGTGCCTTATTTTCTTTGAGCTTTTAAAACATCTTCTAAAACATCTTCAGTAGAAGGAGGGCACAAAAAAAAAAAAAGAAAAAAAAAGGAATACAGGTTTTATATGAAAGAGAGTAGAGAATTAATCAATATTTACACAGATCTTGGATAAGATTACAGCACAGACTACTAACCCAACACAGCAAAAAGCAGAGTGTCAAAAAGAAGGGCAAAACCTGTTTGAATGCTTTCAACACCATTCCCCGGAGATCCCAAGTGTAAACGGTTTTATCTAGGAAAAGGCATTTGAACTTGGGCTTTGGTCATGGGGGTCGATTACAGCCCCAGTGCTTGCAGCTGGCAGGAGGACGTGGGTGGGCCACCCCAGCTCTCCAGAGCACAGGCCAGCCTTAGACGAGTTCAACTTTAGCGTTTGGATAAACAGCCACCACATCATATCCCTCGGGGGGCTTAACCCTCTCCTTGGCGTGCGTCTCGCAGTACAGCTGCTCCTCGATGAAGAAATACCCTCTCTGCTTCAGGTTGAGGCCACAGTCGTCACACATGAAGCACTCGGGGTGGTAGAGCTTGTCCCGAGCCTTGACGATGGTGCCCCTGGGAGAGACAGGGAGAGCTCAAGTGAGGTGGAGAAACAAGGAGCAGGAACAGCTTTTCCTGCTGCCTCAAGTGAAACAGTAAATGGAGGAAAGCAGCGTGCAGGGACATGTAAGGGTGTTATCAGGGGTTCTCAGCCCACCCAAAGCTGCCACCTCACTACAGGTGTGGCTTCACTATGCTTCTGCAGGGAGAGATGTTCCACACCCAGCAGCACTGCTCCACGGCCTGACGCAAAACAGAGCCTTAAATATCTACACTCAGCCTGGATCTGAAAATCAGGAGCCAGCATCCTGCAAGGACTGGGGCTCAGCATCTGCAGGCACTATGACCTGTGGAGCAGAGACGCTCACACAGCACCAGCAAGAATACCATTGCAGGCATTTGCACAGCTCCCACTCAGCCAGCAAATTTGGCTTGAGCAGGATGTAAATTACAGCAGAACATAAATTACAACAGGTCATAAATTAAAACAAACAAAGCCTAAAACCACCTATACTTACTGAAATAAACATCCATCTGTCAGAGAGTAACTCTTCAACAAACAAACAAAACAGCTGTCTTCTTCTCAACACTCAAGGTGTTTCTCCCGCCAGCCCTTGTAAGGCAGTGAAGGAGTGCTTGGTGCCGTGGTGCTATTCATAGTCCCTGGGCAGCTACTATGATAAGCAGGGCACAAACCATCCCATAAATCATCCCTTGCGAGATTCCCTTAAAAGGGGCAATCCAAACTGTATTGCTCAGGTTTAGATATGGTTTGAAAAAAACAGAAAGGGTTTCAAGGTATTCTGCTGTAAATTCTAACCCACATGCTGGGCGGGACCCAACCCAGCCATGTCCCAGTGCCACTGTCCCCAGTGCACCGGGGACTCCGGTGAGGCACGACACTTACACGATGCCATTCCTGCAACGGGTGCACTCGGGGAGCATCTGCAGCCCGGACATGGGGCCACCAAGCTTTGGCACTGGGGACTTGATGTTCCGCGGGTTGCTCAGTTTGTCAAGTTTTTCACCTGCCAAGAATGATAAAGACAGATTAAAAACTCAGCCTCTTGTGGCTGTTTTTTTCCCCCTCTTCTTTCTTCTTCTTCCCTTTTTTTTTTTTTTTTTCTCCTTTTCCCTTATGGAGTCAGATGAGCCTGGCTGTCATAACAGGATCTGCATCTCCCTTGGAAGTTCCAGGACAGCACCAGCTCAACAGGCATGGACCTTGTCAAAATGCAAAGCAGCTGTGATCTAGAAGGAGAGGTTAATTTGACTGTAATACTACTTGGTTAAAAGTCATAAAGTGAAGAGCTCAGAAAAGCCACAAAGCCACCCCTCCCCATCCCCCCCCAACAGAAAAAAAAAGGTTCCATTACAGCAACATTTCAGGTACACTTGGTAGACCCACCATCTGTCAAGGAGATGTAGATGAAAGAATTTCAAAGAATGAGGCAAATTGAACCAAACAATAATAGGATCACATGCACTTTTCTTCCTAGAGCATGCATTTAAGCTCAAATAATCTAAACCAGAATACTGTGATAGAAGGTAAGGTCTTCTGAGGCACCAAGCCTCCTTTCATGAAGGTCCAACAATGGGAAAGGAAGCAATGAAGATTTTGTGCATATGAAAAATATCATAGCAGAATTTGCAGTGTTGCTGCTCCCACTCCCTACAGACCCTCTACCTTCTGCCCTCCAATTCTGGACAACACCAACATGCTTGTTGCCAACTCCTGGGATACTTAAAAGCTTCTAGTATTGACTGCATGGTTTTCCACAGCTGACAACTGACTGGTCTGTTTGGCATATATTGATCTACGGTTCCTCTGTGATTGCCTAAGGTTGTAGAAAGGAAAAGCTCATGAAGAAGGACCCGTTGGCTCAGAGTTTGGAAAAGCAGCAGAGGAGCTCTTGGATGAACAAGTCATTCTCCAGAGTTCTAACCTGCCACACTCCCTGAGCTTCCAAGGTGTTTCAGTCCAGGTTCCATTGTAAACATGTGCTTCAAGCCCTGATGCCCAGAAGGTCTCGGTAGGCCACAAGCACTTTCTGACAGAGGTATCTGCACGTAACTCTGTGCCAGATTTGGCAGCTTCAGAGCAAAATCCAGTATAAGTGCTTCCCACGGCTCCAGGAGCATCTCTGCCTTTCCTAAAGGGAACTTTGGGTACCTGGAGCCTGATCCATCATCACTATGGCTGCTCACAGACCCAGGGCAGGGTCACACCACAGATACATTTTGAAGGGCATTACTCAGAAAAGAGACCACTGCTCCCCCATCTAGTGTGTCTCAGGAGTGCTTATTGTCCTGGGCCCAGATGGGAAGGAGCGTGCACACCTCACTCATCCCCTGGGGTGCACAGGCATCTTCCCACCACAGCCCCCCTCTCCAGCCATAGCTCTGACACAGAGGCCAACGCTGCCAGCAGTTCCAGCCAAGTGGGTAAAACCAAAAGGACCAACTTCCCACCAGACCCCACCTCCCCAAAACACAACACAGTGTTTGGCAGTGCCAAGAGCTTTCATACATGCAAGAGTGCCTGCCCAAGAGCGGAGCAGGGCTACTCCACCCCAGGAGTTTCCCCAGTACTTGGCTGGCTCCAGCCAAGCCCCTTGTTGAATCCTTCCGCTGCCTTGCTGGGAATAAACTGAAGCAACTGCTCAAGCTGTTGGCTTCCCCCAGCATGAGACACAGCGTGCTTGGACTAGACAGGCTCATCTGCCAACATTTAACAGTTAAGTTGTCACTGCCTCTCATGCAGAGTGCTTGGATAAGCTGCTTAAAAAAGGAAAGAAGAAAAAAAAAAAAGGGATTTTACAGCAAAATGAACCCTGCAGGGAAGGCTGCTTCCCATCTTCTTGAACTGTGTATCATTTCCTTCTATTTACCAGCCCAGTCTCATGGTGATTTATGGTCTTCAGCAAGGCAGCATAATGCTTTAACTCCACAGCCTCAACCATGCCATCCCGTTATGGCTGGAGTTTTTTGTCCTTTCTGGGTTATGGGCGCAGATGAGGGTGGGCATTGCTCCCTAAGGGTGTGGGATAGAGCTAAAATGCTTCCAGTAGGAACACATTCCATATAAAACAGGTCGTTGTCCAAGACACTCAGCTCCTTGGGAGAGGAGAGCTTGACTTTAAAAGGACAATGCAGAGCAGGCTCAGGTCAAAATGTGTAATTTTAGGCTTAAGGAAAAAGGAGCAGGGGTGGCAGCTGTAAAACAAACCCAGCAGGAACACTTGGGATTGAAAACGTGCTGGAACATCACAGAGCTTCATGCCAAGCAGGGATGCTTTTCACCTAATTTCTCATCCCTTGTGAAATAAACAGCATTGGAATGACCAAGGCATAAGTGAGGCTGTGCCTGCAGGCAGTCACACATCTGAGAGGGACACTACTGAGAGGGACAATGGTAGAAGCCAGGTGACAGTGACTGCTCCAGCCTGTCCCATACTAGCTGGTACCCGAAAGCAGCCTGTCAGGCTCCAGTCAAACACAGAGTGTTGCACTGGTGATGGGCTAGAGGCAAGAGAATGCTGATGAGCACACATCCAGGACTGGCTGCACAGTCCCAGGATGTGGGGGCTTGTCCTGGCACCTCTTTGTTCCCCAGCCTTTTCTTTCTCCCTTCCTCCTAGCTCTGGGTTTCTGCCAGCCCAAGGTTGCAGGATGCAAGGGGAGCCAGGAGCAAAACAGCAAAGCTTGAATTTTGTTCCCTTTCCCTGGCACAGAGAAGGGAGGAAGTTAGTGTTGCTAACTGGGATTAACACAATCACTTCCCATTTACTTCTTCTAACAAGGAGACTGGAGATTTGTCCTTGCTCTTGGAGGTCTTGAAGCACCTGAAGGTCCAACTGGGGCTTGTATTTTACATCAGTTTTTCTGCCAATCCAGGGGTTGTAATACTAATATAAAATACAATAATATACCCAGTGCTTCTGAGGTTGATCCTATCTCATGCTTTGCAACTATGGCTCAGTCCTACTAAGAAAACCAATGGAATTCCATGGTGTAATTCCATGATGATCAGAAGTTACCTGCAATTGTGCTTCTTGTGAAGCAAGAACCAACATCCTTCTAGTAAAAGAGCAGACTTCTCCAACATTTTAGACAAACAGAAACTGAAATGCAACAGCCCAACTCACTACCTCTCACGGCTCCATAATGAGATTTACAGCAGTTGGTATTTTCTCATAAAAGATATGTTCCTGGATTCATATGATTGCAGTATGGGGCCCTTGGAAGGAAACAGAAAGAGGAGTCTTGCCCTGTAAGACTGTAAAGCAAAGCCTAAAAATTTGAACATAAAAGCCCCAGTAGACTTAACGGTGAAAGGCAAATAAAATAAAAAAGAAGCTGAAATGTATAGATTGGGGATCTTGTTATTTAATGTGTTAACAACACGGGCAGGAAGCTGTGACAGACCTGAGAAGTGAGCCAAGAGCTCCTGATCTCTATCCCTGCCTTGCTGAGGACCATCCCACGTCCTTATGCAAATGCCATTTACTTAACCAGACCAGGTTCTCCAGCAGTGATCTTACACAACCGCTTAAGGCCTTCACATCTCAGAAACCATCTCAGAAAACAGCTGCCACGCTGGCTACAAATCCAGCTTTCACACAGTGCTCAAGTCAGCAACAAAATCTGGCAAGCAGGAGTATGTGAAACACTGATTTGAAACCTGCCATCCTGGTGGTCTCCTCACAGGAGGGTGCTTGGGTGCCAACCTCCTTACCATTCTCACTGGCCTCCAACATGCCCTGTAGGTACCGGAAGGATCCAGACTGCTTTGGCTCTGAAATGGGCTTTTCATAATCCTGAAGCATCTTGTAGACATCGGACTCCACATCAATCCCATTTCTATTCCGTGGAAGAGACTTCACAGGGTCAATGCTGGTTTAAAGCAAAGAAAGAAAGGCTCGAGTCAAAAAGAAACAGCTACTGTCAGCTCATCAGGGAGGTACTAAAATCTCCACATTCCCACAGATTCAATTAAGCACCTCTGTTCTCATGTGTTTCCCTGCCTCGAGGTATGTCTGGCACAGGAACAGTTGCTGAACCAAGGAGGTTAAACTTGTTCCCTGTTGGGCTCCAATTGAGCAACACAGCAAGGGCTGGCCCAGTTACCAGATGCCTTCAGGAAAGAGGGCAGCTGCTTGCAAATGCTGTAAATTGCTTTGCTACCTATGGAATTTATTGATAAAATGGGAAAAAACATGCATTTCATTAACTGTGTAGGGCCAGGGCATGCACCCACCCCATGTAAGGGCATCTGGAGAGTGTGTGCCAGGCAGGACAGCAAAATCCCTCACCACCCACAAGTGCTTCCTGTGAAGCTGGTGTTACTGTAGGTACATCACAAACAAGAGCACAGCTTAACTGAGAAAACCACCTCACCAGGGAGGGGGACTTGGGGGCTGCTCTGTAACCCCCTCCTCCAGCCTTCAGCCTGGAGCTGCTCCTGGTCTCTATGAGGAGCATTTGGGATGCACAGACAACAAATAGCAATTTAAACCATTATTTCAGTTTGATTCATCAAAAAATGAAAAGCATGGTCTGGAATCAAATATATTTCAGGTATATGCTTAAATATCCTGCTGAGAAAAGCTGAATCCAAGTGCTGTTGTGCTCCAGAGGCCCCAAGACACAGCACAGCTCCAGAGGAAGGGGCTCCTCTTCCTTTTTATAGAGCAGGTCATCAAGGTCATTATAAAACCAGTAAAAACAGCAGGAGCCCTGAACTCCATCAGCTTCACATACTTCAGCTACCATCTGGATCATTTTCTCCACCAATGCTATAGTCATGTCTGCTTAAACAAATAAACAAAAGAAATAACATTCACTTTCAAAGAAAGAAAGAAAGAGAAAAACCTCCAGCAAAAGTAACTTTCACAGAATGGCTAGAGCTCTATATTCTGGTAGTGACTGCCCAGCAGCTCTGCTCCCCATTGGGAGGTGAGGGTGAGCCACGCTGGTGCAGAGCCACGGACCCATCCCCGTGACTCCCAGCCAGTCCAAACCCCGCAGGTGTGCTCCAAGTGCTTCTCTACCCTGCTACAGTTCACTCCTACATCAATTCACACATTTTCAATGGTAAAGGGCAGGTTTTGGCCAGCTGTGTTGATTTGGCACAGCCTGGTTTGTTTGTAGCAGCAGGGGCGGGGAGGGGGCCCGCAAGGGTAGCTTCTGTGAGAAGCTGCTAGAAGTTTCCACCATGACAAAACCAATCTCTACTGGCTCTGAAGCTGGACATACTGGTGGCCGAGTTAGAGAGGTTGGTAACACCTCTGTGATGACATATTTAAGTAGAAAATCAAAGCAATGTGGGGCAGATTTTCAAGGGATGGCGAGGCACTGCTGCCGGAGGCCATCCCTGGCACGGCCTGTGGCCATACACGGCTGCGGCTGCCGCCACCTCAGCACGGCCCGTGGCGAGCCTTGCCTTGCCTGCCCAGCCACGCCTGCCCAGCCACGCTGCGGGCAGAGGGGCAGGGGGCAGCAGCTTCTCCTTCCCCGTGCCCTGCAGGGAAGAGAGGCGTTAAACAGCGCCGGCACCGCGGCTACCACTGCTGGAAACAGGGCAGCAGGGCCTGGCCTGTGCTGGAAACATGGCCAGAGACTCCCCAGTGCAGAACCTAGACAAAATTGACCTCTCAGTGCTGTGGGATCCTGCAGGAATCTTTGAATTAGTGGAACTTGTTGGCAATAGTATCTATGAGCAGCAGCATTTCTTCTAGTCAGAGAGGAAGAAGTGAGGACATGTGAGGGAAAACAACATGGTGGCACCAAGGTCAGTGGAAAAACAAAGAGGGGGAGGAGGTGCTCCAGGTGTTGGAGCCAAGATTCCTCTGCAGGCCATGGTGGAGACTGTGGTGAAACAAACTGTCCCCCTGTAATGCAGGAAGTCCACAGAGGATACAAATATAAACTCACAGCCCATGGGAAAAGTGCTCACGGCAGACCAGGTGGATGGCAGAGAAAGCTGTGAACAGTGGGAGACCCCAATGGACAGAGGGCTCCTGCTCCAGAGATGGAGAGAGCGGCCTGGCTTCCAAACTAGAGCAGCCTATCCTTACAGGACTGCACCCCATGGACAAGTGACCCACACCAAAACAGTTTTGGGAACACTTGTTTGCCCGTGGGAGGGACTCACAGCACAGCAGAGATCAGATTCCTCTCCCTGAGCAAACAGAAGATCTTGAGTGACAAACGGACCAAAACCCCCACACCCTGTCTCCCTGCACTGTCACTGGGAAGGAGGAAGGGGCGGGAGGGGGGGGGGGAAAGGTGTTTTAAAGGCTTATTTTACTTCTCATTAGCCTCCTCTTACTCTGTTAATAATAAATTTACTTTATATCTTTAAATTTGAACCTGTTTTGCCCTTAGAGCGTTTTCTCCCAGTCCTCATCTCAACTCATGAGCCCTTTGATATTTCTTTTTCCCTGTCCTCTACCCAGCTGAAAGCAAGAGAGGGTTAGCAAGTGACTTTAGTGGTGCCTGGCATTTGGCCAGTGTCAAACTATGACACCAGCCCAGCCTCATCAGAGAAAATGTACTGCAAAGAAAATGCACTCCTGCCCCAATTCTACTCAAAGACCCAAGTGAATGTCCTTGCTTTAGGTTCATTTGCAGGAAACACCAGACTTTGTTCTCTATTTTTTGTGCAGTTCTCCTCTTTCCAACTTCAATAACTTTCCCGGAGCAGCACAGGCAATGAGCTGGCTTGCTGCATCACTGAAATACAGATTCATGCAGACACAGAGTTCCCAAGCTGAAAAGAAACTCTCTTTGCATGTGATACAGACATTACTTTCTTGCAGGACATTTTGCCAGTTTGGAAGAGCATAAATCAAGATCCTCATAAGCCATGTGAAAGCATCCCAGTCCACAACCTGGCTTGTCTCAAAGTCTGAGTTATTCACCCAAACCATTCTTGGCTACACAAAAGCCTTTTCTTTCCTAGGAGCATTATTTATTTCTCAGCCTCCTGGAGAGCTGCACTGAGCAGATCTTACACTTATAAGCATCCCAGTTGCTGGAGTTCATCCTTTCAGCCAATATCTCCAGCTTCCAGGGCAAGTAACGGCTCCTGGGTCTGTGGGTCTGATCCCCACTCCTAGGAGGGCAGCACCCTCCATCCTGCCTTGGAGATACACTTTGAAAAAACAAAATATTATTGTCTGTGACACTCACAGAGCCATGGAATTGTTTAAGTTAGAAAAGCCCTCTAAGATCATCAAGCCAAACCATTCCCCCAGTACTACCAAGGCCACCACTAAACCATGTCCCCAAGAGAAACATCCACATATCTGTTTAGTCCCTGCAAGCATGGCGACTCCACCATTGCCCCAGGCAGCCTGTGCCAGGGCTTGACAACCTAGTTGGTGAAGAAATTTTTGCTAATATCCAATTTAAACGTCTCCTCCTCTTGTCTTCCTTGGCATTAATCCCAGATGGGGGACCGTGCCTAGGGGCCACTAATCTAGCTACTCACATTAGCAACAGAAGGATCTTAACAGAGACCTGGAGAGTGAGCACCTTCACCAAGATGCATACCTGAGCATTGCTTCAGCATCACAAGCTTCAATTTAATGTTGCAGTTGCTACCTATGTAGATGTGGCCATTTTGTTCAGAAATTGCTGTCTCCAAGCCTTTTTATTTCTACTTTGTTTTGTTTATTTGGTTAGTCTCTTTTCTCCTCCCACCTACACTTGACCAACAGAGCAGGGGTCCAGCCCAGTGTCTTGATGGACTTGGCAGAGTTAGGTCAGTGGTTGGAGAGGATGATCTTGAAGGTCTTTCCAACTGAAGTGAGTCTAAAATTCCATGACCTCAGGAGCTTCAGGAGCACAACAGCCTCTGTGCACTCGCTGAACCCTAGTTTGCAGGAGCAGCAGCAGATGCAGAACCAAGCCCTGCCCTGGTCCTACCTGTGCGCAGGAGTGATGTGGAGTCCACTCAGCTGGCCTGGCAGGGCTGACTCGGAGCTGTTGTTCGCGTAGAGCCGGGTTGGTTGGTGATGCTGCACGTTCAGCTTGCTGTCCACGGGGCTGCCCCCAGCTCCATGGGACATCGACCTCCTGCTCTGGGCAGGGCCACTGTCCTGGAAGAGAAAGCAAGCAGAAAACCTGAGATTTATAGTGTGTGATGTACATGGAAGAGCTGTGTTGGGACATGCAGTTTGCAGTAATAACATTTTATGTGTGCTATGGAAAAACAGGGATGTGCAGCAGGAAAAGGAAAATTCGGGCTTGACCTGCAGTTAAATTGTGCTGCATCTACACAGCTCCCCTTGGTCCCCAACCAAATGAATTTGCTGTTTCTCCATGGTGAGCCACTGCCAAATATTCTGCATTTATTTCTCCTGCATTTATTTATTTATTTAAAAGCATATGTGCTGTTTCTTTAAAAGAAAGGCTGTGAGTCTACTTCTTATTCCACATTCCATCACTCTGAGCACACTTGCTGTGCTCCTGACTTCAGGGCCATCCCTTCCATTTCTATCAGCAAAACAGGATAAACCCATGCTAGGCAGCTCCACGGGCAGGATGGGCAACACCTGAGGCCAAGGGACCAGTCCTGGGATTTTCACTTGCAGCCACCCTTGTCCACACAGATCTACATTCATTTAGGAAGGTTTTCTTCCCAAATAAGATTAGTCATTTACAGTACGAGAAACATCAGTCAAGGGTTTAGCTTGATATTCATATTTCCATTTGCTTTTTAAGTCCCAAGGCAAACTGTGGAAATCTTTTTGTCATATGACCTCAAGTCAGGAACTCACATGCCATTAAATGACAAATTTTCCACATTATTTTACCATTTTACCAATGTCAAACATTACCTATGTGTTATTCCACACACATGGAATTCCACATACATGGGTGTGCTATTAGTCAGTCCCATCCACACCCACAAACCAAGCAATACCTACTGCTAATGTCACCTGAGCCAGGCTTTGCCTGCAAAAACTCAGTATGGGGAGAGGAGCTAACCCCGGCAACTCGGAAAAGCAGCAGGAAGCTGGACACAGCCCATGGACACACATTGGCTGCTATTTCCAGCCATGTGAGTCACAAACATGCCTGGACTGATGAAAGACATAGATGCTGTAAGAGGCTGGAATCTGTTTAACCTGGTTTAATTTGTTCTGGGGCAGCTCCTCAACACAGCTGCTCTCCACCAGCTTTTCAGTAGATTGAAGCTGATAAAAAGCCAAGCTGGGAAATAAAACACCATCCTGTGAACAAATAACAAAGTGTATATTGTGGGGCTCTGATACAAAGCTTTTTTTTGACTAAAATAATCCAATAAATATTAATTAGAAACAAGTGTCTATCCCTGGTGCACAGGAGAATGCACTGGCACTCACAAACATTGTAAAAACAAACAACTAAGAGAAGTAAAAAACAGATCCTGCTAGAAAAAGATCTTGAAAGTCCAATTCTTCAGTTCTTCCTAAGGCAAAATGTCCATTGATAAATTCAAGCTTAAGAACTGAAAGATGGTGTCGTTGAGGTTTTTCCCCTATCATCAGCTGAAAACCTGCAGCCTTCAGCAAGCTCCCAGCAACTTCTCCTGCCTCAGAAGCTGCCTGGAGCCCTCTTGGCACAGTTCCCTCCACACCACACATGCACAAACACGTGGGGAAAACTGCTTCCAACATAATAACTTCAAATTGTCTATTAAAAAAGGAATTTTGCTGCCAGGAATAATATAATTTTAACTGTTCCCCAATTTATAGTCTTAAAAAAAAAACCATATATATATATACACACCAGCAGGCAATGTGTTCCCAGTTCCCAGATTTAGATTATTATTTCAAGGGAAATAAAGAAAACACTCAACCATGACGCAGAGAGGAAAAGGATCACAAAAATTTTTTTGGGATAAAAGCAATGGCCCATATGGGTGACAGCACTGACAGCAATGCTTTTAGAAAGTCATTACCTTTAATTATCTGGGCCAGATTCACACTCAGTCCCAGGGTGATTGGAGGAGAAGGCTGGGTCCTCTCCTCTGACCTCATGCGCTCCTGCACACTGGTGCCATCCAGACCTTTGCTGGGGAGCAGCAGCTGTTTCCAGAATGGAAACCTCCTCCAGCAAAGCACCTCCAGACCATCATCTCCATGGACTTGCTTAAATCCAGGGTAGTTTGTAAAGCGTGGCCCCTTTGTCCCTGTTAAGCTCAGCAATTTGTACATCAGGACCAAATGTTGCTATAAAGCTAAAACTTATTGCTTGGGCACTCTCCAAAAAGGAGGCCCGTGATGGAAGGGAGGAAACAGAGTCCTTCCTGCACTGCCTGGCATCCCCAGTTGCCACCAGCTCCCTGTCTCTGTGGGCGGAGGATGTTCATGGTGGTGGCAGCTCACCTTTCCTCTGCTCAGCCATGTTATGAAGCCACAGCGACCCAGCAGCATCCAGAGGGATCAAGAGGCTCCTCCTGCAGCACAAAATGCTGCTCCCATGCTCCCAGGCCAGAGCTCAGTCTCCTCTTCCTCAAAGGCTGAGAGACCTCTGCAAGGCTTCACGTTGTGCAAAACACTCACATTCACCCTCAGAAACCCAGAACCGGATGGATTTCTTTCCAGTTGTCAAATTCAAGATCAGCTCAAATTTCCCCTGCTTCGAGGCCTAATTTGCTTTTCTTTGCTGGATTTTCTTCCTGCTTTTTATGGCCTTTCTTAAACTGAGTTTGCAAACCCTTCTTAAGAGTTGGCCTGTGAACTCTCACCAAGGAGAACTCTTTCAGCCTACAAACCAGAAACTCCCAATTTGTTTTCTCATGCTTGGCTGTTTTTCTAATGCATATTGCAAAATGTCCTATTTGTCCTCCCACCCTTTTTCAACTGCAAGTCCTTAGCTCTAGAGACCACAGAGATTCAGAGAACATCAGACTTCATATTCTGATCCAAAGCATTTCAAGTTCATTTACTTCAGCATGTTATAAATTAGACTTTTAAAAGACCAGAAGTACAAACAAAATAACTAATCTCCTTTTTCCAGACTACTTGAGATCAAAACTGAAGATTTATAATTTGATAGGTCAACATTGGCTCCTAGAACCTCCAAGCAAGCCCCTTCACCCATGACAGGATTTGAAGGGGCTTTGAGCAATGATAGCTTCGGCGTATCTAAGAAATCTTCCTTGGGAGCAAACTCCAGAGGCAGAGCTGGAAATATCTCCTAAATTGCACCTCCAAGCCCCAAGTCCACCCTCCTTCTGCCCACTTGTGCAATGGTGGTGGCAGATTTGCCCAGACAGGACCAGCAGCAGCTCTGTCCCTGCAATGTGGGTGCCCATCCCCACAGGAATTGCCTGCACCTTGTTTATTTTCCTAATCCTGGGGCTGCCGGTTCTGTTCTCACACACCACACAAGACTCAAACAGAGCTGAAGGCCATGCTTGGCTCAGCCCATTCTGTTTGATGTTCTTCAGATTCAGCCTCTTCTCAAAACCAGACCCTGATGGGCCGGTGCCAGCTGAACGTTTGCTGCCAAAGTGCTGAATTACAGACACGAGCATTGCTCTTGATGCACCAGGAGGTAAAGCATCCCTCAGCCATAGAGCCACCTGGAAGAGGCGCCTCTTGTGACCGTGTTTGGTTATCTGCATTCATCATCCAGCAACAGCAGGACAAGCCTGTCTGCTTCAGCTCCTCCTCTGGCTTCTTTCTCCCTTGCTCCAAGCTTGGGTAATTGAGTGCCAGCTGATTCTGGCCTCTCCTAGCAGAGGGCTTTCTGTGGATGAAGTTCATTACTGCAAGTCCTCTATCATGCAAATGTGCCAAGCAATTAAGCCTGAAGACATATCCCAGTACAACCTCACACCCTCAAGCCAAGACTCAGCCTCTGCACAGAAGACAATGCAATGCTGCAGTTCCCTCTTCTCCTTCCCCCCAGGTTTAAAAAGTAAAGATACTGCTTCATCTCTGATGAACCAGTTCAGATGTCCCAGAAATGGAAATCTTATTATTACCTCCCAGTGGGGGGTGTATGGGACAGACATACAATGCAATTGTATGTCAATGCAAAATTATTTTCAATGCAAATAAGTGATTTACACTGTGCCCAACAGCTGAAGGAACAGGATTGATTCTCCAAAAAAAGCCTCAGAAGAAGTCCCAGGGGAACCCTTGTGACAAAGGCTGCTCCCAAAGCTTGGAGAAAAGGATGAATTTTAAAAGCTACACTCATTTTAACATATATGTCCCTATAAGCACAGTTCAGATGTTCTGTGTATATGCTGCTTTTACAGACTAAGCAGCCTTCAGTCTAACTTTCAAAAGCTCTAGTAAGTATGATTCCATTACTTTGCTCAGCTCAAAAGATTAAGGAAAAACGGTCAGGTCTAATTTGCTGAGGCTGGATAAACTGAGTGTGTGGGTTCTTTTACAAGACAGATTTTAAATACTCTGCCAAGCTCCCCTTTCAACATTGTCAGAGCCTGAAATATTACAGTTTTTGACTTAAACATTTTCATGAAGGACTTTTAGAACTGTATTACAAAAGCTGCACAGAATATCACCACACGCCTTTGGAGTGAGGCCCTGGACTGTTCACTGATGAAGATAAGATGAAACTCAGGAACTGGGGACATTCACAAAGTACAAGCTTAGCACGTTGGGGAGGAGACCACAGCCCCAGGGCTAACAGCTGCCAGGCTCACAAAGACCCTCACACCCGAGGGTGGGGAGGAGAGAGATGTGTTATAGATGGGTTATATGATGATTGGCTCTCACAACTAAGGGATGAATATTGTGTGCATGTTAGGAGAAGTCTTGCTGATGTATGTTATGTTACTGTAGTTTGTTGTTTGCACACCCTCTGTTCTCCCCATAGTCCCCTTTTCCCCCCACTGCATTGATGCCACAGACAGCCTGGGTTGTCAGGGACATGTGGAGGGAGGACGTGCACATGTGTCCCTTGCATGGGCCAGCTGGGCATGGGGAAAGCCTGTTGCTGGGGGGGCTTGGCATGACAACACCTCACCTCCAGTCAAACTGCAAGAAGGTCTCCAGCAAGGGACAGCAAAGAACAGTTGACTGATGGACTTCAGGAGGGGCCAGGTTTGGCTGAGGCAACCCCAAGGGTATAAAAGGCACAGCAGCCACTTTGTGGATGAGCCTCTGTCAATCAGCCCACTCCCACTGCTGTCCCTTCTTCCTTATTCAGTCCTTTGTTGTGTTGAGGTTTAATAAACCTTTGACCCCAAAGGGGTCCCCAGACCCTACACCAGAGATGATGCAACAGACTCTCAGTGTTAAAAGGGACAGTGGCAAACAGGCCCCTCAAGGGAGGCAGGTGGGCATTCCCACCTGGCCCAAAGTGTAAAATCCATGGAATTCTGCACTCTTTGGCATGTGGCAGTGTGATGTGGGACCCACAGCACCAAGAAGACGACACAAAACGAGACCAGACGTTGTTGGGACCCTCAGATGGGTGATACACTTCCACCTAACCCATCACACACCCTCTCTCTCTCCCTCCACCCCCCATGCACACTTCTTTTTCTTTCTTTCTCTTTGTCTCTTTTACTATGAAATAAAAAATACATCCTTTTTTGGCACCAATATCTAGCCTCATTTGGTTTTAATCTAGTTTTTGGGTATATTTTGAACCTTCAAAGTTCTTTGCGGTTTATACACAGAGACTTAGCTTTCCTCACTTTTCTGGGTTTAAACTGGATCATAGCAAATGTGTACCACAGTCTGCTGGAAAGCCTTATCCATCACATCCTTCTCACTACACTCCTTTCACAGCTGTCAGCTAAGTATCAAATTAGTTTTTCAGATCTCTCTAAGTAAGAGACCAAACTCTTAAAAAATCAGATGATCTTTTTGAAAAAGGCTGCAGACAATGTTCACATGAAACATGACTCAAGCTGGAGCCTGGTGGAGCCCCAGCCTGCCCATATTCCCAGGACAGGCTGTACTGCACAAGGGCATGTAGTGACAGGACAAGGGGGAACAGCTTCACACTGACAGAGGGCAGGTTTAGATGGGATATTGGGAAGAAATTCTTTCCTGTGAGGGTGGTGAGGCCCTGGCACAGGCTGCCCAGAGAAGCTGTGGCTGCCCCATCCCTGGAAGTGTTCAAGGCTATATTGGACGGGGTTTGGAGCAACCTGGGATAGGGGAAGGTGACCCTGGCCAGGGAAGGGGTGTGGAACTAGATGAGCTTTAAGGCCCCTTTCAACCCAAACCATTCTGTGATTCTGTATAGCACAAGGTATAGCACAAGGCCAGCACACATTCAACCCAGGGACAAATCTCTCAAAGAGCAGAAACATTTCTCCACCTTGGAGCAGCCATGTGGATGCCATCAGCAAGGCTCCAATGGATGTTTCCTCCCACAGCTCCAGGGAGAAGCTGCACCCTCGTGCAAATTAAAGAGCTCAGGAGAGACTTGAGCTGCAATGCCAGGACTTCATCCCTTAACCTACCTGGCTCACCAGCAGTCTCTTAAAAATCCACAGCAATGGAAAAAAGGTACCTAAGATTGTCAAGATTAAAATGTGTTTGCATTTATCTTGCCTGCACAGCGCAGAGAGCACATTTCTAACATCAAGTGTGCGAGGGGCTTTTACCCAGCAGACAGACGAGAGCTCTGTATGAATATCTTGGTAGAAGAGCCTTGAAATTTCCTCCTTTGCCCAGCAGCAGCAGCAAGCTCCTGCCAGGTGACCACCTCACTAGAGGTAGGCTCAACACCAGTCTAAGCCCTAGAGAGGACTGTCCTAGATCCCAGTGTTCAGGGTCACCTTCCAAGCTCAGAACAGGAGGGCATTGCTCATTGCAGGTTGGACTGATGCCCCCACCATGCACAGGCTGCTGTTGGATTAACTTTCCCACTGACAGAAAATAATATCCACTACAGATGGGAAAAAAACCTGAAACCATCATAGCAAGTGTCCACTGCCCTCCTGACTGCCCCCTTTCTCCCAGGGAAGATGCTGCTGCTCCCATTTCAGTCCATGCTTCCACTGAATCACTTGATTCACCATCTGCTGTTTGGTTTATAGGACAAACCTGGTGAGCTTAACACTAACAGACTATGCCCTGATATAATGTTTTCCAGCTTACTGTCACTCTCTCAGTTGGGAAATTGTTGCATTTTCAGGTGTTACCATATCACACTTTCTGATTTTCTTTCCATAATCATTATCAGCAGCTAATTAAAACTAAAAGTTTCACCGGCAAGCTAAGATTCAGGCTACAAAAATATGCTTCAAACCAAAGGTGCCTACTTCACCAGCATGGCTTATCTGAACCTCCTGTAAAAGCCACGGTAAGGTGCACCAGGAAAACACAGCAAAAGCAACAGGATGATACATTGATTCATTTTAGACTGTCCCAACTTTTTGTTTTTCCTCATTAATAAAAAAGATAAATTCAGGTAGATTCGAAAACACGTCTCAGCCTTTCCCAGCCCTCTGTGGCACGAGCTGCTTTAGGGGATGGAAGCAGCTGCTTCAGCCTGATCATCCTGAGGGACCACAGTGAGCATGCCTCTTTGCAGCACTGGGGATGGCTACCTCCACTCAAGTGACCTCCAAGAGCAGTTAATTCCTCTTAAGTGAGACAGAAGGAAAAGTGAAAGGGGATAAGCTGTTTTTCCTGATGGACAAGAACAGAAACACTGAGCTACACCTGTGCTTCCTAACACTTGGCACTTCTGAGTACACAAGCAGCAGTTTCCTTACCTGTGTTAATGGAGTCATCACTGAAACTGATGTTATCAAGTAAAATAACACAGTATATGTCTGTGTTAGCACTTAATCCAACAGCATTTTGTTTTGTCCCAAACCAACCCCCTCTGTTATCATTTCAGTATAATTCCTATGTACCTTCAATGAGAACAAATTGTTCAAGTTACCTGGACAGGAGAAAACACTATTTTGAAGTTTCCATTCCCATTTTTTCCCTCCTTTATCCTAATATTGTTTTTGCCTCTTTCATATACCAGGACTATCAAAACTCAAAGATGCTTTACCTAAGACATACACATAGACATACCAAAGATTTACCTAAGACATACACAGAGAATTTCACATAAAAGGTTACAGCTTCAAGATGTTACAGCGGTACTCAGAAAACTCCTTTGTTTTCAAATGATGCAGTATTATATCACAGGCAAAAGTAAACACAAGTGCACATGCTATGTGTGTGTAACCTCTTCACCCAGTAAATTAGATTAGTGTTTTTTGTAGTGTAAAACCCCAATATCTGGGTGTGAAATGCTGCCTGAGCACCCGGAGCTCACGGCTGATGCACCCACAGTGGCTGTCAGCATTCAGCATGCTTCTGCTATTAAATCAGTCCTCAAACAACGAGCTGTGAGTTCCCATGGAAGGGAGCCCGGGTTTGTGCCAGGGCATGAGCTCATCCTTTGTTTTCCCCAAGGCAGACATTTTCCCTCCTTCCTCAGGAGAGTGCTGGTTGGTGTCCTGCTGGCTGGGACTGGGGGTCACAGCAGGAGCTTTCCCAGAAGCAGGCATGGCCCGTCCTGACCCAAGAGCAGGGGAGGAAGGATGGTCAGGCTCCCTGAGAAAGGAAATTCCATCTCTCGAGCGAGGAGGCTTTAACCCCCAGCTCACAGAACTCAGCATGGCCGATGCCAGGCTTTTGCAAAGAAGCACATAGAAGTTTCCTGCTTGGCAGCAACCCACAGAGAACTTAAAACAAATACTCCATCTAATTAAAGTTAACTTAAATCCATTACTCAGTTAATTACATAAGGAGACATTCACCCTTAGTAAAAAAATAAATAAATTATATATATATTTATATAATCTAGCAAAAGGTAAATATGAGCATATTTAACACATTTTTAAAGGTATTAAAATCAGTTCTAAGGGACAGGTTAGCAGCCAACTATCCTCCCTGCTCGGCTGTGGGACCCCACTGCTGTCCCTGGGTGCCCAGAGCTGGGGCACCAGAGGCTCACGCTGCCCTGAAGCCCACATATGATTTCATTTATGTAATTAGGAGCAAGCACAATCAGCAGTGATACTATTTGTGAAGTCAGGGCAAGTATGAAAAGCTCCCAGGAATGATGCTGCAGAGCCCATGCTGGGTGGTTGCCATGTGCAAAGAGAGGCGGCAGATCCTCAGTCCTGCAACCAGACACACCTGAGCCCCTCTGCCAAGAGCAAACGAAGGTGTGTTCACATTTCCACTGGGCTGGCTCACACCCTGCACTGCCTGGATTAGGCTGCTCAAACAGTTACAGCAGATCCAAGTTTGTCCCAGTCCCTCCTCTTCACCCCATTCTGGCTGGCATTTTCACATAGCAAGCCACACTCTTGGCACCTGAGCAAACTAACAACAAATCTCTGTGGACTGAGACCTGGGTGTCAAAAACAGAGTAACACACAGGAAAAATAATTAATAAGTGATGAGCAGAAACAGCCTTCCCATTGTTCCTGTGCAACTCCCCTGGTGCTGTGGCTCCTCCACTGCCCAGAGCTCACCCTCCCAATGAGGGTCAGGCTGGGAAAGCCACTGCTCAGGACACAGCACAAGAGAGGAGCACGAGTGCTGATGCACCTCCCTCATCCATCCCCTGAGAATGACATGGGGCTGCTCTGCTAGCTCAGTAGCACCAGGACATCATTCCCCATGGACAACTGTGGGAAGTGCCTCTGCTGTCTGCACTGCCAGAGGAAACCCAGCCTTTCACCCCACGTAGCTATTTCAGCCAAGCATCCAGGTTTGGGAGGACTTGCATCCTACTCCAGCTCTGGCTACGTGATGACAATTTTAATTTCTGCTGCAATTATTCTCCCACCCACACACTCAATCTGTTATCAGTCAGCACTGACAGGGTCCCCAAAGCCCACGTTTCCAGCCCCCCTGGGCCAGAGAGCTGCCAATTCTGGCAGTTTGGGAATGAACAATAAAACAAACATCCTCTCTTTTTATTAGCCCTGCATGGCAGTGTTTTGACTAGCAAGCTCATGCTACAGGAAGCCAATAACAGTGGGATCCCCAGAAAGTGATGGATGGGTGCTCCCACTCCCCCTGTCTGCTGGGGAGGAGTGGCTGGGACCAGTGCCCACAAGGACACCAGCACCATGCCAAGTGAGACTGGGGATCCCAACAGGTCAGCAAGGATGTCATGTCTGCATGATGGAAATCTTGGCTGCTGGCTGGAAAGCTTTGAGCTGTCCCCAGTATCCCGGTAGGTCCCACCTCCACCCATCTCTGGGCCATCAGACAGGCAGCCCTTCTTTAGGTTGCAAGTCTGAACATCACTGCATTTGTGGCCTCCTCTGTAGGTCCTTCCTGTTAAGGACAGACTCATCTAGCAAAACCAACTGATAACCAAAGTCTGCTTTAAAAAAATAAAGTTATTTTTCTTAGAAGTTACTCACTCATCCTGTTCAGTGCTGCTCCTGCTAATTGTGAAAAAGCAGCTCTCCAGTTCCAGCTTCTTCAGTTTGAGGGCAGCTATTCCCCACAGTCATGGCAATAATCAAAGTTTTAATGAGGAGGATTGATCACATTTTTGGACTCTGAGTAGGGGTTTACCAGAAAGCTCAACTGAGAAACCACAACAGATTTAGAAAAAGGGGAGAGGAAAACTCAGCAGCTACTCCACACCTTCCAAGTTCCCCTGCACAGAAGGTAACTACAAATTTCACAGCCTTCAAGGCAAAGATTACATCTAAAAACCTAAATTGTAATAACAGAAATACAGACTTTCCTACAAATCACTCAGACTGAGGTATTCTGCTTACACTCACACGTTTCAGGCAAGAGTTACTGTAGTCATAAGTCAAGATTTTCAACAGATCTTTGTCCAGTATGATGAAAAAGCATATAGAAGAAAACCTGGAGGAAGAAAGAATATGTGCTCCACATTACTGCAAAGGCCACTTGGGGTAAAACTCTCAAAATCTTTTTCAGGGACAAACCCCCAGCCTCTTTTTGTGATTTGAGGGCAGAATTCCAGCAGAAATTTTTCCCTGTGTTTCGAAGCAGATTGCTTTTTTCCAGATGCAAGGAAGTGCACCTAAAGGTTGCACATATTGAGCCAAGTTATTACTTTACAATGAGATTTTTCCTTCTCACAATCTAGTACGTGCCTTTGCCAGGGGGGCTGAATGAACACAGCACAGGACAGCCCTGGGTCACCTGGCATCGCTCCACAGGGACCCCAGCCATGCCTGGGGGCTCTGCTCCCAGGGGATTGGTACCTGCAGCAAAGATTGGCTCTCTCTGGGTGCTGATGGTCACCCTCAGCCTCACGCAGGTCAGAGGACATCAGTGATAACACTTGGGTTAACACAGCTGCTGGCCTGTGCTCCAGGCTGTCAGCATGAACCACACTGGAGGCACAGGTGGTCTGGGGAGAAGAATCAACCAACACACCTTGGGTGCAAGCACAGCAACCTGGAGGTGTGCGTGGAACCACCTTCACCTCCTCTCTGGGAAACCCAAAAAGCCACTAAGGAAGACAACACATGGATAGAGGCACAAAAAAAAAAAAAAAAAAAAAAGCAAGAGCATGAATCTGCTGCCTGTACTTGTGTACCCTTGTTCACACACCTCTCTCAGTGCCCTACCACAAACACATCTGCTTTACATACCTACTCCCCAGATTTACATATTTGCAGTGTAGGTCTGGATTCAGAATAGTACATCCCTACCCCCTTCATTATATTCTATAAAACTGTCTAATTTTTAAAAAGATCCATATGTAACATATATTAATAGTCAGATTCAAATCCAATCTGCATTAAACCTCAGGAAGTTATATCTGGCAGTGGAACTGCTGCACATTTGTTCCTCATTTAATATTATTCATAGGTAAAGTCTAGTAAGAAAAAATATCTGTCAGAAAAGATGGCTGTAATTGATAAATTTAGCAAACATGGCCAGAATGCAAAGGCCCAAGCTCACACCTCAGCCTGTGCTGTGAGTCAGGGCAGGAAAGACAAACAGCCCCACGTGTTGCTGGTGTGTGGTACCGAGGCAGCTCTGCCATTGCTGCTGTTGTGCTGTGCCTCTGCCCGCTTCCTGGGCAGGAATGCAGAATATCTGCAAATTCCACACTGCTGGAACGGCCAACAGACCCAATGGCCTCACACTCTGGTCCATTTCTCATGGGGTTTGGGGGATCTCACCCTCGTCCTGAGCACTCAGTACAGTACATGGGGAGTACTTTCTCCCCATTCCCCACTGAAGGAGACTCCATTCCTTACAGCATCATCCCCTCTCTTCCACCCTTGAAGCTCTTGTAATCCTTCTGAACTGAGCCAAGGGAGGGCTGAGGGGCACCCTGGAGCCCTCATCACGACACTCTAAAAGCCTCTCTGGAAAGGAGCAGCTGAGCTAAGCCAGCAGACCCTGCACACAAGCATTTTGTAAGGGTTGGAGAAAAAGCACGGAAAAGCATATGACAAAAACCACCTCTGTGGAGGAGACAACCATCTGTGCAATATTTGAACACTCAGCATCAGCCAAAGGGAGCTCACGTGCATTGGGGGCAAGCACAGGGGATTCTGTCAGCCTGAACTGACATACTCTGATGTTGTGAAGGCTGTAGGCAGCCCCAGGGCCTCCACCTCTGCCCTGGGAGGGGTGACCAACCTACAGCAGTGAGAAGCCTCAGCAGGCTCGAGCCCTGCCATCCATGACCTCGGGTGCCCTGGGAAAGCTGGCAGCATGTGCACCAGCTCAGCACACATTCCAGGAGGAGCCAGACAGCATGAGCAGCCCTCTGCCCATCTATCCTCCTGGTCTCCTCCTTGTCCCCAGAGAGCTACACAACACGGACCAGAACATGCAAACATCGACAATCCAGTACCTTCTAAGCAGAGAGGGAGAAGAGAAACCCGATTCCACTTTCCATCAAGAAGCCAAAGGAGAATTAGAGTCACCTCTAACAAGCCATCAGAGATGGGCAGGAAAGATGGGGAGACCTGCTCAGCTCCATCCATCACCTGGCTGCTGCAGGAGACAGGGTAGTAAGGCAGGGCAGGATACAGCAGAAGGCTCCAGAGAACAGAGCTGAGGACAGAGGGAAGAGAGAAGCTGCAAAACAGAGAGAAGGAGTGAGAGAGAAAAAACCAACCAACCAAAAAACAAAACAAAACACGCAAAGGAAAAAGATGAGAACATTACAAAAAAAAAAAAAGAAAAGAAAAAGAAATCCACCATCATGGGAGGTGAATCACTGTCACGGGACTGGGAGGGTGCAGCAGATTTTGGAAGCAGCCAAGGCAGAGGCACACCAGCTGAAGCAGATGCAGACAGACCCTGGACATGCTGTACCTTGGGAAGGGCAGGTCCTGGACAGTCAGAGGAGTCTGCAGAGCTCCATCCAAAATAACACTAACTCTGAGCTTGGTCACAGCCTCACAGGGGTCAGGGCTGGATGTCACCCTCCATGTGCTGCCCAGCCATCCTGTGTCCCCCCAGCAGGCTGATCCAGCAAAGCCTGGCATGGCTGGAAGGCAATGACACAGATGGGATTGTGCCAGATCTGCTCAAGATGTGGCTCACCATGGGAACCAGCCCAAGAAAAGCACAGATAGACCTGCAGAGAACTTTACAACCACACATGGAAACTCCTTCACTTCTGGAAGGGGCACAGGCAGAGCACAGGGCTTTACAGCCTCCAGACATGGATGTCCTCTCCTCAAAACAAGCTGGGAGAGCAGCAGATGTGGGGCAGGGCTGCAGCTGCCATACCTGTGGGTCCGGCTCGATGTTGATCCGGTATGCTTGAGCCTTGCCATCTTCCAGGACAGGGGGGGACCAGGTCTTCCCTTCAGATCTGCAGTGGGAAATAAGGTAAACTCTACTTAAATTGCTTTTAAGAAAGCGCAAATGAAAGCACTCCCACCCAAACAAACAAAACCCACAAAAATCCCAAAGAAAGAAACAAGCTCCTTCAACAAAACAAAAAAGCAATTGAACAAATTTTAAAAAAAGCTAAAACAAACAAGCAAAAAAAAAGAAAAAAACAAATAGATATATAGCATCTATTAATTCTCTGGCAGGTTTATATTGTATTTCCAATTGTCCAAAATTATCCTCAGAAACATTACAATGACAAATACAGAAGACAGTTTCAGCCTATTAAAACCATGAAGCTCAAAACCATCCTTGAACTACAAGTTTCTGTCTCAGTTTGGGGTTAAAGAGACAAACTTATTTTGGTTCAAGAAATCAGAATAGAGGCTCTTAGTGGCTCCTGCTTTGCATATTCCTGTCTTTGTCCCTTTATTCTGGCTGTGAATCCAGAAAGTATTCTGATTGTACATGTGTACAGATATATGTATACATATACACATGCAACCCCTGGCAGGCCTGTGTACTAGACCACATCAGGAATTCTATAAACACCTTTCAGGGAGAAGGCTTTCACCACCCTGTATGAATCATCCTGACCCTTTCAACAGTTGCCAGATAGAAAAAGCCCTAAAAATACAGTTTCCATTCCCAAATGCATCTTCAGTCCTGCCAAGGCAGAGCAGAATACTGTCACTGTCCAAAGATTTTCCATGTGCCTGATCATTTTTTCCCCACAAAGGCATGTGGGGACATGGGAGGAATGTGATCTCTAGCACTTAGGGTATGAGGGAGTCACAGGGGCCTGGGCAAGGTCCAGCAGGTACATCCACAGGCTTCTCAGGATGCAAGAAGGTTAAGTTGGAAGATGGAAACTCCAGTAAGTTCAAGATAAAGCTTTCAACATGCAAACTATTCTGTTTATCATCACACTCTGCATATGCAACACTTCACAAAAATAGGTGCTGTTCCATGGGCACAGATGCATCCAAGCATCCTTTGTGGACTCTCACCCCTGCCACATACCACGTTCACTGTCAGTTAAATTATCTGCAGAGTCCAAGTTTGAAAAATAAGGAGCACAATTTTAACCCAGGAATTCTCTTGGAGATTTTTACCTTTGGTATTTTGCAGCTACACAAGTCAACATATAAAGCTGCCTTTACAAATCTAGGGTCTGACCCAAAACCTACCAAATGCAGGGACTCCCACTGACTTGAACACACTTTGGATCCAGCCCCTGAGGATTTCAGCTTTTTTTTCTCATTATTGCCATTACAGCTTTTCCAACAGGGAGTGATTACTCTCATAGCTAGGTACCTTGTTCTGGTAATTTATCTTTACTGTTATTATTTGATTTTAGGCTGGAGCAATTCACTTATAAATTGGTCTTTCCAACTGGGACAAAGTCCCTCCCTGGAACATCAGCATTCCCAGCAACCCCCACTTGCTGCTTGCCATGATCTGGTGCTGTGTACATTGCTTCCACACTGAAAATCAAATCTGGAGGCGCAGAACAATGGAATGCCTAATTAATTACATTGGCAGGGATCACCATTATTATTTCTGTGCTTTCCCCTGCACTGAGCTAGCCTGAGGAGAGCTCGCAGTGCCCCAAGAAGGGTCCATGATGACTTCCCCCACTCAGCTCTGGAGTCCACATGCCAAACACAGCTTAAAGCATCCCCAAAGACTTCAAGCTGCCAGTAAATAAGAACAGAGCTTCAGCAAGGGATTCTGATTGCAGAAGATAAGAGCAATAGCAGTAAATTCATTCTGTGTGAAGGTATGGCATTCAGTCACCAGCACTGCCAGCACTCCCAGTTCTCCATACCCCTGGCAGAGATCACTGTCTGACCAGAAAGCAGATAAACCTGAGCTTTCCAAAATTCATCATGGGTATGTTTACACTTAATGACAGACATGGACAGACTTCAGTTTACATGGGGAACCCCATTCATGGTTAATGCTTTAATGATTAAACACAAGGCTTCACTATCAGTTCTGCAGAATGACAAGAAGTTCTTGGTATGACTGAAACCAACTCTGACAGCTTCCAGGAACAGTCTGAACAAAGCCAGGCTCACATCAGCCCCAGCTTCCACCTGAACTACACTGAAACAAGCTGATCCAGCACAATCTGGGCTCCACCGGGCACTTTGAAAGGCAAAGCTAAGGTGAATGGGAGAACCACCAGCCTCACCAAAAAGAAAGTCAAGTTGTAAGTTGCTTACACAGGGAGACCACCTCTTTTCCCTGGAAACAGCAAAATACCATGTAATCTGAAATAATCCAAAATAATTAAGAGATTACTCTGCCTGAGAGAGCAATGCTACAGGCAGCTACTGCAGGAGGGGCTGATGCTTGGAGCTCACACCCCAACCCCAGCTGCCAGGAACATCCCATGCCCACATCGCCAGCAGGACCAGCACCGAGGGGTCCTCTGTACCCCTAGAACAAGCTCCAGAGCAGTGGGGACCCAGGGCCAGCAGAGATTCCCCACCCCAGGAGCAGGTTCACCCTACCAACAGTCAGAGGTTTGTGTTTAGGCAACAGCAAAAACTCAACACATTTCTCATACGTCACAGGCAACAGATCAGGCATCACTCAAATGTTCCGAGTTGTTTAATTTACAGCTCAAGGACAGGAAAAGTGTTCTCAGATGTGCTATAGGGGATTAAAGGCAGCTATGTGGAAATCATTACCCTGCACTTACACCACTCTGCTCTCTTAATGGCATCCAGGACAATCCCAAGAAAAATAACTTGACCCATGTTAGTGCAAGGCCTTCCACACAGGGCTTCGTAGGAAATGGACCTATAAACAGGACATCACTAAGGAAACCCAAAGTTGCAGACACCTTTTATCCCACCATTTGCTTTCTAAAAGTCTCAGTCATTCCCAAAAGATTACTTGCATATGCTCACATATTTTACCAGAATGTTTTTTCACCTGGTAGTGATCTGCATCTCTCAAGTTTGTCGAGCTGCTTTTAAGTTGCAAGAATTCCTGTGTCTTCCCAAATTTCTTATTTCTCCATCCCCTAAAAACTAACATTTATCACTTGGGTAAGTGCCAACCTGGATCCAGGTCACTGCTGTCACCGTGCAGCCGCAAACCACCAGAATAATTATGTTGCTATATTTCACCCCCCTCCTTTTTGGGGTGACTCCTGGGTCCTGCCCATCTCCTGACTGCTCTTCACCTCCCACCATGGCGCATCACTGTGCTCACAGCTGATTGTTATCACTGATATGGCCATCAGCCTTCTAGAAGCTGAGCTCGGTCTAGAAGTAGCTACAGCCAATGCTTCAAACTTCCCAGGCTTGTGAATCTCACCCCAGTGAGGTGTTGGATCCATCCTCTGCAGGGCAGCTGAGCAGCACGGGAGCTGAGCTCTCAGCACCCCAAAGGACACAGCTCGTTCAGTCAATGGGAAGAAGCTGCAGGATTTCTCCTCCTTCATTCCTCTCAGCTGAAACCATTGTGTATTGCTCTGGAAAGCTGCCGGGTTTCCTCTCTATTCCTCTTCAAGGAGCTCCAGAGGGGAAGCTGTGATTCACTTTTTCAGTTGTACTTTTACTGGAAACTTGAGAACATATATTGTCATCCTTCCCATCTTCCAGCAGCTTGCCTGTGCTGCTTACAGCTAACAGACCCCAATAAAATCCCCAGGAACTGGGGCAGATGGGAGGAACATCAACTACGTGAGGTTCCAGGTACTTTTGGAGCTACATGTCCAGCATATTCCTCACTGGGCTTTCTTACAGAAACTTCCAGAGAAACTCCTTCTTTTTACATAGGGCAGGAATAGACAGAGAATCTTCTTAGTCAATTCTCCAAGCAGACTCAGCAGTGGCACACACACCAAACCAAGGGGGAAGAAACTGCTTCCAGGACATAGTTTAGATAGAAGGAATCAAAGCTGAACCTTTGAGGATTTATTCTTTGACACCACAGTCAGGAAATAAATTCAACTCAAGCACCCTGGGGTTCTTGGCTGCACCTGGGGCCAGGCAGATGCTCCCAGTTGTCCAGCACCCACCTGGCCCTGTGCACAATAGCCCCAGGGCTGTCACCAACAGACAGGGCTGGAATCAGATTGGACTGGAAATCATAAAAGTGTGAAAGTTGAAAAAAGCCTCTTAGACCATCAAGCCCCAGTGCTACCCCAGCATTGCCAAGCCCACCACCAAACCATGTCCCCAAGTGCCACATCCACATGTCTTTTAAATCCCTCCAGGGATATGAGGTCCCTGGGCTTGAAAACCCTTTCAGCAAAGAAATTTTCCCTGACAGCCAATTGGAACCTCCCCTGGCACAACACACTAACACACTTCTTGCCTCTTAAGGAATTTGTTGTGTAACTTGGAAGTAACTTCACAGTGAGCAAAAAGAACAAGTTTTATACCAGGTGTTTGTGAGTAATGGTTCATGGGCTGCTCAACACCCCGGATCTTTCTCCAACCAGCTGCCACGTAACTGGCCTGACCCTTCCTGCACTAAGGCAGGCAAAGTACATGTCGTGCTACCTTGGCTTGAGATTCAACAGCTGGGAAGATGATGATGGAACAGCTGCCTAATTTATCACCAGAGCAGCCTGAACCATCCTGCTGAATCTTAATCAGCACCATCACTGCCTTCCCCACAGCCCCACTAAGCCTATGTGAACTCCTGGCCTCCCATTCTGGAGCCATTAACCACAGCCTGAATATCCAGCCCTTGTTCCAGGAGTGCCCACACCAAGTAATTCCTCACATCTTACATCAGTGCCCACATAGGCATCAGTTACATAAATCAACTCCTTTCGTAAACCAATGAGGATTTTCAATCACTCTGTTTCAGAACAGTAAGGCCACTGTGCTGCTTTGCCTTTCACTGCCCAAAGACAGACTTGCACATGGTGGGGAAAAGCAGGACTCAAAAAATCCAGGGACAAAGCACCCACTAACTTCAGGGAGGTCAGGGGTCTGGCCAAGAAAGGAGGTAGAAAATGGAGAGTATGAAGAAGGAAGAAAAATCCCCTCAGGAGATTTGTCCTCCATAAAGAACAAAGAGATCCGAAAAAAAGGAAATATCTGCTAGTTTAGCCTGAGAGCAGGGGCAGCTTCGCAGATGCCAACACTGACTGTGGGCTCCAGGGGCACAGGAGAGCCATGGAGCCCAACACGCTCAAAAACATGTGACATCCCCTTGCCAGCAGTTTTCCCAATGTGGGCACAGGGCCAGTTTCTTCAGGAAAGCTGCAGTGCAAGCCTTCATCCTCCCTGGCAGACAACAAAAGGTTTAGAAAAAGCTGTATGGCTCGCCCTGGCCCTCTGGCACAGATGGGCAGGTCTGGACAGCGCTGCCAAGGGTTTCCTGGCAGTCTGTGTCAGCAGGAACAGGGATGCCATGAGGTCTCCCATCCCACACCCAAGGTCCTTTCAAGCAGTGATTTCAGCAAAACACAGCTCCAACCCCATTTTATGGCTGCCTTTATTTGATGCATGATACTTGGTCTTGGTCAGGCCATTCAGTAACTCCCCCTTCTTGTTTTCCCCACATTCTGACTTTCCTACTAGGAACTGAAGTTCCTAGTCCAAGGGCATTTACTGACCAGTCTGAAAACAAAACCCATCTTGTTCTCTAGCTCAGTAACACATAATGTCAAGGGTTGATGGAGAAAGGGCACGGAATGCAGCAGTCCAGAGGGCACCAGGGGGATGGAAGCACTGCACAGCTCCCTGCCCTCCCCTTCCCACTCACGCCTAGATGGAGGAAGCCTGCTGTGACAAAAGAGTTCTTCACCAAAGACACGCAACAAACAGGCTTCTTAATTCAAATGTATTTCAGACAAACACATTTAAAAATAAATCTGTTGTGTTGGCTTGCAAACTGTATTTTGTTGAAGGCAGTGTACAGAAAAGATGCTGCTTGAAGAGCAACTCTGCCCAAAGGAAAAGATACTAACTCACACCATCACAGGCTGGGCTTTCTTGAAGCTCAGCCTCAGAGCAGGGTCCAGGGTGTTGATCCAGAGCTGGGACAAACAGCAGTGGCTGGACATGCACACAAACCAACAAAACCCCTCATTATTGCCCCAGGACGTGGCTCTTGAGCAGGATCAAGTCACCCCATGTTCTAGGAGGCAGATCCTGGAGCAGGGATCCACTCACACCTAGGAAGGAATGGCAGATGTGCTTCCAGCAATGACTAACAACTGGGCAACAGGATCCAGCAGGTCACTTGGGAGACAGGAGAGAAATCCAAGAACCAAGTCACTGTGCACTCACTTTGGGCCAAACTAAAAATAGATCTAATAGCTCATCACTGGAGCTGCTGTCCCTTCTGCAGAAAAAAACAAACTACTCAGTTTTTCCTGTCAAGGGAAACACCACTCCCATGGACATCTCTGGGCACAGCCAAGGTGAGTTCTGCCCTTGGAGAAGCCACCAAACCAATCCAACAGTGTGATCTCCAAGAGGAGCCACCCCAAGATGAACAGCTCCTCACCTCACCATCTGTTCCTGCCTTGCAGAGCCCTAAGCATTTCTTTTTGCCTATGAGATACAAAAGTCATTAAAACCTGTGTTTATGAAGACTTTAAGGCCTAAGAAAACCGTTGCAATCCTACTGCTTAGCAAAGACCAACCATGTCACCCACAAGCCCTGCACCACTGAAAGGCTGTGGGCCACCACCAGCAACATCTCTTAGAAAATTCACCTCTTCTGGACACACCACAAGGTCTCACTGTTAAAAATATTCACACACTGTTAAAAATATTCACACCTAGGTACAGTTGGGAAAAAACAACCTGAAGCCACAGACCGTCCACACAGCATCTTCCATATCACTCTAAAGTCATGAATGATCATGGAAATGGAAACCAAGCAGGCAGATCATCCCTAACCCTAGCAAGGCACATACCAATGCTGCTGTGAGACCTCCGTGACCACAACCTCTGCCCTGTGCAGGAATCACCTCTTAGGAGAGGAGATGTACCTGCACAGAGATATTCAAGGGTCCAATCTGAGTCAAGAAACAAACATCAGTTGATATCGGGGCTACAATGAAGTGTAAAGGTGGGAATTCAGTCCATCAATTCACACAGCAGAAACCCTCATCCACGAGAATAAACACTGCCATGCTGCAGGTGAAAGCTGCTTTCAGCAGAACGTGGCTCTAACTCCCAGTGAAGCTGCTCTGCTGCCAGACCACCCCAGCAGCTGGTGGCTCACCAAAACCTCCTGTCACTACACAAGGATTTTCACCTCTTCCAAGGAGAGGTCCAGCAGCCTGCAGACAGTCAGGAAGGGAAGGACAGACAGTCAGGAGGTCCTGCCCTGCTCACAGGTCCTCTTGGGCATAGAAAATCACCTAGTCTCCCTAAAACTGCTCCAGATGGAAAGCAAAGCAACTGCCCTCCCTGGCTATGGGAAACCCCACCTGTGTAAAGGGGTTTTCTTTGCTGTCCTTATTTTCTTTCTTTTGTAATACTGAAGCCACACATCATCTGTACACCATGGGCTGAGCTCAGGGGACTTTGCTTCAGCCCAGCAGCTCAGAGATGCCTGTCTGAGGAACCATGAGGAATCACTGAGGGTTTGCTCCATTTATGGCAGCACTCCTTCCCCACTGCCCAGAACTACATGGCTTTCCAAGAAAAGTATAAACAGTAAATGATAGCTCTTTATATCAGGAAATGCCTCTTTAATCTGAAGTGGAAAACTATATTCACTTATTTAAACTTATGCCAAATAGTATTAGCCATTTGTGAACCTTATAAGGAGTGCTAATTTTGCTGGGGTAATTTGTGATTTTGCTATAAAGTGAATTCCAACAGAAATCAAAAAAAAAGACTAAGAAAACGAAACTAACCAAACAAACCCCCCCACAAATAAACAAAAAATCCACAACACACACACAAAAAACACCCCAACTAAAAAAAAAAAAAAGAAAAAAACAACCCAATACCAAACTCATGCTCTCATGCCTTCATTTTGCTTTGAAATACCCTAAAAAGTGAATTTGGCAGGACCTTCAAATGGTTTTTTTATTGAACAGATGCTTAAAATGATGGGTGAATGTCAATGAAGTGGAAGGGTTTGTCCAAAAGACATTTTGATTCCCATGCTACTCTTGCTTGAGTTGACACAACCACAAAGACTCAACTCAGGCCACAGCCTGGACAAGCCTTACAAAGTACAAATAATAATCCACATGTAAAAATGAACTGAACCCACTTTTTCTACCAGTGAACCATTAAAACTCATTTTGTTTTACTGTTTTTGAAAACAAAGGACAATTACCCAGACCACGGGGACGCTCCAAGAACCCAGCCTGAGAGCACATCTGCTCCAGGGCCAGCCAAAAGGGCTCTGAGCAAAACTGACACAGGAGCACACCAGAGAGAACCAACCTGTTCACAGAGAGCAGCAGCTGGTCCACACATGCTTTGATCTTGTTTTGAGCTTCTAGATGTGTCATGTTGTCCGTGTTCTCTCCGTTAATTGCCAGAATAATGTCTCCTGGGCACAGGTCTGCCATGGCTGCTTTACTGCCAGGGTTAATCTGGGGAAAAAAAAACAAACAAACAAACAAAAAAAACTTAAAAGAATGCTGGGTTTTTTTAAAAGAAGTCCACTTTCTTGGAGTAAGATGCAGGTAAAGGGAACAGTTATTTCTGGAGAATAAGTGTTTTCTCTACACCAACGTCATCCATCTGAGGCTGGATGTCAGAGCTCTCAGGTAAGCCCCAGGTCTCCAAGGGCCATCCCCTACAACAATATTCTTTTAAATAAGGAATTTCAGTCAACTGCAGACACTGTGTGACCAGGTCTCACCTTCACATTTGTCTCGTGCTTGAAATAAATGTAATATGTTCTTTCCAGAGAGATGCTTCACACTCCTTTGGCTTGCAGACCTTTCATGGTGCTGCAAGAGTCAGTCCCTAAGCAGCACATGAAACCCTCCTCTGGTTAACCACCCTCCCCCTGACTGGGGGAGAGGTCACCTTTGACATCACTTCTTCTGGACTGACACCCAAATGACTTGTCTCTTTCTAGCCCTGCATGGTCACCAACCCCAGAGGGGTTTAGCAAATATGGCACTTGGGAACATGGTTTAGTGGTAGCCTTGGCAGTGGTAACAGCTGGAATTGAGGATCTTTAAGGTCATTTCCATCCTAAACGATTCCATGGTTTTATTCTATAAATATCACACAGCTCTTTAAGCCTCCACAATTCTTTCCTTCTGGTTTTGTCAGAGTGCCAGAACCTTATAAAAGTTTTAACTTCTTTCCTGAGGAACAAATGACAGGTCCAGGTACAGTTTGTGGTCAGCAACAAGACCAATCCTATAGCCCATAAAAGAGGTTCTTGAGAAATTACCATTTCATTTACATCATCCTAAATGTGGTTTTAATTTTTACAGTAATATAGAATGACGCAAGGCATATTCAGAACAGGTAAACATGTCTGGTTAAACTCTATGCTGTGTTTTCCCTCTAATTTCCTCTTCAGTTTATTCACAGCATCTGCTAACCAAACACATTTTATCAACCGAGAAGTTACGGCAAGCCTGACTTTTGGTTATTCATGTGTCACTGCACTAAAGCAAGCTGGTGCTTTGGTTCTGTTTACTCTTGATTTACACAGATGGAATTCCCTGTCTTAGGTGGGAGTCTCTGCCCCACCCTCCTTGAGAAATCCAGACAACAGGAGCACTGCTGTACCTACCACCTCCCCTTGGCTTACAGCAGTGCCTGACAGCAACCAGGCAGACCAGGCATGGTTTTTCAGACAGTAAGACCAAGGGGGGCACTTCCCCAGTGCCCAGAAGCCCCCCAACCACAGGCCATCATGAAACAGGTGGTTTTTTTCAGAAAGGGGGCATGCACATGCCAGCTTTCATCTTGATTTCATACAATGCTACAATGGCTTGTAGGATTAAAGATCACCTTAAAGATCATCTTGTTCCAACACAGTAGCACATTCCACCCAGGTTGCTCCAAGCCCCATCCAGCCTGGCCTTCAACACTTCCAGGGACAATTAGTTCGGTTTTTGTAGGGAATTAGAAGAGGATTTAGTCTTACCACAACAGCCCCTGTGGATTGCACTAGAGCTATCCCTGGTGAGAAGCAGACAGCCCCAGTGCAACAGGGCCTGCTGCACTGCTCCCGGCAGGTCCACAGCCACTGGCACTGCTGAAACACAAACCTGGAGGTGTTTGACAAGCTCCAAACCACTTCTGACAGTTAAGTAGAACTGGCAGCCCAAGTTACAGCTTTTGTTGCATTGTCAGAGTAAATCAGTATTTGCCATTTGCCCTTCAATAGTTTCAGCTGGGCTGTTTAGCTCCAACAAACCTGCCCAGACCAAGTGCTCAGGGGCTGCCCCATGACTCAGCTCAGAGCAAACAACAGGAGACGGCTTTCAGTTCCACACACATTAGCTCTGACACAGGACATTTCAAGCCAGGACAGGATTATTTTTCCCCTGGCATTGTTAGGGGTTTTTTGACCCCTGTATCCATTCACAGGGCATTAGGGTCCTTTTACAGCCACAGAGGCTGCCAGACTCATCAGAAAGTCAACCTAAAGCTCAACCAGCAACTCCAAGGAAGCACCTCTATGCTCTTGCCTGCTGTTATCTGCTTCCCTCAGTGTTCATCCCACAGCCCTGGCTGCCAGCACGCTTTTAGACTAACAGACCTTCAGCTTGACCCAGGACAGCTGTATTTTGTTCTTGTCTATTCACTGCTGTCTAGATGTCTGATGGATTTTTTTCCCCGTACTGATCTTAACCGTGTTGTAGCTTCCTTGAAGAATAAGCTGTTCACAAATGGGACTTTAAGCTGTTTCCTATTTTAAGCTTCTGCTTTATTTCAAATTATTTTGGCAGTATTTTCATATTAGCATTTTATGCTAGCTGTGGAGATGACTGAGGGCTTGAAATGGAGCTTCACTCCAAGAATTCATCTGAGATACAGCATCAGTGTCTCAACAGCTTGGGAATCATTACTGTAATGTCTGTCAGGCCCAAAGTTTGTATTTTACTGAATAATATTTAAAATACGGTAGACTAAATTCTCCTAACCCACAGCTGTGCAAAGCCATTGACACCAAACACTCCACAGAAAGCCTGACAAGTCTGGTTATGGGTCAGTGCTGTGCCTGAATCCTAGTGCAGAGGTTCTACCTGCTTTGGACATGGCTTAGTGGTGACCTCAGCAGTGCTGGGTTAACAGCTGGACTCAATGGTCCTAAAAATCTTGTCCTACAAAGCATTCTGTGATTGTATGACATGGGGGAGTGGCAGTGCACAGAGGTCTTGGGATGGAGCTTGTATCAGAGGCACTCACTTGTGCCTCTCTCCAGAGAGCTCTCAGGTCTGCCCTGAGCCAGAACCACAGCCTGTGTGTGACTTCAAGGAATCAGAGTAATCAGACAGGTTGTGAAGTTAAAAACACTGCAAAGAAAACCTGCACCAAGTCACTGCAGCCTGAAAGGGGCCTCCAAAGGAGTTGATGTTTGAGAACAGGAGAAGATTAAGAAAAACAGTGGTAAGATTTTATTTGGTCTTGAAGTTCTCCATCTGTGCCAAAACCAAACCATTTCAAAACTCAATGCTAAATGAGCACAGACCAAGCCCAGACCGATGGATACGTAACTCGGGGTGGTGTGAGCTGTCTACCCACCACAGGCAGCAGAGAGTGCCCTGAAGCCAAGTCCCAGCTCATGCACCAGGGCCTAATGTGGCTTATGTGCCAGGGCACCTGCTGCACCCTGCGTGTGCCACACCTCATCTTGCCTGGGCTAGGTGCCTGCCAGAATTTGGGCTGTTTGTGTCCTTTTCTGCAGTGAAGAGCTCGGGCAGGGCAGTTACACACCAGCAAGGAGCCAGCCCAGTCCCTCACACCCTGCTAAGCCCCAGGGCAGCAGGGCCCCACCAAGTGTTGGTGTCTCAGGTGGGGAATGCTAAGTGTCCATGGGGTGGTCTAAGCCCTCATGCCATCAGCAGCTCAGCTGGGTCTTGCTCCCTGTGAGGCCACGTAGCTCCCAAAGACCCCTGCTTGTGCCATGGGGTGACAGCAACCTCAATATACCTTCAGAGCAGTCAAGTGTACAGCACCAAGAGCCAAAACCACAGCAAACACCACGGGCTTAAAGAAACATTAGTATTTGTATTACTATTTCCTTAAAGGTTATTATTTTTCAATCAGACAAGACTCCTGCCACCTGTGGAAGCTCTGAGCTCCCAAAGTCATCATGAAGCACTGAGAGGAACCCACAGCCATCAGCTAACTCACACCTGATTACTGCTGTCTTGCATGCAAAAGTATTTTCCCAACAACATAAATCCAAAGCCAACTAATGGAGACTTGGGGTGAAGTTGCCCAACACAGACATGCCAGTCCTGCAGAAAGGGAAGAGGACCATCTCTCCGGATCTTCCTGCTCCAGGAGTACCATCCAGCCTCTTCCTGTGTGCCATCCCTGGTGCTCAGCAGGTTCTGAGGCACAGCCTGGGATGCAGTCCAGAAGAGCTGAATGTTTTATAGAATCATAGAATGGTTTGGGCTGAAAGGGACCCTAAAGGGATCACCTCAATCCAACATCCTGCCATGGGTAGGGACACCTTCCACTAGACCAGGCTGCTCCAAGCCCCATCCCACCTGGTCTTGAACACTTCCAGGGATGGAGCAGCCACAGCTTCTCTGGGCAACCTTTGCCAATGCCTCATCATGCTCACAGAAATAATTTCTTCCTCATATCTAATCTAAACCTTTCTTACTTCAACTTAAGGCCAATTCCCCCAAGTTTTCTGCGAGTGAATCACAGCAACTCAGAGGAGCAGGTGCAGTGCAGTGGACCTGTCACCAGGGACCATGGCAGGGCTGGGTGAGCTCTTCATGAGATGGTTAAGCAGATCCCACTGCTACCCCCCACCTAATCACTGCTACATTTTCAGCAGGAAGGAACCAAGCATGAAATATGTGCAGAACCAGTTCATGTGCTGGGGAGGTCACTGGCACTTGTGCTTTCACAGCTCCTTTTATGCCCATAGAAGCTCTGGTGTGTTCTCTGCCCAAGGCAGCCGTGCACGCACAGCACGGCCGCCGCGCTGAGAATGCGGCGTGCACGCCTGCCAGCTTTACTGCTCTCCCAAAATTAAATAAAGAACAACCCTCTGAGTTTAACCCCTCCACAAAAACAAGCAGCTGCTTCCTTGCTTCTCTCTCTCAAAAAATGAAGATGCTTCAGAAAGCTTATAAACAGAAAAGACTAAAAGAAACAAACCACTTGCCCAGCAATGATATGGTAGAGCAGAGCACGGGGGTGTTTGCAGAGCACTTGCCCCAGGTAAGCAGCTCCAGGCTCTCCAGATCCCAGAGAACAGCCCCATCCCACACAGCATGCCTGTGGAGGGTGCATCCTGCAGGGATTTGTTCCCCTAGGGAGCCAGAATGTACTTTTCCCCTATTTTCTAACAAGAATATTATTCTTCCTAATCCCCTCAGGATATGTCTCATTTGTGACATCTTTCCATGTCCTCCACGTACAATTGTGCTTCAAAAAATAGCAGAGGTCCAATATTGGTGTCTGTCTCAACCCCCTCTATTGTTTCCAAGAAAAACACAAATTTATTTAACAAAAAGTTTTTTTCAATCATATTCTCCACTGCTTTTCCAGGATTATCATCCACCTCTCCACTCTCCTCTAAGGCAATTACCCTCCAGCAGCCCCCTTCCCCAGCCAAGTGCATAGTCTGATACTATGAGACTGGGATAGTCCCAAAGCCAGCAGCAGCTCTCTTATCTGGCCACTGGAGCATCACTAGGATTTACTGAGTGCTGTCATCTGACAATGACAGGCCATTAAAATAAAGTACATTGGGGCAACTGTCTTGTGCTTAACCTAAATTGGTTGGTGTTGGAGCCGTGCAGTCTAATTTAGTAAGCAAGATTATTTGCACCAAGAGAAGTTTGCTCTTGAAACACAGTGTTCTACCATCTGCCCTGGAGCTTGGCCCAGAAGGGAGCCAGGGCTGGGAGAGCATTCAAACCAGGGCAAAGTCCCCATGCCTGCATCCCCTGCCCTCACAGGGATGGGAGCCCTGCCCACCACAAGGATGGCTCTACTCGGAAACAGCTTTGCTTAAGCCAACTTTAGAATTGGGCAAACACCACAAGCTGAAACAATCAATAGCTCAGTAAAAGGTTAATTTGTCATATTCACTTAATCCCTTTTCAGTTCTACTCATTCCCCCAGAAACCTGCATCTAAGGTCACTTGTGTCAGGACTGAAGGATGAGGGATGCAGCTCCTCACTTCCTGCAAGGCCTCAGCACAGCCAAGGGAAAGATTAGGTTAGTCTTTATTCTCACAGAATTTTTTTTATCCAAATCAACAAAAGGTGTTTATTCAGGCCATTCCCAGCTACATAATGATCTCTGCCACACCTTCACTTTTTATTAAAAGTGCTACTCTAATGCATGCCATCGGTGAACAAAGCCAGGATTCAATGGGTTAAAAGGTGCAATCCCAAACAAGCCTACACAGACCACACCACTCTTCTCTTAAACCAGGGGTAGTTTGTTGTAGGCAAGGCTGGGGGAATTTTCTGTTCTGCAACTGTGATCAAAAGGACCTGATTAAAGTCTTTGAGAGACTTTCAAGATAGTGTGACAAAATTCTCAGCTTTTAAACAAAGCCTGTCTGTTCCATGCTGTGGGGTGGGGAATTATCTTACATAGCTACATCTTTTTTTTTCTAACAAGAAGAACCAAGAGTCAAATAATTTACTAATGAAAATAAATTCCCTAAACCCTTTAAACATTCTTTCCAGGGATTCTCTTCAGCTTTTCAAATCATCCTGCCTTGAATTCCTTGCCAATTCATTTGCATTCTTCTAGTTGCTTATATAAAGTCTGATGTATCAAGACATTATTTAGATAAGCTCACAGCCCAGTACGTGTAGAACACTGTTCATGCAATCTAAATTCATTTAACTACTGAAGAAAACGAGCTTAAAACAATAGAAGGGAAAGAATCAGAGTACAAGTATTATAAAAGGCAAGACAGTAAAAAATCCTTTTGAATGCAAGTACTAATGGATCCAAATCCAAATTTAGAAACAGTTTCATAGAGCAGATCCTAACCCAGCCCAAAGTATGAGGTCTCTGTACAAAGAAGAGGCTGAGAATCAGTGAAACTGGTCATGTGTTTTACAGCAACCAGCCACTAACCCATGTGCAGACCTCAAAACATGGATTGAGAAAAAAAAAGGAAGGGATCCACAAGGATCACCTGGTGTATCTTGTCAACAGCTCTCTCGCTCAGCCCAAGGGCACACAGCTCTGGCAGCGCTCCCCATGGTCACAGCCACCAGGAGCCCCTTACTCCCTCCTCCAAAGAGAAGTCAAAGATTCTGTGCTGCCTTACTGCACAGAACAGCCCCATTCAGCAATACAGCTGCTACTACACTTAAATCTGCTCTGTGTTTACTTTCCCTGGTTAGGGAACAAGGCCGGGGAGGGACAGCTGCCCCGGGGACACCAGTGAGCCCTTGGTGCGGGTGTGCTTGGAGCACCACGGCAGTCCCTCAGGTACCACACCACTGCACAGACAGACTGAGCAGCATCACAGAAAGTGCTTACAGCCAGAATCACATCATCTCCTCCAGGAGTTTAGGACCCAGCTCTCCAGTGAAGTTTTCCCCCCTTGGACACCCCTCAACAAGCAGCAGGGCTTCTCAAGCCCTTCTCAGGAGCAAGCCTAAAGCGCTGTGCAGAAGACACAGAGGAACTGCTTAGAGTTTGCCTTCCAAGCCATCTGCCTCTTGGTCAGGAAGGCAGGCTGACATTTTCCTTCCTATCAAAAGGAAAATGTACACAGAGTGATCTCCAAAGAGAAAAAATTTTTCAGCATAAAAAGTTTAATCCAGTTGGTGAGCATACCTGAAGTTTCAGTCCTGCAGCACACTCAGGTGGTAATCACAGAGTGCAGGGATTTGTGCCTTTGCTACACAGCTGCTTTAATGGTGAATGTCAAGTATTTTGCAGGGTTTGGTCTTTTGGGCCAGAACCTTTACATATGCTAAAGATTTCTGAAGTGTTTTGTTGCTCATGGTAAACAACAGCATTCAGAGCAGTGTCAGCATCCTGCAAACCTCCCCTCTCACAATCTCCTCTGTTGCTGTTGACCAGTCCTAGAGTCAACTGCTCAAGACAACTTCTCTTTTAGCCGTGCACTGCCCATATCTAATAATTAAGAATAATGACTTCAAATAATCTTCTTTTTTCTGGTATATTTTGTTTTCTGAAGCTTGGCCTGTAAAATGTCCTTGCCACATAATCTGCTATCAGTGCACACAATATGTAAAACTACTTAAGGCTTAACGGGTGTGAATGCAAGTTGCTCTGGTTGTCAAGAAGGATTGAGTGTGGCTGTGAGGCATCTTTATGGTGTTTGGAAAACTCATTGGCTGAAATCCTCTTGAGCAGCACTTTTTATTTTTTTAAAATACAGCTGTGTTCTCTGTGGAGAGAAAGCAAGGTTTGTTTTGGGCTTCTCCTGGCTGTAAATGTTCCTCAAAAGCCACACCGTGGCTTGACATCTTAGCTGTTGCTCAAGTAACATAGTGAAACCTGTGTTTGCTTGAAGTTTTTGTGTAAATTCTGAAGTAGAAACCAAACACAACCTTATCTACCAGGGCCTGGGGCAAGTGGGGTGTTAGGGGCTGTGTACAAACCCACTACACGAACAAGCTCGGTGAGATACAGCGTTTGCTCTGGCACACATCTGGCACTGATAACAAATCAAGCAGAGTATTTTTCTGTGAACTTGTTTGTTTTAACCTTTTCTATCAACACTGCTAGATCTTGAGAGAGCTACTGTTTTCTTTCACACTTTAAAACCTGTGGTTACAGATGACTTAAAAAATAAAAATGTTTCTACTAAGTGTTTGGGCATCTGAGAACCACAAGACAAGGCATTTTGAGAGCTCAGAAACTGGAAAACAAATTCAGTTGGAAATACTATATTGTTCCTTGTAGGATTTCCTGTGACATGTATTTCATCCCCAAGCTATCAAAAATGAAATTAAATTGCATTGGTCTGCATTAATGCCACACAATTCATAATGACATATTTGCATTAAAATTAAATGACTTACCCATTTTAAGGAGGACCAGGATTATAACCATCTGTTGTCTAACACAGCAAAAAAAGTTTAGGAAAAAAAGAACAATTGCACATAATTCTCCCTGTATGTTTCTTACACCAACAGGGCTGTTCTAGTAAGCCTGTTATCTAACTAGTCTCTTTAACCTACTTTATCAAGTGGGATTTAAGTGCACACTTCTACAAAATAATTTTGAATACGTGTCCCAACAGGTAATCTTTCAATCTTCAAGGAAAACTGACATCACCACCATTCAAAACAAAAAGAAGGGGGAAGTAAGAAAAACCCCAAACCCACAAATCTCTAATCCCAAATATCCAGGGACACTGAACCTATGGTGCTTTGTCCAGCCTGGCAGAGGCCTGGTGTTTTCATGGGTGTGCTGAGTTTATTTTGTTAACTTGCCCCAAGGTCAGCCCTTGCCTAAATGGATCTACATGAATCATTCTTTCCACCTGCTTTCCCACTCGGGATTATCAGGGTGCTTAATTACGGTAATTAGTATTAGGTTTTCATTCCGGTATGTTCCACCATTACTGTCTCCTGAACCAGCATAAGCATTTATTCTTCTCTTTCAGTCATTAAACAAAGCCTCAGCGATAGAAACACTTCAGCAGCAAATATATTTGTGACATACTTCTGTTAGTTCTTATCTGTAGCTCAGATTAACTGTTCTGTCCCAGCACAGCTTCACACTTAAACACCCAGACCTCTCGGCGCTGAGTTTATAGGAATGATGAGAAAAACAAAAACTGACGAGCAAAAGTATTTCCTTCCACTTGAAATAATCATCCCACTTGAAATACTGTAACAACTTTACTATGCAACCAAGTGAGGGGACAGCTTTCATCACTCAGCTCTACACAGGCAGCAAACCCAACAAAGTCAGCAGAAATCAGGCAGGGCTGTAGTTTTGAGATTCAGCAACACAGGCTTCTTCTGTGCATTTGGGAGCTCTGAACAGAGAGCGCATCATTTCCATCTAATAAACTATCAAATGCATAAGAACAATGTGAAACAAAAAAACCCACCTTATGGGAATTGAAATCCTCCTAACTTGTCTCAAACAGAGACAAAATTCCTGTTCCTTTTGCTGCTGTCTCTGATCCTTGCCTTCTACACCAACATATGTGGAGTTCCTGGGGTAACCAAACCAGTTACTGCCAGCCCTAGCTCTGGGGAGCCCCTTCTGCTCAGCCATCCCCACCCACACAAGAACAAGCCTCCCAGGCCTCCCCAGGTATTACACCAGGAGTGGGTTCTCTCTGCATTCACACAGGATCACAGCACAGACTTGGGTATTTGCTGGATGCCCTGACAGAGTCAACAAATTCACTTTTACTGGAATTCCTTCCTCAGCAGAATTCTTTCTTGAGTATCCTAACCTTTAACAGGACACGTCTCTGCTCAAATGTGAAAGCTGCTTGAGTTTAAAAGTCAACTTTAACTCAAACAATACCTGGATAATGGATTGCAGACCAATTATTTCTCATCTTTCTTGTGTTACAGTTCCAAGCCAAAGCTGAAACTTGCATTTTTGCTGCTCCACTAGAGACCAGTGGGTAAACTAATGTTGAAGCCAGCAGATAAAGGAAAAATTGCATTAAAATCTCATTCAAAAAATACTGGAATTGGTCCATTTGTCAACTATCTGTTTAGCCAAGTAATTTATCTATGATTTCAAAAACAGCAAGTGCATGGATTAACAGTGGCAGGAATGGGCAGATGATGACATCAGCTGCTCCAGGAGCAGGACAAGCAAGTTCAAATGATTAAATGCGTTCAGCTCCTCTAGTTACGCTAATGACTGATTATCTTTTAATCCCAGGCAAGGGGTAGATCAACTGTGATCCCACACAGAACCACAGCTCTCACTGATGTGGTTACAAGTACAACACTGAGAACAGCCAAGTGAGTTATTCCATTCCTGTTCCTGAGCCATGGCTGCTGGTCAAAATGAATGCTGTCACTGGAGTAAGAGCCACAGGGAACCCCCTTTCCCACAGAGGGCAAACACAGCACCCAGTATGAGCCTGCTCAACCAAGGAAAAGCAGCTACCAGAAACTTAATTAAATCTTAAAACAACTTTCTATCAAGTCATTAAGGTCAACTCCAAGCAGAGCTTTTGGATAATTTCCTACCCCCATAAATATCATGAGGAGGAGTAACCATTAATGATGTGATGTCCTACAGCTAGTGTTAGCCCACTGTAACAGTGGGTATAAAACAAACTGAGCCCTGTGCTGACAACACACCAGTAGCACCCTCCAAGGCTGCATGCCCCCAAACCAGCCCAGTGACTCCAGCCCTGCTAGTATGGGTCCTCCCGAATATACAAGAAGAAACAGGATAAAAGGGTAGCGATAGCACACCTAACCTTTCATGTGACTGCATCAGAGAGATGCCCTAAGCATGCCCTTCTGGATCTGCATTTATCTTTAACAGCAAGGAGCTCAACAGCCCACCTGGAGCCCTGGCCTCTCCAGGGCAGAGTTCAGCATCAGCTGCTCAGCAGAGCAATCAGATCCTTACCCCTTGTCACTTAAGACTTAACAAATCACAGAGAGAAGTGACCTGTTTTCAAGAAAAAAGGACCATTGCCTAATGTCATGAGCCTGTTTGAGACTGCTGCAAGGGACAGACCGAATACCATCAGCACCTGCACAGACACAGCCACCTCACAGGGGCTAAAGGCCAAAGTAAACCCTTGTGAACGAGGCAAGTTCCATCCCAAAGCAGGACAGGGTCATTGTCATGTTCCATGCTAGCAAATCCACATATTGCCATTTATCTCTTGACAATAGTATCACAAGACACTTTTGTGAACCACCTTCAGCTTTGTCCCCTGCCCTGCACCACCGTGGCTCTTCCCCAGCTCACCCTGGCAGCTCCTTTCATTATTTCCAGCCTCCAGCATCCAGAGCTGAATGTGGGTGGCCTCAAATCCCAAAGTGCAACCTGATTTCCCAACACAACCAGTCCAGGTAGGATACCTGCAGAGCTGTACAGCCCGAACACCTTGTGACACGCTGATCCTCAGCTCCCTTTGGGCCAAGCAGTGGGACACAGCACTCCCACATCCCTCAGGCAGCCCAGCACACCCAGAACATGTTGGCATCTTGGGCCCACAGCTGGATGTGGGAATCCGAGAGTGTGGTCCTGCCTCCCGGCAGGATTTCTGCTTTCCCAAAGATGTTTGTGATTTAATGGCATTTTAGTATAAAACAAATAAAACTGAAATTAAAGAAGAAAGGCACTTTGAAGGGAAGCAGAAGTCAGCCAAAAGCCTCCACAATTAGCAAGAGTCTCCTGCCGTGAGCCAGGCTGGGCAAAGGGGATGGAGGCTTCTCATTCCTGCAGACGGGAAGCCCCTAGACCCCTTGCCAAGATTTAAAGCCAGAAAGAACAGATTTCCTGGACAATTACAGAATAAAAGGGAATATGGCACCACACCAGCCATGATCAGTCCTCAGCACAGTAGCAGGGTTGCACAGACCCACCCCCAGGCAAAGCCCAGGCTCCCCAGGGAGCCCTCCAGCAGCCCCTTCCTGCATCCCCATGGTCAGGAGCTGCAGCAGAAGATAATTCTTCCCCAGTTTTAACATTTTCAGATATTTGCAAAGCAAGTGAGTTCTTTTCTTGTGTTTAGAGACTAGAGCCCAAGCAGAGCACTCTACATCTCTATTTACATCTTAGTGATTTGTTTCCCACCCTCCGGGAGCAGCAGTTAGAGTACAGCACATCAGAGCATCAGCTCACTCCTCAGTGGGAACAGAATTTTAAAAGGATCCAATTTAAAAGGCTGCCAAATGGAATAACACCCTACATCTGCTTCTTGCATTACAACTCCTGGTGATCCACAGCAAGACTGGCCTGAGGAGAATCATCCTCCTCACACCTCCCAGGTTTGCTGAATCAAACACGAAATTTGGCAAGCCACCTATCTAGGCAGAAGCAGACTTAGGTTTTTCTTGTTTAATATTAAACCAGTTTGGTTTTTTTTTAAAGTAACCGGAAAACTGGCTCCCTCCACTGAGTTCAGATGTTCACTTCTACAACAAGAACATTTCTACAATTGCTGAGAAGTGATTTTGGATACGAGGAGAAACAGAACTCTCCATGTCCAGGAGGTTCAGGCTGAACCCCAAAAGCCGAGATCCCTCCTCACAGCACTGCCGCCCTGTGTGGACACCTGCCCCCCCGTGCTGCACAGGCAGCCCCACCCGCACCACCCCACCTTCCCTCTCCTCCACCCAGCTCCTCCTGCTACTCCTCCGAAACAGCCCTCACTGGAACATTTGGAAAGGGACAGGCCAAAGCAAAAACAGAAACAAAGCCATGCAATAGACATGTTTGAACTCAAATACAAACTAAACCTCTTTAAAACACGCTCTCTTCCATAATTACTTCTCTGAAACTCAGGATACGTGTTTTCTCCTTTCTGTCACAGCTTTGGCAGATGAATGAAAAGACAGCAAACAGCTTGTGTGCATTACAACAGTATTTTTAAGTTACAGCTCCTTTCAAATGCACTGAGCGTTTGTTCCAGAAATTCAGCAGCAGCTGCCCAGGGGAGCTGCTCGGCAGCGCTGCAGAGCCCGACACGCCGGGCAGGCAAAGCAGCTCAGGGCACCCAGCCCTTTCCTGGGGCACACCACGGACACATCAGTGCCCCAAGGAGTGCCCCGCTCACACACAGCACGCATCCATCACACAGCCCATCACACCACCTCGCCGCATGGGGGACGGCTTGTTTTCACATGCATCTACACACAAAGCCTATTTCAATCTATCTGGGGCGTCTTAGCAAAGAATTTTCCAGAATACATATTTGTGAGGTCAAACATAAGTGTGAGTACACTTACACAGTAATTATTACCAGCCCACATAGACCCCAGAACACTGCAGCCTGCATGGAGAAACTTCTTGCTGACTTAACTCATGCCTTCTTTAAAAACCCCAACAGCCTGTGAACTCAGTCCAGGGCACGAATCCAAACCCTGCGAACACTAAAAACTTTGAAAGCAGATCCTTATGAATTAACATCTAAAAAACTAAAGCATGGTGAATGCTGTAACACTGGGGAAAGCCGCTGAAACAGTGCAAAGCTCAGAGGGGAGCACTTATTTGAGTGCATATAGAATAAATTGGAGTTGAAAAGAGCCCAAGCGCTGCTGCCCGCCGGGCCCGGGCACAGCCCGCCCGGGTACCACCCGCCCCGCCGCCCATCACCTGCGGCCGCTCCCGCTCCCCCTCCGAGCTCACCCTGGAGATGGTCAGCGGCGCGCTGAAATCTTTACCGCCCACCAAACGAAAGCCCCACGGCGAAGGGCCACGCAGGACCACCGAGTGGGCCATAGCGGCGGCGGCGCTCCCTGCCCGCGGACTGCTGCAACTCCGGCTGCCGAGCGCCGGCCGCGGCTCCCGAGCGCCGGCACCGAGCGACCCCGCCTGCCGGCACCGAGCGACCCGCCTACCCACACGGACCGACCCCGCCTCCCCACACGGACCCGACCCCGCCTGCCGGCACCCGGCGACACCGCCTCCCCACACGGAGCGACCCCGCCTGCCGGCACCGAGCGACCCGCCTCCCCACACGGACCGGTCCCGCCTCCCCACACGGACCGACCCCGCCTGCCGGCACCGAGCGCCCTCAAGGCGTGCCGAGGAGGAGGGATGGACCCGGCCCGGCTGGCGTTGGGGGAGCTTTAGCGCGGATTTCCCCCTGGATCCTTTTGTTAGTGGGGTGCGGAGCGACTACTCGCAGTATTTGCAGTATTTTACTGGTAGTTAAGTAGTTTGGTGTGCTCAAAGCGTCCCTCACTGCAGTTCCATCCTCTGCAGTGGGAGGAAAATGATGCAATAAGTCAGTAAACGTTTGGTTGTGACTGTTTTATTCATTACCATAAGTCTCCCGAATGAGAAAAAAGTTAAAGGAAATAATCAGATTTGGTTTAAAGCAGTTTGTGAATCTTTCACGGTCGTCACTTGGGCAAAAGATAAACTTCCAGGAAAATAATCACAGAATCACAGAGTGGTTTCATTTGGGAAGGACCTGAAATGTCATCTCAATCCAACCTCCTGCTGTGGGCAAGGACACCTTCCACTATCCCAGATTGCTCCAAGCACCATCCAACCTGGCCTTGAACACTTCAGGGATGGGGCAGCCACAGCTTCTCTGGGCAGCCTGTGCCAGGGCTTTATCACCCTCAAGGAAGAATTTCTTCCTAATATCCAATCTATGCCTGCCCTCTGTCAGTTTGAAGCCATTCCCCCTTGTTCTGTCTCTCCAGGGCACATGCTCCAAGTCCCTCTCCAGCTCTCCTGGAGCCCCTTTAGGAACTGGAAGAGGCTCTCAGTTGTCCCCAGAGCCTTCTCTTCTCCAGCCTGAACACTCCCAGGTGTCTCAGTCTGTCCCCACAGCAGAGGTGCCAGAGCCCTCAGAGTATCTTCATGGCCACTGTACCCCAACATTACTGTGTCTTTGCAGGGGTGTCTGGAGCAGCACCTGGCACTGCAGAGGATCTCGGTTTCCTGTTGGTACACCTGGATCAGTGACTGTTGGAGTACCACAGAGATGTCCATGCTGCCACTGAGTGTTTAATGGGATGGTTTGCAGCACAGAGTGGTGGGTTGCAGATGGGGTCAGCAGAGCTGCAAAGCATGTCCCCCAGAAGCTGAGAAAAAAATCTCCAAATATCTGTAAAATTTCATTTTCTTCCTGGAAAGGGCTGGACCAGAATTTCCCACTTGAAAAAAAAAAGGACCTAACAAAGGATTCATTGTTTTAAAAGTCCAGTTTCATTGAGCACCTTCTCGCTGCCTGGTTTCTGCAAGTTTGATTTATGTGCCATTTGCTGTGAATGCTCTTTGCTCGTGACACAGGAAGGTTTGTGTGACTGGCTCATTGCTGTGCCCATTTTCTGGGCTTTGGTCTGGGACAGGGGTCACAGCTGTGACTTTTAAATAGGCTCCTGAGCTGTCCTGCAGCTTTGGGATATGGCAGCATGAGTACAGTCTACATGCTGTGTCACAAACCTGAAACACAATAAGCTTTTTTTGCTTTGCTAGAAAGGTGCCTGCAGAGGAGAGGTCCAGCTGCTGCCAATACCAGCAGAGCTTTCCCCTACTCTTTGTTCCTCACAAGCGCCTGCCTTCACCAACAGAGGCTACACAGGCTGACTTTTGTCTGGGTGATGAATCATGCCTCCTTATTCCTGCATGATATCACCAGGCTTGCAGAAGCCTGGGAGTAGGCTGGTCTGAGGTTTCTTGCTTGTATTAGAAAATCCACCCAGCCAAACAGCAAAATTCTTCTCGCAGAGAGCTGGAGGACTGGTTGATGTCCCACCTCTCCTGCTCTCGCTGTTCAGTGATGAAGATGATTCTCTGAAGGACAGAGTTAAAAATGTGCACAAATGCAGTGTTTCAGCAATGGCATCTCCTTCCTCTTAGGAGGGAAAATAAAAGATTCTTTCTGTGAAGGGCACTAAGTTTACTGGAAAGCAGCAACAATAAACCAGAGTTATGGAAAAAAAGAGGAAAAAACAAAACCTGCAGTTCTGTAGTCAAACATTTCCCACTGCCATTTGCTGGAGCTCCATTCCCTGGGTGGGTTCTGAACTGCGCCCTGCTGTGAAGGGCAGCTCCTCTGTGCAGCAAAGCTTCTGGGGTTCCAAGTAATTTGCTGGCAGAGGCAAAAGATGATCAAAACACAGAAATCCCCTCCATTAGAGTATTCATTTCAAAAGCAGACAGGAAACTGCTGGCTCCGAGGCACTTTCTCTTTCAAGGCTTTTTGAATGCTCAGCCCAGATCACCCCTTATGGAACTGATGCCTCATCTAAAACTTAACCCAAGTAAACCAAAATTAGCCAAACTGGTATAAATTTGTGGGTGTGTTTATTCCAAATGAGACTATATTCCAGAATACACTACACTGTGTGAAGTAGAGGCAGTTTTACTGTGAAGAAAATGAAATGCATTTGAACTGCTCCTGATGGAAAGTGTTCACATGCAGAGCAGCTCTCAGGATTCAGAACTGTATGAGAAACTAATTTTGCACCCCTCTGTCATAGATGTTTTTCCCCAGGATGCAGGGAATGAGAACATTAGCTAAAGAGGTCCATGGTTCACAGGTGCCCTGTGTTCTCTCAGCTGCTCACACACCTTTTCATGCATGCTTTCTTTGAGCAAAGCAAACATGACTGCAGTCTACAAAGGACCCAGTCAGCTCTCACTTCAACCACCTAAAGTGGGCTCATAAATTTCTGGTTTTGTCTTTGATAGAACAATAGAATCACAGAATGGCTTCAGTTGGGTGGGACCTTAAAGATCAACTTATTCCAGCCCCTACTGACAGGGACACATTCCTCTAGAACAGGTTGCTCAGGGTCAATTTTTCAGTTCTATTTCAGGTAATTTCTAAAACCTAATGGGAACTAATTAAGAGAAATTAACAGGACTAACAGCAGCCAAACCCTGCTGTGGCGGCCAGCCTCAGCATCCAGCTGAAATACAGTATTGCCAATGTGCTCATTCTTCAGCTGAGTGCTGAAACCCGACAGCGAGCTCTAACAAAGACCACACATTATTCAAAGGGAGGTCAAACATGTTCATGAATTCAATCTCATCACTCTGTTCACTTTATCTTTCCCCTCCCCGATATTTTCCTTGATCTTTGTTTCCAGTATTTTTCCACCCCAGAGACTTATCACCTCTTTGTTTCTGTTTTTGACTATTCCATTCAGGCTCTACTTCACCACCAGTGACACTGTCAGTTTCCTTCCTTTGTTTTCACAGACCGACTGGGTAAACTACGGATCTTTGTGTCCCATTTTCAATGAACATTCACGTTTTCCATCTGCCACCCTCCCAATATTTAGCAGAGTCTGTGTTTATCTGAGAGTCCTGATAATGACCCTTCAATGCTTTGTTTTTGAACATCTGTCCATATGAGAGTGATTTAAAGCATCATTATGGCTTGATAGCTCTTCTCCAGGTCAGGAGATTTTCTTGCTTGCCATCAGGGGTCTGGCTGTTTCTGCTTAGGGCCATTTCAGTGGCTGAAGTTAGTCATGAGTTATCCATCCCTGGAAGTATTCAGGGCCACGTGGAAAAGATCTTGGAGCAACCTGGTCTGATGGAAGGTGTCCCTGCCCATGGCAGGGGACTGGAATGAGTTTTAAGATCCCTTCCAACCCAAACCATTCTGTGGTTCCATGATTTAAAAGTAGCTTTAAGCACCAAACTAGCCATTAGCCTGTGGTTTGCCCTTACCAACAGCCACACTCCTGTTAAAGTTGTGTGTCAGAGGCTCATGGTTTGTGTTTGAAAATCATTTGTTGTGAATGGTTATTTGTATTTTTTGATGCTAGTAACTCCTCTTCATATTTTGATTGGAAAAGGTCCCTAAAAGTGATGCTGATCATATTCAAAATCCTTGTGGGAATAAAAAACTCCAAACACTGTTTCATGGCATTTGTGCAATTTGCCCTCCCAGTAGTCAGGGTTTCTCAGTGTACAGTCTCTTTTCCTTTCTTACATTAATCACTAATCCTTGATTTTTTTCATCTTAATTTCCATTTCCATTGCCTGAATGAGTCCTTTTTGGTGCCTTCCTATCCCAAGAGGATTCACATACAAGAGATTCTCAAGGGTTCCAGTTTATGCCTTTACTTTATAGTTAAAAAAAACCAAAACCAAAACCAAAGCCTCAACATCCTGTGAACAATTAAATTTGAAACTCCTTACTTGGATTAAGTACAGGCAAATCTCAACCCTATGGCAGCTTTAGCTGCAGGTTTCCAAAGGATTACTTAATTTATAGGCTTTGCAGGATCTCTCAGATCTGAGTTATTATTTTGGCTTTTGAAAGTTCCTTGGCAGATGCCCAAGTGTTGGGAACTGTCATTCTGAATTCTGTTTAATTCATTTGTTTGTCTAAATCATTTTTAAGAAGTCTGTCTCATGGATCTAAGCATCCCACAGAGAAAAACCCAGCTGAGATAGAAACCATTAGGGTAATGAAAGAAATCTCATTCCTTCAGTAGAATTTCTTCTCTGTAATCATGTTCAGGTGAAGAAGCCAGCTGCCTCCCAAGGCTTTGGAGATTAAAGGGATTGAAGCAGCCTGACATAGTGGAAGGTGTCCCCACCCATGGTAGGGTGTTGGATCAAGATGATCTTTAAGGTCTCTTCCAACCCAAAACATTCTGTGAGTCTATACAAACTAAGAAACTTCGCTGTACAGGGTCAGAGTCATCTTTGATTTGCAACACCGTGCAGCAGGAGCAGAGTCACAAAAGGGACAAAGGCAAATCCTTTGTAAGATGCGTTCAGAGAGTGAAATGCAGCAGGGAGGGCCTGACACAAGATGCAGTTTATTCTTCTATTCTGACAAATATTCATGAGTCAATATTCTAAGTTATTCTAACTCTTGCTCATCAGGCTACCAGTCATCTACCAGAACTTCATGTGCTGGGGTTTGACCCGCTAAGCAGCAAGGACAAGTCCCTACCTCCCAAACCCTGCAGACTAAACACAAGATAAGAGCCTGTGATGGATTTCCCAAGGGGAACACCATGAAGCAATGACACAGCGTGGCCAGCTCACATCAGAGCTCAACAGCAGCCTGTCCTTGATAATGGCAGCTCTGCAGAAGGCTGTGGACAAGGACAAGGCTGACATCAGGGCTCAAAGAAAGGTCACAACACATTCAAAATGGTACCAACAAACCACTTAAAAATATATATTCCTTTCTTACCAGTTTTACTGGAAAATGTATTGGTTTCATGTTCACCCTGTTCTCAGTCTCACTTTCCATCTCAGAAGTCAGAGCAAACAGATAAGCAAGTGCCTGTTAGGTCACATCTGACCTTTCTCACCTTAATCCTCAGACTGAGACTAATGCTGTGATGAGCTGGGCAGCACAGAGCAGGCAGGTGGGGACTGTCCTACTGCCCTGCCACACTCACTGCTGCCACACCAAAGCAGATCATTGGGTCCTTTTCACCTCACCTGCATAGCTGCAAGCCCAGAATATAGGGAGCAGATGGAAGGAGCTGGTTTGTTTGCCTGGAAGGGGCATGACCTCCTCCTGGCGGGTTCAGCTGCTGCTGACAACAAGGGCAGGATTAACCCTGGCTCTCGCCCTGCAAGAGCTGTAACCTTTTCACAGCCATGCCACTGTGACCAGTGAATGGCAGTGAGAAAATAAAAAGAAATATTGGTGTAATATTGCATGCAGAAGATGAGATTACAAGTGATTTGCTTTTTCTGCAAGGATAATTGTTCCCATTATGGGATTAAACTGATTGATTTCCCATCAGAAACGGTGCCTGGAAGAACAAAGTCAAAACCTCTGGTCTAATGTGAGTCACTTCACTGAGCAGCTAAACACTGAGATTTTGTTGGTTTTTCTCTTGTGAAATCATGACAGATGTCAGCTGTTGCTATATTCTGCAAACAAATTTGGCACATTTTTCTTTCACACAGTAGAATCCAAGTGATTGTACCTATCCAGCAGAAGAGCTCCCCAGCCTTTCCTGGGGATCTCAGCATTTATCACCCTCTCTCTTGACTCTGTTTACAGTGATGCATCCTTTTTTGGGTGTTGTACGGCTCCAGAATGCAGACAACTGGAGAGAATTAAGCTGGATGTTCCCAATTTATGCAGGTCAAGGAAAGTTTGCCTTTTATCGTTCAGAGATAAGTACAGCAAACGAACTCTTTTTGAAAGGCTGAGTTCCACAGATGCCAGCATTAAGATTCAGTGATCACAAAGCTTCCTGTAGATGGATTTCACAGGAGTTTTCCCATTCACTTCAGCCTTAAACTGATAGGGACAGAGGGACAAACAGTAGGCTACGAAAGAGGGAACCAGTTTTGTGATATCTTATCCCAGTATGTTTTGCTGGAATTCATTTAGCCCAGTCCATCAGCTGCTGTCTCACCCCATATAAAGCATTCCTGCTGTGCTGAGGGTGTTCCATACGCTCCCTGGGGAGGATCCAGAGGGATCAGTCCTCATCTAGTATAAGAGGCTGTGCTCTGCAAAGTGTAAACTGCACAGTAAGGGCAAAGCAATGCAGGTAGAATAGCTCAGGGTGTGAGAACAGGGTGTGAGGAACCCAGCTCAGCTCAGCTCCTGGAGCAGATGCTTTCTCCCCCCGCTCAGGCTGTTCTTCATCACTTCCAGGACTTTTGCAGAAGTGTCTACAGAGGCCCAAGGCATCTCCTCACACCAAGATTTTACTCACTAATGCATGTTTATGTCACATCTTAGGGAAGGGAACATCCCCTAGAAGGACATGGAAAATGCAGTGCATAACTAGGGGTGTTTATCATGGAAGAGAGAGGTATATTTAACAGTTTGAACTCTCCTAATTTCCTGAATTCACCAGTTCATCGGAGGAGGATTTCCAAGAATCTTTTGAAAAATATTGTGCTTGGACTTTGAGGTGAAATGCCATGAGGTGCTCACACTGGACAGAAGATTAAGCATTTATCATCCACGAGCAAGAAATTAAGAAACTCAATAATACAAAATGAAGAAACCCCTTCCTGATGTCATAGGCTTTAGCTTACTCCTTATTTTTTCGTTACTGGAAAGAAACAAATAGACCAAGCCTTCATCTCACTACAAGGGCTTGCAGGCCAGAATTAAGATGCTTTGGTGTCCAAATCCTGCCATTTCTGGGAGAGAATCGCCTGGGCACCAACTGAGACCAAAAGCAGGCAAATAACATGCCAATAGAACTTTAAATATTTCTATAGCAATTCAAGATTGGTTTTTGAATTACTATGTCTTGTCTTAGTTCTCTCTTAGTATTCCCCAAGTTTGCACCCAGATTTCACAAATAGAACAGCACAAATTCCAAACCCTGAGCATAGGCAGTGACTTTATTGAATAGGCAAAAAAAATTCAAAGTAATTGCCAATATTTATGTTCTAGCACATAAGTAGGAATTCATAAATGCTTGCAGGAATGTAACATATCAGCCTCCTTAAACAGCCATATCCTGTTTCTTTTGTTTCCTTTTCTGCCTTTGCAGTGACTGTTGCTACAACACCATCCATCACTGCTCCTTTCATCTGTCAGGCCCTCCAGCCACCCGCCCACAGCTCCATACCTGTTTCCCCAGGTCTGAGCTGTCTGGATTTCCCCCATGTTTGCTGTTTCAGGGTGTAGATGCTCATCCTTTGCAGCTGGAACTGTGTAGGCAATGAAGGGACTCCCCAGGTTCCTCAGCACCCCTCCTGTACCTGCTCGGCCCATTGCATGAATTGGGTTCAGTCAGGCAAGATTACATCTGGCAGGTTTTGTCACAGGGCATTCACACTGGGGACTCAAATTATGATTAAATGGACACAGTCTAGGCTGAGACTGAGAGCGTGGTGGCTGCAGTCAGAGGACAACATGCATCAACATCCCTATTCAGAGAAGTTCAAGCACACCTTTCCTCTGCTGTTATTAGGTTCTTAGCACATTAGTTTTGTGGCTGATCATTTGCAGGATTCTGCTGCTGAAGATGCTCCTCTGCTCTCTCCAGAACATTGCCCCAGGGTGTCTTCTGGAGCATATTCCTTGAAGAAACTGATGCTGCACAAAAGCTAATTTAATTTTCTTTTAGCCCTCATTCTAAGTATCCAATTACTGGGTTGTGGAAAAGCTGAGGCTGAAATAAACCTTTAAAGTGTTTTGAAGGATTTGTCATTACTCAGAGAAATAGGTCTGACATTCACTTGAGTGCAAGGAAGTGGAGGGAACAAAATGGGTTCCTCAGAAGCTGCCTCAGCCTGGCCAAAGCTCTGCCTTCAGCTCCATCTGGGCGACTCATTTAGGCTGAGAGAGCTGTGTCCCATGATTTAGAGGAGGATTTGCCCTCGGAGCTTAAAGAACCTGAATGATATTTAAGAACCTGCAAGGCTGTTTGGTGATACTGCACAAAACCTTATCTAGCAGCACTGCAAACTTTGATCCAAGATTCAGTGATGTCAATAGCAAAGATCCCACCAGTGGTGGGGGGAAGGTTGATTCAATGAGCACTTTGGCCATTGTTTCTTTCTTACCACATGCAGCCCCTTATCATCTTCAGCCTATTTCTGCTTTTCTTAGGAAAGGGTATGACCTGACTATGGAATAAAATGCCTTATGTCTGACAAAATAATAAAAATAACTTAAAATCCAAGGAGCATGAAAAGCCAATGTTATGAACATTGAACTGTTTGTCTACTTCAAGCACAGTATTACGCTATGGTAATGAATATATATCTGTACTTTAATTTATTTTTAAGAGAATAGCGCCCATCTGCTTCTCTAACCAAGGCACTTAAGAGCCTTCTGCAAACATTAGCCCCAAATTTGTGCTCACACATACAATAAATTATGTTTAAAAAAATAAATGAGACTGTCATATTAAATGGTTAAATAACCAGTTCCAAGACAAACAGTCAGGCTAGAAATTGTACCAAATCTCCTAGTTCACTCTACTGTGGTTTAAGCAAATGATACATGTGTCTGAAAACCCACTAGGGACTGAGAGTCCTCTTCTGTCCCATCAATTGTCCTGAGGTCCAGCTGGATATACAACCAGTTAGCAGAAAGAGCTAATGATGTTCCACCAAAGGCATTTCATCTGTTAAAGATACCACAGAAAATAACACTTGGTTGCCAAAGAATAGGATATTTTATGAATGTTTAGGCATGCAAGGTGAGGTGTCACAAGATCAAACAGAACCTAGCAATTGTGATGCTCATAAAATTAGCAGGAAGGGTGAATCACTCAGCTTTTTAAATTCTTCCATGACTCTAATTTAAAGATTTAATATGGGTTTGTTTTGGTTTTTTTTAGCTGGCTTTAAATCTTCACAGTGCTCTAAAACTTTTTATTCTCCGCAAGCCCAACATCAATCTGTGGATGGTTCTGCTGAGCTTAGCCAGAGGGTGCCCTACTGTGCAGCCCTGTGCCATGGCCCCAGCTTGCCTGTTCCCAGGAAAACCTCACCTGGCCCAAATCCATTGTTTTGTTTAGTTCACCCCAAAACATTTCACTGTTTCTTTCAGTATCTTAATTTCAGCACTACTTTTAAAACCATCAGTGTCACTGCCTAGGGAGAGAGAATACAAATACTTGGCACAGGTGGACATTTACTTTTCTGTTTTCATGGATGTGGAGTCAGTTGTGCCTGTTCAGAATGTCTCAGGAGAAGCATGAATAGTTTAAACATGTGTTCAAGGAAGATTTTCAGTTTATGGGTCCCCAGGTATTATTCCAAGTTGTGCTTTGCTAAAATTTTTCAGATAGGTGTACTATTGTTCTTCTAAAGGAGACTGAAAAAATAATTGAGGGCAGAAGGAATATCCTTCAGAGCACACTTTGCAGAGGAAGCAAAATTGCTGAGTTAGTGCTGGAGGCAGCCCAACATGGCTCCAGCCCCTCACCCATCCTGCTCCCCCGGAAGCCACGGGCCAGCCATACTGCAGCCACACGAATCATCCCAAGACAAGGTCAGTTTAGATTAGATATTAGGCAGAAATTCTTCCCCAGGAGGGTGCTGAGGCCCTGTCACAGGTTGCCCTAGGAAGCTGTGGATGCCTGATCCCTGAAAGTGTTCCAGGCCAGGTGGGATGGGGCTTGGAGTAAGCTGGTCTGGTAGAAGTTGTCCCTGCACATGGCAGGGGGTTGGACTAGATAAGCTTTAAAGGTGCCTTCCAACCCAAAACATTCCATAATTCTATGAGGGAGAGATTTATAGTGCTCCTGAAATGCAACAGAAAGCTCAAGCATCTTGGTGGTTTGTAAACTGAAGCTGGGATGGAGCAAGCACATAGCTGAGTTAACAGCAGAAGGGTTTGTTTGCATCTGCAGCCACTGAGCTCAACTGCTGATGACTCACTTGGAAATGCTTTGCTGGCAGCTTGTCCCCAGCCAGCACAAAGCCTCCATCCCACCGCTCCCCCTGACCCCCTGGCTGCACACAGCGTCTCCGTGATGTCGGGCAGGGATGAAGTCCAGCTGACAACAATAGATACCACAGGAAAAAATCCCCAAGAGTTTCTGCTCCTGTGAGGGATTTGACAATGGAAATAGGGGAAGTCCCTTCACTGGACTTGGCAAAAAAATTTGGACAGTGCTGTCAGGAAAATATTCTTCACTGAATGAGTGGTGCAGCTTTTTAGGTCTTTTCTGTATTTTTGTAACTATGAAGACAGAATTAATGAGTAAGAGGCCCTTACAGCTGGTGTCCAACTCAACAGTTACAACATGCTGAGGGAAGCACACTTTTTCTGTCCTTTTGGACAACCAAATGTGGTATTTTTAGCCTAGCCCCATAGAGAGTTTTCTCCTCTGTAATGATGTAACGTTCCTGTTAGCTCATCAGATTTGGTTGCCCACTGTAAAAAGCCAAAAAGAGATAAAATTGAACACCCCTTCATGTCTGAGCCTCGCCTTGATGTCAAGAAGAGACTTTTGGCTGCTGAATCAATCACACCCAAGTGGAGGAGAAGGCAGGACAGAGAACCCAAACAAACCGCAAAGCCTGATTCTGGTTTGAACTGAACTCCTGCTAATGTATCTCTATTTATGGAGTTGTTTGATGTTAGACAAAATATTAAGCTACTTTATGGCTGCTTCATTTGAGAGGAAATATGTGATGACCTAAACAAATACCAAAATCCACAAATTATAGCCAGGTGGCAAATTTATTGTTCATGTTTTCAGAGGCCTATTTTCTGTAATCCTCCTCATGGGCAGCTGATTGTCAAGGCTGGATCCCTGGCTGGTGGCAGCCTGTGTAGTTGTGTCCAGTGTATTCATCTCTGCTGATTTGTGCTAGCTAACAATTTGCCCCATGTATTTTCATGTTCTAGTGCTGGATGGGGCTTGGAGCAACCTGGCTTAGTGAAAGATGTCCCTGCTTATGGCAGGGTGTTGGATTGAGATGAGCATTTATGTTCCTTCCCACTCAAACCATTCCATGACTCTGTGATTCTTTGTAGCTAGAAATCTAGAAATCTCCCCTTTTCCCAGCTCCCACTTCCCACTCCCACTGTGTAACTCCACTATAAAGTGTTATTAGGAAGGTTTTTTCTGTCTTATGTTTTTTCCTCTCATAGGCAACCAAATCACATTCACCTAAAGCATTCTACACAAGAAATTAAAGTAATTTCCTTTGCACATTCATTTGAGGCGTGTTAGTTTATAAAAAAATCTAGTTCTCTTCCATCGCCCTTCCCAGGCACTTCCTTTGCATTCCTGGGTGTGTGTCAGTAGGAAATGCAGGTGCCTCAACCTTTGGCTGCTGGCAACCATCACCACAGGAGAATGAAAGTGTGAAGTTGTGTGCCTACAATAGTCAGCCCCATGGTTTTTTAAAACTCCCCAGCATGAAAAGCTTGCAGCTTCTAATTACAGATGCTAAGCGCCCTTTTAAAAATAATAATAATAAAAAAAGGTTTCCTATTGATGTATAAAACATAGAGGGTTAGTTCCTGATGTGCTGTGAGCCAGCATCAACCTTGGCACTTTTAACAAATGGCTGCTGTGCCCTGTTATGCATGGGGACACTTCTGTGATGCTTTGTATAAAACTTGGGTTTTCCTTGTTGGACACATGGTCCCTTCTCTGCTGACCCACTCACTAAAAGCAACAGGACATTTTAGGTGGATGTCCACAGACAGACATGAGTTCCAGGTGATACGTCCTGCAAAGATGCCCCCATAACTTTGGGGTGTAGAAAAAACCTTTCTGGCCCATTGGAAGTGCCTGAGAATGAAGTTTCTGAGTGAGGCTGGAGCCTAAATGGGGTTTACTTTGCTGAATGCTCTGAGGGGCCCCTAAAGACTTTGTATTGGCTCCAGTCCAACCCATGTGAGCATTCCTGTCAGTGTGGCTTTTGGAGCAGCCAGGAGCAGTAATGGATTGCTTGCGATATTTCCCAGGCATTTGCTTTATAGTCACTGAAGACAAAGTGTATTTGGTTTCTAATGAAACAGGGATGTTTCTCAGCATAATGAAGTTCCTGCCCTTGTTTTGCTTTTTGTAGCCCAGCATTACGTGACATACAAAACCACCCCATTTGTTTTGCATTGACTGGAAATAAATTCCCCCGTAAGACCACCACTGAGCAGATATTATCACAGAGGCCAGCCCCACTCCCACATTCCTGTCTCCCTGGACCCCCAGCCCTGGCTTATCTCGCTGCAGGGCATTAGTAGCTTGGTGATGATGGTGTGTTCATGCAGTGTCCACCCCGTGCAGGCACAGCACACACTGCCTGGCATGGTGTAATGGTGTATCCCACACAGGCAGCAGACCCCAGCTCTGTCAGGAATGTGTCACATTAAACAATGCCACAGCACATGTTTAGTCCTAGTTTCCGTGGGCCTTTTTCAGCCAGATATGCCCCATGCTCCATCCCACAGTATAGCTGGATGTGTAAATGCCTGTAACATTTCTGGGTGAGTGCAAATGCATGTGCTTTGTTGAGAATAGTGCTTTATCTCATCCAGAAGCAAAACACAACTATATCATAAACCGTGATCATAATAAATAATAAATCACATGGTGAATAAAATCATATGGTGGGTGTGAGTGGGATATTCTGGAATGGGGCTTTTAGTGTAAGGAGATTTTTTGTGGCAATAGTTCCTCTTTCTATGGCTGAGAGGCAGGGTTGTTCAGCTTGGAGAAAAAGAGGCTCTAGGGAAACTCATTCCAGCCTTACAGTACTTAAAGAGTGTACATTAAAAAGAAGAAGAATGACATTTTACAGAGGTAGATAGTGATAGCACAAGAGGAAGTTGCTTAAAATTAAAAGAGGAGCGTTATAGATTCAACATTAGGAAGAAATTCTTCTCTGTGATAGTGGTGAAGCACTGGCACAGGTTGCCCAGAGAAGCTGTGGCTTCCCCATTGCTGGAACTGTTCAAGGCCAGTTGGGTGGTGTTTAGAGCAACCTGCCATGGCAGGGAACTGGAACTATATGATCTTTGATGTCTCTTCCATCCCAAACCATTCTATCATTCAATGATTGTCCATCTGCGGGGCTGATGGTGGAGTGTTTTGTCACTGGGGCAGCTCTGTTGACCCTGGTGTTGACAGCTGCAGTCCTGGCTTTTCTTCCTGCCCTCCTGGAAGTAATTCAAGCCAGGACAGATGACAGATCTGATATGGAACTGGTATGTCCCCCTCCTTGGTGACTCCAGGGCCAACAGATGGAGACTAGAAAACTTGTGAGGTGGAGAGAAGGAAGAACTGTTTTCCAGGTTGCAAAGCTGAGACATGTAGAAATGAAGTGAACTAACAGAGACCTCTGAGGACAAAAGCATGGTCCACGTCTTTCCAGTTGCAGTCCTGTGAACTCATAGAAACCCATCCTTCCTGCTCCCTGTGTCCCGCGCTAGCGGAGCCTTTGGGAGGAGCAGCAGGAGTCAGCCCGGAGGGAATGTGCCTGGGGAGGTTGGCAGCTCCTCTCAGTGCTCCCTGCCCTTCCAGTTGGGTATTTCCAAAGCACACAGAGAGTCAAGCACGCTGTGGTGAATGTTTTCCACACAAAGCCTGCTTGCAGAACTTACAGGCTGTGCAGGGTCTCCATTTCCTTCAGTGTCTGGAAGTCACGTTAGGAGCACCTGCTTCTCTTCACGGACAATAACTAACACACAATCCTACATTTCTGCTGCATTAAATGAAGGGATTACTCCCTAAAGGACCCAGTACAGAATTCCTGTGTTGTTAAAGATGTGCCAACATTTTATTCACAAATCCTTGGTTCCCACCGAAGTTAGTGGAAAGATGGCTTTTAACTTGCTGAGGCTGTGCTGGGGCCCTAAATGGAGTTCACTTCAGGATAACCCTGAGGAAACCCTTTATTTTAATGTGGAAAGAATCATATATTCCACTTGCTGTGGTTGCCAAGGAAAAAATATTAGGGTTTTTTTTTATTCTTTAGCTTGAGGCTTTTTGCTTTCTTGCTCTTGGACCAGGTGCTCACAAATGTATGTAGGCTGGTCTACACTGTTGGTATAGTGCTACTATTAATAACAACCTGGCCAGAAAAAATAATCTGATCCTGTTAAGAAACGTGTTACATAATTCTCAGTGTATTGTGTGTATCTTGAGTTGAACCCAACCAATCTTGATTAATTTGTGTTTGACTACGAAATTTGCAGCTGGAATTAAATTCAGGATAACAGCAATGTCCTACAGAATTTGAGTTTCTAATAAATTCATATAAATGTTTCATTTAAATGAATGCATCTTCATCTTGGATGTATTTTTTTTTTTACTTTTGAAATAGAATCAGAGGATCATAAGGGTTTGCTCTTTACTTATTCATTCGTCGTGCCTAAACAGCAAATTTTTTGTGTTTTTTTGTGTGTGACAGTAGGCAAAAGGACATTATAAGTCTCAGACTGCAACATTTTGGGTATCAGAGGCTGTTTTTACAGCAGAAGAGAAGTTCAGGTTGCCATCAGAGTTGTTTATGAGGATTCCTGCCAATTAAATGCTGAAGATATGCTTCGTGTTTACATCACTTGGTTGTACTGGGCTGTGCTCACCCTGGCTAAACACTGTTTATTTTCAGCTGCTGCCCTCTCCTCCCTTCCAGCTGTTTGAATTGCTGTGCCCCAGCATGAAATGCATGGAGGCATTTTAGCCAGAACCCCCAAATTCCTGTCACCACCTTCACGGTGGAGGCAGCTGTGAGTCCTGGCTTGGAAGAACAACACTGAGAGGCTGGAGCCAGCAGTGCTGACCTCGGCTGCTGAATCCTGGGGAGCAGTGCAGGGAGCAGCTCCTTCGCTGCCCTTCCCTGTGGCTGGAAAGTGCCCGTGGAGTCAGTCACTCCCACGGCTCCTGTGAGCAGCTCACTCAGCCTCTTTGCTTGCTTTAGTCTGGAGAGTACCTCAGCTAATGAAGCTTTGCCAATGTGTCTCAGCTCGCTGCTGGCCCCACGCAGTGACTCGCTGCTAATTATTGCTATGAGGAAATCAGAGGTGGTTCTGACATGTGGATTTTTACTGGCACAGACATCACAGGAGTCTGGATTCCGTTTCACCCAGGAACCCAGACATGAGAGAGGGGACAGGCCCAGACAGGGACCCCAATCAAGGAGGATGTCCATCTGCATGGGAAACAAGCAGGTTCCTAAAAGGAGCCCAGTGGGTGCACCAGTAGGGACTGGACAGACTGAGGAGGGCAGAGGTGCAGGGGGCCCATCTGCTTGCCATGAAAGAGCAGGGAACACATCCTCACTTGTGTGTAACTCCTCTCTAGAGTTAGCACCCTTGTCAAAGGGAGTTTGCTGGCTCTGCTGCAAACATCCCCTTGTGCAAACAGCTCCACACAGTCCGGATGCTCTGTGTTATGCCCAGTGCAGGATGGTTGTGCAGGGGCTGAAGAAGGTGACAGCCCTTTGCCCTGCCTCCCCCCTCTCTCTCTGTGGGACACGTGGCTTCTTCCTGATAGAGTCAAGGAATGATTTGATTGGAAGAGACCTTAGAGATCATCTCATACCTTAATAAAGTCAGGAAGACTTAGAGAGACAGAAATGCACTTGACTCCACCTCCAGACAATATCTTAGGAGCACTGGAACCTTATTTCAGCTCTCTGAAGTGGACAGCAGATGTGAGCAAGGACTTCAAGCTCTCCTGATAATTTAGTGTAATAATAGTGTTAGCAAGAACCAAATTGCTAACTTGGTTGTGAATAAAAATAATCACCCTGCCAGACCATTGCCATGAAAACTCTAAGAGCAATGAAAACAGGCTGGTCTGGAATGAAACCCACTCATTGTATCAGGAGCATCTTGTGCATATTCATTGCCAAGTATGTTGGCTTTTGGGTTGTTTGACAAAATATGGCCTCAGCTGCTCTCTGCTGTTTGGCACCATGTCAGGAGAACATGGAACACAGGGAATCCTATTCCACAGACTTTCATAAAGAAGGTGGAAAAAAAAAAAAAAAGGAAAGGAAAGACAAAGAGTATTTTATATAAATTTTTAATAATATTTTATAGTAGCAATGATGCAAGCAAGCAATTGGATGGATTTTGTGTGACTTTTATTTCCTCGCTACAAATGGGATTTTTTTGTGGGGGAGAAAATTCATAAAGCCTCTCTGCTATTTATCCCTTTGACCTCTGCATTACCCCAGCTGTGGCTGGGATGACAGATATACATCCATGCAGTTGGAGTTGTGAGGTTAAAAGGAAAAGTGACTCATTCAGTATGAAACCCCCAGGAAAAAATCCCTTCAGAACAAGAGAGATGTTAGACCAGCAGCTGAATTTTGGCCAGTTGCTGGATTGACTTATGGGTTAGTGCTGTGCATCCATGGCTGCTTTGGGGTGGGCTTTCTGGACTAACTCTTTAGGGGCATAGGTGCTCATTTCTGTTGAGAATGAGTGGGGGGAAGCAAATCCTATCTGCACAGGTCCTGCCAGGACACACAGCATGCTGCTGGAACAGAAGCACAGCTGGATGTGAGAGGACTGAAGGAACCCTTGTTCTGTGCCTGCTGTGGGAGAGGCCCCAGCTGGTGAGGATGTGTGTCATGCGAGCTGGTCCTTTTTAGGGCAGAGGCACAAAGTGAATGGACTTTGAAAGTTTTTCATTGACAATTACACTTTTTGAAACACACCAGGCATGGTCTCTCAATTTCTGTGGTTTGTAACTAGTGCTTGAAATCAGGCTTTTTCTCTCTGTGTTTTGGGTTTGTTTTATTTTTAATCTGTTCTTTAGGGAGCAAAAGTGGCATTTACAGCTCTCTCTGTGTAAATCAGTTTTATTACAACCACTCTGAGGACGGCTTAATCCTCTTGGTCACAGTTCTGTGCTGGGGATGTGTCATGTAATAACACATTCCCAGCTTAGTGGAGGAGGGAGCATCTTGAACTAGAGAACTATCCCAAGACAGGCATTTGTCACTTTTCTGTCACTTTGCTGTAAATGAATGGATAGGAAACAGAACTGCAAGGGCAGAACTGACCACCATCACTTCCATCTGGTTTACACCTTTTAATCCATTTATTTCAGTGCTCTGTCCTGAGGTAAGGCAATTCTCAGCTGCCTGAGCAGCCTGGCTTTAGGTACCAACAAGAGAAGCCTCATGGGCTCTGCCTGTCTGCCCAGCACGGTGTTAGGGATGTTACCATCATATCCTGGATCTCTGTAATGCTGATCCTTTAATTTGTTGCTCTGTTTGATCCAACACTTACAGTATTCTTGCCTGCCCACATGCTTGGATCCCCTCGTCAGTCACAGACAGAGCCCTCTGTCCTGGGCAGAGGGAAAATTGCATGTTAAGATGGAAAATACTGATAATGTTGTTGAATTTTGTTGCTGTGGGAACAGGAGCTGCCCGTTGTGAAGGATGCCCAGAATTCTGTCTTTAAACAATGACATGGAAAAAGAATGAGACACAGAAGGCCAAGAACTGCTCTGTGGGTTAGTTTTCTGTTTCTTTTGACCTTTAACTATAAATTGTCCCTCTTATGACTGTCTCATAATATAATCTTATATTGTACATTATTTTTCATGCTCTTGCATTAATAAATGGGATGATGTATTCCCCTTCTTCTCTCTCTCTGTGACCTTCTGTGACTAAAATACTTCATTGAGAGATGAAAGATACTATTTGCCTTCAGCCCAGATAAATATCTTGTGTTAATGCCCTAATGCACGAGCATCTGCAGTCTGCACCCAGATGTCTGCCGTGATGGCTTTTCATCTTTCAGTCTGATGACTGGGTTGCTTTTATTTAGGAATGAGTAGGACTCAAAGAGGAGGTGAATAATTCTGTGGTTAATGAGCACATCTGGAGCTATAAAAAGCCAAGCTATGAAGGAGTAGGAAGGTCAAACGGCTCCACACGTGTCCTGCAGACAGCAGGCCTCTGCTGAGCTCCCTGGTGCTCGTGGAGGTACTTTAAATAGCCAGGGCTGATTCCCATCAATGCTGACAGAATGGAGCTCAGTGTCATACCCAACTCCAGACCCAACGTTCTCTGTCTCCAAAGTCCTTTTCCACCACTGGGAACCCCCCTCTGTTAATGTATAGCTGGTTTGATGTGTTTAGAACAAACGTAAGTTCCACAACTTTGCAGCCAGGCCACGGCGAGGAGCCAGTTCCCATAATGAAGGAACACCATAATTTCTTCATTGGGGCATTTCCACCTGCACAAATGAGAGACAGGTCAGTGCAAAGCCTTGATGCTCCAGTTCAGCTGCCATCTCAGCTGTGTCAAGGCACAGAAAACACCCAGCAAGCAGTGGGTCCCAACAAGGCCCATGACGAACCCTCAAAAGGACTGTTTCTTCAGAGCTGCTGGGAGTTTGGTCTTCTGCTGGCTTACAGCATGCACATCTGTGCTGCATCCCCAAAACACACGGCCAAACACCGTATCAGTGGAGGAGGAGGAGCACAGAGCTTGTGTTAGCGCACAGGAGAGGTTTCCAAGGCAGGGTGGGGCGATCCATGAGTCCCTCAGCCTGGAGCCCGAGGCTGTGACAGCGGCGCTGAGCGAGGCCTGGGCCGCCTGAGTCAGCCTTATCGGGGGGCTGTGCCGCAGGGAGCAGCTCAGGGATGTTATGGATGGGCTTGTCAGGGCCTCCCGGCACGGCCTGCCAGCACCAGGCAGCGTCACAGCTGCGGGCCACTTTCCACAGGAGTTTGGAGAATGCTTTTGAAAAATTGTGCAGGGAGGTTGTATTAAACACACTGCCCAGCTGACAGGAGTGTCTGCTCAGCACCAGCTAAATTCCTGATGTATTTTTAACCTGTTCATTGCCCATTGCACTGTACCTGTGTTAGCTGTCAAGAGCTGCGCAAAATTTCTTTTTTACTTTGTCTCTCAAGAAGGATTTCAGCCCTGGATGCTTTGTTCTCTCCCAAGGGCTGGGAGTTACATGCAGAGTGTGTGTTTTGGGCTCTGCTCGAGCTGAGCAAGTGCCTGATGGTGACCAAGAGAGAAAGGAAGGTCTGACCCAGAGCGGGGGGCAGTGGATCCTCCCAGCTCAGCAATGCTCCAGGATGCACACAGCGGGTGTGCAGGAGACTCCATTCCTTCTCCCTCTGCATGATTCCTCTCTGCTTCCTTCACACCTTCCTTCCACAGCCAATCCAAAATCAAGGCCAGGAGGAGGAGGAGGAGGGAGAGGGTTCTGGTCAACTCACAGTCAAAAGAGGCTTGGGATGCAGGGAAATGTCCAGGCAGTTACAGGATAAACTTTGGTCTCTACTCACTTCTACTTTCTTGAGAAAGTGTCTCTAAGACTATGAAAATAAATAGTCTTGCTGTGTCTCAATTGTCTTTTCATCCAACAGAGTCTGTGATGCAACTTCAGGCTCACTGGTGTGAGGTCAGACACAGAGCAGCTAACGCTGACATCCTGCTCACCTGAATTCCCACCCAGAAAGTGACTGTGCAGTTTAAGTAAATTAATTCAGAAAGAGGTTCTCTCAGGCTACATAGTTTCTGTATGTCCCTAGGGAGTGATGCCAAAGGGGAACTCATTCTTTCCTGCTTATTGTTTCATGGCTGGCCTGTCAAAGTAGAAACAAAGGCTACATTTAGCAGGAGCTATGACAGCAACTGATGCCATCTGGACCTCATTCTGCTTGTCCCAGTGATTCACAGGGGCTGTCACAAACCACCCTCCCTTCATGGCCAGCAGATTTCCCTTTCAACTGAATCAAAATGATTCTGTCAAGATAAGGGGAGTAACAATGGCATTACCTATCTGGATGGCTGAAAGCCTATTTTTAATCTCACTAATTATGTGTTTCACTGTCAAGCTGCTGAGTCAGTCACTGGTCTGTATTTGTGTATATTTAATGCTTTTAGGGATAAAGACAAGATCCTCGGGTTTTGCGGAACACAGTTCCATTATTTTACTTTAAAATAATCATGGCACACATCCTAAATACAGAAATACCCATTGTTTTCCAGTTGGGTTATAACAGCACTTTTGGAACTGTTGAATCTAATTTCTGATTTTTCTGCTAGTTACTTTGTTACTACCCAATTATGTGTGCCAGATGCTGGTATCGTGTTAGATTTGTGTAATGAATACTGAAATATATCGTTTACATGTGTAGCCACAATATGTTAGCAAAATGTGAGTTTTTATTTCAGTTTGATGTGAGGTAACAAGTACTTCAGTATTATCCTGAGCTGTTTCCTTGGCTAGCCAAGACTTCGCTTCGAGGGTAATGACCATTTTACCACAGCCATGTGGAGTTAGTACAGCTACCCGCAGGGGGGAATGGATTTATTCTGAGTACCTACAGCAAGAGGAGTGTTCATCATTTCGATGTTGAGTCTCAGCTGTGGAGGCTTTCAGGCTGGAAATGGATGCACGGGAATGCAGGGCTAGAGAAGGCACGCAGCCCCTCAGCCTGCTCCAGACGAGAAGCACCAGGCTGACCCTGAACCTGGCTGATCCTGGACCCGGCTGATCCTGAACCCAGCCGATCCAGGACCCGGCTGATCCTGGACCTGGCCGATCCTGGACCCGGTGATCCTGGAGCCGGCCGAGCCTGAACACGGCTGATCCTGGATCCGGATGATCCTGAACCCCCCTAGTCCTGAACCCGGCCGATCCTGGACCTGGCCGATCCTGGACACGGCTGATCCTGAACCCGGCCGATCCTGGACCTGGCCGATCCTGGACACGGCTGATCCTGGACCCGGCTGATCCTGGACACCGCTGATCCTGGAGCCGGCCGATCCTGGACCCGGCTGATCCTGAACCCGGCCGATCCAGGACCCGGCCGATCCTGGACTCGGGCTCGGCGTGCTCCCTCCCGGCCGCTCCGGGAATCGCAGCCGGGCCGGGCCGAGCCGGAGGCAGCGCCGGTGCCACCCGGGGGCGGCTGTCGGTCCCCGGTGCGGGCAGAGCCGGTGGCTGGGCTCGGGGGGACGGCGAGGCACGGCCGGCCGGGCTCACACAGGTGATGCTCAAAGCGCAGAGCGGGGCTCTGTCCCGTGGGAAGGGTGGGTGAGCGGTCTGGGCAGCAGCCAGGCCTGCGGCAGAGCAGCTCTAGCCTTCCTTCGGGAAGGGATCGCAGCTGAAGGCTTGGTGAGGACAGAAGCGGGGTGGCGGGGAGCTGGGAGCAGCACGAGGTGAGCACGGCTCCCTGCATGCAGCTGGGGCCAGGGCTTCCCCGGGCACCAGGGCAAACCAACCGTATGGCCTTGGAAACTGCTCCGGGAAAGAAACAGTGCCACGCCGAGGCACCAAAAGTCACCTCGCACAGCCACATGGCTCTGGATTTAACGAGAGACTGCACAACACTCACAGACATGGCGGGATTCTTGGGGTTGTCCTGTGGAGGGTCAGGAGCTGGACTCCAGCATCCTTGTGGGTCCCTTCCAGGTCAGGATATTCTGTGATTCCAAGGGAACTTTTCAGCAGCCCAAAAATGTCCTTGAATTTCTCGCAGCAAAATGATGCTGAAAGGGCAGCTCCAGGCGGGAGACCCTGCTGGGAGCTGGGAGGCCGTGGCCGCGTTCCCGGCTGCCCTTGGCAGCCCATGGGCAGCAGGGTGTAAATGTAAATATGTAAACGTGTAAATATGTAAATGTGTGCAGCAGGGTGTAAATGTAAATGTGTAAATGTAAACATGTAAATGTGTGCAGCAGGGTGTAAATGTAAATGTGTAAATGTAAACGTGTAAATGTGTGCAGTAGGGTGTAAATGTAAACGTGTAAATGTGTGCAGCAGGGTGTAAATGTAAACGTGTAAATGTGTGCAGTAGGGTGTAAATGTAAACGTGTAAATGTGTGCAGCAGGGTGTAAAACCACAGCAGCAGAGCTGTGCCACAGGCTACACCCTCCAGAAAAACTCTGCACAAATACTAGCTCTGCCCAGGGTGAGTCATTTCATTTTTGACTTCCCAAAATCATTACAGGGACAGAAAGTTAGGACACAATGTCAGGGTTGGATCCACAATTATTTAAAAATAGCTTCATCTCTTTGGGCCTGAAACTTTGCTAATTAGGGTCTCTCAATCTGTGTAAGCTGAGGATTTGTCTGTAGGGCCAAAATTATTTACCTTGTGATAAATTTCCTTTGTCACACCCATACAATTGAGTACAAGCCAGACTGAGCAGAGTGGAAATGAATATTTATTTTATGATATTTTAATGTGTTTCTTGAATTACAAATGAAAAAATACAATTTATTTTTTTTTCTGAATTTCCATCCAGTTCTACAGCAAGTAAAAGAGTCAAGGGACATTTTTATGTTAAAGCAAATATTGCTGTTAGCCTCTTGGTTGCATTGCATATTTTCCAAACATTTTATTTTTCTGTATAAACCATTTAATCCATTAATTATGGAGCTTTAAATCTTCATTAACCAGAATAGCTCAGTTCAGTAATTGCTCAACAGAGCTGAAGTGAAGACATACATAAGAAAGAGCAGACTGGAACACAAAACCACACAATTACATCATTGCAATTATATCAGGAGTTATGAAAATGCCTATAAAGAACACTGGAATCTGTTCAAATGTCAGAAATTGTTAAATGTCTGTACTCTTTACAGATATGCAATTTCATTTCTTGCAATGGCAGTTTAAATCCATTGCCTTTCTGCTTGTTTTTTTTCTCTTCTTCTTGATGGTTTTCTAATGTAAAGGAAGAACACAGCCCATACTGATTTAAGGTCTTTGAGTTATTTAAATGTGCTTAGAAAATGTGGAGCTGAAGATGCTTCCCCACACACTATTTACTGTAGAACCAGTTATTGTGGGAGAAATCTCTGCCTCTGCACTTCCCCTCCTTTCTGGCGTGAGCTGTCTTGTGTATCCTATCACAGGCAGAGCAAGAAAAAGCATTTGCTTTGGAATAACACCAGCAAATGAATGGTGTGGCTTTACCTATGGAGTTGTAGCATGGGTATGTGCAGAAGATGTATTTTCCCTTCCAGCAGCTGTAGTGAAAGGAGTTCACTGCCTTATTTAATACCTCTGCATGACTGCTCATGCTCAGATATTCACTGTTTACTTTTTCTGAGTATACAGTGCGCACACTGTGCCTCTTCTTCTGCCTGGGAAGGAATAAAGATCTACTGTTCAAGTCAGACAAATATTTTTAAAATCAAGGCATTTGCCAGAAGGGACTTCAGGAACTCCAGAAGTTAACAATTCCACCACTGCATTTAGCCATGCAGATGTTGCTGCCCAGAGGGAGGATCAGGACTCATGGTGCCAGGGTTGCCCTGACTGAGCACTGAAATGGGCATTCAGAAAAGACACTTTGAGGAGCAGCTCCACATCAGGTATGAGAGGAGGCACCTCTGGGAAGAAGACTGACCCTGTCCCCCTCTGGCCTGCATGGCTGTGCATGAACCATGAATGATAACACAAATGAAGGGATGTTATGTGAGAATGATGAGAAGCTAAAAGACAAAGTATTCTGCATTTGGAGGAAAGATATGTTTGCTTTGCTTGGCTGGCTGCTGGCAGGACTGGCGGTCCTGAGTCTGTCAGAGTGGAACTTACACCTCTGATCAAATTTAGGAAGGATGCTGTCATCCTCCCTAGATCTCAGTTCTGAGATCTGAGATTTCAGAATCTCAGCACAAAGCTAGCGAGGCCTCTGCACAAGCAATTTTCACCAGCTGGGTTTCCCTTCCAAGGTGTGTGTAAATTATGTTGTGTGCAAAGATGGGATGTGAAAAGCCAGCACAGGCTGATGCTGAATGAGTAAGGACACGGAGCTGAGAGTGCTGGAGCCAGTCAGCAGTGAAACCACAGAGCTTGCAAGCAGCATTTGCCCAGGCTGCTCTCTTTAGTACAAAAACCCAGATGGAGTGACCCTTTCCTCATGTGAGGCATCTTTTTTGGATAAATATTCCTCAGTTCCATGTGGAAAACCCACACACATAGCAGGAGCTATGCCCAGCAGATGATTGCCACCTAAAGTGCAGTGACTGCAAATTACCATGTCTCCAGAGAGAAATACCTCATCCTGGTCTGACTTCAGACTGATTCAATATGGGCTTTTTTAAGGTCTGCTTTTTCATTCACTAATTAGTAGCCTAAATAAAATAAAGAGATTTTTGTGGGTTTTTTTTTCAAGGGTTTGTAATGTCTTTTACCCGTATTTCTTAACTACATCTTTCTCTAAACCTAAAAGGAATAATGTGACTGGCTGGCCTTTCCTATTTCTGGATTTGATTTATGCTGCAGTCTGTGAAGGAATGACTTACAAAGCCTTTCCAGTGGCCACACAGCCTTGTACAGAATCTGTGTTGAAATCCAGGGCATGCACAGAAAGGCCTGCCCAGTGCACTGTGGGATGACCCAGTCCTCTTCCACATCCCCTCTCGGAATTTATTATGCAGAAAATGTGCTTCTCCTCCACAAGCCCCTATGTTAAATGTGTCACAAGCTTAAATCCCTTGCAGCTTGCTTTCTGAGCTTCAGGCAGGGTGATCTGTCTGTGTTACTTCAAAGTCTTCATGTCTTTCAGTGAAAATCACTGCTCTGTGGAGAACACAGGGGTTGGGCGGGCAATGCTCAGAGGTGCCTGCTTGCCAGCCACCCAGGTGCATTCCACTGCCCTTACACCAGCTGTGGTGACACAGGGAGATGGGAATGTGTCTTTCTGCACAAATCAGCATCTTCCTCAGGCTCCAGCCACTTGGGGCATTTCCTTCTTAGTTCAAACAGAGAACACAGGGTGATTCATCATTCCTGCTAGCCAAGTTTACAAAAGAGTTTATTCATTTGCTGAGGCAGGGGCCAAGTTTTGATTAAAAACCATAAAATGTGGATATGGTTAAAAAATATTTCAGCCTGGACACTGCCTCCTTTGCATGCAAATGATGGAGGTCACAGTCCTCAGAGCTGTCTACCCCAAATGCTCCCTGACAGATTTCAAGGGACAATATCAGAACATAATATATAAAAGCTGCCTCATGTCCTGCAAGCCCCTTGGATGTTTAGCAAGGACTTCAGTCTGCATCACTACATCCCCTGATTCTTTTGGGCATCCCTGGATAATTTGGAAAATCTAATTAAAACGTGGGCAATGCAATTTTAAATAAAAAGGGAAGAATATGTGTCTTTTTCCATCTCTGCAGTCAGACCCCTCAAATTCTGTATGGGTGCACTTGTACAGTTTTAAATAAGCCAGTCAAGCAATTACCAGTTTTTTCTGTGTTTGCAGAAGTTTAAATGGCCTTGTGAATGTGCAGCTGGGCACGGCTCAGAGCCCTGCCAGACCAGCCTCCACCAGACCATAATTATGTTGAGTAGGAGCAGGAGCTGTCAGGTCCCTCCCTGGGATGATCCTGGTGAATCCCTGTGCCAAGCCTGGCCCAGAGACAGCTGGAGCTCCTGCTCTGTGTGCCAGACCTTTTCCATCTGAACGCTGTGTGTTTGTCTCACCTCTTGTCTAGATTATCTGCAGCAGAATTGAAGGCATAAATCCCATCCTTTCACTGCTCTCTGCTGCACTTCAGTGTCCCCAAGGGGTGCAGCCTTGAATAACACTGAGTTATTCATGACTGCCTGCAGCCTCCCTGTCTGCTCAGCTCAGCTGCACCCGCGCTGGGGTGGCTCAGGGCCTCACAGGACTGACTTTCCAAAACAGTCTGTCAGCATAAAGCCTCTTGCCCATGCCAGGAGAATCCTGGCACGAGTCAGACTGCTCAGGAAACCTGCAGAGCAGGAGTTTGTTTGCAGCCAGGGTCTCTGAGTTCTGTCAGAGGACAAAGCATGGTGTAGTTGATACCTCTGTGTTTCACACACTGGGTTTGTTTAGCCTGTGCAGGCAGCCCCATGCAGAGACACCTGAGCTGGCCTGAGCTGGCTGCTGGACACAGGTACCTGCAACCAGGACAGCAGATGTCCAGAGGAGAGCAGTGGGAGCATGTAGAGCAGTGGGCTGTGTGGGCTGAGGAGGTGCAAGTAACCTGATGTAGCTTTTTGTTGCTGCTGTGCACAGTGTGTTATTCCAAGGGGAGGTGTACTCAGTCTGTTCATGGTGAGGTGTGTGTCTGGCCACATTGCCTTTTTCCAGTGTTTGCATCTCAGTCCCACCTTCTTGTGAGGGGGATGTTTCTCTAATGCTCCAAGGGTTTGATTCAGGATGGCTTCCTGACAAATGCTCAAGAATGTTGGTGTTTGGAAATGCTCTGTGATTTTGCTGTCAGGTACCTGACAGTGCCAAGACCTCAGGTTCATCTGGCACAGGAGGCTTGTCCCAGTCTCTATACCCTTCCCTTGCCTCAAGCCCCCTGGCTTCTGCCCATCAGCAGCAATACGGTTGGTATTTCCTTTGGTACACCAAATCCTCAGCTTGTGAGATCCACCTTACACAGGAAGACTAATAATTAGATGATACTTCAGCAGACAGCACCTCCACAGCATGGCACAATCTTTTATCTACAGCTGATGTAAAGACATTGCTCAGACTTCTGGCTGGATTTTTGAACAGCAGACACTGGATGTTGGCATGCCTTGACTTTTGGCTTCCATCCTTGCTTTTCTAGGATCTGGTGTGATTGTTTTTTCATTCATTAAAAAAAAGGAAGCGCAACAGACACAGCTAATTTTAGAATTCGTTCCTGTACAAGGCCTTTTTACACATGTAAGTTTTAGCTTCAGTTTCAGGGGGAAACCTGAGCTATGCTGAGGTCAGAAGGAGCTGTTATCCAGGCGTATTCCTGCCTCCTCAGTTCTGACTCACGGCATTGTTCCATGGGAAATCCTATATGGCATGACATAAGTACTCTTCAGTTAACTTTAATATTTCCTCTGTCTAGGTCTTGACCAAACCTTTGTAATACAAGAGACAAGGAGGCATCCAAAAATATTTGTGTGTGCACTTTCTGCAGACAAACTCTCTGCAAAGAGATTTTTACTTCAAGGGAATGTAAGGGCTTCAAACACCCACAGGAGGCTTGATTCTCCTGGTTTTAAAGCAGATCTCCATGTCATAGCTCTCCAGGTTCAGTTGTTCCTCTCACTCCTCTCTCTGTCTGCAGTTGTGCAGGAGTTTTTTCCCTTTTTAAGTACATGAATGCAGCTGCTGTTGCCAATGGGCTCAGCACAGTCCAGCAGCAATGGACAATTGGCTCCATCAGGCATGGGGGGAAGCTTCCAGCAGCTTCTCAGAGATGCCACACCTGTAGCCCCCCACTCCCAAAATGTTGCCACACAAACCCAACACACCTCTACAAACACATTTTAAATTCTTTCTACTAGAAGAGAAGAAAAAAAATCTGTTTCTCCCTAACAAAAGAGCAAGAAGTCTATAGTAAAAATAGGTGAAAAAAGAAGCATCAGAACTGAGTAAGGAATACGGCTCTGACTCATGTCATTGGGTCTGAAGACCAATGGTGTTTTTACAGTCTCTAAAATGTACTCATATCTTTAATACCATCATAGACTCACAGCTTGCTTCTCTCATGGATAATGATGCAATCATTTCTAAATTCACCTAATAAATGTTAATGTACAAAGTGTATGTATGTGCAACATATGGAACTGTGTTGGTATGTTCTGGAGGTGACAGGACAGCTGGACCCTTTTATTATGGTTTATGATATTAGCAGTTGTTGAAAGCCTCAGTGAAATTGTTCCCTTATGTTAGATATTTATTTCCCTATTTTCTATTTTTCTTATGGATTGTGCTTCGGTGAGTCATCTCCCAAAACCTTGTTTTTGCAGTTGTAGTTCACTAGATCTCTCTTTAGAAAATGGACTTGTGATGGAGTGAATTTGGAAAGCAAGAGGTAGCTTGTTCATGGTGTTCTGCTTGGTCTAATTAGGTTCCTGGTTCTATTTAACATTGGAAAGATGTTATTTTTGGTAGAGGTGACTGTTAGGATCATTGGCAATGATGACGGTCACTCAGAATTAGTGTGAATACTGATTTCAGGAGAGGAAACACAGTAAATTAGACGTTCTAGTGAGCCGGGGAATTATTTTCCCTTTGTTTCAGCTCTACCCGTGCCCGTGTCGGGTCCGTCCTCGCCCGAAGCGGTGCCGTGGTCCCGGGAGACCCAGTGGGGCTCCGGCTGCTGCTGCCCTCGGGGGAGCCCAGGCCAGGTGAACCCATCACCCTGCTCACACGGCCGCGTTCCGGCACTGAGATTGTTTTCCTTAATTTCCATCATTTTCCTTCTGCCCCGCGCCCGCACCTGCCCGGGGCTCCCCCGGAGCCGCTGCGCGCTGCCTCGGCGGTACTGTGAGCGGCGCCTGAGCTGCCGCCGGCCTGCAGGGAGCCCGTGCAGAGGCAGGCGGGCTGCTCCAGGGATGGAGCGGGGGCTGCTGGGGTGCTTGGGCTCCCCTGGATGCGCTCTTCACCGCGGGACAGCCGCGGCGAGACCCCGGCAGAGCCCGGCCGGCGGGGCGGTGCGCCGCCACTCGCGGCATTACGGCGGGGGGCGGGCCGAGGGGCGTGGCTTAATGCACAGGGCGTGGTTAGAGGGGGCGGGGCCGGCGGGAGGTGGGGCTGGAAGGGCCGGGGCGCTTCTAGAACGGGCGGCGGGAGCGGCGGCGGCGCGGTGAGCGGGGCACGGGCGAGCGGGGCTGGGGGTACCGGTACGGCCGGAGCCCGCGCCGAGGCGAGCGGGGCAGGGCTGCGAGCACGGGGCTGAGGCGAGCGGGGCAGGGCTGCGGGCGCAGGGCTGCGAGCACGGGGCTGAGGCGAGCGGGGCAGGGCTGCGAGCACGGGGCTGAGGCGAGCGGGGCAGGGCTGCGAGCACGGGGCTGAGGCGAGCGGGGCAGGGCTGCGGGCGCAGGGCTGAGGCGGGCACGGGGCTGAGGCGGGCGGGGCAGGGCTGCGGGCACGGGGCTGAGGCGAGCGGGGCAGGGCTGCGGGCACGGGGCTGAGGCGAGCGGGGCAGGGCTGCGGGCGCAGGGCTGAGGCGAGCGGGGCAGGGCTGAGGGCTGAGGCTGCGGGCGCAGGTACAGCAGCAGCCCGCCACTCGCTGTGCCCGCTGCCGCAGCCCCCGGCACTCGCGGTGGTCCCGCTGCCGGGAGCCCCGAGCGCTGCCCGGCCCGAGGCGTTGCCGGCGGCTCAGCCCGGGCGCGCCGCGGTTAAATCCCCTCCGCGGTCCTCGCTCCGCTGCTGGGGCCGGCGGGTCCCCGCGGGCCGGGCTCGGGGGACGGCGGTGTCGCACAACATCTCGCGTCTGTGTAAGCGTGCTGGAGCTGTCATCACAGAAACAGGGGAAGAGCTTGTTGCCGTTCTCCGCGCTGTTTGGGTTTGCTAGGACTGGCATTCCCGGTTAAATGACTGCCAGCTGACTTTGCCAGCTGCGTGAACTGGCTGTGCGTGTTCCCTGCCTGCCGCAGGCTCAGCACAGAGCAAGCCATGGCTTAAGCTTCGTAGAGGTGTTCAAACCCCACTTGTTCTGCTTCTGTCTCATTTTGTTTTGCTCTGAGCTTTGTTTACGAAAAAAAAAAGAAGCTTGTCCCTGCACAGTTGTGCAGCTGAGCTGGGGACGAGCCAGGAGAGCACAGGCAGCTGTGTGTGACCTGTGCGATGCAGCGACCGAAGCCTCGGTGGACAAGGCTGTGCAAAGGCAGGGGAGAGCAGCTGGTGAAAACTGAAGGCACTAGCTAAGTGTTACCACTGCTCAGCTGGGGCACGGCAGCTTGGCATGTCATAAGATGGCAAAACATGCCTTGGACTAGACAGCAGTAGTTTTATTTCAGGATGCAAAGAATGTCCTTGTAACCTGGAAGCCAGGAGGAGAGAGGATATGTAAATAAAGGCTATTTTTGGGACTGTCTGACTTTGTGATGTTTGGTGTTTCCAGCCAATAATCATCCCTCTTCCTCAGTAGTAGTGTTCCCCAGAAGACATTTTTGTAACAAAGCCTCTCGCTCTTTAGTTTTATAGGTAGTCTGTGAGGGTGAAGTGGAACTGAAAGGCTGCTGTGGCCATCTTACCAGGGTAATATTTCATCTTTCTGGCATTAAGGACTTAGAAATAATCCCACAGGTATGTTGTGAATATATATAGCAATCAATAACTGCCATTCACGTTTCACAAGCAGAGTGTTATTCTGCATTGGTAAATTGGCACTGCTATGACACTAGCAGACAAGAATGTGGCCTCTTGCTAATGCCATGATTTCTTAGGATTCAATTTTTTAATGTGACTAATCATGCTTCGGGAAGCAGTGCAGGAATTACACACTTCAAGGAGAGTAACAGCAGAGGGAGCAGGGTTTACCAGTTAGCATAAGAAATTTTTCACTGGAGGTTTAAGTCAGGAATCCAGTCTGTTTATAATTTCCATGCTGTGTGCATTGGCAAACTTCCAGAGAAGCAAGCTGTAAACATAGATATTTTTCCTATGACTAGTTCTGATTTTTGTACATGGTTTTCTATATGTCAGAGATATGAGAACATGGAGTGTGGAAGGGGGCATGTTCTAGGGTGATGTTAGAATAGACTCAGCCTCTGAGATAATGCCTGATTTTAATTAAATTGGTTTGAAAGAAACCGTTTACTGACAGCAGACCTCTTAATAAGAAAATAACTCCTCTTATTTCTGAACAGGAAGATATTTTAATGCTTTATATGGCAAATGATAACTTATTTCAAGTTATGTTAAGTATGATGATATACTAAAGTTATGGCCTTTGCACAGTAAAATGCAGTCTAGATATTAATGCTAAAAAAATGAGCTGTAGTGGAAAAAGCCCTGAGTCTTTTTGTCTCCACCAACACTGTGGGCTTTGACTCCTGGCTGCTTTATAGAGGCAGAGCTTGCAGAGTAAGATTCAAGTGGATTTGCTGTGCCTTAGACTTGCATCAGTTTTGCTGTCTGCTGGAGTGTAGAAGAAACATTCTTTGTTATGGCTTAAAAAAATGACTGGGAGCTAATCAAGATGATTATGGCTTCTAAGGTGGTTATAATTTATTTTCTGTTAAAAGAAATGCCAGCAGTTTTGCATGATTGTGCTGTGTCCTTGTTAATGTTTGCAAATGAACAGCTTTTCCTCATTTTCTTTTGGCTTGCTTTGAGAAGCACAAGGCAATCACATTGCTGTTTTTGCTAGGTGATTACAATTGATTTTAGATGCATATTAAAATGCTTTGTAGAGGGAGGTGGTGATGTTGGTATAAGCTGCTTGGAGCAGTAAAACAAATGTGCACTGGAGGAAGGGGCTGGGTTGAACACTGGTGCATCTGAGTTCATGTGCATAATGAATTTCAGCTCTGAATTACTTGTTTCAAAGTCTTCAGCCAATGGTGTAGGTTTTCTTTCCTTAGAATTTAGTAACTTTTAAAATGTTTTTACCTGCTATCATGTGCTGGGCAAATCTGCAAGACTTGAATACTGCTACAAGTCAATGGTTTTATGGCTGCCTTTCTTGGTTAGTATTGAGAGAGGCTCTTCCTTGGCATCATCTTGAAAATCTATTTATAATTAAGCCTATCTTTTGGCTCTTAATAAGTGGGCAGCCTTGCAGGTTTTTTTTCTATCATTTTCCACTTAGTTATCATTAGCCTTATTTGCAGCCCTCAGCACTGTTAGCAGCTTAATGCCTACTTTTGAAGCTCCACTGTTTGTGGAGGGGAAAGGGCTGCAGCCATCTGCAGCACCAGTTCAGTGCTCCTTGGTGTGTCTGCAAGCAGGAAGATGGGGTGGAAAGCAGTGGCATTTGGAGGAGCCCCAAACAGACCTGTCTCATCCAATAGTCAAACCTCAAACTGCTGCTTGAGGATGGACCAAGCTTCAGAGCCTCAGCTTTGTGTGCACCAAGAGCTCATCGGTGGCCTGAGGTGATCTTGAATTGGTGATTTGCTTGTTGGATTTCATCGTGATACTTAAGTGTAGATCCATATGGAAGCAGCTGCTTTCAGAGTGATTTCCCAGGTGTCTTTAACAGCACAGACAAGCACAGAAGAGGAGACAGGCTTGTAACCCTTACTTGTGTCATCAGCTTGTATGTTGTATTCCAATAGCTCAGAAAAATGGTATCTCAATCAGATGTTGACAGTATCTGGTTATGATACTTTGTCTCCCAAGCTTTATTCCTCTGCAGCAAATTCTGGGTTGGTAAGCATGGAACCAAACCAGAGAGCAGTACTCTGCCTTAATCACTTAGAAGAAGCCATTGCTGTGTGCTCTGAAAAAAATTTTTGCCACCTAGTTTTGGAAAAAGAGGTGACTTTGCTTGTAGCAGTTGGAGCAGTTAGATTGCACCCCAGTTCCCCACCTCCCCTCAAGAAGCCCCATAGCAGAGGGAGTGCTGTCACCTTTAACTGAGGAGTGGAAGGACACTTTTGGTTTTTTTTTCTTTCTGGAGTTCATGTGATCAAAAAGTGTTCACATATGAGTACAAGCAACACTCTGGTCTAATTTACCACAATAAAGGGTATGACTTGTATTCTTTATAATGTACAGACTGGTCTTATGTTGGTTCCACTTAATTTAATTTTCCTGCATGAGAAGTCTGTGCAAATTTGGAGCTGGATGGAGGACTTGCTTTTTTTGTCCCTGTTTTCAGTTAGGCTGTCAGGCAAGTGGAGTTCTGTTGTAGTGTGGTGAATAAAGGAGACCATAGCATATCAGTGTGATCAGAAGTTGAGTCCTAAAGGCACTGGATGTAATAGGTATTTGTTTCCTCTTCTGACCTGAAAAAAGTCCTCCCTTTTGGCTAGGAGCTGGCCTATCTTCCCTGTGACTAGATATGAAATTCAGAGTGAATGAGAAACTAAAAACCATGGTAGATATGCAAGCAACTTCTTTTTAATAGGTCAGGTCTCTTGTTTTATATCTTGTTGATTATGAGGTTTTCAGAAAGCTTATTTAATAAAGAATTCAGTCTAACCTGTGGAGAAAAATTCCATCCTTGTGTATTTTGTCTAGAACTTTTTTCCTTCTGCCAGTGTTCTCTGAGTCTGACTGCACTCTTTCCATAGGAGTAATGATTCACTGAGGTCTTACACTGTAAAGAAGAAAACCCAAAACGCACAAAAGAAAAGCCAGAAATACAGGCAGTATTTGCTCTATGAAGGCTTGTTGTTTGGCATTTGTGTTTGAATAAAACACGCTGCTTCACACACATTTGTCTCCATTATTGAGGCATGAGCTGCTCGTGCCCCTTGTGCCCCTCCTGTCCTCCTTTCAGCTGGAGTGGGGTGGGCACACGTACGTGTTGCTGTGCACACGCGCTCCTGCCAGCCAAGACTGTGGTTATTCGGCCTCCTGTAATTCATTATTTGTGCTGGTTTTCCCAGTAACAGCTGTGAAAAGAATGTACAAACAATCTGCCAACCCTGCAGCCAGGTGTCCTGCTTGTTTGAGCAAGAGCTGCTTTCTCTTTTTACTGAGGTCTCTGTTTATTGACTCAAGCAAAGCTGAGTAGGGTGGTAAAGCTGTTGCAGATCTGCTATAAAGACAAGCTGGTAGCTGTAGTACTTCTTGGCAGACTTTCTCAGCCATGAGAGAACATGGTGAGGAGGTGCAGGAGAGTGTCGAGTTGTTTTAACTGGAATATTCACTTGTAATTATTCTCCCAGGCTTTATGTTGTGCATCCAAAAAGCCACTCTGTTAAATGATGGCAGACTACTCAGATGGACAGATGAGGCTTAATATGTCCAAATTAATGTACTTCCCAAGTGCACTTGACTTACTGTGCTTTCTGCTACATCACTTATTGTGGCTTGTAATATTGGCAGACCTCTGCATGGCACTATTCACGCAGCTTTATTCATTTCTCAGATTACCCATGTACTAGTTCTTAACTAACTTAAACAAGCAGTTTGGGAATATGTGGTTTGCAGGAGGGTGAGAAACAGAAGAGGGAAAGGAGAAGACCTTTTATGATACTGTGAGACGTTTTCCTGCTTACTCATGCTTGCAAACTGTTGTACATGATTCTGAGTCTTTGTGTAGTCTTGTAAAGCAATCAAAAGAATAATTTAAAAATAATCATCTTGCCATGTGATAATACACAACAGAGGACAGAGCTAGTGGTGGTGGTGTCACTGAGGATGTATTTGGTCTTTGTGGCACTGGTGAGCCCAGCTGAGGGTGAGAGTTTCAGCTGTGCTGTGGGCTTGGAAGAAAGAAATACCCATTTTTCATCTTTTGCCTTGTGGATAGTTCATCTTTTGGAGGCAGATGTGTGGAGCCCAAAGGAACAAGTTAGAGTTATCACAGAATTATCTTGATTCCTTCCTATTTGCTGTATTGCTTGAAATTTCAGGATGCTGCATTTTTCTTTTATTTTTCTCTTCCATTCCCCTTTCTCAGGCTGATTCCATTTTGCCCCCAATAGTTGCATTTTTACTGTATTTGAAGTTACTGGGTCACACATGGTAATTCTGAGCCACCAGTTTGTCCAGTTAGATTGAGTAGGAAAAGGTAATAACTGCTTCCTGAGCTGAGGTGCAGAGTTGTCACCTCCCTTGTGACGCTGTGCCAAAGTGTGCCAAGAGCTCCATGTTTGAGCAGCAGTGCTCCTGCATGAGGCTGGCACTGTTGCCTCTTCCTGCTTGGTGCACAGGCAGCTCTGGAGTGAGCTGTGGGCTGATGCCAGCGCAGTGCTCCTCACAGAGCCCCTGGAGAGGGTGTTCTGGTCATCAGGAGATGGATGACCCCTCCTCCCAGGAGGCTCTTCTGTATGCCCCTTGCATCCCTTGCTTCACTGGAGCCCATCTGCTCAGACTGGCTTTCCTCCCCATACCCCTCAGGCTGTGCTTTTGGAAGTGGAGCAATCTGCTTTCGACATCCCTATCTGGGGCTGCGTTTCTAAGCTGGCACAGCCTTTGAAATACAGAAGTTATAAGGGCTGTGCCCAGAGGCCAGTATGCTGAGATAATGCATCTTGAATAAGCAGAGCTGGAAATTCCACTTCTAACTTTTCCAACTGTTGCTGCCACTTCTACACTACAAAATGTTCTATTTCTCTATTTGGCTTTCTCACTATTTGTGTTTCTAGACAGTTTTTAAATAACTGAGTTTTATAGAATGCTATAAACCCATTTAATTTAGACTTCCATTATTATTATTGGAATATAATTTGTGGGTCTCATATTTTCCAGCTCTAGTTATGTCTGACATGGAAGGTGTTGAACTGCTCTTGCAAAAGAGCTTTTCTCACTGTCTCAGTGGACTATATGTGTATATAGTTTCCCTTTTCCCATGTGGGTTTTCCAGTGTCTTCCATGTAAATCCCAAAGAGTATGCAAGATAGCATTTGATACTGTTACAGCTCCTATGGGTGAAGAAAAGCTTTTTCAAGCTTTACTAATTAAAATTCAGAGAGTCTAAATAATTTTCATGAGGTTAAAATTACTTAAAATAAAGGTTAATGTTATTTTTATTCCTCCTTTTCCTTTTAATTTTTCACAGGTATCTAGAAGATGAAACCCTGGCTGCAGTTGATGTTCTTCCCTTATGTTTTCCTGATCTGGCACACAGAAGCAGAGTTCTTCACCTCCATAGGTGTGGAAAGAACCAGTGCATGCTGTTGTGATGGGGTTATTGTGATTGCTGGAACTGTTCAAGTTATCATCTGAAGCATATGGCTTTCTTCATGTGGCCCTGGGCAACAGTGTCTCTATTAGGAGAAGCTGCTCTTCTGCAGCAGCAATGCAATTTGCAGTTGGCTGACTTGGAACACTGATCAACATGATTCAAGTTTCTCTGGGCTCTCTGTCAGTAAAATGAGATGGGGTCTGTGTTCTATTACGATTTGTGCATCTGTTGTCATCTTAAACAGAGCACACCACTTTATGCTAGAAAGCTTAGTCCTGAATTTGAGTTATGGAAATAGTTTAAGTGGTAAATATGTGAAGGTTTTTTTTTTTCCACAGCACCCAAAATCTCCTGTCTTATCAGAAAGTTGAAGTTAGGGGTCAGAAGGAAAAATCAGTAACTCCCTTACATTGTGTGTTTTGCTAGGCCTGAGTAAATCTTAAAGAATTTGCATTGTAATAAATCTGTAAAATAATTTGATTTTATGACAGCTTAGTTCCTGTGTTCTAATAGGATCCAACCATGTATGATTGTGGTAGAGCTTCAAATAAGCACAAACTGAGTTTTCTGCTGTTAATTGGTCTAACATTTTCCTGCTGAGCAGTTCGGGGACTTCCCCTCCATAAGGGCATTAGAGGCTGATTAACTGCTGCTGGCTGTTCTCCAGAACGTCCTTTGAGCCCGTGGAGCTGTTTCTGAATGGCAAAGCTCGGAGCTCCTGGTGGGTTGTTCTGCACCACTGTGTGGAACTGCCCGAGTCCTGCTGCCAAGCCCCTCACGTGCCCTATGGCTGCCTGAACAATATTTAACTACATGTGTATTATTTGCTTCTGATTTTTTCTAAGTTCAGTAGCATTTTATAAAAAGCTTCCATGAAGGATCACCTTCTCTTTACACTTACCTGTTTCTGAACCTTTGCTAACTCTGAAAATAGCACATCCTGCTGCCTTCTGTCTGCTTAATCATGCCTCATTCATAATTACTTTGGAATGCTGGAGCTGTGGTTACATTTATGAATCTAATGATGTTCTTTCAGTTTGGGCTTTGAAAAGCCAAGTTTGTCACAGCAATTAGGACTAATATGTTAGCAATTTCCACTAATGCTAATCTGGAGAGTGTGTGTGAGTCTATGAACATTAGTCTGAAATTCCTTTCTGTGTAATGTTAGGCTGTTTCCATGGTTACCCGTATTGTAAACTGTAACTTTAAATGATGTTAGTGATTACACTAGTAATTTGTTAGTGTGACCTAATCTATGTCCATATGTAGAGCAGATGCTTTGGCAACCATTTGGATCTTTTGTTGCTTTGTCTCCATAGCTGTATGAGTGTCAAACCTTCCTTTTAATTGTCTTGCTTGCACTTGTAATACCAAAAGTAATTCAGAGGCAGAGGAAGGGTCAGAGCCACATGAACTGTTGAAGCTGGGACTTTAAAAGCCCTTTGAAGTATTTGAATGCCAGACCTAAGTGTCTAATAGCTTCTGTGGTTTACAGGCATTGAAGTGCACACCCTTAACTTGTCTGTTGTTTGTGATGGTTTTAATAGCCCTGAAGCATTTACGGTTTCTTTTCTGTGCATTTGGGAATTGTTACTTTTTTAGGACTGATGAATATTTGCTCCTACTCTTTTTAGGTCAAATGACAGACCTGATTTATGCAGAGAAGGACTTGGTACAGTCTTTACAGGAATATATCCGAGCAGAAGAGAAAAAGCTCTCTCAGATTAAAAGGTAGGGGAGATTTGTGTGATGAAGGGTGACAAAATAGCTCATTTGTGTTCAGTCACACCCCGCCTTCTTTACCACTCTCTGATGCTTTCTCTAAATCTTTTTGGCATTTCCTCAGTAGATAATCACAGGGAGAGGGTAGGTACAAACCTGGTTTAATTTATTCCCATTAACCTACAAGGGTCCCTGCTTCAGATATCACTTAGAATTTGCTCCTTTAGAAATGGTGCTCTGGTGGGCTCTCCCCACTTTGCCCTGTCCTTGTACCATCGCAGGACTCCTGTAAAGAGGATACATCAGAGTCATGTCATGAGAGCTGCCTGGCTGTGTGCCAGTGCTCTGTGCTGCGTCTTGTTTCATGCCATCAGCTCTGCTTACAAGAGCCAAGTGTGCCAGTGGCATTTACCAAGTCTCTGGGTTCCTTCCTGTGTTGGCTTTGCCCTCAGGGACAGTTCTCCTGCCCTGTTCTCTTCAGGTGCCAGCCTGGCTGCAGCGCATCTCTGATGTTGTCCCGGTTGCTTGGATCACTAGAAGGGCTGTTGCTGACAGCTGACACTTTGTGTCACGTAGGAAGATTGTTAGTTCTCCTCTAGCCAAAAGGAATACAGACTGGGGTGTGACTGGAGAACAGGCTACATGAGGTCCAGGTTCAGAAGAGCCAAGTGCCTCTAGAAGGAGTTGTGCTTTCCAAAAACTTCTGAGCTCAAGGCTGTATGTGTCAATCTGACCTTCCTTTGGGAGTGTAGGATGAGAATAGAGCTATGGAGTAGTGGAATGGTAGGAATTCTGGTCACAAATACACAAAATGTTCTTTTCTTGAAAAGCTGCCCTTTGGAGGCAAAGCAATATCCTTTTCAAGTAGTGGTTAAGAGAATATCTGTTCAATCTATGAATAGACTGATATTTTTAAGGCTCATTACAACTGAGATGCGTGTCTGCTGAAGTCAGGTTTAAAATACTGAGCAGGGAAATACTTTCCCTTTGAAAGAGACTATGTAATTAAAAAACCTCCACTTTATCCTTGTGAACTTAAAAGGTTGAAAGCCAGTTCTGACAGTAAAAGCAGCAATAATGTGATCTAGGTATGTAATTTGAATGGTTTAGGAAGGAAGATGGGCATTCATAAATGCCTGAGAACAATTAATGAATGCACCACTTCCTTCTTAAATTGTGTGCACACTTCTCATTCCAGCTGGGCTGAAAAGATGGATGTACTGACCAGCAAATCAGCCTCTGATCCAGAAGGGTATCTGGCACACCCTGTAAATGCATACAAGCTTGTGAAGCGTTTGAATACTGACTGGCTGGAATTGGAAAACCTGGTTCTTCAGGACACAACAAATGGTAAGGAGTTACAGGGGGCTGCTGTCAGGAGGCAGCCTTGTCTTCTGGAAAACCACAAGCTTGGCTGTGGTTTAAATATTATTGCCAAGTTTGTTTAAAGAACAGCTAAGGACTTGACTTGTGTGTACTGATTATCCAAATCAGTGAAACTTGCAACTGAAACACATCTTAGTCAAGACTCAGAAACTGTTTTATTTGGCAGAAAAGGGAGAATGGGACATGCTTAAAGCTGTGCTGGTAACTGTTGAGTGTTATTGTTCTCTTGTATATAAACTGCTTCATTTGCTTTCCCAGTCTGTTGCTTCTCTTGATGATCACTGTTTTTTGACCATGTTGATCAGAGAATAAGATTAATAATCAAAATGAGTCCCATATTGAACTGGTGGAGAAACTTGTATCAGCCCCAGCATTAGAGTTGACGGATGCTGTAGTCTGTCAAAACCAGGATAATAGGATTGCTCTCTCTAAACCTGTCCTTCTAAATCAAATGCTTCCAGTACTAATCCTTAGGTTTGCATAATTTTATCAAGTGTCTGCCTGAATTTGCTTGCATACCTCTTTTAAGTGGAGGTTTATTTTTACTGGACTCTTGGAAGGTGAAGGAAGAGGTGGTTGTGTTTTTCAGGCAGAACACCAAATGGTTGCCCTTTCTTCTCTGCATATGCTAAAGTTGAGGTACTTGAAAGTTTTTTCCAGACAAGGCTTTTATTGCCTTTTGGAACAGTTATTCTAAATGCAAATAAAATACTCAAGTCTATTGAATACGTCTGTTGCTAATTCTTTTTCTGAAGGTTTCTTTTTCCAGTTTGGCTTGCCATATGATTGGAAATGGTTGGGCTGTTTTCAGTTGATGGCTTCCTCTTCTGCCCAACCAACCTGCTGTGTAACCCTGATATGTTTACTTAGTGCATTTAATTTTATTTCCGAATATCATCTGGGTTACTTATCAGGTTTAATGCTCTCACTCAGGCCCTATGGTAGTGAGGGGATCCTTGATTAGGGTCTCTGTCCCTGGGACTGAGACTTGAAAAGCTCTTGTGGCGTGGCTTTAGAAGTTGGAATACAGAGTTGGAGATCATTGACCAGTACTACAACCTAAAATCAGTTGTCTCTATGGGTATTGCAGGAGATTTAATGAAAGCTTTTAAGTTTTCATTTCAGAAAGAGACATTACAGGACAATGAAGATCATTAGATTCACATTGTACATCAGTAATTTTGTGGCACGAGAAAATTGAGTTTAGTTATTTACTATTTATTTTTTACTCATGAGCCATATTTCTTGAAAAGGGACAGAAAACAATGTGTTTATAACTTTTGAGCCTAATAAGATGCTTTAAATCTGGGTTATTTGAAACTTAATTCTCAGGCCAGAGCAGATGTTTCCTATTCTATGTCAATCTTGTACTGATACTTATTCAAGCTCTGGAAGTAACATCTTCCCCTTTTACTGCAAAGGCTTTATTGCAAATCTTACAATCCAACGTCAGTTTTTTCCAACTGAAGAAGATGAGACCGGAGCAGCGAAGGCTCTGATGCGCCTGCAGGACACCTATAAACTGGATCCTGAAACCCTCTCTCGAGGGAACTTGCCAGGTATGTGCACCAAGGTCTCCTCAGCTTTAACAGGAAGGAAGTGGTAGCATTCTCAAACTCTCTCCAAAAGTCCTTTATAAATGAGGGTTAACTGGTTTTGCCACAGAGATGTTCCAGAAAATTTTGAGACATACTGGGATGTTTGATTATTAGCTGAGTCCTGATGAATGTTTGTTGCTGCTGCTTATGAGACACCTACCAAAACGGGTTATCAGCTACCAGCACGGTGTTTACAAACTGAATAGGCTTTGTTGTTGTGTGGGTAGATGAGCTGACACAATATTTTAAATTATTATAAGTATTAATAGCCATTAATGATGAACTAAATTTTAAGTCTTATATGTGCATCTTCTGAGCTGGAGCAACTGGAAATCAGTGCAGTCACACTCAACTGGACACCCAGTTTGTTTAAATCAAGATCAGCTTGCTTATGCACAAATACAGATTTACAGTAGAGAAACAAGCTGGCTGTGCATGTAGTCAGCATGTAGTCAGGCTTCTCTGACCATCTAACAGTGTTTATCTGTAGGTTGGGTGAAATTTGTTAGAGTATTAGTCTGCTCTTCCTTTGTCTACAACAGAAAACACAATAGCTTACCACTGTAGCTTCTGTTAACTTCTGTTTGTTTCCAAAGGAATGAATTAGAATAAAATTAAGGTAGTTTACTCTTTAGTTCTGATAGTGATCATTGTAGTACTGAACTTAAAATATTGTCAAAGTATTGCTTCTTAGAAACATTTTTGGATGATAAAAGTGTGTATTTACAGATACTTCTTAATGTGTCCCATGTATTTAAGGCGAAGGTGCTGGTGTGGATTGCTGAAATCTGTCTTTTTTGTTTTTAGGGACAAAATACAGATCCTTCCTGACAGTTGGTGACTGCTTTGGCATGGGGAAGACAGCCTACAACGATGGGGACTATTACCACACTGTGCTCTGGATGGAGCAGGCCCTAAAACAGCATGATGAGGGGGAGGATACAACAGTCAGCAAAGTAGAGATCCTAGATTATCTCAGCTATGCTGTTTTCCAGTTTGGGGATTTGCACAGAGCCATGGAGCTCACCAGGCGGCTGATATCCCTTGGTAAGAGCAAAGAGCACCTTACTAAAGCTGGGAAGTGCTGCCAGCAGCAGAGCTGGGAACAGTTGTGGCCCATCCACATTGGTGAGCTGACTGGAAGGGATATCCTGACAGATCACTTGTAATAAATGTAGGTCCTGGAAAAAAGTCTGTTTATACATGAAGAGTCTTTACAAGCTGTCTTATGGTCCCTGCTGTTGTTACCCAAGGCCCCGGTGTGTCTGCCTGCACTCACTGCCTGTGTGCTTTGCTGGAGGGTACTGAGATGCTGTGTTTGGCAGTGGTTAAAGCCTTGCTTGTCTCAAGTGGAGATCAAGGCTACCACAGTTGTAGGCAGTGCTGCACCTTCTGTAAAGTCTTGCTGACTTTACATACACCTCTTTATTCCTCAGTGCAGGTACTCATGGATGCTGGAATGCTTTGCCTGAGATCTTACACTATTTATTTCTGAATATTCAGAACAAATGGAGTTTCTTAAGACCTCTTTTTATTTCTGAACTGTTTTTAGCATCCTTTGAGTAAGCAAATAAGCTTCCTATCCAGCTTTGCCTACTTCCTGCAGTGGGAAGGTCTGTCCTCTTCATTTAGATTTAGCATTACCTGTGTTGGGTATTTGATGAGTTTTTTAGTGAGCTGTGTTCATTAGTTTAGATACTAGTAGCATCCTGAGAGTAGGTGAAACCTTCCTATTGAAAAATATTTGTCTAATTTCTGCAGAACTAGAATTCTTAAATTAAAATTTCCAAGAATATGAATATGCATTGAATCTAGCTCTAGGTGTTTAGCACTGATAGCAGAATGCAAATCCTTATCAGCAGCAAACAGTGGAACATAGTTGGCAGTCCTTTCTGAAAGCAGCAGCTTCCTCTGCTCTGGGCTCAACTTCCCTATCTGGCCACTATTACTCTGTGCTCTAATGAGTGGTGACTGGAGTGAGCTTTTGGGTTGGTTCCACGAGATAAACACAGTAAAGCTGGGAAGGCCAGAAGGGAAAGAATCTGTTGTAGGTAGTAGCGTCCAGAAACACAAATGAGCAAGGAATTGTTCCTTCTTAGTTATCTGGAGTAAAGGTGTATTGATGATGATAATTGATTCATACCAACGTCATTAATAAATCACTGGTATGTCTGAAGATGCTAATGATCCAGGCTCCCTCCCATATAATCCTGTTAGAGCTACAGATGGATGCTGTAGGTGGACTCAGAGCTTCCCAACCTGAGACAAGTCTTTGGGACTGAAGGCTGTGGCTGGACTCCACCACAGTACTTGGTTAAAGTGTGCTTGTGCGGTGTGGGGAAGAGCATGGTGGAAAGGAGGGGTACAGCAAGTGAGCTACCTTGGCTGGTGATCTGCTCACCTTGGGTAGAACTGGTCAGAGAAGTTGACAGAAAAGGAGGAATGTGAAGAACAAAAACCTTGTAATATTTTTCTTGGAATGCAAGTTTTATGATGGGTTCTCCCAGAAAGGATTCTTTTGTATCCTGACTGCAGCTCTCCTTTGTGAGGACAGAAGCTTTCCAGTGTGGATTTTCAGTGCAGACTGAAGCCAATGCCTTTGTTTGCCTGATAATGCTTTAGGAAGGGAAGAATTGTTGCTGTCTTGATACAGGGACTTGTTTGTACTAACAGTTTGCAAAAATCACCGTTTCTGTCTGGTTTTCTCCCGATGAAGACAGCACTCATGAGAGAGCAGGCAGTAATCTGCGGTACTTCGAGAAGCTGCTGGAGAAGGAAAGAGAGGAGAAGGAGAAAGAAAATTCAATGAACAAGACTGTGACAACCACAGAAGCTGTGGTGCAAAGTGGAGCCTATGAGAGGCCTCTTGACTACCTGCCAGAGCGTGATATCTATGAGGCCCTTTGCCGAGGTGAAGGGGTGAAAATGGTAAGAGACAAGAATTTCCTGACTGTGCTGCCTTTGCATAAGGGTGGTCAAGCTTGGTGGAACATGTTGTTTTTCGTTCGGTGAAGCTCTTTTTTTTGAGAAAAATTTAAGTTTGGTTCTGTCCAGGTTGAGATTTGCATCTTGTGTCTTGGCTTGTCAATCTTGAGCTGTTACACACAAACAACTCTTAGCCATACCTCTTAAGGGTTGTTGAAAATTGATTCTCCTCAGTCTGTCTGCTCAGCTTTTTCAAAGTCAGCCATACAGACATGAAATGAGGCTTTTTCCTCTGAGAGCTGATTGTGCTTTACCACACTGAGGGAATCACTTTATTCCTGCCCTTTTGCATCTTAGACATGTTCTTCTGGAGTGACTACTTTGACCAAGTGATTTCCAGTACCTCTCAAGAAATACTGCTTCAATTCTTAGTCCAGGGGAAAGAACCAATTTATTTCATCTGTATAGTCTTAATTTTGAAAACCAGACTTTTTTTTTTTACAGCTCACTGCTTGTGTAGTTCTTAATCTGTAATCTATTATGGTTTAATTCCCCTAAAGTTTAGTGTTTCAGATGCTGCTCAGTGGTATTTGGAGCAGGATATCTTGTTTTTAATTGCAGTGAATTGCAGAATCACTCTTGTTTACCTCTTGTATCTTCTGGTCACCTGATGGCTTTTACAGTGTGTGTGGAATGAAGCTCATCTTCTTGCCTTGCCTGTTTGAAGTTCAAGAAAAGTGTTTGAGCAAACAGTGCTTTGTTTGGCATTTTGTTTCAGACACCTCGAAGACAAAAAAGGCTGTTTTGTAGGTACCATGATGGAAACAGAAACCCTCATCTGCTGATAGCTCCCTTTAAAGAAGAAGATGAATGGGACAGTCCTCATATTGTGCGATACTATGATGTCATGTCTGATGAAGAAATTGAGAAGATTAAACAACTAGCTAAGCCAAGAGTAAGTTTCCCTTTTTCCATCTCACTAATAACTGCCAATTCCGTGCTTCAGTCTCTGTTAGCGAGGACTAAGCAAAGGATTTGAAAGATCTGGTTTTGTACTACAGATGATACACTGCAGCTGTGAGCCTAAAGGGAAAGATTTTGAAACTGCCTGGTGATGTAGGACCATAAAGCCCAGGCTCCCAAATGTATTTATGCATTGTTGCGCTTAATTATGCAAAGTTCTCGGTAAATGGCTTAGAAAGCTTTAAGAAATTAGAAACTAGACTTGAAAACATAAATGGCTGACTTAAAATGATAGGAGTAGGTGTGCAATATGTCTTGATTCTGTCTTTTGAACTGGAGCCAAACTTAAATGAATTTTAAAAACCCCAAATCTCAAGAGAAGTGGAAAGAAAAGAAATGTAAGTTGTGCTAGAATAATACCTAGAGATTTGGGTTTGTTGGTTTTGGTTTTTTTTGTTTGTGTATCCTGGAATCCACTGCTTCTGTTCTAAACCATAGATGTTTCTTGTTACTCATGATGTGAGTTCTGGTGTCTCTGCGCACAATAAAAAAAGCAGCCACCTCATGCAAAGCTGGTAATTATCTGTTTTTTTCTGGAGGTGGAATTTCCTGCCTGTCACCTTTCTGGCAAAAAGTAGTATGGCAGTGTGATAGTAGTAGACGCCCCCTTAGTTTTTCTGTCAGGTCTGAGCAGAATGTAAAACTGAACAAATCTTTGCTTATAGAGGAGTGGTTCCTTTTAGCACTCTTCAGGCTGCCACTGTGAAATATGGTACTAAAATTCCAGTCAAGACTTACCCTTCTGTAAGTATTTCTAAATGTAAGCATAAATAGTTAGAAACAGACTGAGAAACTGATGCTTCCCAAGATTATTAATAATATGGGATGTTTGTGAAGCTGGTCTTCTGTAACTACTAGCCAGCTAGGGAAGTGTTGGCTGAACTCTCCTGTCTCAGTGAGGAATCTCACCTCCTTAAATGGAGAATTTTCCCTATTACATCATAGTAGAAAACTTCAAGAGCTTCAGATAAATTGGAAGTATTTACATAGAGCATATCACTTAATCTATTTTATCAAATAAAGCACTGTCTAAAGACAGCTTTTTTTTTTTTTTGGTTCTTCCTTTTTATTCAGAGTTTTATGGAAAGTCTTAATGCTTGGTCTCTGAATTCTGCATATATTACTAATGTTAGAGGAATTTTTCATGTAATCTGTGTAGTGTAGAACTGCAGTCAGTCCCTAGAAGAATAGGTAAATATTATAGCCTAAGATTCAGATGGAAATTGTCAATTTTAAAAAAGCAACCATTTCATTATGAGTTGTTTTTTCTAAACCTCAGCTGCAGGAATAACTTTAAATTCTGCAATGCTACTGAAAGAATGGAAAATGCAAGTCCTGTGCTGAGATAGCCCTTAATAAATACAGCTTAATTTTAGCCTGGAAATTTTAGTTAGGAATCATGGAAGCTTTCAGACAGAACTGTGAAGTGTTATTTTATTTTAGGCTCAGAAAGGTGACTACTTTGTTTATTCTAAAATGCATTTGCAAGAAATTTTTACATTTGAGTCCAAGCACTTCAACATTATCTGCAGTTTACACTTGCCAATACTTTTTGTAGAGAAAGAACATCTGTATGTGATTGGGAGTAGCTGCAGTTGAGTTGCTTTTTATGCTTGTTTTGCAAAATGCAATCACTGTTACTTCACTTCCAAAAAGTCAATCCAGCTTTTCAGGCAATCCATCAGAACTGGCTGGGGAGGGTCAAGAAAATTCTTAGCTCTGTTGCTGTGGATAGCATTGAGGCAGCTCCATCATAGTATGAGAACCATATTCCTAGAATTCTTAATGTTACCTGCAAGCTAGGGATGTCTGAACAGGCAAGAATATGGCATGAAGTGTGGAGGCATGAATATCTGAGCTCGTGCTACAGGGTTTCAGCAGTGCAGAATTTCAGAAGGAAATAACAATGGAGAGCTTGCTAAACTAAACAGACTCTGAAACAGTCAGTGACGCTTCTGACCAAGGAAGGGTGTTATGATTTCTGAAAGCAAATGCCTCTTACAAGGCTGATTTCTCCACCCTGAGAGAGGAAGCCTCACATTTATCAGTTGCTTATACCAACTGAGACGTAGATTGTGTGTCTTAAATGAAGAAACCTGCCTATCAGAGCAGATAGGAAATAATATCAAAGCAGTCAAGCTTATTTGAGTTCTGATTTATTTAGATCATACGCTAGGTGCAGAAATCAAGCAAGCATGTACAAGCTTGAAAATGGCAGCAGAATGAAAAGTCTGGGAAGCAAAATATATATCCCCAAATTCACTGTACCAGTGAAGAACAACATTCAGTCAGCCTGGCTCTTCTGTTATAATTTATACAGGCGAAACCTGGAACAAAATAACAGTGAGTCAGGATTACAGCAACAGCTGTGCCAAGAACTCTTGTATAGGGACAAGACAGCTGACATGGAGTGTAAAGCTGGCTGGAGACTTATTTGAGGAAAAATGAAGGAAATAATGACTGCATTCTCTGAAGAAGAGGCAAATAAAAAGGCCTTCTGTGACCTATAATTAGGTGGAAGAAAAGAGGTATGATTTAGAGTGTGTGTGGTTGGCAGGAGTTAAATTTAAATGTGGTCTGAGTTTACAGTCAAAGAAAAGAGTGTCCCAGTTCTTGTTCTCAGCTGCAAGAATGAAACCAAAGTGAGCTGGTGTATTGTTAGCAGTCATCTGTCACTCTGACACCACAGCAAACTATCAGTTTTGCCAAGTTCATTTTTGTTTCCTTCAGATCTGGTCATATGGCCTAAATGTGATGATACTCACTGTTTAAAACGCCTAGGTGTGCTGTGCTTTTGCAGAGTTACCTTCATCAGAGCTAGATGTTCCAGGCATCTTTCAGCTGGAAAATTTGAGCATGGAAATGTTGAGAGTTGTCTTTGGGAGTTTTCTACTTCTTGGGATTTGCTTGTCCCATAGTTTGTAACTCGTTCTGTAAAAGTTTTCACTTGTTATTTTACGTCAGAGAATTATGTTGGGGTTTTAGTCCATATGAGGAGCAGGCTGATTAAATTCATGGACTATCCAATGATTTTCTCTTTGCTAGGAACTAGGACTTCATGTGTTGCTAACTTTTGTTGTTCTTCCCTCTTGCTAATATTGACTCCAGCTGTTTTAAAAAAATGTGCCTTCAAAACCTGTTCAGCAAGCAACTCATGGATTAGTCAATATCATGGCTTGTGCAGCCCATCAGACTTTTTCCAGGATCAAATGCAGGTGATGGATTGTATTTGTGTTTCTGCATGTGTGGTTTTAGCATGAGATCAGATCATGTTCTAGGTTGAAGCTCTTTCATCCAGTGAGTTACTGAAGTTGGACCAATCAGGTGTTTGCTTTTGTTTAGATATGAGAAATTTTCTATCCTGTAGCTGATGTGTTTCTTCCCCCTTGGGATTTTTTTGGCACAGCTGGCACGAGCCACAGTACGTGATCCCAAAACCGGTGTCCTTACAGTGGCTAGCTACAGGGTATCCAAGAGGTAAGCTGAGGGAAGGGCTGAGCTTTAAGGTTTTTGTGCTTAGCAGCTGTTGTTTGCTACCTCCTATGTCTGAAAACCTGAACTGCTTTGCATGTAACCAAAGCTTTCCCAACAAATGCATGGAAAATGGCTCTTTTAGCCATCTGACAAAGGGCAGAAGAATCCTTCTGCCTCGGGAAATGTGATGTGGTGATTGGTATTGTAAAATGATGTGTTGCTATCCTTCCTTTAGCTCATGGTTGGAGGAAGATGATGATCCTGTTGTGGCCAAGGTGAACCAGCGAATGCAGCAGATCACAGGGTTAACAGTGAAAACAGCTGAGCTCTTGCAGGTTGGTGCACTGGCTTCATCCTGGTGGAATTAGCTGCTGGTTAGGGTGGTCTGGTGCAGACAGATGTTTTCCCTGTGTGTGCTAGGCAGAGAAGGGTGGAGATGCCAAAGCAGTATAAGCTAACTTCATGCAGGAATCTGATATTTACCAGTTTGTTCTGAGGGAAATGCCTGCTGCTTATTTTTCAAGTCTGCAAAAGCTTGTTCTCTGTCCTAGTTCAATGTTTCTAAGGCCCAAGTATTTTTTCTATAGTCTCATATGAATTCTGATCTTTGGATGGCTGTTGGGAAGAAGAGTGCCAGTAGTACAGCACTGCCAGAATAGCTGTATCTTAGTCCATTCACTCTTTCTCTTCCTCCGTGCTCCTTGAATTCCTGTTTCAGAGCTTGATAGAAATACTCTTGATTACAGGATATCCATAGAAACCAGGTATTTGTGTAGTGATCTGGGAGACACATTAAGTACAGCCTCAGAGTAACTAAAGCATGTTATGTGATTATAAAGTAAGTGAAGAGGTGCTTTTAAGTCAATTTTCTGTGAAACTGGAGAGGCATTAGTATGTAGAAGATCATACATGAGTGGTACAGAGTCCAGTTCTGTCCCCTAGGCTGAACTCACAGGGAGTTGCACACTTTCATCTGCCTTTCCTTCGGGGGAAGGAAGCAAAAACGTGGTGAAACTATTGCTGCTGAATGTTAAACAGGCTGTTTTAGTGATAAGTACAAACCCTCAAACTACAAAAAGGAAAAAGCACTCAAGTTGTTTCTCATCTGTGTACCTCAGTTCCGGCAATCCAAAAATAAATGAAGTGTACTATAGATAACCATCTTGCCACAAAGTGCTGTTTCTCAGAGCATGCTTTGGCTTTCTGAGAGCAGGTGCTATTCTGCAGCAGTCACTTGCAGTTCAGTACATATTTATGTGCTTCCTTCTTCCATGCTGTAGGTTGCCAACTATGGAATGGGAGGGCAGTACGAGCCACACTTTGATTTTTCTAGGGTAAGATCACACTTGCAATTATTTCTTAGTGGGGGGGAGGAGGGAACAGTTTGGTCTGAGAGAACTTTTGAAGGTGTTTTCTCTTAGAGCATTTAATATGTAGCCCTGTTGCATGGATGGATTTTGAATTCTGAAAAGCCTTTGCACTGCCTTCTCTGATGCTGAAAGTTCAAGAGAATTATGAACAAATCTCCCTGCTTACCTCTGGGACCTTGATTTCTTACACAGTAGAGGGACACCAAAAGAGTCATGCAGCACTTGAATGTGCTCTTTGCATTGTTTTATTTGTAAACTGAGGTCTGCAAGCCCTGGGTTATGAGTCTGCCTTGTTCCATTAGGCTTCTGAGTTCAGTGATGTTGTGCAAACCCTGCTTTGCTGAGTGCTTTAAAGCATTTTGCAGGAGCTGACTGAGGAGGAAGATATCCTTCCACCATCCTCCTGAAAAGTAAGCATTATGGGAATCCACATGGGTTGTACAGCCCTTCTGGCAGACCCCTGAGAGTGGCTGCAGCACTGGGGTCTAAAGAGAGTTCCCTGGGTTGCTTTGAGGGCAGTGCTCCAGCACAGGTTGCATGTACAGGTGGTAGTGCTGGGTCTTCATGAGGCACTAGAGGGCTCTGCCTGGCAAAGAACAGCTCTGGTTTGCTGTGGGAGAAAAGAAAAGCACATTCTTAATAATGACTCTCAACAAGTTCATGGATGTGCGAAGCACACTGAAGAGCTGTGGTGATTGGTAACTTCAAATATAAAATCCATGTGATGCCTTGGTTTCTGTGGTATTTCAGTGGGATCTGGCATAATTCATATTGTCCCAGTGGTTTTACCTGGTAGGAGGGATTGCTGCAGCCAGAGTATACAACCCAATAATTGAGTGCAGAATTGAAGCCTCCCAACTTAGCAGTGTTTAAAAAATAAAAAAAATCCGAGTTTTAACACTATGGAAGTTTGTATTCATTAACTTTGGCCCATTCTGAGAATTTTCCTCTTCAAGTCTGCTTAGTTTCCTGAGTTGAGCAAGTGTTCTTAAATTCTCTTCAAATCCTTTGAACTCAAGGACCTCAGGCATCAAATTGGCCACTGTGGACTTTACTTTTGGATTAGGAGCTGGAACAGAGCTCCACTTGGAACATAACCTTGGCTGCATTTGTCAGCTGAGGCAAGGCACTTGCAGAGGTTGCCACAGTTCTAGTCTGGTCCTGCAGGCTCTCTGTGGATCACAGACTTTGTGTTGAAATAGAGGTGCTGCTGTGTCTCCCCAGCTTCTGATCAGCCTTGAAGCTTTTTATTCCCTTGGAGTTCTCAAATAAAGGCACTTCAGTAGCTGCCTATTAGAGCTTGGAGATTTTATTGGCTGTTCAAGTTAGATTTTTGCTGTTGAAATTCAGAAATTCATGGTTAGACTTGGGTTTCACATTCACAGCAGTGGCAGTTAACAGGGAATTCTCTGTATCTCAATGTTCTTATGTTAGCTTTTTTGGATTGGATTTGCATATGCAAGTCTTGGGGTTTTTATGAACACATTTCAGAAAAGACCACTTGTTTATTAAAACATGCTCCAAGCAGATTGAACTACAACATCTTAGACATGGTGACTGTGGTTTTCCCTGCTGTTTGTCTTTTTCAATACTGATTTATTGTTTTCTTTAAATTTGAACATTACTGCTTTTGTGTGTAAAAATGCAGCTTGATGTCTCCTGACTGGAATGACTTCCTGACTATTAGCAATGTAAATAAATTTCTAGTTTAATTTTTTTTGAAGGAAAGGCACTGGTATTCTGTATGTTCTTTCTGCTTCTACACTGGCACCAGTGTGATCTCAGCTTCAACATATGAAACTCAATGTTTTTTACAGACTAAAGGCAATTTGATCTTTTTGATGTGGTCTTTAGTCCTAGACAGGCAACCACCTGAAACTACTCTATAGTTTTGTCTGCTGTCAAAACATGCATTTGCTCTGCTAATGACAATATTTCTTTGAATTGTTAGATTTACAAGACTCTGTTATCTAAAACTCACTGAAGATTAATATTTTGTATTTGTGTCAGTTGTTGACTTTGGATCAGTGCCCAGAACAATAATGGCCTGTTGTTGACCTTACTTGGATAACATCTGTGCCACAGGCCCTGAAAGCATTGCTTCTATTCTCCCTCCAGAATTGTTCAGTGCAGCTTCTCCTCGTCACATCCAAGTGCTCTGTGCATGCAGCTGTGCATCCTGGCTGCAGCTTGTGATGGCTTTAACATTGCCCTGTATCAGTTATCCCCTTTCTATTCCAACTCTTTAAATTGGGCTTGAGGATCTCTGCAGAGCTGCATGTAGGTAGCTCTGGTGAGAGCCTGTTGGAACCCGGGTTAAAGTTGTTGTCTGTTGCAGCGACCCTTTGACAGCACACTCAAATCGGAAGGAAATAGGCTAGCGACGTTTCTTAACTATGTAAGTACCTCTGTCTGTCTGCTGTCTGGGAGCTCGAAATTTGCAGTTATTCTCATTTAATTTTATAGAAAGATGAGCCAGATGCTTTCAAGCGGTTAGGGACTGGAAATCGTGTGGCCACTTTTTTGAACTATGTAAGTATGATGATCCTTTATGCATTGAGTGTAACTTTAGCAGCATCTTTTTACAGCTTGTGCAGTTGGTTATTTGTAGAGGTTTCCTGGCATCTGGCAGTAGGGATTTCATTATTCCTGCAAGCATCAGGTGCTGTCCCATCTGAATTGATAGAATTTTGGTGGTATTTAACGTCAGAGCAGAAAATTGAAATATAGAACCCATCTTCTCCTTTCGGTCACTCTGCTATGGAATCTTTTATTTAAGTGGATTCTGTGGGGGAAAGGAGACTTTGGCTTATTTCTCAGAGGGAAATACGTGGGGTACTCATGTGGTATACTTTTGGAGAACTTGACTATCAGCCACTTAATGTGAGACAGCCATATTTTTCCACCGCTGTTTGACAGCACGTGATGTTGTGGTCTGTGATCCTCTTCCTCAGCTGTGTGGCAAAGCCAGAGTTGCTCAGTTGCTCTGCACAGGTGCCTCTTCAACAAGTGAAGGCAGGCAGAGCTGATAAATTTGGTGCAACTAGGTTACAGTGCAGATTTGAAAGATTCATTAGTTGCATGCGTTATACAGCCCACAGACCATGTACACTGGAATCCTAAACAGCTGCCACTGGGAACAGTGGCCTTGTTTTCACAGTAGTCTTCTGACACTAATTTATCTATCAACCTGTACACTCTATATCTTTAGGATCACCTCATCTTCAGTATTTAAGATTTTAGTGATACAGCTTAAATATTTTATCACCGAATTTTAAATTTGTTGGCTGACATCATATTTTGAGAGTGAAATAAAGGTCAAATCAGAACCAGATACACTTTCAACTTGATATGGCAGGGAGGGATATAATCTTCAAAACAAGAATTGGAGTAAGATGAGTAGCTGTGAAATACTCTGCTGTAAAGATATTTTTATTTTAAATTGAATCAATCTTTGTTTTGTTTGTTTCTCAGAATTTTGGATGACCTTTGACTTAGAAGGAACAATACACATCTTCTCTGCCAGTTGTACATGGTCAAAGGCACTTTGCCCTTGTTTGTCCAATATAGAACTCACAGCACAGCATACATGTACCACCAGCCTTACTAAACAGAGTAGTTGTGTGGCTGAGACATATATTACCTTGCAAGGCTGCATACACACGCTTCCCAGCTGGAAGGGGCAAAATCCTGTGCACCTGTGGCATCTGATGCCCTTTTATTGTACCAAGCAGGAGGACACCAGAGTGGTAACAACATCTGCTTTAAACAGAAATCCAAGTTTCAGTAGGAATTGTGGGGACTTAGGGAGTGTATTAGTAGTTTTTAAATTTGATGGGAGTTGGATCTGACTGATTTGTTTCTTTTAATTACAGTCTGATCCAAAGCTTACCTGAATTCAGTGGAAAGACATCATGTTTTCAATGGGAGCATTTCTAGAAACTTTAGGGTTTGAGTCAAGTCTAGAATTTACAAGAAATGCATTGTTACTGATGAATACAGTAGGGTTAAATTCATTCCAGTGTAGTAGGACAAAGCATAAAGATACATGGTTTTGTTTCGAGTCACATAGCTGTAGCTCTTGAAGCTTGAGCTGCCTAAAGCACTTGAAATTGCATAAGACTGTTGGTGAACAGCACAGAAACAGTGCAGAAAGAGAGGTTTTCTAATAGTTTGTGTAGTTTTTGAAGTGGTTGACCAAGATGCATAAACTAAATCATGAAAACGAGTTCCAAAGGCATGGTTTCAATTTATGAGGAAATATGTGGTTTAACAGACACTTGTTTTCCTAATTGGATCATAAAGTGGAATGAAATTCTTGAAACCAGCTTACTCTGAGGTCCTCTCTCTTGTTCTAGAGTATCAGCTTACTAACATTTCAGGTACACAACTTCTAGTGGCTATTTGAAGTAGAGGATACATAATCTAGGAAATCCATATCTAGATATACATAATCTGGACAAAAGCCTTCAGCTGAAATAAAATGCTTCAACAGCAGGTACTGCTTCTTCTGCAGTTTGTGCTGATTGAAGTGCACCCTCCTCATCAGTGCTGCTTGTAGAGGTGCAAGTGGAAATATCAGGCCTTGGGACGTTTATAGCTTGTGAGACTCTATAAAAAACCTTGTAAATGTACAGTTTGTGGACTTCATTTTCTCAGATGAGTGATGTAGAAGCTGGAGGAGCTACAGTTTTCCCAGATTTTGGGGCAGCAATATGGCCCAAGAAGGTAAAGTCTGTTTATGTGTTTGGATTTATTCCTTCTCTCTCCACTTACTGTCTCTCCCTCTGCACAGTCCATGCAGTCAGCTGATGTGACACGTGCAGTTCATTGCAGCTGTAGTGATCTTGCAGACCAAAGGGCATCTCCCTTTGTTGGTAATGTGTGGAGTGAACAGTTTTTTGTACAGCTGTTTTTAACAAAGTAAACTTGTGTTCAGTAGAATTCTTCTGTGCTCTGAATATGGCTGTACTGGAACAGGACTAAGAGTTTTTCATGTGCTGTTGATGGTGACCTGTTAAAGCACTTCAGCTGCCTGCAGCTGAATCCATAGGCATCCCCCTCCCCTTCCTTTAACCTGGTCGTGTTGACTAGGTTCTGACTAATCCAGATCTGATCTCACTTTTCAGGGAACAGCAGTGTTCTGGTACAATCTCTTCAGAAGTGGTGAAGGGGATTATAGAACAAGACATGCAGCTTGTCCAGTACTAGTAGGGTGTAAATGGGGTAAGTAATACTTCTTTGGAAACCAATCCTGATGGAAGGCTCATGTATGTAAAGCTGGGGAGACACTGAACTCTTAAAGCATTTAATAACCTGGGTACCACTTCAACTACTGGAGTCATTTGGCCAAAATGAAATTTCTTGCCATTGATCTTATGAAGCATTAAGCAGCTGCATTGTACAGCTATAGCTTTTCTAGTGAGTTTCTGTGTCAATGGCAGCACAGAGGGTAAGACTGTCACTGGGTTTGTGTGATGTATCAGCATCAGAAGGACTTGAATGATCACTTGGCTAGAATCAGGTCTATTCCTACCAAGATCTGCCCATAGTTTGAGCTGCAAAAGGATGAGAGCTCCTTGTAAGGTAAATGGGAGTGTCTGGACATCAGGAATTTCTGCTTCCTGCTGAAAGCTTATCAGGCTTCATATCATCTGTTCCCATACCTATATCCCCTAGCCTCCAAGGTGTGCCCTGGAGTGCCAGAGCATGCTGACTGTCAGTGATACAAGCCCCAGAATACACTGCTCTGTTAGTGTTGGCTCCAGAATTGTGCATTGGGGAAGATCCTTTCTTCCCCAGCCTTTTGCATCTTCCTGTGTTTTCCCTTGGGTGAGTAGAGAAGTATAAGCATGGATCCCCAAACTGAAAGATTTTACCTAAAGTATCCATCTAGGTTGTGATGATACCCGTGCTGGGTACATGGTGATAACTAATTCTTGTTCCCTCTTTCCACAGTTTCAAACAAATGGTTTCATGAAAGAGGAAATGAATTCTTAAGACCTTGTGGGAGAACAGAGGTTGACTGAACTCCAGCCTGCTGCAGACCTTTGTTTCTGTGTCCTTTTCTACTGTTGTTTGTTCCAGTTCATTTCTAAGAAATGATCCATCTTTTTCTCCAAGAGTCCTGGCACTTTACTACAAAAGAACAATAAAATATGTAACACCTGTGAAAGAAAGTAAATGGCATTGTACACATTCATGTGTTTTGGTTGCAGTTATTTCCACATTTTCCCTGCCTTCCTCCCTACAGTCTCCCTCTGGAGTAGTGGTGCAAACAGTGCTGTGACCAATTCTGTTTGTTTGGGTGCTTGGTCTTGTGCCTTTTGTACCTCAGATTTAGATGTTAAATATTTCTTTGAACCAAAGTTTTTTTTTAAAAAAATTGTGTACATGTTGATTTTAATGTATTTCTATGGATCACAAGTTTTAAAGCAAAAATAAATGTTCTTTCCATAAAATGGTTCTCTATTTGGAGTCCTTGATTGGTGCATCAGTGTTTGGTTTTAGGGAACACTGGGCTTGTACTTTTTCCTCTTAAGGCCTGTTGCCTTTTTGCCCTTTTCCTGTAGAAAATACATCATTTTGGACAGTGTTCTGTCTCAGTACCTGTGGAAAGCAGTAAGATGTTTTGCAAGCAAATCTTAATCTACTTCTGCAGACTGGAGGAGGGTGTTGACATGCCCTTCACGGAGGCTGGGAATAATCCTTCCCTGTGATTCTCCTTTGCCCTTTTGCTCTGTTAACATGTGAATATTGGCCCCAAGCCAACACATGGAGAACTGGAATGAAGCCCCAGTTCTGAATTATTTACAAAGAAATTAGAGTTAATTGCTGAAAAAAAAAAAGTGCAAAAGTTATGGAGAAACAAGGAAATGTTTCAGAAATGTGGGTGCTGGGTGTTAGTACTGGGCTCTTGTACCAGTTTGTGGCTGTGCAGCTGAATTGACTGTGGAGCACTCCCTGGCTGGGTGTGGTCTGAGCCTGACTTCATGGGACCATGGATGACTGCAGGTGAACTGAAAGCCAGAGCTGGTAATGGTTGTACAGCTATAAGCTAGTGCTTAAAGACATGCTTGGGCAATAGTTAATGTGCTGGAACTGGCCTGAGACAGTGAAAGAAACTTCAACTGCACTGAAACATCCACTCACAGTCAGTGTTGTCATATGCCCAAGGCTGGTTTGATTTGTGCTTCTGCATTGCCCTGTGCTGCACAAAGACTGAGTGGGGTAAGGCTTAAAGCAGGTGTTGAGCAGGGTTAGAAGCAATTCCCCTGCTGTCCTCTTGGGAGAGACTGGTAGTATGGGAGAGTTTACATGTCAGATACAATAAATGTCATCAATTTATTCTATCAGTATGAAAGCAGTGTGCCTCAGCAATGCATCTTCATGTGCTCTTGTATTTTATATGTAAAGAACTGATGAATTTGAGGGTTATTGCTTCATTTAGATGCAGCATGCACCTGTACTTGCTAAGGCTTTAATTTTTCTGGTAAACGTGCACAACTGATTGAAAAAAGAGGCCTTGCATTATCCAGGCAGAGACTTGCTGAGGTCAAGTTTTAATAATACTCAAATGAGAATCTAGACTTGTGACTAAGCTTTGTGTGAATACTTAGTGCAGGTAGCTATAGAAACTACAATATTTTTTCCCTAAAAGCTTTGAAGACCCAGCACAGCAGAGCTCAATAGCTGCTCTCTAATCTCCCAGGGCCCTCCTTTGCTTGCCATGAATTTTGTGGTTGCTGGCTGGCTGTTCAGAATATCTCATTGTTGACCTCCAGTTTTCTTAGTAAAATGTCTCAGCATAACATAAACTTGGGAAATAAGGAGTTTTGCTTAATAACAAAGTATTCAACATATGACAGTCTTGCAGATGTGAAGAAGTGGTGATGAGCCAAAGCCACAGTCTCTGGTTGGAGCACTCTGGGCTTCAGGGGAAGGAAGAGGAGCCTACTTAGACTTTGTCGACGTGGTGTGTTGACAGATAAAGTTCATGTCAGGACTCTGGCCAAAAACTGCACATCCCACTTCTGAAATAGCATAGTTGGCTGGGAAATACCAGTGTTAACTGTGTTTTATCTTACTGAACTTGTAAAGATAATTTTACTTGCTTGGTTTCTCTCAGAAAAATCCTATTCTGTCTTCTCAGTTGTCTTTGACCTTGCTCCTGCCTAAAGTAAGAGGGTGGATGCAGAACTGCTTGAATGTCAAGCTGCTTTTGGTGCTGTATGCAGGATTTGCTTACTGCTAGTCTGATCTGAAGAGTAATAGATAATAAATGTAATAATTTGAGAGAAAAGAGCATATGTGGCTTTTGAGATTCAGTAACTTCCCAAGCATATTTGTGTAGTCTGTCGCATTATACTCCCTTTTCTGTCTCCTATCATTGTAGAAGATGAACAGCATATGGCAGTTAGCCTAAATTTATTTCTTAAAAGGAATAGTTCTTAGACCTAAAACAAAGAAGTTTCAAATGCTGGAGCAAATCAGCCTTTCTGCATGAAGGCTTGGGGAGTTCCTGCCAGTGTATTACTGGTAAGAGAAGTACTTAGTACTCGCTTGTTGAGACAGCAGTGGTTTTTCTCCTGACATCATGTGTGCTCTTCTTTATTTCACAGGGTTTAAGTACTTAGCACAGACACTGCAGAGGCTGACTCTGGACCAGCGGCTGGCTACCAGTCACTTTGAAGTGCTTTGGACCTTTTCTGGACATATCTGGTGGAATTAGCTGGAGATGAGGTCTGCAAGGTGCGGCTCTGTGTGACAGATACTGGTGAAGGCAGACACCATATGAGCTCCTATGGAAAGGTGGTTTCTTATCTTCTGTAGCTTTTGTAGTCATAGGAAGAACAACCACGCCCAGCCCATGCCAGTAATCCACATTCTAGCCTGAGTGCTGCTCAGGTGGATATAAACTGCATCACTGGGCAGTTGTGCAGCCCTCCAGCTGGGTTGGGAAATGACCCAAAATACTCATGTTCAGCTGAACAGACTCAGTGAACTGCTTATCATTTTTTTGCCTGCATTAGAAATTACTTGTCTTTCCTGCTACAGTAGAACAGCATGTGAAAACCATCAATCTAATCACCTTGGATGGAAAAACTGGTATCCAGGCTCAAATGTGTGGTGGGAGTGGTGAAAGGGTCTGGCTGGGATGGACATGGGAAGGTGTGCAAGCCCTGGCAGAGAGCAGTTGACATACTCTGCTTAGAGGGGAGCCACATTTGTGTTATACAAGACAGTTCTGTACCTTGGCTGAGCTGTGGACTGCCTCATTCAGGAAGAGGAAGGGTCCTTTTTCAGTGATGCTAAGTTGTGTTTGAGGTGAGCATGTGCATGTGTAAAAGGCAGCCTAGGATCTAGCTGTCCTCCAAGCCTCTTCTTTCTGTTCTTCCTGCACCCTGAGATGGTGCTGGGCTGGCTCAGCACAGCAGGTGACCTGTCATTAAAGCCAGGTAGTTCATGCCCAAAAAATACCTCTGCTTGGTAAGGATTTCCCCAAAGACAGACTTTGTTTGCAAAGCCCAGGGAGAAATGCCCCCCAGGTATTCTCCAGCTTTCAGAGAAGCCCTTGGCTTGAGCATGCACATCAGGATGCTTCTCTGAAATTCCTGATGAGGCCTTGAGAGAAAATCGAGGATAAAACCAAACCGCTCACTTGATGTTAGGATCAGCTGGGTCAAACCTCACACAGAGTCAGAATTACTTTTCCTTGGAATCTGTTTTTCTCTCATGCTCTAAGGCCTCTCAGTTGTATCAGCAACTGGGGTCATGGTGCCGTGAGCTCTCCTGGCAGCACCTTGCTGTGTAAGGGCATGTGTAACCAGAGTGTGACCTATCATGCCCTTTGCCAGGGGCACGGAGAGAAAGGAGCTGCACTTTGAGTTTCCAGCTGCTGGGGCATGGCAGCTGCAGGGATGTGATGTGCTGGTCGGCAGCCCCATGGTTAAACTCCCTCCCACAGTGTGTTCTGCTGTGCATCTTTGTGCAGCCCAGCAACCAAAAGCAGCTGTGTGTAGCTGGTGTTTGCTGGCCAAGGAGAGTATGGGTGAAGCTATTTGGCAGTGTGTTGTTTTGGGCTAGAAATATGCTTTATCAGCTATTACGCATCAAGATTTGGGTCAAAAAAAGCAGACCTCATGTCCTGATTGAAAGGACAGGTGTCTGCCAAGGAAAGCAGGAACTTCTGTTGGAATTGAAAATGTGACCCTCTTCCTCTAAATTATTATAACTTTGAAGTTAAGGGGCTTTCAAGCAAAGACATGGGAAAGCAATAAAATCTCTCTGCTAGTGTGTGTGTGTATAAGAAGGCAAACCAAGGGCAGCAGCCCCAGCCCGGAGCAGGGACCCGAGCGTGGCCTCCCCTGGGCCCAGGCCTGTCCCTGCGCTGCAGTGCCGGGCACGGCCAGCAGGGGCGCTGCTGGCTCCCGGCCGGGCAGGGCAGTGATTCCTCCAGGCCAGCAGGGGCGCTGCTGGCTCCGGGCAGGGCAGGGCAGTGATTCCTCCAGGCCTGCAGAGGGCGCTGCTGGCTCCCGGCGGGCAGGGCAGTGATTCCTCCAGGCCTGCAGGGGGCACTGCTGGCTCTGGGCAGGGCAGTGATTCCTCCAGGCCTGCAGGGGCGCTGCTGGCTCCCGGCGGGCAGGGCAGTGATTCCTCCAGGCCTGCAGGGGGCACTGCTGGCTCTGGGCAGGGCAGTGATTCCTCCATGCCTGCAGGGGTGCTGCTGGCTCTGGGCAGGGCAGTGATTCCTCCAGGCCTGCAGGGGCGCTGCTGGCTCTGGGCAGGGCAGTGATTCCTCCAGGCCTGCAGGGGCGCTGCAGTGATTCCCTCACTTCTGAGGCCTGAGCATGGTGTGAAACGACACTGGAGTGAGCTGGGTGAGCACCAGCCTCCCCTGTGTGATTGCTGATTGCTCAGGACATTGGGCACTCCATCATCCCTTATGGCTTCAGACGATATTGCTGTCAGTGTCCATATCTGCAAAGGAAATGGAAGATTGATGTATCCCATTGCACATTCAGACCTAATGAACTTTCCAAATTTTCTCTGCTTCTCTGGGTTGGGGTGGAGTGACTCACCCACCGAGGTTCAGCAATCCTGAACACATCCATTTGTAGACTTGGACAAAGTCTCCAAGTGATTCATTGCCTGGAAGAGGAGCTGGCTGATCCTGGCACTTATCCCATCCTCGGCAGAAGATGAATTGCATCCATGGGGCTCCTTCCTCTGGCCCTGGAGCAGATATGTGGGATTTGGTAGGAGAGTGGCAGCTGCAGTCAGCTGTGAGCATCACCCACCCGCACTCCAGGTGTGCAGCAGCCCCAGTGGCATCGCTGAGCCCTCTCTGAAGGCTGCAGCCACTGCTGCTGCAGCACGGGCAGGCTGGCAGCAAGAGCTCACCTCCTCCTGCTGCACTATGATTTTTCTAGTTTGTGCACTGATTTCCTCTGCTTTGAGTAGGCACAGACAAGTGAAATGTTTCTGACTCAGTGAGGTATGGGAATCTGTGAGCTTTGATGCCATCTGTGGCCTTAGGCTGTCACTTCCTAACAAGTGTTCATTTAGTCATGTTCTCCCGGCTCTCACTGCCCCCATGTATGTGTTTTGGTGGGAGAAACACTGCAAAATGTGTTCACTCCCCTGCCTGCAGGATGGAGGCAGTTGCAGGATGTCACCCTGCTAATATGCAGCCAAGCCTGGCTCTTGCAGGTGTGAGAGATGAGGTAACATTTTGCTGCAGCCGAAAGGTTTTTTAGGTAAAAGAACGAAAGCTGTTGGTTCTACGTGTTGTTATTTGGGGTTTAGGTTTGTTCTAGTTAATTTGGTGGGTCTTGCTGTGAGCTGGGAGAGGGGCAGTGTTGAAGGCCTGACCAAAAGGAAGTGGGATGAGAGGGGAGGAGACAAAAATAAGTGGCCAGGAGAGAATGTGACTTCCTGAGTACCCAGCTGATGGGACAGGGGACAGGGACCGCCCCAGCACCAAAGGGTATAAAAAGTTGTCATGTTGTTGGAGGCTGTGTTCAGCTCTCTGGTGAGAGAGGCACACAGTTGGCTCAGCTGAGTCAGTACAAATAGTTTTCTTTTGCTTCCGACTTTGTCCAGATTTAAATTGTATCTAAAAGTTAGTTTGTTTCTAACACAGGTGTCCTTTACCGTGCAAGGGCTTAATTGTTTCCAGCATGGCTTTCTGCAGCCCCTCCAGCAGCTAGGAGCACATGCTCTTGTTCTGGACGTGCCGGGTACAACTGGATCCCCACCTCCTCCTGCAGCTCAGCCTCTCACAGGGGTCGCTGCAGCTCGACTCAGAAGGAGGGAGCTGTTTCAAATTAGCAAAGAGTCTGAGGTAAGAGCTCTTATTAATGTCATTTTACCCCTGCCAAAATAAATGACAGAGACCTCCTAGCAACCAAGCCCACTGGCCAGCAGGGGCTCTGCTCACTGACCAGTGTGCCCCATGGATGCTCCACACCCAGAGAACCAGCTGGGACAAGTGGCCTGGTCTGACACGTTTTTGAGCACTGTCACTATGTGGAAGTGTTGTACTATGTCACATTCAAGCAAGAAAGAGTTTGTACATCACATAGTTCATTTCAAAGAAACTATTTCTATGTTGACATGTTGGCTAGAGATTCAGACTGCTCAATGACTCAGGTTTGTACCTCAGTAAGATGAGCATCTGAGTTGTTATATGCTCCCAGCTTTGAATCTTCCTTCCCACAAGAGCTTCCCTGTGACTGCACTGCCCATGAAAGAGGAGCACTGACAAAAACGCCCTTTGAGTCAGAAGCTTTGCACAGGCTGCATTGCTGTGGTTTTCATCTCTGTGTTTCGCTCTGAGTAAATGATAGCTTGGATTTTCAAGACAAGTAGCCTGGGTTTACTCACAGGAAAGAGGAAATGGCAAGCTGGAGTTGGTTTTGAAGCAGTACAGAGGAAACATTGGTAGAACTTTGGGCATGTTTAAAGGTGGAGGGGAGCAGCCATGGACTGCAGCCTCGGTGAGCAGAACCACATCTAGCATCAAGTGACATTACAGCAGTGAGTGCTGTGCCCAAGGACTGACCAGAATGTCAGTCTAATGTGCTGAGGACTGACCTGAACCCCATGGCAGCACCCCCAGGAAAGGAGTCAGAGCTAATGGAAGCTTTTGCATGAGTTCAAAGTAATATTCCTATCTTTTGTTAGTTGTGATTTGTCCCCAGTGGCTCCAGGCAGCCAAAGCAAGCAAAGGTGTCAAGGAGAATCACCCCTGTGAGTACCAGACCTTTGTTTCTGCAAATGATGTAATGATGAAATGTCATTTTTAATTTATATCTGGGAGGCCACAAATTTGAAGCTCTGGACAGATTCTTACTAACCCTTGTGCAATCAGTGCCTCTTTTTGACACTTGGCATTTGGTTCTGCTGAGGTACTGCTCTAGCTGGTTGCACTTTGATGTCTTTCAGAAATAGCAGGTCTGAGTTCAGGAAGTCTGAAGTGTGTTTTGTACCCAGCTGGGAAGCTGGATTTTACAAACCCAAGTCTGGAGCAGGACTGGGTGTTCCCAGGAGTGCTCCTCTACCTCATCTCTCCTGGGAATTTTCATCCAAGATTTGACTTGGTCTTCCAGCACTGCCCTCTCCTGCCATCCTGGTGGGCTGCTGCCAGATGGGGTTTGTCTCACCCAGTGCCAGGTGCCTCCTTATGGAGGAGGAAGGTTGCAGGCACTGAGGGAACAGCAAAGGGAAAATACCTCTCCCTCCATCAGATCAGAAGAGGCACAATCAGGCTGGGGTGAACAAGTGCACAGTGGTCCACCGAACTCTGAAAAAACCCTTTCCTCACTTTTCATGCCTGTTCTGGGGAACCTATCTGTTTTTTATTGAAACACCATAAAAACTACTTTAAGAGCTGACAGCAGATAAAACAGTCCAGGAAGATTTTTGTCTCTAAGGATTCTTGCTTAAAGGCAGCACAGCATGGGACGTCGCTGCACGAGAAACCACCGTCAGACACTAAATGTTCTCTAGGAAATGCCCCAGCACAGCTCCAGGGCTCCATGCCCAGCTAAAGGCAGCTGCATCTCCCACCCCATCAGTTACAGGTGGCACAGCTCAGCACGTCTCAGTGTCGAGGCCCGGGTGTGTGGAGCCACTTGTGCAGCTGAGGTGATTGGGGGGCTGGGTAACACCCAGTGAGCCTGGCAGGGCTGGGCAGCTGCACCTCATGGTTCAGGAGGGGCTCTGGCCTGGGAACCCCCCAGAACTGCCCCAGCAGCACCATGCTGCTCTTCTTCTATTTCTCAGGTTAAACCCCTTGTGTGTCCTACACCACAGGGATGGCCAAGAAACCCCTTTCTCAAAGGAAGGATTTACCCAGCCATGCTTGTGTTATCAGAAAAACTTCCTGAGCTATTGATACATAACAGCCCCCTTTAGCTGGGCACTTGAGCCATCCAAATGCTGTTCGTCAAGTTACAATGAGTTTGCAGTGTGGGTTTAATCCTATGGGAAATAATAACTTGGGAAGTTCTTCAAAGACAGCACTGTTGAACATTTCCCCTCGACCAGGATTGACCATGGGTGGCTTTGAAGCCACCCTTGAGGTGTCCCCTGCTTGTCCTCTGTACGTGCCACAGCTCGTGCTCAGGCTGCCACGCAGCTGCAGGCGTGGCTCGAGGGCTGTGTGGGGAGCTGGGAGGCTGATCCTGTGCAGCTGGGTCAGCTGCTGGCCAGAGCGACCAGAATCGTGTGAGAAGGAGCATTTGGAGCTTGGGAGAGAGAAGTTAATGGAATCATTCAGCTGGAAGGGACCTGCAGCAATCATCTAGTCCAACTGCTTGGCCACTCCAGGACTGAGTTGTTTCCTAGAAACCAACTTTCCTTTATTAAAAGCATATTTACTTTAAAAAACCCCAAACAAAATCAAAAACCAAGAAACCAAAAAACAATTAAAAATATGGCAAGTGTTATTAAAACAAACTCCTCTTTAATAAAATGCTGAGTTCTCACTTGTGAGTGATGCTTATCCCTGAAGTGCCTGTGAGGAGCCTGTGCAGTGCTTGGCAGTGGGAGCCCTGGCCAGCTTGCTGTGGTGGCCCTGAGCCACAGCTGGGTGAAAGGACAAAGTGATTGTTGTGGATTCCAAAACTGAAAAAAGTTATTTTCCACAGAACAAGACAAAGTATCAGATAGTTGTGCTCAGTCTGCACAGTAAGTTCATGTTTGTTCTCACAGTAAATTCTCCTTTGGAGAGGGGCAGGAGAGACAAGTGACCTTGTTCCTTAACATGTTACCTGGAGTAAATACAGGATATTTTACACTTCCAGAAGCTTTCATAACTCACAGTGGGGTTTCCCTGAGCTGAAAAGGGTGTGGGTGGGATCTGAGGCACCTTGCAGTGGAAGCACACCTGGCACCTGTTATTCAGCACATCCAAGCAAGGCAGAGTGGAGCCTAAGGAGTTTAATTTGTTTGAGAGCACTGCTCACCTGCCACGTGGACCCTGTTGTTGGCTTGGTTTGTTACTGACAAAACAATTTTAACCCTTCTGACAAAAGTAAATAATTCAGAGACAAAGTTGTGTGGTGCAAAGGAGCTTTCCATGGGGCTGACAGAGGAAGCTCTGCTCTTCTCCAAGAGCTTGGTCCTGTCCTTTCCCAGTCCTGCTGTTTGCTGCAGCCTGGTAGCTCTGTTTCTCAGCCAGGCCAGGGTTTACGTGTGAAAACTGGAACTAATATTTCATTAAAATGGGGTGGAAATTAAAGTGAAATTTTAGTATCGAGAGCTGTTGTTTTGTTAGCACAACAGAGATCTGCACCAGGTGAAACAGCACCTGTACAAACTGCTGGGAACCAGCCTTGATGCTTGTTAAAGCTGGGCCTGGTGGTGGTGGTGTTTTAGGCAGAGCAGCCGTGCAGCTTCTGCAAGTGTCGGTCGTTGGCAAAGCTGACCATCACCTCCAGGTGTGTGACTGCCTGCCATGGACATTGGTAACTTGATCAACTAGAGCTTAAACTTCCCTGTAAATAAATAATGTTGGCTCTGGGGCTACTGGTTAGTGCTCAGCATTGCATTTTAATGCCTTTTCACATCGCTGAAGAGGTGCTGCAGTGACTGGAAAGCCACGCTGGCAGAAGAGCTGCTTGGTAGGGATCCTCTAGAGCTGAGAGGCTCAGTGAGTAACAACTGGATAAAGGAGGTTTCTGATGATTGATTTGAATCCTAGTGAGATCACAGAACGAGAAGCTCATTTGAGCTCCAGGAAATCATGTTCTACTTTCTGCTGGATTGGATTGCCAGTCTGCAAACCAGACCTGGCATTGTGAGCCTGAGCCTGCCCTGCATTCACAGCCTGGCAGAGCATGGGAACCAGGTGGACACTGCAGCGAGACCCCCTGCTCTCAGCTGTGTGGTCTGGGGAGGCAGTACCCGTGCCTGGGATGCAGAGTCTTTCATCCAGGGTCATCCATCCCCAACCTTCCAGCAGCACTCCATTCACGTCAAAAACTGAAGTAAGCTCCTTTTAATTTTGGTTTATGTGCTTTTGGGGAACGAATTCTGGATGGGGCAGGAAGTGGGGGTGCAGCGATGACCACTGCCTGTGCTCAGCTCCCACCACATCAACCACAGCCTTATCTCACCCCTCCATCTCAGGGAGGGAGGTCTCAGTCTATTACACCTCTTTCTGTTTTATTTTCTACCTTCCTTTATAACTTTTCTAAAGCTAAAACCCCTTCTAAACCTCTTCTATTGCATGCTGTCAATGATCACAGGTGACTCTGTTCTGAGTAGCACCTTGTCAAGAAAAAAGAAGCAACAAGGTAAGTTTATTCTTGTGGTGTACTTTGGAAATTACCAGATACATCCAGTAGCCTTCTGGCCACCAGCAAAACTATTTGTACCTCCGGCTCTAGCTGTTGTATTTTTTCCACAATTTATTTGAAATATGCAATTTTTGAGAGTAACATTTAAGTTCAGGAAGAGCAACTGTTATTGCAGTACGTTTGCACTTGCCAGCAGGTTCTGGGGAACTGTGACTTTTCAATGCGAATGTGTCTGGATTTTGTAGAGTGGATCCATGCTGACTCAGTAGGGAGGTGGATGGGATGTGCCTCCTGCTTCTCTGCAAGCAGGATTGCTCAGATCAGGAGAGAATAGGGATGATGCTGGTACAGATAGCAGAGGGAGGCAGTGATGGGGCTTTCCCATTCTTTCTGTTGTTTGCTCATGGTAGGTGGTTAAAAGTGCACTCAGGTCCCTCCAGCATTCTGTCCTGCACCCTAAGTTGAGATCCTGTGGTGAGGGCAGAGAAGAAACATTTAATTGCAAGTAATAAAAATTAGGACTCCTTGCATGTGAAGTGTATCACATAAAATAGGCTTCAAGACATGTGAGCCCAGTACTTATGGAAGTTATTAGAACACAGATTGTGCTGCTGCCAAGAACATTAGATCCAGATTTCCTTTTTTTCCATTGCCTTTGAGAGTATTTAGTGCATTGAGAAGTTTCAAAGTCTGGATGAAGATTTAAATAACTCAGGTAATTGTATATAGAGAATTAGGGTTGTTTCAGCATTGTTCCTGACCAGAATCAGGTGGGGTTTCTGTAGGTCTTACATCTTTGGGAAATGAATTCTTTTATACCTTTTACATAAGGTTACAGTCAATGATAACCAGACTTATAGTCTATGGATTGCTGACGTGCTGTTAGCTCAAACAAATTATTTAATATTTGTCATTTCTTCCATTAACTTTTTTTAATACGAGCTTTTAAAATTATTTTCCATTCTGTCCTGTAGTTAGTTCTATTATTATTATTACTGTTATTGAAGGTTATGGTGTCTTCTAATATATTCTTTGTCTGATCACAGCATTTGTGACTCAAGGATGTGGCTAACAGCTTGTTGTATCTTAAGGCACAAAAAAAAGGGTTTCAAATATTTCAGCTATGGTAAACAGGTACTGTGGCCTCAGTGCCTGGTTTATTTCTGTACTCTGATAAAGTCATGGGAAGAATTTACGTGATGAAGTTATCTGCTTATGTTTCCTTTGGGTCAAATCCTCTGGGTTAAACTTGTGTGAGCCCTCTCATAACTTCACATTGATGGGTGATATCAGGAATCATCCTAAATTATGTGTCTTCTTGTTTCTATAGAAGCATTTGCATTAAGTATAGGCTTCATCAGAGTATTTTTAAAAGTTTTGCCCAGGTTTGGTTGGTTTATCATTATACATACTCTAATACCTGAAAAAACACCAGGGTGCTGGTGTGTAATTTTTTTATGCTTGTTTATAAGCTTTGCTTGGTTGCTTCATGTTGTAAAACATGAGGAATAACTGAGCATGGCTTTGACCTTGAGGAGTTTATGTGAGAGGGCAACATATGTGTGCAGAAAACATGCAAGATAAATGCATTCATAAAGGTAGTGAGGAAAATGCTGCTGCTGCCTACCCAGTTTGAAAGGTCAGATTTTAATTCTAATCTGGTCTCCTTTCCTGCATTTTCTTGATGCAAGGGCTGCAAGTAGATATGTGGAAAAATAAACATTTATACAGGAGGAGTGACCTGAATTTAAGAGTGGGTATAGTAAGAGGGTGAGTAGGTGAGTAGGGGTTTTTCCCTCTCTCTTTATGGACTTAAAAAACCAAATATGAGTCATGCTGGGAGTGCTACAGGATTTCTGATCAGGAATACTAAGCCCAAATGCCATGCTTGGGATTTTAAACGTTAAACTGAATTACATTAAGGTTAAACCTTGGATGAGCTGCTGGAGTAGGTAGGGGCTCAGTGGGAAAACCCAATTGTATCTCAGCCAACCTGGCCATAGGCAGCAATAAAAAGATGTTCTCTGGCAAGAGCTCCTAAAAATCATGGACTTCTGCAGAATAAATACCTTCCTGATGATAATGTGACTCTTCTGCTTACCATCCCAGTTCAAACACTGACTGGTGCAATATCTCTTATTCTGTGGGGTTTTGGGAAACCCTGAGGGTGTGTTTGAACAAGGCCAGCTCCAGAAAACATTGTGGGTTGACTAGTTATTTCTCATAGGGTTGGACAGGAGCACTTTGGTCATCTTTAGGGTTCATGAAACTGAACATAGTGCTCTTCAGTTTCTTTCCGTTGTTTTGAACTGAGCTGTGCTTTGAAATGGGTGGGCAGGGGAAGGAGCTGCATGCCCTCGAGGAAAACCCCGGGGCAAGGGTGAGGTCACAGATACATCACATGAAACAGTGACTTTGAGAAAGAAACACACTAGCCTTAAAACAAACCACTTTTAAACTGGGTATCATCTAATGTTTTTCAAGGTCCCCTGGCAGTTGAGGTGAGGCTGAATATATGAGCAAATTCATGTATTGCTCAGCAGCTGCTCTGAGAGGAAGGCCAGGAGTTGGTTGCATTTACTGTATGTGCTGTGAGGAATTTCAGGACAGCAATTCAGCATGTTTGTTTCTTTGTGTAGGTCCCATCCTTCCTCACACAACCACAGAAACTCGTCCTTCATGTGGCTGTGTGAATATGACCCTACAGAACCCTGCTGCAATTCACATCTTGTTGGGATCTCAGATGTTTTTGTAGACTTTGAGCTTTATCATTTCGTTTCAGTTTTCAAGGTTCTCTGTGATGTGGGGGTTTCCAGAGTTGCTTATCTTGCCTAGGATGCAAAAAGATGCAGAGAGCTACAGCAAGACCTGTATGACCCCATCACCACAGCTCTTTTAACCTGGAGATGCCAGATGGTTCAGGGCTTGCTGAGCATGGTAGAAAACTCCTTATGTTGGGACTGAAGCATGACAGTAGAACAGATATTTTTCTCCACATTCCTTATAAATGCTGTGTCTCTTTCTTCCTCTTACCACTATTTCATCAGCTGCAAAACTTAGTTCTGATGGTCCAGTCTAGATTGGGTATTGGTTAGTGATCCAGACATGATGGGGAATGGTGCAAACCTTCTGGCTTGTGTGTCTGTATGAATTACAAGGTTTACATCTGTGATGAACTGTACTGCCATAACAAGGAATTTCCATGGTTGTTAGTGACTTTAATCAATTGGATCATGACCATTCCTTGACCAAAGCTCACCAACCTTAGGTAGGCTGTGAGTGGGAGGGGAGAAGCATTTTAGTGGTAGCAAAGGTCTAGCACCAAGGTAAGATTCATCTAGCAAACAGATATCTGTCATATTTCAGAGTTAGAAAACCAGTTAATTACTCCATAATGTTTTATTACAGTAGTTTCAAATTTGGATCCAGCCTTTTTCTGTGCTTAGAAGAGCTATGGATTTTTAACTGATGTTGGCTAGATTTGTTATTGTACAAGCCAATTGTCTTTTGGCTCAATTTTGTGGCAAATTGTAGTTCTCTCTGTGCTTAGAGAAGTCCGGGCTTCCCCCTCTTTTCTAACTGTGAGGACAAAACCCTTTAAATCTGTGGTGCCTCTGAATCCCATGGGAACCGATGTCAGCAACCCTTGGGAGACCCATCATCCACGACCCTTTCTATCTGTTATCTTGGTGTTTTTAGTGCAGACTAGGAGTGCTGGTATTGCCATGACTAGAATTGGCCTTAACCACTACCTTGAGATAGTCTGCATTTTTTAAAACTTCTTCCCATTTAAGTCTCTGTCTAAGGCTTGTTCAAAAATACAGATATATAGCAGAAAACCAGCATTTGGCATCCAGTTTGTACTGATCTACTCAGAGTGTGTGAGGTCTTGTGCAAGGAATATTATGCTTAGTATCTTTTTAAGGCATGAGATTCAGCATCAATTTGGATCTAGTCATAATCAGTTTGGATCTAGTCATAATTCTGTATGGGAAAAAAAAAGTAAAAAATTCAAAGCAAAGTCTGTTCAGTGCACTGGGAGAAGACACTGCAGCCACAGCGGCACATGGAACCTCAAGGTTTATTAAGTTAGGTTCATGTTAAAGCTCATTGTAAAGCAGTGGAAACTAGAAGTTTCTAATTAATTTTTTGCTCAGGGTAAAAGTACATGGCATGGCAGCTGTTGGGTCTCTTCAGCCCTTCTGGGGGTTGTGCTGGATCTCCTGGTCTGTGGGTCAGTGTTTGGCTTTCTGTTCCTTTTGTGCCATCCCCACACACATGGTACAAGGCTATGGTATATCCTTGTACCGTAAAACTCTAGTGACATAAGACACTTCACATTTGGTAACTGCACAAAATAAATGATGACACTTGGCCATGCTTGTTATACAAAGTTTTAATTGCTGTGTACAGTTTTAATTTGCCTCCTTGCATTAGCCATCAAAATTTAACATTAATTAGCATCAGAATATTTGCATTAATTAGTAAAGATTCTATAACAGCAATATCTCCCCCTCCCCTTCCCAGCCAGCCCCTCACTGCCTGGGCAGCTCCTCCCTAGCCCAAGCCTCCGTGGGATTTCCAGGGGTCATGGCACCTGCATTCACTGTTCAGGTACAAACCCAACTCGCTTCTCCCAACATTCTTGCAGTCCAGCTTCTCATTGACCCATCTCAGGAATTCTTTCAGACTCTCTTTAAACTCTGGGAAATTGGTATTTGCCTTCTGTGAGCAGCTCTTGTCATTGAATGAAGATTTCTAAGGGCAAAAAGGAGGTAATGGTGCATGATTTACAGATGCTGCGCATTCTGTCTCAGCTCACTGGGATGGAGGAGGATATTGTCCTTCACACCCCCAAAACCATTTCACACAATTCTTAGAGATCACTAATCCTTAGCTATTTCTCTGTGACTTTCACAGTACTGCAGATTTTTCTGTGTTGATTTGGGAGGGCAGAGGAGTCATCTGCCAATCAAGAAGGTCAAAAACATTTCTCTCACAATTCCAAATCCTGGGGACTGTGAGGGACACTGGCTGGGTCCCAGCACACTCCCAGCTGCAGCAGTGTGGATCACTTGCTGGTTGGATGACAAACTTAGACATGGCTTATTCTACAGCTGCAATAGGTAGAAAATTGACGCTTATCTGGTTTTCTTCCTAAAGCCTGCTTCTCTGTTGCAGGGGATTACCTAAACACAGTTATTGTTGGAAATTTAGCCACTGGTCCATGCAAACCCAATTTTCTATTCCCTAATTTCTCTGTCTTTCTCTCTTTTGGATTCGAAGTCAGATTCTTTCTCTGCAGTATTTCTGATATGGTTTTTCTGCTATTAATTGTCTTGTTCTTCCTGAAGGCCCAGCTGTACAGGCCATTATTAATTGCACCAGATAGATAATCTTCATTCCTGCAGGTCTAACTGAGCCATATTGATATGGTCTCCATAAGAATGAATTTGTGCATGGGAGAGAAAGCTTGGTATCCTTCCCTAGGGCTGTAGCTGGTTCAAAATTAAAAATGAGTGATCATTTCTTTGATAAAATATGAGAATGGTAAATCACCTGGTTTTAAAAACCCTGGATAAATGGATAACAACAAGGAAAAATTTGAAACTCAACTCAAACAAATAGTAGAAGCTTACCTTCAAAATATTGCAGATTTTTTCTAGCCTTTCCAGATCTGTCTCCACTCTTCTCATGCATTTCCATTTGCGAATCCTTTTTAGTTCATGAATAAACATTTCAGTGTTGTTATGTGCACAGCTTGATTTCTAGGAGAAAAAGGGAAAATATAGAGTGTTCTACTGCAACAAAAAACCTTTTCTTTCTTAAAAGCATTGTCAATAAATCATATTGAATATGCCATTTTTCTCTGCAAATCTAGACTTCTTTCATTCTTTTTAGAATTTCCTCTTTCCTTCCTTCTTTCCAGAAGTGTTATAAGGACAGTTTTCATAACTATCATTTCTGGAAATTTTGAAATAAAAAGGGTCCAGTTTCTGTCAATGGAGGATGTGACCACATTGGGAATTTGATTTGATTCCATGTAAGTCAGAAAGTGATGAATTTTGTCTTCGCTTTGGAAGTAGGACACTTAGAAGGAGCTACTTTAAACATTTTCTTTATACTGCCAGCCCTTTGAAGACCAGATTTTGCAATCACCAACAGAAATTTCTCTGGAAAAATATTAAAAAGAACTGATAAAAATTGAGTTACGGCGTGATTATCTTTAGGAGCAATTAGAATGGTTAGTAGCCAGGCTCTCATAATCTTTTAAAAATATATCATTGCGTCAGTATTTTGGGACACACTTATATCTGCAGCAATTACAGCTTGCTTTAAATGTCCTCAGACTTGCTACGCCAGAGGTTACACTCCAGGTTCCCTTTGGAGACTCTTACTGAAAATAATAGAAGAGAAGCAACAGGTTCTTACCTTTAGGTGGACTGGTGTGGAGAAATTCGCCTGGAAACAACAGAAATCGGTTAGTCACAAACTGGAAATCATCTCAAAAAGTCAATCTGGTGTGAGGGAAGCGGGGAAATTGTTTACTTTTATGCGATCATTTTCACCCTCAAGCAGACAAAGCATTTCATCAACAAGTGAGTATTTAGTCTCATTCGACGGAGGAGGCACTTCCTTCTGAGGGAGAAAGTAACTGGACACCCCAGAACTCAATAGTAGCAAGAATAGGTGAGGATGCATTTTAAAGGTGTTAATTTGGGAGCTCGACCCCTGTTATCTGAAAAGGGCTTTGAATTCAAGCTCCTCTCTCTTGGCAGATAGGAAGCTGGCTTATATAGAGAAGATGAGTAAATGCAGGATGTGATTGCTATCTTATCTCATTCATAAATCATTCAAATCAGAAAACAACGACAGCTTGAGCAGTTCAATTATCAGCATATCAGATTTGAGAAACTTCTATGATTAAAGTTCTGGTAAATTTCCTAAAGCCTCTAACTTTAGAGCAATGCTTTAATGCAAGAAAAAGTGATGTGTAAGGGCATGAATATCATAAAAGAATAACAGAATAATCATAAAATCATAGAATGGTTTGGGTTGGAAGGACGTTAAAGCTCATCTTGTTCCGACCTCCTGCCATGGGTAGGGACACCTTCCACTAGACCAGGCTGGTCAGAGCCCCATCCAGCCTGAACTTGGACACTTCCAGGGATAGGGCAGCCACAGCTTCTCTGGGCAGCCTGTGCCAGGGCCTCTCCACCCTCACAGGGGAGAATATCTTCCTAACATCCAATCTAACCCTGCCCTGTCAATTTGAAGCCATTCTCCTTTGTCCTATCAAGGAGAATATCTGAGCAAACTTGTAGTAATGCAGCCATGAAGGGGATTGCTTCCCCTCAGATAAGACTACATCTTATATTGCTGTAAATTTTTGCAGTTCAACAATTTCAGCACCTCTGGGCTAATATCAGTTGAAGATGGAGATAGGACCTAATTAATCATCTACATCCCTGCAGTGTGACTTGGAGTGGCACAGATACGTATAGCAGCCTAGCAAATCTGACTGCTTTTCTAGAGCAAATATCATCTCTTTGACCTGAAAAGAAAACAATGGACTGTTTGTTCATTGTGAGTGTGAGAGCTGCATTTTACCCTGGCATAATTAATTTGTATGATAATGCTGTGCAAATCTGCAGTCTCAGGTGGCAACTGCAGCTTCTCCTTCTCATGGGACAGGGAATGTTTGCTTCTTTGTTAATGGTATTTGGGCCCTTATGTAACACTTCCCAAAGGTAATGAGGTGATTTACATGGGGACATGGTTAGTAAGTGACCATGGTTAGTAAGAGGGGCTGCAAGGACAGTGCCACATTGTGTGGGGGCTTTGGGGTGGGACCCCAGTGTCCCACAGGGCTCCCTCAGCTCTCAGAGTAACTGCAGCTCTCCCAGCACAATCAGCTCAGAGCAGAGTGAACACAGGAGGGAGTTCTCTTCCAAAGATGAAGGCAATGCAGCTCTCAAGATGAAAAAGAGTAATTTGTTCTATGCTAGGTAGCAATTGATGTTACAGCCAAAGAAGTCTCATCAAGGGAGCTCTAAGTGTGAAGTTATTTCTGGCCACCAGGGAAAGGGAAATCACTCATCAGCATTGGTGCCAACCATGCCTGGCAGTGCAGTGGGAGGTTTTGTAACCTTCCCCAGGACAGCTGGGCTGCCTCACCTTGTTCTGTGCTCAGGAACACCCAGGCTCCAGCAGAGAGCTGGGAGGAACTCCTTGTTCAGTGCCAGAAGCAACATGCTTGGCAAGTGCTCTTTGGGAAGGGTGAGGGAAGAGCCAAGCTCCCAGCTAGAGCAGCAAGCTTTGCCAATATCGCTGTCAGCCTGGGCCAGCTGGTATTGGGGTCTCTCCTGAATATTTCCTGCATCAGCCAGTTTCTGTTCTAAGTCTACATTTGTTTTTTAGATATGTAATTTCACAGAAAATGTCTGAGCACAGAGTTGGTTGATGGGTTTTTCCAGATTTGATTAGGGAAATTTTGTGCTGGGTCAGGGATATGTTTCCTCCTGGGTCGTCTTCTAAATAATAATAATAACAATACTGCTACTAATATGAATATTTGAGACTAGATGATGTTCTAAATTCTTTGTCTGAGTGTGTTTTGGGTTGTCCCTACTATAAAACAAATCCACATGTTAACCATGGCCATGTTTTTCACTGTTCATTTATCTGCTTTGCAAAGTGGAGAAGTTATTCACGTTGCTATGTGAAAGGTTCTTGTAGCAAAAAGCACATGGAAAATGGATGTCATGGATGTACTTTCCAGCACTGCTTTGATTCAGCTCTCTAATGAGAATCATTCTCTCAAAGGACAACATTTTAGTATCAAGCTGCTCTTGGTCTGTTTTTGTCCAGGCCCCTCATTTTCCAACTAGGCTGTCGCAAGACCGAGTAGCTTTGGGCATCTCTTTTCAACTGACAACCTGAGGTAGAGTAGATTAAAATGAGTTACCAAGATGAAAGTTTAAATGTGCTAAGCTGGCATACCAAAAGATGCAACGCATGTAACTAGTCAACTAAAATGCCTTTGCACTTTCTCCGATGTGAGTTTCAGTATCTCTTGGTAACACAAGGAAGCCCAATTACTCCTCACCTCTGGAGATGGGAGAAATCAGGGAAGGACACTCTCCTTTACCTTCTTCCTCTTCTGTCTGGATCATTTGCTCCAGGGGAGGCTGTGGGTGAGCGGTTCAACCACCACGTTACTGTGTACAAGGATTTAATAACCAGATCCACCAGACAAAAAGCCCTATGTAGGTGTTCACCTAAGCCATTCGGCAAACATTGACACCTTCTAAACCCATTTATCAAATCATTTTTGTACCAGATGCCTTTTGGAACAGTGTCACTCCTTTTAACACGTGCCTACCTGGAAGACATACTCTGACTTAGTGTCAAATAGCTTTGAAGCTGCTGGAGCAGCAGCAAGATGTAATCAATAGGCTCCTGCTCAGAGAGCAGCTCCCTGGGCACAGGGTCAATCTTTTGGTGATGCTGCAGGGGCCGGGTGCCAGTGCCCAGCCCTCATGCCTGCTCTGACTCCTGCTCAAAGCCAGCCTTCTCTTAGAAGCTGTGGGACCTGACAGAGTTGTTTTCCTTTTAACTTTTCTGTATGAGAGATGAAAACCTGCTGTGCTTTATTAAACCCTTTTGATCTATAGGTTTTTATAAAAACATGTTTTATACCAAAAATACTCTAAACAGGAGTGCTCGTGTTTTTTTTACCAGCTGAAGAGTTTCAAGGGTGTTGGCGCAGGGAGCTCTGAAAAGCTGGGATAAACAAGCAGAACACCAAATTTCTCAAAGTGGTGAAAAATATTTGACATTGAAGTCTGACAGCTGTACACCTACGGGATGCCTTATCAGTGTGTTTGGGCACTGCAGGGGAACTGAGGCTCACAAGCCATTTGCCCGGCTCGTTCAGAAAATAGCTCATCTGAAGTGTTCCTTCACCTTTCTGTGACACCTCTGAGCTGTTTACAGTAATACTGAGAACAGATGATTAAAAGCCTGAGTAGTGTGTCGCCGGCAGCGCTTGTTTCCATGGCTCTGCCCCGGGCGATGAGCGGAGCTGCGGCGAGCACGGGCCGGGGCTGCCACCTAGAGAGCAGCACCGCCACCTGCACACCCGGCCTGGGGACAAACTTCTGGGGACAAACACTGCCAAACCTCTGAGCCTGCGTTGCTCTTCAAAAGCAAGGCGCAACTTCCCAAGGATATTCTGGGATTCATTTTCTCTGAACCTCAGAGGAAGACAAAGCAATTCTTCTCTCCTTTGCTGCTCCCGGGTTGTTCGCAGGTGGAAGGCAGCGTGGAAGGCTGTGTACCCGAAGGGAATTGGCAATTGGATCCTGGTGTCAGTGCTTTGATTCACTGAGCCATTGGACCCAGGGCTGTGTGTGTGTTGGGACTGTTGGCTGACAGCCACGAGAGGCTGGGCAGTGGAGTGGAGGGCTTGGCAGATTCAGTTTAGATGTAATGTAATATAACATAGAATAATATAGTATAATAAAGAAATTAATTAGCCTTCTGATAAGATGGAGTCCTCCTCATCCTTCCTCCCGGACACAGGGTGAAAACGTCCCCAGTAAGCCTCAGCACAGCCCTCTGCAAACACGGCAAGGAGGGCTGGCCTGCCCTGCCACTTAGCCCAGCCTGAGGGGTCACTTGGGGAAGATGAATAATCATGATAATAATTGTATTTGTATTGGAGCAAATGATTGCTCTGGGAGTATGTGTGTCTGCTGTTCTCCAGGCTGTTCTAAGGGAAACGTTGTAGGATCATAGAATCACAGAATGGTTTGGGTTGGAAGTGACCTTAAAGCTGATTTAGTCCCAGTCTCGTGCCATGGGCAGGGACACCTGCCACCATGCCTGGTTGGTCAGAGCCCCATCCAACCTGGCCTTGGGCACTTCCAGGGATGGAACACCCCCAGCTTCTCAGGGCAGCCTGCTCTAGTGTCCCATCATTTTTTGATCTTCCCTCCCCACCATGAGCAGTGGTCCACAGCATTTCCCAGTAGTCCTTGCCCATTGCTTTGTCTCCCCCTCAGAAGATTTCTGCTAAAAACCTTAAAACTTCCTTTGGAAGCAAATTTTTTTCTATGCTTTCCTCTCATCCCACAGGATCATGGCCCGTTTCCTCCTTGGAAGATTAATTATTCCTCTCTTTTGCACCCAAAGGAGAGGGCAGGTTTGCATGCAGTGTGTAGAATTGTGCTCCTGCTCCCCAAGAGCTTTCAGCCTTTGAGCTGGAGGTCAGCACCAACCCTTTCAGACCAACTTTTCAGCAGGCTGTGCCAGACTGGAGATGATGGGACTAGAATGTTCCCTCAGGTCCCTCATGAGTGCCGTCATAACAGGAGTTACAAGCTCCATCCCAAAGCACTGACATACCAGGGTCACCTTCCTCCTGCCCTCTCTCACCCTCACAGGGTGAGCTGCTTTGACCTGAAGCCACTAAAAATGTCAAATCTTTGTTTTCTGCATTCTGTATTTTTGTAGGTATTGGTTCATGTTTTATTCCTGACTGTTTTGGGGTGGCAGAGAGATGATGACTGAACCTATTGCTGGGTTGTGGTTTTTTCCCTGCTCATACAGTGAATACTATTTCTTTCTTCCCCCACACTGAAGAAACTCCTCTTCAGGTGTTGCTACAGAAATTGGCTGATTTTTCAAACATGTGGGTTGCCTTAAGGGATCCCTGCAGATTCCGGAGTGGATATCCCTGCCTGTTCACTCTGCCTTTTCCTGCAGATGATGTGGTGTTTGGGGTATCCCACAGGCACACCGTGGCTTGCACAGCCATTGCTCTCTGCTAAATTCTCCGTGAATCATGTGTTTTAGGGAAATTCTTTGCAGGTGCTCAGTGATGCCTGCAAAAGCACATAAATATGATGGGCTAGGTTTGGGTTGCTCAGAGGGGAAGGTGTGTGTCCAACAACTCCTGATATCCCTGTTTGTTTCCCCATCAGAGCCCCAAAAAGGTTTTTTTTTCTGTCGGCTACATTTGCTTTCTTCTGCATGGGTGAATTTCCCTGAAATCAGAATATCCAACTGGATGGAAAAGAGGAGATGCTGGAGGGAGATCTCCACCACGAAGTGAAAGCAAAGAAAGAAACTAAATCCTGTTGCACTATTTCAGTGCTACTTTTACCCAAATTTGAAAGCACTAGTGGTATTAGGTGCTGTATAGACCTAAGGATGGTGATTCTCTACACAGTTTTTTGTCATTCATCTCTAGCCTATATAATAAAGATTTCTGAATATCATACCCTGCTGACACTGTCCAGACCTCACTGGTAGGAGACATTGATTCAATCAATCAAAATTATTTTTAGATAGAACGTTCCGTACATCACCATAAATATATATTTATGTTTATATTTTAACATTTATTCTACAGATATAATCTCAAATATTATCACATCCATTTAGATATTTTATATCTAAAACATATATATCATATTACATAATGTATATATATTATCTATAGCACAATATAATTTTATATTAAAAATGTCTTTATGCTTGTGTTATATGTGCCACAAAAGAAAAACTGACAGTTCTATCTTTGTGCAGGAAATTTATTTTGCATAGGTTCTGTTAGAGTTTGGGTACATTTCATAGAGTTCTGCATACAAGTTTCCCAAGTACTTAAACATAAAAAATGTACAAGTGCTGTGCCATGCTTACACAATTTTCACTTCACATCTTTAACATTTTAAAATTATTGTCACTGCATTTGTGGCATAATAAGAGTTTTCAGTTAAAATAAGTATTTAGGTATAATTTGAAAAAGTGCATTCTTTTATAAGACTGAAAGTGCCTCAGCCTCCTGGAGGGGAGGTGGAGGTGCTGGGTGACTTGGATGGCTCTGTCCCATGGGTTGGCTCTCAGAGCCACCTCTGAGAGCACTTGGGTGATGCCGAGCCCTGGGGCTGTGGCTTGGAACAGCACGAAAGAGAAATAGTGTGACATAACCCCCAGACTGGATCCCCAGAGCAGCTCTTCTAAAGCAAATAATTATTGCATTTCTTCATTGTAAAAATAAATAATTTAAAGTTTCTCTAAATAAATAGAATGAATAAATAATAATAATAGAGATCCAAATAAATAACAGCTCCCAATAGCAGTGCTTGAAGTAATATCCTCCTGCTAAGCTCAGGTCTTCTGGCAATCTGGACAGGTGCCTCAAACTCCTTCGAGGCTTAGTTTCTTTCCTCTGGAAGGACTTTGGGGGCCAGAAACCTTAAAAAATATTCCAAATTCTCGAAGAAATCATTCTCTTCCACTGCCTTCCAGTGTAGTTCCTTGAGGGCAGACTGAAAGGAGTGAAAAGAATCAGGACATGTAAGTTGCATTCTGTTCTGTGACTATTTTTTTTTCTTACTAATTAATTTTAAGACCAGAAAGACTCTTATGAAGATATTGGGCTTTGAATGGCCGAGGAATGTGTTACATGTAGCACCTTGTGCTGCTGTTTCTCAGCCAGGGCTCCAGTCCCCACCCACACCAGGGCATCTCCCCTTGGTGATGGGCTTTGTCTTAGCAAGGAGACATTGGGAAGAGGTGACCAGAGCAGGGGAGGCCGTGGGGCCACGTGCCAGCTGCTGGCTGGAAGCTGCTCCCATTGCCACCCAACCAGGAGGCAGTGGGTGCTTTGGTCAGACCCTTGTTCTCAGCGCAGCCAGGAAAAACCACAGAATCCTTTGTGGTCCTCTAACCAGGAGGAAAGAGCGAGCAGGGACACAGTCCAGACATACCATCCGCCCGGTGCATGACTTTACATAAGCCTGGATCATCTTCAGATTCCCAATTATGAGCTTCACACTTTCTTTGCTGTTTTGTAGGGCTTCAATAAATCCTTCCAGATAGGTGACTGCATTCCCTCCCGCCTCCATCGTGTTGTTCTGGAATAACAAAGTTTAGTAATTTTGTCTTCTCTGTACTGTATTCCTGGCACAGATTACATCACGTTAATGCCATCAAAATGCCTGCTACAGGAAATAATCTTTCACAATGATTTGAGGCCAAAATTACATAATAATTATTGTAAAATTATATAATAATCTACAGAGTAGAGAAGCAATTGTGAAATCCAGTGTTTTCCTTTTGCCGAAGGCTGATGTTACCTTCACAAGTTACACAACGAGTCTGTGGAGGTGGAACTAGGTGAGACTGGGCATCATTTTTATTTTTATTGCCTCCTTAGGTGACTCAGGCATGGGAAGGCAGTGGTTCTTAGGAGAATCTTTAACCTCCAGCTTTGCTACCTGGGCTTTGCCTCTCCTGAGCTTCCCCAGCAAACAACGCTGCTGGCGTTGCTCTCTAACTACATGGGTATTTTTGTTCCCCAAAAGGCAGGGAAACAGCCTGTTCCCCACTTTCCAATGGCAGTAAGGTGCCTGTCTCCATCTGACTCTGGAGGACAGTCAGTTCTGTTTATCTGCCTGTGGAAAGAGAGATAACCAGTGCTGTCTGGGAGCCAGCTGTTCTGCACCGCTGTACTGAGGGCAGAGCCCCAAGCACTGGTGTTTCAGGGAGATCTTTGTTTGATAACTCTGGAGGGAGCAGAGCCCTGCACATGATCTCTCAGCACACATGGTGCTCCCAAAAATCCAAAAGGGTGACTTGGCTGCCATCTAAGACCTGACTTAAGAGCACAAGAGCATCCTGAATGGTCTATAACATTTCCCTTCCTCTCAAAAAGCAGCTAGCTTTCCCACAAGCTTTCCCCTTCCTCTCAAAAAGCAGCTAGCCACCCCACAAGCCCACAGCATTGCAAAGTGAACCACAGAGAGATCTTACCAGACGTATGATTTCGCTGCTGCCCTGGAAGAGATTGGTAGAAATCACATTAGCAGGTTCCTTGCTAACACAGAAAGTCAGACATGGGGCACAGAGAAAATGGACCAACCTTTGAGCTTAGCTTCTGGAGGAGTTGGATGGTTTCCTTGAAGAAGGCAGTGATAGGGCAGGCTGTGCAGGAGCAGGGGTGCGGTGCAGGGGACACCAGGCACAGCACTGACAGCATGACCCCAAGCAGGCATAGCATGGTGGCAAAGGGTCTGTGCTCCCCACCTTGGACTAGCTAATCTGCCTGGTGGCTGCCTCTTATATGTGCTGTGGTGCAAGGAAGTGATTAATACCCAACCACAAAAATGCTTAAACTGAAGGCGAGTAGTCACCTGTAGAATGGAAGCTGTTCGTTTCTTATCTGATAGAGGAAACTACATGTTTCTAAAATAAGGACTCCCCCAGAAGTTCAGTGGGAGCTACGTAATGCAGATGTTTGAGCCATTCTGATTTTAAATGCTGGAGCATCTTTATGCAGTGATATTGTCTAAAGGTTGATACAAAGTAACTGTCTCGGATCTTTGCATCCATATTTGCCCTCCTTAATATTGCGATTGCATTAAATTATACTGTCACTTCTACTCACTAGTTCTCTGCCCTTGTTCTGTGTGTTTGTCATTAGAACCCCATGAGTTACTCAATGGTAACTCATGCTCAGACATAAATGACAGTTTTGAGACTCCTCCTGACACCATGCAGGGCCTGTGGTGGGGAGAGGGACCAGCCATGGACTGCTGGGGTAGCTCAGTGTCTTGGGGGGACAGAAAAGCAGCTCCTCTGCTCTTTTCAAGGAGCATTTGTCCAGTTTCTGTGCTCTCCTGAGGAGGTTTAAACCATTTGGCTGGTATCTCATTTTACTTCATCTGCAGGAAGCTTGCCTGATGGGGTACATAGCACTGGTGACTGATGACTGACAGAATTGCTCCTCAAGCTGCAGGTGGGCTCTGGGGTGGCCACAGTGGGTCCTGGCTGTGCAGAGCCCTCTCCTGTCCCCCAATCCCCCATCAGGGCTGCCTTTGACCCTGCTGCATAGCTCCTCTTCACTCGTCCCAAGAGGAATGAACACCATGCCAGGATTACACCTGCAGGACATCAGGTCTTTACTATCCAAAACCTCAGAATGTTATGTTTACATGTTTTTGCTTTAATTTAAATTGTGCTATTTCAATCCTGCGGAGGTTTTATTATGTAACTGATATTCTTTAATGTGCATTAGGTTTTTCTTGCCCTTAAAAGAACTCAAGTGGTACACAGCTAGAGAGACAGCTTTATTTGTGCTTTTTCCCTGAGGCAAGGGCAGGTGACCCCCACACACAGGTGCCATCCAAGATGATGAGAATCCAAATGCTGCATTTTCCACACTCATGGCATTTTCCTACTGGCACCTAAGCTGATGTTTCACAGAACACATAGTGTCATTGGTTTCCTTGCATGATATTAATTAAATCAGAAAACACTGTCTTGTTAGCTACAAACCAGGTTTTGGAGATGCTGCCAGGCACTTCTCTCCCCTGAGGAGCCACCTTGTTCAGTTTTTTGTTTTCAGTCATTTTGCTAATTGTTTGGTGAATGAGGCATCTCCCCTGCTGTTCTCTTCAGCTCAGCCTCCAGGAGCCTCTGCTGGATGAGCCACCTGGAAAGCAGCAGCCAGGTGTGGAACAGAATGTGCTCCCTTTCCTGCGTGCCCTGGGTGTCCAGGTGTGGGACCTGGGCTGGTTTTCCTGCCTTGCCATTGGTATTCCCAGTGTTTCCCTGTAGTCAGAAGATTGGCTTTACTCCAGAGTTGTGCTTAACCCACTGTGTGTTACCTCAGTGGGGCAGCAGCCACTGGAATGTTTTCCCCCCTCTCTGGGTGGTTCAGGATTTTGCCTGTCCCTGGCACTGCTGTGGCAGTGGAGATAGAACAGATTACAGCACGGTTTAAAGGGAAGGAATGAATTGTATGTGTTGAATCATAGACCCATAGAATGGGTTGGGTTGGAAGGAACCTTTATAGGTCAATTTGTTCCAACCCCTTGAGTCCCATCTAACCTTATCCTGCCCGGATGGCTGTACCTGCTGGTACCACAAATTCCAGCCATGTTCAAAGTGCAGGGAATTTCTTCCCTTGGTAAAAGCAGTGGGAGATAAGACTGCAGCTAAACCTTTTGCTGAGCACTGGGGATTTTGCTTTTATCTCCAAAATATCTAAAGAAATGAGAGTTCTGGCGGAAAGGGCAGAAGGGAAAGGTGTGGGCAGGATGGACTTTTACTGCTGGAAAAACACAAATTGTGAAGTTGGGACTCTACCTTTTTCTCTTTATTCTTTTTAAAGCCACTAATGACATGCAAATACTTTCTTAGATTGCAGCCTTAGATTGCAGGGTGGAAAAAAAAGAGGTGATAAAACCAGAGGGGAAGATGAAATTTGTGGTCTACTTGCGTATGCACATTCAGCCATCGGTCTCACACATACCAACTCTTGCAAATATTCACTCAGAGGTGAAACTGCTGTGACCACCCTGCTCCCCTCAAGGCTGTATCAGCATTGACCTTTCTCTCCTGTTCTGTACTGAAGGGATGACTGCTGTAGGAATCTGACAGGGCTGCAGGGAGTTTCCAGCCAGGGTTCATGCAGCAGTGCCTCCATCCAACTCCACCCTCCACCTCCACCAAAATATCCCACAACGATGAGCACTGATGAGATGTAAATCACTGATATGATTTCAGTCCTAGGCAGAGCCAAATGAAGTACCCATATCCTTGTCAGACATGGGATTAAATCAAGGAACAGAAAATGGCCCAGCCCGTTAGGAATTAACCAAAAGCTGCACATAAAATTAACAAAAAACCTGAAAAGATAATAGGAAAATAAACTGAAAACTAACACAATTGTTCACTTTTCTAAACCTGGAGGGATGTTGAGCTTCAGTTTTGTGAGCTGGGCTCTATGTAACTCAAGTAGAAATCCTGGTGAGAAGTCTCAGCAATGGTACAGAAACTATTCTTCCCCTGTGAAGGACTTGGACAATGTCAGGTTCATCACCACATAAGTGACTATTATAAAATTGTCACACCCATGTAACCCACCAGAGTCAAAGTTCAGCCAGCTGAAGGGTGACACAAGCTCTTGTGAGGCTTCCTGTCCTATCAGGGAGAAAGAAAACAGTTTTGACAGTACTAATTTGTGGCACTCTATCCCAAAGCTGTCTTCTTGCTGTCATTCCTCTGTGAAAAGATTGATCAGCACCTCCTTTCACTCCTCTGAATATCCCTGTCTCACACATGCCAAGTCCATCTCTGCGCGTTCTTGCACAACCTTGAAATGTTTTGATTTCTCCCAGATGTTTGCCCCTGCCACGTTTCTAGCTGGCAGCTGCACTTGTACACCTCTGAGCAGACCAAACCATCAAGCTCCTCAGCCTTGATGGCCTCCCTCTTCCCCTCCTTAGCCCTTTCACTTTGAATTAATCTTGAACAAGGAGGCTGAAATGATTTACAATGTCCTTTGCAGGTTGACGCTGTGCCCCTCGGTGCGGCAAGGAGTCGAGCAGAGTTCTGTCTCTGTGGTCTGCCCCTGCAGAAAGGAGGAAGCTATGCCTCTCCCTGCCCTGCAGAGTGATCTTACAGGCTGCTCAGAAGCAGCAGAAACTGAGATCATTGTCGCTGGTGACTGTGCTTGCTCGGGGCATCTGCAGCAGATGTGTGGCTCTGCTCCCCAGCCCAAGGACATTCCTTTTGTGTTTCATGCTCTGGCTGTGGTCACTGGTCTGGGGCCAGCTGTCTGACCAGTGGGCTGTCATCCTTGGAAAGGGGGTCTTGGAGCATGGGCCAAATCAGGCTAATTGAAGAGCAGAGGCGACATGTTTTGAAATAGACTCTGGAGAGAGAAGGAATTTTTATTTAATCAGAAGGTATTCCCCATGTTTGTATTACTTCTTCTGCAGCTACTCAGAAAAAGTGCCTGTGAGTCACAGAGGCCTGTCCTTCCCTTGCAGGACCCAGTGGGGGAATTGTACATCAGAAATTAATCCAAAGATGACTCATCCAGCACATCTCAACCCCCTGGATCCCTGCCCTCTGCTGTAATCCCTTAGTCTGTCGAGGCTCTGCCAAGGTCTCCTTAGCTGACGGGGGTCAACAGGGCTCCCTCTGTCTCCTTTAACCTGTTAAAGGCATGTTTTAGGACTCATAGATTGAACTTTTTGTAACTACACAACTTTGGAAAAGCAAGGAAAACCTCCCTTCTTGCTCAGAGAAATGTCCTGGAGATGCACAACAAATTCTCAGGAACCTTTCAGGAAAACCTTTCAGGAAAAATTAGAGATAACTTGTGGATTTCAGTGTTAAATTCTAAGAAATTAGATGCCTGTTGGATCAGAAAAATTTCACAGGCAGCCTTGGCACCTCTCCAGCCCCAGTGAGTCAGGTTGGTGCTCACAGGACAGCAAACATTACTACAGGCACACTTCAACTTCCAGAGAAAATAGAATAGTCGTCCCTTAGTTTTTGAAAGAAATTATCTACAGTTTCTTATATTTTCCCACACATAGGAAGAAATTGCAGGACATCCCTAGACTTGGGTTTATGGTGTAAAAGCCATTCAAGTTCCCCCAGGACCTCATGTGCACTCTGGGAGCAGCCACCACCTTGCAGCTCTTGCATCTTTAAGCTGGAGCCTGTCACCCACGTGCAGTGGCCTTGGCACTTTTTGATTAGCACCCGAAGAAGGACAATTGTGTATTTAATGATGATTCACTGCATTCTCAGTCACTTGTCTGAAATCAAGCAAGTCTGAGAGAAACACATATGATCAATCCAAAAAGTCTGTAATGGGTATTTTTCAAGCCTCACCCACTGACCTGATGAAATTTGGCTCCAGACAGGTGGTGTCCAGAAAGGGACACTTAATTTTTCAGTCTCGAAGACATCATGTATGAATGAGGAAATAAAAAAGAGCTTTTCCAAAGCCTGTGGGATCATGTTGTGCAGAAAATAGAAGGTTTGTGAATCCTGAAAAGTGACTAATGAGAATTACAGATGAAAAAAGAAGTAAAGTATCAACAGAAAATGAGTAGTCAAGTGTTTAAAAAAAGAAAACAGGGGAATTACCCTTGTAGAGGGTAAGCCCAGATCTGGCTGCTGATTGCTCCTTGATGGAGCTGAGGCTGCATTCCTCTGGCTGTGGTGGCATCACCATCCTCTGTACACAGCTGAGCAGGGGAGCAATGCCATAGCTGATCTCCATTTCTCTCATACTTAGTGCTAAGAAATGATGGCAAGAGAAGTGGTGCTGGGATGGCAGGGGAACTGCATTTCCATGTCCAAGCTGCTTTCTGTCAGCTCTGCCCTGGCATAAATGAAGGTGATCCTCTGGCAGGGAGCTTGCCTGTGGGCTGAGGCACAGCTGCCTTCCTCATGGCTGCCCTGCCTCATTTCCTTGTGCAGGTACTCCAGAACCATCTACAGCCTGGAAAGAGGAACTTTAGGAGAGACACCCCCAGACCAAGCTGAAAAACATGGCCTTGTGAAGCTGTTGCCTGTGTGTTGTGTGTCCCACGTTGTGTGTCCCCAGAGCCCAGTGTTTTTTGGCAAACCTTCCCCCAGACCTGCTTGCTGTGGTGGCACAGGACACTGCCAGCATTAAAGATTTGGAGAGCATCCAAAAGACTGTGGCTGGTCCTACACAGGGTGCATGGGCTTCTTCCACCCTTGGGGAGCTCATCATGGACCTCATAAACACAGGCAGGTCTAGGCATGTGGTATGTACCCCAAAGGAGTCTGGCAGACTGGAGGGGGTCTGTGCTCCTGTCACTGTGTTGGGGAGATGGGTTTTACTGTGAATAATTTCTTGCTTATCAAATGGGGAATGCTAAATATAACGCACACCTACAGCTTCTAAAAGTAGCACATGGCTCTGTGCAGCACACCTTCCCCCGCCGTGCCACCAGCTCACACATCTTGTCCCCTGCTGAGGCTCACAGAGCTGCTTTTCCTGCCGCGGTGCAAGGAATGCAACTATCATTTGTTAATGGGAAAGCTGCTTCCAATACAAACAACCTGCAGCAGCCCTCGAAAGTCAAAGTCACCGCTTGACTGAGACATCAAGGCAGGTGTGTTTTGTTGTATTATGATGATGCAAGATGCTTATCAGGATTGTCAGAGCTGTGATGAAGCTGTTGGGGTTATCCTGTTCAGGCAGCTGTGCTCAGCACACGGTGCTGTCAATGCTGGTGGCCAGACTGTCCCGCCAGCTGAAACCAGGCATTTCCTTCACTGCTGTTTGCACAGCAGTTTCTGCTTGGCTTCATGGTATCAGGTTATTTCGGAGCCGCTGTGGGATCAGAGATGACAGCAGGGCCCCTGGAAGCCCTGGTCAAATGGACTTTTCCCTTGCCAGGGCAGGGTGGTGAAGAGGAAGGGCTGTGCCATGCTTGAGGGCTTTACAGGGTGCTACTGGCATCATGGCTGGTAGGCCTGGGACCTGTGACCCCACTGCCCTCACCCACTGCCCTCACCCCACTGCCTTCATCTGCTGCCCTCACCCCACTGCCTGCACCCACTGCCTGCACCCCCTGCCTGCACCCACTGCCGGCACCCACTGCCTGCACCCACTGCCGGCACCCACTGCCTGCACCCACTGCCCTCACCCACTGCCCTCACCCACTGCCTTCACCCACTGCCCTCACCCACTGCCTGCACCCACTGCCCTCACCCCACTGCCCTCACCCACTGCCTGCACCCACTGCCCTCACCCACTGCCCTCACCCCACTGCCCTCACCCACTGCCTGCACCCACTGCCTGCACCCACTGCCCTCACCCCACTGCCTGCACCCACTGCCCTCACCCACTGCCCTCACCCACTGCCTGCACCCACTGCCCTCACCCACTGCCTGCACCCACTGCCCTCACCCACTGCCCTCACCCACTGTCTGCACCCACTGCCTTCACCCACTGCCTGCACCCCCTGCCTGCACCCACTGCCTGCACCCACTGCCCTCACCCACTGCCTGCACCCACTGCCCTCACCCACTGCCCTCACCCCACTGCCCACACCCACTGCCTGCACCCCCTGCCCTCACCCACTGCCCTCACCCCACTGCCTGCACCCACTGCCTGCACCCCCTGCCCTCACCCACTGCCCTCACCCCACTGCCTGCACCCACTGCCTGCACCCCCTGCCTGCACCCACTGCCCTCACCCACTGCCCTCACCCCCTGCCTGTACCCACTGCCCTCACCCACTGCCTGCACCCACTGCCCTCACCCACTGCCTGCACCCACTGCCCGCACCCACTGCCTGCACCCACTGCCCTCACCCACTGCCTGCACCCACTGCCTGCACCCACTGCCCTCACCCACTGCCCTCACCCCACTGCCTGCACCCACTGCCCTCACCCACTGCCTGCACCCACTGCCCGCACCCCCGGCCCTCACCCACTGCCTTCACCCACTGCCCTCACCCACTGCCTGCACCCACTGCCTTCACCCACTGCCCTCACCCACTGCCTGCACCCACTGCCTTTACCCACTGCCCTCACCCACTGCCCTCACCCACTGCCTGCACCCACTGCCCTCACCCACTGCCTGCACCCCCTGCCTGCACCCACTCCCTGCACCCACTGCCCGCACCCCCGGCCCTCACCCACTGCCCTCACCCACTGCCTGCACCCACTGCCCTCACCCACTGCCTGCACCCACTGCCTGCACCCCCTGCCTGCACCCCCTGCCCTCACCCACTGCCTGCACCCACTGCCTGCACCCCCTGCCCACACCCTGCAGAGCCCCAGAGCTGTCCCACCGCGCCGGTGCTTTCCCTGGCAGTCTGCTGCCCCGGGCAACAGCTCCAGCTGCGCTTCCTGCGGCCAGCCCAGTGTTGACTTGGAGTTATTTAATGCTTCACTTTTCCCTCCTGTCTGTTTGTCAGAATTTCCTGGACTGCTGTGCCAAGAATGCTGAGTCTGATTAATGTTTCCTCTGTAAAAAATCCTGATATTCTTCTCCCGTCCATATATGTGTGATTCTGAGACTTCCCATTTATCCGAAGGGTAAATTTAAAATTTAGTATAAAACATGTAAATGTAATTTCAAATAATGTATCTGAAATATTAAACACCTCATTGCTAATGAAAACTTTGAAATTCAGGAAGGATTTCTTCAGGGTGGTTCTTGTTATTCCTTGCACTAGTGCAGCACTGAATGAGATGGAGCTTGGGAGCAGAGATTTTCCTGACTGTGTAACCTGAGGGAGTTCAGCTGGATATTCACTCATTTCTCTGATCTTAATGAACAGATTCAGGGTTTGGTTTGATTTCCATTTCCCCCAGTTCTTACAAGAATTCAATACAAAACAATTCACAATGACCTTGCCCATGGAGCCTGGCCAGTTTGTGGTACCCGGGGACAGTCAGGGCACTTGCCCCCATCCCGGGCTGGTGGCTGTGTCCCCACTGTGGAGGATTTTGAGGCTACTGCCCCTGTGTCAGGAGATGAAGTCTGGGCTCTGCCACATACAGTGTTTGCATGGGGAGGTGCTGTTTGAATGCAAAGCACCTGCTTTTGTTTCAACCATTAGAAGTGTGTGGCTGAAAAATGGGATGTGCTCTGCACCGTGGAAGGATGGGATGGGATGTGTGTAGGAGCCAACCTTTGCTGTAGCAAGCCCTGTCCAGGGCCACCCTGCTGCCAGCAGGAAAAACATTTTTTTGAGATTTCTATGAGGCATTCTCTGTCTCCATGGGTGCTTGCCATGGTGGCTGTACGTCTCTGGCTGTTTGGGTGTTCATTCCTGCCTCACCTGGGCTGTCCCCCCATCTCAATCCTCTTGCTGAACATGAACACTTCTCAATTTTTCAGGGCTGGGAGCTCTCCACAGTGAAGGCAAGGGGTTGGTTCTCAGTTGTGACAAGTGAAAGCTCTTCCTCTTTCAGAGCACTGCAGATGTGGCAGGGACATGGTGCAGCCAGGAATGAGTTACTCTGGACAAGAGGACACCTCAAAAGTTCAAGCACAACACAACTCAGTAAAGCAGAGTTCAGGGCCAGGCTGCAGCAGGTGGCTCTGAGCCCTGGGAAGGTGATGGGTTTGGTGAGATATAGGGTGCTCACCCGAGCAAGGATGTCCCCCCTATTGCTGGCAGCACCTGTTGTGTCCATCCCACTTGGAAATCAAAGAGCTTCCCTGAACAGCACTGAAACCACTCACCCTTCACAAACAAAGGACTCTAAATTACGCAGGAATTTTGTTTATTTTTGTAAAGGTGCATTGACATTAATGGAAGGTTGCAAACATTCAATAACAGATACATAAATATAGGCGGCACATGACAGGAGTCCTTTAAAAAACAGTCCTTGCAGAACATTCCCCTTCAGTGCTTTTTTATTAAACATTAACTTCCAGAATCTTAACTGATAGCTTTACATGGGTATGCCCTTTGTGAGTACCTGCCATAGCTATGGCTACTTAAACAGTTTGGAAAACAAGTATTGTCTGATTCAGTTCAGTAGAATTCAGCTCACATGAGATGTGGGAAACACCTCGTATCAGCTGAGTGAACTGGAGGAAAAACAAACAAGACCTCTTTGCTTTCGTGTTACTCAGTTTGGCTGGATGATATGGCTCTGCTTCACCAACAATAAAACACGTAGTGGTTGAAGTTACCCCCTGCACCTGAGTTCTCAGGGAGGGAGTGGAGGTGGGAGTGCACAACTGAAGTGAATCTTTGCCAGTCCTGGAGCTAGTTCAGGAGCCAAGGGGAAGTGAATGGGCTGGGTGGCACCAATGGCCTTGTCCCTGTCCCACAGACTGACTTTGACCCAGCTCTGAGAGCCCAGGGGCTGTGGCTTGGGACACTGTGAGAGAAATATTGTCACAGCCGATCCCAAAGCAGATCCCCAGAGTTCCTCCTCACACACCATCACACAGCAGTTTCCTAAAGCAAATACTTAAGAACAGCAGCATCACAATAAATATCTCAAAGTCTCCATAAATAAATAAATAAATAAATAAATAAATAAATAATAAAACCCGCTCTTTCATTATGAAAAATACATAAGTTAAAATATTAAAATTATCTAAAAATATTTAAATATTTAAGTGCTTGTCTTTTGAAAAATCAGCATGTTTCAATCATTATAGTGAACATGACTGCTGTTATAACATCACTTTTTACACATATATTTATATATACAATGTATCTCTCTGTATATAAATATTTTACTACCACATTCCTGAGGATAAGTTGAGTCACAGTTTGGTTGCAACAGAGTTCGTGTTCTCCTTTTCTTCTCAGCTTTGGACTAATTGCTCTATTTAGGCATTTTGAATTTTCTCAGAGAGCAATCTCAAGAACCTCTCAAGTGTGTCCAGGAAGTCATCCCATGTTACTTGTGCAGTCTGACATTCCTTATCCAGATCCTTTAAAAAGAAAGACACCATAATTCAGCCATGTGACTTGGATATCACATTGAAGTCTATGGTATTTGACACCTGAACTGACAAGTGGGCTGTAAGAACCCACAGTGTGTTTTGGAGAGCAGGGTGAGCTGCCCTGGAGGCTCCAAGGCAGGGTGATGTGTGGGTGACAGCTCATCACCTGGCAGCATGCACAGGTGCCCTGAGCCCCGCTGCTGTCCCAGCTCCTACTCTCATTTGAGGGTTTTCTCATATTATTATCTTCCTTGCAATTGGGATTACCACAGGAAAAGATGCCAGAGTGTGATCTAAGGAAGAAGCTGGATGTATTTACACCCCTCTTAATCATATCATTTTCAGAAGAGATTTCTAGTGTCCACTGCAGGCAGCTCAGTGCCATCCCAGCTGCCACACCCATCATTGAACAGCCTTTGCTGATTATTTTGCTATTAAGTACCACAAAGCCAAACTTACTTTGGGGAGGATGTTTCTGTAGGTGTCAAGTCTGGTCAGTTTTATGGCAATGGCTCTGCTGTGAGTGTCAAGAGTTGTCAAGGTGCTAGTAAAGGTTTTCAGGTGGCTGTGCATGCATCTCTCCACCTGCAGGGATAGGGAAGAGTTATTTCAACAATTATTTCAACAGTAATAATTGGTAGCACATAAATAAAACATTGTATCCCAGGAGTTTAAATACCCACAAAAAATAATAACCTACAGGAATGAAGAGCTGTGTTTCCAACACTAGCCCGGATTCTGTGTTCAGCCATTTACTGGACACCAAATTTAGGAGACCATAGTACAATCTATATTTTCATTTAAGAGCATGCCAAGGTCCAAAAACTCCCAACTGCCTTAAGTAAGTTGCAGGTGCCTCTAGAAACTGGGCACATAAAATTTGGATGTCTTCAGTTATAGAGATATTTAGAGGAGGGCAACCCTGCATTAGGTCTTCATGTCTTGCCTTTTTGTGTCTCTTGAAACTGGATCAGAATTGTCTTAATGAAATAAAAGCAATTATTGCTGCTGGTATGAATTTTCAACTTTTCTTCCTGAAACTAAGAGGGACTGATGCCCTTTGTCTTCTGTTCACTTGTAATAGGAGATGGGCTGCTGTTTCTCATTGGTGCTCCTCGTGACCTCCATAAAAACTCATTTTTTCACTGGATTTCAGGAAAACACAGGTCAGTGAAATGAATGAGTCTGTATAGGATATGGACTACATACTCTTCTAAAACTAAGGGATCAGAGTGAATTTGTGAAGCTTCTAAGAAGATGCTGGTGCACATGTAAGACCTTTGTCTATTGAGAGAACTACTGAAGCATTTTGGCACTGGCAGCAGCTTTCTGTAGATGCTTGCTACAAGAAGGAATTTTGCAAGAATCTCTTCTTGCAAAAACTTTTCATTTCCCTAGGTTTGTAAAGCTATCTTACTACTATTGCAATTCTGAAGTGAGAAAGAAATGTGGGGATTTTAGACAATAATTTTAAATAGAAGTATGTGGTTGCTTACCGTGGCATTCACAGTTACAAGGCTGGGAACCTGCTCAAGAGAAAATGAAGTCAGTAACTTCAGAATAGACCCTGGAATAGAAGGGCAGCTAGGGAAAAGTTGTTCAAAATTAAGGAACTTACTGCATTTAAATTTAGTTTCTTCATATCTTGGAGAAGTTCTCGAATGATCAATCCCACCAGAGTCCTGGAGCGCTCCTCCTGCAGTGGTGCTGAGATGCCCAGCACCCCCAGACCCAGCAGAGCCACAACCTGGACCAGCATTTTGAGAGTCAGCTCTGCTCCTCAGCTGGGTGAACTGTGTGTGGCTCTGCCTTGGGCTCCTTTTATATACACAGTGCTGCAGGAAATGATTAATATCTCACCACAAACATGCTCTTGTTAAAGGGGAGGCGGGGAAGAGTTACCTGAAGAATGGAATTTTATTCAAATGAGTAAGAGTCTATGTGCTTGGTGCATCAATTTTATAGACTATCTACCTGAACCCCTTTGCAATTTCCAAGGCAAACTGTACAAGCCTTTAGTGGGGATAAAGTGTAGACAGATATATCTGCATCCATCTGAAGTTACTGGAGTATGTATTCATAGACTATACATACATATATATAGACAAATGTGCATGCAATTGTGGATGCTGGAAAACTAAATCTTGCTTTATATTAGTTTCTCATCACTTCCAAAAATTTGGAAGTAATTTGAAGAAAATGTGCAGGTTTCCTCAGAAAACTAGGGTTATAGTTCTCAATATTAGTAGGTTTATGATTTTTAAGATTTATTATAAAACAACCAAAATTATTGAGTAGAGTTTCTACAGGGAATTCTATCAAATTCAGGAAATATATTATGACCTGACTGAGTCAGGACCGAGACCCCAAGGTATTGGTGTTCTTAGCAGAGGCACTGTGGCCTCAGGATAGATTTTTCAGCTGTCTGTGGAGAAAACAAACTAAACAGCAACTGAGAAATTTTGCAATCAAACTTCATTTAATATGGGTAGAGCTGCACGGGACAAGCTAATTATGAATATCCAGTGAAGAAATTCAGTAAAGAATGATTCAGAAGTCTGCTGACCTGTGAATATAAAAAAAAATCTGATTTCATAAGAACAGCTGTCCCCTGGGTTGCATTAGAGGAAGATCACCACGGATGCTGCAGCCCTGGCAAAGAGAGGTTAGATCAACTATTCCCTGGACAGAATGGCTGTGTCATCTCCCACTGACTTAGCCTGAGGCTGCAAGTGAGGAACCAAGCTGTAGTTTTCCATGTTCTATTTAACATATGAAAAAAGGTTTCCAAATCAGAGTGTTACCAGGATATTTACTCACTCCTGGATTATTGAGAATGCACTTGTGAGTGCTAGGTGAGGTTGTAGCCATATGCTGGGAAAGGAAAAGGAACCCTCTACTCAGTATTTTCCCTGTACACTTCCAGAGCCAGTAGTAGAGGTACACACTCTGTCATCCAGAAATTTTGTTTGACTGTACTTTTCTCTTTCATACAATATTACTGAAGACTAATACTGGACCCAGACCAGCTCCTTACAGCCAAGGAGAGGTATGACCTTGCAAGCTGATGATAAATTGCTTGTACAGTGATATATTTAATGCAGAAATTTCCATTCTTTTCACCTAGTTTGCTTATGAAAACATGCTGTAGCCTTGGACAAAAATGTCAATAAATGTTTTTCTACTAACCAAAGCAGAAGTCCAAGGAGCAAATTATTTTTTAACAAATGTTACGTATGACACAATCTGCTTTGCTCTCTTTGTGTTTGTTATTGCTCTCTAGGAATGAAAGAAATTTAGAAATCAGCCTGTCCCTTGAGCATGCTGTGCCATTATTCTGGATGGACCATGCTGAGTGATGTTCAGGGAAGGCAACACTCCCTCAGCCTACATGCAGGTGCTTTATCACCTCCAGCTCAGGGAACTGGATTCTCCTTTGGCTTTCATTCCTGTATGGTCAGGTACGTTCAGGTCATGTGCAATTTTGCATTTTTCCACTTTTCAGATGCATTTTGTTAAATTCACTGAATATATTCCTCTCCTGGAAAGTCAACCCTATGACAAAAATCTTCTCTTTTCCAGTTGTATTATGAGAGCCCTTGCACCATGACAAACATAGATGACACTGTGAATTTAGATAATCTTTAAAAGATGTGAAGTAAGAGGAGAAAGGAGAAAGCATTTTTCTCACACGTCAGTGTTAGATCAGATCACATCATCAGCAGGCTTTCATGCAGCTACCTCTGTTTCTCCCTATCTGTATGGTTCATCTCAGGGTAGTTTCCAACAGTGACCCATAGTTTCCTCATCATTTTACTAGTATTTCAGCTGTGCTTCATAATTCCTTCCACATTCCATCAATAATCTATGACATTTCTCTGGTAATTCCCAGAGAAATTATTTAGTACAGCTGTCAAGGTCATACATATTTCAGGATTAACTTTTTACCATCCTGGACATACTTTCATCCCCAGGCAGGGTACAAGATGTGCAGGCAAGGGCTGGAGACTGGCTGAAAACCAGCTAACAAGTATAAAATGTATTAGTAAGAAAACTTCAGATACAGCAAGTGATATAAAACAGGCCTGTGAGTATAAAGGAGTTACTCATGCAATTGGTTACATCCTACAATCAGGGCACTTGCCAGAAACAACAGAGTCCAGTGTTAAAATCCGAAGTGAAAATCTGAGATAAATGCCAGGACTATGACTTTTACAATTACTTTATTGGATTCAGTCTAGAGCATTAGAGTAAGTAAATAGCTGTGCTGGGGAGACTGTGGAAAAATAGTGTAGCTGTCTGGGGTCAGCATCATCACTCTGAGGGAGTATTTTTTTGAGTAAAGGCTTTTACGAGACGCTTTGTTATGTTTGCTGCGATGTGCGGGACAGAATAAAATGTCACACCTTGCATCTCCACAGCTTGCTTGTACATCCCACAGGGAGTGTACACATTTATAAAATGGGAAGCAGGAAGAAGATAAATTAGAAGGAAAAAAAAAAAAAAGACAAAAATCTGCACCAGGCCAACCAGGCTGATGTTTGTGATCCTTCAGTGATGCTTGGCCACTCTGTGTGTGTGTGTTTTGGCCATTTGCCTCCCTAACCATTGCACTTTATGCCTTGTCCTCCCAAGAGCACATCACACTCAATTCTGACAAGGATTGTCCCTAGTTTATGATTCAAAAAGTTCATTATTACTTTTTTTAAAAATTATTATTATTATATCTGGGTCAGGAAACTGCTTGTGAAAACTCAATTGTTCTGCCTCCATTTGGTAGGAAATCATCTACAATGATAAGATGTTTCATCCTCTGAAGAAAATGTCTTCAAACATTTCAATATTTTCAATATTTCAATATTTTAGTCCTCGGCCTGTAATGCCAGGAGCCCATCAATCCCTTCACCCTCACCCACATCAAAGAACAATTTAACTGTGAGCCACAGTGTCACCCCAGCTCTATACTGACTACTTGAAAATGCTCCATTTCTAGAAACATCCAGGGCCAGGCTGAGCCAGGTGCTGAGCTACCTGGTCTGAAGATGTCCCCACCCATTGCAGAGGGTTTGGAACAGATGAGCTTTAAAGGTCCCTTCCAGCACAAATTATTCTATGATTATATGAAAGCTCATCATCACCTTATTTTTAGTAGAAAAGACTGATAGAGAACTGGTTTCCAGATCCTCCCACAGCTCAGGCTGAACTGATTGTTCTATAAGCATCTCCTCAGCTTTCAACAGGTCCCAGCCTGTGTTTATCTTCCTCCACTCCCAGAAACTCCCGCAGTCCTCTGGATTTTCCCAGATTGTCAGCAGTCATCCACAATCACACTGCAGAGAGCCTTAAAAGCTCAAAAATTAATTGCATATCCTGCAGACTTGGTTATGGTTAGTTTACTTAAATAGTTTCTGTGAGGGGATGTTTTTATGAAGACAGCTCTTGTGTTTTGTTGACCAGCTCTCTTACATACATCCGGTTTACAGAATCTTTGCTCCAAATTTCTGCAATCGATGAGTAATAACAGCTGTGTGTTTGTGGCAAAGGAAGGCCCTCAAAAAGACGACCCAGTTACAGAGGGCTACATGGTCAGCAAACAGGTTGTCCTCTACAGAGACCTCTCAGAGTCTGGCTCATTCCATATTCTGTATCTGTACTTAAAGAAAGTCTCCCCAAAGCCTTAAACTTCAAACTGGAAGAGCATTTTGCAAAATCATTAGCATTGAATTGCTGTGACAGTCTTCTCAATCTGTGAAACAACAAATTCCTTCCAAATAAAGTGCAAGTCTATTCTAAGAAACCTGCAAAGCCCTTTCTAGGAAACAGGGTACCTCTGGCAAGTTAGCTGTGTTGACCTATATTGGAGAATGGAGTAGAGGAAGACTTATGTACAGTCATCAGTGGCAATTTCATCAGGCCGTGGGCTATTTCTGTGTGCTCAGAGGTGCCTGAAGGTGTCAAAAGCCCAAAAAGTTCTTTTGGTCATAGAGAACAGTGCTGGAAGACACAGTGGGATGAAGGATGTCCTCTGTTCTGGCTCCAAACAGAATCTCATGTTAATGAGATGGATTTAATGTCTCTGAACAGAGCATATTGCACTAACCTTGCACTGTTAGTACAGTAAATACTGAAAAATTCTGTATGTTTCAGGCCATAATCCAAGTAGTAAGTGAGCCCACACCCACAGCCTTCTTTGCTGTCCACTACATGCAGTCACACAGAGAAGTGTTTGATTTCTCAGTTGTGATGAGATTGCTGGAAACCAGGTGGTGAAACATGGGTGAATCAACTGCTGTGCTGCAAGACACTGAATTACTGTCACACTCAGCTTCCCACTAAACTGAGCTGAAAATTTAGTTATTTTTGGGATGCCCACTTTGGAATGAGCTTGTGCAAAATGGTACATTTCTTTCATGCTCAGTAATCTTGATTTATTTACTCTTCTTCCAATTCCTTATTTTGAAATGTGTATATATTTGCATACATATAAAACTTTCTCCTGAAACGATCAATACCAATTATTGGATGATCTTGATTAAATAATTAAGTTAATTACATTTACTCAACAAATTTCCTGAGAGAATAAAGGGGTAGAATCACAGAATCATTGAATGTTTTGGGTTGGAAGGGACCTTAAGATCCTCTTCCCCATGGGCAGGAAACCATGAGCAGAATAAGAGAAATATTTGTGTCAGAAAGTTAATATATCTCACCTTGGTTTTACTTCCAGCTTTACAGATGTTTTGTCATAAAACCCACAAGTGCAGATAGCAAGTGCTTTCTTGTGCCATTAGTAAACTCTTTGTGAGATCAAATGAGGACACCAGAGATGCAATGATATGATGAGAGCTTTAACTTCCAATTCTGATCTACATGCAAATTCTTGCTGCTGTGAAATGCACCTCTGCAAAAGTTGCTCAGAGTCATGTGAAGAATTCTAGATTTTAGAAGAGGTCTTGTGGTTTGTCAGCCTGATGTGAAAATGCAAAAATGGAGTCTCCTGATGGGCTACTGCCTGGATGCTCCCTCTGTTTTCCATCCAACCATCTACTGCATTCAGACATGTCTAGGCAGATTCATTTAGACAGTAACAGCAAAAGCCATAATGTCAGGTGTATTGGATAGATCAGTCTTGATCTTCCCAAAGGAAGTGTGTCCTCCTCTGTACATAACCTCCCACCCCTTTGGGATCCCATTGCTCCAGAATGGAGCCCAAAACAGGCATTCTAGGTTCTTATGCTATTTGTTCCCATGTGGCCAAGAAGTAACTCAAGACATTTTGGGATAATCCATGCAGTTAGTAGAAGAACTATTTACTATCACTGCTTTTCTGGTTTTGCTTGTTTTTTCTTTTCTTATTTTCAAACTCACCATGAATTTGGTGCATTTGGTAATGGCTGTGGCAAAATGGGAAGTACAGTGGAGTCTACATTTATAAATACTTTCATGACATCAGCTTGAGATGGCTGCACCAGCACTATGTGAATGAGAAACTTTATCAGTAGCACAAAGGGAAGAACACAAGCCAGAAACCATACATCCAAACAAAAATCAGGGGAGGTCCATGAAGCTGACCTGGCAGACAAGAATGATTTAAGTACAGCAAGCACTTCGGGATATTTTGCATAAAAAAATGCAAAACAGAATTGAAGGCGTTGAGAGAATCTGATGATCATCAGACTACTGCCAACGATGAGGGTAAAAATCAGACAATTTTCTTCCAAGCTCCTGATGTGGCAGGCAGCCTTAGGCATGCTGGGACCCAGGTGCAGTGGGCAGGACTGGAAACTCCTCTTCCCAGATATGGCGAGCTGATGGTGCTCACAAGTCATGTGGTGGTTTCTGTTTCAGAGGAAAAATGCCACCCATGCACAGTAACTGTAAAGACAAACAAAAATGAATTTTTACAAGTAGCTGTGAATTTATATATGAATATTTTCCATTAAATGGACCTTCAAACTTCAGGAAAGAAATTATCATCACAAAGCCACAGCTGTTGATAGGATCCTTGTAGCCAAAGGTCTTACCTGGGCATTTTTTACAGGTTTGTCTGGGATAAAAATGACCTGGTAAAAGATTTCACAAATCTAATTTCTTGTCTTTGTAGTGAATTCTTTGACCACTTTTTATACCTTATTGCAAATAAAACCAAAGTTGAATGCTAAGAAGCTTATCTTAAGGGTCTTTTACAAACTAATTTATTCTATAATTCCTAAGAAATGGAATCCTAAAATGTAATTTGCTTATGAGACCATATATTAGCCTCTTTACATTGTGCTTTCTAACTTTCTTTAGTTATATTTTGCCTATTTTTTCCCATGAAAAATTTGTGGAATCTGTTTTGCTCACATCTGTTTTGATCTCTCTTGGGTGGCAGTTTTTCTGTAGCATTTCAAACTTTTAAGTTGATTTTTTTGCAAGCTTAATAATCCTTTTAAGTAATTTTTTCCCATGTAATTTTGGGGTTTGTTTTACCGAGTAAACTAAACCCCAAAATCCCAGGAAATGTACCTTGTGGACTCGCAGTGACACCAGCATGGTCAAGAATTCTGTGAACTGCACTGTATAAGCCCATAGAGGTTTCAAACAAAAAGTAATTTCATGTTCTCAGTCTTACTAAATATCTTTTTATACTAGGTCCTATTTTTAGAACATACTGACATCTTCAAGATGAGTCAGCATCCCAGTCAACATGGAAAATGTTGTCCTGGTGATTAAACATTGATATGTCTGTTGAAAAAAGAAAATGACAGCTAACACATGAGGCTTCCCACAAAAGGCAAAAGATGCATCTTTTGGAAGTGCACTAGGAAAGAGCATCAGCTCCAGCTTGCTACAACCTGTGGGATTCAGTGAGATGGAAAAATACCTGCGGCTGTGTGGGAGCTGCTGGTGCACCCCAGCTCCTCAATGGCAAAAATGCAGAGAGTCAGAGGTTAAAGAGCCTAATATGGAGTTTGTGGAGCAAAGTGTCTCAAGGCACTTTGTGGCTCCCCAGCAGCTGCAAGAAACCCTGCCTGGGAGATTATTCACATCCTTTGGAAGTTCCTGACATCTCCAGATCAGCTGAGAGGAACATAAATGTTTAGAATTGCTGTGCTAATTTTAAACAAACAAGGAGACCATTTATTTCTAACTCATTTCAAACAACCAGGATATTTTTGCTCTGTGTCTCCTAGATTGCTTTCCCTACAGAGCTATGGAGAGGGTAGCACACAGCCCATACCCATCAGTGCACACTGAGCAGGCCAGGGCCCATGGCAGCATCCCCATGGCTGCAAGAAAAACTGATGTGACAACACAGAGATGAGAAATCAAATATGGATCAACATCAGTTTGTTCTGTTTAGGAAAAAAAAAGGGGGGAATTTTCAGGTTGCTGTGAGGATTTCAATCTGGTTTTCCACATCTGAGTACTGAGAAATAGGTTTTTAGATCTCATTTGATTATCTAATAAACTACTGAATTCCAATCCTCTTCCCCTTGGGAAAAGAGAAGTAGGTTCTGGGAGTAAGTGTGCTGCTTTAAAACAACCAGCAGACTGTGCCTTTACCATCATTATCCAGGAGTGCCACAGGCAGCACAACATGCCTTTTGCTTCAGTGCTGCTGGCTGGCACTTCCAGCTGCTCCTGCTCTGCTCCTCTGGAAGGCAGAAGGAAACATTGCTCTCCAAGGAATGACTTGATCTGTATTAGGAAAAGATCTTGAGGTCTCTTGAGTGCTTAAAGGCAGCTGCTTTAACATTCAAGAGGTGTTTTCAAAATACTGACATAAATGGAAAATAAAAGCCTTTGCTATGGAGAGCATCATGTGCCTGCACGCAGCACTGACCTGGGAGAGTTACCACTCCAGGGTGTAAAGAGTTTAACTCAACAGAAACATTCCTCTTGTCATTAAAAATGCCAACTCACTCTCTGTTGTACCTATTTGGGTTATATTTCCTGTGTGCATGTCTTTGCTTACCAACACTGGGGTTTTTGTGCCATCTTCTTGCCCAATCACTCATCATTGTCAGATCCTACTATGATGTCTCATACTCAATTTCAGAGAGTACTTGGCATCACTCCACTCCTCAGATTTCATCCACCTCCTTTTGCAGAGGATATTAAGCAATGCAGGTCTTTGCTACTGTTCTGGCTGTAAATGCTGCTGCTGAAACATGGTCTTGAGAGTAATTAATTGCTTCATGCAATGATTTTTCCCTTTGACTGAAGTGATCCAAACTTCTCATCACTTTGGTTTTATTATGCCCCCTTTTTGCACATTCAGTCCTGCCTCCATTCATTGAGACTGGGATTTGTTTCCTTTTCATCCATTTTATTAGACCATACAGTCTATTTTACTCCCTTTCAAGGAATAATATTTGATTCAAAATATTAATGAAAAATCTACTATTTAGAAAAATCTACTATTTTTGCTAGGTAACAGCTACTTTTGCTATTAACTTGGTAGGCAGTGAGCTTTCCCTGTGCAACAAACTCATTGCTGATGTTTCTACAGTACTTCTAAAAGACCATATTAAGGTTCAGCTCTGATATCCATACCTCTTTTACCTTTGTTTTTGAATGGTTTTCTAAATTCTTAATCTTGCTATTATAAAAATTTCATGACCAATCAATTCCATCTTTTAATTAAACCAGCACAAATAGGCAGCTGGCAGATGATCATGGCAAGAAGGCAAATGGCATCAAAAGCCCTGATAGACTGGGCTAAAGGGCTTTTTGTCTGCAACACAAATGCTTGTTTAAAAGATGTTCCATTTGAGTACAAGCTAATAGAAAATAATGAATAAATATGTGAGGTGATAGTAATAAATTTTTTTATTAAAGGCATTTCAGCCTACACTCTCAATGGGGATATTTCTGCAGCTCTTTGACTTCTGATGCTTTTACTGGAGTTGACTCTCTCCCAATTGTCTGAATGAGCTACTGACAGCAGATGGCATCTTCCTCAAAACCAGAAATCAAAAAGGGATTGCTACAGAAGGAAACAAGGTGGAAAGCTCATTGCCCTGCTCTGCCAGTCTGCTGCCATTGATAAGGTCACATCACAGATCAACAGCAAAATGTGGCCATGAGGACTCTGTGCTGTGCCTGTGCTCACAGAGGCTGGTGAAGCACAGGGCTTTATTGGAGCACTTACAGCTTGAAAGAGCCTGGATGCTTTTTAAATAATAGGGTTGACTTCAATGGCTCTCCAGCAGGAACAGTCAGTTGCTTTGCACTGCACAACCTCACTGCCCACACAACTCTGCCATGAACAGGTCAGCATTCAGCTGCCTCCAGCCAAAATCTGTGGCAAAATCATTTAATATACATTAGATATCACTTAAAACTCCACCTAAAGTTGAGGAGTTCTGAGCTTTTGGATATGCTCAGGTCTTGGCTTTGTCCTTTACTTACTTTAGAGGTGTGGCTCATGAGCTGCAAGCTGAACCACAATACCTGCATTTGTTCATTATCCAAATCCAAAGAGAAGAGCTTTTGTCTAAAGAAAGCTCAAAGGTCATTACAGTGTATGTTTATATCTATATAAAGAGGTTGAAACTTTGCTTCCAGTCTGATGGAGGTGTAACATAATTTCCTGCAGCAGCATTAAGCTCTTCTGGCCACAGAAGAAGTGTGACCAGAGCTTGCTCCTCTTTACTGACAGGATCTTTTTGGATTTGAGCAGAGAGTATGTCCTCTAAGCCAGAAGAGGTGAAGTGAATATCACTTATTTTCCTAATGTGATTTCAGCATAGCTGCTATGAAGGCTTATTGGATTAAATTACTTCCATCAAACTCTGATATCTTCATTTTTTACATAACAACCATAATAGGACTACTTGTTTTCTCCCTTCTTACTGTAATGTAGAAAGAGTGGGCCTGGGATTTGGTTTTTTTTTTTTCTAAAATCCCTCTTTTTGCTTTGTCTTTGCAGCTGGGGCAGCAGCAGAGCAGCAGTAGCACCTGTGCACTCCTTGCATTACCCCACCAGAAGTAGTTCAGAGAGTTAGTGGTAATGAACGGATGTAAACAGAAACCATGAGAACAAACTAGGTCACCATACCCCTTCTTATCTAATGATTGTTGGTATTTCTGTATCCTCAAAATAAAATATTATATTTTTCCTTGGTTTTTTCACAGTCAGTCAACTGAGTTTTCAGATGAATAGTTCAGTAGAGGTCTTGTCTCTAGCCTGTTCCTTACAGCCATGAAGATTTTGGCACTAAAGTCATTGATCTCAGCTAACAGTGATGCATAGGTGAAATTTTATGAAATTAATAAGACATACAAAAATTTGCACTTGGTAAATTGATTCACCTTCTGTTCCTTCATTTAGCCACAATACATTTATCTAAATCTTCAAGGGCAAGAAGGAATGGAGAGTTGGCACCATGTAGCATGTTCGTGTAGCTTTCAGCAGCAATTGGAACCATTCTCTTGGCTATGAGATGCAAAACAGATTTATTGTAATGGCAGTCCTAGCTCTTCATCTGGATTTGGGCTCCCAGACAGCACTGATCTGTGTGCTGTCCCTCTGGTAAATAAATCCATGCCCATCCTGAGCACACCTGCTGCCTCCAGCCCTTAGGCAGAGGCCCACAATCATCTACACGAGATGACAACTGGGGAGTATGAGGAGCAGCTGGAGGGGCTCAGCTGGAGAAAAGGCATCTCAGAAGGGACTTTTTCTCTCTCCAGTTCCCAAAAAGGAGCTTGGAACCAGGTGGGGTTGGTCTTTTCTCCTACAGGACAAGTAGCAGGACAAGAGGAAATGGCTTCAAGTTTCACCAGGGGAGGCTTAGATTGGTTATTAGGAAACATTTCTTCAGACTCTGGCAGAAGCTGCCCAGGGCAGCGGTGGAGTCACCATCCCTGGAGGGATTTGGAAGGTGTAGCTGTGGCACACCTTGAGGGCATGGCTTAGCGGTGGGCTTGATTATCTCAAAAGCATTTATTAACTTAAAGGGTTCTATTAGTCTGGTGCAGAATGGACTTAAATGTCTTCTCTTCCACAGGTAGGAAAAAATAAAATGGCAGAAGAGGAGGCTGGTGATGAAGCAGAAGACAAGGAAGGAGCAACTGCAACTTCCAGGGTAACACATTAATCATTGTTGCTATCTTTAATGTTGGGAGTAATGTGGAACACAACAGGGAGTCCCTCAGAACCGCCAGAGATTCAATAGGGCAAAGAACGGGTTTGTTAATGAATGGGATAATTACTGAGCTGCCGCTGTCCGTGGTGCTGGAGGTGTCTCCGGAGCCCCCGGGGACCAGCCGTGCCCCAGCCACGATCGCCTCGTTCATCTGGTCTTTGCAAACACCCGAGCAGGGGCACACCCGGTGGGAAGGGCCTCGAGCTTCCTGCGTGGCGTCAGGGCTGGGAGGGCTTGGAATAGCTGAGAAAAAGTGAAAGATGCCTGCAGGGCTAGGGAGAAAAATTAATTATTCTTCCTCAGACATGTTTTTGCATTCCAGGTCTAAAATAACTATCTCAATGTTCATAAAGTGTACTGAAAAAATACCTTAACTCTCCCCACATGTATTTGCTATATTATTAGTCACAAATCTGTCAGCTTCAATTTTAGAAAATTAAAGTTGAGAAACTAACTCAGCTGAGATCCCCGGCCAGCCACTTTAAAGGCACTTTCTTCCAGAATGTCATAACACAGTAGAACAACTACCTTAATGACAGAAAAGTCCATGATGGGAGAGTTCACACCCTTCTAGTTCTGGGGAAATCCAGCCATGAGATGGGAAACCACAGACCTTTCAAGTTTCACTGTTATAAAAAAAAAAATTCTTCTAAATTTTTGATTACTTGCCAATTGATGACTTGTGGTCTTTTCATACTCTTAGACTTGATAAATTGGATGACTGTAGTAGATAAAGAATTGGCTGATGGCCACACTCAAAGAGTTTTGGTAACAATGGTAACTGGTTGTCCAGTCACCTCTGGGTTGAACTGAAACCCAAAGAAGGGATATAGGAGAAGACTCAAGGTGTAAATACAACCTTCAAATCAAAGTAAATTTAAAAAAAACCAAACAAAAACAAACAAACAAACAAAAAAACCAACCACAGGAACAGAAAGCAAGGAGCTTTCAACAGTAACAAAGGGAAAGGGAGCTTCTGCTCACAATCAGATAAGGATATTTTGGAGCTGGGTGTGTTGTGGTTTGATATAGGACAAGCCAACTTAGCAGTATAAAGCTCCAAAGAAACACTGAGAAATTATGGAAACAATTCAAACATCTTTGTGATCAACACAAAAGGAAAGCTGAAATAGCATCCTGAGTAGGTATGATCTTTATTTAGCAGATTCTTGCATTGATTCCACTGATAAATGCTGAGTTTTGCAAGGAACGAATGATGTTTTAAACATCATAATTCTGCAATGAAACAATAAGGAGAAGACAAGGTTATAATCATAAGAAACCAGAAGTGTAGACAGCGCTGCTACTGGAATGTGAGGGAGTGCTGAGTCACTCTGCATTAGGTGCTGCCATAGTAACTATTTACCAGCTGGTTGGGAATGAGGACAGACTGAAAAACTTGAAATAAAAAGAATGTAAATCCCAGCTTGAAATACATTTCATATGCTTTTTAAAATATTTAACAGAAGGGAATACTTCTGAAGGTTCTTTATATTAGTGTTACTTGGGTCAAACAGTTTACATTGGACTACTGAATAGACACGTAAATGTATTCAAGCAAGAAATAAACTGATTTCTTCCCAGCTAGGCTAATGTTACTGTATCTAATTGTAAGAGCAAGTAGGAACTGCTTTGTATTCATGGGGAGGTGATAGTGTCTGCTCTCTATAACCCAGCCTAGGCTGTGGTGCAAACAGAAAATATGAGAGTTCTGGTTGTAACAGCTTGTGGGGTGAATTGGAAAACTTAACACACTTCAGAGAGGTGTAAGCTCAGATTCCTTGGCCAGTTTTTTCCTGATGTTGCCCTCTGCTCTGACTATTAGGAAGGTCATGGTGGTGGTGGCTTTAATATCTTGGTGGCTGAAGGTCCCCTGCAGGAGAGATAGCTCTGGTGTAGTAGCGATTTGGGGCATTCTGTGAATCATAAGATTCTGGGTGGTTTCCTAGCATGGAAAATTTCAGCATCATTATGACAGGTGTCTGTCACTGTGACACCTTCAAAGGCAGAACATCCATTACTATTATACCAGTAAGTGAGAGCACTTAAACTGCTGTTGAGGCGTGGACAATTTCAGAAAACTGTAGGTGGGCCCTCTGATAATCAGTTTGGCCAAGCTGGCCTTGGACTGTAGTTACAGAGAAGTAGAAAGCTAGCAAAGGTTTTAAAGTCAAGAATTAGAGAAAGGTTTATGAGAACTCTGCAGAGAGGCAGGAAGTTTGTGGTGAAACACAGGAAATCACTTATCTTTTTTTAATCTGTGTAGGGCTTGGAGGAGCTGCTGCAGGAGATGCTGAGGTCACGAAAGTTCTGTTTTGCAGAGCATAGGCAGACACCTTGTGGCTCCCCAAAGCAAGGGCATGGAAGTCCAGGTGGGATTTGTCGTGCCAATGATCTTCACTCCTATGGTAGAAGAACAAAAGGTGTTTCCAGGACTCATTGTGCAACTGCATGCACAGATCTGTTTGCATCAACCTCAGTGAAGGTTTGGGAGCTGGTACTCTTCAGCCAGTTTCCTCTGATCCCTCAACTTCCCTAAGGAAGTATTATTTAAAAATATGTGTTTCCTCAAAGATCAAGACATCCTGAATCACAGAACATTTTGGGTTGGAAGGCACCTTTAAAGGTCATCTAGTACAACTCCTCTGCTGTGAGCAGGGACATCTTCAACTAGACCATGTTGCTCTGTCCCACCTGGCCTTGAATATTTCTAGCACAATTTGTTTTGTGGTATCGGTTAGCTTCAGTATTGTGATTTCCAGCTAACAGATTTCAGGAGTCCAGAAGCAAGGCTCAGTTAATGACACTGGTGGTTCAGGGAGAAGTCTGGGCTTGCTTAGACACAGGAACTGTAGGATCCAGGTAGCCTGCAGAAGATGAGACATGCTAACAGCCTTGCAACACAAAAATTGCCACAGAGAGGCAGGTAAAAATTGGCATAGAAACTGTTTTTCGTTTGCAAGAGAAGGCTGTAGGAATAGGCTACAAATGTTCTTAAGTAAATTAGATTGTGCAATATTTAATCTATAATCTATCTCACTCTCAAGCAAAACAGATGACAGGGGAAATGATTTTGCCAAGTCCTAGTTTATAGCTGTTATATTTGATTTGATGGCACTTGAAGGTGTAGCTGAAGTCCCGATTGTTTAGAGGTATTTACTATGAGAATTGCAGTCTGAGGAAGCAGCTACAGTTCTCTTTGGTTTCCAGCTCACTTGTTTGAGTGCTTGATGATGGTTTTCTGCCTTCAGACTGTGAGTCTTGAAAGACAAAGAGCCCTTGACCAAAAGGGACATGACAATTTTATAACAGCTTTCAGGAGTGGGCAGTAATGGCTCTAATACAAATTACATCAGGTTTAATCAGCTTCTGGGCTCCTGTACACAGGAAGTTTTTTTAGATCCTTCCCATATTGAATCAGAAGGAAACCACATGGTGAAATTTTTTTTGCCATGGAATAGAAATTCTTAATTTTCATATGCTTCATTTTTATCTTCGAGAAAACCAAAACCTTTTATCTGCAAAGGAAATGTGTGCCCTTCACAGATGTAATCGTACCTGAACTAGCGCTAATTCCTGGTACAAGCAGGGAATTGTATTGGTGTATCTTGGCCTATATTCCCAAAGAGTTAAACAGCTGCATATCACAGCTTGGAACAGGCAGTTTTGCCTGCTGTGCAGACCTGCCATGTTAGTGACTCAAAGGGCTGAATAAAAAGACAGCATCTCTTCTACCCTTTGGCACTCCCATCCTGTTTACTCCACTGGCACTCTGATTCCCAGAGGGATGCAAGACATGTTCTCCCCACTGGTGCAGCCCTTCCAACACCTTCTTCTGCAAAGCCCTTCATGTACCAAGGAGCTGGGACATCAGGTTTTTTACAGCTAGCTTGTTCAGGGAACAGTCAAGAGCAAAAATCTGCTCTGCTTCCCTCTCCTCTCTCCATGTATTTAGTATCACACAGATTGCGGTGGTTTTTTTTTGGTTTTTTTGGTTTGTTTGTTTGTTTTGTTTTTATTTTTAGTTTAAGTAGCCAGGAGCTGTATGATGATGTCTAGAGGCAATGCCGAGCTGTCTCTGCTGATGAAGCTGGCTGTGTTTCAGCATCTCTGATGGTCTTTAGTACTGCTGTTGTACATGCAGGTCACCGGCCAGCTGCAATTTCATCGGCCAAAGGTGAAAATAGAGCTATAAAGGAGTAAGTTTCTCCCCCTCGCTCCCCCGCCGCCGCTCATGGATCCCAGGGGGCAGGGATGTTCCGATGAGCATCCGCGCACCGCCGGCAGCATAGCCCCTTTTAGGAGGGATCTGGAGGGCTCGGCTGGATGGGGAGAGGAGGAGGGCTGCTAAAAACACCGCCCTCCGCCGGGGGAGCGGCGGGGAGTGCGCGGGGCGCGGCGGAGCGGCCGGGCCGGGCCGGCGGGGTGCGCAGTGAGCGCCGCAGTGCGCGGAGCGGGGGCAGGGGCCGCGCCGCAGGGATGCTCGCCCCGCTCCTGGGCTCCGCGGGCTCCGGCTGGCTGCTGCTGGGTGAGTGCTGGCCCGGCCCGCCTCGGCTGCGGGGTTTGTCCTTCTCCCCGCCCCTCTCCCTGGTTCCCGGCTCCTTTCTTTCTCCGCAGCGGGTGGGGAGCCGCTCCCCGCCTTGGCACGGTGGTACCGGCCTGAACCCTCCGAAGCGGCCTCTGGGCCCGCGGTCCGGCTCCCCGTGGCCGCCCCCGCTCCGGGATAAAGGGTATTCCAAGCTCTGTAGAGGGAGGAGGCCGGCGGGAGCGGCGCTCTGCATGGGCACGGCATGATGCTCGGCGCGATGCGTGCGGCGGAGCCGGCACCATGAGCCGCTGTGGCAGTGGTGCAGAGAGCTCGGCGGGATGCATTACATAATATCCCTCAAACTGTCCTGCTGCTTTGTTCCACCAGTCCATCTCTGGTAAATTTGTTGGGGCACTTTGTAGTGGGTATGTGAAACGGTGGCGCGCTCGGCGGGGTGTGTGCGCGTTCAGAGCCGACGGGCAGAGGGTGATGCTGGATCCCATTGTTTTGTGGGCAGGCAGTGACGATTCCAAGTGGGTCTGCATTAGGAAATTCTTGCGAGTCTGAAACAGGAGGATTTCTGTAAGGTATTTAAAGGTTCATCTTGAGTTGATCTGCTGTGCTGATTTGAAATTGAGTCCTTTGAATCTGTGTGAAGTGCCTTTTCTAAAGAAAGGTAATGTTCAATGTCTGTGCTGTTTCCCCCTTTATGTATCAAAGAGCTTCCCTCTAGACTGATAGACTTCCAAGGAGAAGTACAAAGGGGAAAATTATTTTAAAAGACAACACCTTAGCATCATTAGGTAGATGTTCTGAGGGGAGTGTTGATAATGGAAAATATTGTAACTATTTATGTTCATGCCTACTTGCTATTTTTGATTATGAAAAATGATGTTTCACACTGAAAAAATGGGAACCTAAAATTGCTAGCCTGAATTTTGCCTCTGAAAATATCCTGTTAGCTCTCATTAAAGGCAGAGGCCTTACAGCTGCTTATATCAGCAGCTTAAATCAGCTGCTTCAGAACTGTAGCAAAACTCATGCAGTGAAATATGGCCCAGAGGGAATTACATGGGTGAAACAGAAAGGAGGACTCGGCTGGGAAGCTGTGGGCAAGAGTTTGTTACTGTATTTTGGGCCCCAAGGCGCCAGGGACTGCTCTGAGCCACATTACTGGTTGCACTAGGCTTGTTTATGACAACAGCAGGAGAACAGGACCCACTGGGAGCAGGTCTCCTGTGTAAGCTCCTACCCTCAGTCCTCCACATCTGCCCTGAGGTACTGATTTCTGTGCTTCACATCTCAGTGTTTCTGCTGTGTCCCAGCTCCTCTCTCTAGTGCATCTTTCCCTAAGTGTGTGTCTGGGGCCTCACTTAATGATGTGCTCTCTTTATTTTAGTGTGGACATGACTTTAGCCCAACGTTTCTGTCTGCAGAATAGGTGCCATCAGAAGAGAGGTGTGCTGCTATTGCCTTTTGCAGTGGCACTGAGATGTGTGCCACCACAGGTGATCTCTGAGGGATGGATCCCTCCAGAGAGCCAATGGCTCTGCCTGACCTGGCAGTGTGGCACCTGCTCAGCCCTGGAGCAGCAACTGTTGTTCTCATGTCTGGTTTTGGCCTTCTGATGGCCCCATCCCATCAGTCATGTTGCAAAGGAGTCACTGTGGCTGTGCTGATTTACTGAACAAGGGGCTCCTTGGCCATTACAGCCCGGTGAAGCATTCTTCTTTAATTCAAAATAATTTCTGGCGCCATTAGGAAAGTTTTAACAAGGTGAGAACAGGTCTATAATGTTCATCTCAATGAAATCATGGTAGAAGTCAGTGAAAGACAAAGCCAATTATTTCCTACTGTGCAGTCTTGGATGGTCTGATGGATGCAGAGAGTGGTATAGTAAACAAAACACAAACCTAATGGCAAACTCCCCAGAGTTTGAACATTGCTGGTTTGATTGAAATTGTCCAAGAATTCACCTTACCCCTTGAACCTCTGGGATTCCCTACTTTTACTCCTCTGCTCTTCTCTTTCATGTGGCTGCAGTCATGAGCCTCTTTGCCTGCCCTGTGAGTCCTGCCTTACAGGAAGGAAGTCTTTGTTCTCTTGCCTCCTGGCAGCAGCTGGAGGCCAGCAGGGCACCTGCATTCATGTGTGGAGGCACAAGAGGGGAAATCTGCCATCACAGTGTCTTTTCCCACCAGCACCAGTGCATCTCCAAACATTTCTCAGTGCATGTTTGTAAAGGGCTGGGAGGTTCATCTGAGGTTACAGTAGCCTTGTACAGTCCCACTCCTGATCCTGGATCCTGGCTCTCGTGCTGTGACACAGGAGTCCTTGGTGATGCTTTGTGTACAGAGGAGATGCCCAAGGCTGCTCAGCCCAGCCTGTGGAGTGCCAGGTGCTGCACCGGAGGCAAAGATCATGGTGTTGGCTGAGGTATATTTAGTTGCTTTTATTCTCCATCCCTGTATTACTGCTCCATTTGAACATTTGCTAGATACTATCAAAAGGAAAGATTAGATACATTTGGATTTCCCTGCTCCCTCCCAGGACATAGCAATTTTTCTCTGCTGCTCCTGACTAATCTGGACATTTATTTGATTCTTATCTCCACAATAGACCTATGGATATTACAATTACATTCAAGTAATAAAAACAGGAGAGAAGCTTTGAAGACAGATGGTAAATGGAATTAACTGGATACCTTCAGAAATAGGAAAGCTGACTTGGGAGTGAGCCAGAAGCAAAGAAATACAACATTACATCAGTAAGGGTATAATTGCCCTTTTGATGTCACCAAACACTGCAGAGCACCAGAGGGTTTAAATGTTTCATTGTGAGTACATTTCTGAGAGCACTTTGAGAGAAATACCTTGTTCTTCCTTCATCACTGCACAGTTGCAAACAGCACCTGGATATCTTAAGGGTAACTAGAGGCAAGTCTGGGTGAGATGGAAAGAGACGGTGGGTAACGTGACACAGGCAGTTATCTTTTGGTGGGTTCACAGGCATTCAGGGCAGCTCTTTTCCCATGGCTTTGTTCTTAACTTTGCTACATTATTTTTTCATAAAGATCCAAATAAAATAACTTACCCTCTTTCTGATCAGAAGTCAACATGAAAGAAAAACATCTGTTAATTTATTCTTTTATTTTTAAGTGCTCTGTATACGTTCTTTGGGGATGGGCCAATACAAGTAATGAGTATTTTTCCTTCACTGCTATTCCTGTCTCTTGTGCTACTGTGCAAAGCCAAAGCCCCGCAGGTCCTTGGCACTGGGGACCCATCTGTCCCTGTCGTTGTCCCCGCAGGGCTGTGGGTGCCCAGAGCAGGGACAGCTCAGAGGAGGGACAGTGCAGACCTCCGCTCCTGCAGCTCACCAGTCTTGTCCCCTCTGGAGAAGGCACTGGTGGTCCAAACTGCTCCATCCTCTCACCTCTTCTTCCACTGAGCAGGAAGGTTTACAGAGCTCAGGAACCCAGATACCCTCTTACCCTGTGAAACAACTAAAATAGAGTGGAGAAAGGTGTATCAGAGAGCATGTGGCTATTAAAAAATTTATATAAATATGCTTGAAATATACATGTAAAATCCTTGAATCCCCAGCAGGGACCCTCACATTCCTTTCCACGCTCTCCTGTATTTTGCTGTGAACCATGATTGGCTCTCCAGGAGCTTTTCTTCCCAGATATGCTGATTCAGAGTCCTTGCAAATCCTTCTTGGAGACTTCAAGGAACTGAGCGATGATTCTGTACAGCATGATACAGGGAAATGTTCTGCTGGGCTTGGATTTATTGTAGTGTGCCACCAGGACTTACTGATGACAAGTCATTTGCTGTGTCAAAGCCTCCTTGCACCATAAGCATTGCCAAAGAGTCTCCAAGGTGACCTGAGGCTGGTGGAAAGGTGGGTGAGGAAGCAGACCAGGGGCTTTGCCCAATTTTGCTTCTTCCTACACTCTGTATATAGGTAAAGTTATAAATATTTACCATCCTGCTGGAGACTGCACTATGGAAAACATGGTAGCTGGTGGTGAGAAAGTAAGACACTGGGATGAGTGGGGATTTTTAGTCAGGAAAGAGTGTCAAAGCCACAGGGGTAGTTCAGCACCTGTGAGCTGGTCCCCAGCTCCTTGCTGCAGCCACGCTTCAGCATCCTTTACTCACTGCTTGTGCTTTTGCAAGCAGCGATGTAGCTGCTTCAGCTACAGTGTGCAGCAGACACTTCAGAAAAGCATGGCTGAAAATGCAGCCCCTTCTTGTCCTGGGCTGAGTTCACAATAAGGTTTTGGCAAGACCCCATGGTGATTCCCCCATGGTGATTCCCCCACAACCCCCGGATTAGTCAGCCACACAGGGGATTTTTCTGTCTTCTGTTGTGTGGGATATTCCAATCCCATAAACATGGAAAGAAGGTAAATCCAACCAACCTGTCCAAGTCATTTTCTTCCACACCACAGGAAGAAAAGGTCACTTGTCAAAAAAAAAAGTGTGTCATTCAATGGAAATCATGGTTTCTCTAGGAAAGCCCCACTTCAGGGAGGAAAAGTCTTTTTATTCAGACCTGTGTGCCATGGTTTTGCAAGACTGCAGCTCACATTTCCATTTGCTCAACAAAGTGGCTTTGGTTGTGTAGATAAAATCTCAGAGACACCACATGTGAACTGCAGTAAGGAGTTTCCACTAAGCACTGTACAGTCATGCTGCAAAATCCGTGCTGGATAAATTGACCTCTTTGAGAGTAACAACTCCAAAGGCACCTGGGGGTTTTTAGGTGACTTTTCCTACTGAGGCCAAGTGTGTCACTTGGCCCAGGAGCAAAAATTCCAAATGCTGGGTTATTTGGAAAAACAACCCCAGCAGAGGGTCTTTTGCCCACTGTTGCCTGTGGCAGAGGTGGAGTACCTGTGTAAATCCATCTTTTAGTGGCCAGATTCTAGGAGACCCCTCACTTCTTTCACTGATGAGGGTTTTGATGATGGCAAGGAGGGGAGCATCAGTTCCACACCTGGAAACAGACACTTGGATGCTCCACCTGGCCACCTGAGTTTGTGTTTCGACCACAGAGGAAAGACAGCCACACCAAAGCTGTCAGCCAGATCAGTCACCACAATGGGACTTTTTGCTCTGCCAGAGGAGGTTTAAGTTAGATATTAGTAAAAATTTCTTCATTAAAGGGGTGGTCAGAAATTGGAACAGGTTGCCCAGGAAAGTACTGGAGTTGTCATCCCTGAAAGTGTTCAAAAATATGTAGATGTGGTGCTAGGGGATTAAATTTAGTGGTGTGTTTAGTAGTGCTGGATTAGCCATTGGTCACAATGACCTTTGAGGGCTTTTCCAACCATAATGATTCTGTAATTATTAAGATACAACTTTGGGTCAAGAAGCAGAAGCACTGAGGTGGCAGGGACCTGGTGTATGGTGTCATGTATGCTGATCCTTCCACAGAGGTGTGACTCTCCCTGCTGTGAACAGGCTTTCATTTGGGAAAGTTCTAGAAACTACTAGAAAAATCTTCCAAATTTCCTCTCAGATTTGCTTATGACTAATCCAGATCCTGCTTATTTGGATGCCAGCATGATGTCTCAGCCATGCTATTTGTTTTTCCCCGATGTTTTCACCCCAGAAAATGGCACAGCCTCCTCTCTGGGACAGTTGCCCGTGTGGCAGATCTCTGCCCCGTCCTCTCTGCCCCTGGGGCTGTGCGCCCTCTTCAGCCTGGCATCTTTTGCCTTTGGAAAGGATGGGTTTCCCTGCTGCTGAGAGCACAGGCAGTGCATGGATGTGTGCAGAGGGCACCACGGCTCACTGTGGGCTGCTGCTTGACCTGCTGTTGGATAGAAAATTGCACAGCATTCACTCCCTTTCCTGGGCAAGCCACTGTGCTTGTTCATGGCTGAGAATCACAGGGGCTGGCTGAAATGACTTTTCCTTCTCCCACCAGCCATTAGGAAACTGGGGCTGAGCTGCCCCCGTGCACAAGGTAGAGCAGCCCCTGGGCTGTGCCCACCCATGTGGGCCAGTGATGGTGCCCAGGCAGGGACAGGGCTCAGGAACAGCTGCCTCAGGGAAGGGCCTGCACATGCTAAGGGTCAGAGCCCTGCTCCTCTTTGCCTCCAGAGCAATAAGCAACTCCTTTCCAAGGGCTATGAAATCCCTAAAATCAGCTTCAGTGGCCATACTGACATCGCTGTGACCGCTGGGGTGTCCCACTTGCTGCTAGATGGCCCCAGCCAAAAGCTACAGCAGGCAAAGCACTGGCACATTTGCTAAGTTGGCATTCTTTTGTTTTTTTCCCCTCATCTCCAAGGGCAAGTATGAGCTGTTCGGCACAGGAACCAGCACGTAGATTGCTAAACTGATTTAACTTCTTTTTTTTTTTTTCCTATTTGAAAAATTATCTAGGAAACAATCATTCTGCTGTTGATTGAAGTGAGTTGGAGGTGATCTAAGCAGTCAAATTACAGAAGGCAGGAATGATGCAGACTTAATGTCTTTTCTGCAGAAAACAGTACTTAGTTTTAAGAAGTTGAGAGGATATTATTTAGTTTGTTGTAAGATTCTTCGCAATGATGGACAAAAAAAGACAAATATATTAGAACCCCTTTTGAAATGTTAAATACACTTTTTATTTATTATCTCCAATTGCCAGAGATTGGGATTTTTTTTCCTTTTTTTTCTTTCTCTCAGGGAATTTTGTCCCATGTCATGGCCAAGAGATGATAACAACAGGTACTTAAGAGAACAAAATATGTGGATGGGAGGAGGAGGAGGAGGGAGTTTATTCTGGTCAGGATGTTGATCTGGCCAGGATGTACCAGAGAAATAATCTCATCCATACGTAGCCCTGGTGTGCAGAGAGAATCATTCCATGACACATATTTTTGCAGGATTTCCCCCCAAACTTTATACAGTCAAAACCCATAGAAATGAACTGCTTCAAAGTACGTTGGTCTAGAGTTGAGCAACCCCTAGTGTTCAATTTTCCATTGGATCCGAATTTCTTTGCCTCTGATATTAATTAGATCTCAATTCTTCAATTTTCTTATCAGTCCTTTCTGGAGCAGAGGTGGCCCGTGAGGGTGGTAGATGTTCCTGTGACAGTAGATGGGTAGATGTTTGTAGGTGGCCGCTGATGTTCCGTTGATGGCCTTTTATCTTTCTGGGTATCTTTGGGCTGCTCCCAGTCTGTTGGTATGCTAAGCCCATCTCCTTAGGGTGATGTTACATTTCCTAAAAAAACCCAGAGAAAATTCTTTTCTCTGAGGTAAAGTCAAGTCAAGCGTAACTAGAGAGACAAAATAAAAATTTAAAGGTATATTGTTTCCAACAGTTCAGTCTTTTACTGCTTCTCCTATCATGGGTGAGTGGGTGAACCTTTGCTTGTAAGAGCAGCTGTTGGACCTTATCAACACCTGACTGCACTGGAAAAGGGCCCTCCCCATCCACTGGGGCCTGAGAACCCAGGGCCCTGCGGCCCTCTGAGGGAGCCTCTCCCGGCTGCTTGCGGGAGCCCAGCTGCTCCTGCACAGCCCCGGCCATTTTTTGCCATTATTTTGGGTTTTTTGCTACACTTTAGCCGGACATCCAGCGCCTGCCAGGACCCCCCGCTGCTTCTGCCTCTGCCACTGCTTAGGGCTTAGTGCTGCACTTTGTTTGCCAGTGGGTGCGCTGGGCTCTGCCATTCCAGCGACGCTCCAAGGCTCCGGCTGCTGCCCCTTTCGCCATCAGGAGGGCACCGGGCCCGGCTGCCCCGGGCGGTTGCAGGGGAAGCCCCTTTCCCCTCTCTCCCGCCATCACCCCCCTGCAGAGCGCCCTGAGCCCGCGCCGCAGCGCCCCCTGCAGGCCTGGAGGAATCCCCGCGCGCCCTGCACGGCCGGGAGCCAGCAGCGCCCCCGCTGGCCGTGCCCTGCTCCGGGCTGGGGCTGCTGCCCTTGGTTTGCCTTCTTAAACACACACACACTAGCTAAGAGCTGTTATTGCTTTCCCAAACCTTTGCCTGAAAGCCTTGTAATTTCAAATTGTAATAATTTGGAGGGAAGGAGGTCACATTTTCGATTCCAAGAGAGGTTCCTACCTTCCTTGGCAGACGCGTGTCTTTCAAACCAAGATACCAATACAGCTCAGTTTTAGGTAAAACCCTTTTCCATAACTCCAAGTGATCTCATTCAGAATTATCTTTTCTTCAGCCAAATGTTCAAATAGCTCCTTGGAGCTGACAGCAGCTTGTGGCTAGCCTGTGAGCACCAGCTTGTAAAAGGTGACTCAAGTTGTGCCAGTGTCCTGACGTCCCCTGAACCCTTGTTCACTGTGGGTCTCCCTTGCACACCCACTCGTGTTGCTACAGGGCAGGGACACCTGCCACTAAACCAGGCTGCTCCAAGCCCTGTCCCACCCGGTCTTGGACACTTCCAGGGGAGGGGCAGCCCCTGCTTCTCTGGGCAACCTATGCCAGGGCCTCACCACCCTCACAGGGAACCAGGGTTTTGAGATGCCGGGGGAGCCATCCCCAGTGACCTCCTCCCTCTGTCTCCTTGGAATACCCGAGTCCTGCTTTTTTTTCTGCCTGAAAAGGGTCTTTTTGTGCCGCCACCTCCTCCTGCCTGAATCTCCCGCAGCTGAGAGGCTGCTGAGGGTGGTGTGATGCTCTGACCTGCCAACAACAAATCAGGGCTGTGTTTCCTTTCGGGAAAGGCATTTGCATATCCTCTATTCACTTTATTTGCTTAAATATATTTGAAAAGGCAAAAGCTCTGTGTCATTGAGACTGTGGAATGAGCCGTCTGGGGGCCTCCTCCATCTTAACCCTTTGGAACCTCGTTCCAGCATCTTGGAGGCTTAAAACATTCAGAAAAAGAGATTTTAAGGCTGTTTTTGCAGCAGGTATATGGGGAAGGAGGCTGGAGACAGGGAGAGCTCTGACAGAAGTCAGCAAAAATGTGCCATATACATTTGAACTGAAAATTCACTTATGTGCAGCCACAGACTGACTTGCAGAGAGTTTGCAAAATTTAGCACGGACAGAAATGTCTGCAGGGTGACTTGAAAGTACTTGTGAAAACAGGAGAGCAAAAGCAAGTTACAGCAGTGTCAGGCACAGAAAGGTGCAGGGTGCTTCAGGATGTGGCATCAGCAAAGGGAACTTTCTAGAAACAAAAATAGAAATAACCTAATTGCTGCTTTAGTTAACAAAATAAATAAAAAACCCTGAAGCAACAACAAAGATCCTGAAACATAAACCGTGTGTTTAAAAATCATTCAAACTGTAACTGCTTGTTATTAGTGTCAGGAGAAAAAAAAATACTTCAGCAAAGTATTTAATTTGGAATATTTAAGAACATCTCAAATCACAGCCCAACCACAGATTTCTCAAAAACCCTCCATGAGAGGATGCCAAATCCCCCCTTTTCCCTCATTTTCCAGCACAGTGCCAGGCCCTTGCTGCCAGGGGAGCAGAAGCTGGGTGTAGGATGTGGCTGGAGTCTCTGGCTGGTGGATGCCAGCCCTGCTGACATGCCAGGGTGCAGGAGAGGTCCCCTTGGACTGGGCCAGGACACGGCCCCTGTACCTCACTGTGTGCTGCACCTACCACGCTCAGCTGCAATGTGGAGACTGAGCTTCTAGGTGCCTGTAAAATGTTCTGAGGATGACAGCTGGGAAGAGATGTATAAGCAATAAATTCACCATCCTGGGTTTATTTTTGTTACCTTGCCATCAGCTGGCATCCCTGTGGTGTAAGGAAATTGAGGGCTAGAGGGAGAGGAGGCAGAAACACTTGCCCAGTAACATAATATTAATGTTCCTAATTATTCAATTAATCCTCTGCTTGTGCTGTGTGCTTCCTTCCTGCTGCTCTTTGGAAGTGGTCAAAAATATAGGCTGTATAAACATAAAAGCATAATATCTGACCAGAAGATATAGAAAAGGAAAGGAAACCACTACAAAGACACACAAAGCAGTAAAGTTCCCCATTCTTACACATTATTTGTATTAGTTTTTTTATTTCTACTTGAGGCACAATTTTTCATGGATGGGCCTTCAGGAATGTAGAGATACTGTTGGCACATTTCTGTTCTGTAACTGAAGCTATTGCTCTGGTTTATGGGAATGTCCTGAAAACCATAGCAGCAACTGGGTTTTTTGAGTTATGCTCAGAATTTTGAAGTGGAACTCTTCCACAGAGCAATGGAAGCTCCCAGGCTATCTCAGCTCTGTGTGGTTTCCTGGTGGTACAGCCTCATTTAGCTGCTCTGGTGACTCTACATAGAGTCATATAATAGTTTGTGTTGGAAAGGATCTTTAAAGTTCATCTAGTTTAACCCCCCTACAATGAGCGGACATCTTCAATCAGACCAGGTTGCACCAAGCCCTGTCCAACCTCACCTTGAATATTTTCAGGGCTGAGGCATCCATAGCTGCTCTGGGCAACCTGTGGCAGTGTGTCACCGCCTTCCTTATAGAAAAACAAACAAACAACCATTCCTTATATCTAGTCTGCATTTGCCATCTTTTGGTTTAAAACAATTACACCGTGTCCTATCCTGTATTCTCCTGCCTACAAGCAGCAATGTTTAAAATTCAATCTTAATCTACATTTCTTATTAATTTTGATAAAGTACAAAAGCATAGAGATATTCCATAGGTTACTCTCTTTTATAGGACACTTTAACTTTGTCTTTGGCTGGAAGCATTAAATGCACTGTGATTTACTGATACATCTTTTTTTACATTCCATCCTGGATTGGTCAGGTCTCAGCCAAATCCCTGAGAAGTTCTTTGAAGTCTTCCCATTGATTTTACTGGTAGGTGGGTCTCACTGGGCTTTAGCCTAAGCATAAAAGGTGAAGTCTAATTTCCTTTATACTAGTATAAACAACCCAGTTACTCAATGCTTTCTTTTGGCTGTGAGTCCAGAAAATTAGGTTGTCTTCCCATAAAGCCCTGTGCCCATCACTCTGCCCTGCAAATTACCTGGCAGAAAATTCTGGGGCAGAGAGAAGGCTTTTATTCAGTTTATTACTTAGAGTATGCTTACATTGTTTTTCTCTTAAGGTAGGCAGCCCACATCCATCTTCCTCTCTTTGTTCTCCCTCAGGTATCTCCAATGGTTGTTTCAGAGAGTGAGCCCATATGCTTATGTACTGCAATGAAAGCAAAACAAGAGAAAGGGAATTACTGCTCAGAGTATTTACAGAGGGGGTAAAAGGGTCAGACTCTACCATGAAACACATATTTTCCTCAATCTCACCACTTATACTGAGGGTATATTGCCCATGCTGAGCTTCATCTTGGTAGGCAAGACCAGCCCTTACCAGCAGGAGCTTAAAAGAAGAGCTCTGTAGCACAGTACGTTGGTTTTAATCCAATATTCATTTGAAATCAGGATTCCCACGTCCCCTTTAGGGCATTTCAGCATGAACACAGATATGCTGAGACTGTGGGCTACTGCCACTGAAGCACCCAGCCAGCCCAGGACTGTTCACACACCTGAAATATTTTCCTGACAACAAAGATTCTGTCAAGCTGTGGCTCATAAAGAACACAGGGGCAGGAATCTGAGCTGGTGAATATTGCTGAGGTCCCATTAAGCCAGCACTGTGATGCTGATTTGCACCTGCAGACCATTCAGTCTAGTACTCCCTGCCCTACTCTGGCACTTTGATGAATTAAGCCTGATTGCAGAACACCCTCCATGTGACCCAAAGGAGCGATATTTGACAATCTTGCCTGAAATCTCATTAAATATTCTCTTCATTCATGGGTGTTAAGTGTTCTTTGAGAATTCTCCATTACAAACTGCAATATCACAAGTAAAATTTAGGGCAGGTCAGACAGAAACTTTATTAACTGTGGTAATAGTAAGTCTTCACACAGCTTCTCACCCTCTGCTCCCCCCTTTTCTGCCAAGTGGTTGTGGAGAGCCAGCCAGGAAAAAAAGGAGTTGAGAAAAACAATAATTTCAGTGTTAATAATGCCAGATATTCAGCCTGTGGAAGGGAGGACCCCTCAAATGCCTTCCTAACAGAGTCCTAAGCAGGAATTGAACAGTAAAAAATGAGCAGTAAATAACGGGATGATATGGAGCAAGGGCTCCGGGGGCCCAGGGGTGGCACACCCATGTTATCTTTGCTCAGGACTGGGGAGTTGGAAGCTATCAGACACTGTTGGTCTGTTGGTTTCCAGTTGAAAGGAATGTTCTTGTAGTTGAGAGTATCTCAGCCAGATCTCTCAAATGTAAATGTTAGTAATTTACCATGACAAATGAACTTCAAAGCTCTGGTCTTGTTATTTTGAGTGTAAATTAACAAAACCTGGTTTATGCTGGAATACCAGGGGTGTTGGGCTTTTTCTTTTAATATATATAGGAGTATAATGATGATGTTGGCAATAGTTACTATTTTATTGATTCAGGGGATTTGTATTTATTTTACTCGATCATCACAGAATGTTTTGGGTTGGAAGGGTCCTTTAAGGTCATCCAGTTCCAATCCCTCTGCCATGGGCAGGGACACCCTCCACTAGACCAGGTTGCTCCAAGTCCTGTCCAACCTGGCCTTGGACATCCAGGGGTGGGGCATCCCCAGCTTCTCAGGACAGCCTGCTCCAGTGTCTCACCTCCACAGGGAAGAATTTCTTCCCAATATCCCATCTAACCCTGCTGTCTGTCAGTGTGAAGGCATTACCCTTTGTCTTGCCACCATCTGCCCATTTAAATATCTGCCGATATCCGACCTATGAAGTTTCTAGCTCAGCAGACCCGAATTGGTGGCACAGACTTTCTCAGTGTCAGAAACTTTCTTTAATGACTTTTCCTAAAGAAAAAAAAAAAAAAGAAAAAAAAGAAAAAAAAAACCACGTTTCTAATTTTAAACTGCGCAGTTGCAGAAAGGTTTTACAGTTTTACACTCAAAAGCCTTGCTTCGAGCCTGTAAATCCTCCAGTATGACAGAGATGTGCGAAAATGCTGCAATATTCAGAAGCGGAGAGGGTGGGTTTCTCCTCGGGGAGGCGGCTCCCGTCGCCGGGATGTGGAAGCTCAAGGGTTACAGCGGGCATCGCTGCTGCTGCCGCGCTAATACAGCCTAAGCCGATATTAGCCAAGCTTAACTTCTTTCAGCCGTTTGCAGATGCGAGGGGGAGGGACGCCCTGCAGTCAGCAGTTCTGTGCGGGGATCGGGAGGGCAGAGCCCCGGCCATGAGCTGACCGGGCAGCAGAGGGCCCGGGGCACCGGCGGATGGTGAGTCCCGGCGGGGGTTTCTCTGCTGCTACCGCGGCGCCTCTCAGGAGCCCGGGGGCGATGCGAGCGGGACCCAGGAGCTGCGGCCGGGCAAGGCTCGCGTGGGTCCGGGACGGCCCGGGGGGCTCCAGACGGGACCCCCATCCCAGGGGCCTCCGGGCGGGTGCCGGGGGCCCGCAGGCTCCAGCGGAGGCGGGCTCCGGGATGCCGGGCAAAGCCGAGCCCAAAAGGCGGGGGGGCTGCGGGGCAGAGGGACCCGGTGCTGCTGGGTGGGTGGGCTCGTCCCGCGGGGGCGATGCGGGACAGCTCCGGGGGGTCACGGGCACCTGGATTGGGCAGTTTCCCGTTGTTGCGCGTGTTTCCAGCAGCCTTAGCGGGGGAAAAGCTCCTGCCCGGCTCTGGCTGGAGTTCCAGCGCTGGAGGCAACAGCCCCGGAGGTCTCGCGTGGGCTGCGGGGTGACAGCCCTGGGGGCTGGAGACCTTCCCGCAGCTCTGGGATCAGCGGTGAGGACAGCTCTACCTGCACCCAGTCAGGCGTGGGTGCAAGTTCACTGGGATGCAGAGACGGAGCCTGGCGACTGGAGCTTCCCTGGAGGAATCTGCTCCTCTTAGTTCATTGCCCCAAACTCTTAACCCTACATATCGGGGCTTGTTTCCCACAGCGGGAGCTCTGTGGAACGTGGCACACCTGTTTAGTTGTGGCTGACCTCAAATCCTATGTTGAGTTTTCCCTTGCTCCAAGGAAGACATTGAGGTGCTGGAGTGTGTTTAGAGAAGGGCAAGGGAGCTGAGGAAGGGTGTGGAGCACAAGCCAGATAAGGAGCAGCCGGGGGAGCTCAGCCTGGAGAAAAGGAGGTTCAGAAGGGACCTTATCACTCTACAAAGGAGGTTGAAGCTAGCTGGGGAGGTTCATCTCCTCCCAAGTAGCAATTGGAGGAAGAAGATTAAGTGACATCGAGGTGTGCCAGGCAAAGTTTAGGTTGGATATTAAGAACAATTTCTTCACCAGAAGAATTTTTCAGCTCTGGAAGAGGCTGCCCAAGAGAATGGCGGAGTCGCCAACCATGGAGGGATTCAACAAATGTGTAGATATGGCACTTTGGGACACGGTTTAGTGGCCAGCCTGGCAGTGCTGGGGGAATGGTTAGACTCGATAATGTTAGAGGGCTTTTCCAACCTAAATGACTCTGGAATTCTGTGACATCCTGCTGGTTTTTATGCTTTCTGTGTCTCAACTTTCAGCCACCCAGACTTCAGTGCAGGCTCTTTGCAATGTATGTCTCTGCCTGAGGGATCTCTGGGAGCTGGTGACAAAACTTGCCTTTGCCAAAGCTATGCAGTGGTAGGTTGCAAGCATTCAGTGTACTGTGTGATATTCCTAATTCAATGCTGTGCATTCACACTTTCCTCAAGCATATGAGCGTACTTTCCTCACCATGAGCGTACTCCATCCACATGGGAAGAGCCTGCTGCTGTGTGGGGTGTGAGAGCTCATGGGGGTGCACCTTGGTGTCAGGGACAGAACATGAAAACCTTATCTGTAGCCATGAAATGCCCTATTTGGACATAGAGTGGTTTCTGGCTTGCTGTGTTGTGTATGTGCCTGTTGCTGGTGCATCCCATCCTTTGGCATGCTGGGGACAGAGCAGGTTGGGGATGTGAAGAGAATGGGAAGATGATGGTTTCAGCAGTTTCAGAGAGCCTCCTGGAAGGTGGAGGGTCCCTGCGTGCTCCTGTACCGTGTGGTGGGTCAGGCATGGCCCCGGGTACAGCTGCAGGGGTGGCTGTGTGCACTGCGGGGGTACAGCTGCAGGGGTGGCTGTGTGCACTGTGGGGGTACAGCTGCAGGGGTGGCTGTGTGCACTGTGGGGGTACAGCTGCAGGGGTGGCTGTGTGCACTGTGGGGGTACAGCTGCAGGGGTGGCTGTGTGCACTGCGGGGGTACAGCTGCAGGGGAGGCTGTGTGCACTGTGGGGCCTCCTGGGAAAACCTTCTGCACCTGGGCTGTGAGTGTCCCTAATGCCAGGAGCCTTTCTGCAGTAATCACTCTGCTTTTACTGATATCATGCAAGAGAGAAACATCAAGTTGTGTTCCTTTAAAAGCATGGTGATACTCTTGAGCACAGAAGAGATTATTTTGAGAAGCTCTGGCTCTTGCAGGCAGTGTGTTTCAGTTCTGACTGGAGGCTACTGGCACAGGGCCCAGGCAGGCAGAGGGCACGGCAGGAGCCGGCAGGTCTGTGCAGCGGGCAGGGCAAGGCTGCTGCATCACGCTGCTCCTGCCCCGCCTGCTGTCCCTGCTGCTGTCCCCCACCTGCAGTGGGAGGGGGCAGTTGCCTTCTTTGGGTTTTTGGCACCCGGCCTGCCTCTTTATTTTCTTGCCCCTTACTGCACTGCAAGGTTGCCAAATAAGCCTTGAACAACTTTCAAAGCTGCATTCAGCTTCTGGTTTGTTTTGGGATAAAACTTGGAGCGGATTCAGGCAGTCACAGTTCTGTGTGCACAGGGTCTGGATAAAACTCTGCCCTCTCCGTGTATACTTAACCTTTGGTACCCCCTCACTCCTTCCCATCTGTGCAGACAGGGTCCTTTAGAAAAGCACTACAGCTACAGGGCCAGGTTGGATGGAGCCCTGAGCATTCTGACCTAGTGAAGGACATCTCTGCCCACTGTGTGGGGGATGGCTGGGTGATCTTCAATGTCTCTTCCAACCCATTTGTGATTCCATAAACTTGCAGGGAACTTTCCTGTTAACTAACCTGGTCTAATTACAGTCAGCTTCCTCTAAGAGAGGGATACAACTGTATTTGTTATAGTTAGTGACACTACTGTTACTTTTTTGTACGCTCCCATTTTGATGTCATTTTCTCATTTCAGTTTCCAGTGTGACAGTTGTAATACAGTCTTCGTGGGCATGTGTTTGACACAGAGCTGGCAGAGCCTTTCAGTCCTCTCCTTTTTCATACGGCTTTGCTTTAACTGCAGTGGCAGGTCAGTCAGTATTGGAGCTCTTCAAGCTGTAGGGTTGGCATAAAGAGAATTGCTCCTTATAATAATAAAGGTAGTGTTTAGCTGTGATATGGCCCAAACTGTGAGGTCTCTCTCTACATCTGCAGCAGAAGATGAAGATCTGTGGTGCGATAATGCACAGGCAACCTCCTGCAGACAGCAACAGACCAAATTTCCAGGATTTTCATGGCTGGAGGCAATGCCAGCTGCAGTCTGGCCTGCTTAGCCCTGCTGTGAACACTTGCTACACAACTGTTGATATTGCAGAAGGCAACACAGAATTGAAGTTTGACCAAGTAAGTGTTTTGGTCCAGTGTGAGCTGTCAGAGAGACAAGGCAGGTTAACACCTGGCTTGGAAGTGATATTCAAAACATTCCTGTTGTTCCCTATCTAACTCTGGGCATGCCACTGTGTCATGTCCTAAGCATTATGGAAGATTTTCTGTTATGAGCGTGTCTAGTTTTCTGTGCCACTTTGGATGAAGCACTCCCATGCTTGCCTGAATGCAACTGGCTGGCAGGATCCTCAGAGTGTTATTCAGAAACCATTTATTCTGATACTGCTGCCAAAAGAAATGGGCAGCAATGACCCCAAAAAGGTTTGCAGCTGGATCAGTACCCCTGGAGTGGTGCACAAATATTTGTGCTGGTGCCTGGGAAAGGTAGGGTGGGTGTGGGAGTGATGGAAGGGGCAGATGGTCCAGAGGACTCCTTTCTCTTGCAGGCCTGGAATATGGTGGGGCATCCCAGCCTGTGTGGGCTCCACCAAGCTGGGCTCCATGCAAGGGTGGAGGTGGGTGTGTGGTGGGTCAGGGAGTCATGCAGGGAGGGCAGGACCCCACCCTGGCACCAGGACGCCATCTGATCATGACAGGTAGGGATTTGCTTGTAAACTAAGCACTTTTTCTGACACTATAGCAGGACAGTTATTTCTGTGCCAACAGCCATATGCCCCAGCATGGGCATAAGGTGAGGGGCCCCTCACGGCCCAGTCCAGCAGAGGTGTGAGATGGGGTCATCCATCCTACCCTGCCAGAGAGGCAGCAGGAATCAGACCTCTGCAGTTTGTGAGGGCAGCAGGAGAGCAGCCAGGGCTCTCCCTTCAACTGTCCCTGTATCACTGTCACCAGTGTCACACAGTGACCCTCAGGTGCAGCCAAGGGCAGGGTGTGAATGGTCATGGAGAGCTGGGAACTGGCAGTGCAGGAATTTGCCTGCATGTGTGTCCTTGTCTGGCAGCGACCTGCTGTGGGACAGCAGCACCAGCCCTCAACAGCCAGGGCAATGCATGCTTGTGGTATCAGCTTCTTCCCTGCCTGGCATTGTACCCAAATGCCTCCACTCAGCCACGGGCTGGGGCTTTGTAGAGTGAGATGGCCACAGAGGGCCTGGCTGTGACATGTTCATGTGGAGAGACTGAAAACGAGCCAGGCAGGGAGCTGAGGAGGGGAGTACATCCCACCTGGATGCATGGAAGGGGAAGTCCCCTTGTGGTCCCTGCACCTCTGCACTGCCCAGCGCTGACACTGCTGCAGAGCCTTCAGGTGACTGGGGTTCTTAGCTGGAGCAGGGCCTCTACAGACAATACTAAGGTTTATTTAAATTCATTATTTAAAGGCAAACATCAAGACTTTCCCTGGCAACAAGCCATCCAGCTCTTTGCAAAGCACCTTCACATCTCCTCTCTGCCAAGGCAGCTGTCAGGGGTGCAGCTTCCTTCTCCCTTTCCATTCAGTGCTTCTCTTTGTACTCTGCCCCAGATGACTATTTTTATGCCATTCTTTAAGCTGTTTGTTTGCTGTCTGACACAGACTATTCAGGAATCATATAGTATATGGGACAATCAAACATCAATGTCAGTAAAAAATAAAAAAAAGCCAGAACCCAACCCAACAAACCTCATTCTTCACAAGAACTGAAGTAGACAATTATTTATGTGTACTTCTGGGAAGGGGAGAGCTTTGCAGATGTTCTGTACGCAGTGTGCAGAACGAAGCCCCAGCCCTAGCAAAAGCAGCCCCACGATGCACTGTCAGGATCCAGCCCTTTGTGACAGTCCCAGCAGCACATGCCACTTCAGCACGAGCCCAGAAAACATGTGCAGGGTTCACTGCCACCTGCAAGCTTTGCCATAAGGCTGAGTGGCAAATTGTCTCCTGCTTTAGTCACCTCAATGCGATGCTCCTGTGGACTATGCTGCCTGTGAGCCAGGGAAGCCAACAGGGAGCGATCAGGCTCTGGTTTCCCCAGATGGAACTTTGCAGCCCCCATGCTGATTTTGGCACAGTTGTGTGAGCAGGCTCCAGAGAGCTGAAGACAGCCAGAAAACCCCACAACTTTGGTGGTTACTTTTCCTTCTGGCTGGGTTATGTTTTAGCTTGGAGGAATGCCCTGAGCTCACTTGAGGTGAGCACACAGAAGCTACACTAGCATAAGGGGAACAAGAGGAATATGATGGGGAGGATATTGGGTGCAAAAATATCCCATGTAGGTTTTCCCATCTGAACTCCATCCTCTGCAACCACAGGCTGAGGGTTTTAGCCTGGTCAATGAAACCTCATGAAACCAGCTCGTGCTGGTGCTGGGTAACCTTTTAAGGATGTTTCAGCAGTTAGAGGAGCTTTTTTGTTACTGTGCCTTAGGCAACTGATAGACTTCAGAGACAGCAGAGTTGTTGAGCTTTTCCCTTTTGGTATGAAACTTAAAATGCTTGCACTGGCTTCCTGATGCTTTGTTATCCAAAGGAGTGGCAGATTTGGACCAGATTCCCAGTCATGGCTTTGACGACTATGTGCCATAGTGGATTCTGAGGGCTGCTACACCACTCTGCTCAGGGGTGCAAAAGGTATTTTTATGTTGGTCCACATGTTTGAGCTGTGCAGAGTGGGTAAGGAGGTGTGGGATGGAGGACAGAGCTTTCCATGAGGATTTGGTATCAGTGGATGAAGAGGGACTCAGTGCAGAGAGATGAGGATGAGTTGGTGGTCCATGCATGGCTCTGAGCAAGGAGCATTTCCAGACAACTGAGGGCTGGATTTTGCTCTCTGAAAGATCTCAAATGTCTAAAGCAAGATCTCTGCATAGCACTGAATTATTTATTGAATAATTTCTCTAGGCACGCGACCAATACGCTGTAGATATTTCAGATACTTTAAATACTTCTATTTATGTGTGATTACTGGTCTCTTTCATGACATTGAGCTCCTTGTTAGCAGTTTTCCCTTTTTAGTGGATGCTTGCAAAGATCTTGTGTTTTGCAAATACATTTCCCAGCAGTGCAGAGCAGGAGGGAGCAGAGGCCAGTGCTGCTGCTCTGGTTGCTTGGAGATTCCCATCCTTTGTCTGGGCCCTGCCTTTGGGGTTGGGGATGTCCGGAAGGTGGATGGAAGCTGGAAACTAGCAAAGCCCCTGAGCCCAGTGCTGTGGTCTGCCATTAGCTCTGTCCCCAGGAACCATGGGGAAAATGTGGTGCCATGGTCACACCCAGGCTGTTAGTGCACCAGCTACTTATTTAGAGTTTTTTAAGGAGTGAGATGTTTCTACAGTAATGTCAGGAGCACATGGTATTATGCAATTAGTGCTGTTAATCATCAATTACACAGAGTAGGGGGAAATTCTGCTTTTTATATATATTTTATATATATGCACATGCACACACTAGCATTTACATCCACACATGCAGATAGATAATGTGTGTAAATACTATGTATAAATGGGACCCAGTACTTCAGCAGCCTTTTTTTCTGAGACATTCCTTCCGTCCTGAGTGAAAGTGCCTGTCTCTCCAAAAAAAATACACCACTGGGCCAAGTTTCTACCTCAGCCCTAAATACATGCTGATGCTGGTCTCTTTCATCCATCCCTGTGCTCTCCCCACTCACTCACTCCCTCAGTCACCAGACAACACAGGAAAGCACTGCTGGCCTCCTTGCCATGAAGTTTATTTGTCTTATTCTCCTTCAGATCCAAGACTTGACCTGGATGCAAAGCCTTTTTCCATTGTGGATAACTCTGCCTTGCTGAGTGGGAGGGAGGGGCATGGGGACAGTCTCTGGTGGTGTTGCTGCAGCCCCATGTGTGCTGCCATGCCCCAGACCCTGAGTTCGGGGTGCACCGAGCCCCCAGGTGGCTCTGCTGCCACGAAAGCAAATTGAGCTAGAGAGGCTTGGCTACTATTGAAACCCTGTTCTTTAACAGTCATGTTGGCAGAAGGCCAGTTTCACAGATTGGATGGGTCTGATTCTCAAAGGAAAGCGAGAAGGATATTCTTTGGTAGTAAAAATAGAATATAAAAGTTTTAAACTGCTCTTGTAACATTTCTTGATCATGGGGTGTTTCTCTAGCATCTGCTCCCCAAAGAAGTGCCACAGCCTCACAGGCACCGTGGGCCTGTCCTCCCTTGTTTGCTATCCATTGCCTCTCACCCTCTCTTATGTTGCCTGAGCACCGGCATAATAATCCAAAAAAAGAAATTTTATCTCAAAACCAGTTCCTTTTCTTTCCCCTCTTTTTTTTTTTCCTTCCCAATTATAACTCATTGAGTTGTAGTGCAACCACAGTCAATGAGGCCAAATGCCTTGGCTTTGAGTCCTCTATTATTATTTGACCCTGTAAAGAATTGTGTGATCTAAGTAAAACACAGTAATTGTGGCTGTGCACTGGAGAGGCAATTATTTCGCTCAGTGGGTAAAATTAAGCACCTGTAAGAGTTTAGTTTGATCTGGTTTTGGTTAGGTAGGGGGCATTTTTTTAATGGAAAACACAGTTTTTATGAAAACGTGCTGTCCCAAAAATCAAAGCAGTGATACATCATGTGGAGCCTGTGAGAGATTGGCCTAGGGTGATGTGTCTGAAGGTGAGAGACATTCAATGGAGAAAAGGGCTATAGTGAGATAGGCCACTTTAGAGGAGCAGAAGCAGCTTTCAGAAAGTTTTAAGTAGTATTAGCCTTGGATTGATCAATAATCCTAGTAATTGCTGAATTCCATGTGTGGCTGATTAACCCTTGCAAAGTATAGAGGGCCTCTGTACATGCATCCAAGTACGTGTGGTGGGTCAGGGCTGTGGGGTCACCCCTGCCCAGGCTGCTCTGGAGGGATGTAGGACAAGCAGTGAAATATTTTGGGTCACTGATGTGGTCATGTGCTTATACCACAATTGCATGTGGGACAGAAGCTGTTAGATGTCCTGCAAAACTATGTGAGCCAAGTATTGCTTGTCTCCTGCTTCATTTTGGGGCTGCTTACTGGATTTCCACACAGTGATTCTTTCACAGTTTCAGATACTTCTGGTGTTCCTGTTTTCCCCACTTCTGGTGTTTTTATTTTCCCCTTTACGTTTATCACACCCTTTACTCTTTCTCAAGCACTTTGCAAGTGTTGGCTTCCTGTCTCACAGCAGGGAATTGTTCTGCAAGGTTTTCAGTAGCTTTCTGTAATGCCCAACAAATACATAATGGCATTTTCTCTCTGTAATTAACACTGGTTTTGTTCTGCTGTAAAGTGTGGCATTACCATTTCCAGAAACACTATAGTGTAAAATCACTACAATAGAATAAATTGACCTGATCTCTAACTAGTTGAAAATAGAAAGGTGGCCAAATGCCATGAATTTTCTAAATTTTCATGTTTAAGTAAAACAAATGCAAAAAAATCTGCAAGTTTGGATTAAACTGTGTGTTGAGTTTGTGGCTGAGGCACAGCACAGTCTGCAGTAGGATGTCTCATTAGGTCACTTGTTCCCATAAAATCCAGAGAAATGTGAGCCCAGCCTCCTGCTGCAGAGTGGTCAGTGTCCCCCTTCCTCACCTGAGCCTGGCCCCAACCCACACTGGCTTCAGGATGAGGACTGAAGGCTTATCCAGATTCTCATTCTCATGCCCACACAGGGAAAACTTGTGGAGCTGCTGAGCAGAGGCTGACTTGGCATCACCTCTCTGGTTTTAATTACAGCAGTGATTAGGAATTCACAGCCTGTGGTGTCCCAGGAGCTCCCTGGCCAAGTTGAAGAAGGTCAGAGGTACTGAGCTGCATTTAATGGAAGGGCTCCTCCCAGGAGCCTACATGGAGTTTGAGGGAAAAGGAAAAATAAGAATGATTATACTCTGCAAGCAATAGACAACATCCCCAAATGCCTCTGCCTGCATGGCTGTGACAGCCTCTGTGCATGTTTTCATGAAGATGTTAATTATTGCAACAGCTTCCATTTAAACAAACAAATGGTTTCCAGTGATGCAGTCTGGCTAATAGCTTTATGTGTCCCTGGGAATGCTGATGCTCCCTTTCCCCTTGGCAAATGGAAACTCTCTTGTAGTGACATAGTCATAATTTGAGTGCCATTCGTGATTTGAATCCCTATTGCAAAGTCCACCAAGCCCTCTGTAATGAGCACAGGCATGTTTTTTGTTCTACACAGGAAGGTGAAGGAGAGTGGTTAAAGTTTTGCTGGATGCTTCTTTGTGCAAATCTTCTGTCACTGACCCCATTTCAGGAAAACAGCTATAAATCTCAGGGTCTGGGCTCTGCAGAACTGAACATGAGAAAAGAGTTCAAAAAGCTTGTAGTGTTTCACTGGCGTGAAATCCCTCTAAATCAGCCTGTCCAGATTGAGATGTTTTAGATCCTGGAAATTCTGTTTCCTCAGTGAAATGAGTGAGCAGCCAGTGCCGTAGCCAAGGACACGGATCCATGGTGACTGCTGGCTGGCAGGATATTCCAGCTTGCTCTGGGAGAAGCAGAGGGTCTCTGTGCTCTGCGCCATTGCATGGCACAGGTTCTGCTTTACAGTTCCCCACTGCAAACTGTTAATACTCTCAGACATATTGAAAACTGCTTATTTGGGTTTGGTTTGGTGCTATGAAGTCTAACGTAAATAGCCTTTTTTGGGGCTTGAATAAAGGGATGGTGATGGGACACTTTGCCCATTTTCCAGGATAAAATGGATCACCTGCCTCTTCCCCACCCCACTGTGAGTGCAGGGGGCAGGAGGATACAGATGCCCCAACAGGAGATGTTCTTCCCAAGCAGGAACTGATGGAATGGTAGGGAGGATGTGATTGCATGGCTGCACAGGACCAGTAGAATTTTAATTGCATTAGGCATACACCAGCAGTCTGAGGCTGTTCCCACACTGGCTTATGTCACTGAACTCCATTGACTGGAGTTACAGAAACACTTCCAGGAGAAAAAGATGAAAACTAATTTGTACAAGAGAGCCAAAATAAATAAATAAGCCCTGTTCTGGGGGTGATTGCTATGAACACAGGCTGGTGGGTGACCTGGAGTCTAGTGTCACTGCTGGCTGTCCCAAGGCTGCAGGAGCCCTGCTCAGCCCAGTCCCAAGGCTGCAGGAACCCTGCTCAGCCCAGTCCCAGGCTGAGAAGTTCCTCTGTGCCAGGCACACCCAGCTCTTACCCATGGCTGTTCTCTCCTGGCACTTCTCCAGCACTTCTTGCTTCCTTCCTCCAAACCACTTTTTTCTGTCCTTCCTTGTGTATTTTTTTCTCTTTTCTTTGCCATGGGAATATTTTAGAAATTGGGTGATGTGAAGTGCCTTTTGGAATAAATGGAAATGTTGGTGTTTCCATGTGCCACATGCTTGGGTGCCATGCTCTGCTTGCCGGCACCCAGGGCTGCTTGCCTATGGGGAACGTGAATTGTAGCAGGCTGGTAGATCCACTTCTGGCAACAGAAATGAGGCCAAGAGGTAGCAGAAATGAGGCACAAAGGTAACAGAAATGTAGAGAAGGGGTGTGGAGAACATCCTGCTTCTGATCCCAAGCCCGAGGTGACAGCAGCAGCTGCTTGATGTGCAGTCTGGAGTGCAATGCTGCCTTGCTGATGGGTAACCCAGCCCAACTGTGCTGGGTTTCAATTACTATTATTTATTTTCCTGATCACGTGAGAAATGTACTCCCAGAGCATGGGAACCATGAGGTGCTCACCTGCTTGTCTTGACTCGTGATCCAGGCACCCCTGACCCCTCTTTCTGTAGGTATAGGGAGGGGGTGAGGCAGTTCTCTCTGATCATCCCAAACACACCTGGGCTCCTTTCCTGGCCACCATCCCAGGGCGAGTTGGCTGCTCTGGGCAGATCAAGTATGGACTTATCACGAATCACTTTGGGATGGAAAACCCAGGATTAACTCTTGCGAAAGGCAACTTGTGTGAACTCTGCAGTGCCAAAATTGAATGTGAACAGAAAGTGCAGCCCTGACTCTCATGACCCTTCTGTTGATGCTATGAGCTCTAGATGTCTGTGGATGCCCTTGACCCAGATGGGTGTAAAGGCCTGGTCCTGCTGCTACCCAGGCAATCCCTGCAGCTGAGCAGGGCAGAAGCAGGGCAGAAGCATATGGCTGTAGCCAAGCATCCCCCCATGGCAGTGCTGTTCCTACAGGCACCTTCCCAGCTTTCCATTTTCAACTTAACTGCATGGATGGATACAAAACAGCATTTACAGGCTGCTGTTGAGGGAGTAATTCCCAGGATCTCAGTGTAACCAGCAAGCTGGGTGGCTACTTTTGGTGTGACAGGCTGTTTCTGGGAGCAGACAGTCTTAATTGGGACTTGCCGAAATGCTTTTGCACAAATAGGCAATTCATCAGTAAATTAATAGCTCCCTTGCTAAGCTCTCCCATTTTTGTAGTAAAAGTGTGTTTGTTAGGCTGCTTTTCATACTCTGGTGTTGAGAAATATTGAGGGGAGAAATCAGTACTCTGTCTCAGTCCATAGAATTATTCTATCCTAGAATGGTTTGGATTGAAAGGGACCCTAAAGCTCATCCAGTTCCAACTGCACTGCCATGACCAGGGACTCCTAATATTACACCAGGTTCCTCCAAGCTCCATTCAGCCCATCCTAGAACACTTCCAGGGATGGGGCATCCACAGCTTCTCTGAGCAAGCTGTGCTAGAGCCTCACCACCCTCACAGTTCATCCTAACATCAGTGCAGTCGCATAGTCAGTATTTTATCACATGTGGAGATTTCTGAAAAGGTCCTCAAATCTCAGGAGGGTGGTGAGTATCTCCCAGTAACATCATCTGGATGTGATTATTGGAGGGGTTTAACTATTCTTTAAGAGGCTGGTTGTGGTCCCAGGGGGTTTGCACAGTCAGGAGTTCTCTGGGAGCAGAGGTGGCTATGGGATGTTGGCCAGCATCAGGGAGCAGCATGGGGCCAGAGGGACATTTGGGCCAGAGCTCTTAGGGGGAGATGGATAACCCTGAACATGGGCTCTGTGTTGCTGTCCCCTTGCTGCTGCCCTCACCGTTTCACAGCCCAAAAGTGAGTGAGGTTAATTATTTGTTATGTTGGTTGTTTTTTTTTCTTCTGCAAACTTACCAACCCTCTCCAGAGCTTTGTGCAAGGGGTGCCCCTGTCTTCACCACCTGGCCTGTGCCAGCCCCAATGCTCATTTGGCACAAACATAGGAGAAGGCTACTAGAGGATAGTCCTGACCCTCAGGACTTTCAGGATAGTGCAGCCCAGACACTGCTCCCAGGAGGAAAAAAGCAGGTTTGTGTTAGTGGTGCTGTTATGTGGGAAGTCCTGGCCCCCTCATGGAAGTGAGGCCATGGAACTCCACAAGCTGGAGCAAGGCCAAAGGGCAAGAGGGAAAGGGCTGCCTGGGCTCATGTGGCTGAAAAACATTTTTAAGACCTTGACTCTTGTAAAGTCATAAATAGAACTGTGGGAAACCTGAACTGTTTGGATTCCCCCTGGGCAGCACCTGCTTGGCTCATTCCTCAGAGGACTGGCCAATACTGGGGACTCCTCAGTGAGAAGCTGATACGGGGCTGTCACTGTAAACAGGAGTTATTTAAAATGTTCCTTGTGTACTCATCTCCCAAACACGAGTCCCCGGAGGACCGCCTGACCTCTCACTCTGGAGCAGTGAGCCACCTGCTTGGCTCCTTCTCTCTGGTGGCTGTTTCTGTTTGTGCAAAAGGGAAAAGCAAGACAACCTGCCGGGGCAGAGTCTAGATCAGTGCCTGATCCACAGCGTGACCTTGCCTTTCCCAGGAGCAGCTCCCACTCTGTGAGCCCAGCACACCTGTCTGTGCAGTCCTGCTCAGGGGAGGCAGAGAAAGCTCCCGGCAGCCCTGAGGGTCCTAGCTGGATCCTAGAGCTTGTCCCAGCATCTCTCACTCCAGATAACTGCAGCTGCATCACTTCCTGTACATTGGTACTCAGCTGTCCTTAGGGAGTGAGCGGTCTGTTCCAGCTCACCCTGCTGTGGATGCTTCCTCCTTTCTTCTGTCTCTTCCATAGATGCTGTTTTTCTCTGTTAGGGTGGTCGCTGGCAGGCAGCCCGGGCTCAGCAGAGCAGGGTGTTTGCGATGGCTGATGAGGCAAAGCATGTTCTCCTCTTCCCAGAGCCCCGTGCTGCCTTTGCCCATCCGCAGCCTGACCTCACCCAGCCTGACCCATCCTTCTGGCTCTTGCAGAGTTTGCAGTTTCGCTGGTGGAGAAGATGCAGGCTCAGGAAATCCTGCGGAGCCTGCGGCTGCCCGAGTTCGATGACCTCAGCCAGTTCTTCCGCAACCTGCCGGCCACGGCGCTGGTGGGCCTCGGTGCCTTCGCGGCCGTCGTGGCCTACTGGTTTGCCAGCCGGCCCAGGGCCGTGAAGCCGCCCTGCGACCTGCGCATGCAGTCGGAAGAAGTCGAGGTGAGGGCAACCCCGGCTGGCTTTCCCCAAGATCTGCATGCCTGGAAGTCATAGAATGGATTGGGTTGCAAGGGACCTTAAAGATGATCTCATTCCAGCCTCCTGCCGTGGGCACCATCCCAGGCTGTTCCAAGCCCCGTCCAGCCTGGCTTTTAACACTTGCAGGGATGGGGCAGCCACAGCTTCTCAGGGCAACCTGTGCCAGGGCCCCACCACCCTCACAGGGGAGAATCTTTTCCTAGCATCTAATTTAAACCCACTTTATTTCAGTGTGAAGCCACTACCTCATGTTCTGTCACTATGTGCCCTTGTAAAAAGCCCCTTTCCAGCTCTCTTGTAGGCCCCCTTCAGTAAAGTCTCCCTGGAGCCTTCTCTTCTTCAACCTGAACAACCCCAACTCTTTCAGCATTTCCTCACAGGGATCCCTGTAATCATCTTCATGGCCTCCTCTGGACTTGTTTCTATAGATCTATGTCCACAGGGGATGCCAGGAAGGTTTTTTTGTTGTTGTTGTTGTTTTGGTAGTTCCCCAACCTCATCCTGAAATCAACCATGTAATGCACTGTGCCAGGGATCACTTTACCCCTTAATTCACCTTTTCCTGTAAGCTAAAAAACTAGAATACAGCATGTTATTCTCTTACATTTTCAGTAAAATTTTGGTCTTAGCTCTGCTCAACCATCCATGGCCAAAAATTAGAGGCACGGCCATTGAATGGGAGAAACAGTTGAAAGACAATAGCTGATGAGACTAGATCACCTTGCACTCTTTATGTGTGCCCATTGCAGAATTTGGTGCTGCAAACTTGGTAACAGTAAGAAAAAGTAAACCTGAATCCATGCTTAGAGGCTGAGGAGTTACATCATTAAAGCCTTTTGCAAGGATAACAATTAGTGGCTCTTTTAAAAAACAGAAATATTTCTGAGTATTGTCTCCACTTATTTTAATATCTGAAAGTGGGATGAGAATTTTTAAAGCCTTTCGTGATGTTCCTTCTAAGACGTCATTGACTTTAATTCCAACAGCTTTTTAAAAGAGTGGGAGGAATTTACATTTTTGAAGATAGTTTTTCCCTGTGATTAGGGCTTTAGTTAGACTTTTTTTTGACTCCCATTGCAGTCCTGATTTGGTCATTGTCGCTGTGGTTGCCCACTCCTAAAACACCTCTGCTGAGCTCATGGCACTGGAGGCTGGCCTCTGCCTTGGTTTGTCCTTCATGTTGGCCTGGATGTCCTTGTGGAAGTGCTCATGATGCTAGTCCTGGGGACCTGTGGAGCCTAGAGCAGTGGCTTCCCCCAGCACATCCCCACTCCATTACTTCCAGATCCACAATTCCTTATTAAATTCCCTAGGGAAATATCAATTATCTCAGTGACAATGAGCTGGGTCAAGTGATCCTCTGTGACCAGAGGGTTCTTCGTAACCCTGAGGTGCTGAGGTCAGTGTCCCCCCTCTCACATCCCTTTGGGTCTTGGGGCAGGTGGTGGTCACAGAGGTCTTGCTGGCATTTGGGGAGCGTGCTGCTTTATGCTGGGGGTTTCCCCATCTCCCACCCCTTGAGCAGTGCTGCTGGCTGTGTCATCTCATGTCACCCCATCTCACGCAGGGCCTGGCCGGGGCGCGCCGCTCGGTGATTGGGGACAGCCCGCAGCTGCTGACACACTACTACGATGATGCCAGGACCATGTACGAGGTCTTCAGGAGGGGATTCAGCATCTCCGGTGAGAGCACAGTGGTGAGGAGGGCTAGGAGCAGAAGTTGGGAGAAGTGGGGACCAGGCCATGCAGATGTTCTAACCCCGTGGTCCATGGTATCGTCACAGAGCTCTCACACACTTTAGAGACATCACCTCCCACTCCAAAGAGCCATGATGACTCTTCCCTGCTCTACCATAACTATTTCCATGACTGCTGTTTACAGTGCCCTGCCTCATTGGATGCAACAATGTCATGGTCAGAGTAGTATTTCTGCTACCATAAAAAAACCCCAGTAGATCTGCACATATTCTGCCCCCCAAGACAGGGGTAAAGGAAGGACTCGGTAGGTGTATGGAGGAATGGATTTCTACAAGTAGATATTACTAGCAAATTATCCAAACTTTTCAAATTTTCACCTGGTCATGCACTGCTGTGTGTTGTTTTACCTTCCTCCAGAGTAGGCTGGGCTAAACATAGTAGTTTTCACCTTTTTAAATCAAAAGGCAGTGCAAGTAGTGGGAGCTGGTGTTTGGGATCAGTGCCCTTATCAGACACTAATGCTCATGTGATATTTGGAGAAGTGTCCTTTAATGAGGCTGTTTGGGGCAAACTGCTGCTGTCAGTGGGAGAACTGAGGCCTTTTTGGGGCATCAGCAGCTCGTCTCCCATCAGATGCACTTGTGTGTGTAATTTGCTGGGGATTGCTGTGAGAACCAACCCATTAACTATGGATTTACTCCTGGAGGGCTCCCCCAAATCATGGCCCCATGTGTTAACTCCTGGCACTGCCTCTCCATAATTCATCATCTCTGTTTGTGTCTTTCAGAGAATGGCCCCTGCCTGGGGTTCAGGAAGCCCAAGCAGCCCTACCAGTGGCTGTCCTACAAGGAGGTGAGCTGGATGTGACACCCACTGTGCATCCTCTTCCCCTGCCCAACACAAGAAGGGGTGTTGGGGTGCTTGCACCTTAGACCAGGAGGTTGCTCACGCACCGTGTGATGCTTCCTGCTGTCCCCACCCTGGCACATCCAGGTGTTACAGGGGTGTGTCAGCTTTCAGAGGCCGGCTCCATGCCATGAGCCCACTCCTGAAAGCAGCACCGAGGCACTCTGGAGCCATGGGGCATTGCCGACCTCATCAACTGCTAGTCAGCTAATGATGGTTCATGATAACATAAAAATTGGACTTTTAGATAGGAAATACAATAATTTGAGAGCCTCCCTGTAAGTCTTTATTTCATTTGGTATTGTTTATATTCCTCTTTTTTTATGTATTATTTCCTCTCCAAATTCCAGGTGGCTGAAAGAGCAGAAGCTCTGGGTTCAGGCCTTTTGCAGCAGGGCTGCAAGCCATCCACGAAGCAGTTCATTGGCGTCTTCGCTCAAAACCGTCCAGAGGTGAGATTTTTATTTTTCTTCTCAAGTTATATCTGCTCTCATGGCCTCTTCTCACCTTTGTGCTTCCATGTTCTCCTTCAGTGGATCATCTCTGAGCTGGCTTGCTACACCTATTCCATGGTGGTGGTTCCCCTCTATGACACCTTGGGTCCTGGAGCCATTCGGTACATTGTCAACACAGGTAAAATCAACACTGATGTGATCTTCTCACTCCTGTTGCTCAGAATGGTTCATTTTCTGCTTCTAAAAGACAGATGATCATAGAACCCCAGAATGGTTTGGGTTGAAAGGGACCTTAAAGCTCATCTGGTTCCAATTCCTCTTCGTTGGCAGGGACACATTACACTAGACCAGGTTGTTCCAAGCCTCATCCAGCCTGGCCATGAACACTTCCAGGGATGGGGCATTGTGATTATACTTGTTGAATGTCTTGAATTCACTTAGAGAGGTTCCTGAGAAGCTGTGTGTCCCTGTGCTGCTTCTGTTGCATTTTCCACATGCCCAGCTGTGCATAGCCATGGATAAAGGCTGCTCTGGATGTGGGAATCACTCCATAGCCACCCACTCCTGTGTCGCTTGATATTTTGCCTCTTAGCTTTTTTAATGCATATGAGGATCAATTTTAATATTTTGAACAGTCTCTCTGAGAATAATTGTAAATGTCAACTACAGCTTTGACATTGACTTAGGTTAGCTAAGACTGCATTTTTTCCCTCATTTTTCAGGAGAAGCATGTGCTGTATGCTGGGAATTCTGGTGTAGCCTGGAGTGACTATCAGAACTGATATAGTGTTAGCTATGAGCTAGTCTTGCATTAAAGATGATTTACTGCTAACAGCTTGTTTGGCTGTTTTTCTTGCAGCTGACATTTCCACAGTCATTTGTGACAAGCCTGAAAAAGCCAGGATACTCCTTGACCATGTGGAGAGGAGAGAAACACCAGGCCTGAGGTCTATCATCCTGATGGACCCATTTGAGAAGGAGCTGACAGAGAGAGGGAAGAGCTGTGGGGTTCGCATCCAGACCATGCAGGAGGTGGAGGTGAGTTTGCTCTCTCTCCCCTTTTACTATTTTTTGTAATATCTGTAAAAGGACAGTACGATGCACAGGGACTTGTGAATTGTCATGCCAGGTTGAGTGTCTGGAGAGCACAAAAGAGCAGCTTGTGGCTGATAATGCTGATGCTTGGTGCACTTGGCTCTTGGTGTTATTCCTTGTTGATAGCAGAGCCAACATTTCAATTCTTTATCCTCAAATATGCTATCAGCTGCTATTTAAGCATGGGAAGGGGGTTGTTATTTGAGACATTGTCCTCATACAATATTGCCAATAAGTAAAACTCTACAAAAGGAAGGCCTTGTAAAATCATGGCTCAGGCCTGCTACTTTGGCTAAGTAGAAAAGGACTGTGGGAGAGTGACTCAGCTGAATTAGGGGTATGAACACAAGTTCTACAACCATTGTGTGTTCACATCGTGGTCTGTGGTGGTTGGTTGAATTATGTTTGTTATGCCTTAAAACTATGTGACTGATAATGGGCTAACTGCTTAAAAAGGCCTGGTTTTTGCAATAAAGCAGCTCTCCTTTGCACCTGCCTGGGGACTCTGCATTGCTACAGATCCTCATCCACACTACATGTGAGCCCACAGCCTCACACTTGTTTGAAACACCCTGGGTACAGCTCAACCAACCCAAACACTACTTGAAATCCAAGGAAGGCACTGCAGTTAAGGCAAGAAACTCAGGATAATGAAGATGGCCTCAGTGCCAGTTAGGAATTTGTCTGCTTTAGCTCACACTCTCCCTTAGCGGTTTGCAGATTATTAGCAAATGGGTTACACTGCAGGAATTAAGGTGGAAATCCCTTTTGTTGCTTTCATCTCTTCCAGGACTGTGGCCGTGAGAGTCGACATGTGCCTGTGGTGAGTGTTGGCTTGTTGCTTTTCCCACTTACAACTGCAGCAGGAGGGACCTTAAAGCTCATCTCATTCCACCCCCCTGCCATGGGCAGGGACACCTCCCATGGGTGCTTGGTTGCTCCAAGTCCTGTCCAGTCTGGCCTTGAACATTTTCAGGAATGGGACAGCCACAGCTTCCCTGGGCAACCTGTGCCAGGGCTTCACCACCCCCACAGGGAACAATGTGCAGTATTTGCTTTATTCCCTCTACCTGGAACACTCAATTGAGACAGCTCATCCTGCTATGAACATGTTAATGGGACAGTAATTAAATGCCATTGTTAAGCTACCCTAATTCCACTACCTTACCCTGGTGACACTGGGGGAATGTCTCTGTACCCTTCACTTTCTGCTGGGGTTCCTGTAGTTCAGAAGCACTACTTGGCAGTTTTTATATGGGAGATTTTTGGGAAAATTGCTTTGATATTTTTCACAGGCTGCTCACATTCATACAATATTCAAAAGCAGCTTCTGATATTCAAGCTGTTTATTTAATCATTCATGACCCAAAATAGTGCAGGTATGGGGAGGTGCTAAGAATACAGAGATGCTGCTGGAAATGGAAACAATCAGCAGTTTTGGAATCTTGTCCCCTGTTGTGGAGCTCTTTCCAGAACTGACCTGGAAATTGAAGAATTATCTCAAGTTGTCCCACATGTCTAAAGATATAGGTGGTGGCTTGGAAAATACTAACTGTGAGACAAACACTAAAGCATGCCCTTAGTGCAGCTGGAGCACAGCATAAAGGGAGGAATAGAGCCTGCATCAGCTGAAGAAACCTGGTTGTATCTGCTGAGGGGAATTATAGGGTTTTTTTCTTTTTTTTTTTCTCTTGTCAGAGCAAAAACATAATTGGTTTGATCTTTAGGTTTCTACAATGTCAACAATCTCTGCCACTGACACATCTACATTTGACTGATGTGATTTTCTTAATCTACTTTTGTATTTCTAGCCTCCTCGACCAGAAGATCTGTCAATTGTCTGTTTTACTAGTGGCACTACAGGTAAAAGAAGCATTTTAATCTAGGCATGTTAGAATATCTTATGAAATTAATTATTAATCCAACCTCAATACATAAAAAACTTGCTGTTATACTGATACAGCAATGATATTTCTAGGCATTTTTAATATTTAAGAATATATAGGTTTATATACTTCTGTAGATTGAAATTAAAAATAACAATATATTTATTTTTCAATTGAATTCTCTGACATACACTTTGCCAGTATGATTTTCCAGTTGTCTGAAAATCCACCCATGTGTCTGCTTCCCATTTTGTTGTGTAGTTGTGAAGTACTCAGTTGATTGATATTTATCTTTTGCAAATATTTTTAAAAAAATAAAAAAAAAACCTAAAATGTGGTTCCAGAGCTTTCCATTCTCTGTATCCTAAGCACATTGATGTCTCCAGCCTCAACAAGGTCCTTGTCACCTCTGCCTCCTCTTCTTGTGTGTTGCTCATGACACCAAGTGCTGGAGAAGTTTGGGATGAACTGGGCAGCCCACGGTGCTGGTACTCATGCGCTGCTGGCCTCTTTTTCTTGGAGAGAGGGGCAACATCATTTTCCTGCCTGTTCTTAGCAGAGGCAGATCTTTCTCCTCTCTTCAGACCCTGGTCTTCATCAGCTTGCAGGAATTTCCTACTCTTGAGAGCTCAGCCTCTGTAACATCTCCCTGAAGCAGTATGGGCAGATGCACAAGGCACCACTGCTTGGGACACTGCTTTTACACTTGCCTGCAGAGAAGGTCCATGCTCCAGGGACTGCTGGAGCAGCTCTTCCAGATCCTGTGCTCTTGGGATTGCCTAATGCTTGGTCCTACACCAGAGCATCCTCAATTTGGTCTCAGCAGAAGATGCTGGGAGCTGCTGGTGCTCCTCAGATGGCGGGTCAGGCTGAGCACAAGGGAACACCTTCATCCTCCACCTCCCAGAAAAGACCTGTGCTTCAGACCAGGTAGGCAATTGCTTTATCATCTCCAAGTACAAGCTCAAGATGTATTAAAAGGGTTTGGGTATTTTACCTTCGTGTATGGCCCTTAGTTTTGAGATCTACACATGGGACTGCCTAGGGCAGAGCACTGAGGGAAAGGAGCCTGTGACTCTGCTCTGTTCCAGCTCTGGAATTCCTAAATGGGAAAGACTGACCTCAGTGCTGGACATGAACATCACAGCCATGTACAGAGTGAGTGCAAAGTGGCCAGGCACAAATGGGAGCAGTGGAAATGGAAGGAGCCATGCCATGGGTACAGCAGAAGGAGCCATGCCATGGGCACAGTGTGCTTCTGTGCGTGTTCAAGTGCAGAGCAATTATTTTTCAAGTCATGCTATTGTTGATATTTTTATTTCTAAATAAGAAATTCTGCATAGAGAAGGTTTCTTTTGATTTTCTTTTTTATTTGCAGATGCAATCATGGGCCAGTTTCCGATTTTGTGCTTTTCTTAGAAACATGCCCAGAGTTACAGAAATAGGACAACCAGGAAGTTCATTTCCTTTCTCCCTTCCAAACCAGAGATTTTCAATTTTGCAAATCATCTCAAACTGAACCCTCTTATAACAATGCTTTGTGATGCATGAGCCCATCCTCTGCTGCTGCACAACTTTGCACATCTCTCTCTGCCTTTTCCAGAGGTTGCATCAACACTCTGGTCTGTTTTCTACATTGTGCTTTGTGTAAGAGTTTTATATAGCCCATGTAATTTTTAGTGACTAAATTTAGAATTTTCTTCCAAAGGATATGATCTCTAGGGCTTTTCTAATTCCAAAGGGCTTTAAATATTTTTTTGTGGTGTGAAAAAAATCTCTGCTGTAGAATTATTCTCCTGAAAATTGTAGAATTGGAAAGAATTCCCCAAGAGCAGACTTTAACACTTGCTTTTCTTTGATAGGACCAGATGCCCCAATGCCTCCTCAGGGAGAAAAGAGAGGCTGAGGTTGCTTATCTTGGATGACAAGACCAACTTCCATGGTTGTGCCAAGAAGCCATCAGCGCTTGGAAGTGGGCCAAAGATACATAGATATCCTCAAACTGTCAGGATACAATTTTTCATGTTGGCTACTTCAGAGAAATCAATCAACTGTCATTCCCTCAAGGATCCACTGATCCAGGTGGATAAAAATTTAAGTGCTGCAGTACTTGAAAGACCCTTTTGGCAATGTGGAAAAGGTTCTTCTATTCTTTTAAAGGTTCTATTATTGCTTATAAGAACTATCAAACAAGCCTGGCACCAAGATAAGGAGGATTTGACATTCCTGGGTTATTAATGGATTGCAAGGTATCCATTCTGTAACAGGACACTCACTGGGCCTGTCTTTGTGAGGAAATTCAAACAAGAACAGTGTTACAGAAATGGCATTGATTTTTTTAAATAGAAAAGCAGCATCCCTGCCAACCCTCTTCTCTCAAAGTGGTAATTCTGGGAAAGGGCTCATGGAAAGGGGCACCTATTTTTGCCAGGTTAACTCTTGGAGCTACTAAGGAAGGTTAAAGCTTACAGGAGTCCCCCAGCCCAAAAAGCTGCAGCTGTCCCATAACAGTATGGTTTGTTCTGGATTTCTCCTGATGGAGGCTCTCCTGGCTCCAACACTGCTGCTCTGCTTAGACACCATCATCACTGCAGCCTGTCCAGGGTGTTGAGCCTGGGCGAGAAGAGGGATGCAGAAGAAGGAGTCAGGATGTTAACACGGCTTCCAGGCATGGCAGAGATGCTGAATCTGCATTCAAGTCAGAGGTAGAGTGAGTAAATGGGTCAAACATCTGAGAAATCTCCTAGAATCACGGAATAGTTTGGCTTGGAAGAGACCTTCAAAGCATGTCTAGTTCCAGTTCCCAGCCTTAGCAAGGGACACTTTCACCTAGACCTGTTGGCTCCAAGCCCCACCCAGCCTGGCACTGAACACCTGAAATCCTCCAAGACACATCTGAAGACCTTTGCCAAGGTGCAGGGACCAGATGTGTGCCAGAGGGCACAGTTTTGAAGTTCCAAACCAGTACTGAGCACATCCTCTCCACTGTGACACTGCAGGAGCACAGCTGCTTGTAGAACTGCAGGGGCTGAGCACCAGTGTTTGGCTGGACACTCCTCAATAACACAAGTAATTTTGGAGTCGTGGTGTGTGTGCACAACTGACACCTGTACATGGACGTTTCTTGGAGCCTGGATCCATGTGTGCACCCAGCTGTGAAAACAACCTGCCAGGCTGGTTTGGCACCTGTGCGTGAGCCTGCTGGTTCAACACGTTGGCATGGGAGCAGCCGTGGCTGGCAGAGCTGTCAGCTTCACCCCTGAGCTTCAGATGGGACCAAACCAACCCCCTGTGCACCATCTTCATCTGCAAGTGTTTGGGACTGAATTACTCAAGACACTTGGAGCAGCAAATAGGGGTTTTCAGTACCATATACTGTGTTAAAAAGATCCTGCTCTATTGCAATAAATGTATGCAACAATTGCTGCTGCTGTTTGTGCCTGCCTTTAATTATTTGGGAGGTTGAGTAGGAGTGATGGTGGTGGCGCTGGCAGGGCAAAGGGCTCAGTGCTGAGTGTGCCCATGTCTGTGCCCATGCCCACACTGGAGGGCTAGCAGCACAGCCCTCAAACTGTTCTGAAATGAGAGGATTAAACATTCCTGTGCTGAAACATATTCACAAAGCACCACAGTCTCTTCCTAATCTGAGGAAGGCAGAATGAAATTCTGGCTGGTTTACCATTTTGTACATTAACTGAAGGAGCTTTGCCAGGCTGCTCGTGCCCAGTGTACTGGGGACACCCTGGGCACCTGCAGGTAAAGCTCCCCTGATCTGCCTTCACACAAAGCACCAGGAACTACGTGGCAGTGGTGTGATGGAATTAAAACAATCTGCTTAAAAACATGTTGGAGAGAAAGAGGCAGGCCCCATAATCTTTATTTGAGCTGAGCTATACCTTATTTCCACAAGTAAAGCCTTGGAGGGTGATGAAAAGGGACAGTGCTGTGATAGGAGGATGTGCAGAGCCTTCCATGCCACTTTTTTGTGAACATGGAGGTTCCAGCCTGTGTATTTGCTGCTTAACAAACACTCTGGTTTTGTGTCCAAAAGATATGAAATGCAATAGGTGTATCATGGTCAGCTGACCAAGTTGTAAAAGCAGTGTAAAAAGGCAAATATTGGTGGTGCTGAGGTGCCTGCTGGTGGTGGATGAAATGCTGCAGGGGCAGCGCCCAGCTCTGGAACACAACACAGGGGCTCTGCTGGCTCCATGATGGATTTAGGGCTGTCTTCAAGACACCTCTGCTGCTCATAGTATTCATGACTTTTTCCTTAATTGTATTCTCAAAGGGTCTTCTTGTAGCCTAATTTTTACCTGCACTGTTCTCTGCATTTCTCATGTTATCCAGAGTACTGGCTAAGTAGGAGTATAACAGCCTTTTAAACAGTGTTTCTTGGTGTTCAAGATCATTCTTAGTCAAAATCTGCATGAAATAAATCCTCCCAAGAGAGGCTGGAACAGCCAGCCAAGTCTGATGGCTGTGCTTATTGAGTGGCTCCATCTGAGCACTCTCAGAAATTGCAGTTAGGCTATTTCTGCTGGAACCTGTTTTCCAGAGTCTCCAAGAGAAATATTTCTGTTTGCAGTATCATTTTATTAAGTTTTGAGTATTGCAGTAAGTGTTTTTGGTGCATATTGGTGCACAGAAATGATGGTGAAAATTGCATGTTTTAAAATTGAAGAAGCGAACATAATATTTTAACCATTTCTTGTTTTGGTTTTTTTTTTTTGTTCAGATTTTGAAAGTTACCTTATGGCTTATCTTTTAAACTCCCTCTCTGTTTCCTTCCAGGAAATCCCAAAGGTGCTATGCTGACCCATGGAAACGTGGTGGCGGATTTTTCAGGCTTTTTGAAAGTGACGGAGGTGATTACCCTGAGCTAGAACACATTGCCATGTGCAGAGTGTGTGGGTTAAGCTGTGGCCCTGCATGGGCTGGAAGTATGCTCTTGCAGATAAAAAATGACTTTTTTTTTTCCTGCTCAGAGGGCCAAATCCATGGGAATGGAGCAAGGCTGAATCTACACTTCTGGAGGGCATTAAAATGCTCTTTGCAGCTCTGGCTCCCAGGCTCTGTAGGGCACTAAGGGCTTCTGAGAAACAATGCTGACTTCTGTACATCAACTCATTAACTCTTTTTGAAGAATTAGGAGAGCACACAAGCCCTGTACAGTTGCAACTGGTGCTTGAAGAGGAGTTCAAGCTCCTCTTGTGCTCTCTGTGTCCCATTGTGCCCAAAAATGTTGCTATTTATTTGAAACCTCTCTGCATACAAAGTGTGTGTGTGTATATATATATATATATATATAAGAACATACATGATTTTTTACCAGAAGGGTTAATGGTTAATTTTATTGATTTTCCAGTATATTTCAGGTTTTGTTACACATATTTCTAATAGAGCATAGCAGAGTGCTGGCCAAGTGCCTTTATAATATGTTTCACACAACATGTAAACTCATGTTTAGAAACAATATAGGAAGCAAAATCAGTTGACCATGACGTACTAAGGATTTTATACATCTTATATAAAACAAATCTAAATAATCCAATTTCTGGTAGTGAACAGGCAATTCTATAAAGTAGTTACATGCTCATAGGATGGACAATTGGTTACCTCATATCCCTTACTGGTCTTATTGTTGATGTTGAAATTACTGCAGTTTATTACTTTAATCCTGGAATTTTCTGAGATTTCCAGACCTCTGTAAAGAAACTGAGACATGTTATGTAAGAAATCCCACTGAACTCATGTGTTCCAGTGTTTGCAGGACTGTGTCTCCACAGTGTGCAGGACAAAATGCCAGTGAGGGCTCCTCAGCATGGAGCTTCAGTGGCAGCAAGAGGCACAAATGAAAGCTGAGGCCTGGGGAGGCCTGAGCTTCTACGGGCAGGCATTTATTTCGGAAGAGTACTAATTTAGAGCTGAGGGAACTTGGCATCTTTCAGAACTGGTCCACTAAAATGGATTTAGTGTTTGCTATGGAGTGGGACCCTGATAAATCTCAAAGGTATCAGATTGAGACCCAAGTCTGGTGTGATTATAAATTAATCTCCAGTCACCAGAGTATTGCTAGCAGAGGGTAAATGCCTGTAGCTGATCCACAAGATTTGGGTAATGTCTGACCATAGTAATGAAATAGTGTAAAGTGTGAAATATTTGAAAGTAGTATAAATGAAAGAAATAAAATTAGAAGTTCTGTGGGTTTGTTGTTTACAAGTTCTTGTGGCAGTTTTGCTTAGTTCAGTGATTTTTACAAACCAAATGTATTTTTAAGTGAGTCCAGAGCTTTATTATAAGGCTGTTCTCAAATACCAAGAAGCTGTTTGCATTTTTACATTTAACTGGACAACTGTGTCAACTGTGAAATGCTATTCAATGGCATAATTTTGGTCTGATTTAAAACCAGATTATTTTGTCTGGTCTCTTACAGCAGTAATAAAAAAAACCACTGGTTGATATTGAAGGTTTTGCATTACTATGCTTGCAGAAAATGAAGCCAAATTGAAATAATGTATAAATAGATCTGCAGGCCCTAATGGCTTCATTTAGACTGACAGACACAATAATATAATATGGGATGCTGAGAACACCCACAGGGTCAATGATGTCTGACTTTGGTAGGTGACGGCTGGGAGGCCATACCCAAATCTGACCAGTGCAGATTTAACTTCAATAAAATATCCCCTGAGGGATGAACTCCTGTGTCTGCCTCCACTGTATCCCAGGTCATGGGCTATTGATTCCTTGTGAGCAGTGGTGGTGCAAGTGGGTATAAACTGTTAATACCTTGAGCTGAGAGATTTTTATACCCATTTTCCACTAACCACTGGCCTTGATGCAAATTATTGGGTAGTCAACCTTTCAGTTTTTCTAATCCATAATACTACAGGCTGTTCCCCAGGAAATGCTGGCAGAAAGGTTATTTTCTTTTGGGGAATGGGTTAGGTAAGGCTCTTAAGGCCTATGTTTATTCCAGCCTTCAAGAGAGAGTTAAAAACTTGTCAAAATCAAGACTTTGGTCACTTTTCTTCCCCCTTCCCTTCTTTCCCCTGTCTGTGGGACAGTCATAATGCCCTTAAAATCATATTTTAATCACTTGAAATGATGAGAAACACTAACAGAAATAATTAGTTTTTGAAGCCTAAGATTAAATCATTAGTTTTATGACACATTGATTCAAACCAATGATTAATCCAAGAAGGAAAAAAAATGGCTAATTTTGACTCTAGTAACACTGTGATTCTTGAATGGCTGTATGCAATGTGGGAAAATGCTGCTCCTGCAGAGCCCTGCTGGTGTCCAGGAGGCTCCTGCAGGTTAGCACTGGGATCCTGGGGGCTCCTGCAGGTTTGCACCAGGATCCTGCTGCCTGCACAGCTGAGAGCACAGATCAGGGTCTCGGCACCTCCTGGTAGAAAGCAGTGAATAAAAGTGGGATTCTCCATCAGGGTGAGCCTCCATTCCCAGCGAGAGCTGCGTGGGTACAATCTGCCTTCTGCCAAGGAGAGCCCTCTGCATTGCCCTGTGTGTACATCTCCGTGCTCTTTACTCCTCCTGCTAACTGAGCTCCATGATGCTGTGGCTTTAACGCTTCCCTGTGTCCGCCGCTCCCTCCTCTCTTGACAATCTTTACCCTTTTGCTCCTCTGGTGCCATATTTCTTTTTATTATTTTATGACTTTCTTGTTGTCTTCCTGTCAGTGTTTCTTTCCTTTCTGTCTCCCATGCCCTTCACCTGCAGAAAGTGATCTTTCCGAGACAGGACGATGTGCTCATCTCCTTCCTGCCTCTGGCTCACATGTTTGAAAGAGTTATACAGGTAAGAAACCTGCCTGAACTGACGAGGCCTCGTGGGGCTCCTTGTGTTTTCTTCCAGAGTCAGTGGTCTCCTACTTGTGAGGATGTACACATTTCCTATTTGCCTTTAGCACACATGTTTGAGAGAATGGTACAGGTAAGGTCACGGTGTCAGTGGAAATCGTCTTTTTCCACGCCAACAACAAAAAAAATAAAATAAAATGAATAAAATACTAAATAACCAGCAATATCTTGTAGCACTAAAAAGGCTTGTACTCCAGAAGTGCCATGTGCATAACACCAGAGCCGTGGTCTCAGTGACATGGCTGCGAGTCCAGGAGACTTTCCCAAGTTCTCCAGCTTACACCTGGCTCAGGGATTGAAAAACACCCCTTCAGCAATGAGCCAAACTCATGGCTCATTCAGCTCATGGCTACTGCTACCTGAGCAATTCGTGGGACAGCTTTTCAAAGCACTCTAGGATGAGGTGTGTGAGTCAAGATAATTTCATGCCATTTTCTACATCAGCTAAAATGATTTTATTGCATAAATAACATGATCTGTAAAAAAACCCCAACCTGGCAGACCCTGAAAAAGAGGAAACTGAGATCATGCTGAGACACATGATCCTCCTAGCAGGGCAGCATGTGGTGGCCATTCACTGGAGCCTGTGTCCCCCAGGAATTATGGCAGATCCAAGCTCTTGCCAGCTCACAGAACTGACTCCATGTCTCTTTGGGAAAGGAAAAAAGGGTGATGACTTGTGCCACAATTGGTGAGTTAGGCAAGTCAGGTGAGACAGCCAGGTCTCCTGGCCTGAGAAGCTGCAAACTTAAAATTGATCCAGTATGTGAAGATTGGATCTGGATCCAGTTGCAGCTCTGTACTTTCTCAGGGAGGCCTGTTTCAGGCTGAAAGCAGACTTTCTGAGTCAGACAAGCATCTGAATATAAACCTCCCACTTCTTAGTAACATCTGTGCCAGAAATAATATATTTTTCTCTGTTAAACACTCTCACAAATTCGAAGTAAAAGCCCATGAAAGATTTAGGGAATTACAACCCAGCCTTTCTCCACCTGCAAGGCAAGTTGGTCAGTGTGCCAGCACTGTTCAGGCAAACAAGAATATAATTATTCAAAATTCATCTGATGGGTTGGCAGAAAGAAATTAGAAACACTGAAAATGCTTTCATTTCACAGGATGTTGCTGTACTGAAAGGGACAGCCTCCAAAGGATGTCCAGGTTTATCCTACCATCTGAAACAGCTTAATATAAAGATTTTTTTCAAAAGGGCTAAGTATTCATTTTCAAAAGCATTTTGAATAGCAAGCACTGCATCAGTGTCCCTAGTTTTGGCCAACATTATTAATTCCTGTAATTTACAATTAAAATCATAGAGATACATTCTTTAAAGCTAAAAATTTCTAGTTGTTTCTTTCAATTCCCAATGAGCACACTGGTTACTTTTTTAAAAATTCATGTGCAGTGTAAAGCACAGATTCAGCAGTGTGATTTTCATTAAACCCACATCACATGTGTGAAATTCCTGTGGTTTCAGCTGATGGAGACAGTCTCTAACTGCCTGACAGAGCAGTGAGAGCAATTTGGTTAGTACTGCAGATTTTTAGGAGTGGCACAAAAGACGTGGATGTCTCTTAATGAATTTTCAACGTATGTAGGTTTTTGGGGAAGACAAGCCCACAAAAGGGAGCTGAAGTTTTCAGTCTACTCAGGAAGGCTGGCTCAGCTCTGGCATCACAGGCACTTGCTGAGGACACCTTCTCCTCCATGCACTGTAAAACCATGGGAGAAGTGCTGGTCTCCAAATGTTTTGCAGTGATAAAATGCCAGACTGACCCAGTCTGTGATGGCTCCTTGGCAGGGTTACTGGTTACCCACAACCAGCTACCAGCTGGCTCATGGCCAGCAGCCCCTCTGCCCCATCTCACATATTGAGCTCCATTCTGCTGATGAGGAAAACATCCTGCTTTGTTTTCAAGTACAAGGCTTCTGGATTTGTAGTTTCCATGCAAGTCAAGCACCTTTCATGAAGTGGGCTTCTATTTCTGGGATACAGGATCAGGCACTGTATTGCTAACGTAGTTTATATTGTTGTATTTAAACAAAACTAAAGTATTAACATCTAAAAATTGGCTGCTGCTCCGTGTTTTATGATGTTTCTTACTTTGCATTTCTGTATTGATGGTAGGTCCTCATGCTGTGAGCTGCTATGGCAGGGCTGGGCTTTAGGAAAGTTCTGACCCTAACTGGGACTTCTCCATCCCCATATGCAAGGGATGAAGGGAAATCCCTTCTGAAAATTTTGATTCCTTGTTCTTCTGGAACAAGTGGTAAATTTGGCAGATGCTGAATTGCTTGTACTGAAAAATGCCCAGAACCATTTGGATATTTCTCTTCAGCACAAAATTTATTATTACTTTCTTGTATTTCCAAAGTCCCATTTTTGCCACATTGCAGAGTAGAAATTCAGAAGAGGAGCTTCTGCGCTTGGGAGGAATGCTTTGCTTTGGGGATTGAAAGCCAAGGGGTTACATGTGTTCCTCTTTCTCCCCATCAGTCTGTAGTCTACTGCCACGGAGGGCGAATTGGCTTCTTCCAAGGAGACATTCGCCTCCTGTCTGATGATATGAAGGCCCTGCGGCCAACCATCTTCCCTGTCGTGCCACGGCTGCTGAACAGAATGTATGACAAGGTGAGCTGGATTCTGATCTTCCTCTTTTTGGAACAATGGAGTTTATGTCCCTTTTACTACTCATGTGGAAGAATTCCCTTAGTCATGGAGATTTCTCAAGCAGATGACACTATTTCTGCCTTGCTGCAGACACATTCTCACCCTGTTTAATGGATACAGCTCCTTCAGTGTGTAAGTCTGTATTCTTACACAGACTCCAGACACAGCTATCACATATGAATATGAAATCCCTCTGTACTAGCCTGCTACCCTGTCCTCACTAAGATTACCAGTGATGTTTCTAGAGATACAGGATTTTTCTTCATCACAGAAACATCAGTCAAACCTGGCTGCACAAGGACTTTTTGTACCCTTCAACCAGATTTGAAACTCAAATCTCTTGTTCTGGTGGTGACAACAGCTGGAAATCAGAAATTTCAAAAAGCCTTTGAGGATTTAGGCAGTGTAAATGTGACAGTGGCTTTTGGATTTAGAAATCTTTAAAACTAAGGTAAAGGTATTGCAGGGTATTTAAGACAGGCATGTCTGGTCATCATATTAAATCTGTTTGACTAGCTGGGAATATTTATTCCTCAGAAGACTTATCTGCTAAAGACAAGCTTAAGCACAAGCTACTGATGTAATTTTTCCCAAAGGTCAGGGCTTCTGTGTTTTATTAAGGAGACAGGCACTGGGGATGTCTCATTTGTTGAGGTGGAGTTTGTGCTGGTGCCTGATTAAGCTCAGGTAAATGCAGCCCCCATCACCACATCAGCCACCACTGATACCTGTTCATGTTGCTCATTCCCTGTTGCTCAGGTTGCATGAGCTTCACTGAACCCTGTCACAGAAATTATATAGTAAGAGCAGCCCTGTCAATGCAGTCGAAGCCTGTACCACCATCCTGTCTTTTCCCCCAGAGGAACCACATGTGCAATAGGGAATGGAGTGAAACACATCGTTCCTTTTCCCCCACTAACAAACCCCAGTGTAGCCTTGTTTACCTGTGCTGCAAATGTAACTGTAGCCACCTGGCTGTGTGGGTGTCATGGGGAGGTGTTGATGTGCTCTCTCTCTCCTCTGTGATACCTGCTCTGCCATCCCGCGCTCCCGCAGATCTTCAGCCAGGCTGACACATCCCTCAAGCGCTGGATCCTGGAATTCGCGGCGAGACGGAAAAAGGCTGAAGTGCGAAATGGCATCATTAGAAACGACAGTTTGTGGGATAAACTCTTCTTTAATAAAATACAGGTAAGCGATTCAGGAAGAGAGTCTGAATTCAAAGAACTCTTGTTTCTTCTAGCAATGACTGGTTTTCTGACAAGGGAGTTTCAGACAGTAGAAAAAATTTCTTCATGGATAGGCTTGTCAAGTATTGGAATAGGCTGCCCAGGGGAGTGATGGAAGTGTTAAGAAAGGGGTGGATGTGGCACTTGAGGACATGGTTTAGTTGTGAAGATGGTGTTGGGTTGATGGTTGGACTTGATGATCTTAGAGGTCTTTTCCAGCCTTAGCAATTCTATGATTCCTTAAAGTCAGTGTAGTCCACTTGCCTGATGATGAACTCTGGGCAATCACTACTCACTAGTGAACAACAGACTGGAAAATGGAATAGAAAAAGGAAACTGAGCACAGTTTGTTGCTCCATTAAGTTTTGCCTTCTTTCTTTGTTTGTTTTTTTTTTGTTTTTGTTTTTAAACACCATGCATAATGTTAAAATTTCAATTCTCTCAGGGATAATTTTCCAGAGGGAAATGGAGAAACACAAGGCAAGCTAAGATGACCTTTGCCATATCCCTCTTCAGCAGCACCAAGAAATCACTAATTTATGGAATAGTGCCAAAAATTATTTGCAGCTCTCAGACAGAAGAGAGAGGGAGGAGGAAAGGTATCTAGGGATGAAATTCAGAAAGGTGGTCATGGAAAGGAGTCACTGATCAAAGAGATGCTGCTCCAAAGTTTCCTGCAAAATCTAAACAAATTGGATTTAGGGTTGGGTTTCAACTGGGTTTCAATATTCAAACCTGCTTTTCTTCCTAGGAAAAGAATAAGGTTGTAAAGAAAAAATGCACACATGAATCATGGTTTAGCAACCATGAAGAAAGAAATCAGAATGCCCTTCTGCTTCCCACATATCTCAGTAAAAAAAAGAGATTAAATTGGCTCTAAACCAGTTTTTTTGGGCTCTGTACTACTCCAGGAGGCTCTAATTACTTCATTTTTTTAATCGGATGACTTATCTGGAGACATGCCACTTTATTTTTAACTAAAGAAACTGACTGTACTTGTGGTCTGTGGATTAGTTGTCCTCAGTGTGCAAAGATAGCAGAGTTCACCCAGCCGGGAGCGAGCCAGGCTGCATATTGATGCAAGGGCTGGCGAGACGGGCAGACTCAGTCAGCTGTTGTTTTCTTTTGTGCTGGGTTTTCTTTTTTACTTCTAGAATAAAGAAAAGGAAATGAAGGGGGAGGAGAAAGAAGTGAAATAGGACACAGGAATTGATGTAATACCCTCCAGAAATATTTGAAGGTCATCTGCCTTAAAAAAGAGACAACATTATTTTAGAGGGCTTGGGAGGCAATTCATTAAAACCAGTGAGGTGTAAATAAGCAAAGAAGACTGGATGAGGAAGAGTCTGTTTTTCCCAGCAGTTCCCAGAGCCAGGTCTGCAGCCTGCCCAGGCACAGCAGTTGCAGGAGCCCAGGCTGAGCAGCTTGTCCTGCCAGGGACATGAGCACTCCTGTCTCTGTGCACTGAATGGGGTTTTATCCCTCAGGAAAGCTTCAGAGCTAGTTCATATTTCCATACATGGCCACAGAACCACAGAATGTTGGGTTTGAAAACTCCTTGAAGTTCATCTAATTCTGACCCCATGCCATGGGCAGGAAATCCTGCACATCTATCTTAGAGAGAGCATTTTGTGCAAGCTCATGGTTTTCCCATCTGCAGTAGCTTCTGATGCTTTCTTCTGTTTCCTCCTGCTACCAAACAGGCGAGTCTTGGGGGGTGTGTCCGCATGATAGTGACAGGCGCTGCCCCCGCGTCCCCGACCGTCCTGGGCTTCCTCCGCGCGGCCCTCGGATGTCAGGTGGGTTTGTGTGGCTGTTCAGGGATGTTATCCACTGCTAGCAAGAGAACACGTGGTGTTTAAGAAAGGAGATGGGTTAGACCCTCAGAACTGCATTTAGGACAGCTGTACCAGCGTGGATCGAACAGCAGGGCTTGGGGCAGCCATGAAGTCCTGGGACACCTGGAGCTCAGTGGGGTGGGAACAGCCCTGGGATGGCAGTAACAGACAAGAGATATTTTCACTTTGGGCATCTCCCAGAAAATCCCACAGGCTCATCCTACCCACCTCTCAGCACCAAAATGAGTATGTGAAATTAAATGTGTTCGTGCAAGTGCTGGGAACTTCATTACATGAGTTTTATTCTATATAGAAACTGAGAGAGCTAATCGTCAGACATCAGCCTAGCCCACTTGACATGTCCACTGCATTATTTCTCTGTGAGAGGAAGCCTAGGGCAACTGAAAGCCTAATTTTAGGCTCTCATTTGAGAGCCTAAAATTAGTCAGGAAAAAAAAAGGGTGGATTTTCAAAATGTCCCACAAAAATACCTTTTTTTCCCCATTAATAAGTTCCTCTCATAGCCTATGTCCTGAATCAAAGGTTAAGTGCTCAACTCATCATCTCCCTGTTGTCAATGATATAGAGCCATGGTCTTTCCTAGTTATGTAAATGGAATTTTGTACACAGTAGAAGCCAGGGACAGTGTCCCCATGGCGAATGGGCACCCACACATTGCAGCTGCAGGCTCAGCTCACAGGACTGTGCAACAGAGGGCAATGCTTGGCATTTCAGTTTGTAACAGCAAAATCTTTTATGATCTTTTAAAGATACCTGTTTCTTTGTCAGGTTTATGAAGGCTATGGCCAAACAGAATGCACAGCTGGATGCACCTTTACAACTCCAGGTGACTGGACATCAGGTAATTATTTTCTTCCACCATTTGAAGAAATAAAAGAAATGCACATTCCTTTAGGAAATTATGGACTGTAACATTAAGGCCAGGTTGGATGGGGCTTGGAGAAACCTGATCTAGTGGAAGATGCTCCTGCCCATAGTAGGGGGTTGGAATGAGATGAGTTTTAAGGTCCCTTCCAACCCAAACCACTCTGTGCTATTTCAGAATAGGTTTTATATCCAAAAAGGTGTCGGTATTTAGTTTTAATAGTGCAAAACCTTAATTAAGGAAATTATTTCTGCACACAGACACAGCTCCTGCAAGAACATCCAGTGTATCTACAACTATGCAAGTAACTAATGATAAAATGCTAATTATTGTTTATAGGAGAGATGACAAGTGACTTGATAACTTTGATTTCCAGGTCATGTAGGAGCCCCTTTGCCCTGTAACTTAATCAGATTGAAGGATGTGGAAGAACTGAATTATTTTGCTTCCAAAGGAGAAGGAGAGGTAGCAAATCACATTTTTATATCAAATTCTCACTAGTTAACACTGTATGAAGTAGTTTATAGAAGCATTTTACCTTTGTAGCATGCATGGTTGCTGATGTGTTACATTGTGCAATCAGGAAAGGAAAATGGAAGTTTAACAATAGAGCAGCAAAGAATTAATGAAAAAGGAGCTGTGGCAGTACTTCCAGCCTGATTCCTTGAACTGCTAAGATTGAATTAATTAGTTCAGCTAAGAAGAGCTGAATTACTATAATTTCTACATTGCTGTGATCTCTACATTGCTGTGATTTCTATACTACACAAATTCTAAACTTAATGAAATAACTTTGTTGTTTTTAACTGCAAATGGAATGCAAATCAACTTCAAACAAATCAGTTTTGCAAACCCTACTTCATATTTCCATTAGCTTGAAAAAAATCCATAGATAGTTTAATAACTCCATCATGGAGCACAGTCATTAAAATATTTCAAATTTAGTGAGTTACTACTTAACTTGTATTTATAGCAGAATAAGAAAATAATTCATCATCACTCCTGGTTGTTTTGCAGATCTGTGTGAAAGGACCCAATGTGTTTAAAGGTTACTTGAAAGATGAAGAGAGGACAGCTGAGGCACTGGACCAGGAGGGCTGGCTTCACACAGGAGACATTGGAAAGTGGTTACCTGTGCGTACTGGACACACTCAGAGTTCTTATGGCAATTGTATTATCCCAAGTAAATTCTCAAGGACTGAACTTAGGTCTCAGAATAAGCATTTGAAAGCACAACAGGCAGTTGAAAGCTCTGTTAAAGACAGACCACTTGCTGGATTTCTGTGGTTAAATAACTTCTCTGGGAATTCTCATTTCTTTCTCCTAACAGAATGGGACCCTTAAAATTATTGATCGGAAAAAGCATATATTTAAACTTGCTCAGGGAGAATACATTGCACCGGAGAAGATAGAGAATATCTACATCCGCAGTGACCCTGTTGCTCAGATCTATGTCCATGGAGACAGCCTGCAGGTACAAACCAAGCTTTCAGAAAATCTTACTTTACTCTTAGTAGTTAGAAGACAGAGCTGGGCTTGAACGAAGGGAAAATGTGAGTGGATCATGCCACATTGTCTCCCTCCTGTTTTGGAGCTGGCTGACAGCCAGGCAGGAACTGAGCTGCTGGTGGACCCTTGGCACCTTAGAGAATGCTGTGGCTGAAGGTCAAGCTTTTAAGTTGGCTTTGGTGTCACTCTTTGGGTCTCCAATGCTGTCCTTTGCCACCATGCCTGTGGTAAGCCAGGAAAAGGCAAAGCCACTGCTGCCCCGGGCACTGCCTGCCCATTCTGACCAATCTTGTTCTGTTAATTTGGACATTTATACACACACCTACAGCTTTTGAAGCCATGGCAATTCATCCTCTGCATTCAAGGCTCAACAAGCATGAGCCTTCCCTTGGCACCAGAGTTTGCCTGCAATTTGCAGAGCCATTTGAGTTATTAATGTGCAGGAGGAGCACAAACCCAACAGAGGGTATTAAAACTGCTGGTAAATGCAGGAAAATTTTTATCTGAGAAAAAGGCACAGACTTCAGAATGTACTTCCAGATTATATGTTAGCAAATTATTGACATAATTAAACATTAATTAAACAATTAAGAAGCAATATGCATGCAGAAATTCAGCTGACTTGTGTATTCACTTCAATGAAGAGCCTGGAATGTGGTTCAGCTTTCACCTGCAACTCTCCTTCTCCTTTACCTACAGGCATTCCTGGTGGGAATTGTGGTGCCCGATTCCGAAGTCATGCCAGGTTGGGCAAAGAAAAGAGGGTTTGAAGGAACATATGCAGAACTCTGTAAAAATAAGGTTTGTATCTGCAGTACAGACTTTTTTTTTTTTTCCCTGTAGCATTATGTGTGCACAATATTGTGTCTAGGAATGACAATTTCAGTGACAAGAATTATTTCCTCACTGAACATTCAGGCTGACTGGATCCAGTGATATGTGTTGACTAATGGTACCAACCTCTGCCAGCTTTGGTGTGGCGGGGGCAAGAATCTGTCTTGCAGAAAACAACAGTACAGCAGAAGGAGAGGTTGTGTTTGCTTAGATTTCTTAAATAAGACAACTAAATAAGACTTATGGTCTTCTCTGTGGTGACCAGCAACAGGACCAGAGGGAAGGGCCTGAAGCTGTGTCAGAAGAGGTTTAGGTTGGATATTAGGAAAAGGTTTGACCCAGAGAAGGTGTCTGGGCACTGGAACAGGCTTCCAAGGGGACTGGTCACACCATCAATTCTGACAGAGCTCAAGGAGCAATTGGATAATACTCTCAGGCACGTGGTAGGACTCTTGGGGCTGTTCTGTCAGGGCTGGGAGTTGGATTCCATGGTCCTTGTGGGTCCCTTCCAGCTCAGGACATTCTATGATTCTATAACAAGGACCTCAGTCTTAAACACATGCTCTCCAATACTGAGGAATTGCATTGGATCACATCAGTAAAATCTGATGCCACTGAACCATTCGACTGGTGTCTGTGGGCAGTGATTCTGCATTGAAGTCTGGCAGATGGCTGAAAGACTGTAAATTTAACAGCTATGTCACATTGCTGGTTTGAAAATAGAACCTTACTTTTCATACCAAGGAGACACTTAACATCACCATACTTAAGTGTAATGTTTATACATTACAATAGCATTTTGCTAATTACATATTAACTGTTAGTAAGGCACTTGAACTTTGCTCAGAAACACTTTTTTTGGTGAACAGTGAGCATTAATTGCATGTAAGGTTGACTGGTAGCTCATGAGGAATTTCTGTGTTTTAACGCAGGAACTGCAGCAAGCGATAATGGAAGACATGGTACGGTTAGGGAAGGAGAGTGGGCTTCACTCCTTTGAGCAGGTAAAATGAAATCCATCATTCAGTGTGGTCAGACAGGCCACTTGTCTGTATAGAATGGGGATTTGTCAGCATTTATCATGTTACTACAAATCTCTGTTGCAGCTGTACATGATGTTTTTGGAAAGAGCTTTATTGCTGGCAAGCTGTATTTATTCCTCTGGGAAAATGTGTTTGGTGTGATTCTGCTTCCCACCCATGTTTGAAATTTGAATTAAATTTAGTGAAAGTTTGGGGTGCAGAGGTCAAAGTCTTAATCGGAGACATGGATAATCTCCAGAAAACCAGAGGTCAAGATAAACATCTGTAGGAGTCTGACTTTTCTGCCACTGAAAGCTCTGTTAGAAATTGGGTCACTAATTACTACTCTTATACCTGACCTTGAAATGCTGCTGGTTTCTTTATCTTTAGTCTGGGCACTACTTCTTTCCTGCTTGTGTAAATATTTCTGCAATAGAGCTACAGACATTTCAGAAGGGGAATCTGAAATCAATCATGGTCTACATAGCATTAAAAACAGAAAAATTATCCACCCCACTTTAAAATGTCAAATGCTTATTTCTGTTGAAAAAAACAAACATCTTAATCATTACATATAATTAGCAAGGGCTTTTTTGCTTTTGTTTAGACTGTTTCTGGGTTATAATTCTAATGAGTAATCCACCGTATTGGAGTGGGGCAGATGCATCATTAAACATATCCCTATTATTGTTAATTTCTCAGTTACCTATGCAAATGAAATGGCAACAAAAATAAATTTCTTTTAGAATAATTCAGTATAAAGCATAGTTTTTAATGCACATAATTGTCTGTGCCAATAAGTCTTGTTTGCCTGTGCCATGGTCTTCACAGTATGAAATATCCTCAAGTAATCGATTCCACCAGCAGGTTACAATTAATAAAGTAGTGAGGAAAGCCTTGTCATCTTTCTAAAAATTGGAATAAAATAATAATAGAATAGAATAAAAAATTATATCATTTTCAAATTTAAAGGGCTTCAAAACTTCATCTTGGTTGCAATATGCAATCTTAAAACCAACTTTTGAGCCAGATACTGTGGCTAATGTTCGCATGGGATGGGATCTCCTGTTTAAGGGGATACTCTTTATTATCCCCATCCTTGTCTGTAGCTTGGATTTCTGTCTTGGGAACGACAAGTGTGACTTCTATAACCATCAGCTTCTAGGATCCGAAAGCTAATGTAGCAAATGGTGGAGCATTAGTAGCATGAACACTGATTTATGAAGGATTGCATGGGGGCAGGGCCTGGACCATGATGCTTGCAGGGAAAGATGAATCACATCTCTAAGGAATAGAAAATGGATTTTCAGCCTATATTGCTGCAGCTCCCAGCCAAACAAACTGCAAAGCAGTCAGGCTTGGGGAATCACAAAAGCAGCAGATGGCTGGGGAATTTTGTCTTAAATCGGTGGGCTCTGACCAGTCACGCTACAGTTTTCTGCTTTCTCCCACACCAGCACGGGAAGGAAAAGCTCACTCCCATCTGTGCTGCCAGGCTCCCCACTGTGCTCAGAGCCACTGCCTCAAAGAAGGGCAGCCTTGTGAAATGCCGTTTGCACTGGCTAAAAAAATGGTATCCTTTAAATTAGCTAAAGATGATCATCATCTTCACACTTTGTGCCTGCAAAGTTTCATGATAATTTTGCAATATTGAATTGGTGCTGTTTACTTTTACAGTGGGGTTAAGGTTTCTTAGCACAGCTGTCTGCCCTTGCCCTCTCCCCCACTGCCTTTCAGCTGTGTGAAACTGCAGTGATGATCTCACACTCTCCCTTGTGCACTGCCTCGCTGTGCTCTGGCCTTGCTTTCCTGCAGAAAAGAAGTTTATGTGCTCATTCTCTTGGAGAGCTCCCTTCTGTGGGCAGGAGATGAAAATCCTGGGAACTCAGCAGAAGAGTGCCCTGGACTTGAGGCACCACCAGAGGGAAGCACAGCAAAAAAAGTTAATGTTTATTCAGTGTGATGCCTGTAACATTTGCTATAAATATATTCCTCTTTTATTTTAGGTAAAAGCCATTTATATTCACTCTGATATGTTCTCGGTGCAAAACGGTTTGTTGACACCAACATTAAAGGCTAAGAGACCAGAACTGAGAGATTACTTCAAAAAACAAATAGAAGAGCTATATTCAAGCATCTCCATCTGAAATCACGGGAAGAATCTTCTGAGTAACGGACTTCATAGCAATATTAGAATAATACTCAAAAACTACAGAGCCAGAATGACACTGCTGAAATGGATAAGCATCTGAACCTGATATTTGAGCCTTTCATTTTTCTAGGATTTCATCACTAACCATATTTTCCTTTTTTTTGCCATCAGGTGTGATACAATTTTTTTTACTCTAGGTATACAGTAAGACACCACTAAAAGTTATGCTAAATTGCCACAAAATATGCAGAAATTTCAATCTATGGCCGAGTAAATTATGGAAGCATATCTTTTAAATAACTACAAATATTTTTAGTTAAAATAGGGAAAATTTCAAGTATGTCTGTTGATATTTGATTGTATACAACCTAATATATTAGAAACTAAAATAATAAGTAATTCAATAATGTGGTCTACCTCAAATAATCAGTGACTGATGGTGAAAGTAAAAGTCTGTTTTCTCTGATTTGGAACTTCATGCTGGATATTGGTTTATATAGTAAGTGATAGTTTTTATATTTTTCAGGACATAAATGACATTGATTTGATTTAATCATTGATGACTTAACAACCAGAACAGAAATAGGAAGGAATTTCCCACTATTTGTACTTAATAGACCTATTAGTATATTACATCTAATGGATTACTGTTACTTGGAAATGACAAGAACAGGGTAGGCAGCATAGCACAGAATTTCCTCTATTTCCTTTTCATCCAAACACAGTTTATCCATGGTATGCAGATTCTGCATTAGGGCTCCTTCAGTCCAGTGCACTCACGGACATCTGAACTGCTCAAACGGAGAAGGTTGCAAAAGCATCACTGGCTCTGTGGTGGCTTTAGGTGGGAGTTCACGATAATCCATATGCTCCCAATCCCTAATTTATTACTTCACATGCTGCTAATACTGCATAGTCCAGCTGGACTAACTCCCTTTCAGAAACAGCGCTAAGGAAATGGAGCACAAGGAATAAGCTGTGATTCTGGATGGGGCTTAGCAAAATGAAAAGGTCTGGGAAAAGGCCAGCCTGAGATGCAGCAGTGGAGGGCATCCTTTGTCTGGCCATGGAAGGGGAAGGAATACTGCCCCAAAAGACTCATGGGGATGGGCTAAAGGCTGTGTGGGCCATCGCTGTGCAAGGTGTCACCGTATGGCAGAACAGTGGATGTGGCGGCAGAAAGGCTTGTAATGGGAACGTCTTTACGGTCAGACATCTGGAAGCATCAAGTCCCATTGGAATCACCTCCAATGGCCTCTCTGGAATAACCAGCAAGTTGTCTGGATAAAACCTTACATGTCTGTGGTCATCAGAAAGAGGATAAGTCTCATAAGGAGTAGGAACAGACTCTAGAGCTGTCTCTTGGTACAAAGCATGGTACAAGGCAAAGAGAAAACTGTCATGTCAAGTTGCTTGAATACTTGGACTGTTGATAGATTCTTTCTGCTAAAAAGGGTCCTAAATATCTGTGTATTTTACTAGCTGATGTTTTTTGCACCATACTAGCATGGAGCTGTGCCTGCTAGATCTTTGCTAGGACAGTGGAAGCACACTTATTTTCTCTCTTATAGTGGAATCCACTGTAGACTTCTAAAGCTAAAAGTTTAAATTTTTAATCTAAACAGTATCTTATTTTCTCTCTGAAGTTCTGTTGCATGCTTCCAAATGAAATAAATTGAATTAATAAGTCAGTGTTTTACGAAGACTGATTTATTGCAGTGATATCAGAACAAGATGATACATAGGAAACTGTATCAGTAACATAATGACTCAAAGAATGTGGCAGTTTGATTTATCAAATGTGCATTTGTCTGAATCCTTTTATGCATCTGATTCCTCATTTGATTTCAGTGCAGTGACTCATATCAGTCCAAAGCAAATGAAGAAATATCTGAGATCTGATGGGATCCTAATTTTTCACCAATATATGCAGCAATAGCATCCCTGAGGAATTGGCCACGTCAATGGAGGACAGGGATTACTGCATAAAATCTGGCTCTTTAGGTCAAGTCATAAAGGATTTTTATCTCAGTGGAGTTTAGTTCATATCCTTTTTGTATCAGCCAAAAGACAGTCATTACATACACAGCCTTCAAAGCAATGGAGAATTAAATTCAGTACAATTTCCTGTCTGTTTTAATGCAACAGTTTTAAAATAAACACCCCCAAATCCTAGTCATCTAAGAAATAGAGAAAAGCTATTTTTCACTGATTTTTTTTTTGCCATTTGAATTTTATTTGCTTTTCTCTTAAGGTGATTTCAGGCTTTTTGGGACAACTAAACTCTGTATAAGTACAGAAGATTCCAATATGAGTTTATTTACAGCTTAGATGGCTGTTATTTTTACATATATGACCCTGAATAATATATCTATATTCTTCTTTTGGTATTTGATGCAAAATGTCAGATGCACTAGAGCCAAATATATGAATTGCAAAAGAATAAGAAAGAAAAATTGAAGACTTGGCCACACTTGGATGATGCAAAATCTGAATTGGTTTTTGTCACACCAAAAGTGTTAATGCTTTTAGAACTTGTGAAAAATTATATAAATAAACTAAAAGCTCTCTTTTATACTTGTATAATCAGATTTTCCTCTCCAGGTCACTCTCTTGCCACAATCATAACGATGTAAGAGATTAACACTTGAAAAAGAGATGTGTAAGGCATGAGCTAGGCTCAATCCTGCTTCTCTTCACATTCCAGGCATATTCATTTTGTATTGAGCTGTCTTAAACTGAAACACTTCTTGTCACCACCAAGGAAAAATCCCCAGGGCTGTCCAATAACCAGTTTGGTATTTTTTGGTTTTTTTACCTTAAGATAACTAATTACAAAATTAGTTTCTATTATTCATCCTAAAGAGTGGCAACTCTTTTTGCAGTCAGTTTTACAGTTGCAGTACTGCATTCTTGGTTCTTCCTGGGCCTGGTGCTATGCCTGTGGAATCACTGGAAGAATGTCTTATCTATAAAAAACCACAATAAAATACACTTTTCAGGAAGAGGCTCTTGCTTAGTTATATATTTTGTACGTTCTTTGCTTGATATATTGCACAGAGAAAAATCTGTTCTGCCAAAATGCACAAAGTGTGAGCAGAAACCAGACCAGAGTCTTTAACCCCATGGGCAGGAAATACATGGAATAATTCTGTCCTGAAAGGCACATTTGCAAGTTAAAATGCTTGATGCACATGAAGTGAGACAGAGACGGTGAGTTTTTATTGACAAAGTACCATTTTGCAATCTGTTAGTCAGTATCTATCAGCAACAGTAAAGTCCAGTCTCATTGTTGCCATGAATATAAAATTCTCCTTTGTAACAAAATAATCTGACCTTAACCTCTGGAATGAAAAAAATTAATTTAGATTTTTTTTTTAATTTTACATGTGTTAAAAGCACAAACTGCTGATCTATATGTAAATAAATGCTACAAGATGAATGTAAAATGGGAAAGAATATACTATTTTTGCATGGTAATAGGTGACTTAAAGACCTCTTGATGCCTTAGAAAAAAATTGAAAAAGCATTTTATTTAGAGGCAATTCTATTGGCCTACTTTTCTATCTTGAGTTCACTTTGGTTTTCTCTGGGGGGAAAAAAATCATAATTAAATCATTGTTTCTTCTTGGAATTGATGTTCTTCAGTATTTTACACATTTGGTGGTTTCCATACCACCTTTGCACCTGTGAAACAATGAAGCTTTTCAGAGAAGAAATCTGAATGCCTGTAGCCCAGAGGTGAAAAAAATTTAGATCCCTTGAATTCTTGTAAAGAAAAATGTTTTCTGAGGCATCTGGAGTCCCTTTAAGCCCTTCATTTCAGCTTTTTGTTATGTATTTTAGCAAAGTAAAAGCAGCCAACAAATGAGGCATTTTGGTAAGTGTTGCCTATTGTATTTTCAATTGAAAGTGAAGGGGGGTAAAATTTAACATATACATTTGTGTAAAAAAAATATCCTGTTATTAAAAACTTTTCTGTTTTGGTATATTAGCATGTATATCAAAGAGTCATCTATGGAAACTTTTGTAAAAAACTAAATTTTCACCTTTCTCAAAACTGCTCATAAGATTTTCTCGTGGACTGACATACAATAAAAGCTCTTTTATAAAATCCATTGTTCCTCCAGCACTTTGTCCTCACCATTGGTATGAAGTCATTCAGAATGTGCGGCTAAACTAAACGTGTTGTAAAAATAAGAAATTATGTAAAATAAAATAACGACCAAAAGCGTATTGGGACATGAGATTGATTTTAGCAATCTCCTATGAAAACTAATTGTTGCAAAGTTCTCTGAAGATGCAGCAGTCTTTCTGTAATGGTTTCAATTTTAATTTCAAATCAATAATAATATAACCACATGTATATGCTTGTTTAATATGAATTGCAATTGGGAATGCATAGTATTTTTTCAGATTGTGTCTAAACCAATAAAGTTTCAAAGCAAATGGGCTCTATCCCGGGTTTTGTGTGCACTTGTATCTCCTTTAACTTGGAAATCCAGAAACGCCTGCAGCGCCAGAGCCAGGCTGGCTGCGGCTTGGAACAACCGGGGGCGGCAGCAGCCGTCCCTGCCCAAGGCAGGGCGATCAGGAGTGTATCTAGGGCCCCTTCAACCCAAACATTCTGTGATTCTACACGCTCTGTTTTTTCAGGGTAACGAAGCAATGAGATTCCTCCTCTCTACAGCCTGAAGCGGGGTCGGAGCAGTACAGGGATTATCACACACACGATTTATTTACTCCATCTTCATATGGGAGTTTTTTCCCTGCGAGGGCGGCGAGGCCCGGAGCCACCGGACCGGGTGAAGGTGTCCGGTGTCCCGTGTCCCCTGTCCCCCGTGTTCCCCGTGTCCCTCGTCCCTGCCCACAGCGGCTCCCTCACGGGACCGGTCCCTCACGCGCGCCCGCGCATGCGGGCTGGGGCGGCGGGGGCGGCGCCGCCGGAGGGCCCGCGGGCGGCGGAGGCTGCGGCGCCCGGGTTGCCATGGAGCGGGAGCGCCGGCTCCGCGCTCCCTGCGCCGGGAAGGCACCGCGGAAGAAGCGCCGCTCGTCCCCTCTACCGGGGGCGACCGCTCTCCCGAGCAGCCGGGCCGGCGGCTCCCAGATATGCCGGCGACGCCTGTTCGGGGGCGCGGGGCCTCGTGGGCCGGAGTCCGCCTGTAAGCGCCTCACCCGGGAGGCGGCGGGGCTTGGAGTGCAGGAGGCTGGACCTGTAGTGGCGGGAAAGGGTGGGGAAAAGGACCTGCACTGTGCTGTGTGCGGTGTGTTCTCTTGGGTAAAGATGCCGGGCAGGGTAATGCGGCCAAGATTTGTGCCAGCAGCGTCCTCGGTGGCCCCCAAAGGTTTGTTCCTCACACGGGTGTCCAGCGCAGCGGATCTTAAGGCGGGGAGGTGGTATCTTGTTATCCATGTCCCTCGCCGCTTGGAGAAAGCAGACTGCTCTTCTGGAAACAGGAGCGTTACTTCTATTTTAGCTGCTCGTTGGCAATAGGAAGGATTTTCCCTTCTATGAAGTACCTCCCCTCCATATAATAGAGTTGGAAGGGAGCATCGAGAAATGGCGAGACAAAAGCCTTGCTTACCTTTGAGAGAATATTTTAAGAATTGCTTGAAGTCGTTACTCCAAAGGAGCTGTCTCGTTGTTGAACGCAGTGCAGCAGACACCAAGCTAAGCATTTGAGACCTGATAAGAAAAAAAATGCAGTTCAAGGCAAGGGATGGGAATCAACTGAAGACTGACAGAGTATGGGGAACACCAGCGTGGGAGATCTTGATCTTGGGCTGATCTTGGTAATTGAAAAGTAAATCTTTGCTGTGAGAGGGTACAGCAAATGTTTGTTATTGCCTTGTTCCTGCTCTGCTGGCTCCTGCTCTTCTATGTATTTAGTGCTCCTCTGCACAGGACTGGGTGCAACCAGCTGCTGGAGGTCTTCCATATGCTTGAAAAAAAGAAGGAAAAGGATGAGTCCTGTCCATATATATCATCCTGTCCTGAATTCCCAGGAAGCTTCAGCCAGAGGGCTCTGTGTGGCCCTGGGGAAATGCAGTGACTCAGATCCAGGTTTTAGCAGGGGGACGGATGCTCCTTTGCAGTCATAAATGTGTAACTCTAGGAAGTTTGACTGTTTCTACCTCTTGGATAATGAAAGCAAAGCACAAAGCTAAATGACTCATAAAATTAGTTTTAGGATAAGAACATATATCTCTGAAATTTTCTGGTTACTGATTATTTGTGTTGTTAATGCCATTTGGGATTATATACAGTGAGGACCAGTTTATGTAGAAATCCTTGATACTCCTAAGAAACACCATTTAAAACTGATTTGTACTCAAACTATTTTGAATCAAGGTAAAGGTTGCTTCCAAGGTGGTGGGTTTACTCCTTTTAATCAACAGGTTTCTAAAACATAAGAAGTATTTCTTTAAGTCTGCTTTTCGTTTTGTCTTGATATACTGCTGAAAAAAACAAATTCAGATTTTAGATTGTTTGTGATAGTAGGGTCAAAAAGCATTATGAATGTAGAAGGTGGGAACAGCTAAATTAGAAATAATAACCTAAATTCTAATGTTGAAATTATCATTATTGAACTAAATATTTATTCTCTAGGCCTGAAGAAAAAGTTCAGTGGGAAGAACTTACCAAAGATTAAAGAAAATGTTGAATATACTGAAGAGAGCTCTTCATGCCACCAAAGGTCAGCTAGAATGCATTCAAACACACCATTGTTCAGACTTGCTAGTAAATTGTATTGTTTTGTCTTGTGAGATGGCAGTTGGAGCAAAGCAGTCTGAATTATCAGTGCACTGCTGTTTGTCAGATTATTTATTGACACCCCATAAAGGCATTTTGGAGTTGTTGCTTTTGTCTAAAGCAGTGTAGCTCTGTGATTGAATTTGGTTCTGTTCTCAACTGCAGCAATCAAGTGACTGTCGGAGAAACAACAGACCTCAAGGTAAAAGAAGAGGAACCAGAAGAAAGCAGTGTACCACTGAAGGTGAGAATACTGTCTTGCTTTTTATCTACTAGTGATGGAGGATAAATCAGAGAAATGTGACACGTTAAATTCTTCTATTCAGGTAAAATTTCCTATGAGTTACGTCTGTGTGAGCCCAGACGTTTTTCAGGCTGAATTTGGTCCTGTATTTTGGATTATATTCTCTGTGTCTTTGGCCAGAATAAAAGCTGTTGGAGGTACTGGTAGCATGAGAAAACATCAATCCTAGTTATCATGGATGAGGCAAGGCTGAAGGAATTGTGTTGCGTGGAAGAGATCTCAGTAGCTTGTGATTTCAGAGAATTGTTCACTTCTAGGTCAGGCACAGACCTTTGACACGCCACTGATGCTCTTTCTTGTGTTATTTAAACTGGAACAAAGTGGTTGGAGGTGATGGTGCAGAAGTGTTTCAGGATAGTTAATACTGCAATGGCAAGAGAATATGAACCAGGTGTGTTTGAACTGAAATCTGCTGCAGCAAATGGCACAGGTGATACCAGAAAAAAGTATTTTTCTTTAAAATGTTCACTCTTCTTTAGAGTCTACCAATTATTTATATTTTCTACAAAATGCCTAGTTTTGTAGAATCTACTGCCTACACATCATAGATGTTTGTATTTACAGAAATGGTGTAGGATTCTGAAAGTGAGGTGTCTGAAAAAAAATAAAATCAAAAGACAGTACTCCACCTCTGTTGTGCCTAAGTTCAGTTCATGTCAGTACGCCTTCAACGGCAGTCTCATCTAGCAAACATTGCAGGATCAAGTGATAGGATATTTGTCATGAATTTGAGAGCTGTGAGTTTGCAGATTTGTTAATGTGCATGAAAAATCCTGCTACAAGTTACACTGTGAATAGCAGACTTCAGTGGTGAGGTACTAGACAGTGAGTTTTCTCAGCATCTGCTAATGTAGGATGATATTTAAATGTCTTTCTTTGTCTACATTCAGTTTTCTCAGGCTGTTTGTATTGGTCTTTTAATTTTAGGATTCCAAAATAATTAACTTTGAAAGTAAAGGAAGTTTGAAAAATGCTGAAGTGACTTCAAGTGAGTATAATGGCTAAGCATTATATTATTAAATATATTTGATATTTATAATAAACTAAATGTAAAATTCCTGATACAATTTTATTTCTGTAAAAGTACGGGTCTTGTGCTGTGCTGTTGTTGTACTGGTTCTGACTGTGTGCTGTTAGAAAGTGAAGGTTTTGATACCACTGGCTGGACTTCTGCCTCTTACTGCAGCCTGTGGCTGGACTCACATGAGTTGGTTGCAGGCAGCACAGACAGACCCACAGCACCTGAGGCAGTCGTGAGCTCAGCCTGTTGGAAACCACATGGTCTTGGTTCTATCATTGACATGACTAGTTGTGGACATGAATTCTTCAGTTTACTCAGACCTGCATGTCCAAAAGCTTGTGATCTGTTTAAGAATTGCCCTACCAGGGGCTGTAGTCTTCAGCTATGTCTTGTGAGCCTTGGGCAAAGAAGGTATCTTCTCTTGGCTTATGGTAGTGTATGGAAATAAACAAAAGGATGCCCTTTAACTGTATTATGACTTATGATATCATGAGTGACAATATTTAGCTCATTACAGGAATGAAACTCAGATAAGGAAATCCTGATGGTTTGTACAAGATGATAGATTTTTTTAGTCACATTTTTTGTCTCTTTCTCTAGGTACAGAAATTACTCTTCCCACAGGTGTTTCCACCTTTCTCATAGAGTGTTTAGATGAAGATTCAGCTGCAGATTATAGCACTGCTAGCGACAGCCTGAAAACTTACTCATCCCCTGAAACATTCAGAGATGATGATTCAGGTGAGGCTTTTGTGTGACTGCTTTCAGTTTTATTTGATGTAGAAAATGTGGGGAGACTTTCTACAACAGAAGGACTAGCGGCCTCCCTTGGTGTGACTCACCAGGTCACATCTTAGCTATAAACCTGTGCTTAACATGGAATCAGTGTATCTGTCCTCTAATCTGGTGTGAATCAGGTCCTTATGTAATTTGAATCCTACTTTAAACCTAAAGTATTCACTGTGGACACAAACTGTTTATTGGGAATGGCCCACAAATGTGTGTTCAGTCAAATTCCTTCCAAACTTTTCTGCAGCTGTTTGAGCCAAGACAGTGCTTTAGTTTTGCTTTTTAGTTCCTGTCTTGCAATTGTGATTGTTTACAGTTTAGTCACAAGTTTAATAATTCAATGAATTTCAGCATAAGAAATCTGCACTTATATTTTCTATGTCCAGAAAGATGCAATTTTTACTCTGCAGACCTTGGGAAGTACAAGAACTCGACTCTCCTGGACTCCAGCAAAGCGGTGACCATTGATAAGATACCACAGATGTCAAATCTTTCAGCAATATTAGGTAATTCTTTTCTACAATACTTCAGGATATAAACATAAACAAATTTCACTCTGGTGTGAGGAACCTGTATAAAATAAGTAACGATCATTTTATGTAAGTTCTGTTAGCATAATGGAGAGCAGCTCCCTGCTAGTGGTTTGTGTTTGCTTCTAATATTGTGCTTTATAAGTTAGTTTGCATTAAAAAAATTGTCTGGTCTAAGCTGGCCTAGCTTTTTTATTTAAAGTTTAGCTTTAATGTTTTGGGTTTTTTTTAGAACCTGTACTGGAGGATTTTCCAGACCGATGCACTAAAAGGTAATCGCTACAGCAGACTCTTTGATGCACCTAAATGTTCAGACTTTTCTCTTTTGAGAGGTATTTAAAAGAAAGGCCAGTACAAGTAAGCCTCTGCTCGTGAAGAGTTTTGAAATTCCACTTCTGTGGAGTTTCAGCTACCTGTGTCCTCACTAACTTTGATATTGGTGGAATTTGAAATTGGTCAGGGAAGAGTTTGCCTTATAGATTTCTAGTTTGGCCTTGCAGCTTTAGGGAAGTCAATGCAAGAGAACACAATGAAGGATTCTATGAAATGAGATGGCATTTATTTACAAAATCCCTAAATAAGTTGCTTTATGCGATTGCACTAATTCTGTCAGATTTCATTCAGTCACAGCAAGAGGGGTGTGCTCAGGTGGTCTGGCCAGGCTTGTCTGTGCAGTAGAGTGTGAAGGGTACCTGTTGTCAAGTCTTCATTAAGTCTTACATTCTGTGCTTGCCCAGAGAAAAATCAGTTTTTGGGCAGGTCTTTTATGTTCTTTAGGAATCATCAGCTTACATGGGGAGCAGCCTTTGCTTTGGAATCATGCTGACTTTATAGTATAATCTTGGGTCAGGTTACTGCCTATTGATAGTGTTTCCTTACTCAGAATGCATCTGCCAGGAAGTAGAATGGTGTGTGTGTGCTGTGCTGGCACCCCGTTGACACCCTCCTGTTGTTGGGTGCTGGGTTTTCTCTGACAAGTTGTCTGTGGTGAGGTTTTATCACAGGGAAGAGTCTTCTGTACTTGGCTTTGTCACAGAGCTGCCTTCAGGTCCTGACATAAAAACATGAGGAACATGAGTGTTTTTCTGGGAACAGCATAATTTCTTTCAACCCTTGTGCTTCTCCTTCCAGTCTTACATGCAGACATTTTCATTCATAACACATATCAATCTTGCTGTTACAGATCTCTACACAATTGATTCTGAATTTTCTTGTGAACCTAATTTCCCCTGCATCCTCCTTAAATGTATTCTGTCCTAGAATGCTGAAGTGCTGAGCTTTTAGTGAATCTTCTGTGGGTCTTGAATTGCAACAGTCTTCAGGATAGATGTGTAACTTGATAAACTATCAAATAACTGTAAAAGGTGATCAAGCAACTCCTTAACAATATTTTTTCAAATAAGATTCATCCTGTTTCACTCAACCTATATTTTCCTAGGATTTTCTTATTAATAGGTTTTTTTTAATGTTCATGTTCATTCAGAATAGTTGTTCTTTTTCTCCTCTTCTAGAAAGAGACCATCAAGTTGCTATTACAATTCTTCAGCATTAAGCATTTCAGCTACACTGGCAGGTAAAATATGACCTGAAGCAGTTGTGCTAGCTGTGAGAACAGAATATTCTACCCAAACTTAAATGATTGCACAGTATCTAAACCAGGCTTCTACTGTGTCATTTGTCTTGCAGCACAGACTGAACTCAGTTGTGTCTGGAAGGGAAAGTGTAATTTGAAAAATCTTTCCAGCAAATAAGGCTTGGTTCTAATTAATGTGTTAGGAAAAGAAAACAAAAACAACCAGCCAACTAAAGCCTCAGACCCCTCATTTTTCCATTTAATCACCCATGATGCTCAGTGAAAACTGACATTTCTTATTTACCTTACCCAGGAGCACAACTGTTTGTGTCGTGCTCTTTACTTGAGCTTATTTCATGTCAGCTTCACAAATACATTGAGTCCCTGATGTAACTACAGTTCTGATCTGTGACCGATACAATTCTGTCTGCGGCCCACATAATTTCCCCCTGCTTAATTTGGAGTGTAATAGCATCAGAAGTTGCCACTGGTAAATACTGCTGTGATTATGTGGGTCTCTGGTCTCACAGTATTTACCCAGATGTAAATAGCCAAGTGAACATTTTATAATAAGCAGCCTTGTTTACGGAATGGGAGAGGAGTAAAGCACCTGATGGTGGGGAGGAGACGAGGATTATATTGGAGGGAAGAATTGTGTTTACAGGACTGGCTTTGGAATTCTTCCTCTTTGAATACCATCCTGTAAGACATGGGGTAGAGAGTAGCTGTAGTAGTCTTTGTCTCAAAGTTAATTAATGTGTTGGAAATCTGTCACAGGAAAAAAACTCTGTAAAATAACAGCTGCAAGAGAGAGAACTCCAGACCTAAAAAGTGGTATGCGCTGTTCTTCACCGTTAGGACCGGAAAGCAAGGTGAAAGATTCTTAATAAATAGCAAGGTTGTAGCACAAATGACTTCCTCCTTGTATGGGTGGAAAACTCCACCTAGAGGAATAGTAGTTTCTGCTACACTTGTCAAGTGGTGGTTGCAGCCAGGGCAGAGTGAAGATGTAGCTTGCCTCTCCCTCTTGAGAGAGCAATAATCATGATGTCCCCAAGCTCACTGTTTTTCAGGCTGGCTGTGTCAGTGGTACTGAAATGGGTTGTGTAGAGCTTGACTATGACAGGGGGACTTTTTTTTTAGTGGCTATACCAGGCTTTTTTACCAGGCTATAGAGATTCACTTTGTAACACAAAATGTAATTGTCTTTCTATTTAGTATGATAATCGAACAGCTAAAACCAAAAGGCTGAAGAAGAAAGCAAGCAGTTCTAATCCCTTTGAAGAAGGTTCATCGTCTAGGCGGCGTGATGCCCCAAAAAACACATCAGCCCGATCAGAGGGATTGACAGCAGAAGTTCTGCCAACCAAACCAACAGATGCTGTGGTGGTAAGTATTCCCATTGTGCCCCACTGATTAACCCTGGCATAGAATGGAAATGGGAGTTGTGAATCTTGACTGAAGTTACAATTAAATAGAAGTGGCAGGAAGTGCCACATCTGAAATGTCTGAGCTGCAGTAAACTAATTCTTTGTCTTAATTTTGGAGAGCATAGGACTAAAAAATAACCCTGAATGACAGGAATTCAATACTTCAATCTGAACAACTAGCAGTAATTCTAAATGGAGTTCTTAAAGTATTGTGTACTAGGAGAATACTGTAAGAGTAATAATAAACAGCAAAGACTTTGAAACTGATACTGAGTTCTCTGTTTTTGTTTAGCAAATGACTTCCACCATGCTAATCATGGAGGAAAATAAAGTCCTAAAAAATCCTGGTAATGCTCAGCCTCTAGAGCTAGATGTGAGTGTCTGTCTGATTTTTTTTAATTATTAAAACCAAAGAAATCATTCCTTGTGGCACATTCCATTTTTGCCTCTATATATGTTACTCTGCAAATTGCACAACAAACTGATAATTCTGGTCACTTAAAAACCCAAACAACCCAACCTAGGAATTTGTTTTGTATTTTTATAAATGTAATGTAAAACCAGCTCTAGTATCCTTACTTGCATGAACTCTTTGATTCAAATTTGATATTTAAATGCCAGTTTGAATTCTTTGGCTGTACAGGTAGTATAGTACTGCCACTTGTCCCTTCATACTTGAGCTAGTGCATACTAGATTAATAAATAGAGAACATCAGGGTCTTGGCGACTCCCTAAATAATTTTTATTTAAGCAATAGAATATCTTCTGCATGAGTCAACAAGCATTAGCCAGTCTGAATTGTTGTCTGTTATTTGACTGGGGAGTTATTCCTGTATATTTTGTATTTTGATGGAACTGTAGCTTAGCTTGTCGCCCGTGTGTAAAGCCTCACCTGGGGAAGAACTGATCCTGAATACCACAGGTCCATTTGTTAACTCAGAAGAAATTGTTCCTGCATCTCTGAGCTCAGAAAAAGAAATTATTCCTCAAAGTCCAGAAGAAAAGAATATATTAAAGGTTCTGATTTTATTGCACTTCTTAAACCCAGTTTTGTCATGCTAATTTCTACTGTACTGTATATTTAATCCTTACAGTATCAAAACTGCTAAAGAGAATGTTTAAAGCTTTGAAGCTTTTTATCACCCTTTCCAATAGCGTGTTGAGTGTACACAAGTAGTCTTAAATGCTTTCTAGTGACATGCCTTGAAATCTGCATGTAATCTCTAGTTTCCCTAGAAGAAAGCTAAAAGAACATTTCTTCAGTGGGAATAGTTGTGTGAATGAAATGTCATTAATCTTTTCAGCCTGTGTGTGACAGACGAGAAATCTGCTCCATCGTTAGAATGTCACCAGACCCGAGGCATTCCCGGCTGCAGCAAGTTCCAGTCAACTCGAAAAAGTTCCGCCCTCCCAAAGCAGTGCCTGAAGGTAAAGGGATAGAGACTTGGTTCTATACTCCTGTACATATAGTACATATTGTATATATATACTGGGCAGATGCTGACTGGTTAGTTAAACGTTTAAAGGTTGTTGGGCTTTTTCTTAAAGTTTGAATATTTGGAAAAATCACAGGCCAAAAAGAGTGAAAGATGCAGAAAACTTCAACTCTCTAGCTTAACAGTGTTTATGTGCAACAGTACTTTATTAAAATTGCATTAATGTTTTCTCCTCCAGGGATCTTTAGCATAGGAATTAATACAGTCATAGGCTACTTCAGAATTAAGGCCTTACTATTATTCTGTGCTTTATTTCTAGGGTGAGTAAGCCTGAGTTGAACTTTGGTATTTACCACCACCCCTCCACCAAAGTAGTTCAAGTTACCAGAAATGTTTTTTTCAAAAATTACCAGTTTCTCATAAGGTTTCTGTTCTTTTTTCCTGAAACCCTTAGCATAGGGAAAGCTCCTTTATTCACTTCCTTGGTTTTTTGTTGAACAAAAATGAGAACTGTGAACAAAACTGTCTCATCACTTAACACAGAGGTAAAAGCCTCTCCCTTTCCCATCTCTCATGAAGTTTCTTGGTGTACCACTGGATGGCACGTGTCTTCTAAAGTTCAAAGTAATTCTTCTCCAAGTTTTTTGCAAGTTGTGTGTCATTTATTCTGTTTTAATTCAGTGCAGAGATACTGCATAAGTGTGGCAGCTTTCAAAAATACTGAATACACAAAAATTTACATTTGCTGTCTCTTGGGTCCAAATGCCTTCCTACTTTATTACCAGTTATATGCAGCATCTAGAATGCAGGGAAGTGCTTGTAAGTGTGTGTGTATGTATTAATTAATGACACTCATCTGACGCTTCTCTACAGATCAAAGAACTGGGATTGTGCTAGGTCATGTGCCCAGGCAAATTGTGGTAATACAGAACACAGGTTGTACTTGGTGGGCAAGTGAATCAGAAATCAGCAAGTAGTGTTGTCAGAACAAAAGTTTAGTTTTCTTACTCCTTTTCTAGAGGGTCCTGGTATCAGGAATTAGACCCCACTGTGGTGGGGGGTTTATGCTGGATGTTTTATTCTCTGTTCAACAGTCTTTCAGATGAGGCTGGTTTCCATTAGGAATGTACATGTACTCAAAATTCTTGTTCTCTTCTCACTGGTAAAGGGGACCTGCAAGATCCGGATTCTTCCAGACAAATGCTAGCATTGGATATATCTAGTGAACATCTGAACAGCTGGTCAGATCATTGAGCTTTCTTTTACTTGTGAGAATGTACCACTTTATTGATAATTATTTATCACTTTTTTTTTTCTCCCAGATACTATAGTAAGTACCAAAAATTGGATCTGCTGTAAACACAGATGAGATTTTTGGCTCTCAGAAGGAGTTAACAGAAGAAATTGTGGTCTTGCTGCTGTGACAGGGTGGTAAAAACAGAACTCCTAACTAGTAAATAATGGTTGTATGTTGTTTGAAATTTAGTATTACGTGTTTCAGTAAGCTAGTAAATACTCAAATACTTTATATTAAACGATTTTGTACACTGTTCTGAGCATTATTCTGTAAGGATTCCATAAAGATGATTCTTCAGTTTGTTTAGAATTTAAACAGTTTGACTGAAGAACAGCAGACCAAATTCCTTAAATAGAATTACTTTTGGCTCTCCCTCTGCCAAGATTTCTAGTTTTCTCTAGTAGCATTAGCATCTGAAGATGGGACCTGTGTTTAAATGTTAACATTGACTGTGAAGGTAACTGCATGTCCTGGGAGTGGCCATGAAAGCATTCATGTACTCTTGGAGACCCAGAAGTCAACAGTGTGCCACCACTAAACTCCTTGAATGCTTAGGTCTGCAGAACTTTGGAGGTACAGACTGTGAGTTCTGCTGTAATTCGATTTCTGAACATGACAACAGGTCATCTTCACCCCATCTCAGTGCTGAGAATTGGCTCTTAAGGATCAGCACTGTCACTGCCCAGCCACTGCCATCTCAGGGTTCTTCCTGTTTCATGTCAGGTATTTTGTAATATCACATCTCTCAGTCATTGTTTCTTCTAGGCTTCAGACTTAGAGAAAGTAAATGCCTTACATGAACACAATGGTGGGAAAAACCCTTTTATAGCTAAACTGTTTGAAGAGATGGATATTGACATTCTGGATTTTCCAGTTACTGCTCACACTGTGTCCACATAAGTCAAATTCCCAGTGCTTCCAGTTCAGGTTGTGGATTGTTAATTCATAAATGTTGTTCTTAATGTGCTGAATGCCTCAGAAAACACTGTCAAGAACAATTTTTTTCCACTTGAATTCGTTGCACATTAAAGTAATTTGGACCCCTACAGTGTTCTCACTACAATATCCTTTATTCAGACTTTATCTGGATGAAAAGGAAGTTTTTCAGTGTTTCAGAATCGCTTTCAAAAGAATCGCTTTCAGAATCGCTACTATCGCTTTCAAAAGTCTGAGTTTGTTTCTCAATGTTATCACCTTGGAAAATAGTTCTGTATTTCCTAAAAGAGCATTAAAAGAAGACATAAAACCCACAACTGTAGTGTGACTGCATTTGAAAATACCTGTAAAAGTTCAAACCCTGATCTTTTCTCCATTGCTCTGGGGTAGAAGGAAGTGCAAATAACTGCTGCTGGATTAGTCTGTGAACAAGTATTATATAAACATTCTAAATGGCTCAAGGTTAAAAATTATGCCATTAAGCTATTTTTCTTTTAAGCATTAATAGAACAAGTTCTGCCAATAACTCAGAGTCCTGTCAGGTATGCTTTTAATTATCAATATCCTTGATCTTGCAAATACTGTCACTGGTAATTATGCAAGAATCTAGAGCCCCCAGGAGACAGAGGTGAGCTCCTTGATGTAGCTTTCAGCAAAATTGAAAGTTATTTATTGAGTAGTTTATTTACTTAGTAGTTTACTTGAATAATCATCATCATGCTTATGATGATTGTTCAAGTAAAGGATGGTCCACAATAAAGATATGTTTATTGTAAGGGTATTCTGGAAGTCAACGGAAAAAACACTTTATTTTGCCCCAGGCCATTTGGTAGTGTTACACAAAGAGACTAATACTGGCAAACTACTTGGGAAGTACAAGAGAGGAAAACATGGTCTGTAACTGTGGAATTGGCTGTAGCAGTCTGAATATTGCTGGGGTTTGTCTTTGTTTTTCTTGATGTGATGAGGCTGTATAGGAGGACCGAAGTATCATGGACCACAATCTCTTGTCCTTCCCTTCAGTTATGAAAGCACTGCTTCTTATCATCTTTTGTCTGACTCCTAGAGAAAGTGTAATTAATTACCAGGCTAGCTCTTTGCCCCAGGGAAGGAAATTCATTTTGAGGCTGCAACAATCCCTACTCTTGTTCTGCTGTTCTCAAAGGAAAGGCATTTTCCCATAGTTTGGTTTTCAGCTGAAAAATTACTACATAAAATTTCATTCAGAGTGGAAACTGGCTCTGCCATATTGGTAGATAAAGGTTATGGGTCATGGCCAGTTAATGGGTAGGACTGAGGAGGTTACTTGTGCAGTGATTCAGGAGAAGAATCTGTTCAGTGTCACCAGGGCTGCTCTCTCACATCCCAGACATGATGAAGTCTTAATGGCTTGAATGGAATTGCTTCCAGCGAGTCAGTCCATGCAAGAGCTCTGATAATCCTTTATCAGCAGGAATTGTGCATGGCAGATGCATGTTGAGTAAATGTATTATACATAAATCTCTAAGAGGTTTTTCATTAACACTGTTCAGTTATTCTTGTTATCTGAAGTGCACTTTTAGGAGACTTTGACTCCAAGTACTCAGAGATGGTGGGAGATGTGTCTTGTACTGGAGCACTACAAGGGTACATGTACAGGTCAGTGGAAGGTAAAGCCTTACATGAAAATGGTTCTGGTTTGGGTCATAATCTTTAGACACAGAAGAGATGTCTGGGGCCCAGATCAAAATATGCTGAATGTACACATAAGTTCACTTATATTTAAAGGGACTCCATCGGCTTGGATTGCAGTGCACTTGAACTTAGCAAATTCTTCATTGCTCTAAGTTGTGAAACTACTGAAAGCTGAGTTACATACACTGGCCAAAATTCTGTCATTTTGTTTTGTTCCCAGAGGACTTTTTATTTTTGAGACTGTATTTGTGCTGCTCTTGTTGAGCAGGAGGCTTCTACACGTTGAAAGGATGTAAAGACTGCCCACGTGTAAATCTGTGGCAGCCATGTGTGTCTTCTGTACAGAACGAGGAGGAAAAGATGCATCTAAACATTAATTCCTGTTTTGTGTTAGAATTGTCTACAACTTCTGGTAGATGGAAAACGAAGTTCCTACAGATGGGTGATTGTGCAGAATCATTCTGTAGATACCTTACACATGCGCTAAATTATGCCTTAAAAATAATAATGCTTAATTTAATCTTACATCATATGTTGTTTAATTCCATTTTGCAGGGAAAGCAGATGAGTCAGTCAGTTTTGTCAGTCCTTAATTAAACTTCCTAGCAGGGTTGTATCTGAACATTGAGACACTGAAGGAGACTGCTTGCAGTCACTAGCGTTTCTATTTCACTTAAGTATAACTAATAAAGAGTTTTAAAGGCATGGATCTTTTTGATTTTATAAAACCTATTACAACTTTTTTTTCTTTTTTAAATTTGTTTTGGAGTTAGTTGCTGGACTTTATGCCCTAAATACTCTTTTGTGGATGGGTGTTTTACCCGTGATGATGGTTTCCTCTGCCATCAACTACACGCGTTCCACCTTCCCCGTAGGTTTTGACTCCAGTGCATCTGAGCTGAGCTGTTCTGCTACAGCTGTGGGAGAATCGCTTCGTGTACCTGGAAGGAGAGGGGGGAGGAGCTGGATTTTCGAGGTTTGGGGTAAAAGACGTCACTTTTCTCTGGTGCACCCCTGCACGCCGAGTCCCGAAGGCGCTGGGCACAGCCAGGGGCAGGATCTGATGCCTCGATCGTGACCTCCTCTCGCCTTCCTGGGCCTCCTGCCTTTAACTTCCGTCCGAAGAAGGAAAACACGAGAGCGGCGGGTTATCGCCGCCCCCGGGGCATTCCTCGGCCCTGCCCCCGGCGGAGCCCCGCCAGGAGCGGGCGCTTTTCCCGCACACGTGGAAGGCCCAGGCGGGTGAACGGGAGGAACTCCGAACTCCCCCAGGCTCGGCGCTTCCCGCGGGCTGTGCGGGGCTCCGCTGTTCACTTGGGGCCGCCCCACGGGGCCCGCCCCGCCCGCCGGCCGGCCCCCGCTCCCTGCGTCCCTCCCCTCGCTCCCTCCTCCCCTCCTGGCAGCGCCGGGTGACTAATTTCTGTCATATGACTGTGACACCGAATGGAGCGGGGCGGGCGGAACTAGCCGCGGCGAAGGGACGGCGCTGCGCGGAGCCCAGCGCTTCGGCGGCGGGGGCAGCGGCAGCGCCCCAAAATGCCGCCCACCCTCTTCCAGAAGCTCTTCAACAAGAAGCACGGCCTGATCTCCCCGGCCAGGGACGCTCGCGACGACTGTGTCTTCAGGTAACCGGGACGGGGTCGCGCTCCTCCCCTGCCCCAAACTTCTGCTCCGAGTTCCTCGTTCCCTCCGCCGCCCGGAGGACGCGGGGGCTGGCAGACCCTTCCCTGCTCCGTGGGCAGCTCCTCGGCGACCTGACCGTTCCCCCCAGCCCCGGGGGATCCGTGTCCCGTCCTCCGCGGGAGCGCGGGGCCGCCCCGGCCGGGCCCCTCCGGCGGGCGCGGGGCAGGAGCCCCCCGGGACCGCCACGTCGGGGCCGCTGCGGTGCCTCCGCTCGGCTGCCTCCCCACCGGGGCCGCCGCTCCCAGCGCCGGGCCGTGCCTCGCCCCCAGCCCGCGGCTGCCTCCCCTTCCCCGGCGTGTGTGAGGCCCCGGTCCCCGCGGGCCCCTCCGGGGATGCTGCGCGCCGGGGGAGGGCGACAGGCGGGCAGGTCCCCAGGGAGCAGCCCCAGGAACGGGGAGAAAACGTGAAGTTTTGGCGAAGAGAGGAGTGGGGCTTGTAGCAAAATTCGTCATGCTCTGACCGCAGCAGCAGCACTGGATCGGCCGAGTGGGGCCAAGCTGAGCGCGGGGAGCAGGGCAGGGGCCCCGGGGCAGCCCGAGGGGCCGCTGCCTGTGGGGCCGGGGCGGGGAGAGGCTGCGTTCGGGGGCTCTGCGGGGCCTGGGGCTCGCCCCGGGCTTCCGCGGGCTGGTTGGCTTGGGAACAGGTAGCTTTTGTGCTGTTCCACGCGTGAATAATGGTCAGGCTGGAAAGCGATGCCGTGTCTGCGTCCTGGCAAAGAGAGAACCTTCACTATCGTTTCAAAGTGCGGTTTGCCACCTGGATGGAAATAAAATCTGCTTCATTCGTAAGAGTTACGGGCTTCTTGAAGCACTTCTTACAGTGTGGTGAAGCTCTCTCCCACTCGCTGCCTTGAAATTTACTGCCTACAAAGGATCAGCCCTTGGGTTGCTCTGTAAAGGGACACGTCTGACTGATGGGCTTAATTTTCTGTGGTGGGATACTGCTTTTAGCTGCAGTATTTAGCAGTTTAGGTGGATAACAGTGTATCTGCAGTTATCTAAGCACAAGGGTTTTCAAAAGATATTGATTGGACTAAATGAGTCCTCAAAGAGTCAAGACATGCTCCTGGACATTACCTGGAGCTCACACAACTTTTGAAGACACTGATCCGTAACTGCTTTCACACCTCTCTGATATTCACTGTGGGGTGAATCCTTTTTTTAAAATGATTTCTTCTAAGAAACAAAATGTTTTAATGATGTCAACGTCATCTTATTTTCCAAATCATCTTCATACTGGACCAGAGCCCTTGGTGGGGAAGGGAAGGGGTACTGGGGCTGCTCTGTGTAGTTGGCATGCCTTTTGCCCTCCCTTAGTGATGGGTTTGTCTAGGGACTGGTGGTTCAGGCAACAGCTGCAGTGCAGACCTGGGGCAGAAATGTAGGAATCACACCCGTGTTGAAAGGAGGAGAGCGAGTACTTGGCAAGGTCTGTGCTTTCCTTGTCACCTGCATCATTCTGTGCCAAACTGGGTCTGAAACTGATAGTGCTGTTCCACTTTGTGATAAGAATTGTCACCTGGTAACTGGTGAATTTGCAGCTGGGTTTTTTTTTGGTGGACCCACAGGTATAATTTGCAGGGAAAGGCTGATGAGGCTCTGGGGAGGGTGGGAGATCCAGCTCTGACTTAGGAGAGCCAAGTAGTATTTTTGAAGATTAATACAGATGCTCTCTAGGCACATTCCCTAATGGCTGCTTTCATTTTCCAAATGAGGCTAAATTTGTAGCTAAGATCACAACTTGTTAGGATTATCAATTCCTGGTGAAATTTTCAGATAATACACAAAATAAGGACTGATATTTATGACAGCTGAGTCTTTGGAGACTGGAAATAAGCACTTTAAGAGTTAGACTGTTGCTGGTTCCATGAACCTGAATGCAACAGCCTCATCAATTCCATTGGGGCACGGTGATGTTTTATGGATTGATACATTATATCTGTTTACAGTCTAAATAACAGAGCATTTCCCAGATATTCTGAGCACTGTTTTTTCTGTCTGTCTTCACTTTGAAAACACAGGTCTGCTATTGAGAAGACTGTAGAGCAACCATAAAAATGCATAAATTCTCTTACTGTATTTTGTGAATAATATGCACTTGGAGAGAAGAGCCCAATTACTCTGGCAATGACATTACTATAGCAGAACATTTTAGGATGATTTTGCCACTTTTTTTTTTTTACTATCAATATATTTTACATTTCCATCAGGCTTATTATGAAAATTCACCAGTTCTATCTATCTGACCTTACATTGTTTAAAAAATAAAACAATACTTTTCAGGGGAAGCGTTTTGTTTAGTTGTTGATTTGTTTGTGGTGGGCTTTAACTTTTTTTTTTTCTTTTTCTTTTTTTTTTTTTTTTTTTAATTTCCTGCCAAGAATCTCTCTCTGTGCTGTGGGTATGTGAAATTTTGTGAGCCTAAGTCTAGCCAGACTCTGTAAAACCCTTTGGGACTAGGTGCTGGAGAAGATAAGAGGTTTAGAATGCGAACAGTAAGTTAGCAACTGTAAAATATTTGCTAAGGTTCCAGTTTGCCATTTATGTAATTTTTTAATATATACATGCACTTTATTTTCCAGAAGAAACTTTAGGAAATCACAGTAGATCCACTGTTAGTTTTTTTAGCTCTTCCATTTAATCCAGGGCGATGGGCAGACTTGGCCCTTAGATTGAAATCTCTTGCTACAGCTTGACATTCACGTGGTGAGCAAGAATATTCAAATTTTAGTGGTAAAATCTGTTTACAAGAAACACACAAACACCTGCAAGTATTCTAGGAGGGAAAAGTCAAGCCCTTATAGTCCAAGATGTAGAGTACCTGCTGTCTACTGCAAATAATACTCATGTGAGTGGATTTTCCCTGAGGGTAATTCTTACTATAAATAGGATCTCTTGGCCATATTGTAGCATCTGGCACAGAGTGCTGCTGGTGACAGGAGAACTCAGCCCAGGCTCGGGCTGTTACAGTTATCAGGAAAATAAAATTTCAGGTAAGCAGTTTTCTAGAATTTTAGAATCAAAATATTCCTATTGTAAAAATACATAAAGGTGCTCACATGAGCTGTAAGCTATATGTATCTAAAATGGAGATACACTTTAAAATAGTAAATAAATGAACCCTGTTCCAGTAAGATGGAAATAATCTTACAAAAACTTCCTTAAATTAGGTAGAAGCGGCCATGCATTTCTGCTGTATATTATATGGGCACACAAAACATTCCACTGCACATTTACATTACTGGCTGCTCCAGAGAGTGATTTTCAGCTGCTGTGTCTTTCCTGGCTTTCCAGGGATCCACTTCAGCCCTCTGGAGAAAAGGAAGCCAGTAAGTCACTGAAAACTCAACCAGCTTTTTGTTCTTCAAGATGGGCTCAGTAGATTGAGCCCGAAGCTCAGTAAATTACCAAGAGGGCTGAGGCTTTATATCCTTGTCAGGATGTGTGGGCAGTGTTTCCAATGGTAAATACAGCTGCAAGGACTGCAGCAGGGTTTCTGCAGGAGAGTGTGTTGGGATCCTGATTGGACCTGGGGCACTGTTAGCATGTGGCAGAGGGAGAGGATTGTCTAGTAACACTGAACTATGGGACTTGTATGAGTTGGGGCTCCATGTAGGAGGGAACTCAGTGGGGATTTTTTCCATCTCATGTATAAAGTTCAAATACTTGTTCCCTTCTGTCTCTAGACATCCTGCCTGCTTAGCTGGAGGATAGAAGGATTATTAATCAGGAGTTCTTTTTACACTACAGCTCAATAAAAGCTTCAGTGTCTCTTTTTTTATTTTAATCTAGGGAGCTCTAAAGAACCATCTCACCCCGAGGGGCATTCCACTGATGTTTGCAAACTCTGTTTTGCTCTTGTTAAAGCACCTGTTGTAGAGGTACAGCTGTGTGGTGATTGTTCAAGCTTGACAGAACCCCTTCCAGTTTCAAGTCTTACCAATGGTGTGGGGTATCTTTGGGCACATTCTTCCTTTAGGGCTTTGCTTTGGTTATCTAGGTATATTTGAGAACGAGTGCTGTTTTTCAAGCTGGGAAATACAGGAAGAAATAATTTTAAATGTTCTTTATGATAGAGAAAGCCATTTTTTGTTGTCACGGACATGTGCTTTCTTGGGGTCTTCTAGTAATATGTGCTGCTCCTTTATTGAGAGAATAGTTTGCCAGGTTCCTGAGGTAGGACTGGCCTCAGGCTGACTGCAAAGTAGTATTTCCTGAAATCTGTCTAGGCAAGCATTCCCCATCAGCCCAGACTCTTTCTGCTCTCTGTGGCAGTGACTTTAAATGGTATCCTGAGATTTGTTGCCTTTCACATAATTTTTGGCAGTGGCATTCATCAAGGGAATTATAATAAACCTAGAGTTGTAAATGGGTAGCTTGATACAAAGATGCTTCATGAGCCAGTTCTTCTGCAGAGCTATTGTTCTTACACAGTAAAAATGGTACGTGCTTTCTTACAAAAGCATAATTGCTTCTTGAACCAGAGGCTAATTTCTTGAAAAAAAGTGCAAAGAGACTCAGAGACATTTATTAATGTGTAGCCAGAGACTACTGCAGCTTTTTAAAGTGGGGGCTGAAGTACAGTGAAGGAGGAGCATGAAAGTTGTCTTTACATTGGTATTGGCAGTCAAAAGTTTTACCCAGAGAACTTTTTTCTCAGGAGCAGGTAGCTTTGTGTACAGCTTGGCTGAGCCCAGGAAAGCAGATCTCTTGCCAAATTGTGTCAGTTCTTGGGAGCAACGCAGCCAGCAAATTCCTGATCCTAGTAGTTCTGCACAAGGCTTTTTAAAGTTGTTCCTCAGCAGTGCATCAGGCCAGCCTGACCAAAACCTGTTGTTAATGAAACAGCATGTTTTGATATTTGTTCATTTCTGGCATTCTGCGAGGTTTTTTGTCAATATTTGTAAAACTCCTGGAATTTCACCACCTCAAAGTCTTTGTTCCAAAAGAGCATTAGCTGGACCTCATTTTGTAATAGGTCCAGCTTTTTATCTTTTCCAGTTATCTGATGAATTTAAAAAGCTTTCATGCCATATTTTTAAGATTACTCGAATTCTTAAACATCTGAAATGTTACTGGGCTTTTATTGAGCTAATTTCTGCCCTTTAACGTCCTTTTAAGTTTTGCTTTTTTATAAAAATCCATCTCTTCTGTAATCTTTGGATGAGTATGGTTTTGGCTTTTTGGTTGCATTCATTAGCTTGAGTGCACCAAGTTTTAATAAATACTTCAATTTGATTTATGCACAGTTTTCTCTATGCTATGATTACTTTGGCTTGTGTTTTGAAATATATTACTGTTTTCTAAAGTACTTCTTTTTGCCAAAATCTGTTTTGCATTTCCTGTCATGTAAGTTTTTATGTACCTTCCAGTGCTTAAAGTCAATTTTCATCTTGGAAACAGAGACATACGAGTGACAAGATTCCACTGAGCACCTCTGGAGCTTGGAGGTAGTTTTGTTAATTTCTTCTGAAAGGGCCACTCTCCAAGGCTTCCTTGCCACCATTCTCTAGGTCTCCCAGTGCTGCTCCAGGTAGGAATGTGATGCTCCTAAAACTCCCAGCACATCCTTGAAAATTAGGTGCTAGCTCTGAGTAAAGCAATGTTGCAAGCTGGGTCCGTACAGTGACTGAAGGAGCTGATAATCAGAGGGTTGGCAGTCCATCCAGTGATTATTTACTTATATCATCACCAGATCTGAAGGAATTAACTTGGATTGATATTCCCAGCATGCTAGGTGCATGTGAGTGCAATGATGAAATCATTTGAAAACTGTTGGGGTGCTTGTGTGTCTGCCTGGCTTTGTGCCTTGGAAAGTTTTTCCCTGCCCTGGTGGGACCTCTGCCTAGTCCTTGCTTCACCTTGGCTTCTTCCCATCACCAGTGGAACGAAGAACACGGATGGTGGAGTGAAAAAGCCCTCTGCTCGTTTTTTCTCTCGTTTGTTAGAAGGCGGTAAAGCGCCTTACAAAATGAGCCAACAGGTGAAGGGTCACCCTTACTGCCTTTCCTCCTGGCATATCCTGTGGTGGCTGGGAGCTCGTGGTGTCTTGAGAATTTGGCATCACGAGGCTGCCCTGCCCGTCCTGGCCATCACGAGGTCAGCACTGTCAGTGCGCTCTCGGCTTCCTCCCAGCCTGCGGCTTCGCTTCCTCCCTGTGGGATGGCCTGGGTTGTCTGGGGATAGCTGCAGCCTCCTGCCTCATTGGGCAGCCCTTGGAACAGTCACTTTCTTGGTTCCCCTTCCTGCATTTCAATTCCTTCCTCTAAATTAGAAATCTTTTTCAGGAGAGGTTGGGGCGAGTGAATCATGTACATACAGATATAATCGAGTGGAAATGCTTCATACTTGGGTTACACTGGCAAGTGTTGTAACAAGGTGTTTCTACAAACCCTTGGGTTCTGTTTCTTCCCCCTCCTACCCCAGGCGAGGTCATGAGGCATGAGGATGTACCAAGAGCATGGGGTGTATGTACCTGCTTGTGCACTGCAATGTCTTCTCCTTTTCTGAAACAATTCCACCATTTGTTTTCAGGTGACTGAGGGTGTGTTTACGTGTCTTGTGTTCCAAACCTTGCTGACTTGGGATGATCAGCTCATCTGGTTGATTGATAGAATGTCCTTGTATTTTCAAAGGGCTTTATCCCTTGCTCTGTGTATGCTCTGTTATGCTCCAAGTTAGCGTATGCTCATGGTGACAGCTTGGATGAATCCAAGCTTCTGTTCTGGAATAAACTGGACCAGTGTGACTTGGAGCCTGCAACTTGTTTTGTAATTTTGGCTGAATGCTCTAGGTGACCACTTCAGCAGTGTGTTTTACAAGTGGAAAGTAATGCATGCAGTGGTTTCATGCTCGGTGGTTGTGTTCCCTCCCAGCTACATCTGGAGCTGGATGTCTGCAGGATCACATGTTTGTGAGTAATGTTAGGAAAAATGCAAAGCTCAGTTGCAGCAGCGAATCCACAGTGTGGTTGTGCTGGGCTTCCAGAATCAGCCAAGAGCAGAATTTGCCTCTGAGGACTTGAAAAATTTTGCATTTGTGGTGTTAGATAGAGAACTTTAATCTGTAAGATATCTGCTGGAGGAAAAAAGTTATGCCCATTAAAAACAGGAAATGATTTTATTAATCAGTAATCGGTTAGCTAATGCACGGGCTGCTCCACCTTACAGTGAGTAGTAGCAAAAGACATATATGGGAAATATTCAAATATGGGAAATATATTTGTACAAAATTCATGTGATTCTGTTGTGCCTAAGGAATGTGACCATAAGCACTATGTTCAATCATTAATTTCTAACAATACCTGCCCAATACACGCAATACGATTATGTTCTGCTTCATAGACAAGTGAGTGGTCATTATGTAGTCTTTGTATTGAAAAAGGTTTATTTATTTTTACAACAATGCATGGTTAACAATGTTGCTTAGTGCTCAACTGAAGCTTTTACTTGTTGATTCTGCACATTTGCGTAAACAATCTTTTTCTTCTCTGAAACTGATAGCTTCTGGAGATACTATTATTCAGAACACAATGCATTGCAGAGAAACTTGTTCAAACATGTGAATTGCAGCATGAAATACTCCAGGAACTACATATAGAGTATTAATAGTGCATTTATGTGAAATGCATCTGCAAGTAAAATGTGCTTGTAATAAACTTTTTTGTCTTTTCTAATTTCATAGCTCTTATCAAGCAGTTAAACAGTCTTGTCTGATGCTTTTGTGTTGATAATTAGGGTATCTCCCAGCTCTTGTATATTATCTGTCTTTGGAACTCTGGCCTTGAAAGAACCCATTTTGTACAGTGGAGGATTCTGCAGTGGTGCCAGTGTCAGTAGCAACAATCCTGGCTGTAGGTACCCCTGCCCACATCAACAGCCCCTGCTGACAGCAGTGAGCTTCAGGCATGGGAGTGATCCATCACACACCACTGATCCTGCTCTGTTTCTCCAGGATAGTTCCACAACATCCAGTAGTTATTTTTGTCTAAAATGAGTAAAATACATCACAGAAACAGTCACATTTCCTTTACTCTGGGCACAGATCATGCCCTGCACGTTCATGGTGTTTCATGCCCCTCCGGATGTGTGTGTGCCTCACTCTCAGCACCTTCAAATGTTTTTTTCCCTTGCTCCAGCTAAAATGTCAGCAAAACATAAAATTTGTAATAGTACCAGAAACCTTCTGCTCTTTCAGTTTTTGTGATATAGAGCTGGAAAGAAACAGGAGACAAATTACAGTTCTCTTCCATCTGTTTTAGTTGATAAATGAAGAAACTTCAAATGCAGTTCAGCCCTGACTAGATCCTGGCCTTGTGCCTGTTTAAGCCAGAGCAGTATCTTCACCACAGTTCCTGTGTCATTTCCCACTCAAAGAGAGAGAAGGTAAATTGTCTGAGCATTGCCCAAAGGAACAGTTACTTTGCTATATGCCTTTTTATTTTGTTTTATTTTAGCCTCAGGAGCTGTGGAAATGGTGGCTCACACATTGCAGTGCTTGGCCTTGCACTCCCCTCAGTAATTTCTGAACCTTTTGATTGATTTCTGTCATGTCTGGTGGAGAATGTGAGAACAGAAGTTTGAGTGAGCTGAGTTTCTCTAACTTCAGTGAAAATGCTGTGGGTGCTGTTGGGTGTCTCCTGCCCGTGAGGACCTGTGGAGCTCTGAGCTGGCTGCATTTGTCCATTCCTGTTTCCAATGGCTGTGTCCCTGGGGACAGCCAGAGTGTGGGCATGTTGGAGGAATACAGTAGTCATGTGGTTCCACAGTTTGCCCTGCGTAGTTTGCAGGGAACAGCTGTAGTGTGACCTCAAGAAAGGCCAGCCCTGGACTACTGTGAATACCAGAATATCAAAACCTCTTTTAGCTAAATTATTTGTTTTCTGATGAGTATTAAAGCACACCCCGCCTGCTGCATACCCATGTTTCTCTTGTCTCATGTATGTCCAAGGTTAAAATCAGGCCTCCCAAGCCTGTGTGCTCAGCACTTAGTTTGTCATGTTTGTGGGTAATTATGGAAGACTCCAGTTGGGCAGAAGGAAGCACATCACGTGTGAGCAGTTCACTGGGAAATGAATGAGATTCTTGTCGAGTATTTTTGCACTCTCCCCGTGCTGCCCCCGTGAAGCCTTGCCTAGAAAATGTTCTTGCCATTTGGAGAGTTAGCTGAATGCTTTGTTTACTCCTTTTCATGAAACTTGATACCAGAAATTTGTAGGGAAAAACTGTGTTAGTTCAGGTGTTAATGAAGCATGGGTGCAGATGATAAGCTGTGTGGTTGGGTGCGCAGGGAACAGGCTGTGGAACTTGGAGGGAGCGTGTGCTCCTTCTCAGAAGCTTGTTCTAGTTGAATGACATTATCTGAACATCTGAGAAGCTGCTAGGGAAGAAGTCTGCCAGAATTTTCTTGTTCCTACAGGAAAAATAACAGTATTACCCCTTAAGACAGAGTTAAAGAAATGCCTCAAATGTCAGGACGGTGAATTGGCTTACAGTACTGTGTTTCTATTTAAAGGCAGCCCAAACTGACATAGAACTTAAATAGTCAGACAGAAAAAAAAGTGGTTGGTTTTTTCAGTACTTAAACGTATTTCAGCTGCTGTGAGTTACTGGAAATTACTCTACTTGCTCAGTAGAAAAGGAAATTGTTCTACTGACAGCATGGAGTATTAAGAAACTCTGAAAAGGAGCATGATGGTTTCTTAGCTGGGTATATTTACTAGTCATACAAGAGATGCTAATCACGAACTGCTGACCTCTTTTTTTTTTTTTTTCCAAAACAGACATAATTAAAAAGTGCAGAAGTAAAAAAAATACCAAAGCAACTTTAACTTCTTTTGAGACTGAAACAGAATTTTATCTTTGTATAAAGAAATATTTATCAGACTTTTTTTAGATAAGCAAAATTATCACTTTGTAATAAGACTAATTTATTTTACTTTCTTTAAATTTAGTAGGGTTTTTTTTTTCCATAGTATCTTTTCTGCAGTTATCAGCAAATTAATAATTTTGGTTAGCCTGAATATGTAGCTACTTTAAAATGTGTCATGAGATTTTTCTTTTGCAATTGAAGCATGCTCAGAAACTGCTAGGTAGCTTATGCTTGTGTGTTGTGTAAGGCTTTTTCTCACATTAGGGGCAGAAGATAAGACACCAGGTATTATGGGTTTTTGTTTGTTTGTTTGTTTGGGATTTTGTTGGGTTTTTCCCCACCTGGGTTTAGTATATGCTCATTTAAATACTGGTCTTTTCTATTAGTAGCTAGCAGGACAAATCAGCTGAATTGCACTTGGGAGGTGACATTAATCTATGCTCACACTGGAGAAAAAACCCATGCAAGATAATATAAGATTCAGTAATGGCAATTGTTCTCATCTGAATGGATAGAGAAGACAGATGAGAAGATAATATAGAGGAATGGGAAATTTGACAAGAAATTGTTTTTTATATAAAAATTAAAATAAAGAGAAACTTAAACATTAAAGTAAATACTAAATGGCCCAATTCTATGAAGTCCTCAGCATCCTCACTAGGGTTTGAAGGCTTTCAGTGCCAAAACCTTGAGTTTTGCTGAAGGATATTCATACTGGGAGAAAAGAGATCACAAGAGCAGGAAAATCCTCACTGTTAGACCTGTGTCATGTAGGTACATATTTGTCTGTGTCAGAAAAAACACACATAGCTGTATATTTATTTGAAAATATACCCAGGTGTCTTCATTTGCTGTCATGGCTCTGAGTGTGCAAGCAGCTGTCTCAGCTCACAGTAATCAGGATACCACAAAGCAGAAACCTGCCTGCCTTGCTCAGCTGCTGTGTGTGAGAGAAGGACTCTGGTGTTTCCCCCAGCAGCAAGACAGGTAAATTCGTTACCTGTGTGCTCTGTGTAGACAAGCCTAAGTTGCTGTAATGTAACACTGGGCAGATGTCTTTGCTTCCTAGATCAGAACCATGATGCTAAGATTTTTGTGATTTTGGGGGCTGATAGATGCTGTATAAATATAACCATTTTGGAGTTGCCCTGTGTTCAGAAGGTTACAAAGGTACGTGTGCAGGTGTGGTTGGAAGCAGTTGTATGATGCTGCTGTGCTTACATACATACAATTTACAGGATATAGTGGTTTTGACAGCGTGATGGTATTTGGCCAAAGGTTGGACTTGATGGTCTTGGAGGACTTTTCCAGCCTTAGTGACACTGTGATTCATTTGGTTTAGGATTTTTTTGTTACTTCTAGTGTTCTCCCTCATTGTCACTGTCCCTGTTTGGTGCTCTGCTTTGGGAACTTGTATTTACTCACATCCACTCATACACAGAAGAAGAGAATTAAAGCCCATCTTGCTTTCCCTTCCCTTCTTCTGTTGTCTTCTTGGTGTCTTCTGAGGCCTGCAGTGCTGCCTCTCCTCTCTGAAGGGTTCCCCTGGGTGCTGTGCTGTCCCTTCCTCCTCCTGCCACAAGCAGTGGCGTGCATCCTGTTTGGGGTTACTGTTGTGTCACATCAAGTGATGTGCGTGAGCAGGGAAAGGGAAACAAAAAGCAAAGGGAGCACTTACTTTGACAACAGCTCCTTTAGAAAGACCACGATAAAACCACCCAGTCCAAAATGTCCTGGTGGCATTGACAGCTATTGCTGTCCAGCATGTGAGCCTTTCTTTCCTCTTGCTGCAGTGGAATAAATAGCTTTGTGTGGTGCTGTGGCTGGTTCACAGCAGGTTACCTGCAGCGCTAGGCTTCTTCGGGTTCCACATTTTAAGGATGCTCATGTGGGCAGACTGAAATCTGCTGGCAAGCTGTGGTGGCTGGGAGTGTCTGGAATTATGTTTGCATCAATTTGGTTACTACTGGCAAAGAGGGGTTTATTGAACATACACTAAATATACATATATATCTTGATTAAGTACAGCCTCTCCCAGTAGAACAACGTAGGTTTTATCAAGTGATTCTGTTGATTCTGTCAGGCAGAGCTGGTTTGGACTGTGTGTTCCAGCTCAGTTCCGTGATAAGGAAGGTGTGTGTTTGGAGTGAGTTTCAGTGCTGATACCCAGGGAGGGCATGTTGAGCTGAACCTGCAGTTTTCTTTATCACAGACAGATTTTAGCAGTAAGAAAAGCTCTGAGGCATGTAAGGGCAATGTTCAGCTGATGCTCGAAGCTGCCATGTATCTGTCATGTGGGGTTCTCAGTAATACTTGACCAGTTCAGTCTTTCTGCTGTGGAAAATCCCTCTAGATGGATAGTTGTATTAAAGAGCTTGGGCAATGGCCAGTCATGCCCTGTATTTTCCATTCCTACCATTCTTGGAAACCCAAAACCATGAGCGTGTAGTGAGACTTAGAAAACTGAAGGGGATGGCAGAAAGCCTGAGGGTGCAGAGCTCCTTGCAGCAGTGAGCAAAGCACAGTGGAGCAAAGCCAGTAGAGCACTTTGTTAAGCTTGGTTTAAAGGTTGAGTGGGCCTTAGCTGATAGCTAAATGCATTTTTACATGTTCTTCTGCTTTGGGGAACCAAAGCATTTAGGACCTCACACTTTAAGGTGCATTTGCTTGGAGGTGTCAGGCTGCTCCAATATTCTGATAGTCTGTATTTTTTTTCCAATATGAATGAAGTTGTGGCTTGTTCAAGCATTTGATTTTTATTTGTCCTCATGTCCTTATGAGTTACATAAAAGTGAAGTCAACCAATGTCTTTAGTGTCTGCTCTATATAAATCCACCTGAAATAGTTTCAGGTCACCTTTACATGCTTAATTTGGAAAACAGTTGAGCAGCATGACTCTTGCCTTGGAGAATTAAGCAGTCTAGGCTCCTCACATTAGTCTTGGGGCTCTTGCAATATCTGCACAAATCAAGATCTCATCCCTTCTGCAAGTTAAGTAGGGGCCTGTTTGACTCGTAGAGCCAGTAAGGGAGGGATGCTCAGTGCATGGGTTGGAGCCAAGTTAGAAAAGTCTTCCCTCCTGAAAAGCACCTAAATATTCAGTAGTGTTATTTGGCAGATCTATGAAATCATTCCTAATTGTTTCTGGTTCAGAGCTTGGCAATAGTTTTGAAATGCAGTGTACTTGACATTTAGGGGTTTTGAGGGTTAACTGAAGGGATGGGTTAAAGTCTTCTGGGCTTATGGCAGCAGGTAACTACTCTCTGTGCAGAAAGGTTGCAGAATTGGGCCACATCAGACATTTGAAGGTGTTGGAGGATGCTTAGATGGCAAGTGACCAATATTCGTGCCAGGCAGTTGTTGATTCCTGGGGAGTATCTATCATTAGGACTTGTGGGATGTTGACATTAATGAGCATCGCACTCGGATAGGGCAGCCTGGGATTTCATTCCATAGATAGGAATTTCTTATACTTGTATAATCATCCTCTGTCTTTAGTTTGCAGTTGTTCCTGTGTAACTGAGATGGGGTTTTGGTGAAAGCCGATGGGGGCAGTAAGGCTGAGTCAGCACTGTGCTCAGGCATGTGCTCTAAGGCTGGAAGTAGTTTGACTGCTCCCAGTGAACCCACTGATGTGCTTAGCACTAGGCATGTGTTTTAAATAAGTTGTAGAATCTACACAAATGAGGAGGGTGAGACTACAAGCAACACTACAAGTGTTTAAAATCAAAGGTTCAGGGGTTGTATTTGTCAGGAAAAAAAGCTTTTGGCATTAAAGGCATTTCAGGGACATACTGAGCTTAAATGTCACCGGCATCGGAAAAATGATGGTCATATATTAATTTTATATGACTGTCTTGATAAATGACCTGGTAACATAGCAAGCTAAAGTTCACTGTAGTCCTCTACAACCCCAGGCTTTGGGCTGAGAGCAGCATCTTCGGATTATCCCTACATCAAACCTTGTTTGAACTGAGTACATATAAATAATTGTCTGCCAGCTTTTCCTATTACAAACATATACACGGTTTGTGAAATTGGTTTACCATGTCCTGAAAATTTCTTTGATATTTTTAAAGCCTGTTGCTATGGGAACCAGACCCCATAACAGAAAAGCTTTTTGGTGCTAAGGAGGCCAAGAAATTCACTTAACAACAGGAATAAAGCCACGGAAAAATAGCTTGTATTCTTTTTCCAAAAGCAAACAAACAAACCCCAGAAGAAACCCTGATATCCTGAAGCAGCTTGGACCTGGATTAGCAGATGGAAGGGGACACTCCGCTCTCAGGGCTTCAGAGCCTGGCCAGGGAGCTCACCCTGTGGACACTTGCACTGGTCCTGGCTCTTACAGGCGAGAATAATCAGGGAATCCACAAGCATCTTTCTCTGAAATAATTCATATGTCTTTTTTTACCTTTTTTTTTTCAATATGGAAAGGTTGAAATGATGTGATGGATTGGTTTATGGGCAAGAAAACACAAGTTTTGCTTCTCAGAACTGGATGTCCCCTTTGTGCTTTGCTAATACAGAAACTGGCAGAACAGGCATTACTTTGACGTTGGGGCTTGCAGCCCTGTTTCCTTGTGTCTCATGACTGAGTGAATCAACACCTAATTAAAGTCACATGAGGGACAGAGTAAAATGCTGTTCAGGCACTGATCCCTGTGAATCTTTGGAGAATAACTACTTACCTCTGTCTTCCTCCTTTTCCAAGCAACCCTGAACAGCTGTGGCTCTGCCTTTTTTCTTGGTGGTTTTTGTTGTTTTTTTTTCCCAGAGAAAAGAATAGCACGTAGACCTTGGCTAAAGCAATGCTGCCTATGCAGATAAATGAGATCTGGGGTAGGGGGAAGGAAGACCAGGGAATTCTCAACATAATCTTGAGGAATTGAAATTATTTGAGTTCATGCTGGGAATGATTTAGCTGAAAGCCTGAAAGTATAGTCCTTGTGCATTTGACACTCCTGGAAATTTAGCTGGGAATGTGAACGTTGGGCAAGGAAGTTGGGAGTGATCTGTGGGCTTTCTTGCTATTTTTAATATTGGCTGTAATTTTACCACTTGTGGCTCGTTATGAAGGTCCATAACAATTGCTTTCCATCTCTGAGTGACAAATACTTGTGTGGAGATTTACTAGGCTCTCAATTATCACTCGGTCACAAGCGCAGCCACCTTAATCAATTACAGGACCGTGGCTTACAGCCAAGGAATGCTCCAAGCCCCATGCTGCCTTGCCTGTGCTGGATGACTTTCACCACCAAGGCCATATTTTTTCCCCTTATAAAACTCACAAAACAAGTATTGCAGGATGTTCTAATCAGCAGAAGCAGATGTCTCGCTGCACCCTGACACGGCCGAGGCTCGCGGGTCGCGCAGGGCTGTGCAGCAGGTGCGGTGTCTGCAGCCAGAGGTGTGGTGGCTGTCATGTGCTGCACTGGAGGTACCAGTGGTTTGGGCTCTCCATGGAGTGGCATCTCCAGACTGGAGGTCTCCTGGCTGCCTGCAGCCAGGCCAGGGGGTTTCAAGGTGGAAAAAGCAGGCTCTGGGCAGGGAGCCACCATATCCTGGCACCCTTGGCACAGCATCACCCACCCTGGTACAACTCACAGGTTAAAAAGCATGGCATAAAAAAATTGCAGCTGTTTACATTCTAGTCTTTTAGCCTTTAAAATGTATTTATTTTTAGATGTATCTGTCTGATTAAAATAAAAGCTTATTTAGATGTGTTTGCTTGTTGCAAGAATCACCTGACATGTCAGGCATAGCTAGAGCACACTGGCAGTTCGGTTATGCACCTTACAGCTTTTCTTGTAATGTCTCCTGAACTAATATATTAAAAATCTCAGTTTTCAGCAGTGCAAAAAGAATAAAACTGCCATAGTCCTTATTGTTTCTGTGAAGTACTTGAAAATAAAAGCCTTAAAGACACTCTAAGCTGAAGATAAATACAGGGAATTCAATATTTGTCTGTTAAAAAATTGAAAATGTTAGGAGTATTCAGCCAAAGTACTCTTATTCCACTGGGAATCTCTCAAGGGTTTATTATTAATATTAGTGTTGATAACAACAGTGGAGCCTTAGTGATTCCTTTAAGATGTCTTCATTTTCATGACAGGAGAGGTCTTGCAGTCAACCTAGACTCTCATTTGTCTTTTCTCCTCATTGTCTCATCTATTAATATTCACAGTTTCCAAAATAAAAAGCAACAATTCATCATTAAGTTCCCTAAGCAAACTTTGCAGTTGATAAATCCGAGTTTGTGAGCTTGATTTTGTTTTGTCCAGTTAGTTTTGTGTGTGGGTTTAAGGATTATTGAACCTCTCGTGACATCTCCAGAACTGCACAGCATAAAGGAGGGAACACAGACTGCCCCCCATAAACCTCCTCTGCTGCATTACATAATTCTGGGTGATTTAGGAGAGTCTTTATTTCCAACAACTATGCTATTTCCAGCTGTGTTCATCAAAAGCAATTTGTATTGGAACTTTCTTCTCCCCAATTTTTCATTAAACGCACACAACACTGAGCTATTTACACTTCATTTTTACTAGCTACAGCAGAAGAGTCTGCTCTGCACGCCCGAGTGTGCACAATAAAATGACTGTTTGGCAGGGGGAAAATGCCCTGTTGTCTTGCAGTACCAGTTGGTATTATGGAGGTTTGTTTGGTGTCTTCTGGTAGATTGCGACTGGAAATGTGATACAAAATGAACAGCAATGTTTCATTCTAACCATGCATCAGATTTTTACTTCGATAGTTATTTTTATTTTCAGCATTTTTATCATGACTTGAAAAATTACAGCAGTGGGCAGTCAATCTGCTGAGGTCTCCATGTTCTTAAAAGAGAGATAATTGTTTCATGTCCTACCCTCCAAGAATGCTCATAGAAGGATTTGTAGTTGCTGATGCTCCTTTACAGTGCTGGTAGAGACAGTTTATTCCAGTCATGAGACTTTGTGCTGGTAGTGAGAATCCTGTGTATGGGGAGTTTATAAACTTGTTTATTTTTTAATCTCATATCAAAAGCACTTTTTCAGCATTTAACAATCTGGTTTCCTTTAAAGAATAGAGGGCCCAGGTTTTGAAACTCCTGAGGGCTGTTTGCAGTGATCTTTCTCATCGTTTTGGCTCTTGCTGACCTTTGGCTGGGCTTATGTTTGTGTGTGCAGGTTTGTGTATACTCCAGGTGTATATGGAAGGTTCATGCTTTAACATCTCTTCCTCTCCAGCAGTGAGAATTTAAATTTTTTTTTTTTTTTTGCAGGGATACAAAAATGTGCAGAAAGCACATTTGTTTAGAAGTCTAGCTCAGTGGTAATCCCAGTGAGGCAAGTATTTTGTAGAGAAATGGTATCCAAGTATTTCTAGTCAGATTTTAAATAAAATCCTAATTGGTTTTCTCTCTTTTCGTCTAGTGTGGCTTCCAGCTCCTACCTTGGTGCATTACTAAGCAATAAATATTTCTTGGCTCACTCAGTGGCTCTTTGTTGTGTGCGTTTACAACGTGTGAGGGAAGCCTTCCTTTAGAAGAAAGACTGAAAAAACTTGTTAAGACAGTGAAGACCAAAAAGTAATTATTTCATTACTCTTTAGCCTGTGGTTGGAGCAAACTCTGTTGTCTGCTTGGTTTAAAATCAGATGATTTATACCCAAAAGGTGCATATGAGCCTTTGCATTAGTTTTAAGTGTTTTCAGAAATGCCTTTGGCTGGAGTGAAGAAAGTAGTTATTTTTGGTGCTGTTTGGTTTTGAGGGTTGTTTTGACTTCTGTGTGTTTCAGAACATGCCCCAGCTGGGCATGGAGGTCTGCAGAGGGTCCGTTGGGCTCTGGGCTGCTGGATGTGGTGGAACACCATCACCCACATCTTTCCCATCTGCAGCTGGGTAGGTGTGCATGGATACTGAAATATCTCCCTGGCAGGTGATGGGCTATCACAGGAGATTTTGAGAACTTCATTTTTTTGAACTGGAATGTTTTTCTGAAGCAGGGTAATAGTACCAGCTTTGTTTTTCAAGCTCAAATTTTAGACACAAAAAAAGGAAAGCCTTCACCCTTTCAAAGAGAGGCCTGGATATACACCTAGGGAAGAGGATATCTAGAGATATCTACCTAGAGAAGAGAAGGTGCATATCTGATGTTAAAGATGCTCCAGTGTTTTCTTGGATATGGGAGGGGTGACAGTGTGTATAAACAAAGATTGAATATCTGAATTCCTTCCTCAAGCAATAAATATTCACTGATCTGGCTAAAGCACTGTTTACTCTCTGTACAATCTGAGTCTGCCTCTATTTGCAGAGAAATTCCTTCCAATATTTTTCCTGGTAAGTTGTTGGATGGAGGCTGGGTCAGCTTTCAAAGCACTTCTTTTAATGTGTATCAGGTTACCCTGAGATAAAATGGAAACCTTAGATGTTACTCCTGTAAATAAATGTTTACATAATACGAGGCACTTCTCAGCATTGCATGTCTAAGAAAAAAGGTCACTTTTGACATCAGTAACCTTTAGAGAGTGGTGTCTTTGCCACACAGGTAAAGGAAGTTACTGTGCCCTGCACATTCCTTCACTAGATCAAGTAGATAGTCAGGAGTGGTCAGATGGTACTGCCTTTGTCTCCTAAAGCTTGGCATTTTAAGCTTTAAAGGCAAGATTTGGGCTTAAGGCATGGGTCCTGTAACCAGCACATGCCCAGTTTTGCTCATGTGAGTAATTCCATTGAAGTCCCTGGCACTAGTCATGTATGAAAAGCCAAGTCTGTAATGTATGTGTTTGTGGCATCAGGCCCTCAGTTCTTCATTTCTAAATGAGAAACTTCCTGTAAAGCATGGTAACAAAAGGTAATGGTTTTGTCTCTTTAGTTTTGCTGCTTTTGTGTCAAAACACTTGTCCAGCATCAAAAATAAAAATACTACCATCCTATAAAAGAGCAACAAAACCATTGCAGTGGCGAGAGATTAAGGATTTCTCCCTGAACTTAACCCATGAGATTTGTAGCAGAACAGAGAGCTTTGTGTTCTGCTTTGGAATCCATTCCAGAGGACAAGCAACATCTGTCCTCTTGGGATTGTATGGTCTTGGAACCAAAGTCCACGAACAGGTGCACCAGTTCACCCACTCTGTGATACGAGGGAACCATCAGTAGCATTGGGGTGTGGGATGCAGTGGAACAGGAGATCCTGATGATAAATCTATTTTTGCTGCTTATGTGTTTAATATATTGGCAAAACTTGTAGGTTTTCAGACACTGGGGTAAAAAAAAAATAAGTAGGAACTATGATGCTGTAGCCTTCTGCCTTCATGTATTACTTGAGTTTTATCCGAAGATCATGAAGAATTGATAGTACACGTGATTAGCCCCGCCCATGCCTGTGACAAGACTAGATGGCTTTTAATGTGCATCACATTTTTGAACGCCCAATTCCTTCTTCACTTCCCCGTCTGTCTCTTTCCTCCCCCACAGTTTAAAGTCTGTTAAATAGTTCTTTGCTATTTGATGTTAGTTAGAACGCGCTTTGCTGTTGTGATGTCTGGGTACCCTTCCTCGCATGGCCCGGGGTACCGCCGGGGCACGATCGGCAAACCTTGTTTACAGCCACCCGGCTCGGTCGGGTTTTCTTTCAGCGCATTATTTTGCGTATTTAATTTTTTCCCGTCTGTGGCCATCCAATTGTCTCGCGTATGCCCGCTTCTTCCCGTGTAGCATGAATGAGCCCTGCCGAGCACACAGCGCCCTTTGTTCGGAGAGGGGCGGGGGAGCGGGACCGGCCGGGATGCGGGAGTCGCGCCGCAGCGAGCGGGGGCGGTGCGGGCTCCTCGTTCGCCTTCCCCGCCGAGCCCCTGCCTGGAGCAGCGCTCCAAAGCCGCTGGGGAGGGAGGGCTGGAGCGCGGCGTGTCGCCGGGGCCGGCGGCCGCAGGTGGCCCGCGGTGACAGCTGTGTCACATGATGGCTGTCAGCGCGGGCTCGGCCTCCGCCGGGAGCATCCCGCCGCTCCCGGGAACGCGAGGGCTGCGGGTGCCGGCTGCGGGCAGCCCGCCCTGCTTCGCCCCCCCGTTCCTCGCCGAGCGGGCTGAACGCCCGGCCGTGCCCGGGACTCGGGCAGGGAACGCGGCCGGGAGCGCGGCGGCGGGCGGATGGATGGCACTGACAGGTCCGGGCAGCGCTTGGCTTCCCCCTGAATCACACTGATCTGCTCTGCAGCAAGCCCTGGAATAGACGAAGAGGCGGAGAAGACGGGCGCGCTTTCCTCGAGCAGAAACCCCAGGCTGTGCAGAATTGTGGGGCAGGATTTGGGTTATGAAACTGCGGGGCAGCGCAAACGCAGCCGGGTGCGAGCCCCGACGCTGCTGTCCTTAAGGTGGTTTCTGTGCTCCTGTTGCTAGGATTAAGGCTTTGCATTGCAGCATGGAGAGTCTTTTGTTTGAGTTAAATTCAGACCTCTTGATATGTCACCTGACAGTCTTGTGGTTTTGGATGAATATGGCTCATTGCTATTATTAACCTGAGTTGGCAGCCAGGCACAACAGGAGTTTATAGGGATTTTCAAAAGTGGAACTGCTCGGGGGACAAAGATGCTTCCCAGGTATGGTCACTACACAGTTCTTGAGATAATTTTAATTATTTGAAAGCTTATTATTTTCCCTGTGATGAAAATACTTATTTTCCAGAGATGTGAATCTTCTAGAGACTCATTTTTTTTGATTCTTACTATAATTTTATGCTAAAGGACATGATTTTTTTTGCCTGAATTGATTCTGTCTTGTAACTTTGCAAAGGGAAGTGCAGTCTGCTTGAATAATGTAATTTTGTTCAGTGCTAGTGCATTTAACTGAAAGGAGCTGTGTCTCATTTGTGTGTGGTTTTAATTAAAACATATTTCAAGAGAGCATGAAACTTGTGTGTGTATGTGCATATATTTTGCATGCACACATGTACATAAATCAGCTAAAACCTGAACAGGTACTTTTTGAAATGGCATAAGTGAAGTAGTCCCTAAAATATTTTATGAAGTTATTAAAGTGACTGTAAATTCTGCAAGGTGTGTGAATTGCAAAGTTATTCAACATATTACACAGCTTTGTCAAAATCTTCCCACCAATTTATTTTCAGTATAACAATCCAGATTATGATTACTGTGTTGACTAGGCTGCACCTAACCTGTCAATGTTACGTCTTTTTGCTTGTGGAAAAGCATCTGGCTCATGTATTAGACTTTAGAGTATAAATTAGATATCTTAATGAGAGTCAAGTGACTCTCCTTAGAAGGAAGAAAAAATGAAAACAAACTAAAGTCAGCTTTATATACAGATAAAGAATTGGACAGAGCCAAGGAGCTTGGCTGGCAGTTGAAGTTCAGGTCCAAGTTTGTTATACCTGTGAAATACCTGGCTGATGTACTTTGTTCCTGGTGTACAATATGTACTTAGTATAAGCAGCACAAGTTTCCTGGAGCTCAAGAAGTGCATCTATTCCAGGTGAGGATTGCTAAGCTGGTAAATAATGAGGCTGACTTAGAGATGGAGCAGGGAGCTGGCCTCCACAGTGCTGCAGTGCCTGTGGACATGTCATCCTCTTTCAAGAGATGAAAAGCAGGCGGCTTGTATTTAATTTTTTGTATTTTAAAGAAGCATTACTTTCACGGGATAAACCCATGTCACCACTGCAAGCAGTCAAGGGTACTTGTCCCTGAGATGATCCACCATCTGTCTATTCTTCCATGCTACCCAGAACCCAGGTCCTGTGACTTCTGTGAAACCCCAGCTGAGGTCACGGTGGCAGAGGGCAGAGTCACCCAGGGCGCTGGGCGCTTCGCAATCCAGCCTCGAGGGCTCCCTGCCTGCCCTGGCCCAGGCACCAACGCTGCTTTTCTGTGCAGAATCAGCAAGTGCTCACCACCACAGTCACACGGCCCTGACATGACCTCAGCTCTTGTAAAGACAAATGTCTTGCAAAATTTTTTCTAAGTATAGGCCCCTTAGTTTCTCTACTTAAGGAAACGTTCTTCCTGCTTGCAGCCTTATGGTTGTGTTATGTCACCAGCACTTAAACGGAATCTCTCTCTTGAAATGCCAGCTTTGCAAATCAGCCATGCAGCCTGGGTCATCCTTGTCTTGTGAATCCTGAGAAAGTTCTTTTGTGTTTCAGGTGCTGTTGTTAAAAAAATAAATAACCTGCCCATGCCTCTAAGAGGAGGTGGTCTTCCAAAGCTGCAAGCATCATTAATACACATTACAGTTCTGTTTTCATTGTTTCCGAATTAGTGGTGATCTTTCGGAATGGTCTGTGCAGCTGGTTTGTGCAATAACGGTCAAATAGTAGGTGAATTACTGACATGCCTAACAAGGTATTAAAGTATGTAGAAGACCCTCCCCAGTAATCCTGTATACTCAACTTTTGTTGTATCTTCTCAAAGCCAAAAGAAAAAATCTAATAGCAGATTATAGAAACCTGCAGAGGTGTTTGAGCAGGAGAAGGGAATTCCTGGTTGGAAAAGGCATCTCAGGGCTGAGAGGAGTACGATGGGATGGTTGGACCAGGCAAGGACCATTTTCCTTCTGGACTTGATGACTCTTCTCTGTAGCAGAGTAACTGCAGGATCCTATATACTGGGCTGTATGGGTACAGGTGGGTGTGCTTTGATGTGGCTGTACATCTCCATGGACGGTGGAGATAATCTGAAATCCAGTGCCCTCAGTGGAAAAGTCTCGTATTTACAATGTTAGCTCTTCATGAGAGATGCAGCCTCTGTCAAAGGCTTGTGTAGTAGAAGTTGGCTGGGTCTAAGCACCACTGTAACAAGGATAATACCTGGAGAATCATCTGCAGGTGCTGGAGATAAGCTGTGGAACCCCTGTGCCTCTGTTCTGACGCTCACCTAGCAGGAGTGAAGGAAGATGTTTCCTTCTGCCAGGGGAGCATGGGACAAGGTGGGCCCGTCTGCTCTGCCGGGCTGCTCCTGTCACCCTTTAAAAAGGTGCTAACATGTAAACCATGCAGAACAGATAAGCTGGCATAAACTATAAATATCATTTGCGTAGATGCATTTAAAAATAGTTCCAAGTGATTCATCACCAGGCAATTTTTATAACTATGGGTAACATGATGTAGGAAAACAATAGTTTGACTGATAGTTTCAACTTACTTTTTACATGTTTAGTCCTATTCTGGTTTTGAGCAACCTTACTTTTTAGAAAACTCTTTTCCAGTTCCTACCTGCTTAATATCTTGATCATTTTGCTTCAGTTGCTTTACTTTAAGATTTCTAAAGTATCTTTACTTTTATTAAAAAGTAACCAGATACTATCTAAGCCATGTTAATATAAACAGTTTTTAAAGTAGTTTCAGACAGGAGGGAAGATAATACTAAGCTAAACCATTCATGTAATGAAGAAGTGGTGTTCATGTTCTAGGTGGGAATGAAGAGGTAGGAATGTACTGGGATTCAGTTACAGGGGAAAACCCTCTATTTTAATTGTTGGAGTGGTAACAAAGGATTTCTGTGTCTGTTGTGTCATCTATTAAAACTTGCACAGAGTGAAATAATACCAATTTACAGCCATTCAGTTCTTGCTGAGAAATATTGATGGTGGTAATAAACTCCAGGAAAACAAGAAAATTCATCCTTAGAGAGCAGTTGGAATTCTGGATTGCTATGAATCTCTATAGTAGAGGTGTCAGGAAGCATGAAATGGATTTGTAAGTGTAAGCTACAGGTGATATTCCTTGTGATTGAAGGTAAAAAGGCAGAAAAGCAGAAAGGACGAAAAAAGGGAAGAGCTGAACAACAGTGCTTAAGTGTGAATATGCATTAAAATACCATTTTTCAGATCTTGGTCTCATTGTTGCTAGTTTCTAATAATTCCATCATTAATAATGTGGAATTTTCCCTTTCTCTCCCAGATAATTCCTTTTCTTTTCCACTCTGTACTTGCATGAGTGTCTGTGCAGGGGCATTGGATCAGATGCCCTCCAGAAGACCCTTCCAACCTCAACCAGTCTGTCACGGAGGGAGAGCTGGGTTTTGTTTCTAAAGTGTCCCATACAGCATTTATACGTCAATGGATTTCCACTCTATATGGGTATTTTTGAACATCTCATTCTAGAGGAATCCCCACTTGTGTAGTGGAGATCTCCACAGGAGCAGTGTCCTGCTCAGAAGGAATTTGTTTGTCACCAGTTTTTCTCTCGCTCCATGCCTGAGGTCACAGCACTATGTGGCAAAGTCGCAAACACTGCTACTGGTGAAAGGTATTTGGGGTTTTCTTGGTAGTGGTTCTTAAAGGGGTTTTTTGCCCTGGGTTAATTTTGGGGTTTTTCTTTAGATCTACTGAGTTTTAAGGAAAGATCAAAGAGTGGCAGATAGTTCATGCAGGAAAAAGTCCTCATTAAGAAACTGTCATTGCCAGAGCAGTGTGGGAAATGGAGACTCACCTTTCCTTATCATTGCTAGAACATTTCATTCTACGTCTCCTGGTTTTCCTGTAGAAATCTCAAGAAAACATCAGTTAAATGTCAAAGTTAGTTTCCATTTATAAACAGAACTAATTATATTCAGAAGATCTAGGTCAGTTTTCATCTGCTGAAGAGGAGCGCTGGAATGCTGCCCTGTTATGTTTGTTTTGAGAATGCCTCTTGCATGCAGGAATTTTATGTTTCTGAGGATAATCTATTCAGATATCAAGCTTAACGGTATTTTAAATCTGCTAACAACAAAAGCAAAGCTCTGTGTCCTGCTTCCCCCTCACTGGTGGGGGTGAGTTGGAGGTGCCAGGCTGCCTTCTGTTTACTGTCTGTCTGAATGAACTTTCCCCCAGCTCTCTGAAAGGCTCTTCTGGTTTGGGAAGTGGCCCGCTATTGCCAGGGAATGTTTTTGCAAGGCTGAAATGTGCTTAAGGATGCTATTATGTAACAGAGATAGCGCTTCTTTGGAATTATCACAAATTATGATGGATAATAGCTACTAAATGCTTGTCTAGAGAAAGTTAAAATGTCATGTGAAGAAGCTGAGAAGTAAACAAGCTCTTGTTACTTTCATCAAATATGTTTCTGAGCACAGCAAGAGTTTTATATTTAGCTTTCTCTCCTCTTAGTGTGTAATCTGCTCTCGGAGCTTTTTATAAGTAGACTTTCCTAAGATCTGGAACAGCTACTGCCTTCTTTGCCAGTAATTTCAAAGTCAAATATCAAAAGTACTAGGTAATGGAAGACATGCTTTTGTCTGAGTGTGAAGGAAATTCAAACGCATTGCAAGGGTGGAGCAAGCACTAGCACCCTTTTGGCAAGCAAGTCATTGTTATTGTCACACAGCGTCTTTATAGGAACCACAGTGGCCTATCTGGAAAAAAATGTTTGTTTCTGGACTGACACTGATTCCACTTTAATATATGGATGTTGTTCTTCCAGGAAGCCAGTTTATCCAGTGCTCCTCCTCGCTTCTAGCCAAAGTCATGCTCTTAGCAGTTATCATCCCCAGCTCTAGAGCCTTTTGTGCCTCTCAGTTGGTAACACCCCAGGCATGTGTCAAACTAGGGGCTTTGTTTTCTTCCATTTTCTGAAATGCAAGATGGGCTTAATTAGGAGAGCCTCCAGTAAGTGAAAGCTTGACTCTGAATTGTTCACTCTGCTTGGGTTCTGGTGCAGAATTTGCTGAGTTTGGTGTCTGCAATTCGTGTGGGCATTTCATGCTGCAGGTAACACTTGGGTTTAGGTGCCCAAATGAGAGGGTGCCCCCAAATCTAGACATGAAGTTATTTCAGCTCAAGTTGCTCAAGGTTTTCTTTCTTGTAATAAGTTGATTTGGACATTTGTTGCACACCATCTTCTCTGCAGCTTCTGTTTTTCTCTCTTGTTGCTAAATGGTGGGGATGGGCAGATTAGGAAATAGATTCCATCTCAGGAGAGTGTGTAACTGTATGTCTTGATGCTTAGTTTCACCTCATTGGGACTACACTAGCTGGAAAACTTGTGTACCTATACTGGAGCATCCTGAAAAACTTCTGATAGGTGATGATGGCTTTAGTGATCAAATGGATTTTCTGCTGTTACAGAATGTGTCGGTCACATAAAGCATGGGTGCAGAGCAGGAAACCCTTTGGGTGCTGAGTTAGAGGAGAGGAAATTTTACTGTTGTCATGGTAAACATGCCAGGTTTGCCATAGTAAACATGCCAGGTTTAACCCATGTTATGGATGTCTTTTTGCTGAAATACATGTACGGCTTCATGCAAATTGGGAATCTGTAGCCTTCATTAATGGCTGGAAAGTTCCAGTGCCTTGTTTCTGGCTTTTTGGAGTTCATGCTAACACTGCTTGTCTAAAAGCCAAGAATAAGGAAGACAGAATTTCACTTGATATAGGAAATGGCTTGTAAACTAGCTGAAAGATGATCCCTGGTGGTTTCATGGATACAGCAGGTATCTTGTTTCCTATCTTCCAAGAATTGAGATGGTGTCAGTGAAAATGGATTCTCAAGCCAATGGATGACAATGCTTGCTGGGCTTTAAAGTGGTGGCTGGCTTTTTAAATTGAAAATTTAAGATGGTGTCTACAAAGCACCCTTGAAGAGAAGATTATGGAATGGTTTCCAAGCCTGATCCCTGCAAGTTCTCCCTTTGAGACCTCCTCTGGAGCAGTGGCGCATAGGGAAGGTTCCAAGGCTTCAGGAAAGCTCCTTGCCTTGGAAACCAGTTTGGGAATAGGTGTGTTAGGACAGCTTTGTGTGGTTTGCTGACCATGCCCTTGAGTCACAGTGGCTTATGTGGAGAGAACCAGGTGGTTCTCTGAAACCACCCTGTGATTATTCATCTTGGGGTTTTTGTGTCTTTAAACACAAAAGCTAAGTTCTATGACGTTGATTCTAGATAGCTGGAACCTGAAGAAAACATCACAAGACAGAGCACAAGATCTATTAATGCTGCACGCATTATTTTGTGCAGTTGTAGAGGATTGGTGCAGTTTATGGCAGTGTAATTTGTCACATGTAGGGGAAAGAAGAGAAAACAAAGGCCATAGTGCTGGCTACAGGATCAAAGGGTTTGATGAAATGGCATTGAATTTGCTGGACTCTGTTTTAATCAAGTTGTATATACAGATAATGTAAAAAGAGCAGTGTAATAATGAGTTGTGGTAATTGATCCTTCTGCTCTTTTCTTTTTCAATTAAAGCTGGCCTTTGCCGGAGTTTGACCCAAGTCAGATCCGACTGATCGTGTATCAGGACTGTGAAAGAAGAGGACGGAATGTCTTATTTGATTCCAGTGCTAAAAGAAAAATAGAGGATGTTTCAGTGTCGGTGAGTATTTTGCTAATTTACATGTGTATAGTTGTATTTTTTTCAAATGGCCAAATGGATAAATTGCTTACATTCTGTTTTATTCACATTGACATTTAAATGTTGGTTATATGCAGGGCTATATTTAAATGCCTGTTAAGTTACAAATTATTCAGGCTTCAGGGGTTTCAGTTTTACCAGCTTTAAATGCTGTAGTGATCTCTTTATTCTGGGATTTATCTACTTTCAGCTCTTTCAGTGAGAAGGATTTCTTCCTGGGGCTGCAGCAGGCAATGCTGGGGGTTGAAACAGGGCCTGAACTGGGATTTATTGATTTAGTTTTGTGTCATGGTAGGGTCTGAATTCTTAATCAGAAGGTCCTCCCAGCCCTGTGTACTGTTGTGTCCTGTTTGGTTAACTTCTATCAATTGTTGTTTGTATCTTTGCTGGCAGTTTTGTCACACAAAGTTACTTGAAAGTTCTGTTTTTTCCTTTTGGCATGATTTGCATGGTAATCTATTAATTGAGACTGAAATGGATGCAGTCAGATGAGGATACTTCCTTCTAAGGGCTCTGGACAGAAGATTAATTTCTGGCCACAGTGCTATTCAAAGTGGTGGTATGAGGCTGGACAACTTATTTTGCTGCTTTGAACTTCCTTTTCACCATTTCTGAAAACATTCACAAATCATTTTAAGCTCTGCAAGCAGAAAGCATGGTGTGGATTGAAATGAATGATTCCAGCCGCTTTTACCTGTAGGACTTACAGAGGTCCTTCTGTAAGCAGGAGTAACAAAACAACAGATTACCCCCATATCCATTACTGCTGGATATGGGAGTACAGCAAGAAGATTTTTCATCCAGCTTTCTAAACTCTTCCAGCCTGTTGCCAGCCTGATGCTCTGAACCCTGGTCTCAAGCGCTGTGTCCAATATCCAAACCTCTGGAATCTGTGTCTTACCAGGCACAAACTTCCAGGCTTCTCCATTGCTTACTCTAGTGCTTTTATAGCCATGAATCAAGATCTAAATTTCCTAGTTTTTATAGAGATTTGTTAAATAAAGCAAGTTTCACAAATGTTTAAAAATGCATCTTCCTTTTTTATTTAAACTTGTAAGAATGGTTCTATTAATTCCTCTTCTTCCTGATATTCTTGCCAGGAAAACTGGTTTTTAAAGACAGGAGATCTTTAGAAGTGGTTTATAGGTATGAATTGCTGGCTGTACTTACCACTATTACTTCATTAATAAAAATAACTTACAGTATAAATCCTCTTGCCAAATTAAAATTAATTTCTTGAAAGTCTCTTTAAGATAGATGTATACTTGCTCACTGAACTTGCAAACTTCTCTGTTTAGGGTTACTTCAGAAAGCTCATTGACTGTGGCATCTCAACAGCCACAGGATAAATGGCTGATGATGAAGCTGATATGATTCCATATTAATGTTCCCTTTTTCTTTGCTAAGGGGGAGGGAAACAGCTGTAGTCACCATCTCCACATGAGACTAGTGGAAGAGAACTCTTTCCAGGGCATTTGAAATATCCAGAACTTTATACATTTGTTTTTCATAGTATTAGGATTCTTTGAAAGTGGATATATTGAAACATTTGCTTGTCACGTACCTGCTTTCTCCAGCATTCAGATAATGTCATGTCAGGCAAAACTTTTCTCATAAAACAAAAGTTAGCAGGTAAAAACATGCAGGAGAGTCTACAGCTGGGCTTGATGTGAGCTCAGTGTGGGTTTGTGCAGTGAGCAGGATGTACTGGCCGTTTTCAAGGAATTGCATTGTTCCTTTCTCTGCTCTTTATCATGATTTTCATTAGCAAAGACACACCCTGCCTATACAAAGCCAGATCTTGGCTCTAAGCACATTCCAAGGCACTCTTGCCCTTTTGCAGCCAGCCATGTGTGGGCTGGGCACTCTGTTCTGAAAAGGGTATCTGTTCAGCACCCCACTTTTTGTGCAAGGCTTTCTGCATCTCTTCCCCCTCACCCCCCATTTCCTAACGTGATTTATACCTCTGGATCTACAAATAACCCCGGGGAGAAGAGTTTAGAAGAGTGCCTGGCAGTGGCCAGAGTGTCCTGGTTCAAGTCAAAGCAGTCTAACACAGAGAATCAAGAGGTTTCACTTTGCTTTATGGGGCTGTGCTCTTCAGTCCCCATTTTCTGTTGTTTATCAGACATGAAAGCAATTATAATTTAAGAGTTGTATGCCTGCAGCAAGGTGAGATGTATTTTGGTCTGGTTTATATGTATAATCCCTACATATGTTTAAAGTTATGTGTGGTGGGCCGAGGTTGAACATGGCTCAGGCATTGAATTCTGTAAGGGAGGGTGTGGTCATAAAATTTAGGGAGCATCAGAGAAAATGTTTGCAGACACAGATGTTTCAAGAAATAAAACAGTAAGCTCTGGATTTTTGATCAGTGAAAACTGCTGAGTTTGTGGTCACACCAGGCTGGGGTCTCATTAGTAAAGCATTACTAGGCTCATCTTACTCGTGAGGGAAATGTGGCTATAACACAAATAAGGACCTTTTGTTTTCATTGGATATTCATTCAGCCTCTTCAAATCTTCAGTAAAGGTAAACACTAAGTAGACAAGAATTTGGGGAGGGTTTTGCACAGCAGGACAGTGAAGGCAGTCAGGAGTTTGCAGCGTGTCCATTACAATGTTTTAATTGCTCAGGAGAAGTGATGATTCCCCCAGCCTTGCTAGAGTTAAACGAGGCCAGGGAGGCTGAGCAGCAGCCTGGTGAGGGAGGAGGGCTGGCTGGCCAGGGAGGCTGAGCAGCAGCCTGGTGAGGGAGGAGGGCTGGCTGGCCAGGGAGGCTGAGCAGCAGCCTGGTGAGGGAGGAGGGCTGGCGGCCATTCCCTGCACCGGGAATGTTGGCCCAAGGCTGTGCCAGGCGGGGATCTGCCTCAGGCAGCTGTGGGCACTTTGCATGTGGGAGGCAGAGAGATCCCCTTTGTGAGTCCTGTACCTTTTTTGGTGCTAAGCAGGAGAGGTCCTTCCCCAGCTTTCTGGGGGATGGGCCCTGGAAGCAGAGGGGAAAGGCTGCTGTCTCTCAAGCACCAGCAAGTTGTGTGTCTGAGTTCTGCCAGGGTATCCCAGAAGGAGAGTGGCTGCCCCTTCCAGCCCTGTGGCACGAGGTCATGAACAAATGCATCAGAACAGCCACTGAATGTACCAGGGCAGCCTGTGGTATGAGGAAGAGGCATTACTGGTGGCTTTACTGAACAGCCTCTGTCCCCACCCAAGCATCCACATCCCTTGGATTTTTGGGCATCAAAGAACTTCTATGGGCAAGCTTGTGGGTTTGAGGCACTGTCTCCTCTAGAGAGTTGTTGTTTTTTTTTTTGTTCCTCATAGCAGTAAGTATTTCATTTCTAATGAGACTTGATGTCCAGGTGATAATGTTACAACTATGACTGGTTTCTGCTGTTAGACTCTGTTCTGTGCTCATCTGCCCTCCTGCTCTGACACCTCCTCTCCTGCACTCTGCTCCCAGGTGCCATCAGCCCCGCTCTCCTCCCTGTGCCCTGGGCTATACCGAGTTCCTGAGCCAGGAGCTGTGTGTGAACACAGGTGTGCTCCTCAAAAAACTTTGGCACCAGGCCTCCTTTGAATTTCAAATAAGCACAACAAGCAGCTCCTTTTCCTGCTTAAGGTGCAGCAGCCAGGTGGCCCAGCCAGTGCTGGGCTGTCAGCCTCAGCTCTGCCTTTCCCTGTGCTTGGTTGGCTTCCCAACCTTGACACTGCATCCATACTCAGCTCCCGCTGAGGCTGGCTTGTGTTTTACTGTGTGGTGCAGGAATTATATCCCCAGAACTGCCAGTGTGCAAAGGCCAGCTGAAGTATGAGGAATTTGCCTCCAAGGGCTGGTAATTGATTGGGATGAGGATGCCACAGGAATGGTGCCACGAGGGAGGAGCGGGGGAGTGAACTAAAGAAGAAGCTGAAAAGGGGAAACTTGGATCATGGCTTCCCTTGGAGCAGGCAAAGTGAAACAGGGATTAACTGTCTCATTTTAATCCTCATTTTCCTCTCTGTTTTGTCCAGTGGGGATTTATGACAAGAGAATGGTTAACATTGGGGATCTGGCTGGAGAGAGGTGCTGATGGGACATGTAAGAGCTAAAAGATTTCCTAAGTTTGAAGATCAGCCTAGAAGAAGGTTTGAAGTACAGGGAGGAAGGGGGGTGTCAAGGGACCATGAGGAAGAGAAAGGAGGGAAAAAAAGGAAGGACCCGAACTACACTGTGCTGAGCAGAGATCTAGAGTTTGGGCATGTGGTAGGAAAGGGGGAAAGACAAGGAATCAGAGAAGGGCAGTGACTTGTTGCCAGGACCCAGAGGCAGAAGAAGGTTTTCAGAAATAGCATTTGTTTTGGTTTTCTGAAGAAATGAGAGACCTGGGGTACAGAATTTGAAATGTAGAGGTGCATTAGTGAAGTTCAATTTGGAGAATGGAAAGTTTATCTCTTCCACTAGTTGTCTTTATCTTTGAATAATTTCACTAAAAGGTCATATGATACTTGATCTCCTTCAGCAGCAATTTCTTTTACTCTGAATCTCATATTTATCCCAAAGTAGAGAAATGGCATGCTGCTTGAAACAAGCCAGGATTAGCCACGTGTTCTAATATACTTCAGCACTGGATAAATGTTGAACAGCAAATTGCTTTGAGGGATTAGTAATTGGATAGTGAGCCTTTTGCTTTTAGGTGAGTTGTGTGAAATGGAGACTCTGGACTCTGTCTGGCTCTCAGGACAGGTTTCCAGTGAGCAGAGCGGAGCAGATGGATAAAGCTGTAAGCACAGAGATCAAGTCCCACCTTCTTAGCTCAGCTTATTCTCTCTAAACAGACATGGAAAAATACTAATGGAGTAAGGGAGCACAGGATTGTCTTGACTTCTTTCACTGACCTCTGAGTAATAGACTCGACAATTCTAGAAATAAAGGAAAATTGCAGCACTTGGCAGCTGCATTTTAAGAAAGATACCTGGATTTTTACATGAGCACTTGAAGGGGAGGAATGAGTGCCTGTTCAGGTTACTCCCATGTGTTGGGTGGATACATACATTCATTGCATTTACAGACCAATTCATATTAATACAGCAAAAGAGTTAATTTATCTGTTTTGAAATATTTTTTATTCTGGAAAGCCTGTTTTGAAAATAAGGAGCAGAGCTCTTGAAGAGTAGCAACTTTGGTTGGAAATAGAGATTTCTCTATCACTGCCAGCACAGTGGTATTTGAGCACCTGCTGTTGCAGAGAGGTAAAAAAGAGTAAAGCATACGATGACATTTCTTTTCCCTTCTGTCACTCACTCACAGCCCTAACACACCTACACAGACTCTGATTTAGTTCAACACACCAGGCTCCTTTCAACTTTCTTGTTATCCCCAAAGCAAAACCTGCCCAGCAGAAATTCCTCTTCCTGTTCCCAGCGCTGGGCATGTTTTTCCCGCTTGCTGAGGAGAATAGAGAGATTGTGTCAGAGTTAAAAGTCTTTGCTGACAGATGTGGAGAAAAGAGACTCCAGAAGAGGAACTGAGGAAGAAAATTACTTTGTACCCTGTACCCTATAAAGACATTTTACTTTAAATTTTCTTCAGAACTACCTGATAGGTCTCCAAGACTTTCAGCAAACGATGACCTCTAATGTCAGAACTGGGACTGCCAGAAGTCTTTGGAGCTGGGTGGTATCTGCAGTGAGCTGGCAGGGAGAGAACAGAGTGTGACCCCAGCAGGGAGAGCAGGGTAGCAGCCAGGAGCAGAGCTGCCTGTGGCATCCTTCCAGCAGATGTTCTGCTCTCCAGCAAACATGGGCATTTCAGGGCACTCCAGCACCACCCTGCCCAGGGATCGGATTTGATGCAACTCTGTCTAATTGGGAAGAAAATTTACAGCTTTGAAACATTCCCTTGTATAGTTCTTAACTAATTAGGTTACTTTTTTATTTTTGGAAGCCTGGCTTGAATATCTTTGGAATATTATGTGGGAATGCAAGTAATCCCACTCCTTTGATGGATAATATCTTGAGATTTCTAGCATCTAAAATTTCATTGACATTTGAAGTCAGAAATTGCAGACGGGAGGGTCACTGCAAGTACTTGATCTCATTGTCCAAGGAGTTCATCTTAAACACATGCTAAGTTTGTGGAAGAGCAAACACCAAAATTCATCAGTGATCTGCATTTTAGGAGGGATTTAATGTTCACAAGATTTGAAAAGTGGGAGCTGAAAGATTCTGACCTCATTTAAAGACTCCTTGCAGGAGTTTTGGTTCATTAAACTCTGCTGCAAAGACCAAACAGCCATTTTCCTGGTTTGCTGTTTAAATTAGGCAACTATTACTGCAAGTTACTCGACCACCCAGTGGATCTGGGAAAAGCTGCTGTGCAGAAAAATGCAGTGACAATGAGAAGAAATTATGTAAAAGTAATTGATTTGCAAACTCAGCCTATTCTTTTAATGCACAGAATTTTATTTTCTCTTGTAAAGTCAGTAAATGCATTTCTACAGTCTCAAGGAAGCTTAGTTATAATTGTAACATTTTAGAAGGAACTTTCAACATCTGATGGAAAATGCAAGCTGAAATGTGGTTTGCCTGCAAAAGCTGCTGTAACCCTGTGGATTGTATGTGGTTTTATCACATGATGCTTGCCTAGCCTAGGACATTGTTGTTTGTGTCAGAGATAAAATGCAATTCTAGTTCACGAGCTCCTACTGAAGTCATATGATGATCGTTCACATGTTCCAGCCATTGTGCACTGTGCTCAAGCCACAGATCCTCAGTAGCCATTACCAAATCTACATATTGCAGGATTTCAATGATTTCTCCACTGTGTGGAAAGGAGAGGACGCTGCTGTGTGTCAGGAAAGCTGACAGGGCTGGGTGAAAGTGAGCACTTCCCTCCCCTCTGCCACGGAGTTACTAATTTCTCTGCATATTTTTCCTTGAGGCTTTCTGTGGCAGCAGCTCTTTAAAGGAGCAGCAGTGAAGGCTGCCACGTGGGGCTTTATAATCCTGGCCATTTTCTGCTGCTTTGCTAAACCTTGCCCACAGTTAGGGCCAAATTTAAGTCACCTGTCCCTAAAAAAGTAACCTGGGCAACCAAGGACAGAGGCATGGGACTCCCATCCCTCCACAGCAGTAAGGCCAGACATCTTTTCAAACAGCTATTGCTGATTATTGAGCAGTCATGGAGTTACTAATGTAACTCCAGCTTTGGCTATTTCACACTTTTCTTTATGCCTTTTCCTTAAAAGCTGTGAGACATGGCCATGTTTTTGGATGAGGGGGAAGCTTGCAGCATGGAGCTATGAGTCCAGAGATGAAGCTGTGGCATATAACAGCACTTCTGTGTTCCCATCTGTCCCTTAAACCTTGCTTTCAGCAGGGTTTACTTCCAGCTTGCTCTTACTGGTTTGATGATTGTGTAGGAAATGGTAATTGAGGAAGTCTTAGGGCAGAGTTAGTGTGGAATTTTGAGCAGTGTAGACTATTTCTGTCTCCTAGTGCTGCCTACCAGCAGATGTAAATAATGCCAACCTTACGGGGGTGTGCTGAAGTGTAACGAGTGTGTGAAAAATACATTGAGATCTTTAGGTGAAGAGGGTTGGCAATGCCAGTGCTGTGTAAACTGCATTGACTTGGTGGATGCTGATTCTGCTCGGGATGCTGGGATTCTCAATGGAAATCACAAATGCTTTTAAATAGTGAATGAAACATAGTGAAGCATCTCCCATGCCAGTGATTGATAATTCTCTGTGTGTGGAGTGAACACAGATCCTGCCCATTCTCTGCATCAGTTCCAGCTCCATCTGGGGCCTCTAAACTCTTTGCTCTGCTCTGCTTTCTGTCTGAATCTCTATCAGAATTTACCTTTTGGATTGATTCTCCATAATTTTACAAATCTTTTCTGCCTTCTCTGTAGCACTGTGTTTTTCAGCTTTGTCCATTTTCAGCCTCACTATTCTCTCCTACAGAAAACATAAGGAACGTGTCACCTCTGTGCCACTCTTGAGAAAGACAAGGGGGCTTACACAGCTAGGGAGAGATCTCTGAAAAACAGGATCTTTACTCTCCACTTGCCCTTGTAACATGAATCTTCTGAATTCTATGTTATTCTTGCTTGATAATTAATGGTGAGCTGCTGCTTACACTCCTGTGTCATCTCCACTCTGGCAGACACAGGGAGTAAGGTGGACATTGCCATCCTTCCTTTAAATGCTTTGGTACCATCCTCTCTCTTAATCCTGGGTCTAAAAAAGTCTACTTGGGAAGATGGACTTGTAGTGACCTGTTGGCTTCTTGCTAATTGGAAGTAAGAGAGCTCAGCTTTCCTTTGAACAGCCAGGCTGCAAGAGATATGGGAATATGTTCTATTACCTGTTTCCTGGGGCATGAGCCTTTCAGCTGTTAAATATGTTGCTTAAGCAGGAAAGTACAATGATACTAACAGTGATTTCATGTGATGGGTCTTAGTGTGTCACATGTGTTGTCTTTATTTCAGAAACTCTGCAGCGATGCTCAAGTGAGAGTTTTTGGGAAATGTTGCCAACTAAAGCCTGGAGGAGACAGCTCCTCTTCCTTGGATAGTTCAATCAATTCATCCTCCTCATTCTCTGATCCAAAAGAGCAATGCCCAAAATACCAGGTGAGTCCCCTTTTTTCCCTCCATAATGCATGTCAAATGCTAACAGCAGGTGAGGCACGACTGTTTTAAAGTACTTGAGATGAGAGGCTGGCAGTGGAGAGCAGTTTTCAGTCAGAACCAAGACCTTGGGTATGACTCAGGACTGTTTAACACTGTGTAGCTTAGGGTATTATCAAGTCTAAAACCAACCAGCTGGTTCTCTTGGGATGTCTTGAATGGCAGCAATTTCTCCAGGGCATTTGTTCCATTTTGTGACCCAGGTGATAACACTCACTTGGTGTGATCAGACTAAGCACAAATATCTTGGTGTAGATGAAGTAGTCTATTTCATTGTCAAATGCCAAGGAAATAACAGGAGACACATTGTCTGTAGGGATGGTCTGTGTAACAGCTTTTTAGGGGATTTGGTGCACTTGAGTTCCATTTTATATAAGAGATTTTGGCCATGAGAGTAGCTGGAGTCATCTGACACGGATATATTTTTGTCATCTTTCCTTCCACAGATCACAAGTGTTTTATATTAAGCCGCCCTAAAATAGAACTAAGCCCTTTTCACTCTTTGTAATGAAGTAATTGTGTGTTTGAGGGAAGCTGCTATCTCCACAACCTGCTCTGGAGTACAATACTACTGATGTCTTAATCTCCCACAGATAGAAATGAAGAAGCTTCCAGTGCTGACTTTCCTACTGTCACGTTAACTCCTGCTATATTTGGCAAGCTGTGTATTCTTGTTTTCTCTGTCTCATCACACTCTTTTCCACAGCTTGGGTAAGGTGGCTGAAGATGTGTTTTCGTTCCTCCCTTCCTGGCAGGGCATTTAACTGCGGTTATGAAAGGAAGAGACGTTTCTGTCAGCAGCTCCCTTCCAGCACAAAGCAACCTCCTTTGTGCACTGTGTGCCCAAGAAAAGCCATGCCCCCCACTACCCAGAAACTGGCTCTGCTCCAGAGCAGGCTCTATGCAAACAATGCTCAGTGTTACTAAAGAAAATAAATTTTAGTGTTTGGCATGAGGAAGGTGTATTTTAAAGCTGTGGAAAGTTTTCCTTTTGGAGTTCCCGTTTCCTCATGTGTATCACTCCCTCAGAATGTTCCTGAGTTGAACTGAAATCTCAGTGGCTGTGTGACTGTGCCACACACTGTCAAGTTGGTCTTCCACAGCATATTTATTGTGAACTGTCTACTGCATTCATCAGAATCCTTCCAGGCTTCCCCAGCAAGTCAGCAGAGAGACAAAAATACAAGAATTCTTTAATGTGCAATAAAATTTAGTATTGAGTATGCAGAAGGGCCAGAGTAAGTTTGTCCAGACTTCACTCAGCCTGGCATTTCCTATGTTCTAACTGCTGTGTCTGTAACCTCAGAGGTTACTTACTGGATTTGCAGTATTTATGAATTCTCTTGTTTGATTTTTTAAGGCTATAAAATGGAAGTTCAAATAATATAATACAGTGGGGTTTTTAAAATACTGCTTTATGTTTTCTTGTTTAAATGCACTTTGATTATATATGAGTAACTTTATTTGCAAGGTGAAATACTGATTTGTTCCATCCATATTTGTAATTATGTCTCATATTTAAAATTTATTTCCTTTTGCCTTTTTAATTTACAGATACACTTAGTTATTGACAGGACAATATGTACAGTAAAGGGAGTATTAAAAGCTGTAAATATGTTCAGAAATGTAATTTCCAAATCATGCAAATGTTACTGCCTCTAATATGCTAATGTGCAATCACAAACACTCGTGGGTATTTTATGATCAGTTTTTATGGGAGCTCTAAACTGTGACCTGAGGAGTTGGTTTGTGTCCAGGCTGTCAGTGCCCCAGGCTGTGCCCTTTTTGCCAGATGCTCCTTGGCTACTTTTTGTTTGGGTTTTTAATATTTAACCCCTTTTCCCCAGTTGGTTGTACTCTGCTTTGGTCTTGAGTGACCTGTATTTTGCAGCATTAGAGGCCCAAAGAGTTGAGCTGTAACAGTGTTTCTATACTAAATGCATGAAACATGTGTCTTTGGTTATGCATGGTAAAATTACTGTTATTAATTGTAGAGGAAATGGCAGACTGAACAGGCCATGGGCTCATCTTATCACACTCTTTGCCTTCAGCAGGGCTGGTCTGTCTTTCAGAGGAAAGGGAAACCCCTATAATTAAATTTGAAAGCAGCTGATTTTCACTTTAATTTGGCTGTCTGACAAAGAAAATCAATACTTTAGGATAAAGTATTTTTACTGAGCTTTAGAATTGTATTTTCACAATTGCAAGAAGTTGAAATCAAAACCCACCATCAAGGGCTTGACATTTAATCAGAATTGTGTCCTTCATTTGGAGATCTGCAACAGATTTAAAAACAACAATCATAGTGTGAGGCTGTAGTAATTTGCAGTGTTCTTGAGACAGGATTTTGTGATGCTGGCAAACCTGTTATTTCCCGGAGTCATTAACATCTATGCTGAGATTTCCTTGGAGCTTGCTGGTTCATACTGACTGGTTTTAAATTCTGGTTTTTCCAGTACTGCCTACAGTGCACCTGAGCAGTGGGATGTCCTGGGAGGCAGAGAGATGGAAATTTCACTGAGGCCCAGCTAATGATCAGCTTCTGCCCTGTCATTGAACACTGTCAAACCTTGGAGTTGTACCCTCATTTTTACAGTTGTGGTTTCTGCTTTCAGTCATCCCCTCTCCTTGCAGGGATAGATTTCAGAGGTTAAAAGTATGGCTGTTAAAAGTATCATCAGCTTAATTGAGAGTGCATGAAAAGAACTAAAAATGGAGAAGTTTTGTAAGTGTGTTGCCTTTTGCCTGATATCACTGCCTTGTTCCTGCCCTTGTTCTGTGGGCTGGTGTGAGCAGGAGCACTGAGTGGGATGCTCACAGCTATTCTTGCTCCTGGTAGGGGTCTGTGGTGGGGACACCCTGTCCTCGGTTGTGCTCCAGGCTCACTGTCTGACACTGGCACAGGCTGCCCAGAGAAGCTGTGGCTGCCCTACCCCTAGAAATGTTCAAGGCCAGGCTGGACTGGGCTTGGAGCAGCCTGGGCTAGTGGAAGGTGTCTCTGCCCATGGCAGGGGGTGGAACTGGATGAGCTTCAACGTCCCTTCCAACCCAAGCCATTCTGTCATTCTGTATTTCTGTCCTGTGTGGCATACATGGCTATTCAGGATGCTGGCTGTTCAGAGCTTGCGTGAGGAATATGGAGATGCACTGAACATCTTCCAGCAGGGTTGTTTCTGTGAGTGGTTTAAGGGATCTTTTGAAGGGTTACTCCAGGGAATGCTATCACACACTTTGAAGGAAACGTGTTGCTCTTTTGCACAGCGCCAAACCTCCTCACCTGAGAGCTGGCTGAGCTCTGTTAGTGAGTGATTGCCACATTTTAAATTATTCAGGGCAAGGTGCAAGTGGAGACCCAGCACTTACACTCTGCTGGCCTGGAGGTGAAACAGCCCTGGACACAGGGACAGTAATCACAGTCATTGAAAATACACATATAAGAAGTCTGTCTGCAGAGCAGTTGTCTCCAGTTGATTGCCCTGAGTAATTTTTTAATTTTAGGGTTTTGTTTGCAGAATTTGCCCTAGCCAGTGATGCAGCATAGTGACTTTGCTCCTTGGTATTTAGCCTGTGTGCCTTACAGCAAGCTCCTGCCACCAGAGACGCAGGAATTGCACCACTTTAGCCTGGCATCGTGATGCTGCAGCTCTTTCCTGGTGCCATCACAGAAGCACCAGGGGGAGATTAATCCCATAGAAAATGCCATCCATGTATAAGTTATGAAGCAGTCTTTGTCAGGTAAACATTGGTCCAGTTTGGCTCCACTGCAGAGTCTAACATCTCCAGTGAACTGCTGATTCTTCTTGTCAAGCAGGAACAAGATTTAGGCTTAATTCAGTGAGATGTGTTAACACATTTTTAAAAGTTCAGTCTCCTGGCTCAGTGCTGTTGGAATCTGCTTCCTCTCACCTAAGTAGGTTTGGTTTGTTGCATGGATTTAGTGGTTGAGCTCACAGCCAGTGTGAAGATCACTTTCTCTGTTAGCAATATCTTGATTACACTGTTCAACTTTGCATTGTTCCAGCAAGATATTTTGCATATTTATCTTTTAAATAAGGAATATTTTCTCTCTTGTGTGTTGCTTTAGTAGAAGTGTGCCTCTAAAATGCTTAAAAGCAAATGGTGGTGTGTTTGATTTTTTGCAGGGTTCTCGGTGCTCCTCAGATGCCAACATGCTTGGAGAGATGATGTTTGGCTCTGTGGCCATGAGCTACAAGGGCTCCACATTGAAAATTCATCAGATCCGGTAAGATTAACTTTTTGCTGCAGGTGTTTTCAGAAGACTCACTCCTTAGTGCTGATAAACAGTGAATTGAATGGCACAAGTGCAGAGTAAAATGGATTCCTGTGTTTGCTTTAAAGTCAGTCTGATGTAATCTTTGAAATAAAAGGCTGTTATGTCACATTAAGGTCAATAAAATCTGGAGGGCTGTGAAATGGAAGGCAAAGCCTGTCTTGGCACTGTTTCTGACTGACATTTTCCCTCCTGTTCCCCAGCTCCCCTCCCCAGCTCATGCTCAGCAAGGTGTTCACAGCTCGCACGGGCAGCAGCATCTACGGCAGTCTGAACACGTGAGTGCCTGCACTTTGTAGCTATTGCACAGAAGCAGGTGAATGTGAGAACACACAGGACCTTCTTTGGGCCCTCCAGATTGTTTCTCTTAAAAAATAACTCCTTGCTACATCCTGTCAGTGGTGTCCTCAGCTTTTCTTCATGGTTGTCTTCACCTCAGCTGGCTCTAAGGGCATGAATGAACCATTCCTTCCATGCTGATATGGTGAAGTTTGATATTGTAAAGGACAAAAATACCTACCTGCGACCTTGGAGATTCAGTCCAGGATGAAGAAAAACACAAAAATATCAAAATACAAAAATATTACAAAACTGTGTTACAGAAAGATCCGTTTTCTGTTATTAAGTGACCCATCTGAGGATGTGGCTTAGGCTGTGAAAGCTTTTTCTAGTAGAAGCCTGTGTTCTTACCTTGTCTGTTCCATTTTGGCTCTAATGAACTATCTCTCTATTCTACTGAAATGCAAATCACTGGTTTTGTTATATTTTTATGTTTGTTATAGGTTGCAGGACAGTCTTGAGTTCATTAATCAAGACAGCAATACATTAAAGCCTGACCACAGTACAATTATGAATGGACTTCTTGGGAATATAGGTAATTGCAAACAGATTTTATTTGCTGGTATCTTTAATTGAGTAAACATAGATTCCAGAACATGCAAATCTTTTAAATAGAATCAAATTTTAAAAGAGCTACAGGTGTAACAGAAAATTCATGCTGGTGGAGCTTGGAGGAGAATAAATTGGGCTGTTCAGGGAATTAGCAGTCATTCGGTATACACAGCTGCATGTGTGTATACAAAGTACATAATAGAAATATTTATATATACTTAAGTTGAAATACAGAAAATGTTGGAAAATAACATTCTGTAGAAATTCCTGAAGAGCATATCTCTGATCAGGCAGGACTGATTCTGCCTGGCTCGGTTCCCTGGTTTTATTTTGGTTAATAATTCTCGTTCTGCTCTGTACTCTGCCCACCTGAGCACTTGTGGCCGCGTGTCCTGTACGAGTCTCAGTTAACCTTGCACAGCTGTGCTGCAGCTTTGGAGCAGATTAGACAGAGTATCTTTGTGTTCTCTCCTCTGGCTGACCATGGCAGCTAAGCAGTCTTGAGAAGCCATCTGGTGTCCTCAGTTCTCAGCTTCCCTGGAAGAGCTGTGGGTGGAGGCTCCATGAACATTAGATAACAAAGGTCTTGGCCTTTCCTCTTGGGAACAGTTGAGCTGATAGGACTGGACTTCCCTGCTTGGTTGTCCAGCATAGCAGCCTGATCCATGGCTCTCTCCTCTCTTTCTGTTCATTTTGATTGTTGACTTTCCAAGCAAATGTCTGTTGTAGTGGAATAAGGGGCTTATTTTCACAATTGCTTTCCAGGATATTGCTGTATGTAAAATATGCTTTTGTAGGGTTGGAAGTAAGGAGTGTATTTAATGACTGTGTTACTCTTAAATGGGTTTCTGACTCTGATGTGGTTCTAGATCTTAAAGGTGTTTACTGCTTTCCTTCACATTGACTTTGCTAAGACTCTGCCCAAGCGTGACTTAAATGCTTCTCAAGCTCATGAGCTGTATACCTCATGAAAATAATTTGCAGTAGTCTATTCGTAAGGAAAACCAATTAAGGTTGTAAGAACCTTACAACCTACAAATTCATTTCCCACAGTCCTTTCAGGCTTCAGTTGTGATTTTTGCAGTGAATGTGGTGCCTGATCTGAGAGACAGGAGATCACCTTCATCTGCTGTCAGGGTTTGCTGTGGCTTGTGCTCGGCAGAAGTTTGCTGTACCATTAGAGTGATCTAAACTGCAAGTTCCAGTTCAGATAAGGCAGCTCTTAGGCACAGAGTGATTCAGGTGTAGCCAGTGCCACCTGCTCACCTGTGTCCAGCTGTGAGGTGACTGGTGACTGCCCCAAGAACCGAGCAGCAGGTCTGGGCACCTCAGGACAAGGGTGTGTGGCAAGAGGCAGAAGGTTGCCAGCCAGAAGAGGATGCTGAGGTTTTCATTGTGATTGAGCTGCACAAGTTTTCAACAGTGTTTGTTTACAGTTCCCGTTTGAGCACAGAGGGGACCCTAGGTAAAGCAGGGAGAGGAGTTAATCTGTAACTGCAGCATTTCTAACAACTGTGCTCAGCAGCAGAGACTGCTCCTGACTCACCTGTGACAGGAGGAGGGTCTGTGTGTTTTGGCTGGGAACTGTTTACAAACTTTTTTCACATGTGCTGGTTAAAAAAAAAAAACAAAGCGGCCCTGGTCATGTGTTCACTTTAATGACTGGAGGTCTAAGAGAATGGAAGGGAGCTTTGAGGTGCAGCCTTCGTGTTTTGTATAATCAGAAAGTGAGCATTGGCTTCAAATACAGGAGAGGGACTGGCAATTAACTCTTTAAAATACTTACGTGTTTTTTCTGGCTCTGTGTACAGTAAATACACTGTTTCCCTGGTATATCTATAATCCAGTTTTACTTTTAAAATGAACTACTGAGACTACTAACATTTATTTTCTATGTGATCATTTCACTCAACTTATGTACTGACTATTCTCAGAACTACTTGAGCCTATAATTTTCTGTTGGTTCTACTAAGATGAATTCCTGCCTTCTTTCTCCCCCTTCCTGCTTCTCTTCAGAAGCAGTGTTCCCAGGCACCCCACCAGTGTGGATGTTAAAACAAACATTATACTCTGTGATGAATCTCCTGTTTGTGGTCAAGTTAGGCTTTGAGCCTGCATAAATTAATCATTTTTCAACCTTAAAATTAAAAAAAAAAAAAGCCCTTTTGAGAAACCCCATCCTTGTATGGGAGACAGTGGAAAGCTGGGTCTATTATTTTAATCTATAAATACTGTATAGCCCAGCTGGGAGACTCATCCTCGCATCAGTGTTCTGGTAAAGCCTCAGAGCTCTTCTCCTGCCTGTGTTACTCTGCATTTATGTTGGCTCAAACCTTTCCCTGCCCTGGCCCCCTCCCTATGGACTGTTCTGCTTTACTAACCTCATTCTCTGATGTGTATTTTACGTTTTGCCATGTAGGTCTTTCCCAGCTTTGCAGCCCCAGGCGGGCATTCTCAGAGCAAGGTCCGCTCCGCCTCATCCGGAGCGCCTCTTTCTTTGCAGGTTTGCTGTGTGCTGTGTGCTGTGCTGTGGGCTAGTCTAGCTGGGGTGACAAACTCTGGGGATTTGTAGTTTAGCCCTGCAAATAAGATCTCATATTAAAAAAAAAAAAAGAAAAAATGGACAGTGGTGTTTGCTCCCTTACCTTTCTGGGCACATTCCTTAAAATCCCTAGAGGACAGCAGGCATTTAATAGTCCTCTTTGGGATGGTCCATGTTGTTTTGTTTTGGAAACTTAAATATTTAAATATGGAATTAATATTTGTGGGGATAATATTTAACAATGATGTCAAGCTATTTTGTTCTGGATTGGTTTCAACCAAAGTGTAAAAATTAGAGCTAAATTAGATTCATTCAAAATGGACATTTCTTGCTTTTAGTGGATCTTATTTCCATGGCTGAGTAGCTTTATTTCACACATATTTGTAAATTATATCACATTTAAAGACTGTTGAGCCTGACACACCTTTGATCTTGTCTATATGCAGACTGTGAATCTGGACAGCTTACAGCTTAGTTGAACAACCAATGCACTGCTCACAACTTAAAAGTATCAATTTCTTAAAGACATCATTCAAAATTCCTTTTAAAATACATATATGATACCTGAGAAAGCTCGTCTAGGAATGAAGTTGTGTTTATTTTGAGTTTTGGTGGGTTTTTGCCTATACACTGAGTACTACAAATGTGACCAACATCCTCTTGGTGCAATAAAATTTTATTGAAAATTATTTGTGGAAAGAAACAAAGTCCTGGTTTTAGTTTGCACTAAAATAGGTGTATGGACTTCAGAAAAACAGATACAGGCTTCTCAGGTAAGTGTTTTGGTTTGTTCAGCTAAGCAGCCTTTCTTGGTGATGGCCTTGTGCAGTGCTGTTGATCTGAATTAATGAGCATGTTTTTGTTTCATTAATTACATGGAGATCTGCAAACAAGAAAGGAACTGTACATTCCCCTGCTAATTGGTATTCCTTGTTTTACAGTTCACAGCAACCCTATGGATATGCCTGGGAGGGAGCAGAATGAGGACAGAGACAGCGGTATAGCAAGATCTGGTAATGGCAGTTCCATGTGTTAACCCTGTAAACTCCAAAAACACTCCTTTGTCATGGGATCTCTGCACATCATGAAGTAGTGCTGAGATGGGATTGTTCTGGTTTGCTCTGGGACATTAATGACACCTCTCTGTACAGGTCCAGATGGTGCAGGTGTTGAGGGTGTGTGTTGGGCACCTCACAGTAACCTGACAGCAGTGTCTTTTATTAAACAAGCTGCAAATAAGCAAGGCAGATTAAATATTGAAATGAACTTGCAGTGTTTCTAAACACTGCTTGCTGTCATCTCCTTTCCAAATCCAGGAGGCCAGGTTGGATGGGGCTTGGAGCAACCTGGTCTAGTGAAAGGTGTCCCTGCCCATGGCAGGGGATGGAATGAGATGAGCTTTCAGATCCCTTCCAACCCAAATCATTCTGTGATTCTGTGTTCCTATGATGGTAATGTTAAAACATGAATTGGCCTCAACAGCACCCCTTTCCTCCCTCTGAATTCAGGATGATGGATACTTGGGCTGGGATTGTAAAGGCTGTTGAAGGATGTGATCAACATTACTCCTTTCCACAAGGAATTTATTTCCTGATACTCAGGTTGCTGAGCAAGGTGCATCCTGTGCATTACCTATTATGTAAATCAGCAGGACTGTCCCACCCTTGTCATGCTTGCATGGCTTGTTAATGTCATTATAAACTGGTTATTTTTATATTAGAAACATAGATAAGCAAAAGAGAAGGCACTTGAGAAGCAACGTCAGTGTATCTTGAGAGACTTGGTTTAGTTGCTGGTATTATATTCCGAATGCTCTTTTCTCTGGAGAGGTTTTTATTCCTCTTGTTCTTGCAGCATCTCTTAGCAGTCTGCTGATCACTCCGTTCCCATCGCCGGGCTCCTCGTTCAACAAGAGCTGTGCCAGCAGCTACCAGCGGCGCTGGCGGCGCAGCCAGACCACCAGCCTGGAGAACGGCGTCTTCCCTCGCTGGTGAGCTGGGCGTGGAAGGGCTGCTTGCTGCCCATACACCATTGCCAGCCTGATTCTGCTCTTGCTTATGTACATCTGCTCTTGCTGATGCTTTCAGTGGGGTATTTACGCAGGTGTAAGTCAGGCTGATCTTTTTTAGTCTCTGTGTTCCCCATGGCGTTCATTGTTTTTTCACTAACTGGAAAGCCTTCAGCAACATGTAAATCTGTGGGCTGTAGTTTTGAGGATAAGAAGCCCTAAAATGGTACTCAAAACATAAATTCTTGGCAGGAATGGGAGAGAACTAGAATACCATATTCTGATCCTATGAACACTTTGAATCTGGTTCCAGAGTTTTGTGATTGCAGAATCAATTAATAGTTGTTTGTAAAAAATCACAAAGGGGTTGTTATCAAAGATGATGATTTGACAACACATTAAAGCAAAAGGTATTTGTTGAAGTTAAATGTTCAAGAACTGAATCACACAGGAAACCAAGGTACAACTTTAAGTAGTGGATTACATTAACTTTCCCTTTTGTGCCTGCTCCAAGGTCCATGGATGAAAGCTTCAACTTGTCAGATGACAGCTCTGGTACAAACTCAGGAATTGTTCGGAAGAAAAAGATAGCAATTGGGGTTATTTTTTCACTCTCAAGAGATGAAGATGAAAACAACAAATTTAACGAGTTCTTTTTTTCACACTTCCCTCTTTTTGAGAGTCACATGAACAAACTGAAGAGTGCAATAGAACAGGTAAACACAGTTGCTTTGGCTTCTTGCACTTGTCTGTGTTCTCCCAGCCCTGTCAGATTAATTTCTAACTCCTGCTGCTAGTTACAAAAGTGGGATCAACTTGATGTTGGGTGTGGGAATTGCATCACTGCCGTTAAAACTTTGACCCCTTTAATGCCTTGAATGGTGAAAAGCACAAAAGAGGCAGAAGCTGCAAACGTGCCTCACCTGTCTTCCCTCAGATGGGAAAGTTGGCACTTGGACCGTCACTTTAGCTCTTAAAAAAATTATTTGCATGACCAGTTGAACAGAAGATAAACTCAAACACATGACTTGGTTTTCCATTTTCTGTGCTTCTGTAACTCTTTGTTACTTATCTGTTTAATGATTGTTTTCAAGGCCATGAAAATGAGTCGGAGATCAGCTGATGCCAGCCAGCGGAGTTTGGCATATAACAGAATTGTGGATGCCCTGAATGAGTTCAGGTGAGCCATGGCTCCTGTCTTCTCTGACTCCTCCTTCAAAAGCACTTGAGCTTGTCTTAGAAGGATCTTCTTAGTGCAGGATAAGTAACTTCAAATGTCTAAAGTCTTCTTGCAAAAGCAAAGGACTGGTGATACCAAGCCATCCTAATGTGCCTGAGGTTTTGGATTTTTTCAAGTGTGTGTGTCCATCAGTCCTGTGTGAACAGGACACAGATGTTCAGGGTTTTCTGTGCTTTAGGTGATAAGGAAGCTCCCAGTGATGTCTTAAATGGTCTTTTGTGGCTTGTTGAGAGGGGGAAAAGCCCTGTTAGGGAAATCATCCTCTAGTGTGTATTGTCCTGATGTGTGAGCAAAGCTCACCCCTCTCTAAGCTGTGCTCCAAAGGTGTTTCAGAAAAACAGTTAGGAAGAGGGAGAGCTGTCTTTTCCCCCAGTGAAATGCAGTGCTGTAATCTCTGGCAATTGGTACCTGCAGAGCCTCTCTGTTCGACAGTTATTATACAAAGTAACACAGATAAGCACATCCCTGGCATTTAGCTGTATTTTCTTTCCATAGTTGAAGTCATGGGGAGGGAGTTCAGATGAAATCCATCTGTTTGGAGTGATTCATCTCCTCTCAGATGGGAGTGGCAGGGTGCTTCCTTTTACAACCACTGTAGAGCTACTTTTTAGAGACATTATTGAAGACAGCTCTCTGATGTTATAAAAAGAAATTTCTGACATCAGGATATATTTTACTGAACACAGAAAGATCCTGAGGGCTCACTTATTTTTCCACAATTCCACTTCTTACCTGAATGCCATGGATTAGGTGGTGCTGCAGCATGAAGACACAGTGTATTTTAAATTTTTTTAGAAGCTCACCTCCAGGCAGTCACAAGGAAGGGCAGAGGATATGTCATGTGGGGACAGAAGGCAGAAAAGAGGGAGCACGTGGGCCTGTGGATGGGATGAGCTGTGCCAAGAGAGGGAGCAGAGGGAGCTCATGACTGCTGGGAGCCACTGATCCAGCCCAGGGGCCTGAGACAAGTTCAGCAACTCAGAGCAGCCACTGTGATTCCTCCACTCCCACAGCTCTGCCCTGTCTCTCCTCCCAGGTCTCTCCCTGAGCCATTTCTGTGCCTTCCCACCCTCTGTTGACAGCAGCTCCCCAGCTGTTTTCCAAATCTTCCCCCCAAAACATTCCCCCTCAAGATATACTCAGCGGACTTTGCCCGTTCTCCTTTGTCCTTCCAAGTTAAACAGTTCCAGAGTGCTGGGGAGGGGCACCTATCCCAAGTCAAAAGCAGGAAAAATAACCCTGAAAACATGGGCCAAATCCCCTGTGCTGGCTTTTCCTCGTGGAGGGACGCTCAGCAGAGCTGAGCTGGGATGGGGTGAGGAAGAAAGCACAGACACAGGCAGACTGGCACTCACTGCACACCAGGAGCTGGGATCATTCCCATGACATGGCCATTGCATAACCAGCACTTGGAGCATGTAACCACCATTCTTTGCAGAGGTTTCCATGGTGATATAAATATTGCTCTTTAATAGTGTAATGAAGTTAATTAAATCCAGTTTAATTTCATAGAAATGAATTTCCTGGGGCAGCAGCCTTTGGTAATTTTGGGTTTTGCTGGGGTTTTTTAAGGGATTGCATTTAGAGCTGGGCAACAGCTGGTGCCCCCAGTCTAGGCAGGGTCCTCGTGCCCCTGTGACAATGCATGTCATCCTCATTTCTGTGACGTGCAAGACCCCCTTGCTTTTCAAAGCAATGCAGAATGTGTCTGGTGAGAGAGGTGTATTTAAATACCAAAGGCTGGATGCAAAGATGCTTTGGCACAGGTTCAGCAAACCCATTTAGGACACTATTATCTCTTTAGGTGTCTGCTTTCCCACTGAAGTCACGGGGAAGTCAGGAGACGAGTCCTTTGGTGAACCTGAGACTTGTGTTGATTCCTGTCCTCTTAGCAAATTGTGCTGGAGGAAAGAAGGGTGCTGACTTCAGTGGGCTGGTGATTCTAAAATGTAATCCTGTTGCTGGTTTAACTCATCGCAGTCTAGTTGTTTTAAGGACAATGTTCTTTGTTTTTTCCTGTGTTTTTCTTTAAACCCCCCAGATTTTCAGAGGTGCTCAAGAGTAGCTGATGTGCACTCGTCTGGTGATCAGAATAACCTCAGATCAGTGAGCATGGGGGATGTGCTGCCCTGCTGATCAGGGAAGGTAGCATGTCACCCCAGAGTCCCTTCTGCAGGGAAGGGGCTGTGGCTGTAGGTCACTCCACTGCCTGCAAAAAGGGAGCTGGGTCAAAGCTGGAGAACAAAGCTGCCTTCTCTCAAAGGCCCAGGCTGCTTCTGCAAATGGTGGCTGTTGATAAATTTGCCATCAGTTTGGTGCCCAGCTCCAGGCCTACCTTTGCATCATTAGTCACTTTACAGCAATTTTTAATTTCCTAAAGCACCGATGGGTTTAGCTATTAACACTTGATTTAGAGGCTTAGAACTCTCTGTGGATGTCAGCTGTGCAGACACATGACTTATGAAATAAGCTACTGTACTTGCATAAACATTTTGGCTCCCCTAGTCCCTGAGGCCAAAGCAGCACATTGATAACACAGATTATGCATGTGACTAATACCTGTGTGGCACAAATGCTGGCTGGCAAGGAAACCCTGAGCACAGGGCCTGGGGAAACACCTCTCTGCTCTCTGGCAGACAGATTTGATCCCATTTTCTGCCAGTAATTTTTAAGCAGCTTATGCTGCTGTGAAATGAGTGTGCTCAGTGGTGCCAGCATGGGCACTGAGTTGTGGGGGAGCCCCGCTCCTGCATTCCCTGCAGCGGGGATTGCCTTTGTTTTGCTGTTCCTTTTTAAGGAAAAACCATCTTTGGAAGTAAGGAATGAGGATAGGAAACAAATGTATGTGAATTAAGCTTTATAAACCGCTGCTTACTTTCTGTCTTTGCCATTATGTTGTGGCTCCTAAATAGCAGAGCTGCTCTGGGGGCACAGTGCTGAGGGTCAGTGTGTTTTCCTTGGGGGGGAAGGGGGCTGCAGTAGGATGCTTTCATCCATGAGGAGCTGTCTGGCTCGTTTGGTTTCTCCAGCACCAGGGCAAGATGTCTCGGGTTGGTACTGAAACCCAGGGGGCTGGGGGTGTCTGTGGGTGAGGGCGAAGCAGGGAGCAGCTGTGCTGTGGTGTCTGTGGGAGCAGGGCTGCTCACCTTGGTGCCACCTGTGCCCGCAGGGCGGGCAGACCCCGGAGGAACTGGGCTGGGCTTGGCTCAGGGCTTCCTTTTTGCTTGGCCAGGCTGGGTTTCATTGCCTCTCAAACCCTGTGAGATGTGAAGGTGTTTCCTGAGGGGCTCCTCTGGCTGCATTGCTGGGGCCAAGGTGCCTGGAAGCTCCAGGCTGGAGTTCAGCCTCCCAGAGGCGTTTCCAAATATAAACCAATTTAAATGTACTGGAACCCTCAAAAGAGCAGAGTCTCTCATTAACTGAGCTTTCCCTCACATGCTCGTGTGTGTGTGGGGAGGGAGGGGAGGGGGTGCTGCTGCAGATGGCCAAGAGGAGAGTGGCCAAGTGAGTTTTTAATGATTGTTATTTTTAAAATCCAGTTAACTTCCCTGTAGTGTTTGAGGAGGGTTTCTTCGTGTCGTTTTTTTGTTTTGTTTTCGTTTTTGCCCTTTGCTATCTGGCAGGAGAGCTTCCCTGGTGTTTGAGGAGCTGGGAAGCAGTTAATCCTTGCCCTTGGTCTCTGTGCCATTGCTGCCTTGGCTGGCGTGGAGGGTTCCCTGTACTGCAGTCACATGCCTGCTGGCCACGGGCCAGGGCAATCTGATCTGGCTCGGAGGAAACACTATCAGCTGCAGATGCAGCCAGGGTTACCAGAATAGTAAATAACGAGTCACAAGACTCGGGCTATCTTTTCAACGAAAACAAGTATTTTAATATGTTGGTTTTAGTATAGAAGTAGTTTCTTTTTTCAAAACAGCTGAGCTGCAAGAGGCTTGGCTTGGGTTAGTTTGCATAGGATGGAGAAATAAGCTGTATTTTACGTTAAGTTGTGCTGTTTATCTTCAGCTTCTCAGGTCAGCTGTGTCTGGGGGGGTGTAAGCTTTCATACTTGTTTTGAGCTTTGAAACTCTTTGAGTTTGAGATCCTTGGACTTGAGGTTTCTTTTTCTTTATTTTTTTTTTTTGGCATCTTTAACATCTGCTCCAGTTAATGGGCTGTGAACAGAAAGCTTTCCCCTAATAACCCCCCCCACCCCAGTCCCAGCTTACCCCTGCAGAGGAATGAACTTCCAGTACCCCAAGACTGTTTGTGCTGCTGCAGACCCTCTGGTGCCCCAGAGGCAGTGCTGGTGTCCCTGGCTGTGTGCCCCGCTCCTGTCTAGGCGGCAGGACTTGTGCTCAGGTCTGTCACCAGCCTGGGCTTTCCTCCCAGGATAGGACCAGCAGCAAAGGGTAACATGGAGCAGCTGGTGAGGCTGCTCCAAAGTGACCCAGCAGACAGCAGAGCCTCTGGGGGCTGGGGAGTGCAGGGGTAACTCAGCTGTCCCCCTCTCCAGCACACTGGCTCTTGTGGTGCTCTCTTCATGCTTCTGGCAGTGGAGGATTTGAAGGTCTAACCTTTGAAGGAGACAGGGTTGATTTTGGCTGTTGTGAGCACAGAGAGGGGATTTTGTATTTGATGAAAATCAAGTTAGGGAAAAGTAAAGCAGAGAAAGCCACTGCCCCCTCACCTTCTTCTTTCTGGAGCAGCCGTGGTGACCTCAGTCACCTTTGCTGCCCTTTGGGGAGCAGCTCTGGGGTCACCACCCAGCTGCCTCTGTGCCCAGTAACTGGGGGTGCCTCCCTCCTCCCCGGGGAGCCCCAGGGTGGGATGTGCTGCTGCTGCTGACGTGCAGCTCTCACTTCCTGGGAGTTTCACTTTGAACACTAAACCATGGAAGATTTGGCAGCTGCTGCTCCAGTGTGTTTGCCTGCCTGCTCTGCACAGCTTTGCTGCTGAAAGTGTCTGTAAATTCTGAGACCACGATATCCAGAGAAGATATATAATAGAAGTTCAGAAGTTTTATATCTATAAAAAAGAAGATATCTTTATAAATCAGGGGTGATGTTAGGAATAATGGGGTAATGTATATCTTTACCTTTTTAAAAAAATACTTTGCCTAGAAAAAGTAGTGCATTAGGCAGGGAGAAACCTGAATTGATCAGCCATTTCCCATGTCCTTTTGGGTTTTTTCAGGCTTACATTTTTACTATGCTAAAAATACAGCTTCCCAGAGTGTCATAATGTAGGCTTTGTACTTTAAACTATAACTTCTTTATATTTTAGAGGAGTTTAACAGTAATCGGAGGGATTTTAATCTGGTATTTCACTGCAGAGCAAATTTTTAATCATGCATTTGCTGTCCTCTGTAGAGTCAAAAAGGATGTGGTGAGTGTGTAATAGGTACAGCCACAGGGTGCCTTTACTGTCATACTCTCTATTTAAAGCTAAAGATGTGAACTGGTTCCCTGCTCTACACACCCACACTTCATAGGTTTGGCCTGGAGATACACCAAGTTTTCAAAGCAAGGAGGAAGTTAAGGTATTTTTATACGTCAGATACATCCAATCTTGTCCGAGTCATAAATAAAGCAGAAGTTTGTTTTAAATGAAATGAAGAACAGCTAGGGAGATAAGAAGAAATGATCCATTCCTTCTTCATTCAGAGCAGGGCAGCTCTGGACTTGTGCCAGGGAATGTTGCTGTGTTTGGGATCAGGAGGAACCTGTGAGGTTCAGCTCTCTGAGTTAAAGGGTGGATTTGTGCTATTTAATGAACAACATGGTTTGGGCAATGGTTGCTGAGAGAAATTTTGTTTCTGATAGAAATGATAGCTGGATCTAAATGTTGCACAGAATTCTTCTATGTGGCTCTCTAGGGCAGTCAGGATGAGGGTAGAGACGCAGAATTTTGACTCTATGTTTCAGAAGGCTGGTTTATTATATTATGATATATATTATATTAAAAATGCTATATTAAAACTATACTTAAAGAACAGAGAGAAAGGAATCATCAGAAAGTGAGACAGGAATAGAATGGAATGAATAACAAAGTCTTGTGATTGACCAGAGAGTCTGAACAGTTGGATCTTTGATTGGTTATTAATTAGAAACAACCACATGAAACCAATCACAGATCCCCTGTTGCATTCCACAGCAGCAGGTAGTCATTGTTAACATTTTGTTCCTGAGGCCTCTCAGCTTCTCAGGAGGAGAAAATCCTGGCAAAAGGATTTTCATAAAATATGTCCATGACACTTTTAAGCTGGGATTTCTACTTTATGTTGTTGTTGTTGTTGTTTGGGGTTTTTTTGTTTGTTTGTTTTTTTGGGGGGGGCTGTTGGTTTTTTTGTTTGTTTTTTTCTTTAACCTGGATTTTTTTGGTTTTGTTTTCTAGAACAACTATTTGCAATCTCTACACGATGCCACGGATTGGGGAGCCTGTCTGGCTCACCATGATGTCAGGGACACCAGAGAAGAACCAGCTGTGCCATCGCTTCATGAAAGAGTTCACTTTCTTGATGGAAAATGCTTCTAAAAATCAGTATGGTGGATTTTAGTTTCTAAATTACACATGTGATTGTGCCTTTTTATTTCAAACCAGTTTTTTTAAATCAGTTGTTGAAATACTGATAATCAAAGAATCAAAAGGCCATCCATAAATACCTTCTTTTTGAAACAAATAAGAAATGATCTCATTAAATTCCTGCTTCCTCACAATCCTCTAAATCTTGATAGAGGCTGAACATCTGAAACATGTCCAGAAGAAGTGTGTGATGTGTGTGGATGTCTGGAAAGGGGTGAAGATACCTTACAAAATGCATTAACTTATCTTTCAGAATCAGTTATCATATGATGAGCAGGATTATGCATTCAGGAAGAGCTGTGTCTGTAATACTGTCAGACCACAAACCTTAAATATCACTTTAAAATGCCACTAAAGAACTGCTGTGCTCTTCTGTATCTCTCACCTCTCTGGCCTCAGGCCCCAGCTGTGAGCAGATGCTGAAAACTGAGAAAGAAAGTTCCTGATAAACTGGGCAGAATCTGACAAATTTACTCTTTTGTCAGTACTTTTATCCCCTTTCCTCAGAGCATGAGCAGGGGAAGTGTTTAAAGGGTTTACCTCCATTAAAGCCATAAAAAGAGCACAAGCCCAGTTTGGGTGGGAATGGCACTAGCAGGTCAGGTGTTTGTCAGGGGCACTGCTCCCTGCAGGCTGGGAAGGGGCTGCTGCTCCCATCCTCCAGCTCTGCCACCACCTCTGTCATCTCTTCTCTCCCCTGCGGGGAAGGTGACAGTGGCCACTGTGACAGTGGTCACTCTGGTCTGCCTGCTCCTGCCCCAGTGCCATGGGAGAACCCACAGGGAGTTGTGAGGTGCAGATGTATTTTCTTAAGATCAGTTCCTGCTTCAGTGGAGGCTCTTTGCTGGGGTTGTCTCCTTTGATCCCTGCCATTCTGAGTCCTGTACGTGCTGGTTGCATTTAGAGTAGTCATTTATTTGGGTTTGTTTTCTTTATTTTAAATATAATAAAATTTTAAGTGGTGGAAACCAGAGAAAAATTAAGCCCTTCATCCTTCCCAATCTAGTTTTAAATCTCTTCTCCTCCTTTGGCTGTCTCTAGTGTGGCTGCATGGAAGCTGTAGGGTTCCTGATGCTTGTAAATTATTCAAATAACACTATTTTGAGACATATGGCTCTTTTCCTCCCCACACATGAGCCACTGTGGCCAACAGCACCATGTGTTAGTGTGTGGAGCCTCTTGGGCCAAGCTCCTGCCAGGAAAACCAACTGGGAAAACTCCACAGAGCAGAAACCTTGCTCTATCATTGCAGTAAATCAGATAATTCATGTTTTCAGGAAGTTTTTTCACCTTAATTGCTTAGTCAGAGAAAACTGTTTTGCCAGCTTAAGAACACAGCTTCTCTGGCTGAACTACAGATCTTTGGGGGGGTTGTTTTTGGAAAGGAGCAGCCATATGGGCTGAAATTGCACAACAGTTAGGTGAAAGAACACAGCACCCAGCTGTTTTGCAGGTTTGGTAGCAATATTCTTCCTTCTCATCCACAGTCATGAGGCTTAGGAGTTTGGGATCTCCTTGGAGCACAGGGGCCACACAGTGCCTCTGCTTTCTTATAGTGAGTGAAATAAGTTGGTTTTGAGATGTTTTACAACATAAAACTTGCAAAATAGGAAGTCTCATAATTATTGCCAAACAGAGTAACTGAGATGCTACAAAGTTAAAATATTTCATTTTATTTTAAATGTGTGTTCTAAAAAAGAGCTTTGCCAGGGTGGGAGGGAAAGCCCAGCCACCCTTTCTCTCCCCACGGAACCAAGACTGAAGGGATGATCTCTGCTGATTTTGTCAGGCTGTTTCTTGAATCCTTAATCCATATAGACTAAAGCTGCTGTCACTTTAACATCTTGAGTGTATATCTGGAAAAAGAAGAAACATGTTGAACATTTTGCTTGCAGGTTTTTACCAGCTTTGCTGACTGCAGTGCTGACTAACCACCTGGCCTGGGTCCCCACTGTCATGCCCAATGGCCAGCCACCAATAAGAATCTTCCTGGAGAAGCATTCTTCCCAGAGTGTGGACATGCTGGCCAAAACTCATCCCTACAACCCACTGTGGGCTCAGCTCGGTACGTGGCAAATTCCTCTAAACCCCCAGCAGCTTTACAGAAATGGGGGTGCATGAGGTGGGATTTGTGATGCTGCTTACTCCCCTCCCAGGTTGTTTCTTTTCAATACAACATGAGACGAAAGTGTGTTTCAAGCTTAGAGGTGGTCACTGTGGGTTTTTTATGCTCTTAAGTTTTTAAGGCATTATCCATTAAAAAATGTTAGCCAAAAAGTAAAGCTCTATTTAGTCCTCTGTGTTGGGTCCCTTCATGTCCCCTGCTCTGGTGCTGGTGGAGGATTCCAGGCCTCCTCTGGTCCCCCTCCTATAAGGAAAATCTGCTTTTATGTTTTGAGATGCCACTATCACTAAACCTCATTCTGGAATGAGAAAATCAAGAAAATTCATATTTTGATCAGAAGTGAACATACTTTTAATGCAACAGAGTGGAACCCCCAGGGAAGGTCTCAGAGCGCAGTCAGTGGTGCAGCTGGGCATACTGCTGATAATTGCCCAGTAGAGAAGAGCAGGGGAGGTCACATTGTCCTGCTCTGCACACACACTCAATCATAGAATTTGATTAGGGAAGGTAAGGAAGGTTTTGTGAGGTTGTCCTATTATTGTACAGGTAGGAAAGGCCAGGGTGTTGGCAAGGAAACTTGATTTCAGGCCTCATGTGGCTTGAGGGACCCACTGTGGTTAGGGTGGCCTTCAAGAGGACTCCTTGTCCCCTCAGCCCTGCAGTGCCCTGATACCTCCAGGACACACAGGCCAGGTGACTCGAGTAGAGCCAGAACATCCCATCCAACCCATAGCAGGACTCAAGGAGGGGAAGAGAAGGAGGTTGGCTTCAGCCATGCACCTGTCATGGTTACTTTTTGTCCTCATTCCTGGCATAGGTTTGTTTCTTTTAGAGCTTTCTTTTGTGGGTAAAAGTCCAGCCCACTTTCCAGACTCTCCAGGGTAATTTGGCACAGATGCCTCCTCTCTCCCATGGCTGTATAAGGATCCCAGGAGATGAGCCTCCAAAGCTGGAGTGAGGTGGTGTGAATGCTCCCTGGTGTGTGAGATCAGATGTCCCCCTGACCAGTGGCTCACCTTACAGATCATACCAACAGCATCTTTGGGATTCTCTTACTGAAAACAAAATACAGCATAGCTGTTTTAACTCTACTGCTTTAGTTTCTCTCTTATAAACTTGGTCTTTGAAGACCAGCCCAACAGCTGGGTGTTAGAAGAATAAATTATTGCACGGGTGCCAAATAACTGTGTGTTTGATTTCCTGTCCTAGGTGACCTGTATGGGGCCATCGGATCACCTGTGAGATTAGCAAAAACAGTCGTGGTTGGCAAAAGACATGATCTGGTCCAGAGGTTGCTTTATTTCCTCACTTACTTCATCAGATGCTCTGAACTTCAAGAGACACACCTTCTGGAGAACGGGGAAGATGAGGCCATCGTCATGCCTGGCACTGTTATCACTACCACGCTGGAGAAAGGAGAAGTGGAAGAGTCTGAGTATGTGCTTGTCACGATGCACAAGAACAGGGGCAACTTGCTCCCCACCGAGTCTGAAGAGATGAGAGCTCCCAACTGCAGCTGTAAATACTGCAAATGTCCCGTTTCCCTCGCACAGAACATAGAAGGTGTTGCACAGCAAGAAAGAGAAGACATGCAAAGCACTCCTAAGGTAGAGCTGGAATCTTCTTCAGATGAGAACAGAACCATCGTTCCTGAGGATGGCCAGGAAGATGCCGTGGATGTGACACAACCAAGGCCCTGCCTGGATACCAAACTAGAGACTGTGGTGTGCACAGGGTCAGCTTCGCCCGAGAAATGTGTGGGGACAGAATCTTGTTTGGAGCCCGGAGCCAGCACGTGGAGGAGTGAGGATGCGCTGGAGGCGGGCAGCCAGGCGGGAGGTGGCACCAGGACACCTGGGATTGCTGTGGAGAAGAAGCCACCCGATAAGCTCTTCATGGACACGTTTCCCCGCAGCCCTGCCGAGGCTCAGACAAAGGTGACTTTCCTCATCGGAGATTCCATGTCACCTGACTCAGACATTGAACTGAGAAGTCAGGCAGTAGTGGAACAAATTGCCAGGCATCACAGCCCGCCAGCAGCGGAGGCAGCAGTGTCTGCTGATCAGAACTGTGAAGCTAAACAAACTGTCGAGGACCAAAATAGAGACTGTGGGACAGCTGAACCCTTTCCTCAAGTTGCTAGTGAGCATCAGAGCTGGAACTCAAACCCATACAGTGCTGAGAGCATGAGTCTGTTTGATGAATATTTCACTGATGACAGTTCAGTTGAAACCCAGACTGCTGATGATATTCCAGGGCAAGCAGCTGCGAACCTTCTTGCTCACAACAGTAGTTTAGAATTTTCTAAAAAGCTGTGTACAAAGGCTTGCAAACCACCTAGTGAATTTTGTAAATTTATGGACTCTGTTCGACAAGAGACCTACAAAAACTGCTTTAATGAGCAGGACCAAAGAGAGAAAATCTCTATTCGCGTCCCCCATGGGGACAGGGAAAACGTAGAGAAAAAAGTGGCCCCGGGAATTGATTGGGACATTCCAAGAAATGAGAGTTCAGACAGTGCCCTGGGTGACAGCGAGAGTGAGGATACAGGCCATGATCTAACTAGACTGGGCAGTAACTATTATGGAGGAGAGCAAGAAGACTGGGCAGAGGAATATGAGATTCCCTTCCCTGGGTAAGTATTGTTCAGTACTAACAGAGCCTAAAAAAGATGAAGCCTCTTCTCACGTCACATATTTGGAGGACCGTAGCCTAACTTGGCATCAGGGGTTGGAAAAATGTCTCTTGAGCTTGCTGGTTGTTGAGGAATATTGAGAGATCAGTTGTCTGGAAAAAAATACTAATGGTGTATTGTGATCTTGGCATGTGTACTCTGCTTCCATGATAAGTTGACTGCAAAAGCTGACTGTAAACTTTTTTAAAAGTGCTTGACTTCAAGTTAGAAGATACATGAAAAAAGTAGAAATGCAACCTATGTAAGCTGAAATTGCTGTTTACTGTTGTACATCTCTTTGATATGCCTTTCTTGCAGGTCAAAATTAGTTGAAGTGAACTCTGTCCAGCCCAGTATTGCCAATTTTGGAAGATCCTTACTAGGAGGCTACTGTTCCTCTTACGTCCCTGACTTTGTTTTGCAAGGAATAGGAAGTGATGAAAAGCTGAGGCACTGTTTGGTGTCAGATTTGTCTCATGCTGTGCAGGTAATTAAGCTATATTTGGTAAATGTATTTCTCACAGTAGGGAAAGATAAATGTTTGTGAAGGTACAAACCTGCTGGAAGTGGAAATATTTCCTGTCATAGCTCCTGTCAGATTTCTCCAGTCCCAGTTCACCAATTTTTCTCCTCTCTCAATTAATGTATCTGAAAAACATGGATATTTCACTGCAATTCTGGAGCATGAAAGATGAGTCTCCCACTGAAGCCAGCTGGGAGGCTTGTGCCCTGGGAAGATGGATCTCAGGGCTAAGCTGTATCACTGTCTCCTGTAGGCTTGGCAGCTGATGGTTGTGTCCCCACGGGATGGAATGATGTTAAACAAGCCCATATTCTGAGGCTGTACCTCTCTCCCTGGGCACAGAGTCCTTCTGCAGTGGTGCAGAAGCTCTCATTGCTCCCTCCTGTGTCCCTGCACGTCTGACCCACGTGCTGCTGCTTGTGCAGCAGAATTTTATTCTCCATCACAAATGCTCCGTATTTTGGAGACATTGCTCCTTCTTGAGGATGGTTGTCCATATGTCCAATAGCACTGTCCTCATTGGAAAAGGAGAAACCAATGTAAAGATAATGGTCTGAAGGGAACTCGTGCTTCTGACATGTTGGAGATCATCTCTCCTCCACAGCAGTTTTTCCCTAGATGAACTGGGGCATGACAAGGAAATGTGGTATTTCCTCCCCCTTTTACCAGGAAAGAAGTAGAAAGCAGGCTGTCACTGAAAGTGTGACATCTGCTCCCATCTAGTTTATTCCCCAGAGAATAAGGAAAAACAGACTGCTGAGCAGCCACTTTTCTGAGATCTTCCAAAAAGTCCCCTTTTCCTACTTCTCGCTTCAACAACGTGCATTAGATCTGCAGCCCTTCTCTGCATGCCCTTGCTGACTCCTTGGAATCAGATAATTGCTAACTGTTTAGCCCAGAAAATTTATTAGGGAAGGACAGTGGGTTTCCAAATACTCCCTTTTTGAACCCTTTTTTCGTGGCTTTGGAGAGATGGAACACCAGCAGGGGGAATGGCGAGGCACAGGCTTGGTTCCTAACTCCCTCTGCTGGCCTCCCGTGAAGGAAAACCTGTGACAGCTGGGAATAGTCTGACCTCGTTAACACTGCCACACTAAACAGCAAGTTGGACTTTTGGCGCTTTCAGTTTTAAGAGTTTAAAATACACTTTAGATATGTCAAAATTCTTTATATCAAATACCAAAAGATGTAACTGTCAGTCAGTGACATGCTTTAAAGCCTGTAAGAAAAGATAAAATAGCCAATATCCTTCTAAGACTGTGCCTTGCTCACAAAACCTTGCTGGTTTTAATGGATGGAATGCAATGTGGGCAGATGTATTTTAGGTGAAGCAGTGTCTGGGATGCTATCCTTCTATCCTGAAATGCTGTCCTAATATCCACGATGGATATTTCTGTGAAAAGTTTTGTGAAAAGACTGCTGTCATTTGTCATTCTGGGGGTTCTGCTCTTCATTTTTTGTTCCTAGCACCCTGTTCTGGACGAGCCCATTGCAGAAGCTGTCTGCATTATTGCAGACACGGACAAGTGGACGGTGCAAGTGGCCAGTAGCCAGAGGCGAATGATTGAGAATAAACTAGGAAAAGAAGTGTTAGTCTCCAGTCTCGTCTCCAACCTGCTTCATTCCACTCTTCAGCTTTACAAGCATAATTTATCTCCAAACTTTGTAAGTCTAAATGGAAATCACAAGGGCAATGGTTTTGATGCACCCTTTAACTTCACATGTTAGAGATACGTAAGGCTCTCCCTAGTTATTTTATTAATTGCCAGTGCAACTTCTGGTGTAGCTGTTTGTGATGCTTTTTGAAATGCCACTCTAATCAAAACAGCTGCCTCATGAATTTTGATTTAACATGTAATCAAAGGCTTCTGCTCAAAAATGAAAGTCCTGCCAGTGAATATCTCAGGCCACAGAACAGTCCACAGCGGTATGGGATCTGTGCTTTCTGGTTTGGTTCTGTCTTCTCTTCCCCCTGACACAACTCCTTTTGCTTTTTTCAGTGTGTGATGCACCTGGAAGATCGGCTGCAGGAGCTCTACTTCAAAAGCAAGATGCTGTCTGAGTATCTGAAGGGCCAGATGAGAGTCCATGTCAAGGAGCTGGGCGTGGTGCTGGGGTATGGTCACAAACTTCTCCCAGCAGTGCTACCCTGGGTGTCCTGGTGTCACACCCTCTGCCTGGGCTTGTTCCTAAGCACGGCGAAATGGATTCCTAAATGGGACTGGAACTCCTAAGTTACCCATGGCTTCAGGCTTCTCCTTAGGCATTGCTCAATCACAAGGATCCCCCAGCCTTTCTGTCTTCCCTGCGGGCAGGAAGATGGGCTCAGCACTCCGGAGCTTATCAAACTCCCTTCTTAGTTGGTCAGTCGTCACTGAACAGCATGGGGCACCTGATTCCTCCAGGTTGACTTTCCCTACATGGCAGGAAACACTCTCTGTGTCATGTAAGGCACATAATACCTCTCTGTGGGTGTGGGGCATGGGCAGAGGAGCTATTTAAGGGGTGTTTATAGGAAGGCTCTGAGGATGTTTTCCTGCAGAGGAGTGCGGCGTGAGCAGGAAGGCACACAGAGCACGTGTGGTGCTGGACATGGCAGCTTTAGCTGGTCCTCTGCTCCTGTACTATGTCCCCCAACTAGTATTCCCTTTGCTCTGAAGTTGGGCAGGTATTTTCCTTCCCCCATCTGCTTCCCCACCAGTTTGTTGGCCCTGTTAAAAAGCAACCAGACAGGTGGGAGCTCAGGCAGTGCTGACACTGTGGGACCAGGCACATCTGGAGGGGTGGGAGGAGCAGTCTGGCAGCTGCAGTGTGCAGCCCGTGGCCCAAGTGCAAGTGCTGGGGCTCGAGCAGGCGGTGTGAGTTCTAACACGTGTTCAGCCCAGTGACATTTCAGGCTGGATTAAATATGACTCTTCTGCTTCCTTTCAGGATTGAATCCAGCGACCTCCCCTTGCTGGCAGCTGTAGCGAGCACTCACTCTCCGTACGTTGCCCAGATCCTACTTTAAAATGCCAGAGGCCATAGACTTTGACTTCTTGCTTCTCTGGAAACAAAGTGGAAGACAACTTGTTCTGGCTCCTTTCTCTTTGCAGCAAGTAAAACAAACTGCTGGTTGAGCTTGCAGCACCTCCATATATGACTGCATGGTATGCAAACAGTTGGAGACTTCTCCTCTCCCACTTAGCGATTTATAAAAAAGGATAAAGAAAGGAGAATGGAAAACTGAGTAAGCCCAAGATTTTCACCACAGAAAAGTGGAGATTTTAGCAAAGCCCAAGAGATGCATTTTTTTAGCAGCTTCTCCCACAATGACTGACTGTGACTTATACTGGGGAATGGAGGAAGAACTGCTCTGAGAAATATGTGATGCCATCGCCCCTTATAAAGTGAACAAGAGAGCAGCTGCCTTCAGCCAGGCTGCAGCTGATGAGGATCATGTTAGGATCTGTAATTCTCAAGCTGCAATGATTTGTAAACAACTTCTACTTTTTCACGTCATAGTCCAATTCTGAATGCTTCCCAGAGGAAGAACAGGGCAGAGGCCTGATTTTTTTTTTTTTTTTTTTTTTTTGTAAGAATCTTATTAATGACAGTCAGCTACAGAATTTATTTATGATCTTTCTCCTGGCAAGAGGAAATAGTGGGGGACAGAGTGCGACAGGGAGAACGGAGGAAGAGGCCAACAGACAAACTAGCGATGGAGTTCTTGGCTGGATGCTGTAACCAGTATTAAATGTTTATAATGTTTAAATGTTGCTTTATACTAAATGATGCTTTTCTTTGTCAATGTAATCAAAATGTTAAAAACAAAAATAATCTAAAGAGAACACTGGCTGAAATTTCCCCATGGGTTCCCCAGAATGACATGACAATTACCTCTTAACTTTTTTATGATCTATAAAATCTTGGACCATCATATTCTTTTTACGGCAGTCAGTCAGCTATTGAAATAATGAACTAGAAATTATTGTACCAAAGCATTGGGGACAGAACGAGTAGACTATTACCCTTAATTGCTCAGGTAACAAATTGATACATTTTTTAAAACCATTCTACAAAAAAAAAAAAAAAAGAATATCGATTACACCATAGTGTAGTAATATCCAAATTATTTTTTGACAAAAATACCCTTGCTGCAGATGACTCTAACCCCTTTTCTACTCACTTGTGTAATTACCAGCAGGAAATGTTGTTTATTTTATTCTCAGCATTTCTCTTTTACTCAGCCATCACTGGTTTGTCATTGTATATACAATAGCTGTACGAGTAGCTGATGGACCCAACCTGGTGTAAGTAATGTAAATAGACAGTGGGAGGTGGATTATGTTTTTGAAGGCTCTACTACCTCAGTTTAACTGGACACTTCATTCTAGGCTTTGCTTTCCATATTTGTCCTAGCAGCCAATTAATGTTGCTGATTTTTAGCTTCTGTTTTCATCTGTTAGGTTTAGTATATTGAAATTCATGGATTATCCACACAGGTAGGAGACACGTATTCACTTGGTCGCTAAACTCTGTAAAATTTCTATAAATGTGTCATTCTGTTATCATCTTTTCAATAGAACAGCACGCCTGCTATTGTTGTTTGCAGAGTTACTTTAAGTACACATCTATTTTAACCATTTTATAAACTTGAAAACAAAAGAGATCCCTAAGAGATCCCTGCCCCACCTCTGTCAGTGACAGAACTCTCCTCCCTTCCTTCTCTGGGGCCAGGATTCACCTGGAGTAGTTTTTCAGTACTACTTAAAATCTGTCACCTAAAACTCTGTTCCAGGGAGATCTACGTGGCAAACCCACCCCTCCCTTCCATGTAGGACTGAGTCTACATCAGGAAGTGACCCCAACATTCATACAGGCAGTGTCATTGGGAACTCTTTTGTATATAAAATCTAATGCCGACTGCTGCAGGGGAAAACCTCGTGTTTAATATGTGATCCAAGGATTTGTTTCTCCCATTTCTCAAATGTCCTTTCCTTGCCACACAATTGTATTACATCTGGCTTTTGGAATGAGCACAAAACAGGGGCCCAGTTGTGTAAACACATTTCTAATGAAATATAGGATTGCACTCAGAACATGGATGTTTAACTCTTTGCTAGGATATGTGCTATAGGCAGTAGTTGGATACCATGTTGTGCACAGACTGGCAGTGGTGACCTGGCGGTGTCTGTGCTGCTGGGGCTGGCAGAGGAGGGTTCCTGCCTGTGCCTTGGGAGGTTCTGTGGGTGAGTTCATCCACAGCATGTGCCCAGAGAGCTGGGCAGCTGCACCCTCACCCTGCCATCCCCCAGGACTGTGCTCACAATGATCCTTACAGAATACTGGTCCTCATTTGAGCCTTTATAGCGCGAATTGTTGGGGTCACTTTGAAGTGGGTTGGACTCTCCAGAAAGGCCCTTGCACGTCCTGCAGTGATTACTGAGGTGAGAGGAGAAGGAGGGGGCTGTTGAGTGGCACCTCCTCAGCTGCCCTCTGCCCAGCACCAGGAATGGCATTAATGGTGTGCTCGGTCAGTCGCAGATGGAGCAGCCACGGATGCAGCTTCCTCTCATCCTCCCACAGTGCCAGTCCCTCCTGGCATGGCAGCAGCCTCTCCACCTCTCAGCAGTGTTGTGGGCAGAACACAACCAAAACCCTTGTGTGATGGGAAGTTTTCCTGTGAGTTAACTTTTTGGGTACGTGAACAATGTGGTACGTATGTCTGTTTGTTAAATACGAAAAGGGATTTTTACAGGATATAGAATTGACTTTTAAAATATATCACTATTCTTTTATGTGAATAGAAAACTAATGTTTGATTTCTTTTTTCCACTACTCCCAATCTCCATTATTAACATGTCTTAATTTTCTGGCTGAAACCTAATTATACTAGGCACACAAATTAGTAAATTTGATTTTGTTGCAATTGGCAAACACAGGGCTGCTAAGAACAAAAAACTGTTTAAAAGAACACATTTTACACCTTGCATATGTTTTCCCTATTAGTTCTTAGAGATGTTTTATGACAACTTTTTGCTTTCTCTAAATTATTTAGATGGTGGTACTTGTAAAATGCTGGGTAAAATGTACATACTTGTTATCTCTTCTGTTTTTGTATATATTTCCCAAGATGTGCACTTGTATTATAATAACCATTCCCAATTTTAGGGGAAATTTGTGCAATAAATACAGTATGTCAGTTTAGTTCTGGTACCTTATGTGTCCTTTTTTGACATGTGCTCTGAATCTGTGGGTGAGTGAACCATCTTACATTTGACACCTGTCTCCTCTCAGCTGCCCTTTTTGGGGCACTGATTCTGGCACTTGGCAGTGCTGCAGTCATTTTAATTTGGGATCTCAAAAGGAATTAATCGGTTGAAATAGGAATTTGTGATTGCACTTGCTGTCCCTTCAGCTGTGAATGTTGTTGGCCCCCAGAAGGCAATAGTGAGATGGGAGGGAGGTCCTGATGCTCTGTACCGATGCTTGACTTTGTGTGAGGTGAACAAACATAAGCAGAAAGCCATTGTCTTCCACTGGTACATTCATTCATTCCTAAAGTGACCTGCAAGGAAGTTTGTCACACAGGTGTTTGCCATGGTGCTTGTCACTGCATTTGTGCCTATCTGCCCGAGTACAATCCCTTCTCTGTCTCTCTGGGCCGCTGCACAGGAATGAAGGTTCTTGAGGAGTCTTTGTAAGGTTTTATTAAATCTTAAGTTCAAATTTTGATAGCAGTGCTGCCAAGAAAAGTGAAGTAATAATCATACAACCGGAAAAATAATTAGGAAGATGTAGCAGAGTGTACAAATGAGGCTTTAAAGCATCTGGGTTAAGTAAGGTCCTGTGTTCCCAAAGAATGGAAAAAGGACAAGCAGAAGATGGAAATCTTTGCTCAAAGGAGCTGCATCTTCTATTTTTGAGAAATGCTACATGGTTTCCTGCCCTGATACCTACCTGCCCCAGGTGCCTTTGCCACATGCAAGGTGCAGGATGAGCTGAGGTCAGTGTCCCCAAGCCCTGTCTTGCAGTGGCCAGCTGCGGGGCAGGGAACACTGTGGGTCCACATTCAGCACAGTCAGACAGCACAGGAGCCTTCTAGGATTTCCACTCGCACCTGCCAAGTCCTGTAAAAGGATGCCTGTGATGGGAGTGTTTGGAAGAATGGAATTTGTCCTCTCTCAGAGGAATGAAGGCCACAACAACTGACTCTTGGGTGCTTAAACTGGTCCTGTGACACCACCGTGAGGTTTCCCTGTGCACGGGGATGAATTGCTCTGCCTGCCTTCTCCGTTGGCATCCCAACACTGTATCAATGGCTCAGTGCTCCATGGGGGTGAGTCAACAACAGCAATTAACACAGGATCCCTTGCCTTTTAACACTGATAACACAGGGGTTATTGCAGGGCTGGTGTACTGTTCCATGATGGATTCACAAGGCAGAGCCTGCAGTCCCGCAGCAGCACTGGAGGTGTTGAGCAGGCAGCTCCAGCAGAGTCTGCATCAGGAGATGTTCGGCTTTCACTGGGAGCTCTGCCATGGAACACTGAGATGTGCACTGTGCACTGTCAGACCTTCTGCAGGGCTTCTTGGGCTGAGTGCACCTGACAGAGGGCAGAGAATGTTGTGTTACCAGAGTAGATGGTCATGAGGTGTCCTCCTGACGGGATGGCAAGAGTAGCTGGAGTCATGTGTCTGCATGGGTGTTGGCAGCAATGATGTGAGCAGTAAATTCAGCAGTGTAATCACTGCAGCATCCAGAAAATGCTGATGTTAATGACCAGAACTGATTTCCTTTTTAACTTTCCAGCTAGACTGGGACATAACACTTGCTAGGCAATATTTTTAATGTATTGTTGCTCCTTTTCTGTAATTCCCTAAATTTTCCTGAAACAAAAGCGAAAGCTAATTCACTTAGCTGAGGCAAACACAGGGAGGAAGCCACAGGCACCCGAGTACCACGGCGTCTCTCAACTCCCACATTATTCCCAGGGGTCTGCAGAAGAGGATGTGATTATTTTCTGTGTGGCTTGGAGCAGAGTAACCACAGGACAATTTCTGGATCCAGGGGTGGGAAGCAGCTTGATGTGCTGGCTGCACAAAAGCACAGAGCTCTTCACAGCTCTTTGCTGAGCTGCTGTTGCTTTCTTCTCTCTTAAACATTTATTGCTAAAAAATAGTGGCCTTGTAGTTGGAGGTAAAAGTAAGCAGAGAGCCTGGAGATACGCGTGACTTCTGAGTCTCTGTGCTGCAAGGAACATTTCTGTTTATGTGCTGCAGCATGCACATTCTGTTCCAGCCATTCCCTCATTTATTTTGTGGTACAAGGAGCAGTTACAGGCTTTGCACACCACCCCTGCAATCTTCTTGTCTTCCCCCTGTACAAGATCATCTTTGCTGTTGCTACAGGCAGATCTAAATACACCAGTGCTTAGGGTTTTTGAAAGTTGCTGGTGCTGGCTGGAGATGCTTCTTTACTGGAAGCAGCACTTTTCTGTTTTGACTGCCGAAGAACCACAAGCTCAAATCCTATGGGACCTGTCCAGGCTTTTGGAGCAGAACCTCATTGCCCAGCAGCAGTGGCTTTGCTTTGAGAGTCCTCTGGCAGAGGAGCTGGAAGGTAAATCATCTGTGCCCAGTGGGCCTGGTAGCTCTCCCAAAGGCGTGGTTAATTTTCCCATTGCTGTGGTCAGTGGGAAGGAACAGACATTACAGGACAGGCAGCTCAGCACTGAGGAACAGGAGTGAGAGCTCTGGCCCTGACTGGCACAGAAAGTGTCAACGTGGAGCATCCCATGGGGCTGAGGTCCCAGAGGAACCTGGTGGAAGAGCTGGCATGAGGGGTTATGTGTTGGAGAGGTGCTGTGATTCTTCTTCCACCGAGGGACTGCTGCTGGGCAGCATTTTCTGCCTCAGCAATACCTGCTGGCCTGCAGGGCTGGGCAGTCGTGTGGCCTCTGGAAAGGCACAGCTTCATGTGAGCCAGCACCTACATGTCACTCACTTGGGTCTTGCTCAGGCTCTCTGCCAGCTTGTCTCCTCCTGGAAGCAGCATAGTAGCAGGAAGCAGCATCTTACTCCCATGTATTTGTTTATTTTCATTACCAAAAATATTTGTACAGCGGCAGAATTTGATTTCCAAACCTCTGTGTGTTCCAGCTGTTTGTTCCCAGCTAGAGCTTAAAACATCTGCTCGGAGGGTGGGGATCAGTGCCTGAGCTCCGGCCTTCAGCTGCGCTCCCGAGCCCCAGCTGCAGCAGGGCCCCGAGAGCTCTTAACGCCGCTCGCTGGTGGCTCCGGTACGAGAAGGCGCCGGGGTAAAGGCGGGTGACAGCAAGCAGCTGGCCCGGCGGTTTGGGATGTCGGTGATGAGGAAAGGCTACCTGAAGCACTCGGGAGTGGCTGGCGGTGAGGCCCCCGGCAGCACCTCCTCCGTCCGGCGTGACCTCAGAGGCCACGGCGGTGACACGCGCCCTTCCCCTCAGCGCGTCAGCCGAGCGCCGGCGCTGGGCGCTGCCTGTGCCCGCTGCTGTTGCTCAAAGGCTCCGCGGGTTGGGCAATGCCCGCGCTGGCCGCAGCTCTGTGGGCAGGGCAGTTTGTGCCCCGGATCCCGTCGGCACCCAGGGAGTGCCGCGATGCGCTGCGGGCGGAACAACCGGCCCAGGTGGTTCGCGGGGCGAGCCCGGCCGCGGGGCTGCTTCCTGCTGGGACTGACTCGGGCGTAGAACTCGCTTTGTTTCGAGGCCAGGTTTCCCCGGAGCTCCATCTCGGAGCCCTGCAGTACAGGCAGGCAGCTGTCTGGGTGCTCAGGCACCAGCGAGGGCGAGCGGTGACTGCGGGGCAGAGCTGTGCTGCCGGGCCGCACGGAGGAGCCATTCCGGCCCAGCCAGCAGTCCTTCTTGCAACATCCCAAAGGAAGTATTTGGGCCGCAGGCACGTCCCAGATTTCCAAAGCAGCACAGGCGATAAGCAGATGCCTTTTTCTTATGACACAGCTATGCCCCAGCTTTGGCCAGGCCCCCGGCTGTAAGAGAAGCGCCCAGTCCGATTGCTGGTGAGGACTTCTGCTGTGATTCACCTCTCGCTGCACCTTGGAGCTTTCAGTTTGTGTTGTCTTCCTTAAGAACCTGCAATCCAGCCCCTTTGGTAACAGTTTTTATGTAGGTAAAGCTCAGAAATGAAATTATAGACCAAGAAAAATCTTAAGGAAGAACGAGCCAGGATGGAAGTGTCCTGCTCTGGCTCAGCTTTTTCACTTTAAAAAAACAGAACCTTGTGTGAGCGGGAGGGAGCCCCTTTCTCTGGCACGGGTGACAGAGGGGCACGGGCTGGGAGAGCCTTGTGGTGCCACAGTGCCAGAGATCAGGGCCATCCCAGGGCTATGACCCTGCCTTTTAGCCCATAAAGACATTGCTTAATTGCTGGTGTCTTTTGGTTTGAAGATTTCATCTATCCTATGCTTTCTAAAATGTTCAGGGAGTGGAACTCTGTCCGACCATGCCTTTGCCTGCTTCCATTGTTCAGTTTCTAGCACTAACCAGAGTGTCTGTTTAGTCTGCAATTTGCTTTTCCGTCTTCGTTAACTCCTTAAGATGAGCTTTGATTCCACTGGTTGGACAGGTCCTGCTTTTTCCTTATGGAAAAGCACTAAGGAGGAATGAGGGTCGTGCAGATCATATGTGGCTCTGCTGTGCTGGAGCAATCGCAACCGACGCTGCTCTCATCATTATTTCCTGCATGAGCAGAAGTTACAGCTCTGGGACACATGAATGGTGTGGCAGTGCTGGGGCCAGGTGGGAGAGCTGAAGGTGGAGTTTCTCCTAGGTTCTTAATGGAAAACAAACGTTTTCCCTAAGTGGCGTTGAAAATGAAGGCAATGTTTCTTACGGAAATGCACGTAGCTGGGCTGAGGAAGAAGGGTGAGAATATTTCCTTGAGAAATGAGCATCTTACTTCCCAAAGACTCATTACTTTAGTTTTCTTGACTAATCAAATGAATTTCTAGAATATTTGCACTAATGTCACCAAAAGAAAAGTGGTTTATAAACAGCCTGGAGCCAGCAGAGAGTGCAGTGGTGAGGGCGCCTGGACGCAAAGCCCAAGTCTGTGCAGGGGTGACCCCAGCAAGTCCCTTGGCCAGCTCCCAGTGCTGACACAAGGCTACTGGTGGCATGTCTCCTGAGCAAACACCCTTGTGTGGGGCCTTTGGAGTGGCACTGGCAAGAAGTCCCTATGCTACAACGCTGTCCATAAACAGTGACTTTAGGGCAGAGGGTGCTAGCGGGTTCATGTGCTTGATTTTCCTGACACGGATGCTTTTCACTTTGGAGAACTTCAGTGTGTTACAAAGACTATGTTCAGCATTTCTTCTATAGTTATTTCTAGAATTACTTCAAAATTACAGCCATGAGCAATTATAGTTTTCAATAGCTTATTGAGTGCCCTGAATCCTAAGAAATTAACTACCACATTTTCAAGGAGCAAATTTATTAATAGCAGCTGTGACTAGAAATCTTGTCTAATTTTGATCACTACCAAAAGACATGAAAAAATAAGGACTCCTGTTTTCATGTATTAACAATAAGTCTGATAAAATTTGTGGGAGATATTCTGGGCAAACAAAAAAAATACAGCTGTACAGCTGTGTTCCTTGTGCTGCAATAATTAATGATCATGCACTTTATTCTCCAAAGCTGTTTTTCTTGTACAGTTTGACTAAAGGTCTTGATCTCTGTAATTTCACATGACATTGTTCTGGAGCTGGTTAGGCTGTAAAAGCCATCAGCCTGAAGGAGAATTTATTTTTCAAAATACAGCCTAACTCTCCAAACTATTTCTTAAATTATAGGTTAGTGAAAAGCAGGCCCTTCCCATGGAAACAGAGTTTTTTAAGAACTGTAGACTTGATCTGATTTAGTATTACAATCAAGGGCACTGTCTTGGGCTGCTAAGAATCCCCATTGCTCCTGGCAACTACAGCTCTTCACAGCTGTGAATTCAGACACACATTTTTCAGGGAAAAATAATCCTTAACCTAAATACAACTTTTCAGATATTTTGAGGTTGACCTTCGCCTCCTTGTCTGTTTTTTTCCCAGGTTGGCTGGCTGGGAAGATGCTGACCCCGCTGGATCACAAGCTCCTACTGCAGCTCATCCTTCCAGTGAAGGAATCACAGGCTCTGCTGGAGCCCGTGCAGGGTTTGTCCAGTGCAAGTCCTTAGTCTCAGAAATACGGGGTGAATTCCCACTTTTTCAGGATGCAAACAACAGAGGCAGGTTTGGAGGAAATGTCTTCCATCAGAAGTTCTATTGTCTGCCTTCATCACTTACAGTCAAAGCATGAAAGCTCATTAGGTGTCATTTGGCTGTTTCCTGTTCAGGCTGTCAGCTGAAGAGGCAGCAGAGCAGCATTGCTGGAGCATGTGGTGGTCTCATTATCTCAGTGAGGGAAACACTCTGCAACAGAACCCTCACCCCCTCCTTGCCCATGGTATTTAAACTGAATGGTTTTGAATGAAAAGATGGTCAATTTAGGTTAGATAAAAGGAAGAAGTTTTCTGCAGTGAGGGTGGTGAGGCCCTGGCACAGGATGCCCAGAAAAGCTGTGTCTGCTCCATCCCTGGAAGTGCTTAAGGTGTGGTTGGATGGGGCTTTGAGCAACCTGGTTGAGTGAAAGGTGTCCCTGCCCATGGCAGGGGGCTGGAAGCAGAGCACCTCTGAAGGTTCCTTCTAACCCAACCATTCTGTGATTTTGTTATTGTGTAAGTTACTGACAGCTTCATCTGCTGGACCATCATCACTGCAGCTCCAGGTTTGGGGTGTCCCTGGCACCTGTCTCCAACTCACAATCTTGCCAGACCCCAGGACATGGCTTTACTGATGATTCCCACCCTGGCCCAAGGTGCTGCAGAGCTCTGCTCTCTCAGTTTCTTACTGCAATACTTTTCTTGCCAATTTTGATTGCAGATTCTTTGCCATGTGTGTGCACATCCTTCTTTAGACCACAACTGGAGAAAGCTCTGGGGTGGTTCCTGCTCAGGGTCTCCTTAACTGCAAACCCACAAACTGTTTCCATTTCTCTTGGTACCTTCTTCGAAAGTGCAGGACTTTTGTAATACCCTCCTAGTGTGAGACCCAATGATGGTTCACAAAGTAGCAACTACTACAGCAATAGTTTATATAAAACACTTCCACTGCAAAGGCAGTTTTGCCTTGGATAAAGATAGAAATGAAATCCAACTGTTCCAGTGCAATGGACTGCCATGGAAAATGTCTGCCACTGGCAAAAGCTCTGGAAAAAAAGTAAGTCACTTTTTTTAATCAAAAGAAGTAGTGAGTTACCTGCTGGTACCATCCATGGCTTTTAGCGTGCTGGTATGGCACTGAGAGTATCCCTGACACACGGAGGGGACGTAAGGGCACTTGGAGGACAGCTCCACTCAGCTTTCTAGAAAAGTCAAAGGTTCCTGGTTCTACTTGTGCAGTCACTTCATATGCAGCTATTGAAACTTGTATTTCCTTGACAAGATTGTTTTGGGTATCAGGGTTTTTCTGGAAGTCAGTGTGCTTCCTACAGGCCAAGCAGGTCACTGGAGGAATTTCATTGTGTTTCCCTTTTTAATGGAAATTCCAAATACATTTCCAGGCACAGCTCTGGAAATACCCCGACAGCAGCCTCTATCACCTCTTGAGTGTTTTAGACTGAGCAGTGCTTGTGTCTGAGCTTTCACTTACTTGGGAATGAAATGCCTAAAACTGCATCTGCCTTAATGTCATCACTGCTATCCTACCTAATAAATATTTTCCTAAAAAAACCTCAGTCCTCTCTCTCTCATGAAGAAGGGGAGGGGTAGCATAGGGGTAAGCAGTGATAGGTGAGTGGTATTTGTGTACTTGGGTGACATCTGTTTTATTGGGCGGAGCACTCAGCTGTGTACTTGATAACTTGCATCACCCTCTGATTCATACAATCATCTGACCTTCATCTAACTGCTGCTCTGCTTTTATTTCCTCTTCTCCCTGTGAGTTACAGTAAAGGAAATTCTTCCTGTGCTCCATACACAATGCTTCCTTTCATTCAAGGTTTGGTTGTGCTTTTAGCGTTTAAAAAACAACCAGTACAACCATCTACTGAAAAAGCACAAGATGAAGTATCACATCCCTCTCCCCTCACATTTACCCACCTCAGACTACACGCACTCCAGGAGTTGCTGTACTTTGGACAGCCTTGCCTCCTGGGTGAAATCCCAGCTGGGAGATGCTGCAGCCCCTCATGGGGGGATGGTGGGGTTTGCTGTGAGGGTTCCTCCCTGTTGGCAGGACAAGTGGACAAGTGGTATGGACAAGTAAGCAGGTCTTCCAGAAGGAGTCTAACTCTGCTGGCTCTGTCTGGTGCTGTACCTTCAGCTCCTGCTCTGCTCTGGTGAGGCTGTTCCTCTGGGTACACACTTGTGTCCCTCCCTTGCAGCTGAGGAAGGACAGCCATCTCCCTGGATGTCCCAACTTTCTGAAGTATGAAGGTAAAAGAGAGTCTGGTGGTCTCTGAGCAGGAACATCTCAGCTGTCTGATGCAGGATAGCTTCTGGGTGGTTGGAAGAGGCCATCACAGGCTTGGGACACTGTTAGGATCAATATCCCTGGACACAGAACTACTGTCTGTTAGGGCAGGGTCTCTAGAAGGAAGGGAGGAAAACCACATGGAGTGGAAGAAGAGTCATCTGCAGATCTTTCTAAAGTTAAAAATAGTGAGGATTTTGTCTGCAGAAGACAGTTTGTCCTGTTATGCTGCTGTCATCATGTGAGCAGGCTGTATGCTTCTGCATTTGAAGACTAAAACTGAATGCTGAAAACAGGAACTTTCTGGAAATTCCGCATGCCTGAGATGTAATGGTTTCAGTGAGTTTCCTGATATCATCTCATCCATATGGTTGTGCTTGGATGGGGGAACTAAACATGTCATTAGCTCTGTAGGGTCACTAAAAGTCGAAGAAGAGAACATAAGGAATCATCAGGATGCATGACATCCTGCGAAGACAGATGATAAAAGCAACCGCCCCGATAGCGAGCGCTTCAAGGCGAGGGAACCCAGTTAAAGAGCATGGAGGAACTGAACTCTTGCTAACTCATGTCAGCAGGAGCTGTTTATCCCCTCTTCATAAGAAAAATCAGACTGACAGCATCAAAATGGGACTAAAACCAGAGGATGATAGAGGGAATTTTGGCCTTCATAGCTTTGTAATGACTTCACCAAGCATTCCTGGCTCCCAGGCCTGGACTGAGTCTACTGAACTGTGCAATGTTTCTTCGTAATCAAATTATAGTTTATACACAGGCACAAAAACACAAACACAGAGACCTGTATCTTCCCACAAACACACCAAGTGTCTGCAAACAATGGAAAGCTGATCTGATGCTGGCTGAATCCCCACTGTGGTCTAAGCTACAATAGCAAAGCTTGTGGTTGCAAAGAACCTTAACACCAGCAGCAAGAGAACGGCAAGAAATGCAAGTCTTTCCCAGCCTTGGTCTCGATTCAAATGCTGTAATATTTCTCGTAGGATTTCACAAATGAGCAGAGTGTATTTGATTGCATAAAGCAGTGAAATTGCCTGTCAGGCGTTTATTCACAGTTTCTTAATCCAGATGATTTCCAGTTAAGAGAAAGTCTAGACCGTTGGCCTGTTCTTTGGCAGAAGAGAAGTTTTTTATTATTTTTTCACATGCTCGGAGAATTACTCAATTTACTTAAAAAAGGGGAAGGACTGAGATCTTATTTACTCTAATTTTTATCATATTTAAACTGGCTGCTCTCTGGAGGCATGCCCCGTTCTTTTACCGAAGTGTTGTCCGGTAACAAATGCCACAGATACACAGAATGGTCACATTGAGTTATGCAAGTGCTTGGCTTTTTGCCTCTGAAAATAGCTACTCAGTAGAAAAATACAAATCCCACTGCATGTTCTCTCTGGGTTATAACAGGTCACAGCCACAAAATCCTCACTGTTTGTGAAATCTTCTTGCAGCTTATAGTTGTACACCCTTTTACATCCCTGAAAAATTAACGGGAATAAGATATGTTAAATTGGCAACTGATACCAAATTACTGGTGGAGAGTTTCGCATGCCAAGATTGCTCTTTCTTTTTGTTACTTCAGTCTTCATCTTTATCTATGCCCAGCCCATTCTTTTACCCACCTTCCACTTTCTATGGGTTTTGGCATGATGTTTCCCACGACAAATGAAGAAAATCTTTCAGTTGAAGCTGTAACCTGATTTTAGCAACAAAGAACATGCAAATGAAGCAGTCACCAGACTCCAGATTGCCTGCTGTCAGGGCAGGTTTTCCCCCGCCACCCCCATCTTTGATTTTTTCAGGCTTGAGCATGGACATCTGTATACTGTTTCTGGATACCTCCAATATCCAGACAGGTCCATATGCTCTTTTGGGTTTTGTCAACAAAGTGCTGGGACTGGAATCACATATCTGTAGGTTGTGTGTAGTAAAAATAAAGTGGCAGAAAACACACAAAAAAATTGATACAAGAGCCTGTTTCAGACAAGAGTTGTTCCATTGTGGAGTGTGTAGCAAGCCACCAACTCGTGGCTTGGAGCAAAGCAGCTGGAGTTTAGATGTTATTTTGTAACTATTTTGAATGGTTTTTTTCAGTTCTAATTCTATCAGACTCTGTTGATAATGTTGTTCACTACACCATGCCTGAAGCAGTTTGGATGCTCTGGTGATTTGGCAGGAGTCCTTTTTTTCCTCATCCCACTCACTCACTGAGGGCTTGGTAGCTCCATCAGGGTGGTGCAGGCCCTGGATGGACCCTTTCAAGTCACTCTGCAGTGGCACGGGAGAGGAATGCCCTCCTTCATACCGGCTGTTTCCCATACAGACAAGGAAGGGAAACGAGAAAGATGAGAACATACATGTCAGTGTCACGGGACAGCCAGTGTTCTTTCAACACAAACAGCTTTCACTGTCCTCACTGGCAACCTTCAGAGAGTGCATCAATGCCTGTCTTTGTGTTCACAGAAACCTTAGTAAATGAATAGCAAATAACCCTGTGATTTGGAAACCACTGTTTCCTTTTCAGATTGTTCCTGACTTGGGAACCAGGACTCCCTAAGCACTGGCCAAAGATTATGTGACACAAAGGTCAGGGTGACATGTTCCCAACACACTGTGCATCCTCAAGCATCAAATACTTGTTACTTCAGAATTTCCACCTGTCCTCCATGAAGCCTTTCCTGTGGACACGCCACAAACTGCCCTCAGCTGAGAGATGTGTCCTTCAATTGGGACCAAGACTTAAGAAATTGTTACTGCCTCCAGCTGAGCTATGGCTCAGGCTGCTCTTGGGAGCAGCTAGGGCTTGTCATTCCCTCTCTTTGCATGTTAATAAAATCTTAAAATCTTTCAATCTTAAGGCTCACTGAATTCCCAGTTCAGTCACACCAGCATGTTAGAGACCATCACAATGTGTGTCAGTGAACTTGAAAAGCAAGGAAAATTGCCACTGAAGGTAAAATGTAAGTAAGGAAGGTGTTCCATGCCCACATTTAAAAGATGTCAGGCTCCCCATTTGTTTCTGTGTGGTTGATAAAGGGTGAAAAATAAGTGTTTGACTGTCACAAGGAGATCTGCAGTTGCTTATGTATATGGCTTCTATGCTTCAGGAGAAAATCTATATATAGAGTGAAAGCCCTTCAGGAAAAATCCGTACTAGATTTGTTTTTTTAGAAGGAAAACCATGCTAGTCTTGAGTTAAAGAGAAGAAAGACAAGAGTTTAGTTTAAAAAAATGAAATGTTAAACTGGTATTATAATAACACAGCAGAAAGATAATGATCTCACAGTTCTGTTTCTTCTTTTCTACTCTTACCATTATCCTTTGAACTGAAGCTCTGGAAATATGCACAGTGGGGAAAAGTAGCTCCAGTATTCAGACAATTTCATTCTTGCTCTTGATTTTTCAAAAATAATTTAGTATTTCACTTTTAATTTCAGAAATGGAAATTTTAAGCTGCAAAATGCTGTCATAGCCAAGAGATCAACGTTCTTATGTAGCTACCTGAGCAGTGTTGTGCCATTTGCAAAAATCTAACTTTCCTGCAAAAGGTGAGCTCCTGCAAAATTCCCAATGATCCCTTTGCCTCCCCAGTTTTTCAGAAGTTCATCAGAATAAGTGTATATGGTACCTCTGTCTGAAGAGGTTCTTCCCATTGGGCATCCCAGAATATTTTGTTTTCCTCTAGTCAGACAGAGAATTAATTTGTGTATCCTCCTTGTGGTATGTTAACCACACACTTAGCTAGGAGTTGTTGCCAAAGATGTGCACGAATGTCCAAAGGGATTTTTTTTTTCCAAAGCTAAGAAATTAAAACCAATAGCCTAACAGCCAGACTGGAGAATGAGAGGAAGGAAATTGCCAGGCTGTAATAGAACTTGCAGGACACTAAATACATAGAATACATAAAAATAAAAGTTAAAAATATTTCAGTGCATGATGATTATGAATCTTTCCCAGCGGGAGAGGTGAGGAAGTGGAGTTTTACCCTGAGGAATCTGGGATGTGCACACACGGTGGTAAAAGGCGTTGCACGAAAAGGCATCTTTGGGAGTGTCAGCAAAGCAGAACAATTGAGGGAACATACTGGGAGGAGGAGATGTACTCTGTAACTCAGCTGCTCCTCCCAAATTCAGATGCTTGAAGCAGAAGCATTTAATCTCCTGAGACTGCAACTCATCTCTATTAATAGCAAAGCACCTCTGCTTCTTCCATGATACAGATACTGTTATTTAAAATTTAAAAACTTTGCAGTAAGTGATGATGCTTTACTTGTGCAGGGATACAATCCAGATAAAGGGGAAGCAAATTTTCCCCTCTGCATGGACAATTGGTGTCCTGCTTGGCCACTTCCCTTAATCCCAGCCCTGAAATTACTCACATGTGAAAGCCTTTTAATTGTGTTTAACCATGTCAGCTTTACCGCGTGGAGACACTGCCTGTAACACCAACAAGCAGCGAGGATCATGACACTCGTTCCCATTGTTCTCCAGATAGCTGGGAAAATAAACCCCATGGCTGAAATAGCTCCTGAAATAACTGCAGCTATTAGAGCCATTACCTACCCAAATTTTGGAGTGAGGGAAGGTCAGGAGAGCTAAGCAATTAAATTGGACTGGCAGCTTTGGTTCCCATGGAATACTGCTGGCTCCCTCACTGCTCCTGTGCCTGGCCGTAGGCTGGCGTTCAGGATGGGAATTTGTGTGCCAAAGAAAAAGGAATTTTTAGGCTACTAACTTTATTCCCACGGTGAGTGTCCACTGCTGTGTTATGTTCGTTGTAGGAATGCTGAACAGCTGGAATAGGTGATGAGCTCCCTGCTAAAAACCAATAGGTTTTATAATAAATAATTTCAGATCCATGAGAACCTGTGTAGATCTCACCAAAATCTGGGGTTTTCTTGCTAGCTGATAATTATCCAGCCACCTGTACCTGGGGAGCATTGACTAATTTTTACACAGTCTTTAAAAATGAACTGAGCTGGTAAAGCTCTTGATTTGCTATTACATCTCTGATTAAAAAAAAAATAAATCTCCTAACAGAAAAGGATTCATGCTTCAATTATTTTCTTCTTTTCTTCTCCTTAGTTACTCAGGAGGGCTTTTTCTCTATATCTTTTCCATTTGGTTCCTGGCAGGGAATCTCTGAAGATTCCCACACCACTGGAAACAATATTTTATGTACTAAAGTTGAAAGAGGATAACATGTTCTGCCAAATAACTAGTACAAACTTCTGACCTTTGGAAGAATAATAGCCCTGATATTTGGAAATCTTACATTTACAACAGAAGTTCAAAGAGAACAAAAAAAAAAAAAAAAAAAGAAAATGAGTTTTGATAGACTTCATGAGACTGAATCCTGTGTCTTTCCTGTCAGTTTTGGGAGCATCTCATATTCTCTCTGTTGTGCACGAGGTGTAATGACTGTGATGCTAAGAGCAGCTTTTCTTTAGATCCTTGCTGTCCATCCCACGGTTGTTGTGCCTGCAGTGATACCAGGCACAGCATCAGAACAGTCTACACTGGAGGAAATGACGTGTTTCCTCAGATTTTTTTTTTTTTTTTTGAAGAAAACAGTAGAAATATTATAAAACAACGTGGAAGGGATAATCAAGTCCTTGAGCACAACAAAGGTAATTGTGCCATAAAGGGCAAGTGGTAAAGAGAACGGGAAGGGGTAGCTGGAGAAAGGGCAGGAACAAAAACACTCTTATTAGTTATTAGGAAGGAAAGAGGAAAAAGCAAAAGGGCAAGTTGTATGCCTGCAAAGCTTTGATCTCATAAATTTACAGAATCGGACTTGTAATAGGAAGGAAAATTTTGCAATGTGTGTTTGGTATGTGGCTGCTTCCTGTTGTCCCCGAGCGGCCGTCAGGGCCAGCAATGCAGGGCTTGGAAGGAGTTTGTAAAACCCCACAGGACCCCCGAGGGGTAGCGCTTTCCTTTCTCATGTATTCCTTATTTGTATTTAATGCCGAGCTCTGTCTCCGGCGGGGCCGGGCGGGGCAGCGGCACCGAACCCGGCCGGGCTCTGCGATCCTCACCGCGAGGATGGGGCCAGTCCTCCAGAAGCGACCTGCGGCAAAGGCTCGGAGCAGCTCAGGAGTCACGGAGGAGAATCAACATTCTCCGAACTGAACTGCAGCCTGAGGGAAAGGGGGAACGCACGCAAACTCCAGGGCAGCGGTGCCGTGACAGCATGCCTGGTGCGAAGCCTGCTCACGGACACTCCGCTGCCGAGCGATGCAGAAAACGCTTTCTTTGGGCTGTGGCTGCTGAAGAACACGGCTGATCGCGGGTGCCGGGCAGCACAAAGCGCCTTTGCCCGGACGCTCGCGGCCTCCTGAGGGCTCGGCTCGGCCGCACCGCGCACGCGCCCGGCCCCTCCCAACGCTCGCGAGCCTTCGCCCCGCGCCGCCCGACGGCCCCGCCCCCGTGCCCCCCGCGCGCGTGGGGGCGGAGCTCACCATAGCCCCGCCCACTCCCCCTCCGCCCCGCCCCTCGCTCTTCTTGCTGATTCTCTGGGTTAAAGCGCCCGCTCTCGCGCTTTTCTATACCGGGGGATGCGCGGTGTGTGACCGGGGTGGGGGGTCCGGGCGGGGGCGGCGTCTCCCGGCGTGTTCAGGGGAGACGCGGGCTCGTACGCGGCCGCGGGGTTTCTCTCCGGACCCTCTGGCGCCGCGCCGCGGAACAACTCGCCCGTCCGCATCGCTTTGTGCGGGCGCGGAGGGCGGAGCCGCGGGGGCCGAGCGCGCGGGGAGTCCCGCTCGGGCCGGTAACTTCGCGCACGGAGCGCTCGCGCCGCGATGGGGAGCGGCGCCGGCCGCCCCGGGAGCGCGCCGGGAGCCGCCGCCGCCCGCCCCGAGCGCCGCCGCCGCCGCTGAGCCCGAGGCGCCCCGAGCGCCGCCCGCCTGGTGAGCAGCCGGCCCGGCGGCGGGCACCGCGCCCGGCCCCGCTCCCGCCCCGGCCTCCCCCGGTCCGCTCCCCGGCCGGGCCCCGGCGCGGGGAACGTTTCGCGGTGCGTCCCCCGCGGGCCAGGAGGGCGGCGGAGCCCGGGCAGGAGCCCCGGCGGGCCGCGGCGGTGTGATCGCGGCGCGCCCCGCGGCAGCGCCCCGCCAGCCGCTCCCGAGGCGCCGCGGGGCGGGGGGCGCCGCGCTGGACGATGAGCGCCCCGTTGGAGCCCAGGATCAAACAGGCGCTGCGGAAGAAGCCCGCCGAGCGCACTCCGGAGGTAAGGCGGCTCCGGCTCCTTCCCAGCGGGTCCTTTTATTTACTTTCTCACTTTTCCTTTGCGTAAATCCGTGTTCCGACAGCGCGGGATCCGCGGTGCGCGCACAGACCGGGCTGGCGCACGAACTTGTGTCTGGAGCTCGGTTATTTATTTATTTCTCTCCGAAGTTGGCCCTCTCGGGACCAGCGAGGTTTAAACGCCCGGTAACACGCTGGGTACGGGCGCAAGGCGCTTCATGGAGTACTTCGGGCCAGCTGTAGGAAGAAGAACAACAAGAAGTAGATTACCGAAAAGTAAAATGATGCATATTTCAGTGATGCAAAACTTATGGGAAAAGTTAGGGAGCTGAAAGGCTTTTGCTTACCTGTACAGTGATGCAGATTTAAACAAAACCAAACTAATTATGCTGCCCAGACTTCATAAAGATGTTTCTGCAGTGAGTGGGAGTGTAGAAATGTGTGAGGCTAGTAAGCTACAATAAAACGCGTTTTCCAATTAACTGCCTTCTCTGTCCCTACCCCACAAGCTAGTCTGTAATCAGCCGTGTATTTTTGGGAATGGTAATGTCATGGAGCATTAACTTAATAATGAAATAGGTTTGATATAATTTGCATTTATTGAAGGTCTGATTGGAGTTTGTTTGCTTACTTACCCTTTGCCTTCCTTCGTTTGTTTCCCTTGCTGTGATTTTTCTTTTAATGTGCTCAAGAATTAGTGCTATAAAGTGATACACTCTTGAGTTTTTCCCTTGGAGACTGGGAAACATCTGTTCTCCCTTGGTACTTCATGGGGAGCAGAATGTCCTGCCTGGTCTTCCTTATAAGTTAATTATGGAAGGGCTACTTAGAGAGCTGCTCAGAGGCTGCTCCGGGTTCATCCTAGCAGGACAGAGTCCCTCCTTCCCTTTCAAGTCGGCTGAGTGAGTGAAATACAGATGTTCAGTCCCAATGGTTACTTGCTTTGGGATATCTGGCACATTCCTCCTTGTGTCTCTGAATTAACGATGAGGCAGTTTCAGTGTCCATTCTTTTTTTCTTACTTTTAGCGCTCCTCTCTTGCTTCAGAGCGTTCTTTCTCTTCAACTGGAGTCTTCAGTTAGCAAAATTCCTTTGCTAGTGTGGCTTGCAGTGTTGGGCAACTGGGTTCATCACAGAAGTGTCATTCAGGAGCTGGCATTCCGTGCTGGCTCGTCATGGCTTGGACTGTGGGGAGCAGGTAATCTGCCTTGGCCAAAACCCCTGCTCACCACTGCTCCTGCTTGCTGTACCAACCTCTGTGGCTGTGTAGGGCTTCTTGTTCTTTTTTTTTTGGGCATCCTCAATTTTTCCCCCAGCAGCCATCATGGAATTCCTTATGGTTAGCACCTCATTTTGGCTAAAACGGCCTTAAAATAATTATTCTGCTTAACCTTGTAGTGTTAAACTGTCAGATACCACAATGACTGACTACTTGTGGATTTGTGTAGGTTTCCATTGAGAGTGTCATGAGCGTTCTGTGCAGGTTTGAATTTTCCATGGTATCTTAATGATGGGAAAAAAAAATCTAATCTTTGCTATCTAAGTAATAATACTTCTAAAATGATTTGAAAAATCTAAATTCCCTTGTTAATTTGGCCCTGTTTTGGCAGGCTAATTTTAGAGACAGTGCACAGTGAGACTACTTGTGATTAAAGTTAAACATGTACTTAAAACTTGGCAGGATTGGGTCCTCCGTTCTTGCTCCCTGTTGCTGAGTAGATAATTACAGTTAAATCACTTTTTTTTTCTTAGGATACTTTTGTTTACATACATTTAGAAAGAGAAGCTTTTCCCTGATTGGTAGCAGGGTGTACCTGGGGGTCCCCAGTCTGGATCTCTGTTACCTGCTCAGGTCCAAAGCATGAAATCCCCTGTCACAGTCACACTGATAGATTTTCCCAACATCTGCTCTGGGATGTTGTGGGAACTCAGGACATCCCTCTGGGTGCTCTGGATGGCCAGAGCCGCTGGCAGGGGGCTCTGAGAAAGAACCATTTAAAAAATTCAACACATACAGAGCTTTGTTCAACCGCATGTAAGGTGTTGCGCCTGCCTCCCCCCTTTTTTGTTTATCTAAAAGGGACATCCAGGGCACCCAGAGGGATGTCCTGGGTTCCCACAGGATGTGAGGACAGATGGATAGGGTGGTAAGTGAACTGGAGAAAACAACTGCAATGTTGTTTATTCATTTATTTATTTATCTCAACATCCTGACTTGTCCTCTTTCCTCTGTAGGCTGCAAGACTTGGGGCAGGGAAGCTGAAACCTGCTTAGCGCAGCCATTAGGATCAGACCCAAATTTCGGGTGTCCCTGCACAGGATGAACAATCTGGTGACTCCTGTCCTGAAGTATCCAGTTGTGCACAGACTAACGTGTGTGTGGCTTCATTTCTCCCCTCCTACTCTGGTGGGAAGGTATCATCAGTTCCTCCCACACGAAATCAGCTGCTCGGGGCTGCTCGTGCCCTTTGACTGCGTTTTTGTGCTGGAACCCCCTCGAATTCCCCGAGCCACCATTGGTATCTTGTGATAAAGCCAAAGCTGCTCAACCACAAGAGTTTTAATTACTTTCAGTCCCTCTCTGCCCCCATCTCTGTTTCTGATCCTGCAGTTTATATGAGCAATTTACCTGGGTATTTATTACAAATTACAGGGTTGGGGCTGTGCTGATCAGTAGCATGGTCTGGTGTTTCATTCCTGTCATCTGTGCAGCCTCTGGAAAAATACAGATAAACACTCCACATGCCAGATTTTGCTTACAAGTAGTACACTTATCCATCTGATTCTGATTGTAGGTTTTTTCATTGACAAAACGTTTTAATTTCTAAGAACTACAAAACTAAGCAGGGAGATATTAAAAATTTTCTATAATTTACTTATTTTGAAATGTACCTCACTGTCTTGCTCAAGTAAATGTTTTAGTTCCTGATACTACAAATATTTTTGTTTGGAAAAATCTGTGTTAGGGCAAGTTTTCAGTGTTGTGGTAACATTCCAATGTTTGCTAATTGTTAAAGTGTATAAGTTATGCATATTAGGCATGTACACACTTGATTTTTTTTTTAGTTGTTGCTCAGATACTTAATGTATCTTCATGAAGATGAACATGTAATCTTCAATTTATTGTGCCAGGGGGAATTATTTTGATTAATTTGTAGGGATTGTAGCAAAAATTTAATTATGCATACATTTTTATGAAATTTTATGTATGCATACATATTTTACGTATGTTTTTTAAGTAACACAGTGTTGGGTAACTCTGTTTAGAATCTTTTTTGGAACTACTGAAGGCTGGCAAATATTTTGCTCCCTTTCCTCTCTTTTGATGCATCACTGGAGGTGCATATTGTTCATATGTGATGCAAGTGACTTCTATGTGGACAGAGTTCCAGAATGTTCCCTTGTGGACTGATGCTCGTGTATGTAGCAGGTGCTGCTTTGGGATTTGAGTGAGACCCATTTAGTCAAACGTCTACCTTGCTGGTTCCCTGGTGGCCTGTGCCCCTGTGCTGGCACTGGAAATAAATCTGTGTGCCTGTCTTTCAGGTATGGCCTAAAAGTGCAGAATTTGTGACTGATCTCTCAGATATTAGTTTTGATGATAGATTATCCTAACAAATCATCCCTTCTGTCTTTTCAGAGGGAGGAAACTATGGCAGTAGTTGGATACTTAAAAAAAAATAATCATACCTATACTTAAAAAATAGGATTTCTTACACTTGTTTAGTATTTTAATATATGCATTTTCCTCCCAAGGTTATGCAGATGTCTGTGTGATGGTAAATCTGTGAGTGTTTATACATGCAGATCCTCCAGTTTTTGCTTGGGAATATGGGATTTACCGTGCAGTGTTTCTTGTCACAGGTGGGGATATTAAATTAGTACTTTGGGAATATTTTAATAGGAGAAAATCTTTAGTTCAAAGCAGTAGAAGGGAAGGATGAATGCTTTTGCCACCATGTGTGTGCTCTCATTAAATATTTAATTTTTTGAGGCCCAGAATTCCTTATCAGATCCATACAAAGGCTCTGATGTTGGTCTTTAGGGGAGTTGTTCATGCTGCCACAGATAAGGACTCGGTGGTTGATAGGGCCAAACAGCAAATGATTGTGCTCCTTTTTCTTTGTCTTTCCTTCTCCTCCCCTCCTGTGAGCAGGCTCTCTTCCATTTTTAATGGAACCTCTTCCCAATATAGTATCTTTTTAGTTCTTCATGACTTTGTTCTAGACAGTGTTTACTTTCGTGGCTCAGAAAGCTGTGCTTTTATTTGACTTCAAAGAATTGGAGTTTATTTTTATACTCTGAGCTCTTGTGTTTTCCTAACTTCATCTTTTTGCAGTAATTCTTGATTAATGTTAATTCAACTTCATTTGGCAATACTAATTCTTTCTTCTCTTCCTGTTCCCTTTTTATTAATACAGTGGAAAGAGGAAAAAACCTAATTTGCAGAATTGTGTCATGACAGTGTCTGCCGTTTGGAGCACGTATGTGATGCTTCTTGATGGTTTAGATATAGAGAAATAGATCTGTGTGAATGTAAATCATGCACAAATGGTACATTGATAGGCATTATGAAATAGCTGTAATAAATAAAATAAATGATTGTTGACAGCATAACAAAGGCACTCTTGTACTGCAGCACAGCTGAGCCAAACAGAGGAGAACATCTGCTTCTTGTTTCCAGAAATAACTGGTATTTTGAAGTGGGTTTTTTCATCCTTTTAATAATTTTCTGTAAACTCAGTAGGTGAAATGGGATTAAGCATTGTAGAAATCTGTTGTTTTAGAATCTGAAGTGAGCTTTTAGGAATGTAACTGTGTCAAGGTGTTGGCTTTGGATAGCCATTGAAAGTAATTAGAGTTGTGAAGTCACCACGAAATTTGGGATGCTTGCAGTTACTGTAAAGCCAAAATAAATTTGTGTTAAATGAAGTTGCAGATGCTGGTTTCTGTTTAATAAAAGCACCTTACTGTTAGTATGTGGGCCTCTAAAACAGGGACAGAGGAGTGATGGACACCTGACTTCTGCCATACTTTTCTACTACCTAACCTCTGTCTTACACTTTCATTCCCAACTTTTTGTGATCTGTTTTTTATAGGTGACACTTTGTAAGACTTTGTCATGCAGTTACCAGTTCTGGAGCTCAAACTGAAGATGAGCAGCAGCCAACTGTTGTAAAATCCTTGAGATTGCTGTGTGTCTTTGTGCTTTGGTGTGTTTGCCAGAGAACCTCCTGAAACGTTGATCAAAGATGCATTGACCAGTGCTACACGACTTCCATCCCTCACCATGCAGGGACTTAGGATGATCTTGGCAAGTGACTGTGCTGGGAAGCTGGAAGAGACCTTTGAAGTGGAAAAATTAGTTATCACTGGTGATAACCAAAGTGATAGGAACACATACTGATGTGCCTGCAATTTACTGCTAATGAATTCCTTCCTGGGTCCTTGTGTACCCTGTGCAGATTGCCTTTCTGCACTCATAGGGCAACAATTATCTTTTACATTTAGAAAAATGTAAAACCTTGTAATATGAATAATTTATAACTAGTTCTGTGAAGGCAAAAGTTAGAGTTTTACTTATGTTCAGTATGATTGAAAAATCAAGTGCACAGAAATTGATTAATGGACAAAAATGCTGAGTAACTGCAATTTCAGAGAAAGACTTGGGAGTGCATGCCTGTCATTGACACCATATTCCATCAGCATCTTGCTAGGACTAGGAGAGACCTAGACTTGTGACGTCTTCTTGAATATTAGATTAGCCTCTTTAAATAAAATGTGTCGTAAAGCTTTTTTATAGCCACCTACTAAAACCAAAGTTCAGAGGAGAGGTACATGAGGAGTGGCACATTGAGTATCATAATGCTGGCTGACAGCTCTTAAGATTCGGTCTTATTCACAAGCAGACTATAGTTTCTGTGTTAATGAAGTTGAAATTCTTATTACTTTTAATGAAACAGTCATCAGCCTTCTCTCTTCTTCCTGTGCTTCCCTGCCACATAGCTTTCAGTTGAAGGTAAAACAAAACCACATTTTTTTCCCAGCTGCTCATTAAATTAATGTATTTAAGCTCATGGTAAATACAGCACTGAAAATCCTGGAGGATTGTCCAACAAGCCTCAAAGCTTTGGGAAAACAGCGTCCCTTCAGCTGCCACCTTGATGAGTTAGGAAGCTTTTAGTGCTTAAATTTTCCTCTGTTTTGTCTTGTGCTTTAGGTGGGTAGTTGTCTCTTATTTTGTTTCTTAACACAGTGTAGTATCATGAGTCTTCATCTCAGTTAGACCTAAGGTTTTCCTGTAATAAAAAAAGCCAAGCATGCAAACTCTTGTATTACCTCACTAAATGCTGCTTGATAATTCATTTTCATAAACTTTGTGTATGTACCTTGTTTTCTGAGGTGATCAAGAGTGATGTTCTTTGGCAGGTATATTTTATCTTTCATTCCAAAAGTTCAGATAAATACCCATGGGTGTGTGTTGGCAGTAGTTGTTCAGCCTTCCTAAACGTCCCTGGGAAACCAGTGCAGGTAAAATGTGATGTCCCGTTCTCCAAGACTGGGCAGAGTCAAATCTCTTCTCTGAATAATTGAGAGTAACCTCAATTAGCATCTTTAATCTGTGACTGATCGCAGGATTGATTTGGAATTCACAAAGTCTTATTTAAAAATCAGTGGTGCTTGGTTGTTTTATGTTCCCATTGCCATGTGGACGCAGTTCCGTGGTTGTGGCATACAGTTGAATTCTTGGCCGGAGGTACTCAACAACCTGGCATATATCAGTATCCAGATAATTCAGATTATTACTACCTGGAACCTTAAGTACAACACACTTTCTGAAGCTGAAATCAGCCCTAAATTAGTTGAACATAAAAAATAAAATTTATTGGTTGTTTCAAATGAACCAAAATACAATATTGGAACATTTACCAGTTTTAACAAATGTTAATCTATGTAAATATTCAGCTATATGGACTTCAGTATCTGTGTTAGGAATGTTTTTTACCTGTTTCTTAACTTTTTTTTTTGAGTTTGTTGTTGTGCTTTCATCAGCATGCCTGAAGGTGTTGCTCATATTAGTCTTTGGATTATTTATGTCTCAGAGACACAAATAAGAGTGTGCTAAGCCTTGGACAAGGTACCTTGTTCACAGAGCAGGGATCTGATTTGGCTGTTCTGCAGGTATTATCTGGCTGGAATACCTGCAAGGAACTTTGCCTGTAATTCTCAGAAATAAATATTTTTTCCAGCTTTCTTAAAAATAAAGCCTGTTGATTTCAGTCAAATAGAGATTTGTGGTTCCAATGAAATAAATCAGGTTTCAGGGCACTGTTTTAGCTTTGACTGCATTTACTGGTTTTACTGAAGTGACTATTGACAAATAGATATTTCATAAAGTCTGTCTAACTAAGTTTCCTTGTTCAAAAAAAATGCAATATTAAACAAGGAGAGAAAATCAGCGTGAATGTTTTGGAATGGGTGAGTTTTTTGATTTTTAGAGTCTGTGTCCATTTTAACCTTTTTTGTGGTAAGGATGTTGAGCACTGTTCTGGAAAGGAAGATCTGGGCAGGAGTGAAAGGATTAAAGCAAACTGTGATGGAGACAGGGAAACATTGTGATGTTTAAGTTGCCTTGGAGTAGGTGTATATAATTTGTTAATTATTTTTGGAAGATCATTGTGAACCACAGCTGTTTAAAAAAAAAAGGAAGTCAAAACCAAACCCACAAAAAACAAAATACCAGAGTTTTTATTAAAAGTTTACTTTCTCTGAGAAGTAAATTAGACTGAACATTCATTGTTTATCACCTGGTGTAGGTGGAACACGCATACAATTGTTCCATCTAATAGCTGTGACTTTGTGGTATCTGATCTCCCTGGCAGCTGAGGGATGATCAGGGCTTCTTCCGTGGTTCAATGAGTATCTGGTGCTTCCATCATTGCAGTGTAAAGTCATGGGCATTGCTCCTATAGGTGTCCCTGTAATTGGTTTGGAGCAGTGTTGTGAAGTCTGGTTGGGGCCATGTTGGTTTCTGAAATAGCTTCTCTAAATGTGGGTCTGTGAAGGGTCCTTGGGACTGTGTTGCTGCTGCTTTCCCTGGTATGGCAGACCCTGGGATTTTGGTTTGTGGGAGTCACTCAGAGCTGTGTCTCTAAGCCAAACATTTTGGCACCCGCTAGGAAGAGCTTTGGCAGGCTTTAGCCTCTCCTTGTGCTGATACTGATACCTTGTGTAGTGGAGTCTCTCACCTCTTTGTCACAGAATCACAGAATGGTTTGGATTGGAAGGAGTCTTAAAGACCATCCTTTTCCAGCCTCCTGCCATGGGCTGTGACACCTTCCACTATCCCAGTTTGCTCCAAGCCCTGTCCAGCCTGGCCTTTAACACTTCTAGAGATGGGGTATCTATGTTCCAGTGCCTCACCTTGTAAGAGCAGAAGTGGACAGATGTTTTGTGTCTGAGCCAAGTGATGCTGTTTGGTTCTATGCATAGAATTGGAAGGGTTATTCTAAGTTATCTGTGCTGGCCCTTTATTCCTACATGTTTCACTCTGCTCTTGGGCCGTGACTAATGAAAATTCCTCCATCCAGTGTAAAGTCTGCTCGCCAGAACATGGATGTATTAAAGAGAAGATGAAATTACAGTGCACTAATAACCCTGTGGACAATGGCTCATGTATATTGGCATTGTTTGCAGAAAGTTGAGGGTTTGTGTGTAGTGAGTCACTGAGTTACACATGACAAGGTAAAAAGCTGTTCCACCATCCTTGTTTGTCTCCTGCATGTAATTTCCAATTCTGATTCATTGAAATGAAGCGGTGAGCAGGAATGTGGTTCTGTTATGGCATCCAAGTGAGTGGATATCTTAAAGCACTGGCTCAGCCTTTTCAAACATGAGCTGCACCTATTCCCAGTGCTAGTCCAGTTTACATGAAGAAATGTGAATGCAGTTGGGTCTAGCTGAGAAAGAGCTCAAGTTAACCTTGAGCTTGAGGAATTATATTAGAATCAAAAACCATTCTGAGTTGAAAGGGATCCACAAGGATCATTGAACCCAATTCCTGTCCCTGCACAGGACCACCCCAAGAGTGAGTGGGACTGATGAGCGCAGCTGGTGGCTCCCCGTACTTCTTGTGTCGAAGTCTTGGTGAAATTGTTGAATCTGAATGTCCTAGTTAAGTGTAATAGTTAGGCAGTATCTGTTGTGTGTAGCTACACAAAAAAGAGGCTGTTGCCTAATCTAACTTGCCTTTGCACATTGGGGTTCATCTTAAGGAAGTAGGGCCACACCAAAAGTGGTAACAAAATATTTTGGCTTTGTAATTTGTGTGTTAGTGTCTCTTGCTTTCTATGACTCGTATACGCGCCTGTTTATGTGTGGGTGCCTGCTGCACACCTTGTGTATATTTTTTTAGATATCTTTTCTCCAAGATATATGTACAGTAAGGATTTTAAAGGAAATTATATTCTGAGGCACTCTTATGTATGACTCTTGTATGAGAGGAAACAAGATGGTCATGATCTGTGTGTGTTGGTGGTTCTGCAGAGTGAGATAGGTCAGAAGGTGCTTGCAGGAATTCTGCTCTCAGACCTGGGGGAGGAACTTTCCCTGTCAGTGATGGCAGACACCAGTGTCTTCCATCTGGGAGAGCAGTCCTCAGCCTAAAGGAAATGCTCTTGAGTACTTTTACAGAATCACAGAATCGTTAAGGTTTGAAAAAAACCTCCAAGATCAAGTCACACCATCAACCCAGCACCGCCACGTGTTCACCAATAATCCATGTCCTTAAGTGCCTTATCCACACGGTTTTTTTGAATGGTTCCAGGGATGGTGGCTCTTCCACCACCCTGAGCAGTCAGTTCCAATGCTTTGCAGCCCTTTCCATGAAAAAAGTTTTCCTGCTACCCAAGCTAAACATTGTCTGGTGCAGCTTGAGGTAATTTTCTCTTGTCCTGTCACTTATTACCTAGGAGAAGAACTTTGTGTCATTCTTTAATCAGTGCAGAGTCTGGTATGTGTAGGAACAGCTTTGTCTGAAAACACTGTTGTTCAGGTGTGGCTAGATCTCTTACTGCTTTTTTGTTTTCTTTTTGAAGCTTCTCCTGCTGTTACAGTCCTAACACAGAGTGATTCTCAAGCACAGATTTCAGTAGCATTGTGCCTGTTTGTTGAAGGAAGTTGAGAATCTGGTGTGAGTGTAGGTCAGAATATTTAACCAAACATTTCTAGAATACAACAAGTTCCTAATCTGCCTGTGAAGTTATTCTCAAAGCACAAAGTCTTCTTCAAATCTCCATCCCTTTTCCTTCATCTTGTTCAGAAAGTTTGGTGTCTGATACCGATGCTGTCGTGCATCTGCCTTGGGGTGTTTGGTGTGCAGCCCCTGTCTCTGTTCAAGCTTTCAGGGGGATGTTAGGATGCCCTGAGAGGGCTGCACATCCTTTCTGTTCTTTTCATTTGTTTTGTTCCAAGGAAGTCTTTAGAAGGTTCACTCAGTGGTTGTGGGGTTTTCTGGACTGATGATCTATTTGTCAACAAGGCTTTTGTGTTGGAGAGGTGATTGTAAAACAAACTCATTGTTTTCAGTGTGTGGTTCAGGGCATACTAGAAACGTACAAAACTAGAAACTAGAAACTTACGCGTCTAGTATTTAGAGATATTTTTCAAGCTATTGGCCAAAGTAACTGTAACTAAAAACCAGAGATCACAGCAGATTGTTTCCTGATAATCTTCATACTAAATGCAGGATTTAGGGCTCAGCAGATGTGATTGTGCAGACTAGGTCATATGTTAGTATTGATCAGATATTTCAAGGCCTAATTCTCTAAACTGTGATGGTAGGGTGGTAGTAAATGCAGCTTGTAGGGGGCAGAAAAATGACTCAAATTTCTGTCCATTGCTGTCACAGAAGTCGGTGCTCCAGACCAGCTGTGGGGACCCTGCAAGCTGCAGCTGGTGGCAGCAGGCAGGTGGTGCCTGCAGTTTCCCCTGTGCTCCCCCCTTGCAAACCTGGGAAGCTGGGGACAGGTAATTTCATACCTGGAACTTTCCCAGATAGGATTGGTTTGGTTCTTTGCAGGAGGTAATATGAGTTCTGCTTCATATAAATCCTGTTATAGGAGCAAGTAGAGTTAGTGTGTATTAGGTTAGCTGTTCCCAGTGATCTTCCAAAGACCATGTGAAATGTTATTGTTCCGAAATTACTTTTCCTGTACTTGCTTCCACTGTTCCTGAAAAACTGTTTTTTCATTTTAGTGACAGCTGTGACAGCCCTGAGAGTAAAACCAGAAATTATGGTGAAGTCTTGGAATTTTTTTATTGGAACTTACTTCCTTTAGTATATACTTTTCCCCATGAAGTGGGGTCGTGCACTTAGTTTTGTCTGTGGAGTGATAATTTAACTAAAAGTTTTCACTTACGAATTAAAGTTTAAATATGTAATGTAATATTTTTCTACCAACCTATTTCTTATTGCAGTATCTGAATTAAAAAAAACTTATTTCAGGGACTGGTTAGGTAGTTAAACTGTGTTTTATGCTTAGTCTGACCTAGAATATGAGCCTACTGCCTTGTTACTGACCTTGCAATAGGAACTTCTTGGAGATACTAGAATAGTGAGAAAGGGCCAAAAAAGGGTGTGGAAGGAGGTGGGAGAGAACTGCAAGTATACTTGGCATTCAGAAAAGTTGCCAAATGGAAAAAAAACACATTTCTTTTCTGCTTTTGTTCTCCAAAAATGCAAAGGGTGGAGGATAAGCAGTCAAGATGTGTAGGTGTTAAATTCCTCATAGAAGCAGTATTAAAGCTGCAGAATATTGTAGTGAATAAAAAGGTAACTACAAAAAATATAATGATTTTCAAAAGAAAATGTCTTCAGGTGGTATACCCAAATTTATTTTGGATAAGCTTCAGAGAGGAGTTTTTCTGTAATGTTTATTTTATCAAAACCGTTTCTTGTGTCACATTGTGTAAGGAGAGCTGGATATCTGTCTACAGTGAAAATAAATTGTAAGAGAGTAGTAGCCTTACAGAACTTGTGTGAATGTCTGCTGTGAGAGGAAACTGAGGTGCCTGTGCCCAGGTTTTGTCCACTTGTGGACAGCCCCACTTCCGAGGAGCACAGGGAAGGAAGCCAAACCCCTGTAAGCAGCTGTCTGACGTCTGTGCTGCGCTGCTGAGTGCACTGATCACACTCTGCTGCTGTTTGCTCCATGGCTCTGTAATAACCCTGTGTGCAGTGGCTGATGCTCCCATCCCAGGAGTGTAAAAAGCTGGCAGTCTTCAGATGGAAACGAGTCCCTTGGCATTAACAGGTGGCTTGTGGTGATATTGTCACTGGCAAAGAAGCTGCAAACTTCTCAGGACCATTCCAGATGAATTTCCAGTTTGCAGGGAAGTGCAAAACACTTTGCCAGACGTGTGCAAAAATGAGTTTTCATTGAGAACTGTATTGAGATTAGCTTGATAAAGTCTGTTCAGAGCTCTGATGCCCTCCTTGTGAGAGACCTGATATTGCTGTAAAAGAACTCAGCTCATTTTAGTATTGCCAGAAAAGCTGGTTTTAAAACTTGGAGGTCTTCTTGTTTCAATGGCTTCAGGCTTAAAATACAGAGGGTTTTCCTTTGTTTGATGATACTGTGATACACCCTTCTTCCTCTTTTGAGCATTTCAATGCAGTATTTTGGAAATACCCTGAGTTGAGGGAAGCATGCACAAATTAGTTAGCATTCTGCATCTGGTTTCTTGAGGTTCCTTAGCTCTGCTAATTATTGGTTGGCTTTTAGCATGTCAAGAGTGTAGCAAATTCTTGATGAATAGAACAAAAATAACTGCCTTAAGGGATTCTCTCTTTGTAATCTTTTTGTGCCTGTTTAGCATTGACATTTAAGCAGTCCGTCCTTCAAAGACTGATCATTAATGAGCTTTGAGTGAAGGTCTGAAGGGAAGCAATTTTTGTGGTGGTGTGTTGCATTGCAAGCACATACAGTTCCTTTTGGCCAAATACAAATTCCTGTGAAGAGAGTTCCAGAGCTGTGGTAATGTTTTTCAGTTTAGCAGTTTGTATTCGAAGAAGCTGAGGAGTCTGGTCTGTCATTGTAAACCGTGTCATGGGTTTAGTGTTGAAAGGTGATGGTGCTGATTTTGTTGTACTTCAATTTTGGGAGCTTTATGATGCTCCTGTCACAAGGAGTTGTGCTTTCCAATGGCCACCAGATACCGTGGGGAGGTTATTCTACTGAAATCTGATTTACTTGATCCTACATTTTCAGGGCTCTTCGTAACATGTCCAGCCTCCAGTAGGCTGTGTTGATTTGGCTGTAAAACTGTTCTTTCCAACTTGCAGAAGTTTCTGTTCCTGTTTCCCATTTGAAGTAGGAAGGAAACCAGCAGTCTGATGTCAGACTGCTGACCTTCTGTCAAACACATTTACTGCTTCCCTTCTGTTGGGTGGGAAGGCTTCCTTCAGCAAACTCCTCTATAGATGCCATCATAGGTGGCATCCAAAATGCTTGTCAGTCTTCTTGTTCTGGTTCTTCCAAACTGACATGCAGTTCATACAAGGATTAAAGGGTATCATCCAGGTGTGATCATTAGAAAAGATGTCTTATCATGCATATCTGGCCCACCATTTCAGCCCAATTCCTGAGCCATTGGGGTACATTTCCTGGTGAAGCCCACAGCTCAAGAGAGGAACTTCTTTCTGTTTTGTTTCCCCTGTGTTCACTTTAGGTAGAAGGTAATTATGGAGTATAGCAGACCTGTAGTTAACAGGTGCTTCATAACCTATCAGAGCTGAGTACAGCCATGTTTTTAAGAAAAACTGAGAATTTCCCTTGTGCTTAGTTTGGATCTCTCAAATGAAGCAAACCTGGCTCTGCAAAATCTGGAGTCATGGACTTCAGTGTTTAGTTTGGTGAATAGTAATGTTGCTTTGATTTTTCCCAAGCTCCCTTTTGACTCTAGTAGAACGTTTTCTTAAAATGTATTTTTATATGAAATATAATTACGTAGCTACTTTCACAGTTGTGAATGCTAATCTAATAAAGTGAGAAGCCTTAGATAACGGGTCTTCCATTCCTTCCAACACCTCAACTGAGTGTACTTGGTAAGTACTGCAGTGGACCAGCTGCCTGAGCGAGAGGCTGAGACACTAAATGCCAAGCTTTTCAAGAAAACACACAACAGAGATGTCTTAATTTTCAGTGTAATTATGTAAAATGTCTAAGCTGCAGTACCAGATCCTTCTGTGTCTCCTGCACTTGGGAGGACAGTGATCTAGAGTGTGTGTTCTCCATGACTGCAGGCACAGGCATGACTGTCCAGAGGCTGTGGTGGTGTAATATTCTGCTGCTGTGTCCAGACATTGCCTTTCATCACCCTGTGTGGATCCTCTCTTTTAATGTGAGCTGATGAGTCAAAAGTTGGAATATTAAAGGAAGGCATTGCATTGCTGCTTATAAATCCAATTTTGCTCGAATTAAGTTTTGTATTAGTTGAGTGGGTTTTTTTTTTCATCTTCAGTAAATAATGGTAGTTTTGCTGTCTGAAAACAGAAGTCTTCTTTTTAGGTGAGACCACTGATTTGTTTAAAAGTGGGTTTGTTATACCTCCATAGGGGCTGTGGTTGGCTAACACTGGAAGAGCAAGAGGTTAGAGGAATCTCTGGTGTGGTGCATCACAAATTGTGTTGATCATAGTTTCTTAGGAATGAGAAAGGTGATAGAATTGGCTTGTTTTGGTTTTGTAGTCAAGGCTGATTGTAACCTCTGGAGTTTTTGGTCTGCCTAAGGATTGAATGGCTCATTGGAGGAGAGGTTTCCATATCATCTCATATTCTGCAACCCAGCTGAAGGAGCCCATGTCTCACGTGTTGTCAATTAGTACCTGTTTGATTCAGTGTGGAGGTGGAGGAGACACTTCCTTGGCATCTTGTTTGTAGTTCTGTGGGTGTTAGTCACAAGTGTGTTGTACTTTGTGAAGCTGGGTACCTGGTGGGTAGGCTGCAGGATTTGGAGCTAGAAATTCCTGACTAACAATATTATCTTACGGTTGATTCAGTCTCTTAATTGTATGCTTGTTTGTTGTTCCTCCTAATGTTGAAGTTGTTAATTTTCTTAATTAGAATTATTCCCTTTGTAACATTATGCATCAGTGATCAATGTAATGACTAGGGAAGTGCACAGGTATCTGTACCTCTGACATTTATTTGATTTGATTTCAAACTTGAAACCTGTTAACGTAGCTAGATGAATATGCTTATATATATATATATATATATATATATATATATATATATATATATATATATAACCCCTCAGTTTGGATCTGTAAGCTTCTTTGTGGTTTATGGCACAGGTATTGCTGAGAAATACAAAAGTAGATGTTAAAGTGGCACAGCATCAGTTCCTAGAGTTCTGCTGTGGAGGTTTTACATTCAAATGTTGCAGTGGAGTAAATCTGGCTAATTCTTTGCTATGAGCAAAGATGTGAAGAGCTACTGATTAATCCCTTTTTTTCTTTTTAATGAAGGATATAAGTGTGTTTGCCACTGTATGGACACAATGACACAGGCATGGTAACTTTTCTCAACATGTGAGAGGATATTGTAGTAGTTGAGGTATTAGTAATGTTTGTGGGAATCTATATTCATATAATTTAGACTCTTTAAGAAGTATTGCTTCCCATACATTGCAGTAACTTTCTTGGGTTGATCTATTTGCTAGTGCTTGGGTATCCTAATACCAAGATGCAGAAGGAATTACTGGTGAACATATTACTGCTGTCCACTACGGGAATTCCTTCATAGTTCATAATGATATTGTTATGGGAATTAAGTAGCTGGAGGTTGATTTTTCTTTTTTCCTTTAGCGACTTTATTGAAAAAAACTGTAGGAGAGCATTACAATTGTGTGATATTTTATTCTGAGTTACAATTTCATACTTCTCTTCCTGTTTTACTGATGCACCAAAACATTTTTATGCAGTTAATATAGCTTTATTCCTCTCCCTTACCTAGATACTGAGTGGGTGATTTAAATTACAATATTGATAAAGATCTCACTTTGCCTTCACTATTATTTGTTTAGCAGGACTTAATTTCCGGACAGACATTATCTTTGCTTGCTTGAATTCACAAAGAAGTAAGAAATTACACACAGAAAAATCGTAAATGTGCCATCAGAAAAACAACAATATTCTTATCCAGTTGTATGAAATTCTGATGACCAATATGATGGAAAAAAGCTACGGTAAAGTGCAGTTACAGTGTCTGTCTGCCCTTCTGTGTGTGAGATACCTGTTGAGCTGCAGAATGGGAGCTCAGTTATAACATTCACTTGCTGCAAAGATACATTGGGCAGAACGCAATGAAAACATTGACAGTGGAGTGTTCATATGTTAAATGTGAGCCAGCAGTTGCTAGTCCAAGAGGGAGGAAAGAGAACAAGAAGTAGAGCATTTTCTGCAGTAAGAGCAAAGTTGTGTGTAAGTAACAACTCAGGTGTTTAATATGTCTGAGCTGTACTCAGTCTCACTCCCAAGCTGTCATGATGGATAAGCACAGAACTGACCTTTGGATTTCATCCTCCACCTCCTCTCTCCTCATGCCCAGGTTTCTGTACCAAATTTCTTATTTAATAAGAATGTACCTTTTTTTTTCTCCCCTGAATGTTCCAATGTTTGACCTTTCCTACCACAATTCCTTCTTTTCTTAAAAAGGAATTTCAGATGTTGACACTTTCCTCTGAAAAGAGCAGGGAGTTCCTTTGTGAATCAGAGGAGCTGATGTTTTTGGAGTTATAACCAAAAGGTGTTAACTGAAATATTGCTAGTTGATGGATGCTTGTCCTCTGGAAGGGAGGTAGGTAATTCTGACAAGTGGTCAGCTGCTTGACTAACACAGTGTTGATTGAACTGGAAGCCACCCATTTTTTTGGTGGATTTTAGGTGATTTTTCAAGAGCCTGGGCTAGGAGGCTGATTTTATGATCTTTGTACTATTTAAAAATGTTTGGTATAAAGTCTTGCTCTTTGATAGGGGATAATTTTGTATATTCTGTGCTTCCCATCCTGTTGAACTTCAGGAACTTGAAAACTCAAGTTTTAGAAAACTCAAGTTTTACAACTCAGAAAAGGGTTATTGAGGCAACTTGCTTTTCTATTATCAGCATTTAAGTCTGAAAGATATTTAAAAATTAAGTAATGTGTGTCTGGGAACTTTGTGGTAGTGTTTTAGTTGAAGGCATTTTTTCATAGCTGTGCTTTTATTCTTAGGTATGAAAAGAGCTGAATGGTGCTTCACATACTCAGAACTCTCCATGAGCTGCTTGCTTTGAAGCAGTGACATTTGTTGTTCTGTCTCTCCAGTTCAGGGCCCTTGCAATTTCACTCTGCAAAATCAGCTTTTCCGAAGGAAGTTTTTTCTCTGGCAAGTCAGGGTTCCAGAAATGCTGACTCTGTGATGAAACAGCAGTAAAAATAATACAAAATTTCCCCTCCCTCATTCCTTTAGATGTTTTTCTTTCTACCAAAGTCCTATATCAACATAATCCAGGGTTCTGAGGTGGAAGGTGTTTATCTGGATTGGGTGTGGGGAGTGATTGGTGAGTAGAGAAACTTTTTGTTTTATTTTCATGTGGAAAGACTTCTGTTCTTTTATTTTGCTTTTAGAAGTATGCCATTGAATTGAGGTATTTTCAGTCCATCAAAAAGCTATAATAGTGGCTCTCGAGACTCTGTATTTACAGGTCTGGCTTTTCCAAATTTTCTTAAGGATAGTTTGATTCTTAGGAGTGCAAGTCTCTGCCTGTCACCATGTGCATGTTATAATGAAATAATAGAAAAGAATATATAAGGAAACTATTTGCCCCTTTGAGGGACTTGTTACTTTTTCATAAAAAATAAGATAAAAATCCAGGTGTGCAAATGATAGTTCTTACTGTCTGCAAAAATAAGAGCCAGATTTTAGTTTTCTGTTTGTGGCTATACTGTTATTAATGGATGCTGTCAATGGGAATTGCTTCCTGGGTTTACAAGAGTGAAATGAAGTCTCTCTTAATGTCTTTTCTTCTGTATATAGATACATACAGTATATAGTATAAAGATACTATAATAACTAGACTGACATTTCCTTATTTGGACAAACCAGTATCTGTCATTTGTATAGGTAAATGGGAAGTTAAGAGTTTAGGGAGAAGTGCTCTATAATAGTCAGGATATGATCCATAGTTGTCTGATGGATATAGGTTCCAGGAGTCTGGAGACATCTGAAAACCCATAAATCAAAGAATTCAAGTTTTTGGTAATTTTAAATTGTTCAGCTTCTTTATGAAATATATGCCATTTTTTCTGAATAATGGAGTATAGCTCTGAAGTAGTCGAACTGGTTTATTGTATACAAATGTTACTGTGTACAGTCTCAGGCAGTGACATAAGATCATGCAGGAGTTTGCTGTTCTGTGAAATGTTCTTTAATTAGGCTTTTTGAATTAGTGGTGTTTCCTACGTGGAATGATGCAGCTTCATTCCTTAGGTGTGCTGCTTAAACTCTGCCATTCTCTGCAACGTACTTTAATGTCCTTCATTCATAAAATTTTCATTTGTCTGACTGACTAATCCGACCTTTCTCTTCCCTAATAGTGTCTCAGTGCTTGTATTTAGTTTTTAGTTTTGTTTTTAAGTGGCCTCCAGCTATATAGGAGGCTACTTTAAAGGGAATTGTTACTTTAAGCAAAGAGCTCTGAGCTGACATTCTGTTGCATCACTTGAATTTTTATTGAAGTCCAATGTCTATGCCACTGAACAAGAAGAGTAAATAAGTTAAGATGGGAGAATTGCTTTCCAGTTCATCTCATCATCTTTTTAGTTTAGGAGCTGTATACTCTCTTACACGTGTTTAAGTGGATTTTTTTCTCCTCCTCTGACAAGTTTTGGGGGTAGCTTACAGTGTGTAGGGTGAGCTCCTTGAACCAGCATCCATAAAGTTGGTGAATTTGCTCTGTAGATATCTGAATGTGTAAAATATGGATCAGAGAACTACAACATGTTTCTGTGTTTTTATTTCTGGTATTACAGTATCAGGAAAGAATTTGGGAGTACTATTTTTAAATTGGCCTTAAACAGAAAGTAAAGGAAACAGCTCGGATTCCAGCCTTCGATGAAGCAACAGGAAGGGAAGCAATGAAAGCTATAAACTGTGCTGAGTAACATTTCCTCTCTTCTGCTACACCCCCCCACCCCCCAAGGGTGACAAAGTCTTTATTGAGCCTGACAGGATTCCTAATAAAAGCTGCATTCAATCTGTATAAGGAGCCTGCTGCATCACTGAGAAGCCAGTAATGGCATTGGGCTGGAGGGAACCTCCCACTTAGAGCTTACACAGCTTGTGCTCTGTGCTCCAAGAATCACCTCTGTTTGCTTTACTGAAATCTAGGCACTTTAAATAACAACTTTAATGTAAAGAAATTCAGACACTGTCCAAGAGGTTGTTAAAATCCTTGTCCTGAAACCAAATGAGTGCTTGATTCTGCTGGAGTTTGTTTCCAGCCTTGTTTCTGCTCAGAGCACTGAAAAGGGACAAGAAGCTAAGCTGCACACAAACAGGAAGGTACCTTTCAACCATGCAGCTTCCTTCCCTGGAGGATTTTGTACCTGCTGGTCTTTTTGAATGCCGTTGGAATTTGGGAAGCTGTTGCCATATGGTTTAACTGTTGGTTCAAATGCAGAAACGTGTGTCTATTTCTTTTAAAGTATATTCTCAGTCACATGACTGGATCTTCATAAAATCTTCAGAAAATACTAATATTTTGTTTGCTCTGAAACATATAATACATGCATCCTGCCAACTGCCTTAGCTTGGAAAAGGAACGGATGCAAAATCCCATCAGTCATCCTTTGTGCTTTTTAAGAAGCAGGTTCTTGTGTGTGACCCAGGGAATCCTGGGTGGCTCGGCAGCCTGCGTGGGCTGGCTGTGGGCAGCCTTGAGTGAGCCAAGCATATGTTCTTGCAAGAGGAATTTAATGTGTTTGGGGTGGATTGAGAGACAAGTTTTGTGCAGCTCTTTGGGACAGGTTTGCATGTGAGAGCAATCTGTCTGGAACTTGCTGACACAGCTGGTTTTACGTGCGGCTTTGAAGTGCTGGTGCTCTGGTGCAGGTTCCTGCCCTTTTCTCATTCCCTGAGCAAAACTCTGGTCTGACCGAATAACGCTTGCCAGTCTGCTTTCTTTGGGAGCCCTTGTTTCAGGATCAGGGTGGATCTGGGGTATCTGTGAGGGTTGGGGTTTGGGAGCATCCCTGAGTGCTGCAGTGAGCAGCTGTCCCTTGGCCGGTGCCGGGGCTGGTGCAGCTGTTCCGGATCTGGGCTGGCTCTGCCTGCTGGCACGAAGGACACAGCATGACAGGCAGTGCTGAGAGCAGTCTGGGGGATTTATCACTTCCTCAGCATCCCTAATACCTGATTGCAATTACTGAGGTTGTCTCTATGTGAGATTAATCAGAATTTACAACTGTGAGGTCATTTCAGAACAATTTATTTTCCTTAGAAATAGACCAGATTTCCTGTTTAGTGTTTAATAATAATGGGAATAATATGTTACTGGAACACCTGGCTGGGGTCACATAAAGTGAAGCATTAGTTTTTTGTTTTGTGTTTTTGACGTGTAAAATTGCTTTTGATGCAGTCATTCCATTCTTCTTTTAGAGCTGCCTTTTTTTAAATTATTTTTTTGTTTCTTTGGGGGGGTTGGGTTTTTTTGTGATTTTGCTGTTGTTTTGTTTTTTGTTTTTTTGGTTTTTTTTTTGTTTTTTCCACTGCTTTTACCCCTTTTGCCCCCTTTTACCTCCTGCTTTTAACACTGCAGGAAGATTTGTCTTGGACCTTGTTGTGGACTTAAGGCATCTGGATGCAGCTCGTGTGAATTACAGTTGTGCTGGCTGGAGTTGTTGGTTGGGAAACTTTGTGGTCAGAACTCCATGTTCGAGACCACTGTTGTTCCACTGGAGCCTTAGTTCCAAGTTTGTGAAGATGCTTCTTGGATTAAAAGTCTGAGATTGGGTGAGAAGAGGGTGAAGCAAAAGGAAATGACACCTACTTGAAAATTTTGCTCACCATTGGTGTTCCTGCACTGTTGGTGCTTGTTCAGAAACATCCAGATCTTGGTCATATTTTAAAAAGATGCCAATAATGAAACTGAAGGGTGACCACCACTTCCTCAGCAACTTTGAGTTTGGTTTATATTTTTCTGATGATTTTTCTGGCTGACAGTACTTACTTCTTGGTTTTAAAAAGTTGCATCTTAACAATTAAGAAACTAGTATTACACCATCCTTGCAAAAAAAAAAAAAAAAAAAGAAGGAGTGAATTATTTTCAAAGAAATGTGTTGGAATAAGTGGCTGAAGGTGGTGGTTAGCTGGTGGCTTTACTTTTGTGTAGTGAGTTTTTAGTTGATGCTTCTTTTATTTTCTCCTCATATGGTGTATCTGAGGGTTGGCATCTGGCAGGAAAAATGAGAAGTGGTCTGGGTATTCAGGTGGCTCCCTTCTAACTATATTGGGATGAGGATGTTACCAGAAAAGAATATATATTTATATAACATGGTATTGTTACTAAAATCTCTGTGTTTTTATACTACCTTTGGTTGAGCAGCTGGTTAAGCTTTTTGCTGGGAGACTGTGTGTGCTGGGGCTGATAAAAGCTGGTGCTGAAAGAAGCTGAGGCTGCTGCTGACCACACTTCTGTGATAACAGCGCCATCCGCAGAGCCATCCCTTGGTTTCTGCACTGCTGCTGAAGCCCACGCTGTTTCATACAGTGTATTGTGTCATGGGAAGAATTTGAAGACACAGATGTCCTCTGCTTTTTTTAAACACATCTGCTGTGAGAACGGGAGGCAAGGAATGATCTGTCCCGGGCAGCTCGGTGCAGGATCACTGCGGCCACAGTGTTCAAGTTTCCTCTCTGTGGTACAGAAAATCTCCTTTCTCACAGGATTAACAACTGCCTGATTACTCTTTGCTCAGTTTCCCACGTTCCCTTGAGTTGCTGGAGCTGCAGTTTTAGCTAGTTGAATAGATATTGTGAGTTACTTTCTCTGAAATAACCTTAGCCAAGGTTGTTTTCTGTCAAAGATTGAAGAATGTGTTTTCAGCATAGTGTTTGCAGGTAGATCCTGTGCCTCAGTTTCAGCTATTTTTTCAGCTGATGAAAAGCTCTGAAGAAAAGGTTGCAAAATAAATTCATACTGACCTTGTTCTTTAGCTTAGAGCATGTGGAGAAATTGTGTTTCATCAATAGTTGTGTGTCAGTTGGATTTTGACAGAAAAAGGTAAGTAAAGAGATTATAAGGAAGGATATGGAAAGGGGCTGTAAAATTCCAGCAAATGTTTTGTGTTCTGCTGATATGATGGTGAATGTTGCCCTTTGGCATCACTTTTCGTAGTGAGTATTAGAAAGTATCTGTGAAAATTATCTCTACCCTTTGTACTGAGATTATGTGCTTGTCCACTGTTTATAACTGCTGCGGTGAAATAAATGTTTTGAAAAACAACTGAAAATCCTATTAGAAGCTATTGTAAAATTTGAGTTAGAGAAAAAAGTGCTTTCAGCTCTGTTGGAGGAGGATTTTTGGGAGCGTGGTGCAGCTGGACTTCACCCTCTGTCCACGAGGTGGCCACAGCCCCTGCCCATGTCTGGCCACCCTCGGATTAATTGATGTTCCTTGCTGGCAAAAATATAGAATGAGACTCTAAATATAGTATGTGAAATGTAATTCAGTGCTATTTTAAGCACTGAGTCTGAAATGAGTTGAAAGTATGGAGAAAACTTCACAAACTATGACTGATTTTCATAGGTAATGATAATTTTCATTTTATTGGGAAAACCTGGGCTATATGCACCACGTGTACCATACCCTCCTGTGTTAGAATCTGAAGTGGCACGGGAGGGAGAGAAGCAGTTCTACCTGGTTGTATCTATTTAAACAAGCAAAAAAGGCTTCCTACCAAGACGTGGAAAATGGATTGGCTGGGTACATTCGAGGTACTGGCAGAAAGAGGCACCTCACAGCCCTGCCCAGGAGATTGCTGAGTTAGTTCTTTTGCTCAATGGCACCCAGAATCACCTCCTCTGCATGACTGGGAAGAGGGGCTTGCTTTGAAAGTCAGGTATTTTTAGGGAAAGTATTACAAACCCTGATTTAAAACCACCTATAGAAACTGCTGTGTGAGTAGCCAGTGTGTTTAGCTTGTTGATGCATCACCTGGCTGGGTAGTGAGTTACATTTATCATGTAGTTCATTATTTATCAACATTAGAGCAGTAGTAGTGGGCAGTGTGAGTTGAATGCCTTCTGCTGGGTGAGGGAACAGGAGCCTTTGCCTTCCCTTTGCTGTGCTCTGCTCAGCTGTTCCCTCTGCTGCTGCTCATCTCGACAGATGAGGTTGGAGTTGAGGGATGCTTTCCAGACATGTATCCCTTTAAGCAAATGTTAATCTCTGAAATTTGCCAACTGTTTGATCATCAGGCTCTTCAGAGGATCAGTACAGCCGTCCTGTGTGCTGCAGGTGGAGTGCAGGAGTCAGTCCAGGCTGAGTGAACTTGCAAAGGGGCTGGATTCTGGGGAGTAAATTATTCTGGAGAATAATTTACAAGTCAGGATGTGGTCATTTTTCATATGCAGAAGTTAAAAACTTTGTGATTCAAAGGGGAACATAGGCTCTTGTTCTGCTTACAGTTTTCTGTAACTCATAACTACAGAACTGTTTGTCTAAAACCTTGTCAAGATGTTATATCTTAGTCCCAGTTACGTAAAAAAGTACTGGAAAATGTAGGAAAACGTATATAGACAAAATGAATTATGAAGACTTAAAAGTTCAGCTTTAGTACCAATTACTGATTCTCTTTTGGCTACCCAACTTTCACAGGCGTTGTGAGTATCCTTTTGGCCTGGGAGAGTCAGATATTATTAACTACTAAGCCACTGTATGGTCTGAGTATGTAGTTGCTGCATTTCTGTGCCTGATGCTTTCAGGTGGAGAAGTTGAGGTAGTTCCCTGCTCAGAAACAGGCAAAGCTCAGAAATGGAGCTGTTGTTTATCTGAAATGACCCTTTGGTTGCCAGGTGCCCACCTCTGACAGGCTGTGCTGTGTTTGGGGTCTATCCATAGCTAGTGCTCCTGGATGGTTTCACTAACAAAAACCTGTTTGTGGCAGCTTGGATGATTAAAATGAGATTGGACTGTGTGAAACGAGTGCTTTGTAAATGTGTTACAAATTCAGGCCTTCTGTTTAATTTTAATGGGATTTGGTAATGACATTTTAAAAAAATCAGAGTTCTGTTGGTTTTACATGGTCTGCAATTATGTCTGACCTTTTCATTTGATACAACAGTCCCTATCAGTTACACTGCTAAACATGGACTATGAAGCCAGAGAACTTTTCTGAAGTAAATCCATTGTAAATTCTCAGGCCAGCATTCATATTGATTTATCTTATGTAAACACTGGATAAATGCAGCACTTGAAAATTCAGAACATACCTTCCAAAGCCAAGCTGGAGAGACTGGCCTGTGGTGTATAATGATTTTGTTGTGTGTGTATTTGGCTCTAACAGCCCACCTGTTCAGGACAGTAAATTAAGTGCTGAATGGCCCTAGTGAGCTGTTCCCTGCCATGTGGTCTGCACCATCAGCACAGATATTTTTGTGACTGAAGAGGATTCTGTCTGGTGAGAGGTTTAAACAGCTGTATCTTCTAATTACAGCTTCTGTGTTAAGTTCAGTTTATAAAGTGAAATAATCTTCGTGTTTTAATAATTTTGTTTCTGTGGTTGCTAGTGGATGACACTGATGTGATGCTGACTAGTGGCAGTAGGAGTGAGAGACCTCTAAAGCTTTATTGTTTTCATCTTTGCCAAAGAGTATTTTGGAGTACTTTTTGATGTTCCCTCCAGACACGGAGTGGGCTGAGCAAGAGGCAGTAGGATGGTGTAGTTTGTAGTGGGCCTGCCAGCTAGGTCTGAGGTGGACATGAAAGAGTTTTTCCCCTCTAAATATAACCCCTTTGCTATGAAAAGGTACTCTGGTGGTTCTCTGCACCCTATATAGTGGCTTAGGTTTTTCACTGGTTTTGAAAAATTCCTTCTGTAAAGAGATGTTAGAAGGTTTCAACAATTTTTGACCTTGGGTGTACAGGCCTGCTCTATTTGTCTTATTCCATATGTTGCTTGCTGCTGTATCCATTTGCATAAATAATATTTTCAGAGATATTTTTAACAAATCTTTTTTTTTCAGGTCAGTGTTTATGCGTCAGTTGCACTTCACTCTTTTCACTGCCACAGCTCAAGTGTAGAAGGGGTTCTTCAAGTCTGTGTGTGTCCTGACCTATCTATTTATCTGGGCTTTCTATAATTCTGTGTAACGTAGTGCAGAATCTGGAACATAACACTGAGTGATTAGGTGTGAATGAGATTACTTATGTGGTTTGTTTTGTGTGTTTTTTTTTTTTTTAGGACTTGAATACTATCTATTCTTTCCTTCATGGGCTGGACATACTATCACATTTCAGGGAACATCAGCTAAGGTGAAGTATTCTGCATTTTGTGTTTTTTAGCACACTTACATCTATGACTTTTTTTCTGGAGATAAGCAGAATTTTGTCTGCCTGCAGTTTGAGGTGGCAGAGCATTGGCCAAATCTATTGCTGAGTTAAGTCACTGCTGTAATGTGGCACAGAATCTAAACTAATTAGCTCTTCTAAGAAGGAAGGCAAAGCTTATTCCCATTTGCCTCCCATTTGTCTGCTGTGTAGACAGTGCTCTGTCTTGACTCCAGATTACAAAAGCTTTTTTAATGCTTCAGACATTCTGATGGTCTCAGAATCCATAAAATGGAAGGCCAACAAAGCACAAAAAGTGCTTTGGAAGTATTTTAGTTCCTTCAGTTCTGTTGCTATGGGTAATTCCAATGTGTGGGAGTGATTTAAACACTTGGAAAACATGCTGTATATTATCTATTTGGATAATGAAGAATACTGTAATAATTTGAATTTTCCAGTTAAGCACATCCTTTGTATAGAACAAAAGAAATAGTTAAATTTGAGGTCTTAGAGCCTGAAAGTGATTCTACTGAAACGCAGTGATTAATGTCTTATGATCTTTGGGGATTAAAATTGAATTTAAAGTTCTCTTCCTCTTCCCTCAGAATAATGTCGTCAAGTGCCCGCTATGAGAGGTACAAGGGCAACCAAGTTCTCTTTTGGTGAGTACGTAGCACTTGTTGGAGTTCTTCAGCAGAAATGTGGGCCAGCCCAGTGTTTTGCATGTTGTTATGTGTCATTTGCTTTTCAGTCCTTGTCAGTAATAGGTTAAAAGCTTTGGCAGAGGTGGTTGTGGCCGTGGTGCAGTGTTGATGTTTGAGAGGTGCCCGTGACCTTCCAGCCCGGCTCCCAGGGACAGCAGGGGGGGTGTGTGTGTCAGTGACACCAGGGGACACGGCAGGCAGTGTCCCCTCTGCAGTGTGGTGACACTCAACTCAGTAGGTGGCACTGTATCCCTGGAGCTGGCACCGCCTGCACGGAGCAGCCTGTGCTGGAGAGGGCTGCAGCTCAAACACCATCACTTTACATTGCAAAAATTGCTATTTTACCTTATGGCTCTCTAGGTTCTCCCTGTGAGGAAAATATACTTCTATTTCCCTCATATTTTAGCATTGCTTATGGCATATTTATCATCTCATGGTTAATCCTAGCTTCCTGTAAAAGGCACAGCTTCCAGCACACCTAACTGAGTCTAACTGAGATGCCACCTGCTCGCTGGTGAGGTGGCTATGTGTGACACACACCTGCTCCAGTAGCAGGTCACTGTCTGTGTGTGGGGTTGTGTGCTGTCCTGTACTTAGAGCCTTTGTGTACTTCCGCTAGTTTAAAATGTTTTTACTTAAAATTTCATTTTAATAAAGTAAATTTTTAAGCTTTGAGTTAAATGTCAAAATGTTAAGTATAAGAAACATCCCTTATGTGAATGTTTAAAAAAAATCCTGGTCCAGTTGGAGTTCCCAGGTTCTTACATATTGAACTGGTAGAATGACAAATCATTATTTTACGACAATAATATTTTGGATAACATAATTCTAAGGTGATGTAAGGAGAACTAAATATCAATGATTTCTTTTCTTACAGCTCAGAAACTATTGCAAGATGCTGGTATATCCTGCTTTCTGGATCTGTGCTCATGAAGGATTCAATGTTTTTGCCACCTTGCAGGTAGGTAAAATAATTGAGTTATTGTTATTTAAGGCAAGTGGTTTTTTTTTAATAAAAGCTTCCTATGTATTTGTGTTACTGCAATTTTTAAAGAATTTTAAAATCATTTCATAATTTTGTTTTTTTCTAAAGTTTGATAGTGAAAGAAATGTTCAGAGAATTCTATTTAAATTTTCTCAGACTTCTTCTGCATGTTGAAATTTCTTTGTGTAATACTGCATTCAATCTAGTTTGGCTTTTAAACTTTGTAAGAGAATTTGTAGTCAGCTTATTACCATGAGGTCTCTTTGAATAATTTGTGCTGTGTGACTGTTCTGGATAGAGCTCCCTGTCACAAAAATATGACTGCAGATCACATAGCTGCTGCCATTTGGTCAGAGCTGTGTTTAATGGCACATATGATTTTTATGTGAAGCAAGAAGGGGCCAGCAGCATCAGCTGTGGAGAGCTTGTGCCTGGAGCCTGGCTGTGTCCTGGGGTTGAGACACAGTGAACACTGACATCTTTCACTGAAGCACATTATTAGACTTGAGCTGAAGTTGGGCAAGTAATGCCCTGAGTACCCAGAGTAATACTCTGCTTGACCTTGCACATCCCTCATTTTTATTTCACTGTGTTTCGCTTGACTCAGCATGAGCTGACCACGAGTGCATAGACTTAAGGCCAGCTCCAGCTTACATTCATTTCTGTGTACTTGAATTTCATAGTATGTACTAGTAAAAACATACAGGACTGACTCTTTCAACTCAGTTAATTGTAGGCTGGATATTAAACACTTAGTGGTCCTTGAGTGAAATTGTCCAGAGAAGCTGTGGCTGGCCCATCCCTGGAAGTGTTCAAAGCCAATTTGGACAGGGCTTGGAGCAGTCTTGTCTAATGGAGAATGTCCTTGCCTGTGGCAGGGGGGTGGGACAAGATGTGCTTTAAGGTCCCTTTCAACCAAAATCATACTATGATGAGTCAATTATAAGTTCAGGAGTACCAGCAGTGAGGACATGGCGTGCTGGTATTTGCATTAAAAAATCTCTAAAATCATTCAAAATCTTTGTTTAGCAAAACTTGGAGTAAGTCACTTACAAGCACCATTGCTTGTAAGGTTTCTTGTGCCTTAAATAGAAAAAGGCAAAGTAGACCTGTTATAGTTAATTCACAGGATTACAACTGCATTTATTATGGATAATGAGGGTGGTGAAAGGGTCATCTGTTAGATGGAGCTGCTGGCAGGTTACAGCTTATAAAGGGTGCTTCCTGGGATGTTCTGTCTTTTAAGGTGGTGAGATCGTGTGGAAAGGAAGAGAATGGACTCCTGATAGGTGTCTGGGGTGTTCAGCTCACTTTCTTTTTGTTTGAAATACAGTCATGTTTGTGCATTAAATAGAATTTTTTTTTTCTTCAGGAGAGTGGGATAAACTTCAGTTACTTTTCCTGTTTGGAATACCTTATCTGTCACATTTCTAATTGAGGGAACTGCAGTCATCAGACACAGGCTAATTTCATATGAAATAGTGCCTTGGATAAGATAGTAATATTCTTTCATAATTGTAATTAGCAGCATTTTAATTACATTTGAAGTCATACTTAATGTCACTCTTTATTCTTTGTCCCCAACCAAGTTCCTGATTATGTGAGTCATTCTGAACAGAGGCTTAACTACACATGTATAGGAAAGCACAATATTGCCTTTATTCTCATTGCCTCAGGTATTACAGAGCTATTCTGTATCACAAGAAGCAAAGATAACTTGCTGCCATGTTCTCTTTGCCTGATGTGCATATGATCCTAGATCTGTAATATGTTTGTGAAATAAACTATATGGGAGAGTTTGCTGTGTGGCATACTGCTTTATCCATGCAATCACTAGAAACTAACTGCCCAGCATTAATTACATAATAACAATTATATAGGAAACTGCTGTTACAATTGATTGTTAGTGAGATCCTTGCAGTCTCCATAAATAATCATAGCCACTGGAAAGTGGTTATGGTTTAATATCTGTTTGCTGGTATAGCCTCACAATACTTGTCCTTTTTCTGTCATCTGCCCTGTGATTACCTAGATGGATAGGAGGAGACTGTAGTAAAAACTGTAAATTTAACCTGGACCAGATACTATCTTGCTTTTTGCCTGCCCCCTTTCATCCACTGTCTATCAGAGCTTTGGGAAACCTTATTTTTTTTCTGCAGAACCCTTTGAAATAAAATATTCTGTGGAATCCAGCCTGAAAGAGGCTTAGCCCCTTGAAAACATAAGGAGGTGGGCAGTTACTGCTTTTTTAACTTTGTCTAAATATTTGAATGAGTAAAGGTGGAAACTGGGGCTCACTGTGCTTGAAAAGGGCTTTTTTATTGACTTGATGAACTTTGTATTTGAATTGTCATTCAGAAATTGGTTTAAAAATTGGAGGAATAAAGCTTGCATCCAGGCACAATAAATTCTATTCAGTATTCTGACACTGATGCTCATGATGAGAGAAGCCTTGCAAGATTTTTAAGGTAAGATGCAGATCAGTCAGTAATACCAGGTACAAAGATGGCATAATCTTGATTACCCTCTTGCCTGGAGAATGGATTTGTTAATAGATTTGGCATAGGAGGAGGAGAATTTGCTTCTAACATGAAAGTGATGGCCAGAATAAAAGAACAGGATTGACGGATTTGTGGAAGGAAAATCATGTCAGCAAGTTAAAGAGGTTTTGTGTTAACCTCTCTTGTTAATGAAGATAATTCATGTGAACAGGATATTTGAAGGAGATTACTCACAGCAAGATTAGCCATAGGAGATATATCAAGGACCTGGAGGAACTTTTGAAGCCAATTATGTGGCTGACAGCCTCCTACAGCTGTGAGAATTGAACCTCCAAGGGAAAAATACAAACTCTTGAAACATTCAAGATGTAGTCATACTAAAACAAACACTTCTCTTTTCCCCATCCTTCCAAAATCTCTCAAGTGGAGAAAATTGGGATCATTGTTCTACTCATGTAGTGCATTTCTTGGCTAAAAACAATTGCTTTACTTAAAATGGCCTTGTGGTTGTGTGGTGTCTTTTCATGAGAGTTGTAGATGCATCAATGACTCAATTAGCCATTTCTCTTTTCTTTAGTAAAAGGAGAAGACCCAAATGCTTAGATCAAGAAAATGGTCATAATGAAAGAGGAACTCCAGTTTTGCTTCGTGAACAACAGCTTGGGTTGAAATTATTTTAGCTTATTTTGTATTAGTATTTGTGAGTAACAATATTTTTATCTTGTAACTGACTGTGACTTAATAGTGTTTACATCTATTCTGTGTAAAGTGCCAGAAGCACAGAAAATACTGTGCTCCTACAGGACTGCCAGTGATGGAATGTAAGAATGTGAGCTTAAAGATTTTTAATTTGAAGAATTTAAAGATTGACAAAATGCCATAATTTAAATGTTGATGTATGTAACTTTGTTCTCAAACGTATTTGTACTTAAAGCGCACTATCTAAAGTCAGATAAGTTTTGCTTCTGAAGCCTGTAGGGCTGCTTTCTGCAAATACTTGTGAATTTGTACCATCATTGCAAAAATAAACCAGTGGCTCAGAGCTCCTGTACTCCCAGCTTCTGGCAGTGCAAGATATACTGGTCTTTTTGTCCCCAGATCCTTCCTTTTCAGGTTTAACTTGAATACTGCTTCTGCTTAGACTGCATCTGCTGTATCCAAGCTCTGCTCTTCCTCATCTCCATCCCAGTCCCAATGCCTGGAGTGGGAATAGTGTTTTTCCTCCCTCAGCTCCCATGATCTGGATCCATGTGTGCCAGTCTCCTGCTGCCATCCAGTAAACCTAATTTCTGACAAACTGGCAGTTGCCAGTAAGGTTCTGAATTGTGGGAATTGTTGCCATAATTGGGATTTAAGTTTCTTACTGTGTGACTCTAAATACTGCAGTCACAGTGCAATACTCTGAGTGTATGTCTGCTTCACACTGGAAAGCTCTTCCCAGCTAACTGTTGTGGTGATTTTCTCTGCTCTCTTAAAGGGAGCTTCAGCCTTACATCCCTGTGCTTATCAAGTCTGAGAGGTTTAGTACTCAGCACAGGATAAAAGCAGTGGTTATTCAGTGCATTTGTGGCTCTGGATGGGGTGATGTTTTCCTTGGATGTTTCTGTTAAGTGGTGGCTGTAACTTGTAGCATTGCCTGACAGCCAGTAAGTGAAGCAACAACTTGGGAATGCTACCAATAAATGTATTTGTAAAACTAATTAATTCAGATAGAGTTGTTCAGATTTAAATTCTTCTGGCAGAACTAGTGCTGGCATGAAAATACTCTGAGGGAAAAGGGAATGTGGATGAGAAGAGGCAGCTCACCAGGGAGAAGCTGTGTCCTGGTCTCCTGGTCCTAAGTGTGTTGGGCTTGCTGATGTTGAGTAAGGGCTGGGAAGGTGCTTAAGAGTACATAGTGCATCTTGTTTGATATAGACTAATCTTCTAAGAAAGTCAAAAAATGAAGAAGGACTGTGTTCAGACCTGTCTCAACTATATGGCTGAATAATCTTGTCTGTATTTCCTCTGCACCAATAATTTCCTTTTGGTCTATTCATGGTTCCTTACAGCATCCAACCTTTAGAAATTTTGTGGACTGCAAGGGACGCTGATTGTGCCATGGAGTTTTTTATTGGCTAAACTTTAATGCAAGGAAATTAGAAGGAAGGGGTCATGTATGGTTTGTTTATAACTAAAATACAATTTTACTAAGACTTTGCAATCCCATGGTCTGGAATAGCTGGAAAGCTGCACAGAAAATGGTAGGTGAGACACAGGCTTCCTCAAAGGGTTGTCATGTTCGGAGTATAAAGTAATTAATACAGAGATCTCGAGCTTGCAGCCTGCAAATTGAGCAGCATGTTATACAGCCTCCAAAATAATTTCCAATTAGAACTTCAGCAGGCTTAAGAGATAAACCTGCTAAATGCTGTTTTTGAGAGCTAATGCAGAAATGGGTTTTGATGACTGCGCATTAATTGAAATAGGTATTTTGCATTCAGCCATGTATGTTGTGGTGTCTGGTTTCCTTTAAACCATTTCCTGATGGCGTTAAGTATTATAATATTTTTCTAATGAAGTTACTTTGAAGAGCTCAGGACTTGCACAGCATATGATATCTCATAAACTCTGCCACTTGCATTTGCTGATACTTTTAGTCCGTGCTGATGGACCTTTTTCCCCATCTCCTTGTTCTGTATCACAAATAGAGATGTTTGGGGCTGTTCAGCAGTTGCTGTGAGGCTCCTGGTGCACCTGTGAGCCTCAGGCAGTTCCCCACCAACCAGCCCCATTCTTCACATCATGCCTGGCCTCAGACAAATCTAGTGAAATTGAGACCTCCATGGAGATGCCAAGAAAAACAAATTATTCCTATGAGGATTTTGATATTGAGTGTTCTTCTGTGTCATGACTGCAGTGCAGGAAGGGCAGATCCTGACTTTTCTGTCCTCAGTCACTGTGGCTGTTAATGCCTGTTGTGCAACTTCATGGGTTTTCCCTCAGTGTTATTTCCCAAACAATGACAAATAAATTTAAGTATTAAATTACATTTTAGAGTAATTAGATTGGTGTTTAATGATACTGATGGTTATTCCAGCCATTAGTATACTTGTGTGGTATGCTCACTGGTAACTGAATAAATTTTATCTTAGATCTGACCAACAGCAACTTTGCAGTAGATATCCAAGGGTTTTCTGGAACAACTGTTCTGCACAAGAGGTACTCTGCAAGGAGAGGGGAAAAAAAATGTTTTTCATAGACACAGAATCGTTTTGGTTGGAAGGGACCTTAAAGCTTATCTCATTCCAGCACTCTGCCATGAGCAGGAACACCTTCCAGAATCCCAGGTTGCTCCAAGCCCCACTCAACCTGGCCTTGAACACGTCCAGGGATGGGGCAGCCACAGCTTCTCTGGCAACCTGGGCCAGGGTCTCCCCACCCTTTAGTAAAGAATTTCTTCCTAGTATCTCATCTAAACCTACTTAGGTCAGCTTAGAACCATTCTTCCTTGTCCTGGCACTATATGCTCTTGTAGCCCCCCTATACTGGCATAAGTCACATTTTCATCTGTTAAAAAACCAACCAAACACCATGTTTATTCCTTACACATCTTGTTTCTTCCAGGCCCAGTTGTGCCCTTCTGTACAAAATCTTTTTGCATGGAAGAAATGCATCCAGGTTACTGCATAAGTGGGGTCATGGGATTCTCTTTGCGGTGGCGAGTACAATTTATCTTCATCATTATGTACCTAAAAGCAGCCTGACAGGCAGACAGGCAGTTTGAGAGACAAGTATATTCATAAAAACAAAATACCTGCAAACTCTTTGCTTGTTATCTTGATAAACTGGTATATCAGGGCCCTGGCCCCGTTCTACATGTAATACAGTACTGAGTATTACTGCAGTAAAACTCCTGCAGGTAGCTTTATTGACAGTCACAGATAACTGTGCATTATTGACACCAATTTACACAGACAGGGTAATGTTATGATTTTACAGTTCCTGGAAAATACAGAACGTGAAGTGCCTGACATCCTGCCATTGATAGCTTTGATGTCTGAAATATCTGAAAATATTGTTTCAGGATGTACTAGAATATTGTAAATTTGAAGATGCTTGCTGATTAGTGTTGAAACACATAATGAGACAGTCTCAGTCTCCATCTGTTAGTAGGCTGAAAGCTCTTTAGGATAAGCTGTGTTTTTACCTTTAATGTATGTATGATTTTCTGAGTAATGAAGAATGAGAAGCTATCAGTATTGAAAAACTTGAGCATGTTGATATCAGGAAATGTTTGAGTAAAATGTGATGGCTGTTGCTTAAATTCATCAGTTTTGCCATTCCAGATGTATTTCATCACCAAATGCTCAGGTTGTGCAACAGCTGGATATGAGAATTTTCAAAACATTTGTGTTCAGAAAGCCGTGTTTGTGCTCATGCTGTTTCAAAGCTATGTTCAAAACATGTTACATTGGAGGAGTTTCTAAATAGTTTATAATAGTAAGTTTATAGTTACAGTTATAATACTTTATAATATAGTTAATAGTTTATAATACTTTATAAAAGTAAAGTTTGTTATGAAAGGTCCAGTACCTTAAAGAAGTTTTTAACGCCTTCCTGTTCTGGGGAGTGAGCATGAGTGTGAAATGGGAGTATTCTCAGATACAGAAGGCTCCCTCCAGTGATTAATTTTATTCTATTCCCTGCATCAGTGCAGTCAGGCACATACTCAGGTACCTGCATTTATAAGGTGCTCTGCAGTTGCAGAGAGATGAGCAAATCACACAGTGGGAAAAAGGACAGATGAACCAAGGAGTGTCACAGAATCACAGACTGGTTTGAGTTTGAAGGGGCCTTAAAGCTCATCCAGTTCCAGCCCACTGCCATGGGCAGGGACACTTCACTAGACCAGGATTCTCCAGGCCCTGTCCAGTTTGGCTGAGAACTGTTACCTGCAGTCCTGGGCTTTTACATTTTGGTAGTTCCAGTCTGATCCCATGGCCTGAACACCCATTAGTTGTTGGAATGGGGTATCATGCCAGTTTAAGTTAAATTCTTTTCTCAGATTATGCAACTGTTTAAGCATTTTTAATTATGAGTAGCAGTGAATTAGAAGGAAAACACAATTTCTTGCAAATAGGCATCCATAAATTAAGGATAAACAAAGCTGCCTTTGGTATATGGAAGACATTTTTTTCCCCCATGACAGCATTGCAGACCATTGAGTGAGTGTGTGAAAATTAATGATGCAGATGAAATACATGAATATTAAGTGACGGGAGCATACAATAAAATAATAAATTAAAAATATTGTAGTGCAGTTTTATAGTACTGATTTTTTCTAGGTTTCCAGCAGTGGCAAGCTTTAGAATGACATTAAGACATTTAAATCACACATGTGTTAACAATACCAATTAAATTGGTCAATCATTTAAAACTTTAATGGTTTATACCAGTGGTAGTATGTCCTTTGACAATTTTTTAATTGTAAGTGGAGCTTAATTTACATTAGTTTCATGTTTTCTTACACTTTCAGTGTTAATTTAAATTTTTAATTAGAATATTTTCCCCACTCTGCTTAAAACACTGAAGCATGTGTAATGTGCTGTACCTTTGTGAGTCTTTCCCAATGTTCTTACATATCTTGCTGCATGTGACATCAGGAGGATGTAGTGATGTCGTGTTTTTGAGCTATGCTTTTCGTTGGGGAAGCTGCTGTGATGGTTGGTAAGCAGAAGTGCTGAAATGGGCTTCTTGGATTGGACCTTTCCAGGAAGCAAACCTGACCCTGGGAAAGGATGTCTGTGGTGTCAACTTGGGTAACCAAAAAGACTGAGTAATAACAGCTCCTGCAAACAGCGCCGTGTGTTCTTGATGCCGCAGCAAGTTGTCTTTTAGTACCAAAAGATAAGATTGCCCCATCTCTTCCAGAATTAGATATACTTTCCAGAGCTCTCTTTTGAGAAACAGCATGGTTCAGGTTTGGGTGGGTCTTCAATCACCAGCTAAAGACTTCTCCAAGTAATTTGCTGTCACAGAAATGTTCCTTAGTCTTTGAAAGAATGTTCCGTGTCAGAGTTTGCTCTTGTTTCCCAAGTGGGTTTTCTCTCCTCCATTTTCAAAGCTTTGTTCAACTGAACCTTTTCCATTTACGAACATTTAGGAATGAATGTTGTTCTGAAGCCTTGATTATAATTGGCAGATTAGTGAAGTATATTGATGTCAGCAAACCTCTTAACAGATAGAGAAGCTAAATATTTGTATTCTAGAGGAAAAATATGTAATAAGTCATTAAGAAATTTAAAACCCATGTTTCTAAAACATGTTGTGTATGTTAATGAAGAATGTTAAAAGTTGGTATTTTCAAGACATAGTGGTAGTTATGGCTGGGGAAAAACCATATGTGGCCTCCTTTGGAGGGAGCTCTGCTGTGGAGTAATGAATAAACCATCCATGGTGTGTACCAGGAAATAATGAAACTTGACCTATTGACTTGTTAATATGAGTAGTTTATTCTTCAGGATTAGCTGGGTGGGTTTTGTCTTTGGAACCTGATCCTTATCCAAGTGTTTGGTTGTTGTAAAGTGCCTGATGGAGCAGAAATGATAGGGCCAAGACTGTGACCTTTGTTCCAAGCACAGTTCTTGTCATCATTAGTGTTTACTGCCATTAATTAGCAAATGCTGCAACATCAGCAGAGGGAGGCTGGACAGTGGCTGAATTTGAGGAATGTGTTTATGTAAAACCAAACAAAAAGAAAACAACTCCTCCTTGACCTCCAGGAGTTTGATAAAATCTTGTTACACAACAAAAATACTTTGCTTGAACAACCTGCAACAGGAAATTGGTGCTTTTTCCTAACTACAGGGGATGTAGCAATAGTAGTAATCTGTTTTGTCATAAAACTGATAATGATTATTTCTGGATTTAAAAAGGTGCAAAACCTGAAACTTCCAGTTGCACATAATTCTTTTATAATTTTGGTGTTTTAGAAAAAAATCTCTTGTCTTTAATTTTCTACTATAAGGAATAGAATTATAAGTTATTTAACTTTTTTTTTCCTTTAAATTGAAAATGATCGAGTGGCAGAGTTGATCTCAGTTTGGTTCTTAGTTTGTAGAGAAATCCTAACGTGGATTTCAGTGCACCTCAGTGTTGGAGCTGACATTAAAAATTATAGTTCTGTATTTTCTGAGCTGAGTTAACGGTTGTAAAAGTGAGAGTGGTTTAGCCATTCTTTTTATGTGTTGCAAAAACACAAGACTCTCACGCCTGAATCACATGCTGTGTGGAAAAAGCATGAAAGAAGGCATGAAAATTTGAACTCTTGAGTTTCTTCCTATAGATGTGTGAAAATGCCAGTTTTCCGTGTGAAACTTGTGCTTGTCTGGTCTGGTGAGAAAGTTTTAGTTGTCATGTCGTTTACGCCTGTATTGCAGTCATGAAATTTAAATATTTTTTTCTTTTCCTTCAGTAGACCATTAGCAAAATCAAAACTTGACAGTGGAAGCTACTGTGCTCCTGTTAATTGTAATTCTTTATCCTAAATGGATTACACTGATAATTTCTCTGTAGCAACACTCTGAAGCTTCACTTGAGTTACTTCACAGTTTCAGGAGAATCACAGAATGATTTGTGATGGAAAGGATATTTAAACTCACCTGGTTCCAGCCACCTGCCATGGGCAGGGACACCTTCCACTAGGCAAGGTTGTTCCAAGCCCCATCCAGCCTGAACTTGGACACTTCTGGGGATGGGGCAGCCCCAGCTTCTCTGGGCAACCTGTGCCAGGGCTTCCCCACCCTCACAGGAAGAGTTTTTTCCTAATATCTAATCAAAACCTCCCCTTCTTCAGCATAGTTTAGTTTTTTAGCCTCAGTTCAGTGCCTTAAATTCTTTTCCCATAGCTGCATATATCCCACAGAAGTTTTGGAGTGTTGTTTATAAACATGAGTCTTTTTAAGCCTTCTGTATAGAGTGGTGGTGGTTTCAGTGACTCTTTGCCCCTGAGATGGCCATATATGTAACTCAAATCTTGCGTGGCTGCAGTTTCGAATGTACTTTTTAAACATAATCTCAGTGAAAACAGCTGGAGCTGATCTATTTTTAAGGGTTTGTCTCCACTCTTGTCTTCCTTCTAATTCTTAGGTTAAGCCCTGCTTTGCATTAACCAGTTCTTCAGTTATCTCACCTGCTGGTAGGTGCTAAAATGTGATTGATGTTGACAGTCTGAGTTTGTAACATGGCAGCTGCAACCACTGAACTGCTAATCCAGCCACTGTGCTGCTCATCAAGGAGTTTATGTGCTGGGGTTGTGGAATCACTTTCCCTCGTGCCCATGGAGTGCGTAGGTCAAGCATTCCCACCTCAGGCTTCTGGGTCAGGAGTGAAGACAAGCTTACTTAATGTGTGAAGCCAGATCTGTTCAATTCCAGGTACCAGTACAGTGACAAACGGATTGATTTGAGAGGTTGTTGGTCTGTAACACATCCCCCACATCCCCCAGCAGTGTCTAGCTCAGTCCTCTTTTGCTGGTAGCTCCAGCACCCTCAGATTTGGTCGCATGGTGTCTTCTCTCCAGAGGTGATTTCTCTCAAGTTACCTCTGTTATTCAGTGTCCTGAAGGAAGTCTCCTGTTAGAGCTGGTGAGCTGAAGCACATCAGGTCGTTTTTAGCTGCTTTCCTCAGCTGCTGTCTTACACTGCCCATCGTGCTTTGTTACATTTGTGTTCTTTCATGCTTGAACAGAACCCATCAGCATCACCCAGTCCTTGTGGTGGTACATGTAGCAACATAAAAACAGAGGTCACAAGGCTCAGTGTGAGAAAAGAGGTCCTCTGTCCCCCCTTTTGCTGGGAGGATGAAGGGGTGATGTACAGTTGAGGGAGCTCTCATTAAAGGTGCTCTGTGCTGAGTAGTATTTTGGAGTCTTTGGAATTTATGTATATTTGTTTTTACAAGGCCCGTTTATTGTTTAATTAAAATGTACTGAGGTTTTCTTGTCAGAACTGAAATGTATTATGAGTGGTTATGAGTATCTGCAAGTAATAATGATTTTACAAGAGAACATTCTTTTTATTTGGACTTTACATAGCAGGCTGTGATGAGGGATGCTGAATAAATTAAAATATTATGGTAATGATACTATCTAATTAGCATTTTTCATACAATAGTTTTCATCAATTTTTCTTTTTTCTTTTTTTGTTTTTTAACAACATGGACCATTGCCAATTATTTCTGTTACTGAAAAGGTAAAATAGGCTGTTCATCTCATTCCTTTTTGTTTGCTTTTTTTCCATCCCACTCTAGTTTTGGCAAGCAGTCTGGAGGAAAGCGAGGATGCGAATGTATCATATTGGAACCTTCAGAAATGATTGTGGTAAGGCAGATTTTTTTTTTTCATATGTATTTAAATCTATTGCTGGTTTCAGCAAATTCTTTCTCTTTTACAGCAGAAAGCTTATTGTAAAGTATTCTATGAAATTGCAATAAAATTGCCTTGATTTCAATTATACCTATGGCTGCTCTCATAACAGCAGTAGCTATGTAAATTTAATCTAAATGGGTAAATGATGATGATGATTAGGTCATTCTTTCTAAAATTATGCTTACTTGAGTTTCAAAAGCCTAACAGTCACGGCTGAGCTGAGCATTCCTGAGTCAGGCTGTGGCAGTCTTTCTATCTAGAGTATTTTATTTACACCCCCATTCCCCATTTCATGGCTTTTATTGGTCACGTCTGGGTGGAAAAGCGTTCTTCCTCCAAGCCTTTGCAGTGCCACATAGTGTGAAGGCTTGTAGGTAGGAAAAGAAACATGAGAGTGCTTAGCCAAGCTTGAAGGGTAGGACTTGTCACCATCCTTAATGCCCAGGATTCCTTCTGCTTCTCCAGAACACTTACTGGTACTGGCAAGTGCATCTATAGGTGCATATATACGTGCTTAGAGAGTGTAGCTTAGTCCTTCCCACCTTGTTGTACACATTCAGTTGCAATATTAGGATTGCTTTTCCATAGTGAAGACCAACATTGTATCCCAGCAGTGTGCCTGGGGACACAGGCAGATCTCTTCCAACTTTCACCTTAGATGTTTTTAATGGAGCTGGAACAAAGCTGTTTGTTGTGCTCAGAGCCCACGTGTCTGTTAATCAGACTCCCATCTCCAGACTGCTATTGATTTAGCTGCCCTAGATCTAGATATGGTAACATTAAAACTAATATTTGACAATGTCTCTTACTGAGCATGTAAATACTCAGCTTCCATAAAATATCTGTTTCTCACAGTGCATTACAAGCAGGGATGTCAGCACTGTCCTGTACAAGTCCACTTGCTGTCCTTTGTGAACTTGCTCTGTGCAGTGTCAGTCTGACTCTGCTCATGGGCTCTGATAGCATCAGTTATATGCTCTCTGCTGCAGCACATATTTTAAGCTACAGTTTGCCTTGAAGTGCAGTTTAAGAGTGCAAGGAACCTCTCTTCATCTCTGGGGTGAAACAGTTAATTTGTTTTATTCCGAGTTGTCCAGTCTCATCTCAAAGCTGGAATTCTGGGGGGGAGATTTATGCCTGGAGGGGTGCACAGGGCTGTTTGGGTGGCAGTGTGTACAGCCATGTCAGGGGAGTGCCCCAGGCCCTCTGGTTTGCATTTGCTGCTTTGCATTTTTACTTTTTAATTGCTGCCAAGGATCTGGTGGCTGAACTGAGCATGTGGTAAACTCAGTGTGCCTGAGTGCTGTGCCTGGGCTGAGCTTGAGTCTTGCTCCTCAGTGCTCCTGTGGCACAGTGAGAAACACTCACTTAACCAGTTATGTCTATTATCAGGTATTAGGGAGAAGTTCTTCCCTGTGAGGGTGGGGAGGCCCTGGCACAGGTTGCCCAGAGGAGCTGTGGCTGCCCCATCCCTGGAAGTGTTCAAGACAAACTTGGATGGGGCTTGGGGCAACCTAGGGGAAGAATAGAGCAGCCTGGTCTGTCTGGTGACTTGACTCACTGCAAGTACACATGTAAGTTTACATGAAGAATATTTAATGGGCAAAGGAAATCTTAAGAAATACCTACATCACCATTGCAATAAAGAAATAAAAATTAAAAAAAAAAAAAGGAAATAAAAGAGGAGCTTCTGTGCAGTGTGTGCTTCAAGAGGGAAACTGACCCCGTTGAAATATTTATGGAAGAAATTAGTGTTGTGTGTGTAACTTGAGTAGGCACAAGTGTGGTGGGTGTTTTCAGAGGAGCACAGCATCACAGTAGCTGGGGAAGCCAGCATTGGCCATGTCAGCAGCCTCACACACTGCTGGGTGTTCTGGAGACAAAGGCACAGCCCAGACAGCTGTTCACTCTGTTTAAAATCTCCTGAATCGTCTGTAATTGTGATTAAATGCCACTGAGAGTATAGAGGCACTTGAAAGTATCTTATAGCCTTCTCTGGAACTTCAGTATAATTTTCCAGTAGGAAAATCAGAATTAAAAGTGCAGAGTAGTTTCCTCATTATATTTGTGGTCATATTTTACAGATAAATGTAGCTAAAGGTCCTATTGGCTGTATGTTCTGGAAAGCACTTCAGATAGTGTGAGAAAAAAGCATCAGTGTGGTGGTGTGCACCTTGCTAGTGATCTTCACTGACATAAGGGTTTCATACCCTGATTAACTCTTATTAATTTTCTTAATTCTTTTATTTTCTCTAGTTTTTAATTTTTAACATACTAATGAGGTTTAATGCATAATGAATATTTATCTATAAGCAAAATAATTAGTTAGCTACTTTAATGGAGTTAAAGAACTCTATCGTTTCCTGCTGGTGACTGATTTTCTTTTTTTTTTTTTTTTGCTTCTCTCCTGTCATTTAGAATGTAAATCAGTTTTGTAGAGGGAATCCTCTGGGAATGGTCCCATTTTAAAGGCCATAAAATGTGGTCAGCTTAAGTTAATGAGGATAACAGATAGTGTGTGAATGGGCATTGTAACTCATATTTTTGGAGGCTGAGCAATCTATTGAATTAATAATAGCCCCATTTATCATTTAGGAAGATGGCCCAGAATTGCAGCACATCTTGGTATGTTGAAGTGTCATTACTGTTGTTCCTTGGTGCTTTCATTTTCTTCTTCAGATCTAAGTGTAAGATTTCAGAAGAGCAGTGTGATACTTGCAGGTGGAAAATATTTCATTGCTGCTTTGGACTGCAGAATAAAACAGGGCAATCCTATGGTTTAGATTGGATATTAGGGAAATTTTCTTCATGGGAAGGGTTAAGGCCTTGCACAGGCTGCCCAGGGCAGGGGTGGAGTCACCATCCCTGGAAGGATTTCATGGATGTGTAGATGTAGCCCCTGGGGACAGGGTTTAGTGGTGAGCCTGGCGGGGCTAGGGGCATGGTTGGACGTGATGATCCAAGTCCTTTTCCAGGCTTAAAAATTCTGTGATACTGTATTGAAAATGAAATAATGGGAAGCAGTCTGTGGGACGGTGTCTCCAGCTGAGCTGATGGCAGCCTGGTTCTCCTGGCTCTGCAGTGGCCAGGGAATCTGTCCTCCCTTTACTCCCCCACCAGGACCTGGCTCCCAGCACTCCCGGAGAAGCTGAATTCCTCCACAGGGCTGTGATAAGAGTGACGCCTCTCTGCCAACAGGAATTTTTCATTTTAACCAGGTGGAAGCAGGGCTGAGTGCGGTGCCCAGGTGTGCCTATCCTGTTGATGCACGGAATATCAAAAGCGGTTCTTGTGAAGCATAAGTGTTGACAGCCTGATGGTCAGCTGGACTCAAAATACTGCTCGTGCTGGTGGTACTAAGCTGGAAGCTCTGTGGTGTGGAGGTCTTTCCTGGTTTCTGATTTCCATGTTGTTTTTGTCAACAGCAGTTCACTAACCAAAGGAAGCAGGTGGTCTCATTTTCCGCCACTTGTTTGTTCTGACTTAGTGCTGTCAAATAATTTATTAATGCTTACATCTTAATTTTCAGTTAGAATTGTGAAAGAAAAATAATTTCTTCTGTCACTGAGTGTTTGTTTTACTTTAACCTTAAAAATAGCTGTTCAGCTTGGGGTTTCTTGATAATAAGGGTTATCTGTATTGAAAGAGTCTTTGTCCTCCCCAGCAGTTTCTCAGGTCCAGGCTAATCTGTTCTGTTGGAGAAATTCACTGCTTATTTTGGTTTCTGTGATCTTGTAAGACTGAATGCAGGAAAAAAAAAAGATAATGCATTTATTGAAGGAGCTCACGTACAAAAATTTAAAATTAAATCAGCACAGTTTTGGTTATTTAGTTACTAACTCCATAGAAATCCAAAAATTCTTATTTCTGCAGGACTTCTGTACAATTTGAGAGGAACATTGTTTCTAGCTAGAAATCTGTGTTTATGCTGCATGAAGAAAGGCTTCTATACCAATCATCTTAGTGTATTTTTTGATGATACTGGATGGCCTGTTTAAAAGGTTTTTTTGTTTCTTTTTGTGTTTCTGCTTGCATCCACTGTATTCTTTACACTCTTACACCACTGTGCTTACTGCAGTGCTGCAAATAGATATCTTTGGTTGTTGTCCTGTTCCTTTGCAGAGGTAGTAAAATTATAGTGAAAAGTGTGGTTATCCCTTTTTCAATTCAGCTTTTCTGATTTCTTTTTTTGACAGTATTATTTTGTGAGCTTCACTCTTCTTTTCTAGCTTTTCTAACTGTTGTATCTTTAGCCCATGTTATAATGTATGATTTCTTTATGGAATCAAAAATGACCCACAAGACAAGCTCAGCTGCTTGCACCTTCCTTTGACCTCAGACAGACCATAGGTGTTTGTGAAAAGTGATGTGGAAGGTAGATGTGATTTTGCTTTTGTGATGGTGCTAGTTTGGTCACTTTTTTGTTTCTGTCTGTGAAGTCTTTATGTGTTTCAGTTTCTTTGTAGCTTTTGGATTTTAATTTTATGGTAATTTACTTATGTGAAGTGAGAGCTGGGTAAGACCATACAGAGGTTCTTCTCCTGTTCCAGTAATATAGTCTGAATGTTTAGGATTTTCCAGTGAAATTTGAAGAAAAAAAAAATTAAAAATAAGCCACTGAAGACAGTGGAAACTTCTACATAGTAAATACATTGTAGAGAAGCTTCTTGCCTGCTGCAGCCTATTCGCATGCATGTCTGTCCTGCTTCCTGCTGGGAGATATTTTTCCAAAACATCAAAAGGAAATGGGAAAGGATGAGACTGCTTTTTATAGAAAACAAGTATTGTAGCTATTGAGATAAAAGGTTTCACGTTGGCTTTTACCAAACAGATAAATTTACCTAATTTTTAATGTTTAGTCAGAGATAATATTTAATATCAAGTTATGAGTGAGTTCCAGCCATTTCTCCATAATCCACTGAAAGCGATTAGGAGGCAGTATGACATAGGTGAAGTAGCTATTTATAAAAAGCTGGAATATTTGAAGTTGTTTAGCTATGACTGGTACTAGAAATAAATTATGCTTTTAAAAATTACTCTACTAAAAATAGGGTATAATGCAATATTTTCACCAGATTGTAAATAAACAAAAAATGGCAACTTCTGTGTTGGAGGTTAAACTTGAAATGAGCAGTGCCTGTAACTCCTTCAGGATACATGTGGGTGCAGAGGAGTTTCTGCTGATGAGTGACATTGTTTGGAGGATATGTGTGCCCTTAGAGGATATGTATGCCTTTTTTACTTTTTTCTTTTTTTCAAATACACTGTGTCCCGGAAGGAAACTGTGGCCTCAGCTCATTGTAATTAGGGCCCTTGTGAGATCTGCTGCAGTGGTTCTCTGAAACAACCACAGTCGTTTACTCCAGGAGGGTTTAGCTGCCCTGAACTTATGTTTGTTCCTTCCCCATGAGCTTCATACAGCTCCATCGGCTCTCAGTGCTATGGAAGAATTGGATGTTTAACCAGGAGCCTGAACGTGTGTTTCAGGTGGAGAACTCTAAGGACAATGAGGAGAACATCTTGCAGAGAGAAGTGCCCCTGCGGCAGTCCCGCCGGAGGTACAGGAAGATCAACCAGAGGGGTGAGCGCCAGACCATCACGGACAACGTGGATTCCAGCAGCTACCTGTCGGTGAGTCTGCCCTGCCTCGGCCGTCTCCTGGGCTTTGTGCTGTCTGCATGGACACCACATGCTGGCTGGAACTTCCTTTTGGTGACAAAACTGGTGAAGTGAAATAGTCCATGCTTGCTGTTTTTGAGAACACTTCTTTAGTGTTGGGGGACAGTGAAGTGGTTTGGATTGGAACACCATAGGTGGAAGTGAAGGTAGTAATTAGAAAAGGTGGGGTTTTTGTGGTTTAAGGATCTTCAGCTGAGCACTATAAATAAATCCTAACATGCTCACTGGACAGAGAAATGGTCTTTCTTCATTTTTTGTTGGTTTTACCTGGTGTTCTTTTGGTAAGAAGTAGGAATTAGTGGGTTTCTTTTTTTTTCCCTTAATGTATTTGAACTGTGGATTAGAGCTGAGTTAATTGCAAATGCAGATCAATACAGCATTAATGCTCTGGTACTTGGTTGTGTTTACTTGCTTAAAAATAGTGTAGTGGTAGTTCAAACATCAAAAAGAGTAACAACTGATCTAGTCTTAAAGAGCAGCAGCCTATAAACTCTGCGCTGTGTGGAGGCACGTACCTCTATGGTTTCAGGGCTGCAAAGTGTATGTGAAGGTTTTTCTTCACCATTATTTTTCAAACTTCCTGCTTGGTAACAGGACACGTATAATCTAGACAAATAATTTAATTGAAAATAATTGCTCTGGATAATTTGGTCTGCTTTGAAAATCAAAGTTTAAAACCAGTAGTAACATTGAAGTACAAGCCTGGAATAGTATTCATGCTCAGAAGAGAAAAAAACCAACTTCTCTCCATTTTCCCCATCTTCCTTTTCATCTCCCCAAAAGAGGTAGACTCTCAGTTGATACGCTTCGAAATATCTGATGTGTGCAGTCAGATATGAGCTTATAACTGATATGAACTGATGTTTTTTCTGTATGTTGGTAGCAGTTGGGTTGCAGGTGGTGATTTTAAGCCTTGCACAGCATTACTGTATCTGTGTCAGGAAGAGAATATGCTGCTTGAAGTTTAACATCCTCTGCCATCTCATTTCTAGAACTGTCACGTATGTTGGATTTTATCATTAGTAAGACATTAAATTAGTTATTGAAGAAATGAGATGTTGGACCCTCATACTGTGGGCAAGTGTGCATGAAGCTTTATTAGGAATTAAATTCCAATCTGTGTAGGACAGAACCTATCTCTGTCTCTTTGGTGTTTGTGACAGTGAATAAGCACACAGCTAATAATTCTCAGGTTTCATTGCTAAGAGTAGGAGAATCCCAGGAGCAGCTGATGCTGATGCTACCTGTGCAGCTTGCCTGGAGGGATGCGTGAGAAGGGACTTGGCATCTTTGTTCTGAGAAGGACCAAGCTTCACGGCTTCCTGAATGATTTCAGAGTCTGTCAGTTACTGTGCAAGGAGTCCGTGTGGTACACTCACAGGACCGTGGTTAGTCAACAGATCGTGTCCTCATTAAGATTCTTCTTCAAGTTGGTTTATTTTTCTTTGTGTTGATGTATTTCATTGTTACCAGCAATACAGGGCACCTGTGCCTGTAGTTGCTTGTTGCAAACCTGTTGGCTTCCTCAGATTTGTGGTGGGGGGGGAAAAATACACACACACACACATATATATACATGCGCACACACACACATATATATACACACACATATGTATGAGGTGTTTGATGGAAAATGGTATAAACGTCTCAAATCAAGAAGCACATTCCCAAATCTGCTTTTATGTCCTAATGTTAATTAGGAATATCTAAGAAGAGTCATGTAACACTGTTTTCCTGAATGAGTGAGTGCTAAGTGGCAAGGACTAAACAACCACCTCTCTGCTACCAAATCTCCAGGATTTTGGGTTTTCAGCAGTCTAAATTGAAATACCAGTCCTTGCTTTGTAGACTGTAAGGTTCTAATTGGAAAGTGTCATACTCAGAGTACTTAAGGTAACAAAAATAATTTGTAACTCAACAGATGACTAAGGAATCAAAACACAGTAACAAGCTGCCTGTGTAAGGACAAGTAAGGAAAAGTTTTGTGCCTATATTTTCCCCATATTCCATTATAAACTAGTAAAGTAATAAATTTATTTCAGGTATGGTTAGTTCCATGCCTGTATGAATGTGCTCATACATTGGTTCCCAGTGATCTTGAAAAACAGATTTCATGGTGTAACCCTTTTCATAGCCCATGGGAGAAGGGTAGGATCCTAGAATGGTTTGAGTTGGATGGAACCTTAAAGATCCTCTAGTTCCAACCCTCTTCTATAGGCAGGGGATCAGGATAAGGAGGAGGGTAAGTCAAACTTCCATTTTACAGGAACTTGCAATAAGGTTTCTGCCACAGAGGGAAAAGTGTTTACAAACTCTCCAGCAGATTTCCTGTCTGGCATAATGCTAATGAATGAGCACAGAGTTGTATTTCACTCTCCAGCCTGTTGCTGAGTGCCCTGTGACAGATGCTGAATGCAGCCTCATGGAGCTTTTGTGAGTCCTGTGTGCTTGGGGAGGGCTTGGAGCTTTCCAGCCTCTGCATGGACTCCAGTCCGTCTCCTGGGGTTGATGGAATATTCAGTATGACACCATTTAAGTTTTTACATGCCTAATCCCTCATGTGCGAGTAGTTTTCTGCTTTCTAAAGAAAACTCAGGTCCTTTAGGTACTGAAATTCAGTATTTTTTTAACCCAACTAGGAATATTTCCTTAAATATAAAGTTTCTTGGGTTTGCTTTTAAGGAGAATTATCTATGCAATCTCTGTTAAATCCGTAGAATGTAAATCTCTGCACATTAAATATACTGTGATTATATTTATGATTAAGGTTAATCTGTGTTTTGTAAAACATTACCTATTGGGTTGTGACATGAGCTAACATCTACTTCTCACAGGGAGGACTACTTGTTAGTGCTGGAACTTGTTCTGTAGAAATACCTGATTTGACACAAACCCAAGATTTATACGCAGATACTTTAAATGATATTTTAAGTGATTGTTACTATCCTTGAAGCTCTTCTTTTCTCTTACGCCTCTTAAATAAGTAAAAGACTTCTAGTTCTTGATTTAACTGGGTATCTTCAGGATAGTTGACTTTGAAATTATTGTGGGTATCTTAAATTTCTTCCCTCCCTGCCTTCCCTCAAATGAGCTAAGAATGGATCATCTGTTTGGTTTCTTTGGTGAAGGTGTTACCATTTAGATTCCTTTGTTACATTTTTGTGGTTTATAGAACAGTGTTATTTCGCAAGAGCACTGGTTGTCTGTAGAATTAACTATTTGTAGTTGTTTGGTGGTGGTGGTTTTTTTCCTTCTTTTTTCCTTCCAGGTAAACGCAGTGAACACATGCTGGCAGTGTTCTTTCTTTTCCCTCAGAGTGAGCAGGTTTCTGTTTCTGTCTCTATCTTCCAAGTACCCCAGTGTGTGACTTTGCTCTTGCAGCCCCTGTGCAGGGGATGCCAGCACTGCTCTGGGGGCTGGTGAGCAGGCTGGGCTCCCCTCCAGGTCCAGAGTGCACCCAAACTGTGTTGAGGCTTGGCACTGCTGGCATTGGGGATTTTCCCTTCTACAGAGCAGCGGGCCAGCCAGATCACAAGGGCAATTGTGTATTTGGCAAAACACTTGGAGTGTTTTTTCAGGGCACACCATGGCCCTGCTGCCTGTGAAGGGCTGGAGGATGTGGCTGTGTCGCTGTGGGTCACATGTGAGGCCATGGCCACCATGGCAGCCTGAGAATGTGTGGCTGTCAGTCTGCCTGGGGCAGTCTGAGCATCCCATAATTACATCAGATCTCTTCATCCTTGGGCATTTCTGGCCTTCTCGGTTTTTGTCACTTACTAATTCTGCATCTTGCACATCACCCCCACGGTAACGTCCTGACTGTGGGGGAGAAAGTGAGGTTGGACACATTTGGCAAAAGCTCTTGCTCAGAATGAATGGATTAGGAAGAAATGTGCCGTTGGTGTTAATTATGCCAGCTCTTGCTGCAGATCTGATTTGTTAGCGTGATTGCATGTCTTGGTGGTGATAAGCATCCAGCCAGGAGCTGGGGTCATTGCAGCAGGGCAGCATCACAATGGAGACGAGTGAGTCATTTCTATTCTTAGTCTGCTTCTCAACCCAATCAATAATGCAGCCGTGTTTTATGATTACAGAAGAAGAAAGTAATAATACAACCATGTTTCTTACTTACAAAAGAAAAAGTAATTATGATCATCTCTATTAAACTATATCCCAAATTTCTGTGCACATGCAGTAGGAACTTGCAAAAGTGCAGCCAGAATAACAGCAAGTTGGTTGGGACCTTAATGCTTTAAAAAAATGCATTATTTAATGCTAATGCTTTAAAAAAATTAATTATAGTTCTGGTGCTTTATAAAAATTAAATTGCTATTTTGATCTTGGATCAGGTAATAGGAAAATAAACAGTTCAGTTGTTTATCTTCACACTTAAAAACTGAAACCTGAGATAGTAAGTTTTGCATTTATATTTCTTGCAGTGTTCAATTCCAAACAGGATTTAACAATTCAGTACAAATTTCCATGTGACTCAAGCCTGTAAACTCAAATCTTTTTTTCATTTCAGTAAAATTTTTCTAATTCATGTTTATGGTCAGTAATTTGAGGCTGTGGACTCCCCATCCCTGAAAGTGCTCAAGGCCAGGTTGGATGGGGCTTGGAGCAGCCTGGTCTAGTGGAAGGTGTCCCTGCCTTGGGGAGTTGGAAAAAGATGGTCCTTAAAATTCCTTCTAACCCATAACATTCTGTGATTCTATGCATTTATTACCCACATACATTTTTTACAAGTCTCTGTGATATTTTTTTCAAATAAAGAATATTTGTAACTTTAAAAATAGTGCATGTATGATCCAATGCCTATTTCTGTGGAGTTAGGACAACATACTGAATTTTTTCAGCTGTTAAGTTTATTGTAGAGCAGAATAAAGAAATTAGTACCAAACTTTAGTAGTAATCCACTTCCTCAGAGATGCAGTTTTTTTAATATACTGTAAGAGGATGATGAGGTTTAAAAGATTTATTATAATACTGCATTTTATGGACAGTATCTTAATATTTGCATTAAGTAAAATTTGTCCTGGAGCCTTGTAGAAGCGTTTATCTTCAGAGAAGTCTGTCACTGCAGATTGCTTGAGTGGCAAGTTTCTTGTTCTTTGATCATTACTTAATGTAATCCTGTCAGAGGCTGGAGGTAGAGTGGGGGATCTCATAATTGGAGGGAATTAAGTCGCATTTCAATATACTGGATCAAACCCATTAGGTGCTTTACTATCACCAATCCTTTTCTTTTTAAATGCTATAAAACACTGTGGGTCTTTTATAATCTACTTTAGACTACCAGGTAAATTTGCTGATATGGTACCTTTTATTGATACAAACCAAGTAAGACTGACTTAGAGCATGTCTCCAGCTGCCTGTTGTTAAACCTGGACAGTTTCACTGGCTTCTGTCTGTTTGGAATATCAGTTAATTGTGATGAGGCTGTGGCTGATCTTGTGAGTGGCTGAAATGAGCTGGAGGAAGGGTCTCTTTGCAGCTCATTGCTTTTTATTGTGTTTGTGTCCATACTTCCTCTTTTTGACACTTTTAAAAGATACCTGACAGAATTCTAATTTTATTAACTAGTGGGAAGCTGAGAGAGTTGGGGTTATTCAGCCTGGAGAAGAGAAGGCTCTGGGGAGACCATAGAGCACCTTCCACTGCCTGAAGGGGCTCCAGGAGAGCTGGAGAGGAACTTTGGACAAGGGAGGATGGCTTCAGGCTGACAGAAAGAGTTAGTTTAGATGGTAATAGGAAGAAGTTCTTTACTGTGAGGTTGGTGAGGCCCTGGCACAGGTTGCCCATAGAAGTTGTGTCTGCCGCATCCGTAGAAGTGTTCAAGGCCTTTTTTGATGGGGCTTGAAGCAACCTGGGATAATGGAAGGTGTCCCTGCCCATGGCAGGGGCTTGAGACTGGTTATTTTCTAAGGTCCCTTCCAACCCAAACCATTCTGTAATTCTGTGAATCAAGACACAATTCTGGACTTGCTGAAATCTGTGGGTCTTGCAGTGCACTTAAAGGATACAGAAATTAGTGTTGTCGTTATCTCTCTAGAGATGTTGTGTGATACAAAGAGATAATGCAGGTTGCTTCTTCCTGATGCTGTTTTTTTTTTTTCTGATCTCCATCTTTAATTTTGCATGGCCCAGGTGGGATCCCAGCTCTCAGGTGCTCAGGAGCAGGCATGTGCTCAGGTTCCAGAGCATGTGCCAGAGCCTCTGTTAGCCAGGCACCCTGTGCTGGACAGGACCCTGGAAAAGTCTACGTATGCTGTTCCTGTTTGCAGCTCTTCTAAACTGCAATTTTCCGTGTTTCTTACTTCTGTGATCAAAAGAAGCATCTGCAGCATGTTCACTTCCTGTGTGGGCCTCTCTGGGTTTGGTTTGTTGTGGGCTGCACACAAAGGACACGTGGGTGTGGATCCGGCACTGTCTGGTGGAGGAGATGTACGTGGATGAAGCCCCCGCTTTCTGCAAAGGAAAATTACTGTTAGGCTGGGCTTTGGGTGGAGGAGGAGGAGGCTGTGACTCAGGTAGTGGTTAAGCGGCTCCCTTAACGAATGGTGTAGAGGTTTCTGCTTCCCAGGCCTTCTGGGGAAGGGTCTGCAGCGTGAGTCTTGATGAGGAGTGGCCGAGGGAGCTGGCAGGGATCAGCCTGGAGCAAAGGACCTTATCATCCTCTACAGAAAGAGGGTAATAGGAAGAAAGGACCTTATTACCCTCTACAGCTAACTCCCTGACAGGAGGCTGAAATCACATGAGGGTTGATCTGTTCTCCCAGGTAACAAGTGATGGGATGAGCAGAAACAGCATCAGGTTGAGACGGGGAATGTTTGGGTTGCATATTAGGAAAAATTTCTTCATAGAAAGGGTTGTAAAGCATTGAAACAGGCTGCCCAGGGCGGTGGTGGGATCACCATCTCTGGAAGTGTTAAAAAAAATCTGTGAGTATGGCAGTGAGGGTATGGTTTAGTGGTGAACGTGCTGGTGGTGCTGGATTGATGGTTGAACTTCCTGATCTTGGAGGTCTTCTCCAGCCTTAATGATACTGTGATTGTATGATTTTACTGCTTCACTGGTGGAGCTGGAAGCAGCCTCTGGCAGGGTCCCACTGGCATGCAGCATGGGAACCTGTGCTCAGCATCTTGAACTAGCCCTGGTCTGCTGAGGTGTCCTCAGGCACTTCCCCCTGCTTTTGTAAGCAAGGGGAAAATTGCCAAATGCGTGTTCTCTCATACTTCATTTTACATATTGATTTTGTCTGCTCATTTTGTCAGCAGTGTTACTTTCAAGGGCTCCTTGAAAGTCTGCCGCTGGTTATGGTGGTCATTAGCAAAACACCAATCCTCAAAGTGTGCTGTGCATTAAAAATCTTCCTAGGAATTTCCATAGACCACTGGTGTTTCCCAATCCAATTAATGAGCACTTGCAGTTTCAAGTGAGTAATGACTTGAATAGGCTGTGGAGAAAGTACGAAAATACTTAATATAAATACTGCCCTTTGGTTAAAATCTGTGTTTTTCAGATTATTATTTTTTTTTGAACTAACAACGTAATGCAACATGTCAACCCCAATTTGTCCATAATGAAAGTGGTTGTTTTTCAGACCTTATATTCAGGAGTCTCCATAAAGATTTTATGGACTGGACAAGCCAGTTATATGTAAACTGATTTACAGGAATCACCTCAGTTTGGAGGTGACATGTGCAGCTGTGTAACAGCAGTTAAAAGTGATGCACAAATGAAACTACATCAGACTGAAACTTGGGAGGGTTTATTTTAAGCAAGCACCTGTACTTACTGAAATCTGGCTGCTGGCAGTAGTATACAGCCCTTTTCATAGCCCTGGAGAGAGCCTGTGGTGGGGGGTGATGCCACAGCGTTGGGATGTGGCAGCTTTCTGCTGCTGGGGAGAGCTACACTCTGAGCTTGGTAATAGAGCCCATCTTCTTGGCTCTTCAGGGCCAGGTTGAACAAGGCTTGGGGAGCAGCCTGGTCTAGGTGAAAGGGTCCGTGCCCACGGCAAAAGGGTTGGAACAAGATGAGCTCTAATGTCCCTCGCAACCTGTTCTATGATTCTTGCCTCAACCACCTGTTTTTGAAACTTTCTCCATCTCGAGTAATTTTAGCAGTCAGCTGCACATCTGCTCCCTCCCCTGTGATGGGTTGATGATGGGCCCCCTGAACCCACAGCAGATTTGTGTTGCCCTTTCCTTGCTCAGCGGAGCAGCAAAACTGTACTTGTTTGTGATTATTCAAGAAAAACTTGTGGATATTTTTACACTAATTTCCTACTTGCAGTCTAAACACATCAGTCTTTTTACCTGGTGAGCACTTTGACCAGGAAGCCTGGACCTGTTTGGAAGCAGATCCAGAGCACAGTCTGTTCTTTGTGGGGAAACCAGCCTGCTCTGTTGACTGGGATGAATCTGAAAAGTGCTGAAACCTTGACCTCAGCAGGTGCTGAGAGTATTGTGGGAGCGATGTGCTTTTGAGGCAGAAAAACCTTTCAAAACTTGTAAATATTTTGCAAATTGATACCACAAGAGGTAAAAATTCACTCACTGAAAAATTCAGTCACAGTGCTGGTTTGAAAGCAAACCAGTTGGAGATCCCAAGTCAGAACTACAATTAAATAGGTAAATTAAATTAAAATAAAATGCAGTACTACAAAAACATTGACAGTCAGAATACAGCCTGACACCCTATGGATCAGGGTGTTGGCAGCAGCCCCATTAAATGGTGGGTGCAGCCCTCCTGCTGTGACAGGTGTGATTCTTTTGGAACAGTGATTCTGGAAAAGGGTGGAGTTTTCCTCTGAAGGTCCACTGGTGAAGTTGATGGGCCTGGTCTTCCTCTGGGAATCCAGTGGGAAAAGGCTGCCTGTGGTGTTCCAAACCTCAGATTCTATCCAGGTAGGAATGCTTGGCTCCCGCCTGGGCAGAGCATCTCCCAATGGGATGATGTAATTTTATCAGTCATGCAGGGACACTCAGTGGCCCATTCACACAAGATATCCCCCTGGAACAAGGATGGGTCATGGAAGAGATAAAGAATTCTGCCCCACCTGGTTTCCACAGATGGTAATAGAATACATACTTTTGGTTACATCTTGCATTGCAACCTAAGACAGCTCTCCACACAATAACCAGTTATTTGTTTCTTTCTCCTTTTACCACATAGGCAGATTTACGCCATTGTAGAAATTAACTCAGTTGCTTGGAAAATGCCTGAGAAAATATTTTATGTAGCATGTTCAGGGAGTTAATCTGTTTTGATGGACCCTAAGGGTTTGGGTGGCAGTTCCAAAGTCATTAATTCTTTATAAGCAAGCTCTTATGCAAACTCGATGGAGAATGATGTGTGAAGGTTGTGCCTGCTGCTCATAACTGCGTTGTGTCACTTGGGGGTTGATGGTAAAGATGCTCTGCACCAGGGAGATATTTTGTTTCTTTTGGAGACTTAAAAATCTTTTGTGTATGAGCTGCAGTTCCTTTTCTGATCCTTGTTTTTAACATTATTGTTTCAGTCTCTTGAAATGACATATTGGGTGGCTTCTTGTAGGGAAATCTGACAGTGTAGTAGCCAGCAAGCTGGTCTCCCTGTGTGCAGGGAGATGGTAGCATCCATGGATCTGTTTTTTATTTTGTGTCTTCCATCTGGGCTGCTTCTGTCCAATATGCTCTACTCAAATGTAACAGCCTGGTTGTAGTCTCACTTGTAGCCAACTCAGCCTTCCACTTAGGTTTAGGTTTCTCCTGCCTTAGAGAAAAGTAGTCCTGTGAAGGGTTAATTTGTATATTAGCCTTTTAAATTTGTAAGTTGGAGTTGTTGGGTTGAATGCCACATAGCGCTGAAGGATTTCTTTGAAAGGCTGTGATGGTGTTGTCTTCAACTTTGTGTTCAAGGTGAAATGGATTTCTGATTTAGAATATGAAAATTCACATCAACTCAGTAATGTTCTTTATAAGCCTTGTGGACCAGTTTAGAATAGAGAATATCCTGAGCAATTTTCAATAAAAATCACCATCAGGAAATGTCAGTGCATAATTATAAGCATTTGGATGCTCTGTTTTCCTTGGAGAAACTTGGCATGAAGACCACTGCATGTAGGAGAGAATAGCTGCATAAGTATCTTTGGTTTTGGCATAGAACTGATTACTATCTAATGACATTTAACAGCATTTTTAGTTTTATATTTGGTATGTGGCATCTCTCTTAATAGTGATATGTCTGACACTAGACTAAATGGGACCACCACTGTATCTTGTCATTGTTCCTTACCTTGTTCTTGAAAGTCAGACTTGTTTTTGTTGCTGAGTATTGATGGGTTTTGTTCTTATGTGATGAAGTTTCTAGTTGAAGGTAAAATAGCCACAATACTTCTATTGTCTTTATGATTTTGATTTTGTTTCTTTTAAAGTTTGGTTAGCAGTTGTGGTTTGTCAACTTGGAGTTCAGGTATGGCATCTGGCTCACCCCTTGCTTTATCTGTCAGATCAGTTTCTCAGATTGGGTGAGAATAACTGGGGTTTTCCTGCAGTTTTGCTCTCAGTGGAGGGAGGACCCCAAATGACGCTGGGGAAAACTTTTCTCTGAGCATACTCAGCTTTGCATTTTTAAAGGTGATAAAGGCTGGATTTTACTAGAAAATAAGAAAGTTTAGAAATTGCTGTACCGTGGTGCTCCATCTGACGACAGAAGCTTTGCAGAGCAGCTGTGGGGTCTGTGCTGTGTTTCCCCAGCATGGCTGGTCTGGGGATCCAGATCTCAGGATCTGCAGACCCTGAGTGCCTGGTACCCTCCCTGTTATTCCCTGTTCATTCTGTTACAGAACTCAGGTAATGCTGAGCCTGGCTGGTCCCAGCCTGGGTCCGGGGCCGGCCAGACTGTTTGCATGAAGTTGTGCCTGAGCACAGACAGGTCTGTCGGGGTGGAACTCCTTCACTCTTCAAACTGGATGCACTGACCACTAATAAATGAGAGTGGACTGTTCAAAATTACCCTTGCTTAGGAGAGAAATTTTGGTAGGAGGAGTCAAATCCCTCCCCTCTTCCCACTTGCAGCTTCCAGTTTGGTGTTAAACCTCAAGCAAAAAGACAAAAGAAATACTGAAAGTGGCATTTCCATGATATTTTTTTTAACCTCATCTGTGGACTTAATGCATTATTCTGAAGGTCGTTTAATCAGAAGTCTTTTTCTTGTGAAAGGTGTGGTAGTACCTTATGTTTTAAATAGGCTTAATCTACTTGGTTTAACCTGCGATGCTGTTTTGAATAACTGAGGGAAGAAAAAGTGGTATTTTTTATGGTTTTTTTAATCACCTTTTGCAGAATGAGAAAAATACATATGCACCTTCATGGGTTTTGCAAATGGGATACTCCACCTGGCTTCCAGGTCACTGTCAGCTGAGGAAATCACAGCCAGGTCCATGTTAGGTTTGGGAGGTGATGTCTGCCAGGAATCTAGATTTGAGACTAGATTGAGGTTATGTTTAGTGAGCAAAATCCTAAATGTGTTTGGGAAATTTTACTGTGGGATATTAGCTATTTTGTCCTTTCTGTGTCTATGAGGAGATTCAGTCCCCCAGACTGACCTTCTTGGGGTTGGTATCCACACCTTTTCACCACCAGGGATTTTTGGGTCGCAGACCTTCCCAGACTTCCCCACCCCTTGCCCAAATGAGATGTCAGGAAGGAAGGGAGGAGTGTGGTATGAATCATCTCAGTTCAGACGGTTGAAAGGAACTTAATTTGTGTGAGTCCATAGCAAAGGGGGCTTCCCCCTTCCCCAGCAGTGCCGTCAGCCCTGCTTGTGATGCGGATCATGCTCTGCCCGGCTCTGCAGAGTGTGTGAGCGAGACAGAGCTGCAGGAGAGAGCTGTAATTTATAAACGTATTATAAACCATATAAATCTGAATCATTTTAAATAGAAGATGACCTTTCCCTGCTTAACACAGTAGCTGAAAAAAAGAGTCGGGGTAGTGTGAAAGCAGTGGAGAAATTCAATCCATGGTGCCTTTTTATTGTTCCTCCTGTGTTGCTGGTGCTATATTTAGAAGCTTACATCACTTAAGGAATGATGACAGACTCTGCCCTCCCCCTCCCGCTCTCCCCCTGCTCTCCCTCGCTCCTTCCCTTAGGATGGATCATGTTTTCATACTACTTATGAGTCCTACAGATCTTGGGGTAGGATTTTTCTACAGCCTCTTTGTGAGCGCTACCGTGGATAGGGACATGTGTAAGGATGCGATGGCACCACGGAATGTCGCCCTGAAGGGCAGCAGGAGCTTGTGGTGCTGCTTTCCCTGCCTCCCCTTCCTAAAGAGTCAGGAACAGGGTGGAGGTTGTATGTTTTTTCCTTTTTTCCTGAGAAGCCCTAGTGAGGGGCTGACCATGCCACGACAATACAATGAGTTGTTCTTGGTGTTTAAGTTCAGAGGTGGGGAGAACTTCTGAGCAGCATGGCAGTGACACTGAATCCAGTGAGCTGTGCCAGCATGGCAGGGTCTGCAGCAGGCTGTGCCTTCTGCACCCTCGCTCCCCATTGCCTGTCTGTCCAGAAAGATGTAAAGTACTCAAATCTGTGGAAATAACCTCTTGATGCAGGTGCCCTTAATGCTAAAATATTTCTGCATTATGCTGCTGTGTTTGGCAATTTCCACTCAGAAAACTCTATTAAAATGAATTATTTTAGCCTGAAACATCTTTGCCTGAGTGTGTGCAGTGACAGATCTCCTTCTGAGCAGCGGTTGCCTTCCCAGCCCCCGCCATGGGCTTGGAGTCAGGATGAGACCAGAGCTGCTGCACTGGAAATGGTGGGGCCACTGAAGGTGCCTGCTCGTGTCCGAGCCCTGCAGGAAGCTGTGTGGCAGGGACAGTGTGCCAGCGGCCGCCTGCCTCTGAGGACAAAAGGACAGAAGTCCTTAAGCCCAGCTCGAAGCCCCAGGCCCCTCGGCCGGCAGCTCCTGCCTGGTCAGCCAGGGCCGTGATGGCTTTGAGACTGTCCCCGTCCTCCCCGCTGGAATTGCACAATGGGCTTTTCTTCCTCTGATTGATCAGGAAAAAGTCCTGCTGCTTGTGGGGTACCTCTGCCAGCAGCTGCCGGTGCTTCCCGCCTGTGCAGGGCTTGCATTTGTGGTGTCCTTAAAAAAGGGAAGGCTCTAATCCTGCCTAACTGAATGTGCATTTAAATTATGAAAGGCTTTACTATCCTTTTAAAAACATCTCATTTTTCAGTGACTTACTCTTGTTAGACAATTAGAACGTGCAGATTTGGTTAACAGTCTGGAGGATTCAGGTAGCATTATGGGAGGATAAAGGGAATGATGCAGAGAAATCTATGGAGTGGTATTTCAGCATGGAAATAAATCAGTGTTAAGGAACAAAGACTCCCTTTACTACAGAGATTGTATACAGATTTTTCCTTAAGATCTTCCAAAAACTTGGATTCTGGCTTAAAATGTGACTGGTGATTCTGTTTGTGATTCTGCTCAATGCTGCAGCTCTTCTCAAGTATTTCAGTTGTGATCACTACCAAGGCTTTGTATCAGATTTTTTCTTCATCTCAGATTTGCTCTAGTTTTTGAGATTTGTCATTAAACAGACGATTTATAAAAAACTTACATATCCATGCTGCTGGGAGCTGGAGCTGCAGGGAGAGGCATGTTTAAAAATAAATAAATAATAAATGGAAGCAGAACGGAGTGGGGGGATGCCCCAAAAGCCGGGGTGTGGAAGTAGGTCAGGTTTTCCCCCCACCCGGGGCTGGGTGGGCAGGGCTGCGCAGCGTGGGCTGCAGCCCCCCGGGACCCCTGCTGCCGCCGTGCTCATTGGCAGCGCGGCCACAGGGATGATGTCATCTGCACTTAAAGGCAAAACCAGGAGGAAATAGAATTTCGTTCCCATTATTGAGCTGGTGTTTACAGTAGTTGTAAAATACGGCATCTGCGCCAAAATCTCTGCTGGATCGGGTTTGCTGCACAATGCAGCAGGATGAGTCTGGGAGGTGGAGATCTGCCCGGAGAGCTATCAGGGGCACGCAGGCAGGGAGAGGGTTCTTTCAGCTGCATGGGTTCTTTTCTCCTTGATATAAATTGTGATTATGCTAGCCATAATGCAGGTAACACCACATGGAAGTGTTTGGGTGCTCATTGCTGCTGAGGATTTATCACTGTAGCATTACAGACATTTAAGATGCTTCTAAATACAATTTTATGAATAATTAGAAAAGAGGTAATACAGTCGTGTGTAAGATGAAGCTCACATATCCAGTCTATTGTTTAGTATTGAAAAAGCAGTAAAAGAAACAGCTATTTGTGTAGCTGTGCAGTGCTTTGTAAAAATTTAAAGTAGTTAAAATGCTTTCAGCTTTTAGAAATCAAATAGACTTCATGTTTGCAAATATTGCAAGCGCAGGATTGAAGTTCAGATTGTCCTTTATGTTTAAATACAAATTAAACTCAGTAATATTTATGGACCTGGTTGCATTTATGATTTTTGTTGTTTGATAAGAGGTTGAGTAATTCAGACATTGATGCCAATTTTTTCCTTTTAGGATAGTTTAGGAAGGCAGCTGGGGAAGGTCTTTCTGGGTTAAGGTGCAACTCCTATCCTAAGTGTTTGACTTGGTGATCCTTGTATGTCTCTTTCAACTCCAGATATTCTATGTTTCTGTGATAATTTGGGTTATATACCGGGAAGAATTCAGCTCCTGGATGACTGCTTAGGAGTTGTTGGTGTGAGATGGAGAGTGGTGCCCTGTTTGGTACAACTTGGCTTCAAAGATTTGAGAATCTCCTTCTGTGTGTCCCTTGGCACAGGAGATGAAAAGAGCTTTCTCTGGAGTGCTCAAGCTGCCTGATTCAATATTCAAAAATAAGCAAGCTGACAAGACAAAAAAGGCGTTTTTGGCCCTCACTACCAGCGGGCCCCCCTTGGCAGCTCCATTTGTGCACAGGAGGTACAGCCATTGTGGGCTACTTTTGATTTGGAGAATTGCCCTCAAGTCTGATGTGGCGTCAAAAATTCTTTCCAAAAAGAGGAAAACAGTAACAGTGACTGTCCCTTCTTGCAGATGAAGAAAATCATCCCGAGACCAAAATAAAGGCTTTAACAGAACCTGCACCCTCTGTCCCCTTGCCTGTCTCCTCCCTCCTTCCCTCCCTTGCGCAGCAGCAGAAGTCATTTACCTTCTAGGAACCGAAAGCGTCACGGCAGGCCCGGCTCAAAGGTGTGGGATCTCAGAGATCCTTCCTTGGAGCATCTCTCCAGCATACTGGGCTGCCATCCAAGACTTTAAGCTCCTTTCAAATATATCAGTTTTTACTTGCAAAAAGAGATTATAGAACTAAATTGACGACTGCAGAATTAAAGCAAATTGGGTTGGAAACAGAACTGGTCTTGACTGAGCAGGGAAAAAAACCCCACCCTCCAAAACTTTTAAAAAGTGTTCCGAAACCGTGAAAACTATGAGAATTATAAACCTCACTTTTTAATAAGAAATTGACTTCTAATTCTGGATAAAATCTCTGTATTGTGTAGGATGAGATAAAAGTGTTAGAGAGTCTAGAGACTCTTTTATGTGACACGTACATAAAAGCAAAATTTTTTTATTGTGAGCCGATGATGCATGTGTCTGTGTGCATGTGAATGGCTGCAGATATTTATTTTACTTTTTTAAAAATCTGAATGCAGAGATGAAAATTAATCCACCTAAATGCTGCTGAAAGTGTTAGTAGATACATGTGATTAATTAAAAAAATAATTATTTAGAAAAAGGAGAATAGTCAGAGTTCCAGCACATCCCTGAATAGATATAAAATTACATAAAAGCTGATGTGCAGCAGGGTGTTTGCTGAGCAGTTGTACTGATATGTGTGTTTATATTAGGTCAATAAAGATGCTCTGTTGGCTGCATCTGCAGATCCAGTAGCCAATTGATCTAATGCAGTTTCTAAAGGCTTTCTATACAGGTGATGTCATCCTTTTAGCTCCGTTCCCCTCCCACTCTCTTTCCTCCTTATTAGATATTTCATCTTGCTGCGGAGCATCCAATCGATGGGAGCTTCTCCTGAGGGAGCTGCTGAGAAGCAAGCAAAGATAGTAGGAATTAGGACTCCAGCAGTCAGCCTTGCTGTAGCTATGGACGTCCTGTTTTGTTTGGCATTACAGAAATGTTTTAATTGGAAAAGCTAGGCGTGGATTAGTCGTGCTATCTGACTGATGCATTAGAATACTAAGCGACACTGCAGAGTTGTAAACGGCATTAAAAAAAAAGAAGGAGGGGGGGCAAAAAAGAAAAGGGTTTGTATTGCAGAGGCTTTTAGTACATTCCACAGTGCAAACCTGTTAGAGCATATATCCTGGAGCTACGCTACGGATGTGAATTCAATTCCTGCATTTATGATGGACATGAGTATAAAGAAGAAACTTTAATATCCCAGGGTGTGGGATTCCTGGATCGCCTAAGATGCTGAAGAACCTTTGCAAAATTTCATCTACAGTATTAGTATGAAGTTTCTGAAAAGTGGACCCGAAGATAAGCCACTTGTAAATGCATTTTAGAAGAGAAAAAAGAAATTTGAAGAATTCATACCTTGCTTTTTAATGTATTGTTGCTTTAACCTGCAGTTCTAATCCGTTTCTGAATTAATTCAATTTAAGCATCACTTTTTGGGTGCGTGCCTCTTGCCTGGAGGAACGTATGGATATTTGTATTTGAGAAGCTAGGAAACATTTTGATTTGAATTTATGTGCTTGTTAAAACTGGAACATTTTTATAGGAATTGCTGCTGCTGCTGCTGCTAACTCCCTGCAATACTGAAAACTCCTCAGATCTAGTGGAAGCTGTAATCGAATTCAGTGTGAAATCCAAGCCTGAGAAGTTGCATATATGTACATTGCTGCTTTATGATTTTTAAAGAGAAAGCAGAAGGGATTTTTCTCATTTTTTCCCCCTGTGGCTTTTATTTGAGAAAGGAAACTTTTTTTCCTCAGCCTAAGAAATGGCTTTTCTTGTTCGATGTTACGCCAACTGCCTGCAGCCCTGGGCCTCCAAAGTAAGTAAGATTTTGTCTGTGCTGCATTTCTGTGACATGTATTGACAGCCCTGGTGCTAGCCGAATGTTCCCTTCTCATCCCAGCAGCATGCTGGGTTGAAGGTACTGGAATCCTGGCTGTGCATGAACTATTTTTGTAGAATCATTTCTAAACAGGAAGGGGGGACCTAGAAATCATGGAATTGTTTTATATACCAATAGGTTAAAAATTATCAGCAAGTATAAAAATAGTGCCATTTGCTTATGAAATGTGTTAAGCTTGTTTTTTAGCCTATAAATATGAAGTGTATATGAAGCCTACAAATATTATTGCAGTGTAACATTTTTATAACTGCTGGCATATTTTGCTAACTTGAGATTACTAGTATCCAAACCCAGTGATGTTTTAATTTTCAAGCTGTGTGGAGCTCTACTGGTTGTTTCCTTTGTGCAGCAGCATGGAATTGGTTAATTATTTAGCTGAACTATGTAATTATAATTAGCTTTAAGGGACTCCAGTTATTTTCTGTGTCTGAGAATGCAGTATTTCTGTGAAAATGGGGAGGGAAGGGTGTTTCTTTTAAATGGCATAATGAAAGCTAGAACATTCGAGCAAACCCACCTTGAGATAAAAGCCTTTAAAGAAATTAAAAATACAATATTTATGAGACTGTTACTGTTTGGTATGCTCAGTCAGAAAATTAGCTTGAGTTTCTGGTATTTCATTAGGGCTACTACCAAGAAGTAGTCACCTAAGACACAGGAATTGCCTTATAAATCTGGGGCCAGGCAGATATTCATTATTATTCCTTTATTATAATTCTGTATTTACTGGGTAGAAAAAAGAATGTGCAACTTTTTGGCATTTGGAGGCAGTGGGCAAAAGCCTTGTGCTCATGGCAGTGTGAGATACAGCATTGACTTTGGAGCAGGAGATGGCTCTTGACTTTGGTCCCAGGAAGTTCAGAGTCTCAATGACATGCTGGTGTGTAAAGGCACAGGGAGAAGCCAGCTGGGTGTGTGGACTGCCTGTCCAGGCTGATTTTCCCTGTTTGGTTTTTATGTCTGGTGTGATGTAAAGGGAAGCTCGTGGTAAATAGTGGGGTGAAAGCTCTGGGCTGTGGGGTTTCCCTGTGTGGGTGCCAAAACCAGCGTGGAGGCGTGTGGGTGGATGTGTGGCTGCATTTTGGCTGTTTCACATGTGCTGAGTCCATCCCATCATCATCTGGAGGGGAGCTTGAGGTCTTGGAGAGTGGCTGGGCACTGTGTGCTCACACAGGTAATTGTGGCTGCTCACCTTGGAGTTCCTGCTGGCAAATCCTGGCCTATTTGTGTTATGATCTGTGCCCCAGTGTACATGTGGAGTCTTTCTTCCCTTCCTACTCTGCAGACATTAATTATGAAAGGCTGAGTTTACTTAAGCTTGACTTACCTGCACTGCCCTTATTAACAAGGTTTGAATGTTGTAATACTGCTTGAAAACTGGGAATGCTTTAGTCACCTTGGTGCTTCAGCTGGGATTCCACCCTCCACAGAGCTTGGGCTGAAGTGAGAAACCACAAAAAAGCCTGTGCTCAAATAAGGGTAAAATAATAACATAAAAAAAAGTTTTTTGACCCCTGTGTCAACTCTGTGGACAAATATCCAGTGGATTGCTGCTCTGCCAGCCAAGCCATTTATTCACTCAGTTACTATTGATAAATGAAATGGTAAAAAATGTTAGGAAAGGGAAAGTTTTTCTTTTTTTTTTTTTCCTAATGGCTTATGGATTCTCACCCATTAACTGATTTTGCATTCCAGTCCATAGCTAACAGTTCTTTACCTTTAAAGCCATAAAGATAAAGCACTTTTATTCCTTTCTGAAAAAACCCACAACCCCCCCCAAAACTTCTACAGCCCCCCCCCCCAAAATTTTGAAGGGATCTGTTCGTGTTGTTTGATAATTCTGAGGAGAAGTGTGCATAGGATTAAACAAACTGATGTGCTGAATCAGATCTGAGTTTGTGCCATTTTGGTTTTAGCCGAGTTTTGTAGTAAAAATATGTTTCTATGACAAGTGTTTTATAATAATACATAATACAGCAAAATAAGTAATGTCAGAATTTTAAATATGTAAGTTAAATATGTAAGTTTCAAGTTTAACTTGAAAATGTCAAGTATTTTGTGTTTTGAAACTAGAACATAAGATTTATGTAGATCTGTGCCAGAATTGTTCTAATCAGCTGCTTTTAAACTGGTGTAGGATAGTAGTCTGAAGATGGGCTGTTGACTCAGTTGTAATTACAGCTGTTCTGGATGTGACAGTGTGATGATCTATGGATTGAATCAGAGCAAGATGAAGTCATATTTCTTATGACTAATCATAAAGGTAGGCTTTTGTGAAGGTAGAGCACTTCTGAAGGCTCACCTTAGCCTGGGGAGGTTAATTGGTGTGGCTGTGGAGGAGCAGAAGCCAGCGTTAGGAGCTCTGTGGACACCTGAAGACATTCTCCAGGACAAGGTGTCTCTATCTGGTGTCCACAGCACACATGGTTAGTGCTGTACTCATCCCCCAGAGACTCCATGGCTTTTGGTTTCCAAAAGCAAAGGTGCAGAGTAGACTTGTGTAAAGCAATCATTGTGTTCCATTTCCCTGCATCAAGAGCTGTAAAAGGAGGATGAACAGAGGGAGAGACCAGTGAACGGGTATCTGCAGTGCCCTTTCAGGCAGGTTCTTGTGGAGGTCAGCGTGTTTCTGAGGACTGCTGAGAACTGGAAACGTGTCTGAGAGAGATCACCCTCTCCTTGGCAGGAGGAGGCGATGGCTGTTTGCATCTGGAGGAACCGGCAGCGGGGCAGAGCTGCCCGCTGTGAGGGATGGTCTCTACCCTGGGGACCGTGCCCTTGCTGGAATGATAGACTGTGGAAGATGAGATAAATAGATGCAGGCATTTGTGAGGAAACGTGGTGAGGATGATAAGCAGCGAGGAGTGTGGTGAGCAGTGATCAAAGCCGTGCCAGCTGTCGAGCCACTGTGGCTCTGGAGGAGGATGAGGAAGATAGAGGACTTGCATCACGTTGGTGGAGAATTGTTTCCACAGGCTGGTTCTGTTGGCAAGGACAAGAGACATTCAACTTCCGTGAAACAGAACTCCTGTGATGCCAGTGCAGTATTTTAAAGAAAAAAATAATTCACAAGTATTTCAGCAAGATTTTGGTTGTCTTTGCAATTCTGATTATAACTTTCTCTGTTCAGTTGTCTGTGATGCACTTTGTGGTATTGGACTCTTAACTGTAACTGTGCTATGAAGTCATTATGAAGGAGAGCTCTAAACTGAACAATTTAGATGTATAGGGTTCTGTAAAGAAGAACCTTTATAATAGAATTTTGTGCACATCTTAAGAATTTTCCATACCCTGGAATGTACCCACAGTTCCTGTGTGAAGCATGAGGGTCTGATGGGGGGAGTATGGAGCGATTGGATAATGTTTCTATAGAGGCTATTTAAAATGGATGCTTTTTTGAGATAATGTACTTTTTATAGAAAATAAAAGTTTTTGAATTAATATTTGAACTTTTAAATTTTTTTTTCCTTAAGCAAAAGAGTTTAATTCAAGATCCCAGGTGCATGTGAAACTTATGGCAGTAGACAGTAATTTATTTTCTCTAGGCTTCTGTGCTCTTCTCTTTCTGCTTAGATAAAAATCTAATAACGCGAAGCATAACAATGTAAAAGTTTGTGTTTGGGTTAGAGCAGAAGACTTGGAATAATTTTTTAGTCCCATTCCTATTTCTGGTGTCCTCTCAGAGGGATGTGATAAAATTTTTGGTTATTCATAACTAAAGTCAGTGTAACCTCATCTTCTGATTCCAAAGGACATCAGTTTGGTCTCCAGGATCTTGAGTTGGAACGTTCATGCATTTAAAGATTTCATTTCAGTTCCTCAGAAGAAAAACAGAGCTTTGATATTGTGTCTTTGATTTGATGTCATCCTTATCTTTGCTGATGTGCTTACATGGAAAGTAGCCCCAGCAGTATGAATTTTGAATGTTTTCAGAGCAAACAGAGTAACTGATCCTTTGCTTTATTTTTTCATCAAAACTGATCAGGTTTTTCTCTTCCCATTGGTCCTGCCTTTCCCACCAGTCTCTCTGTGCCTGCAGCTCCAGCCCAGCTTTCAGCATCCCAGAGCTGGCCCTGTCGTCCCTTGCTGTGGTTGCTCTCTGGGATCCTCTCCTGGCTCCTCATGGTTCCCTTGCCTTCCCTCCTGGGAACTTTGCATTGCATGGTTTCGCCCTTTTTGGAAATTTTGGAGTTTCAGCCAGCTCCTCAGAGCATTCATGGTCTCTCCTACCCTATAGTTTTTGATCCTTTTCCCCTTCATCCACTGCTCCAAAGGATTGCTTTGATGCTCCATATCTTTTGTGGGAGCACCGCCTCTTGGTTCCTCAGTACTGTGATCCCTGGGCACTTGGAGAGTGAGGATTTGGACTGGCAAATGACAGTTTTTCTTACACTTAGATACAAGTTTTAACTCTGTTTTCTGTAACCATTTGCAGGATACTTTTTGTAAAACTTCTTAAATGCGTTTTTTTTTTTTGCCTGATAGTTTGAAATGGTTTAGTATGAGCTGTGTGGCCATTTAATTTAGAAAACTTGGATTTTCTTATGCTCTGGTGTATAATATGGTAAAGTTAAGTGCAAGTATCACATTGTGATACTTTTCAACAGAAAAAGCCTTTTCCTGAAGTATTGTTTTTGTGGGAAATTGGTTCTTAATATACAAATAAACACTTATCTGTTCATTTATTTCATCCTAGACTTTGGTTTAAACCTGCTTTGTTAGAATTCTCCTTACAGCTACAGCCTAGGTCAAGACCACCCTCTTTTGCCCCTCTCGCTTCCATGAATGCATTTCTTGATGAATACAGGAAGAAAACGTGGAAGCACCAATAGAAGATTGGTGCTCATTTGGTTTTTTTGCGTGTACAGTATCTGAGGGCCTCCTTACACAGCTGCTGCTCAGAGGTGGTGCTGACAGCATCGCTGTGCTCGCCATGCTCCCGTGTCCTTGGAGCCCTGCTCGGTGCATCCCAGAGCTGATTGTCACCTGCATGTCAGTACTGTGACTGAGGATGTGTAGAGAGGGATTGTCACCCTGCTGTATTTTACCAATCCGTGCAGCTAGCAGTTGATAAATTATTTAGTCAGTGAAGGTCGATGTAGGTGTGGAATTTTATGTGCCCTGCTTTACTGGCTTAGGATGAGAGTTCCCAAACATCAGGCTGCTGGTGGCTGCTGGAGGTTCCGGGCTCCTTGTAGAACTGAGCATTGCTAGTCCCTGTCACACTTTTTCTACTGCACTTATTTACACAAGGTACTTTTTACTCTTGTATTAATTTTCAGTGGCAAGAACAAAGAGTAAAATTTGGCGTAAAAGAAGCCTTTTTGAACATTCCTGTTCCATATTCAAAATAACAAAAACACAAGTCTTGACATTTTAAAATATGTTACTTTGTGAATGGATCAGAGAAGAGTTGAGCTTCATTTTTTGCAACCATCAATTATTGTTTACTTGCTGGATATTCCCTTTATAATGGAGCTCCCATCAATACTGGTACAGTTTTTTGTGGGTGAATTTTCAGACCCACTTCTCCAAAGCTGAGATGTTTGCGTGTCAGACACTTAGCATTATCGTGAGTTAAGGCATAGTAGTAATCTATAATTTAGACATATGAAAACCAAATTAAAATTGCATTACATGTGTGGTTTAAGGCAACACCAGAATATAGTTTGAAACTCTGTCCTCATATCACCTTATTGTAACTAAGGAAATGTAATACTTCAGAGAATTTTAATTTCTATGTGCTATAGGAGCCACAAAGACCAAAAAGCTCTTGGCTACCAGAGGCAATAAACAGCCCCTAGGGATTATTAATTCTTCCAGATGGTTTTTGTATGTTATGTGTGCTTTTTTAAACTTATTGTAAGCCTGGATGTATTTTAGGAAGGCTTCAGGAATAGTTTTTGAGGCACTGCAAGGCTGTCATGAATGATGTCAACTTGGTCCTTATTTCTTTGAGATTCATGTGTGTAGATAGATAAAACCGGGAGTAGATACTGTAGATAGTGAATTGGAACATTGAAATAAATATTGTCATGAAGGTTGTGTAGCTGGATAGGCACTGAGGTTTTTTGCATCATGTTATTGAAGGGCACAGGATTTGATCTGGACCTGTTGGGTAAAAAGCTTGAGCCATCACTTGGCTTTTAAAACAACAAAACCCTCACCCCCCAGACATAATTGGTGCTTTTTAAAAAGCTGTAGAAATCTGTTTCTGTGCCACTGTGTGATGGTTCTGTGAACCATCTGTGGTCTTTAAAGGAGGAAATGGTTTTGTTTGCATTAAGTCTGTGGACTGATGTCAGCATGGGTAATTCAGCTGGGCTCATCTTATTCTCTCTGTAGACACCTAAGTGGTCTCTCTTTGTATAAAGTCAGAGAAGCAACTTTCTCCTCTCCCATTAACACAGCTCTAAGTGTACTTTGAGCTGGAGGAGAATTGTGGCTTGTATGTAAAAGGTTAATATAAAGCAGAGTTAATTTATACAAATCCTTGTGAAAAAGATTACTGAAAATTCTACAGAACAACTTCAGAGAAGTCGTGGGTTTTAGTGGTTTCTTGTTGATTTACTGACAGGATATATGAGATGATTAAAATAATTCACTGATGCCAAGAAAAAACATCCAAGAGGTTTATACCTTTTTCATTTCCTAGATGGAATGAATGAGATGGATGAGAGCAGGAAGTGGGACATAGAAAGGATTGCAGGTGAGAGACTGCAGTCAGTGGAGTGAGCAGTGCTGCTCCTTTTTCATAGGCTGTAGAAAGGAAAAGTAGAATGAATTAAATAAATTAGTTATCTTGTGTAAATGAACAAGCTGACGGTGGAAACACAAGCACGTAGTGAGACCATCAAAGCAACTTACCAATAAGATGGTGGAATGTAGAATTTGCTGAAGAACTAGTTCAATATTAAAGGCATGAAAAGTGTTGAATCAAAGGTATCCAAGAGAAAAGGCTGTTTGAAGGGACTGGAAGGGTGGGAGAAGTGGAGGTGGGAGCTGGAGAAGTCCTGTTTCAGAGGACTGGGGTCCTGTTCAGCTCTTGGATTATGTGGTCTTTTTAGTTTGGCAATTTGGTTTAATTTTTAAGACTTAAGGCAAACATATTTGTTTGTTTGTTTATTTTTTAAACTGGCTTCTTGTGACAGTCCAGGCTTTCTGTGTCATCTGAGAAAGGAAAATTGCCCTCCTTAAACCACTTGGGTATGGTGGAGGCTGAGCAGGAGTGTTTCCTAAGGCTCAGAGGTTACCCAGTGTCATCACAGTTAATGCTCCGAGCGTCTGTTAATAGGTTCCAGCTTACAACAGGGAAAACCTCAGTAAACAAAATGCTCAATAAATGTGCCTTAAAACTGGGACTGTGTGTCTTGTAGAGCTGGTTTTCACAGTGAGGTGGCTGGGTTGGGGGTTTTTCAGTGGCCCAGCAGCTGTATGTGTGCCCTGGCACCGCAGGGCTGTGCTTGTCCTCGGGTGTTTTATGGAAAATAACTCCTGTGTTGTTTCTGAATATTAGTCTTGCTGGCAGCATTTCAGGGAACTTCAGAAAAGCAAATAAGGTAGAAGGTTACTGACAGTCTGTGAAACCAAGGACAGAAAATTTGCTTATACAGCCTGGAAAAGGACAGACTGTTCTCTCAGAGGCTGATGCTTCTGCTGTGTCCAGACTGCATCGATTGGTTGTAAACATCCATATGGGCTTCTAGAAAAACTGATAAAAAACTTTGCTATCAAGGAGTATTAAAGGAAGGGGCAAACCTTTGGAGTCTTTATTGCCATTTTTCTTTCCATTCATTTGAATTTGGAATGGACCGGAAGAGTTCAGTGGATTGTGTTTCCTTTATTAATTTTTATCCTCACGGTGAGTCCTTTGGCCACTGTCCTTACTGTGGGATCTTTTTGAATATGTTAGATAAACATACAATTTACTGCAGGTTAAAACACAATGGTGAAGCTTTTACACATAGGAAAAGATAATTCATAGATCTTGTGTCCCTCTGTCAAGACTATTTTGCAAATTCATACTGCCTATACCTTTTCAGCATGTGTTTTTTGGTTATCCAAAGTGTAGCAGTAAACACTGATACTTATTTTCAAAACTTGTAGCACAAAGGTGCAGACATGTTTTTTCCTTAGGGCCAGCAAATCCTAAAGTAAATCACTATGGAAGTAAAGGATGAAGAGCATGGTCTCTGCCAAAGGAGGTTCTACTGATTCCTTTCCATGAAAAAAAAAGGGGAAATAGAAAAGAAAAATGTCTCAGTTTGGCCACTCTGTGACAAAACTTAACTTCTGAATTCTGCGGTTGCCTTTCTCTCTATTTAAACACTGCAGTGGTTTTCTATAGCCTTTATTTTTAACAAACCCTTTGTAGGGAGAACATGAAGGGAGGTTGTCCTCAGGCTGACCATCGCTTTGTGTCCTTTTCAGACGGGTTGATGGGCACTCATCTCGTCAAAGGTCACGTCATTTGCTCTGTTGGACAGAGCATGTGCAATCTTGAAAGTCTGTTATAGCAAAATTAGGTTTTAATTTAATTCCCAAGTATTCTGTGTGACTTCACTGCTGAGAGTAAATGGTGTTTACGTGGGAAGTAAATGTCACTGCAGACGCACTGTCCTTGTTCTGCTGGCCTGTGAGTTGTGCCATGGATCAGAGCTTACACTCCAATTAATTTCAAAATTGCAGACACGAGACTTGGTGTAGATACACAACCTTGTACTCACCTTTGTTAAACTTTATACTGTTCTTGCTGGAGAACAGAACCTCAGCTGTCTCAGGGAGAAACCATCATGTCATTATTCTGCTCTTGTTACCAAACTACTTTTAGAAAGTCAGTAATTCTGTATAATACCAAGATGTCCTGATGTCTGTTAAAAATAAACAAACAAAAATAATCAAATAAAATATTCATTTTAAGTAAACTTTGTATTATGTAATAGGAGAAAGGACAGGTTTGGGGCTTGCAGAGTTTTTTTGGAGTTTCCCTGGTTTGGCAGCAGGAGTGCTGTTTCCCCTTGCATTGGTGCTAGGTGGCTGCACCCATGAAACTGATGGAAAAAGCCAAACTCCTGGTGGACTTCTGGAGTCTTCACCTCAGGTTTTCAAGTCTGCTGTGGGGAGAGTTTAGTATTTTGTGTATCTCTTTTTTTTATTAAATGTTACTCAGTGCTGGCTTTTATGCTCCCATGTCCTCTCCCACCACCTCCTCTCTTTCCTGGCTGAGCTGACTGGCCATGGCTGTGTCCTGACAAATGAGATGGGATCAGCCTGTGAACCCTCTTCCAAAACTTCAAATTCCCTTAACGAAAACAAGTCCAGGCTGCTGGTGCTTCTGGGTTTGTGTGGCATGGCAGGCTGATGCTACCATTAGGATGAGCTTCTGAAAGATTTAGTCTTTTTTTCTCTCCCTTTTCCTATTGCAGTTGGCAATATTGCTTTAAGAATTCCTGGTTGATCCAGGATTTTTTGGTGTAATCACCAACTGTGACTCAGACGTTGAAGGTGTCTGTGCTGATCATAACTTCTATTTTCTTAACTTTCTTTCTGGTACAGTTCTGAATTGCAGTGTGGCATTTCAGCGGGGGGTTTGTTCCTAAATATCCCTTTGTTGGGAAAGGTCAGTCACAAGGATGTGCTGGCACTGATGCAGGGACAGGCTGTGCCAGCATGTCAGATGCCCTCATATTACAATTCCAGATTATCCCTTCTTGTGAAAAAAATGAAATTGTTGTGATTTAAAGTAGCAACTAAGCAGTCTGTTGGAGTGTTTATCAGAATGTTGTGGATGTTTGTGGTTTTCCTGTCTGGGGGTGCTGGGGCACACAATAACCAGAAGATACTGCAGATGCATCCAAAAGCATCTAGTATGGACATAGTTGAACATTGCTGTGTGGACCTTGTTTCCCAATGCAGGAATTTTCAAGGTACTGATGCTCTTGTAACAAGAGTTTCTAAGTTTCAGAAAAAAGTCATAGTCACCAATAGTTAAGACAATTTTATGTCACTTGCAGCAACCTCCCAGCCACAACCAGCAAGAGCTTCCCGTGTCCGCTGTCATGTTGGTACAGAAACATCCTCTCTGTATCTTGCTGCCTGGTGAGCTCTGCAAGAAAGAACAATCACTTTGGGTAATAAAAATGACACACAAAAGACAGAAGCTGTGATTTATTTTGGGAGATCGAGTAGAGTGGCAAGCAGTACTTTAAAGGTCACTTGTCTCAAATAAACCTTTTCTCTCTCTCTCAAATTTAAAGAGATATTGTGATGTTTCCTTGCATCTAATTTGCATTAAATGTCTTTTGCAAGAATATATTGCAAAGTCCAGCAGAACTTTGCATCATACATACCCATGTGCTTTATAGGTGATGGAAGTGAAGGGGAGTTGCTGGCAGGGGGATTGAAGAGCAGTTTTGATTAATTAGTTGTTTAGAAATACTCCTTTGGGAAGGCTGGCAGTGCTTTGATCATCAGTGGGTTTTTGTGAAAATGACACACAAAATATATGCACGACCTGTTTATTTTGAGAGCCATGTCTTGTTCCATCAGTACTTAGAATTACAGAATCACAGAATGGTTTTGTGTTGGGAGGGACCTGAAAGCTCATCTTGTCCCAAGCCCCTGCCATGGACACCTTCCACTAGACCAGGTTGAGCCCCACTTCTCAGTCTAGGTGTGGAAGACAGTGTTCATCACAAGTACCTTAAAATCTCAAATAAATTAGAAAAGACAAAAACTGTATGTGGCAGTGCATATGTGTGGGTGCTGGGATGTCTTTGAGCCAGAGCAGGCTTTAACAGCACCAGTTGTTGGTGAAGAGCGGCACCTGCCATTGTTCTCCTGGGAAATCCTGCAGAATTGGTTCTTCTCTCGGTTCTGCTCACTGTGTTACTGGGGCTATTTTGAAGGTTTGAGAATCTGGATAGAAGGGAGCTTAAATTAGATTTCCTTATGTCTGTGTTACCACAGTCAGCATTGGATTTGATCATGGACAAAAAGATTGAAGCTGAAGTCAGAGCTGTTTGTTGGACTAAGGAGGTTACGAAGGTGGGGACAGCCTGAAGAGTTTGCAGCAGACCTGTGGTCTTTAAGCTAGAGCCAGTGCATCTGTGTGGGCTGATTTGTTCTGTAATTTCCTAAAACTCCTGGATGTTTCACTTCCACTGCCCTTCAGCATTTCAGCAGCTGCTGGCTGCCTTGCCCTGTCCATTTGTCAGTGAGTGCCACTGTGCTGGTGGATGTGACCTCCGTGGGAGGTGATGCTCTGACCTGTTGGGTTGTGGCTCTGGGAGCGTGGCTGGGGGCACTGCAGGGTGCTCCAGGAGCAGGGTCACCCTGCAGCACAGGCTGAGTGCTGCCAGAGTGCAGAACATCCTCCGTGCACACCGCAGGTGTCATCGGTGACATGTCGGTGCCTTAACCGATGTGCAGAGTCCAAGGTTTTCGGGAGGAGGATGTGATGCTTCCTGCCCCGTGCCTGTTGGGAGCAGAGCCTGGAGAGTGCTCTTCTGTGTGTGGCACACAAATGGGTTCTGTAGGCAATGTGCCATTTGGATTCCAGAGGTAACCAGCCCGTGCTCCAGACCAGAACCAAATCAGAATCAGATCTCAGCTTCACTGTTGCGCAGTTTGTTGTAGTTCAGAGGTTCCATCTCGGTGTACATCAGCTCTTCCCCCTGTGCTGACAGCTCTTCCCCAGTGCTCTTGGCCTCTGGATTGAATTTTGTCACCTGAGTGCTTTGACCTTTTTGCTGTTCTCAAATCCTGAAAACAGGTATTTTTAGCCTGTAAAACTTTTCCTGGTGGCTAATCATAGGCTTTAAAGTGTTGGGTTTCCTTTGTATTTAGATCAAGTTCACTACAACTTAAGTTCCCTAACCCTCATTCTGCCAACCTCTTTTCTTCCCCCTACTGCTTGAATGGGGTTTTTTGTGGGATTTTAGCAACTTTTTGCTTTTCAGACTTTCTCCTTTTCGTGTGACCATAGATATGAATTTACAGGTTGGGTATTTTATACTTTCTTTTGTTAGGGAAAAAATAAGGCTAGAATAAGGTAAAAACTGGGATAGTGAGGAAGAGTAATGTTTTCTTTCATAGATCGTATGGATTGTTGTGTTTGAGTAGTGATTGCCAATGAGAATGTCATTGGGAGTTGCAAGGGATGCAAGATCCCTCATGTTCCTAATCACAGTTTTGGTAGTAAGATTGTGTTGCATTTGTCAGAGGGTCTCAACAATTTTTTCCCTGGATGTGGGGAAGGTTTGGCAAGACGTCTGATGCCATCTATGTTTTCAGAAAATACGTGAACTGGTGTTTGATAAAAACTGGTGTTTGTTTCTCTTGCGTGTTCTTCAGATAACTGACATGAAGTTGTGATGGTAAATCAAAACCTGTTTATCACTTCTCTTAAGTTTAGTCAGTATTTATAAAATTGATACCAGCTCAAGAGTATTTCCCAGTACTCTTTTAATTTGTCGGACTGAATATCTAGTAGCTGACACGATTGTGTGGAATTTGGTTTGTTTTACAGAAGGAATCTTTTAATTTTTATGACAACAGTTGATGCTGTTGGAGTAGTTTTGGACTTTTTCTGCATCAGAACTTTTTTTTAAATAAATAGTACATAACTTTTATAATTTAAAAATTATAAAAGCACCTAGAGAATCTGTGATTCCTTAATACAATGTGCTTTTCATATAGTTGAGTATAATTTTAAAAAATTATATATTTTAATAATTTAATATTTTAAAAAAAGTATATGTGACAAAAAAGAAACAAGCAGATGAATTTAAAGGACTGTTCATTTGACAGTATCCCATGCAGTTCTGAGTCTTTAAAAGCTACTGCTGATTTTTTTCAGTAGAAAGAATATGTTTGTGAACTTGAATAATGCACTCAAATTTAGATATCTACACGTGTGTTCATTTACCAATAGATTTATAAAACAGGGGTGCTGTTGTACGTAGCTGTAGCCAAAATCCGTTATACTCTTTCTGTGTACCCATGTCTTTATAGAAAATTAAAAGCCCTTTACAGACCAAATGTTTTATTTAGATTTCATTCCTTTTTGTTCTACATCGATATTTTGTAAAGGTTATTCCTGAACTAAGGTGCATAAATTGAACTTATAAGGAGGAATTCTGCTTCTTCATAATGGATTGCAATGTCAGCTAAGGTTAAATACTGTGTGCTGTTTGGCCAGCATCATGTATTTGTCATCTTGGGGTATGTCACTTAGCTGTAAATATCCCAGACCTTTGTTTCATAGAAAGGTGCATTGTTTTCCATCAGTTTTATGAAATGTGAAGTGTGATTGGGTCAGCTTATTCTAAACCAGCTTTTTCTCAAAATTTATGTCAAGTTACAGGTTCAAATTCTGTTTGATTTCGATTCAATAATTCAGCAATTCAAATACAATTTTAAATGTGTATCCAAAGTTTTATGAAAAACTTTGTCTTGAAATCAAACTTACACATCTTGTTTTCCTTTCTTTGTCCTGCCTTTCCCCATTTCAGCTTCCAGCTGACCTCACCAAGATGCATCTCACAGACAATCCTCATCCCCAGGTGACGCACGTCCCTTCGAGCCAGTCAGGGTGCAGCATTGCCAGTGACTCTGGGAGCAGCAGCCTGTCTGATATTTATCAGGTAAGACTGCTGTGGTTTCGTGGCTTTCCTTCCTTGATGTCAAATCTATTCCACAAACAGGAAGAGTGACCCTTTATCCAAGATTGGGTAAAACCCTCTTGGTGCTTCCACCTATCCCTGTGCTGCCCATGGGGCTCATCACTCCCACAGACACAGAAATGCAACAAGCTGCTGCTTGTAAAGCTCTTTTTGTTGCTTTTCACATCTTTCTGTACCACCAAGTATGCTGTGGCTTTTAAAAGTAACGTTTGTTGATTCATGGGATCATTTTCCTTTCTGAAATGGAACAAATCTCTCGAAATCAGCCTGGTGTTTCCAATACCGTCCTTGATTATTTATATTTATTGCTAATAGCAGATGTTCAGTTCTGCAAACAAAAGTGTGGTAATAAACCCACTTTGCACTAATTGACTGTGGAAATTCTAGTGTGGCTTCCTGAGAGCAGAAGTTGGCTGAAAGCCAGAGATATCAGTAAACAAATGAAGCTAATACACTTAATAAGTTACCTGTCTTGTGTCAAATCGCAGAGCTCATTTCATGGGTGTTTATGCTCTGGTTGATGAGGGGATTCAGCTTGGATTTGTATTGATCAGTAGTTTCACAGCTTTTCCACTTCCAAGTTGCAGTCTGACCACAGTACAGGGTATACAGCAGTTGTTGAGCATGGTGTAGGTGTAACTTGATTTTAGACACCTGTTCCTTTTCCTTAGGTGCTGCCTGCATATTATTTTTATACTGGAAGCAGATTAATGATACTTATTTACAGCAATATATTGCTTAGGAAACTTGAAAAATAAGACATTAAAGCAAAAATTACTTTAGAACAGTGGAAGTGTCCCTGCATTTTTGTCCTATTTAATCTACAACCTCACTACTTTAGATTTGCTTGCTGCCAGCTAGATCAGGAGTAGCTGCCATCCCTGAGAGAGTCTCTCTGAGATGCTCCATGAATTCTCTTATTTCTGAGAGGCTGTGCTGGAAGATGGTGTTCTGTATCTTGATTATTTTTGCTCTTTTTTATTTTCTGAATCAAGACTACATCAGAATTGATGTTAGGTTAGGATTAGGATTGAGAGAATCAAAGAGCCTACAGCTCCAGGAGCAGTGGGGCTGGAAAAGGCCTGCCAGGGAGATCATGGCAGGGCCACAGCATTGCTGCTGCTACATCCTCCTGATCTGGACCAGCCATGGTGATGGAGTTAGGGTTGGGGTTGGGAGAGTCCCAAGAGCCTACAGCTCCAAGAGCAGTGGGGCTGGAAAAGGCCTGCCTGGGCAATCCTGGCAGGGCCCCAGCATTGCAGCTCCTACATCTTTCTGATCTGGAAAACCCATAATATTGGTTAGGATAAGGGTTAGGGTTGGGGTTAGGGTCAGTGTTAGGGTTGGGGTTGAGGGAGTGCAAGAACTGACAGCTCCAGGAGCACTGGGGCTGGAAAAGGCCTGCCTGGGAGATCATGGCAGGGCCACAACATTGCTGCTGCTGCTGCTGCATCCTTCTGACCTGGACCAGCCCTGGTGATGGGGACCTCAGCCCCAGGACAAGCTGCCATTAGGCCTAGAGTTAGGGCTGAGTGTCACAGATCCCACAGCTGCATGGACACTGGCACTTGAAAAGGCTTGAGTTGCCTGCCTGAGTAGTTTGGAGAAGTTGCTCTAAGTGAAAAGCACTTAAAATATATTATTGATAGCAAAGATACCACTCTAGCAATGATATCTTGTAATAAGTGAATACTCTTTATGATGTGTGAGTAACTGCCTTATATCTACTCATCTATAAATGACAAAAGAGCATAATTGCTAAACAAATAAAAATTATATAAATAAAAGAAATGATGGAGTAACATATTTATATGCACTGTAGCAAATAAGCCGTGGTGCTAGGTATTTTGTACACTAAGGAATAATTAATGTGAAAATGACTGCAGATTTTATATTAATTTTTAGGAGTTAGGACTTTTCAGGTAAGAATTCCTTTTCAGTGACATTCACTGAAAATGGTTTTGCATCCTGAAGGAAATAAGGACATCTGTTAGAGAATTCCTGGCTGGCCAGGTTCATACTGAGGCAGGTCACCGCTGTTCATCACTGATGAGTGAGATCTTGCAGGATAATTCTACAGCCATGTATGATCAGAGCTACAGTGACATTAACTGTGAAAGATTGCCATAGAGAATCAAGCATTTGATAAGCTGTGGGTGAAGAGAAGGCATGCAACAGACGTGGCATGAGGGGGGAAAACCTCAACAACCCACAGTGATTTTCTCCCCCTTAATTTTTTAGTGAATTTTTAGTATCTCGTTCTCATATGCCTAATGTGCAAATAGTAATCTGATGAAAGATGTATTTTATGTGCATTTATGTATTTTATGGGTTTTATTGCAGTAGCTGTAACAGTGTTGGAGAATTCTCTTACTGTTTGTCACAAATCTATAAGTGATCACTAGATATTACTTAGTAATAGATAGATGTTGAGTAATAATGCCATTGCACAATATTTAACACAGCATTATATTGCAGCAACACATCAATATAGACAGATTTTGAAATCACAAAAAAGAAAAGTGATTTCCCCCAAATATTCATCATATTATGAAGGTAGAGAATATCTTTGATATGTAATAAACCTACATTTTGAGTGTGATATATTGACTCAATGATTGAAAGCTTTTTTGGTACAGCAAAATAAGCTTTTCATAAAATATTTGGAAAATGGTGTTTTGCTTTTGCAGTCAGCTTCATATGTATCATGCCAGGCTTTACATGCTAAGCTCTTTAGAAATATCATTAGTGTCACTAATATTCTGAATAATTTTGATTAATGTGGCCTTGAAATGACCTTTTGAATTAATGGTATCTTAATATTAATTTTTACAGTAAGTAGTACAAACTTCATTTTAGAATTGGAAAACATGATTAGAATGGTAGAATCAAAGAAGGAAACAATGTTTTATTAAGATATGTAAAGATTCTCTCTTCATCTGTGTACACTGCATTTATCAGTAGTGTTAAAATGAGGTTTCACTTGTTCCAGCTGCCTCTCAGTCCAGAGTAAAGCTCATTTCCATTTAAACAGGAAATTATTAACATAATGCTTAAGGTGAGATCAGCAGAAGATTCCTGCCTGTAAGCTCTGCTGTGGAGACATTGTGTTAAATCCTGAGTTAGTTGCAAAAAGTGATGAAAATTTATGGTTTTCTTTCTTGTCCTGTACTGTTGCTATTCCCTGTTGGAGATTTCAGTGTTTTGGTGTCTGAAACACGGACACCAAAATGTCCAAATGTGTGTGTTGTAAATTCCACCTTGCTTGGAATACTGCAGAGCAGGTGTCTTTCTGTTGTGCTGCAGACTTTTTTAATTTTAGAAAGAAAAAGTAAATTATTCCCTACAATTTCTTAAGGAACTTCTTGCGTAAAGGGGATTAAAAAATTTTAATTCTTTTTCTTTCAACCCCTTTCTGAAAGTACGTTTAATTTCAGAACTGTGGTCTTCAGCTGGAAGTAGGAGAAGCTGTTTGGTTGTGCATACAGCAGTTGAAGTGCAGACTTGTACAGCTGCTTTGACCTGTTACAGGGGTCCCCAGGGAAAAAGAATTCAACAGGTATTACGCAGGGAAAACATCTTTCTTTGCCCTTTTTGGGACAGGGTCTAAGGTGCCCAGCCAGAGTCACACAGGGAATCCAGGTTGTCTCTCTAGGTGTGGCTGGAGAGGGTCTCACCTCTACTCTCAGAAATTAGTTTCTTGTATCAATACCTGGCCATCATCTTCTCTTAGTGACCAACCAGTTTGCATCAGTTTTTTCCTACCTGTTTATTTCTGTCAGTTCTCTCTCCTTTCACTTCTTTCAAAATCCTTCATTTGTCACTTTGGGAGTATGTACTCTTTGTGGGCAGCAACATCATTGTCCAGCAGTAATTCCAATTGTGGTTAAGGCTTTGATATTGAAATAGATTATCTATAAAATGTTTATCAAGGATCTGTATTTCAGTCGATACCCTTGTGTCACAGACCCGATTCTGGAAATCCGTATTTGTGTGAGATTTGAGGAGTTTCAGGTTTCATTTTGTACATCAGTAGTTCATAAATGTTTGTGTTAGGATTGATTTTTATATTTGATATGGAAACAGCTGGAGCATCGTGGTTGGGAAGAGCAGCTACTTTTGCAGATGGCTTTATGAGTGAAATCCTTCCTGTTCTTCCAGCACTGACCTGCCAGCATTCTGTCACCCATCTGCACAGAATCTTGGAAACACAGTTGGAGGACCTGCTCCTATTTCATAGTTTGATCAAAACGTAACTTATTTATCAAGAAAGGAGCTGATTTGTCTATTTTCCTGTATAAGATGTAAATATTTTGGTAGTACCTGTATCGTCAGTTTTTCTGGTTTAGCATGGGGCTATCAAAGTGAGGATTGGTGCTGCTGTTTGTCATAGCATGGAGAAGCTGGTATAAATTCTGGCTATTTAGATGAAGAAATGCTAGAAAAGTCCTCAAATAAAATGCTGTGCTGATCATGTGCTGCTGAGACTCTCCAAGTACAATTTGCACTTGGGCTTAATTCCAAAACTGTTAATGTGAGCTACAGAAGCCAATACAGTGATGTAATGTAAAACAGATTTAACCCTATATATTGTTACCCTCCTCTGAAAGAAATATGTCTTTTAAAATTATTTAAACTTTATTTATTAGGTTTGCTGGCTAATTACCAAAATGTGTACAAGCTCTAAGGCCCAAGGTTATATCTAAACCCCAGGGTTTTTTTTTCTTGTGTAGGATGACAAAGCTGTTCCTCTCTGCAGGTATTGGGGCTCACAGAAGCATGGAGTGTGTAGGGAGATGGAGACAGTGCAGTCTGGTGTGATTAAATCACTTCAAATGAATATTGTTTTATGTGAGGCTGTAAGAGCAGGAGAGCAGTGACCAAGGAAGGACCTTCTGGTGAAAATGAAGCACAAGAAGAAAATGCATATTGTATTCAGGGAGGATTCATGTGTCCTGGGAGGAATATAGGAATATACCCTGATGTGTAGGGTTGGGATCAGGAAGGGTAAGGCTTAATTGGAGGTGGATTTGGCAAGGGATGTGACAAAAACCAGAAGGACTTCTACAGGTATATTAGTAAAAAAAAAAAAAAACAAAACAAACAAAACCCCCAAAAAACAGATAGAAACTGTGCTTCACTCCCCCAGTAAATAAGGCAGGAGAACTGATGACATGGAGAAGGCTGAGGCACTCAGCAATTTTTGTCTCAGTTTTCACAGGTTGCTCTTCCCAAATCTCTCACAGCCCTGAACATCAGGGCAGGGACTGGAGGATCAAAGTCCTTCCCATGGGAAGAGAAGGTCGTGTTTGAGAGCACCTGAGGATCTGAACATGTCCAGGGGACCCAAGGCAGTGTCCTGAGGGACTGGGCGGATGGAACTGTGGATGCACTCTCCATCTGGCAGTTGTGGCAGTCATGTAAAGCCCCCAAGAGACTGGAGAAAAGGGATTAAGGCCTCAGGGATACCTTATTGCACCCTGTCAGTACTTAAAGCAGATTTATTCGAAAGACTTTTTACTGTGTTCTGTAGTGGCAAGGACAAAAGGTAGATGTAACTTGGATATAGGGAGGAAAATCTTGCCTGTGAGGGTTTTGAGACACTGGTACAGGTTGTCCAGAGGAACTGTGCTCGGCCCCATTACAGTGTTCAAAATCATCCTTTATTTTGGATGTTTTGTGAACATGCAGGGTACTTGATGCCTTAGTTCAGTGTTTTTGTAAAATCTCAAGGATTTCTTCAAAGTGAAATTGAGTGTTGTAAATCTGCTCATTTAAAAACAAACTCCATTTTCTGCAAGTTTCTATATAATTGCCTTATACTTTTCAGTGACACATCTTGTTGTTCAAATTTCTGAATTTAAACAGAAAAATGATTTGCATTCTGGCTTAAGCTTTAAAAAAAGTGATTGAGCAACTACTCTGTAGAAACTGAGAATTTGAAACTACTTTTTTTTCCCCTTCCATCTGTTTGGAAATTTATTTTCATGCCATTACATCATTTAAACTGTACATAAGGAATTAGTGCAAATGATTCCTATGTGATTCTGCTTTTTGTTGCTGGTGTTTTGTACTCTTTGACCATTGTCTTGTTTGTCTGCTCATGGCTGTGTTGCCATCTATTGCAGACAGTAGAAATGTGTCCACAGGCATCGGGTAACCAATGCTATTACTAAACTATATTATTATTTTGTTAATACTGTAGACTCAACTGGTGAAAAAACAATGTCACAGGAATTCACAAGAAAGAGAATAAATGCTCTAAAATGAGAATCTATTAGATTTTAGCACAACATGTTTTCCTCAGTGTTCAGAAAGGGAGCTGTTAGAGATTCTAGTTAGACTTGTTGGTCACAGGATTTATTTTTTTTTAAATTAGCTACCTTAGACCATAAATCTTTGAACTGAGGACTTGAAAGTCTCTATCTTACTGATGTTTTCTTTGTAGGCTACAGAAAGTGAGATGGGAGATGTTGATTTAACGGGTCTCCCGGAAGCACCTGTAGACTCTGAAGATGAAGAAGAGGAGGAGGATGAAGATATTGACAGAACTTCTGATCCACTTCTAGGGCGAGATGTTGTCCGAGAGTGCCTTGAGAAAGAGCCTGCAGATAAAACTGATGATGACATCGGTGAGGAGGAAAAATACAGTAGTAAAATATACATAGGGCTGCTTCATATAACATCTGTAAGAGAAGCATAACCAAAAACTGTTTAATGAGCTAATGTTCAATGTATATCTTAATAATTGAATGATGTCTCACTTTGCTCTGTTGATACTCTTAATTGAATGACATCTTCTCTTGCTGAGAGAGAGTATTTGTTCTGAGAATCCAAGTATTTTGAACAACAGTCTTTGTGATACTCGAGCTGTGATGTTTTACAGTCATTGTATGCATTGATGTAATGGGACATGTAGCAAGGTAATTCTGACTGCCTGAAAGTGTTGAAGTAGTTATTAAATAGCAAAGAGAACATATTATTACTGAGTATAGGTATACTTACTGTAAGCTGCAAAACAGTTAAAATGAAGATAATTTACTGCAGTGTTTAACTAGAAATTGGCATGAATTTCAATAGCAAAATTTGCTTTCTGCTGTACTTCAGATTGCGTCTCTGAACACTGGAAAATCATTTCATGCTCCTGTCTAGCTTATAATTACTGTACCTAGGGGTATTTTTAATTTTTCTAAATGTTTGAAGCTGAAGTGCTTTTACTCTTAGCTAGACTGCTGCCCTGAGAGTCGATCAGAACACCAGCAAGGCTGTGGAGCTGTGTTCTGGCTGTTGATGACAAAGTGCACACTGGGCTCTTTTTAGCCACAGGCACTAATGGGAAGTGTTACACCACTGAACAATTTTCAAATGAATTCAGCTGAAGTTTAATACACTTGTGGAGAGTAAGGAATCCAAGGAAAACCCTGGGCCTTGCAGTCATCATACCAATGTTTCCTTTGTCCAACAGAACAATTATTGGAATTCATGCATCAGCTCCCTGCCTTTGCGAACATGACCATGTCTGTGAGGAGAGAACTGTGCTCAGTGATGATATTTGAAGTCGTAGAGCAAGCAGGAGCCATCATACTTGAAGACGGCCAGGAAGTAAGTCCCTGCTTGCAGAAGAGGTGTGAAATCAATAGTCAGGCTCCCAGCATAGATGCCCTGAATCACTATCTTGAAATCTCTCTTCCTGCTTGGATCAAGACATCTGGAATGGCATTTGCTGTTCATCCCTCCAAGAAGGGGTGAGGTAGACTCATCTCTGGCCGTGACTAAATGGGTACCCAGGGAAGGAATGTTCATTCTCACTAAATGATACAAATATATCATAGCAATTAGCCTACTTATTAAGAAAGCAATGTATTCATCAATATTTCTCCCTCCAGAATCAATTCTGAAGTGAATGAAGAAATCTGAAAAGCATTCCTGTTTCAGTCTCCATCTCTTGCTTTACAGTGCAGTGTTGGTGAATTAAATGTTGCAGACAGGTGGTGATAACAAACTGGAGGCTGCAAGAATGAGCCTTTCTGAGATAAGAGCTTACAAAAGTTGTTGAATTAGCTTCACTTTTTAATTTATTCTTCTTTTCTTTCTCTAGCTTGATTCTTGGTATGTTATTTTAAATGGCACAGTAGAAATCAGCTATCCTGATGGGAAGAGTGAGAGTCTCTGTATGGGAAATAGTTTTGGGATTACTCCCTCACTGGACAAACAGTACATGAATGGAGTGGTCAGAACCAAAGTAGATGATTGTCAGGTAAGGTTGCAATTCTGTATAACTGTCTCTTATTTTTAAGCATCTAATAAAAGAGAAGATATTGAAATGGGTCCAGAGAAGCCTACAAAGGTGTTCTGAGAGCTGGAGCCTCTGTGCTGTGGAGAGAGACTGGGACAGTTGGGGTTGTTCAGCCTGGAGATGGGGATACATTCATATTTTAGATACTTTAATCACTGTTGTTCTCCTTGGGGACAGTTTGTGTGTATAGCCCAGCAAGACTACTGGAGGATTCTGAACCATGTAGAAAAAAACACTCACAAAGTGGAGGAGGAGGGAGAAATTGTGATGGTAAAGGAGCACAGGGAGCTGGATCGCAGTGGAACCAGGAAAGGACACATAGTTATCAAGGTACATTTCTCACTATGCTTTCCATTAATCTACTAAACTTCTGTTTATTAGTAAATAAATTTGAATCTAGTATACATATTCAGTTTTGTCTGTGTCTGCTCAAAAAACTTGATTGGAAGGAATGTGTATTGTATTTCAACTTTACTTCCATTTTCCCTTTAATAAAGTTGCATACATTGTAACCTGTTCCACGCATACATTGAGTTTTGTATTGGGGTATTTATATCTTTGTATTGGGGTATTTACCCTTTGGGGTATTTATGACCACTTTTTTGTAATCTGAAAGATTAAACTGCTTACTAACAATTAAAATTAAGGGAAGTTACTAATTGTTTTAGCCAGGGGTTATCTATGCAAAGTGTCAGGGCTGAGAGAGGCAGGAGGATTTGATTTAAACATGTTGGTGTGTTTTCCCCTGAGTTGGCCATAACTGAACTTTCTCAAGGGATTATACTGGTCACGTGGGTTTATATTGAATTACTCTTTAGGGAGAGGTAGTGATGAGAGATACCAGTTATTTTTTGATTTGCTTTTTTAAGGCAACACCTGAGAGACTCATCATGCACTTAATAGAGGAACATTCTATTGTGGATCCAACCTACATCGAAGATTTTCTTTTAACATACAGAACATTTCTAACAAGTCCCTTGGAAGTTGGAAATAAACTCTTGGAATGGTTCACAGTGGACAGCCTCAGGGATAAGGTTGGTTGCAGTCTAAGAGATTAATATTTCTGGTGAAAATATATTTAAATTGATCCCTTTTTGTATTGTTGATAAGCTAGGATAAATAAAACTGGTTCCACTCTATTAGCTGTGTGCACATTCATGAAAAAGCTTGACAGTCTGGAATTTATGGCAATTTGTTGATTCTTAGCCAGTGTTTTTATGTGTTCTAGCCTTGAGCTGAGGAAGTCCAACATACTGTCAAAACACTGGATGTTTTGTATAGGAAGTTGTGCAGGGTCTGCTGTGGTTACTGCTTCTTTTCTTACCTCTTTCCATACTTTTCATTTTGGCAACTGCTGGTTTTTCATAAAAAGAATGATAAAGAGAAGTGTGTCATTAAACAGAAGTAGAAATGGTATAATTTTAGAAGAGAAACTGATACAGACTTAGATTTTGTTTTTTAATATGGGTGGATAATATAGATGTGAGACAGACTATCATGAATAGTAGTGACTCTGTAGCACCTACAGAAGCAATCTGAAGACTTAACTAAAATTTCTTAGAAGAAAGCTTTTTATTATCACAACTAGACCCTTCCTTTAAAGAAGTCATTGGGATGCTTTAAAAGGTAATTTTCCTGAATAGTGTCAGGAAGGGTTAGCTGAAGATGAATTTAGGCACCGGTAGGTACTGGGTGAGGTTGCCAGTATTTTTTAGGTATAAAAATGCTTGGGTTTTTAAATTTTTCATTTGCTTCCACAAATAAAGGGAAAAAGAAGATGATTTCAAGCATAAATGTCTCTCTCCTATCAGATACAGTAATCTGTTTTATGTTCTTCTGCCACATCCAATATTCCTCTGTGTTTATAGATTAGAGCTTATAGGAAAAGAACCATAGGTACCTTTATATGTATATACATATATGCATAATTTATTTTGTTTTTACAGGTTACCAGAGTAGTGTTACTGTGGGTGAACAATCATTTTAATGACTTTGAAGGGGATCCTGCCATGACTCGATTCCTGGAAGAATTTGAAAAGAACTTGGAAGATACGGTAGGAGCAAGAAAGAATGAGTGTCACATCTTCTAGTATTACATATTTCAGTTTTTGAGCATTACCAGTGCCTAGCAGCTGTAGTCTAAGTGTAACAGTTAACAGGCGGCTTTTAACATGGACATATTTGTTCTTAAGTATAAATTAAAGGCCATATAAAGTAATACTTATGGCTCTCACTTGGGAGTTTTTGCATTTCTGCAAAAGAAGACAAGGTTTATTTAGTAAGATCTGAAAATCTGGTATAAAAAGTCTGTTTTCTGGCACTTGGGGTATTTTTCATACCTGTTTTTCCATTTCTGATAAAAGAAACATTGCACTGCATTTTGTGTCTTCTGTGTCACAGAAAATGAAAGGCCATCTCAGATTGCTGAATATTGCCTGTGCTGCCAAAGCAAAATGGAGACAAATCACCCTGCAAAAACCTTCCAGAGATTCTCCCCTGTTTTTCAGCCTTCTTGGAGGCAGTGACAAAGGGTTTGGTATTTTTGTAGAGACTGTGGAGGTAGGCAGCAAAGCAGCAGAAGCTGGACTTAAGCGTGGTGATCAGGTAAAAACAATTAAGTTAATTTAAAATATTCTGCTTTACCCGCCTCTTGGTTCTCAACAGAAATGTTGTGCTGTGTGCTAAAACCAAACCACTGGAAAGTGTGAGAATGACACAGCTCAGCTTCCATTTCTATCTGTTACATGGGTTTCTGCTAAATAGTTTTCAAAGTATGCACAATATTTAAATATTCTGAAAACAGAATGGGAAAAGAAACCAAGTTATGGTTATTTTTGAAACTTTCTCATTGGAGATACGGTTACATTGAAGCTATCAATTGTTTTGTGGGATTGATTCTCACCTGATGTGTTTGATCCCAGCTCACTGAGGCAGGTGGAACAGTTACAGGTCACACTCAGTGAAAATCCAGCTTTTGAAGTGATATTAGTTCTGTGGCTCATGATCCACCATTTCTGATTAATTGCAATAATGTCATGTTATCATAGAAAATAAACTTATTCAAAGCATTTTTCAAGTAAAAATGGAAGTCCTGATTTATTTACTGGATATAACTTTTCTGACATGATGAAAATAGTTATTTTACATGGAATGTTTTCATTCTGTAGCTGCTGTAAAGATGACATGGTAATTCCTGGGAAGTTCTTACTGTGCCTGTATTATCACCTTTGTATTTGTAAGTCTGTCAGATATATGTTCTCCTAATGGCCCCAATTTTTATTTCTTAAAGATAATGGAAGTAAATGGACAGAATTTTGAGAACATTACCTTTGTAAAAGCTCTGGAAATCTTAAAGAATAACACACATCTCTCAATTACTGTAAAAACAAACATTTTTGGTGAGTAGACTTCATATATTATGTATTTTTATGTGTGAAGGAAAAACTCCACTCCTTCTGGCTTTATAACTGCAATAGGGTTCCAACTTTTTTTTTCCAACTCGCTCTTGAGGTGAGAAGTTGTGCAGAAGTCCCCTCATGGTGCCTCTGTTTGCTTGGATAAGTTCTCGTGTGCCAAGGGCTGCGTGTTGAGTGGCACAGAGCCAGCACAGGCAGCTCTTCAGCTCCCTGAGAAATCCTCAGATGATTGTTTAAGCTGATTTAGTGTCCCTCCATGCAGTGGGGCTGAAACAAAGCCAGGGGATCTGGACCAAAATATTTTTGCCAAGAAACAGCAAAAATGTAAGACTGGGATTTTGTGAAACTTTCTTTAATGGCTGTAAGAATGAGAGGATAAATTACCTTTATAATTGAAAAGGGGATGTAAAAAATGGTATGGCATATAAATGTTGGCTTTTAATTGTCATCATGAATATAAACACCTAAATACCTCTTTCAAATCTCAGTCAAATCATCTGTTCTTTTTCCATAATCTTGTTCAGGCAACAGAATAACAAGAGCTACAGAAAGAAGGAGACTGCTCAGGATAGCTCCTTCCTCCATAGTTGCATCTTCTGATGGTTTTCTTCTCCTATTTCCTTCCTCCAATAACTATTGATTTTCTTTTCATTATTATACTGTGTTTATCACTGTGCAGCTAAAAAGGTTCAAGCCATCAGCAGTTGCTTATTAGTATAATGCATAAAAAAAACTTGAAACAACCAGAGTCACCAGACTTAATGTGAAATGCCATGAAATCAAACATCACTATAACTGGGACAGGTGTAGGTTGTTCATTTGTATTATAAATGTGAGCAACATACACTTACAAGTGGATTCTAATCTCCTCCTGCTAGCTGATAGAATTTCAAGGTGATTTCTCTAATAAATTTTAATGAATTAATATCTTGATGCTTTTTTTCAACAGTGATACTTATTATCCTGACTTTTTCATTGAGTGTTAAATGTCTGGTGCTGACTATGAGCAATTCCTGTTGTTCTATTCAAATCTATACTGGGAAAGCTTGTAGCCTTAGCTTTTATTATACAACACCATTTAATTGGACTTTCTGTGCAGAAAGTTTTGGTTGCCTTCCTCATAGGGACAATCTGAGTAATTTGCTTTGTTTTCACTTATGCATTCTTCCAGCATCACTGTATTTTCAACAGAAAATCCTGAATTTCTTACTTGAAAGGTTTTCAAAAGATTTTTCAAAAATCTTTAAAGAAATAATTGATGTTGACAAGGCAATTTGAACATTTTTTTCACCTTATATATGTGGAAAGAAACAGAGCAAAACCCCTATAATTTCCATGGAATTCTAGCTTTGAGAATGTCAGTGTGGGTTATAGACTAGCTTAGTTTCATAAATGCAGTAGGAAATCTGATGCAGCTTCTGTTCAGTAGTGTTAGTAGAAGCAAAGACAGTTTGGGAAAATATCAGTCTGTGTTGCAGTTACTCTTGAAGAGGCATGTGCACTCCATTACCTGAAAGATGCAAACAGAAAAGCCAATAAATGCATAGTGCTTATTGCCCTGAATGCAGTGTTTCCCTGTTCTCTCTCTGGGATGTGAGAAGCAACATGTTTGAGGGGAAAAGAAGATTTCATTGTGAAGTTCTGAGTGTGTAAATGTTACTCACAACAACTGTATCTTCTCTTACAGTGTTTAAGGAGCTGCTCTGCAGGATAGGACAGGAGAAGAATGGAATTCCACATATTCCAAAAATTGCAGAAAAGAAAAACAACCGTTATTCTATCCCAGATATGCCTGGAGATGTGGAACAGATGTTTCCCCGTGAAAAAGGAAACAAGAAAATGAAAGCAAACACTGTATCTGGTGGAAGAAATAGAATCAGGAAAATTTTAGACAAGACCCGTTTCAGCATCTTGCCTCCAAAACTGTTCAGGTTTGTCAGACTCTTTTGTCAAAAAGTAATGGTCCCTGATGAGGTTGTGATACTTTAATCATTGAATGATTGGAAGGGGATTGGGTTGAGAGGGAATTTAAATTTATCTTAAAGACAATCCCATTCCAGCCCCTCCCATGGGCAGGGATGCCTTCCACTAGACCAGGTTATTCCAAGGCCCTTGAACACTTCCAGGGATGGGGCAGCCGCAGCTTCTCTGGGCACCCTGTGCCAGGGCCTCCCCACCCTCACAGGGAGGAATTTCTCCCTAACATCTACCTAAAATCTACCCTCTTCAGCCTCAGGCCATTAAGAGATAAGAATTGCTTAGTATTTCCAGTCACTATGTCCATGTTGCTTATGTTTTTTAAAAAATCATGGCACCTGCCCCTTGAATGCAGAACAAGACCAAAATATCTTTTCTCTCCTGATGAATGCTTTCAAATATTTTTCCCTATCTTGTTTTGAAAGCCTGTCCACAGCATGTAGTCAAAATAGCTGAACACCATTATTTTTCTTAGTTTCCTTCATCCCGAGGTGAAAAGGAGGAGTTTAATGCAGGTAACCTAACCAGAACTGTTTTGCAGCGATGGCAGCGTGAGCCAGTCACAGGATGACAGCATCGTGGGGACACGGCAGTGCCGGCACAGCCTGGCCATCATGCCCATTCCAGGCACCCTTTCATCTAGTAGCCCTGACCTGCTGCAGCCCACAACCAGCATTCTGGATTTCTCTAACCCTTCAGGTAAATGGCAGCTTGAGGCTGATTTACAGGATGGTTAGCAAGGCAGCTGGGTCAGGGGGAATATTGCAGCTGTACCAGCATCTGAGTGCAGTTGCCTGTGCATCCTGTGGGCCTAACAGGGCCAAGCTGGAGATGTACTGAAAATCCACACTGCCTGAACCTCTCTTGCCTGCTTTTTTTAGGTTATTTGAGACTTATTTTTCACAAAGAAGTGTATTTTGCCACTTCTGAGGGCCTTTAATTTACTTGTCTCTGATGGAAGGAGATAATCTTTGTTTGCCCTTTTCTCCTTTGCCATCTCTCCTCAGTGCTTTGGTTTGTCCCTCCTTCTATCTGCCAGTATATATTTCAAGCAGTATTGTAGATGGAATAGGACTGCTGTGGTACCAGCCCAGTGATCTTCATGTTTTACAAACATTATGTATACTTATCAGTATGTCTAAAATCCTAAAAAATGTTTTGAGATATGTGGTCTGGGCTTTCATTGCTGTTGCTGTAGGAATCCAGTTTATGGGGTGGCTGTAGGGGCATTTGTTGCAATATGCAGCTGCCTGTAAACATGTCTAGTCAGAATCTTTTTTCCTCTGTTTTAAGTGTAAGTTCTGTACATAATGACATAATTCTGTAAAGTGTTTTGTGGCTGTGACTTATGTTTTCATAAACTTGCAGATTTCCCCTGTAAAAGGGATGTGCACAGATATATCCTATCAGGTGCATAAATACCCATAGCAAAAATGTTCCCTTTTTGTTGCAATTCCAGATCCTTGCTGTCTGCATGAGAGCTACATGTTTTTCTAAAAGTCTTCATTTAATACTATACAAGTTACTGCTTAATATGAAATGGTGGTAACTAGTTCATCTTGGATAGAATCACAGAATGATTTGTGTTGGAAAGGACCTTCAATGGTCAAATATTCCAAGCCCCCTGCCATGGGCAGGGACATCTTCAGCTGGATCACTTAGCTTTACTCTAAGCTTGCTATAACAAATATGCTGCCAGTCTGAATGCCAGAGAAAACCAAATTATTCCTGACAGTGTACACTTGATAAGTTTTGTAAGAATCTCAGTCTTGATTTTGTGTTGATACAATTTTTTTCTTTTTCTCCTGTCTGCAGCTGTTGGGTTTTACTGTAAGTATCCTCATGTAAAGCATCCTGCAGACCTTAATCTTGCATGGCTTGCCTGTAAATTTAACACTCTCAGACATTGCACTGACAGAGTTATTACTGTGGTGCATTGGATAGCCTTGTGCTCTGTAATTTTCTTAAAACAAATCCATAGGTTCCTATACAGGCACAGTGCTGTGCTGAGGCTGAGACCTGCATTTTATTCCCATTTCTGCCCCCAGCACACTGAATGGCTTCTTGCAGGTTCCTCTGCTTCTCTGTGGCCTTGCTTTGAAGGGATGAAGTTGCTTATATCTCTTTCATAGAACTGAAGTTTCAGAGGATAACAGTTTTGAGATTTAGTTTGTTTTTCTGTTGTACTTCATAACTAAAATTCTGTGCATGCCAACTTGAAATGTGCTTTGTATTGTCAAAATGAGCTGAATAATGCATAAAAAATTTAATTTAATAATTTATGTTTGCCTGCTTAAAAGCAAAGACTGTGAAGACAGAAATGTGCCTGTAATTTTCCCCTTATCTGTCACAAGTTACATTGTTTTGATTGCATGGGTTTGGGGTTTTTTTGTTTGTTGGGGTTTTTTTGGTTTTGATTTTTGTTTTTTTACCTTTTTCTCCCCAATTAAATTTCAGTTTTACACCTTGAGTGTGTTCTTGTTTTTAGGTGTGTTGATACTGAAGTATAGATGTTTCCCTCTTCTGTTTCTTTATTATCCTTTTATGACAGGCCCTTCTCTAATTATTCAATATGTCATTTTCACCCCTTTCACTCTGAAATCAAGTACAAAATACTTCTCCCTTATATTGTCCCTATTCACATACATATTGGACTTCTCATATTCAGCTACAGCCCAACTTCTGATGGGAATGTTCTGATAATGTTTTAATCATAGTCATGAACTTGTTGGAGGAATTAGCTTTCAATTGGAATTTTTTTAGCCCATGTTTTCTTCCATCTTAAAATTTATTTACAACTGATGTTGAGCATTTCTTTTTCCCAGTGGGTGAGACCTTTGGTGCTGGATCATAGATTACCTGCTTCCTTTTTACCTTGCAATTCCTTCTACTTGTGCCCATAACACATACAAATCCTGATGCAAGAAAAAGTAACCCCAAGGTCACTGCCCCCAAAGATCTTTGTTGATTCCTTAAGCAGTGGATTTTGATGGAGGAAAATAAGTGTGTAGGCAGTGGGGTGAGCAGCATCTAAGACTGTGCTCCGAGAGCTGCTGCTGGGAGTGCCTGCAGGACCTGGGTGCTCTGCCCAGCAGGATGACTCCCTGGGCTGGTTCTCCTTGGGCAGAGGGACACCTGATCATCAGCGGGGCTCAGGGCAGCTCACGTCTCAATCCACAGATTTGGCCTTAAGGGCTGGACAAATAGCAGTGAGAGAAGAGCAGGGCAGGGCTGTTTGGGAGGCTGTTTCTTTAATGACAGCCCTTCCCTTCCCTCACTGGGGATCTCTGATGCAGCAGTTATGGCATATCTGCCTCTGGTGTTTTTGGAGAGCTTCAGACTCTGAAGCCTTGGCTGAGTGCTCAGCAACATCCTTCCACCTTCTTAAGTCTGCAGAAAAGTTGGGAAGTTTTAGTCTTCAGGGAAGGGAAAACTGGGCTTCCCTGTGCTTGAATTACTGTGCATTTTGACTCCTGACATTTTTTAAAAAATCAGTTTTATTTAGAAAATCAAACTTTCTGTAATAAAACTGATAGAGCAAATTATTTGCAGTCATCAAGCTGTGAATTAAACACATGTTTCTGTAGATATTTATTTCCTGCTGTAGGCTGCCTCAGATAAAGCTGTTCTCTAATGCATTTATAATACATAAAATGTGCTATAAATAAGTACACCAGCCAAAGAATTAACTGCTGGCAGCAGCTTAGTTCCTTCAGGGGAAAGAGTGAGGGTAAAAGCTCGCGGCGAGTTCTGGAAGCAACCAAATCTCCTTTCCTCCTCATATCCTCCCAGCCCAAGCCCATCCATCCGTACTTGGTGGCTTCCCGTCCCTGGGAAGAGTGCCCTGGCACGTGTGTGGACCTGGCTCTCACAGACACAAGAGAGCCAAAGCAGGAATGATGCTGCCAGAGTTTTTAAGACACACTGTGAAGGAACGGTGCACAGTCTAGTTACATACCTGCATGTCTTGTGCTTTGATTGGGGTCATGGGATGGTAGAGTAATTGGGTTTTAGAGGAGCAGAGAGGAGAAGAGTCTTCTTTTTTCCTTACAAAGATAAAGAGAAACCCAGAGTATTTTAAATATTTTTTAAGTCCAGCATGGTTTTTTTCTGCAGAAGCTGATTGGTTTTGTTTCCTGATGATCAAATGCGACAGTAAATCATAGTATCACAGAAGGGTTTGGCTTGCCATAAGATCATCTAGTTCCACCCCCTTCCACTAGACCAGGTGCTCCAAGCCCCATCCAGCCTGGTGTTGAACACCTCCAGGCGTGGAGACTCCACAACCTCTTTGGGCAGCCTGTGCCAGGGCCTCACCCCTGTCACAGGGAAGAATTTGTCCCTAATATCCAATTAAACCTGCCCTCCTTCAGCTCAAGCCAATTCCCCCTTGTTCTATCACATGCCCTTGTAAAATGTCTCTCCAAGTGACCTTGTGTCTTTTCAAGGGAAAAGTACTTCACGCATTAAAGGTGTTATGCTCTTTTTTTAGATATTCCAGATCAAGTGATACGAGTTTTCAAAGCAGATCAGCAGAGCTGTTACATCATCATCAGCAAAGACACTACAGCAAAGGAGGTGGTGAGTCATGCTGTCCATGAGTTCAACCTGACAGGAGCCCCTGAGACCTATTCCCTGTGTGAGGTGTCCGTCAGCCCCGAGGGCGTCATCAAACAGCGGCGCCTCCCGGATCAGTTCTCCAAGCTGGCCGACAGGATCCAGCTCAATGGACGGTGAATATTCCTTGTTTTGCTTGGCTTTTATTTGGCTTTCAGGATTGAAACGTACTGGAAAAGATCTCCATGATAATTAAGCCCAGCATCAGGGAGAGGTGTTTTACTTAAAATAGACAGGTGTCTGTTGGAAGCACACGTCCCTCTCTTTGGATCACCTTCCTCTTCTGCACCCAAAAATCTTTCCCTAAATCCTTCCCTAAATCCTTCCCTAAATCCTTCCCTAAATCCTTCCCTAAAGCAAGCTTGCTTGATGGCAGCTAAATTTAGCAGATCAAGATAATGTATATAGTGGTTTACACTTAGAGAGAAAGGTTATATTTGTTTAGACACTTCTCACATGTACTTGAGGATTAAAGAATACAATTAATTTCTTTCTCAGTGTCATGCTGCAATGAACTGATACTAACCTGAGATAAATTCTTCCATTTTTAAGTAAACTGTTCTGAATGTTTCTGAAATGTTAAGTGCTTTGGTTTTATCTGATGACCTGACCCATACCAGAAGAAAGTTTATTAACGTAAAATATCCTGTAGTTGTCTTTGCTAGGCAACAGAGGGAATTTATGAGTAATAAACTTTTGTGTATCTGAAAGTGATTTACCTAGGACCATGGAATGAATTTTCCAGATACATTTTCATTTCCTGAATACTCTGTGCATCATGTAAATAATAGTATGCCACAGTAAATTTATGGAAAAAAACCCACACTAAATTTGTGTAAGAAATGTAGAAATACATTAACAGGAGATTTCTCAGAACTAGTTTGTTTTTGAAATGCAATTTCGCAGCTGAATTTACAAATGGAAAAGGTGAGCACTACAGCATATTACAGAGTACAGTGTAAAAATATTAACAAAGAGCTTTTGGACTGTTTGTTTACTTAAGTAATGGTGCTATTTTACATTAACTGAAGTACATACATTAACTGAAGTACAAGGTTATGTTGTCCCTTCTTGTCTCTAATGCTCGCAGTGATTGGTATAGTTCAATGTCTTTGTGTTCACAAACCCTCTGAAGAGCATCTCTAATGTGTCGTCGTTCCTCAATTATTCTTCAGGTATTATCTGAAAAACAATATGGAAACAGAAACCTTATGCTCAGATGAGGATGCTCAAGAGCTACTCCGAGAGAGCCAAATTTCCCTGCTGCAGCTGAGCACCATTGAGGTGGCCACTCAGCTTTCCATGCGGGACTTTGAATTATTCCGCAACATCGAGCCGACGGAGTACATCGATGACCTTTACAAGCTGGACTCCAAAACAGGGAATGCTCACCTGAAACAGTTTGAGGATGTCATAAATCAAGAGACCTTCTGGGTTGCCATGGAAATTTTAGCAGAACCCAACCAGCTCAAAAGAATGAAGATTATTAAGCATTTCATTAAAATTGCTCTCCACTGTCGAGAATGCAAGAACTTCAATTCCATGTTTGCGGTGATAAGGTAAAATACTTCCCATTTCTCAGATCTGATCGGTGCTGTCACAGGCAATTCTGGTAATCCAAACAGAAAGGAAAGAAATGGGAATATCCTGAGCAGACTACAGCTGGGGCTGGGGGGTTTTCCAAAGCCAGACTGGTCAGAGGTGGATTGTCACCATAGCCTTTGCACTGTCACCTCAACTCTTCAGTCCTGTTGCGGTGCTAGGTGTGACAGTCTCTTTTTCACTGGTACCTCACAGGAAAAGAGAAGATGGGTACAAAGCACTGTGTGATTGATGAACTGCAGAAACCTGTCTGAGCACTGTGTCATTTTCTGTGACTCTGGCACCCAATTTCCCTTCTTTGTGTCAGTCACTGTTACTTTTCCAGGGTGCACTGAGTTGTATATGTGATGATGAGATTACTTTATTTCTTCCTTGCATTGTAAGGACTTCCTTAAATCAGTCTTCTTTTGGTTTCATTTTCCTTCTCATTCTTTCCTGTCATCTGCTTGCTTCTCTATTTTATTTTTTCCCCTCTTCAGTTGCACATTTAAGCTTTCTCTTCTGATTTATACTGAATGCTGCTGCTTTAACAGCATGAGTTCATCATTTCCTGTATTTGCAATTATCTTACACCCAGCCTTTACTGTAGGAAAAAAGACACTGTGATTCATCAGACAAAGATCTGGATTTGTGCTGTATCCCAGCAGCATTATTAAAAACACCATTTTAAAATATTTTCTTCCATGTCTAACCAGTTCATCAAATGTATTGGCTTGTGGTTAGTCATTAAATAATTCATGAGTTTCTGTGAAGGGTACTGGACAGTCATTGAGACTGTGGCTGCTCGTGATGTGGGAATACACACATGGATACTGATTCTAATTTTTATATTCTGCTCCCTAATTTTTCATGGTTTATTCTAGGTAAGGAAATTACTCTTTCTGCTTCTCATCTAAGTCCAATCAGGCCATGACTAAAGTGGTCTTTTGTCTGAGGGAAAAAAAAGTGGCAAATAAGTTAGTTTTTGTTTTAGTGTTATTTCCAGAAGAATATTTTTGTTAGCATTTGGCACAGGGGTTTTCTTTCTTGCCTTGTCCTGCCCAGCAGTTTGCTGCCATGTGTCTCATGAAATAGGAAGATAACCATCCCAATGTAGCGTGGAAAAGAGGAGCTGTGGGCTGGCATGTGTTTGATTTTTTTATGTCAGAGAAGGCTTTGTTTGACATAGCATGGAGAGAAATTTGTCTAAAAAATAAACCAAATACAAAATAAGTTTTTGGAAAAAAAAAATCTGAGAATAGCAAATTCAGTGATAGTGTGGCTCTGGATTTGCTAAGCAATGCTGGAGCACATCCCTTTCCAGTTCTGCAAAGGTGAGGACTTTGCAATTATTGCAGAATTCCTTGAGCATAGGTGGTGACAAATTATGATAGGGAGGGTGGATTTATTTTATTAAATGTTTTTATTTAATGGGGTGTTTTTGCATCCAAATAATTCTGGATATATTTTTACTTAGTGGGAATGAGGGCACAGAAAATTTTTAGCATATCTGCTGCTTCCAATTCTCAGTCAGTTGCTCATTTACAAGTGCTCTTGTCTGAAGCTCTGAAGTCAGAGAATCACAGAATGGTTCGGGTTGGAAGGGACCTTAAAGATAATCTCATTCCAACCCCCTGCTGTGGGCAGGGACACCTTCCACTGCACCAGGTTGCTCCAAGCCCCATCCAGCCTGTCCTTGAGCACTTCAGGGATGGAGCATCGACAGCCTCTCTGGGCAGCTGTGCTGGGGTCTCACCCCCTCATAAGGAAGAATTTCTTTCTAAAGTCTTGCCACTTCTGCTTGGGATGAGCTCTGTACTCCTCTCATTTTCTGTGCAGTCATTGGTTCACCTCATGCGTTTTTCACCATTTTTGTTCTTACCGTGGCATTTTTACAGGATTCTTAAATAGATGTCAGTCCTGTGTTACAGAGATACTGTTTTGGCAGTAACTTGAAATTTGTACCTTGAGCAGTCATGGTTTTTACCAGTCCAGTTTAAAGAGCAGAGGGTTATTGTGATGAACTTGTAGCCTGCTATTCACCCAGATTCACAGTTAACCTTGGGAAAGCCATTTTTAATCCTTAAAACACCCCTCCAACCCTTCATTTCCTTCTGAAAGGCAACGATTCCACTCACAGCTAATAATGAAACATTTCTGCCTTGCAGTGGGTTAAATCTTGCTCCCGTAGCTCGTCTCAGAGGCACTTGGGAAAAGTTACCCAGCAAGTATGAAAAGCACCTCAGAGACCTTCAAGATCTTTTTGATCCATCTCGAAACATGGCAAAATATCGCAACATCCTCAGCAGCCAGAGCATGCAGCCTCCAATTATCCCACTTTTCCCTGTTGTCAAGAAAGATATCACATTTCTGCATGAAGGTAATGTCAAACAGAGAGAAAATAAATGAAGCATTGAATGTACTTCAGCTCTTTCTTCAGTGCTCAGTGTGTCCACGTGTCTAACGAAGCTGCCCCAGTAGGATGCTTTTGAGGGAGCCTTTGTAGGATAAAATAAAATAGAACTGGGAATGCCTAATGGAAGAGACTGGTCCTAGACAAAAATTCAAAATAAAATGCATATTTTAATATTTTGAAAGCAATGCTGTAATCCTCCCCAGCTGTCCTAAGGTTTAGGGTGGAAGCAAAGGTGAGTTTGCTGTCTGGTAGCTACACTACTTCAAATATTTTCTCTTACAAAAAACTTGTTGCTGTAATGTTTCCAGGCTTTCATTCCATGTTGTGACAGAGATACACCTCCTACTCTTGCTTTCAACATTTTCAAAGGATTTTGTTTAAATGTTTCTATTTTGTTCCCTTTATACAAAGTCCTGTTCACAGCTGGTTGAGGTGAACCATTTCCAAATATGCTTAATTCTTGGTTGTGATGGTTCAGAACCATTTGAACTTCTTTCCTAATGCAAATGTTGTTAATGTCATTTTTGTATTTATATTATTTTGACTTTATGCGAGTGAATTTGGGCATAGTTTACTTATTCCTTTTTTCTCCTGCTAACAGTTGTTACTTTAGAAATTGATTACTAAAGGAATATAGGGTAGTCCAAATGGGTTTGATTCCATTAGTGTTTTGAGAGAACATCCTGTGTTCTTGCTCCTTTGATTTAAAAAATTGTGTTGACTGGGGGACAGGGAGGGGAGAAGGGTAACAAGGGAAGAACTAGAAGCACAGTGGCTGTTCAGAAATATTTATAACTCTTTTTTTTTCCCATATGTGTGTGTTTCAATTATGTAGGCAATGATTCTAAAGTGGATGGCCTGGTAAATTTTGAGAAGCTCCGGATGATTGCCAAAGAAATCCGCCAAGTTGTCCGAATGACCTCTGCAAACATGGATCCAGCTGTGATGTTCAGACAAAGGTGTGCACTGGGAAGGGCAGCAGCCTTAAGGGGTCTCAGTGTGGGGGGATCAGTGTGCATCAGCACGTTGGTATTTCATTGTGTACCTCATCATTGACATCTGCCATCAAACCACAGCCTTTATCAAATTATGGCAAAACAGTTGATGCTTCCCAGACCTGCTTTGAATGACTAATAAACCAATTTATTGCCTTTAAAAAGCACAGAAGAATAAGTTCTAGTTTTAATGATATGTACTTCTGCCAAATAAAATGTTAGTGTCAGTAGAGCTTTGAGAGAGGTATGATATTACAGGGTACAATATTTAGATATGAGAGAGAGATAAAAAGTACCTAAATCACTGATGTATAGATCTGAAATGCTGTTTCAAAACAACACCTCACTAAAAACATATTAAATTCAAACTAAATATTTTTTATTTGTTCTAAGCACAGCTTGTTCCACCTACATTATGTTGATATGTTCAGGCTTCAGCAGGTGGAGGGTGTTTTCTTGGCTTACTTTTCTTATTTTTTTCTTTTTATCTTGATGCTGAATATAACCAGGCTTGGTGTTAACAAAGTGCAGAATAAAAACAACATAACTCCTAATCTGGTGCTGATTAGCTCCAGATTTTATTTAGTGGAAATGAATTATTTCCTGCATCTGTTTTCTCCCCGCTGGCTGAACTGGAAGCATCAGTGGCTCTGATGTTGTGTCCGTGCAGGGTCCTGACCCTGTAGGTGTCTGTGGGGTGGGTGGTGGCCTCACTCCTTGCACTGTGTGCCTCAAACTGATGGGCCAGACAAGCCCCCTTAGGGAGCTGGGTCACAGCTGAGCAGCCACGTGGCTCTGACTTCAGAAATGGCAAAACGCTCTCCTGAGCTGCCCATATGTGTGTGCACCCCAGCAGAGGAGAGCTCTCTGAACACCCTGGAGGGAGTAGGGCAAGTAGGAGACACAGGGGACAGTTTTTGGGTGAAGTGTGCTTCATCCACTCAAAATTCCAGTCTCCTGTGCAGTTGTGATTCTCTGAATTCAGTTACATCTGTGCAGTGGAAGGAAATAGGGCGTGCAAGGATAGGGGGCCTTTATAGGAGCAGAGAGGTTCAGTTCCCTGTGGTATTCCAGTGGTCAGGATTCACAGAGGATCACCAGTTCTGTCTGGTTTTTGTTTCCAAGGCTGGCTATTAGGAAAGATGTTTCTTTTTTTCAAGTACAGGAATTTAAAGCCAGCCTGGACTGGGCTCTGAGCAGCCTGGTCTAGTGGAAGGTGTGTAGGGGGATGAACCTTGGGGTCCCTCCCAACACAAACTGTTCTGTGATTCTGTGACTCTAAAAACCGCGCAGTCTGAGCCAAAAATAACAGATCCTTGTTAATGTTACTTTGTTTCACAGTGGAGATTCATTTTTATACAGCTGGATAGAAATTAGCAAGATTACATTTTTAGTATAAAATTATAAAGTCATTTACTGAGAAGTTGTGATTGTTTTCAGAAACTTTGGCATTCACAGCTGCAATTAGTCCATAAATAAGTTTCCCTGATGGCCCATGCACTTCCTAAGACCTCATGAAGTCTAATCATTAAATAAATTTAATAGTAAATAGTTACCTTTAGTGTGTTTTCAGATTACAGAGCACATTTTAATGACTGTAATTTAAATTACACACACTGCCTTAAACTGCTTAGGCATCCAATATTAGAGATAGTGCCAAAGATGAAAAGAAAATAATTCCATGTTTTCATGTAATTTATATTAATTTTCATTGTCTCTCATGTTTGATCTCTCAGTTTGTGTTATGGAGCATCAAATAAATGCTTTTGAAGATGAAAAATCAACAAGAAAAGTCTGTATTAGTGGTAACATGAGACTTGCTCACAAGTTCATTGCCAATTACTGAGAGCATCTAGGGTTTCGAGGTGTATTTGGCAACTGGCTTGTTTTCCAGCCAACAGTCAAGAGAAAACAATATCAAAAACTTGAATATTGGTAGTGATGATTCCTCATACACTTTGAACAGGCAAAGAATAAATTAATTTAATCCCATTTTCTGCAATATGAATGAGTTGCACTTCATCAAATTTGAATTTGACTTACAGAAAATAAATTAATGCAAGTTTGAATTTTTCAATTCATAGGTTAAACAAAAACTGATAGATATCAAAGTATTTGTCGAGTCTTGCCCCTGCATTTCATGAAAACATTGTGTTATTGTTTGAGAAGAATTTGGCTGTATAGAGATTTTTCTTTTCTGTTCTTTCCTGTCTACATCTTTCTTCCTGACTCTCAACTGTTTTATTTTTTTCCTGTGCTTTTCTGTTCAAATACATGCTTCAATGTATATGGCTCTTGCTTACAGGAAGAAGAGGTGGAGAAGTTTGGGGTAAGTGTAGAGCTGAATGCAACTAAGATAAATAAAGATTATGCAACTCTTAACATACTGCATCCTCCTCGTTAGTGCATGCATCTGAAATACAGCATGCATTTTATTAACCCTGCAATACATGTTTTTTTGAAAACAGGAGTAAGGGGTTACAGCCAACATTTTACTGCAGCTATAAGAATTCTGAGTTGCTTTTGTGTAGTAGATAAGTTGTTTGAGTTTTGGCTTTGTGCATTTAAAAAAACCTTGTTGTGTAGTTATAATGGAAGGCAAACTATTGTGGGAAGTAAATGAAATAAGTAACTTGCCTTTTAATATGTAACTGAAAAGTTGAAGCCATTCTGCATTTTCAATTATGAAGGCACTTTGAATTGTAGTAATGATGTAGTAATTTCCTCCCTGAGGTTTGTCTTCAGGCAACCTTCAAAGTATTTATTTTTAGCATATGTTTAAAATGTATCTCACATTTCCTGCACCAAAATCCTCATTGATCCTCCTGGGAGTGTTGGTTGTGTGAGGTCTGGATCATGGAGTGACTAAAGATGAGAGTTCTGATGTCGGCCAGGGAAATTCCTGCCTGGCCCAGGGCAGTGATTTTAAGACTGACATTGCAGCCGTATTTTACGTGTTGTGTGTTACCTGTGTGCCTTTGCATAGCAGCAAGGGGGACAGTGCCAGGGCTTGGGCTGGTCACACTGGGCTTAGCAGGTTTGGATACTGGTCCCTGACGCTGGTGTGGATGCCCTTGGCTGGCAGCATTTGGTGTTCAATAATCAACTGCTCACAAGGCAGCTCATGGGGAGAAATAGCCAGGACCCATGGAGCCACTGTCATTTCTAACCCTTGGAATTACTGTGGACACAAGGGGATAAGGAAAAATAATTGTTAAAAGAAAATGAATCAAATTGCCTTAAAAAGTCAAATCCAGTCTTGAAAAAAAAATCAGTGTGTATATAAACAACAAAATATTTCTATAATTTAAAATAAACATAATTTCCTGATCATCTTAGAATAGCTTTGTCCTTATCCATCAAGAGCCAGGAGTGTCCCCTTGGTTTGAATAGCTGTGAACACTCCATCATGCCTTTTGCTGCTACTTGTCTCCAATAACATTACTTTTTTTATTTAATTAAGCTATAAATTGCTGAGAGCTTTTAAGCTTATATTTTCTCTCAGAATGATTTATTTAACATGTCTGAAAATATTGCAGTCAGCTGTTTTCCAACATTTATTTTCTAAGCTCAGTTTATTTGATTCCTTGGATTTTCTCTAACAACATGTTTCATTCCAACTCCTTTGGCCATTATGGCTCTTCTGTGCCTGATGTTGTTTATTCTGCCACTTTTGATTCTGTAAACACACAAGATCTTGATAAATGTCTTCATGCAGCTTTAAAAATTTTCATCTGAATATTTAAAAATCCCCACACAAACCCAGTTTTGAGCAACTTTGACATTTTCCATTAGAATTTACCTGTGACTTATACTGTGATCCCTATTTATTTAAAAATGCATCAGAACTGGTTGGCTGTAGGACTTTTGGCGGTTGAAACAGAGGTGACTGTGTTTAAACTATACCCTGATCAGTTGTTTGGTCTCTCTTGCAGTGTGAATAGGAGTGACTGTCAGGGAGAGTAACTCAAGTTCTTTAACAATTACAGTATTATTTTTTTTTTTGCTTCAGTTACTGATAGATTTGAGAGCTCAAAATTAGGAGTATTGAAGAGCATCCTCTTTCACAGATGCAAGTCTGTACATGTCTGGGTGTATATATATCATCACTGCCTTCCTCACGTTTCTTGGGATATGTTTTTTAATGAGCTGCTCTTCTGTGAATGTTTTTAGTTAATTGAAGAAAGAAGTGTGTAATCAGATGCACTTTGTACATTTAACATAATTTGCCCCTTGTTTAACCATCATGAGAAGCTCAGTTTTCTAAGAGGATTGCAGTGGTCACTCACTCCTCTGCTCAGCGAAGTGCTGGAAGTTTCTGTGTAAGCCTGATGCACACAGTGGGTACCCAGTTCCTTAAACAGAATTACCAAGTTTGTCCACTTTTAGAATCTCCAGTTGAATTCATAGAGCTGTTAAGGTTGGAAAAGACCTCTGAGATCATGAAATTCAACCATCAACCCAACACCACCACCATGTTGACCACTAAACCATGTTCTCAGGTGCCTTAAACATGTGGTTTTTGAACACTTCCAGGGATGCTGACCCCACCACTGCCCTGGGCAGGTTCTTCCAGGTCTTGACAATCCTTTCCATGAAGATGTTTTTCCTAATGTCCAATTTAAACCTCTCCTGGCACAACTTGAGGCCGTTTCTTGTCGTCAGCTGCGGGTCCTGCAGCACAAGCCTGGGGTTCATTAGTGGAGCTGAATGAGGTCCACACACGGCACTGCCCCTTGTTCTTTCCAGCTCCACATTTCCATAGGCAGTCCTGTTCTAGGCTCAAATCCCTGCTTTCAATTTACCCAAATATGTTAAGACAAGTGTTGTTTTAATGCTGTTCATCTTTTTTAACTCATTTGCATCAGCATGCACTAGCCCTAACTGAAGATGATTGGTATTAATCTGCTTTGGCCTATGCTGCTGTAGCTCTTTGCTGCTGTTGAGAACTGAACCTTTACTGCTTTGCTCTTTTCTCTCGTAGGTCTCTGAGCCAGGGCAGCATGAACTCGAACATGCTGGACGTGCAGGGAGGTGCTCACAAGAAGCGTGCCCGCCGCAGCTCGCTGCTGAATGCCAAGAAGCTCTATGAGGATGCCCAGATGGCCAGGAAGGTGAAGCAGTACCTGTCCAACCTCAGTGTGGAGACAGACGAAGAGAAGATCCAGATATTGTCACTTCAGTGTGAGCCTGCATACAGCACTTGTAAGTATGGTGAGCTAGAACAGCAGCATGATCTGTAGCATTTATAAAAAAGGCTGTTCTTCTCTAAAAGTACTCTTAAACTTTTCATCCAAGGAGAGAATACTGGTTGTTTTGTCAGTTCATGTACTGAGAGCTTCAGCAAGGCAGCGTGTGTGTTCATGTTTTGGTTGAGCTCAAAAAATTTCTGCGATGTTTTTGATTTTGACCTTTAGTTCCTAAAGCTGTGTGTCTTTCCATCAGTCTGGCAGGAAATCCAATAGCACATCAGCTCTGCTGGTGCCCTGCTGTCCTTGCACAGAGCTAGGAAGGATAAAAGTAGTCTTTACCATATGAACAGCAAGAAATGAAAAGAGACAAAATCAATATAGAAACTGCAATGGATTACACCTTAGAATAAATGAAGATTGTTGAGAAGGAGAAGTTAGGTCAATATTGACTGATGAGTTTGTCATGGCTTGACAGTCACAAATTGAGGACTACAGCAGGATAGCTCTCATAATTTGAGCTCTTGTCAAACAAACTGTTGTCTGACCTGCTGTCTTACACAGTTCAGTAAATTTTTATTTAGAAATAGGAGTTATAATTGTGTTTTATTTAGATACTCTAGCAGTTTTCACTTTCTTGAAAGACAGATTTGTTTCAAAATAGATGAGTAACAACCATGCTAAACAAAATTATGTTTCCTGCTTGTCTTTCGTCCAAATATAGCATTTTAAAGCTTTTTTTTGTCTTCAAATACTGTTTTATCTCTGATGAGGTAAGTTCAAAGCATGACTAGGAGATGGCATCTTGAAGATAAAATTTTAAGTCCTTGCCGTTACACAGTATTAAGAATGCAAATCCTTGTTATTCCCTAAGATGCTGTCTTATGCAAATTTTCTTTTAGCATTTACTTCTAAGTAGCACTGAAGCAGGAAACCTGGAAATGGCCACATTTAACTCCCTTTTTAAAATCATTAAATCCTTCATGTTTGAACTCTTTCTAGATGATCTGTGTGCAATCATGGATACCAGGTCCAAGAGAAGAACATAAATGTTATCAGATTGTTTTTTATTTAAAAAAAAAAAATTAAAATCTTAAATGCACAGTGCTAGCCATAGATATTTGAAAGTAAAAACAGGGAATATATACTGACTGTTCTACTTTATGTAGTTAGGCAAATCAAGTCCATATTTTCTTAAACATCAGAAAGGAAAATGAAGTTTAAGTGGATATACAAATAAATAGGTGGTAGATTGGCATATTATTAAAAGTAACATTTTTAAAAACTGGGGAAGAAGCCCTAAGCCCCAAAACCCACAGGTAGTAGATCCAGGTGAGATTATCCTTGTTACAGAGCTGGGAGAAAGAATAGAGCAGTGATGTGTGGCATGAGGGAGCTGCCAGCCCCTCGTCTATTAAATCTGGTGCAACAAGAGCACTGACCTGTCTGGGAATGTCTCTCCCCACTTGGTTGGATTACCCACACTCAGGGGTTCAGCTTCCCCATTTCTTACCTCAGTAATAAGCTTCTGCCCTTGCTTGTGGTAGGGATGAGCAGCAGTGACACTGCAGTCCAGAGTCTCCCGACAGAATTTCATGAGAAATCAGATGAGGAGCAGTCTGTGAATTGTTGTGTGATTAAAGCAGAAGCTGAAGCAGTGCCCTGTGCTGTAAATCACTTGTGCCACCTAGTGAAACTTTTGATGTCAGTTGCAAAAACAACTGATTTTGAAAGAGGTGCTGTTATGCAATTGCACCTTGCATGCAAACGTTTAAAATACAGGCTTGTGGTAGAAATAAACAACATCTTTTGATCTTTTGATGAAGTACCTCGATGACACTTTCAAGAATTCAGGGCTTTTTTTAAAAGCTCTTCACACATCATCTTCAGTGTGATGGGATCATCGTGTTTGGACTAGAAATGGTTTAAAATACAATTTATCTTCTTTATTCAGTGGTTCCTTTGTCTGGATGGTTGTCCTGCAATAATCCTGCAATTGAAAGTACTAGATATTTATATGAAGTTTTTCCCTAACAGTGACAAAGAATTTAAGTGAGAGAAGAGGAGGAAAATCCTCCGAAATGTCTCCAGTGCCCATGAGATCAATTGGCCAAACCACAAAAGCCCATCAGCATCAACAAAACAGAATGAGTCAAGTTCTTCAGGTCCCAACTGTGAATTTGTACCCCAGCAGGAAAAAGGGACTGACAAAGGATCATGTCACATTCAGTGAGTATCTTCAGTTCACCTGGCTGGGGAGGTTTAAAGATGTAAGCAAGCAGGAGGGAGGAGCTCTTTTGTAGCTGAGTGGTTTATGTGAGATACTGTTGTAAACTTCCTTAAATAAATTCATTTTAAAACAGCTGATACATATTGCTGTGTTTTAAGAGAGCATGCTTAGTCATTTGCACAGTCTTTTATAACTTTAAAACAGTCAGTGGTGAGATGCTGTCTCCAAATATGCTCTTGCTTCATGAAGTCTAATCTGTTTGGGTGAAATACTTGAAACAAATCACAGACATTTAATATTTTAACCTCTGGGACACCATTTTAACAACATTATGGTCAAATGGAGCAACATACATTATTAGTTGCTCCTAGTGAACATATTTTTTGTGGTCTCTAAATTTGCTAGTTGCAAAGTAGTATATTCTTTATTAAAAAGCTTTTGTCCTAGTTACATAAATGTTGTATCATTTGAAAGCTGCAGTTGTGGGTTATTAAATGAAGTTAGCTGCAGTCAATAACTGATAGGAAATAATTTTATATTATATTGGGCATTAACATAATTTAAAATAGCTTCAGTAAACAATACATTACAGCATATAAAATAGTATTTCTAGTTAGTACTTACTTAAGTTCTCCTCTGAAAAAGCCTGTGCAGTTTGATAAGTTCCAGAAACTTTTCTCAGAGGTTTTTCTTCATTTGTGTGTGGTGGTCCATGCTGATCTAACAGTTATTGGGAACTTGAAATAACTCCTCAGCACTGAGTCCACTGCAGGATGGTCTAATAGTGAGTGAGAAACACCAAACCATGTGTGGGACACTGGTTTTGCTAAACTGGCCAAGCTGTGGATAGTGCCTGTGAGTGTTGATTTGAGAACTCCTGCTTGTGAAGATCTTGAACTGGCCTGGTAGCTCTGACACACATGGTTTTTAACACAGTCCCAACAGTGCCATGGGCAAGGATTTCCTCCAAGGCTTATACTTCACACTGATTTTTTTTTTTACATAGTCCTTTGCCAAAACCACAAAGAATGCATCCATTGCAGTGGTTCCTGTTGGGGTATGGATGTTTCAACATGGTTTAGGTGAGCAGCCAGCAGTAGCAGTGGCCACAGCTGATCTGATCTAAATTTGAATGGAGACTGCCTCCACATGGAGAATTCTCTGAGCATCTGCTCCTCTCTTTGCTGAATATTCTGATTGTTCAACATGGTGCTTATTTGTAGTTTAAACAGAAATCAGTAATTCAAAAGAAGAAGAATATGCAGTAACTGATCCCATTGTTTTCATAGGTACAGGCTCTCCACAGAAGTCATTAAGCTTGTCTGAGGAAGTAAGTAGTAAGAAACAAACAGATGACACTACGTCCATGGCATCTTCTTTGCACTCCAGCCCACCTGCTTCTCCTCAGGGCTCCCCACGCAAAGGTAAGTGTGTGGCAGCATCAGTCCCAGGAACTGGAGCCTGAGCCAGGGTGGGCAGTGGCAGGAATATTTGTTGGTAATGACATGTAAGAGAAATAGTAATTTAGAATATTCATGTCAAGAATAGTATCTTTTCTGTCAGAATAGAGTCTTTCTGTCAATAGATATGATTTTCCAATGTATTTGTATATTTTGGACCTTTAAGTCACTTAGTATTTAAAAAAAGGGAACAGTTGTTTTCTTAAAATACTGCCTGAGAGCCTTTGGCAGAATTCCCACCAGAGCTGAAGTGCTGACACCTGCCATCATGCCAGTTCAGATTTAGGTGGCCGCTCATATAAATGGGATTTGCAGACTTGGGGATTTCTTGAAGATGACAGTGTTGGACAGAAGCTGTAGCTATTGAGACAACTTCTGGTCTTGCCCAAGGTAGTTGGAATACGAGGTGATTCAATAGAGCTGGAGGTGGAATGATGTCATAGTTCTCCAGGACAGGTGGTTTAGTTTGCTGCAGAAGTAGTGCATCCATCTAAATCCTTGAGTCGCTGTTCATATTTTTTGTTCTTGTGCACAGGGCTTTGTATACATCCCTGTCTCTCATGATGCTCTGAGAATCCCTTTATTTTTGATGTCTTCATCTTAAAAGACCTGCATCACTTCATCATTAGTCAGCCTTGGATGGAAATTGATTTGAAATCTCTTAACAGCACTCAGTAGCCAGCGCGGGTGGTTGGTGTTGGATGGCGTAAGGCCTCTCTCCCTCCCTTCTGCTGCTTTGACTCACTGACAGCCCAGAGCCACCGCCCTGGCATGGCATGGCACAGTGACCTGCTGCATCTTCTCACCCCTCTCAGTGGGAGATCAGGCTGGTCCATCCACTTCTGCCTTCACAAGATCCTGTTTCCTTTAGGAGAATGCCACTTATTTTACTTAAACACAGCATATGTATAAAAAGCTTAAATACTTGGGTTGCCAAATCTTGCTCCACTGAGCATTGCTTATAAGTATGTTATTTTTGTTAACTTTTAGCTGGTTCTTTGAAAATAATGTTTTGTTTCTTGGGGATTGTTTCATTAATTCAACTTGCTTTCAGCACTGATCTCATTTGATTGAGGTGATCTGTACTTTGTTGTATGTGTTGTGCTAACAGCTCATTGATCTAAAATTAGGTGCTTCACAGACAGCTGAAAGACATAATTTTAGGCATGAACACATTCCACTTGATCTTAGATTTCATTTTCTTTTGAGCTATACCCAAGTGATATACAAATAGGATTGAAGAAAAAAGGATTTTCAATTAGGATGTTATTTTTGTTTTGTATTTATCTCATCATCTATCAACATCTGTCTGTGTCTACTTCATTGTAGTTGGCAACATCCAAAGGTCGGATAACTGCAGTCAGATGAATCTCTCTGGCTCTTCCTCATCGCTGGCCAGTGAAACCAGCAACAAGAACAGTGGACAGCGCAGCTATGGAATAGGTGGGGCTTATTTACAAAAGCAAATTCAGAAGATTTGCCAAGCTGGAGAGAGTTCTGAGAGAAGTGCAAAGGTGGACAGAGAGAAAGAGAGTAGAAAGGCAGAAGCTGAGCATGAACCCACAAAAATAAAGGGAAACCTGTTTAGAAGACTTAGGGAAAGAAGCTTCTCCAGGGAAAGAACAGCTGTTACTGCAAAAAGGGAAGCAGAGCCCACTGAAGCCTTAGAAAGCAGTGGAAACCAAAAGGACAAGGACTTTGATACTCTGAGTACAGCAAGTATCTGTACCAACAGCAGTGTGTACATATCCTACTGCCTGTGCACAAGGCCTAGAAGAAGGAGGAAGACTATATAATGTATTTTTAGAAGGAAGACTGATGTCCATGTTCTGCCCAATATCCTGAGTTTATCTGAGTTATTTCAGCGTTACCCATTTACATGTTTAAGATGTTTGATGTGCTTCCCTTCCAGATGTTTGTGTCAGTTCTTTATAGCTAATCACCCTTACAGTGCAGTGAAGACAATAATGTGAAGTTTAGAGAATCAAGGAACAGGTACAGTGTCAGTTCAGTTCCTTAGTGCATTACAAATACCAGTGAAACAGTAAGTTCTGCAACATTTGCTAATTAAACAGTCCCTGATATGGTGTCAATGGAATGCTCACTGCCAGCATTGGTGTGCATTCCATTGGTCACATCTCCTGCTGTCCTTTTCAGCCCAGCAAATACTTATATTTAGTCTGTTATACATATGTGCTGTTATTTTATGGCTCACCATTCAGGTAGTGTTAGTTTATTTAATGAAGAGAAGAGTTCTTCTCTAATGTTCTTCTTTAATGAAGAGAACAAAGAGTTCTTCTTTGTTCTTCAGATAGTTGGAACACTGTGAGAACATTTCCTACTGCAGTGTAGTTGGGTCAATTTAAAGAGTCCCTAAAAATGTAAAGAATATAAAATATTAGTTATTGCCGAATGAAAGGAAACTGAAATTTAGTCTTAAAAAGGCTGCTCTTAAGTACATTTTGGGTTCAGTTCTATAGCTTGATAATATTGATATTTACTGCTCATATTTGCTCTTAAAATCTTGGAGCAATAATCAGAGTTAAGCTGTGAAATCTCAAATTATGAGCATTATGCTCAGTGGCTGTAAGTCAGTGTCTCCACATGCCATACTGTATCATCTCTGTATTGTTTATGCATTTAAGGGCATCCATTTTCTGTGTTCGGTTGTGTGTATCACTGGCTTTTACACTGCCTTGTCATTTCACTTCTTCACCTTATCAATGTGAATATGTGGCAATCCCACTAAAAGGCACAAGTGCAGAAATTTAGGAAAAAAAAAGCTTGGCTGAGGTGTTAGATATATAGGGGTGTATACCTTATTTGGGTCTGAAAGAAGTTATTTGAGGGTAAGCTGAGCTGAGAAAAAAAGCATTCCATATTTAGCTCTGAATCTGGTGGGGGTCTTCAGTTGCTCCCCTTCTGTGGGCACAACACTGGAGTCTGGTCCAGCTCCTGCCAAGGTTGTACTTCCTCATTTGCTTCCTTCTCTGTTAGTTTTAGAGCAGATAATAAAGCTGAAATGGATCATATGGCTAATCCCTGAGTGCTCATAGCTGTCTTTCACCTTAGTCAGCATCTCCTCCTCCACTGCCAGAGTCTTTTTTTGAGTTTTGCTTGGCAGTATGGCAGAGGGATAGTGGGAAGTGTGCTGCATTTTTACTGAAGGAGTCAGCACTCTGCAGAATTGGAGAGACTTGATCTGCCTGCCCAGTAGTGATGCAGTAGGCTACTGATTCTGGTTGTGTAGGTTAAAGCTGCTGCTCTGGAGAGTAGTGGAGTTGCAGGTGGGTTATTGGTGTTTCTCGCCTTGCATTAGTAAATCAGTGCTGGATGCTGATAGATGCTAAAAGCTTTAGTACCCTAAAATCCTCAGTGGACTGACTGTGTGCAAACAGGGTTTGGTTGGTTTTCTCCTGAATATCCTCGCTGTAATGTGTGAGTCAGCACTTCACTGTTGTATGTTGATGGAGACATTTTCCTCTCCTCTCCTGTACTTAGGCTATGCCCTCATACCTTCCACTAAATCCGACAACTTCTCAGACTCCAGTCACAGCGAGATTTCATCCCGCTCCAGCATCGTCAGCAACTGCTCTGTGGACTCCATGTCAGCAGCACTGCAGGACGAGAGGAGTTTGTCCCAGTCCCTCATCGTGGTGGAGTCAGTCGGGACAGAGAGGAAGGAGCATCCTCAGGCACTGACAGATTACGGCCAGCCCTGCCCGGGGTAAGGTGCAGCTGCTTCTGCTGGGGTGTTCTGCTGTCAGAAGGGGTAAGGAAGCTTTGGCCAGGACACAGTTGTGCACTGCAGTGTGGTTATCAAGCTTCTGCTGGAAGCTGGAGCACTGGCTCCTGTGTGGGAGCCTGTTTCCATAAGAAGCTTACAGTATTACTTGGGGAGACAACAGCTTGTTCCCATTGGTGGGGTTTAGCTGGATATTTCTTGCAGGAGACTGGAAGCATGTTAAAAGCCAGGATGATGCTTAGCAAATTAATGCCATGGTGAGAGACAGCAAAAGAGCAGCAGGATATGATCAATTCTTTCTGAGTCAGCAGTGCCAGTCACTTAACGTGCTCTAATGGGATTTGTAAGGATTTTTCTAATTATCATTTGTTGCTTAGGCAGACTGGCAGCTTTCTGACACTGTTTTTCTGACAGTTTCCACACAAGAGGTCTTGTTACTTCAGTGCAATGAGAATTTGTGCTGAAATGATGCTTTGAACTGGAAGTTTTTACACTTTTTTTTTGCTAGATGTAGCACCTTGATCCATAGGATGTAATATCTCCTAATACATCTTGGGGATAGCACTGTCTGTCCTCAGCTGTCATGGATTCAACTAAGTGAGAGATGCTCCTTACATTTCTAATTTTTCCAGCACATGGAATCATAGAATGCTCTGGGTTGCGATGGACCTTAAAGATCATCTTGATCTACTCCCCCTTCTCTGGGCAGGGATCAGGGTGCTTCCAACCCCATCCAACCTGGCCTTGAACACTTCCAGGGATGGAAAGAAACGAGTAATTCAGGTTATTTCATAAGATTAAAATGGAAGTTTAAAGTTTTATTTGCTTCAGCAAATAAAATAATTCCCTTTCTAGAAGGCATAATACACTGAGTTCATGTTTTGTGGTTGTTCCTTTATTCCTTAATTTCAATAAGTTGGGAAGAAAGTGGATTTTATCCTTGGACTTAACAAAATAGAAAAGGAAGGAAATAAAACCCCTTGTTTGCACATACCTAAAAATGTTCCTTGATTTCACAACATGTCAGTAAACTGCTGAGGGAGGGTGTTGAATTTTAATGTTGTGCTGCCCATGCATTTGTTAACACAACCAAAAATAGTTGGGAGACTTGAATAATGTCTAGCAATCCTATCTTCTTGTATTCTAAATTCATACAAACCTGGCTTTATTTTTCCCCCCTTAATTGTGCATTTAGAGAAATTGGAGCTTTCAGCAGACATTTCTTTAAAAAAGAAATTTTGAACTTTGCTTTTCAGAATCTGTCCCTCCATATTGTTTCCACAAATGTTACTTATGCCCAGTATTTCCAGATGTTCTTGTAATTCAACTGCTTTCACTCTGTCTGAACAACTTAATGTTGCCACCAGTGAAGGGGTTGGATTTTATTCTATATATTTATTTTTCTTTTAGTTTATGAATGTACAGAAAAGGTGGTAGCAAGACTAAGTGGAAGAGTTAACTTACTCCTCTGCTTTTTGTCAGGCACTGCTTCTGTGATTGGTAGAGAAGAGCTTCCGTGGGCCAGACTTAGGGATCTGGGGTGCAGCCTGGAAATGCATGTTGCAAACTTGGTGTTCCCTTGGGAATAACTTCCTTGCTGCTGGCTGCAATAATGATTTGGGAGTAACTGTCTCTTGTCAGTGCTCCTTGTGCCTTGAGCTTGCTGCTCACCTGATACAAACCCAGAGCTGGCTCTGAGTATGTTGCTCTTGTTGTAAAAGCTTACACGTGTTTTTTTCCCAATTTTTGTCGCTTTCCAATGTAGCTGGTCCATCACCAGGCCTGCTCTGATCAGAGGGATGGCATTCACATCTTCCATGAGCAGCGAGGAGATCTCCCATGAGCACATCACGGTAGAGGCAGCAGACAGCGGCCGGGGCAGCTGGACTTCATGCTCAAGTAGTTCTCATGACAATTTCCAGAATATCCCAAACCAGAAGAGCTGGGATCTGCTCAGTACTTACCGTCACACCCAGCTGGACGGACCTATAGCTGAAGTGGATCCCACAAACTGTTACTCTGAGGAGGGTTATTTGTATTCTGAAGCCTTTTCCAAAGCCAACAGGCAGTCGAAAGCCAGCGTGGAGCTCGATCAGTCTCGGCAGAGCTGGGCATCCTCCAGCTCCCTGTCAGACACTTACGAGACAAACTATGGCACAATTAAGCGGAGGGGGCTGGAGAACTCCTCGGCGGAGCAGACGGAGGCTTTGGACTCTAAAGCAGGTGCTGATACAACTTACAAAACTGTTACTTCGAGTACAGAAAAAGGCCTGATAGGTAAGCCAAGCCAACAGCTCATGGAAGCTGCCACATCTGTTTTTCATTTCGTACTAAGTTGTTAAGAGATGAGGTGAGCAGGTCTGGGGCTGCCTGGCATGTTGAATTCAGCTTCACACGTGGTTGTTATCAGAGCACTACACAGTGTGTTTTCAAGCTACCTTCTTTTGCATTAGGAATATCAAGGTAATAAACAAGTACACTTCCCTATCACTTCATGGGTCTGCAGGAAAACTCTCTTCAGGAAAGTGTCAGGCAGTTCTTTTCTATAGTATGCTATTTTGCTTTTTTGAATGATTTTGGAGGTATACTCATCACTGTAGATGTTCTTCTGACAAGAGTCAATGATCCCATACTCCTTACAATACAGACTTCCCAGGAGCCCAGAGGGAAGAGCATGACTGCAGAGTACTGTGGAGCTCACCTGCCTCTCTGGAGCTGAGGCACCTTTCATCCACAGGGCTTTGGGCTCTGAAAGCTCAAGGGCAAAGCAGATTCCTTTCCTGTCTTTGCTATTTCAAGATGCCATTTATTTGATTATACGGCTGCAGTTTGGCTACTTATGAAAGGAGAAAATAACTTTAAAAGTTCTTTGAAATATGCATAGTTCTATCAAGCAAGATGTTCTTCCCCCATCCTAGTGAGTTCAGTAGCCAGAATTAAAGGAACTGGGTTAGTAGCAAGATAAAACATGGAATGCAAAGCTTTCTAAGACTGTGAGGCAAGGGTGCAGCTGAAATGTAGTTTAATTACTGAGTGGATTGCTGGAGGGGTTTGTTATCAAAGGTAATTGCCTGAATAAACATTGCACGTAGGGCGGAGGTCTTGGATTGTGTTCCTCCTTCTTGGCTTTGAAAAAGAAATCGTGGTGGAGCCTTGTAGAAAATTTGCTCCCAGCTCATTGCTGTGCCTGTGCCCTGCCCTTGCAGCCTTTCAGAGCTGTTCATGAGTGTCTGGGCTGTGTGAGGGGATGGCAGGTTCCCTGTTCAGTACACGCTGTCTTTGCTGACAGCACTTGGCTTCCTTTTATTTCCCTTTCCATTCTGCACCATGTAGCTGTGAGGAGCACTCACAGAGTGCTGGACATGAATATGTCTGCTCCAGGAAAGATCTGATATGGGTGGATGTAATTACAGGTTTGCAAACAGAAATCCATTAGCTGCTCACCATCACACAGTGTGCCCAGGATATCTTCACTTTATTTCAGTGTTTGTAAAATACTGTGAATTGGAACTTAACAAAGGAACACATTATTCTTGAATTGCTACAGTAGACTAAAGGTTAGCTCCAGGGAGCCTGAAGCTTTCTCTTTTGAAGGAGAACATACCTACCCTTGTCATTCCTCCTGCAAATCCAACCAAGATTGAAGGTGAGGTGAGCACCCAGCCCTTGCCCATCCCTCCAGGGAAGAGCAGATCCTCTTCACTTCCCCTGCTTTTTCACAGAGACCTCATTCAGTGCTAGTTAAATGAAAATAAATCCTGTAATTAAATGGTAAAAATTGCTGCCTGTATCCACGTGTATCTGCTAAACCCCAGACTGACTGAATTTGATTTTGGTTGTTTTACTGTCAGTCCAGGCATGAGCTGAGGCCATCAAGTATGAACCAGCTTGTGTTCCTGATACAAAAACCTGGAATTTCACAAGTCTACAACACAATAAGAAATACTTTTTTATTTTTTATCCCTTTATTTTCTTCTAAGATAAGAAACTATTATATTTGCTGAAATAAATGAAACTAATGAACATGCACTGTTTAAAATGAATCCACAGGAAGAATGCAAATTCACTTAACTAAGAGATTAAAAAAATTACCCTGGCTTTGAAATTCTCCTGTTGCAACATGTCCATGGAAAAAAGCCCAATTTAACATGCACATAAGCCCCAGACCTGGGGTGGGAGGGAGGGGAGGCAACCTAAAAGAGTTACATTTTGGGTTGAGAGCCTCTGTGACTTGAACTACTGATGAACAGGGCAGGAAGGGAGAAGATGAATTATGAGGCATGGACATTGCAAATGTATAATACTGACTGTAGTCATGACTGCACAAGGTGTAATGCAGCCCTTCCAAAGGCTGTTCCAATAACTTTTCCTGGTTTTTTTCTCACTTGTAAACAGAGAACATAGTTTAACATAAGGGTGAAAAAGAAAACAAAATAAAAACCAAGGGAAAAAAGTAAGAAATCAAAAGTATGGGTGTGATAAGCCATTATTCACTCTGTGAAAATGTAAAATAATTAATGCAGGCTCAGTACACAGTCTGCCTTATAGGATCAACTTTAGGCAATGCTATTTTTTTTCTTCTTATAGCATAGCTGGATGGTTTCATGTCTTTATACACATCAGTTGATATGGTGATGTTTTATTGTAATGAATTTGTGTTAAGCAACTGACCTCTTTTGGGTGATGAAATGGGTATTGGAAGTCAACCAGCAGCTCTTGCTGTCAAACACCAGCATGCTGCATGAAGTAGCTCTGGGCTGGTTGCCTTAATTCCTTCTGTTTCAGTTTCCCAGCCTGTAACAGTGGCAGCAGACTTGGCTGTGCTGCCTCTCCATCCTGCTGGAGAGCTCCAGAGCATCCCCTGGTGCAGCAGGGCCACAGGAGCAGGGACTGTAATGAGAGGTGTTAATTGCAGTCTGAACGCAGACAAGCTTAGAGTCCTCTTTCCACTCAATTGACATCTCACCTAAGGAGTTCATGGATTCTCTTGTTACTCTGACTTCTTAAAATAAATAGAAAATAGAAATGAAGGCATAAATACCTGCTGCTGTCGTTATAACCAGTGTTTCTGCATTTGCATTTTGTTATCAGTTTCTGTTTTGCCATTGTAACATTTCATGATTTTTTAACGTTTTGTTTCCTTTCTTTTTCTTCTTTAACATTTCCATTGCTTATTTCTTGTGCCCAGTGTACTGTGTCACCTCACCTAAGAAGGACGATAGGTATAGGGAGCCACCGCCCACCCCTCCGGGATATATGGGGATTTCTTTAGCGGACATTAAAGAAGGATCGCCCCACCACCCACACCTCAAACCTCCAGACTATAGTGTGGCAGTGCAGAGGTCAAAGATGCTGCACAGTGACCTCTCTAGACTTCCACCAGCTGCTCTGGGTAGCGACGTGGTGGCCTGTGTCTCCTCGAGGACGCCCCCGTGGCACGGCCGGCAGCCGTCCAGCCCCAGGGTAGCAGAGTTGCCTGGCGCAGATAGTGAAGAGGATGGTAGGTGAACACCTGGCTCGGGAGCGGGGCTCTGCAGGGTGCACTTCACAGCAGTGGTCTGGGCTTTCTCTTGGCTCACCCTTGGAGATTAAAAGCGGGTTAATCTCTAAATACACAGTTGTGTTGGTGTGGCTGTGTGCACATGCGTGGCTGTGTGTGTCATGCATAGCTGTGTGCATGTACATACACCTTTAAAGCAAAGAACAATGCCTTCCCCTTAGAAAAAGCATGTTGGCACCAAACAAACTCAAAGTATTTAAATAAATAAATACACAAAAATGTGAATATAAGATCTCCTAAAGTACAGCTGAGACACTTAAGAGCATGTAGATTTTTTTGTTTTGTTTTTTTGGTTTTTTTTTCTTTAAAATCAGTCCCCTCCTAAACAATGATGGGACACTGACAGGCTACATATGGAAAAACTCTAGCCTCCCTGGGCTGATTAACTGATGTCCCAGTGGTTTGGCTGGCATCAGGGTGATGGTCTAAAATCAATGATTTGGATTTGGTGGAGTGAACTTATTTGATTTGTGTTCAGGTGTGCTGGCATTGAGCTGCCTGATGCCTCTTCTTTTTGGGGATTGAGTTTCAAAATATTGAACAGAATAATAGTGAACTTCTGTTCTTCTGGTGAGTGCATTTGTTGAAAGCTGTGTTCTGTGCCTAACTTGGCCTGACAGTGTCTCTTCCAGTTCATTTTTCATGATCTTGTTTGAAGCAACAGCCAGTGCTGCCAAGCATGGCATTTGTAGGGTGACCAAAATGGGAGAGGATTTTCCAATAAAGACTGCTCTTATGTTGTGTCAAAGCTAACTTCAGGTCAGGAGAATTTCTACTTAATTGTTTATCTGCTGATTTGCTTTTAATTTCTGTGCACCGATGTGATCTTCTGTAACTTTTGCTGGTGAACTCTTTTTATTAGAGGGTTGTGATCATTTCTTTCCATTCCAGTCTGATTTAAAATGAGCCTGTATTTAGATTAGAACAATTTCTGATGCAAAATGATTATATCTTGGCCCTTTAAAATGTGTAAGCAGTAGTTAACATATGTATTAGTACTGCAGTTCAAACTTATAGTAAACATAAAATTGCCTGGCATTAATTCTGGTGTGCTTTTGATGTAAAAATAAGGAAGTCATTGCTTCAAACATTTTAAACCAAATTTTTTCTAAGCTAAATTTAACTGTACACTTTTAGAGGCACCTATTTTACTATTTTTGAAGTGCTTGGTTAATTTTATTTGGGATAAAATGCTCACTGCATGGAAATTTGCTGGCTTTTTTCCCAAATCCATAGCTTTTGGCATACTGGGAGCTGCATGCTGATCATTTTTGGAGGATCCAGGATTTTCTGTTTTGCAATATGTCTTTATCGTATGACCATCATACCTCAGAGTGCAGAAGCTGTGGCTGCCCCATCCCTGGAAGTGCCCAAGTCCAGGCTGGATGGGGCTTAGAGCTACCTGGATGGTGTCCCTGCCTATGGCATGGAGTTGGAATGAGATGCTTTACAAGGTCCCTTCCAACCCAAACCATTCTGTGATTGCCTGAGGATCTGCTAAATGGTGATATGGAGTGTGTAGTGATCAATGATAAAGACAGTGAAAACATGCTGCTGCTGAAGGGCTGAGGCTGTCATAGACTCACTGTTATCACCTCGCTGGGTGCTGGTCTGTGCCCTGAGTGCCCGAGGTGGGGACTGGTGGAGTAACTGCTTATTTCTTTGTCTTGTTTTGCAGAAGATGAACAAGTATCAGCAGTTTAACCCTTGGGCTATTTATATGAACCACTCACAACACAAAGGATGTGGGAGAAGGTCTCATGGTTCTGTTAGGACTGCTGACAACTTGCTGCTACTGACCTCAGACCTTGCCTGTGTCCCAGATGAGATGGAACGGGTTGGATCACCTCTTCACACCTTCCTTCACTCTGCCACCACCACATAAGCTATTTCTACACATGAAATAGAAAATTCTGTTCAAGGAATGTGCTGACTGCCTGGTACCAACATGGGTACCCAGAGATGGACCAAGCTTCGTGCATTGGGGAGGACCAGTTGCCACCACCACTTGAAACTTGGGAGCATTTTTCTGTATGATACCATATAATCCTTTGGTAGTTTCCATTGTTGTTATTTCTACATGACCGTTAGAAGTCTGAGAGTGTTATTTTATGAACTTCAAAAAAATTATATCAAAATGTCAGCAAAAGCAAAGGATGTTGCTGAAATATCTGAAAATAATTTATTAATTTAATATTTTTAAATGGGAGTTTCCTTTACGTGCGTTGGGAGTGCTCTGGTTGGCTAATATAAATGTTTAGTCAATGTGACAGTAAATTAGCTACACATCAACTGTTGTGCTCTCCAAATAAACTCAGAAAAGTAGAAACGGGTGCAGAAATTTATAGATTTTAGAGTGGGTTTAGATTTAATATGAATAGAGTCCAATGCCCTGCAGAGCAGTGTCTGTCAAGGCAGCACTCCTGCTGCTCCCCTCCCACATGGACACAGCAGAAACCTGTCCAAGGATTTTAGAGATTGTTTTAGCTGTCAGCCAACTAAGGCAACAGTTGATGCTCTCCTCCCCTGTTAAGGAATGCCTGAAATGTGGAAGCTGTAGCTTAAGGGGGGAGCATTTGGGGAGATCTGAAGCTTTCCCAAAAGAGTTTTAACCAGGTTTTGCCTTGCAGAGTTCAACATGCAAAGCATGTTCTAAAACTCAAAACTCCAGCTGTGTGTTGTGGTTTTTAAGATCATCTCACGTGTCCTGGCCTTTTCCCAGAGTTGCACAGGGTTTAGGTGCAAAGGTTATCTTTGAAAAAAATAATGAAAGAATTAGAAATCACCTACATTTCACAATAAAATTTGTGAAACTGAATAATAAATGACACAGTGCTTATAGAAGAGCATAATGCATTTTATGATGGGTTAAAAAACCCTGTTGTGTTTATCTGGAAAATACAGATAATCTCAAACTATTTTTTAAAAAAATCCTAACTAAAAATCCTGGTGTTGTTGATGTCAATGAGAATTTTGGCTTACAGCCAGCCAGTATTAACCCGTGATCTTCTAGTTTGATTATGGTCAAAAGAATTGCTTCTTTGATTTTCCTTTTAGCCAGCCAGAGTGCAGAGGGGTAGAACTGGAAATGCCTGCAGGTTCTTTTCTTTCTCCTCCTTTCCTTTCTTCCTTCTTCCTTTCCTTCTTCCCTTCCTTCCTTCCATACATGACACCCCATTCTAGTGTTAAAATCAGACATGAATGTGTGAATATGTATTTAAACATTTAATTGTAAATCTTTGTTGTGATGTTTACAGCCTAAGCTAGAAAGATGATGTTTGTCATTTTTACAGTGCCTCAAAACTGATTTCTATATCCATAGTTGTGGAGAGCTTTAAGAGTTTGTTTTTTTTTTTTATCTATATGTGTGCAGGGGTGCAAGGTGAACGCAGCATTTTTGGAAAATGCCACAAGTACCAAAAACAACCCAAAGCCTTTGATGTGCTTTCTCCATAGTAGCTAGGGGGTGATGCAGCCAGGTGGATGAGAATGGCCCAGCCTGCGTCTGCCTTCAGAGCAGTTCCAGGTCCAGCATTGCCTGGAATGTGCCTGTCACCATTGGAATTGGGAAGGTGTAAATGAGCAGTGATGCTGAGGAAGAGCATGCCTAATTTATAACTCGCTGGTTGGCTGTATGAATTTTTGGCACAAGTATCAGAGAAGCAAATGGTTGAAAAAATACATTAAAATCCACTTGAGTACGGTATAATACATGCATTTTGCTTTCTCAAGGCCTTAATGCTTATAATGAAGCTGCACAGGCCTTAATGACTAAAGATTAATGTGTCAAAGCAATGCAGGACAGCGTGAGTGTTTTCAGCACATGCAATATTGGTAATAGAACTCTTGAACTGATATCCCTGTGGGATGTAAATCCAGGTCCTGCCATCCCGTTGTCACCTGTAGTTGCTTGTTAACTTCTACATGGAAACAACAGGCTTTGTGTTCCATCAGGAAGCATCTGTGTTGTGCCAGGTGAATGAAACCTTACGGTTCCTTGGCCCTGGGGGGGAGCTGCAGCTTATTTCAGCCTGTTGAATAAAATATAGGGCATGGGAGTTACTAAAGTGGTTTCCTTTTACCCCAAAACCCAGTAGTGCTGCCTTGGAGGATGCAGGGAAGCCCCTGTGGGGGGCAGGGTCGGGGTCTCCTGGCAGTCAGCAAGAGCAGCTGAATTAGTCACCCATCCAAACGTGTTTGATGGTGTTTGCACACGAACAGCATCGTCTGTTCCACAGGGCTTGGCAGACACTGAAAAGTTCTGGAATGAGTGAAAGTCTTACTAACAATGTTTTCCTAATAGCCAACACAGCTGGTGTACATAAATGATGGACAGATGAGCTACTCCTGCTACTCCTGCCTCTCACAGTGTGGCTTCTCTGCTGCTCCTTGCTGGGGTTTCTGTTTGTTTGTTTGTTTTTAACTCAACCGATCACATTGATTGGGGCCAATAGCCAAATGTGGAGTGTCTGGTGTGGGTTTGAAGAGACATTATCCCTTTTTTTGGTAATTCAGACAGAAGCAATATGGTGGTTAGTACCTCTTGTACACTGCTTTGTTGAAGTGATGTCTTGTGGACCACAGATCCCTGACTCAGTACCTCTGCTAGGTTCTTCTAGCTCGGGCTCTGATGTTCATAAACAGTTAAGGTGCCTCATGTCATGTTCTTCCACTGCCATACCTGGGTTTGCTCGCTTGCTGCTCGTTGTTTGCTTCAGTCTTGTTGCTGAAAGATGCATTTCAGATTTCTCTGATTTAAGCACACAATGTTCTGTTATAAATATCAAACTTCCAAATAATTCCTGAGAAAGCAATATAGTTTGGTAAAATTGAATTGGCCTCTCCAGTTGCAGAAAGGGGAAGATGAGATCACTGAGCCTCTTGGCATCAGGTTCATCTCCCAAGTACACGAAAGAATGGAAATACAATGGCTGTGGATGGTTGCAGTTCACGTTTTTGCAGTGTGGACAAATTGTGAGTTTGCCAACAATGGGCAGTGTGGGGCTTTCCTGGCTCTTTCCTTTTGCCTTTACTCAGGTTTGTGGGTGTGGCCTCACCTTGAGTCCTGTGTGTGATTTTTGGGCACCATGATATGAAAAAGACATTAAGCTATTAGAGAGCATCCCAAGGAGGCCACGAGGATGGGGAAGAGTCTGGAGCAGGGGGAAAACCTTATGAGGAGTGGCTGAGGGCACTTGGTCTGTTCAGCCTGGAGAAAAGGAGACTGAGGGGAGAGAGACCTTATGGGAACCTACAACACCCTCCTGAGGGGCAGCACTGATCTCTCCACTCTCAAGACCAGTGACAGGTCACAAGGGAATGGCCTGAAGCTCTGTCAGGGGAGGTTTAGGTTGGGTATTAGGAGAAGGTATTTCACCCAGAACAGCTCCTCAGGGAAGTGGTCACAGCAGCAGCCTGGCAGAGCTCAAGAAGTATTTGGACAAGGCTCTCAGCCACAGGGTGGGGTTGTTGGGGATGGTGCTGTGCAGGGCCAGGAGCCAGACTTGGTGAGCCTGATGGGTCCCTTGCAGCTCAGCAGGTCCTGTGATGCCAGGTGAGTGATGCTTCACTGGAAGGGGGTCAGAGCCCATTGCTTGGGATGGGGTGCACTCAGGGCTGTCTGCACCTGCCAGAGGCAGAGGGTGTCCCCAGGGGCTGAATGTCCCAGTGATGCCACTTGCACAGGGGCCTGTGGTGCATCAGGTATGTTCCAAAACCTCTTTCATCATGTCCTGAGTAATTTTCCTGCAGGTAACAGTGGAAATACAACCCTGTTATTTAAGTTTTTATAAAACATCAAACTTTTTGAAGGATAAACTTACCACTGCCTTTGCAAAAAGAAAAGAAAAAAGGGATACTCTCTCTTTAGAAAAGCTTTACACATTATATTTTAGAATGCTTGTATAGAGGGTAATCTATCTTGAATTCCCAACCCAGCTTTTGCTTCTGTTGTGCTTTTTATTGTTTTATTTCTGATATACCTGGAATGCAGTTTAGCTTGGTATTAATTAAATTCTAAATATGTGAGCATATTGGCAAAACTGCACAGATGTAATGATATTCCAATAGCAATTGTACTGCACAAGTCAGTGATTGTAAAGTATTCTGTAACAAGCAATGTTTGTCTCCTATTTTTTGATACCTCTTACACTTATGTCTTTTAGAAAGACAGTGCCTCTGTATGCTTTTTGTATTTTTACTGAGTGATTGTAAATATTTGTTATATTTTTGGTTAAGAGAATGTTTAAAAGTACTGTTTATTATCCAATCTATTAATATGTTGGAATCAATAAACAATCAACATGTATTAATTGTTTTCAGCAGTTGTTTTCTGGCAGCCAGTGGAGGATGGAACTGAGGTGGTACAGGGCTGGGAAGAGCCTGGTGGGAGTGATGCTTACCCTGGGATCAAAGAGGAGCCACCCCTGAGTGATTTTGCTGTGTCTTCACAGTGAGGACAATACAGACCTGTGATGTTCAGAGGACTGGAGCAGCTTTTCTGTGAAAATGGGCTCAGACAGGTGGAGTTAATTCAGACTGAAGAAGAGAAGGATCTGTGGAGACCTTAGAGCCCCTTGCAGTGTTTAAAAAGGCTGCAAGAGAGCTGGAGAGGGACTGTGGACAAGGGGCAGTGGCTTTAATCTGGAGGAGGGCAGGATTGGTTTCAATTTTAGGAAGTAATTCTTGCTGTGAGGGTGGGGAGGCCCTGGCACAGGGTGCCCAGAGCAGCTGTGGCTGCCCCATCCCTGGCACTGCTTAAGGCAAGATTGGACAGGGCTTGGAGCAGCCTGGGACAGTGGAAGGGCCCATGGCAGGAGTGGTGGGGCTGGACTAGATGACTTTGAAAGGTCCCTTCCCACCCAAGCCATCAGTTCTCTGATCTTTCCCCGGGTCCTGTGGCTGCTGCCTCAGGATCAACTCAGAGAGAGCCTTGGGAGGCTTGTGGTGCCTCCCAGACCCACAGCCTGTGCAACACCTACAGCTGGAGCTGTGTGCTGGCCCTGAGCGTGGAACCACCCTGTTGGGAATACTAAAACACTTCTTTTCCCTGCCCTTATTTTTGCAGAGGGCCTGTGGCCCCCCAGCACCCCAGGGTGGTGCTGAGGGTGGGATGGGCAAGGGGAGCAGGAGCTGTGCTGGGTCTCCTGGCTGGCAGGGCCACTGCTGACTGCATTTTCCCTCCTTTGGTGTACTGAGAATACAAAAGCTAAGCTGTAAGGGAACTTTATGGGAAAGGAGAATTTTTTTTTTCAGGGACAGGACACTTATGTAATGGGTTCTCTGCTGGCAAGCAGAATCTGCAGCTTCTTGTCCTTTGCTCCCCCAGTGCATATGGTATTTTCCTCCCTTGTCCCTGTGCAGCCCCTTTCCCTGTGCTGTACGTGGGGATGTGGCTGCACCTCTGCTGCTTGGATAAGAGTTGAGTTTTATCCTCACCATTTTACTCACTCCAGTGGGAATTTTCAGTTTTAGAATCACAGGATCGTGGAATCACAGAGCTGTTTGGGTCAGAAGGGTCCTTAACCCTCACCCAGTTCCAACCCTCTGCCCTGTGTGAGGATGCCTTCCACCAGCCAGGCTGATCACAGCCCTGTCCAGCCCCCCCTTGCTCTCAGAACCCTGCTCAAAACCAGCCTGGCTTTGTTCCCGGGAATCTTTGAATCCCAGCAGTTTCTGGAAGGTGGTAAGGCTTTTAATTTCCTTTTTTATTTTTGAAATAAAAACCTCCTTCTGAAAACCTCCGTTCTTTTTAAAGAAGGGAAAAGGACCAGAGCTGCCACAAGAGGCCAGCATTGCCTCTGGTTTTGTGCAGCTTTGCAGGGGCTGTGCACGCTGTCGCTGCCATGCTCAGCCAGTACCCAGCGCCCTGCTAGGTGGCACAGGTGGCACTGGGGACATTCTGGGCTTCACTTGCTGCTCTCCAGCCGTGGGCTGCCCCGGACCCCGTGGCAATGTCTGCAGGGACAATGTGGTGCCACGGGGTGCAGGAGGACCTGGGTCTTAGCAGGTCACTTTGCATTTAGGACTTTCCAAGGCTGTCTGGAACCTGGTCCTGAATTCTCCCTCATGTGCCTGGGTGATCCCTTTCCATCCACGATAGTTATCCTGCCTTGGGGAAGCCGTGTCCTTTCCTCCACTGCTCTCTATCCACTGTGCTGGAGGGGGGCTGTGAAGCATTTCTTCCTGTGGCAGAAGCATCAGCAGCTGGTGGGACAGCGTGGGAAGGCAGCAAGCAGCTCTCAGATTGTGTTGGGAGGTGCAGTGCCAGAATGGCCTGACTGCAGCCAGCAATTCCTTGTGTAAAATCAAATGGAGGAGAAGCAGTGTCATTAGTGAGCAATCCCCTTAATGAGTTACTTGGATTTTGGGCTTCTCTTTCACCTTCTCTTTCCAGGTGGTGGAAACCCAGTGCAGGATGTGCAGCATCACTTCCCATCCTCACACTCCATGTCCAAGCATTTGGGTTAGAGCTGGCACTGCTGGAGTGGTGGAAGCTTTTTGCTTTGACAGAGCTTCACATTCCCAGTGCTCAAGAGCTTCTAAAGCTGCACTCAGTGCATCAAATAGCTGCTGATCTAAACTTGAGTGTTTTCCCTGGGGGCACTCTGCCAAGGCTTTTTCTGATTTTCTGCTGGAATGTCAGTATCAATCTGATTTTATTGGGAAGAGTTAACAATTGCTTTTCAGACTGTAGTAGTGCTGTGTGTTATTTGTTCATGGAGAAGTTGAGAATTGTCCCTCCAAAGTAAATATGAAAAGAGAGATGAATTCTCTCTTCCTCCACAGAAGGTTTCTTGCCCAGCAGGTGCTGCCTGCTGGAATCATGCTTTCTTTTTGCCATAAGGAAGAAGGCAAGAACTGCACTGGCAGCAGCAGGGTCACAGCCTGAGGTGCCCCCACCACCTGAGGACTTGCCAGGAGGGCTCTGCAGGCAGGGTCAGTCAGTGCTTTCAGCCACTCATCATTTATTAAGAGGGTAAAGTATTCTGGACAGATCATGTTTGAGCACCAGGAGGACTAAAACCTGTCCCTGCACCATTCTTCCCTCTGGGTTGAATTCCTGCACTTTTGAGGATGAAGTAAATGCATTTCTCCTCATCCAACCCTAATTCAGGAGGAGCACTTCAAGTCTGTGGTGTTTGTGCTATGTGCTTTCAGGCTGTGGCATCAGCTCTTGTGGTTTCACCCAGAGTTTCCAGTATTTTTATCTTTCCTGAATATCCAGGTCCTGGAGGCACGTGATGACATGAACTGATGACATTTGATGCGGGAGAGGGGGGGTAATGTGTAAAGCAGCTCTTGTTGCTACAAAAACCTTGAAAACACAAACTATAAAAAGAAAAGTGAAGGAAATGAGGAAATGAAGACCCACATTGATTTAACCTGCCCCTGGCTCTTGTCAGCACTGAGCTGCTGGCTCCTGAATTCCCACAGCCCATCAACAGAAAAGCACAATGTCTTTCCCCAAGGTACTGCCCTGAAGACTTTTACGTGTCTGAGAGAGCCAACACTCCTGGAAATGAAGGAAGAACCAAGTTGTTCATCCAAGATGAATGTTAAATGGGCTCCACAAAGATTTCTGTTCATTCCCCTGAATTTGTCAGAGGAGGAGAATAATTACTGGTGTCACAGTGCTGCAAGCCAGTCTTGGTTTGGGAGAGAGGGAGAAGTGTGGCAGTAAGTGAAGTTCCAATGTAGATATAGTTGCATTTAACACTTAGGAGGAGCAATAAAGATGAAGGTTGTAATTGTATGTGCAATTTCAAAGCTCACAACATAATTTTATATCCTCAAACATCTGTTTTAGGATCAGAGCAGAGTGTTACATAACTGGCTCATTTTTATATCTATCAGTTAGGCACCATCAAGTTTATTATAAATTCAAACTCATTAATATAAACATGAACTTGGCTTGAACAACTCCACAGGGTGATAATCCTGGGGACAGTGTGTTTGGAGCAGCAGAACTCCAGTGGGCTGCTCAGCAGAATGCTACTACATAGCAAAACTCATGGTTCCAGAGGGAGAGGCCCCTTGCAGGAGGGTGACAGGGTTTTACTTAGGAAAAACTCTTCCAGCATGTCAGGGGTTGATGGAGGCTTCCATGACCTGTTTGCCCAGCATTGTGAGCACACCTTGTCTTCACCTCAGTGTATTGTATTTTGGGTAAATACAGCATTAATGCTTGGCTGCAATGTGACGGCTCCTCTCCTGTCTCTCATTTTATTTTCAGTGTTGGTAGTGAAGCTGGTGGAGGGGAAGGTCGCAGGGTAGGCTTCTGCTCAGAGGACCAAAGGAGTGATGAAGGACCTGGTATTAGGAAGGAATTCTTGCCTGTGGGGGTGGTGTGGCACAGATTGCCCAGAGAAGCTGTGGCTGCCCCATCTCTGGAAGTGTCCAAAGCCAGGTTGGATGGGGCTTGGAGCAGCCTGAGATAGTGGAAGGTGTCCCTGCCCATGGCGAGGGGTAGAATAAGATGAATTTTATGAGCTTTACATGGGAGGTGCTCTGCAGGTACCGTCCAGTGTGGGTTTCCCAGGCTGCTCCTGCAGACAAAAAAAGGTTTCATAGGTTTTGGGGAGCAGCAGCACCCCCGGCTCCTCATGGGTGGTGTTCAGGTGGATTTGCTGTTGGTTTCCCAGCTATCTCATGGTGGGATGTTGAGAAATCTTCTTGCCTCTGCAGATTTGTGCTATGGTGCCTGGGCAGGCTTTGTGCTCCCTGCACAGGTTGTGATCTCCCATGGCTTCTTCCCCTCACCAGCATCATCACGTGGCTGCCCTGATTGTGCCTCTTATCAACCAACCTGGCAGATACCTTGGCCATTGGCCTTCACTGTCTGCAGAGGGAAGTAATTAAATTTAGTAGAAGTCACCATCCATTTTACAGCAATAGTAATTAAATGTAATTGAGGTGTGACTTCTAAACAAGGCTGTATGTTTTTTTTCAATGAGATGTTTCACATCAAGAAAAACAAATAAGTAACCAAGGACATGCTAATGTGGTGTGTGATGTGAGCCTGTGACCTTACCTGGGCTCCCTTGTGGGTGTCCATTACCAGGGACACACCTCTGCCCTGGCTTAATTGAACAACACTGCCACTAATGGGTGGGAGAAATCTGCTGGTGTTCAAGCACCTCGTTTCATCAGCAAAGGAAGGTTTTAAAAATGAAAGCAGCAGCAGAAGGTAGGGAAGCTGTTGGATTCCTGCTGCTTTGTCTCTGGAGGAGTCTGTTCCATTGCAGATCTCCTCACAGGAGGATGGTGCCATCTCCTGACTTTGCTGTAAAACCTTTGCTATGCTGTAGAGACCTTCCTGACTAAAGCAGTTATTAAAAGTAACTTAATTGTCAGGAAATTATACAGTTTAAAAACCAGGCCTTCGGTGGGGTTTTCAGAAGTGCAGAAACATGGTCAGTTGAAAATTACCAAATAAAAAGACTCAATTTCATCACAGCTCTTCTCCTCCAGCCTAGGGAAAATATGAACCAAGAGATTCAGTAGCTGATGCTTCTGCTACCTGTGCCCTTTCCTGCCATATGGAAACGTCACCTGTGGCCAGAGGTAGTTTTCCTGTGCTGATGGGAGCCCTGGGAAGGGGGATGGCAGCACTGGCACCTGCTCTTGGGTGCCTTGGGTTGTTTGAACGCATGAGGGTCCCCCTGGAAGGTGTGAGCTGGGCCCTCATGGGGCGTTAAACGTGCAGCACAGCCCTGGAGCTGTGGGGTGCTGTGGGAGATCAGACAGCTGCAGAAGCTGAGCTGGGCAGTGCTGCCAACCTTTTGGCCCTGGTGCAGTGAAAGCCGAGGGAAAGATAAACTCAAGGCAAGAACAGAAGTGGAGACATCATCTCTGGTGATGCTGACTGCTCTGGCGAGAGAAGAGATAACAAGGACTTTGCTGGGGAAAGAGTTTAACAGGGACATTGCTACTGTAAGAGGAATTATAGAGAAGATTATGTTTCTAAAGGGGACTGGGACAAAGGAGTCCAAGTAGAAAATTTTGTACAAATGTAGTGACTTAAAAATACAGGTAAGCTGGTGTAATGAGCTGGCTTTGCTTTGCTGACATAAGCAGAGTCCCTGTGTGTCAATCTCCACAGGGTGTTTTATGTGCAGGATTTATTACTCCATGGGAAGGGAATGCTGTGTGGCACCATGTCGATCCACAAGGGGCAGTGACACTGCTGGAAAACCCCCTGCTGACCAGCAAAGGTGGAGAGGACTAGAAATGTGCTGGGTTAATTTTTCTTTTAATCTGAATTATTATTTCACAGATGGCTGAACTGGCAGACAAAGAAGTTCAGTGCCATGGTTTTTGTGCCAGTGGTTTGGCACCAGGTGTTTACACAAGTAGTGCAAACACGAATGACTTGGAGGTGTCATCATATGTTTCATCTAATCCTGTCAAACAAGCAAAGTGACTGCAGGGGACACCCCACGGTGCCTGTTAACCCAGATCTGCCTGTGGTGCTGGCACTGATTTTGGTTTTGGGCCGGTTCTGCCCCGTGAGCAGCCGTGTGCCAGGCAGGGGTTCCCGCTCCGTCACTGCTGGCTGCCAGGACTGCGTGTGAGGAGTGTCAATAGCCAGCCAGGCTTTTCACTGGGCAAATGATGTGTGGCCAGCTTGAATTCTTCAGATCAATAACCCAGTGACAGGCAGCTTGAGCGCTTGGAAATAGCATTAAGCCCGACACTGCCGTTTTGTGTATTGCCAGGGATCGAAGAACACCAGGGCCTGAATTGCAGAGCTCCATCACTGTGTCAGGGCTGCAAGCGTGAATATAAAGTGCTGTGGAAGAATGTGTGGCCTCTTTGAAAGGTGAAAAAGAAATGTTAACATTTGGACTTGCTAGCTGCTGGGGAAAGGACATGGGAGCTGGGACCAATTTCCACCAAAGTGCCATATCTGGCCACTTTGCCCATCCAACAGCTGTAGGAAGGACTGGAATATAGAATGTTTGGGTTGGAAGGCACCTTGCAGATCACCAAGTTCCAACAGCCTCCCAGGGGCAGGGACATGTCCAGTCCAATAGGAATTGAGGTTCCTAAACTCCCAGAGGAAGAAGCCCTGGGTAGAGGCTGCAATCCTTGTACACCGCAGTATCTGTTGTGAGCAGTGGGGAATTTGCTTGCCTTATGGCCAGGATCCACAGGAAACTCCTTTTCCACTTAGGCTGATAATATTTGCTATGCAACAGAATACTATTTAATCTCTATCTGGGAGTTTTTTCATACCCCAGAAGAAACACTTTTTTTGCTCTTGTTCCTGAAATCCATGTGTGTAGTGAGTCAAGCACAAAGATCCTGTGGCACAAAGCTGATGTAGAACTTACAGGGGTGTTCTCTGTGATTTTATTCCAGGTCTTGCATTTAATCCAGTGTACTTGGTTCTTAAATTCTGCCTCCTCTGAAAGATATTTAAAGAAATGTAAATTTGGAACATATTCTCTTCGAAAAACAAATAAAATTGCTGTACCTGGAATGGTTAAATTATTGTTGCAGCCTAGGGTTCCTCTCCCTCCTTTTGCATTTTAGTTACTCTGTTTGCTGTTCTATTAAAAACTACCAGTGGTTTTAAAGCATCAAATTTTTGGCTATAGAAAGCAAATGCCTAGGGAGGAGTTTTAATATTGCTTTTGCTAATTGCTGGGAAGTGAAAGTTAAGCAAGATAATCAGGCATTGGGTAGAGCTGGCAGATGACAGTCATAACAGACAGAGAAGTCTGGTGTCACTTGTGGGAAGGTTTAGTGTAGCAGTAGTAAAACCAGCACAATGTCATTAGAGTCTTTATAGGAAAAACATTTCAGAAGCTGACTCTGAATCCCAGAGAGGTCTGTGCAAACACTCCTGCTCACTTTTAAAGCCTGAATAAAATCCAAGATGATTGCTAAGCTACTCGTAATGTCTCCAAGGTCAGAGGAAACTCCCTGCATGGGCTTATCAGTGTAAAAGGAAAACGAAAACACTCGACCAAAAAGCCAAACCAACCTTGATGCCTGAAGAAACAGCATAATAAAAGCCTGCATAAAAAAGGGAAGTTTGGGTAGTGAAATTGTGATGGAATGTGTCTATTTTCCCCATGGAATGTGAACGTCTCTACCCAGCTCAGCAGTTGAAATTACTCCATTGTTGACTTTACCTGTTGACTTGTGTCCTTGCTGTTTTGTCTTCAAGCTCTATCTAAATGTATACCTCTATAATTCAATACATATGCATTTGTTTGACATGTTGCAGCATTTTAATAGATGTCATTTGCCTGTGAACAAAGGTTTTCCCCATCCCTGCCATCAGCAGCCTTTGCTGACTAATCAAGATGTAGCCTTGTCCTGCTCTGGTAGCCTGAGGGGGTTTGTGCAGCTCTGTGGGGTTTTGTCATTCATTTGGATGCTTTGCCAGTGTGTTTTGTACCTGGACAATGTCAAATACATATTGCCCACAGCAGCATTTAATAGACTTCCTGATGTCAATGGAAAGTCAATAACTCGAGATCTTAATTGCAGGACATGTCTGGGTCCTGGTTCATGGATGATATTTTCTGTGTCAAATAACTTCAGATATTTGGAACAAAACTAGAATATTGTTTTCTCTTTGGCCCTAGGAAAGAAAAATAACATTTTGAGAGGCAGTGGTATAGAGTAATGTTCATTTTTTTTCTGGAGAAAAAGCTGCAAGGTGAGTCCTTTTCTCAGCACAATGAAACATTTACCAAATTTTTCCAGTAAGTCAGTTTAGTAGAATAAAAGGAAAAGCATTAGAGAATTCCCATTTGTGAGATCAGAGAGGAAAAGGTGATGTATAGACAAAAATACTGATTAAAAGCTACATTCATCCTTATGAGAGGAATGCAAAATATGCTGGTGTGGCATGTTCTGTGGGGGAATGTAACCCTTTTATGTAGTTGATTATTGAGCTAATACTATCCTTAATCAGTCTACAATTGAATGTAGAACTAGCTGAGGCTCAAATTCTCTCTCCTGATTTTAAGCCCTGCACTAGAATTAAATCCTGGCAATTTGTCAAACCAGGGTTGGAAATCAGCAGTTTTAAATCCCCCAAAGCTGTTTCCTTGCATGGAGGAAGGAGGGCTGATGGCATCTGCCCTTTTGCTTTACAGCTGGAATCTCAGGTAAGTGAGAGCCAGGGCAAAACTGTGAGTATAAGGTGTAAGTATGGATGCAGCTGGGCATAGCAGGGACAATAAGTAGGAGCCCTGACCTCCAGGGTAAACATTCTTTCCTTTGCATATGTACTAAATCCAGAATTTATTGTGGTTTTAAGAAAAAATAAGAATTTCAGAGACAGTAATAACCAGAGCTAAATCCAGCTGTTGATGTGGCCAGTGGTTTTGGGCTGTTGACCCTCAGCCATGATGAGCAGAGCTGCTCAGACCAAAAGATGGCACTATTTTTCTATTTCACTGCAAAGGAAATGCCTCTCTAAATCAGATTCATTCACTGTTGAACCTCTCTCAAAGCCACTATTTTTCTGAGGCTTTACATACAGCAAAGTTCATTATTTTGAAGGCCAAATTGCTGCCAAAAAACATCTTCAGCTAAAAAATATATATCTGTAAACTAATAACACATCATCCTGATGAATGATAATACGGGGGGGGACTTTTTCTCTATTATTAATGGCCAATGTTTGTTATATTGTTGTGTTTAGTCCAAGAGGCCTTGATAGAGAGAGGCAACTTTTCAACATGAATGGTACTTCAACTGGCATTTTATAAATTTTACAAAAGAAAAAAGATCTCTGGCATATTTAAGCTCCCTGTTGATATTAAAGAATGGAAGCTGCAGGCTGTGCGAGAGGGATCAGATGTGGCATCAGATGACACTGCTGCCATCCCCAAGGACAGGAGAGCAATGCTCAGGTGCATTCAGGGCTCCCCCAGGTGGGAGCACACCCAGCAGGGCCCTGAGAGTCCTTAGCTTAAAGCAATTCAGGTATCAGCTAAGATACACTCTGTCTTGCTGCAGGTGAAGGTTCCTGATGCTCAGGTCACTATAAAAGATTTGCTGAGAGGTTCCTTCCTCTCAGCAAGAGGCAGACCCAGAGCTGAGCGTGGGTCCCACAGCACCTCACCTCTGGCTACCCAGCTGGATGAATTATTTGCGGTCAGCATAGGATTTAGACACTCAATCATGGTGTGTTACTTGTCTTTGATGCTACACTTTGGCTGCCCTTCTTCTTCCCAGGGAAAGCACCGTGACATGGTGTCTGTCTGGAGCAGGCTCCTCTGGGTGTCTGTACCTGGGGGGCACTGGGGTGTTCTGGTTCCCTGCATTCCCTGGAGAAGCAGCTGTGACAAGGCATGGCTTTCCTCAGCGTGGCTGGGATAACCAATGGCAGCATTTCTGTCTCATATAAAGTCCCTATAACGGCCTGCTACAGCCCAAGAAATGAAAATTTAAAGCAGAAGGGAGTAGTAACACTGGGTTGAGTGATCAGAAGAGACTCCTGCTCCCTGGTGAGGTCACTTAGCCCAGCTGCTTAATTGGAGGTGATAATACAGCATACATTTCATCTGGCAGTGTCTCTATTGCAGCTTATCAAATAGGCTGAAAAGCTCAAGAACAGCAGAACAGCAGACCCCAGCAAAGACAAAGGGATGAGAACAAAGTTCATTTCATTAAGAAAATGCAGGAAGAAAGGAGTAGAGCTTTTCAGACCAGCCTCATTAAAAGCCTAGGCAAATTAGTGACATTATGGTTTATTAAATATTATTATGCTATGGACAAATACCCTTCCCACAGAATGCTCACAGCAATGGCAAAAAATAAAATAAAAAAAAGAAAGAAAAAAAGAAGAAAAAAAAAATCTAAGAAAAACTGTGTTTTTTGCTTAAATGCTGCCCTGTAATGTCATCTTGAGATCTTTTGGTTTTAGCTTTTAAAACATTCAAACATTTACTAAACATAAATCTGGAATGGAGCTGTCCATGCTGAACTTGAATATTTCAGCCAAATATCTTGGGAGGTCTCCTAAGTTCAGAGAAATATGAGCCAGTGAAAATATTTTCCAAGAGTCCATTTGTGGGGAAGAGTGTCACAGATTTTTCTTTTTCCTTGAAAGCTAATTTGCAGTGGTACATGTGTGAGTGCATGCATATTGATTTTATTAATTAAAATTAAGAATGTACAAATCTGCCTCTGTGGAGGCTGCGGGGTAGGGAAAGGGAAGGTTAATCACACTTAGCATTTCCTGCTTCCCGTGCTCAGGATTCCCTGCACACAGGCACTGTGTGTCAGCCCTGATTGGGATGCAGAGCTCCTTCTGCCCATCTTCTGTCTCTAGACTGTGGCACACATTGCGAGGAAGATAAAACAGAAATAAAGATCCCTTGACCAGCTGATTGCAATGCAAACTCGGAGCTGTTTGGCACAGGCCTGGGCTGGGCACAGACCCGCTGTCAGCAGTTAGAAAAGGGAGAAGGGCTTTGAGTTGCAGACACAGACATTCCTAAGCACAAACCAGGTATTGTGAGGTTGGTTTTGGGCACGGAGAGCAGGGAACAAATCTGGTGTGAAATAAATGAGATTAATACATGTGAAATACATCTCATCAATACATGTGAAATGTCATTCATTTCAGCTGATTCTGATTGACAATGCCTGCTGATGTGCTGGAGTGGAAGGACAGTGGAGGGTTTATAGTTTGTTGCTACCAAACTGATAAAAGGACCATGAGTAAGTAGTGATTGTTGTTGTTTGCCACACAAGGACATAATCTCTGCTGAAGACTTGGACAGGCTTTTCTTAGAGCTGACTTACACATGAAGCTGCAGTGGGATTTTCAGGTCTTGTGCCCCACTGGAGTCACCCTCTGTATGGCTCAGTTCAGGTGGAGTCTGTGCTGGCTGGCAGGAGTGTGAAGTAGCAGGTCAAGGATGATGGAAAGCCAATGTTCTGCAACATCTTGACTGGCTAAAAGCTGCCTGCATGTCTGTAGATGAAATGAAAGGAGTGTATTTGGCCAAGGGATTAATGTGTCATCAAACCACAGAACACCTGAGCAACCTGGTCTAGTGGAAGGTGGACTGCCCATGGAAGGAGGGTTGCAATGAGGTGGTCTTTAATGCCCCTTCCAACCAAAAACATTCTGTGATTCTGTGAGTGAAGTACCTGGTGTAGCTGATGATCTGTGCGTGCAGTGTGCATCTTCAAGGGTTTCTATCCTACAGGGGTAGTGGCCTCTCTGGTCACCTCCTGTAGAGATGGTAAAGCTGGATGGCTCTGCTGGATGTGGGCCATGCTCATGTTTTCCCACTTTGTCCCCGAGCCATGTGGTCAGAGGACCAGCTGGACACACAGACATGAGCACACAGCCAAAGGTAGGGCTGGAATGTGACAGAGATGTCACTTGTGCCACTGGCTGTTACAAAACCCAAATGAATTCTTACAGAGGTTGACAAAAATAGCCTCATTTGCATTCATTTCAAATCCCATGAGGTGCCTGTCTTCATTTTTAGGCACCTAAATACTTCTGCAAATCTCCCTCTTAATGCTGCGTGAGCTGGGGACTGATCTGGCACATCAAACTTCAGCTAAAACAGGAGCTCCTAGATCTGAGCAGTTCCTAAAATGAGAAGCAGAACTTCTCAAACATATGCTGAGGTCAAAATTGCTCATGCTAGTGAGAAAGTAATTTCTGGAGATATGCAGATTTTTTATTTTTAAATGTATTTTTAAGGGCTTTTGTTGCAGTTGTTTTTTCATTTATGCTATGGCAAGAGGCAGAAGTTATTTCTATTAGCAGTAGCACAGTGGGAATTGTTTGGGTCAAATAATTTCACCTTTTTTTAAAACATTGCTTTTGGAATATTATCACATCCATTTGTTATATTAGCAATCTGTTTATCCAGGTGGCTGAGAGGCAAATAAAGCCTTCCAGCTTCTCAGGAAGACAAAGACAGAGTGGAGAGTGTTTATATGATCCTGCACAGAAATTTCTTATGTGTTTTGATAAGATACTACAGAAATCCAGAAGAGAGATTGGACATACAGCTGTAAAATCTTTGTCACCATGAAGTAATGCCCACTCTCTGTGCCTGATGGGCTGTGTGTTGGCAGTTCCAATCCAGATGGGTGGCTTGGCTAGAGGAATCACTGTACCCAAGGGGCACCATGCCCACCCAAATCCTGATTCTCTTCCATGCTGGCCCTGGGCTTGTGAGGATGCTTGAGTGGGTGCAAGGGCAGCTGTTCAGGGCCTTGCTGCCCCCTTATTTCTGGGAGGTGAAAGGGGAGGCTGTTTTTTTCTTGTCTTGATCAGCATTGCAGTGGCTTTGCTCAGAGGTCTGAGCAGGTTGAGGTCTGCTGGGCTACAGAGCTGGCTGTCCTTTAGCCCAGCTCATTCCCACCTTGGCATCTCCTCTTTGGTGAATGCAACAGCAGTGCTGAGAGAGCTCTGCCTTTACTTGGCTCTGAGCACTTTGAATGTTGCTGGAAGAAATGTGAAATGTTTTAATAAGTTTGTACCCTGCCACCCCCCCCCCCAAAAAAAAAAATCTAAGAATGAAAAATTGCTTAGAATCTCCTGTCAAAACAGCAATGCTACAATGCCAATTCTGCAATTACAGGGATCGTGCATGCATGAGTGATGAGACTTTTACATACATGAGAAATAAGAAAAAGGTCTTTTAAAATACAATTTAGTTTTACTTTATGATTATGTGGAACCAGGATGATGCATCACAGAGATATCCCTATGCTCGAGTATGAAATTGTTTGAACATTTATTTTTATCCAGAAGCAGTATCTCGAGCAATTCTTCAGAAAATTCAGAATTGACTAGAATTCTATTAGTCACATTTTTATTACAAAGACAGTAATTTATGCAGGTGATTTAGAAGGTTTTGATTTTCATCTCTGAAGACCTGAAGGGTCAAAACATAAATCAGAGTAGCACATGGCAGTGCTGAACATCCAGGTTATATAAGTACTAATAATTATGTTTCAGTAAACCCTTAAACAGTGTTATGTGGGTGGAGAGTCTGTAGCCCTGGAAAAAGAGGTCACAAAGTAACTGATAGTATGAAAGAATTAGAATTAATAAGTATTAATTAATAAATAATAAAATATTAATTATTGTAAAAATCATCCTGGGAGCAAGAGTCAATGTGGCCTCACAACTTATAAAAGCAGAGACATCATCACTTTTTGCAGCTTTGTCTGAAGGAGTCAAACCAGCTTTTTACCCCCTGGAAGGTAAAATGTCCCACACATTTTAAGAGTTATTGTTTGCAAAGAACTTAAAATTTTGTTTCTTTTTTTTTTCTGCTGAGAACTTCATATGAAAGGTACTGAATATCGTAAACAGGATAATTGTTCTGCAAACCACTGTGTAAAAGATGCAAATTGCCTTTTGTCTGGAGTGAAACAGGCTGTACTTGCCAGTCACACCTGCTGACTCCTGAGACTGAACCTGGAGTTCCCTGCCCATAATAAAAATAATAATCCCAGACAAGAGCTGTTACAGGCAAGCCTGCATTTTTCCACTGTGTGGAATGGCATAAAGACTTGATAGTCTCAAACATTACTTTTTTGCTTTTTCTCCACGGCACAGGCTTGAAAAAGAAGAGTTTTATAGAATCATGGAATCATAAAATTGTTTGGTTTGGAAGGAACCTTAAAGAGCATCTCATTCCAGCCCCCTGCCATGGGCAGGGACACTTTCCACTAGCCCAGGTGGCTCCAAGCCCCATCTCAGGAGCCCTTATATTCATTTTGGGTGTCCTCTTTTGGGCACCACTGACACAAACATGTGAAGACAAGGACATCTCAAAAGCACAAATTGCTTACTGACAGTATTGGATTGCTGGGTAACCATTTGCTTAGGGCAATTACCAGTAATTATTTAACAGAATTGGGAAAGCAGAAAAATAATCCATAAAGGGTAATAGGGACACATTACTATGTGATAATGGGATTTTACAAAGATAGACAAAAAGTCCTCCATTGTAAATGTCTGTAGATGTACAAAAACAGATACAGATTTTTGTTACTTGTGATATTTAATGAAAAAAACCCTAAATACTGCTTTGTATTGAGCTTAAGATTAGGTTTTGGCTGATATTTATTTATGGAGGAAGATCTTCTTGATAATTTAGAAAGTATGTAAAGTGCATCTAATTTTATTCCCCCAGATACACACATGAGATTCTGTCTAAGCTAAAATTAGCTGAGTGGTTTTTTGTCTAGACCATCTGTAGATGTAATTTTATCTTGCAGAGTACATGCATACCCAATTGTAGCATATAATGACTTGAGCCTCTTGTCCCCTCTGAGGGGCAGGGAGGAGAAAATGCTCCATCTCAGATCTATGGGTTGGATTTTCCCTCTCTCTTGGTCAGGGTTTCTGCTTTCTACCCCAGCTACCTTCCTTGCCAAATGACCTGAAGTCAGGCTTATGGAGGGTTGTGACTTTCTTTCATTATTCCTTTCCCTGCCCTTTTCATCTGTAAAAGGAGTGTAATGAAACTCATTTAGATCACACAGCTGCTGTGAGGATTATTGAATTGAAAGTGGTTTTGGACTGTCAGTTGAAAGAATGTCCAAGTATTGACTGGTATTAGTTCTGGTCTTTACTCAATTTCTGTAATTAATTGAGATGGCAACTGTATTTGGGGAAGAGTTTGATCACATGAAGGTGTAGAGCAGGAGTGGCTGAGCTGGCCCAGCACAGCCCTCCCCAGCCCTGAGAGCCCACAGGAGTGCCTGGCCTGTGACCCCACACCACTCCTCCAGCCCTGCTTGTGCTTTGCCTGGGGGTTCTCCAGGGGCTGCTGGAGCTGTGGGTCACTGCTGGGCTCTGCTGCTCCTCATCCCCTCTCCCAGGGAGGGCTGTCATCTCCTACTGCCCCACTTTCCTACCCATGGACATCATGAGTCCCACTCTGTGGTTTTTGACAGCTTCTTGCTGTGCAGTTGGTGCCATTGCAGAGCCAAGCAAAGTGAGAATGAGTTATTTTCCTGTTAGAGCAAACCATGGGTTACTGATTGCTTTCTTGTATGCCACTCCAGCTATCCTAGAATCATGGAATGGTTTGGTTTTGGAAGGTGCCTTCAAAATCATGCAGCTCCAACTGCCCTGCCATGGTGGCACTTTCCACTAGACCAGATTGCTTGGAACTCTATCCCCAGAGAAGCAGGAGGCTCTAGTAATTATAATATAGTTAAGCAGGAGGATCTAGTAATTATAATATAGTTGTAGTAATAATAATAATAATAATAATAATAATAACAATGACAATGTAATGTGTTCTGCTAAACGGTATCCTAATTGCTTTCAAAAGTTAGTTAACAAGCCTTAATTGCAGCTTTTAAAAAACATGTTTTTATAATTTGAATTGTCATTCCAGCAGTTCACTTTGTTGGAGTCTATTAGGAGAACAAGAAAAATCTCCTGGTTTAGTCCTGTTGGTAGTGAATGGAATGAAGCCAGTGGATTGCAATGTGTGAGGGAAACTGATCCCTGGTGAAGTGTTTGTTTTTTGCCAAGATAGAAAATACTGCTGGGTGAGGTGTCTGTGGGCACTGCTCCCATATGTACAGGCACTTTGCATGAAGCATGAGGCCAAACTTTGTTTACTGAGCAGAGTTTTAATGCAGTTATAGATCTAACTGCTGTGCATCAGTGCTGGACAGAACCCTCTAATAATGATGATAATCTTATATTTATTACCTATTCCCATGGAACCCCATTGTTTTGATTCAACATATGAAGCCTTTACAGAATCAAAGCTGACAAGACCTTGCATTGCACTGAAGTCATAATATCATCTGTGAATCAGCTTTGCACCCTGTACTTTGGACAGCTTGAGTTGCAGTGAGGGCACATGGATTGTCTGGAGTGAGACAGTGACACCACCTCAAGGTGAGAAACCAAGGAAAAAGGAGCAATGTAATGAGCTGGCCTAAACAAGGGGCAGCTCTTCTGTGACTATTAACTACATAAGATTATTGGCTTGATTGAGAAATCCTTGATAGAGGGATTTAACCATATAGATTTAATTTCTTTGATTGAAAATTGGAGGTTTAAAAATCGTGTACTTAGGGATTTAATTAAGTCACTTGATATCAGGTGTTTCCTAGGTAGCACAATCAGATGCTATTGATAGTCAGCATGTTGTCAGAATGCTGTTACTTCCTTCAGAAGGTTATGCAAAACAGCTATGTTACCAAAATTAAGAAAACTGAAATGTTAAAATGTGGGGATCAGAGTCAGCTCCCTGAGAACAAGACTCTGAAATGCTTTTTATAACCTCCTGCTTCACTCTCTTCATATTGACTCACATCATTATGCAAATGCCATAAATTGCAATAAAATCAATTAAAGGGCTATTGAGTCTCATAAAAATATGTACCCATTAGTTTTCTGCTGAGACTGTATTTCTGCTTTGCTTGCTTTTGGGCAGAGAGGAGTGCCCAGCACTGGGAGCACTGGTGCCACCTTCCCCCAGTGCCAGAGCCCAGGTGTCCAAGGCCCTGCTCACATCCTCTGGGCTGACCATGCACAGCTGGGGAGGGGGCTTGTGCTGCGTGCCAGGGAGTCTGGAGAGGGATGTTTAGTAAAGGCATGGAGTGACAGGGCAAGGAGAATGGCTGCAAACTGAGAGGTTTAGGTTTAGACTGGATATTAGGAAGAAATTCTTCCCTGTAAGAGTGGTGAGACCCTGGTGCAGGTTGCCCAGAGAAGCTGTGTTTACCCCATCCCTGGAAAGGTTCAAAGCCATGCTGGAGGGGGACTTGGAGCAACATGGTTCAGTGAAAGGTGTCCTTGCCCGTGGCAGGGGTTGGAACTGGATGAGCTTTAATGTGTCTTCCAACCCAAACCAGTCTGTGGTTCTGGGATTTCCAGCCCTGCTCCAAAATCTGACCATGCAATCTCTTCTAACCATGAAACTGCACCCCAAAGAAAGGACCTGGAACACCTGCCTGCAGGCTGCAAGACAAGCTGCTAGGAGCCATAATTAGATAGAAAATGTGGATTAAAAGGTAAGTCTTTAATATTTGTGTTTCCTGGAGGGTTGTATCCTGACCGTGCCTAGGGGTTTGTCCTGTTCTCTTCTCTGCAGTACCTTTGTCACAGGGAGCCCTGATTAATTTCTTGGTCTTTTAGGTTTTGGCATTTCTTTCATCATGCTAGGACAAACTCTACCCAGAAAAAAAAGAGGGCTCTGCAAGATACTGTGCAGTGTCTGGGTTTTATATTGCTTTGGGGAGAATCCCTGTAACTGGAAACTTCACTGCCAGGCTGGGAGGGCTAATGCCTTTTCCTGCAGACCACAAGGACTACGTCACAACAACATAAAAGTGATGCAGCAAATCACTGCAGTGCTCTGCAGTGCAGAACTGGTGCCATTTTTCTGTGCAAATAAGGTTTGCATGGACCTAGTTGGTACCTCAGCTCAACAATACCCCCAGGCAAACTCTTCTATTCAGTCTTACTGTGCAAAGAAAGGAAGTCTGCTTTATCTCATAATTTTGAAAATACAGAAGTCATGATACACTAGGAAATACCACCCAAAAAAAGGCAATACAAATTAGATGAAGGGAGGTTTATGTGAAAAATGTCTGTGCCTCTAACTCAAGAAACAAGTAATGTCATTCTCAGAGTGCTGCTTTGAAGGAATGTTACTTGAAGATGATTTAATGTAAAACTGGTGTATCTGCATTGTTGTATACACCTTATCTTATTTGGAGTTAACAAGACCTTAATATGAGTGTCCAAGGCCTGACCTGTCTGAAGGGTAGCTTAGGAGAAAGAGCAATTGCACTATAAATAATTCACTTTGGTGCCTTGGCTACCATCCACTATAGCCCTTTTGATACCCCATAAACTCAAATGTACCATGCTATTTCTCTCCATTTTAAACTGCTCTCCCAGGGAAAGCAAATGGAATAGCACCATCAGACCATATGCTGTGGAAACCAGGGAGGGCATGAAATTGCAGAGGTACCGACACATGCTGGATTTTTCTGGCTGTTAAGTTCATGTGATAAAACACAGCTCATTCCTCTACCTCTGTGTGATATGCATTGAGAAAGTTTTAATATCACATCTTCTTTGCGGGATGCAATACCATCTGGAGTGAGGATGGAGAGTTCTCCCTGGGTGTTTTGGTGAGCAAGGAGTGTGCTGGTGCTTGTCCTTCCTCATCTGCTGCTGAAACAGGGGAAAAGGAGCCAGTCCCACCTGATGGGCAGCTGTCCTTGCTCAATAACTTAGGCATGATTGTTTCTGAAGTCCTAGGGCTGCAGATCTGGCAGAAGTTTAGGAGAATGGTGAGTGCTCCAGTCAAAAGATGCAGCTCTCTTTAAAGCATTGTAGTGTCCTTGCTTATCCCACATGGTCCTGCTCTGTGACAAAATTCTGGAGATGTTAGACCCAGCTCAGTCACTGTTATGGAAAGAGAAGGGAGAGCTCAAGCCGTGAGCAGGTGTTTGCATCAGAATCCTTTATCCATCTCCATTTGGATTTGGTTAAAAAAGGAGGGGTTCACCACAGCCAACCTGCAAAGTCCCAAAGTTATCACCATGACCTGGTTTCTCCTTGCACTTTCCCTCCTTCCCTCCCTCCCTAAAGGTTAGTGAATGGATTTTGGGCTTATGCAGGAGTGGACTCTGGCTTGTGGGCACCTTGAATTTACTGACAAGGAATATCAAATGAATTTCCCCCAAGTTATGAAATGTATGGCACCTCTAAGGCTATTGTCCCATCTGGCAGGAGACCTGGAATCCCCACTCTACCTTGTACAAGCCTCCATTAAGCAGTGTGAAATCGCTCTATTTATAACTCATTTTAGGGTCTAAATCTCAGGATGAAGCTGGAATGACTTAAGCTTCCTGGAAGGCAGCCAGGATTTGTCTTGCCCTTTTCGTTTCCCTCTTGAAGAATAAAACCCTCAATTAGGACAGAAAAAGTAAGGTAGGGTGGGGTGGGGGGAAGAAACAAGCTAGTGCTGGAGGGGGAGGAAAGCTGCTCGTGGGCCACAACCTACTTTTGAAGGTTTTACAGATAAGAGGTTGCCTTGGGGCCTGGCGTGCAAGGGATGTCTTGAAGGATGATTTTGGGACTTGGTAATCCAAATCCCTTTCTAATCAGGCCTGGTAGTCCTACTCTCAACTGTACATTGGCCTCCCCTCTCTTAGTGTTAAGTTAGCTCTTTTTTTCCCAATTTCTTGAGTTATTAATTATTGCTAAAATGAGGTGTGAGAGCAGAGCTCCATGTGTGTTTATTGATGGCAAATTCCAGGTTAAGCTGAAAACAATTTCCAGACTCAAGTAGCTTCCAAATACAGCAGTGACTCCATTTCTTGGGTTTGCAGTAATTTTCATTTGGTTTTTCACTGCAGACTGTTTTCCTCTGCTGATTTTCTAACCAGGCTCTACTCTCCAAACCCTGAAAATCACATGTTACACCACAAGACCCCTCCTCTCTCCACTGCAGCACTTGCATTTAATGCAGTTCTCTCTGGAGGTACTCATTTGCTCGGTTATTACTGAATAAAACTTTCTCTCACCACCAGCTTCTTCTGCTTCATTCTGCCAACAGTGGCAATCCAATGTTTGTAAGGTAATTGCAGCTGCTGTGACCTGTGATGTGAAAAGGCAATGGCAGCATTGTGGAATGAAAGTAAGAGGATGAATTGGGCACTGAGAAGGGAAAATGTACCTGCTTGCAGACAGTCAAGTAACCAAGAAAGGAGAAAAATGAAAAAATTGGGGGTTTCATAGTCTGGTAGAGTGAGCAGTGTGGAGGTGAGTCTCTGTCCTCTGCTGCAGGTTCAGGCTGGGCTCCACCAGTGTCCCTGGCACCCCCTGTCTGGTGGCATGTCAAAGGCCACCACGCACATGTCACCTCTGAGAGGCTGACTCTGTTGATGTCTGCACCAGTTAGCTCATCTTTGGAGACTGATGCTGATGTTTCCAACGGAAAGCAGACCCTGGGATGACTGGCATCTCTATAAGGGACTTGAGAATTTTGCAACACTCCATCCTGCTTCTGACAAGAGTACCACTTTTTATTCCATTGCTTGCTTTACTGTAGCTTTCCTGTAAGTTTTGGGGTCAAATGGGCCCCAAATGTCCCCTGACCCAGTGTGCTTTTCCTCCACTTTGTGCCACAAGCTGCGAGTGTCACATCCTTCTGTTGCAAAGTGATAAATCACTGCTGCCTTCTGGCCATGGAGACGGTGGAAGGCATGATTAATATCCTGTTGTTGCTGGCTTGCAGCAGGTTTTTGTCGTGTTGAAGGAAGCAAGCTTTGTAATGGGTTAATGCTCCCTTTTTCATAAGCTTAACATTAAACACACGCTTAATAACTTTGTTTTCTCAAAGTGGGGCCTGCAGTGAGTGACTGAGAGCTGGACTTTTCCAGGCTCTCTGCTTTCACTGACTCCTCTATAATGCTGTGGAAAGTCATTTAAATGTCTCCAGTATGTAAGTTTACCCAACTGTAAAATTGGGTATAATAAGGCTTGCTTACTTTACAGCTGAGGTTTAATTCAATAATGTTTGTTGTGAGTGTCAGATCTCATCTAGGAGGTATAATAGGAAAGGTATTATGAATGGGCAGCACGGGGGGATGTCCATTAGCAAAGTCATTGTTATAAGGAAAATCTCGCTGGAACAGAACACAGAAATCAAAGAGCAGCTGACAAAATCAGATAATGATCTTGTCTGTAAAACATAACCTTCCAGATAATGAGATGAAGGTGTTAGGAAGGGAGTTGGTGTGACAGAATGACAAGTGTCACTAAGTGCCTGGAACCAGTCTGTGTGCCAAACACAACCCCATCCCACCACCGTGGCTGTTGGGATGGACCTGCCTGGCTCCTGCCCAGCCCTTTGCCCTCTGCACTTCTTCTGGTCAACGTGGCAGGAAGACTTTTTAGAGTAAAGCAGAAACCACATGGTGGGTTGGGAAATCTGCCTGCTGCACACTCATCTGGACCCCAATAATGCCAATAAGAGCAATATACTTATTTTAGCTCAGCTGCCCTCTGGCAGCTTTGTTATGCTGAACACCCCTGTTGAACAGTGTATGTTGTTTGTTTTAAATGCACACTTATCACCTTCATGAGTGATTTATAATATGAAGCACATTCAAAGAATAAGGGGTGTGGTTTGTCCTGCCATAAAGGTTTTTATTTTTATTTGTGCTCTCAGTGCCTGTTCACTGCAGAGAGAATCACTGGGGGCTTGGGGGAGGTAGTGTTTTGCTGAAAGCTGTTGGTTTTTATTAAATTCCTCTGTGTTATGTTAAAGGCTGGAGGACAGCCAAGCTGGGCACTGTCTTGGTTGGCACGTGGAAAAATTCATTGCATCAAGGTGCCAAAAGTCCAAAAAGTGGTAGTAATAGGGTGATGAGGGATAAGTTGCTCTGAATATAGGTAACAATAGAAAAAGATCAGCTGTGAGCAGTGTGCACTGGTTGAAATCCAGCTGTGCCACACCCAGAATCTGGTTCCATCACGGACAGGCAAGTGTTTTCGGAGTGGTTGGGGTAGCCATCCTTGCTTTTCTTCATCACTCAGGTGTAATCATTAATCTAAATAATCTAACTAATGACATGAGAACCCAGTTTTGACTGTACCAGGGATGGTGTGAAACTAATGCTGTGCAAGCCAGCGTGTCTCCCCAGGACTACTGCCTGCAGAAGCAAAAGCTCTATCCAATGCTTTAACCAAAGAGGTCCCAATTTGGCTATAATTTGGGCAATAATTACTTTGTAACATGGAAACCCTGAGGCCAGATAGGTCTTTCTTATCCTTCAATGCTCTGTAGCTTTCCTGCCTTAAGTGTTTTCTTTGTTGTGTTTCGTTCACAAACAAAATTGCCTTAGTCCAGGGGAGTATTTTAGGTTTATTTTGTGAATCATGTGGTTTTCAAATCACTTGGTGTGAGTTGTAGTAATGTCCAGAAGCTGTAGCTATTTAAATTATAATTATCAGGCCAATCAGGCAATCTGGAGAAGGTGCTCCTAGAGAAAAAAATCATTCTGGTTCTGCTTTTCTAATGAACTCAACAGCTACTTGCACTTACTGTATATTACAGTCCTTTTTTTGACTTTTATATTTCATACTTCTACTACATAGCTCTTTGTTTCCAGCATTAGGAAAATACGGCCCACTTCTCAAAAATTAAGAGCTTATAAGGGCTTCAATTAAATCTGACTTTCTAAAGAATTTCCTCTACTAAGGAACACACCCTCTGCTTCTCTTTCCCAGCCTCTCCACAGTGGAGAGTTCTGCTGGGAAAGAGCTGTACCACTGACTTTGATAGTCGCCAAGTTACTCATGAAAGTGTCTCCTCTGTAGATTAATCTTCACCTTGCATGTTGACCCGAGCCAGGGACTCAGTGCCTGGGATGGAGGAGGGAGTTCCCTTGCGCCTGGCTCTGCACAGGGCTGTGATGGGGATGTTGCAGAGTCCCCTGAAAGCTGCTGGCCAGGGACATACTGAGGGGCTGGGCTCAAATATGCCTGACAGATCCTGTGTAAATGACCTTCAGCCAAGCCTCCCTCTCACACACAGTGGGTAGGATAAAAGACAGTCAGTGGTGAGAGAATGACAGGCTAAATAAGCAGACAAAAAGAACAAGATCAAATTCAGCCAGGGCTCAGATTTCAATCTGAGAGCACAATGCATTTCATTGCATTAAAGGGCAAGGCATAGAACAGGTCTCATCTCCTTCACAAGAGTAGCACACTGGACATGGAGATCAGTCAGCAGCCCCTCCGTGTGTGAGGAAAGGGCTGGGCCAGCAGGGCCCTTTAGTGACACAGAGCAAGAGCCAGAACAAGACCCAGAACTGGACTGTGGCTACAGGGACCTGGCACACATGAAACCTGCCCTCTGGGGTGATGCTGATGGTACCATGAATGAGGAGCTTCAGCTGTGTCTGCAGGCAGAAAGCAAATGGGAATGCCTGGCTGTGCCAGAGGCATATGGTGCCCAGCCAGAGTAGTTCCCAAGAGATGGCTTAAAATTGAAGATAAATCAAAGGTCTTGGAGCTCAGGAATGGGCTGAATAATATTGCTGATAAAGGGAACACCACAGAGCTCTGACCAATTCCTTACACTGTTTCTCCTAAGACATTGCTTCTACCATGGCAATCTGTTTAAAGCTGCTGCTGCTTCTTGTGCTTTCTCCCTCCTTATTTATTTTGAATGTTGCCTGATATTTATCTCACTCTCTAACTGAGCTTTCACTTTTTCTCTTGGTCGTAAGACAAGCTCTGGATTCACTTTGTCCTTCGAGTGGTGCTGGAGAGCCCACGTGTGCATCCTGGTCTGTCTGTGCTGCTCATCCTGTTTCATGGGAGCATTGAGGAGCCTGCGGCTGCCAGTCCAGCTCTTTCCTCCTCCCAGCCCGGCAGGGACCAGCAATGCCCATGAGCAGGTTGTCAGAGGTGAAACACAAACTTTTATGCACTCTCTGTAAGTGTTAATGAACCTTGTAAAGCAAAAGCTCAGTGAAGAATATCAAGCCCCAGCTGTTCTCCCGGGGGAAGATAACCTGGCAGAAATAACATTGCTATTTGCTGAAAGATTCTTCCATTTCTAAGGCTGGCGTGGATATATAGGAGATGCTTGCAGAGGGAGATGCCTGCAAAGGGATTGCTACCCTTGGAGCACTAGCTTCCTTCCAACATAGTGATGTTTCCTTTTAAAAATGTCTTCTTTTCTCTCTTGCTCTTATTCTTCTTTTAAATTCCTAGTCACTGCCCTCAATTCCCCTCCAGTATTCTTTCTGATGTCCAGGAGGGGAACCCAGTTTTATCCATCCCATAGAGGCATACTCACAGAAACACAGGATGGGTCAGGTTGGAAGGGACCACGCTGGCTCAGCTGGTTCAGGCTCCCTGCTCAGGCAGGGCCTCCCTGGGGCGCACTGCACAGCCTTGCAGCCAGATGGTTCTGCAAAGTCTCCAGTGAAGGAGAGGCCACAGCTGCTCTTCCCACAGTCAGACTTTGGAACCAGTTTGTGAGTCTTTACTGGGCACAATCAGGTTTCCAGCAGTGCATCTCAGTGTGCTTCTGGAGAAACTCAGAATTTTGTTCCCTCCCTTGATTGACTAGAGCTGACATAAACACTGCAGCTGGCATTTCTGAAGTGATCACAGAGAGCACTTGGAGCTGAGCTGAGCTGAAGGGCAAGGATAAGAGAATATCCACTGCAGCAGAGGATGCTGCCAGGTGCAGATGGCAAGTCCTAGGACAAAGGCAAAATGAAAGATAGGGGAAGGGAGGGACACTAAAAGGGAGACTCTATTTTGAAGTCAATAAACGAAATGTTAAGGCTAAGCAGCCTCTCTGAGTTAGTTATTAATAACCTACAAATGACAATGGATTCACACTGCTAGCCTGCTTGCAGCTCTCTTGGTGAGTATCTGTTGTGTCAGTTAAGATGGACATTTTTATTTGGGTTAAGCTACAGGAAGGAGGCAGGGGTATGCTCTTACAAGCTACCCACTAGTTCAACTGTTCAAACTAAAAAATTTCTTGATTCCCTCTAAGACAACAGGAAGCCCTTTAGTTCTTAGAGGAAAAAAATATTCCAGCTTTATATAAAATATTTTTGGCATCACAAAAGATCTACTATCATCAATTATTTCTTTATAGTTATGAATTGTCACAGCTGCAATTTTTACATTGGATATTTCTAGAGACATAGAAGGTATCTCTTTCTAGTTCTGTTTTACTTTAGTAAATTGCAAGTTGTGATTTAAGTTTCTGCATTCAGGTTTATTTCTGTCTCCCACTGGGATAACATAATCAACAATAATTACTATTGCTTTCATTTTTAAGAGAGGATTGATGAATCAGTTCACCTACATGTCCTGAATGAAGTTAAATACATATTTTAAATACATATTTTGATAGCTCTGTTTTTTTTCTTTAACAGCAAAAGGATATTATTTAGTACAAGAACCAAAGATGAGAAATCCCAAAGGGGAATTTCTTATTGTACAAATTTCCATGCAATAAATGAACAAATACCCTTTAAGTGAGGATGGATTCTAATCTTTCTTCTGCAGATGAAGTGCCCATAGGCTAGTCATGAGACTGAAAAAGGCATCTATGTCCTTCATCTGATGAAATCTTATGTAATATCTGACTGGGGATCACTAGATGGGCTTCAACACATCTTGAATGCGTTTGATGGCCCATATGTTTAAAATTTGTTCATGTAGCCATATGTTGAAAACTTTCCCAAATGCTGCTATTTCTTATTTTTAGGGTATTTTTAAGTTTTAAGAAAATGACAGTCTAATGTTGTGACCCCTGTTACTTCAGACTGTGCCAAACATATTGTAGTCAGCTACTCCACAGTGACCTCAAAGAGATGGCAAGTGTAGGAGTGAATGTTAGGGAAGCAGAGAGAAAAGCTTGGCGAGTGACTGCAGTGAGGAAAAGAGAGACAAGTGTTTGGAATGTGCTGTGATTATCTTTCTCTTTTCTTGGTAATGATTGTGCAAAAATTTTAATTCAGAAAGGGAGTATATTATAATTGATAACCAAACTGTAATCTCTCTGTATAAAATATTGCAGATCGTCAGTGTACAACTCTCTCCATATGCACATCACTATCATTTTATATTCTCATCTTTAGGGCTTGTTCATGCTCTTGCATGAATTAAGTCTCTTTCTGTATAAATGATTAGGTTATGGACCTCTTTTAAGGTTATCACTTTCCTTTTGAACAAAGCAGATTTGAGTTTAAAAACAGAAATTATCAGTTGTCGCTTCCAAAGTGGCATCCACTGGTGAGCCATGCTGGATCAATTACACAACAAACACCTAAAGCACCTGCATGTGCTTGCAGTGGCTACTGAAGCTGAATGAATAATGCAAAAAAGTGTCTTTTCTTCTCCATCTCCTGCTCAAGAGCACAGTGTTTGCTCATGTCGGGTGGGAAATGCCATTTTCCCCACCTCTTTGTGCAAGTACTGAGCAACTTACACTGAAACTGAAAGGCAGCAACACAAAAGTGTGCAGAGGAAATCACTTTCTGAATTCAAATATGTAAGAATATGAACCATGGCAATGTAAAATGTCTAATCCCTCTATCAGTGCTGAGTCTTTATTCTAAATGCCAAGTGGAAATGCCTTGTGCAGAATTAAGACCGAGGACTTGAACCTGATAGGGGATTACCTATCTGATATGGCAAGGAGAAATAACCAGTGTTACTAGGGTTAACAATTAGAAAAACTTTCTGGAGGGAGATTTAAAAGCTTATGCTTCTGAATCTAAATCAGTATTTGTCCATGTCTGGGGTAAACAAACATGCAATCAGAGAACAGTTTGGGTTGGAAAGGACCTTAAAATATACCTAATTCCAATGCTCTGCTGTGGGCAGAGACACCTTCCACTATCCCAGGTTGCTCCAAGCCCCATCCAACCTGGCCTTGGGTCTTGGACACTTCCAGGGATGGGACAGCCACAGCTACTCATGGCAAGGGTCTCACCACCCTCACAGGGAAGAATTTCTTCCTAATCTCTAATGTAACCCTGCCCCCTGTCACGGTGAAGCCATTCCCCCTTGCCCTGTCACTCCAGGCCCTTGACAAACTTCACTATAGCCCAAACACAGCACCTAGATATTGGCTTTGGTTCAAGTGGGACATCAGCTGCAAAGCTGATTAGATGAGGTTTAATACAGCAATCAGTTAATAGGTAAGTGTACTGTGCTCTCTGTGCCCTCTGCACTGACACCAGAGAACCAGCACTCTGCTTTCGTGTCTGTCCGACTGAAGCAGGCTGAAGGTAATTTTTCAGGAGTCAGTTAGAGTCACCACAGCACAATTAGCACACTGCCCCAACATATCAAGGCCTCCAACACTTTAAATATTTTGCAGTTTTTCTGCCAGTAACAAAGTTAATATCAAAATACGTTTCTTTGATGCTTAGGCACGTTTCAAACACTCGCCATCAGACTGATACATGTGAACAAACAGAAAATTAATTTATAGAGCTGTTAGCAGAAATGTTTGGAAAACATAAAAATGATTTATCTGCTATTTCCTATAGCAGAGTGAAGCTCTACATGTTCTCTGCTGTACTGCTTTGTTCTGGCCATCCCTCATGGCCCCCTGGGGCTTGGCTGGCCCAGGATCTGACTGCCCAGTTCTGACAAAATTGGGAAGAAATTTATTTTTAAATTCAAGTAATAATTTAAAATATCCTTGGGCAATCCTATGAGGCTTTGGGGACTCTTGTGGGGTTAGCAGCTTTCAAAAGCCCAAAATCAAATTATATTTCATTTAACTCCATTAATATCAGTCAAACTATTTAAAGGACAGGTTTTGTTGTTGGTTTAGATTTTTATGCTGTAAAAACACTATTCAGACATTTCTAACAAAGAAAAAAATTGTTTCAGCTCCTGCTGCAGGTGAATATCTGTCATTTGAAGATCCATCCCGAGATGAAGCTCTGCCCAGTGATGGAGCAGGTCAGCCCAAGTGTCACCATTTAATGTGTCCTATAACCTAAAATCAATGCTGTTCTCCCTCAAAGAGCTGGCTAAAGGTCTGCAGGTCTGCAGGTACCTTTGGAAATGAGGGCTCTGACCATAAGGGCAGAGCAAAAGAAAGAAGGGGCTGGGAACTGGGGGTGAGACAGGAACCCTCCTTGCTCCTCACTCTTGTGATGGATGGCCAGCTAGGTGCATTCTATTTTGGTGAGAATTGTTTGAGATTTACTCTGTTGACCTGAAGGCAATATTTTTCTCCATCTCAGACCCGAGGGAAAACCCAGTGAGAGAAGTTGTGAATTATATTTTGGAATAAAGGGGTGTGTGTGTGTGTGTGTGTGTATGTATGTATATGCAGCTCCTGAAAACTCTTTTGGCATCATGCAGAGTTTGAGTTGAGAACAGCCCCCCCAGACAGTAGCTTTGATTTATGCCTTGGAGAGGCACCACAGTGCAGCAGGAGCTCAGCTGAAGCCAGAAGATATTTTGCAGCAACTGCTTGCCACAGGGGCACCTCATGTGGAGATGCTCTGCAGGTCCCCCCTGCTCATGTGCCTGAGGTTTGTTTGGACTCTGGGAGCTCTGGCCATCATGTGCTTCACTGCTTGGTTCCTGAAAAGTCCTTTCATGTCTCTGGCTCAGTTTACTCAGCCACAGAACTGTCTAGTACCTCCTGGATAAGGTTAATGCAGCTTAGGAGGAGCTTCCCAGTGCCCTGGGATGAGTGGTGCCACACAAGTGCCAAGTACTTTTATATAATAAAGCACTTAATAACTAAGTGTGCCTCTCAGAGAAGAAAATCCACGAGGAACTCTGCAGTGGAGAGGGCACTTGGTTTTCTATTGCTGTCAGTGCTCAATGAGTACCCTGGAGAACTGTTTGAAATGAGTGTGGTATCTTCCAGGGAGATCAGGCTACTTCCAGAGGGGTTTTGCTCAGAAACATGTGAAGCTTCTGTTCCTGTAGCTTTTGACAGCTTATAGCTTTCTCTATTTCTGTCATAATCATTCATTAGGTTTTGTCAAACTGTTCCAATTGCTATAGCAACTCTAATGAAATCTTGCTCTCTAAATAGCCACGCCAATTTTATCAGGTCAGAATCTGCCCTTTCCAACTAATTCACTACATTTTGAATGTACTTTTCCCTCAGTAGAGAGTTTGCCGTGAGAAGGAGCCAATTATTAACCCAAATGTTGTTTCTCTTTTCAGTTTAAACCAAATGTAGGATTTTTTCTTTTCTTTTTTCTTTTTTTTTTTTTTTTTTAAATCATGTGTGTAGTCCACTAATGTTTGTGGAAAGACAAGCCCTCTGGAGAAGCAAGCCAAAGCCTGTCTTGTTCCTCTGATGCTCCTGCTGGCTGACCTGAGGATTTGGAGCAAGGCAATGAAAATTCACCATCATTACAATCCAGCACATGTAAGATTTCTCTGAAATGCCCTATAAATCCAGGGAGAAAGTGTTGTATGTATTTTATGATAAAATCTCTACTATTTCACTGCAGTAAGACCTGATCTGGCTTGAATTCAAGGCCTCAACAAGGCAGTCTATATTATATTTGCAGCGCCCTGAGGCACTTACTCACCCCTTTCCCATGGAAATCCAGGACAGAATTTTGCAGTACCTTTGTTGGCATGTGAGTGGGTCTATAATTGAATAGTAAAAGTCTCTTTTTACTACCTTCCTTCTGGAATAATATCTCCTGTGCGAAAGCAAGATTTTCTTCCAGTTTCTGCCAATGAATGAGCTCTTAAGGGTGTTTAATTTAAAATAATTTGTTTCAGTTTATGGGTTGGAAGGAATAAGATGAAAGTAAAAGATGAGTGGCACGCTCTGCCCCGAGTTTCAGCTGCAGCCAAACAGCATCAAGAGATATTACCCAGCTGGACAGAGATTAAATTATTCTCTTTGGCTGGACAAAGAGTTTTTTGCTAAACGAATGACTGAAGCCATACCTATAAATGACAGCACCTTAATAATAAAACCACCATATTTCACAAGTTTTGAACAGAAAGCAGGGAAATGTGGAATGAATTCGGCAGCTGAAATAGTCTGCCTGATGTGTATTGAGGTACTTTGAAAAGGTATTGTGAAACTTCCATTATATCTTCCTACATTTTACATGAGCAGACACCTTCCTCTTGCCTAGCTTGTATATGCTTCTCCACAAAAGGAAATGAAAAAACTTTTTCCTTGCTATAGGAGAAAAATGGTCAAACACCCTCTGAGACAGCTGCTATGTCCCCAAATCAGAAAACTGCCTAATAAGCACAATGCTATGAAGTCTGGGCTGAAGTACTGTTTTCATTTTGCTAGCAGACCCTCATTAATTTCAGCACTGGAATTTCAGTAGGAATGGAATTATTGAAGATATTTAAGGAATGGAGTGGAGGCAGAGACCCAAGTTTTGCTCATACATCATGCAAATATCATGCTTCACTTTTCCCCTGTTGCTCATGTGCTGTGCTGCCCTGTATGCCTTGCTCCTGCAGCTTTGGTGGCACATTGTGTGGATTGTGTGCCCTCTGACCCCTGTGCTGGCAGAAGACTCAGCACAATCATTTGGGAGTGCTGGTTCAGGCTGGATATTAGGAAAAATTTCTGCATTGAAAGACTGATTAAACATTAGAGCAAGCTTCCCAGGAAAACAGAGGAGTCACCATTCCTACAAGTGTCCAAAAAATGAGTAGAGAGGACAATTTGTGATATGGTTTAGTGGGAAAAGGGGTATTTCATCAAAGGTTGAACTTGAAGATCTTGGAGATCTTTTCCAACCTTAATGATTCTATGATTCACCTGCCCAGAGGATGGCATAACCCAAATGTCATTGCCATCCTCTGTAGAATCTTGCCCTGTGCTCTCAAATAGGTGTGAGGAGTTTGGGAGGCAGGAGCAACACTCACTTTTATAATGGTAAAGTGTGATCAGAATGCAGTAGGACTCAATTACAGAAGTAAAGTTGGGTTGGAGAAGCAAGGGAATGTCAGCAACCTGGTGGAAATGAGGAGTGTCCTGCCTGACAGCAAGAACCCCTCCAGCTGATAACCTTGATGAAGCTGCCCTTGGTACAGCACTCACTTGGCTGCAGCTGTTTTTAATTGTTTTCCACTCTCTGCTGAGATTTCCATCACCCACCCACACAGAATATACACGTCCTGTATTTAACCAGCACGCAGAGCTTTCTGGAGATCAAGATTTGTGTTGCTCTGGGGACACACTGTGTAAATACCATCCAGCCAAAGTCTGCCTCTGCTCTCGCTCTCTGGTAGTGGTGCGTTTGTAGGAAGATGGTGCAGGTGAACATATGTGTTTTGTAGAAGTCCACAGCTTAAGAATTGCCAGAACCATTATCATTTTACATTGCAGGTTGGTAGCAACCCATCAAACGAAAGGCAAAGACTGCAGGCAGGAGTGCTCAGATTTCTCTGTGAGAGCAAATGCAGAGAGAAAGGTCTGCAGGGCAAAGTCAGGAGGATCATTCTGAAATCGAAGCAGGGTCTGATTAAAATGGGAATATTTTGGTGCTGAGGGGATTTAAGTATAGGAGATAGCAAAAAGCCAAAAAAGATCTCTAGAAGCAATGTACAGATTCAAATGATGATACTTCAGTGACTGGAAAACATGGCCTGCAGTGAAAGACAGGAATCTGATTCCAGCACCCGGAGGCTGGCAGCACCACAATGATTGGCATAGTTAAGCCAGACTTTGAAATTCTCAGAAAACCACACTGCACTAAATTCTTTTTTCTCTACTCATGTGTTCAATCAGAAATTTGTTCACTAAATATTTTATAATGATCTCATGTCACCTCAGAGTCTTACAGGAATATGTTGGTACTTGGGAACTTTGCTTCCTCAGGTTACAGAATTTTGATTCCTTTTGTAAGTTTCCTGAGCTTATTATACATTTAATACTCTGCTCTGGCTGACTACATAATCTGAAATTTCTGCAGTTAGCAAATGCTGCTCTGCTTTAGCTTCTGCTGATCTTGACAACCAACCTGCTCACATCACTTAAATCACTAATCCCATGAAATAACTCAGTGTCAGTCTCTAGAGTACATAAAAACCCCAAACAAAACCCTCATCTAAAATGTAATGTCAATCACAGAGAACAGTTATACATTAAATTTTTGCTATGGGGAAAAAAAAAGCCCAAGCCTCTCAATTTCACTCATAAAAATCTTTTTAGTTGTGAGTTTTTAGAAAATGCTGTCTAATTCAATGCATTTATGATGTTAAATTACCATTTACCTGTAACTCTTCTGTTACCCACAGCCATTAAATCTTCCTCAGCCTATGCCTGCCTCCTCTGGGAAGAAGGTGATAGCATTTCTTCCTCTCCAAGCCAGAAAGCAATGACTTCTTCTTCCCAGCATTTTTTTTTTCTGAGAAAGGCACTACAGAGGAATTGAGACATCTCCAGTATTGAAGATTACTTGAAAATAAATGTTTTGTTGGCTAAAATAATTCCCTCGGCATTTTCCCTTTGCCAAACCACGTTTACATTTCTAGTCCTATTTAACTAGAATTTTCCCCACATCTGTTGCAAGAAATTAAGGGTTTCTAGTCTGGAAACTGTCTTTCTGGAGATAACTTCTGAAACTAGGAACATCTTCCCAGAAAGGAGGGTTCTTCCCTGTACACCCTCTGTCTCTCCAGGAATCCTTTGGGATGTAAAAGCTGTCTGGGGGCAAGTTTCTCATCATCAAGATTTCAAGGAACTTGTGTTCAGCTTCTTTTTTCTTCTTAAGTGTCAGCAGCTGAGCACAGATGTCTGGATTGGCAACAGCTCTGAACCCAATTAACCCAGTTAATGGCACTAGAGCCCTCCATGAAGTGAGGGATTATTGCAAGCAGACATGGCACAGCCACTCACCCCTGCTGTGTGCCCTTGTGTCACTGAGAAAGGATGTGGAGGTAGGAGCCACAAAGTGATTAACTGTTTTAATATTGTTAATTAAGCACCAGTAGGAATTTTGCCAGAAAAATAGAGCTAATCTCTATCAATTTCTGTATCCCATGTTTGGCAATATGTGACTGTATCACGTGAAACAGTCTCAGTCCAGCATCTGGGCAGCAGCTTCAGAAGGAGCAGAGAACATGAAGCAAGAGGAGAGATTCAGGAGGTGTAACCCTGCCATGGGGCATTCACTGAAGAGAGTGCATGGCAAATTCAAATCAAACAGCTCCAAAATTTCCGTGGTCACCTGTGGTTGTGATATTTTATGAAAATCCCTTTGCTAGGATTTTCTTCTCCTGAGAAGCTGAGAAGGCCACAGCTTCAAGTGTAAACAATTTGTTATCTGTTCCTGTGCAATGCAGCAGGTGCTTCCTCGACTGGTCAGTGTGGGATGTTTCTACTTGGCCACCAATCGAGGGGGCAGCAGCTCTCGGACTCTCTGGGAGTCACAGAACTTTGTTATTCATTCCTTTCTATTCCTGTCTTGCCTTCTAATGATTCCTTTCTCTCTGTTCTTTGTAGTATAGTTATAGTGTGGTCTTTTTAATGTAATATATATCATAATATAATAAACCAGCCTTCTGAAATGGAGTCAAGATCTCTCCTTCCCTTCACCAAGTCCTGACTGCCCTGAAGACCCACAGCAATAGTCACCCATTTCTGCATCCCTGTGGTGGTGGGTCTCGTGGATTTGAGGCCAGGACAGCAAACTGGAGCAGCCGGCAGTTGTAACCAGTCTAGGCCAGACGACTTGAGGTGTGCTGATTTGCAAGATTACACTTACAACCCGCTGTTGCAAATCATTGAATGGTTTCTCAGCTTCACACAGACTGCATAAAGCAGGTGAAAGCAAATAGCTGATTTTTTAGGGAGGTCTTCCTGCAGTCCCCTCTGTCCATTCTGTCTGGTTCACAACAGCTGCAGCTTATGTGTGCTGCTGATGGATCCCTGCAGTTTTACACAAGTAGTTCATATAATTTTCACCAAATTAACCAGCTCAGGACTCTTGCCACCCTATTCACTAGTTCAATTTCTCCCTGGAATTAAACAACTATTTTTTTTCTGAGCTGTCCCATGAGGCCCATTTTCCTGAGGGTTAACCTGAGCAGTGGAGTGCTGTGGGAAATGGCACAGTTAGGGAGCAAACTGCTGTTGCAGAAAGAAATGTTAAAGCCATATTTCAGAGGAGATTTTAAGAAAACTACAGATAATATCCTGGCCTGTGTTATCCATTCAGATAAAATTGAGTGTAATCCTACCCCTATCGCTACACCACTAAATGTATTTAAAGGAAGAGATTTATTTCCCCTCCTATTATCCTTCTTTTCTCCTTTCCTCTTGCACTCCATGCTACTTAGAAGTTCAGAGATGAATATTTTAGCAAGAAACTTCTGCTCACCCCCTCATCTCTGGGAAATTTCTGGAGTAATGTTCATGTATTTCAATGCTTCCTTTCCTCTGTTATTATGATTCAGGACTTCAGGGATCTGTTTTGTAGGCAGGCTTTAAAGGTTACTCCCTTTAGTATCTCAATACCTCTTACTCTAAGGTTATTCTGCTATTTTTTCTCTTAGAAGTCTTCAATTTTGTTTTAAATGACAAATATCTCTTCTAGCCCTTTTGAAGAAATCTTGTCATTTCGTTCTGCTTTTCCAGCTCTTTGTGTTAACACATCCCATTTTGATCACAACTAACTACAGCAATTATTACAAATTCTTTAGATGTTCTGGTAATTTACAACCAGCAAGGAGTGTCAGCCATGGTCAAGTAGGTCTTTCTGCATCTTCATCAAAATTCTGGCTGGACCCTATTCTTGGCATTTTGAATAAATTTTTTTTGAATAACTGAGAAATTGAACCTTGCTGGGACAATAATGTTCATTATGTAAATTCTCATCCAGAACAGGCAGCATCATTTGGATTTTGAGTTGACAATTTTCTCTGATTCTCTGCCTTCAGGACAGCATGACCCACGACTTCCTGCTGAACTGAGATCTCTGCATCCCTTATCCCTGTGAAAAGGGCAGAATGTAATGATTTTAATGTTTGAATTCATGATTTGTTGCTTAGTTACATATGTAATGAAAGAAAAGCAGTAATATTGCATGATTTATGTAACTAACTGACAGTCCAAATATTAAGGCTTGAACATTGACTATTCATGCCATGTTTACATGAGCTATTATCTGTGGGGGGAATATCAAGAATAAATTCAATATCTTGAGCATTTTTAAGCAAATAAATAATTAGTTATTTTGAATCCTTGGCTGTGTTTCACAATTAAATCTCTAAGTGCCATTGTACATGGGATGACTCTTGGCTTGAAATTTTCTCAAAATGGTGATGGACGGACTCTGCTCTCTAAATTCTGCATATTGGAGTGAGAGTCTGTACAGGGACCAAGTGTGCTTTAGGAAGGGAAAGAATTAACTGTTGAAGTAAAATACCTTCAGTTCCTCAGGGAAGAGTGGAAATGCATTTCCCCTTGTACCCAGTACAAAATATCCCCAGGACAATAGGAGAAAGAAGAGCCTATACTTGGGAAGCTGAAAAAGAAATGCCTTCACCATGACAAATGTACAGCAGCACTTAAAAAGTATTGCCTCCTGAAATAAGGAGATTTGCAGAATAAAGAGCAAATGCATTTTCTCATTTCTTCGGATGAAAAGGTACTAAGATTTTAATTTTCAATTGAATGTGATAAATTCTTCTTTTTAAGAACTAATCTATAAATTGAAAAGATTTATCAATTCCCCTAAAATGTACACTTTCCCATAATATGCCAGGCAGTCTGTTCTGAGCAGTCATCAGAGACAGCTGACCTGCTCTTTTGTGTCCATTTTTGCACAGTCTTGCTGTAGTCCAAGAGTTTGATGCAACATCTAATGAAGTTATTAAGAACATTTCAATAGAGACTGTATCAGGCCTTTAAACACTAAAAATAGTTTCTAAGTGCAGCTTTGTACAACCTCCCATTTGTTTTTATTAATTTTAAGCTTGTTCTGTCCTGTATGTTAGGAAAGGATTTACACTAATCTGACAAGTCCTGAATGATTTGGTTTAAATTTCTGGCTACTGCTTTAATGTCTGGAATGAAGACAAATCATGTCAGCTTTGTTATGTGATAGAATTAAAAGACTGGAATTTAAGCAAAGTCCTAGCATATTTCTTGTGATTTTTAGTTACTTTACAAAGGCAGCTACCCTTCGGTGTCTTCATATATATGTGAGAACAGTGCAAAAGCCTTCTTTCTTCAGCAATGCCATTCTGAGCTGTGTCATTGAAGAGAATCTTTCTTTCTTTCTTTCTTTCTTTTTCTTTCTTTTTCTTTCTTTCTTTCTTTCTTTCTTTCTTTCTTTCTTTCTTTCTTTCTTTCTTTCTTTCTTTCTTTCTTTCTTTCTTTCTTTCTTTCTTTCTTTTCTTTTCTTTTCTTTTTTTCTCTTTTGGGACACTTTGCAGTACGGTTTAGTGGACATGGAGTGTTAGGTCAAAGGTTTGACTGCATGATCATGGAGGTCTTTTCCAACCTTAGAGATTCTGCAGTTTAACTTACTACAAGATGCAGCCTTGAGCATTTTTGTGCATGAGCAGCAATATGATTTTTCAGCCAAATGTAATTTGAACTAAGAGTCATGCAGCAGAACTGAAACTAGGAGTGGATAAAGCAATGGTATTTAAGGAATTGAACATGGCCTTGAATCAGCGCAGCCTGCAAGCCCCATGGGAGCAGCTCTGCTCATTCATCTGGAATTCACATGGAGGCCTGAAGTAACATCAGTGTTTTCCAATGACCAACTCTTGCCTAAAGAGCTGAGTCATTTGACCATAATAATCAGACCTGATATTGACTTCATGATGCACAGGACTCTGTCACAGGGATGTAAACAATCTATGAGCTGATTTGAACAGATGAGCTTCACCATGATACAGCAACAAGAAAATATACTTTACCTGCCAAACTACACATTCGCACAGTTTCTGAGCTGGCATCATTCAGTGTGATGAAAGATGAACTTGTTAGGGGAGCTGGCTGCCCTCAAAGAGCCAAGGAGGCTGGGGCTGCTCTGCACAGCAGACCTTGGGCATGACCCAGAGTTGGGTTGGAAAGGAGCTGGAGGAAGGAGATGGACTCCCCCACCTGGCCTTGTGGAGCAGAGAGTGAAGGAAAGGACAGGCTGTCCTTTGACAGCAGGAGGTCAGAAGGACAAACACCTTTTTAATGCTATAACCTAGGGTGGAGAGATATGTTTGGCAAAGAGAATCTGTTCCAAGATACCTATTCCCTCCCTGTCCATCTGAGGGATGTTACTTAAGGCTTGAATCAATGAGGTTTCACTACATGTGACAGATTTCAGCCTCACGTGTAGTGACAACATGGAGAAAATTCAAGGTTACTGGACAGTGAGAATTTGGCAATAGGAATGCAGTACAGTATTACGTGTTTTGGAGAAGTTCAGACCTGAGTGACTTAGGCTTTAGCTTCAGTGTCCTCAAAAACTGTGAATTATGACTTTTTACTCCACTTCAAGGGTCAGTACTCTGTCCCAGTCTCTACTTCCTTCTTAAGAAAAAAAAATGGTCTCCTGTCTCTCACCAGTGAGGTTTTCCATTCCTGATGCCATATTGCTTCATTCTTTTTGGTCTTGTAATGAACGCCTGTCTGTTCCTTTGTCTCATTTCCCTCCTTTGCTGCTCCCCCTCTTCCAGTGCTCGATTTCCAGGGACTAAATTTGTGAAGTGTATTTAAATGCTTGAACCTTTTTTAAACACCTGACTGACTTTTTTTTCCCCCTACTGTGATGAGGATATAGGCCTAAGTGATTAATCTGTCTTCTGGAATAATGACAAAAACATTGCATCAGCATGAGAGGATCTAACCTTTGAAAAATTCCCCCAGGAGCATCCACTTTTGCTGGGGATTTCGCTGCCAGTCAGAGCAGTTAATCAAAAAGGCAAAGCTGATAACACTGCCAGAAGTTTTTGCCCCATAGAAGTCAGGGGATCAGTTAGAGACTGTCAAATGTAACATATGGCATTATTAATATGAAGAATTTCAGATCAAAATGGGGCTTACTGTCCCAGTGACTGGGTCATGTGGAAGTGGCTGAGGAAAAGGGGAGTCTTCAAGCAGAATTTTTAGAGGAGAGTGCTTGGGCAGACTTTGCAAAGTCATTAATCTCAGTATTTCAGGAGGATGAGAAAGTGAAAGATAGGAGAGGAGATTTCTAGCTGTAGTGCTGGGTGTGTTTCATGTGGCCTCTGAGCTCCTTAGGATGTGGGAAGCCTTTCCCTTCTGGTGAGCAATGTGAGCTGCAGGTGCCTGGACAGTGCTGAGGAACAGGGTAGGAGCCTACCCAAGTACCCATCAAGTCCTCTTGGCAGTGCCAAGGCACCAACATAATGAAAGACAAACTTCTCAGCCTTGACCCCAGTATTTTTTCTCCTCTTTTTTAAAATGCCACATTCTGAAAACATGGGCTCAAGCCGTGCAGGAAGTTGCAGTGCCTGCTAAGAATTCATTATGCAGTCATCATCACTTCATAAAGCCACAGACTGTTTATTTGTTTAAATATTTGTCTTGTTTGTTTCATACAAATGATCCCAATCCTTGTTATCTAAACATGCTGTGTAATTTCATCTCTCATCTAGTGGGACAATGCTGTAGTGTAGCTGCTTGGAAAGCTGGCAGCTTAGAGAAATATTCATAAGGCATCCTTAGGAGCCTAAAAACAGCTTGGTAACCTATGGAGCTTCAGCAGCTTCTGTTGAGTGCACAATTTGTTTGACAAATCCCATCTTACTTATTGTGTGGGAATTGTCTACCAAGAAAAGTTGCTTTTAAAAGAATTGGTTAACTTTAAATAATTTCTCAAATCTGTATAGATTTTCTTGTGCCTGTTTCATGTCAAGATATTTGAGTGCAGAAGGGATGTGCTGGGCTCCTGGTAACCCCTCAATCCTTGACTGACCATAACCCTTAGAAGAAAAATTTGCTGCATATGTTTGGCTTCAGAAATGTCTTTGCATGAGTGCTTCCAAATTTCCTGGGCAGGTCTGTGCCTGTCCCTGGTACTCTGGCACCCCAGGCACCTCAGGGATCTGCATCCATCACCCTGGCCTAACCATGGGACTGTGAGAGGGGAGGGAGGCACAAATCCTCACAGGGATGGGGCCGAGAAGAAAAAGTGCAGAACTTGGTAATAGTTTTGCTTATATAAGCTCAGTACCAGGTTTCTATAATCATTTTAAAGGAAAATTGATTCTTATTCTGCTGTGGTAGATGTTTGTATTTAACTTAATTTAATTTTCTTATATTAAGGGCAGCTAACACACAAAATATGATGATTCAGCTAAAGTTAGCTGCTTCCAAATAACTTTTGCAAGGAGCAGCATTGCTGTCCCACTGTAGAGGAGTGAAGGGCAGTTAGCAAAGTGATTAACAACATAAGTCTTCATTCTTTTTTACCTCTAATAGTTGTTTTTGACAGCAATACCCATAGGTATTAGGTTTCGTTCGGCCATCAGGTTGGTTTTTTGGTATTTTTTTTGATGGACCAGATTTTATTTCTGTAATGGTATCCCTGCCCCAGCAGTATTAACTGGTCAGCCACAACTTTATTTTCTCTTATTAAGAGCAGGAAGGAAGGTCTGTGACAAAATACCTGTCTGGAAGAACTCTTTAGTACCAAGACATGGATTCATCCCATGAGCACTGTGACCTTTCCCTTCCCCTTCCTTTCCCTCTGTCCTTCTTACCATTGTGTCTCTGACCACTCTCTATAACTGAGCTATGAAATAAGAGAAGATTTCTCTTTCCAAGTAAAGTGAGATGAAGTGTTCCTCCCTAGAGTCCAGGGAACAGTTAATTTTATATTTTTTGCTTGATATAGATAATCTCTCAGCAACAGAAGGGCACTGCTACACGCTGCATGTGTGTCCTGGGCCATCTTCTTTAAGTCCCTCATTGTGAGGGATCATTTGTAAGATAACAGGAAAAGACCATTTTCCCACTGGAAGGTTTTCCAGCTCTCAAATTGGTGATTTTTTTTTCCTCATTACATGTCATGGGCTGTTCATCAGCTCCTGCCTGAATTGCAAAGTAATTTTGAAATGTCTCAGCAACTCACAGGCAGCGTGCCCTTGTACCAGGGGAAATCAGAGAGTATTTACTTCTTCAGATACTTTCCCTCATAATGTAATCGTGCAGCTTTTCAACAAGGATTTAAAATACTTGTTGACACAGCAAGGAAGGTCTATTCTGCTTTTCATCCTGGTGATGCTTAGTGTCTTTAGGGGCTGCTGTATTCCTCAAGAGTCTAAACTTTCAAGATTTTAAAGCTCTTTGTGCCAATAATATTTGTCTTATAACGCTATATTTAAAAAGGCAAGAGTGAAGTGCACCAGGGGAAGGTTGTACCTGGAAGATTGCTTCTGCCACGCAGAGCAAAATACCAACTGTTCTATATGATGTAAGACCACTTAAGTAAAATTTGAAGTGGCATATTGCATTAGATTTTCTCAAGATAAAAATCGTACCGTGCGCTTTTTGTGATGTCTTTATTTTAGTAGCATCAGAGCATCAAAATATTACTGCCTGCTGATCATCTGATAAAAATCATCTAGCATGCCTTGAGTGAGACAAAATTGAGTGCATAAAAAATGTTCCTATTTCAGTAAATCCTTCCAGTGATAGAGACGCTAATTTGGTTACTTTAAACCTTGTTTCATTACAGAAAAGCTTTGGCAGCAGACCTCCAAGAACTAATTCAGTATGATACACGAGACCAACTCACAGTATTTTTAGTTAAAACCAATGGGGATCAAGATTTTGTCCTTCAAAGTGTGATGCACCATACATTATGTGTGGCTCCAGTGTGGGACTGAGCTCACCTTGGGTTTGGTGTCAGAATTATCTGGATGATACATGAGCACACTGGGCCAGCTCAGGGCTGTGTCCTGGCACTGGGCGGGAGAAATGAGACCCCACCAGGATCCCTGCACCACCAGAGAACCATGACTGCAATTTTTTTCACAAGGACATATAGTGACAGGACAGGGGAAATGGCTTCACGGTGACAGAGGAGAGATTTAAGTTAGAAATGGAGAAGAAATTCTTCCCTGTGAGGGTGGGGAGGCCCTGGCACAGATTTCCCAGAGAAACTGGAAGTATACAAGGCCAAAGTTGGGCTGGGCTTGGAGCAACCTGGGATAGTGAAAGATGCCCCTGTTCATGGCAGTGGGGGGTTGGAACTGGATGAGCTTTAAGGACCCTTCCAATCCAAATCATTCAATAATTCTATGATTTCCTGAGATAAAGGTATTTCCTGAAGCCCATGGTCTGGGATCAGACCATGTCAGACCAAATTATGTCTGTTTTCTCACCTCACAAGCTGCTAAATGTGGCTGAAGAGATGTGGAGATCCCTGTATGAAGGCTGTTCTCCCCTCATTGCTGTGGAAGATTTATAACAAAGTTTTTCCCAGAAATGACTAAACAGCAATGGTCCATCCATCTGCCTCATGAATCCCACATGGAGGGAACTGACTTGTCCCATCCTGTTGTGCTGCAGTGATGCATAGTGTGAGATGTCAGACTGCACATTGGCCTGGGGACTGCTAAGATCAGTGTTAAAAAAAGGGGGATTGAAAACAGGGATTGCTTGGACCTTCAGTTAATGTTGGATTCATGGCTGGAGCCATGGCTGGAATGATCTGTAGTGTATCTTAATGTACATGGAGGATAACGCTCAGAAAGTACAGGAGTGCTTTTTTTTTAAAAGGCTTTCTGGAAATGATCACCAAGATGACCAATATGGAACAATTAAGGTTTTTGCAGCTGATTGTGCTCTACAGCAAGAAACAGAGAGAAGCTCTGAAGGTGCAATACCACATTGGGATAACTGGCCCTCTGCACATGGTGCTGAGGTCCGGATCCATAGGCATGGCACTACCCACAGCTGCAACTGATGATGACATCCTGTTTGTCAGAAGAAGAGACAAATTGTGGGATTTTTTCAGATCCTTCCAATATATCTGTGAGCATGAATGACACTGTCGTTATCTCACTGGGTGTTAGAAGTGCTACCTTTTAAAAATATTTTGGTTTTCAGCTGTATCTCTTCATTTGAGCAGAGAAACATTTCTCCTGCACCATTGTGGAGAGATAAACCCACTGTGTCTGTGTGTGTGTGGGTCTGAGAGGTGCCAGTGTTGCTGGGAGCCTGTGTAATACATGATTTCTGTCTTTCTGTGAACAGGTACCTATTTAAAATCTGAATTAAAATATGCTGTGTAGGGAATGAACAGAGGAGAGAGTAGAATGGAAGCTCCTTCTTGGAGGCAACACTCCAAGTAATACTTGTTACTTTCAACTATTGGAAAGGGAAAAGAAATTGCATGTGCAGTGGTGGGATCCCTGACCTGGTGTTGTCTGGGGAAGGGCAGGGATGCCAGGGCTGGCACAGCGAGCAGGGCACAGGAGTGGGCAGCCACCCCCACGGGCAGCTCCAGTGCACAGGCTTGTTTACTGCTGGCCCGCTGGTCAACCCCAATGATAAAACAGCGGGATGAAAAGAGGAAACAGAATTAACACCAAATCAAAATATCAGGCAGAGAATTAATCATGGAAGGAAACTCTCTGGATTTATTGCACTGAGCATAAATTTCACCTAGATGGCATTACTGAAACCAGATGAGGAGATGGTTATGACTGGAATGTTAAAGTAATTTTTCTAATGATTTATTTAGCAAGGACTGATTGGGTTGAAGGGGAGGGATAGTGACATGGCAAAGATACTGCTCCTTGTTGGACAGCTTGGGAGCAAGTGACATTTTGGCACTAAGGGTTAAAATATAAGAAGATAAAGTACAGCATTGGATACTTGTTATAGATGCTACCAACCCCAAATGACACCCTCAGAATAAGCTCAAGTGGCTCAGCTTCCCATCTCCTATAACACAGCCCCTGTCATGCTACAATCACATACAGGCCAGTAAAAATTTGTCTGCCAGATTTTTAATTGTTGAATCCCAAGAAAATGCAATATTTAGACATTTTTTTTGACAGACCTGGAGAATATAATCTCCAAACAGAAATGTAGCACTTGGCTGAATGAATGTCATTGTGATTTTGCCATTTCCAAGCTGGGTCTGGTGTATTTATGGGTACAAATTCCATGGCACCTGTGTGTGCAGGTATCTGCAGAGCACACACACACACACACACACACACACACACACACACACGTACAGTGCATTGGCACAGCTAGGGTCAAGAAGTCAGTAAGGACTTAAAAAAAAATCAATATGAAGAAATTTAAACCATTCCAATTGCCATGCATGTTCCTTTTATTTCAAACCTATTAGCAGACACTGGGGAATTAACAATTAGGTGTTCAGAGACTAAAGGATGGGTCAATTTAAGAATAAAGAGGTTGATTTTCCAGCAAAAGATATCAACAGAATCTCATTTAATTCAATTCAAACATTTCATTTTATTAGAAGTAGATTTGCTATGGTACATATCTCTGGTTATCCCCATAAAGGGACATTAAGGGCATTTTGCCATTAACTCTGCAAGGGAGGGTGAAATAGAAAATACAGCACAAGAATATCCTCTTGAAATTCTTATATATCTGAAATGTTATATTTACAGATTCAAGGAAGATTAGCTATCCATATGGCAACAAATTATTTTGTGTATATGAAGTATGCGCACACACAAAAATTTGAATATATTTGGTCGTGGTGCTACTCCTGTGCTTCTCTGCCCTGTCCCACTTCCCCATGTCCCACTGCTCCCTGGGCAAGCTGGGGGGGTCACTGTAGCCCTCACCTTCAGCTCAGCCCTCCCTGGTGCTCACAGGCCACTCTGGCTGAGCACTGGGGAGTGTTCTCACTCACTAAAAGTTGCATTTTTGTGTGATATTTATTTCAGCTGTTTGCTCTTGTTCTTCTTATTTTCATTAATGAGGAGACAGACAGGGCCTGTGCACCAGTACTTACTGGGCTGAATCAAATGTGAAATAGTAACTTGGGAAGATAAAAGACTTTCTAATGCTTTATCAATTCTCAAACTAGCTATTTCTGGTTCTGTCTTCAGCTTTAAATGTTTGCATTAAGATCCAGATTGCAAGTAACTGGTCTCAGAAAAACATGTGAAACAGGAATTTTAAATGGAAATGTGGAATGGAAAATATGGCATTCTGGAGCTGGGCTTATCTGAGCATGCAGCAAAGATGCAGTTGTCTGCTAAAGCAATGACTCTGCTCAAAGGACATTCAGCAGGGCAAGCTGGCTGCTTTTTTTCTGCCTGGAAATGCAGGCTGCCTTCCTGCCATCTTCCCTTCATAATGCATTTTAATCAAGTCACAGGATGGTGAATTTGCAGTCAACCCAAGCCAGGAATCTATAATCTCATTGAAAATTATTTTATAAATAGAAACAATTTAATACCTTTTAATAAATTTATATCCACTATGTAGTTGGGATTTATTATGAAGTGTGTTTTCTGTGCACCTGGATGGAAAGTGGATAAATAAAATCTGCTGGAATGATTCAATTTGTTTTTTCCTGGTCATGTGGGGTGTGTTCATCGTGTTGATTGCTGTTCAAGGCAAGCACATTAATGAAGCACCTTCACTTGCATTCTCCATAGCAAAATCACATTAGGTGAAATAGCTCGCACACAAGTGGTGCTGCATCATGTGTAATGAGGAAATAATTAAAGAACCAGACATTCCCATCAGAATGTGTCACTGTGAAAGAGGAGCCAATGCTTTTTGTGGTCTCTGCCCTCTGTTGCCATGTTTTCCACCTGTGAGGTGAGCAGGCAGGGGCAAGTGCTGGTGCTTGTCATCCCCAACCCCCCTGGTGTGACATTTTGGAACCATAAAGCACTGGCACAATCATGGAGCACAGGCAAGATGGGAGCTGAATGTGAATGTGTTTGATAAACTCCTTTAAATGATGGTGTGGACTGGTGGGTTTGCTAGCAGCAATCAGTGCTGCTGGAATTATCTGTCTGACCAGGGGCCCCTGCACCAGCTGAGACAGGATGCCCTGAGGGGCAGGGCTGGACCAAGCTGAGTTTCCCAGCTTGTATTTGCCACTGTAAAGATTTTAATTTTGTCTCTATGACATTAGTGTTCCTGAGGCAACGGCATGAAGCTGTGTCAGGGAAGGTTCAAGCTGGATATTAGGAAAACCTTCTTCTCCCAGAGGGAAGCTGGGAAATGGGAACAGGCTCCCCAGGGCAGTGGTCACAGCACCAAGCCTGGCAGAGTTCAAGGAGCATTTGGACAAGGCTCTCAGGCACCGGGTGGGCTTCTTGGGGTTCTGTGCTGGGCCAGGAGCTTGACTCAACCATCCTTGTGGAACCCTTCCTACTCAGGAGATTCCATGATTCTATGGTATTGTGAATGTCTGTATTACCAAGCTCTCCTTTACATCCTGGGGGCATTTTCCTGCAGTCCTGCAGGGATGAACAGCTGCTCCCATGGATCAGTACTTCTGGTGTATACAGACATGCAAAAATCAGACTTGACCTAAAGCCAGGGGCTGGGGAGTGAGAGCAGAGGTAGCTGCTGTCACACAGCACCCACACTGCAGAGTGATGGGGATTCCTGGGCGCTGTGGAAAGGACAGAATGGAACCGGTGAGTTAAAGGTCAATAAGGCTGGGAATAAAGCATAGAAAAATCATAGTAAATAAAAGAACTGCTGACAGCAATAGGAAATGAATAATTTCATACAGCAGCTATTGCTGAAAACTATTCCAAAGGACCGGTGGAATTACTCATTGTGCTAATTCAAAGTTACCATCCAAAGTCCTGGCAACTGCTGATAAGAGGAAGATCAGCACAACTCACAGCTACCTGAAAGCACTCAAAAAAGATGTGGAATAGCAAAGAGATATGGAACATGTGCTGGGGCAATGACGTCCTCTGTAGCAGCGGCAGGGTTGGGCCAAGGTTTGGTTTTAAGGTCCAGGCTGAGTGGGGACAGGGTGCAGGAGCTCACAGCCTTCACTGCCAGCCAGGGACAGCTTCATAGAGGAATGTTCAGAAAACCAATTTATGGTCAATAGTTACAAAATTAACCTTTTTATTTTCACCCACTAAGTCTTTAAAACTGTTGTTAAAACAGCTGGTAATCGCTGCTGTAATTAGGTCATGCTCTATACCCTTGAAGACAAGCAGTAAACCTAAAAGAAATAGAGGGAATTTGTTTTGGGAGACATTTATAATCATGTTTTTAGTAGAATCACAGAATGGTTTGAATTAGAAGGCACTTCAAGCTTACCTTGTTCCAGTCCCCCTGCCATAGGTAGGGACACCTTCCACTAGACCAGGTTGCTCCAAGACCCATCCAAGCTGGCCACTTCCAGAGATGAGGCATCCTCTGAAATTCCAGCAAAACAACCTTAGCCATAATGATTTTTTTTCGATATCCCTTGGTTAGCTCTTCCCTGGGTTAAGCAGCCAAACTGGGAATGTCTGTGCTGGTTTTGGTGGTGCAGTTCTCCAGAGGGAATTACCTATGCGTCATTGCAAACAGCTCCAGGTTGTCACAGAAGATAATATCTCCAGGTTTTATGTGAGTGGTTTGCTTGTTATGATTTGGGAAAGTTTTCCACTAAAGGGACTGTAGTTAGGACACATTATTCTTTGTATATCTGGTGTATCTTGTCATTTACACACACACACATATATATATATATGTGTGTGTGTGTGTGTGTGTGTGGGTTTATACACACACATATACATTCATATACACACACATGCATAAATTGCAGTTATTTGAAGGCAATGCTTAATGTATATTTATTTTCATTATGCACTTTTTAACATTTTTAATTTAACCATAGCGGAAGCCCAGGATAAAGAGGCAGGGCTGTGTGCAGAGCAGTTCTTTCCTTTTGTGTTTACACACAAATTTATATAATGCAATTAAAGAATGAAAAAATACAACAGTATGCAGGTAAAGCATTATTTTTTTAAAAAGCACATGCAGTAAATAAAAAAGCAATATTCAGACTAAAAGGAAAGTGAGAAGGAATGTTTGTTTTTATCTGATATACGATGAAAGTCTGAGGAAATTTTTTTGAGGTTATGTCACCCTCTCCACATATAATCAAGGATTTATGAAATGAAGCAGGATTTGGGGCAGAGCTTTTGTTTCATGTCTTCTTCTTGGCTCTCTTTATCCTTTTTCATGCCTCAGCAACCCATTTTTTATTTAATTTTCCCAGAGCAGTCAAAGACAAAGCATGGATTAGAGCCCTGAGAGCAGCTGAAGCCTGCACTTGGGTAACTGCATTGAGAGTAAAAGTGTCCAGATTGAGGAGATTGCTCAAAGTTTTGCTAGACACATGTGAAAAATATAACTCCAGAGATGATAAATCAACATTATTGCTGCTGGTTATTATTAATTTAGGTCATTGGCCTTTAAAGAGGACGTTGCTGCCTAACATTGGATGTTAGAAGGTTGAGCTACAGTGCTAAAATGGGATTTGGAATGGTGGTGTAGCACACAGGAATTATTATACAGAAAAGTTTTTAAAGCATCCCTAAGGTACACTGATCTTTCCTCTTCTAACCAAAAGTTCTCATTCATGGCTAGACCCTTCCATTACTAGACTGATCTACATTTACCTCCCTTTGTCATGACCTTGTTAAGTGTTCTGCAATGATAATGGAATTGCAGATACTTTCAAAGTTAACATTAATTCAAAGAGAATGGATTAATTATTGACAAATAAGCCCACAATAGCTCTCTGCAGCTTGGAGCAGCTCAGGCTGGGTACCCTGGTTTTTCATTGGGAAGAGAACGTGGTGGTGTCTCCTGTGTCTGCCCATACTGCCTGTGCCCAGGGTTGATATCAAGCTTTCTTGTTTAGAAAATAAGTACTGCAAGTTCCTAACCTCTGTATTTTTTAAGTCACTTCTGTTTATTATGCTCATAACCATCAGACCAACTACATTTGCATTTTGGCCTAGGAGAAAGATGTCTGTACATTTATTTTCATTAAGAGGATTATTTCGTTCTTGTCCGAAACAATGCAGCAAAACATGATAGTTACTCTGAGTGATCATTGGGAGTGTGGCTGCTAATTAGTGACTGATTTGAGGAACAAAAAATCCACTTGGGAAACATGATAATTACCCACATATTTCTTTGGGTCAGGCAGCCATGTTACATCAAACACTAGATTTATTATTCCATTTAAATAATTTTGAAATAATTAAAATTGTGTTGTGCATCTAGCTGAGCATATCGAAAGTACAAAATCATACATCTAAATTATGAACCAAATGGAGCATTGCCCAAAAATATGAGTAGTGAAGTACATTTCTACTTCTGAAGCAAAAATAAGTAAATACATATTTTCTACATCCTAATTTTTCAAAATAGTTGCTGTTTTATTTCCATTTCTTTTCCTGTGCCCAAAAATATGCCAAAATATGGGTCCAAGCAGTATTGGAAATATGTCAGTATCTCTACGTTGGTGGCTACCTTCATTTCCAGGTATTCTTGGAGACAATAGCTGGGCCAGGGACAGAATTGCCTGATGACAGCATTGCAGGGGATTTAGTTTATTAATGCCAATATATTAAAAAATTATATTAATATCAAAGATGGATGCTTATTGAATGAGAATTACCAAATATGTTCAGTCCCAGAGAGAATCCAATCATTCTTGTGTCACCTCCCAAGCCCTAATTCTTAGGATTGAAGTAATCTGTGATCTCATTTCTGTATTTCTAAGGGATAAACAAAAAATGCCTGTGTTAAACTCAAGAAAACAACATTTTGGGAAAAAAGTTACTTCTGGCTACTTCAAATCAACCTGACAGCTCACTGCTTTAATCTGACACCAGTAGAATGGCAAGAATTTGGAAGGTGTCCCAAATAAAGCCTCGTGATAAAATCACCAAGGGTGTGGGTTTAATCTCTATATAGACCATTTGCTTAAGAGTTGGGCTTGATGATCTTTGTGGATCCATTCCAACTCAAAATATTCTTTAATTCTATGAAATTTTCTTCTCTAATTTTCTCTTCTTCTTCAATACATAGTGAATCCTCTGAAGATGCTCTTATAAAATATGTATTTTTTTCTGGGTATAATCCATTGAGTGGGAAGCACTGAATTTTGGGTTTTTTTCAGTGAAAATGGTATCAGTAATGTCTGCAGGAGAGAGCATGTGCCACATTTACTCATTTTTTGAACGTTTCCAGGGATGGTGACTCCACCACTTCCCTGCAGAGTCTGTTCCAATGCTTAACTACTCATTCTGTGATTAAATTTTTCCTAGTATTCAACCTGAGTAATAGGAAACAAACCAGATGAAAGAAATATTATTTTAAGTTTGTAAAATGGATCTCTATGAGTGGTTTTTCAAACATGGTTGTGGGTGACATAGACACAGACACAGGCTGGGCCCAGCATCACCCAATGTACCCACTGTGGTGACAAGTCCATCGTGTTTTCAGAAGTCAAGTAGGGCAGAGGGATGGGGTGAAGAGATGAAGACAGCAGAGCATCACTGGTGCTCACAAGCTGGCAAGAGTGCATCTCCCAGCAGCCACCCCTGTGCTCCCCTGGGTGACCCACACAGAAGGCACAACAGCATCTTTCTCCCATTTCAGTATTTTGATGTTTTCCCCCCAGTTTCCAGCAATTCCACTTTTCTGCTGCTCTGCCTCTCCAGAGATTTTGCTGACAGAACAGAATGCTGGTAGCAAACACATTATTCATTGTGATTGAATGCCTAGTAATTACGTTATATATTTTTTTTCATTTCTCAAATTAAACCTCTTTGCTACTAGGAACAGATGTTAAATTCGGGACTGTTGCTGATTGTTAGTGTGACACACACATGAAATATTTTAAATGAGAAGGCTGATTGAATTTTAAACATACTGATCACACTGGTGGAATTGAAAATAATTGAAACTGGGAATAGCTGAAATGTTTCCAAGAACAGGAGACAGAGGTGGGGTTTGCTTTTTAAATTCCTGATCACACCAATCATGTTAAATTCAGCATACTAAATACTGTTATTTGCTGTATATTATAATACCAAACATGAGACTTACATGGTTGTTACTTCAAAGTGGCAGTAGAAAAGAATCTTAAAAAAAAGACAAAATCTATTTTCAAATCAAGACTTCAGATAGTACCCATGTGCTTGTAGGAGCTTATATTTTATTTTTGTTTGTTTTGTTTGTTTATTTCCTTAGCTTATTCAGTAAAATCACATTTCAGGAAATCTGACATTGCTACCAAGGAAGTATTGCCCACCATGCAGGCTGAGCTGGCTCTTGCAGTCCTTTCATCTGTAGAAAGCCCCAGATCCCTTCTCCAACCTGGAGAAGCTGATGGATCACTCTGCAAGGGCTGATGCTGGAAAGAAGTGAGGAAATTATTGCAAAGCACCCAGTCACCAACCTGAACCATAGACTGGATGTAAATGTAGCCTCTACCTGTGGAACTGTTTTTATTTTTTTGTTTTTTTACTTCTGTGGACAGATTTATCTGCACATGTATTTTGCATAAGAAAAAAAAAACAAACAACACCCCGTCAAGGTATTTATGAGAAAATTGTCTACTTTACTGGCAATGGAAAACTTTGCAGCATCACATTTTCCAATCACCCTATTGCTCTGACACCTTTCTGCTGGACCAGTGAAAACTCTGGAGTGCTCATTGGGACTGACAGATGGGTTCTGCTCCCACACCTGCCCTCATGCCCCCCGAGGTCCGGCATGAGGTCTGCAATGTCAGCTCCACCAATCTATGATACACATTTTCCAGCTATTGGAAGCTGTTGAGTGTCTGTAGATCACTTTGCTATATTTAAATTAGCAAGATGCATGTGTTACATGTAGAGTTCTCTAACCTGACTTTGCAGGATTTATAGCATACAAGGCATGAAAAATCTGAGTTTGGAATGTAATGCAGTAACAATTGCAGTTAACCTCTAGAATCCTCAGGTAACCTTGGGGTGTTAAGTTGAAAGCACATTGCTTTTAATTAAGTTTAGTGGCAAATACTGCTTTTTCTAAAACATTTTACTGGCATTTCTTCTGCAAGAAATTGCTTTAAAGCCTGAATGTTGGTGCCAGCTCTACCCCATGTGACCTAATGCCAAGAGGTAACAACTCAGGGAAAGAAAATCCAGATTGAAAAAGCCATTTCTGAGCAGGGACAACTTTTATGTGTGCCAAAACACTTTTGTATATGGGGTTTCCTCTTACATCTGATATAATTTACTGATTTATAACACTTGCTGAACTTCTCAAAACAAGAAAACTCCCCCTGAGACTGCAAATCGTTGTTGCACTGAGTGATCCTTGACAATCTATTGTCCCTAAATGTGCCACATTAAAGCATTAAAGCAGCCTGGCACCGGTACTAGAGAAAGTCTTCTGACACCCGGTGTCTTCTGGGGCTGTCATCCTTTATTATGTTCATGATCCATGGAGGAAAGGTTGCTAATAGCAGACATTGACCCACTGGTGGTAATTGCTGTGAAAACATTATTCAAGCTGATTATGTTAATGACAGAAGGATGAGGCACTGCCTAAAGAGTTAGTACAGCATCACCAGAGATGCTTTATTTATTTAACTGATTGATCACTTAAAGGTTTGTAAACTGCCTTCTCTGTATAATAACGCTGCATAATCATGTACATACAAATTAAACAATCCAGAGAGCTAAGGCAGAGTGGTTGTTGCAGATCTGATTTTCATGTAAAATCTCAAGATTTTATAGGCTTATTTACATAACAAGTCATGGTCTAGTCCCTTTTACCAGCATCAGCTTGATGTGGACTTGGCTTCAGCTATAAATTTTTATGGTTTGAAGCTAGTGGAATATAAGAAAATGGCTCACATATTTTAGTAATTTGAAATACATTTTTTTATTGAGGAAAACAGCATCATTTTCTTCCAGCAGAACAATCTCTTCCCTAAAAATATGATGCTTGCACACTTACCCAGGGCAAGGTTATGACTTTTCTCCTTCCCATTAATGCCTGCAGACTGCTCCTCCAGCTGTATTCTCCTCCTTCTCACCAGAAAATCCACTGCAAACCTCTGGGTCTGAGCATCCCTGATCCCTTGGAGCTGGGGGTAAGTATAGGTCACTCTGCTCTCAGACTGGTGAAATCCAAGTAGATAAAAAGATCTTTACATAGACAAGGTGTAGGATTGACATGCCCTCCAGCTGGAAAAGTACAGTCAGAATATTTCTCAGTGAAAATGTTCCAGTAAAGAGATGTTAGTGGTTGGACTTGATGATCCTGAAGTTCTTCTCCAACCAAATGATTCCATGATTTTCTGATCTTGAGGGTCTCAACCAAATTTGCTGACAGTGGTCTCTAAACCAGATATGGCTGAGTTGGTGAGGAAATTACAGTGGGGAAGCTCTGAGCAAAGCTGGGAGAGTGATGCATGGCTGACCCAAAATGATGGCCAAGGCTTCTCTGCCTCAGGATCGGCCCTCAATGGTCCCTCTAGGCTGAGCCTCCAGGCTCTCAGCTGCCCTCATTGCACAGTGACTGGACTTGAAATCAAAGGACAGCTACTGCAATCCCATTTGTACCACCTTAAACTCATTTGATCACAGCCAGATGGATGTAGAAATAGATTAATAGATTTTCATGTTCAGAAGAGGCCATTCCCCCTGTAACCTCTATATATGTTCCTACAGAATTCTACATCTTTTGAATACTATTGTGCTTGACAAATCTGACAAAATGGCTAAAACCAAACTGATCTGAAGAACTTCCCCTCTCTTTCCTCCCTTTCTCATGCAGAAGCATTCCTGTTCCTTCTGCTTTGCAACCCAAGGCAATTTTTGCATTTGCAACCCCTACAGAGCTACACAGAGGATGCATCACAATACTACACTGTTTGACAAGTTTTCAAATAGCGTGGCCAAACTTATATCTATGTCAGTCTGCATTAAATATTTTCTGCACCTTTTTTAGCTGTTAGGACTTTAGACTTCTACAAGAAACAGAAACACGAATCCTTTACAGATGATGCACATAAATAAACCTTTGCTTAAACATTCTTTAGAAAAATCAGTGTGTGATTGCAAAAAGTCCCTAATTGCATTTCTCTCTCACGTCAGAAAAAAAGACAAACTAGATGTTGGCTGTGTATTCAAAGGCTGAAAGAGAAAGCAGGTTTACTACCTTATTTTCCATCTTCTTTTTTTAGCTATTACAAAGCAGAATGGGGAAAAAACCCAAAGCAGAAGTTAATGTTTTGCCTCAGTTCTCTCCACTTTCCCAGCATCTGTGTTACTTAATAAAAAAAGCAGTCAGATGGACAGATGAGTTTTCATGGCTCTCTTCATTCTAAAGACTGCAGGGGGCAACATCTGTTTCTCCTGATCCTTTCTCCCCCTTGAACAGGAAATTAAATACAAATTACTCAATTAAAGTAACCTGAAGAATTAACTTAATTAAAAATAAGGAAGTTCAGGCTGGAGTCTCTTCTCCTCTGTCCTTTGGAAGGTTAAAGTGGCCGGCGGGAGCGCAGCCCTGTTCAGGCTGTGCCGATATCCGACGCTCTGACAGAGCCTGTGCTTGGGTGCACGTCTGCATTGCCAAAGCTATTCCAGGGCTGTCAGCTGCTATTGATCAAACTGTATTTGATATTGCTATTGGTGACTGAACGATGCAAATCAACTTCATCCCTGGCTTTGAAAAGGCAGTGATACTGTTGCAGCTTCCCCGACTGGACCACTGCATGAATACTGACAAAGTCCCCTCAGTTCAGAAAAGAGTCATTAAAACCTGGTTGAAATGTTGGTAATTTGAGTATTTCTGGGGAGAGTCTGCTTCTCTGAACATCCTTGTGTGAGAACCACATTCTGGTATTCGGAGCACAAATCATCTTTCATAATAAAAATTCAATAGCTCTCCCCAGAACTACCTGTTAAAACTCAGACAGTAGATTAAATATTTACTTGTTCTTTCTCAGGATCCTCTGGCTCAACAGAAGAATTTAAAGAGGTACTAAATGCTGAGGAGCAGCTGGGCAGCAGCAGCAGCAGAGCACCCAGGGCTGGGGCTGTGGGCACGGGGTGGTGGTGGCTCCCAGACAAGCCCACAGGATCCAGATACCATATCCCCTAGTCCCTTCTTTGCACTTAGACATTGTAGATACTGCAAAAACCCTTCCTCGGGATTTGACACTATAGACTGGAAGATCTGCTGAGAGCTGATTCAGCAGAGTGCTGAAGCCTGTATCTAAATTCCCCTTAAAAATCACTGCAGTATGAACAAGTGCTCAGCTCATGTGGTATGAGTGTGAATAGGTTTAGGTTTGAGCATTATACCTTGGGGTTCTACCTTGGGCTGAAGGGCTTTGAATCAGAGACTGGTTTCCTACAGTTCCTACAGTTAATTTTTATAGGCTTGAGGTACAAGATACAAGTTAATTTTTATAGGCTTGAGATACACACTGCTTGCCTGCAGTGTGCAGGCACCTGAACTAGTAATTTTGCTATTTAAAAATAAAATTAACTGGGATTACAGACTTTCATGTTTCTTCCCATTTATTCTCAAGTAATATCTATGCAGACATTGAATATTTTGTTCTATTTCAATCAATTCAAAGCTGATGTGGCCAAAGCAATTCTGTTTTCACTGTTATGGCCAGCTAATGTTTCTTTGTATTTCCTTATTCATTGCATTCACTTGGCCTGAAATGGATGTGTGATTGTCATGTAAACTACTTTTCAAATACACTTCTGAAGTGCAATAATATTGGGGTGTCTGGTACAATATTTTCTACTAGTGTTAGTGCAAATGACAAGATAGAGTGGGTGCTAATAAGGTCAGACTTTCAATGGTAACCCACCTGAGTGTTGCTTTCTTTGTGTGCCTTGTAAAGATGGATTATAAACACACACAACAGCATTAAAAAAGCAATTTAGATACAATGATCTGATTTCAGTCAACCATGTGAACTTTATATCTCTCACATCTTTTATTCTACAGTTTCCCTGTCTCTTGAAGGGCTGCTGTAGCAATTGAGCAGTGCACAGAAAAGCCTGAGATCTGAACTAGGCAACTCTCTGAGCTTGTTTTTGCAAATAAATATGAATTTATTACTGGAGCAGGGGATAACTCTTAGGAGTTTTGCAGGCTTCTTTGGAAATGGCTGGCTGAAGGTCAGTGGATATATCGAGAGGTAATAGAAGAGAACTTCGGTGGACCTGCTTTGCAACTCATACTTTTTATGTATTCTTTTTCATACAAAAAAACCAAAAAACCCGAAATAAGAACTTCAGTGCAATGTACTTTGGAAGCTAATTGGAGCAGACATTCGAGTCTTAAGTAAATCAGCTCTGTATCATTTGACACACAACATTACTTCGATTAGTATGACTTTCACCATTATCTAGACAGATGAAACGATGTACCATGCTAATCAGAATATTAAAGTGACACTAGCACTTATATATTATGAATATTTACTCAACAAATGAATGCATGATAAATGAGATTGGTCTAAAAATCTTTCTCAGTAGAGAAGATGTGGATTCTATTCCCCTCAGGAAATTCTTTCTTGTGCCTAATCCAGTTATCAAATTTTCAGTGCATCTTAAGCTGCTTGCTCCTTCCCCCCACAGAGTAGTTAGTGTCTCAGCTCAAACAGAGACTTCTGCACATACAGGAATCACATGGACTGTTCTAAAAGGCCCATGAGGCTGCAAGCTGTTTTGAGATGTGTATTTCTATATATCTATCTATAATATTTCATGTATTTTACATGTATTTTTATACAAACCACTTGACCCAACCATAGATAATGGGGCCAAATCTGGAGTGTGAAGCCCCACATTCAAAGCAATTTTCACAGTCAGATCATTGTGATCACAGGGTTCAGATAGATCACTATGTGGACTATCTGAAGCTGGACAAGTTCAAGTGCAATGTCAGTACAGACAGGTCTATGCTTAGGGCTGCAGATGCACATTTTCTCCCAAAATTACTCAAGTTCCCTCTCCCTGAGGATCTACCTGGATCACACAAGCAAAATACAGCTCACCATCTGTGCATAAGGCTCACACTCTGTAACAGAGGTGGCTGCCATCACTCACAGTGTTTGCAGTTGTAAGCTTTTTGCAAATTTTTCTTGGCTCAGTTTTCTGGGAAAGAAGAGGTGTGTTTTACTCAGAGAAGCTGTGGGTGCCTCATGTCTGGAAGTGTTCAAGGCCAGAATAGATGGGCTTGGAGCAACCTGGTCTAGTGGAAGGTGTCGCTGTCCCCAGTGGGGATGTTGGAATGAGATGATCTTCAAGGCCCTTTCCAACCCAAACCATTCCATGATTCTAAGAACAACGAGATTAAAAATAGCCTGATGAGAACAATGAGATTAAAAAAAGCACATTGACAAATGCTGACTTTGAACTCCACATTAAGACATGAACTGAATTCTACTTTGAAAACTCAGAGTCAGAGTCAAAGTGAATTGTCAGGCTCAAAGTGAATCTCACACATTTTCCCCATCTGCTTCTGTGGGCACCCGCCTGGAGCAGAATACAGGACACCACAGGTTCTTCCCATCCACCAGGAAAAGAGGAGAAAATACACTGGGATTGGCCCCTTGGTGCTGAAAATCCTAGGAATTGTTACTAATTCTGGTCTAGAATGGAATAATATTCTGGAGGTAAAAAAAAGTCTTTTTGTAGCTCATTTCTGGGTATAATATTGAAATATTACCAGGGGCTCTGGTCCATAATCAGGGCTACAACTTTCAAGGTTCCAGTGCATTATTCTCAGGTCACTTGGCCATCACAGGCCCTTGTGCTGTGTGTTTAAAATGCAGTTGGCTCCCATGTTGGTGTATAGCAATCATAGTGACCTAGTTCTAGCATTGTCATGGTCATTTCTCAGCCATCTATCATGTCAGGATCTCTGTGTCCTTACACAGAGCAGGTGACACCTTCCAGCGGCTGAAGAACTTGGATTGCATTTTCTAGAGCTCAACTTGGATTGCATTATTTAGAGCTTGACATGAAGGGCAACTCTCTAGAAGTTCTGTACTAAAGGCTAAATCAAGTGTCTGCTGGATTTTCCCACCATGTACATCTTAGGAGGGAGCTTTGTTGTGTAGCTGGCTGTGATGCGGCTCCTGTGTTGACTTATTTGTCTTTGCTTCATGATGTTCAAGTTGATTCTTCCCAAAGCCTTTAATCTTCTTGGACAGAAGACATTGGCACAAAGTTGAAGGTGTTGAGACAAACCATCCATACACTCAGTGACCCCCACTGGGACTTGTCCCAAAGGCTACAAAGAAGGAAAGGGAGATTTTAAGAGCCCATGATGGCAATGAAAGCTCAGGCACAAGATTCTTTCTTCCCAGTTAATCTGCCAAGGACCTTCCAGTCATTTCACACACAGCACACACATGGATGATGCAGCCCCGTGCTCCTGCTGGGTGCTGTCCCTCTTTCCCACTGTTATTGCCAAACTTCTGCCCATTAATCCTATCTTGTTGAGCTCCTCTTAAACAGGAGAAATCAGCAACTGCAAAATCGAGAAGCAAGTAAAGCTCATTTTCTTGGTGTGTGTGATGACCATTGACAGGGTTTGCATGTGTGACTGACATGGTAGATTAATTTATAATAAAAATGCAACTTTCACATAAATGACATCAGGCAATATCTTCAGTGCTGTGCTCATCAGCCTGAAGGGACAATGTGGTTTTCTATTACTGCTAAAATGCACAATAGTGTTGCTCGGCTGATTTGGTTTTATTTTTATATCGTGCTGCCAGTTCAGTTAGAAATCTAGGCAAGCTCTGTCAATGGCAATGAGGCACCCATCCACTGAAAAACAGGTTTCTTCTCCCTTCAAACCATGAGGGCATCTAAGAAATCACTGGTCACTTCTGGACACAATGCATTGTCATGGTAATTTTGAAAAAGGTGAAGTGCACGGATTGACATGTGTCCTTTAATACATTCTTCTGCCCAATGAAAATGTATTAATTGATCTTTCATAGCACCCTTTGGATCTGGAATTGTAATGTCACACCCACAGCAGAGTAGATCTTTTTACAAAGAACATCCCTTTCTGTCATTCTTATTTGCCTAGTTCATTCAGTTTACAAATCTCTGGAGAAACTGAAGTTCTCACATACTCAGCTAAGACACTGAAGAATTTCTAGAAGCCATATTTACTCATGTTTTTGCCTACAGGCCTGGGATGCTCCCTGTAATTGCATCCCTGAGAGCAGTGACTATGGGAGGAAGACGGATGAAGAGACTTGACTTTTTAGTGCTTGATTTTGTGACCTTAAGGATACCCTTTCAGAATACCTTCTGGTTTGCCATTCCTTTGGATGGGTGTGGAGCTGGAGTTGTATTTCCTTTGCCACATGTAGAAGTGACCTAAGTTCCATGCTCTGTCTTACCTTTTTTATTACAGTTATCTTGCCATGGGACAGGGGCTGAATGCAAGACGAGTCGAGCACAAGTTGATTCTCCTGCTATCTCATTGTCTGCAGTACATAAATCTTGAAAAGTGTGCTTTGAATAGGAAAGGATACCAACTTAATGATACATTTACTCTAACTACGGCTGGGTGTGCACAGAATCCTAATGCCAGCTGCAGACTCTTCATGGTAACAGATGTTGCTCTCTACTTATAAAGTAAGTTTATTGCATTAGCTGCCTGTAAGCAGTTTACTCTCTAGAAGATTCATAGAGTAAATTAAAATTATCTAATTATTTGTTATCTAATTTAACAGAGAAATGGTCTTGATCTTCAGATATTACACATATATTATTATATTACAAGGCAGTATGGCAGAGGTCCCTTTCTGAGCTCTGAGCTGCTCGTGAATAAGAAGAGAAACTTGTACTCACATACAGACATATCTATAGATGGGCTGCAACAGCCTTATCAGGGAGAACTCACTGGGCTGTGGCTTTCATGTATTTATATTTATTTTATTTTGCTGTGCATCCCTGTCCCTCTCTCTGGTCACCAGGTAGAGTCCTGCTGCTCCCAGCAGCCCTGCTGGCCCCAGAGATCCCTTTGCTGTGACATCTCTGATGTGCCCCTTATCACAGGGTCCATCTCCTGCTGGGTCCCTGCAGAGACTTTGCAGCACAGAACAAAAGGAATGCTCCAAAATGAGTCCAGCCTTTGTAGGCTCAGCTGATGGCTAAAAATGTGTTTGTTTACTAATATTTAAGTAATCTCCTCTCTACACATAACAGACCTCTCTGCTTTCAAGCTGAAAAAGTGCCACCTCTCTCCTGCTCTCAGCTCCTGGCTCTTGAATTGGGGTCAAGGAGGCTGGGTCCTTCATTGGTGTTGCTCCATAAACCACGATCAGGGTGGGTTGAGAGGGGTCTTGGTTTGGGGCAGAAAGTACCACTTGCTTGATGGGGAGAACAAGTGAGCCCTCTTCCTATTGTCATGCTAATATGTACGTCTTACCCTGCAATTTTCTGAGTCATTATGACAAATGGCTCATGCTGATGTCACTCATTTCCCCAAGGATCTCTCAGCTCTCCAGCCAGCATGTAGCAAGCTGCAAACAGTATTTCAAAATGAAAAATTGCAGGTGTTTTCTGGATGTCATCCAAAGGAAGGAGCGCGGATTTCAGGCAGAAATCAAATCAGACCACACGGAAAGATCTCCCTGAACACCCCAGACAGTCAACAGATGGTAGTTGTGACATTATGAGTCAACCTGCACACCTGGGAAACCATGGCCAGGAGCTGTGGAAGTGTACATTTAAATTAAGTCTTCTATAAAATCTTTTAATAAGGAAGAGCTGAAACAGCAGAAATGCCTTGCCACAGACTTTGGTAGTGTAGGAGAAATAAAGAGCGTTTTCTGCTTCATGCCATGTCCTGTCTGCTGAACATAATGATAATCCATATCCTATTTGGAGACCCACTTGATTATCTATTATCTATCTGTCTATCTATCTGTCTGTCTATCTATCTATCTATCTATCTATCTATCTATCTATCCATCATCTCTGTCTATCTATATCTATCTATCTAATCTCTATCTAATCTGTGTCTATATCTATCTATCTATCTATCTATCTATCTATCTATCTATCCTATTATTAAACTACAGTTATGGCTTTTGCTGGAGTCTATCAGAGGAGCATCCTGGAATGGATCTTTTGAGGTTATGTCAGCTGTAGTTAATATTTGCATTGTCTTTAGCAGTTTATTCCATTCTGCATCTGATTTTCTCCAGATGTTGGGGAAGCCCTGTATTTTCTCCTTATCTCTCTCCCCATCTGACAACCACATTAATATATCTTTAGCAAGATTCTTAGGTCTTTGGTTAAGCCTGCTGGATAAATATAATTTATGTAGCCTTCACTGACACTATCTATTTCTGATGATGGAGAAATGAATAATGCAGTTATGAGAGAAGCTTACTCATGGGTTACTCTGAGTGCATAAATGCTGCTCTGTGTTGGACCCAGGGCTGACATAAACAAAAATTTCCAAAATTGAATATTTGAATGTTTGGGGAGATGCTTGCTGATTATCCAGCTTTTTTTTTCACACCAGAATATAGCTGCTCATAAAAATCACATGAAAATCTGAAAATGTATATATAAAATAGCAGAAACATGGGAGGTTTTTATTAGGAAAAAAAGAGTAAATATTATTTGAATAAGGATTATGTATTGAGACACAACACTTCCCCTTTCCTGCTTCTTTTTCTTTGCAGTGAGTACAGTTCAAATTCATGTTTTATTTGTGAAAACACTGTCACAAGCTATTTTGGCTTTAATACAGCAAGGAACACAAATCCTACATTTGTAGGAGAATAGTTTGTGTTTGGCTTGGCAAAAATAGCTGCACAGAAACTGTGGTCCTGGATTTTAATGAACCTTGTTGTTAATGACAACTACTTAATATTTTACTCGTATATTCTTTTGGGTTCATTTAAACAGCAGCTTGCACTGCAGAAAGACATAATATGATATATTAGGCTAGGTCAAAGAGGAGAAATTATTTTAAATGAATACAAACATCTAATTTGTCTGGGTTTCTAATGAATTGAAATGCCAACATTACTAGAGTTGACAGCAATGTAAATTCTATTAAATTCAATGCATTCTATACTAAACTTTCCTTAATTTTTCCTATTCCTTTTCATGTGTTTAAACATCACATCACTGTGGTGAGACTCACTCTACTGAAGTGGAACCAGTTTTCCTGTCCTGGGGTACCTATGGACCACCTTTGGGTTTCAGTCACACGCATACACACCCCCTTCCTGGCGACTGATGTGTCTTTGGGACCCCCACGTGCCTCATGCAGTGCAGGAGCCCAGGTTTCCCTCTTGGTGCTGTAGCTCATGTGCTCCCCCAGCTTCCAGCTTCAGACACAGCTCCAGAGAGTCATAAGTTTCATTGAGCAAATATTTTTGTTCTGATGTGAAAGGACTGCAAACTCCTGAAGATGACATGTTCACTTTATAGATGATCTGGGAACTGGCAGCCTGGACCCAGGGCTGGGTGACCCGCAGCTTTTTCTGACTTTGAGTTTTCAGCAAACTCACAGCACGCTCTAGACCATCACAGCCTTCCCAAGGAGGTGTGAAAAGAAGTGCAAATCTTTCCATACGTCAATTCCATCCATCAGTTGGGAGGTTCTTGACAATGGTCTGAAGGGTTTCATGAGCAAATGGTGCTACACAACAAGCATTCATTAGCTGCCTCTCTCCTGCAATGCCACAAATACATTATGTGCCCCTCGTGAGCAAGAATGTGCATTTTCTCATGAGCCAGTTTGCATTAACACCGTTGCCACCACAGCCCCTGATTTATTGGTCAGGGCGTGCTTTTCAGTGATATTTACAGCCTGGCTTAACAGTGTGTCTGTTTTCTGTTTGCTGCAGATGATAATTCAGGGATTCGCTTGGCTGACTCAAAAAAACCCCAACCTTGGAAACCAGTCAGTGGGTTTGATTTTATTGCTGCAAGGATTTAAATAAAAAAAAATTGATTCTGTATCATTGCCTGATGTTGTGTGATGACTGTATCAGCCTCCCTCCTGCTTTGGTGATGTTTTTAAGGATGTTTGACACAAACCTCATTATAATTTCTAAAACCTGTGCTTTATTCAGAGTCATAGAATCACAGAATCATTTAGGTTGAAAAAGACCTCTAAGATCATCCAGTCCAACCACCATCCCAGCACTGCCAAGATCACCACTAAACCATTTTCCCAGGTGCCACATCTTCATGCTTTTTCAGTCCCTCCAGGGATGGTACATTCCATTCCCAGCTTCTCTGGGCAACCTGTGCCAGTTCCTTGCCACCCTCACAGGTGGTTACTTCTTTCTAATAACTGATCTAACCCTGCCCCCTGTTTGTTGGAAGCAATTCCCCCCTGTAGCACATTGGGAGTCAGCCTGTAGCTGTAACTGCAGCAAAGCCAACACCTTCCCTGCTGCCCTTTTTCCTCCCACACTTGCCCTCTGCTATGTCTGGAAAACTAGTGGATGAGCTGCCAGAGGATGAAGTGCTGTGTCCTTTGTGTGATGGCTGTTACTCTCAGACATTTTTTTCCTGCTAATTTACTAGTGCTGTCACAGACTGATGTAAGAGCTATAGCTATGGGGAGTTTGTTAGAGCATCCCTGAGCCCCCAGGGCCTCCAACAGGAAGAAAGAAGTGAACTGCGCTCGTTGACCGTTAACACAAATTGACTGCTACTTCTGCTGATGTTTTCAGCATAATTCATTGCAGCTTGAACTTGTTGACTATCTGCATAATTTCTCCTTGAATAATTTTACTGCCATATGGGATGCTGCAGACCTTGAGTCGCTGGCTTTGCACACAACCCCTCCGCTCCGCGCATTAACGAGCCTCACTTGACGAGCGGTGAACAGCAACCTCCACATCCCTGGGATGAAGCCCATGACTTCTGCTGATGTGGTCCAAGGAGGGATGGTTTTTTAACCTCCAACCTGTAATGAGAGGCACTCAGGAGTGGTGATGGTCCTGCTGACACAGCCCCTGTGCTCCCACATGCACCTCTGTGAGGTTTCAAGTCTCTCCAGACCTTTGGGGAGGGCACACGAACTGCCTGTGTTGGTGAAAGGAGTTCTTAGGGTACAGAGAGGATTTTAGCCTCCAAAGATGTCAAATTGAGTGTTTTCATCAACATTAATTTAAGCTTCTAAAGTAAAATACTGTTCAAGAAAATAAGGCAGCTTAATCTTGTTACACAGGCAAGTTTAAGAATTTTTTCCAAAAGCTCATGGCCTTTACCATTTAGCCTTAATGCAAAATTTAACCTCTAGGAATATCTGCTGCAGTTAGTAGTGTTGACAAGCTAGGCTGACTTTCAGTCCAGATTTCATGTCTTAATTAAATGGAATTTGTTTCAGCAAATAGTGCTTGTCAAAAGCAGGATATTTTTGCCTTAGGACTATTACAAAGATCATATTAGACATATTGATAATTAGCAATCTGTGTCTCAGCATTACGATAGCTCCATGTAAAAATAGACTAATTTTTCCCAAGCAAAATTATAAATTACACATACATGTCCAGCTAATCCTAAATATAAACCCATAAAGCCGCAGTACAATGTGCTTGAGAACAGTGGGAGTTCACCTAGTTCAACTCTACTGCTTTCAGAAGAAGTTCTGACACCAGAATGAGCTGTGGAGGGACCAGTGCCAGGTGTGGTGATAGTTGGTTGCATCAGGGGAAGTTTAAATTGGATGTTAGGGAAAATTTCTTCATGGAAAGGGTTGTCAAGCCCTAGAACAGGCTGCCCAGGACAGTGGTGGAGACATCATCCATGGAGGGATTTAACAGACATGTAGATGTGGCACTTAGAGACACAGTTTAGTGGTGGCAGGATGGAGGAATGGTTGGGCTTGATGTTCTACCTGCCCTATTGGTGTTAGAAATTGTCACCAATGGGGGCTTTTGCCAGTGTGGTCCACACGTGAGGGAAGAAAGGGCAATGCCATGTAAATGCATCTCATTCCTCCATTAAAAAACAGAAATGATGGAAAAATGGAGATATGAAAAATAAATAAAAAAATCACATAAAGAGTTTTTAGACTTGAGAAAATGCTTTGCCTTGAGAGAATAAAATATACTTAACAAATCATTAAGAAGCCAATGTGTCTAGTGGAATGAAATAATTTTAAGGAGAGAAAATACTTAGAAATTTTGGCTGTGGTACAAAGCTGGCATCCTATGTGCAAATGGTAGGACGCCAGAACCATCCAGCTTTAAAGATGAAGTTGTGTTTTACACGGAGCTGACTTTGTGCTGAGCAAGCTTGGGAAGTGGAAAAGTGCCGAGGGAGCAGGACTGGCTGGCACTTGCTGTCTGAGTCAGTGTGGGGCATCTTCCTGGAGGAATTCAGCTCTGCTCGACACAGCACGCGATGCTGTCTGCACTGGAGCTTGATGTGCTGATGGGCTGGAGAAAGAGATCAAGCTGAAGCTGAGCGGTCTGGCAGGACATGGACCACTGCACATCAGTCACCAGAAAGAAAGGCATGGCGAGAGGGTTGCCCAGAGATGTTTTGGGTGCCCCATCAGGGCCAGGCTGGACAGGGTTGGAGAAACCTGGTCTAGTGGAAGGTGTCCCTGCCCACGGCAGGACCCATGAATGAGATGAGCTTTAAGGTCCCTTTGCACCCAAATTATACCATGATTCTATGATAATAAGCCAGTAAGTTAGCCTCTCTTCATGGCCCATCAACTCATCAGATGTCAACGTTTTTGACACTGTATTTTAAACTAATTATATTGGACTAAATGTGAAACTAAGAGTGAAACCCAATACAACACTCCAAATACAGAGGAACGTAACACAGCAGCTCATATGGAACTGTCTGCAAAACAGGGCTGATGTCCAGCTGAGGAAAATTCATTGTTACTGCTCAGAACAGCTTTGACAGGTACAGGAGGCACTGGCCTGCAGGAGCAGCTGTGTCAAATAGGATAAGGATTAAAAGTAGGAAATAGTACAGTTGTTCAAAAACCCCCACCACCCCAAATTCCTATCCAATGCCTTACCTAAAGAAAAAGAAAAGGGAGATGCCAGCCTGGTTCTCCTGCCTGATTCAGCTCAACTCAGGCTTTGCCAGCCCTCAAAGCAAATACTCTGAAGAAATGATGAACTTTCTGCCACAGAAACTCCAGCTTCTGAAAGTCCATTAACATTGAGTTTATTGAAGCCTTCAATAAAGCATGAAAAGCTCTCTCTGCAGTGCTCCTTGCAGTAAACTCCTCTCCAGGTAACTCCACACTGGGAGTTACTGGGCTGGGTATCTGATGGCACAGGAGTGATGTGGCCATCAGGCCATGCCTGGCAGAAACCTGTGCTGACCTGGGAACTGGAGCTACACTTCTGGAAATGCCAGTGGTCTGACCTTTGGAAATTGGGATGCTGCTCGTTTGATTTAGTGCTTGTCTTGTTTACGAGGCACAGCTGTCTCTGCTCTCGCTGTGCTCACTGCCTTCATCTGATGGCTTTGGAAAAGTGTCAAAGACACCATAGACTGCCAAAGGTTAGTGAAGTGCTGAAGTGCTTAATTAAACAAGCCTCTGGGATGTGGCAGTTTGCTTGCTAGGAGCACTGCACCAGGACTCTTTTTATTTTTCTTTATTTTTGTTTTCTTCTAAAGTTAGTATTGTGAACTGGAAATTTTTTGTTCTTTTTCATGCATTTTGTTTTCAGCTACAAGCATTTGGAAAATATGACCCACAATCCCCCTATTTCCTAAACTCAAGATGAGACATGCGAGAGCCTTTTGTGTTACTCAGATGAGTTTTCACCTTTTTTTCATGATTTTCTGGAATAAGGGACAAATAAAATCACAAGGGGAAAACCCCCAAAGGTAGAGAGCTTCTGTAGTAGCCAGTCACGTCTGTGAGGACTGTAAGTCACCTGAGCATCCTGTGCCAAGGCACCGAGGGTCATTAACAGCAGTGTGAAGGCACCACTACATCTTCCCTCAGGGCTGCATGGTGATGAACTTTTGCTGCCACAGAACTGAGTAATGGGCATTAATTCAGCTATGCAGAGAGCAGATAGGGCCAAGAACTTAAAAAGTTGCTCTGGTCCTGCCCAAACCATCCTGCTCTGCTTGTACAGGCTGTAAATCTCACTGTACTGCACTGGGTAGTCAGAACTGAGGGTATTTCGGCCAATGCATTAAGCTGGGTTGAACAGCCAGCTCACATTGCATGGGATGCAAAAATAAATGAATGTGAGGACTGTATTTGCAGCCCCTTCCCCAGACGGCCCCAGCCCAAGCTCAGCTCAACCCCCATCACTCATGCATGACCCCAGGTCCACACCTTTGCATTTTTGGGGCATCCTGATTTCTAGCAGACATAAGCAAATATAAGATTCCTGCCTGCCTGTCATTGTTTTGTGTTTTCAGGCTTATTTAAAAAATCTTTATAGCCTTGCTATTTTATTCTTTCAGAAACAAGTGTTAATATGCCAACCAAACAATCCTTCAACCCTTGTTGGAGGCATGTTAAAAAAGAGTGACATTTCAGGTGTGTTTTTCCTCCACTAGCAGAGAGGAGCAGTCCCTTCCTGGGCTTGCAGTGCTTGGCTGGGAATTTGTCTGGTCTTCAACACCACACACCATCACACCACCTTCTGTATTAAAGAAACACGTGAGTCTCCCTGGTCTCAAGATGGAGAGCTGTCCCTGTGTTTTATTTCAGTCTACTTCAAAAAGTTAACAAGGGACAGAATATAAATAAAAATCCCTTTCTGCAGAAGTGGTGGGGGGAAGTTGGCAGCAGCCAAGTGAGTGGGACACCACAGTGATGGGCAGGAGCTGTGCCCACATCATGTCTGAAGCGCCTTGTGCTACAGGTGCACAAAGGGGAAAGGTGTGAAATTGTGGATGCTCCATCCCTGGCAGTGTTCAAGGCCAGGATGGACTGGGCTTGGAGCAACCTGGTCTAGTGGAAGGTGTCCCTGCCCATGGTAGGGCTTGGAATGAGATGAGCTTAAAGTCTCCTGCAACCCAACCATTCTCTGATGATTAACTCTGGAAACAGCAGCTTCTGGTACCTGTTGTGGAATACCATGACAGGCAGGGGGGATGCACTTCTGTAGGTTGGAGGGGAGCTTGCCAGGCAGGGAAATGAGCTCCAGTGAGCAAATAGCAGCACTGGAAGAGCCAATTGTAAGACTGATCTCTGTTTCCTATACAGGGACTTCCGTAGGGTTTTTTGGGTGGGTTTGGTTTTTTTTGTTTTTTTTTTGTTTTTTTTTTTTTTGGCCCATGACAAAATGCACAAAGCAGAGAGTCAAGTGATGGGTGCTGGTTTCAGATGGGAATCCCATAAAGAAGGCCAGTGCTGCTGCTTGCCTTGCAAAATGCACTTCCTTAAGAAAAGCAAGATTTACCCCCAGATTTTCTGGGGGTAATTACTGGAAAACAATTACTGGAGAGTGAGGCAGTGAGTCATAAGGGTAAATGGCAGAAAGGGAAATCCTTGAGTTCTGGAGGGTCAGTGAAGGGTGGCAGCTACACCTGTAACCTGAGGGACGGTCACAAAGCCTTGTGCAAGGAGAGACAAAGGTGGTCTTAGTGAAAAAAATACAAAGGCATAATGGCATGCCCGCATCTCTTATGAATAACCAGGTTAATGCATATCTGTCTCCCTAGCCTCTGTTCCTGTGTTCCTGTTCATTTTGTTGACCTGCTGTAGGGTCATACAGGGAATTAGCCATTATCTCCTTACAGAACTGGGACCTTGACCTGTTTTATCTGTTTTACACAGCACCCAGTGCACTACCAGGCACTCCAGCAATTAAGACCTAATCATGGTATAAATCAAGTAAATAAGTACCTGTCAACCGGTCATCAGGACTGCTGTTCCTCTTGGGCAAAGCTGTGTTCAAGGAGGTCAATGCAGCAAAATGGCCCAAGGCTTTCAAGGCAGAGTGTTTTTCAATAGCCCCTCATGAAGTCTCTTTTGCAGCGGGGACCAACCCACCCTGCCAGTTCCCATCTCCCACCCATTCTGCAGACAAGCCCACCAAAATATTTTGGTACTTCTGTTGATTTTTTTAGTGGTTTAAAAAAATAAAGTATTTAATGATAAGAATATGTTAACCAACACAGATTCCAAATGAGGGACTTGAGAGTTTTGCTTCCAGTTTAAAAGTGGATGGTTTCTGAACAGGCACATCCATTCAGAAAGTGAAAATATTGAGGGAAATAGTAAGACAAAACAGCATTTCCATCCTACTGCTGTTTATCCTCAGTGATGAATGGCAAACACATCTGATCTTGACATTTGAGTCTTAGTGGGCAACCAAGGATTATTTTCCCTATGATTCTAGTGTCAGAACATCCTACTGACATATGAGTGTATAAGATAATCAAAAGATCATGAATTCAATTTAGATAAATTTTGATTAATCACCATCATTAATAATAATTTAGTAACTAGGAATTAAGTGTGAATTGGTGGAGAACCAAAAGGATAGTGAAAGAAACTGCCCACAAGGAAATGTAGTCTCTTTTTGACAAAGCTGAAAGGCAAATATGAGTTGAAACATTTTTTTGAGTATATATAAAATTTCTGTGTTGTAAAAAAAAATATCAGAGTAACAAATGTGCAGCACTTTAATGTCAGATTTGACTGTCATTGGAACTGTTCACAAGTAGTGTGGACAATCTAAATTATACTTCATTTTCTAAGTATGATATATAACCATTAGGATACTTTAGAAAAACACATCACGGGAACTTGGGCTGGAGAGGGAACAAAGGGAACATCTTTGGAAGGTCCAAGTGGAATTTTTTTCAAGTGAATGTTATTCCAATACTTTGCGACAAACAGGAAAAAGTGAGGTCTGTTACACATCTTTCACAGCCTATATATAAACCAGCCTCAAGAATATTTACCTGAACATATATATACATGTTTTTGTTTTTTTTTTTTAGTATTCTTAAAAAAGTAATATTTGCTTGATCTATGACACAATGAACATCTCTACAGGGAAAACTTACCATAGGCATAATAAAATACTCAAGAAGTCATAAAAGGTAACACGAGAGCAGTGTTTGGCCTTGGTAAAACACATTTAGGATGGCTGCAATGTATGGATACAGCTTTGTTCAAGAAAGGAGCTGTGCATATTTAAAGGTACTTACAAAGCTGGTCTTCTCCTTTCTTTAACATGGGATATGTTTCCTAATGGGATGAATACAAAATCATGGACACCATGCATTGCTGAAGGAAGGCTATGCCCATCTGTTTCACATGTCCGTGTTGCAATGATGGAAGAGTCTCTTCTAACTCCTATGGCTCATAAGTGAAAGAAATGTAGGATTCAGCACATGGATGTTGAAGGACAATTTCAAGGACTCCATGGTTAATGAATTCATGGGGTTTAGCTCCCCTTCTTTGTCTGTCAGAGCAGATTTTTATATTCTCGATAGAAATGAAATGTTGAAAAATACCTCAGGTCTACAGCCATGCTAAAATGCTGCTCCTCTGATACAGTTAAACATTTAAAGTAGAGATTGCCAGTGTTATTCTGTATCCTTCTTGCTTAAAATCCCTCTGTGTGTGTTGTGGAATGGGTGACTTAAAGCATCTGTGGAGGGAAATAATTACGACACCACTACCTATCACTGCCCGTGTTCAAGGGCAGCTTTCTACAGACTCTGGGCAACAAGGTCCTTGGCAAACCAAGCTGGGTCTGTCCAGAGGCCAATGGGTGGCTCCAATGCTGCTGATATTTTACCTGCAGAGAGGTTTCACCCACCTGAAGACCCCATTTTCCAAGTGATGGTTACAACTGCTTGGATGGCACCACTCCTTGCCTGGCTCTGCTGCCACAGCTGCTTTTGCCCTTGTTACTTCATGGTGATGGATATAGAAAGTTAGAAAAATGCAAATAGAAAAGTTTTTTATATCTTCCAAGTGTGCAAATAAATGGCTGTATGTTTTTATGGGAACTTGACAGAAATTTCTCAATGCCAGCTGTTGCATTCTTGGATAATTCAGCTGCTTTTACATGAATGTCTTTGCTCATAACTAAAAGATAATTGACTATAAACAAGTGTACTATAAACAGAAAGGAAAAAAAAAACCATGAAGAAAAATTGTTTCCTGGTTGTTCTGAAAAGAAATAGGCAAATTCAGGCTATGACTAGAAAATGAGTGAGTTTTGTATTAAAAATAACCTCGGTTATTTTAACTGTTATTTTATGGAGAACCAAGTGATTCCAGTGCTCCTAAGTATTTAATGAGGGAGACCAATGATTTCTAGAACTGTTTCTGTCTCCTATGGGAATAATCATAACTAATTCTCTACCCCCAAAAAGTAGATTTTGCATATTGTTCCCGAACTGACCACAATCATGAGCCACTGAAAGACTAATGCCACCTTCTCAACAAAATTGTTTACATAAACTCTGACCCCCCTGTCAGTACTTTCCAGCTTTTACCCAGGCCTGGATGGGTAATGGCCTGGATATTTCATGGCAAATTTCTCAAATACAATCACACAAATATGCACTGGAAGAGGGGGGACTCATTCCATTGCCTTCAGTAGGACCAAGAGCAAAATGAAGTGCAGAAGCAAGCGAGCTGACAGTTACTATTTCTGTGATGCCTCCTTCTGAAATCACATCAGCAAATCCTCTCAAAGCCATCCTGCAGAGAAAACTGATCAGTTTTCATTAAATCGCTCTCCTAGGTTTCTCTGGGTTGAAAACTGCTCTGATGTTTACTTTCCCTCATCATCCAAAGCTGAATATTCAAAGGTGAACAGTCCTCGCTGCTGCCGTCTCCCTGTGCTGGGGTGGGGTAGTCAGTGCAGCCAATAGACAAGGGATACAGGGAAGAAAACTGATGCTTGGACATAACATAAAAGCTCCTCAGTATGGAAAGTCAAAATCTGTTTTGTTCTACAGAATTACTAGGTTTCGTGGCTTGTATGATATCTCAGTGGAGATATTATTTGCTTCCCAGCATTTTTCTCAGAACCACAAATCATACCCACAAATAAAAAATATCCCTTCAAAACCACTTCCTATTAGCAGAGCATACTTTATATTATAAAACTTGCAAGTAGACCAGTGTTGTACCATGAAGCCTATACAGTGTTTTTTTGTCTTTTTGTTTTCCCAGTGTAAAAATATACAATGGTACTGCTCATTTCCTGCAGTGTAAAGGTCCAACTGGTCCTTGCCTGCTGAAGGCTCCACTGCTACTGCCCTTTCATACCTCCCCAACCCAGACCACTGTGTTACCCCTCCTTATACCCGAAACCTCACAGCGTAACGTATTTTGCCTCCCATTTATAACAAACAATGAATCTTTAGCTGGTGTAATGAGATACTGTCCAAATAATCCACTGTCTTTCATAATTCTGTTGTAGCTGCTCCAGGGCCAGTCTTTGGATGTGATAGGGTCCTTTAAATTCTTCAGTACATTCATTCTCCCCGTTGACAGCTCCACAAAAAGCACATCTGTTTGCAAATGTGAAGTAGCGTATATATAGTACTGATTGCCTTCAGTGAAGGAGGGTTGAAATGTCAGATCAGACACGTGTATGTTTGTTTTTAAGTCATAAATCAACTTGATTTCCCCCCGGACAGTGAGAGCCTGGACTGTGATCCTGCCGCTGCCTTGGTCGGCGCTGACCAGGTACCGCCCGTCGGGGGACACGTGGGGCGTGCCCGACACGCGGCCGTTGGGGCCGATGACGGCGTCGGTGACGCTGTCGATGACCAGCTGCGGCGAGGCGGCCCCCGGGCGGGTCCTCCTGCACTGCACCAAGTAGTAGCCACCCAGGTGAGTGTACGCCATGGCCTGAGGCACGCAGCCGTAGGCTCTGAGGTGGATGGTCTTGATGTGGGTCACAGTCTCCAGGTCAATCTTGTGAACCGCGCGTTTCGAATGGTTAAAAATGAAGCCGAACCTGAAACGGAAAACAAGGCACTGAGGTCACCTCTGGAGACACGGTGACATGCTTGAGCACAGAAAAAAGTCAGCAGAATTGGGGACTTTTTATTCTGTTGGTTTTGGAAGTGTGGGCAATAATGCTGTCTCTTTTGTAAGAAATGTCTTGTTTCAGTGCTTCTAAAACATCCTGGAAGGAGGGATATATTTCAGTTCAAATTAGCAACCTGATCCTGGAAATCTGAATATGTGCTTAGCTGTTTGAATATTTGAGAAGTGAAATCTTATATTGGGAAGACCAGTTTCTACAGAAGTGATATCAAGGTTTGGGTGTTCAGTAGGCTAACACTGACCAGGTTTGTATTTAATCTGTCTGAGATTACAGTGATGAAAGTCAATATATATATGCAAACATTCAATTCCAAAATAGAAAAGAATTCAAAACAAAGCATATTGCTACCAGGTTTGGGTCAGAGAGTAACTATATATAATAAACATAGCTGTGTACAATATAATGTATAACCAATGAATGAAGATCATATTTAATCTCATCTCTTAACTGACAGCACCAGAGGGAAGCTGTGGTGTGTGTTTGGTATACGTGGTGCCTGGGAAACACTGCAGGAGATGGCAAGGCTGTGGTGCAGGGCAGACTCTTACAAACCATCCTGCCAGCCCAGGGAAGGTGTAAAACATTTCTTGAGGAACATAACCAGGGTGCCCTGAAGATCAGGGGTCTTTATTTCTGTCTCAAGACAGGGCAAAAAACAGTGGGCAGAGGATAAATGTTCTGTAAAAGATATATACTGCAGCACATCTGACCTTTGCTGAAGACAAGAAAAGGTCAAGAACAGCCAAGAAAGGTTTCTGCTTAATTTGAGAGGGAGCCCTTAGAAACAGCCTGCTTGTGTTCCACTGGATTCACTGACACTGACTTACAAAAACTAATTTTACACTGACTATCTTTTCATCCATTCAATGCAGACAGAGGGTAATGAAGTGAGTGCTTAGTGTTGTAGCTCTTCCTCAGAAGATGTAAAACTGCCTTGTGAAATGTGGAGAACAACGGGCTTCTGTGCAGAAAATACATATTTTGCTTGAAACACTCAGTTTATTTCTTTATTCTTAATCCATCTGTCAATGAGACACTCAGCAATGATTTCACTTCTAAAGAATGAGCCAGTGTAGTGTGTGATCCCATGAAAATCACTGGGCTAAGCCTTTCATCTCCCCATTATACTCACATCCATTAGAAACTTCACAAAGTATCTGCAGTGGAGAGTCGTAGCGCACTGTGTGTGTGGAAATTGGATATGACACTTGTATTTCTCCTGGATGAATGAATTTTAAGTACACTTTAAAAAGTGCTTTCCCTTACAGCTCTTTTTTTTTTTTTTCCCAAGACTTCCTTAATACTTGGCCAAATGCCTGAAGAACTTAAGAAATTATTTTTATAATAAACTTCCATTTAAAGAAGTGGGTCAGGATATATTTTATGTGCCCACAGTTGCAGAAGAGGCTCAGCCCTTGCATGAAATCTGTGATCTGAAATCTTAAAGCAAACCTTGCACTTAGAGAGTTTTTAATAGACAACAGTCTACCCTTGGAACTAATAAAAATGGATACATTTCCAGATATCCATCCAAAAACAAGAGGCAGCTGAAATACATATGCAGGAGTATTTGCATATCAAACATTATTTGGCTAGTAGAAGAAATTGCTTAAATGTTCACCTTCCTGGAAAATGCTGGTACTGCCATTTATTGTTTCTGAGTGGAGAATTTAGAACATCATCTCAGTGAGTGTCACTAGCCTGCAAGCAATTATTTTTTTCTGTGCTGAGGGTGAGAGAGAATGGACAAAGATCTGGCCTTGAACAAATGCAACAGGAAATCAGGGACAGCATCTGCAGCTTTGCATATGGAAAACTATGGAGAGTTATCTATATTTATTATTTCAGCCAACTAATCACACTGAAGCAAAAGGACAATTAAACAAACAAAAATGTGTAACTGGTCCACCTTCCTGTCTTTGAATCCAATTCTCATCTTCTCAGCTCAGGCTTTAACATTCAGCAGAGTCATCTACCTCCTAGCACTACTATTAGCCATAATGAAATTGTGGAAGAAAACTGGAAATATGAGGTAGAGAGAAATTACAAATGACAGCCATGAGGCATGCATCATTATTTAGTGTTTCAGCAGGCAAAATTATTTATTTTGGAACAGATTCAACACATAATCATTTAAGTGTAACCCCTTCTCTCTCGGTGTTTTCTGCAGGAAACCTAAGGTGACTGTAAAGAGTTACATTATGTTTTTGGAGTGTTTAACTTAGTTAAACTGCATAGAGGACAGAAGATGGTTAAACAGTTGTTATAACATGGAAATAATAGTATAAATTGCTGTGCAGTTATCATCAATTTTGATAATGTTAATGGGAGGCTTCCTGTGCCTGCTGGGAAGCAGCCAGTATTACTCCAGGTTATTAGTATGTTAGTTACACAACCTCATTAACCACTACATCACATTAACATTCAAAACTGATAGTTCATGGAGGTTTGGTTTTTTTATCTGCAGTGCATACAATTTTTCTGCTCCAGCCATAAAGCTCACACAGAGATCCAATACTTGAACAAGATGGGAGCATGTGAAAGAAGCACATTTTATGCTTCAGGCAGAGTACACTTTTACCATTTCCAGCATTATATCCCTGACACAGTTTTCTGCTCAGATCTGTAGCAGTTTTGTGGCAAGGAAGGTGATTTTTGCGCCATCAAATTCCTGGCACAAGTAAGCCAGGGAAGTGTGCCATAAGCTGCAAGGAGGGATGGCTGACTAAGGTGAGGTTTGAATGTCTGTGCATGGTCTAAGGGAAGTCCAGGATTGTTTCCTGCTGTTTTATTGATTAGCTGAATAACTACTGGCAATTTCCTCAACCATTTCTCCACTTCATGTGTGAAAATGTGGATAAATGTAGTTAAGATTCATCACAAATTCATTTATTAATTTATTCATTCACTCATTCATTCACTCATTCATTTCTTCATTCATATCTGTAAAGTGCTTTAAGGTTATGAGAAAGGAGCAGCATGGTCACCGTTATTATTCATTAAAATAATTTCTCACCTAACATGATTAATAATAAGATTTGTAGGTGGTATAAAAAAATCATCCACTCCTTCAAAGGGTGTGTGGATAACACGTGGATCCTCCCCGGTGCTTGCCTCTGGAATCACCTACAATAAATACACACAAGGTTGAGCACAGGATAAGCACTGAGTAAGGCAGAAAGGTAAATACAGATTAGAGACATGCACGGTACCAAGTGGCTCTTTCCAGGCTGTAGTAAACTCAATTGATTAATGAGTACAAAACACTGTTTGGTGTAGCTGTCTTGAAAAGGTGTGCTAGCAAATAGTATTTGAGGCATGACATTTGTAAGGCAAGTACACAACTTGACTTTTATAAGTTGTTTACATCTCAAGAAAGAGCAGTCAAGCAGGAGCTGAAGCAGTATGACAACAGTAGGACAATAATAATTTATCCCTCAGTGTCTAAAATAAACATTTACTTTATGGTCATATTTATTAATCTCACTTAAATGCACAGTGATAATTTACCACCCTGAAGGATCAAACACTAACTCACAGCAGTTAATTATCACTTTGAAGGAGAAAAATTGTTCATCCATCAATATAAAGTCCAGGGAGGAGTGGAGAAGCTCCCTTTGGCTGTCCCCTGGTCCTGTCCTCCAGCACAGCACAGATCTCCGTGGACAGGGGAACTCAGCTCCTCCACTGCTCCAGAAAGGAAAAGTTTTCAAAAATTAAAATGTTAAACACTAAAATTGTTTGCTGGGTTTAAGATGACTTTAGTCCATTCATTAGGACCTTCTGCTGCTCTAATCTGCAGCAGTTGTTGCTTTGGATTTATAGCTACATAACTCATGAAATACATGCTAAATCCCTAAAAGGTTTATTTCAGACAGCTGTTCTGGTCATGCCATTTAGATTTCTTCCAATTAGATTGCTCAAGAAGGATGCCCACCCTAGCACAGTGCTTTCAAGAGGCCAGACATTTACTTCCAACAAGCCAGTAATGGCCAAACAACAGCATCCCATTAGTTGGTTGCACAGGCAGTTTGATAAATCCCTGACTTCCAGAGGAGTGGAAATTTAGATCAACCTCTGCAGCAGCATCTTCATTAAAAGAAAAGTATTTTATTGCATGTGTGCAACTGAACACCGCAGGTTTTAAGAAGGAACTTTGCCCAATTAGTCACTGCTCACCTTTTGGGAAAGAAGGTCAGAAAAAAGAAAGGATCTGCTGATGATGATGCTAATCTCATCTCTATGTGTATAACTGCACATCATAAAGATAACAGAAAGGACTATCTGAGACCTGGAACCTTCTAACAAGTTTCCAACTGTGCAGATGGTGTGTTCTCCCTAATAATGACATGCTTGTGCCATCTCTCCTTTAATTACAGAAACTTCTCACAGCTGGATGGATGAAATTAAGTCAGAAAGGGTAAAAAGAGCCCATTTTGTCTCCTTATACCCTGTACAGGAAACTCACATCCCCAGGTGAGACAACTTGGCGCGGCTGCCCTGGAAACCTTCATTTATATGCCTCCATTCTGGTTTTGGCATCTTTTCCTGAAATTGCCTGTGCTGAGTAGCTGGTCCAGTCTTTATCATTGACAATCAGCACTGGATGGAGCATGTGGATGGTGGGGATGGCCCATTCCATCTGCATGGGGCAGTATCTCCAGCAGAAGCCTTGGGTAGCCCCACAATTAATGTTGACTCCAATTTGTTGTTTTTTAGGTCAGAAAGCACAGCCCCCCTTCTTCTCTGCCTGCTGGGGCATGTTTTAATGTAGACTTAGCAGCAAACACTTCTGGCAGAAGGAGTATTCACGTGACACCTCTTTCCAGAAAGGCTGGGCAGCAAGTGCCAGAAAACAACTACCAGAGAATGGGATGTCTGGATGGATCAAATCAGATCCATCAGCAGGTGTCAACTCTGTCATACAACATACAGCAGCAGAAAAATGTCCCACTAGATGGCAATTCTCCATGTTCTCTGTACTGTCAACAGAAGAGTAAATCTGCCAAGGTGATCCAGAAGTGGAAGCTAATTTGGTTGTTCAAACTCATGTGCAGTACTGTGTCCCAATGTTACTGTGGGTCTGGTGGTGCTGAGCATGGAGGAGTTCCACAGATATCACTGGCACCCCTGCACTGGAATCACTAACATCCAAAAACACAATTTGTCCCCAAAGTTTTACTTCTCCTGTTTTTTTTTTTTTTTTTCATGCCCTAGAGAGCCCCTTCCTGCATTTTAATGTGAGAGACTCACAGAATCACAGACTTGTTAAGGATGGAGAAGCCTTTTAAGATCATCAAGTCCAACTATTTCCCCAGCACTGCCAAGCCCAGCACTGAACTGTGCCCCCAGGTGCCACATCTACAGGTCTTTTCAATCCTTCCAGGGACAGTGACTCCACCATTGCCCTTGGCATCCTGTTCCAGGACTTGAGAAAGTTATCAGAGAAGAAATTTTTCCTAATACCAACCTCAACCTCCCCTGGCATAACTTTAAGCCATTTCCTCTTGTCCTATCACTTCTTACATGGGAGAAGGACTGACTTTTATCTGGCTCCAACCTCCCTTCAGGGAATTGTAGAGACAAATAAGGTCCCTCCTGAGCTCCCTCAGCTGCTCCTTGCCAGACTTGTGCTCCAGACCCTTCCCCAGCTCTGTTGCCCTTCCCTGGACACATCCCAGCACCTCAATGTCTGTCTTGTAGTGAGAGTCCAAAAGTGAACCCAGGATCTGAGGTGCCTCAGCAGTGTTGCAGAGCACAGCAGTCTTGTCCTGCTCACAGCCAGCTGCCAGCCCTTTTGTATAACTTTTTGGCACTTGGCTCTGTCACCAGTCTTAAAACAAAACAGACCTTGGCACAAGGCAGGCCTGCTGTCAGCCTGTGGCACAGTCATTGCTCAAAAACAAATTAAACAGCAGGAAAAATATGTGAGGATGGACAGAGGAGGGATGAATAAAACACACTGGATATGCAAATGAAACAGCAGCTTTATATCCAGACCATTAAATGTGGCTAATTACCTGCAAGCTACCAGCCACCAGGAAGAGCAAAGGCTCCAAAGTGTAAGGACTTACCTGCAGTGTGGGTGATGATTTCCTCATGTCCCCCCAGCTGAGCACCCACACTTGGTCGTGGGACTTGTCATAATGTAATTTGGTTGGTAATGGGTCCACATCCAAGGACTTAAAAAAAACCCCAGAGAGAGTTATTTACACAGTGACTCAAATGAACATGACAAATATGACATCAGTTCCCTGCAGGCATTCTCAGGCACCATTGTTATGTTCCCTGTACAGCTTTGCCTTCAAATCAAGTAGGGGATCAGCAGCAGTTGAAAAATTTGGCTGTTTGGTGCCATTTTCAGGGTAGACATCACTCCATCTTATGCTGTTACCTATAGCCAGTAGATCAAGGGCCAATTTCTGCCTGAATTGCACCCTCACCAGCTCTTTCTATTTATAAACATTCTTTCCAAACTGCTTATAACCCAGGTCAGGCAGCTAAGCCAGGATTTCATCTCATTATTCTACCAGACTCACTGTAAGCTTGGCTGCAGATACATCCCTGAGACTGTGATCTCCAGCTCACAGAGGAGTTTATTCCTGCCAGGGAGGTCACAGAACAGTGAACTCTATGTGATGCCACTGGTGAAAGCAACATAGACCCAGCTCTTTATTGATCAGCAGATCTTTGCCCAGCAGATCCCCTGGGCAAAGATCTGAATTTTTTGTCCTATATCAAGTCTTTTGCCATCAGTGAATAATGTGTTCACTTGTAAGTACCTGTATGGCTTTTTGAGTCTGGATATCAATTATCATTACTCTGTTCTGCTTTGGCTGTGTCACATAAATGTACTTGTCTCTGACATTGACTGCTGAAGCCCAGAGGCAGGACTGAGTGTCTTCACCTTCCACTCTAGGACAGATCTCCTCCTGAGGGGTTAAAAAAAGAAAAGGTTTAATTTTTACAAGTTCAGGGCCTGGAGCAGCAAGAAGCTTAGCCTTGTAAACTGCAGGAAAAAAATCCCTGGGGATTCCATTAGGATGATATTTCTCCCCTTTCTATGCTGGAAAACATGAAATAATTCATTTATTAGGTACCAGACTTCAGCCTGGCTCTATGCAATTACATTAAACAGCTGGACCTCCTGCAAACCTGTATTGAATTGAAATACCACAGAGCCTATGGATTGATCTTTTGAAGCACGCTGTGGTTCATCAAGACTTGCAGTGCTGTCAGCATTTATTAGCAACAGAATCATCACTCTGTGCTTTGAAAAAACAGTGATTTACATTAATTGAGGCATTGCTTTATATTTTTCAAAAAGTCTTCATTTTCTGCACAGGAGTTTGAAGAGTCATTTTTGGTCTCATCAACAACTCTCTGCATGTTTGCTACTCCTCATTGCTCTTCCTTCAGTCAAGATGCTTTATTTGAAAGAGCATTGGTGTGGGACAAGGCTGTGGGGAGGAAATGGGGTAAAATGAGAATGAACACATAAATTTCAGTGAGCACAACTGTTGATTTTAGACCTTATGTTGGGTAATATTAAATAATGGCTCAACCTACCTAAGGGAAATGTAATTGGAGCTGCATCAGAGCTTGTTCAGGGAAAGAGGAGGTACAACAAAAAACAATGTCAGCATTGTGTCTGTACTGGAGGAATGGAATGGAATGGAATGGAATGGAATAGAATAGAATAGAATAGAATAGAATAGAATAGAATAGAATAGAATAGAATAGAATAAAATATCCTGAGTTGGAAGGGACCTACACCATGTGCAACAATTATGGATAGAAAGCTGTCTCCCCTAAGCAGCACAGCTCTGCTGGCTGAGTGTCTTGGTGGAGACCATAAGTAAGGGTTGAAGATACAAAACTCAATAACATGGCTGCAATTTCTTTTCTGTTCCTCCAGCCAGGCTGGGAATCTATGCTAAAAGCTGGAATGATACAAAAGCCCAGACCTGGGCTTCCAGCAGCCATTCAGGTAGTCAGGCACCTGCCAGCCTTCACACTGCCCTCCTCATCCTCAGCTCTCACAACACAGCATCCACCCAAGCCACGGGGAGCAGGGAAGAGTTACCAGTCTTTCTGCTACAGGGCCCAACTGCAGCTGCTCCACCTGCTTTGTGCCCTCTATGAGCAAATGAAGCAACCTTTTTTGCAGACCCACTCCTAAAGTTGGGCTGGTGACACTGTCTATGTAGCAAACACTCAAGATAGTAAAAGGGAAAAGGGAGGAAAAAATGTCAGTTCTCCCTAGACCAAGGAAAGGATCCTTGGAGATCTGCAGGAATCCCTCAGAGGTGTCTCTGAAGAGCAGCCAAGTGATGTTAAAAATCCCTCTTATACACACCAATGTGCTGACATTATTTCCTTAAGTGCCCTCTCTGTTTTGTTCTTTTTGATCTGTTTCTCCAGGACAACCTCTTAATTATTTACAGTTCTTTAGAAAAGAAACACAGGATTTCTGTCTTTGTAAAATTTAGGTGTGGCTTAATAGCATTAAGTCCATGGTAAGGACTAGTCTTGGGGTGAGCATCAGTCTGGACTTCTTCTAAGGTATATTAAAATTTAGTGGAAAAAAAACCCAGTATCAACCACAAATTTATTGAGATTTAGAAAATATTTCCTACACACTCATAAGATGCAGAGCTTGACCCAACCTGCAGGGCTCATGACAGTGATTCTAGCCTTTGATTCCCCTCAAAATTGAAATCAAGGCTGAGCCCTTTCTTTGAGAAGAGTCACATTCTTTAGCTACATTTTCAACTTCCCCTTTTAAAAATTAGAAAGTAAGTAAAGGAGTAACTAAAAAGCATTTCTGGATGTATTTCAGCACCTGTGTTTTTTTTTTTTTTTAAGAACTGGCAGTTTCATGAGGATATGCCTGATGTACGTTCCTGTGCAGGAGTACTTAACAGGTCACTGAGAACACTGACCTCACAGAGCCTCCAGGCACATGTTATCCCACTGGCCATGTTGAGCTCCACTGCCTACAAGCCAGTGCTTGACATTTCTGACACCTGAAAAAATTTTCCTTGTAATTCCTAAAGCAAGGGTTAGGTCAATTCAGTGCAGACAGAAAAGTGCCAACAGCAAACACAGACAGTGCAGTCTTTCTCTCAGTGTAGAAGATGCAGAGGATCTTCATGGCACAACCATTCTCTGGGCATTCTTACTTGCCTCCCTGCTGCAGTTTAACATAGCAAAGCCCTTCCAAAGAGCAGAAAGTGGCCCAAAGTAGCTCACTTCTTTGCCTATGGAGCCATCAGTAAAAGGAGCACCAGTGAATGATGTGCACATCTTTCTATTGACTACTGTACCTTCCCCAAAGCCCAGTTACAAATCTGGGGCATGGATAAGTAAACAGATCAAAAGGACAAATGAAAATCTTTGCTTTTGTGATAACTAGCCAAATTCTCTGCAGCGTGTCAGTAAATCCTCCATGTCAGCCTTAGAACTTACGTGGATCCCCTGATTTTCAAGAGAAGATGCTGTACCTCAGGGATGCTGCATGAAGCCCACCAAGCTCCAACATCCCTGTGGCAAACAGGTCCTTTAGCAATAACAACCTTTGAAGAGATTAAGAGAAAGTTTCCAAGCTGTCAGCTGTAGCTGCTGGGTTCAGGACTTACATAACTTGTGAAAATCCTCTCTTCAGGCCTGATATGTCTCCGGATTTCACATTCGTTTGGCTGAAGGACTGTGATCCCATCATCAGAAAAGACATAGAACATATTCCCAACACTCAGGCCTTAAAGGGGGATAAAGAAGAAGGAGTTGGATTTTGTTTTTTGGTATGTATCCATAGCTGTTAGGACTTTTTTAAAGAACTTGTCCTCCTTTCCCGACAAACAAAATCTGCCTTACATAAAAGTTGGTCATTTGGATGCAGTTGGAGCATTCACAAAATCAAATTTCATGTCACAACAAGGGCTTCAAGGAGTGAAGAGGTACAAACACGTTCAAAAATGCATTGCCTTGGTGGCGGTGGTTGTACCCAAATAACTATGGCTGGGTCTTGTAAATAGGTACCAAAACAGGATTTGATCCCAAGAAGCCTCTCTGTTGCACTACTACCCCCCTCAGATTATGAATTTGGTTTTTTCCTATGAGTTCATTAAAAACAGCTTGACAATAATTTGAGAACTGAAAGACAAGCTTTAGTTAAAATTAAAGTGAAGGTCATCCTGTTACAGGCAACTTGACCTCTGGGAACTGTGATGTTAAATGGAAGTGTTTAGCATCTGTACCATGAATGAAAATATACAGATTTCTCTATTTTCTTAAACTATCTGAAAGAACTAACTACAGCCACCAAAATAAATACATTTTTGAAATCTTGCAAACTGTAATTCACAAATGTGGAGTAGTTCAGCATTGCATTAGCACTCATTTATCCAACCAGGGCATTCCAGGAGATTTGGAAAACTGGCTGATTGTCATTGCTTTGCCATTAGGAGATTGTGTTTTATCACCTCTGTCATGCTACATGGAATTGCAGTGACAAGATATTTAAGAAATGTTCAGGATCCTTTCTAACACTCTAGTTTCAAAGATCCAATCATTCCATTTTTTCCCACCACCACCATTAAGTGTTTGCAATGTCAATTGTCACCCCTAGCAGTGTTGATAGTGTACTTTATCTGCCAACAATATGGTGATGCTATAATTTGTATCTTCTAATTAATTCCATTTTCCTCATGGAGAAATAAAGTCCCCATTTCATGGCTCTGAACAGTGTCCAGTTTTAAAAATTCCCTTTGCTGGTCCTGTGGTGGCAGCTCTAAGTAATGCTCACAGAGGCAGTTTCTCACATTTCTTAACTGCAGGATTGAGATCCAAATCATCACAGGAAATTTGACAGTAAAAATATGGATAATTTGGACAAATGCATTTTTGGAAAATTTTGTAAAACACGTTGTATTTTGTAAGGCTAGAAGGGTGTTTTTGTTGCTAAGCCCCCTTCTTTTGATGCCAAATAAGTAAATTCAGAGCACAATGTGTCAGCATGTGTGTCTGCTGTACTGACATGGCTCAAGCTGAGTCTCTGAACCACAGCACAGAAATCCCCCAGTAGGGCATCAGGTGGGTACAAGAGCTGTGATCCTCAAATGTGATTGCACAGGGCAGGATCATGCATGTAGGAAAAAAGCTCCAGTGAGAGTTATTTTATGGACTAAGGGTTTTTTTTTCCCCAAGTATATTGGTAAGACATTTCATTCAGGCACTTTGGACCAAAACCTGCGCTCCCAGCATCCACACACCTCCCACCTGCTTTAGTGGGATTTGATGAACACATCAGAGGGCAGAATTTGACCCTGGCCTGGAATGAGTGCTGAGATTTCATGGGTAAAGGATTTTAATCCTAAGAAGTGAAAACAGGCAATCAATTATGACTGCTGTGAAGATGCTTATTATTATTGTCATGCACAAGAGTAGCGTGATTTTGTCTGATGATCCTATTACAATGAGGGTGTATTTAAGAAGTAAGACCTTAATTACCCACAAAAATACTTTGATTAAAATTTTTACCCCAACACGTTTAGAGTCAGAGACTTGGCAAGTTCTACTACCTATTTTACAGTGAAATGAGTCCAAGTTTTTCTGAAGACTGATTAAAATATACTACAAATTCCTGAGAGCATTCGGTTACTCCCTTTTTAAAAAAGTTTGTCAGTTAAAATTAAACCTTTTCCCCCCCAGAGATTGATCTTCATACTGATATTTAGACCAAGCAGGATTTTACAAGACAAGCTAGGTGTTTTATTGTGACTTTTGAAACATTTGCCAAATCTTGGTTGGGGTTCATCCTAAACAATTTCATGGACATCAGTAGAACAGTCTCAATTTTTGATTATACCTATGCAACTCCTTGGTGCAGGGAATTGGGAATTATTTCAGCACAGAGGTGAGCAATGAAGTGTTTTGTGTTTTTTATAGTAGTGAGGCAGGTACTAAATTGGGAACTGGAGGACTAATGAGGAGTTTTAAAAACTTTTTTCCTTTTGAATTGAGGACGTTTTAGGTTAGATGACTCAAGTAGTTCAAAACCTAAAGGCATTATGAAAGGCAAAATTCTTCACCTATATAGCAAAATATCCTTAATATATTAAAAAAAACCTATTAAGAATGCGGAGGGTTTCCTATATGTAACAGTTCTTATTTGATCCCTTCCAGATGAAGCTGGCTCTAAGAAAAAAATGTTGGGAGGACACCTAATATCAACAAGAGCTTATTTGAGAAATACAGAGTCTCCATCAGTGTACATTTATACATCCCTCCTTTGAGATCAAAGGGCAAATTTTTCACCATGGAATACTCTCCTCTGATCTTATACTTAAATAGTTTTCCTCAACTTAATCTAAATCTTTGGAAATATTTTAAAACTTACATTTGGCAAAGAAAAGGCTTTCAGCTTTTTAAATGCATACACTCACATAACTGCTGATTGCCTGCTGGCACAAAATGCTCCTTTTCTCCAGGTATTAAGTAAGCAATGCTCACTACAGAAATGAACACTGCCTTTAAAAAAAAAATCTCTGCTTTACATTTGGGCTACTCATGGTTTTCTCTGGACAAAATTAAAAACTGTTAGTACATTGAGTAAATACTGCATGTGCTCCAGCCCCAGGTTTAACTGGCTGGCTGCCCTACGTGCACTCATTTCTTGAGGCGTTGCTTGTGCATGGTCTGAAAGGTTTTGAGAACAAACTGACAGACTGACTTTTAAAATGACCAAATGCTTGTGTTAAAAGTTTGACTTGCAGCAAAAGTTTGCTCTATGCCATATTTTGTTTAGGCATTTTCCCATGGTTTTAATTACTCCAGACCTTGTGGGGATGAGGTAGTGATCATTTTAAAGGAGCTCAAATCTACCAATGCATTTGTTAATATTGCACATAGTAAGGAATCGAAAGACTATATTAAAATGTAAAACAAAAAATACCATTCCTGTCTTCCAGCTTTCTCTGTGCCAAGATTTCACATGCTGAAGTATATTCTAGAATGAACGTGCCCAACAAATGCTACAGAACAACACAAGCAGGGTAATAACCCTGCTTTACAGATACTGGATTGTTTAGGAACATCAATAGCAGATCTGCTTTATTGGCCATGTTTTGCCTCAACATTGCTCATACTTTCATTTAAAATGTGCAAGGTTAATAAGCAGTAAGTCTATCTATTTAGCAAAGTTATAATAAGACTTGTTGCAACCAGCTTCTCCGCTGTTCTTTAAGTATTCCTCTACTTCTACATCTGGTAGGATTATCCAGCTGCTTTCTTTAAAAAGGAGCATAAAGGACACTGTATATAAACAGCCATGGAGCATCGTGCAGGTGATGCTGGACTGATGAGATGCATTAGAGATTTCATTTCCAAGCAGAAGAGAAATAGCAACTCTTAGTGCCCATAATGCCATTTACAGGAACATCAGCAGTGATGACTCCTCACAGTCTTGCACCAGGAACCTGCAGGTGGGGTGCTCAGAAAGAAGTGCTGGGGAGCTCTCCTAGGTGACTCTCTGACCTCCAGTGAGCTGCATTTGCCTTGGGTTGGAAGGGACTCTAGAAATAAACTAGTGTATTTGCTCCATGTGTCTGTGGCCAACTGTGGCACTGACAGTGTGTACCAGGTGTTTGCACATCTGGCCCAGGCTGCTCTGGTCACCACGCCCTGGCGCTCTCCTTCTGCCCCAAAATCCTTTGTGCCAAGCCCAAGCTACACAGAAAGCTTCCTGCTGAGGCTGGAAGGCCAGCTATTGTTTTGGAGTACCTGGAGGCACTACTCACAAAAGGGCTTTGCACCCTCCAAAAGCAGAGTGAGCCTGAAGCCCTTCTTGGAGGAGCAGAGTGAGGCAGTTTGGGTGTTTGCAGGGGGCAGGGGGACATGGCTGAGAGCAGTTTGTCACTGCACAGCAGCCTTTCCCACACAGCTTGAAGGACACCAAGGTCTCAGCTGCCTCAAAAGCAGCTGGCAGATGTAGGAAGTGGTTTACATCTGCACTCCAACCTCAGGACCTCCCTCCAGGGAGTGGGTGTCCTGCTCACAGCCCTCCAGGAGCCCAAGGTCTCAGGGTCCCCTCTGCACACCTGGGCTCCTCACCTACAGAGTCAGATGGACAACCTGTGTGAGACCCCCTTGGGCTGTTGCATGTACAAAATAAGGTGATTTTAAGGGCCTCCATGATATCTTTCAGTCAATTAGCTGCCCAGGATGTTTTTTGTTTTTTTTTTTTACTTTGGCTTCCAAGATACACATTTGTTGACCTTGTGAAGGGCACACTATAAGTTTGATCAAACTAGAGCTCTTAACTGCCAATTAAAACAGGGAGAAATGGGGCAACCTTTACCCTGCATCAATTCAAAGGATAGAGGGAAAAAAACCTGTTGTAATTTGAATTTTTGTTTTGCCTAACAGTCAGGAAGGCAATTTCTGTTGCTCACCTAGAAAACATCAATACATGCTATTGAAAAGGAAGAGTTTGAATTGCATGCTTAAAAATGCAGTATATTGAATTTATGCCTTATTTGTTTAATTATGGTAATTTGAAAGCACTTCTGACACTTGTGTGATTGCTAATGCAGCTTGAAAATCTCAGGCTACTCACATTTCTGGCAGTATATATAAAATTCGTATTTTTATATATTTTATGGTCATCTATTATTTCATAGCGGGAAAATGCAAGAAGTTATAGGTACAAGAGTGACATCTCTTATTTGAATAATTTAGCTTTTAAAAGTCTGGTCTGTACTTAATCTGGTGACTGTGAAAGTTGATAGGGTTAGTGGCAAGTCAGTGGAGAATGGCCCATCATGGAATTATTAAAGCAGACAAGCACATTATCACTACGACAAAAGAACTTTACTGCAGTACCTTCCTCTCGCCACAGTATGTTTGCAACTGCAGCATCAGAATATTGGGAAAGCCAGAAAATAATCAGGAAAAGAAAAAAAAAACAACAAAACAATGTCAAAACTTTCATTGTATCAAGTAACTGAATAAATACTCACGTTTACATGAACTGTTTAATCGGTGAAAATTTTGTAACATTCATTCAAATAAAATACGAGGAAAGACAGAGAGTTCTAAACACATTTGCTGCTTCTAGAGACAATTAAGAAACTTTGGCATGGGAAAAATCCTTCCTGAAATGAAGGCAGCTGTGCAAAGATCAATGACCTACTAAAGAGAAGCTGTTACCTTCAAATGCAGCTGCAGGTATGGCACAGCCTGTGGTTTTCTGTGCAGGTTCAATGAGGAAACACAACACGGAATTATAGAATCATTAAGGTTGGGAAAAACCTCTATTGAGTCCAACCATTAACCCAGCACTGCCAGGTCCACCAGCATCTTTCAGAAGAAGCCTGAGACTGGCAGCTACAGCAGCTACACCCTTGGCTGCGTTGTCTTTTGGAACTTCATGCAACTGCATTCTTTCAGGATTCACACAAGCTTTGAAAGTACACCTGCATTTGAATTTCTGTTCCAGATAGATCCAATTATTTCTCAACATACTGTAATTTCCCTCGCTCAAGTATTCAAGGGAAAATGACCAATATTAACAAGAGTACATAAATCTAGTTAATGAGGAACAGGATATATTTTCCAAAGATTTTCCTTGAAAGCCCATATTTATGGGTAAGTTTGTTTCAATTCTTTCTGTATATTAGCAGCCAGAAAAGCAGTAAAAATCCCATTTGCACCTACACTTTTAGTATACCATAAACCCAGGTAATCTCCCAGGCAGTTAAGAAGGCAGAACTGGGAAAGATCAGGCCTCTGGGAGCTTTTCTACTGGGACAAATGATCACCTCATTCAGCAATTCTGTTTTGGGGTCAGTGTGGTCAAGATAACACTGCTGCACTCCTATGGGAGATGTGGGAAGAGCTGCTGGGAGGGTATTTGTCTTTGAGGTGGAAGATAATTTCACACTGAGGGAAACCTATTTTGCCAGTCAGTGATGTAAAAATAGGTAAAATAAATAATTTAATCACAACATTTTTCAGATGTCTATATATTCAAGAATTTCGACTGGTAACTGGCTTCAAAAGAAGTCTTGTACAGAAATCAATGAAATTTATAGAATGTGACAAAATATTACATTTTGGATTCCCTGCTATCTGAAACTATTGCCAATTTGTTACTCCAGTAAAGCTGTTACCCACCACACACCCAGTATACTTCTGGCACATGAAAGACACCATCTTCCTGGACAAGATTTTACCTTCTCTGCATGATTCCTACCCCCAAAAAATGTCCAATCCTCTGATCAAAGTGCATTCAGAACTGTCATTACCTTATGTAAGATCCAACTTACTGCATGCAATAGCCTGAACTAAATTACATTAAATTAAATTACATCTATGCCATCACATTCCAACACTATTTAAAGAAAGAAATACATGGAAAATTGAGCTTACGGGTCTTTCTCGCTGAATCTTCAATGAAAAGGGAAGAAATGTCCTCATCCACTCCCACCTCATTTTTAGCAATGCAGGTGTAGGCACCAGTGTCTTCATAGCGAACACTGCTGATATGCAGTTCACTTCCGTTTGCTGTAAGAGAGACACTCATAAACAGTGCTGCTCACTGCTGCTAATTGCTGTGCCTGCCTTGATTGTCTTCCATCACCACAGCCACCCAGTGAAGGCTCGACAGGGTGGTTCCAACCCCACTGTGTCTCCCCCTGTTTAACTAGAGGTTTTTGGGAATTCTCATGGGAGCTGATGTCTTGCTCCTTCCCATCGGCACATACACACTCCACACAAGAAAAGAACAAAGAACAATCTCAAGTCAAACTATAAATTACATTTCATGTATCTCTTCTTTTTGTTAGAAAAGCTTTGGCCTTGCTTTGGCCTTAGCGAAGAAAAATTAATTTCAGTTTTGCAAACTGTTTTTCATCAGATCACAAAGAAACTTCGGTTTAAAGGGGTCTCTCTTACAGTTCCTCCTACCATTTTGCTTCCTGCAGTGGGACCAATGGCTAAAACCTTTGGAACATGTTGAGATATTGTATGTGTCATGCAGCAATATCAGTGCTACCAACACAGGCTGAAGGGCACAATCTACCAAAGCCAGACTGGGGCATGTGTTGACGATGGGGTTAATATTTTCACACAGAAAATTGCAAATAAATGTTTTTGCCTTTTGCTATGCCTGTTGCACCCTCATTGGAACAGGGACCTAGAGGAGTTAAAAGCCAGATTCCTTCAGCAGGACTGAGTGGGAGACTGATTCTCAGCTGACTTGCATCCAGTGTGGGCTCACACGTGAACAAATAATGTAATGAATTTCTCTTCAAATAATTTAATGCATTTCTTTTCTGCTGTGCTGTACACAAGGAGCAAGGCAGTGAAGAAACAGGCAGGCTGTCTTCGAACAGAATGCAATTACCACTTACATCAATCAATAGTGTATTTCCCAGGAAATTCACAGGAGAAAGAGATAAAAAGAAAGAACAGGGGGTTTATAACACGATTTCCAACAACTGTGGCTTAGCAAAGTACAAGAACTTCTGGTTTAAAGTGCAAAATAATCCTCCTTAATCCCCGTCTACAATACTTTAATTAATCAAAATTCTGTTCTTACCGAGCAGCGATAGTTGTTTGGATAGTTTTGGCATGATATCAACGCCGTTCTTTAGCCAGGTAATTCGGGGATTAGGGATGCCTTCAGCGTGACACCTCAGGCTCGCTGACACGCCCGGCTCCTGCGCCTGCGTTTCGGGGTACACGCGGATCACCGGAGGCACTGTGGGGAGCAAGGGATGGGGGACTTGAGACTGTCCTGCAGTGCCACGAGGGGCTCTGAGCTGAGAACCACAGCTTGGTCTGGCTGTTGGTGCACACTACAAGAATGATTTCTCTACAGCCTGACTTTGGGGGCAGAAAATAGAAAATACTTTTCCAAGCGCTGGCATATGAGAGAAGCTGAGGATGCCCCATCCCTGGAAGTGTTCAAGGCCAGGCTGGATGGGGCTTGGAGCAGCCTGGTCTAGTGGAAGGTGCCCCTGGCCATGGCAGGGGGTTGGATTGAGATGGTGTCTAAGATCCCTTCCATCCCAAACCAGTCTGAGATTCTCTGCATCTATAACAGAGGAGAGTAAACTAATATACCAGTGCCAGGGAGCAACCTTGCGATCCAATTCTGTATTTAGACTGTTCTTGCTTTCATTGAGTGACTAACTGAACTTAATAGCTGGATTAAAACCTAACATGGGTACTCACATATTTAAAAATTAAAGTATAAACTTCAGATCTTCACTGAATTTAGGAGGGAATTTGAGTTCCTGCCTATGAAAAACAACTTAATCTTCAGTATTTAATTAAATATCCATCAGGAAGTGGACTGTGTATTCACTACCTCTTATTCTAAACAAATAAACTGTTTATCAATTACTTCTTTTCACTGAGAGGTTTTTAAAGCATGACTTACCTTGTTCATGAAGGCACTCCTGAACTATTTAATATACTCCACTGGCAGAACTACTAATTATATTACAATTTCAGAGATGTTCATTGATTTTCAATCATCTTTCCTTCACTGCTCATACCAATGAGGCTTAATACCACCCATTAACTATTTCTTAACAATTTACTTACACATTTCAAAAAAAAATTGCAATATTGCAACATCAGTGAAAGATACCTGTAAGACTCTTTCACCTTGAGGGAAAAAAAAAGGAAATGTGAGGATGTCTGATACTGTGGCTGATGGTATTTGTGTTTCATAATGAAGCAGTCAACTTTTCTATCAGACTGGGAGATTTTGGGATTAATGATGTAGCTGCTGAAAGCTGCTCAGTTCTGTAAAATCATGGCCTGAGTCCACAGTGGATCTGTCCAGCCTGGATGGGATGCTATTAGTAACATTTTTTGAATGAAATGATTTAGTAAGTGAGGTTCATTGAAGGCAAACATGATTTATTTAGACTCAGCTGAAAGACAATGTGCTTCCTACAAATGCAGAGGAAAAAGATTTACAATATTCAAGAAGGTCTGATTCTCAAATACTGAAATCAACTGACCTGGCTGAGATCTCACATGGCCAAAGGCATCAGAGAAATTTCACTCCAAGCCAAGTGTCTTCTCCCCTGCCAGCTCTCAGAGACAGAGCCCATCCCAGTCATCACCTATTTAATGCTCTCAAAACCATTGTGGGTTGTTATTTCCTTGATATTGTTTGCTTTAGGCTTTCCTGCTCATCTGGGCAGCTGTGTCAGCACTTCCCAGGCTGGCCACAGCCATCAGCTCCCCAGAATCAGGGCACTGCAAACAGATTGTACTCTCATCTCTCACGTTTTTGCCTCACACCTTGATGGTCTGCACACGAATAATCCACCTATTTTACCTGGAGGGCTGCAAACACAACAGATTTATACTGCCAAAGGTAGCTCACAGGTCCTAGACACTGAATCAATGCTCTGCATGAAAATTAACTTAAAATTATAGCCAGGTATCTTTTCAAGAGTGATTAATAAGGAAACTGTTTTCACCTACAAAGAGTATGTGCTTCACCTCTATTTCTGCTCTTAGCATTTTCCTTCTCCTTCTATTTTTAAACTTTTTATTTCTTCTCCCTTGTCTTACATAATTCACTGCACAGGTAAATTATTGCATGCAAATGCCTTGTGATAACAGCAAACTGCAGAATGTATTTTTATTGTCCTTGCTACAAATTAATACATTCCAAGTAAAAACATTAAACTTGCAAAGATTTCAGTTCCAGACTTTGGGATATATGGATTACCCTTTGCTTTTTCCCTTGGTGAATATATATCATTGCTAACCATTACTGTGTCTGCAGCCAAGGGCAATATAAAAATGCCATTATCTTAAGCAAAGTAGGAAGAAAGAGGCATTGAAACAAGCATGAGATTGGGTAGATTGCCTGCTACTGCATACTGAGCAGCACCTCACTGGTGAGCAGACCAATCCATTACTATAAAACAGCTCAGGTGATAAAGCACACGACGAGCACAGATGGTGGCACCAAGGCCCAAAGACATCCATTGCTGCTGTAGGAGCTCTGTACTCCAGGGTGTAGCAATAATTAACAGATTAATCATTTACTTGAGATGTTTTATTCTTTCCATTTATGATTGGAAAGGAGTTTGCAGCATTTTATATTTTCTCCTGAAAAGCCACATTAATGAAACATCCATGTTTGTAACATCTCCCTTACTGGAAAATTTGTCCTATTGGACCCTTATAATTGGGCTGAGGATCAAATGGCTTTTTAAAACTATTTTTAAGGAATACAGTATTCTGACTTATGCTGATCTTTTCCTGAGTGCAAGGACCAAGGAAAATTATGCCCTACACTCAGCAGTCTCTTGATTTGGCAACTATCAATTTTCATACTTGATTACTATTTTATGAGATTCTTTATCCTCAGGACCTCTTTTTTCCTCTTGAAAGTGCTAAATTGCTACAGTTACTGTACACATTTCCCAAGCAATATCCATATGTGGGAGAGAACATAATTTTCCTACTGTTCTTGGCTCCTCCTGATCAAAGATACCAGACTGCAAGATAAACTTTTCATTCTTAAACTGTTTAAACATTGCCTTTCAGCAATTTCTTTTCCTCCAAAGATCTTAAGGGCAAGCTGCATAAATACACTGACTTAAATTTTACCAGTAACTGTGAATCCTAAGATTGATGAGCTCAACCAAACCTCTCCCATCAAACAGGCTGCATTTCACATGTGCTTCATGCTTCATGTCCAGATGTGAGCCAGCAGGTTGGGCCATTCACCTGGTGACCATCACATTTTCTGCCTAAGAGAATTCTCATCTCTGCTTGTCAAACTAAGCATCTGGATCGACCCATGTTATTTGGGATATCCTGAACCATCTGACACAAAGGGAACTGCATAACATTCAGCAGTTGAGCAGCAGCAGAGCATCAAATCTCAGGAATATTTAATGTTGTCAAAATTGGGCTGCAAACTTTCTATTTAAGCTTGTATTTCCTTATTTTCTATATTACCTAATCAATGTGAGAATCTAGCTTAATGTTGTAAAAAGAGGAAAAGAAAAAAAAAGTTAAAGAAAAAAAAAGTTAATATATTGAATACAAGCAGAGGAAGAGGGTACATGTAACTAAGATCTGATTCTTTTGTGAGCTCGCTGATGTGTCTTAGTGGGAACACTAAGACAGGGCCCAGGTGGTACGGAAAAGGACCAAAGGATGCTGATAGAATTACTGCAGCTTTGAAAACACTGGATTAACTGAAAAACAGTCTGAAAAATAGAACCTGCCTGTAGAGACACAGCAGGCTTGGGAAGGGTGGGGGATAAACCCTTTTACTTCTAGTTGGATCCTCTTTCTCTGTTCTCTCCCAAAAGACAAACTTGGGAGGTGTGAAAAGAAAAATTCTGATAATTTTAATAAAATAAAAAGCCCCCGTGTTTTTGATATTGAAAGTAGATCAGTGCCTCCCTGGAGGAGACAGGCGAGCAGATACACCCGAGTTCTGGCTGATTTGCTTCTGTCACATTCTCTTACCATTTTAGTCCAACACAAGAAAGCAACAAAAACCCTTCCATCCTGAAGATGGAGTTTTTAGTTTGATACAGACAGACAGAGACAAGCCCCAGTGCTGAACAGAGCCCATCAACTACACTTAGATTCTCAGCATCTTCACTCACTTCAGTTTGGCTCAGTTTCTTCCCTCTACTCCTGTCAAGAAAAATTCCTCAATTTGTCCTTTAAGTTACTAAAACTGAGGTTTCCCTGTGAAAGGCTCTGCCTTGGGAACCCTCCAATGCATTTGAAGGCAAACAATGTTCTCCTGCCATCAGGGCTGTCACCCCTGCATCAGCTGCTGGAGGAAACTGTGGCACAGGCAGAACAGGAGGGAATATACTGATGTGGGCAGCCACACCAGGAATTGCAAAAACCCGGCTTTGCAAAGCCTAATGGCTCACATGGGAATATCAGATGCTGGGAGACAAAGACTTCTAGACCCTGCAGTGTTTTCTAGCAAGACTGAGTTGATACCAGAATGCAAGGCTATTTATTCTGTACTTAGTGACTATATAGCACATTAAAAAGCCCACATAGATTGTGGTTTTTGTACAACAGCGTTTTTCTTTTGGCAAGAAAGCCCCATGCAGCTATGGTATGAAACTTCCACTTAAAAAGAAAATGTGATCTTTCAATAACAAGTTAAATCAAAGTGGCAAGCGTGAGTATGGAACAGATCACCCCCTCCCCACACTCCATCCAGCTTTCCTCTCATTCTGGTTTAAGTTTCAAAGCCTTTGGGCCTTCTATTCTCAGTGCTGATAAAGTCTACATTGTTGTCTGCCAACTAAACTCCATTCAGGCCTCATAATACATCACATAATAGACATGGGATTAAGTTGTTAGCTGGCTTTTCTTTCAACTGCCATTCATCAAACAAACCACTTTGAGGAAAGAAACCTATTTTCTCAGCATACACGACTTAGTTATCCACATTGCTGAGATTTACAGTTTACTTTCTTAAAAAGATGACAAATTATTATGTAGAGACATTAAGTCAGCTTTCATTCAAATGAACCAGATACTTTGTGCTCTCCTCCAGGTACTTGTGTGGTGGGGGGAGCACTTACACACATCCAGAAGACTTGAGATGAAGTCAAAACAAAACTTCAAAACAAAACCACCATGGCTGTTCTTCAGATGCATAAGTATCCCTTTTTACTGTTTCTCCTGTCACTACTGACCTCTGTATCAGTACTGAGAGCAGGTCACCTCTGTGACCTCTGTGACCTGCTCTTACCAGCTGAAAGCTCTCCTTTGTGCAGGTCAAGACACACCTAGAGAAAGGAATAAATACTAGTTTTCCTTATAATATATATACCCTGTAATAAAGTTACTGAATTTTCCTTAAAAATAAATACTTTCATACCAGAGTACATCCCATAGTGTATATCCCATTTCACACCAGAATGTACCCACAGTTAGTAATGGGTGACCCTGTCCCCTGGACTGGAGACACTGCTGGGCATCATCAGCACATGAGAAAAAGAGTCAGAAGTTGGAGAATGCTGGTTGCTGTGCAGGTGGATACTCTGTGGGCTGGTCCCTTGATGGAATGCTGGCTTAATCCAATGTAATTTTAAACTAAATCCGACTGAGTGAGTTTGAGGTCAGGAGATAGATAGTGAGCAGCTGAATATCAGTTCCACCAGGCACAAATGTAGTCCAGGGGACGGAGGTGCACGAGAATGCTGGAATTGTCTGATTCTCTCACCTGTAAAATGATTTGCCCTCATTTTGCAATCCAGTGAGCCAGTGTAAACAGCCCTCAGCAAACCAAGCTCAGTACAACCAGGTAATAACCTGGATATTTAGCTGGAGGTTAGCTGCTTTTGAAAACACTGCTGTATTTATTTAAATATCATGGGCTATTTCATGCAACAGAAAGGATTTTCTAGAAGAAGAAATTATTGAGGCAACACTTCTGTTGACAAAAGTAGTAATTATTTTAAGAGATGCTTGGAAACACTGCTTTTAACTCTATGGAAATGTCACTGACAGCTTGTTTAACGATGAAGATACCTCCTGAAGCCTAGGTAATTATACACATCCCCCCTTGATAGTTTTATTTTTGACTGCTTGTGTGACAGTGCGAGTGAGCAAACCCCAAGCTGCATTTGCTCTCGTGCACAGATAATTTGGGCTGTGGCTTTACACATCTCTGTGAGAATGAGGTCAACACACAGCTTTTCTTAGGGAATGTTTTCATGGAATGTCACATATGCCATTTACTAACCATTCACCTGAAGGATGTGGGTCTGATACAGCTCCTCATAGCCGTAGGCATGACAGGTGTAATTGCCCATGTGAATAGTTGTTACCTTGGTGATGTACAGGGAATCATCTTCTCCAAAATCCTGAATGGAACAAAAGACAGGAAAGGTGCCTTGTTATTTAGTAACAATATTTTAAGCACTACATGAATGGATACTACCTGTTCAGAGGTTTTGACAGCAATGCAGCCTGGGGACACAGCTTGAATTTTGAACAGTAGGCTATAAAGTTCATAAATCAACACACAGAGAGAAAATGAGCAGCAGAGTAAGGTAAAGTGACTCATCTGAGAATATGAACTTTTGTGCTTGTTGCTAACAAGGTGCTCTTTGCACATAAAAAGATGGCCATTTCCAGCTGTTTAATTTATGGGGGAATTTAATATCTACCTGTTAACCTCAGATGCATAAAATGCTAACACTTGGGTGGGTTAAGGTTTCCTTTATCTGTGCTGGTTCTACAAAAATGCACTGTAGCCTTGACACTTGATGAAAAAGAACTGAAGCTCTTTGTCACTTATCACAGACAATATCCTAGGCAGGAGACAAGGAAGAAGACAAAAAGCCTTTTCTCAAACATATCTGTTTAGTTCTGTAACTGCTTAATAAGTATCTTCATCCCCTTCATCTTCCTAGACCTGCTCCTGCATTGTTTCAATTTTTGATTACAGATGGGAAGGATTGAGTTATTAGATACATTTTTGGCACTTGAATACGTTGTACAAGCACCCTACTCAGGAATTTATTTCAATTCATTATTTATTTGCTAATTTTAATGTTTATTTACTGAATTATAGCTAAGAGAACCACAGCACTGATGGCTAAATGAAGCACCTTCTCTTGTTACTCCGCCAACTTTCAGACTCTCTACAGCTTCGGAGTGTTTGTGTTTCTATGCAAACTGAGGAGGATACATTTTAAAACAGTTCATGAGCTGAAAGAAAGATTTTTCTGTAATCATCCTCACGTGTGAAGTATGCTAAATTGAACTCTTTGAGTAATGTCACTGCAACATTATGGGAAAATTCAACTTCGAGTCAGGGTGGCACAAACCCAGTACAACAGAATGAATGTTGGAGAGTGGTTCTGCTTATGAAAACACAAGGGCTTGTTTTCAAAGGTCCAACGTGCAGCTGGAAGCCAGCCTGCAGCCCAGGGTGTGCAGGGGAAGCCCTTCCAGGAGGTCCTGCCTGCTGCCACCCCCTTGGTCTGGGACAGGCAGTGTGTGCAGTGAGGAGGTGACAGCTCATTCCTCTCTGCCATGGCAGAACCCACCAGGGGGGACAGATTAAACAGGAACATCACTTTGATCTGCTGGCTAAAAGAAACTAAAATTGAATTTAGATTAAAAGCAGGATGGCTACTTTAATAGAATAATTTAGTCCAAGGAGTTGTGGAAAAACAGGACAATATAATCTTCTCTATTTAAGCATGTTACTTCCTTTAAAATATCACAGAAAAATATTCTGAATGCTTGGTTTGTGCTCTATAATTGTCTTTTTAAGGATGGTTTGTTTTTTTCCAGTGTATACAAATGTATTAATATAAGCAAAAAACCCTTGCACAACTAAACAGGTGCCACACTGTTGTATTATTAACTTCCTTTCCAAATGTGTTTTTCTTGAAAAGAGGGGTTTATATTGGTAAAAGCAGAGTTTGTGACTTTTAAAATCTCTTTGCTGACTTCCAGTGTTTAAAGAAAGTTATCAAAGATGATTTAGGTCAGCATCATATCACCATGTCAGGCAGAGAAGGGAATTATCAACCCTGTATTAGAACCTGCACACGCAGTAAGTTCATCTATAACTACACAATTACTAAGAATTGAAAGTGTTTAGGAGTGGGAAGGAGAAAGTGATTGTGGCATTAAATGCTTAACACTGAACCTTCTGTTGCTGCAAAAAGTAGACTGAATTCTCTAACAAATTAATGACTTTCTGTGTGTTTATTGCAGCTCACGGTTTTCTCCTAGTGTTTCCCTGTGGATACAGTTAGTACATTAGGATTGCACTGTTACATTTTATATCTATGGATGCATTCTTATGCACAAGCACTTTCTTTGTGTATTTCATAAGGGTGTATTTGGAAGTGCTGTAAAAACCCAAACCCTGGAGCATTAAGAAATGATGAGTCTTTGATTCCTTAATAGCCTCTAACTTCTCATCTTGCAGTCAGGAGTGCTGTGCTGCAGTTGGAAGCTGTGAGACGTATTTGGGATGTGTCCCATATCCCCCTCCATGCTGCACTGCCTCTGGGAGCTCTGAGGAGCTGCTCACAGGCCACTGCCCTGTGCTAGCAGCGTGTGAGTGAGCACTGACAGCTGCTGAGCTGCTGCTCTGCTTTGCTGGCATGTGGATGGGGTGGGCAGAGGGAATGGGAGTAATTCACCATGGGAAAAAAGCAGAGGAAATATTTTCACATATTTTGACTCAGTTCAGATGGCTTTTGCTTGTTAAGCCAGTTCTCCAAGTCACCACAAGTCTGAAAGCAGACAGAGCAGAACAAAAACATCTATAAAACTAATGCAACATAATTCTTCTCTCCCCAAATATATCCCAGCTTTAAAACTGAGTATTTCAGGGCTGTCTGGGAGGCTCAGCAAGTGCTGCACACCCCAGGGAGCTGTTACTGCTCCACTTGACCCCAGTAATGCCCCATAGTGAATTGAAAAGACATTTAAATGTATGATCCCATGAAGAAGAACAGGCAATCAGCAGAAAGGCAAAACCAGCAACTTCTGGGACTTATTTTGGTTTTCCTCGTTTACCACAGAAGGTGAATTATCATGGAATCATGGAGAGGTTTTGGTTGGAAGGGACCTGCAAGCTCATATGGTCCAACCCCCCCTGCCACCTTTCCCCTTGGACCAGGTTGCTCCAAGCCCCATCCAACCTGGCCTTGACCTGGCCCCTTCCTGGGATGGGGTGTCTCTGGAATGGATGTGGGTGCTCAGGAATGGGGTATCTCACCATTTCCTTGTGAAGAGGAAGAAAGAGAAGTGATGAAACTAGAGAGAGTACCCATCTAACTCCTCAGAATCATAAGCCCTGCATCAAAGCAGCCAGATAAGGGCAGGGTGTTCATCACCTCTACCTTATGAATTTCATTATAAAGTAATTTTTTGAATAAAAGTAATTCAGAAAGCTGTGCTTATAATTTTTCATAATTGATAAAATCAACTAGTGGCAGCTGATAAATTGACTTCTCTAGCAGTTCTTATCACCTTTTTTCTCCCTTTCTCTAATAAAATGTTCTCTGTCCTTCATGAGCTCCTTTCATGCCTTACATTTACCCTTCAACCAAAGGATTGATCAAATTACCTCAGAATATGTTTTAACTTTTCAAGATTTAAAAAAATGCATCATCCTGCATTTTACATTGATAACAGCTTGGTAATCTATACATAAAAAAAAGTTGCTCTAAAAAAACAACAAAGCAGAGCCTAGAAAATAGATATATACCTTTTTTTTTGGTACAGTGTTTCCTTTCCTTTCCATCACTACTGATTACCCAAGGCATTGGTCTTCCCAAACACAAGATTTTTCATATTTATTTATCCCATTCCCATTCTAATGCATTCCCTGGTCATGCACTCTGCTGAGGTTCAGGGACACCGTGCTCAGAGATGTGTAAAACATTGCACGTTACTTGTAAATCTTGTTCACATTCTGTCTCAAGTGAATTCCAGCCTGTGATTGTAACACCACAAATCTCCTGCTCTGACACCCAGGAAGGAGCTGGCAGAGAGGAGCCACATTAACCCTGGATGCTGAGCTGGCTGTGATGCCACAGGGTGCAGGGCACTGCCACCACCTTTTGCCTCTTTCAGATGCATTTTCATGAAGCTTTCTAACATGCCTTAGGGTTGTTCCAGCGCTTTAAACCCTTTAAATTTTTGTCAAAGTTTCTTGGTTTTCAGGAAGTTTGAAGAGGAATGAGCATAGATGCTTATTATTTTTTAGGTTAACTTCCAGTTGCTTGAGAAAAAAACCCCAAACTTGACTTCAAACCATAAACAGGAAGAAGAAATAGAAAAGTCAATCCCATTGACATGAAGACAGAGATTCCCCACATCCCCAGCTCAGGGAGGGCACACTGGCACCAGTCACCCCACAGTATGGCACTAAGGGTTACACACGCCCTTGCTCAAGCCATTTACACCCACACAGTGATTTTAAACCATCCAAGTTAGCTATTGAATGCTCCTAATAAATACAGGGCAGGAGGGAAGCCCTAAGACAGTCAATATCCTCTCACCATGATGGTTTAAAAGTGTTCATAGCGGAACATACAGCAGAACAATGGCAGAGGGAATGAAGTTCTCTGAGTGGTTCTCCTCTCAGGAGAACCTGAGAGAAGTATTCTTCTCAAATACTATTATTAGTCCTACTAGTAGTAACAATTCATTTCATTTTTAACCCCTTTCATTCCAGCCCTTTCCCAAGCCCAGGGAAGCTGGAGACCTTTTCCATGTGGTTTCAGTGCCTACTGAGAAAACCAGACCTGGCAAAGAGGCTTGCTGGTGTCACCAGCTTTCCACTAGAATCTCAGAATAGTTTGAGTTGGAAGAGACCTTAAAGCTCATCTTGCCCAACCCCCTGCCATGGGCAGGGACACCTTCCACTGTCCCAGGGTGCTCCAAGCTCATCCAACCTGGCCTTGAACACTTCCAGATGAAGAAAACCCCATCCTGATCTCACAATCACCAGCAAAGCAACCAGTATTAACTAGTTCACACTAAAAAAGCTTGCCTGATCCTCAGTGTCCTAGAAATCTCTCTCTGATAATGTTTACAGGATTTTAAAACAAAATGTACCCAAGCATTTAATGAGATTATTATTATGCAAAATCTACAACAATGGCTATCACTTTGGAAATGATTTCTCCTTACTAATGAAATGTCTCTGATCTTTTTTACAATAGATTTATGAGTGATTCATATAAAAATAATAAAAACTAAATTAATCATGGGTTCTTAAATCACTTTCTTTGATGCTTTTAATAATTCATTTCTAGAGACAAGCTGAAAACTTATGCTTCATTAATATTATTTGTTCTTGGTTTTACACATCACTTTAGTCATTTACATGGAGAGAAATTCAGCCTTAAGCAAATGCTAGAATACTATTGCAAACACAGCCTGATGGGGCATTAATTTATCTTTTCTTGTTTTTCTGCTCAAAGAATTTAACACAACATGCTGCTGAGTCAAAAAAATCCTTGCCTTGAAAATATGGATATGAACTTTTTAGATAGTTGTGTAATTATAACATAAGAAAAAATGGGAAATGAGAAACTTAGAGATAACATGACAAGGAAAATGAATAGTAGGTACATTCCTCTAAAAATGCAAGTGGATACAATTTCTGTAATCTTCATTATGACAAAATGCGAGACTATATATTCAGAATATACTGTCAGCAGCAATTTCGCATTCAACTTCTGTTTTAGAGCCTGTAAATACATTAAGAAACTATAAGCAATTTTATAAACTTTGATTTGAAAGAGAAAAAACTTGGTTGTAAATATCCAACTTTTTGTAACTTGCTCCCATCACAGCATCACTGCAGTATCTAGGATGGCCCAGGGTTTGATCATTTTAAGGGCCCAAATTCTATTAGAACAGAATTAATGGGGATTTTAATACATGAGATTTTTATTATTTAACAGTGAAACTACATTAAAAACATCAACATGAATACATTGTCTTCATACAGACTATTTTAATGAGAAAACTAATCCCAGTGACTTGCACTTTAAAGGCTGGCTGTTTGCTTTGGGTTTCAAATATTATACATGGAAAAGGGACATTTTCATGATCATACATGAAATGTGTCTCAAGACAGGTAGGCACAGCTCTTGTAAGGGCCATGAGATGCACATGGAGGTGATTTCCCAGGGGATGGGGAAATCCAGCAGTCAAGGCTGTGGTCTGGAGCTCTGTGCTTGTCCCTGGGTGGGATGTTTGGAGAGAGCAAGGCCACGCCATCCTACCTGACATCAGCAGAAATGAAGAACTCTGTATTTACACAACTGGTTATGTAAAGCCTATTTTTGAACTAATGATCCAACGCCAGTGTGAGTTAAAGTGTACAGATTAAAATAAAATGAGTAATGAAGGGCACTAATGAGTTTAGGCTATAGCTACCTGCACTACACTTGGTAATTCACCAAATTGTTATCTACCTCTACACCATATTTGTTTCCTTATGGTAATCTTCTCTTTCACCATGCTTCTGAAGGAGCAACTCATTTGTATAAATTTTATCAATTTACACAAGTTTCTCTGGAGATAATGTCAAATCATATGAAACAATACCCTATAAATACTATATGCATTTGACTCCATGAGGAGTTTATTTTATTTTCAAATTGAGGAATGCTTTCATAATCACATACTTGAGAAAACATATCGCTTGCTCCTAGGAGGCAAAAGTTTATTATTTTGAATGATGACACATTTTAACTACTTCACTTTTGTAGTCAGAAATCAATTTATAGCTATAACAAATGTATCAGTTTCAGCTACATTATAGTTATTTTCTGCATGAGAAAAGTTGATGTGACTTTATTAAAGTGGAACTGCAAAGGGACTTCTAATGGATAAATAATATGGACGGGTAATTTATGGAGAAATAATATTTTTATGCTAAAAGCAATCTTAAATGTTTGCAAGAGAAACTGTTTAATTACATGTACCATTAGGATGGCTCTTTTGCAACAGCTATGTGACAACTCATTAACAGAGCTCCCAAAGACAGGACATGACAAATTATTACTAGTTGCTTATGAAAACTTCTGATTAAGAGAGCAATGAAAAATTATAAATATTTTGTTGCCAATCAAGATATCACATAAAAGTGATTTAACTAATGCAGTTAAACAACTAGGCTTTATAGTAATTTTCAATCTTTCAGTTCTGTGCAAATTTAGGCTTATCTAGGTTTTTGTTGACTGTCTTTGTCCCTCCCAGTATTACCCTGGAACACAAGTCACCTTCTCAGATCACATTTGTCATGAATCTGGAGAGAATAAAGCAACAAAGGACACTGCAGCAATGCCTTTCCTCTCCTGCTCTCACACCTAGTTGTCAGGATTCTGTTTTTTTCAGACTTGAGCTTCTAATTTCATTTGATTTCTTGAATTAGCATTTAGAAGAGAAAGAGTTTAATTGAAATATAATACCAGGACTTTTCCAAGTGTGTGACTATCCTGTAGGTCTGTTTGTGATTAGCAATGTGCCAAGAGCAGGGAGGATTTTCTTGAAGTTAAAAAGGTACAATTAATCTCCTGTTGCACTTCCAATTAGCCAAATTGCCAACCTTATTGTGAAAAGCAGAAATGCAATTGAGTTTCTGCTTGAGGCGTACTAAAAGAAAACTGGAGTAATTTAATTAACTACCTTCAAGTACATTAAGAAGCACACTGCCTTTACTTTCTGGTGTCAGTGCCTTTAAATAGATTAGTGTTTAATGTGAGTTTGTGTACCCACGTAAGGCTGAAGCTTTGAACTGTCTGCTGCCACCCCCTGACCTGAGCTGTTAGGTGTTTAAGAAAAGATGAAGATGAATAGAGGGATGGAGCACCTCTGCTATAAGGAAAGGCTGAGAGAATTGGGATTCTTCAGCCTGGAAAATAGAAGATTAAGAGTGACCTAATTGTGTCTTTCCAGTACCTGAAGGGAACATACAAGAAAGGTGGAGAGGGACTTTTAAACAAGGGCATGTAGCGACAGGAGAATGGGGAATGGGTTAAAAGAGAGTAGGATTAGATTAGATATTAGGAAAAAAATTCTCCCAGTGAGAGTGGTGAGACACTGACACATTTTTCCATAAAAGCTGTAGATGCCCCATTCCTGGAAGTGTCCAAGGACAGGCTGGATGAAGATTTTGCAACTTGGTCTAGAGGAAATCGTCCTTGCCCATGGCAAGGGGGTTGGAATGAGATGAGCTTTAAAGTCCCTTCTATTCCAAATCATTCTGTGGTTCTATGATAAATAAAAGGCTGCATTCAGCAGCTGAAGGACCATCCCTGCTGCCACCAAGTGCTTCAGATATGCAGGTGCCCACCCTCAGCAGCCAGAGAGTAGACATGCCTGAGCTCAAGCATCCTACATAACACCCACTGTGGAAGAGGGAAAATAAAAAATGGCAATCCCCAAATTGTGCCTCCTCAAGCAATCAGAGCAGAATACAGATGACAATGTATATACAGAACTTAAAAAAAATTTACACAGTGTAATTAAAGATGAAAAAGTTGTGGAGGTGTTCATTAGACTAGAAAAGTTGATGTTCACCAGCAACAGGTGTTATATGACAAGGAGATAGAGGTCATCAACTGATATGTGGCACATTAAAATTGAGGCACAAATCTTGTTTTTTCTCTTTGTAACAATCTCAGAGTGCTCTTCTGGTATAGTTTCTCAGTGGTATACTAGTTGAAACAGACCAAAAAGTGATGTTTTTTCTTGCTGTATTACACTCCATGGGAGTGTTGAATCATTCAGGAATCAGTCAGCTCATGTGCAAGGACATAACTCTGCCTCTTAACACAGAATCACCAATGAGAAACAGAATTACTCATAAGCAAACCAGAAATCCACTTGGGCCAGGGCTAAATTATGTGAGGAACTGGCATTTCAGTCTGAAAAGGTACTCAACATTCTGTTTAAAATAGCAGGAGTTGCAAATGAACCCTCAGAGCCAAGTGCCATCAGTCCTTCAATAATGTGTTTCTACTCAGGTTCTTGGACTGTCATTTTGTGTCCAGCTCACACAGGAACTTTAAATCTTTAAGATTAATGTCATCATAACCAAAATTTCACAAATGTAATGTAAATACATGAAATTTTCATTATTTTTGGCCAACAAATGCTAAGACCGCTCTTTAGCCTTCAGAGGCTCTGCTGTATTTCCACGTGAAGCTTCAGCAGTGACAAAAATAAAAAATATTTAAAAAAGATAATACTTGCTGTGATGAAAATAAAAAGATGTTTAGATGGTTTTAATTACTAAGTTTGTGCACACAGTAATTACCTATACATGGTGCACATGATTTTCCTGCTAAGGAAGAGTCAACAAATAAAGCACTGAGATTTCTGTCCCATGTGCTGTAGTTTTCACATTTTACTGCAAAAGAGTAAACCAAAGATTTTTCCCATTTCAGCAATCCTGGATACACAACAATTTAGGGAGCTATAGTATTGACTATAACAACTCTGAACTGAGTGGTTATCAAATTAACAAGAACTGAACAAAAATATAAATCAACTCTTGCTGCAGTGTAATTAAAATAAAACCTGATTTACCATATACTTTAATGAAAAGAGAAATGAAATACAGACTATATTTTTTGTATACTACTTTCCACTCTCGCCATAATTAAATGTTATTAAATAAATGAGTAAGTTTATACCATCATTCAGGTATTGTCTTTACTACCAACTATGACTCAGAGATCAGACCAGAACTGTGAATTAAAAGAGATTCATCTTCCTTCCTGTGAGGGCATCGCCACACCCTGCTGAATAATCCCATTTTTAAACTGCTTGTCAGAAATAACAGCTAAGGAATGAGAGAGGAGAATTGACTCAAAGGCAAGAGAAACAGGAGGACCAGAGATAAAAACGGATTATTTGGTTTAAAGAGAGGAGAGATTCATAGCCACCACAAATGTTTGGTTTCATCTTCTTGATGAACCTGTTTCATTGTACTGGGAAAGACACCCCTGAGAAGTGAGTGGTCTGTAGAGCTGTTTTCCCTTGAGTTTTGAGGTCTCTGGAGCACAGGTCCAGACCAATGAAAGAAGCACCAATGAAAGAAGTCAAAGAAGCATAATTTCATGTAACTTATTCCAAGCACTCCTGGTCACTCCTGCATATACGCTGCTTTGCTTTTATTCCTGAGACACATTCACATAAAATCCAAATATTGCACCAGCTTCCACTTCCCACAATGATAAGATAAAAGCTGCACCCTTATAACCACCACCTGCTAAATGAGGGCATACTCAAGGTCCTGACAGACCATGACAGGAGAGGCTCGGGACGTACATTGATGTCCTCCAGGTCGAGGAAGTTGAGGACGACGCCGTTGCGCTTCCAGACGATGGGCGGCCGCAGCGCCCCGCGGATGCTGCAGGTCAGGACGGTGCTGAGGCCCACGGTGATGGTGGTCACAGTGACCCTCAGCTCCTCCGGCAGGCTCAGCTGAACCACCTCTGCAAAAGGCAAAAGAACGGGGACAACATCAAACACCACACAGGGAAGCTGCTCCTCTTCTCCCCTCTCTGACGTCTGTTCTCATTCTGGGCATAACTTTGGAGGATTTTGGCAAGGAGATGGGGTACCTGTGCTATACAAAAAAAACCCCATCAATAATAAAGCCAAGTAAGAGACAAATTGAATCTGTCTCAATCAAACTCCCTGCACCCCTTTCCTGAATCATCTTAGCTGTGGCATGAGGGCACTACGATGGTCAGCCTGGCTGCACCACTTTATACTTAGTAGTTTATACTTAATAGTTTAAAGCAGTCAGCAACAGGAGGACAAGCAAAGGCTCTCTGGCTTGAGATCATCTGGGCTTGTTTCTCTAGAACACTCCTCTCAAAGTCCTGAGAAAAGTTACAAGAATGAGTCATGTCTGCTCCTTGAGGGAAAATTAAGGTCAGACTGCTGCCACTGAAATATAGATAAACCTTGTGTCAAATTGCCCAAACACTGGAAGTCACCAAGCTTGAAAACTTGTTTACAAAACACAGCCACATATGGCACCCGAAATACAGATGTCCTAAAATATAAAAGCTTTCTTATATTTTATTTAAATACAACCCCCAGTTATTTTTACTTAGGCGTGCCACACAAAAGAAACTCCTGAGGCAGCAGACCTTACTGAAAACCTCACCACCAGCTCTCTGAAACCACACTATGTCACATTGTTTCCTTCTGGCCACTGACATGAGATGTGGCTGCATCTTTTGCCATGTGTGATCCCACAGAAAGGTCAGACCTGATACCAGAACTACCCTGGGTGCAGATTGCCATTATGCAGCATTTTGGCAGCAGTGACAGTGACTGGGCAGTCAGGCCACATTGTCCAAACTCCTGAAGCCACAGCTCTGTAATTCACAGGATGGCTTTTGCTTACTCTCATTCCCAAGCTCTGCAATAAGAAAACTATATTGCATGTAAATTATGAAAACTGGTCTTTCGAGGCAGTGGCCCATTGAGAGGAACAAGGAATGTTCATAGCTGGTGTTACTTTGTGCAGCCAGCTCCAAAACCAGGGCTGGGGTGAAGGAACCCGTGGGTTTCGAGCTCTAAATCCACCCGGCTAGTTTGGGATTTAAGCCCGCACGGATCCTACGTGGACGAAGTAAAGGACGAGAAGTGCTCTTTCTCCATGTGGTTCTGATGTCCTGTTTATTAGCTGGAAGGGGACATCTGCATCATAGGGCTTCCAGGTGAAAAAAGAGGAAGAGTTCCAAACTCAAGGGACATTTATACCCGCGGAATGGGAGGCGGGGAAGGAAGGCCGCAGCCAAGGGGACACCAGTGAGGAGGGGCAAAGAGAGGGGCTACAGGGGACAGACCACCTTATCCGAGGGATACACCATCTGAGGAAAGGGGGGAAACATTTGTATAACACAACACCCAGTGCAGCATCCAAATAACAATCTAGTGCATCACAACACTGGGGAATGAAACAATCTCTCCCACCACCAAGGCTCCTCCTTCCTCATGTTCACTGGCAACAACAGCAGTAAAACATAGATGAAAGAGACTGATGCTGCCTCACCCAAGGCCATGTGCTTTGGGAAAAAAAATCTTCAAGCAGTGCTGACACTGTAAAATGACACACAGGGGTCAGGTTACTCCGTGCCATCAACTGGTGAAGTTACTCTTCATCCTGCCCACTTACCTCACAACTCTGTCATTAGATCCCACACAAGAGCTGAATGTCACTTGCATGGAATAAAAATGAAAAAAAAACCAAACCACTATCCACATTTTTAATTTCACATATTATCTAACTGAAAAATTACTTTAGCATCTCTTGAGTAGCAAATCTCTTAAATCTGTCACTAAAATATTCAGTGTATTTCAGCAGCCTTGGGCAGCCTGGACAGACTCAGTGCTCTGGTATAGCAACTGATTGTGAAGAATTAGTGCAAAACCTGCTTGTGGAAACATACTCCAGCAGCTCAGCACCCCTTCTCTTCTGCTTTTTCCACCTGAGTGAGAAGCTAACGTGTCACAAAGTGTTCATCACTGTGGATCTGAGGCTGACTTTGGGCTGCAGGGTCCATACAGCATTGGTGTGTCTGCCAGCAGTGAGCACTTCTCCCACTTGCACTTCCCAGTGCTATTTCAGGAAGAGTACAAGCTGTTCTAGATAAAAGGTAAATAGTTTTGATAGTTAATCAAAATAAGGAATGTTTGACCAATGTGGTGCTACTATTTGTGTTATGGTGGCTCCCAGAGGCATTACATGAGAAGACTGACACAGTCTGACCATCAAACCTTAAAAATCAAAAGGGGAGATGAAGGAAAACTGGGAAGGGACCATTATCCTTTCAAGATCACTGAACAGGTGAGCAACTAAGGTGGGAAGACATGACACGTGACTAAATCACACTGCCTTCAGGTACCTGCTGGAAGAAATCAGGGATGTGGCAACTCAGGGGCAGTGGGAATAGAGATGTCCCAGGGAACCACTGAATGGTTTGGGTTGGAAGGGACATTAATGACCATCTTTGTAACCCCTGCCACAGGCAGAGACATCTTTTACTGGACCAGGCTGCTCCAAGCCCCATCCAATCTGGCTTTGAACACTTCCAAGGATGGAGAGTCCATCCCACCACCCTCATCCAGCTGCCTGAAGCATGTAAACAGCACATAGGAGCTAATAATGTAGTTATTTTCTACATAATGAAGAGCTTCTTTTAATGAATAAAATATTTGGAGTGCACTTGACAGGATAAAGAACTGATAATTACAATAATTTGTAGCATGCAGTTGGGCTAATGAGGACATCTCCTCTTGAGGAGAAATGAAATAGAGGGCCATTCATTTACAAGAGAATTGTTTTTTCATCTTACTGCTGTTTTCCTTAATTCCCTGTGCTGTTTTTCATGGTGCCTTGAGTTCCCTGGCTCATGCTGGGCTTCCATAAGCTCTTTTTTCATCAATGTTTTTTCAGTGCTCTCTTGCAGTGGAATTTAAGGCTTCCTGCCCATCACAATTGCTAAAGAGGCTTTAGCTTTTGCTTTTTAGAAGCCCAGTAATGAAAAATACATTAAGGTTTAATTAGGAAGACACCTTGCACATCTGACATTCTTGAATGAACCATATGAGGCCAAGAGATGAGTTTTTTATGTTCAAGCATGCAATTAGCACAGACCACTTTAACAATACAAACACACTCCTTTTTAAAGTATTTCTATGGAGTATATTTGACAGCATCTTATTACCAGTACATTTGAGGGACTCTAATTAACATCTAAAAGCCTTTCTACTAATACAGAATTATTTTGTGTGGTTTCAGTTATTGGTTTTTTGTTTTCAATAGAAAGATTTCCTTATACAAGCAGGTGTACTGGGGAAACAGGGTTCCCTAAGATGATGCGAGGGCTGAGCTTTTTAAAACTCTTTTAAAAGACTCAATATTGTATTAAGTTAGAGAACTTAGACACTGCTGCTGTTGGTTTATGTGCAAAAATTATTCAAGTCACCATAATGATTTTGTGTAGAGCTTCTAGATTAAGTATTGAACACTGTTCATTTTATTTTTAAAAACCTTTAGGAGATAAAAGGATTTTCACCATGGGTATAAAACTGAACAGAACAAATAGGCAAGGGTGCTCATTTGCAGAAGAAAACAAGCTGGAATGGAATTTGGTCCTAAAATCAAGCAATGTTATGCTCATTTGGAAATCCTGCAGGATGAGGCATGCAAACCATTTTTCTAGATTCCATAGTTTCAACCAGTATCAGTCCTTGCCAAGTTGTGTCAAACCTGACACTCGATACTCTTTGGGATTTCAGCTGGAGTAGCTCCTCAGCTGGAAATAAGTTCCTGCCAACTATTCTGCCATCAGAGAGAGATACTATCATCAGAGAATGGGATGCTATCATTCTTCACTCAATTTTAATGCTTCAAGACAGGGGTAAAGCCTTTGTAATGATCCCCTTTAAAAAGGAATTGGTGTAAGCATGTGCCTGTGTATCAGAGGACCAGGGCTAATCCCTGATCATGTAGATGAAAGACACCAAATGTGGAACAAAATCAAGGTCAGTGAAAGGCAACCAGGACACCACAAACTCTCCATTGGTGATGGCAGCAGCTCAGTGCCTGAACACCTTGTGGTGCCATCTCCAGACCCATCTGCCTTATTCAGGAGGGTAAGGGATCCCTCCCTGCGTGCTGGGGGTTAGTGCCAAGGGGTTATTCAGGGGAGGGACCACTCATGTCCATCCTTTCCCACCTTTCCTGCCTGGTATGATATTCAGCCTGAAGCACTGAGCACCTTTGGTGACCCAGCTGTCACCATCTTGATGTTCTTACATTAAATTTCTTGCAGTACCAGGTCCCACGGTGACATGAGAGAACGTGAAGTCTTAGTGATTCCTTTCCTTGTAAAAAAGTGTCAAGATACTGCTGAACATTTTCCTCTGTCCCTCCTCCTCTCCAGTGTTATTAAAGGTGCTAAGCTGGAGTTACACTGCACCTCCACAAGCTCTGCATACTAATGCAGCAAGTATTACCTGTTGTGCTGGTTTATCATGGAAATCTTCTTCTCTGCTGTCATTTGCAGCCCACCAAAGGCAATCATAATTTCATAATGAAGACATGTATAATTGAGGTCATTACAGGGAGCAGCCTGGAATGAACATCTATGGAGAAAACCTCACTGTTGTAGTATGGCATGGAGGTAATTTACCTGGCGATGTTGGGCACCTGCCTTTGCTCGTGCTGCACTACCTACAGAAACAGATTTCACACTTTAAATGGTGCTTAATATCATTAATTAGATCTCTCCCCTTAAATCTGAAGAAAATACACATTTTAATGCATTGTTGCCACCTTTAATCATTGCTACAGTTGTTCATGGATATCTTCCCTTGCTGAAACAGAGTATCATAGAATTGCAGAACGGGCTGGGTTGGAGGATCGTCTCAATCCAATCCCTCACTTCCACAAGACCAGGTTGCTCAGTGTCCCTCCAGACTGGTCTGGAACATTTCCAGGGATGGGACATCCACATCTTCTCTGGGAATCCAGTGCCAGGGCCTCACCGCCCTCACAGGGAATAATTTCCCCATAATATTTAATCTACTCTTGTTCTATTGCTTAGATCCTGCTTATGAGACAAGGCAATACTTTTTAAATCCTGTAACTCATCCTCAGAAGGGAGACAATGAACCAAAACATAGCCTTGTTTGATGTTCAACAGGAGAATGACTTTCAAAGAAAGTCTCCAGCACTGATTCTTGCCCCCAAATTAATGCAGAGAGACCTGTTTGTGAACTGAAGCATGGGTAACACAGCCCTAAATACATCGTGTTTTCCAGCAATGGTTCAAGTCAGGGGTGATTTAATGGGATGGAAACTTTAGTGTCTACTTAATTCCCCAAGTCCTGCAGCTGTGTTTATGCACTGCATTAGTAAAATCTGTTTATTGCCTTATGGCCATGAAGGTCAGTGGTGATTTTAGCATTTGTTTCAACAGATAAAAGAGTCCTCTAGCTGAACACATTCTCAGGTGAGGAGCTAACTGAATCCAGAAAACAAAAACAATTTATAGAATATAGTTAAAAACAGGCTATACCTTTTATAATTATTCTTTTCTCCAATAATTTTGATGAGATGTATTTGGCTCTGCGTAGAGTTTGGAGAAATTTTAGACCCTCTTAAAGCTGAGCCAACTGCAGCTAATTGATTTTAAAATGACCGTGTTATTTGTGAGATGCATTTCTAAACATGAACATGAAGGCGAAGTTTGGCCAGCCAAGGAGGGACTCTGGGGATACTGCTGGGGACACACTGGGATGGGATGTGGGGACACACTGGGATGGGATGTGGGGACACATTGGGATGGGATGTCATCTGGTTAGTCACAGCAGGGAGAGGCAAGATGATTCACACTGGGTCTGAATCTGTAAATATTGTATAATATGCTTATAAATTTCTCATATTAGGATTTGATTTGGTTTCTACCCTACTCTATAGACCAAATAAATGAATTAGTAAAACCTCAGTACACAAATTATCCTGGGTTTGCATTGCTTTGCAAACCTCTTCCACTGGCTGTTTTTAGGATTACCTCCAGAAGAAACATTGCCGTGACATCACATTTTGCTGGTCATTAAGGTTCAACAAGCTGGTCTTACCCAGACACATTTGACATCTTCTCACCTCCCCAGAGTCAGGTGAAAGAATTATCCATCACCCAGTGAAAAAACCTCCATTTTCTGAATGCCAACTTAGACTTAGAGGAAAGCCAGTCTTGCTACTAAAATTGTTTATCTTAACAATTAACGACCTTAAGAGTTGTTAATGAACATGATTAAAGTAGTTCACAATTAATGAACCCAGAGAATTCCTACAGCTCCCACATCAGTTCAGGGCAGGTGACTGGGATGAGGCTTCTGGCTTTTTAACCTGTGAAAAACACCACCAGGAGCTGGCTCTGCCTCTGGCCACCCTTGGTGTGACCCACCACTGCCCAGCTGCCACTGCGGGACATCTCAGGAGCTTGGTGTCCCTCAAAATGACATACCTCTAAGGATTGCAAGCTTAATTAATGTCAACAAGAAAATGATTTCTAAAGCTGAGTACAAATGTTCATATCTCAGCTTTATTTTGTAACTGAAATAATTCAGGTTCTTAATGTAATTTATAAATCCTCAGGACTTTTTGTGGGCTACTTCAAAGGACATTTTATTGTAAATTCTCTCCTAAATTACTAATGCTGTTTTTAAGTCATAAAAAGGCATAATTATGTATCTAGCAGAATTTAGTACCTGAAGCACTCTTCTGTCATTACTCTTGATGGCCACAGGCTATGACTCCCCAAGGTAGGGCCCAACTTTACATTTGAAGCTAAACCTCATCTTATTGTGGAATTCAAAATAAATGTGTGACATGACACTCAGCTCTGGTGTGGTGGTAAAGACACTGCCTCACATCCCTATCTAGCCCATGTCATTGTGACTTTGAACAAATGTAAGAGAAAAACAGCTATTGAAATAATTAAATATTATGATACATTTTACTTTTCTTCAGCAACTGTGTCCATAAAATGCTATGGATGACATTTCATAGAACGGTTTGGGTTGGAATAGATCTTCAAAGCTCATCTTGTCAACTCCTTCCCACGGGCAGGAACAACTTCCACTAGTCCAACTTGCTCAGAGCAGTTGATTATTTATATAATGAGAATGTGCCACAGAAAATAAAGCGTAACTTGAAAAAAACATTTAATGTCAGAGTTTGGGCCAGCTTCTAAGAGGATTAGAACTTCACAGAGACTACACTGTCCTGTTTCTGTGAAATACCTGCACGTTCCTCTCTGGAAGACTCAAGGAATGCCCCAGGGGAAGATGAGCATCATTTCCAGCAGCGGATTTGAGACCATCTGAGGATCAATTCAGATCTCCTGAACCTGAGATTTGGAGGCTGGGGCCGTGTCTGAGAGGCTGCCTCAATCCCTTTCTGAGCCCACTTAGGACCCTGAGTCACCCTGCCTGGCTTGGTGATCTGCTCCCAAGAACTGAGTAGAGAGAATCTTCAGGTGAGAAATTCCAAGCCACCTGCACTGGAAATGTCACATCTGGAGAGCCAAACTCTGTTCAGACAGCTGCTTAAACAATTACCTAAATTATACACAAAGTCCTCCCAAGAACGATACATATTTAAGAAAAGAAGCCCAGCTCTCTTACATGCATCTGTATCAAGCATATTCACATTGCTAATAAATTTGCTAAAAACTGTTTATATTGACTTTTAACCAAAAACAGCTTTATAATGTACTTTATCCTAATGATCAATTTGTTTTCCTTTTTTTTAAAGGAAACAAAGCAACACATTTTCCATCACAAAATCCCATCACTGTCCTGCTACTAATCAGAGGGAGAACATTGAGTTTGTGCAGGAAGGGATAATTAATTCATTCTTGAAAGTACATGAATAAATATAAGTTGTGCAGTGCTTAATTATCTAATCTCCTGAGGGTAGTGATGGATTCATTATGTAAATAGGCATAAGTAGTCTATTTTAGAAAAAAGTTTACATAAAACCATTTGTTTTCATTTTCAATTCCTATTTCCCACAGATTGAGAGCAATGTTGATATGATTAATTTCTGATAAAATATTCCCATGTTGTACCAAGAGTGTCCTGCTGAGACTGCAGCAGCCATGCATTTCCCCAGCCAATTTATTAATCTGCAAAGTAAAATTGCTAATGGTCTAACTGGCTCTCAGAATTCCTTAGGGAGTCAAAGAATCACAGAATGGTTTTAGTTGGAAGGGACTTTAAAGTTCATCTCATTCCACCCTCCCTGGGCAGGGACATCTTCCTCCAGACCAGGTTGTTTCAAGCCCCGTCCAGCCTGGCCTTGAACCCTTCCAGGGACGGGGCAGCCACAGGTGCTCTGGGCAACCTGTTCACACCAGTTCAACATGAGACTCAAAAGACTTGTCTCTTTTTCTTAAAAGCAGTCAAAAATCACACTACAAGGTCCTCCTCTGCCTCTTTCCAAATAACTGTGGGAGAGCAGAATTAAAACCCCTCACTGACCCCACCAAAAAATAAAGAACATTATGATTTTTTGGGGACAGATGTGAAATGTTGCAGCCACTCTCTGAGTTTCACATTTTCTATCCTACTGAGACTGTAAGACACAATTAGCATCAGTTGTTTCATTGCCACAAAAGCAATAGTTGTCTCTTTTAAAAGGTTTATTTCAGCATTTTTAGGAGTTAAAAAGTTTCTCCAAATCCAGAAATTCCTTTGCTTTGAGACTGGGAACTCTTTAGCACGGGCAGGCTCTGTCAAAACAACAAGACTCTGAACAGTCACTATCTATATTTAAACTACAGTATTTCAGAGTTTCAGAAAAAAAACCCATCCAAAGCCACTAAACTTATTTCTGTAACTCTTCTAAGTTACAACAGTGGAACTGATTTATACCTGATTTAAGGCAGAAGAAGATAGCTTCTAGTGGAGGATGTGGCACACCAAGTTTCTCCCTGGAGTGATTTTTTATGGATGCTCTATAAACCCCTAGGGTTTATCATGGAAATACTGTCAGAACATTAAGTTCAACATGACTCGTGGGAACCACTAAGATGTGTACAGAAATTACTTCAAATATTGAGACAAGTCAGGCCATGGGATATTTGGGGTTCAAGAAACATTCACATATAATTTACAACCCCTGAGTCATCAAAAATGGCCTTATCAAACTGCTCTGATCTTTCACTCTCTGTCCATTTTCCTTTGAGTTCCTGGCCAGCATTATGCAATGAATGTGATGCATGGAAAAATGGATGAACCAGGAAACAATGATCCCAGAAACTAAACTTGCACTTCTTCTAAACCTCAGATTAAGGGTTGGTAAAAAAACCCCCAAGCATTTAAAATCAAGTATGCATTTTTCTTTCACATTCCCACATTTAGTGTGCTCGTAAACAACCAAATCAGGGCAAGCACACTTTCGGAGTTGTAAATAAGCAGTAGTAATGTTTTTCATGGAGCTTTCATTGCTTTCTATGGATGACCGCAAATTTAGCTACACTGATTATCTGGATTTTGCATCTTTCCTGACTAAAGCTACATTCAGGATGCTTAATAAATGCAAGGACTCTGCTCTCCTGCGCTCCTGACAAATCCAAGACACAACCTGACATGCTTCAGGTTGGATGGGGCTTGGAGCAAGCTGGTCTAGTGGAAGGTGTCCCTGCCCATGGCAATGGGGTTGGAACTGGATGATCTCTGAGGACCCTTCCAACCCAAACCAGCTGTGACGCATTTCTTCTCACCCTGAGGTGCTGCTGGTCCTGCCCCAGCAGGTGACCAGTCCAATGTGTGCTGCAATGATGTACAATCTGGAGAGGGCACAAACAGCACAAATTTGGCTAGTGCGAGGTTACAGTGAGGTTGCTCTGCAGCAACATTTATCCAGCTAACATCTTGCATTTTCAAAACACATTAGTTGGTAAAAACTTTGGCATCAGCACTCTCACCATGTCCTTCCCTTATTCAGAACCACCCGACTGAAGTTAAGGAGGAAGTCATGTGCAGAGGAACAGCAAAGAAAAGGTAGTTCAATGACATTTCTTTCTGGAGAGGACGGTGCAGGGAAAGCAGAAAGCAAAGTACAGTTCCTAAAGGAAACCCATGGTTTCCTGCTATCAGCAGGAAACACAGCATTGTTTTTTGTGGGCAGGTTTTGTCCTGCTTGAACCCTCCTCTGCAGAAACCCTTGTAGAGAAGACCCTTTAACTGGCTAATTCATCAGAACTCCAGCGCAATGCTGGGCAGGCAGCTGGGACCTTGGGACAAGATTTGGAATCAAGGTAGGCAACAAAAGGTTTGGAAAGGACCAGTAAGGAATGGGTAAGTACAGCCACCAAAGTGGCTTCTTCAGTGGAGCACAAATCTCTGCCAAGAGCTCCAGAGAGAGTGCCAAGCTGTAGTCATTGCAGGAGCAGCAGATTTAATTTGTCTAGACAGTTAAACCCTACTCTGCCTCAATTTCCCCCACATGAAACCTCTCCAGGACATTCTAGGAATAAGGTGTCTGAAAAGATTTCTTGGAACCATGATAATAGGGGTCACGCAAATACCCACAAGCATGTTGGATTTCTTATTAAAGCCCCTCTGAGGTTCACAGATAAAATCCACATATAAAACTGAAATTTAATTACACCAAAATACTTTGAAGCTGAGATTTGAAGCCTCTGCTGCAAGAAACTTGAATTCCAGTAAAAAAAGTGGTAAATGCTGCATCCTTGAAAGTAACGGGAAAAACAAATCACCTGGACTACAATATTAAAAAGCATATTGAAAAGCAAGATATGCTGGCAAAATGTGGCCAGCTGTACTTTGTGTACCAACCCAGCAACAGCATCTTGAAACTTTTACATCTGCAGAACAAAATGATTTATGGAAGCTGTTCTTTATCATTCAGGCTTATAAGTCTTATGTCACATAAAACCCCTTGGCACTGGAAGAACATTCTGATTGTGATGGGAAGCGGCTGCAGGAGCGGGGAGCAGTGACAGCCTCCATCACCTGGGCTGCCCAGCACCCTTCTCATTCTGTTGGCGTACACCAGGTTTGCACAGAACAGACGGGATTTAGTTGGAGAGCAGCTATTCAACAATTTTATTTTTCTTATCTTATATCCTCAACCTTATTTTCAACTATTCAAATGCAGCTCTGAAGGCAGAAATGATTCATTGCTCCCTGGATTTTTCTGTAACACCCTTCACCATTAAATCGTCTTCAGAAATGCTCGTGAGCACCTTTGACATGTTTGCTTTAGCTGAGTTATATGGCCTCAGAGAGGGATTATTTTCCATAAAGAACTTTTTAGCCCTTCTGCCTCATTTCTGCTCAGCATGCTCTCAGCTCTGACCTGTCCAAAATCTCCCACTCCTGCTGAGCTTCAGTCACCCCCCCTCACTGACTGTAGCTGTGACTGACAGCCCTCACCAGTCATCCCACAGACAGCTGGTGTCCATCTCCCTTCCCCACAGCCACTGCAGAGCTCTTGCATCACCTCTGGATTTGAAGCCTCCCAGGACCAGCAGAGGCTGATGGAACAAACATGGCCTGGTCCTGCTCCTGCCTCTGCAGGGACAGCCCCCACCACTTCTCAGCAAAGGAATTTCTCTGCCAAAACCAGAGAAGCTTTTCCCCGAGTCTGTGCAATCTGCACCTGAGTTTGCATCTCAGAACTTGGCCTACTTGTGCTGTGCCAAATCCCCAGTGCTCAGCCCACCTCTGCTCTCCAGACCACCAGCCTGCTTCAACATGTGTTTCATCAACTCTTCCAACCAACAGCATTTAAAATCATAGAACCATAGAACCACAGAATGGTTTGGGTTGGAAGAGACCTCAAAGAGCACCCAGTTCCACCCTCCCTGCACCTTTCACCATCCAGCTTGATCTTGAACATTTCCAGTGACTGGGCAGCTACAGCTTCTCTCTAACAGGCACATTTCCATTCCTTCTTCCTATGAAAACGGTCTTTTAATCTTTTTTCCTATATTTTAATTGTTTCCTTCACAGCTGCCATTAATTGTATCTCGTTATCTCTTTGTGTGTGACATTAAATGGCTCTGTGCTACCCACCACCTTCTCCCAATACAAGCAAACAGCAGAGAGATTTCTCTTGTACTGAAAGAACAGGATCCTAGATCTCACCATTTTGGTGAGGGCTGCTAATATTGACTTTTTAGGCCAATTGCAGTAGATACATGCCTTGTTTACATTTAATGATCACAAATTAAAATCAGCTCAACGAACGGAACATTTGAGGAATTCACAGTGCACTATATATAATGAATTACTGTTGATTAAGTCTATAAATTAAATATAAACACAATCTTTAAATGTACATTTAATTTAAAACATACCAGAAACCCACTGGGACAAATGAAAGACTGTTTAATGCTAAGTTATTTGCCAGTATAGCCACCATATGCCAAACACCACAAATAACAGTATTCATCACATCAAGAGTCTGGAGACAGTTTCTTTTTAAGATCTTTAGCACAGCACTCATCACAAATATTGTCAGCCAGATGCTCTGTTTTCCCAAGAAAATAATGCATGCTTAATGTGAAGAAGAGCCCAGAAATTCTTTCACACTGCATGACCATGTATACATCACAACAACCATACCACAGGAATTGTTAAATGGTGTTAAATGGTTAAATTGTTAAATGGAAACCATCTCCTCAGAGATGGCACCTGCCTGAACACGAGCTTTCCTCACCTGCTCCAACCAGCTCTTCCTCTGGGTCTACTTTATGAAGAGACACAGAAGCAACATCCACAATTTATTTATTTACCCACCAAAGGTCATATACAAATTAGTACATCATAAAGAGCCAAAAGACCAGCCCTGATGGCTCAATTGCTTTTGAAACATCTTATTGTCAAACCTTGGTGACAAGAAAACTACTGAAATCAACATTAAAGTGTAGTTACTGCTCACCATGGTAATGTCAAAGTTAAAAATTTCCAGTGCAAACCCCTCAGCCAATACAAGTATTAATAAGATCAGTGGTTGACTTGTAGATGCCAGTATTTATTATCCATTCTGTAAATTATGGCTTTGCTAATGAAATGATTTTCACAAACACAACATGACATTCATTCACTAAGATATCACACATACCTGCAGGGCACGCAGTGAAAAGCCTTCTGCTGTATTTCAATTGATGCACAGTCCTTTGTGGCTTATACCCCTTCAAAGTAATCAAATTCTACATTTTTAATTTGGTAAACAATTAATGGTAATTTATGGAGTTCTTATTTCATTAGTCCCAATGCTGTTACAATGCCACACATGATGCCTGACAAGGTTTGGTTTGGATTCTACATGTGAGCCACAGACATCAAAAGGGCCCAACCAAGGCCAGGGCTTCACATGGCAAAGCTGTGTTCAAAAATATATGAAAAATATTTTAGAAATGCAGTTCATGCCCTAGAGAGCTGCAATGAAAATATGCAACAAAGCCAGAAGACGGAATGGGAAATCAAGGCATAGTTAGAGAAAATTACTTAGGTTGAGCAGAGCAAACCTTGTCTCCCTACTCCTGAGCTATACTGACAAACCTCCAAAAATGCATAAACTAGTGTGGGAAAAATTGTTTCTTCTTGCTGAATTCTGTTTTTGTGTCTTTTCACTCTGGTGACCAACTCAGATACCAGTATTTGGGATTTCTCTGTCTCTGGCAGGACCCCAGGTGAATGAGTGAATGTTCCTGTCAGTGGAACACACAGAGTGCTCCTGTCAATAATTCTAGATGGAAGGGATTTAATAAGCATTAGCTAGATTATGCTGTTTAAACAGGTGACATGAATATTCTTTCATTTGTCTTATGCCATCTTTTGTCAAAACCCTAATTTCTCTATCTTGTCCGCTATTTTCTCCCTTCCCCTCCCTAATACTCCATTGAGCAAGGCAGCAAAATGCCAACACATGGAATTGAAAAGATTGCCTCTGATCCTACAAAAAGGGCATCCTGTAAGTGAAAATGCCTCCAACTAGTGCCAAAAACTGAGAGACACTGCTTTTTAGTCCAGGTCAGATCAAGAAGGATGTAATTTTCCACCCTGATTTCATTATAAGAAGGAGATGACAGTGCTCCTGCCATGAGTCAGGCAAACCTCACCTCCAGCCATGGGCAGGATGAACTTTTCAGGAAAAATCCCCCAGACATTCTGCAAAGCAGAGCTTGGATTACACAGGCTCACAGCACAACAGGGTTGTGGTAATGCTTGATAAAACTCACCAGATAGGTTGGAACAAAAATGTAGGATGAAGCCTGTACCTGTTCCTGAAAATTAAAAGCATCAGTGGTACCTCAAGGTGTGCACCAAGAGCTGACTTCCACAGGCATCCCTGTTCTTTACTCTACCCAAAGCTATCCCTGTAATTTAAATCCCCCTGCTGAAGAGATGACTGTCTCACTTAATGCACTGCAAATCAGCAAAACTCAGTGTAAACCAAGAGCAATGTGGATATAGGAAACATCAAGGATGAAGTCAGGGACATACTGTAAAAAAAGGCTCTTAATGATTCAGAGTAATATATTTCAGACACTTAAGCAAACAAAACATTCATAAACTGCAGCAGAACTGCTCATTTCAGGCTGAATGAGGCCTCTAATCCCAAGTTATGGAAGACAGTGATTGAAGGAAGGAGAAAAGCCAAGGACACTAACACAGAGCCAACAGTGCTCCCCAATATTTTCATGCAGAGAGGCACAGAAATGCTGATCTTTTGTGATGCTGCCTACTATGGTGTGGACACCTGGTTAGGCTACTTTTTCCTACCTTCTTCTCTTAGGAATTCACTCAATTCTTCACTCACCTGAGGGAGTGAACTGCTCACTGGAATTTGCTGTGTGTTTGAGGGTAAAGCATCCTTATCTGCTGCAGGGTTACAGAGGTTGGTAAAAAGCACAGAGATCCCTTCTTCCTAATCTCCCATTAATCTAAGGCACATCAGCCCTGTACGTGCTTGAAGACCACTCCAAGGAGAAGTCTGGCTGCCATACCTGCCAGAGCACTGCTTGTGCAGGACAGGAAAAACCTGCCTGGGACAGTATCTTGAGGACACAGCCTTGGGGACACTTCAGGTCTAAAGCAGCCTCACTTCAGGACTATGTGGATCATATCACTGAATCTTATGGTTTGCTGCAACTTGCTGTGGGACACACAAACCTGCACTTGCTCAAGGCATGAACAGCATCCAATGTCCAAGAACTCAAAAGAGTATTTCATGAGAAAAGAGGATGTGAGCTGTTTATGCTTGATGATCAACACTGAGTGGGAGAAGCTGGCATTTACCCAGGATGACAAGGTTAACAACCCTTCTATTACAAAAAATTTTATGGGTGAATCTGAAATGACTGCAGATGGTCAGGTGTTGATTTTGCATGTCCTTTGAAAGACAGTACTGTCAGCAAAACAGTGCCTTCTAACCAAATTTTGAAGTTCAATACTCTGTCAGCAAGGAAGTGTGTTGGCTCTTTAACTGACTCATCAAAATACTGTTTCTTTAGTTACCTCTAGTGACTTTCCATTTGAGTACTGCTCTGTGGCTGGCTCACCAGGATAAGAATATCTACACAATTTTTTTTTTCTCTCCCCAGTAATATTCCTTTATGGAAAGAATGTAAAATCCTTGCTTTACAGATGGTGAGGTGAAGCAGAGACAGACATTATTTAGCTGCAGTTACACAGCATATCTGAACCAGAACCAGACACATGCCTTATTTCCCAAGGTTACTCTTCCAGCCTCTCCAAGATTACTTTATAATCCCATTATGGGCGGAAGAGCAATGTACACACAGCTGCCTCCTTGGATTGCTCCTCTTAAAGTGTGAGCAAGGTGTGAGTTCTCAGTGATCGTCATGCCCTGTTTTGGCCACGGCTCCTGTGGGGGTTTGCAGAAGGGCAGAGTGGGGACAGCTACCATTGAACCTGAAAAAACAGCCTCAGAGGAGACTGGGGGCTGGGCTGAAATACACAACCACTGAACTAACAGCCAACACCACAAGAAATGCCAGCTTAACACCTTCTGCACCTTCATGCTGTTACATTACACTTATAAGTCACCTGAGCTGGTATTGCTGGAGTCTTTTGATCCTTGCTCAGCTTTTCTATGTGCTCTGAAGACAAGCTCCCCCTCCCAAGAGAAAAACAGGATGTGCCATCCCATGGCAATATTGTCTGTGGGACAAGAACAACAAATCACCTTCTTTGCTGCGCTGACACCTTTCCTGCTTTTTTTCTACTTCAGCTAGAAGCTTTTCTTCATCCCCAGTTTTCACTGAGAAGACGGCCCTGTGTCCCAGGGAGGGTGGTGTCCCAGCAGCACGGCAGTAGGGTGCTCTGCTCCTCCTGGGCTCCCTCCTAGCCTCCTCATTCCAGTATTGGTATCACATTTATCACTGAGTGATGCACAGAAACAGAAAATACAATAGACTAACTCATTTATTTCCACTTGTTATTGATGACCTTTCATGACTTTCTCAACTCCGCCTTGCTCTAACACTCATGAGTTATGGGGTCATCCATAACTCAAGGAAATAAATGAAGTTTCCCATCAGCCTTTTGTATATCCCCATTTATTACCTTTTTTATGACCAACCTTTAAAGTTTTATCCCCTAGTATCTTGTTTTACAGTGGTGTAACATTCAGATGCAGGGATGTATATGAATCAGGCCAAAGCATTTTCATTGGGTTGGGTTTCACTGGAGAAGAGCTATGGTCATCCACAGATACAAGGGCTACTTTTTCCACACCATCAGAACATGTCTGAGCTTCTACAATGAAATTATGCCAATGCTCAGGCTCCTTTGTTTCTACTAAATGAGGTACAGTGGCTTTTTATGATTAATTCACCTCAAGATCATTTGTGGAACAAGCTTATCCACAGAAATAACAATATGCATCATATAAATTATTGGTTCAAAGGTTTGGAGATGTTTGAGAGCTACTGCTAGAGGGTAAGATGTGTATACAGTGTTGCCTACAACATGCTGAAAATAATCCTTTAAAAAACTTCAGCTGCAGCATTTCTGAGCAAGTGCAGTGCTGCTTTACAGAATAACTTTTGTCTTTGACCAGTCAGTAAATGTCAGAATACTTCAATCAGATGGCATAGTACGTCTCAAGGTAATACTTAAAATTCTTTGTCTGTATATATCACAGGAATTCCTGTGCCCTAGGTGCTTCAACGACCAGTTCTGTGGGACAGGGCTGCCTCTGTGTACACCCTCATGGCTGTGCCAATTCCCACACAGGTACTGCAGTTCCCTTGGGACCATGATCATAAATCATGAATTAAGCCATGGCCAGTGCTGTCCTGGGAACAGCCATCCATGAGGTTGTGGGAAGAAATGTGGAGCTGGACTTGCTGACTTGGGGCAAGTGATGTCCCTTCTCCATGCAACAGAAAACCACTAAGGTCTAGAATAATGGAATTGTTAAGATTGGAAAAGACCTCTGAGATCAAGCCCAAATGTCAACCCAGCACCACTATAATATTTACCACTAAACCATGTTCACCCTACTCACATGCTTTTTGAACCCTTTCAGGAATAGTGACCCCACGACTTTCCTGGGGCGCCTGTTCCAGGGTTTGACAACCCTTTCCATTAATAACTTTCCTCTAATAACTAATCCAAACCTGTCCTGGCGCAACTTGAGGTCACTGAGGTCAAGCAGTTACCTCAAGAGTGGCCACAGATTAAACCATGAAGAAGACTAGAGGTGTCTTCCAGAAGTCTTGTGTGACAAAGAAAATGCAGGTGCAGAAATCAGGTACTGCTCAGTGCAGGCAAAGGTGAAATAACCAGCCCCAAGCACAGACCCCATGGCAGGAGCAGCTGCTGACTGAGGCACTTGTGCAATTCTCAGCAGGATGTGAGGGTTAATTTATTCATCTATTTTGAACAGAAACCTGTAAGACCACCAGTTAGTGCACAGCAAGAAAGTCAAAGCAAAACTATTATGCCATAAGAAAACAAACAAAACATTGTGGCTTGTCTTTTTGATTGCTATCTGTATACAGTCACAGCAAGGAGCAGTGTCACAGCTCCATCAAACAGATACTACAGCCCCAGAACCAGCCCAAGACCAGACAGGTTGAGGGTAGGGCATAAATAAAGGACATTTCCTCTTAACTTGTGAGGAAAATACTGAAACTGCCCACTGAGGCTTTCAAAAAGTGAAAGAATTGGAGACCTGATAATACTGATATATTGCCACACTTTCAAGGAGTAAGAGAGTGCTATAATAAGGAAATATGGTCAGACTTCAGAACTCAGAGCAGCTTCACAAAATAAACCAAACAGACCTTCAAGAATATTTTTCAGGCAATTAACTGAAAGCCAAGAATATGGAAGGAGCACTGCCTTCTTTGCAAAGGGAAGGCTAGAAAAGAAATTGAAAAGACAAGAAATTGTCTCTGAATCAGCTCAGGGGACTCCCTTCTACTGACTTTGTGGAAAATAATTTACTCTACAAATTCAAATGTAATGTCCTTCCTTGGACCCAAATGAAGGTTCACCCTACCTGGACTGCAGGGAGCTCCCCAACCCCGTTCATGCTCAAGGGCTTATTCCACATAGATCAGAAGGTGGATGAAAAGAGGGGACAGGGGACTTGTGCCAACCTTGAACCATGCCTGTGACCTCATCCTAGAAAAAGAATGGAAGAACCATGATCCCCTTCCTGAAAGGATTGAAAATGAAAGAATACCATGTGCTTAAATAACCACAGCTCTTGGGAACAAAGACCAGGAACACGATCCTCTTCACATAAGAAGTTCCCATTGCAGGTCACACTTGTTTCACTTGTACTGGGAAAAAGCATTTCCTCAAGTACCCTTTCTTTGCAAAACTGTTCCTTGCTTTGCCATCCAGCAGCTTCCTAAGTAACATCTCCCTGCAAGTCCAGGCAGCAAGGGTCTGGAGGAGCTGAGCAGCAGAGGACACAGCTTGCTGAAGACTTTATTGACAGTAGGGTAGAAGTCTTTTACAATCCCTTACAGGTGAATGGGGAAAACTCAGTAACATTCACTATCATTATTGAGTATAGTTATTAGCTTTGAACGTTTTCTAAAGTAAGCCTGTCATTAAGACGAATGTCTTGGTAATGGTAGGAATTTCCCAACTGAAGCATTAAAAATCCCGTAATGCCTGCATCATTAGCTGACTTGGAAGGCTCCTCCACCCTCTCCAGCTCCAAGTCACAATGATCAGTGCCACCTCCAACTCCATTCATCTGCTCCACATCCACCCTGGCGCCTTTCCCATCATGATTCCTACTCTCCACAAAGCCTCTCATGGCTCTGCTTGTCTGGGTCCTTTCTGTCTGTCGACAAAAAGGATCTCTGCACTAACCTGGAGTGAAGGAGAACAACATTAGAAAAATTATATGACCCCCACAACTGAACTTCCTATGTAAGGAAAAGACAACCAGAAAAAACTGGGCAAAACCATGTTCTCCTGGAAATACAGCCCAGTCATCAGCTAGATTTCATCCAAGCCTGTGCCCCTTTGCAGCTCTAGCCTCTTCCTCAGCCTGCTCCCCATAACAATATCCTCAAAATTCCCCTTTCCATATCCCAGCTTACTCTGCCTTCATTTGTTGTCATTTATACACCAAAATGACACTATCCAAAACAACAGAGTAGGTGGCTCCTAACAGATGTGATCTACAAGTCAGGATTTTGAAACTGGAGGCGTCCTCCATAATGAACACAGGAAAAGTTGGAGGTATCCATCGCTGACTTGTGGAGGCAGTGAAAGCCCAAAGTAACCAAGGTATTAATTTAAGCCTTTCAGTCAGACATCCTGGATGAGGTGGGATGAAAAACAGGTGCCTCAGGACACACTTACATCACCTTTCTGTAAATAAAACCCACGTTTTCCATTACAAAATGCAATAAAAGTAAATAAATATTTTATAGCCCTGAGGGGAGCTGACATTTTTTTTTTTCTCCCTGCTAGGGTGATGCCAGCTTTGTACTCCTTGTTTCAGTACAACAGAAGTAAATATTTTCAGTATTTGTATATGCTACCCATGGAATTCAGGTTCATACCAAGTGTTTGCCAGCATGTATCATAAAAAGGGTCAGCATTAGGGAAAAAATATGGCTTATTGAAATGATTTAACATTTTATACCTGTAAGTCATGATTCCTGTTTTCCATAGCTTGACTTTTAAATTTACCCTGATAATCAAAACTTTAATTTTGACAGAGGTATCACTGAGTCTCTGCTCTGGTAATACCACCTGGAGACAGCAAAGATCACCCTGATGTTGAAATGACCTTGGCAAAGTGACTTCTGTTGAAGTAACTGGGTTTCCCAGGTTCTTCTCAAAATAACAGAAATACATGTTCTGTAATGTAATTTAAGAACTAGCTACTAGGCTGTGGGTAGTTTTGATTTTATTGATATTAGTTTAGTGAACACTGTATATTGTAAAACTGATAGAGTGGGAAAATGACTTCACTAGATTATCAAATTTGATGGAGCTGGTAGCTGACTGCAAACGTAAGTATGGGAACTATCACCTAAGAAAGTACTCAGTATTTCATTGTGGATTTTTTAATGTTTCATATTCAGAACAACCTAAAACAGTGGCCCTGAAAACAATAAAATATGCTTGTGCAATACTGCCATTTATGTGCAGTTACACTTCATTATCCCTGTAATCTAACATGGTGGCTCAAAAGGAGAAGGCGAACATTTTCTGAGTGATTTAGCAGGATGCTTTAATGATGTATTGAAAATGAACATTGACCCTATGTAATAGGTGCTAAACTGACACTCTTAAAGCACTCCATCCGTTTCACTCAGACTGACTATCCTCCTTAAATCATCACTGTGTCATTTTTATGATGCAGATCCATCTACTGAGACTATGGGACTGTGAAATGTCATGAAAAAAGCAATAAGAAAAAAAATAAAATTAAGTTGCAGGTGGCAAGTATTAGCATTTCAAATATGTTCTGTTGCATTACACTATTATTCCATCTCTGTCAAGGGGCAACAAGATTCAATTCTCACCTTGAACAGCCCGTGTTGTTGAATGCATTAGCTCAGGGCATGAGAAGCTCCTGTGCCAGCTGAAGGGCATTTTAAAATAAAGGTAAAATATATTTAGGACTAAATTTGATAGTACACAAGGGTCAGCCTCCCCCTCAGAGGACAAAGCCACAATTCCTTCTTTTCTTCCCTGTTGTGTTCCTTAGCTCCCAGGCTTTTTACAAATTAAAGACTTGAAACTTTTTGCTCACCAGAAAAGCTGAAATAAAAGGCTGAGGGTCAAGGAGTTAATTGTAATCCTAAAGGTCAGGCTCCCCAGCTGGCAGGGCTGGCACTGTTTATGCAGTGCAGACTGAGGACATCAGGACAGCACAGAAGTGTATCCCTTCAGCTCATTTCTAAATCCAGCTTTAAGCTGAAGGGAGATACCTGACTCCAAGTGCAGCCCAACTGCCAGGTTTAAATCCAGCACTGCAAAACACCCAGTATTAAACCTTCACACTGTGGTAGTGATAATTTTTTTTTTTTTTCTGTAGCAGGGACTAAACACTGGGCATTTTTCTAATCTTGTTATCAAACGCTGCTGAGCAATTCTTAATGCAATTTTTAGAAAGCAAATAAAGACTACAAATTCGTTTTCAGCAGGTTCCTGGCATGGAACTTTTCAGCACCAATGCATTTGGATTGGCAAAGGCAGGCCTGGAGAGAAAGTCTCTATGGGAAGCTTTGAGTGGATTCTGCTCCCAGCGTCATGCACAAGGCACGTGGGCACCTAGAGCCTCACAGCAGTTGGGCAGGAGTGGAAAGCTTCATCTTTTTCCCAAACTCTCCTCTTTTCTTGCCTCATTTGCCCTTTCATGGCTCCTTCTGAAACCATGTTATAATTTCAAAGCCTTGTCTCTATTCACTTCCTAAGAAGTCCTCTCCTCCCATCTCAAGTTTTGCATCTCTTCTCCCTGTGACCCACTCTGTTCATTCCATAAACTCATCACAGGCTGAGAGAGCTGGAGCTCTTTAACCTGGAAAAGAGAAGGCTCCAGAAAGATCTTAGAGCCCCTTCCAGTGCCTAGAGGGAGCTACAAGAGAGCTGGAGAGGGACTTTGGACAAGGGCAGGGGGTGACAGGACAAGGGGGAATGGCTTTAAAGTGGAGGAGGGTGGGTTTAGGTATTTTTGAGATATTTAGAAGAAATTCTTCCCTGTGAGGGTGGCGAGGCCCTGGCACAGGTTGCCCAGAGAAGCTGAGGCTGCCCCATGCCTGGAAGTGTTCAAGACCAGGCTGGATGGGGCTTGCAGCAACCTGGGATAGTGGAAGGTGTCCCTGACCATCGCAGGGGGTTGGAATGAGATGAGCTTTACGTTCCCGGCCAACCCAAACCATTCTGCAATTCTGTGACCATCAAGGAGGCAGCTGGACCACAGACCCACTGCTCTCCTCTTGGATCTTACAGCCTCCTTCTGCCTCTGCACCTCCAACAGAGGCACCCTCAGTGATCTGAACAAGGATTCAAAGTCTGTCAGCAACCAGGAGGTTAAAGCTATTTCCACAATTCAATTTATTTTATTTATTTCTAACTGCATATCTGGCATACTATGATTTGCAAGGGCTTGAACTGGTAGCCTCTGATGTTCCCAGTATACGAATGTGTGAATTCCCGTATCTATAGATGCACACATGGTTACACACTCCTAAAGCACACATCAGTTTAGACACTTCCCCCTAAACCTGTTCAATTCCCAGATGGAAATGCACAATAAACACTTTTGCTTTGCCTATTTGTGCAATGACTGAATTGGGAGTGATTCACTCCTACAGTAAGGAATTTGCAAAACACATTCTAACTGTTTACTACATCAAACAGCTTAAATTATGACTGCACTTTATCTTTCCATTCACAGAAGGCTGGCTCTTCCTTCACAGGCTTTCATCTAACGGGATTCTGAGAGTGCTGCTTCTCCCGTGACTGGGAGCAGGAGTCTTCAGTCAGCAATTTCTCTCCTGGAATAGGTTTTATTTCTATGGGTCCTGGAGTACGAGTTACTCAGCAGTAAATAAGCACTAACCAAGCCGGGGCGATTAAAGATCAATTAAGGCACAATAAATTTTATAACAGATTGCGGCAACAGAAGGTTTTTGTGCTTCTTGGCCTAAGGACTGAATCTCATAGCAATGGAAAAGTCAAGTGATGAACACTTTTTCTCGTTTTCCTGGATTACTCAATGGAAGATGGTTTATTTGGTTACAGTAAGGAGGGAAAATGTGAAGAAGGAAGGCGGAGGGTGGGAACAGAACAGTATTCACCAAGCTGTGCTACTAGCACAGTATGTTGTCCTTGAGTTCCCTGAGGAATGCAGTTAAAGTTGTGTTCTTTACTCTTACAGAAGGCAAGCAGGAAAAGTCCATTCCAGGACTTCCATAAATGTAAAATATTAAAAACTCACATACAAAATGACTGACTTGCAAAGGCAGCTGCATTTTTGCTAACAAGAAGCTGACAAGGTACCTAACACAAAGCAGGTTCAATGGCCAGTGTGATATTTTTCCTACCTGAAGCTTTCCCAGCAAATGCTTTACCTGCCAGTAATTAGCAGGATGGGTGATTGAATTGTATGAGCTCTACAAAAGCACAGGACAGGGCTGTTTAAGTGAGTCATCAAATCTCCAGGGCAAACAAAAGATAATTTCCATCATACTGGAGTCAACCTGCTTGCTAACTACATCCCCTGCTGCTCAGGTAAGCCACCCAGGGAGAGTCCCCAGTGCACATAAACAAGTTTAACCAATTCAGCAGCACCAACAAAACCCTCTCACTCACTCCAGAGGATTTTAGCTCTGATGCTGAGTACCCAGTCCTCTCCCAGAGGAAACTGGGATGGAACTAAGGTTTTTCCATGTGACCATTACCTGAGCATTCTGGTAGCCTCACACGAAACATATTACAGCTAATGACTGCACTTAAGGTGGTCCCCAGTACTGCTGTTGTTGGGCAGAAACATTTAAAACTGACAACAAACACTTAAAGCACACATCAGAGGGGAGCTTTATGACTCCACAGAGCCAAACAGCAGCAAATTACTTGCCCACTTTTGAGAATAAAGGGGACATATATACATTATGGGCCTTTTATCCAGCACCAGTATTAGTATTTCAGATGACTCAGGTTTTAAATATATTTTATTATCCTAATATTCTTGTTATTGTAATATATTAGTCAGATTAGATTGCAATTCAATTAAAAATTTCATCTGGAGATAATTTATTCCATTCTCATTACTAATGGAATATTGTAGCCTTGTTAGCATTTTCATACAGCAATGCAACTTGCAGTACTACTGCAGAAAAATATAAATTATATTTCATCCTTTGACTGTCATTGGAAGAGCTGGATATATCTTGCTTTGCATTTTTTTCTGCCCTGTGCTGAGGGAACATTTAAACTGGGAGTTTGTAATGTATCAGCATCATGTGATTGTGTTGGGTGATGCACTCAGGACCAGCATCAGGGTGGAAGCAGAGTGGATGGACATGGGGCCCTCCTAGGCAGCTTACATTCATAATGACCCCAGGGAACAGCAGGAGGTGTAGGCAATAATAAGAATATTAGGATGATAAAATGGTATTTAAATATTAAATGCTTAAAAGCAGTAATGGATAAAAGGCCTTCAGCAAGTTATTCCAAGATTTTCAAAAGTCTTCTGGTTATACAGTGGGCTGTGGGACAAAGTGGAAATTGAAGATAGGTACCTGCTAGGAAAAGGCTGCTGATAGTAGTGCAGCCGTGATAAGCCACAGCAGCAAATCTGCCTTGTCCACTTGCCATTTATAGGGGCATGAAATGAGCTTTGCTGCTAGAGCTTATACCAGCCCTCAATGAAATACCTATCCTGGCAAAACACAAATGTGCTGAGTCCAATGCATCGGTGCTGGGGTTATTTCAGGTATAAAAATATTACAAAAACCTTCTACCCTGGAAGGGCAGAATGTGTTCTGATCAGTGGTCTCACTAACTGCAACGAAAAATAACCAGAGACAGTTTCTGTGCTGGAATAACTTCATGTAAATTACAGAAAGAAGAAAAGTGCTGGTTTTAATTCTACTTAGCAAATCAATGGCATCACACTGTGTCCCTCAATACTGGCTGGACATCCACGGACGTGTGGAGGTTGGACAGAGGGGTGAGCAACATCTTTGGCCCCTGATTTTGAGAACACCAGGTTGCAATCACCCAAAATTTCCACTTAGTCATCAGCAGTGCACATTGCCTCTTCATCCTGAGTGTGACTGACCTATGCAGTGACTGCCTTGTGTGACAACACCTGCCTCAAGTGACAATGCCTCGTGCTCCTCCCCAGACCAGGGGGCCCAGAGCACCTGACAGCCACAGGGAAGCCCAGCTGCATCCCACATCAGGTTTGGAGGGTGAGGATGTTGCACAGCTTGAGCAACAAGATGCACACAGTTACTGTTCTTAACTGATGAAGGGCACTTCATGGTAATTTGCATCAGATATTTAAAAAATGCCTGTTAATGAGTTTCTGTAAGCTGGAATCTTGCAGGTGTCAGGAGAGAACCACATGGATTGAGTAGAACAGTGTTATTTCTGCTACTGGGGTTTAGACACAAGGTTAACCAGACCTCCTCCCACCCCCGCCTGCTGTGGTGACCAGGGCTGAGATATTTCCCTGCTCTTTCCTAATTAGAGGCAGATAATCACTGTGACAGTGATAAATGTTACTGAACACAGTAAATTTAATGTTACAAATATTATGGTGTGGTTTTTACTGCTGGGTCAAAAGCTTCTGTGGCACATTCAGCACTTAGATTATGAAGGAAGGTTTTAAAGATTTTCCCTTTAAAAAGCAACAAACCCCAGAAAAGGTTACACAAAAGCTCATGGATCTAATTAGCAGACTGCTGCTTAAGCCAAGCACACCTCCAACTTTCTGGTTGTATTCTTGCATCGTGTTTAAATTCCAGCAGTACATGTAAAGCAGCAATTTAGCATTAACACCCTGCTGAATATTACAGACTTACTTTCATTTAGCTTGCATGAATACAGAGAAACCCCAAATCCAGGAACAAACACTGCACATTACTTGATAGGTAAATTACAGATTTTTGGAGGCTTTTTTCCCTAATAACATAGCCATGAATAAAACGATTTTATAACAAAAAGGGATGCAAGATCCCACAGCATTTGAGTAATGCTGACGGTGCCAGTGTGATGCACTGGTGTTTTGCATCCCACAGGAAGGCTGTGGATGTTTCCTATAGACATACTCAACCAATATCAGAGAAGGATAAACTCTCTCCAGTTCTTTGCGCACAAAAAAGCCAAACACCAGCTTGCACAGCCTGAGAAAGACTGGGAAAAGTGCACACTGAGCAAAAACGGAGTAAAACTCCAAATTGCCAGCAGGAAAATAGCACCCAGGGGTAGTGCAGGATGGGGAAGGGAAGTGCAGATAATGGTTCAGTAAGGAAAACATCTCAAAATCCTCTCCCATATGGAAAACAGGAAAAAGCATGGTGTTACTTTTACAGCACTGTATCAAGACCCACAGCAGGGATCAATAATATTTAATTAACAAACAGCACTAGAATTCTAAAATTATTAAAGTTAAGGTTTGCCTTTAAATATGGGTAATGTCACACTTGCAGGAATACAATGCCTCTAACTGCTTGATGTTCCCAACTTAATAGTCCTAAATATCCACTTTTCTATCAAAATCCTTGAATCATAGCTGAGCACTGATTAAGGGACCAATTTATGTCTTTCTCTACATTATAATGCCATGTATTATACTGTTGTGAACAGAGAGAAAAGATTACTAGAACCTCCTTAGGCTCTGTGGATGTTACACACAGTTTCGATTTCCCAGACCCTAAACAGTTTATTTCCTCTGACCAGGACTTCCACCTGGGTTAGCAGCAGACCCCTGAAAACATCTAATGAAGGATCAATAGGAAAACCACATCAAATCTCAGCTATTCCCTTTTCACTGTAGTTACACTATTAATGTCCCACCCCTTGGAAGGGACTGTACATGCTACTTGAATGGACAATAAGGCAATGCAATTAAATTGACAGCTCTGTGTGTGGCTCTTATAGACTAGAATAGTCTAATTTTCAATTATAATAATTTAATGTAGACATTACCCAAGCAAGCTTCACCTTTTATAGTCATCTCTTTATTTTAAATTACTGCAAGCTAACATACACAGATGTTATCAATATGCTAGCTAAAACATCATTTTGAATAAAAACCCATTGAAGCAAACCTGTGCAATGAAAGTTAGCACAATTGAGAAAATAAATCAGCAGATTGATTCATCACGAGGCCAGGTCCATATCAGATTCTCTTTCTCTAAAGTTCTGCATTTTTAACTGTGGTACACCATCACCTTACCTTCCCCTCCCCCCCCCCCACCACTGAACTTGCCTTTCTGCCTTTTCACTATACCTGCTTTTCACAACAGCAGTGAAGGTGACCTGCCTAATGCATTCATTTAAAGTCCCATTTGCTTATTTTCCTAGGAAAATAAAAGTTTCCTGGTCAGTCCAGCCCTCCAAGTGAAATCTGCAGCACAGCATGAACCCAGCAATGCCAACAGCAAGAGTGAAGCAACCTCAGGTTGCCAAAGAACGCACACGGTTCCAATATTCAAATTATGGTTTGATTCTCAAGTTTTAACGAATTTCCCAGTTAAGTTATGCGCATACAAAACATACCAAAAGGCACTGTTACACTTTGGGATGGAAGATAACAGTGCAAACACATCTACGCATCTTTTAGTCAGGAACATATTTGCAAAATAATGACGTGGCAAGAAAGCTAATGTAATTAAAAATAATGCAATAAAAATGGTTGTGGAAATTTAATATTCTAAGCACGCCTTATTTCTTACTCCACTGGAAGTGGTTTTTACTTGATTCAGATCCAGATGGCACAAGGTTTGCAAATAAACCAAAACACACAGCACTGGTATTTCAATAAATAGCATGATACAGAAATAGCATTTTGGGGCTATTAATAGTGTTGAAACAAAAAATATTAGTGTTGGTATTCCATTAATTTTTTCTGGAAGGCTTTAATGATTTCCAGGTTGTCTGTGATTTTATCTTGCTCTTTTCTTGTTTAACTACCACTTTGTAAAAGATACATTATAAATGTGTGATAAAAGATACATTATAAACGTGTGACTCCCCAATGAAGTCCCTGCCTGGCACAGAAAGATGTTCACTTAGAATTAGTGAATTTAGTTTGTTAGAATTCAATTTTCCTTCAACAGCAAAAGAAGCAGGAGGGCACAGCAGTATCCTCTGACTGGTCTGTTCTATCCAGTTCAAGAGTGTAATTTTTTACCCCATCAGCCCTGCTGGCAAAAGCTCTCTCAAGTTTATACCACCTATACTGGTATAAAAATCACTGATACTGGAGGAGAGCACTAGCCTTCACACCCCATGGGAGGATTTTTGCCCCAGGCAGCTTTTCCCACTCTTTGCAAGAACAGTCTTGCAGTAGAGGCTCTTCCACTCCTCCGGGTAGCAATGAAATATTGGAAAGGTCATCTTGGCTCTTGACCCCCAGTTATTACCAGGAGTAAGAGCCCTACCATGTCCTTCAGATGAGCATGCCCCTCCCTGCCTTTGGAGGTTTTTGCATTTCAAACTACTACAGGCCAGATTTTATTGAACTGGAGAAATTAGAAGAGATTGTATGAGATTTACAGAAGGACCTCACCCCACTGGAGAAATGGGCCACCAGGAACTACATGAAGTTGAGCAAAGAAAATTGCCAAAGATGGAAAACCTCTGTTCATTCTCACAGGACAGAGCGACCAGACTACCTCAACCCAAAGGCTGTGCTCTCTTTGGTCAGTTCAAGACACAGCTTAGGTATGGACCCATGGCAGCTTCTGACAAGCTCTGAGACCTTGTCACAGGCAGCTTTTCCACCTTACCTTTTCCACAGGCAGCTCTGCCCACGTTAGGACCCACTGCTTCACCAAGAGACAACAAGGCTCTTGTCCAAGCTTGGAGCAAACTGATCTGGTTAAAAAAGAGGAGATGTATCCAAAGGTCTCTGCATGCATTTCAGATATGCAGTAAATTTCCCATCAGCACCTCCATTCATCTCTCCCTTGTCATAGAGCTGTGTGCATTCTTTACAGATAAATGAGAACGAAATGTAAACTCCTCTCAGATGAGTGTGATATACAGGCTGTCTCACTGGGGCTCTGCAGCAAGCATTTATATAAAACAGCCTATGAATGGATGGAAGAGCAGCTACTTCTATTTTGTGGAGACACTCATCCCTGTCTGATACAGAAATATTATTACAACAGGGCCCAGCTAGAATTGTTCATAAAGTTCAGGATTTTATTTCAAGTGCACCAGTCTAATTTCACAGATGTACACATGAGTATATGAATTTCTGCAGAGACATGATGTTAGCCCACTGACACTGAAATTTATTAAAGAGGTTCTAAAACAGCAATTTTACTATTTCTATTCTGGCAGGAATGATATCAAACGTTGTCAACATGAATCAGTTGGTTGATGTGGAGATTTTTGTGGATGAAGAATCTAGTTGTCTTTCACTGATGAAAGTAAAAGTGTGCACCCCCACCTCATCTGCTGAGCATTGTGCTCCACATGCTCAGCACCTACCACCAGATGTAGGGACAAAGATTTGGGCAGCAAGGGACACTCATGGATTTGGGGAGGGAGCACTGAAAGGCCTACGAGAGGGCTGTTGGGGAGGTCCCATCAGAAAAAGATGCACATCTTAAATAATTGGCAACGGAGTTCTTCTCAGAACTTCAGAGCAAAGACAAGCAGGGTGCTAAATTACCAAACTGCCATCTCTCCACTCCTCCTGTTGCAAATTGAGAGCTTTCCATGGCAGCCCCATTATTAACACTATAAATCTGTCACACATTTTATTCAAACATGCAGACAGGGATCCACAACCCTTGTGACAGGTAATTTACTTTAAGGGACCTTAGAGGAGAAGCCTTGTAAATCAGTTTGCCATTTTAAAAAGGTAAAACTCTCAGCTTGAGATGAAATAACTTAAATTACCTTTCTATGTATCTTAGATTGGTGAAGAATTGTGGGTTTAAGAATTATGTTGAGATTTTATTAGTGCCTGGGACACTGGGATAGTTTGCTGCACTTGAGTGCTCCCTATGCTTTGAGAAAAGATATCCAAAATAATTTATCATCTGTAATGTTTGCACCAAGCATTTGTTCTCATTGATCCTTTTCATGCACAAATGAAAAATAAAGATATGAATGCATTTTTCTGACACATGCATTTTTTAAATTTCTGATCACTGAACAAAGAAATCTGATTTCTCTCTTCAGTCAGCAAAATAAACCCCTGAACACCAGGCTTTCATATTTGAAGATGGCACAGCTCTTCATCCTGGGCTGGAATAAAGACATCCTGGGCATTTTCCATGCTTGTCTCTGGGTTTGTACCTTTGGAACCTACACTTGATTTGCAAATTCAATCAGTGTACAGCCCTCACTCACACACCTACAACTTGGGCTCTGTCTCCAAGTGTACCACAGCAGATGATCCATATAATAATGCCCTAAACAGGATTTGATGAACTTGCCACAAATCAACAACAGCTGAAAAAATAGGCAGGGTTTTGTGGCTTCACTCCACACAGAATTGGGATGGTCCTATTTTTTTTCCTAGATCTGGCTATTTACTCTCATTTGGCTATTTATTAACATTTATTTTTTAGCATCATTTGGATTTTTATGAAACTTCAGGGATGCCCAAGCAGATCTCAACCTCCCACTGAGAAACTATTTAAAATCTGCTCTCACTTCTGAACTCCTATCAGGTATTTACATCCTTTTTGAATGTCTAAATGCACGTGACACCATGATCTGTATCACGTGGTGCTGCCCTCTAACTCTCCCTGGAGCAAAGAGGGAGGACCAGCAAGACGTTCTGGTTTTCAGAACTGTATAAAATGAATTCAATAATTATGCTATACACCCATGGTCTTGAGAAGAACACAAAGGTTGTTCATGCAGAGTATTCCTGTCTCCAAAACAACTCCCAAACATGCCACCAGCCATCACCTAAGGTCAGAGCTTGGAGAGACCATTAGGGACCATTTTTACCTTCTACATAAAACAGTAGGGGTAGGTACAAGTTATGATCTCAGCCTCAGAGTAAACAAGGACAACTTTCATTTCAATAATTATATTTGTGGTTTTTAATGGAAAACAGAGAAGTAAAACCTTCTCCAGCTCAGTGCATGCCTGTGAACAGCTCTGCTCTCTGCAGTGCCATTTCACATTCATGAAATAAATGAAATATGTAATTGGAAAACTTGAAATGAATTTTAAACCCATTAGCAACAGCATAATATTTACCCTAAATGACAGTGTTTCTCATGAGATAAGAAAAAACACAGGGTCCTACAGCAGTGGTACTGTCCTGGAATGAATGAGCAGGGAGGAAGCAGCCGTGGGTCACATTGCAGGCTCTCACCATCAGGGCTGGGATCAGGAGGAGAAAACAGCTTGCAATCCATACTTGGCAGAGAATTCCTTACCAAAGAAAAAAGCAATTTATTTCTACAAGTTCTACAGCAGTTCATTTATGAAATGACAACGCCACCAGATTGCCAGAGAGTGCTTTGGGTCTGTCTTCAGAGCTCTTGCCTCTACATCAGCAAATGTTTCCAAGTGAACATGTGATACAGACACTTCCAAACAGATCCACATTTGTGTAGAAGGTTTAAACAGGCTGACTTGGAATAATATGGAAGACTGCTGTATTAATATTGTGAATTCTTAAAGTACCATAAAAAATGTACATACACAAATATGTACACATATATAGACATATTGATGAGCTGCAGCTGGCTATAGAGCATCCTAAATGTTAATTCAGATATCCAGAAACCCAGAACTTATCACCTCCATTGCTGATCCTCACAAAACACAACCAGTCTGCTTCCTGATTCAACAAAAGAGGCTTTAACCTTAACCACTTTATCCCCCCCACCAAGTAATTATTTTTGATGTCCAACAGAGGCCAGGAGGAAAAAAAAAACGGCTGGGAGATGGAAAAAGAAGACTCAGAAGAGCTGAGATCTTACCAGTCATCTCAGAGCAGGAGTCTTTGGTCTCCAGTCCTGTGCCAGTGGAGAATACAGCACACTACAATTCAGCAAACACCAAAAACCCAAACAATGCTACCCAAAAAAACCCCAAGGTGGGCTCTAGCCTCAGAATAGCCTGTCCAATGCCAGCCACTAGCATTTAACCTCCCCTCTTCTGGATTATGTTTTCTCTCTCCCCTGCTCAGCCCTGTATTAGCTATTCCTGTCTGACACAGACAAAAACCCAACAGTGATAGCTCAGCCAAGGCATGTGACAGACACTGACTCCATTGCTGTCTGATTGTTTACCAGCTATGGGCTCTTTCAGCACCATGTACAAATCACGTGATGCTTCTCTCCAAAACAGAGGGTCCCTGCACATTACCTGTTCTTGGATATCAGGAAACATCTTTCCTAAACTGTCAATCCCCTGTTCAATCTCCTACTGAAAACCACAGGCTGAACTTCTGCAAAAGAAATGTGTAACTATCTTCATTTTCCAAGAAAGAAGTCTCTGTCCTGTGTGGCACCCCGTGGTCCTTTTGCAGCTCCCAGCAACACATACTGAGCCCTTTAATTGATGCACAGAGCATCCAGCTCTGCTCCTTCCCCTCACCCTCATGAATCCCTTTGCAACTTGGGAAGAATATGTTCCTGCTGGGACTTCTACTGAGCACCTTCTCGTAATCTTAAACGACTTCTCACACTATGCAAGCTACTGCCACAACATTTATCTCCCACAATTGTTAAAGAATAAAAAAAGAATGGTGTCATGTTGAATGAGACAGGATTTCAATCTTTATCTAGTTTTCAGTTCTGATATAAGAATGCTTCTAAGCTTCCTTTCCTGCAGCTTCACAGTAATTTTCTTTCATGTGAAACATTGGCAAAAGAAGCCCACGTGCCACTTACTAAACACTATCTTCCACTGCATCAAGGCATTACCAACAGCCCAGTGCTGCGTGCAGGGCAGTGGACGTGACCACCCTGCTGGAAATAGCTCACATTTGTGCCATCCACAGAAGGAACCAACAATCCCACTAATTACAACAGCTAATGAATTTTAAGGCATTTGTAGTTCCATACTGTGGTGTTTTCTGCAGGTCAGACCACCTGGGAAGGGAGTGAGCACCTGCACAGTGATGTGCCCAGGAGTAAATACACACCAGGTGACAGGATGGATGGGACAGTCTCCAGGAAGGCTGTGACAGGAGGAGTCAGAGCCTGATGCCACGTGCACATGAATTCAGCTGTTGTGTATCAGAAACAAACCCCACTACACAACAACACCCAAATGTGGAGCTCAAGGAACCACCAGCTGAGTCTGACAGAAGTAAGAGGAAAATTAAATCTGTTTCTTCTGAAAAGATCTCTGACCTTTTAGACTGAGAAGAAGTTTGGATGTTTGGGTTGCACACAGAAGCAAGAAGACATGACCTGTACATTTGCATAAAGAGGTATGGATATTAGGAGAGAAAAGAGTAAAGGTTAATGCAATCCGCATTTGTAAAAAAAACCCACTCTTTTTCAAATTAAAAAAATATATTTTAATATTTTAAAGTAGGTCTGGTTTATGGGTGATGGGCAGTTAATGCTATATACTCATAGTAATAAATATTCCACAATAATGTTAAAAGGATAGGATGAAGACATGCTCCAGGGCTGCATCTGAATTTCTAAAATTTAAGGCTAAATCAATTCTCTGTTTACAGCAATCAGCCCATTCCTGGAGGGACAGAAGTGTTCTAGCAAACTACAGCTGACACACACAATGAACAATTCAATTTCTTCAAGATTCAATAAAAGATAATCTGAAGGGTGAAGCTCCCATTGCTGACAGCTGCCAGGTGAGAAAAGGGATTTACTTTTATTAAAGACAGAGAAAGAACCAATAGGTTTTTATTCACTGGGATCTAAACAAATATATGCTGACGAGTTTAACATTTTGGAGGGTTTTTTTGTTGTTAATTTTTGAGTATTGTCTTGGTTAATTTTTCCTTTTTAATGTGAGGTTATGAAACAAAAAAGCCAGGTTGGATGGGGCTTGGAGCAACCTGGGATAGTGGAAGGTGTCCCCGCCCATGGCAGGGGGGGTGGAATGAGATGAACTTCAAAGGTCCTTTCCAACCCAAGCAGTTCTGTGATTCCATGACTTTGCTGTTGACAGTAATGAGTTGCTGTGCACAACAGATCTCCTGTCTTACAATGAAACAATAGGCATTTCCACACAGGTAATCCTATTCCAGGCCTACACAAAGGGCTAGTTTTATACAATCAGGAAACCCACACAAAACATTAAGAGTTTTCCAGAGTTTTTTTTCCTCCACTGCCACAAGAGAGAGGTCCTCCCTCCACACCCAAACTGCCAAGCAAATCCTTGCAGAGCCAGCAAAGAAATAAAATACCATGAAGATGAGCAACTTTACATTAGGCTGCTATTAATGTTAAGTCCATGACAAATCCATTAAGTCCTGTAAAGCTCCATAAATAGCTTGCCAGGCTGTAAGAACAGAATGGTCCAAGTACCTTGTGCAGCAATTTATGCTCCTATATAAAAGATCTGCTTTTTGTGTTAAACCTGTGACTAGAATGATTTAAAACTACATTGCAAAACACACTGTGTTCTTCCCATTTCCCAGCTACTAAAAATATTGTTTATAAGGTATTAATCTCTGAGAAAAAAGGCAGATATTTTGAAAGTTCTCCAGCAAAAACTGTGCTTGTAGCAATTAAAAAAACCCCCACAATCCAGCAACAAGCCAAAATCAAAACCTCACTTCAAAACTGATAATATATAATGCTTGGAAACTGGCACTTCACCCTTTTACTCAAAATATTGCTGGACATCTGGAAGTTATTAGATACAGTAATAATTTCTACTTTGCCTCCAGTCTACATTTTTCCTCTGGGTCACTCATGAAACATTTTTAGTCCTATAAAATAGAAGCCTAAATCAAAAAATATCGATTCCAGGCATCTTTCTTTTTTTTTTTTTCTTTTTTTTTTTTTCTCTCCCTGACTTAAAGCACTCTCTCTGCTAGGCCTGTTCCTTGCACTGCTCCATTGCAAACTCAGGTGCACACCGTGATCCAGATGAGCAAGACACAGAGGGACAGAATCCTTGGACTGGAAGGGTCTCTAAAGATGATCTCATTCCACCACCCCTGCCATGGGTGACCTTTTACTGTCCCAGGTTTCTCCAAGCCCTGTCCAACCTTTTGTTGGACAAGGGAGGGGGCAGCCACAGCTTCCCTGGGCAACCTGTGCCAGGGCCATCACCTTTTTACTTTTACCACCCCAAAAAAATTAACTCGGCTGAAATGTTACCCCCATAAACAAATGTGTAGGTGAGATTTCACAGACACAGAAATATTAGAAAGAAAGCAAAGTTTGAAGGTAGGATCAGAAAGTCCTAAATCAGTCCTACAGTACTAACACTGAACAAATGGCAAAGTATCATCATCTGGATTAATGTGAAGCTTGGGTAGTTCTCAACCAACTATAAATATTAAAATCCTCATACATCTTCTCACAGTCCAGGTATAAATTATGACTACTTGGCCAAATTCCAGTTTAGTTAATTACAATATCACATAAAATAATATCCTGTCTAATTTAATTGGAGTATGACATAATAGGGGATTTATATTAATCAGAAAATTCTGGAATAATAATTCATTTAAAGAGCAATTTCATTACAGAATTCTACTAGTGGCAGTTTTCACAAAATATAAGCTGTAACCACCATTTTATTATATTTTTGCAGTGATCTGTCTTTGGGTTTTATACAATCCACATTCCTGTAGCACTTGAGTATCTTCTATGTGAAATCAATGGCAATATCAAACTCCATAACTGGATAATGAAGTTTCTAAAATGACAACAGAGCTGAGATCTCTTCTCTAGCACCTGTATTCTCTTCTGCTCTCCTGAAATTTTAATTTCAGGGTTTTGCTTGTGTGGTTTTCTCCATGTTGTTTTTTTTTTTTTTTTTTTTTTTTTTTACAATCACACAAACACTTGTAAAAGAAGTCTTGCAGAATTTGACACCAGATCTGATGCCTGGAAAGCATTGGGATTTTCTGTCATGGAGCTTTTAACAAGTGGATCAAATCCTTAAAAAGCAATGAAATCACTGCTGAAGCCAAGAGAACAGGGTGATGGGGTGAGAGTTTAATGGGAGGAGGAGAACACGTGTTGACAACACAAGACTGGAAATTAGTTCACAGCAGCAAAAAGAAGCACGGAAGAGACTACCTGACATCACTGCCCATGACAGCTGCGTGGTGGCCACGAGTGCTTCCCATCTACTGGTCATGGTGAGCGTGGCAGCCCTGTGCCTGTTCCAGACAGACACTGGCTGCACACTAGAAAAGCTCCACTGAACCCAACAGCATTGCCAGTCCAGTTATGCTACATGTCCCTTTGCAATTAAACACCTCAAAACAGCACCAGTGTATCAAATTATGCTCTTTGGGCTTGATCTTATGGGGACGGGCAGACAGATGCCAGCCCTGATTCAGGGCAGCACCCCCCTGAGGAACCCAAGCCCCTGACGTTCACTCTGCAGCTGGGCTGCCTACAATACACCTGACACACAAAACTGGGCTGCAAGCTGAAACTCTGAGGCACATAAGGTTATCAACCCTTTAAAATATCTGGCCAAGAGGTCCCCAGCGCTTCGGGCATTTGGTTCCCTTCGGTGCCTGGCTGGGCACAGGCACCCAGCCTGAATTATTCACAGACCACAGGCTGGGTGATAAAACCCCAGGGTTTGTGTGGCTCAGGTAAATAAACGCAACCCAGAAGAAGTGGCTGCTCTGGAAAGTTCACAGCTGAAACAAAAGCTTGCTGACAGCAGGTAGCAGCACGGAGCGTGCTGGGAGTGGCACGGCTCCCACCCCAGACACACACATTCCCCTTTTATTTAATGCTGGGAAAATAAACTTTATTATAGGAAGAAGCTTAGATAATTTCCTCACTGAGGTTAGATGCTTCTTTGACTACACTGACTGCTACCTCCAGCAATAATGCCTTAAATCCCCTTGGGCGGGGTTTGATGGCACAGTAATAAAAATGTCTGTGCCCTGTTTATACCTCAGGTGCTCCCCCTGCAACAGCAGTGATGAGCAACATGTTTGATTTTTTTCCTAGTTATGGAAACACCCTTGCCTGTGTGGGTTTCTTTTCCTTGTATAGAAACCTCCCTATTTGCTCTTGGTTTCTTTCTTTTATTTTCATTGCTGGAAAAGCAGATTTTACAGTTTGCTGGGTGTGGCAGAGGGTGTGCACATAGCCATCAGCACTCTGGGTCACTGAGGTACCTTTTTGTGCAAGGCTCTCTGCATATTTGCCCACCTGAAAGGGAATTCAGACCACATCTCTCCAGTGAAGAACCCTGAACATCACTTCTCCGTCTTGATTACCCAGCTCAGAGGCTCATCTCGTTTACATCAAGTAAGACAAGAGGATTCTGGCCCCCGGGGAACCCAGAGCCCAAATTTCATTTCATTTAGCCTGCAGTCACAAGATTTTTTTTCCTGTTGAATTGTTACTGTTAGCATTAAGATATATGGCCTGCCAAATATGTTTAAATGACATTTTCATCCCCATCATCACCAGGAGAAAGCTAACAGGATCTGTCCAATCTATCTAAATAGAGATGGGAGGGAGCTGGGAGGAGACTGCAGCATTTAATGAAGCAGCAAAGAACCGAGGCTTTCTATAGAGATGATAAACACTAAATAAATAAATAAAAATGGCAACAATGGCCTGAATGCCTAATCACATTGTCACCATAGGCCTACTTAAATCTGTTGTATGTGCTTATTCTCTCTGGTTTCTAGGCAGATACAAGCAATCCTTAAATGATGCAGTCCTCTGACTGAAGAACAGCAAAATTTTATTAGAAACATAAAAATCTGCAAAAAAAAGCTGCACAGGCCCATAGGTCATCTGTTACCTGCCACCAGAGCAGACTGGTGCATCTGAAACATGTGATGAAGGATGTGGCAAAAGATATCCCCCCTCAGCCTCAGGACACATCACACCCTGCAGGTTCTCACCATCCCCTTAGCTTGGATGTCCAAGCACAACAGGCAAGTATTCACTTTTTCTTGTGAAATATGTACCTTCTGTGATTAACTAGGGCCACAAAACCTTGATGGAGAAGGTGCTATGTTATTTGATGAGATAATGGACAAAGGGAACAAAAGACAGAGGAAATCATCTACTGTTGCTGGTATTGTAGAAGTAATGTATTTAAGAAAGAATAGAGAACACATTTTTGATTTCCTTGTTAGACAGTGCTCTGGACAGCCCACACCCCCACTGTGTGCATTCTTTACCAAAACAGGGGCACAGACCCGATATCTTTATGCAAGCCAGCATAAAATGGATCCGGAGAAAACCACAGAAAGTTGTCCTACCTGAAATCACTCAAAATAACTGGTTTTAGCTTAACTTCAAGCTACCAGAACATCTCATGCCTGTATTTAAGCATCATATTAACCAAAACAAAGTAATGAAATAAGAACAGTTTCATACTTATTTCAATTAGCCCAGCCAGGCTGAATCTATCCAAAAGGTTAATGGAACCAGATTTCCAACTTTCATTCTTTATTTTCTGCATGAGATGATGCAGAAATTCTGAATGTATTGTCACACAACACTTAGCATTGAACAAATTCAGATGACTCAAAAATTTCAATCAACTTCCAGGAACATAGGATAGCATCTGATTGCAGTGTATAGTTGAGCTTAATACAAGAATACCCAAAGTCAATTGGTTTTCCCAACTCTCAGTTTTCTTTACACCATGAGAACAACCAGGGCACAATTCCTGCCCTGAGGATTCTGTGGTGTGCAAGACTTTGCCATGTTACAACATGCACCAATTTAACACAACTGTGTCTGTTTTATTTTTCTCTTTGTGGAGAGAAAATATGGAAAAAGAGAATAGTTTGAATTGTATTTTTATGCAAATGCAGTAAAGATAAACTCTATGTCCTCTCTTAACATATTTCTGCTTGCCCACAGGTGTAATAAAGAGCTGACTACTGAAAGCTTTTCATGCCCCCAAGAAAAGAACAGACTAAAAGAGAAATTATTTCTCTAAACAATTCTAAGCAGTCAGTTTGTTAGGCAAGAATGCAAGTTCCCTCTGCTTGGAGCAACAGAGAAATATCAACAAGGCTGCAAGCTGCCACATAGGCTGCATCAGGAGTAATTATTTTATATTACAATGTCTGGGAGTAGGGAGAGCAAAAGAATTAAATGGGAGTTTATGTTTTCAGCCAGCAAGGGTGCTGTTCAGCCTATTGGCTTCTGTAAGTGAAGAGACAGCTTAAAGGAAGACAAATCTTCCTCCCTGGCCATATGTAACCTCTTGGAATCTGAACTATCAACAGTAAGCAAAGCAGAGCTGAACAGTTTGAAACACAGCTGTGGTGAGATATGTTTAACCTGGGCTAGGGAAACTGCTCAAAACCCTGTTTTCAAAAATCTTTCAAGAAATAGGAACAGATGATTAATAAATACCCTGTGAAAAAACACCATGTCCTACCAGGGAAAGTAAAACATGGGTTATAGAGAAGTCATTCTGCTCTTATTGTTATTACAAACGAATACTCTGAGAAGGGAACTTAACAACAAACATCTGAGCATCTGATTATGCTTCTGAAAGAGCATGTTTCAGCACTGGAACTGAAGCAGTTTTGATTTATTCAGCAGCAGCCCAAGATAGGTTGACTTTGGTATCTAAGACGATGCGAGCTCCCAAGGATGCTCTCTGCCTGTGGGAGGTTTGGCAGGACCTTCTCATCGGTGTGTTCCCCCATGTGCACCCAGGCAGTGAGCTTATTCTTCAGTGTTCCCCTCACCTGGGACAAAAATGCAATTTTTGTTTCCTTTTCAGTTGCTTTTAATGATATTTGGCACATTTAAAACTTTTGCCTCTCAAGAAATGTGACTGAAACTAGTAGTACATAAACCCAACCATTTTAGGGAAAGTGGGAAAGAGAGAGGAAGCAAATAGCTACCTGGCAAACGCATGAAAGAGATCAATACTGAAATACTCCTGTAAGATCCTGGACTGAACCTTTCCAGACAGCCCATCAAGTTGGAGATGAAGGCTCCTTCCTGCCTCCTGTAGGAGAGCTTGCTCAAAAATAAGTAAAATCTTTCCATATGTCCTTATTTGCTGTTTCCAGCCAGGTAACATGATGGAAAAAGATCCATTGTTTGTACTGCCCTGACATGCAGGTGATGTAAAGGAATGTTGCTGCTTTTAAAAAGAATCCCCTACAAGGGAAATTACAGGTGGTTCACTTCTAGAAATTCAGGTTCACTGATTTAAGGACACAGAGCCTTGCGGCACAAATGCTACTGTGTTCTCTTTCTTACCATGCTCTGCAAGAGGTGATATTTTTCTGGGAGATAGTCCCATATTCTGCAGGGCAGAGCTACTCAGTTCTGCCTTGGAGGTTTCTTCCACAGATCCTTTCTTCATCTGCTCCTGCCACTATTACAGCAGATTTAGCTGCAGAAGAAGGTAATACAGCTCTTCCCAGACACCACAAATATTACCCTGCAACAGTCAGGGGAGCCAGGCAACTCCTGAGTGGCTGCAGCCAGCTGCCACGAGTACCCAGGGCAGGGGTGCCACTAGCCCACCTTGTGCCACAGCTCTGGTCCAACAGAGTCTTGCTTAATTATGAAAACCAGGAACTGCCTCTTTGCCTTCTTCCACACAACCAAACATGCTCTCCTTGCTCCAACCCTGTCCTGTGAGGCTGCTCCTGTCCTTTCCTGAAGGTGCTGTCTGGAGGCAGCACTCCCGATGTCCTCCTCAACATTCCCAATCAGAGACATGCCCTAACTCTTGGTGTCCACCCAGGACCCAACACTCCTTTTTCTGCATGCTCTGGAAGATGGTTATAAACTTAGTCTGTAATCCCCCATCAGCAGAGCTGCTTTGTTCCCAACACATGATGAACAGTTCATTCTTCTCTATAAAAATGAAACAATATCTTGTAAAAAATTTCTTTCATGGTCCAGGGTCCTCTAACTTTTATGATCACAGTTAGGTTACTTATTGCAATGAAATGATGGCATTTAAATAATTGGAAAATCTGGCACTTCTGTCCTCGGGTTTCTTTCTGTGTCTGGCGAAAGGGGGGGCCTTGAGAGGAACAATCTACAGCAAACACAGTGCTTTTAAAAATCCAGAGCATGATCCTTTACCACATTTGTAAATCACTCTTCAGCATTAGTGTCATCTCAGCTTTAAAGCCACTCCTGTCCCTGTGTGTGGTACCTGATTGTAGCTGTCTCACTTCAGAGAGAGAGGAACAGTGGCTGGTGGCAGTGATTCCCCTGGACCCCCAGCTCTCACAGCAGCTTCAGCTGGAGACAGCAAGGTCAGACTCTGGGGAGAAGTCACTCTGAGGCACAGGGAAAATGAAGTATTCTTCAGAAGTCTCATTTGAGCTAGAAGGCAGTTTGGGCTTTAGCCAAGAGGGGAAAAAACTGCAATGCTCAGCATGACAGCCCTTTGCAGCAGTGAGTGACAACGTCCTTGTGAGGGACCTGTGTCTGCCAGGACCACGCTAGCACTGAGCATCCCTCATTGGAATGAGCTAGCATTGGAATCCCTCCTTAGAAACCAGCAGAGCCTGTAACATCTAATTCACTTGGACAAAATCCCACGATTATTTCCCCATTTAAGGCTGACGTAGATGCATCTAAGAAGTTTGTAGCACAGGAATGAGCAAAAGTGTAACCTTTTCATGTGTAGTGCCAATGTATTTCTTTATGCACTGGAGAGCAGAGGGACATCAGAGACAGCCCTCGACCAGAGGAGGACACAGCAAGTCCTGTAATAGATATCCTTAGAAGGATTTAAAACAGTGAAAAAAATGGGATTTTTTCTTACTCTGGTTAGAAAGAAATTTGTGAGATAAGAGACAGAAGTTACCCTTGACTTTTCATCTTTTCAGCCCCTGTGAATTGAAGAGAGATGCTATAGCCCCTAACAGCTGAGACCCATCTGCTGCTGACCCAGAATAATTTCTGAGCAACAAAGGAAACATCTCTTGGCATCCATAGTCAACCTTTTCATGAGTTATACAAGGACAAGGCTTGCCAAAATAGGAATTGTTCCTGTTCCTCTTGTGCCTTGATTTAAAAACCTTTCCCTTTATTTCCATCAGAGTAGAAAGAGGCAGATAGGAAAAAATAGGCTAATTGAGAAGAGAAAGCCAGGCATGTGAAGATGGGGGTGGAGATGCTGGTGGCCATGGGCAGTCAACTTCTGTGACCCTGGGTGGCAGTGAGCGGGCACAGGAAACCAGCAGGCTGCAGGATGGGATGGAATGCCATGTGGGATCCCTGATCCTGCACTGTATTAGCATGCTGAAGGTAGGGAGGGAGTCAAAAAAATATAAATTAGCAGCTTCTATTTCTCCCTGGGCTGTTTTTCCTGCATCACTGTTACTGGTTTATTTATTTATTTTTAAGGCAGGCTGTCCTGGTGATCAATGTCTTGTTGATTTTATGGAGTGGGCAGAAGAAATGGGTCAAAAGAGACTGCAAATATGTATAGACAGGTGAATTGTGACCCAGGAACAATTCCACTTACAAGTAAATGAGTTTTTAAAAAATGATTAAAGTTACAGGCAGGGACAACTTCCACCAGACCAGGTTGCTCCATCCAAGCCCCATCCAACCTGGCCTTGAACACTTCCAGGACTGGACATCCACAACTACTCTGGGCAACCTGTTATTCCAGCTCGCAACTGGAACAGGCAAGGACTCTCAGAGTGTGCAGAATTCGTATTTCAGACACAAACCTGAGACATAGCAGATTTACAAGATGTAACACACTTCAAAGTCAGACACTGCTGGGTTTGCTGGAGACTGGGCACATCAGCTGGGGGCAACCGTGCAGCCCCCGCATAACCTGGGGCTCACTCAGGCTCTGACAGCACAGCCACCCAGAAGACTAATTAGATAAAACTTCAGCACAGCAAAATCATCTTGATTACTCTGACTGATTACTAAGTAATTCTTCACAAGAAAATGAAAAGAGAAACCGGGAGTCTCACACAGCACTTCCACTGTCTCTGTACAGGTGGTACAACAACTGCAGCATTCACTGGGCTGCTTGCAGAGCCCAGCACCAGTTACCTCCACTGCACTCAAACACATCTGTTATTTCAAGCAACTTAAAATGGACTTTATCTGACAGCTTTTGATGCAGGAATTTTGAATTAGCTGTTCCTATCCAGTTCCTATGGGGCATCGTCCACAAAAACTAATAACAAAAGCAATAATAACCATAGGAAGTCAAACATCCCCACAAGTGGTATAACTGCTTCATAAGATATTTCAACCTCTTCTACGAGCAACTTGTATCTATTCTTCAGAGCAAATTATCCAGTGGGCTGACATGAGACATGTAATGAAATTGCTTTGCCACTGGCCCTGTTGATTTCTTCAAAGTTTCTTTCATTATAGGAAATTAGTGCTAACACCTAGTAAAGCACTTTTTGTTTCATGGGGCACTTGCAGAGCCTGATGGAAGATCTGCCCCTCAGAGAGTGCACAGGAGGATGAAGGTGATGGCTCAGTACAGGGTGGTACCAAGCCCCCCAGCCTTCCTTCTCCCTTCCCTCCTGCTTTCTCCTTAAAGGAAACTATACCTGCCAAGTCTTCTCTTGCCTAATGTTTAACAAAAGGAGTGCTGATCAAGGATGGCTCAGAGCTGCTGATCCCCTCCCAAGAGCCAGAAGAATGAAGCTAACCTGCCACTCTCTTTTTTTGTTACTTGTAAAGCTCTTGGACATATGATGCCTGGTGCAGGGAAATCTTTCATTCCTCAATGTCTGCTGTTAAAGAGCTCTCACAGAGCAGGAATCCAACAGTTCATTACTTCTATCTGCTCAACAGACTTTTGACATAATTGTATTAGTGCCTCACTGCAGGGCTTGAAAAGTGAAATCTGAAAAGCAGCTTTTTGCCATTGGTTTATGTGTTTGCTGAAGCCCTGTTTATGTACTGGAATACAAACCACATTATTTGCAGCTCATGTAATTTGTTTAATGCATTGCATTCAGAGGCTACCTATATTAATGCATCACAGCAGTAAGCGGGTTACTCTCACTATGTTTGAGAAAGGAAAAAACCATATTTTCTGAGCCAAATCCCTCCCTCAATGCAATTGTTTTCACTGAATTCAGCTCAGCAGGATAAGGGATAGATGGAAGAGGGGGCAAGAAGGAGACACTAGCTGTGCTCACCTGGATGGCAGCAGCCAAGTTTGCTCTTTTATGTCCTAAGCATCCCTCTCATTCATGGATAATGCTGGAGGGATGTGCTGCTCTCCAGAGGAGTTCATGCACTAGCAGCCCCTCCAACGCCCACACTCTGTATTTCTGCCACGTCAGTATGTTTTGCTACTGCCAAAAAAACTCCTGCTTGGCAAAGAAAATGCATTTCCATTCTTTTTGAGAGGTCTTTGACTCGGTGGGTGTCCATGTAGCACTGCAAGATGAATGTACACTCTGTCCTAAGACAAAGCTGTTTTCATCTTCCATTCAGCTACAGTCTCTGCATGTCAATGTATTAATTACAATCCACAGTGCCTGTCCATCCCATTACACTGAGGTATTCAATAAATACTGATTAACACACTGGAGCCTTTCCATGAGTGCATCTTGGAGTGAATGGGTTCATAAAAATACATCTTAAAACAAAATAAGGAGGATAATAGCAATTCTGTAACAAATTTAGCCTCATATACATCTCATATTTTAGCAGATGATTGCCTAGCAAATTTCAATAAATGCCTCACAACTCTCTAGACCTGCCAGAAGACACACTACACCTCTGAGCAGACTCCAAGCCAGTCTACCTAGGAGATACACTTGTATTCTTTATGCTTAATACTGCACTGAATAAATACTAATGGTGAAAAAAACCAATACTAATTAGTATTTGAATAAGTGGAGATGTGCTAAGACAGCCAAAACATATCTCTATTTTATACCTTCTTAAGCCTGTAAATCACCATTTGGACTGCTCCAAAGGCTGGAGATGAATTTGGTGGCTACCAGGGTCACAGGAATTAAGGACAGACAGCGCTGTTTACTGTGGGAGAATCTGGCACAGAGCTTTTTTTTTTTTTTTTTTTTGGTGTCACAATGAACTGCAGTCCCCTGAGGAGAAGAGACTGAAGGCAAATGCCTCCACTATCCATTAGGACCAAATGCAACCAGATGCTATCACTTCTTCTGAAAGAACTTTGCCTCCAGGTCCTACTCTATCTAGTGATGCCTGCATAGCAGCTACAGATACCAGGACTGACAAGTTGCTGTTTGGGTATTTAGGGTAGAAAGAGGAGTTTAAACCAGTTCCAGCTGGTTTAGTCTGTTTGAATTGGGGTTTTCCTGCTGCAGGAGGATGGGAGATCCCCACCTCCCACCCCAGCCAAGTTGTCCTCAACAGGAAACCAAAGTGTCTTGCTGCAGAACTAGCAGATTACAGAAAAACAGATCAGCATTCCAAGAACAATAGAGAAATGAGACTCCTGTCCTGAAAATTAGGTCCTGAACAATGGTTATTTTTTTAAGTGCACTGTTGTAAACTGCAGGAAATTGTAACTTTATGTGTGGGCTTATATCCCCAATAGCCATTCTCTAGAGGAACCTTCTCCCAGACGTGTAAACCTCCAGGTTCTAGGGCAGATGCTGAGTAGCAGATGACACAGCGTGTCATTCTGTTGCACCACACAACCGTTAACAAATGTTTTTCCTCCAGCTCCCAATTTTCTTACAAGATGGGCTCATGGACAGGTTAAACACCACCACCAACACTCAGCATGGACCAGCAGTAGCAAGATGCATTTCCTCTCATCAGCTTGCCAAAGACTCCATGCACAGCTCCTGAATTTTCCTGGCAGAAATCATGTCTTTTCCCCATCCCAGCAATGGGTTCCTTAGATCAACAGCCTTTCTGGAGGGAGCAGAATGGAAAATTTGTGCAGCAGAAATTGTATGAGTTTAACTGTAAGAGCTATCAAATAATAGCTGTGAGATGTTATATTAAAATATGCATATATGTGTATAAAATATATGCTTGTATTGCTGTAAAGGTTGGACCTGATGATCTTGAAGGTCTTTCCCAACCTTAATGATTCAATGAAAAACAAACAATGCAGTGACAGTGCCTGACCTTGCCCATACAGTGTCAGGACTGGTGACACCTCTTGGCTTTTCACAGATCAGGGTCAAACTAACCTGGGGTTTTTTTGCTGCTGCATGTGGACAGCAGGACAGCACTCCTGGCTGCACATGGAGCTTCAGCAAAGGGCTGTGATTGATGATGCCACTTGTGGTAGCCTGAAACACTGCAGGAAGCTGCATTTTCTCCATTATTACAACAAAGCATGAACAACATGGAGAACCAGGTCACAGAGCCAGACAGGAGAACAAAACCACAGGAAGAGTCTGTCTGGGCAGCATCTTTCAGGAAAACCTTCAAAATCAGTCTGTACCTGAAAGCAGTTCCAGCAGCCAATCCATCAGACCAGAGCCCTACCCTGACAATACAGGAAATCAGGATATGGGAGAACCCTGTGAAACACAGTTCATGTCAAAATACAGTCTGAAAGGGTATTTGAAATGTTACCCTGGTCTTTCAAACTCTCATTTCTCTCATTTAATTTCATATTTAAAGGGTGTATATATTCCCTATGAAATCCCAGGGTGAGGATACTTTTATTTTCTTCCCACACCCCTCCCCCTTTTTTGGTGTTTTGCTGTGTAATCATTGTCATTTCCAGTCCCTGTTCCATCACCCTCTACATTCCCACACTCCCTGCAATTTTTGGGGCTGTAGTATATGGTGCTACTACTCAACGCTGGGTTTCAGCTGGCCACAGAGCAGGACACCATTCCAAGTGTCCAGAACAGGACCTGTGATCTTTAGAAGTACATTATTCAGATTTGTATGATGAACAGAATGACAAATTATAAACAGACATATACTTAGCATATTTCCTTTTTTTTTCTTCTTCTGTTAAATCATGGCCACAAATTACTTCTCTAAGCAGCAAGTTTCAAATAACACTGCTGGAATTTCAGTGTCTGAACTGAGGTGAAAGCTACAGGAATCCAAGAGTGGCATAAAACATGAGTTCAGTAGTGCCTGTACTTGTTTGCAAAAAGAGAAACAAAAATTCTGCAGCTGAATTTTATGTATTGCAGCTGAAGAAGCTGGCATCAGGAACAGTGCTTGAGAGGCACAGCAGGGCTGAGCTTGCCCTTACTCGTGTGTATGGGTGGCTCCTGATATTCTTTCTGAAATTTTGATCATCAGGAATCTTGAGAATGAGTTTTTTAGGGTGGTGCTAAAGAAAGATATTAGCAACAGCTGAGTTTCACCTCAAATCCTGATGCCACTGAAGCATCTCTGAAGCTTTCTATTTTTTTTCTAAAGGCTAGAACCCTTTTTAATTCTTTTTGGAAGTATTAAAGCAGAATCAACCTTTCAGTTCAGCTTAGTTCAATTTTCTACTGCTATAATTTTTTTTTTAAGTTTCTATCTGGGCATCCTGGATTTGTCAAGGAGATTTTCTCCTGTGAAGAACATGAAATAAAAACATCTCAGCTGTGGCTCTCCATAAATTGTATCACTGCACTGGGAATATGTACTGTACTCAATAATTTTCTGATGGCTGCTCTGGCATTTTGATTACAAAATTAGCACTGCAGCTCCGTAGTGCTGTACAGTGTCAATAAAATCTGTCCTAAATGAACTAAGAACTGGCTGATGGACAGATCCCTAAAAGCATTTCTCAGAGGAATCCATTCAAAAAGGGAACCGATGAGGTCACTAATCCTGGGAAAAGGTTCAGTAAGGGACAAAACAACAGCAACATGATCCCTGCCTGGATGATGAGGAAGGTAACATGGGAGGGGAGGGGTAATAAATGAAGTTTTACCCTCTGCACCTACTCTGGTTGGACTGAGGCTGTGTTAGGTAATATTTTTTTTATGTATCATGAAATTTTTTTTGGCCTTACAAGCCATGAATCTGCTGAACCAGTGGAAGAAAAGATGAAGAACATGAAAATGGAGAAGCAATTCAAAGCATCCATGAGGTGCCTGTAGAGGCAGAGAGACCATTCACAGCAGCTCTCCTCAGATGAAGGCAGATTTTGAAAGAAAAATAAAACTCTAGCAATTACCCACTTGGAAATACAATGAGAGAAAACAAGAAAGAAGAGGAAACTGCAGCTAAAATGTTCTGGACTGTATATAATAAAACAAGATCTTGCTGAGGATCCCACTGTATCATGTAAAGTCTTAGGCATTGTAACTGTAATTCTGCCCATTTTTAACAAAAAGTCATTTTTGCTTCATGCAATTATTGCATTTGCTTCAAAAATTCATCAGAAAGACAGAATATAACTAAAAAGTAAAAAAAACCAACAACAAACAAACAACCAAAACCAAAACAACACAAAGTTTGGGTCCAATCTTCATTCAGAAATGGCCACTGGTTTTGCAGGACCATAAGGAAGTCATAGGAACTCCTGCAATTCTTCATTCCCAGCTCATAGAAAATGAAAATTATACTTTTTAGACCCCTAACTACATGACTTGAAGGTGCGCAGAGAATCACAGAATCATTTATGTTGGAAAAGCCTCCTAAACTCCTTAAGTCCAACTTTTACCCCAGCACTGCCAAGGCCACCACTGAACCATGTCCCCAGGTGCCACAGCTACACATTTGTTTAATGCTTGGTGGTGACTCAACATGTGTCTAGGAATGTCAGCCATTCTATGACTTCAGCAATATTTGCTCTTCACTGACATAATTTTGTGTTTGCAAGTAACCCAAAATACTATTATTTGTGCATGTGACAGTGCTTCAGTGAACACTGCCAGCGCAGATCAAATAATTTTTTGAGTAATGGTATTTGCTGGGTTTATGCGCCAGCGAGTCACTCATAAATACTTATAAATATTTAAATATTCTAGTCCTGCTAGAGTGCGTGTAGACATTTGATATGGTTTGTACTACATCACCTCTGAAGCACTACTCCACATGGCAATTTCTTGCATTTAAAACCAAGATTAACAAATCAATGCACCCTGAAAAACATTTTAAGATCAACAGTACATTGTCTTCCAGTGAGTTTTCTTTGCAATTTGTAGACAATAGATTTCCAATAACAACTTGTAATTAAATCACTTTCTCTTATTCAGTCGTTGCACTTTAAGACTGTTGACATTTTACAGATGGTATCTTTGGAAATGAGAGATATGAATGAGGGGGAATGGCTTTAAATGAAAGATCCTGCCTTTAGATTAGATAATAGGAAGAAATTCTTTCCTGTGAGGGTGGTGAGGCCCTGGCACAGGTTGCCCAGTCCCGTCCCTGGAAATGCTCAAAGTTGGATGGGGCTTGGAGAACCCTCTTGTAGTGGAAGAGGTCCCTGTGGCAGGGGGTTAGGACAGGATGAAGTTAAGGTCCCTCCCAGTCCAAACAATTCTGTGCTTCCCTATTGGAAAAAACACTGGAGTTTGGCAATTGACACCTGAGTGGGTGGGATCTGACATGGGAACAGCCAAACCAGCGCCAGGCAGCCTCCCTGGATTTCCATGAAAAAATCTGGCCTCTATTCTTGACATGAAAACACAATCCTTCTAACCACATCTATGTTTACCATTAATTCTGCTAAAATTTTAGTTGAGGAGGCTCTCTATATTGAAGACATAATGCCAAAATATATAAAGTGGGTATAGTAGAAAGCTGAGCAGCAGCCCTGATTAAATGACTTAATGTCTGATCTGAACATGGAAACATTTCTCTTTTTAGCCCAAGGCAAAACCACGTCCCTCTCTCCACTGGCAAGCATGCATCCACATAGAACATAATTATTCTTGATCTGAGCACTTTTAACTTTTTCTCTGGAACCACATTTTAGCTTTTGAAACCTTTTTGCTTAGATTAAACTTGTCTTTCTTGCTAAAAATTAATTCTGATTTTTTGCTTTTTCTGAGAAGATACATTTTGCTTTGTTCCACATGCAGCAAAACAATTGAGACTACACGACAAACCTGATTCTGACAGCTGTTTTGTGGAGCTGCAAACAATGCAGGGCACTTTGCTGGAGCCCTGAGATATATTTTAGACTTCAAGTGCAAAAAGTTTTCACAATGAGAAGAGCTTTAAAGGAGAGACAGAAAAAGAAATCAACTTTTTTTTTCTTTGCAGAATGTGTTTCTTTGATAGCAAGGGAAAGAAAAAAAAGAAAATCCAAGCAAGAAAATTTTCAACATTCAAGAAGTAGCTGCCCACTAAAATGCAGTACAGATGAACTCACTGTGAAATCCCCAGCTGAGGCATCCTACCAGACAAAAATTACATTTCCAGGTGCAGCAGGATCATTCCTAGTGCTCAAGCCAAGCATCTTACACTGTATCTAAGAGCGAGAGAAGAAGTTAGGTGCTTCTGAAAACGATCTAAAGTCAAAACATATTGAGCAGGGAGATCTCAGGAGCTGATCAAAGGCACCTCCATCCTTGAGCACGTGCCCAGAGCTCAACCCTGCCCACTCACGAGTCTTTGGGCACCCTCCCCTGTGCTGAGCTGCTGTGTCTGCCTCCAACACACACCAGCTCCATCCTCAAAATGCCTAAAAATCCAGCATGATGTCATGGCTCAGCCATGGTAATGCTGGTGACAAAGTGCTGTTGCAGTGGCTTGGGTGCTTGTTGGCTTTTTCTGTCATCCCTGTTCAGCCTCTTGGCACTTCCTGCAGGAATCAAGCCAAATTGTTTTCTATTTCTGCTTTTCCCCATGACTTTTTTTATCTTTTTAGTTTTGTTTCTGTTATAAGATTGCATTACTAAAATAATATCAATATACTAATAACCATAATAATAATAGTTACAATAACAACAACAATATTATTACTACTAGTACTACTAAAGTTGCCTTCATCATCCTCAGTAACACATCTGCACACCATTCCTCGAGGCAATCAAGAATGGGCTGCTTTGGCCAGCTAAAGGAAACCTCATTTCTTTCCTGAGTAGCTCCTCTAACACCACATCAAACCAAAAGCAGAGGCCGTTGCTCCCCTGCTTGCCCAGCCGTGTTTGAAGTTGGGAATCACATCACTCACAGAAGCAATCAATGCTGGTAAGCTAATGAATTATTTCCAAGTTTGTACCAATATCTGCAGCAACATGAAAGAAAAATCACATACCAGGGAGATGACAGCAGGAGAGGCAGAGCGTGGGGCACAAACTGTCAATATTTCAGGACTATGATTTGATTCTGTAGATAACTGCTGCTACAACATTGCTTAAGAAAACACTGCAAGCAAAACATTTTATCTCACAATATACTTGTTCAATGTAATTATCTGGGCTTGACCAATCCAGCTGGAAGGAAACAGCAACAAATACCTGACTGTAGGTGCTGTGCCATCAAGAACAGCTTGATGAATTTGTGAATAAACACTTCATCTGAACGTGGAATTTCCAGGTGCAATTGCTGCTGAAACAGCTGGCTTGCCACACGTGTGTGGAGTGCATATACATACACACACATACACACATACACACACACACACACACACACATAGAGCAAATAGGGGTATCTGTTTGTCTCAAACAGTATTTATTCACCATTATCACCTTGTTTATTATGAGACCATAGAGTTAGATATGCTGCTATATCTACCAAGAGCAGATACCCTGCTGAAAGCTTCTTCCTCACTCAACACCTTCCTCTCCCACTTGGCCCTGCAAGCCTCTTTTTACATTTCATTCCCTGTTTCTCAATGGAGAGCTTTGTTTTTTCCCAGTCAGCAACAATCCCCACAATTTTGGGACAATTAAAAGCTCTGCCCTAAAGTAGTTTCTAGTGAATCAGAAACATGCACAACTCAAAAATAAATCTGTCTTTCTACTCCACACTTCTAATGAGTCTCTGGAGGATGGTGGAAGAGTCAGGAATGGATTGCTCCCTTCTCCACACCACACGGCTGTGGAGAGTACAACTCCTGGAGATTTTAGGATCACTGCAGTAAATCTGGAGCCAGTCCAACACTGCTTCTCTGCATTGGCAGTGATTTACCTGACACCTATGCCCAGCCCAGGCTCTCAAATTCATTTTTTCACCCAGCTCATTCAAATTCCATCTGGCTTCCCAGCCCCTGGTGGTGGTGCTGGAAGAGCCCCAGGGCCTGGGGCTGGCAACATCCACCCTCCCTGGCTGTTATCCAGCATTTCCCTGACCTGCTGAAAGTGTGTACATCTACATTTTCATACTTCTTCCTTGTGCTTTTTTGCTTAATATTAAGGACATACTAAAAAAGGAAGATTTGACCTAAAACAGAATCAGGGAGTAAAGAAAAACATTGTCTTATACTCCTTAATTGGAGTTAAGAGAAGAGCACATTAATCCTGCAGCTGCTGCTGCATTCATTCCTGCATGAAAAATGTCCCTACTTGTGTTCTTTATATAGCAATGTATGCATAGATGACATGCCTCTCATCTTACAGAAACAGCAATTTTCTGTCTACATGTAACTTATATGCAACAAACCATGGCAAATAACGACTGGACTGAAAAATAACAAATCAGTATTTTTCTTTCAAACTTCCTTTGTAGGTTGTTTTGGTCCAGCTATGACATCAGAAAGTACTTTAATGGGCCATGATCTAGAATTTATGGGGATTTTATTATTGGTTTAATAACTCCTTATTAGCTAAACAGTGTTGACAGGATAAAGGCATTTTGATGGAATGCATCTTTTCCCTCTCCCTCACTTATCTGTATTACAAATTGACCTGTCCATATTGATGATGATGATGATGATGAGGATACAGATCTAGAAGATTACACAGACTTTTTTTCTTAAGTTGGGCTTTCACATCTGCCAACCTGCCACTTGCCCATTAGGGAAGACAACAGGAATGCCAGAAGTGTCATGCCTAATTTTAATGACCTCCAGTCAGATACAGTGCCAGAAGTTTTATCCAAAAACTACCCATCTGAGCATTCTTAAAAGTATGACTCAGCTGGGTGATGTGCTTGCCAACTCACCAGGCTATCTCTGTGCTGATTAATTAGATGCATGAATTGCTTTAGCTCTTATGACATCTAAGCCTTTCATTTATTAGTCATGTATTGAATCTTTGTGACAACTTAAAGAAAAGACAACAGACAAATAATCTTTCTAGTACTCCATTTTTGGCGCGTGAAAAATCTCAAGATCATCACATCAAATTTTTTTTTTTTTAATTATGGTCCTGAGACTCCTTATCTAATAAAAATTTATTAATGAGGAATTAGAAGACACCTACAAGTGGTTCTCACCAGAGCTGCCAGGAGAGTGTTTCATCTGTCTCATGCACTACTTGTGTATGATTAAGGCAATTTGAAAGTTGACACTTTAATCCTGTGTTAACAGATATTTCAAGTCGTCCTCATGGATGCAAGAAAATGCTTAATAGTTCTGTTCTTGGGATTAAGGAACAAAAGAACTTCCAGAAAACCAGAAGAAAGATGGTAGGTTTAGAAGGAAGGCCACTATTTCTGTCCATAATGCAATACTGTGCATTAAAATGCACATGACAATTATTAGCATGGTTAGAAGTTATGATTAAAAATAGCACCCATTAGATGTAGTACTTGTACTGGCAAAACCCCATTTCAGAAAATGTACGACTCTGTATTTCTCTCATCCACGCATTTTTCATTTATTTACAGATGATGAACACGATGGGGAAGAAAAGTAACTTTTGGGTCCCTGAAGGTCTTAGAGAGAAAGAATGGATCAAGGGAAAGCAGGAGACACACATGGAGTGAGAGAAAGAGGCTATTTTGTGGCTCTGTGAGTTACAACAAGGCTACAAGACTCTCTAAAATGAAATACAACTTAGAACACAGCATAAGAATGTCAGATTGGGAAGCTCTTCACATTAGCAAGGTCATTTTCCAACCTTTCCAACACTGCGACACTCCACCAGAGCACAGAGCACCAAAACAGATGTGACAGTTTTTGAGAGGATAAATTAGATTGAGAGTTTCTGATGTCACTGAATTCTGGTAATTGTGTTACTCAGCTTGCTGTGCAGCCGTGCCCATACCTTGCTGCCAGACTGTGGCAGCCACAATTCATGGCTTGGGTGAACTTCAAGCAACAAAAGGATCTCTCTAATAGACAAAAAATAGGGGAAATGTTCAGGATGCAATTTGATGTACCTTTAAACTAGTGCTGCAAGCCAAATTCTGACTCATAACAAAGCAGAAATCTGATAAACAAAATTTTCATAAACCAAAGTGTGCCCTTAAGTGTTTAAAGTATTTTTTCCTACATCATTTAATAAAGCAAAGGGAAAAAATATACTTCAACCAGGCACTAAATTTGCTTTCAGGTTCCCCAAAATTTCAAAAGTTGCAAACAATTAACTTTGCTTTTAAATTAAAAGCTGGTGAGCCATTACCTGCTCTTGATAAAAGTCAGGATTCTGGGAAAACTGAAAATGGAGAAGTCAGTCTAGTTTTCAGCTTCAGTTGATGAGCAATTCTGTTCAGATACAAAATTCCTCTGACAAACAGTCATTGTTACACCTTGTGTTTTGTTATGATAATTGTGCAGTTTATCAATATTATTGCTATTAATTGGTTAATATTTTGTACTTGTCTTATTTTCATTGCCTACTTAAAATTCCCTGAACCAAAACCCATAAAAATAATTCTTGGAATTTAGGTTTAAGTTGATGTGACTTTGAGAACCCATTGATCTAAATATGCTCCCAAAAAGTGCATGTCAAGCCTTTATAGCTGGATTAATACACTTTATGCCTTCTTAATGTATGAGATTTTATGTTTTACTGTATATCTGCTGTGTTGCATTAAATGCATGTGTGGTTCAAACAGGTCCATGGTGACAATCTGTGGCTAATCTTAAAGCACTTTAAACACCTTCCAATACTTAAAGGCTGCCTAAAGGAGAGGTGAAGAGGGACTTTTGACAAGGGCATGGCATGATAGGACAAGGGGGAATGGCTTCAAACTGACAGAAGGCAGGGCTAGACTGGATATTTTATGAAGAAATCCCTCCCTGTGAGGGTGGGGAGGCCCTGGCACAGGCTGCCCAGAGCAGCTGTGGCCGCCCCATCCCTGGAAGTGTTCAAAGCCAAGCTGCATAGGGATGGGAGTGACCTGGTCTAGTGCCAGGTGTCCCTGCCCATGGCAGGGGGATGGAACTTGATAATCTTTAAGGTCCCTCCCAACCCAAACCATTCCGTGATTATTATCTAAATTGGGTTTTTTCAGTGAAAAGCTGTAAAGCAAGAAAACAGACATTACTCTCTTTAGAAAAGAATTCTGCTGAAGAGGTAACCAGCTTGTTATTGACCCTTCCCTGCACTCAACAGAGTCAATGGTTGAATCCTGATTCAGTTTTAGCCACGATGTCTTAACCGCACCCAAGTTCTCTGTAGCTCACTATCCTGGTTACTGAATAACCCTGCCCATTTCCCTTTTTCTTTAGTATCCCAAAGGAACAGGCAACAATACAACTTCCTATCACCCAGATGAAGGAGACAGTGTGGGCCCTTTCCAGGGAAGGACTTCAACAAAGGCTTAACTTAAAGCAAGAACATAAATTTATGAAGATAAATGGGATAACAGAAGTATTTATTATATCCCACTGTTTAAGCAGCTCTGTGATCCCCAGATCCTTGCACAGGATGCTGAGATTTGTATTACGATTGCACACTCTAATACACTCATTAACATGGAAACAAAATGTAGAAAACATAATTCCCAGGCAAAATAGTCAGTGAACACCTTCCCCACAGCAAACTAACTTGTATTACCACAGGAGCTTTGCATAGGTTTCCATCTTCTTTCTTTAGGGTTAATCAAACCACGTACTCACGTCTAAAGACCTTGGCCAGACCACCATCTCTCCCTTGCCATCAACAAGAAGCACAAGAAGACACAGAAGAAAACAATAAACTTTACACACCTGCACCAACCTCCTGCTCCACGCTGTGGAGCACAGACACCTTGGAAACAAGCCTTCCAAAGTGTTTTCATGGCATTAAAGACAAAAAAGGGATCATCTTGGCTGACCACATCAGGAAGACAACAGTGCCCTCACAGATACTGCCATGCTTTAAACAGCCAGGACAGACCAAAGCAGGGACTCACGGAAGGCTGTGTAGAGCTCCTGCAGGGTCAGGTGCCCGTCGTTATTGTAATCATCAAACTGGAGAAGGTCTTCAAGTGTACAGCCCAGTAAATCCTCCTCCACGTCCTCCTTCTTCATCAACTGCAGCAAAGAGAACAGGAAACCTCACATGTAATGCAATGCTACACACTGCTGGCCTGGCTCACCTGGCAGATTTTCCATGAAATGACCTTTGGGGACACAGATAGATAATAGACAGATTGCCATATCTGTCATTATAGATTTGCTTTCTATCGAGATATTCGCATTCCTGCAGCACTTCATGGACCATGGACCAAAGAGCCCCTTCCTTTACCAGCAGCACAGAAATGCATTTTCGTTTTGAAAACGGACTGAAAAATAAACATTCAACGGGGAAAAAGGAAAGTCTGCTTCTCCTTTCTCCTCTGTAAGTAGGGACAAAATTGTATGCCCTGATTTTAGGACTAGAACAGGCAACAGTGGATTGTACTCAACACTGATGTGCTTTTCCAACCCCTGACAGTTTGCTTCTTTTGTTTTTTCAGCATTTCATTTGGGTTCTCTGAATTTATTGTAGAACATGAAGAAAACTGCTGAACTGTTGCATCTTCCAGACAGGAAAGCTTTTTCCTGTAGGCCAGGGATTCTTTTATTTACTATTCTAGTCTTGACCCATTATGTTGAAGCAATTTAAAGTAATAATCCTAAAAAAATGACCCTTCACCTAGCAAGTAAAAAATATTCAATAAAAGTGAGATCAACCATAACTTCCAAGATCAATCCTCTAAAGATGGAAATTTCCCTCTGTCTACCCTTTGTATAGAAAATTGATTAACTTTTCATAAGACTGACAAGTTTTTACTAGTCCTTTTGATTTAACATCAGGAAAAAAAACAGTGGAAAACACTTCTGCTGTTACACACTTAATAGATTTATGAATCTGACTTTAAAATACATTAAAGATTCAAATGGAAATAATATTCCAATTACCACCATTGTTAGTAGCCTTATATCTCCATGGTTGCAAAACTACATGGCAATTTCACTGTTGGGTCCAGAGGGAAAATATTGATAGGGTCTACCAGCAGACAGGAGGCAAACCAGCTCTAAATAGAAGGGGATGGGCCATCTGTTGCCTTTGTTTTGCTGAAAGCAATTTTGTTATGAGAACATACAAATGGGGGCTGAATCGATGAAGGACCATCCCCCCTGGAGAGACTCTGCTTTGGGGTGACTCCCTCTGCAATGAGCCTCCTAAAGATCCACTTCCAGGTCTTAAAAATCACTTTTTACTGCAGCAGTGCAAGTCACCTGCCTTGAGTTTTTGCTTGCAGACAAAGTTTTAGTGCTCGAGGGACTATTTTCTTTTAAATAAAACAAAGCAAAGGCACAGCACTAGCTCATCCAGCAGTCAGAAGGAACAAGATCTCACTGCATCACGTTCAGCTCAGCTTCCTCTGCCCATGGGCAATGAAATTCCCATCTTTGGGGGAAATTTAAAGTTGCAGAGAGCTTCAAAATAGAGAGCTAATGCAAATCAATTACAAATCTACCTAAGAAAGAGGTAAGAACAGTTCTGTTAAGACTATTACCTGGGTAATTAAAAATTGCTCATTACCTAAAAAAAAATGTCCCTTGAAAGCTGGGTGGATAAACCAGTCTTGTAAGAGCATATAAAAATCATCTTCTTAAAGAGAAAAATAAAGAATTGGCATGCTACAAATAAACTGTGAATCCTGTTGCTGTGAGAGCCCAGAGCTGCCCCCAGATGTGTCCCCAGCCGGGCTGGGACTCAGCCATGCTGCCACCAAGGAGTCTAAGACCAGAGCCACTCAGCTCAGGATTAAAAGCACTCGTGGTTTATCTAAATTGGGCATTAACAGGCATTTCTTTGTCTTTTGAGAGGTGATCCCACTGTCACCTCAGCCATGCTGGTGGCCAGATTGCATGGAGAATGGTTGGGTGAGAGGGCTCCTGGCTGAGGCTGAACTTATTCTGGTCCATCAAACTGTAGTGTGCTCCAGATGTTCAGGCACATTTTCTGATTTTGGTAACAGTGGGAAGAATTAAAATAAAAGTAGCCAATATCTGTGTTTGCCCTTGTGAGAGAGACCTGGCCTCCAGGCACATCTGAAACAAAGCCCAGAGGAACTTTGAGGCAGACCTTACAGCACTGCCTGAGCTCCTCTGCAATAACAATTGCTTGCAGGCTGCCAAACCTTTATTTTCACGAGAGTTTTAAAATCCTAATAAAATAAGTTTCATAAAAAGGGCAAAAAAAATGGACAATAGAACAGACACTTAGATGCCACTATGTAAAATCTGGCTTTGAATTCCGATAAAAGTGTTTTCTTATAGCTACCATGTCTTCATGAAAAAAATCATTGCCTTCAGAAGAAATATTGCATATATTCATAGCCCTGAGATCTAAGGGAATTTATGCTGACACTTTGCATTGTGTGGAAAGGATGAAGCATCCTGTCAACAGCCTGAGGACTAAAATGCAGCACAAACTGTCCTGGAGAGGAGTGAGCTCAGGGAGGAGCAGGCTCGTGCCTGCAAAACACATGTGTTCCCTGGGAAGTAAGAGAGCAGATGAGACACTCAAGGGAGAACTTACTCTGAACAACCTGGTCTAGTGGCAGGTGTCCCTGCCCATGGCAGGGGGTGGAATGAGGTCAGCTTTAAGGTTCCTCTTCCCACCCAAACCATTCCATAATTCTATGAAGGAACAGCTTTGGAAATTGGAATAGGTCCTAGATAGGACTGGCTTCCAAAGGGCTCTTAGAAGGCATTTGCTTCTAATTCTTCTCATGGATGACATAATGGAATGGAAAGACATTTTACAGGACTGTTTTTTCCCAGGTATGCATGTACAAAGAGCAAGTTGAGGACACAGAGAATCCAGGTTGAGTGCCCAGGATGGCTGTTTGATTCACTTTACCCAGGACATGAATTCCAACAGCACAGCATGCCTGAAATTAGAAATAATTGTTTTTTCAAGCTCTTACCTTTTCTATCAATTTCTGCTAATCCACATTTCAGCATCTGCCCAGGGACTTTAGGACAATATACCTGTCGACAAACATCCCAACTTTGCTGTCACATTACTCTATGCTAATGCACAGTCCAGAAGGCAGGGAGAAGAATTGAGAGATTGCTGCCTAACTTACATGCACCTAAAAAATCAAAATTGATTCTCCCCAAGCTGGCTAACTGGAAATACTTCAGAAGATGTCAGTTAGCAGAGCAAGGATTATAATCTATTTTGAGGAGCGTGGACGTGGCAGGATTATAATCTATTTTGAAGAGTGTGGATGGGGCTGGAAAACTGCCATGTTTTTTGTTTGGAGATGAGCTTCAAATGCTTGAGACAACGCTGACCCCTGGGAGATGCAGAGAGACTCACTGACTGTGTTAGATTTCCCTCCTTTACTTGCTGCTGACTGGACAGGTACAAACGACCATTCCCACCTGAGTGCTGCTGTGTTACATTCAATTCACACCTTGAATGAAAATCCACTTTATAATTCCATTCTCACCGAACAACAAACCTACCTGAGCCAGTTCAGAGCTGCTGAGATGCCCGTCACTGTTCAGATCCAAGTGCTTAAAGAGCTCTTCAATGAGGAAGCGCTTCTGGGCCGCGCTGTCCTTGGCCAGGCTGCTGGGCGGGCTCTGCCGGCGAGCCTGCAGCTCCAGCAGGACGCTCTTCAGCCGGCTGTAGTCTGCCATCGTGCAGCTGTCCCCTGAGAGATAACACAGCATTACTGGACCATGTGCATTTACCTTGATCTTTGCAAAGGACTGAGGTCCTAAAACGAAAAATCAGGCACATATGTCTGCATATTCAGCTCCACTCGGCTCTGCACTTGAGGAGCTCCTGTGGTCATTATCTTTTGTAATAGCTGGCAGATTTTCTAAATCCTGCTGTCAGGGATACTCTCCAGCATGTTACCTTCCAGATTTTATAGGGCTTCAGTTACAGACAGCCACACTCAGTTTTGTAACTCCCACAAATATTAAATTGGTTCTGTGCTTTTCTATATGAATAAATTTATCCCATAAAGTAAAAAATAAACCTGGGGAAGCTGATGTTTAGAAAGTTCCACTAATGTAACTGGTACCTCAGACTGTCACCCTGTATCAAACAAGGGCTGATTTCAGGGAATCCTCAGAGGCAGCCTGGGGAGGCAGAAGGCCAGAGGAAGGACAGTGAGGAGTGCAGGGCTGTGGGGAACCCCTGCAGCTGTGGTGTCACTAGTGCCTGCTCTCATCACCCCACTGCAGGCTGAAAAAACACTGTCCTGTCCCTGACCAGGGAGAAAGGTTATCAGGGAAAAGCCCTCAAGCCACTCACCCTGAAGCAACTCTGGCTTGGCTGAAGAAATCAGATTGAACCCTCCTGACCCTGAAAGCTCATGCTGTGCCTGCAGCATCCAGCTCTCCCACAGCTCTTCCCCTCCTCAAGGAAATGCATCCACATGCCCAAAGTGGTACAAGATGTTATAACCCTTTTCTGCTCATCTGTTGGCTGGCAAAATGAGCTCAGCAGAATGAGAAATGGCAGCTGTCCTCCTGTGCAAATCTGTTCTCTTCAGTGCAGAGCACAGTGGCTGGTGCCTTGCAGGAGCCTTGGAGCAGACCCTGGAGCACCTTCAGGCTCCAGCTGTCCCACACTCTGTGGGTACCAAGCACACCCCACCAACAGCATCAGCACCTCCAGCTGTTCCCCTCAGATGTCCTTATGTCTATAATGTAACTTCCCTATAATGTAAATAGCCTTACTCTCAGCAATACTGGCTGTAAAACAAACCTTTTTTTTTAAAAATCCCATCACTGATCCTGTTGGATTAAATCTAAGATTTAATCTTAGATTTAAGAGAACATGGTCCCACCTCAGTTTAAGGGACAATACCCTTGTAGATCAGCTCCCCAAAGACTCTAAAGATTATTCCTCTGAAAAATAACAGAAGACTCTGGCACAATGACAATTAATGTTCCTGTCTCTTTCTTGCTGAGCTGCAACATTTTGGACCTCTTGGTCCCACTCCAACTGAAACCCAATTAAAATTCCAGGTGGGAGGCACTTCTCTGATAGCAAACCCATCTACTGTCAAGGGTTTTTTTCACCCTTCATATTTTGTGCTCACAACTTCAAAAGCATTATGACCTGAGAAGGTGAGAGAGGACACAGAGGCTGAACATGTGCTCACCAGTCAGGTCAGTGCCCTCCTGCTACATGAACAAGAACTGCAAGACAAGGCTTATTTCCTACTCTGAACTCAGTCCCATCTAGTTTGGAGAGTTTCCTGCTGCTCAGGGATATTAAGCAGCTGATAAATTTTTCCTTCCCTCTAAACAACCTCCAAAAAGCACTAGGTCCCACTAGGGATCATTCTTGTTTTACAGAAAAAAACAAGGCTATTCAGCTACTATTAGTTGTGCTTATTATTCTTGACTCCTTTATTTCCAACCATGTCATTTCATGGTTTGTGAAGACAGTATATATGTTTTTGCATTCCATCACCAGCTTATTTAAGAGAAAACCTGATTATTGTATCCATTTAATCAAGCCATTCTGTTTATATACTGTTTTAGCTACTGCAATAATATTTTTTCTTTTAACTGGAATTTTATTTTCAATCAAAAGTTAATCCCAGAAATGTATCTAGGGCTAATGAGGACAGGGAAAACGATTTAATTTTCTTCCATTTCTGTTTCTGCTTTGTGGTTTCCTTTAGTGAGCACCAGCAGTGTAAATGTACATTTACAGGCAATGTACATGGTGACACCTGGGTGGGCTGACCCACTTACCTTGTGCTCCCCACAACGACAGGCCAAAGCAGTTCTTACTTTACAACCTCCAGGTTTGCTTTCAGCAGCTAGGACTTCTTTTTGTAGATATTTGCTGTTACCTGGGCAAGGCTTTCCCAGCCTTCCTCCCTCAGCAGTAACCCAAGTGTCACATCTACATGGGGCTTTTTCCACACTTGCAGGGATGGGGACTCTGAGCTGGATGGAGTCAATCCAAAAAAATTTTTTTCCTAATCCTCAACCTAAGCCTCCCCTGGTACAACTTGAAGCCATTTCATCCATTTCATCTCATTCTGTCATTTACTACTTGGGAGAAGAGATCGACCCTCGCTTGGCTACAACTTCCTTCAAGTAGTTACAGAGAGGGAGAAAGTCCCCCTGCCTCCTTTTCTCAGGCTGAACCCCCCAGTTTCCTCAAGCACGGTGTGAGCCAGGAGACAGTGATCTCCTTTCACTGAATTACAACCCTCCTGGATTCTTCCATGCTCAGAAAACAAAGCCACCACAAAACTGCTTTTCTTGAGAAACTACACGCTGATCTGGGCTGCAAGCCAGCCCAAGGTAAATGCGCCCATTTATTTATTTATTGTGTGTGTGGGGTCACATTACCCTGGGGGTCACAGCCATGCTGCAGCTTCCAGGCAAGTGTGATGGGCACTAAGAGTGAAATAAAGGAAAGCACAGAAGGACAGAGCTGGTGACAGCTGCTGGCAGCAATTCCCAAATCCTGCTATAAACTCATAATACATTTTTCCCCATCACACTGTTGCTATGTTCAGGGTCATGGATCCAGCAGACCCCCATCCTGCACAGCAGGGTAAGGCCAGTCCATGGTGAACACATCAAAGAAAACCAGCAGTAAGACAATTATGTCTCTTATTTAAAAAAATAAGTCCAGTTTCACATGTTGCTAACATATGCTGCAGGCAGAAAGTCAGAAGGTGCTTCTAGCCCCTGTCAAATCAATACCTTCCCTTCCTTCTGGAGAAAATCACACTCTCCAGCTCTGTTGGAAGTGGATCCCAAGCCTCTCTCCAGAGTGTGGATGTGACAGACTGCATGGGTCTCACACCTTTGCATGTTCTCCCTGACATCCCAGACATCTCAGGGCTGCAGTGACACAGAAGCAGTTGGTCAGAGCCCAGCAGTGCTGAGCTGTTTAGCAGCACACAAGTAAAAGCAATAAAGTTCTGTCCCAGGGTGTGAGATTGATAATTTCCTCCTTTGACTGAACCAAAAGATCGATAGAAAAATGCACTACAACTGTAATATATATGTGTGTATATATATATATATATATATATATATATATATATATATATATGCATATAAATATATAATTTATATACTTATTCTTACTGTAGTAGAAGAACAGAGGAAAGACTTCTCCGGGTCAGTTGAAGTACTCTGACCTGAAACTATAACTTTATACTAAGTCTCGCCAAAGCTCAGAAATTATCTGTGTTTGGGGACATCTGAGCTGATGTGCTGCTGCACAACCCAGACCTAATGCTATTTATTTCAAACAAAACAAAGCACTTCAGTGACCAGACATGGATGCTAGGAGCATCCTAGAAAAGACACTACCTGCTCAGCCAAGTTGTGGAGGGGACACATTCAGGCTACTCAAAACATCTGCAAAGTCAATACCAAAGACAGCAAGATTCTCCTGCAGCAAAGATCCTTCCCCTCGACTACTAGGCATTATTATTGCACCTTTTAACCTAAGTTCCTTAGAGACTGCTGACACTGAGCTGGTTTATAGGTCTCGAAGAGCAAAGCTCTGTATTTCCCCTCCTTCCCTCTCACTCTCTCCTGCTGTCCTGACATCTGTAATCTCCTTACACTGTGCCAAGCATCTACCAACTTTATCTGCTAAATACTGTTTCTTCAGGCTTCTGCCACCTCTGGTTCTATTCTTCCAGGTATTACAAATCTGACTGTTAAGCAAAAAGAATGTCAGAAAAGCTGTCTGTGTGCCCTCTCACTTATCCCCACTCTTCTCTCTCTCTGCTGACTGCCCCCAGCAGTTTCCTCAGCAACACAAGCTCATCATTAGCAGTTTATCTCATCTCAGGCTGCTCTCCTTGGTAGGTCTTGCTAATGGATGTCTCTCAGCTTGGTTTCCTTGTTAGAGCTTCCCAGGGACTTGGATTTTGCTCACAATTGCAACCCGTATTAGGAGGTTTAGGTTGGATGTTAAGAAAAGGTTCTTTCCCCAGAGGGTGTTTGCACACAGGAACAGGCTCCCCAGGGAATGGTCACAGCACCAAGCCTGACAGAACTCAAGGAGCATTTGGACAATACCCTCAGGCACATGGTGGAACTTCTGGGGTTATCCTGTGCAGAGCCAGGAGCTGGACTTGATGATCGTTGTGGGTTCCTTCTAACTCAGGATTTCGTGATTCTGTGATTTTAGCTGACCACCCCTGCTTTTCAGAGATGGGTTTTGAAGTGCTCCTTCCCTGCCCTGTTTCTAAACATCAGAAATGCCACCACGTGTGTTCCAGGTGTCTGTGTGGTACTGCCAGCTGACCCCCTGTGTGTGCTCAGGCACCATCCCCACCACACAGCTGGGGAACCAACACAGAGAGAGACACCCACTCAAATTCTGGATGAGCTGAAATTGCTATTCTGCCATGCCCTAAACCGATTCTTCAATTCTAGTCCATTATTTCCCTCTTCATGCTGGGGAAGATCTCCAATGAAACAAACCCTTCTTATCAGTTTAGAACATTTTTAAACCCAGGGAAGCCTGGAACTGTTTGAATTAAAAAAAAAAATAAAAAAAAAGACAGGGAAAGAAAAACAATAAGACAGAAGAAGAGTAAAAGAAAAATCCAGGATATGAAGGTGTGATTGCTAAAATGTGGCAAATAACTGTCAAATTTACACGCTCTGCTCACTCCAAGCAATGCTGCTTCTTGCTCTGTTTTGCAGCAGCCACGTAATTCAACCTGTTTAGCACTTCTGCATGCTTTGGCAGATAAAATATTGATCAGCCTGCCAAGGAACACAGAATGCCATTATGTTTTTATGTCAGAACTCAGTAATGATCTACATTTATCAAGAGCATCCTCCCTGTGAAAGGTCAGTGGTGAATGTAGCTAAATTGTGATGACAGATCATTAATCCAGCTCCCTCAATAATTGTCCTCTTTAAAAATTTTACTCCTGGTTTCTGTGAATTGCTGCAGGTTTTTACACTTGGATACCACAGCAATCTTCAACCCAGTTCTAAGTAAAAGCAGATAACAGAGGAGCGGCAAGGCTGGAGATGAAAGTGTCCTTCAAAGGAATGCAGGGTACAAAATAAAAATAAACTGAGGAAGCAAAGAGCTTCCTTTGATGGGGAAACTAATCTCCCAGTGAAATATTACCGTGCAAGGTGCCTTACAATACAATGATTACTCAAAATGTCAGTACTTCTTTAAATATCAAAAATGATCTGATAACACCTACAGAGCACCAATCTCTGAGACCTTGGTGTGCAGATCACCTGACAGCAGATGTGAGCCTGAACACACACAGAAGTCTTTAGGGGATTTGAGTCCCACTGGCTCCTGAATTATTTTTCAGCAAAACTACACGGGCTGCAAGAATGGCAGGTGGCACCTGCAGCTCTTCCTAAAATCCGTGAGAGAAGCTGTGCAGCCGTTAGCATCCAGGCTGAGTATAAGAGTGTGTGATTATCAAGAAACACACAAGGCATACAAAGAGATTCAAACTTTTTGTGACCCTTCAAAAACTCTCCAGAAGTTTCCCCTGAGTGGCATCTCCACACAGCTGGAGCACGGGCACCCAGTCCATACGCTCTCAGATCTGGGCTCCAGCCCTTGAAAATCTGAAACTGTGCTGCCACTCCCAACACAGGATTAGACTCAGTGTGTTATCCCTGCAGCTGAGATAGGACATAACAACCCAGCAGCCCATGCAGAGCTGCCAGCCCCGTTTGGCTCCTGGATCTCACCATCACTGGCCTGAAATCCACCCACCACGGTAGGACAGTGCTCCTGCTCACTGTCCCCAGGGGGGAGGATGATGACAGCCCAGTACAAATAACCCACCACCGAAGGGAGAACTCCAGTGGCACTAATCTTCTAGGCAACCCCTCAGCACCACCATATGTGGCAATAAAGAGCAGTTTGGAGCAGGCTGAAGAGTGTCATTTCTAAGGCAGGAGGCATTGGGGGTGTCATTTTATTTGACAGATCCTCTCAGACCATGCTGACTACTTTCAGCTGTTCCTATGGCAGTTTTCAAGCTCCAGGAAGAAATTCAGTGCAGGAGATGAGAGCACTGAGATTTGTTTTCTCATCCGTATCTATAGGGCAAAAAAGATAAAGTTACTGAAAATAACATTTCTGAGCAAAATTAAAGGGGTTGGAGAAAAAGTTCTGTTTTCAAAACAGCCCTTTCCTATGTTTCACTCAGGTTTTATCTGGCATTGTTAGAAGGATCAGAAAATGACTAAACTAAAATGTTATAAATTTATTTCTGTGTGTAGCTCCTTAATTCTTGTGCCATTTATGGCAAAATTCCTCATCAGCACCAGCCCATTTTCCTACATACAAAATGAAAGTGTTGGCTGAACAGTGGAAATGGGGTCCCAAAAGATCAGACTGCTGAGCCTGAGTGAGACGTTATGTGAACTCTTTACCCCAATGATCTGCTGCATTACGGCCTGTTTGACTTGACAGAGCAAGTTTACATGGGGACAGGAAAATTAAAGATGACTTCAGTTCTTCAGGGGTCTCCTTGCAAATCCCCATTCTGCCATGCAAATTTTTTACCTGTCTCTTTCTATCTATCTTCCTCTTCCTTTAATTGCTTGTTTCTGCCCATGCATGGAGAGTTTGGCTGGACTTTCCTCCCAATTTTCCTGTGTGGTTGGAAAGAAGGAAATAACTGCTTTTCTCAACAATTTACATACACAGACTCCTCTGAGCAAGTGCAGCTGCAGGAGGAAAACATCAAGAAACCTTTTTGGAATTGACAATTTCTGCCAATTTAGAGATATCTGTGAGTTTTGAATCTTCCCAACTATGATTGTTATAGGCTGTAAATACTACAGGTTGGATATTAGGAAAAAATTCTCCATTGAAAGAGTGGTTAAACCTGCTCAGGGAAGAGGCAGAGTCATCATCCCTGGAAGAGCTCAGAAAATGAGCAGATGTAGCACTTTGCAATGGGACAGTGGTAATGGGGATATTTGGCTGAAGGTTGGACTTTATGATATTGGAGGTCTTTTCTGACCTTAATGATTCCACGATTGTATGCGAAGTCTGAGCAAACCAATTTAGGATGAAGAGAAATTAACCCAAATCTTAATATATAAACATCAGTGATAACAGCCATTTAACTTCTGATCATTCAGAGAAAGCTTCCTATAAAACACCAGGCTGTGTTCTGCAGCAATTACACTGCACGTAACCCCACTGCAGTGCTCCTGTAACACCTGATAATAACACAGGGAGGGTTCTGCTGCCTCCAAACATCACTGAAGACCATCTCTGTGCACAGAGGAAGCCACACACCACAGATGTGACATTAAGGCAACGCTGCTAATTACATCCTGTTCCCTCACAGCATTACCTGCCTGCCTCCTTTACACACAACCAGGCCCCTCAAAGGCTGAGTATCTGTTTTATTCCTGAGTTGAATTTACAGGTTAAGTGAAACTCTGGTTCAGTTCCTGCTAAGAGGAGCAGATGTTTAACTTCATGCAAATTCATGAACATCCTTCAGTTGCCTCTGCTGAAAAAATTCAATTAACAATAAAAATCCAAACTAACTTGCTTATCTTAGGGATGTGTTTCAGCTAATAAGATGTACATTTATCAGGTATCCATATATAATTTAGCAGCAACTGGGAGCTCACCAAATTTATCACAGAAATGGAATGGAATATATGCCATGAAGTAGATACTATTAAACAATAGACATTTACAACCTGGAAGAGTTAAAGCTTGCCTCAGTGTATATTTGTTTCAATATTTCATTTTATTACAAGAAAAAGCACCGATCTATTACTCTGTGAGTTTTAAAAATATATTAAAAACTTACAGCATGAGAATATTAATTCCCAGTTCTATAAACAAAAACTCTATTCCTACCTTAAACAATTACCTTCCAAAGTGCATAAAGCTAAATGAATCGTATGCCTCAGCTCCTAATGCACAGAAAGAGGTGGATGAATTTGCAGCTTTTCTTGGGAAGCCCAAGAATTACAACTTGGTTTGCCGAGTCCAAAGCCAAGTTCTAGATTTGTGTCCTGCCTGGAAGGGAGCAGGAGCAGCCCCAGGGAGGGAGGCAGGAGGAAGCCTGCAGGTGGGAAAACACACAATAAACGTAATTTATCAAGTGCCTATCACCACCTAGGCAGTGTGCCACAGATTTATAGATTTTTAAAGCCAAGAGGGAATATGTGCACACTCTGACCTCCTGCCCCCAAGTTCAACAAGATTTTCCCTGCAGCAGCTCCATAATTTGTTTGCTTTATAGCACACCACCCAGGAAGGCTTCCAGCCCTAATTTAAGCATCAAAGAGCAAATTTTTCAAATGATTACTTAGCCTCAGTGGGCAAACATATTTTATTTTTAATTTGTTTAGCTTCAATTTCCATCCACTGAATTTTGTTACACATATATCTGGTACATCAAACTGTAAGTCTCATATTCCACATCACCTTCCCAGGTCTGCTCTGCTGTTGTGCTCATCTCATGTTACACCTGTCCTCTCTGAGGAGCTGTGGGGCACAATGGCTCTCACCAAGGCAGCTCACATTCTGAATGACTGGGTTTTCTCTTTTCTGGGAATTTTATCCTTCTGTGGCTGGCAACAAAATGGCCATGGCCATATTTGCAAGAACCTTTGGCTTCTAGTCAGCAGTGAGTGGCTTTTCCAAAATCGAGTGCCCACCCCTGAGCTGGCTCAGACCCTTCCTGGTACTACAAGGTGATACTGCACTGCACACAGAGAGCCCAAACACATTCCCAAGCCAGGGATTTCTAGATGATTTGGTGGATGATTGCTCTCATTCCACCAAGACATCTCTCCCAAAGATCCACTCAGACAGCATTCCCAGAAATTATTTAGCATAAAGAAGACATAACTAACAGCAATGTCTGGGCTGGGAAAGCACAAAAGCAAACAAGCAAAAAAACTGATTATATTTGCTGCCTGCTGAGTATTAGCTGTTATTTTTGTGTTAAGAATTAAAAATTATTGTCAAACCAGAGGGAAGAAACAATGTCATGAACATCAATGCAGATGAAGGAACACCACGCAGTCAAGGCAAACATCTCATAACTCCTATATTGCTTGTCTCAACTACTAGGTGAGTGTAAATATAACAGAAATCCTGAGTGAATTATGCATGAGTCCTATGCTGGAAACTGTCTGTTTCTAATGATTAATTTACTCAAAACACAGCCCACTCTGCTGTAAATCTATTACTCCCCACAAAGATGTGATCTTACACACACACACACTCAACTCTCTGTGGCTGTTGTGTACTCTCTCTAAATTATATTTTGTCTTCAGATTGTATTGCTCTGGTTTTAAATGCTATTAAGCCAAACTTAATGTTTAGTGATGGGGCATCCTAAGATGCAGACAAGGAAGGAGGGGAGCAGGAGAGGAAAATGTATCTTATAGAGGGCTTTTAACAAAACCAACAAAAATAGCTTAAGAATGTCTAATTACTTAAGATCCCAAAACAAACTGCATAATGAATTCAGTGGTTGAGAAACACGGTATTGAAAGAGCCTGGGAAGACAGTGAGATTTTTATAAAGGGTAAGAAAGAGAAGAAAATAAGACAAGAGAGGTGACAGGGCAGGTGCAAGGTGGATGCTGAGGATTCTCAATCAAAACCATAAGGGATACTGCAAAATACTGCTTTCCAATCTGGAAAACAAAACAAAACAAAACGACCAACAAAAAAGTAAACAGACCTCTTTGTGAAAAGACACTCCCAGACAGAAACAGCTGGGGAGCACTCCTGAAAACAAGGGTGCTCTCTATAAATCCAGGCTTGAATTTCTGTTTCATCACTTCAGCAAATCAAAGGTAATTAAAGGCAAACCTACTGTGTAACCTACTATGTATGATATCTCCATTTGTGTGATTTGTACTTCCTGGGGTCAAATCATTCATCCCAGAGCCCTGATGCTGCATGTGCTGCTCCATGGCAACACAATGGGACACTCCAGGAACCTCCACACTCAGTCTGTACAGAGTGGTAAAACTAAACACTCTGCTTTTGGCAAGAATTAACTACATGGTATTAATTTCACATATTTCCTTGTGGTTTTGTTGTAAGGATGGTTGGATGACAGGTTTCTTTCCATGGGCTGACCCTTTGGGCCACCAGCAATGGCAGGAAAGCTCTGATCAGCAGAGTTTCATTCTGATGGGCTATGAAGGAGTATTTGGAGGACAGGTGTAGGTCAGCAGGGAGTTTTGGGGTGTGGGAACAGTCTGTACTGATCTACAAACTTCTCCCTGTCCATGTCTGTCCAATCCATTTAAAGGCTCTGAGATAAGGTTCTCACCATGCTTTTAGAGAGTCCCTGGCATGGGTTTTAAGCCTCAAGTGCTGCCAAAACACAAACAGCAGAATAAACACAGCACAACAGATCTGCTGGGACCTTTCTATCTGTACACACAGCAGCATCAGACGCTGTGTCAGTGATGGATTACAGCCTCAACACAGAGGCAGCAAAAGCAGGAGATGGACAAGAAGTTAAGAGCTATCACCCTTGGCTTGATGCATATCACCACAGACAAGGGAAAACCCAAACCAAATACATCAAGCAGAGGACTTGTTTGAAAGCCAGTAATATCTATTGCAATGTATCTGCTGTGAGCACCAGTTTGCACCTGAGGCTGTGCTTTAGCTTAATTCTTCACACCTGAGATTGCTATTTTTAAATGAAGGGAATTAACCTGTCAGAACATTAATGTTTGGGGACTGCTGCTTTGTTAACAATGAAGCCAAATCTTCCTGAGTGATCTGCAGGACAGAAATAAATAAATAAGGTCTTTCCAGCCACTTGAAGCACCTGAAACCATATATGACAAAACAGCTGTCATCATGAACTGGAATAGTAAATTAACGTACAGTGATGATTAGCTTCACTCACTCTTCACTTCAGCAGTTATGTGAGGAAGAGTCTCAGTCCATCTGAGTGTGCAGGAAGCCAGATGTGCCTATCACTGTAGCCAACACTTATTCCTCATTTTTCTATGAAAAAAGTCTTCAGTACTTTAACGCAGACACCCTCTAATTTAAAGTAACAAAGAGGCTTTTGTTAGATAAACAGGACGTTTGCTCATTGTGCCTGCTTCAGTTGGTGATGCTATGCAAGCTGCAGTTTGACATTTTACAAAGCTCTACTTTATTCCTATCAGAGAAAGCAAAATTGTCTGGACTCCTCTGGGAAGTAACCAATGCTCACTTTTTTTATGGCTGACTGGTACATCTATCAAATACTTCTAGATAGCAAATGTGTTATTTGGAAGCTTTAATAAACGTTAAAGTCCTCCGGCACTAATGTAAATTTTGCAGTTTCTGTTCTGCTCTGAAACACCTTTCCAAACAATTCGCTGGCTCTGCTGTCAGAAGGAATGCTTCACTATCACTCAGTGCTTGAGCTTTCATGAATCTGACTCCCTGGTAAAGGTATTTTTCATTTTTACTGTCTGGTGTCTTATCTGTATGAAATATGCACAGGAGAAGTGGCCAGCAATGTGTACTACAAAGGCCACCGTGCACCATCCTTGGTGACAGATGCAGTCAAGAACATTTTTTCTTTTTCCTGGCTATTTGTGTGCACAGGTTTTCTCTGATACCTTCTTGGAGACACTCTTACTTCTACCACAAGACCACAGGATCTGCCACAGGACAGCTTGATCCTCTATCACAGAGTTTTTAAAGCAATTCTGAGCCCATTGCCTATGGTTACCTTTTCTCTCAAGATCATCCCTACCCTGAAGGTGTGTGATTTTTACAACAGGAAGAGCAGAGAGTATATGCACACACAGGGAAGCAGTTCTCATGACATTTTCAATCCAAAAGCAAGAGGAAAACACCATAATTCTCCCAAAACTGTGTGTCCTTCCACATCCTCAAAGGCATTCAGAGAAATCCTCTGCAAAACACCGCTGATTTACAGCACTTCCCACCTTGCACTTGAACTGTGGAGTCTCCCACATCTTCTTGCCGAGCACTAAAGGGCAGCACATGTAATTACAGTAAGCAGGAGTATTTATTATTGTTAAGGACGCGTGTAATGGTCTGATAACGATGTGCTGTGCCTGTTGTTCAGATGTCATTAGGAGACCTCTCAGGCATCTCATTAGTAGACCGTAACATACACCCTAAAGGGCGTTACTGCAATTATAAAATGTTAACTTCTGAAGAGGAAAACATGCACAAGGGACAGAAAGTACTTCTAATGGGGAAATAAAGCATTAAAAAGGAGTAAGAAACTTCACACAGAAAACTCTTCAATTAGTCCAGAAACAACAGATTAAAGGGAAACATTTACAACATGCACATGTAGACACCAGAGCCTACCTACTACTCCAGAATTTAATGAGGTCAAAAGTACTCCATCTAGTAGATAGAAAGGTTTGCAAAAGAATAGCTGTATTTTTGTTATTATAATCACACGCATATATAGTGTCATACACATATGGCACTCCAGAAACCAATACAGTTGGAGAGTGAAATTGTGCCATTTAATGACTCAATGGCCCTATGCTATGTAAAGTGGTAAACCCAATTCTTTCCATGTGACAAACAATGCAGATGAGGACTCCAATGCCTATTGCACCAACCTGCCCAATCAACCAGAGCATTCACTACAACCTCTGAATACACCCTGACCTGCCTATAAAAGGCACTTGCAGCATTTACAACTCTGAGGGCTCCAACAGAGAGAAAAACATAAATTTATCTACTCTAGCTTCCCATTTACACCACAGACCCACATCACTGCTTCCTGTCCTCTCCCTTCAGAGACCAGGCAACAGGAACAACAAGATTTTTATTTCTGCTCTAAATCCATGTTATGAACAGCAAATACAGCAGATCAAGCAACAGAATGAATAAATAAAAGCTCACCGGTGCTACAGGCTGAATTTTGGGGATTAATTCGTCTCCTCTTTCTTTGTGGGATTTCTTTTTAATATTTTCTCTTAAGCACGATAATGATGGATCATGAATGGGACAGTTATCTGAGCACTGGAAGTGCTTTGCTACTGACAAGTCAAATAACCTTTCTGCAGTTCAGGGTACCAGTTCTGGAGTAGATCTGCTGGAGGCCTGTCAAGATAACAATATCCCCACACTGACTGCTGGAAGTGGGATTTTTTATTATATATGTCACTAAATTACAGAGGGAAGCTTCTTACCACAGAAATGAGGGGATGAAAGCATGTTTTTCCTGAAGATTTTCAGCACTGAGAGTGCCATATTCCAGTATTCCAGGGTAAAGCATGAATGACAAATCAGTCTGTTTTGATCCATGAGAGCATTACATTGAGAGGGAATTAGCACAGTTTTAGATCTGGGACAAAGGGAGCAATGGCCCCAGGGGAGCTGCCGGTCCAGGCAGAGCACAGCTGGCACTGGTACTTCTGTCCCTGTCTTGCAGGGCTTCAGCTCATGCTCTGCCTCAAGAGGCTCCCTCTAGACCTCCCTAAAGAAAGGGGACCCCCAAATTTCATCTCCCTAGGCTGGAATGACCTCTGTAAGAAAAACAACACAACATTCAGACCATTATTTGATGGCTTTGTCTGCATCCACATCAACCGAATGAAAACAAATTAACCATTCCCTCTGCTGGCTGATGCCCTCTGATAAGCAGTGGCCAGTCACACTAAAAGGACAAAGCTCCCAGCTCAAACTTCTCCAAGCAACTAAAGTAACCTCTTGAGTTTTGTTCCTTTTTTTTTTTTTTTTTTACAATGGCAGCCAAATATCTGAAAACTTTAAAAACTAATATTCTTTTTATGAATTTTTATGCTTCATATGCTAGAATTTGTAAAAACCACAAAATGTTTTGAGCTGCAATCGCTGAAGTAGAAAATATATCTATGGCTGTCAGATAAATTTGTTTTCAGCTGTGAAAAAAATATATTGCTATCTCACATAAAGCAGTATCCTGGCATCCCAAATATAGCAGCCAACAGCCCCTTGGTCTAATTCGTATTTCAAAGATATTGCAAGTGACCCATACATGAAATGTGATGGTGGTATTTGTGAGTAGATTTGTAGCAGCGATGTAAACCCATTGATTTTTACAAAAAAGAAATAGAAAGATCACACATCTGGATCTCTGCTAAGGGGTGCAGAAGGTCACCAGCAATGCCACCTCTGCAGTCGAAGATGTTTGTACCACAGACACAATGAGAAACTACAGAAATGCATTCCCACACAGCAGTTCCCTTGCAAATCACTGTACCCATCACTTCTTACCTCTCACATCCATGGAAAACACAACACACACCAAGGCCCTGAGCAAACCAGCAAATGTCAGAGGAGCAGCATCTTTAATAATACTCATTAAAATCTGATCATTGTTTTCTATGACACACAAAGAACCCAGACTGTTCTCTGGCTGTGCCACTCCATAGGTCACCTTTTTTCCATGGCTTTGAGAATCTTATTTAATCCTTTTGACTTCCAGTTCATTCACTCCCTTCTGAAAGAATCTGCTGTTCACTCCATTTATCTAGACATGAGGAAATTGTTATAGGAAACTTTGGGCATTTGAAGCTTCAGAAGAAGCCAGTCCCAGAGCCTTCCAAACCCTGCCTTGGGAAGCCATGCATGGTGTCCTCCTGCTAATGAACAGCCCCTCCCTGCAAGGCTTTATCAGGATCTTTTGTCTTGGGAGCTTTGTGGCATATTATGGCATAATTGCTTTCTGACTGATATTCAAATGTAAAAACTTTAATTCATTACATCTTACAAAAGAATTCAATTTTCATGTCACGTAGGAGATCTCCATGGTGTTTCAGGCTCTCTACCCAAGGCATGGGGTTGGAATGAGATGATCTTTAAGGTCCCTTCCAATCTAAACCATTCCGTGATTCTTTGATTCTAGGTTAAAATACATTTTAAGGAAGCTAAGCCTGAACTTTGAGAAAAAAACCCCATTATTAGAAACCAGAGAGAGACAGAAATAAATTTGTTTTCCCGGTTTTCATTTATTAACTCCTCAAAAGCCATTTAGGAAGGCTTTATCTGAGAAGAGGTAACGCTCCACGAGCACATTTTCCACGTGCACTTATTTGTAATCGAGGGAGGTGTAGTTAACACACGTTTGGCTAATGCCTCATTCCATGGTACTTCCCTCCCCACATGCTCCCCTGGCTGGTCCCCTGAGAGGGAGGGATGCAATGAACACCTCAGGTAAAAATCAAATAGCACTGTTCAAGATGGTGATAATGGCACATTTAAAACACCACCTGGCAGAAGTACCTGCAGATGGGACTGAGCCATAAAAGACTGCAGCTACAGTATTTCCTTCAAGGAGTGGAATGCTGACAAAGTACAATTGCAGGAGCCTTGGCACTAAGAAGGTCGACAAATCAGGACATTTTCTAAGGAAGGATGTCACCAGCAACATCCTCCATCATTCCACCTTGAAGGCACTGCTGTGAGACAGTGTCAAGCCTTGTGGAGGCTGCACAAGTAAATAAAAAATGGGAGCAATCCTCAGCATCGAGCATGAAACTAATCCCTTGGCTCCAGCCATCAGCTATCACTTATCTGCACGTCAGCTTTTCTAATACACTGCCCATGAGCTTGAAAATATCCCAAATCTGTATCAAGGGGTAGGGGGGAGAAGGAGTTTACCTTCTCTCAAGGAGCACCTTTTAACAGTGCTTTTCCACAGCCATTAGGAGACTGCCTTGCACTGAGACTGCAGATGAAGGTTTTGACTATAAAACTTACAAAAATGAAATAATCATCTGCATCTCTCAGAACCTGGAATATACATTGATCTATGTAGCTGGGATTATTTTTATTCCTTACAAGTCTAAATAGGAAGTGTAATTAAACTTCACTCAAACACGCATCATGATTCAGACCATGAAGACATTAAATTCCATTATTCCTTCTATCTGCTAAAGCCAGAACTGAGCATAATGACCTAGAAACTTGGGAATTCTTTAATCTAAACTATCCTGACCTTAGTAGCAGCACATGGCCCCAAATTCAACCATCTCAGCAGGACATGCATATTATGATAATACCTTTATATACATTTATGTACATAATGCACACACAAGGACACAGTGCAGCAATAGTAGGGCCCAACTCCCTGTGGCTCTGAGACAGCAGGACACAGGGGAGCTGCTTGCTGGAAAATTCAGCACTGGCAGCCTTATGGTCAAAAATTGTGTCCTAAAATGTGTCAGCCAGGTCCCTAATAGGAGTGAAGCTTGGGATATATATCTGCTTTTGCAAGTGAGTATCCACTGCATGGGAAAGCTTATGCTCTCAGAAAAACCCATTCAAAATTAGAAAATAAAATTTCTAGGAATGGAACTGTATTGCTCTTCCTTTAATGTTGTATTACAAGGAAAATATTAGTATTTTCTGCAAAAAAAGTGCATCTAATGAGTCAGAGCCAACAACTTCCAAAACATCCCCACCTGTTTTGGACTTGTTTGCTTCATTATTTTCTTTCCCTTTGCAATGTTTAAAATATTTCTCTTTGCAGTGTTTTAAATGGTGTTCTTTAGCAGGGATCCATCCCTTTCAGCTCATTCAACCATATAGCTCTACTCATGACATGGAGAAATGGTCACACATCCTTCTAGCCTTAAACTCTCCTAACCTGAATTCTGGCAATACCTGGAAATGGATGTCTTGGCAGGAGAACTATTTATGTTTGACACTTGCTTTAAATGCAGAGCCAAAATTAATTTCCTTTCATCAAAATATATAATTAGAGATTCTTTTTAAACATTGGAAAAAAATCCTGTCTTGTTTTAGATGAAGAGTTTCTGCTTCTTTGAATTGAAACAAAAAGCATCTGTTTTGGCAATCTCCCACCACAATCATACATCAGCTGTTAAAAACATCTTGAAAGGCACAAAATTAAATGAAACACATCTGGCGCCAATTTGGACATGTATTTGTTTTCTAAACAGTATTAAATTCAAATCAGTATCTTGAAATGATAATATAAGCACATCAAAGTCAATAGAAATAATGAGAAATGGCCTTATTCATACCATGATTACTATCTGCATATTCTTACCAAAATACTGGTGATTGTAACTCCTAAATAACTTAATGGAGCTAAAAGATTACAAAATCAGACTGAAATTTCAACTAAATATAAAGGCAAGCCTTCAGGGACTCTATCCAGCCTACCTGCAAGAGGGGCAATGCTTCAACGTCCACCCAAGTCACGGCTACTTGGAGCAGACAGGAAACATCCTTTACTTCTATAAAATCTATAGGTTATTGATTCCTCTTTAGTGCAATTATTCAGACACAGCAAACATGCTAGCCTGTAAAAGCAGTCCATAGAGTTGTGTTTGAAGTCACAAGCTATGATCTCTGCATAGTCCCTAAAACATAAAGCAGGTTTTTATTTGATACTGAGCACAGCACAAAGGCAGCAGCTCAGTGTGTGATGCCTGTCAGTGTCAGCATTCCCATCTCTGATACCCGAGTAAGCAGGCGTGCACATTGCTCCAGATCAATTCCACTCCTCTCCACCACCCTCCTCAACACTGCTCAACAGGCTCATGTGCTGAGGAAGAAGAGGATGTGATTGGGGCCACAACATGGCACCGGGACCCACACCACATTCATGTCCACATGCACAGCCCCTGCTTCCCCCAGCTTGAGCCTTGGGGTATCTTCAAACCATCAGGACCTTCTCAGAGAGCTGCCTTTGGTTTTAAATGGCCATGATTTTTTGGAGTGGAAAAACCACAACTCATGGGTTGAGTCAGTCCTGGTGACGCAGAAGAAAGGTGTGATGCTGTCAAGTGCCCTTTATAGGTGCTGGAGATGTGGGAAGCATAAAACAAATCAAAACATCCCCCAGTAAAAATCCCTTTCCTGTGCTGATGGTTCCTAATGAAGTTCAGAGCCAGCCAGGGTTCCCAACACTTAAGAGCGAAACCTTCACTCTCACAGTCCCCAGATCACACTGGGCTGGCTGAGAAATAAACAGAGATTATTCAAGTTCATAATTTGGTCTGCAGAAAACAGCACAGATAAAACAACAGGACCATCAAGAAGGGCAAAACTGCAGGTAAGGCAACAAAGTTTTGGAAAACATGGTTGGGAGTATAGAATGAAACACAACAGAAGTAACTAATATTGCCAGCAACACTCTCTGGTGGCTGGATAATTCTTGCAGTGCTTTTCCCCACTGCTGACAAATAAAAACATTAAATTAACAGAAGAAGAAAAATACACAGTTCAGTTAAGTGTTTGTCCACATTAATCCAGGGAGTTAAGACATGCAGGGATTCAGATGATTTATGTGGACCACGACAGACATTTCCCAGCCCCGTAGCTTCAATAGAATTTATCAAAAAAATGCTCCAGTCTTGCAGGGTAAAAAACTTCCAACAGTGTTCCTATAGAGACTTTTTCCTCCCAATTATTCCCAGGGACATTGGGCTTTCCCTGATGCAACCAGCCACCAAGAAAAGATAGAGCATCCCCCTGACCTGGCCCAGCATCCACGCCGCTCTGTTGCTGGCATATTTGTGCTAGACCAGAGGGTTTTACAGATACCAGAAATGAAACAAAGCAAGATCAGGAGGACCTAGTCCACATAGTAAAAAGTCTTCAGAAAAGTCTGCTGTTCTTCCACCTTTATTTCCAATTCAAGAGCATCTCTTTTATACGGACAATGAATAAGGAGCCATATAGTAATTCACAGCCGCCCTTCCTGACCTCTGAAACAAATTTGCCATTAGAGGAAATCGGATGCTGACTTCCAGGGCAGCAAGCAAGACCTTGTTAGAGGGTAAGTATGAAGGACGCAGAACTTGGCAAGCTTTGAAATGACCCTGACTCACTGCAAGGAGGCTGCTGGCACAGGCAGTCAACACTGACCCCAAAGAAGAGCTAAGGCCAATGTCACATATGACTCCCCAGTGCCTCCGTGGCATCCTCAGAAAAACACTCCAGTACAGTTACCAGAGGACTTGGCATCTCTCTCCTTCCTGGACAGGAAAAGTGTTAAAAATACAGAATATAAAAATATATTTTTAAGATGTATTCATTTTCTAAATAGGTAATTAAAATGCTGTTTCTCTGGGGTTCACAGGAATCAAGCAGCTGATATCCCTAGTACAGGCAGATGATGTCCTTATCAAAAACCCAAAGATAATGTCTGCCTTTTGAGAGAAGACAGAGCAACATCCCCAACATCTGTCAAGGATGAACTTCCCATGTCACAGGCTGACAAAGTTCTGTGCTGTCAGGGATGATTGGGGTATTAACACTGGCACAGGTTGCCCAGAGAAGCTGTGGCTGCCCCATCCCTGGAACTGTGTCAGGCCAGGTTGAACAGGCTTGGAGAAACACGGTCTAGTGAAAGGTGTCCCTGCCCATGATAGGGGGTTGAAACCAGATGATCTTTACAGGTCCCTTCCCATCCAAATAATTTTGTGGTTCAATGAGTAAGAGTACAAAACAAGACAACACGGAAGTACAACAAAAAAATATGCTAAAATGAACAATAAAATGGAGAAGGGAAACCTGAAAGAAATTCTAAAAAATCTTATTAATATGAAAATCTTAAAGACTGAAACACCATAAATCCAAGCTTTACAGTCATCTGATTAAGGTTTGCTGCATTGTATCCTGCAGAAGTATGAAAATGGTTATAGTCTGCAAACACATTCAGAAGATGATAACACAGTTTTGCTTTTAAAGATAAAGCAGGAAATAATTCAATTTAACAATCAAATGGGAATTGGGGACCCGCACTGAGGCTGTCACCAGGGACAGAGGTGCCTGGCGCAGGCATTGATCTTTTGGAAAAGAGATAAAGTAAAATAATGAAGAAAGATCTAATCCTTCTACATCTCTAAAAGGAGAGCACCTGAATTTTCTCAGCTACTGCTGCTGACAAGACAAGTCTCCTCTACAAGGTGTGCCCACCAGACCAAAATTATAGAGAGGCAGGAGGGAACAAGGAGCAAAACATCCGTAGGTCAGGAGGGCTGGGATGTGTTTTCCATCTGTTCTTCAAACTCCTTGTGCTCCAACACCCATCACTACCCCTCTCAGGGCTGGAAAAACCAAAGGTAACCCAACCAAGGAGCTGTGCAGCAACAGTGACAGCAGAAACTGGATCTAGGTCCAGTACACAATAAATGCTGTCCTTCGCTGGGGAGATCCAAGAGAAGCAGAGGCCTTCCAATCCTCTTCCAAATCCTGGCACCTAAGTTGGCTGGCTGCTCCTGTGCAATGGAAGAAGCTGTTGTTACCAGAACACTGGGACATAATGAGCTAATCTCCAAATCTTTCCACATATAATGGCTCTCTCTTTTATCAGTTCTCCAGTGTCTCACAAAATTCAGCTCCAGTCTTGACCTTCCACAGACAACCACAGCAGGGGCTCAAATGTCATGAAAACCACCATCCAGCTCTGCACCGTTGTTGTGCAATTTGGTTGAAATTAGTCAGAAAGTTCATAAGACATTAGAGAGCACACTGCATTGGTGCCCAGATATTGAAAACCAGCTGTGAATGATCCACAATATTAGGAAGGCATTTACTTGAACAGTAGCGAGGCACTGGCACCTTACACAGAGAAGCTGTGGATGCCCCATCCCTCAAACAGAACCAGGCCAGGTTGGGTGAGGCTTGGAGCCACCTGGTCTAGTGAAAGGTGTTCCTGCCCACGGAAGAGGGGGTGGAGGGGGATGCTCTTTGAGGTCACTTCCAACTCAAACCATCCTAGAATTCTCTGTATCTGGCCACTGAGAACCACAAACCAAGGTCACACCACTCTATGTCCCACCTCCCTGCACAGAGAGAGCACAAGTTATTAAGGGACTACTGCTCCACGCTTTCCTTGCACTGGTACCTCCCCTGACAAACCGTGAGATAAAAAGCTGATAAGGATATGGCTTCCATATCAGTGTGTGCATTACCCTGTGCCTGCAAAGAGCCAGCTATTGCTTTGTTTTCCACTTAATCTGGAGCTCTTATCAATAACTTCATCTATTTGTGGCACCAGAAAACAACGGAGGGTCAGCACTGAGCCTCTTCCATTGATTATCTATTCATGGGATCGTAAAGAGAAAGTCACACACACAGGAAGGGAAAGCACTTCCGTGGATGTGATTGGAAAGATGCTATTTCCAAAATGACTACAAAACTGAACAGCAAGAGAAGATTGTACTTTATCAGAGAAATAAAAGAAATGCTACTGTGGCCATTCCTTCTGTGTTTCACAACAACCCATACCTTCTCCAGAGATTATGCATGCAGGCCTTACACATGCTCAATTCAGATAATCTGGAGAGATCTTTCTTAAAAATAAATCCAACTCAAGATTTTTTCAGAGTTTTCCATTCAGTGAAAGCAGCTGCAGGATGGCACCACACAAAGCACACGAACAGCTGACCCCTCTTGAAACACAGAGCAAAATATACAATACTGAGAGCAAAGTTGAGTTAAAACTGTGTTCCTTGAAAGATGCATCATATGCATAAGATACTTCTATTTTTATCCAGCTTTAGCACTTGCATTCAAAGAATTAAACTGTCCAAATCTCTCCAATAAAACTAGCTTTGCACAAGATGGGTGGGATTTCCTTGAGGGCTATTTTGCCATTTCCTGAATGCTTATTTTTGTTTGTTTAAAATCACAGGAGAGCTCCAAGGCAGAGCACATTGAGAAAGAAGGAGTCATTCAGAGCGGACTCTGAATTTTCAATGTAATATTTTAATTAACCCAAAATTCTCTTCAAAGTTTTTTAAAACAAAAGGCTACCTTTCTATGAGCAAGGCTGCTATTTAGAAAATAAAAATATCAGACTTCAGACATATGCATGAATTTCACTGAATGAAAACATCTAAAATTTTTTTTAAAGCTGTCACAGAACAAGGTCAAGTGCTCAAATGAAAAACATTTTTAATCTTTACTTTGTTTTGCAAACAAAGGTAACATAGTATGAATAGAGATGGTTTCACTATAGTAAAAACAGGCTAAGTTCTACAATCAAGCCAACATACTTCTTTCCTTTGAAAGATATTAATAAACATCCCAGGGCTACCTTACTGTTCAGATTCACAGAGCAACCCATGGCAACCCAACCTTCCCCACACCAGAGTCCCAAGAAAGGTATTAACAGTTTGGGTGTTCATTAAGAAAATCAACAGATGAGGCAAATAATGCAAACCATTCTATTTATAAAATTATAGAATAGTTTGAGTTAGAAGGGACTTTTAAAGACCATCTGCTGGGGCAGGGACACCTTCCACTAGACCAAGTTGCTCCAAGCCCCATCCAATCTCAACTGGAGCACTTCCAGGCATGGGAAGTCCACAGCTTCTCTGAGCAACCTGTGCCAGGGGCCTCACCACCCTCACAGAGAATTTCTTTCTAATACCCAATCTAACCCTGCCCTCTGTCAGTCTGAAACCATTCCCCCTTGTCCTGTCACTCCAGGCCCTTGTGCAAAGTCCCTCTCTAGCTCTCCTGTGGCCAGTTTAGGCACTGGAGGGTGCTCCAAGATCTCTCCAGAGCCTTCTCTTCTTCAGGCTGAACCACCCCAATTTTCCCAGCCTTTCCTCACAGGAGAGGCAAAAAGCCCATCTAGCTGCTGGCAGCATGTCCAGGAACACTGGAAGGGCTTCAATGCCAGCTGGGAAGCCCAGCACTGTGCAGACTCATGGAACCTTCCCACCTGATCAATTCATCATCAATACACTGCAGCCCTCCAAAACAGCTTTCCATTATTTCACTTTTGCCTTATTAGACTTCAAAACCAAATGACAAAACTCTGAAGTAAAACAGCCTCTACCCTCTGCTCACAAATATAAATGCATTTAGCTGAAGACTGAGTCATTCTGCTCCTGCAAACATCCCCCCTGACATTACCAAGAGCTCCCTGCACCCATCTCACAGGGACCAGAGCATCAGTGCTGCCCTTTTCATTTGGATAGGCCTTTATTCAATTAGACCGAAGAGCCAGGGAACAACCTTTTTCATTTTGCAATATGCTCAAACCAGTATTTGCCCTGGCACAGGTTCTGAATGTTCCCGAGCTGAGCGGGGGGCAGGGATTCTGTGCTAATTGCAGTCGCTCTCTCAGACACGCTGCAAGACAAATCTTTGTGACTAAAAGGTTTATTTCTGTCGGCAGTCTTGAGAGGGCTCATTATAAGTGATCACCAGATGTCACCAATTCTTCATAAAATACAACAGGAAGAACCTTTTTTTTTCCCAGTAAAAAACAACCCACAACCATCAAAGTGTAACAAGAGCCATAAATACACTGTTCAGGAGTATCTTTAGCCGTGGTGTAGATTCCCTTTTTCTGTTATACATCTAAAACAACACCTACTGAAAAAGGAATGAGGCACTCTAATAATGTCAGTGCTAACGACAAGCTCTCATGAACAGATAGTGACTTCACCCCCACCTCCAACGCGGTGATTAACACATCTCCAGAGCACACAGAGCTCCAGCCCCCAGCACTGATAATGAGCCCCATCCACCGAAATGGAAAGGACCAGAGGAAATGGCCTCAAGTTGCACAAGGGGAGGTTTAGATCAGATACTAGGGAAAATTTCTTCATAGGGAGGGTTGTTCAGTTTTGAACTGCCCAGGGCAGTGGTGGGGTCACCATCCCTGGAGGTATTTAACAGATGTGTGGCACCTGGGTCATGGTTTAGTGGTGGCTTGCCAGTGCCAGTGCTGGCTTAATGGCTGGACTTCATGATCTTGGAGAGCCTTTCCAACCTCAGTGACTTTATGAAGTAACACAACATTGCAACCTGAGAGAGCAAAAGGACAACCCTAGGATGCATCTTCATCTCTCTTTAAAGAAAATATGCAAGAGAGTCAAAAAAAATAGAAAAGAAGCTTGTCACATAGACCTGTGTGCTTTACCAGGGGAATTCCCCAAGATGAATTTATGTCACACTGGTGCAAATTAAAGAAGAATTGCCCCCCAAACATTCACCCTGCAGCCCTGGTCACACCCTGGCATCTTCCCTTCCAGGGGTGTTAAGCTGAAGACTGGAAGATGTTTTCCCTTGCTAACTTTCCCTTGGCAATCCAAGCGATGAGGCTTCCTGAGGTAAATGATACACTTCAGCTGCCTATATCACTTTTCCCATTTTCAGATCTCAAATCAGATTTGGGCACTGTCTTCATTATCAGCACAGAGAAGTGTCTGATCTACTGCCATCCCAAATCCATCAGGACATGTGTCACTCATCCCTGGCGCAGTGACACATGCTGTGGGTATGCAGGCTGCCATTCCAAGCATTTCATCTAGTTCTGCCTCTGGGCTGCTGCAAATGAAAACTATTCCGTGCACAAACGGTGCATTGCTGCGTGCAGAGCTGTCAGTTATATTTATTTCACAAGCAGTTTAAGACATGACGTGAACTGAGTTGCTGGTAAGATTTTACTACAAGCTATCAAAGACTTAAGCAGACACCATCTATAACTACAGGCTTTCATCCTCACCCCCGCTGACTCACGCTCCCTGTTCCAGCAGCGAGCACAGCCACAGCTTCCAAACCCCCCCAACTGTCTGCAGAGCCATTATCTCAGCACTGATAGAAACCAAAACTCACCAGGAGAAATCCAGGCTTGTGATGGTCAGTCCACAATCCCAGAAGGAGTTTTCACTGCACAGGAAACACCTGCACAGGGGACACCAAACCCAAACCCATGTCCTGCCTCCCTGCGGTAACCTTTGGCCATTGGCACAGTAATAGATACATCAATCTGAGGAAGTACTGAAGTGTCACAAGAATTTGGGAACAGCTACTAGGACTCATCAGGAAAAGTCAAGAGCTCTTCCCAGACTTACTCCTGCCAAGTAATTCCGTTTTAATAGAGCTTGATTTGGGATAAGCCTACAGAATCAAATGGCAAAGCTCTGATGTTATACTGAGGATTACAGAGATCTTACGAATTATCAGTACTCTGTCTGAGCTCACTGGGAATATGGCATTGATTTCCAGAGCAAAATATGACACATCAGTTACTTTTTTTCAGACTGCAGGGACTTGGGGTGCAAAACCCAAGGACTCCTCCATGAGCATCAGCCCACAGACCCATCCTGCAGCTTGGTTTGCTGGAGCTGAACTCCTACTCCAAATGTAGGGAAAATGCTTAGCAAAAGTGTTTTAGCTTAGGCAATGACCCCAGTAATTTCTCAGGGTATCAACAAGTCCTCAGAAGAACCAGGAAAAACCACCTTCAGCTGTGGCTTTCAGCTGGGGGGTATGAGCAATTAAACCAGAATCCATTAAAATGATGATGCATTAGACAGAGTGCATTAGATGCTGTAGAATTATTTTGTATTAAGAATATATTTGGTTATTTCTACATGTGAATCCAGTCTGAAGATAAAGATTTATTTATTTAGTATTAAGGGATTTCTGCAGATGGTATTTCAAAGCAGCTCCTTAAAAATGTAAATTTGCTTGCAAGATATGAGGACACATTTTACACAAATAAACATATTCGCATTTCATTTGCTAAGTTCTATTTACATTCATTTTTTCAGATATTTACTGCAGTGCAATTGTTGAGGCTTCAACAACTAAGGCTTCATCCAATTATAATAACACTCAAAAGCAAAAAATGACATCCCAAGTTTTGCTAAAGTTGTGTAAGGCCCCAAAAGTCCAAGCACAACAAAAAACCTCCATTGTTACAGTCTGTAAAATTTACCCATTCATATCGCCTCCTTCCCCTCTTACTCTATGATGTCTTTAAAACATGTGTTCAAACCCAGCAGTTGAGATTCCTGTGGGGTTATTTATATAAAATTTTTGGTGTAGTTTGTGTGTCCAGTAGATGATGGGCATAGAAAGGACACACTCCTCTGAGGAAGAATGAAAGCCTCATCTCCTGTAACACCCAACTCTCACCCTGCCTGTCTCCTGCATGTGCAAGAACTCTCTGCTCCTCGAGCATGTGCCTTTTGCAAGAGCTAGGCAGACTTTGATGTCAGAGTCAGCACAGGTGATTTCCCAGCACCCTACGGATGAACCCCGGGTTTCCCTGATCCTGAGGCTCCCCACAGCCCTGCTGCTTTCAACACCAGCCCCACATCTGCTGCTGCTTGCTGAGCACTGACGAATCTGGCTGTGCTGAGCCTGGCAAGGAGCTTTGCTTCCAGCTGAGACGTCTTCAATTGCTCCCCACATCACAGATTTCATGTTGCTCCACCATCAGCACACGTCTGCTCTTAAGCTTCTCCAGAAAAAACTGCAGCTTTGTGAGTTACAGAAAAAAAAAAAAAGGCAGGGTGAAAAGATGGGGAAGAGAATAAGTGAGGATGGAAGACAAGGGGGAAAAAGGGAATCAACCAAGCCACTATTCCTTCTCTATGCCAAGGATCTTGGATACACCTTCTTGTAGAGAAATTCTATAAATCAGGATGTACAAGCCATCCCTAAAGGACCCGAAGTGACCTTAGACACTTGCACGTGGTCTGTGGGGGCTCTGCCCAAACTACATGTGGGTTTGGAACTACCTGGAATGAGCAGCTGCACACACATTGCACTATCATGGTATTACTTTACATCCAGTTTTGTATTAGTCTGATTTCCTACCTGGGAACTTTTACAGAGTATAGGTGCAAGTTTGGGCTTTTGGAGGTTGTTTCCAACAGATGGCAGAAAATTGGGAAAAGTGCCAGCGTTTCCTTTTCAAAAGCTGGCTGATGAAGCTTCCAAAGACAGCTCCGAGCATCTTCACTTGCAACTGTCGCAGCAAGAAATTACACAAAATGTACATAAAGGGGGTTATTGAAGCATGCACACTTTGGAACTCGCAGAGGAGAATGTACATGCTTTTAAGAACAATAAATAGGATGTTTTTAAGTTGCAAAATTCACAGAGCTGGCTTGCAATGCTCACCTGCAGATTTTAGAAGCTTTTTCATTGGCATAAAAGGAGAATGTCCCTCCTACTCTTCCTCCTTCTCCCTTGTCTTGTAAGGAAATTTTGATTTTTGCCTTAAGAAGAGCTGTAGTGCCTCAAAGACCCCAGCTGGGCTGGGGATGCTCCCCCAGCAAAGAACAGGATGCTAAAAAAAGTGGCAAAAGAAAAAAAACAACGTGGAGATGGGGAAAAGAAGTCAATGAGGTAGGAGGAAAGCACGGGTTTTCCATGGTGAGCAGCAGGCCAGAATCCCACCTGCTGACCAAGCTGCTGAATCCTTGCCACCTGTCTGCTTACATAACGCTTCCTCCAGCTTACATCTAACAGCTTGAAAACTGGTATAGAACATCAAACTCTAAATCAGTGCCTCATGCTGACACACCATATGTCGGCGAGTACTTAGGTAGTCACCAAAAGTGTTAACTGCAATTATTTAAAAATTATTACAGTTTATTCATGCAGACAATTCCTTCTTGCATTGACTCATATCCTTCAAGACAAGATTTTTTTTTTTATGAGCTGCAGTTTCCCTCAATTTTCAACCTGATTTGTGGTCTTTAACTATTTTAATTTAATTTTGGTTTAAAACAATGTACTTATTACTGAGGTATTTGTTTACAGCGCTGTTTTTAGGGGAGATTACTCAATGAAACTAAAATTAAAAGGTTTTCCTTCAAAGCATGGCAATTTCAGTGTTGCCTTGGTTCTGCAGAAGCAAGTAGACTGTCCTATCTCCTGGTGCTGCTGTTTAGAACTTCTGACCACCACCCCTGGGAGCAGCAGCCACAGAAAAACAGTGAAAAAGACCCTTGGTGCCCTTAGGCCCTTCACCCAAGAGCCAGGTGGAAGAACCAGCTGCAGAGAAGAGCCTTTTTCAGTGTGCAAAGTCTCCACTACTCAGCTTGATGCTTATAAGTCAATTGCTAACGGAAAAAAATTATGGGGCATAAATCCACACAAGGAATCGAAAATAAAAATAAGGGAGCAGAAGAGAGAGCCCATTCCCATGGGCTTTTCTCCAGTGGCACAGGCAGACCTGGGGAGCTGGAGTCAGCACTGACACAGGCTCTCCCTTGGATGAAGACAGCATACATTAAGAAAAAGTAATTAGAGTGATCAAGTAGGGAACTATTTAGCAGCTAATTAAAATACCCAATAACCATAATTTCTTCAAAACAGTGTGCTGAAAATAGATATATAACACCCCAAAAGAAAAGAAACAGCCTGTCTTGTCTTTATTTGGTGCCTTGCACTGCACACCTCATGCCACCTGCCTGACAGAGTGTCCATGATCCCTGACAGAGATCCTGGATCCCTCAGACCAAAACTTCAGCCTGGTCTTGCATCGAAACTGCTGAGCCCTCATCACACAAATCATATACAGAAAAGTGTAAATCAACCTAAAACAGGGGCATGGCAATTCTCCTCTCTGTTTCACACTAACAAAATCTATTTTTCCATTTGTCTGCACCTCTTGCTGTAAGGATAAGCAGCGCAGGGCTGGAGCAGAATGAGTTTTTATAGGAGCCAGAGGGAGCAGGGAGCCACGGTGCAAAACCTGCTTGCATCATCTGTCATCCTTCCAGCTCCTCCCTGCTTTTGAAATCGGGGGAGAATTCACAGGACTAAAAGGCACAGAGGGGAAAATTCTCCCTCTGGTTTCTATCTGTTACAGGTACTAAATTCCTACCAAAACCTGTTATTGACAAAAAGCTCTTTCCATCATTGGGCTTGTGCTTTCCTCATCAAAGATAACTGTAAGTTTCCAGATAACTGGAAATACAACAGCAATAAATCAATAGCTGCTGTTTTACTTGCTCTGTGCTTTTTGTTGTGAAACATTTGGGGGGTTGGTTTTTCCTACTCTAATGAGCATCAAGCCAAATGCAATAATGAAGGAAAATCAACACCAATATCTTCCAAAGTGCTTGGGAGCTTCCTCACATAGAATCACAAAATCATTAAGGCTGGAAAAAACCTTCAAGACCACTTCACAGTATTTACCATTAATGTCAGAGTAGAAGACTTGTATAAATAATGATCTTTTTTTTTAAAGTTTTAAACTTCTAAAAAATATGAACTTGAGTGCTAATATGTATCTTAGAAACATGCACAAATTCATGCAGGATAGAAAGGCAGGACTTATCAGAGAAGCTAATTTATAAATAAAGCTCCTGTTTACTCAGTATTTGAACTGTCTCAAGAGGGATAAACCTCACCTGGCTTGGCTTTAGACAGCACCTGCTCACTCAAAAGCTCATAAACACCAAGACTGTTAATTAGAACATTATTTCTAGAGGACTGTTAAATATTTTCTTCAAAATGCTAAATTGGACTTTTTTTACCTTTCTTTGAACAAGTTTTAGAAGGTTTTCCAATGCCATAATTCAAAAGCCGTGGCAGTCCTGCCAAAGGATACAATGAACAACAGCCACCTGCAGTGCTGGAATATAATTTCCAATGCCCCCAAAAAGGCTCTTCCTGCATTTTAATTAAAAATTGGTATTTCTTTTTTGAAAACAACAAACATTCATAATCCTATTCCCAGCTTCCTCTGAACTTATTGATTGCAGATGCCTGTTGCCATCAGGCACATTTCTGAATTTGGGTAAAGCCACTGTAGGTTTTTTACCCTTCAGGATACAGCTGAGGAAGACCCTGAGCGACCTGATCCTTCTACTGCTGATGCTCTCCTCTGCCCTGCACTGATTTTTATAAATTCCAGCTTCCATCTGCTGTTTATTTTTCCTGACTGGCACTCCTGCAGCAATGCTGAGCTCTGTGTCCTGACTGACCAGCCCCTTTACATAGGCACCTGAAATATGGCTAAAAATATCTGTCAGGGTCACTGCACTCCTCACAGGCTGACTCCAGTTTATGCTTGGTTAGGAAACCCCATCAAAGAGCATGGCAGCCTCCTGCCTGACACTGGGAGAATGGAAATGTCTGCTCAGTGACCAATAGGAGAAAATTAGAATAACAAATGGGGAAAACCACAAAAGCTTAAAAAAATATCAAGAACTATGATATCCCATTTGATTCTCCTACAAATAGCCTATACCTTATCCTATACAATGCTTTCACATTCCCAGATCAAAAACATTTCATGAAGCATTTTGTAAATGTGGCTTCAGACTGTTTTCTGATCCAATGAACATTATGAGATGATGTGAATGAAATGTCAGTAAACAGGTTAAAGATATCTGGAGATGCAGTAATTCTACCTGATTACTTTGAAATGTCAGAGTTCTCCAGCTCCTTGTTGGGGACAATGGCTTTCTCTGGAGCATTTCTAAGAAGGAGGAAGACAAGATTTGGGGATTCAATACTGCTTCTTTTCTAAATATTGTTAGTATTTTACGTATGTTAGTGTCAGTAAAAAGAAGTTATCTTCATGATACTAAGTTATTGCAAAAGAACACTTGCCAATGGGCACCTAACTTCAGAAGGATAGCATTCCCTGAGCTCAGGTCACCAGACTTCCACTTGTGTGAACAAGGCAGTACAGATGTGATGTCAGTACAAACTACATCCACATTCATGGGTGTGACAGTATCAAACAGGATAATGAAGCATTCCTTTAACACTTCTCCAATTCTTCATCTTGACTGCAAGGAAGTAGATAAATGTACCAAGATCGAAAAGATGAAAGAAATAAAAAAAGAGATGTCTGTTCACATAATATTATGAAAAACCCCTCAGCCCAGTGCAGAAAATAAAATTTAAAAAACTTAAAAAGAGACACAGTGTTTCTGAAAACATAAAAAGAAGCAATTTGAAGAAATTCAATCTATTAGAAAATTGCCATCAATTTAAGAAAGTGGTGAAATATGACTTTAAATAAAAACTTAAAAAAAAATCCCATCAGGCCAGGAAGAGGATAGATTTGGGAGAGAACTGCTCAGGAGGGCAGGACTCCCATGATTTTCCTGGGCTGACTGTAGCTGGAGCAGCCCTGTGGGCTGCCTGTGCCACCTTTTGCAAAGGAAAACAAAGCATTTCTGTTTTAAAAGAGCCAAAGGAATTAGCTATAACTGACGAGCCCAGAACAGCAGCCTGCAACCTGCTCACATTTCTAAAGTGAGCCCAGAGTAACTGCACTCCAATTTTCCCCAACTCATTATGTAAAATAAAAGCTAGCTGAAAGCCAGTGTGGGGCCACCAAATGCCTTCATTAGCTTTCAATTTTGTTCCAGTAAAAATGCAGCCAAAATCTACTGGGTTCAGAGAGGCTGAAATTTTAGCCTTAACAGCCTTTTACTTCCTCCACACTGTACAGCTTCAGCAAGATTTTCTGCCACTTAGTTTGGACCTAACAAGCCATTTCCCCATTAACACAAAACACAACGTGTCCAGGAGTATTAAGCATTTTCCACAAGGCCCTGTTTTACAGTCACTCTAAGAATGACAATGCCAAATTACGAATCTCAGACAGATGTTTTCCAGATGTGCTGAGCACCTCACTTAAATGTTAGATGCAGAGCTCTTCCAAAATGCTCCAAGGGCTGCACCAGCTGCATTTAGATAGGCTGACTCCTGAGTTTCTGTTTATGGGAAACTATTCCTGAGGAAAAAAACTCTCAAGAACATGGACACATCTTGCACATTCCTACAGGAGGGTGAAGGATGAAGTCTGATGGTAACCATTGGAGAGAACAAATGGAAAAGGAATGGGAAGCTGTGGATGGAGAGGTGCAGCGCTGTGAGCACGACTTCACAGAATCATCACAAAATGGTTTGCATCAAAAGAGACCTTAAAGCTCATTTCATCCAGTTCCAACCCCCTGCCATGGGCAGGGACACCTTCCACTATCCCAGGTTGCTCCAGGCCCCATCCAACCTGGCCCTGGACACTTCCAGGGATGGGGCAGCCACAGCTTCTCTGGGTACCCTGTGCCAGGGCCTCCCCACCCTCCCAGGGAACAATTTCTTCCTAAAATGCAATCTCTGTCCTCACTGATGGCATTGAGTCCACAGGAAAGAGCAGCTCCCTCGCCCTGCAGTACTGTGATGTCTGCACAGCTCAAACAGTGGAGTGCTGGACACAGAGATGGTTCTCCACTCTGAGGGGACTGAGGGCTCTCCCCTCCCTTCAAGCCCCTGAACACGTAACACCCACCCACAGTCCTGCACTGCCACAGCCCCTGTGCAGCTCACAGTGAGCTCACAGCACTTGCAGTCCTTGAGCCGAGCAGGTATTCATGCCACTTCATTTTTTTTCTAGTTATTCTAGAATTCAAGTCTAGCTACTGAACACTATAGGAAAATAGCACCACAGCAATTTTCTCTCAAGATTGTTTTACAACTCCAGCCAGAAGAATACAGCAGGACCCAGAGTACAGTCACCCTTCAAAAACTTAAACATTATATGAGACACACCAACCAAAAATACGTATTTCTAAATCTTTCCCTCAGCACAGCTTTGATCCAAAAACCAGACCAAATATCAGAGATTCCTGCAAGCCCTCAAGAAATGCTGCTATTGCTTCCAGTTTATCTGCAAGGCACCCAGGTGCTGTGCCAAAGGTGAGCTGCACAAGGTTGATCCAGCTGTCTGTCAGTCTGCACACAGAGATAGAGCTCCTTATATCAGTTTATCATGGGCAGGTTATGAGAATCACATTTCCAAACAAGATTTGCTTTAATTGGCTATGCTGGTCCTCCCAGAGGAGCATTAAGATGAGGCTTAGATAATGCTCCCACAGCAAGTAACTGCAAACCCAAAGTTAAATCTGCTTTTCTACAAATATTCAGGAACATTTGCTTCTAGGCAACGCTCCTGTTAGTAAACCAATTTGCTAAAATATTCATGAATAGCAAACAACAGGGCCATGGATACAGCAAAATGCTTACATGTGACAATACAACTAAATATTCACCACAAATGCTTGCACAGTATTTGGCTTGCTCTAGATTAAATGAAAAAAACCCAACCCGTAACAATGATGAGCATTCAGCACCATGGATTCCACTGGAAAACCTCTGGTGAGGAGACTGGCTGGTGTTGGACAAGGATGCCCAAAATTATCCTGTGCCCTCAGGGTTCTTGTACAGCTCCAAACTGCAGAGGAACCATAAGGCACCAACATCTCCAAACCTGCCACAAAACTTCTTGGTGAGCTCCTGTGCCAGAGCAGGTAAATAAGGATTAATAAATAAAACCCTAATAAAATTCCATATTGAAATTTGAAATAATTTGAAAAATAAAATCCCCCTCATTATTCCTGAAAAAAACAGCAAAACTCTCAACTAAGTTGCCAGTGTGGCAGACTAAAAGCAAAGAAGGAAGAGGAAAGTCCTGACAGATCCTGACAGGAGACTGCAGTCACTTGCAGGAAGAGACAAACCCAATGCACCCCATGGCAAACTCTTCCAGGGGAGCCTTTGTTCAGCCCATCAGGCTGTTTGCAGTGCAAACAACCCTCATTCAAAAGGTAAATAAAAATGTCTTCCTTTGGACACATCACACCAATCAACTTTTTACTACAAAGGTTACATTTAAATATTTAAATACTTGGATACATTTCAATGGTGAGCTCCCTCTCCATTGCATGGCTCATTCCTTCTCAGTTTTTAACTTAAAGAGCAGAAGAGACTGAGCTCTCTTTTACTCCATCACATGGGCTCATTACCACGGGGATTTTTTTCCACTAAGACCACTATGAGATGAGGAGGCTGCAACTGAACTTGTGTAATTCCTGTATTTCCTTTTCCTTCCAGAGCTGCAAATCCAAACACGGGTCATCTCTTCAAGCCAGGACAGCAGCTGGATGCTTTCAAAGCTGCTGTGCCAAGGACAGCACCTGGACATCCCACGCTTCCAGGCACAACTCTCCTCTTTGGAACGCTCACCACCAGTTCCATCCCTGCTTGGGCACAAGGATTCTGTGTTCTGGAGCCCTGGCCCAGCCAGACCCCTCCTTCACCCCTGTCAAAACCTAGAGAAAAACCAGCCAGGGGATTTTATGGGGACACTTAGGGTTGGGATCATTTAACATGAGTTCTGATGTTTTTTCTATGACCTTTAGAAAGTCAGTGGGTCTCCTCTAGACTGCAATTCTATAATGGGTGGATCACTATTTTCCTGGCATGCAAAGGTGTTGTGAGGTCTAATTCATTAATCTTTGTAAAGCATTCTAGGACACTTTGATGGAAAATTCAAAGCATTATCCATAAAGGCCTTCTATTTAAATCCCACCTGGAAACCTTCCTCTTACTCCTTAATTTGTGATTGATCCCCACTCAATTAGAGGCAATGGGATTTGCATGTAGACTCCAGCAGCAGAGCAGACCCCAAAGGAAGGTGCCAGCAAGAGCAGTGGTGCTAACCCACAGCAAGGAGGCAGACAATTGGTGCCTGCACTGTGTGATCCATGGCTGAATGCTGCACCCCTGGGCTGCCCTGGGACCACCTGAACCAGCCCTGGGCAAAGGGATGGGGCACAGACCTCTCCCACCACAGCACCCATCCCTACACAAACCCCATCCCTACACCTGCACCCAGCTATGACAGGACAAGGGGGAATGGCTTCACACTGTCAGAAAGCAGGGTTAGATTGGATGTTAGGAAGAAATTATTTCCTGTGAGGGTGGTGAGGCCCTGGCACAGGCTGCCCAGAGCAGCTGTGGCTGCCCCATCCCTGTAAGTGTCCAAGGCCAGGTTGGATGGGGCTTGCAGCACCCTGGCACAGTGGAAGGTGTCCCTGCCCATGGCAGAGGTTGGAACTGGATGAACAGGAAGGTCCCCTCCAACCCAAAGCAGTCAATGATGATTCTGTGATGCTCCTACACACTGCTGCCCCCCCAACCCCCATTTCTACAACTGCACTGATAATTAACCATGTACTTTACATCTGACATTAATCCCTATTAATAGGATTTTTAGCAGGAAAAAAAGTTTCTACCCAAAGAGCTTTCAAGCCCTGAGCAGACAGAATAAATCTGCAGATCACTCATTACCTCCCCATGTCAAGTTCTATTATTTGTGGGAGCAGTTCCACTTCAGGCAGGCGAGCAAAGGCAGATAACCTCACCCCTGGCACTCCGTGAGCCCCTGAGGAGAGAACAGCTTCAATTCTACATGCAAAAAAACAACTGGGAAATTACAAGGGGCTTTATCAGAGCCCCATGCTGGGGAGTGCTCATTTTAACTCGTATTCCCATGACTTCAGGACATCTCTGGTAGGATTCAGCCCTCTCAAGCATATTAGCAAGAACTGCCTGTTAAATCCTGGTGGACAGAGGCAGGAAGGGAGTGAAGGCTGGGGGATGCTGGACCAGCTTTTTCCTTGCAGCTACCTAATTGAATCTGCAGCATCCAGCCTGTTGGTATTCCCAGGCACTCAGAATTTCAATTTGCTCCACAGATTTCTATACTGAGCACCCAGAAAAATTAGCATTTGTGCTGAATAGCTTTTAATCAGCTATTTTAATCAGTTCTTTTTATCTTTAAAGCACTTCTAAATCTCCCTCCCTCAGTCTCCCCAGCCCTAAAATTTATTCCAGCCATTTGTTTTCCTTCATTCAGCTTCCAGCGCCCTTTACCATGATCTAATAATCTTAATCTTTAATGCTCATCTCTACCTTTTAACCTTTTCAGTTTTCATTTAAAGCAATCTCTCTATCTCTCTCAGGTTTGGAGCTATTTTATTTACTCTGAAATTACGGTTTTCCCTGGCCCCTGTCTCAGCACACAGCTGAAGGTGTCCAGTGTGAGTCCCCTGGCATCAAGCTGCATGCTGCTTCTCAAAAGGTGACTTGTGGGGGCTTTAAGCAAATCAGCAATTTTTCTATTGATAAAATTTATGTAATTTTAGGGAAATAAAGGCAACTTCAAAGGTATTACAGTATTTGTTGCCATTCATTTGAAATTACTTGGCATGTGCTAGCCTTTCCTTCCACTGGGAAAACTATGCATGTAGAAACTTCACGGAATATTTTAGTTTGGAAAAGACCTTTTAAGATAATTGAGTTGGGGAAAAAAGCAGATAAACTTTTGAGCATCCAAGCTCTTTTCAGGACGGTGAGAGGTTCATCTATGCAGGAGCTCAGTAAATGTGTCACTTTTTAATCATGACTTTGTAATGCCCCATTTTGCTGGCATTTCTCCAGTTTTTCACCACTTAGAGCATTTTGGAAAATCGCTGACAGAACGGTGAGAGCTAGTATTAAATTTAACACACTAAAAAAAGCAAAAACTTTTCCTACATAAGGCTCTTCAATATTCAAGTATGTTTTGAGCTCCAAAATTAATGTACAATAAATACGAACGTGACTTGCAAAGAAAAGTGATGTGGACGCAGCGAGTTCAGACTGCCACCAAATCACAACAAGCACGTGTCAGATGCAAAGAGCACACAAAAATAGATAAAAAAAGGAAGACAAACACCCCCTGACATAACGAGTGTTGCAGAAAGCAGCACCAAAGCTGGCACAGGAACTTCCACTGGTAAATACAAACCACCTCCCTGCTTCTTTTCCCACACACTTGAATCTGATTCTTCATCCTCCTCCTCTGCTCTGTCCCCCATCACAACTACTAAGACTGTGCTTCAAAAAAAGCTTCATTATCACCTCTCAGCTTTCCTGAAAGCACTGCAGTGAAGGTTTAGCAGACCCAGGCTTCGAGCAGATGGCTCCCTAAAGCCACCTGCATCTCATTTCCTGGCTCTCAAGAACATGAAGCTGAAACTTGGGGTGCTTCAAACCGAGACCACCTCATGGAGTATTGTCTTCCTTCACACCGTGGAGATTTAGGCTGAGCTCTTCTATGTTCAACATGTAAGCAGTTCCTCTCATACTTTACATTCATAGAGGGTGATTGCTACACAGTGCTGGGTGCTGGCATGGTCTTCCAGCTGCCCATGCCATTAACCATGGGCTTCAGTGACTCCTGTTCAACCAGTACATCTTCAGTTACAAGGGGGAAAAAAATTAGAAAGAATAATTCTCACTTTTCTTTTTTAAGATGTTAATACTGCTGCTGACATATCCTTTAATTCCTTTCTTCAGTAGCTGATACATAATATGAAGCTTTTTGGTTTTATGGGAGATATTATGGCCACACACATCAAGACTGGCAACTGGAGAAGATTAATAGAGTGGGCCCTAAATAAGATGAAACAGATAACAGTCACCAAATAAAACTGTTCATGGGGGTCATGGTCATGACTGCTCTAAGCAAACATTACACAATTTCATATTTAACAAATAAAAAACACATCACATTTACTCCCGCACTCCCCAAATGGCTACTGCCTCAAACTGGAGCTATAAAAACACCAAGAATGCTGGATAGGGATCACATCAGATAACACCACTTTTTCCACTAGCTTCATCCATGGGGTGTGTTCCTCCATTTCAGCTTTACTGACTGGAACTAAAATCTGTCACTGGTCTGTGCAGAGTCCCGGCACCAGGGAAACAGATTTTTATTTTTGGCCAAACAGAAGCAGGTAATGGCCCTGCTGTGAGGAGTTCCAGTGAGCATAATTCATCTTTTGATTGACCATTCAAATTCAGTGCCCATCACAGTATTCCAGTCCCACTTTCCCTCCCACCTGTGGGATGCCCATTATGTCCATGAGGTCCCCTGCAAAGGTTTTCTATTATTAATATGTAAGTAATATGTAATTAAAGATCTCTTTTTGTTAGACTTCTTTAGGATCTCTGCTATTTTTGATTCTTTTTCTTACGCCTAGACTTTCCCCACTCTTGCTATTGGCATTTAATTTCCAGTGAAAGCTCACCTATACCAGGGAGTTTCACAACTGACTGTTAGCCAAGGTTTCCCTTCCACAAATTTCAGGAATGTAAGCATTAAGTTTTCTCTTAAAATGGAAAATACTTTTCAAGATCTTAAACCTATTCCTAGAAAATTTCTATTACCAAAGCTAGGAGCAGACTAGCAGTCCCTTGTTCGTATCCTCACATAAATCAATGGAATTTCCATAATTTACCCCAAAGATTGATGCAGTCTGTTTATTAGGTGTAAAGCTATAAATCACATTTAAGAGCAGTCAGCCTGAAAAGCCAGGTAAAATTGATCCCTCCCCAAAAGACTAAGTGGAGGGAGCTGAAAAGGCAGTGTGGGAATAGAAAGCAATCCCTGTGGAATTCAGTTTATTAAGAACTGTATCAGCTCTGCTGACAGCAAACACATTCCTTCATTTTATATAGCACTTATCTCTTTTTATAACACTTTAGACTCCTAATATATTTACACTGGACACTGAAATGATCATTAGAGGCTTGACCTCCATGTCAAAGCCCCCAGCCTCCTCCAGCAGGGATTAATTGCCTTCCTCCCAGCCACCCCTTCCCAGCTCGCTGCCACCGGAGCAGTCTGGCAGCACTGCTGCAAAGTTAAATCAGCAAATATTAATTGCCAGCTGGGAAAAGTGCCATTAGTTCACGCTCAGAATTTTTCCAGCTGGAAAGACAGAGTGTGTTAAATGGAGCAGATTTCCTTCCAGTCTGCAAACCAGCAATGGAGCGGGTCTGCCTGTTCTGCAAGCACATAATGAGCAAAACATTCAACACCTTCCCAGAGATGTTTTGAAATGCTATTCCATAGAACAAATTACTTCTGGAAGTAACAAAGCACAGAACTAACACATGGACAACAAACAAAGTACAGAGGAAATAAACCACCACCACCCGAGGCTGAATTCATATGGATTTGAGATTACTGCAGTGATACAAGTTATCAGCCTGCTTGTTTGCTTTTTTTCCCAGGTTTGTAATTTATTTACATTCAAGCATAGAAAATTTTCTGTCAACATGCAGAAGATTATAATTTTCCTTAATTAGAAAAAAACTTTTTGAGAACTGGAAGAAAGATAAGAGTGGTTGAAAATGAAAGATGCCATTACCTAAGGTCATGAAATCAAAAGATTATGAGATGATACGGGCTGGAAGAGGCTTCATCAAAACATTCAGTGCAGGGTCAGACTGGGTTGCTCAGGGCTGTTCCCAGCCAGGTTCTGAAAGCTCCCAGAGATGGAGATGACACCCGGGCAGCCTGTCCCAGCACTCAACCAATCTCCAAGGGAAAGCCATCTCCTTACATCAGGCTGAACATCTCATTTCAGCTCTGCCCTTTGCTTCTCATTCTCTCTCCATGCAGATCCAGGTCCATCATCTGCTGCACTACCTGTGCATAAATGTCCTGAGAGAACACAATATTCTGGCTCTATCAATGTGCAAACTACCCGTGCATAAATGTCCTGAGAGAACACAATATTCTGGCTCTATCAGTGTGCAAACACTCACACGTGTGCACATGCACAGCAACCCAGCACAAAGGCATGCACACTTCAGAAGACTTCATCTATAAATAAATTCATGATATGAAGTACTGTTCTGAGCATCGGTGCAAGCCTCAAACCAAAGAGTGGGACTGTGTGTGTGTAACAGAAAGGAGAAAGGCAGGTGGTTTTCCACAGAGATTTCTTATAAAATTCTGTACAAAACATGTACAAAATTATGATTTATTATGGGACAAGAAATGACCTTGTATAAGGAGGAAAACTACTGCCAGATAGTTGCTTAAAAGAAAAAAAAAAGGACATATTTTAAGCAACGGGACAAAATTATTGAAAAATTAATAGTGACATTTCAGTAGAAAAGGAAGGAAGGAAGAGAATGGGACTGGAATACCAGACATGAACATGCTTTTACAGCACACCATCTCTCTGCATAAAATTCTGTCAGATTTCATAAAATTAGAGCATTGGTACAAGTTGGACTGAATGGACAAAAAAAAAAAAAATTAAGTAGTCAACACAGGTATAGTGCATTTACATAATGGAAAGTTCAAGAATTTGGTCAGATAAGTTGGACTGAATTCATGCCAGAGCACAAACTCAATCTGAGCAGGTGCAGCACAAAGCTGCTGTACTGGCTGGCAGGAAGAGCTGAGCTTTTTATAAAAAACCCAATCCACCTAGATAAAGAGAGGATGTCAGAACCACAGAAAATAACAAATGAGCTTGAGCAAGCCAACATGGCTGCCTTCCTCTAGCAAGGGCTTGGCTGATGCACAGGAGCTTTGAGATTGCTGATCGAGCAGAAAAAAGCAGGAAGAGAAAGAAAGAAAGAAAGGGAAAAATTACTCCTAAATCCTGGAAATGGAAAAGCACAGCTCTAAACAGAATTTCTCTAATGTATGCAAACTGCTCGGGAAGTGCATTGCTCTGATGTTTCTGGCGGAAGGGAAAAGGTAAGGGAAGAAAAATTATTGAATGGTGTCTGCACAGCTATCTCTGGCCAAAAATAGTAAGAGAAAAGTGAGGGAAGACACAGAGTGGGTGTAGACAGTCAAAAGGGAAGAAAAATTAAAGTAAGTGGGTAAAAATGGGACTACTGCTATGAAAAAGCAAAGTGTAGTCTAAAATACTGTGTTAAAATGATATAACCTCATTATCCAAGGCATTTATTCAAATAGGAACATTTTCAGGCCAAGTGCTCATTCTGGACATCCGTGGGACAATTGTCATTATGAGCACAGCTATCTTTTCAGTCTTCACAAGTATGAGAGAGGGGAGCTTTTGGGGAAGAAGAACTTCTTTCCTGACCAGTTCAGCACACAGTAAAAGAACTTTTATATTTATGTATTTTCTTACCCAGTAAAAATCACCAACACCCCAATCAAATGACTACAGAAACTCACAAAATAGTGAAAACATAGAAAATGAAAAAAATCTGCCACATGGTAGAAAAGGCCAAAATAGAACATTTTCCTGTGGGAAAACCAAACTGTATTTCACACCAGGATGGACAACTAGATCAAGGAGAATGTGAACGGCTGTGAGTGGGATTGACATTTCTCCTGAGATCTCTGGGTTTAGGGCTTCTGCTTCACAGTATTTCCCTTGTGACTTCAAACTCCCAAGTGAAATTTCCCACCTATTTGCTTTATCAACTGAGGAAAAGGGACTGCATTTACAGTTTTGTGCAAGAACTGAGCTGCAACAGAGGCTAAAGGATAAAGCCTGGGGAGATCTCTCTGCTGAGAACTCTCATTGCTCCGTTCACATTTCCACAAGTTTTTTCAATGTTTCAGACTCTCAAGATTTCAAGGAGCCATTTTTTTCCAGGCTGGACCAAGAAGAAATCAGTCATTTTCCCAGGGACAAATTCTCTTATGCTCTTCCTAATACTATTGCTGGTACAGAATGCAAATGCTACTACTCACACAGGAGTATCTGCTACCCACTAATATTTACAAAGCACTTCACATCTGATAAATATGCTAAAAGATTAAAAAATCCTTTCCCAAAATACACAAAAGAAAACAAATCTCTGCTGTTTGCTTTATTGTCAGTTTACTGTGGATAGGCCTAGCTCAGCCAAAGTAGAATCAGGGTATTTGATCTCTGCCTTACCTTAAGTCCATCCAGTTTGTCACTGATAACTGGGCAAACTGGCAGAGCACACACAAACATCCAGTCTGCAGCATCCCTCAGCTCTACACAGGAATTTAAATCTTAACTGAACAAGTCAACGGGGACAAAAAACCATGAAGCAGCCCACTCATCTGTCTGACTGTACCCAAATAATTAAATTACCTAATTGATTGAAAGCAAACAGAAAACACATGCAAGGTGTCCCTGACCACACCAATGGGGTTGGAACAGGAGGCTCATTAAAGTCACTTCTAACCCAAACCATTTTGGGATTCTGTAATTTTGCACCTTAAAGGCTTTTCTCCAGTCAAAGTCTTACATTCCATGTTACACTTATAATGGCGCTTAAAAACCTGTACCTTAAATCAAAATTTTCAGCCAGCAATTAAGAGAAACCACTATCATTCTTGATTTAGAAATAGGAGACTGAAGTACCAATAAACAGAGCAATACACAGGTTACTCAGGAACTGCATGGCAGAAAAAAGGGCTGAAGCCAAGTATTTTTATGGAGCCCCATTCTGTGGGATTATTCCCCACTTAAAGTAAACTTTTTGCTGTATGTTATCTCTGCAGACAGAGGTGTGAAGTACATTTTTATTTATTCACGTGGGAAGAGAAGTGAGCTTGTTTCTTTCTTCCCTTCCATAAAGCTGTTATTCTGCTGAAAAGCAGATTTAAGCAGTGCTCCCTGGCAAGAGTTCGAGGGTTACTTTAAACTGGGACACAAAACTCCTACTTTCTGACATCATTTCATGGTGTGTTCAGGGAAGTATTCAAGCGTGACATTCTATCATTAGGCATAATACAGCTACTGCAGGGGCTGATTACTGCAATAAGAACTCATTTTCTTTAACACTATATGTGATAAGGAACAAATAAAACCCCAGGCCAGACTCACTGTCATAAAAAGGTGGGTTATGTCAAGAATGAAAAACCCAAGGAACGTTTTTGGCAGTCAGGGAAAGAAAATCCCCTGAACTGAGTGGGGGGTTGCTGAGCATCTTTGAAATTAAGACTTTCCCTTTCTTGCAAGGTCTCTCATGCTGCAGATGCCCACCTGCATCTTACTCAGGGATAGACACTGTTTTCAGCTTGATCCATATCCTGATCTGACTTGATCCCCAGAGGCAGAAGCACAGCAGTTGGAGGAAGGCACAAGTGTCCTTTTTAGGTGCTACTTTTTAATGTGACAAGCAAAAAATCCCTCTTTGCCTTGATATACTCATGTGCTTGAAATATGCCTTTGGGTGACCCCTTCCATGATTTACTTCCTACAAGGTCTATTGATCCTAATTACTTGCTTTGGTAAATTTAGAGGCTGCCTGTGACAAACTAACCCAGGGTGTTCACCAAATCAATGCTCTGATCAGCTGTGTTGTCCTCTCCACAGCCAGATCTTCAAAACAAATGAGACTTTGCAATGCACTGCAAAGCAGTGCCTACACACCACAGGAAAAATTTTAGTCACAAAAAGACACAATGTCTTCTCCAAGACACAAGAATGGCACTGCTTTTCTATCTCCAAAAGGTATCACAAGGACATATTAATAAGCCTCTTCAAATGGGCTCCTGTTTCTTAAATAGGCTCTTCTAGCATCATGTTAGCAAAGAAGAACTCAGGATGGATAGCTCTGTATACAGCCAACCTCCTTGGGGGCTTAAGTGAGCGGAAGATAAAGGAATTATTTTCATATTTGATCACGTAAATGTCACTGGATATATTTTCAACAACCCACTCAAATCTTCCTGTAGGTATACAGAGTCATATTTGACAATGAGCTTTCAATATATACTCGAGTGAGGCCCTTTATGAGACCTCTCATTTAGAAGTGAAATAATTTACAGCTTCTTCCATTCCCTGGCATTTTATCACATGCTCCTAATCCTGCAGTCTCCCTTGATGACAGGATGGTACATGGCATACAAAATATTAATGGGAAAGATTTGGGACTGGCTTTGGTGCAAAGATGATAATTGCTACTGAACCAGTAAAAGAGCTCCAGATGTATGCATCCCACTGGTAACCAGAACTGTCTTTAAAGTTATTTGAAGTCTGTCCCCATTCCTTATTTCATTTAAGCAGCTCCTTTCCTTTGCCTGTGTCATTGCCTAGCTAGGTTTTTGTTTCTCAATGTTGCAGCAAACTTTTGTTTATACCATCTACATTTTCTTAACATCTTTGTCGTGTTCAAAGCCTTTTCAAATGAATTGGATTGTAAAAAGTTATTACACCAGCAGCTGAAAGTACTGAGCAGCACAACTACAGTGCACACAATGCATCCAATGATGTTAATTATTTACCAGTTCCCAGTATGATTACATTTTGCATGGCGATGGCACTCAGGGGCTTAATAGCTGCATAAAACATTGTGCATGTTCTCTGCTGTCCTGGAATAAATCATCCCTGAAAAATTTAGCTCTTAGAAATAAAACATACCATTCAGCCATTTACCAGGATTACGACGAGTGATGAAAGCTCTACAGAAGTATTTATTTTCAACAACACCCTACCTTTGAAGAAACAGTCCTTGCTGTGGATAATGTAGATTTTCTTCCTCTGCAGACACGAGGCGCGGTGCAGCTGACAGTGATTTTCGTAGAACCTGCCATCAGATCCACAGACGGGCATGTAGCTGGGCTTGCAGTCCTCGACACACCTGCACTCGGGCTGCTGGGTGTCCCTGTTGAGCACACACCTGCTGCCCCGGCCGCAGAACCTCCTCTGGCAGGGTGCCCGCAGCCCGTCCTGCCCCTGCAGCCCTGGGGACAGCAGAAATGTCACCGTCAGCCACACTCGCCTCAACAGGCCACACAGCTGCTGCAGCAGCACAGCCCTGACAGGAGCAGGAGCAACAAAGGCTTTGGAGGTAAAAAGTGCTCCCCTTTGAAGAGCAGCAGCTTGAAGAGTGCTCAGATCTGCACTCCCAGACCTGCAGCTCTCCCTTATCACAACACTGAGCGTGTGCTCAAAGTGCTTCATTGGAAAGTGATGGACGCACAACCCTTTGTTCTTTTAGCTCTTCACAAAACTAGAGCCTGGAATAAAACCCAGGGAGACCATTTCAGTGCCCACACTTGGAGTAACCATGAGTTACATTCAGAAAGCAATTCTGAAACCCTACACTACTCCAGCCACAAAACTCAGCAAAGTGCCCTCAGTGTCAGCACTCAGCTCCCGTGCACATTTACAGCCCAGATCTCACCCTGGGAGCCGGAAGCTCCCACCCAGAGGCAGAATATCCTCCAGGCTAAAATTCACACACGTTTCAAGGAAAGCTCAGACAAACAACTGTTGAGAGTTTTTGAAAAAAATAACCCCCAAGAAAGACTACTACTGAAAGGAATGTTACTGAATATCACTGAAGGGAATGAAATGGGAAAACACTAGTCATCGTAAAAGGGACCATCAGTATCTACTCCTACACTCTGAGTATTGACATACAGTGAAAAATAACTTACTACTGCTTTTAAGAATTCACTGGATATGATATTCTGAATATTACTGTGGTCTTTGACATTATTAAAAGGGCCGCCCTTGTGCTGTAGCATTTTCTGCTTATGAAGTTTCCTCACTTAAAGGCTTACAGAGAACATTACTAAAATTCACACAGGACAGGGCACTTCCAAACAAGCCACTACTCAGAGCAATAATTAGCATTACACTCAATGAAGAGAGTTTCAGGAAATTAGATTATTCTATGCTAACTGGAGTTCACCAAGTTGAGCATTACAAAGGGGAATTCCAAAAAGCACAATTATACCAGGATCAAGTCTTTCCTTGTGCAAAAACCCACTGCCAGCCTTGCACAGCCTTCCAACAGCCAGACTCTGGCTGTCCCAGAGCCAAGGACTCAGTCTGGACCAGTAAGATGGTTTGGAAGCAAATCCCCTTTCTCTACATTTACCTCATGCAGTTTTGGCTCTTGGAAAGGTTTTGGTGTGTGCCAGCTCTCAGAGCATGTTCAAGTGCAAGCACTACTCCAGATGTGCTGCAGCACCCCGTGGAACACACCCTACAGCAACTGGGATGCCACAACATCTTCTAAGGTACACCAAGGGCTTTTCCCTTCAAAGATTTTTCCAGCAGCCAAACAGTTCAGCGTAGGAGCGCAGACCAGATCTCATCCAGCCCCTTATCACATGTAAAAGAGATGTGAGAAGCATCAGTACCAGCTACTTCAATCTCATTTTATCATGTTAAATTCCCTGCTAACATCAACACAGCCCCTGCCCGCCCAGCATTTCATGCCAATGCAAAATGTCCCAGTGTTGAGGCTCCATTTCATCTACTTGTGGTCAAGGGGTTAAAAGCATGAGCACAGAGACAAGCAAGCATTTCTAACAAAAACCCATTTTTCCCGGTCCCCATTAAGCCTTTGTTTTTATCACAGTAAATCTGAAAGGGAAAAAAGTCTGTTATTGGAGGATTAACTATTTGACTCAATAACTCATTAAAATTCCTCCAACTTGGCAAGCTAAGAAATATTGACTTTTCCTGACTTGTAATAAACTAGAAGGTCAAAGCATCTCTGAGCAGTGCAAAAAGTACAGCTCATGGAAGGAGTATCTGACTATTCTTTACTTACTTCAGTAATTGTTCCAGAATTTCTGAAAATTATCCTCAGAAATGCAAATTTTGTGACCTCAGGGAGACCTCACTGTAAAGGTCATATTATTCATCAGTGCCTGCTGTAAATCAGAGCAAAGGATGAGGACTTGAGGAAGGTCTGGTCCAGCATCCTCTTCCTCCTCCTCTCAGCGGCACGACCTGCATCAGCACGGGCACTTGCCTTTTTCCATCACAACATTCCTCAAAAGACATGCTTTGGAGACTGCTGTTGATATTGAAGTTATTTAAAAATCAAGATTCAGCAGCTATTATTGTCTGTATAAATGTAATTCGGGTACAACTACAGCAAAGACCTTCAGGGGCTGCCTTGATCACTAAAAATTGATCTCTACGAGCTTGCACCAGCCAAGGATTGTGTTATGCATCTCACTGAAGGTTATTGCTGCCTCCTCATTCAAGGTACTGCTCTGATTTAATGCACCAGGTCACATCTGAGCAGGTGACAGCTGCACCCTGCCCTGAGAGCAGCAAAAACACTCCTAAGAGCCTCAAATAATTCTAGTATTTTGATTTTTAATATAAAATTTGCATAACTGAAGACAAACATTTTTATTAGAATGGTATTTTAAAGGTTTTTAATGATACAAAGATTTCTTAAAGAGCCAGCCTATAAGAAATATAAAATACTTAATCTTTCCTCCATCTCTCCCAGTTACTATGGAAAAATCCCAGAAACCCTGGCTATATTTATGCCTTATTCATTTTGTTCAGAGTTTAATTTACTCCGTGTTCCCAGACAGACAACTCCTGGTTAAACAGCTTAGTTTGGTAAGGGGATAAGAAATATACCCCACAAACAGCCAGAAATGAAATATTCAGGTATTCTGGAATCCTGATGTGCTTCTTGTTGTCCAAGTCCACTCTGAAATCCGTGTGCCTGCAGGCAGAGTGCTAACATCAGCTATCTTTGCCAGAACCTCGTAATGTTGACAGCAGCTCTTTAATTCAATTATTATTTGCATAATCCTTTGAAGAACTAAAGCTCCCCACAAACTCACTCAGCTGTAGCAATGGACCCCCTGCCCAGCAAGGACAGCAACAGGGTGTGAAACAGAACAGAGCAAATGGAGAGGAAAGGAAGTGTTTGACTGCACAAGCACTGTTGTCTTTATCCAAGTAACTAATTTATCTGGAGCAGCACCATGAAGCATGGAAAGGGATTTTCCTTGATTGCATCAAGGTGGATTCCACAGGCAGGACACTGGTGTGCAGCTCACAGCTGTGAAACATGCCTTCCACCACTTTTTTGGGAGCTATTAAAAGTGACCCGACTCCTCACTCTTACAAGGATTGTTAAAAATAGAAATGAGAAAGGTAATCAAGTGAAACTACCAACTGCACAAAGTATGTATGAGTCCCACTGTACTGCATGGAAAAGGCACAATTTATTCAATTTATTACTTGCAAAGAAAGTAATTTACATAGGTAAAAAGTCTATCATCTTGCAAAACAAGACACTCTTCAACACTAATTAATGATGCTCACCATGGCCAGAGTCTGAGGTGTTACACTGCATTGAGGCCAAAAGGATGGACAGAGGAAGCCCAGTCTCACACCCCCATGAACACTTCTCAAATTAGATCCTGGTTGCTCCTGAGAAATTTGGAATTCCAGTGGAAAACTGACAAGAGCTTGGTGCAGGCAGAAAATAACTGAGCTCAGGAATTTCATAAGGGTCGTTAATGGGCTGCTTGCATCTCAAAGTAAGACTTTAATGAGGAAATTAAGATGTTCCTGACACGTTGGAGAATGCACATCCTTTAACTGTGCATTAATTCTTAAAGACAGGGACCTCATCTACCTTTTGCACACCACTAGATGTGTTAGAGATCAGACTAAGGCACATGTGCTTTTTTTTCTTCTCTCCCAAATAAAATCCTATTCCTTACTTCCTCAGAACTCCCAAAGGAAGGATGGGTTCAAGCACTGGTTTCACTCAGGACCAACCAGACAAACCCACTGCAGAAGGCAAACCCAAAAACCAACCAGCTCTATCATATCACTGCTCATAGAAAGTGGCTTATACACAGCAGAAATGTAAATTATTACATTTATATGTTAAAAGGAAGTTTTCCCTCAAGTAACAGTAAGCTTCAGCAGGCAGCTGGGTATCCAGGTTTATTGCTGAAGGGAGAAGTTTAGACATTACATCAGAGCTAGGGCTAAAACTAGAAACTTTAATTACATATGACTGAAACGGGAAGCTTCTATACCAAGTCCTTCCAAGGCAATGCTGCACCTTGCAAATGTTGTATTAAAATAAAAATAAAATCCAGTTCTCTATGACACTGATACACACAGACGTATAGTTCAAGTGTGTATTTACACACATCCATTGACACACAGATTATGCACAACCACACACTTCCCATGCACTTCCCTTGCCACAACTCATCTTTGCTGGTGACACAAAGTCAGATGCTGCAGCACAGCTTCCTAAACCTTCCTTACCCAGCACATCTTAAGTAGATTCTTGAGTAATTCATGGTTGGAAGCAACTAAAGTTGAGCTACATACAGAGCCTGGGTTATGATCAGCAAGCAGATTGTGTGCTGCACATGTCCTTACTGCCACAATACAATGAGAAAGGAAACAAAGCAGGAATTTCATAACAGTCTCTATTATGAGAGTTCTCTTTGAGTTCCTGGGTTTTTCATTGTGTGCCTGACATGAGAGTGGAGAGGCAGAGAAGCCATGGTAAATCACCTGGTCAAGGCAACAGCAACTTTGTTGTCTCTGTTACTAGCCTAATGTTGCTAGAATTTATTTATTTCTATAAAGCAAAAATGGTGACTTGTCCTGGAGAATAATACAGAGAATAAGATGTGTTTCAAGCATATGATCTGCTATAGGTACAAACTATTTTCTTTCAAGATCCATGAGACAACTCTGTGGGTTTGTGCACATCTTGGAGCAGGATGGAGAGGGACACGTCAGCCTTAGAGGAGGAGGACAGAAAATCAGTAATTTTCACCAGTTTAGATACTCTACATGAAACAAAAGGCAGGATAGTATGGACAGCCACCTCAGAACAAAAGATAGCAAGACTTCCCAGATAGTCATGTTATTTCAGGAGGATTCACAGACTTTAAAAAACAAAACTGACCCAAAACGAAAGGAAAATAGACTCTGGAAAGAAGGGTTGTGACAGATAGTTGCACCAAGGACACCAGAATGAAGGGAACTGCTGAATCTTTGTCTGCAGTTTAATACCAAATAAAAACAAATTGTAAGTCTCAACAAAAGCTCAATAACAGCAAGCAGTCACCCTGCAAACAACACCAAGGAAGCCCTCAATGCTATAGAAAAATGTTCTGTATCAATTTTTACATCTGGAAATAGGAATTAATGTTACTTTCTCTATCTGTCAGAACTCTGCAAACCATTGGAGGTCATACTTCTGATTTTCAAATGCCTTTTCATGGTAACTATGTTATTCTTAGTGTGATTAGCCTAATTTTGTCCCATTTCAAATCCATCTAACCACGGTGAGATCAAAAGCTTAATCAAATATTATTTTTGGATAGTATTGTGGTCTGTGAGGGTACTAACAGGAAAAAAGACAAAAGACACATAGAGATGAAAAGATCAAAACTATATAAAGCATATACAGAGATTACTGAGGAAGCAACATCAACACAGGTATGAGACCATATATATTTAGACCCTTGCTGTGAAACTTCAATATGCACAGTTTTCCTGATTGTTCTTTTCTCAAAAGAGCTGATGAAAAGGCAATTAATAAAACTGCTCCTTATTAAATGTTTATTTAAATTTATCTTTGATAGGCACTGCATGCTGAAGGCAATTTTATTACAATTTTAGTATTGACTCCTGTGCAGCAAGTAGAGACACAAAGGTAAAATTGTGCAGTTCCCACTGGCATCATACCTCTCCTGGCATTTGTGAGCTGCTTAGCAGGTCCCCACAAACAGCTGGCCAAGAGACAGCACAATGCTAGCAGAAGATTAATAGATATTTCCTGCATTTATCAGAAGGATTAAATGTTTGGGGCCAGGCTGGACATCGTTTGATGCAACCTGGTCCAGTGGAAGGTATACCTGGCCACAGCAAAGGAGCTGGAAAAAAAATGAGCTTTTAAGTTCCTTCCAACCCAGTCCATTTAATGATTCTGTGATTAAATTCAATGTTTCCTTGGGCACTTATATTTCCACTGCTGTGAGAAACCCAGTGAAGCATAGTAGCAACATGCATATGCACATGCACGTGTGCACACACATGTATTTTACTTGATTGTGGTTTTAATTTTCTAAGTATTCCACAGCCAAAAAAAAAAAAAAAAGGAAAAAAAAAAAAAGCTGAAAATTTCAGTCACAGATCTGGAGGGAATAGATCACATTAATACTTTGGTTCCTCTGCCAAAACTCCATATCAGAAGAACAGATTCTTCTGAAGGAAGGCAATGAAATTCCTATGGGTCACTGCTCAAAATCAGTCTTGCTGCCTTTAATCTTGCTCATGAATCATGTGTCTGTCCTGTTTCTTCACTCCTACTCTCAGTACAAGCCTGGCTCCCCTTCCTTGTTTTCAGTGGGCTTTTATCCTTTTTGTCATGTATCTTTCTGCTGTTCCTTCAATGAGATTCTTGTGGCAGAGACTAGGGGGAGGTTACAATCCAATAATAAAATAACTACAGATGACTTGCCTGTTTTCATGCTGACTGCTCCAATTACATTACCAGTGGAGCTCCAGGAAGTAAGTTGAACATCCTGGGTCTTTCCCAGCTGTTAACCCTTAAATATGTCCATGGATGTTGCCTTTGGCTTGCTCCCTGTTCCCATCTCCCCCTGGACACACAATCCAAGGCTTTTTCCCCACAAGGTGCTCACACCTCCCCTGGCTCCTCCACCATCACTATGAACCCAGAGACCTTTGCACAGCTGCTCCCAAAGCTCCTTGGAACCAGGCAGAAATCTCTCACTTCCAACTATTTTTCAACATCTAATTCTAAAATTTTCACAATTTTACCCTCATTTGGAACATTTCTACTTGGTGGAGGGTGAAATCAATAAACCAAGTGTACTGGGACATGCTGCAGTGGCAGAGAACTTGCTTGGCCATCATTGCAAAAACCTATGTAAAAATATCTTGCAATATTACCCAATGTTCAAGACCAAAAGACACCCCATTCCCATCTGAAGAGCGTTCTTCAGTCTCACAGAAATCTCTTCTTTTTCTATTTTTTGACTCATTACTTTGCAATAAGTCCATTTATCAGAAAATAAATCAATTTGTTTACTGCATGCCTATTTTTCCCTTACATATGCACAAATGCAATGTTATTTCAGCTTGGATAGAAAGACTTTTCCAGTTTCCTATTTATTTTCTCATTCAGACATCAGTTTATAAAGCTCATTGAGGCCAAAGAAGAGAAGCAGAAAGACATTTCATCATTTTGTAGTAACAAAAAAAAACCCCAACGTTATTCTGATTATTTATTTTTAATTGGAAGAGGAATAGAAAAGCTTTTATAATTAACACCCATTTCGTTTCCTTATTACATTGCTCTTGAATTCAGCGCTATGTAAATTTAAAAATCATCTGACTTGCACCAAAGTGTTTAAATGCTACTGCAGGAGGTTTCATCATGACAGGTTAGAATCCTCTATTAGTGTCACCACAGTGTCAGCACTTCCAGAAGCATTTAATTTTCTTTTCCTTAAGAGGTGCATGTCACACATTTCAACCTTACAAATGAAGTCATGTTCTTGATGAACGTCTTTAAAGCTTTGCTTAAAGACAACCCAAAAGTGTTGAAGAGGTAGAAAGAAGTAAGAGATTAGAAAACAATGGAGGTTGGCAGAGGGCACAAGATAAATGTACAGTAATTAAATCACAGGATCACAGAATGGTTTGGGTTGGAACAGACCTTAAAGCTCATCTCATTCTAACCTCCTGCCCAGGGACACCTTCCACTAGGTGAGATTGCTCCAAGCCCTTTCCAACCTGGCCTTGAACACTTCCAAGGACAGGGCAAACACAGCTTCTCCGGGCAACCTGTGCCAGGCTTCAGCACACGCACAGGGAAGAATTTTTTCCTAATATCTAATCTAAATCTGCCCTCCTTGCTTGATCCCCTGGAGATAAGGAAGACCCTGCATGCTATGAAGGGGGAAAAAAATCTTTAGGATGATAATATCAAAGAACAACTCAGCTCAATCTATTGAGAAAATGAATCTATAGAGTCTTTTGCTGTCCCTTCCTTCTCCTGCCCCTTGGTCCCAAGCAGATTAACTTACAGGGGTAAAAGCTTCCAGATGGAATCTATCAATAGCTGCATCTATGTACAACTTGCAACGCTTCTGTCATTTACTACTACACATAAAGGAAGGCAGAGAGCTCTGTGTGAAAATTAGGGACTGGATTCATTTTGTGAGTCTGTATCTGAGAACTGATGCTTTTCTATAAAAGTTAACATTTGCTGGAAATAAAAGGGGAAAAAATATTAAAGCTATTAAGTTGTAATGGGATTTGTGTTAGTGCAGGAGTTTTGTGTTTGGGTGGTTTTTTATTCCTGGGTAAAGCCAAACTTGTACTTGACTCATAGATGTTTTTCTTGATTGAGGAGCAGCCCTAGCAACAGGATTAGTGCCCTTCCTGCATCACACCTAAATCAGCATAAACCTCCAGCCTGAAGCTGTTGAGGCTGCACAGTGTCTTTTCACTTTTTTTTCCCCAAGACATTTCATTTATGTTTTCCCAACTAGATGCCTTAGAGCCTCGTAGATTATGAGTGCAGGAGTGTTGCCACAGAGCACAAGTGTAAAGCAGGAGCCAAACCAGGTCCATTATGGGGAGAATTACAATCCCACAAATCCTGAAGAAAGCTGTGTTATATCTGCACTGGGATAGAGAAGAAAGGATATCTTATAAAATAGTTTTTCTAGAATCAGAGAATAGTTTGGGTTGAAAGGGACTTAAAGATCATCTGGTTTCAAGCCTCCTGCTGTGGGCAGCGACACCTTCCACCAGACCAGGTTGCTCCAAGCCCCTTCCAACCTGGCTTTGAACACTTCCAGGGATGTGCAAGGCAGACATGTGAGGCACATTGCTGGCAGCATGTGCAGGACTGCATCCCACCTTGGGATTGCCTTTAAAAATTAGTAAGAGCAGGATGTGTCTTTAAAAGGTTCTCTACATAAATTATGTAGTGCTCATCTGTTAAGGTTCAGAAAAACTCAGGAACAAAGCACATTTAAATGATAGCAAATCCAAACAAACCAAACATCTTCCAATGGGATAGTCATGAAAGCAAATGTACATATTGCACTGAGACTGCAGATAACCCTGAGATTAACCCAGTTCTGCTCAATGGTGGCATCTGCTCAGCAGCCCAAAGGCTGGGCTCAGGTCATTGCTCAAGTCAAGCCTTGGAGCACAAGCTGCACTCAGGTGTGTGCATGGTCAGGCAGAGCAAGTTGCTTTTAAGTGCAATGTTACCAACATATATAAAAAATACAAGCATCCCCCCCAAATTCCTGACTCCAGATGTGCCCCAGCAGCTGCCCTTGCTCTAGCACAAGAGACTGCAGCACCCCAAGCTTTAATTCAGGGCTGGTCAGTGGGAGTGAGCAAGAAATGCTCCAGGAGTTTGAAACCAGACTGAAACATCTCCACAGCCCAACACCAATCCATAGCAATTTGCAACCCCCTTTCCCATTCTCTGTTATCCTTAATGAACTCCTTTCCAAGACTAAGAAATAAGGAGAAACACTATTTTTAAAAGCAACTGCACGCAGGTCTTCTGCACCTAGTTCTAATTTTGCAATTCTCCCCTTGTTTAATTTTCTATTTATTGTCCAAGCCAGCACACCTGTATTTTGTAGACACACCCTTTTGTTTATCTCCATCTGAAGCCAATGTTAACACTTGGAAACCTTCATCTCATGATGAACAAAGCCCTTGAGTCTGTCACCAAGTGCCTGTCAGACCTAACAGCCATTGTTAATACCCAGACTTTTGAGGGTCTGTCCCCAGGGGCAAACCTATTTCTCAGCCCCTCCCTGAGGATTTTACTTTGGCATCAATTATGGAAATTACTCTGACTGTGATTAAAGATTTATCTCCTCTAAATAATGACATTTCAAGATCTCTTCCTACTCTTGAGGTAAATAACCCCAGTACTTTTCCCTGTGCTCTTCTACAAAGGAGGACAGCAGAATTAATGCCTTTTCTCCTGCATTACAAACCTTTCACTCTCGCTGTATTTGTTCTGTGCTGAAGGAAGCATTTTAAAGTGCATTTACCTGATGGAAGAGTTATCGGCTACTGAAACCACTGAAAGGATAACACAGTACGATGAAAAAAAACTACTAAAAAGCTATTTTGAAAGTGAAAAGCCTTTAAACTTCATGCAATGCTAAAACTGGCTCTGAAGGTACCAGTGCAGAAATGGAGCATTAGCACCAAAATGCTAAGATTAGCTGCTTTTCGTTTTTATTGTGAGAAGTAGGATGTATCACTGGTTTCCCAGGTTGAGACTCACAATCTAAAAAGAAAAATTCAGAATAGATAAAAAATCCATAACTAATTAAGGGTTTCTGCAATGGTGGTATTTTTGTTTCAGATGGTTTTAATTTAATCTGAGTTTTTGTAATTTGTAAGACCAGACATCTGGTTTGGGAAATTGCCCAGGAAGAAGAGCCCCTTCCCTTCACCCCACAATGAGCTTTTTCCCCTCCGTGGCATCAGTGCTGGTCCACAGCCATGCACAGAGTCCATCCAGGATTTATCCTGCTGCCAAACAAAAACAGCAGCCTGCATTCAGGGTGTGGGAGCCCTCCTCAGTCACCCACACCAGGAAAGCGTGGGGAGAGCTAGATCTGAAAGGGTGGTTACAAAATAAGAGTACATGTATTCACTCCCTTCCCTTTGAAAGTGCTCTGTACACGGAATAGAAACAAGCAACAACTGATAAAATCAACTGAACGCTGTTTCCCTTTGAATACAAAGGCACCAAATGAAAACAAGAGGGTCACATTTAATAGCAGAAGAGAAAAAGCTTGAGATAAAAAGCTGGAATAAGCAGCAATCATCAGTCATCAACATCAGAGTATATTGGGCAAAGGCAGCATTATGGGGCTTTTATTCTTTTAAGAAAGGGAACAGAACAAAAGGCATTTTGGTGCAGGGCATGTTGTGGGGCTGATCCACACAGATATGGCACAACTACAGCGAGAGGAATACGAGGAGAGCACAGACACAGGGAGCTCAAAGCAGTGGTTACATCTGAACACAGCTGAGATGAACACCATGAAAGCCCCAGAAAACCAGTGGCACCAGTTTAAAGCAGAGACATGAGATGCCCAGCTTGAGCCAAGAACAGGTAGGTACCATACTTTGAACAGGAGACTGGAACTGGGCTTTTCTACTACCTTGTATTTCAAGCTCATTTCCTGATGCCTTAGAAAAATGAAGTAAATCTCATTGCAAAAAGGGGGGACAATTCAAGAAACTCACTGGTCTGTCACCCAGTCTCTGTCATTGCCACTTGTCCCTTTGGATCAGCACACAGGTCTTGGGAAGCTTGGAGGGAACAAGGGAATGATGAAACAGATCAAAAGAAAGGAAAGAGGCAGCATTTCCACCAGTCTTTTTGGATGACTGACCAGAAAGGGAAAAAAGTAGTGAGAGTCACTATATTTGACTCTGCAGAGGTAAAGGCAATAAATAAATTAATAAATACATACAAATAGTAAATAGGAACACCCTGTGCCAAGGACACAACTCTTTTTCACAAGCACATGGAGCTCAAGTGATGAATTATCAGCAGAGAGGCAGCTGGTACTGCCCTTTGACAAGGTACCCAGGTCCAGCCCCTCTGCAGACCCCACGCAGGACCCACCAACACCTCCCCATCAGCCTGGTGTGCTGGAATATTCTGTAGCTCAGCACAGCAATACAGGAGCCTGAAGCTTGCAAAGGAATACACGAGCAGCACGGCAGGGATGACTGCAAATGCCTGGAGGAAAAAAGTTCACTTCCAAAAACATTTGCTTTAGAGACAGAAATTGTGTTTGATCCCCTCCATCCTGGCTCTTCCCATCACACCATGACTTGGAAAGGGCTGACAGTCCCTGCCAGTGGCTGGGCAGTGTTTCCCTGTGTGTGGCTCCATCGGATCCACTGCAGCACAAAACTGCATCAACCCGTTCACAACAGAACCTCACATCCAGCAGCCAAAACCCAGCTGGCATTTTGTGCTCACAGTAAATAGGATTACTGGCAGCAATGAAAAGTGAAGTCCTCTGCTGAACAACACACTGGGGATGGCAGCAGCTTTCCAGTCTTAGACTGCAAATACCACCTTGCCAAAGCTTTCTGTACTAATGGGGCCTATTTTCTCTACAGGAAAGGAAAAGGCAGGAGAGAACTCAATTTTTATGCTTCCGAGTCTCCTATTGATGTGCATGTGTTCAACTGCTCCTGTTCCCATTAACACCCAGCATGGGACATTCAAACAACTTCAGAGCTGCTACAGCTGGGCTTGTCCGGGAGATAGAGCTCATGTTTAAGAAAAAGAAAAAAAAAAAGGCAAAAAGGGTATTATTTGAATTTTTTCTGCACTAAATAACGTAGCACAGCTTTGACTTTAAAACCTGCATTTTTCAATGGAAATATTTGTCTCTACCTAAATGACAAAGCAGAGCTGCCAACTATTCATGTTCATAATCCTCACTGACACCAATGGGAGCTGCATTTGCAGAGCAGGTCCCCACAGGGATCCTGGAGGGTGATTTACTGCCTCCAACATGACCTGCAGGCACTAAATGGCTGCCTCCAGGTTACTCAGGTGGAAGAACATGCAGAGTGCCCATTTTGGAGGAAAAAAGGTCTGAGATTGTCAATAAATAAAAAAACCCTCGGGTCTCCCAGTGAAATGGAGTGAATGACCAGCTGACAAGGAGGGGAAAGGGGAAGAAAAAAGAAAACGAGAAACAGGCAAATTGCTCTCTGTGTGATGGCAGGAGTGATCCTGAACTGCAATCAAGTTTCCCAAAGTTTACATTTAAAGTCCTATTTGCCTCAACAATGCCCACTTTAGTGGCTAGAACATATAAAACAATTAAAAAATACAGCATCCCTTGCCATGTAAATGTCCCTCCATTACAAAGAGGGCTCTAATTCTCAGGAATTGAGTTTGGACATGAGGAGAACGACCATTTTTCTCGGATTTTTTTAATGTGAAAACCCAGTGCATATCCCTGATCAGTAAAGAAAGGCACAAACTGGGACAGGGGCTCAGTGTCCCCAGGCTGGCACAGGCACCATTGCGGACTTGAATCCCTTTATAAGAGCTACTGGGCTCCAAAAGCTGCCCCAAACTTCCTCCCACTGGATTTGTTACACACATTGGTACTGGCAATTCCAACTGATTTTAAACTGAAATATTGATGTGGGATTAGAGACCATTGTGTGAGGTGCAGATGTATTTAACATGATCAGCAGCAAATACATAGGTATTAAACAGAGGGGTGGGAATATGAAAAAATCAAATTTAATACTCTTAAAGCAAATATTGCATTTTGAAAAGATCTCATTTCTTCCCTTCTCGGGCATCTCTGCCAGCACAACTGGCACATGTGCAAACTAAAAAAAAACAAACAAAAAAAATCCTGAAAGTCTTGGATTGGGATACAGAAAAAAAAGCTGCCAACACCTTGCTTTGTAACAGAGGGTCCAAGGGGAGTCCACAGCAGGGACATGGTAGAATGCATTAAATCTCAATTAGATCATAGCACACAACAAAGCACGGAACATTCTCATCGTATTTGCTCACCCAAGGATTAAGGGATTTTCTTTGGAGAGGTCTGTGCTAGCAAAGCATCTTGGGGACCTCATGGCTCTTGGCAGGGAAGAACAGGCACCTCTCTCTCCTGTCTTAATGAACTGCACCCATTAAATTGTCTCATAACTGTATTTTACACATATGTGTGCCAGTGAGAGACTGCAGCTGTGAAGAGACGTGGTTTAATACTCTGGAAGTGCTTCCACAGTACTTTTGGTAAATATGTGGTACTGGTCACTGTCTGCATATAGCAAAACGTCAAAAATAAAAATGCAGAAAGAAAAAAAAAAACAGCAGAAGAAGGAAAATATGGAAGGAAATACAACTTCGATGGCATACTTTAGGTTTTAAACATTACTGTAATAAGGTAATGTTCTAGCCACTTTTAAAACAGTGATTTAGGCAACATTATGAAGTCATTATTTGTAAATGTGTTCATTATACAATACTTACTATTAATAAGACCTCATAATCATGCCTGTAAACAGTATTACAGTATTGTAAATGCAATATTGGCCATCCAAGTGCCCTCAGAAGCCTGATGTGCAGCAATGGGCAGCAGAGCTGGGAGCAGTGTCCAGCCCAGATTCTGCTGGCTGATCCTGCTGCATGAGCTTCTACAGCAGCACCTTGTTCTGCAGGAGGATTCATGTGGCCACTTCAAATAATTTTACATCCCAACCCCATCTCCTCTGAGCTAAACTAAGATTTGCTTCCATATGGCTTCACAAGCCTAAAGACTTTTCCTATGAAATCACAGAATCATAGAAACATTTAGGCTGGAAAAGCCTGCAAGGCCATCAAGTCTGACTGTTCCCCCAGCACTGCCAAGTCCACCACTACACCATGACTTCAAGTGCCACTTTCACGTGTCTTTTAAATCCCTCTGGGGATGGGGACTCCACCACTGCCCTGGGCAGCCTGCTCCCTGACAGTGCTGGGGGTTTTCCTGTAGCAAAACTTGCCCCAACACCTGACTACACTAATTTCTTCCACCCAGCCATTTCCACAGCTCTGAACTCTGCTGCCTCCACTCCAAGCAAGACTCGTGTCTAACATCTTCCAGCACTGGGCATTTCAAGTGCTTTCAGCAAGGACAGGCTTCACCCAATGCAAACAGTTTGCACTTTCCTCCTGAAGATCAGTTAATGAAGTGCAACACTTCAGAGCTGTTTGATTAAAGTGCTAATGCTTGTAAAATCAATATGCCAGAAAGTGAAGCTTTCTTCATATTTAAGCAAGGGGAAAAAAAAAAGTCTTAAATTTTATTTGAACCCAGATGCAGCAAAAGGAGTGCAGACACACAGTTTATAGCTGCCTCATATAATTTACAAACACCTGCTGTTAGTACACCTTAAAACACACATTATTCAATAAATGCTGCAGAAATTATCTTAAAAGCAGCAGTGCCTTGACTTGCTTCTACAAAAGTTCTACAATATCCACGCACAGCACTGACACCTTTTAAAAGGTTTTCCTTGCTGAGGAGCAGTACCAATAGTCAAAACTGCAGCAAGGCCAGCAGCTTGGCAGGTCCCCATCACCTTTGGAGTGTGCTGCTTTAATTTGCTCCAGGCAAACCCATTCCCTACCCACACAAGAGTATTCAGTCAACTAAATGAATAGCTGAATGCACTCCACTGCTACACATTTGGGCTGGAAAACTTCAAAGCATGGCAATCATAATATTTTCATTACAGGCAGGAGCTATTATTCCTCCCCACAATGAAGCCTGGAAGACAGGCTCTAATCCCCACAACAGAGTGCTCTCTTGAAAGGGAACATCACACTGGCTTTCAAAAACCCACCAGGGATGTGGAGTCCACAGCTCTGAAACCTTCCAGCCTCAGCGGGTCAAACCTGGCATCAAAGCACCCACCCTGCCCCAAAATAGCTCCAACTTTCAGATGTTGTAACTCCCTAAATGGTAAGGGTACAAACTACATGGTCATAGCCCAAATTATGTTACACATCCCCTGACTGCACACACTGAGATTATGACTGCTCAGCGCACTCAGCACACACACAGTCACAAGGGAACACTAAAAGCAAATTCTGGCCCTGTCTATCATCCATAATTCAAGAGAAATCAGGGTTAAAAAAAGTGCATGAGCAATTGACATAATTTATATGCTGCAAGTGGGAGAGTTGGCAGTCTCTTGCATCATAAAGTTTAAATAATGGTAGTTTAACATCAGATGTACCCACAGCTGTAGTGCCATTAGCTCCATTACGCCATGGAGCAACTGCTTCCTGAGCTGGGTACCCCCACCTTGTCCCACCAACAGCTTGCTTCACACAGGATTTCACCAGGAATGATCAGTCAAGCACAAACCACTCGGTACTAACAGCAGGAAAAAGAAAAAAAAAAAACAATCACAAAACTAACACACCTGGAAAGGTTTAGTGATGCAGTTGGTATTGAAAGGTACCTTTAAAATGAAAGCAGGAAAAAAAGGGAAAAAGTATTCAGCAGTGGCAACAAGTTTTGGAGATGCTGTTGCAAATTTTGATCAATATCATGACATTTACCTTTTCAGGATATGATTTCTTCTTACTGTATATTAACAAAAAATATTCTTCTTTACCCAAGGGATTATCAAATTCAGTGTGTGTATGCATGCTGAGGAGTATTAATTGATCATTCAATCTAAACCAGTCGATATTTCTTATGGAAACAAAAGAAACCTGGAACAGAGACTGCTTTGTCCCACCATTCTCAGGTTCACCCATATCATACTGTTTTTAGTGGAAAACCTAAACTCACAGAAATTAGGGATCCCAAGAGGGTCAGGCATTGGGAATGAGGCTGCCAAAAGTCCCACCTGAAAATTAGCTTTTTCAACCAATCCATTCTCTGTCTTATCAGTCTCTCTGCAATTTGTCATAAGATGACTCTGAAGCGGCATAATATAATTTATGCTATCCACAAATGTTGAATTGATTTGAGGGAATGCACAACCTAGAAAGCCCAAGCCAAGCCTACATTCTGGCCACAGTTTCTGTTATTCAGATAAACTCTTTTCAAAGAGGAATTTTGCAGAAATCAAACGAGAACTTGAAGGCAGGAATCCCTAAGGTAAAAGGAGTTGATGAAAGATCACCTGGTTTCACAGCACCCTGAACTTATCAGGATACCATCACCACTCTAAGTACCACTTTTCTGCAGTTAGTGCAGTAATACCAGCTTTTCAGTTGGGTTTTTTTGTTTGTTTTGGTTTTTTTTTGGTTTGGGTTTTTTTTGCTTCCTTTCTGTTGTGCTGTGCCATTAAAAAAAAAAAACAAAACATCAGCACAGAGCCTCAATATTTGGTCCAAAAGTCCTTTTTTACATCCCATGTGCAGATTCAGCACATCCATGTCCATGGCACAAAGAGGAAGAGACACATCCATATTTAATCTTGAAACACAGCCTGGTAAACAGAGAGCAGCAAGAAAAGTTGCTCCCCCCTCCTCCCCCTCTGATTCAGCTGACAACATCAACAAAGTGGAGCAGGTATGGTGGCAAGAGGCAACAGCTACTCCCTTCTGTCAGAGCAGAATATGGAAGTTTGGCAGAGAGCTAAAGCCTCATGTAAGAAAAACAAAAAGACTCAATCTCTCCTTTTTACCTTCAGCAGCACCAGCACTTCTTAACTTCACTGCTTCCCAGGAGATGATTCTCCATCCCCAGGTGTGCTGAGCATGCTCCATATTATCTGAAGGAACAGGAAACCCTGAGTTATGGGGGCTCTTTTACCTTTTTTTTTTCCTTTTCTAGGTCATGATATTCTTATCTGAGCTTGCAGAGCACATCATCCAGACAAACTGCTGTCTTTCTCCTCCAGTTGCACCCAGGAGCACACTTGCATGAGGAAAATAAAAGGCGCCCAAGATTTGAAATATGGCAGTGAGCATCCCTGTAATGCAGCCATGGGAACTGCCAGCAAAAAGCACTTCACAGGGGATTTACAACATGGATTTTTCTGCTACATGAGGTGGGGAGAGAGATCTGCAAAGAAGGCAGATGATAATTTAAGTTTATTTATGATTTATTTCAGTAGCTGGAGAAGAATTTAAAGAGGTATTTCCAGTGCTTCTTTAAACACCTGAACCACCACACACCAATGAAGCTCAGTAAAAGCCCTAGACTATGTTGCCCCTTACTAACAAAACACAGTGTATGCAACCCTGCTGCCCCCTTACACTGACAGAGTGTTAAAATGCAGGGCACATAAAGAACTAGCAAAAATTTCAAGGAAATTATTAAGATGAGTGACTTGATAAAATCCTTCTCTCTGAGCTAGACAGCCTAAGGCTGAGTCATGAAAACACAGGGGAAAAAAACCACCAAAATCCCATACTCCAGCTTGAGCATCCAAACAGAGGACTTCTGCAGCCTCCTTTAGGCACCAAAGGGTATCTCTGCATGAAAGCTTTAAAACCTTCCTTAGCTGGTTCTCTGTGGAAGGATCCCATCAGCCTTTCCCTAGTCCTCTCACAGCCCTGTGGAACAGCAGAGCAATGGATGCTCATTACCAACAGCAGCTGACAGTGCTGCAAGGATCCCCGTGGGCTCCTCGAGGGCTGTGGATGGTACAGTCATCCAAAATCATGCTCAAGAGAGAACAAGACATCCCTGCTACAGAAGCACTTCTCACTGACCTGGGGGAAAAGAACTCCTTCATTACAATTACAAACCCAAACTACTCTACAAAGTATTTTGATCCCGCTTGGATGTGCCCCCACCAGGCACGAGCAAGGCTCTGCCTCACCTGGTTGAGGAACACAGCCCAGTCTACACAGCTGCTCTCTCGGAGCCTCCTCAGGTCAGGATGACCCCGAGATGTGTTAAAAGTCTCTTTTTCCCAACCCAGCTGTTGAAGAAGGAGTCAGAAGTCTTCGGCTGTCGTTCTCAAGGTTGTTTATTAATTCTTATCTAAAACATTTTCTGTCTGGCCTGCCGTGATCTGTTCAGCAGGTCAGCCAAAGGCACACTGCCCTCCCACAGGGCCGGTGCTGTCTTTTATATTACAAGCTACTTGATATTTATTATTGATATTTTATACTACAAGTACTTGATATTTACTATTATGTTCCAATACCTATCACCTATGTTAGACAGTGACTTTTTACTCTGAACCAATCTAAGAGTGCCAACATCACCCAGAAAATGGACATTAGGAAGAAGAAAGAAAGGGCACGCCCTGATTCCTCCATCTTGGAACCTTAAACCCCTATGTTCAAAACCCCAAAATTTCTCTTCTCACCGTGTAACTATTACTACTATGCTGTCTAAACTTTTGTGACCTTTAATTCCTCATACAAAGTTGGTAATTAGTTCCATGGGTTGAACTCAAAGCTGCAGGGGTCTTTGGCTGCATGCCAGGGTCTCTGACACCCCTGCCAAGGCTTCAAAGCTCCCTGGCTGGGGCTCAGATCATCCAGAACCATCAGAGAGATGTCCTGGGTTCCAACACTGCTCCTCCAACAGCTGGGAGCCTCCAGCCCCAGGCTGATTTTGGGTTTGTATTTGAGGGGGAGCGAGATTAATGCTTTCCAGCACACACAACCCATTTCTGGTTTTTTGCCACCATAAGGAGCCTGGCATTGTCTGTTCCCTGGAGCATGGAACAAATGCACATTTGACCTTCCCATGCCACACATTTTGGGTGAGCACCAGGCCCTGCAGGGGATCCAGGACCCCCATTCATACTGCACACCTGGCCAAGTCCTGCTGGGCCATGCCAGACATCAGACCACAGCAACTGTCTCACCAGTGCTACCTCCAGAGCTTGCTCACCTGGCACATGCACCTCTGTCTGGTACATTGCCTCCTGCTCATGACTCCCAATCCTCTTCCATACTCTCTCAATATAACCACAGAGAGGCACACCAAGGCAGCAACTTGAGGGAACAGAGAATTACCAGAACTGAAGATTCCACACCCCACCTCCCACCAGCACCACCAGGTCTGATGCATCAGCAGGACTCAACCTTCCTGCCTGTTCCCACCCACACCTGAGCCCCATCACACTCCTCTGTCTGATCTAGGTCCCCAGGAGTCAGGGTGCAGGCAGGTTACATGGCAAAAAGGGTTCTTTCACTTCAAAAGAAGCACAAACACTTTAAAACTTTGGAAAAATTTCCACTTTTATTTTAAAAAATTGTATTAGAAAAATTGTAGCTTTTAAATCCACAACATTTTAGGGACAAAGCAATTCTACTCATGAAACCCTTCTTACTAGCATGGGTTGTCTGAGAATCACCTTGTGAAGGCTTCCCCTTCCTGATCCTTACAGTGCCTTTCCCCTTTAGAACACTGGAGATCACAGCCCTTCCACGAGGCCTCAGCACAACCCCCTGCCCAGCAGAGCTCAGTGTTCAGGTACTGGCAGAAAGCAGCACAGCAGCACCAGCACCGCCTTCAAAGAGAGTGCAGAATTCTGGTTATTTATATAAGACTGTATTTAATACATCTGCTCACCTTCACCTGCATTTTCCCTCCACATATCAAAATTTGCAATTTGTAAACTGCAGAATTTAATGACAGTGGAGTCAAAGCAGGAATGTGGATAGCAGATGCTGCATTTAACACCCACCATGATGAATTATAGGATATCCTGAGTTGGAAGGGACCCTTAAGGATCACTGAGACCCAAGGGAAACTACCCCCTTCCCCCTTTTTTTTTTTTTTTTCTGGAAGCATCACTGGAGTCCCACCCTTAATAATAATTTCAGAATCTCCTGGAAGTAGTGTGGGAGTGTCACCATTAAGATGAGTGGAAACACAACTCCTGGTTGTATGCATTCCCTCCAGACTGCCAGGCCACATTTAAATCCCTTTCCTCAATTGGAAGGAACTTAACCAACCTGGAAAACAACAAATCAATGCTACTTGCCTTGTTTTTCATGTCTGACTCCACATTAATGCTGTGTCAGAAAACATCAGCATCAGAAGAGGCTGCACCAGCCTTTGCCAGAACTATTGCATTTTCTCAATGAAAAAGGGAAATAGGTAAGAGGGATGAGAAAATTATTAATTTCACAGGATCTGTGTTGCACCTCCCCTGTAATTTGGGCAGGGCTCCTTCCCCTGGAAACAAGAACTAGGAGACAGAAGCTGTGGCTGCTCTGTACCTGAAGTGCTCAAGGTCAGGTTAGATGTGGCTTAGAGCAATCTGGTCTAGAGGAAGGTGTCCTTGCCTGTGGCAGGGGGTTGGAACAAGAACATCTTTAAGGTTCCTTCCAACCCAAACCCTCCTATGTACCCACACTGAGAATAGGGATTTCCTTACAGCACGATTGGTGGATGGAGAATTAGTTTCCTCATCAGTGAAGATGATCCCAGTGGGAGACTCTGCTTTCTGCACCAGATCAGGACATGTCCAAGCAAATATTGAGCCAAAACTCATCATTGTGCTGTCAAAGAAATTCTCCTAAGTGAAGCAGCTACTTCCCCACAGTCTTCAAAAGTCTGATAGCCTGCGTTATCTATTTGCCACTGTTTAATCAGCCCTGGTTAACAAATCAGACTTGTTTGCAGCATTTTCAGGGTCAAGTTAACTAATTTTAGAAGAATACAACTGCACTTATGAGGAAACAGACAGTAAAAATATAGAGGGTTTATGCACATCCTTTCCTGATGTGTTTAGTTGCATTTGAAACTGCTTCAGTTGCAGATCTATACAGTTATGTGAGCTGGTCACTGCTGGGCTTCCTGGGAATCCTGCAAGCTGGAGGGACAAGTCAGAGTGTCACAGTCAAGAATTCATAGACAGCAACAGCAGAAGCCATGTGACTGGAACCACTGAATCTCTTCTGCTGGAAACTAATTGGATGTAGGAAGGGAGAAGATGCATACAACTGTATGCAAAGGGAGATGAGTTATGGAAAGGCTCCAAAACCAGTACATTTGGTAAGCTAATGTTACTCCAATGAAATACAGAAAAGTCTGCAAAATTATTTTATGTCTTCTCCAATAAACATTCAGTAGAATGTAAAGAATAAAATTATTCCCTTTGTACAAAAGATGATTTAAATGCATTCTATTACTAAAATTTTGTGCAACTAAGAACTTGTAGCAAAGATTGAAAAGAGTGTTCACAAAAGCAGTGAACATTACTACACAGTAAAAATACAGTGGAGATTTGCAGACCAAGGTCTTCTATCACACCTAAATTGAAACATAGACCCATGGCAATGTATTCTCCCTGTTAGCTCTCCTAAAGCCCTTACCAGAGTACACTGCAACAGTCTGTGGAGAGAGAAAGGAATGTCTCCTCAAATACAACAGAAACAGCTTTGCTGAAGGACAGGAGAGCTTATGGCTGTTTCCTGTGCATCACGGACCTAAAGAATGCTGATATTTAGTAAACTTTAAGGACCAATAAAACCCAAAAATGATTCTTTTAAAAACACCTACAGGGCCTTTAAGGAACCATAAATAAAATTCCATGAGATTTTCAGAGATTTACAGCACATCAGCTTGGCTGTGCACTAAGGGAAATCCCTCTGGCCACAAGCCAGAACTTCATCCCTAGGGCCCAGCACCTGAGAAACACCCACAGGTCCTGCTGCTGCTGGACTCACTCACAGCACAGACCCTGCAGGAGCTGAACGCTGCAGCAGCAGGGGCACTCATGCCACAGCAGGACGTGCAGATTCTCTGGCCTGGAAACACAGTGCCAGGCTGGGGTGCCTGCAGGAGCACAGCTATGCTGGCAGCAGCACTGGCGTTAGCACTGCCAGGACCTCCTAAAGCCCAACTAATCCAGACAACTGGGAACGCATTCTGGACAGGTGAAGCTTGAATCCTCTCCTTGAAGCTCTCCAGCCCAGCCAAATTACAAGCTTGCAGACTATCAAAGCCCTGCATCTGAGCTGCATTATTAGAAGGATGAGACCAGCCCGTAACAATTAATTAACAGTAACAATTAATTTTTGTGTGGCATTCTTCACTTCTGAATATTTGAGCAGTGCTATTTTTTCACCAGATATGATTTTGTAGCCAAAAAAAAAAAGTGCTTGAGTGCATTACAGCATCTTTGTTCACACGCAGTACTGAACTTCTTTGAAATATTCAAAATTTAACAGATTGATTTTGCTTCTGGCAAGTCTCCCTGCATGTAGTTTTGCTGAGTGTGTAGACCCACACTCTCAAAGAGCTACCTATCACCTACATGATCTATTTATGGAAGAATGGACGAATATCCATTAATATAGAGGTAAACTCTAGGAGACAGCATGGTCAATATGAAGCAAAGAAATCAGAGTAAAGAACAAGAAACTTTCTTTGATGTAGAATCCCAACTTCCACTGCCTTTGCTTTGCAATAGAGCAGGAGCAAGAAGGATAAATGAAAGAAGGGACAGGGATGCTAATATCCATTCACTTTTTGTTTGTGGCTTGTTGTTTATTCATGGATTTCACATTAAGTTTACTTCTGGAAAATCATATAGGAATTTATCACCATGCCCATTCAAAATGCCATGTAAATATTAACTACCCTTAATTGCTGTGTGGTTGGTGTTAATTAATCTTTTCCTTGATGGAAAGAAGTTTCTGTACGCAGCCAAAGTGAACAAATCCTTCTAAATCCTTGACATTTTCGTGTCATATCATCAAAACTGTTAATTTGGGCTGTTCCAGAAGAAGATGGAGGGGTAAGACTCAGACAATGGCAAGGAGGGCTGATTTTTTGAGACAACAGACTTAACCTCCCAGCCTTGTGCATAAACATCTCATCAAAATTCAGTGCTTAATAGTAACTGGGTTCTTGGCACAGTGATGAGATTGGAAATCATGATCTAAAGCATTACATATGGATTGCTTCTCTCATCCTGAACCATTCTGGTGCCCAGACTTTAGGATTTTTTTCCATGTTGAAGCAAGAGTAAAACATTAATGACCAGAAGTAAACAGAAACACTGTCTTTGCCAGGTGAGCAGGTCTCCAAACCACATTTTCTACTAATGCTGTAAGACTCAGGTGTCCCTTAAGATGTGTTTTTTGCTTTCCAATTCCACTATGCCCCATGACACTGGATGGCAGATGTCACATAACTGACACTGCTGGATCCTGACACTGCAAAGCAAGGGGGACAAATGAAACCTTCTGCAGAAGGTGTGCACAGTTTCCCTACTGGTTTTCTGGGAGAGACTGCCAAGGCTGAGCCCTCCCCACTCCCGAGGCTCAGTGCACAGCCACACCTTCTGTAGCACAGGTTCCACTGGTCAGGTTCATGTCAGCAACCTTGGTGCAAGGAAAGCACAGAGTGAGACCAGAGCACTGAGTGTGTTCACTTCCAGAGTGCAAAAAGTATCACAAACTAAACCTAACATCCGAATCATTCTTTTTAGTAAGGTCTTTACAAGATAAATGATTGCTCTGGTTTTTTCCTTAATAAAAATAGTTACATGAAGAGACATCAGTATTCATAGTTATGATGCCTTAAACAGACCCTAAAGGTTTTCTGTCTTCAATTTAACTCAGCTTCTAATAACCTATTAGCATGAAAATGACAGTTGAGCCGATGTAAGCTTAGATGCCTTTTCAAGATACAATTTCCTTCACATTGCAGAGATACTATTCACATCAAACCAAGCTATGAAAAAAACAAGCTACCCCTTGAAGTGCTCCAGAACTTATCAAAATATTTGAATACTTTTCAAAACACATCTTGGCACTTTTCTCTGAATGTAATTAATACCTTTCTCTTTCAATTATACACATGGATGCACATATTGAAGTATAAAAAAAAAAGTCTCTGGATGGGTTGTCCTTTTGAGAACTTGATGAACTTTACAGAACTCTCTTTGCTCTGTTCCTCTGTCCTATCTTGTCACCTCAGCCTTGTGTTTCTGTTTGGTGGGACTTTTCTCTCTAGGCTCAGTGACAGCAGGAATGAATTGCAGCGTGAGCACCTCGTCCATCCCAGACTCGTCCTGGTGGCTCCTGGTCACACCATGCCTTGGGTCCAGCTTCCAGCACAGCTGGGTACTGCAGGTCCTCCCACCACAGCTTCATCTGCTCATCTCAGCTCATCTCGTGCTGCTGCTCTTCATGAGGCAGGAGTGCTGGAAGCTACCTGTAAAGCTTTTTCCTGTGCTTGCATGTCCCCTTTATTAATTCTCACAATTTCAATGCAGTTGGATCTCAAAAGGAAGTCATTCACAGCCCTACTGCCAGGTTCACAGCAGCAATTATTTGTGTATCTTCTGAAAGGTTTCTAAATAAACACAGCCCTCAAATGCTGACGGGTGTGAATGCTCCTCATTCCTGGCAGACCTTGGTATTACTTCAGCAGTTGAACTGAAGGCTTACAGAGCAAAACAGGCAACAGGTGACAAGACGAGAGAAAATGGCATCAAGTTGCACCAGGAGTTTAGACTAGGTATTAGGAAAAATTTCTTCATGGAAAAGATTGTCAAGCATTGAAACAAATTGCACAGGCAAGTGGTAGAGTCACCATCTCCAGAAGTGTTCAGAAACATGTGGATATGGCACCTGGGGACATAGTTGAGTGGTGACCATGGTGGTGGTGCTGGGTTGATGGTGGGACTTGATGATCTTAAAGGTCTTTTCCAACCTTCCAAGCTGATTCTACGAAAGTGATATAAACTTTTTCCCCAACAATTAATTAGCACCATTGTGATTCACCATCCCTTTATTCCCCTGAACAGATGCAGCAGATACATTCCTGAAGGAGTCATTTAAGCCACACAAGGCAGAGCCAGGCTTTGTTGCAGAGATTTTGGCAACCCGCAATCCCAGACCAGTAAGCTGAAGCTGCTCACAGGCTGCCTGAGCTGCAGCTCTGTGCCAGCACCGTGAGAAGCATCCCAGCCACACTTCTTGCCCCTTCATCTAACTTTCCCTTTCAAGGACATTAATTTTTATGCTAAACCAACATGTAGGTAAACCCCCAACTCATCACCAATCTCAGGTACTCATAGGACAACACAAACAGGATTTTCTTCTCACCAGAGGAATCCACACCCTGGGCATGTTACTCATCACCACCACAGCATTTCCTACAATGCACACCCAGACATCCTTCTGCACATGTTGCAGTCTGCTTTATCAATACCTTGATTCTGTGCTTAACTCTATTACTCTCCTAGAAAATGTCTATGTGCCAGCTTCTCTGCTTACTTGGAGAGCTGGTGCCATCTCTCAGGGAGAAGGAAGAGCCTGGATGCATCAGCAAAGAGAATAAATTATATACTTTCAAGCCTGACACAATTCCTTCCAGCTCTTTGAATGCACTGCAAAATTAATTGCAATTTCTTCTGTGATTTTCTATTTTGAGTTTATAGTTAGATCCTCTGGGCCTACGAGGAATGATGCTATGTAGTTACTAGTGAGAACGTTGGAATTCATGTCCTGAAGTTGCTTCATTAGTTTACTTCATGCTTTCCAAATGATCAAAGCAGATCTAAATTTTTCATTAAGAGGAAAATTGCACCTTTTGCATGGTAGAACAACTGGGTTAATTGCCAATATTAATATTATATTTGTTTCTCAAGAAGCCACCAAGAATTTTTATCATAACTTAATAAATATGAATCAAGGCACAGTCAATTCAGAGAGCAAGGAAAGCTGGGTCCTTCCTTCAAGCATTTACACATATCACCAGCAGTTTGGACCTGCTATTTCAGTTTTATATTTTGGGATGATCAACCACCTACCTCCAATAGCTCATTTTTGCACAGAATAGGAAACCTCAGAGCACTGCAAATATGGAAGTTTTTATTGGTAAGAGGCTGTTATCCAATTTTCCACTTTTAGCTTGATTGTTTTGTGTTTTAAGGAAAAGAAACTACATCTTCCTTTACAGCTATAAACATGTAGCATATCTTGAAGCCTTTAATGAGGCCTGAATATCTTCCTAGAATTTTCCTTAGTGTTCAGTAGCCTATGGGTCACCACATTGATGTCCAGATTGGAAAAGACACTATAGGAATCATCCAGCAAAGTTTCACAGATTGGATTTAAGCAACATTCATTAAGACATTCATTAAGACCATGACTCTAAACAAACCTTTCACTACAAACATGTTCTGAATTTGAAATCTGGCCTTGCTGAGGTGATATCCATGACTGGTTTCTGGCAAGTCAAATGGAAGACGTGGGTAGGGAAGAGAAGGATGCTTTTTCTCCACAAAACCCACAGTTTCACGCTCAGATGGTTGGTACCAGTCAAAATTGCTGAGAGGTCTCAACCTGTGGAGTTTTAATGTGAACATGAATCAGCTCCAGCAAAGGGAGGGGAGCATCAGACAATGTGCTGGTATCATCCATTTCTTTGTGAATCAACATCAAAATAATGCAGCAACCCCACTCCTACAGACACCCTCCTTCTCCCTTTGGCAGAAGTGACACATTACATCTAAAAAGGGAACTTTAATGAACAGAAGTGAACTTCTAAGAAGGCAGTATTGATAAAATGCCAAGAGCAACGTTGGGAGCAAGAGCTCTGCTCCTGACTCATTTAAATACACAGAAGAGAGAAACAAGTAGTTGTGCGTCTCAGCTTCCCCAGGGCTGTGGCACATCTTCCTCAGCCCAGGTCCAGGGGAATGGCAGGAAGGGAGTGCAGAAACAGGAATTAATTTCTAGGCACAAGATCTATCTGTGCTGCAGAGCGTGCACGGGACAGTGCAGTGAGCCTGCACACACATCAATGCCATCCCAGCAGCATCCTGCACACTTTAGGTCTGAAACAAGAGAAAGAAGAGAAAGGATGAGTCTGGTTCCCACAGAAGAAGTAGAAATAATGAGAAAAGGATGATAAAACCATGGGACTGCAGCAGTGCCGCACTGCGTTATTGAGAGCTCTGTTAACACCATTATAGACGAGGACGTGCAGCAAGAGATTTTCATGCACTTCTAGCACTAGGTACACTTCAAGAGACAGGGCTTCTAGTGGTCTCTGGTTTCATCTGTCTGTGCAGTGTAGTTGGTGTTCCAACCTCAACTCTTTTCGACCTTGTTTCATGGAGAAAGTCCTCCAAAAGCACAAAGTCAGTACTTGCCAGCTTGGTGTGCTGGTGGTTCTGACACCTCTCCCATGAAACCTAACTGGCAGCATCTATTTTGTATGCGATAAGGAATTTTGACATTTTTGATGAACAGAGCTCTGAAGATGGCATATAGGCTTCCTGTTAACTGGGAACTGGTCTGCTTGGAAAAGCAGCAAAGAAACTTAAGCTTTGTTCCCACCGAGAAAGGCAGAGGTGTTTGAGAGTCAGACTCATCAGTGTGCCCTGTGTAGCCTCTCTGTGGTGATTCTACAAAGCCACAGGACAACAACAGCTTGTCAAGTGGGAAACTGGAGTCTGAGCATGATTGGCTAGATCACCCTCAAAAAATAAAAAAAAGACACAAAAAACGAGGTGGGATTTACATGGAGGCAATAGAATAGTTTTGCATGGTGGATACAAGTAGCAAACTCTACTGCAGTAAGGTGGAATAGAAGACTTGGGACTTTCATCAGCTGCTCCAAGTTAACACCTCTAGCAGGAACTGCATCATAAGACAAGGTTTTCTCTCTTGGAATAGGATCCTCATTTCTGGATCCAGCAATTTCAAAACAAAACAGAAGAACGGAGCAGAACCATATTAACAAAATACTGGATCAATTAAAATGTATTTTGAGGTTTTTACAGAAAATATCAAAAAGGGAAAAGAAGCAATCCTCAGAAAAAGATTTACTGCCATCATGACCATAACTGTTTGACATCTGTGACAATACACTCATTAAGCCTTTCAATGCAAGCTGTATTTTCATTTTATGGAGTTGTGGGTATTAGCCAGGTTTCCTTATGGAAAACATTCTTTACTTGCAATGTTTTCACTGAAAATGAGAAGGACAACAGCCCTGACAGAGGCTGGGCAAGGTAATATGGTACTTGGACATCCTTGAATCAGTTTGAAGGCATTCACAGAGGTACAGAAACATTTATCAAAAGGACATAGTTATAAATGTGTTTTGGAGTCTTAACTATGTGGTCTGCCAACATATTAATTTTCTGCTTTCATTGCAATGTGATGTTTACAACATTCCTTCATTCAGTTTAATTAAATGTCTCCCATCATATTTACTCCAATCATACTTTATTTAGAGATCAGTAAATAAATAGCGAGATTTTTTTATTGATGATGATGTTTGGTTTTACTGTAACCTCATTACAGGATGTATTTTACAGCCTTCTGTCTCACAAATGATTGAACATAACTGCTGCAATATTACAGACCAAGTAAAATTAACATCCCCTTTTACTTCTCATCTTTTTTATTAACCATCATGTTTTAAAGTTATGTCCAAGCCACTGTACAAGCACAAAACTTCACCTGACTTTAATCACCTGTTTTGTGCTAACAGAAAAAAACCCCTTAAAACTTACCTTTATCAAGAGGAGTACAACTTGGTGTGCAATGTCACAAGGGGCACTGTCTCACCTGGTGTACTTTAATGCCTACTTTCCTGCCACACACAAGGACTGCAATGACTGACAGATGTACTCATTTCATGTTGCTATTGGTTTCCAAAGTCATTATTTAAATTTTTAGCAACATCCCCAGTCCTTCCTTGAGACATGTGGATGCACAGAGTAGTTTAAAGTCATTGATTTCAAACTCTCTTGATGGAATTGCTTTAAAAGCAAAGCAAGAGGCATAACAGGAGTTCTTCTGTTTTAAATCATTGAATTGCTTCACATATTGTACATGCTCCTAAGTTTCTGACTTTGACAAGATTTGAAATGGTTTTTCTAGAGAAATGAATGACTCCATGTGGAGCCACAGAGACGTGCTCAGTGGAATCAGGTTTGGTAATTACACTGCCCCATTGAAAAGTAAGAAATGCATCTTAAACACTCCTATCTCCAAGGAAAAGTGCAGATTTGGGATTTGGAATTGATCTTACAGTTAAATCACAGAATCATTTATGTTGGAAAAGACCTCCAAGATCATTAAGCTTAAACTTTGAGTTCTTGCAAAAGAAACCCCTGGCTTCCACATGGCTGAACAAAGTTAGGGATGCTATAGCAGACTGCACAATAGCATCAATTAGTAGAGGTTAAACATTTGAGGAAAGAGAATGTATTAGCCAGTTCAGCTACAGGTGTCAATTGATTCTATTAATTAAGTTTACCTTTGTAAAATAATTAAGTTTAAACAGTCTGCAAAACTACTCCATTTTACTCACATCTTCTTTGTGAAAAGATCATTAAGATTTAAGACACCAAGACCTGAGGCTGGTTGAGACCTTGCAGTAAAGCCTTAAGGTGTCTTTCAAATGTGGGCAAGAAATTATGACAGGTCATATGCTCAAATTCTATTATATGCTAGTATTGCTCAAATTATTGACAAATTATTTCTCTTTTCACTGTCATTTATTCTGCTTGTACTGTACTGGTTTTATGCAAGAAGAACAGGGAGAAACTTCCCATTGAACTTTTATTCTTTGAGACTCTCTGGAGTATCCTTACTCCCAAGCACCCTTGCTTTGCCTGCTCCCCCATCAACATCTCCTCTTACCTCTGGAAACAGGAAAGCCACATCTCAAGAAAGACTTATAATATTCTTAAAACATCCTGTGAAAGGATGTGATTTAAGAGCCTTATGCACTGATCAAATTTAAACATGCTTGGCTGCCCAGAAGTAGATTATTTTTGGAAAAAAAATAATAAGCCTACCATAGTCCTTTCCCTACTAAGAATTTGAGCATTTTCCATTACAAGACATTTCCACCACTTTTACATTTTCCTGGTCCCACGCTCCCAAAAAGCTGCTGCTACCTCTTCAATACACCAGCTTGGTATCCCAGCCAAGTGTAGAAATCTCTAAGTACCATCTCTAAGTACCCCCTTTCCCTTCCCATTCTCACACTATTTACCTCTTTGTCTCCTCCTCTGCATCTCCTTTCTAGTAAAGTTTCTGAAAATGAGGAGCAACAACCAGGTAGCTAAATTGATGAAATGATGTCTTTACTTATTTTAAATTAAATGCTTTGGTTTTGCCTTCATTGGGCTTTATTCTAGTAGGAAAGTTCAGTTTTTGTCACAATAGCAAATAGTCTTATAGTTTAAAAATCCATACAGGGATAAGCTGTCCTTATCAGATACAAACACATTCTCATAGTGACTTTTAAGTGTCTGTACCACTTATCTTAAAATCCAACCAAGATAGCACTTTCTTCATAAGCAAAAGCTTCAATCACCAGGACCAGAGACCTTTGCAAATGTGTGGTCAGAGCTGCTGGCTGGACAGTGGGACCTGCTGTCAGGGGTGTAGAAGGGAATTCATAACCCTTCAGTGAAATTGTCAGTACATAGCTGCTATTGCATTTCATATTGAAAATATCATTCATATAAATCACTTTATCAGGTGATTTTTCTGAGTCAGTATGGTTATTCCCAAACTGATTGCACAAGAAAGTACTTTGCCACATCAGTAAACTCCTGCACATATTGTCAGATCATTTTTCAAACTGATCATGGGAAAAACTTCTTATTTTCCCTGCCATGTGAAGGGAACCATCCCAGCACATCACTGGGGAAGGCTGTGCAAAACCCCCCAAGCAGGATGCAGAGTGAACTAGAGATGCACATAATTATACAAACATTTGCAGAATATGCACAGCAAACAGCAGCAACTAATCCCACAAAATCCTCCGAGAGAGTGGGAAGAGTTTTCACTCTCTAAAACGTGATAATGAAAAAACAATTCCCAGATGCTCCACCAGATGAAATCATCTTGTTTCAAAGTTTATAATCATATATGTTAAATGCATCAGTCCACTTTCAAGATTAGCAATAATGATCCTACATTTTTAATAGAGCCCTTCATCCACGAGGATTTGATGTGAGCTCACACTCGCACTCCAGGACTGCTGCAGTTACCTCTGCCTTGAGATGTAGCAGCTGTTTAATATCACTGCATATGCTGTAAACAACACACTGTTGTACAGAATAAGTAAAGGGTACGGTGCTGGTTTTGCACAGACTGGTTTTTGGTAGCAGGGGTCCACAGAGGTGGCTTCTGTGAGAAGCTGCTGGAAGCTTCCACCATGTCCAGCAGAGCCAACCCCTGATGGTTCTGAAAATGGACATGCTGCTGGCCAGGGCTGGGCAATGAGAGAGGATGGTAACACCTATGAGGTAACAGATTTGAGAAGAAAATCAAAATGAAGTGAGACATGCAAAATTTTTCTTCTAGCAGAGAAGAGGAGATGAGAACATGTGAGGGAACAACAGGGAGACAGCAAGGTCAGTGGGGAAGGAGGGGCAGGAACTGCTGCAGGGGCCAGAGCTGGGATTCCTCTGCAGCCATGGTGAGACCATGGTGAAGTAGCTGTGCCCTTGCAGCCCCTGGGGATCCACAGGGGATGAAGAGATCCACACACAGCCTGTGGGGATCCACAGGGGATGCAGAGATGCACACACAGTGTTTTTAAGGCCTTATTTTACTTCTCATTATCCTCCTCTGATTCTGGTAGTAATAAATTCACTTTTTACCTTTGAGTTGAACCTGTTTTGCCCTTAGAATGTTTTCTCCCAGTCCTTATCTAAACTCATCAAACCTTTGTTTTGTTTTTTTTCTCTCCTCTACCCAGCTGTGGCAGGGGAGGGTGAGTGAGTGGCTTTCATGGGTGTCTGGAGTTTGGCCAGCGTCAAACAACAACAATTCTCTTTTTGGTGGAGAATTGCGGGCCATGATGAGGACTTTGAGATAAACATATTAATTGGGAGAAACAATGGGCAAAGCAAGCACTGAACCATATTAAGTAGAATTATAGTAGGAAATTTGTACCATAATTGCAGCAAAGGGTCCAAGGGTGTATTTCTGTATAATTTGTCTTTTTTGTTTTGTGCTGGGATTATTGTTGAATCTGGCGTGGGGAACTTTTTTCTTCTGTTTAGTTTGTTTTTGTTGTACTAAGTGAAGATTGTGTGTTTAATGTGGTTTTGATGATAAGTCCTAAATATGTTATCAGTGTCAAACCATGATAGATACTCATCAGAGTAAGGTTACAGAAAAGCTCCCTCAGCCCTTCCATTTCCCATAGAAGAGCGCAAGAACAGGAAAAAAAAGGATGACGTGCATCTCCAGAAGAGAACCATGACAACCCACAGCATTTTATATCTGTTGGCAAGCACATGTGGCATTTGAGGCAAAGACCTGAAACTGCAGCTTCCCAGACCCAGTGAAAGAAGCATGGAGTGGAGCAGAGCCCCACCTCCACTGGCTGGGCAGCAGTGGGCTGGCACTACCTCCTTGGCTTGGGCACAGAAGAGAGCTGAACTGGCACATGTTCAGATGGGCTGTAAACAACCCAGTGCTGTGCCTGACCACCCAAAAAGATCCCCCAACCTTTGGATCATGTTGGCTTTCTTCATTTCCAAAGAGAACGACTGTGATCAGAGAAATTACTGTAGAGCAAAAGAACTGGCATTAAAGTCTTCAAGATAATTTCCTCACCTCTGGACATAGCCTTGCAGGGTGATGGCAGGACAGGTCACCAAATACAGACTGTCACTACGAGATATAGAAAAGCAGGATCACCCCTCAAGAACACTCTGCAAAACTTGAACTCTAATTTACAAACAAGACCTTTGTCTTCTGCTCTGAAGTGTAGCCCTTGAGCTTTATCCCAGGTAACTGGAGATGGCAGAAGAGAAGCCATTTAACCTCTTCATCTTTAAATCATGAAGAGTCAGCAGAAAGTGGCAACACAGAGAAAAGCCAGGGAGTCATCGAAGCTACAGCATGAAATGAAATGAAATGAAAGAGGAAGCCTTACGATTGATTTTAATAGGTTTTGAATTAAGCTCTTGAAATTGGAGAGCAGAACTGAAGAGATGCACAGATGAGCAGACTGCATGTCACCACTACAGGTGATATTACCAATTCCCAACAAAAAGCTGTAGTAAAGGGCATGTCTGAACACTCTGATGGAGGTACAAAAGTGGGAGATGTATTGCAGTTATTCAGTTCTGCATTCTTTATTCTCTTTTATAAAGATAAACTCAAGACACAGAAATTGTTGAAGGGCTTTGACTTTCATTACACACCTGCAAGTCTTCATACACTTTCCAAAGAAATATTCCCAGAAAAATAAGTGCAGCTTGCTGTTAACATTCTGGGCTGAAGGCTTAGCATGGCACACAGCCACTCTCCTCATCACACAGTTTGAGGCCAAACTAATCAATAACAAGTTCTTAATGCCAATGAATTCAAACCAGCAGCTTGTTTTTAAAATGAAGTTACTGAAACAGAACTAAATATTGCCTAAATCAAATTAGCTGCAGTAGCAATAAATAATTAAAGTAATAAACTAGTTCATAAATAGAGAACATAATTTCATTAATTTTACCACCATGTATAGCAACATCAATACTGCAGTGAGATGGAGTGCAAGGAGCTAAGGCAGTTTTGCATCCACACACAGGCAGTACAATGGCAAAATGATTGTATATACATAAAAATCAAATCCAAGCAGTAATAGAGTACTTTGGAAGAATAAGTAGCTGTTGAGAGGCAGATAACTGGCTCAAGCAGGGAGACACTGTGTATGTGAAATACATTTTGCAAGGCTGAGGGAGAGATAAGAAGGACAGAGCAGGATGAGTTATTTGTGGTAAAATCTTCACTAGCTCTAGATAAAGCACTGTGCTCATGATCTATTCCTGCTGATGCCACCACGTGCCCTTTTCTGTGTTCCCCATGACCACAGACAAATCTGTAAAGGCTTCAGTCTTCTCTCACCTCCTACAGGTAAGCAACCAGAAGCAAAATCCAGGACAGTCAGTATTGAATGTGGGATGAGCTGGCGGGTTGCTGCCATGCCTTCCTGGTTCAAGCACTACTGCATTTACACTACATGCATGCATAGGCTCATGATCCCTGGTTCCTGCACTCCCAGGATCTGGGGTCCCTTGGTTTAACTGAATGGAGGATCACAGATGGCCATGAAATAAAGACCTTTTTCTTTCTGTCAGAATCTCCTATTTGAAAGAAAAAAGCAAGGGTGCATACCCATATTCTTTCAGGACTTTGGATCCCATCTACACACATCTGCTTTTCCTTTACTAAAGCAAAACCTTTTGGGGTTGAGTAAGATCTGTTCAAATAATGAAACACAAGAAGAGATTTTGCAAGTGTCAGCTGCAGAGTATTGCTCCAGTACTACAGTATTAACAAAGCCTTGCTCTATTCAAAGAAAGTAGTTACAAAATACCAGGGTAACACTTAGTCACCTCATGCTGTTGAAATGTTTATCTGTTTTTATGTTTATCTGTTTTTAAGTGCAGCCCTTGCAATCTCATCTCTCAATGGAAAGCACTGCCTTCCCCAGAGATAGCTCTAAGGAGCTGTTTTGCAGAGCTGTGTATTACAGAGTCATTGGAGGCTGGTCCATACCACAGAAATAACTATCCAAAATAATTCAGCACAGCTAAACAGAGCAGTCATACCCACTCTGACAGCAGAGCTCTCCTCTAAAGATAATTCATCTCCAGCATCCTTAGTGCTACTTGTTAAAGGTAGGGAGGGCTTCTGGAAGGGGCACAGTGATGTCTGACAGCCAGAGGGGTTCTGCTCTGGGAGGTGGTGGCTGGGATGTGAAATCCTGACACTTTCCCTTTCAAGTTTGCCCTTGCTTCAAGAGAAGCTCTGAACACAAACACCACGAAGGTTCTATTTCAAACCGTGCTCAAGCAGTAACACAAACCAGGCATTTCATTGTTATTCACTGCACACAGCCACGTCCCTCTGTATGTTCTGTATGATCTCTCCAGCCGTCAACAAAACGGGAGAGCAAGCAGCTAAAGGCCAAATTTGCAAACACAGCCAAGCACACAACTCCCACTGCTGCCACCAGAGACACGCCGCGAGCAGCATGGGCTGAGGGGGGTGAAGGCATCTCAGCAAGCAGACCTGGCCCACAGCAATGCTGCAGGGTCATGGGAGGGAGGCCATGACTTCCAGGGAAATCTGGGGCAGAAGGACAGTTTTCCATGCAGAAGTGAGGCCAGCAATACTCTGTGGACCAGAGCACATAGCAAGCTTTCAGCATTGAAAGGATGCCAATATCTGTCATGGCATGCCATGCTAAAATGCCCTGTGTTTCCCTTCAGAGTGAAAGATGTCAAGCTTTACTCTTTTGAGTTCTTCAACAGGAAAACCACTGGCTCCAAATATAAACACAGGAAGAGTACTGGAAAGCACCAGAAGCACCAGCAGCTGCCTGGCAAATAATTTTTGCAGCAAGCAAATCCATCTCCTGGCATCCTCTAAGTCACTGCCTCACCTCCATGAATGACTAAGTCAATCAGGTTTTAGGTTGGTAAAGCAGACTAGACGTGGGGCTTTTTCCTTCCCATGTACTTGCTTCCCTTTTGTTCCACTCTTTCCTCTCACCCTTTCTAATTGTTACAGGCTAGAAACTGAGATCTCCCTCACCTTCCTGCACCTCCCTCCTAGTTTCCTTCCCTGCAGCAAGCAGAGTTCTTGGCAGCTTTTTTATTTTGCTGCTGTTTTCATGGGGGATCCCATCAACTTTCCTTTAGCCATTAAGTTTCCTTCCAGAGAAGAGTTTTGAAGCTCTTTCTTAAGAGACTTGAATTAATTCCCTGCCCACCTGCCCATGATGCAGTACTGCAGAGCAAGCACAGTGGGAACCAGAGACATTTCAGTGAGATTCCCAAAGATGTCATTTCTCCATGATTATCCCCCATAATTTGATATTTAACATCTGACAGTATCAGGCACATTTTAGTCTGAACTATGTTGTAGAAAGGAGCCCTACTGGATAAGGGGCCAGAGCAACACAGCAGATGATGCCCTCACCAAGCACAGAGGTCTCCACTCCAGGCTTCTGACGGGCAAATTGTGGTCCTGCAACACGCTGTCCTTCTACACATCCATCAGTGGGGGACAACAGTCTGAGTGACAGCCCATCCACCCTCCTGTCTCAGTAACTCCAGTAAGAGAGATGTCCTGCAGACCTTGCAAGGGATGCTGTTGAGGTATAGCCAAACCCCACACATAACGCCAATAAGTTCTGACCCAACTATGACAGTGGCCCCGAACCCATCAGTAATTCCAGCAACTTTCTGTACCTGGCTCTGTCACTGATTCACAAAATGTCATCAACTGAACCTGGGCAGAAAGCAAAGAACATTGCTGGCACACATGCACACAGCTTTATTTTAAAGAGACCAAAATACTTCAACCACCCCACGCAACAGTTCTAAGTTTACCCAGTGTTATCCCCATTTCACACATGAGAAAGGTTACTTGCTATGATTAAGATAACACAGTGAATTTTAGGGTGAAAACCCAACAGCCAATAAAATTCAATATAAAATGCTGAAATCCATCTGAGAACATACATATAGTCAATATAAATATACAAAGAATTCCTGTTATTTTCAAAATTGTGTGACTAAGAGTTAAATTATCACTGCATCCAAGTCACTCAGGTATTAGACTCAAGACAGTCAAGATACATCTTAGGGGGTCCAAACCCATTAAGTCCAAACAACAGGTTTATCAGTTACACCCTGACTTGCCAAAGTAAAGCAACTTATTGCTGAAATAATGCACACAAACCCAGTAAATCCATACACTCAGCACAAGCAGGGTTGATACAGGATAAAGCATTGGAGCAGCAGCATCCCAGAGGAGCCAGCATCTCCCTGTTGCTCTCCCCAATGCTATGCCTGCTTTTCCACTTACAGCTTGTATTTAGGTCAATTGATGTTACCTTTCCTTTACACCTCCCTCACTGAAATCACGACAAAGGCAGAAAATAGCAACTGAACGAGGTTTGCATAGAGAGATCACTGAGACTAACTAAGCTCCAGGAATCAATAAGACTATTTTTAGTCACTCTCATAAAATTTCTTCTTTGCTTCTGCTACTGGAAGTACCAGAATAGAGAATGGAGCCTCTGGGGCATCAAGAGAGTCTAGTTCACAGTGTTTTGGTTTGCTTCCTCAAAAGCTTTAGTAAGACATGACATGTCAGGGATGGGGTCTTGGCTCATGGCCTTCAGTGATCAGCCACTTTGCTGTGCTCCTATTCTTAAAAACAAAATACAAACAACAGCAAGAAACAGCACCAGAAGCTACTTCCTGTGCATTTTTCTCCTCCAGGTGATACACTAAAAACATGCTCCACATTAGTCCCACCTAGAGAGGAGAGCTTTCTTCTCATCATGTAAAAAACCCTCACTTTCTCAGACAAATAATTATGTAATAACACAAATAACTGTGGGACTCCATATCTCAGTAATACCAGCCCATCTCACTCAGAGGGTCACAGCTTTCTTGCAAATTAAGAGACAGCAATTAAGAAGGAAGTGCTAAAAAGCTACCCTCCAGTGTTGCAGGATATTCTGCTACTGAAAGTTTCCTGCCTTTTTTCCCAATATAAGCACACAATTTTAATTATTTAGAGCTCAGAGTCAATAGAGTTGGATCAGCAACAATGACAGACTGCCACTGTTGGGCAGGGAGACCTCCAGGATTCACTAACTCTGTAAGGAAAAAGGCACATCATGACTATCAAGAGTTGAGAGGATATTGACATTTGTGACAGTATTAGAAAGTTAAATATTATGATAATTAGTTTTCAGCTGATTTTACCTCTGAAATCACACCAGCTCTGGTGATGTTTGCACTCCAGTGAACCCTGTTTTCATGTGTTTCTTCCTATCAGAGGATGCAGAAGAAGGATATCTTAAGGGGAAAAATGTATCACTGAAGAAGTGATCAGAACTTTTTAACTTCTTCTATCAGACTTAATTCCTATTAAATCCTGACCAAGGTCTCAGTGCAAGAAGCAAGTAGAGAATTGCAGCTCCAACCCTCAGCCCTCGGTGCCAGCTGGCAGCCTGGCCAGCCTGGCTGCACCCACAGGCAGAGAGCTGGGATCTGGGAGTGCAGCATCACACCCTGACAAACGTCATCTGCTCTAAGTATCTGCTCCATGAATTTTAATTTCTAACAACCTAGCTCCCAAATAAGGTCTAGCTCTGGGCAAAATAACATCCCAGACAGCTAATGCAGAGATTGTGCCACACACTGGGCATTCAGCTGCAACGCCCATGCTGTCATCCACACATGAAGCATAGAAACAGAGAAATGTTTAGGTTGGAAAACATCTCTAAGATCACTGAGTCCAACCATTGACCCAGCACTGCCAAACCCAACACTAACCATGTCCCCCAGGTGCCACATCTACACACCTTTTCAATCTCTCCATGAGAATGTGGGCTCCACCACTGCCCTGGGCAGCCTGTGCCAGGGCTTGACAGTGAAGAAATTTTTCCTAATATCCAATCTAAACCATTTCATATGACAGCATGAAGACAGCAGCACTCCTTATGGCACACATTGTCCCTACATAGATGGAAACCTTGGCCCCACTCTCAAGAGGACAGAATGAACTCATAGCAGGACTGTAGGGGACACTCACAGCAGGGTGGCTCCATCCATGCCGCCACCAAGAAAATTCCAAAATCTTAATTGTAAGCTAGAAAGTAAATAAAGGAAAAAAGTAATATGCCCATCTCAGACTCCACTGTCATCCCCCCCATTACAGTGTACTTCCAAAGCTTTTGCTGCTAAATCACAATCTTACCTAAGTCCTGCAGTCAGTTCCATCACAGGACACACTCTCCAAAGTTATCTTTATTTTTTATTTCAGAAAGGAAAGACAAAAGATAAAAGCAATATCAACAGAAAACTGAAAACAAACAAACAAACAACAACAACAACAAAACAAACCAAAAAAAAAAAAAAAAGAAAAAACAAAACCCGAAGGAGGTAAGAACAGGAGACCTGAAAGCCATTTTTATCTTAATAGCTGGCAAACACACACCATTAGATTCCAGTAGTAAGTAAAAACACTGTGTTTACACCAACTTTAAAACCAGCAAATTCTGTTTAAGTATAAAGGGAATGAATTCACTATCTTACAGTTGATGTTAACATTCTAGACCTGATGAACAGTTCTTGTGCTCAACAGCTTCCCATATTTCTTTCTCTCTCAGCTGGCCTAGTAAAAGTTACTTCTCCCCACAAACCATGACCTTCATATTCTAGTGCCTGATGAATTAGCAGCACAGAAAAGAGATTTTTATCTGACCTTAAAAAAAAAGAAAGTTTGTGTGTTCTCTCAAGGACTAAATGAATCTTGTGAAACGAAACCCAACCCTTTTGGCTTTAGAAAACTTTGCCTGTAACTCGTGTGTATGTTCCTGGAAACCTCAGACCTTTTTGTCACATGGAATTGCCTGTAGGAAACAGGGTTAGTACCAGCAATTTTCCCAGTAATTAAAGAGAAATACTAACATAGGTGGTATTTGTGGGAAGTAACATTTATTTTTACTGTAGCATGTGTAGCATCAAGTAGTGAGGATTTTGTTTCACTGAACATCTAGACAATGCTTAGCCTCATGTATCTGTTCATGAAGAGGCAAAATCTGAATTCACCCTTTCCCAGCAGAAGTAAAAAAAAAAAAACCTAAAACTCAAAAAACTTTGTTGTATTTAAGCCAGCACAAATCCCAGTTTTAATAATTATTAGCTCATCTGATCTTATTCTTGCTCAAATAGACTTTGACACATTGGAGATGGGATTTTGCAAGTGAACTAAAAGCATCTAGCTTGGGGTTGAGTTTCTGCCTGCTTATTGTAACTGCAACAGAGTTGCAGTTAAACCCAACAGAGCAGTTCTGACCAACCACCTCTTACTACTTAATGACCTAAAGCCCTTGGAGCCACCAAACACCTGCAGACCCCTCACCCCAGAAGTGACCAGCCAGCACGGGTCAGCACAGAGCTCGGGAGAGCTCCCAGGAACATGGCAGTGGCTAGGTTAAGACCTAGATTCGATGATCCTAGAGGCTTTTTCCAGCCTTAACAATTCCATATTTGTGTGACCACATCCCCCTCCAAGCCCTTCCCATAAGTGCAGACTTGCAGACAAAAGCTTTACCCGCACAGCAGCCGAGGAGAATTTTAAGCCAGCAAAGGACTGTTTGTTTGTGCTAAGAAAGAGATTTAATGTCTAAATTAAATAAGTGCACTATGCTTAGCTCCCACTGCCAGAACGGCTGGATATTAATGGCTCTCCCGCTGGAGCTGGCTGTCCCTGGAGAGCCCTGCTCACACCAGCCGTGTGCTGATCAGCACATCAGCAACAGGGGCACGCGCGCACCGAGCCGCGCGCTCCCTCCCCGCTCCTCCCTGCTTCCAGTTAGCTTCCTGAAAGGAACTGTTCTGCTGTTTTGACAGAAATCCTCTCGTCCCCTGGGAGTGCACTGAAAGAACAAACAACAGGTTTGATTCAAGGAAAGTCTGAAAATTATTGCTACAAAATCAGGAAAGTGAAATGGAAAATCCACTGGTAGAGGACCGAGTCAAAATTAGCTCCTGGATGCAAAGGAAAAGAAGTTGGATACTTTTAATGATTTTCATCATGTTCCTGTTGTTAAATGAGTACAATAAAACATGTTTCAGTTGTATAATTCCAAATACTAATTGCTGTGACATCTGAAACTGAAAATAATCCCACAGGTTTCCCAAACAGAGAGAAATCCATGTGTTGTGCAGAGGTGTTCAGCGAGGCCAGCAGCGCCGTTCTCCCGACAAGAACAGCCTCTCACCCTCCAGTGAGCAAACAGCATCCTGAGAAATAATCACATTAGCACTTCTGTCTGCTGGAAAGGCACAGGGTGAAAGGAAAGACAGAGGGCTGTAACTATTACTTCTGTTCTAGAATACTAGGGGGTGCTCAGTTAAAGATGTGGGAATGATGATGGGATCATCGAATCAGAGGGAGCACAGCCCAGATGTGATGAACAAGGCCTGATGAACACGCTTCCTTTGAGGAGGGAATTGCAGTGCCCGACACACAGATCAGGCAGGACTTGTTCTGGTGATGTTATTTATATTGGGTGAATATTAAAAGGGTGAAGGAGTCATTCTCAGCATTGTCTCACAGTCAATCAAGAAATCATTTTGAAGTTCACTCAGAACCCAATTACTTCACCAGCACCTCCACGCTTCCCAGGACACGTTAGGATGATCCAGTGATAATACAAACCCTGTGACTCACCAAAAATGATCACTTAGCACTCTCTCTAATCAATCTGACCTGTTTGGAATATACTTGCAGGTGTCATCCAAATGCAAACCTCCCCATGCAAGAAGCATTTACTATATACCCAAAAGGAAAAGAGTTGTCCCTGCTTCTCTACTGCTACCTTTATGTGAAGACTTAGCTCTGGTTGGGACACCTTGTAGTACTGAGGAGCAGTCAGGGCTTTCTGGATAATTTAATGTACTGGTATGGGCTTTGACTTAATCCACATGCTTTGCCTTACAAAGGCAGAGTTGCTCTTTACTGGTTTTGAGACCCTCAGCCCACTAGAAGCTGTTACAGTCCTCTATCCAACACACACACTGCAGCCCTGGCTGGCCAGTTCACCATCATGATGGCAAGATCCAGCTTGGTTTTACAAGCATGTAGAAACCTGTACTTCTCTCCAACTTTCCTATGAGTCCAGCTGCTCATTCCAAAATCAGCATCAGGAACAGGCACTAATCCAGCTACCCTGAGCAGTGAGACCATGAGCCCCTCTCTGATAGACCCACTCAGGGTCTCACCCTGTCTGCTGCTGAGGATCAGTGCTTAAAGTATTATGACAGAGTTAGGAGAATGTACTTCCTCATTTATCAGAACTTCTGTGGGTCACACGGTTACTTCATCATTGCACAGTGTTCAGATGCAGCCTGGATCCCAACTCCTGCACACCAGGGAAATCCCACCAGCATCTAGGAGTGCACACACAGGCACCTCACAGGCTGGGATACCTGCTCAAACCACAGCCACCCTCTCTTTTCACAAACTGGTGTTTTCCCATGAAAATGTCTCTGGCAATGGATCAGCCCTCACTGACACTGGTGCCAACAGAGTTGGACGCGTTGATAGCAGCAGAGAAGCAGCACAGGGCTGCTTCCAATTTCTGGCTTCACTGATTCTATTTCCCAGGGAATAAGGGTTGCCACAATGTTGATTCTGTTAAAAGCAGCTGATGAACTTCTGTATTTAACAGGCAATACGAGTTCAACCCCAAATATGGCTATTATCTAATTTAGGGAAAACTAACAATTTTTGAAAAACAAGTGTGGGTAAAGAGGAAATAAAAAGCAGGATAATAAAAAAAACCTAACTTCAGTAACTGAGAGAAAAATGATTCTTTAAAGCATTCAGATATGAAAAGTAAAGAAAAAAGATCCTGTTATAGGCAATTCACATCATAGAATTTCAATGGGAAAAGCAAAACAACTTGAGGCAGGGGCACTGCGTGCCACTGTCACCTACTTTGCAGTTGCAATGAGAAACTAAATTGAAATCTTGTAAGAAGTGACATTTTGAAAAATTTCCAAATCTGCAGATGGCAAACACAACACTTTTTTCTTGTATTTTTTATTTTCCAAGCTAGAGCATAATTTGATGCTATTATCTGCTGGCTGTGCAAGATAGATTTCAGCCTTTGCAACAACCATTGTGCACACAAACCCCAGGAACAGATACATTAATAACAGATATGGCCCCCTATGCTGAACAAATTTAAAAGCCAAAATCCAACTCATGCCTTTGGAAGGAACCAGCTTTGAAGTCTATAGGTCCAGAATCACTTTTCACATACGTTAGTTTCATCCTGGCTAAACATGTTCCTGGATGAGTTTCAGGATACCTGAAATGAGTCAAACAGTTTTACACTCAATTAGAAAAAGCATCTGAGCTGATATTCAGCCCTAATGACTGTCACATCCTTGGAGACACTTTATCCGACAGAACCTAGAAATTCAGCAGAAAGAAGCATCTTAACCTCACTAAAACTGAGAGAGCAAAAAGAATTACAAAAAGACATACCACCTATGAGGGAGAGGCAAGGATAATAACGAGGAGGAGATAGGGACAAAAATACGAGGATCACTCTCATGCTACTTCATAAACACACAGTGCCCATTATGCTATATGCAAAACAACAAACCTGCCTAATATTCTTCAAAAATTCTCATCAAACACAAGTAAGCAGCATGGCATGGATAAATAACTCCTGTCTCATGACAAACAAGGAAATATTTATGGAAGGCTATTAAACTTGGATTACCGAGACATTGGAGCAGTTGCAGAGTGGCCAATCAGCTCTGCTGACTAAATACATATTTATAAATGCTTTACCTCTTTTGTTTACCCAATGGCTTATTCATTCCATTCTGGTTTTATTTGGGTCTATCAAAAACAGTAAATGTGCAGTTAGATGCATAATAAAAACTCCTTTAGAAAAGTAATTACATTACCTTATACAGAGCAGATTTTTCTTTCCCAAGCACCATGAACAACTGGACCATTTCACAGGCTCCTAAGTTCTTATTAAAAATATACTGACATGTGCTAATTACTGAAATGAAATCTTGCCTAGAAATGTAAAGTCCAAAAGAATCGTTTACACACAAAGCAGGGCCCCCTGGAAACCACTAACTTAAGCAGAGTAATTGCTACAACAGCAGCCAGGGACATGGTTATGGCCCCAAACACCTGAATGGCTCGTTCTTCACATCCTACTAGGGAAAAAGTCTTCCCTGTGAGGGTGGTGAGGCCCTGGCACAGGTTGCCCAGAGAAGCTGTGGCTGCTCCATCCCTGGAAGTGTCCAAGGCAAGCTTGAACACGGCTTGAAGCAACCTGGGATAGTGGAAGGTGTCCCTGCCCATGGCAGGGGGCTGTAATGAGATAACCTTTCAAATCCCTTCCAACCCAAACCATCCTGGGATTCTATGATTCCACTGGGTTTGGCTAGAGCAGGATGTGGTGCAAGAACATAACAGCCCCACAGTTAAGCACTGTAAGGATCGCTGATGGCCTCAGCCACTGCCATGTCACCTCCAGGAGAGGCCACCAGAGCTCCCCTAGAGCCTCCCCTGCCATAAACCACCCCCCTAGCTGGGCTAACCCAGTGACAGGCTCAGCACTTCCATCTTCCACAGGCTGAGGCCATGACCACCTGGGAGTAAGTGCCTGAACTAAGAGAGCACAAAGAGGGTTATTCCTCTCTTATTTTTAGCTCATATTTGAGCAGTGAGTTGAAGCTCCAGTAATATTAACCTAATTGCTCTGCCTTACAGTTAAAGCTCAGTTCAGGAAGAAATGGCATGTTGAAACCTATTAAGTCTGAAATTGAAAATGCACCATGCTCTTACACATATTAAGTAGACTAGTAGCATGTTCAAAAATCTGACTGGACTCAGAAGCGATCCTGGACTTTGGATCTTTTGTTTGAAAGTCTGAGTTTACTCATTTTTCTAATATCTAAGGTGTGCTGGATAAACTGATTTGTTTGACAGTGTTTGCATATTACATTATATTGCCATTACCAGAAACATCTGCTGCCATTTTTTTATTCAACCCTTAAAAATAAGTTTATGTTATAACTTAACTGTTAAGTTAAACTTAACTTAGTTTATGTTATAACTGGTCTGAAAATTCTGGGTTTACCATGCCTTTGCACCTTTCAATATCATGTACAAGCATCACATGTCTGCTCCACATGAGAGGGGCTTCCACATCATGCAATGCTCTCTGTAACAACAGCATTTCACCAGAGTTATGTGGCTGGAGACAAAAGTAGAATTTCATAGAAAGAACAATGCACCACTGAAAACAAGCAAAAAAATCAAATCCAACATGACTTCAAACCTCACTGTATTTCAACCTGGCTGCTGCTAATGATAAAGTCAAGAAAAAACCATTTGTCTGAAAATATGCCCTCTTCTTCTTAAAGACAGGTTATCTTAGAAGACCAGTGCAAACTAATCCTGCTTTTCAGCTCTGGGGCAGCTAGAGAAAAGTGCTTTGGAGAGGCTGAAGATGCAGCCCAAACAAGGTTTGTAGGACAAAGCAGCACCTTCCAAAAGAGTTCCCAGTTTAGATGGAAAAAGTAGAGAAGTTTGTGGAGTCACGGGCTGACAGAAGCCAACACCACACACAGCTTTTTCAGCTGCCAAATCAGCACAGCTTGTTCTGATTTCAGATGGAAAAAGAGAGATGCCTTCAGGCATATCCAGCTTCAGCTTTCTGCACTGGGGATACTTATTTATCACGTACAGTGGTATGGAATACACATATATGTTATTTTCTATCTCCCTGTAAATCCTCACCAGGTCTCACAGATTTCTGGCTCATCTCCATGTTCTCTCTCTTCCCACACTGGGAACTGAAGCTGTCCACTTCCTAAGCTAGTCCACAATCTGCTTGATCCGACCTGCTGCCAGGAAACAGTTTCCTGATTTCCTGCCACTCAAGAAGTTTTCACTTCAGCTCCTTCACGTCCATCAATCTGCTGCTCTAGCAAAGCCACACTCTATTATATTTACTTACTAAACAGTCATGCCCATTCTGCCATGAAGGGAATTCATTCCTCCTCCTGCCCCACAGTACTTGACTACACAAACTGATGGATCCATTTACAGGAACCTTAACTCTGCCAAACCACTCTGCTTCCACCAGTCAGAGAGCTGGGCATGCAAGGGGTTTGCTGTGCTTATGGCAGAGCTGGGCTCAGCCACAGCTGCATTCACGTTTTCAGAAGCATTCCAGCTCTGTGAACAGTCATTTGTCAGCCTCAGGTGACCACCAGGACTAGCCCTGTTTGGTTCAGGGGCTGCTCAGAAACTCCCTGGCTAAGCTGCAATTCTCTGCCCCTCCTCCCAGACACATGTGCAATACAAACAGCAACAGTAAGACTGCCCAGGAGCATTCACATTCCTGTTTAATTTACCACTGTGCCCAGCGCTGGTTAATGTGTTGATTATTCGAGGTTCTTCCCCCTCCACATGGTTTTACTCCCTATTTAATTCCTGCCACTTAAGAGCACAAAATACACCAAGTTATAATTAAACACCACTGCTGATAGGTGTGTGGGAGCAAACAACTTTGCCCCTTCCCAACTAGGGCTAGGCTGTTCAAGTGGGATGAAGTACAAAAGAACCTGAGAAACTGTGGTTTCATAACCTTGGAAACACAGGCACTAAACACGAGATGAATATCTTGACCCAAACATCCTTCCCTGAGTAACAGATTTCAAAGCATATGTCATCAGTGAATGGCAAAGCCAGAGATAATAAAACTTTCTATGGAAATAAAGCAGCTGAGATGGGCAGAAACAAAAAATTTTGTTTGAAGTAAAGACTCAGTAATTGTTAAAACTAGTATAACAAACATGGAAAATATTCCAACTTGTAATTCAACAAAACAGGGATTTCTAATGTAAAAGCTGTCCTTCAGACTTTGGAAGAATGTCCTGAAATTCAGCCAGCATGTTTCTGAACACCCAGCTGTGTACAGAGCATATACATACAAATATTTACTTTCATATCATCTGCATGTAACTGGGATAGCCAGACAACCAAGATCCTGGGGGTACAGTTTCTTCTGAAGAGCAACATAAGCACAGCTACTGAGTTTTGGTGGGTTTTGACTAAGTAGTAAGAAAAAAAAAAAAAAAAAAAAAACACAGATTTTTTTGCATTCCAGTAATAGGAAAAAAACAACATAATGTGAAATTAATAGGTGATTTACTACAAAATTAATTACAGCTGACCACTTTGTGCTCCTGAAGGATTTCAGGAGAGCAACTTATCATTCCTGCCAATTTTGGAGTGCCTGTCAACTTCCATGGAGAGGCAAACATTTGAAGTGGGTGAAAAGAAAGAGTGAGGTAAACAGAATTTCTGAAGGGCATTACTGTTTCATAACCATGAGTCAGTTCTTCATGTAGGACATAAAAATTGATGTCAAGTGGAGAATAATGAAATATTTCTTAAGCTGCTGGCTGGATCCTCTACCACTGCTAATTGATGCAGAGATTTTTCAATAAAACTCTAGCAACTTCATACAGCTCAGGGTGTACTACATTCTATTGCTCCACATTGTGATTAGGAATCACAGTGTGACAATGAGGATTGTGCATCTGTAATAAATATATACAAATAGGACATCCACAACACAGAGCTTGTGAAAACTTCAGACAAGTGTCAATTCAAAGAAGTTTTAATTCAAACCAGATATTTAAAGTTTGTATCTTTATGGCAGTGTGATGTCATCTGTCTGAATAAATCTAGAGTTGCATCTCATTTAATAAGATTATATGGTCAGAGCAGAAGCAATTTGCTTGAACATTTCTTGGCTGAATGGTTTCAAAAGCATCTTTTGACACTAATTTGTTGAACAGATGATTGTGAACAACATAAAAACAAATTAAAACTTTTAAGTGCTTGGGTTAGATTCTCAGCTAGTAAAAAGCAAAGGTGGTTCATTAATTCAGCAGAGCTTTACTTATTTCTATCTACTGAAGACCTGGCTCTTTATGCTTAATGTGACTATACATATGCTTGGGCACAGTCCTACTCAGCAGACAATTTGTTCTAGTACTCAGCATCCTTCAGCCCCACAGTGCCAACTGAAATGGGAACATTTGTCAGCTCCAGAAGTTGCAGAATTAGTTCCTGTGTCCTTGCCATTAAAATAATTGGGGAAACCACTGGAGGCTCTGTTCTGCCAGACATGGGGAATGAGACACAAATGTATGTGGCTTTTACATATATAAGTTGCATGGTGTAATTTACAGCAGCAGGTAAGTGTTAGGCGTTCATGTACACACATTACACAGGGAAAAGTCACCATTCTTTAAAACTAAACCCTGCCACTGTCCAGCCTAATGTCTGCAGGTGCTCTCTACTTGGTCCCGTTACTTCCAATCTAACACACACCCTTCAGTCTCCCAGTTTCCTGCACAGGGACTTCTCCTCAGACTATGTAGATTTTAGGAAGAAATTCTCCCCTGTGAGGGTGGTGAGACGGTGGCACAGGTTGTCCAGAGAAGCTGTGGCTGCCCCATCCCTGGAAGTGTTCAAGGCCAGGCTGGATGGGGCTTGGAGCAGCCTGGGATAGCGGAAGGTGTCCCTGCCCATGGCAGAGGGTGGAATGAGACAGGCTTTGAGGTTCCTTCCAACCCCAACCATTCTGACACTTCATCCTTCTCACAAAATGCCTGCTGTGTCCACATGATCTGCACAAACTGCTGCTTTTCCCAGCTCCCTACTCCTGTTTTGCGCTTCCCCATCTGCTCTCCTGCAGTATTACACTGCCCTGGACAGCAACAAGGAGTGTGCAGGTTATTCCCCTTTTGGCTCCCTTCCCCTTTCCTCTGCTCTAAGGGCAGGGAACATTATGAAAAAAATAACATGAAAATGAGAAAAAGGATGCAGTTAGTGAAAAAAGATCTGCCTGCCCAAATTTGCCCAGTGATTTTAGTTCAACAGAGCAATACAGAAGGATGGTATTCAAATCCTGTGCTTGTCTGTCATATGCTGGGGTTTCTTGGGCTTGTGTTTAGAGGTTTTTTTGGCTGGCTGGGAGTTTGTTTTCAAAGCTCAACACCAAACCTGGCACTCCACCCCAGATTCTGTTTACCATTGCATGGGCATAATATGGATGATAATATAATACAATATGACCCACCACAGTGGGTCAAATATGCAATCAACTCAGAAGCAAAATTCAAGTTAATTTAGAAAAATATTCCTGCATCTTCTAATCAAACCTCAGATTGAGGGTTTTTTTTATTAAAACATTATTTTTATTCAAAAAGGGTAATATTTGCACACCAGTTAGGCATCCCAGGAACAAAACAGTTCTGCAGCCATTTCCATTTCAATTGAGAAGAAAATCAGTCTCCAAACATCACTGAGAGGCGGCTGCCAGCTGCAGTCAGGGAAGCATCTCTCCTCCATACCACAGCAATTAAAAGATCATGTAATTACTGCTGATCTCATGCCATGGAAGTCAAAGGAAAACCATTCATTGACTGTAATGGGCTCTGGAGCAGGTTCAAAATTTCTCCAGCATATGTAATCCTGACACTTTGGAAACCAAAACCTCACACTTTAACTACGCTCATCCACGACTAAAGAAGAAAAAAGTGTTTTCATGCTCGACAGCAATCAAGGCTTTGTTCCCTTTGAAAGAAAAATGTCTGCTTTAAACCTAAAGGATTCAAACCTTTCGTCCCAAAATGAAGAAAAACTCTGCAAAGTCTAAACCAGGATTGCCCCTCCTTTCACCAAAAGCTCTTTTTTTAATCATCTTGGATCATCCATAAGCCTGGGATAATAAAAGCAGATACAGAGTAAGTCTGCTGAGCCCTCACATTTGTGGGTGTTTCTATGAGATTTTTTAGTTTTTCAGCTTTTTAAGAGAAAGCCAAAATTTCTACCAAGGGAACAGAACAAGGATAAACCCCCAACTCCCAATCTCTTCCAATCATCTCATTTCCTCAGGTAAAAACCATTATCTGCAAAAATTACCATTTTTAGGGGGGAAAAAGGCCTCATCAAAATCACCTCATACCATATCACAAGATTTAGAAGAAATCCTTTTGTGTACATAATAAACATTCTGACCCTCCTGCTATTTCTTTCCTGACACCAAATGATATCTGCTCTGTGCACATTTTAATACTGAACTGGTTTCTGAAGGAGCCTTTTGCTGAATTATTTTATAGGCACTATTGAGGAATAACTCCAGAGAGGAGGATGCTTAAACATTGCTGAAAATCCCCAGGTAGCTCTGCAAATCCACAGGCTTTTGTTATCAAGAGGTATTTACCATGTTAGCATTTTCTTGACTTCTGAGGAGTTTGCAGTTCTTCAGACAGACTTGATAATCCACATATTGCCTTGCTGGGCATAAGCCAAATTTATCTATAAATCTTAACTCCCTCAGTTGCCATCCCCTTTACTCCAGCCATGGATCTAAGAAGCTTCTAACAGAAGTCCATTACATTGAATTCACTTCTGAAAAAAAATTCTGGTTTTGCCCCTCAAAATAAAAGTTAAGTCTTATCCATCCTCTGAAAGCAATGAGAAATCAGCCTCACTTAGCCTGCAAATTTGGTGTCTTGAGGCACTGATCTCCAAATTCAGTTATTGCTCTGCAGTAACATTCTCCAAGCCCATGATCTGTAAACTCAATCCTGATTTCAAGAATTGCTATCTTTAGGCTCTCATATGTGTTGGCTACTTTCATTGTGAAGAAAGTTCTGGAAGCAGAACTCCTATCTGAGAAAGGACTAGAGGTACATCCACAAGAGTGGATCCAGTCTCTGTGCCCATCATGAACTGCACCACAAGCCATAGCCAGGGCATGACTGAACTGTGTCCACACCCACAACAAGAAGAGGCTTTTCTGCATCCCAAAGCAGCCTTGACCCACCCAAGAGCCCTCTTCAGTCTGAGACTGAGGGAAGTACACTAGAACTGGATTTCTTCATCTAAACCAAACAGATTTCACCTTTAGCAAGAGCTGTATTTTTAATTAACTCAAGCCTCTCTGCTGCCTCAGCCTCACAGAAGAAAAAAAAAAAAAAAAAGAAAAAACACAACCACACAAAAAAACCCCCAAAAACCAAACCAAAACAACAACAACAAAAAAAAAAAAAAAAAAACACAAAAAAAACCTAACAAAACAAAAACAAACAAAAAAAGGAGATTATTTGCCCAAATGACAAGTTACCCTTGGACCTGATCTTCTTTGCTTATGCAGTAAAACCTTGGTAGTTACAACCTCTTCCCAATATACAGGGTGCCTGAAACAATTCAAGAAGCTGCTGGAAGGGAACAGGGAATGCATAAATCCATTGAACAGGGGAGTGCCACCTGCTTCACATTCTACCAAGACAGATGAGGAAAGCAACTGTCTGATCCAGAAAACATCTGCTGAACAAAATCAAAATTAATGATAACCAGAATGAGCTCTCTGATGGCCAATTCTCCCCAGCTGCCAGGAGCCACTCCTGGCAGAAGGCAATCGTTTCTGAGGCAGCAGAGTCGCCAGGAGCAGGAGCTGAGCTCAGGTGCACCTTGGGGTGGAGCTGTGCTGTGCAGGGGCATGGAAAGCCTCATCTGCACCTTTTTCTCCCTGAAATTCTCCAGGTTTTTATCACAGGATGTTTTGGGATGGAAAAGACCTTTAAAATCATCCAGTTCCAACCCCCTGCCATGCCTTCCACTAGACCAGGGTGCTCCAACCCCCCTCCAACCTGGGCTTGAACACTTCCAGGGATGGGGCAGCCACAGCTGCTCTGGGCAACTTGTGCCAGGACCTCCCCACCCTTACAGGGAAGAATTACCTCCTAATATCTAATCTAAATGATCTTCCTTCAGATTAAAGCCATTTAGATGCCCTGCCAGCACCCAAACCTTGACATGCACACCCAACACCATAATGAAATTCTGTGCTAAAAGAGCAGGTTTTCATTGGAAAAAAATATTCTATAATTTGAAACACTATGAACTGTCAGACAAGCACCAGGCACAGGCCATTGGAAAACCCACAGCAGCACAACCTTTCAAGTGTGTGAACTCCTGCTTGTTTTAAAAAGTTACTGCAAGAATACTCAACACCAACACACACACACTGAAAGAAAACTGGTTTTCCTACCTTTTCTTCTTGTAACTTCAAACGTTCTGGAGTCCTACAAGGAAAAAGAGAATTTTTTGTGGTGTTTTTTATTAAATGCAAGAATTGTTCAAAGGCAGGATGAACAACCCCCCCTCTAAAAACATGAATTACTGACCCAGGGAAGCATCTATGGAGCTCAATACAATAACAGAGGAGCAATTACATGCACACATTTCAGTTTGTCCACAGATATTTAATGGATAAATATAACACCTAAAATGACTCATCACTGTATGATAAATTACACTGTAAAGCACAACATTTGTCTTGAAAATTGATTTTTTCCCCTCTATTTATGTTAAAAGGGAGCAGTTAGGAGAGTTATTATTACTACACCAAAGATTTGGGGTTGAGGAAGGAGTAGCCATTACAGATATTTTTAGCAGAGACTTCTTCAAATATCTGAATAATTTCAAAGCCACTGGACTATTCATGCTGAAAGTTGAGCACTCATTTCAATCCATGCACACCTAAATAATATTTTTGTATATCATTTTTTTTGCATAATTTTTTTTGCAAATCCTCACAACCATCTCTAATATAGAAACTTGTTTTAAAACAACACTGTTTCTGAAGGTATTGCATTCCCAGGCAACACTATCTGCTTTATACTAATGGCGAGACTTCAGAGGAATAAATATTTAATTCCTCACTGTAACACTATTTATGGGTTAATTACAAATACATCCAAATTTCCATCGTTCGAGTTATTTCTTGCAGCCAGTATCAGAAGTAGTGGAATTGTGAAGACCATCTGGAGTGCCCCTGCTGTGGAGACAGGCTGAGAGGGATGGGGTTGTTCAGCCTGGAGAGAAGGCTCTGGGCACCACATGCTGCCGTGCTGTAGGTCCCCACTGACTGCCACAGAAATGCCTCTTTCTGCCTCCTGCCCCCTTCCAGAACCTTCTGGAATGTCCCAGGGCAGGACAGAGCCACAGCTGAGGTCTCCTCCAGCCCAGGGGCCACCTCACATCACCCATGTCCTGCCCAAACACAGTGACAGTTTATACTGTCCATTGCCACCACTCACGCAGGCAGGAGATGCTGCTTCTCCTTCCTTCACACGACCAAAGCTGCCTTCCCTTCCTCAAAACAAAGCTTCCACCACATCAGAGAAGGATCAGAATACCAGAAATGGTCTCCTTGGCACCCTTCAAGTCAGCTGAAGGGGATAATAAAAAAAAAAAGGTATTTGCTTATAAAAATACTGTCATTATTCCCTGTAGGATACCACCTCAGTGATCTTGAGCAATATATAAAATGGCATTCAGGATTAATACAGACTTCAAAGCATTTATCCTCTTTATGTAGCAGAGCTCTGAGCTGTGCAGGCAGTTATACTCCAGGGACCTCTCTGAGCTTTTCAAAATATTAGTTTGAGAGGTGGGGCATGGGATAAAAAAACTCAGCTACAGCTGCTATCATTAGGCCTGTGTACATGCAATATATGCAAAAGAGAAGAATACTTTCAAAGTTCCCCAGAGTCCCTCACACTAACAAGCTGTTTGAATTCTCTGCAGTTCAGAAGCTCAGAAATACTAAAACTAATTACAACTATTATATTGATCAAAAGGAAATAGACTATCAAAGCTCCATTAAACAAATATCCAAGTCTCATCTGACTTTTATAAAATGCCCTTTTGTTATTTCTATGTCTGCACAGACATCATGAAAGACAAACGATGGTCTTCAAAGTTTCCCTTCTTTTATTCTGTTCCCCTTATAATTGTAAGCTCTGATGAATATAAACTATCAAAAAAGAACCAGATGCAGGGTTCAGAAGAAAAGCTTGTTAGAACTGCAATAGGAGAACACGAGGTCAGGCTGCAAGCCATCACTTCTTGCTCCTGGGAAAACAGCAGCACTTGGTGTGTCCCCCAAAACATCCCTTCCCCAGAGAAACCTTCAATGACACTGAGAATGCTCAAGATTTCAGGAGGGTAGACAAAAAAAAAAGGGAAAAATGCCTGGCAGCCACAGCAGGGCTTAAAGTATAGTACAAATAGTATAAAAAGATAGCAGCTCCAGGTAGACTTCTCTTGAAGATGATACTGATCTCAATTAAAATAAAATCACATAGAGGTTTCAAAGATTTTAGTAGTGTTACCAGTAGAGAACCAAACTATTTTGATAAAAATGACACCAAAGTTCTTGAATGCATTGCCTGAGGAATACTTTTCTGCAGAAGCCATAAAGCAGATGGTTACAAATGAGACTTATTTCATGGGCACCATTTAATGACTGCAAATTCCTTTAACTAAAAATCTAATTTTATCAGAGCATAAATCATCTGCTTTGAAGGGAAAAAACTGTTTTGGATTTTCCATTCCTTCTAAAAAGCTTCTTCATGTACCGCTTTAAATAGCATTTCATTAGTGCAATACAACAGTTTTACTTGTCAAGGTTCACTTTTAGCACCTATTTCCTGCTTTTTAATGTTAGGCAATTGAGTACAGAATGAAAGGTCCTTCTGTTCTGTGCCTGAAGTGCCTAATCACTATGTGGAAATCAATGCAGTATGTTTGCTTCAGGACTGCCTTTCATCAGACATGTAGCTAAAGAAAAACTGCATCTCTAACAGGCCAAGCAACCCAGAGTCATCAAGTTTCTATTTCTACCTGGAATAGGAGGGGCGAAAATCAAAATCAAATAGAGTTCAGTAGGTGCTGTCACACTGCTTCACTCCCCTGTAGCTGCAGTGTGTTGTACCAGTGCCATTTGCCATTCTTTGTTGTACCAATACCATGCTGAACCTGGTGCCATTTAACAACAGGTTTGCACAATGCCCTTTTCTGCTCTTACAAAAGGAATGCCAAGGCATAAGAGCTAGTTTATGTTGTATCTCCTGACTAATGATGAGTCATGGGTCCATGGATAAGCAGAGCGCTAGTGATAAATCAGATTTCATTCATAACAAACACAGAGCATTGGGAACTTCATTGTGCAGAGTTAAAACACAACAACACAGAGGGAATACACAACATAAAACAGTGCTTGGCAGCCAGAGTGCCACAAACAGGTTTTCCTGTGGTCAATAGCAATGGATGCAAGCAGCAAAAGCACTTTGGGGTTGTTTTGCGTAGAATCACAGAATGGCTTGGGTTGGCAGGATCAATAAAGCTCATCTTGTTCCAAACCCCCTGCCACAGGCAGGAACACCTTCCACTAGGTCTGCTCAATCTGGCCTTGAACACTTTCTGGGATGAATTCAGTATTAAGAGATTTTCACATGGCTGTGTGTTTCCCATCCCTGTTTGTTACTGGCCTCTGATCCCAGCAGGGAATGATGCTGAGCATGGATCACCAAGGCAGATACCAAAGAGAATCATACTGCCTCAAGCACAATAATCCATCAAATAACCTTGCAATGGTTTCAGTCTCTTGCCCTTTAATACTGATTTAGATTTAGTAAAAAATGCACTCCTTCTTATAATCAAAATTTAATATAGGGGACTTGGGGAAGAAAGCCCCTAAAACTTACCAAAAAAAAAAAAACAACCAAAAAACCCAAAAAACCACAACCACCAGCAAATAACAATAAAACAATTCATACAGCAGAAGAAGAGATGCAGAAGAACAGGTAACACTCCAGTTTCACAAGTTCCCTGCAGGAACTGGCCTTACCAGACCCTTTGTGGGAGACAAGGCAGTGCAAGCAGATAAATCAAACCCAGTCCCTGCAGCTGGGCTCATGCTGGGTCTTGCAATAAATCAGATGTTACCTCTGCACACTCCAGGTCTCCAGGGACCTGCTCTCAGGATCAGCCTAACTGCTGCACAATTTCTAAATATACAGTCCTAACTCATTGAGCAAATTAATAAAGAAGTGGCTGATCCTGTTAATAGATTACCATGCCATGGATTTTCTTCCTCCCTTCAGAGCCTTCTCCTCCTTATCTCCAGTGAGGGGTCATGCAAAGAAGACAGCTTTAGATCAGATATTAGGAATAAATTCCTCCTTGTGAGGGTGGTGAGGCCCTGGCACAGGCTGCCCAGAGAAGCTGTGGCTGCCCCATCCCTGGAAGTGTCCAAGGCCAGGCTGGATGGGGCTTGGAGCAGCCTGGGATAGTGGAATGCATCCCTGCTATGGCAGGGGGGTAGAATTAGACAAGTTTTGACCCAAGCCATTCAATGAAATGACACTCAGGACAGGGCTGCTGGGACACTCTGCATGGGGACTGGAGTATCAGCACAGTATTAGACTAATACACAGATACACAGCTTAGTTTAACAATCAGGATATTCGGATTTTCTCCCTTTTTTTTTTTTTTTTGATCAGGCATGAGGAAAAAACAGATCATGTGCTACTATTTGGAGAAAGCTTGCTATCAATACAGACACTGACAATTTAGATTTGTCTGGTATGAACACAGAGGAACTCTGATGTCTCACATCACACAGCATCATCTGCTCATCCATACGGTAGCTAATTGAGATAATTACTGCATCTCTGATTTTACTCACTATTAGTTCTGGATTCCAGATGAGAAACCCAGGTATAGCTCCATAAATTTCCACATTGTGATGGGGAAGCTCATGGGACAGCTGTTTTGGAAATCCCAAATTTGTGGATATATTCTTTCTAATCTAAAAACTTAGAATTCCCCTGCTTGGTGGTCAAAAGTATTTTGTTTCAAAGGGAGAATATGCTACATTTGGAAAAAAAAATTGCTCAACATTTAGTCTTTTAAGGCTGAATGGCTTCTGAGCAGAATATCAAAGTTTAACCCTCTGTCACATCATAACCAAGTTAAGATTGCCTTGATTCCTTTTATTTTTGCAACATGATTTACTCCGGTCTTATTCTCTTCTTCAGCATCATACCAGCATTTCCCAATCTCAGTATGATTTTTCACAGTTGCTCAACTGTGACATGAGAAAAACTTCCTGAAATTTGATTCCTGCAGTCAGTGAGTGCCTCAGCACAGAACCAGGCACCACAAGCCCACATCACTCTGCTCCCAGAGGCAGCATCCAAGAGCCCAAAATCCAAGGTCATTAACATCCAAGGCATCACCAACTGCTCCATGCAGCAGCAGGGGCCTGTTCTCTTGGCTGGAAGGTGACAGTCCCCAGGAAAATGGGCAGTGCAGGACCACCATGAGCTATCACACACTGCATCCTACCAGAAGTTTAAAAACACATAAAGGAAGCAGGATTTCTGTTCTGTAAGGGACAGCAAACAAGTGGGTTTCATCTTCCAATTGTGCTTTAGATGCATCTTGACAATCCCTGACACTCACTATTGAGCCATAGCCACTCGTGTAAAACAAAATTCTTCTAATTTTCTGCTGTCATTCAAGTGTACCGTACCTGCCTTGTTCCAAATTTCACATTTTCTAGTACTGCAAGTACAAGAGCATCTTGTGAGATACAACATTTATTAAGCCCTGTGAGTACACAGAAGAAAGTGGAGAGGGAGGTTGGGGCTGCAGAGGAAGGACCTCAACATGCCTAATATAAATATTATCAAAACATTCCACAGCACCTTGAGCTGCAGATGCTCTGGTAACCAGCAGCCAGAGCAAAAGCTTCTCATCTCCACAGGGATAAGATACCTGTTAAGATTTAGGATGCCCTACAAAAAAGCAATTACTGCTTGTTAGAGATACCACATAAATGCAAGTAGCAAGGAGTGAATTACCACAACATACCAAAGTGATAGAAAAATAAACTTAAGTCTTGTCTCCCTGTACTTTCATTAATGCTTGAAGCAGCAGCAGGCTGAAGCACAGTACAGATTTAAATTCAAATCTGATTCTTTTCTTTCTTTCTCCAAACTGAAAAGCAGGAAGAACACTGAAATGGTAGACAATACATTGCTATTATTAACAGTTAAAATAAATACCAAGATATTAGATCTTCAGCTGTATATAAAACTTAGACACTGTGCCTGTTTTATTCCAAGCTCATCCTCTGAAATTGTGACTGTATTTGAATAAGAAGCAAAAATCTCTTATCAAAAAAAAAGCCTTTGCAATTTTTTACTTTGCTTCACAAAAAAATCCCATCCTAGTCTGTCAGATTAGGAAACATGACTTTGCTGGGGGAAGGAGCCCAAAATCATCCCTATGAATCCCTTGCTGCCCAGAATAACCCACTGTCATCTTCAGATGCAGGAGTATGTGATGCAACATTTAAGAATCTGAATAGAACTAGAAATTTCAGCAATAATTGATACTCTTAAGACAAGGACAGTTGAGGCTTGTGAGGGGACTCCAGGGAAATGCTTTATTCTGGGCATGAGGGCCCTGAAGGGCTGGTCAGATCCAGCTGTTTGCCATACATTTATATTTGGAGATTTTGAGCAGTTCAGGTGCCATAGAACCACAGAATGGTTTGAATTCAGAGGGACCTTAAAGATCATTCAATTCCAACCCCCTGCCAGGGGCAGGAACACCTTCCACTAGACCAGGTTGCACAGAGACCCATCCAACCTGGCCTTGAACACTTCCAGGGATGGGAATCTCTGTTCTCATTCAAGTAATAATTAATGAACAAAACCAATGGATAGCAAACAGAGCCAATACCTGCCAAATGCCAGCAAGAAGAAAGTTGTGGTGCCTTGAAAAATGAGCACATGGAGCATCACCTGTGAGCTCTGAGCAGAGGAGCTTCCCCAGGGACACAGCTCTTCTCCCCACAGGAGCGTGGGGGGCTGCGCACGGGTTCCTGAGACTTCTTAAGTAGGAGGATGGGTGGCAAAAATAGCACGGCATGAAAGGCAAATTAAAGCAATTAAGTATTTCTAGAAACCACAGAGCAGTTACGGTTCTGCAGCCCTGATCAGACCACAGAATGCCTGCCAGCCTTTACTGTCACTGCTCAGAAGCTTGGTGACATCCAAATACTTAAAAATGCAGCACAAAACAACTCTCCGTGTACCACAACACAGAATTATTCTCCACTTTCACACTGTCAAGCTAGGACAATATTATTCAAGCTACCCACCAGCAGTGCCCCAGAAAATATAACACAGAATTTAAATTTCCAAAATGCAGCTCTGTGATGATGTGTTAGAGGAGCTCTGCTCCTGGAAAGGCTGATGAAGACCCGCAGCATTGCCCTGCTAATTTTAGGTTCAAAAAGGAGATGCAAGGTCTGCCCCAAGAACCATGGCAAAACCAGCCTGGCTTCAGCACACACAGGAAATCAGCCTCTCATAGAAAAAGCAGGGAATGGGAGAAGCTGGCTTTTAAATTTCAGCTGCTTTGCAAAATACCCCAGGAGGCTAAAAAAATCAGCCTGAGCTACTAGTGTGGATTACCTAGTAGAGACTGAGCAGACTAGCACGGCTGGCTTTCCATCAGAACCTCCTAGCCAAGTTCTCCTCCAAACCCAAACTCCAGGGTTATTTCAGATCCAGATTGTTTGTCTCTTTTCTGCTCATACTGGAGGCTCTCTTCACTACCACTGGCAACAACTCAGAAAGCTACAGTTTTTGAGAATTCCTTTCTAGAAGGAAGAGGTGACCCCAGATCACAGCACCTGGTGTGTCATGAACCACCCAAAGCCCTTCTGAGCCAGCACAGAGCTGCCCATGAATTGTAGTCCCCTCTAGAACATCCAACTTGAACATGCAATCAGACTTGCTGAAGGCAGAGGCAAAAACTTGTCTGGAAGCAGCACTCCAGAGCAGTGAGCTCTACATATCTGATATTTCAGCATGTATTCCTCTGAATAGGATTTAATCTCATTATTAAACCGTATTCAGGGTCCAACCTTGAGAAGTTTCACCCAAGTCCACATGCAATGCCCAGAAGCCTCAAGAGCTTTCCAGCAACCCCTGGAACCAGCCTATGAGACATTTCACACAACACAGCAGTAGTCTCCAAAATTAATACAAACCAGGAATGCTGCAGCTTTCCAGTCAAACACTAATGCTGTATTTTTTAAAATTAGGTTTTCTATTTTAGCCCTTTCATTGAAACTGGAATTTCATACTACATATACATAATATTTATTAACTATTCTAATAATATTTATTAACTATTATTAATTATTATTAGCTATTCTAATCAGGACTAAAAATATTCCAGAAAAGAAACCTCTTCTCAGGAACACCCCATAAACTTAAGGGGCAAAAGGCTGCATATCAAGAAAAACACACACCATTGTTGTATTAGAGGGCTGGTTTCTGATCAGAAAGCCTTGTAGTCTTATTTTCTTTAATAAATTCAAAGCACAGCTGCAATAATTCTACCACATACCATGAAAAAATTGATTTAGCCATCTGAACATAAATTAAGCAATGTTTTTGATTCAGTAAACTTGTTCCTATGTAGATCAGAACAAGTATTAGTGAAGGTCAGTGACCCATACCCACGTATTTGCTTTGATGAGGTTCACAGGAATTTTCCATCAGAGCAGACTTCAAAATTATTTGACCTGTAAATTAACATTTTACTCATTTTAAAGCAGTTTTAGTGACTTGCTAGGAGCATTTCTAGTTGTGATTCAAGATTTTTAAATGCATGTTAATGGATCTATGTATTAATCAAACCATAAAATTTGGAACCTAACAAACTTCTCACGGATAAGGAGCTCCAAATTGAACAAAGCCCTATAATGCTAGAAAAGGATTTCAGGTGACTTGTATTATTAGAACGGTATTATGGATAAACTGTTTTCTGCAAGAGAAAGTAACTGCTCTTTATGCTCAAAAGTTGATTATCTCAGTTTCACTGACCTACCTGAAAGTTATGCTCAGAGCTTTCAGAATAATTTTGGTGTTTGGTGCCACACTGTATAAACACTATTTCTCATGGAAACAAGTTTTCTGCACAGAAACTTTTTTAAAAAACCTGATTTATAACTTACATTTCTTTACTCTATTTGAACTGCATTCTTTGTACATTCATGATTTTAATATTCACACTTGTTAAATTCTGTTCAAACCTGAGCAAATACATTTTTAGCTGAGATCCTTCCACCTCAAGCAAGATCAAGTAATTGGTACAATAACATTATGGTCTTTAGAGAAAGATCAAATGAATTAATGTCTTTCAAGTAATGTAATAATTCTATGATTTATGTTAAAGTAAATTGAGTAACGAATTTAATTCCTCAGAGCAACTTTCTTAAAAAAAATCAAAACTAATGTGCATTAGTAAAGAATGAGACTTTTTTAACTGCACCAGCAAATATTTAATGATTGTTAATAAAAAAGCAAAATTGATCAGAGATTCTGCAAGAACAAGTTTAACAAAGTGCCAGTGTACTACCTGAGCCTACACATCAGCAAAATAACACTGGAGGTGTGGAAGGGAGCTGTCGTTCACTTTTACAGAACAGAGGCTGGATACCTCAAGGACAAAATACACCTGAAACAGACCTCACAGCTGTAGAACATCCAACACCATTGAAATTACTTTTGAGCCCTGCTAAGCAGCAAAAAGCACTTTTTTAATTGGCTTAAACTATAATGCAGATAACTGGGTATTTGTAGACGAGATGTGACTGGGAGAAATGGGATCCTCCAACTACAACTAAATCCCAAGGCTTAAACAGATCCAATTGCAACATGAATCCATCAAGGGCTTATCATTAGCCTGGCACTGACTGATGTGTCTGCCAGCACATAAGTGTTCAAGGCAATGGCAGCTAAAAAATAGCCAAGTGTCCTTTTCCTGTCCTTCTGCACCATCTCTCACTTTCAGGCATTTGAGCAACCATTTAGGGAACACAGAGGAACTAATTAAATAGCTAAAATTGTTGCAGCATTCATTCATCATTTACAGCTCAACAAAGTCACAGTTCTAGATTTTTGTGGCTTTATTCACACATCTCAGCCTGAGACTTGTGAAAATCTGAGTGAACATGTGTGCCACAAGCAGTGCTGAGCTCTGGCTCAGAAATCCAGCATCCTGGTACAGCTGCTTTGAGACTACTGGGACAGGGACTGCTCCATCCACACCCCTGTGGCAGCAGCCAACACTGTCACCTTCAGCACTGGAAGCAGGCTCAGCTGCTTCTGCACTCCCTGAGCCCAGGACTGAGCACTGAGGAGGCACTGCTGTCCTGCCCCAGCCCCAGTGCCCCAGCAAGATGGGCACTGGGGTGGAAGGAGATCACAGCTCGCTACAGTCACTGTTCCCTGCTCCCTTTTCAATTCCTCTGTGCTTCAGAAAGGTGTCACATCAGTAAGTCTGGAGGGAAACACTTTGGGCAGTAATTTTGCTGATTCTCTCAGAACCACCTATGGCTCAGCTTTCCTTCAGAAGAGCTTTTTTTAGCTTTCACCTAAATGTCCACTGACCCAAGTGAAGAGCCAGGACAGTTTGCTTGTTAAATTTAGCTTCACTGATGTCAGCAGCCCCAGGACACAACACACTGTAAAGTCTTTGGGGCAAAGACAGCATCTCCACAAGAGCCACATGCACAATTTCAATTCCAGATGATGTCAATATACCCAATAAGCACAAGACTTTGTTTCACTGTTTTTCACTGACCTCCTCAGGAGGTGTTTAATACAAATACACACAGATAAGCCCACACTTGTTTTCTGTTTGCAATATGGAGAGCCTGCCCACAACCCAAGAACAGAAACCCAAGAGCTGTAGCTGCATCAGCAGCTGGTGTACAGTACCTCTTGATGCAATCTCCCCACATCCGAATACAGGCTCCTGCTCTGGTCCACATCCATCCATCCCCTTGTGACCAGTGGGAAAACCCCCAGCAGTACAAGAGAGCACCAAAAGCTCCTTGATGTCATCATTTCAAGTCTGTTAAAAAAAAATAAAGAACAGTTATAGAACATTCATCTTACAACAAAACCCAGCTCAGGTTTCGTAACACAGCAGCTTCAGCTGACAGTGTCCGTCCACACTCAGTGCCTACGGAGCTCTGCAGTCTCCAGTGTTCTGGCAATGAATTCCCATATTGAAGGAGTTTTACCCCAAAACTCTCTTCCTCATGACATGCTGTTCCCAGCCAGTTACCACAAAGCACCTGCAGAACCAGAGTCCTGGGATTTCTGTCACTACTGTGGCCAAAAGCAAACCACATCAAAACATGGTCTTGTGGTACTGCAGAAGCCAAAGGGTGAATTTTATCCCTTCTCCAGAGCCCCCAGCAGCACAGAATCACTCACAGTCAGGGACTCACACCTGCACACTCAGCAGATTTTCAGGGAAATGCCAGACACACACCTTTGCCGCTCTGACCACTGGAGGCTCCCAGCAATGTGACAGAAAATAATACCTTTATTCCTCTCTGACTCAGAGGGGGACACTGCCTGGAGCAGATACAGCCACTGCCAGCCCCCTTGGCTACAATCAGGTGTGTAGGGTGAGCCAGGGCTGACAGCAGACACCAGCACTCAGGGACAGTCATTCATCCTCCCAATGAGGATGCCTGCCCACATGGTCACCAAACACACCCAAATTTGAAAGACAAAACAAATCCTGTGCTGAAGAGGGCTGATGTGTTTCTCCAGCCATGACAGAGGTGAGTCCTACCTTGGTGTGATTTCTGCACTCAAATTCCTCTGTCCCAAGCAGAGACATTTCCAATCCCTCCCACACTCACTCCACTCAAGAGCAGCACCATTTCCCTGGCAAAAGCTCTCCACAGCCCCACATCATCTCTGGGGAGCTGGATGGATTCCCACTAAATCTGCATGCACTTTGAGCAGTGGTTCTTATATTGTGTGGTTTTTTAATGAATTTGGAAAGTACACCAACGCAGTTACTCAAAGTGGTGCCAGAAGGAATTCCTGTGTTTCACACACCACAATCCTGCGCTGCTGCCCTGGAAGCTCAACCAGGAGCTGTGCTTCCTCCATAACAATAACACAAGATTGTGTCATTACTTTCTACAATTAAAATACCAAAGGAATATTCAGGCCTGGAACCATTTCTGAGATGGCTGAGGAAGGCTAAAATGGACCCATTAATGAAGCACAATGACCCTTAATGAAGTGATGGCATTTCTACAGGCTGCTCCCTGGCTTGAGCCATACACATCAACAAGGAGGGCTACCTGCTAATGGCAAAATTCAGCCAAGCTGAATGAACTCACCATGACATACCTTGTCTTGACAAGACTCATTTTACAGTGTTTTCATGCCATGTATTTGCCACAGGGTATATCCAAGCCTGGGTGCATCACCCCTAATTTTGGAGCTGTGGCAATTTACACCAGCAGTAACAATCTTAGGTATTTTGTTTGCTCTAAGACACCCCATCATTAGATTGAGCACAGCATACAGCGCCCACAGAGCTCAGGCAGTGCCTTTTCTTGGCACTAATGTAAACACACTGAATGAAAAGCATTCAGGATGAAATCAAAATTTATTAGCCTTTCTAAATTCCAATTATGAACCTCAGATGTAATGTTACTGGGGCTACAAATAAATATTTAATAAACCAAAGTCACAACATCAGTAAGAGACAAGTATATTGTTACTTTATGAATTGCTCCTGCACAGCAACATTGTTTCTCACAGGGTTTTGTTGTTTGTTTTTTTTCCCTGTAATAGAGGCATTTTTGTGTGCTCGGTTGATTCCATCACAACAAATAACATAGCAGTTCTAGAGACCTCTGAATCATATCCTACTTGAAATTACAATCCTAGAGCAAAACAGGGAAATCACTAGTTTAACGCATATTTAGTAAACAACTGACAGAAAGCATGAAGATATTTGGATTAGCATCTGTAACACTGATGAAACTGAAAGGGCAGACTCTACCTGATAGAAACTCTGGTTGCTTTATAAATAGAATTTCTAGAACATCTTTAGTCAGTTTAGAAATTGCTTATTTTTATTGCATGCTGACAGCACACTAATTGCTCTCAGTCACAGTAAGAGGAGGACACATTAATACACGTTATATATCTTAATAGCCTCAATCAAGCAACAAATATGTACCATAAATATCAACTGAGAGCTTACTCTGGAGTCACACAGCATTTTCATGTCACTTGGCATCCTAAAGCAGAGCTCAGCACCGCCTTACCCTGAGCTAAAGGGAAAGCTCCTTGCAGAGCCCAGTCTGCAGCTACACCATACAATACAGCTATCACACTGCAGGTCCAAAGTTCCCCGAAGTCAACAGAAAAACTCAAATTGATTGAACAGATCCAGACCACCGCTGTAAGCTCAGGCAAGCTTTACTATCCATTTCCTTTCCTCGCTCGAGGGAGGGACAGATTTGCTAGATTTGAGCTTGTATGTAGATCACTCTCCAGAGAAATCAAAGCTTGCATATGGAAATGTCTGCATAAAATAAGAAGTTATACTCAAAAGAAAGAATAAATATTGGCCCTTGTGATAAAGAACATACTATGCAAAGCCATAAAGTTTACCTGAAGGTTGTGGTTTCCTCCTCTGAGCAAGAGCAGCCTTCCAGCTTTCCTTGCAGCTGGCACTGCTCTAGCAAGAATCACGCCACAAGTACAGCAGCACCAGGCTATGCACTGTCATCTGAAGCAGCTCAAACACGATGGCAACAGCTAAACACCCATCCCAAGGCCAGATGGGTCTGGGCAGGCACCAACACCCAGGGAGAGCCTCGAATTTACAGCAAATGTCTGCAATGTCTCCAGTAGAAGAACAGCAAGCAGATGCCAGTCAAAGACAAGCAGAGGTTTCAGGGTACAGGCTTGGGAGCTACTCAAGCAAAAAGGGTCACCTTGAAAAACAACAGGGACTAAGCATCTTGGCCATTTGAGTGGAGAACAGCACAAACTGTTTAAAGCATTTCTGTGATATGCAACAACCAGATCCTGCAGTGATCCCACAACTTTTTCCTCTGCAACACAAAAGCTTTATGAATTCAATTACGGTGACCACAATGAGATTAAAAAATCTGCCAAAAGCAGTTATTGGTTTTGTTTCAGGGCTACTTAAATTGCAGCTTATTTGAGAAATTACTGGTTTGCAATAGCTTTCAATAATTTCCAACAAGCTTCACATTAGAAAGAGGCTGAACTTAATTACCTGAAGTTCTGACTGTTGCTATAGCAAGAAGAAAGCATTTGGACATGACTATTACCTCTATTCAAACTGATGCTATTAAAACCAGATAAGAATCTGGTCCTTAGTTCCTGCCATCAACCTTTCCAATTGCTCCAGCCTTATCTAAACAGCGTTTCCATTGCTGGCAAAATAATTTCGACATCCATAATTTCTTGTTAAGTGCTACAGAACTAAGCTACAAAATTAAGTAGACAAGCCAATAGTTTTAGCAAGACATAATGAAATCGAATAATTATTTGGTCAGCTGTCCGCAGTTAAATACTTAAAGTTTGGGTACATTAAGAAATCATTGGAACCAGCTTTGATGTTTAAGTACAAACCAGACTTTTCATTTGAGCAAAAGCTACTTAAAAATATTTCATTTCATTAAATTTCACTTACTAAATTTGATCAGATTTCATTTCATTGAAATTCTCCAAGACACTTCAATGCTCCAGAATAAATCTGGGGAGCATCAATCCAACAAGGATGCAGGACTACCAAGAAACTCCCGAACCTCGCAGAGATTTCGCCTCAGTTTTCAAAGCCGGCCCCGCGACACGTTTCAGAACAGCTCTGCTCCGAGGTGACGGACGGAGCGGTGCCAGGGCATCCCCTCCCTGGGCAGCGTGGGGCCAGCACGGCGGCGGCCGGGCACGGCTCCCCGCGCTCGGGCCAGCCCGGGCCGCCACCGCCGGCGCCCGGCGCCACCCGGCGGCCAAGCGGGGAACGCCGCCCCACGCGCGACCGCGCCGCGACCCGCGCCCACCGACGGGGCCCCGCCGGGCGAGCACTGCGGCACCGCGCCCGGGGCGGCGGCCGCGTCCGCCCCATGGCACCCCACGGGCGGCACGTCCACGGTGCGAGACGCCAGGTACGGGGGAAGAGGTCCCCGCTCGCAGCCCGTCCCGCCCCGCTCCGCCGCCTCCGGCCCCGCGGCGGGCACACACCTGTTACCGCGCCCGGCCCGCGGGGTGAGCGCTCGGCGGGGCGCGGCGGCACCGAGAGAGCGCCCGGCGCGCCCGCGGAGCGGACAGCGCAGGGGAGCGGACGGGGATAGGGATGGGGACGGGGACGCGGGCGCAGCGGAACCCGCGGGGCGCTCCCGCCGCACTCACCTGGGGAGGAGCCGGGCGGCGGGGCAGCGCGGGGCGGGGCGGAGCGCGGCGGGGCCGGCGCGGGCAGTGCGCGGCGCGGGCCGGGCCGGCCCTATTTCTGCTCTCCGGGCCGGAGCCGCCTGACGTCAGCGCCGCATTTGCATATTCCGCCCAATCCCGGCACCTGTGCGGGCGGCGGGACCGCCCCGGGGCTGGGGGGCAGCGGGGACTCCCCCTCGGGCACCGCGGGGCGGGGGCACGGGCACCGGGTGGGAGCGTCCCGGGGCTGGGGGGCAGCGGGGCCGCCCCCTCGGGCACCGCGGGGTGGGGGCACGGGCACGGGCACCGGGCGGGAGCGTCCCGGGGCTGGGGGGGCAGCGCGGGGCCGTCGGGGGGTCAGGAGCGCCGGGGGATGCTCGTGGGGCCGGTGGTACCTCGGGGTGCGGCTGCTGAGCCGCCCCTGGTTCTGATCGCTCCCTGTAGCTCCGTGCTCGCAGAGCTGCTGGGGGGCCATGCGTTCCCGGGCTGCCCGGAGCTGGGCGACGCGGGACCGCTGGCCCCTCGCCATGTGGCCGTCAAACGGGAGAGACGTCGTGGGACACCGGATTGTCTGCGGTGGGACGCCGTGACTTGCCAGAGCAGGCGCTGCACGGCGTTGGGCTGTTCTGGAGGTGTTCCTTCTATTCCCACATAACCGTGTTTATAAAGAGAGGCAAACATTAAAATTCATTCACTCTCCTCTTCTTCATCTCATTTCCAAAAAAAAAAAAAAAAAAAAAAAACAACAAAAATCAATATAATAATTTCTTATCTAGCTTCTAACAAGGATGCTTGCACGAGCAGGAGGCATGGCAGGACCACAGAATCAGAATATGTGGGGTATTTGCACCAAAGGCTGCGAGGAGGTTCAGGCAAAGGTGATGGAGCACTCAGAATTAGCAACAGGAGAGGAGCAGTCTAAAAGACCTGATAAAACATGTCAAATTTCGTGTTTCTTCCTGTAAAGAATCTTACAGTCTGCAGAATTAGTTTGGATTTGCTACTGGCTTCAGCATGAAAAGGACAGGATCCCCTCATGGCCAGTAGACATGGGCTACTCTGGGAAACTGGGTCTAAGAAGAAAATGTGCTTAGTAAAAAATCATTCCACAAAATTCAGCATGAAGTTGCAGAAGTGGCTCTTTCATGACTAAATTTGGGGGATTTTATTTTTTATTTTCTATTTTCTCTGTAGGAAATAAGTGATCAGACTGGTTGGTTTTCCAGAATCTTTGTTTCTGGCCTGTTAAATCCAATCCCACTAAAATATTTTCAGTGTTTGCAAATAAATGGAGCTTTTTCTCCACAAAGGCTCATAGGGATTTGTTATTTTGTGGTCTCCTTCTTTAGTACGATATGAAATTGCAGATTTAAGGTTTGGATTTTGAAAAGAAATCACAAATGTAATTTAAAAAATGGAGTATCCACTGTGAATTGTGCCCGGGTAACACAAGAGAGGTCCTTCCAGAGTGTCCTGCAAGAAATGAGTCTGTATTTCATAGGTGCCCTATGGGCTTAAGAGATCTGAGGTTTTAAAAAAATAACACTGAAATCTAATCAGCGACAAATATGATATCTCTAGTGAGATCTTTTTTTTCTTTCCTGAGAGAAAAAAAAAAAAAAAAGGAAATAATATCAGTGCAGACAATTCTTCCCCGTTTCCTGAAGGGAAGGAAGAAAAGTCTCTCTCCACTTACCAGCATCATTTATTCTATGAAAATATGTCTATGCTGTCAATTTGAAGTATTTACTAATCTCTCTGTATCTCTTCAAGTCGGACATAAATACAAGATGCATTAGTAGACATCTGAAGTATCTGCACAGCCTGTGTTTATTTATATCCACACATGCTGGAGGATACAGAGTTCCTTCCCCACCAACAGCTTGCCTGGGTGATATTTGCCACCTCACTTTTGTATCAGGAGGAACATTTTGCTCATTTTGCATAATCTGATGCAGTTTTCAGTGCACAGGCTGGGGCTGCTGTGTTTCTTCAAGAGGCTGGCAGCCAAGGCAGGTGGGAGAGTGGGGTGTGGGCAGTGCCACGAGCCTGCCAGGACCTCCCTGTGCCATCAGGGGCTGTGGGGTCCCTCCCTAGAGCTCTTGGGGCTCACCACCTCCTGCACCAGCAGTGCTGGCCCTGCTTTCTCACCTGTTTGTGAACTTGTAAATAAGCGCCCTGAGCATCTCAAGAGCTAAATGAGGAATAAATTTGCCCTGCACAGTGTACGTGTTGGACAGCTTGGCCCAACAAAGGAAAGTTTGCTCTTCCATCAGCTCTCAGGTGCTGAGGGTGTCCATGTTCCCAAGCTAGATGTCCCTTTCCCACCACTGACAGAAGCAGGTACCTACAAGCATTTTTAGTGCCTTCTCTCACACATTTGGGTCCTGGTCATTAATCTGGTATTCTGGTTCAATATCTTTTGGTGTTTCCAACCTTTTGCAAGTCTTGTTTATAAAAAGCAGATGGAGGCAGCCCTCATCACACCCCCAGCTCCAGCCAGCCCCATACCCTACTTCTGCAAACACTTTCAATCTGTCCTGAGACCTTTAAGCCGTGTGGAAGGGTGTCTGCATCCCAAGAGGTGTTTTTGAACAGATGCTGTGGGAGTTTTTCAGGGAGGGAGTTGGCTGTCTCCCTGCTCTGGTTCACCCACCTTTGTGAAGCTGAGCAAAGCAAAAAGCTTTCTTAAGAACTGGAGAAATAAACTGAGCAGGCTGGCAATGAAAAGGTGATAAATTCCTCATCTTCAGGGCTGGATGAGTTTGAAGCAAAATAACTGTTTTCTTTTGAACTGGGAATTGAAGAGACCCAAAAAAACAATGATTGTAGTTAAAAAGAAGAGGAAAAAAATGGATGGTTTTAAAGACAGACTTGAGCACCTAAAAATTCTTAGGCAGAGAAAGGGGAGAAATAAGCTTTTTTTTTTTTTTAATCGAAACACAGGATAACCTGTTCACTGTAATGAGATTTAAAGCATTATCCCATTCCTTCTGTTTAAAAAAAATAGATATTAGAACCAGAAAACTCTGAAAGTTTAGAGGAATTGAAGCTGCAAGAGACAATAGATTAATATGATATGGGCAAATTTGAGGACTGTGAAGAAGGAGAGGCTTGTACCAGTCCCAGCCGTGTGTACTTCAGTGAGAGGAGCTGGAAATGTGCAACCTCTTGTTAACTTTGACTGATGTGACTTCAGGGATTTGATGAGAAATTTTAAACAGATTGGTGAGGCACAGCTCTGTGTCACTGAAGATATGATCCCATTTCAGGGTGACCATGACAGTTGTTTTAAGGAAAATAGTTTTAAAGAACAGATGATTGTCTCTTTTTTTTCCTGATTTACAAAAAAGCAGCACAACAGAGCAATGCAAATAGCCAAGACTCCCTGAGCTCTACAAGCAAAGGAATTAACTTGTAACCCTGTCAGCCATTTGAAGTACTTCCAAAATCTAGCAAGTGATGTTGAGAAGAAGAAGTCTTCCTCTTTGAAAATTCAAACCTTTAACATCAGCATATCACCCACCTACCTCACTTGTCCAGTCTTGCTAGCTAAATGCAGTAACTAATAATGATATTTCAAAAGAACATTGTATTCACGGGGAACAAGAAGATGAGGAGGTAATAGGGCAACAAGATTCATGCTCACCACTTTGAGTTACTTGAACCAAGAGCCTAAATCAGACCTGATTAAGATCGGAACTCAAAACAAGATTCAATCAAAACTAGAGATATTAAACAAATACAAATGTGACAAGAGTCATGATTCAATTATTAGAAATCCATCTTTTAATTACTCATTAAGATGACAGTGTGTATCTTTGCCTACATACATTTAGCAAAGCCTTTTCATTTTGACAGTGCATAAAATTATCCCTGCCAACTGTATTTCTCTTAGTTTTTGTGTCAACTCTAGAGTTACCAGTTTTTCATTATCCTCTTGCTCACAAATTAACAAGGAGAACAAATTTAATAGCAGCCCCAAACCTTTAGAGATTATGTCAGCCTTGTGTATCTGTGCCAGTTAAATTACCATTTATTTCTGCTTAAATTTAATGTGGTCATCTTCATACAAACACACAAATATTCAGAGCCTGCTCTCGGGGTACAGCGAGCACACAATGAGGGGCTGCTCTGAAAAGCTGACCTGGAGCATGGACTTGAACTTTTCTAATCACATCACCCTGCTTAAGATGCAGCAAATGGAGAGGACCAAGGTCAAGAGCTTCAAACACGCAAGAGGATTCTCTGGGTGCTGCTCTCCCACATCATTACAAGCTGGAATACCTATGGGCGAATGTCTACAGCAGTGGAATGTTCTTTGGGTGGTCAAAATGGGTTGAGGCACAGATCTAGGCAAGGTGCTGGCTTGGTGACCCATCCTCTTTGTCATGTTTTAGTAAATCATTGCTCTGTTTGGTGAGTGCTGGGTTGCACTGCTTCATCCCTGCCTTCATAGCTGTAAGTCCAAAATACAAAAAATTGTAATTTTTTTGTTGTAAAAGAAGTTTTGTACTGAAGGAAATACGAAGGGTAGAAACAGTGGTTTGATTCATTTCACAGCTGTAGTCCTTTTTGATTTGTTTGTAATTTTCTACGCTACTGCTTCCAATTTGATAGTGTCTGGGCATCGGATGACAATGGGAATGGGATAACAGATGATGAGCTCAAAATACTGAACACTATCACACTTACCCTTACGTGTACCCACAATCAATATGTCTCTTTGAGGAAGGAACCATCAGCCACTGGGCAAAGTTTGGAATATAAAATGTCACAGGAACTCGAGGCACATTTCTTATTTCTTGGGAGTTGTCAGAGCAGCTGGCTTGTTGCTGTGTATGGAACTTGTAGTGTTCAAATAAACAGCCCCAGAGACATGAATTCAAATTGCTGTGGCAATTTTGAGCAGCTCCCTGCTTCTCCATTGTCCTGGGAGCCACAGGCACATGGCCAAATCTAGGGTTAATGGAGGGATAAGTGGGAACAGGTCCCGTGGCCATCAATCCAACTTCTGGCTTCAGGATTGGCACCAATTTTCCTCATTTTTTTCCTCATCTCTGAATATATTGTTGGTCTCTTCTCCCAGGCACCATCAAAAACAGCGGGCAGAGTTCATCTGAAAACAAGAAGGGGCTTTGATCCATGAACATGGGTAATAACAAAGTGTTTGGATTTTTCCCAAGCTCGTTGGCTATTTGCAAATACAGTCAAGTCACAGGCAAGTCTTGGTGCATATTCTAGAGCATTTGGTGATCTTTCTTTCAAGCTTGTTTTCAAGAGGAAGTTTAAAGCAAGGAGCTCTAGCAGAGATAGAGAGAGACACGGGACTCCTAACCCATGTCATCATAACTCCCTGTGTCAGAGAGAAAGAGGCAGATGGACGAAACAGGTGAAGAAAAAAGAATAAACAGAAGAAAAAACCAGCAAGAAATGTAAGAAATGTGAGCCTGCTTTATCTGAAACATTGGAAAAACCTTTCTGACGCATTTTCACATTTTATCTCATTTGATAGGTTTCAGTTTGCGCCTGTGCATATCTGTGCTGTGTATCAGGTTCTAGAAATGCATATGAGCAAGGGTGAATTGTCTGCAGATTCCTAAAATTGCCGTTACAGACAGATGGCCAGAACGCAGCTGGGAGGGAGAGTACAAGCAAGGAGGCTGTCGTTCTTCAAGAAAAATTAAGAAATTAAGCTGCACCATCAGTGCTAAGAAAGACAAACCCCTGCAAAGCATGAGTCAGGCTCAGTTAAAACAGCAATTAAATGATTTAGAACAAGTCTGTGATCATTTACAATTTTTAAAGGTGAAAGGTGTGATTTTGGTAATGCCTTAAAATTAAAAGGCCAGCCACTCCATCTTTAAAACGATAGTTTCTCTCCTGGAAGACTTATCTCATTGTCAGTCCATTAGCAGCCAGCCAGAACCCATCCTTACAAAAATAATTGGCTATTGATATATAGTAATACTGAAAAGTTATTCTTATTTTTGTTCATTGCCATGGAAAGATGTCCTCTCCAGCCTACACTTTCAATCATTATAAATGCTACTGTGAAAGGCTAAAAACACTATTCTGAGATAGATTAGGATCCACTTCACAAATAAATATATTTTACTACTGAGAGAAGAAGCAAATGTTACTGGTAGTGAGTGTTTTATACACAGTAGAGACCACTTGGGCTGAAATATTCCCCTCGTGTTAAATTAGTGTCGCTGGCCATGCAGAGTCCCCTCTACATGACAGGCTCCTGTGCAGGGTTTATACCTGCTGTGCTCAGGTGAAGATTTGGCTCTGAAGCACAACAGTAGCCCCTTTGCTTCCCATAAAGTGGGGTGAAAAAGATGGTTTACCTTGAAAAAGGATTGTTTACCTCAAAAAAAGATGGTTTCCCAGAGACAGGCAGGGTCCATGTTCTCTGCAGTGACCAAGGTACCAAGTTCCCTTTGGCTCAAGAACGGGTTGCATCCTGTGCACTGCTGCAGTGCCGGGATCCTGGAGAATCTGGAATGCTGGGAACAGCAAAACACCTCCACCAGCACCCACTGTGCCCTGTAAAATTTGTGCCCAGGCTGGGAAGTTGGCACTGAGGCTTTAAAGCTGCGAGGAGCTGGTGGCAGATGCTGCACTTGCCAGCTAAGCACCCCTCTAGAAGAGCTAATAAAACCAGAGGACATTAGGCTTCAGAATGCCATATTTTAAAGATAAAACGTCTCTGGTTGGAATCGTACTAAGATTTTTACTTTCTTGTGGACAGCTATTTGGCTGCTCTGAAGCACAATCTCGAGCTGAAGTGAGACAATGGGTTATAAATCTCTGGCTGGGACGGAATGCAGGGGAGAAGAGAGGAAGTGGGGAAATAATCAAGCATGACAGAGAATATTTGGGACCATAGTTTGAGCCAGTAGTCAAAATTCTTCATGCTTAAGGCTCAAGCACACACCAGTGAGAAAGTAAGTTGTTAAACAGCTTCAACAAATCTGTCTTGGGACCATGTATAGATAATTGATTTTTGGTTGTTTTGCCTTGTATACGGCAACTCATTTGTGGCCATTTTTGATAAAATGTTTTAAGGGGTAAAAAAATTAGTTTTAGATTTGTTTCAGCTGCTTACAGGATTATTTTTTCCTTATATATTTTTCATGTTTGGCCAGAATTCTACTGTAACTTTTCCAATACAAACATATCACTTTTAGTAGTTACTATACTGAGTCTCAGTTATCCGTTTAGCAACAGCCTCTGCTGCAATAAAAGAAAATGTATTTTTTCTCTTGTCTCCCATTGTTCAGAATTACACTTGGATATTACATTGTCAATGTTTAGTATTATATCATTTCCCTGACAATTCATTGTAATCAAATCTTCCACAAAGTCAATAACAATGACATTTTTATAAGGCATTGTCTCCCTCAACCTATTAGGTGATTTCAAATCTTTGAGTTTTCTGATCTGAGAATAATAGTGACCTGGAAGAAAGCATAAAATCTGGGAAAGTCATTCAAGCAGCCATGTCATTGCTCAGCAGCCAAACCTATGGGTCAGAGCTCTCACTAGTTCAGACAGGTCACTCAATCATATGAATGACTTTTATTTTCTCTAGAAAACAATGCAAAATAAATAAATGAGCTAGCAGGCCTACTGGAACCAATAACAGTATTTCTACTGCACTTAATGGACCAGATGTTGTCTTTGCAGAGGTATATGTGATGTTACATCTGTGCTGCAATGCAAATATGGCACTACAAGTCACAGAGAGGTACTTAAGCTGGTTTAGAGGAGGCACCAACAGCTGCAGCACTGCAGAACAGAGAGAAGGCCCAGCCCAGCCCCAAGGATTTGTCTGCACCATGAACTGGTGCATAGCTGTGTGCTGTCACACCACTGTGCCATGAGGCTGAGACCTCTTCCTTCAACATGCTTTCAGCTGAACACAGCCTTCACCACCTGCCTCTTATTCAGCTCCTCAGGATAAATTTCAGTTTCATTTTCTGCCTTTAGGAATGGCAGGGTCACACTGCTGGGGGTTACTCAGGAGTGGAAGGAACCAAAATGGGAGCAAAGTCAAAATTAGGAATTAATTAATTGAAAGTGTACAGTTTACACAGAGCCACTAGAAGTTTTGTATGAAAGGAAATGGCACAAGTGCAGCCTCCTATCTTGGCTATTTACAAATACAGACTGAAAAAATATTACAGTGAATTAAAATAAACCAAAATTCTTTATAGTTATGCTTGCTACAGTGGAATGTCATAAAAAAGATTAAAGGCATATCTAAATAAGATCAGGCCTTAGAGGAAAAGGCTCAGCAGGGACATCACTGCAGCTGCAGCTAGAGAGGGAGGGCAGCAAGGTGAACCAAGTGTGTCCCATGGGCACACAGAGAATGTGCATGGCCAAGGATGCAGGATGCATGATTTGGTGCATAAAGGGAGGGAAAAGTAACCCCAAGGGCAGTTAAAGACAGGAATAAGAACTCAAAGAGGTTGTAGGATCTTTCCTTCAACGTATTTAAAATTTGAATTGATGAGTCTTTGAACAACCTGCCCTAGCAGACCCTGTCTTGAGCAGGAAGTTGGGCTGAATGACCTCCACAGGTGCCATCCACATCATTTTGTCTACAGTTCTGTTATTTTCCAAATAATTTTTGATTTTGGCCTCTAGAAAAATAAGCATCACTTAGTGACTTAAATCCACAACCACTTTCAGGCAATCAGATTGGGATATGCATATTTTGATGCTATTGAAAGTAACAAGTCTCCAGCTGACTTCTAACTAAAAGAGCCAAGCAGAGGCTTGGATTCTAAATCAATAGTGAAAACTGATCTACAAAGTCTTTTTTTATGCCTAGAAGCAGAAGTTCTGATGAAAAACACATATAGGATATTATGAACAGTTGCTGCTGTGGTATTAAATAAGATTAATACATGTAAAAATCTCTTATTTCATTCTCACCCTCACAACAGCTCCTGATGCAGTCTGAATGGAGATATTTCACCTACACTGTATCTGCTCTCTTGTGGTTGTGGATGTTCTGGGTGATGCTGCTCCATGTGGCTGCCTGTGCTTCAGCAGAGATTTCCAACATACAAGTTCAGCATCTTCAAGAATTTTCTCACAGAGCTCCCTTCAGCCTGAGCTTTCTTGATTTGGCTTTAAATAATATCAGTGCTGCTGTTGAGTTCTTGAATCCCTTCCACAACTTATTGGCACAAACTTGGCACATACATGCCTCTTCTGTGTATTTTAATGTTACTGGAGGATCTCTCAAATCGTGAGGCAGCTGCCCAAGAGGCGACTTAGCTCTTCTTTCACTCACAACACAAATCCTGCAGCCAGTGAACTCTCTACATCTGCCAGCTGATAAATAATGTACTAACCTCACTAAAAACTAGGGTGCACCAGACACAACACAGGCGGTGAAGTAGCTGTGCTTTCTTAGTTTAATTTTAGCTTTGATAGAGCTCAGTAACCTCAGTGTCACCAAGACATCAGCAGCACAACCCTCAGTTAACTTATTGTTTCTGTAGCAAGTAGCAAAAGCAATGCTGTTTTTGAAGGTATTTCAATTTCTCTAACCCAACAGTGCTACAAAGCAGAGCAATGGTCTGAAAGGGACCAGATGCTGATGAGAGGCTGTCTCCCAAGAGTGGCTTAAACATGGTCGAAGGATGAAGTGTGGAAGTACTTTGCAAGCACTTATCACTTGTGTATGGGTGATAGAGCTACATCTGTGTAAACCACAGGCATGAGTTTCATTGATTTGGATGGGTAATTTATTTCTGACTCCGCAAGGCAAACCCATGGGGACCAGCAGTCAATACCAGTAGAAGTGGATTAGCACAAGAACACATATCTTTTGGGTCAGTGGGCAGAAAAAATAGTTATTATTCCTATTAGCTCAGATTCTGGTGGAAAAAGAAAGGAAAAAGTTAGTGTCAGCTGCAGGCTCTGTATATGGTGTTTCTACTTTTTCTTTGACGAATTACAAAATCTGCCACTATTTTGTTTGGTTGGGGTTTTTTGTTCTTTGTTGGTTTTTTAAATAATATTGATGCATTTTAAACAGGAAGAAATAAGAGAATAGGGACAGATCTAGTCCCTGTTCTCATCTCACCCTCTTCGTGCATTGTGTAACTCCCTAATGGCTGAGAACCTGCTCAGGACTCCTCATTGTCAGTGTGTTCAGGTCTCAAGGGACAAGACCCACAACTAATATTCAAGACAATATATTTCTGTCTATGAATAACATGAAGAAATTAATTTTTTTTCTTTTGCCTCTCACATGACCTAAATGAAAATTTTGCAACCCTGTCTCCCCAGGGCAATGAGCACCATCTAATATCTTCATATAAATATTCTCTCCCTGCCTCAAGCCCCAAATCTGGAAACCAGGAAAATTGTTCACTCCAGGCTTACCAAGCAACCTACAAACAAGTTTCTGCAAATAACTTGAGCTTTAAACTAAAAAAGCCACAGCATAAAGAGGAAATACAGCCAAGCTTAGAGGTCTTTACCTTTATAGGGATGCTGGTGTCAAGGCACGAACCTGATGAAACTTGATATAAGAGACTTTTAAAACCAGATCAAAACTATTTTTACAGCATTGTTCCCATGTGAAGTAGATAAAACTTGCCACTTTCCTCCTGCCCCACTCTCCATGCTTCCAAATGTCTTTCCACCTCACACAAGAAAAAATTTGCCCCACTGAAAGATGTGAACTTTGTGGGGAGCTTTCAGCTCCATGTGGAGAGCTTCCCCCCTGGGAAGGAAGGAAAGAAGAGCTCCTGATTAGCTCCTCCATTTTGCTCTCATTCACTTACAGATGTAGCAAGATTTCCAGAAGTATTATCTGCCTTGAAATATTTTGAAAATCCATGAACTTCTGTGCTCCAGGACCTATGTTGGATGTACTTTTGGAAATACTGCTGGAGAATACAGGCAGCCCTTCTCCAGCAGCACTTGATTGCTCCATCTCAGGTGACCAAATTTCCTCCAAATTATTTCTAGACATTCATAATGTTTCTGTGTGGCCAAGAAAGCACAGAAACAACCTGTCCAGGAAATCTGTGTGGGTGAGGCTTTGTCTCGGGAATTCTTGCCAAGAGCAGGGATGTGAATTTTGCTCTTCACATGAGTAGAAACCCCCAAGTCATTGTGCTTTTTCTGGTGAAAATAATAACACTACCATGCTTCAAGCACATATGGACATCTTGGTTCAAGCTCCAACTGGCATTTTTGCTTTGTTAGGTGACAGGTTTGAATCCTAAGTTCTTATTTGTAAAAACCTCCCAGTTTTTGTGGGAGTGAAAATGGATATCTAGACCAAGATTTGGCCTCAGTTCAACTGTCTTACTGGAGTTTCTCTGTGATTCAGCTTTAGGAAGCAAATGAAGCCAGCTGTAATAGAGTTGGAAGGAAGTGGGCAAGAATTAGAAAAACATAGATGAATAAATTACCCCTTTTCTCCTGTTCTTTCAAAGATTACAAATATTTAGAGTGCCACAAATGTCACATCACAAAAAAGCTCAAACTCAGCAGGTATTCAAGGTTACCTTCCCACTAGAAATGTAGCAGGCATCCAGGTAGAAATGATGCTGCATTGTCTCACAAACCAGTCACTGATCCTGGTAGACAACCAGGATGCAATCAAAGTAGGAAGACCATAAAAAACTGATGTGCTGGTTGAAATTATTTATCCAAGCAACTTGATGAATACCTATAAATAAGAAATACAATAGCAGTGACTGGAGTTGGCTCAAAAATTATCCACAATTAATAAATCGACCCATCCTATGTACTGTGTTATTTTCCCTGACATTTTCACAAGCTACAAATCTGATAATACAATTAAATGACAAGTTCAATCACTTCTTTATTTCATGTATATGTATAATATAATATTTTATAGCTATATTACAGAAATGACTGTTTACTCACGTTGTATCTTCCCTAGCATAATTCAGAGCTTTGCTTGCCTAAGAAATTACTTGTCTGCATTTTGATTAAAAAAGCAAAACCTCATTGTTCCCATGGCAAATGAATTCAGTCTTTAAATGAAACTCATTGTCACATCCTTTTCTATGAAGCAAAGGCATTCAGCTTCTGGAATGGCTTTAACCTCCAGCACAGCACTTTTGTGTCTGTATCTGATCCACCCATAATTCATCCCTCTTCCAAAGCTCAGTCAGTGTTTGTGCTCTGTACTTAGTTCCCAATGAACTGGCTATAAGCAGTAGTTACAGCTCCCTGGAAAATGACACACAGTAACTCTGTCAAGTTTTTTATTAGCTTGGATAGGTCTTTTATTTTAGCAATGTCTTTTATTACCTCGGATAGCTTTGAACTAGTTCTGAAGTGGATGAGTGAAGACCTGGAGATCCAATTTTATATTGAGAGCCATTAATTTTTTTAACCACAACCTCTTGATTATTGATAGCCTTTTGTTCTTTACAGTCATTGCACAACACATTGTTTGAAGTGAATCAGAGCGCACAAACTTCCACAGGCACCTGCTGGAGTTTGGATGGGCCATAGCAACTAGCCAGCAGAAGTCCTCTGACTTGCAGGGTGCAAGAGGCATCTGCTCTTGACCAGAAGCTACTCTGATCCTTTCTGTTCCATATTATTTCTCAAATACAATCCTAAAAATGGTGTAGAGAAAGGAAGAATCTGTAAATCTCGACTTGTGGTTACCCTTTTGCCCATTAATTCCCAGGTACAGACAAACCCAGCTCATTTGCAATGGCTTAGCATTCCACCTCCATAACTCCGTGAATCAAGGTGTACTCCATCAAAATAAATTAACAGGAAGCAGGGAGTACAATGAGGATCAAGCCCTAGAAGTGGATAAACCAGAAAAAAATTAAAATAAACAGAATTTAATTGAAAAGTCAGTGTCAAAAATGGTGTAAATCCTTGCCAAAATCACATGCAATTCACCCTAATCCAAATTTCCTGAGCCCAGTAACTTTTCATTTATATGCTGCCAGTTACACTTTTAGGACTTCAACACTTGTTAAATTTGAAGTGATCTCATAATCTGGATTCCTTGACCAGCATAAAATAAGAAAATATGTCTTAGAAGAAATTTTGGAAAATGACCAAGAAATTAATTTGCTTCCTTTTTCTAACAGAGACTTCTTTACATTATCAAAGTACTTAAGTAATCTAAAGCTTTAAAATTAAAACAGATTGCAAAATTTTTGATTGCCTTTTTTCTTGACAAAAAAGTGCTGAGAATACAAAATTTCTCTAATGAACCACAACACAATTTCCTTTCAAGTTCAGTTGTTCAAAGAGGGTTTATTTTTAAATTCAAAATTAAAAGGCAACATGATTTAAAGTTTGAGTCCTTTCAAACTTTTAGGTCTCTAAAATCAGCCTATGGCTATTACTTGATAAAGTTGAATTCTTTTAAAGAATCAGTCTTATTTATGAACGAAACAAAACTGTATTAATCAAAATTTTCTTTTGTATTTAGGTTCTTTTGAATTAGAATTCTCTTGGCATTGGGCTATGGCATGTAATATTTTCCTGTATTTTTCCTTGGATTATTTGTATCATTGTGGCCTGCAGAGACCCACATCACAGGATAAACTGTCTTGCTATGTTAATATGATCATCAATTGCAACAATGCCCAAATTTGTCAATCAGTTGAATAAATGGAAATCCATGTCTCCCCAAAATCTGCTTGGAAAGGGTTCTGCTGCAGATTTGGCAACACAACAACAACAAATCTCATTTTGACTTGAGAGCTAAAAACCCTTTTCTGTTTCTTGCTCCTGGTGTCCATATTGCAGCCACGATTTACAAGGTATGCAGTGAAAGAACAAGGGAATGGCTTTAAACAGAGAGAGGAGGTTTAGGTTCAATCTTAGGAAGAAATTCTTCCCTGTGAGGGTGGGGAGGCCCTGGCACAGGGTGCCCAGAGAAGCTGTGGCTGCCCCATCCCTGGAAGTGGTCAAGGGCAGGCTGGACAGGGCTTGGAGCAGCCTGGTCTATGGAAGGTGTCCCTGTCCATGGCAGGGGACTGGGGCTAGATGATTGTTAAGGTTCCTTCCAACCCAAACCATTCCGTGTTTCTATGACAGAGCAGCAGGGCAAGGAGCTGGACAGAACACCTGCAGGAGGCCCCCAAGGAGCTGGATGGTTGTGGTGAATGTCCAGATGATGCCAAACATTTTCCTTTCCCAGGAGAAAGTCAGGGGTGCTTGGCAGGATTTGGAGGTCCCTGCAAACCACCTCAGATCACAGCACATCCTCATGGGTTTGCATTTAATTCTTCAGATTGAGAAGTTTCCACTGTCCTTATGAACTCTGTTGTCAAGATCCCCTAGGCAGATTACACTTTCCTGCTAAAAAATTCATACTGTAGGGATCAGCTGAAGTTAAATATAAGGGAAACAATACATTACCCTGGGATTGGACTCATCTTTCAAACAGGCCGTTTGCTGGATAAGATTTCACTGGCTGAGTAAAGGAAGCAGAGTAAGGACTAACTGGGCATCCCAGAAGCTGCACATGGCATGTGGGGTAGGGTCAAGGTACTGCAGGGATGTCTCTTCCTCTGCTGCATCTTAAGGGAGAGAGGGGCAGACTGCTTTGGAAATGTTACTGGCTTTAACCAAATATCCTTTAAAATAAGTCAGGAAGCAAATTATCAAATATGGGGGAAAGGCCATAGATGGGAAAGTTTCCATAGCTTTTTTGGAAAGGCACACTATATATGAGTTGCAATGTGAAGGAAAAAGCCAGCATCCTTGTGCAGTCCTTGATGAATCCATGGCCATTGGGAAGAGAAGTCTCAGAGCTCATGAAGACCCCTCGCTGCTGCTTCTACCCCTGCCCACAAACCTGTTCTTTTCACTGAAATGGAGCCCAGAGGGGTTCAGCCATCTCCCCAGGATGGCACAAAGGCAGGAGGGGTAAAACACGACAGGCAGATGCTGAGCCCCAGGAATGCCCATCCCCACCCTGTTCCCCTTCCTCCCATGGCTTTTTCAGCTCCACAGGAACATCCTGTGCCCTCTTTGGCCCATGACTGAGTCAGAGGGAGAGCACATTTGTTCCATTATCAACACGGTGATAACCTGCCAGCTGACAAAAAGGCAGAAAATTCTGGAAACCTTCACAATGGAAATCATTGCTTACATTCATTTCATCCCCACCCCACTGCCCCTGCCAGCCAGACACAAAGCCCTTAATTTCACTGTTTAGAAACTATGATCACAAATTTTAGCCAGTATCTGGCCCCTTTAGACTTTCTGTACACATTTCTCCTTTTTGTTTTTGCTTAAAACCAAAAATAATATATAGACATTGGTGTTTATTTACTCTTTCTAATCCCTTGTGTATTTGCCATCTGGAAACACATAAACACCAGCAGGTTTTTGGCTTTGGGTGTTTGCAATTTATTCCTCAGAATTCTTAAAAATTTCTCTGTCCGAAAAGGAGGAACAAGCATGATTCAGCAAAGCCTTTTAAGATCAAAAGGAATATAATTAATTTGCTAATGCGGGAAAATAACCCAAACACTTGTTAATAAAACTGTATTTGACCTTCTTCATTTTTATGCTGCAAAGTCAAACTATTTACTTAATGTCAGCAGGATCCTCCCTACTAAGAGAAGTTTAAAAATGTGGTGAGTTGAACTTGGCTTAAAGCATCTTAAAAGTTCTGTGATTTCTTTTCCATCCTACTAGAAAATATGGATCAGTTGCCCAGGTATAGCAGTCACTGTTTAGAGGTCATTCTAATCATTTTGTGAATTAAAATTTTTACCAACTCTAACACTGTTTAACATGGGATGCAATCCTTCACAAAGCATAAAAAGTTTTAAGGTTTTGTGAGATTTTGCAAGTGATGGACCCAACAAAAATATAAGTGAATTTTAGAATTAAAAAAGTTGAAACAGCTCGTGTTAATGACAGGAGATAGTGGCAATATTTTAGATATGACCACTGGATGCATTCCATTCAACAATTCTGTAGAAACAGCAGCTAAAAACTGATCATGTTTGGTTTAGGGTTTATTGTTCAAGTAAACTCAATTTAATTCCTATGTTACTGTGAGAGCTTTGAAGTGAGACTCAAAGTTTTTCTGTAGCTTGGTGACAGTGATATTAACAAATGGATGGCCAGAAACTGGTTTGAGATTGCTAAGTTAGTTATTTTTGTTGGTATGCTGATCTTAATGGAAAGACAAATGAAAGCAAGGCAGAAAAAAAATCAAAGGAGAAATGCAATATTTTAAGAGATCTGAGCATACACATCACAGGTATTGAAACCCATCAGTCCACACCAGTTAAACAGTGAATTTCATGAGACCTAAAAGAAAGGGCAGAGCCATGGAGCAGGTTTTTCTATACTGAAGTCCCAGCTGCTAATTCCACTCTGACTGTGACATTAATAAGAAAAGTCAGTCTGAACAATATGGGAATTCAGAGAGAGGACTCAGACACTTGCATGGCCACATCAACAAAAGGAATTATAAAACCCCCAACAACCACCCACCACCCCCCCCCCCCTTCCCAAAAAAAAAATCTTGTTGCCCAGAGAAGCTGTGGCTGCCTCTCTCTGGAAGTGTTCCGTGCCAGGCTGGACAGGGCTTGGAGCAATCTGGTCCAGTGGAAGGTGTCCCTCTCTGTGACAAAGGAAACAGAACCAGATGGGGTTCAACATTCCTTCCAACCCAAGCTATTGTAGGTTTTTACAAAATCAAAACCAACTGCCTATTTAGTTTTCATATTTGCCAGAAATCAGTCAGATGAGGTTAGAGCCTTTTTGCCTCTAAAAGAGTAGGGTGTAGATTCACTACTCCTCAACCCTGCTAGAGGGGTGAGCAACATCACAACCCTGTGTAATTCAGCCTGGAGAGAGGCTGCTGTGTGCCTGAGGACAATTCCTTAGTCTGCATCATATGTCCACATCAAAACCCATATTTCCTTCCAAAGCAGCTGACTCCCTTCTTCCTAGGAACATTTCCTTCCTTTTTGTTCAAGACTCACAACAGAATGAAAATAAATAGCTGACAGGAGATAGTAGTTTGAAAAATTCATCCAAGAACCTGCAATGTCACAAACAGGAGCTGGAGCTAAACATGTCTGGGAAGACAAATTCCTTAACTGTTCAGTGCTGAAGGACATGGTAGGTAACATTAACTTGGCTAATTGTTTACTTGCTTAGCTAATCTAACATAATCTGCATTGATTAGATTTTGATTTCATGCTGGATGAGTATACTGCTTCTCTGTGCCTTTCAGTTAATTTGTGAACCGTACCAAAAAGACATTTTGATAACACGTTTAACGCTCCAAAGCTACGAGGGAACAGCAGCGGGAGTGGAGGAGGACAGCTCTGCTGGTATTAAAAGGGTCATTAAACTCAGCATTAGGTAAAGGTCTTGTTTTGGGTTGTGTTCAACGTGCCTGATTAAAAATGAAGTGTAAGCAAAAGGCATTGAAGAGAAATATTCAAATGCAAAGTGCAGTGTTGGTCCTTGTGTGTGTAACGATACAGAGTTTATGGATGCTCCCTCTCCTATTTGAGCTCCTTCCACAGTCTTTAAAGATCTCAAAGCCTCAGTTCATGGGCTCGATACTCCAATTGTTTAAGGGTGAAATGTTATAATGAGCATAACAAGACTGCCATGTACTTAATAAATCCTAAACATTCACAGAGAAGAACAGAGGTACTTTTAAGCCTAATAAAATCTATAAATATATAAGTTTTTGATCACTTTTCTGAGTTTTACTGCCATGGGGCCAGAAAGTTTCCCAAGAGTTTATTTAAAGCATTTAATGCTTTCAACAGAAGAAGGAAGAGAGCACAGAATTTGGCCTAAAGAAATTAAGTCAACTTTGATAGAAGTAATCTGCAGAAATATAGATTTATTTCATTTAATGCTATAGAATTTTGACATATAAACAATACTTTCTCCAGCACAGGAGTTTAGAAGTCATGTTCTAGCTAAAAATTGAAAAGTTTGGATGCTTCATGGGCCTTTGTAATAGGTGACAAAGTTCACAGCCATCACCTTGAAGCCTCCAGTTGAAATTTAGACTGATTGTGACTAAAAGTAATTTCTGTCTGACAGCTCATGTGAAGAGAGTTACTTCATTTGATAACAAATGTGTGGCCAACAGCCTAAAAATTATTATCACAATTTAACAAATCCATTGGCAGTTCCAGGAGCACCATGGATAGATGGCAGTCAATCCTGCCTGTCCAGGGCTGAGTGAAGTCAAAGTGGGGTAGGGAAAAAAATCAGAACAAAGTCTATGAATGTTGTCATTCTTCTGTGGAAGAGCTCACAAATTTAATTGCTTGAGCCTCTCTGCAGGAGTGAAATTTACCTATTTCCACAGACAAAGCTGCTGGCTGGCTAATCTATGATTTCTGTTGCACAGAGCTGACTTATCTGGTATGCAAAAAAACCCCAGGAAAATGACCATTTTATGTCATGACCATTTGGGAAGGACATGATTTTCTTCAGATAATAACATGCCTTTTCTGTCTTAGGAGGGCAATGCTAGCAAATGCCAAAACCAAGGTTCAGTTGCGTGGCTCAGTTAAATCCCAAAATTAGGTGGGATGAGCCAAACCACATTGCCTGAGATTTCTCTTCTGCAACTGCTGAATGACAAAGACTTTACGACATAGCTTCTATTACCTAATTCAATATACATTCTTCTATTCAAATAAAACTGAAGAAGCTATGAAGCAAAGAAATAAGCCCATATTCATCCAAATTTTAAATTATTTTTGCTCATACCTGAGAAAAGTTCACTGCCTTTCCTGGAGTAATTGATGTGTTTGTAAAAAAGGAATTTAAAGGACTCAGAAAGCATGTTCATGAAATCTGGATTTCAGCTCTTCCTAAATAAATGTGCCAGGCAAAACATTTGCAAACATATCCATTCAGGAACCTGAAATGCAAAGCAGTTTCTCTGTCCAATCACAGCAAAAGTATTCATATCATTTAGCACTAATAATCAGCTATTAAACAATATTTAAGAAGTAGTCATTGCCTATTAGTGACAATCCTGGGAAGGGAAAGCTGGTGTGAATTAAGGCTACTGGCAAAGGATGCTTTCAGCTTTATTGTTCCAGCTAATTCTCATGGTGGCACTGCTTCATGCTGTTGTACTATACATACAGAATATGGGAGTAAATCCAACAAAGTCACACTTGGAAACCCTTATTTTACTGCTGGGGTTATTGCAGATCATATAGTACAAAGAGTCCAACAGGATACTATTCATGGACACACACTAAAAAGAGCTAATCTTGATAAATCAAAATCAATTATTACTGTGTCATGAGATTATACATGTGTGCGTTTATACACATGCATAGGTAATAAGGATCTATGGACTGATTTTTACAAAAAAAACTGTTAAGATAGTTCTATGCTAAGGAGAAATTGTATATAATTGATGATTGAATTATTTATTTTGACTTGGGGCAGCTTTAAATTATGGACTTTTCACATTTTTTTTTTTACATCACAGTATGGTCAATATTTTTCGCCTTGTGCAGATCCCATTGTTTCTTGATCAGCTCAGTTTTCTTGTTGTTGCACGGGACAAGTTCTCTCCTTTGGTGAGCAAAGCAGGATTGATTTCAGTCAGAAGTAATGTGTGTGTGCACCCAAGAACTGGCTTTTTTTCTGTATGAAGCAACCACTCTCACTGATTTATACCCCATATTTTCAAAAATGCAATAATAGCATTGCATCATCTAAATCAGGAATGTGTAAATTATCCCAAAAGCTGAGATGCAGGAGAGCAGAAGAACACTTTTGTCAGGTCAAGAAACATGATTATTTCCATGGCTACCAGCAGCTCTTAATTGCCATAATAGGCTCTTATTCAGGAAGCAGTTTTTAGGTTTGCACAGAAGACTGAATATGTACTTTGTGAGAAAACCATTAACTACAGAGAAAAGTTCTCAAAGTACAACTGAAATATGGAACAAAATGCAGGCAGCTGCTTGGCATCTCCAGGAATAGTACACAGGGTGTTCTTAGTCATCCATGTCTTCCATAGGGAAAACAACACAAATATCTTGAAAAAATTTCTTAATTACTGTAATATTCCTTATTATCAAATAGAGTAAATAGAGTTATTAGAATTCCACTTCCCCATCTTGTGGTTCCTATTGATTTTTACTACAAAACTTCCAGACAATCAACATAATGTTATGTAAAAATAAGCCACCTCTGCTTGTGGACTCTCTACTGGTTCCCAGTTTGTTATCACTAGAAAGCTATTCCACTGAGGATGTGGGGAAACAGTGAATGTCTACAACTGTGACACTGAAAAGAATAATAGCTGACCTTCATGATAAATAATGTAAAACATGAGCTCACTTGGCCTAGCCCAGATAAAGATTAATTTTGAGTCTTTCATTCTTGGAGGCTAGAAGTGTTCTAACTTTACGTAACATGCTTTTTAAAAAATATTTTGTAGTATTAAAGGTACTTCAAAACAAATATTGCAATCAAAGCACACACTCCTGCAACTGTTAATATCTGGGAGGTTGCATGATGGGACCAGTCAGTTATGGTAGTGCTTTGTGGTGTGATTTAAACCTGTGCAGGAAAGCTACAGATTCCAATGGTAGGGACAGCAGCTGTCTGAGGACAATGGCTCTGGTGTTCAGCCTTGGAAGCTGAGAGAAGAAGTTTGTTTCTAGTGGGCTGTGTGTGTAGAAATGCTCATTGCACCACCAATGTTTTCCATAAAATAGTGTTCTAGGATCATAGAATCATAGAATGGAAAGGACCTTACAGATCATCCAGTTCCAGCCCAGGTGATTTGAACACTAAAAACATATTAAGCTGTTGAGGGAATCATAATATTTGAAGACTGCATTCAATCTTTCTTTTAAAAAATATCACAAATCCATTGGTTGATGTGAGATTATTGAAAAACATTATTATACTCCTCACACCAAGGCTGCCTCACACCAAGGCTGCCTTTTCTTTTCAAATTTTGAGCTCATCAGAGCATCGAGCATCTACTATTCTGAACTTACATGGCTCCTGGCAGAACAGTTTTTGACAGCTTCCTGAGTTTTACCATAGCAAATAACAACAGCAGCAGTGGGGGTTCAGTCTTTGAGGGTGGAGGTTGCAGTGAATGTTTCTCATCTGTTTGCTTGTTGGGAGGGACCACTGCAGACAACATCAGTGTCTAATGCTTACACAGCTGTAAGTTTAAACTTTACGGGATCTCTACACTAAATTTCACAAGTGCCACAAAGTGGTTTTCAAGATAGGTTAAAAGAAGAGCAATTTTCCTCATTGTGAAACAAAAGCACTAAAGCACCTTGTGATTGTAACACAGAGAAAAGATGGTACTGAGTGACGCATCTGTCTCCCAGGTCTTGAAAGGAAATACAATGTTCTTTGGCTTACCTAGTGCTCACTTGAGGCATTCAATCTAAACAGTCATTTCAGAGTTTTACAGAAGACAATACGAAATACTGCGCAATGATGGGCAAGAGCTTTTGATGACAAAAAGCAAACAGACAGGGAATCCTTTCAGGCTCACAATATAGATAAAAGGACATTTTTGTATTTCCAAATGATACTCAAGGCTCAGGTGTGGCAGACAATACAAAAATAATATAATATTGCTTCTCTCCAATGCACTTTTACTTCTGGAGTTAATTCACCTTTATTGATTCACTGATGGTCCTTATTCTCTATCAGCTTCCCACACCCCCTTTTTAAGAGGTCAGTGCACAATATAAAGATAATACTGAACCTAGGAGGAAAAAAGAAAGGTTATTTGTGAGACTAGAGTTGAAATTGCCTCCTTGCTCCATTTAGTTCTTTAAGAACATAAAGCAGAAAATTCTTTCATGCCTTGTTTCCATTGTCTGTCATATTTGATGACTTTTCTCCTAAAACAAATAAAGAAAACATACGTGTTATGCTGAAGTTCTAATCAAGTATTCTGTGTATTGGTTGTAGAAGAGGAGAAAATTGAAGGAAAAAGAAAAAGCAATAGATATACCTGGTCCTCCCATGTAACAGACAACTATTCTTTCCAAGAGTTTTATTTATACACAATTTTCAATGGCTTCAGTGGAAATTCTCTTGAGGCCTAAATTCAGACCTAAAGCTTAGAAGAAAGTTTATAAAGTCAAAGGTGGTTCCTGCAGGCAGCACACACTGTTTACATTAAGTTGTGCCCAATGAGCAGGGCCTCAGGGCTGTGAGTTAGAGCTGATACAAGCACACTGGCATCAGTGGCATTCTTTACACTGACCTCATGAGCCTTTGGACAATCTTTAGCATGTGAGTGGCCTGGGAAACAACAGCCACAGACTGACACTGATTATCTAAATGGAATGTAGACACATGACAAAAACTGGTATGTTAATTCTGCTGTTATGCCAGAATTTGAAAAGCAGTAGTGCTAATCCCAGAATTTGCTCCTTAGGGAGTTTCCTATCTACCTTCTTAGAACACTAAGTCCTCCATGAACAAATTCTTTGGATCATTCTTTTAAAAATTGCTTTTTCTTGCTTTCTTCATAAATTAATTGTAATGGGAAGTGATCAATCTCTCTGAAGTTGAACCTCAGAACTGGACACCCACTTACAACTGGATCAACAGAATGAATTACAAAAGTACACTCTAGTCAATGACAGAGACCAGAATAGGGAGAGAAATTGCTAAACAAAGGCAAATCAAAAAAGGGAAGTTTGATGTATTTTTTAGCAGTATATTCATTTCTCAGGTTATACATTGATAAAGGTCACTGGTGACAGTGACTCATTATTGACTGATCAAAGGCCATCAAAGTCAGCAGAAGTCTCCACGGAGCCTCATTCGATCTCACTGTTGTCAGGTGCAAGCCAGTTATTTCCTTTCATAGACTTTGTCAGTGTGATGTCTGCTTTGACTGTGGTGAGTGTGAAGAGCAGCCCCCAAGACCCATCAGCATCCTCCAGGCCAGGCCCTTGGGTAGAGGGGAAGGCACTTTCAGGAGTATGAAGTAAGAGAAGATCAGTATCAGAAAATAGATCAGGTTGGTAGAAAGACTAAGATGCACTAGGGGAACATAAGTGAGTAAGAAATGAGACAACTATGTACTCAAAGTAAAAATAAATATTTCTTTTTTTAACTAGAGGAAGGTAAACATGCCCCCAGAGCCCAGGGGAGTTGCAGCCATCTGATTTTCATAGTACTGTATTACCCTCCTGCTTGTAAAGAACATTTCAGTCCTCCTCCTTTGGAGTTCAGTAGAAAATGTTAAAACCAGACCTGAAATTTGTCTTGAGTTGAGCATTATGTATCTCTGACTCTAACTGGGAATTTTGGCCAAATACCTGCATACAGATGATAAACACAAAGAATTGCTCTGTTCCTTCAGCATTTCCTGACCCTTTCTCCTTTAAATGCTAACATTTTATAGGCTCTTTCCCCTTTTTTTATTCTTCATAAAACCACTTTTAATCCAGCATAATTTTCCAGGCAAACTACACACTTGTCAGATCACCTGATTAAGAGCCCCGTATTCATTACTATAAAAAACAACATGCTCACTGAATCATTAAAAAGCAGATTGGTCAGTAATAATAATCAGTTTTCTGCTAATAAATACAGCTCAGCATGCCTAATTCTGTGTCCTACTCAAATACCAACAATGAAGAATTTAGCTTTTAAAAAGTACATTACTGAATGTACTATTAGTGCATCGGTCTTTGTAAGGAACATTACTGCTGTCTTTAAAGGGCAGCCAGTTCATGTATTAATTATGTCACTCAAAGAGTGCACTGATTTCTTGAAAATCTCTTCATGCATAAAAGCAATTTGAATATTGTATATGGCTCAACCCTCTCAATCAACTTGAATACAAAGAAAGACCAAAGAAGTACTTGAGTTCAAGAGCTGGCATCAGGAATAGAAGCACAAGTAAATGAGTTCAGAGCCCTTCTCATCACCTCATGTCTGTGGGGCAAACCCCTTCAGGGATACATGGCAAACGTGGCCAGGAGGAACAAGCTAGCATGGTCACAGAACGAGGCTGCAGAGGGATATCACATGACACCAGGATATATTTTGAGAATTTCATGGAGAAAATGGTGGAGAAAGATTCATAGGGAGAGCTTGGATGTCACCACGGGATTCAGCAACAGCAGAGTTACATCAGTGAGTTAATTTCCAATTGCATCAATAATAGTGAGCAATTAATATGTTAGAGTATATGTACCGTGCAACAAATCTCATGTTAAAATTCCAGCTGTATTCAGACTGTTGTCAGCCTTTAGTTGAATCCTAAATCAAGTCTAGACCTGATTTTCTTGATTAAATAAGAACTTTTGGACAATAATTATTCTTTCTACTGCTTTCAACCTCTGTCTTTTTATTTTTAAAGACAATTTTATCTTCCAGCCATATCCTCCTGCCCTTATGCAAGGGAAGCTCCAACCCCATAAAAATCACTCCAAAGAAAGAGCTGTATCATCCTCTCCTGCCTTTCTAATAAATTTCTATTTCTACAACAGTATTTATAAAGAAATCCATCTGTAGGGATTTTCTCAACAGGGGTCAAGAGAATTTCATATTCTGCAGCTGAAAAACTTCCCTCTGCTAGAGGTTCAACTGAAAGTACCTGGGGTTTGGGAGTGCTATCAACAATTATTCTGTGGAACAAGTGTGCTCGGTGGAAATCCTTTGAAGAGGAAAAAGGTCAGGAAATCTGTCATTTTACAAGGATGATCTTAGTAGTACATAAAGGAGTTCTCTAGAATGTGAGCTAACATCTATGGAGCAAAACAATAGTACGATTATTGAAATGCCACCAACTTCCTATAATTGCTCATTATTACTGTAATGCAGATTATTTCTTCAAAAGAAAAGCTCTCATTTTGATTTGAAAGGTTTAGTGTTTTGCTCCCTCATCACTATAATGAACCTTTGACTCACACGCTAAAGAAATTTAAGGGAGAAGGAAGAAACCAGAGAATGTGGGCACACAGGGAAAAGTATACTAAAACAAGGGCTTGGTATAAGAGCTCTAAGAGGTACACTTGGAAAAAGCAATACAGAATTGCATATGGGCTTGGAAACTAAGCAAAAACACAGAAAATAAAAGGAAAAAACCCCAGCCTCTTACTGCTAAAACACATCATTGGAAGCAAATCCTTTGATGAGATACTTAATATTTGAAAAAGTGATTTCTTTGTCCCAGCCCAATTCATTAGTTCTGAGCAAGTGCCACAGCTAAGAATATAAATTTCAAGAGTGTTCTTGGTTGGTGATAGGTGCTGCCTAATGGTAGGAAGTTATTTCCCTGCTCAGAAGCTCCAGGTTTCTGTGTGATTTAAAATGCCACCAGAAATAAAGGAATTATCAAGGCTTGGCCTTGATATATGAGCCTATTTAAATCCCTGGGGTAAGACGATGAGGACTACTCTTCCAAAACAACCTGAATGGGCTCATTAAGCAGTGCAATAATAGGTTGGAACTCGTTCCTGCAGTATAAGGATGAAGCTGTAGTGGGGGTGCTGGAAAGAGCTGCTCAATTACAGACAGCTGAAGAGAAAGACTAAATAGGACCTGAGATACAGTGAACATTTCAAGCTGCTGAAAGGCAGCAGGTGGAACTGAGTGTCCACCAAACATTCTTCCCTGATTCATGTCAAATACTTGACATGTGTTGAAAGAATCTGGTTTCTCCAAGGCATCCTTTGGGGAGAGCTATTCCTTCTATGGCTGATTGTCCAAACTTGCATGTCCAAAGCTAGGGATCATGGGCTATGACCATTCCGTATCTCTGAAACGAAAACCACCTGCACCTTTGGGAGCTTATGAAATGGAGGGAATTTTTGTTTGGAGGCTCTTTTATTTTGTTTCACAGAGAATCACTGAATTTTCTGAGTTGGAAGGGAACCACAAGGATCAAGTCCAAATTAGGAGTGAGTGACCCAAACTGAGCCCACAATCTTGGTATTATCAGCACCATGCTCCAACCAACAGAGCTGATCTCTTACCTACATGGAAATATAAAGAAGGAGGGTTTTGTTCAATGGGGCTGGAAAGACAAACACTACACCACAGAACTCCATTGTTTCCTGGAAAAGCTGCTCCTTACCAGGTGTATGGATGCTGAAGCAGAAAAGTGATAATATTGCTCTTGGAAATACACTGGACACTAGTGCTGAGCTGCTCTGGAGCACTTGAAGACTGACATAAATTATTTAACCATAGACAAAGAAGAGAAAAAACGTTCTAAGGCTATCTGATCTCTAACTGCTTTGATACAACATTTTGCCATTTGTTTTGTATATTTCTTGAGATTTCTGGTAAAATCCCCAGCATAACCATGGTAAACTCTACTCTGTCTTAAATCATCAGAGCTCTGGTGGTTTTCTTACAACAGCATCTCCTTGGGTTTGGTCATGTGAGGTTGACACTAATTGATCATTTGTCATTAACAAGCCTCACTGTACAAATACTGAAATCCAGAGTCCCCATCTTGCAAACATACCCAAGAATTTGTTAGCTCATCATATGCACTGTGTTAATATGCTGCCCAGGTAAGAAGAGGTGAGAAAGTAGATAAGGTTTTAAAGAAGTTTGATATGCTTTGTAAACAAGCATATCAAACATTATAAGAGAATCCAAAGGAAGGGGTAGGAGAACCACAGTTGGCTGCCTGAATGCAACAGGTGTTGGGTCAAATTATTGCTCTCCTCTGAGAGATCTGTCTGATCTCAGAGGTGATTCTCTGCTTTCTCACTGGGTAACCTTTTAATAAAAGCATGATAAATAACCTACAGTAAATATTGTTCTTCTGCTTTGTGCTCTTATTTGAGATTCAACTGATAAAGCTCACAGACAATTGTCCAAGGCCTTGTGAGGAACTCTCTCTCCAGTCCAACTAAAGACAGTGATTGTCTTCAACTCTCCCTTTTATATTGTCCCCTAATACATGGCACCCACTGAATACTTTTTAAGAGATACCTCTTCTGATAGGTCTTCCTCTTCTTGAACAATTGCAGTATAATAAACTATTTTATCGGTTTTGCTTACATACTGTATTTCTGGAAACAAAACAATAAATGGCTGTAAAACCAATAAAATGTACCAGGCTAGTGGTTTATTACAAACAAGCCAATACCATACACTGCAGCATATTTTTCAGCTCAATGCACCAGGATTCTTATTGTCCAGGTGAGTGTTCCTGGTTGTAAATTGCAGCACTATAGCCCTTTTCCAGCACACTCTGAAACTTCTTTAGGTTGATGTGCCTTAAAACACTCCTAGTCCTTGGACAAATTTATAGGGAGGATAAAGCCTAGTAGTCTTATGCCAAGGCGTTTTTAAGTCTGCCAGCCACTCTGGAAGTACTTTGGGATGCTACACAGGGAGCACAGACTGCACAGTTCAGCTGGATGGCATCCCTCAGCACCCCTTGAAACACAGCCCTGGGCTGCCTCCAGTGAGCTGGAGTGGGCAGCAATAACAGAGTCAGGGAATCAGAGGGTCCTGGAATGGTTTGGGTTGAAAAGGACCTTAAACCTCACCTTCTTCCACCCCCCTGCCATGGGCAAGGACACCTTCCACTATCCCAGGTTGGTCCAGCCCTATCCAACTTGGCCTTGAACTCTCCAGGGTTGGGGCAGCCACAGCTTCTCTGGGCAACCTGTGCCAGGGCCTCACCACCCTCATAGGGAAGAATTTTTTCCTAATATTTAATCTTAATCTACTTTCTCTCAGCTTGAATCCATTACCCTTTGTTTTGATCCAGCCATGGACTATTTACTAACTTTGGGTGGTGGTTCCCAAAGCCAGAACTCTGCATGTCTTTCCAGCAATGCTCATACTTACTGCAGCTTTAGATAAGACTAATACTGAATAAAAAAACTTCAGTAAGACTCTTCAGAACATTTCCTCTAACTTTTCCTGTTAATTTTCTTTATTCATTGCTCACTGTCCCAGAAACAAGCTTCTTTGGCAAGGACCTCTTGGAAAGGCTGTCCTGCATGTCTCCACGCAGTGCTTCTAATGTAAAGTTGTATCACAATGTAGGGCCACTGTCCTCTACACCAGCCCATTTGTCAGAACCAACTTCTTCACAAGGAAGATCCCTGACCCAGGGCAGATGTCCAGGGCCTTGAGACTCAGCTGGATTTGATCCTGCTGGTGCAAGAACCACGGTGCAAACCAAAGCAAGAGCACACAACTGACATAATGATTTCTTAAGATGCCTTTTTTTTGTGAGCTCAGGGTTTGCATCTGGGAAATTGGTAGAATAATAATATGCACACATTCAAAAAAATGTGCATCCACTAATTAAATCAATTCACTTTTCTAACTGCTGCATAAAACAAGTAGTTGTTTTCTGAGGAATTTGCACATGATTAATACAGCTGTTATTTTTGCTGAAGCAATTGCCAGTGATCTGCAGCACATGTGAAGTGGCCATAGATTTCTGGAATACATTTCCTTAGCAACTGTTGGAGTAATTTCATGCCCAGGAGAAAGCAGCTTTCCTTATACACCTCAATCTCATCAGCTGCACTTAGAGCCATCGAGACTTGCTTGTCAGTCTCTGACAAGCACAGTGTGACAAGGAGAAGTTTGAAACAATCCTTTCCTAAACTCTGTGAGTCACTTTATCATGTTATGATAAAGATCAGATCGTTTTCCTTGTCTGTTTACTGTAAGAGTTGATCATTCCCAAATGAAGAATTCTATTTTTTTTTTGAAAACTCTCACTCAAAATCACCAGTGACTAAAACCAATAGTGAGCCCAGAAGGCAAAAGTATTTCAAGGCTGGAGATGACCTGTGAGTCCAGATGCTAATATTATTTTGGTCAGTATTATAATTTAGGCAGGAAGCATAGTTTTCCCTTTGACACAAGTTGCTTCCCTGTGTACAGTTGCTGCTTTTCTTAGCATATGGACAACCCTGTGAAATTCTTGGTCTTCAGTCCCAGCTCCCACAGCATGTTACAAATATACAGATGGATTCTAGAAAATGGGTCACAGAAGGAAAGTTTACTTAAAAGAAAATGCTTTTAGTATTAATGTTAGGCAATAATTTTCATGCTCTTTTCTGATTCTCACCTTTCATTTCAGCTTTCTGTTGAAAACAGCTTAAGATCAAATACATTTGATCCTATTATACAGAAATACATGCTAGGCTTGCAAGTGATCTCAGCAGAGTGCAATTAGGAAGACATAAATATGATAATGAAGCTGTTACATCACATTTTTCTAGTTTGATACTGTATGAGCTTGCTTTATTTGTCTATTTATAGGCTTTGATGCATTTGTTGATGTAAGAAGATGGATTTATTCCTTGCCTTGGCCGATATAGCAGGAATAGCTCTTCTGCCTCTTCTTTGTTCTCATAAACCATGTTATGGGTAACCTCCACAAATGCCACTCCAGCAGTGTGTTCTTAAAGCCAGAAGGAGTTTTGAGGGAAACCCATCTCAGAGCTAAAGATCCTCCCCAGTATTTACCATTGCCTTTATCTGTGAAGCCAGCCTGACTCCCCTTTGACAAAAAGTGCTGTTGCATGGTGACATGAAGTTGTGGGCTCTCAGACAGCTGAGGACTCTACAGCCTGACATGAGGACCTGAGCTTTGGTAAAATGAATAGCAGAGAACTGACTCAAGCATTGGGACACTTGTGACATTTGCTCTCACTGGAAAAGCCCTGCTTGACTGATGCCTGTGACGCTGATGGAAGCACAGCCCTGCACTGGGAAGATCCCCACAGCTCTTTACAAAACTTCAAGTAAAGTGCACACAGTTCTGCAAAGGAGGAGAGAAATCCTCAAGGGCAGAAATGTCACTGAAATGAACTTAAATCACATGAGTGATAACTCCACTGGGAGAACAGCAGACATCAGTCATCTCTGTGCTTGCTCAATATCCTCTGTTACAGAATATTTCTGCTGTCAGTAATTTTGCTCATCTGCTGGGCAGACAGGACCATGATGAGAATTGCTCTTAGCAGACTAAAGCTATGGACCACTGCAAACAGCCTCTAACAAGAGCACTTGAGAAGGACCTGAGACTGATGATTCATCATTTTTCCCACTTTCTATAGATACCTGGTTAAAGGTGCCAGATTAACAGCCCTGGCAACTGAACTCCTCCATCCCTCTCAGAGGCATGGCATGCAGAGGCAGAGATGCACAGCAGCCTTGACCTTGTCCCTCTCCCTCCTCTCACCTATGAGAGAAAGGCTCCATGATCAGCCTCCCTGGATGATGGGCCTTTTATCCCCATTGGTCATAGCTAATGGAAAACCATTATCTGGGTGCAACGAAGAGGGCTAAACTTTTAGTACACACTTTTATGGAACAGATAGCAAAGTATGCTCTAAAGGGAGAGAGTACCCCAAATCCCTTTTTCAAGAGCAGGAAACTGAGGCTGGAAGCAATAAAACAATTTGCTAAAGATTAAAAAAAAAAGAGTTGAAAAGCCAAAAATGAACCCTAAGGCCCCAGAGCTCAAACCTCTGACAAGGCTGTTTAAATTAGTGCTTGATCAAAGACTGGAAGGTTTTCCCCTGTTGTCTGCATTTAAGCTTTTTTCCCCTTCAGTCTCCTGAGATGTTGTGCCTAGAACCCCTTGGCTCATTGCTTTTTGCAGAAGTTCCTCTTGGAGCTCTCCCAATGTTACCGGCTTCAAATCTACATTAAATACTGTACTGTCTTTAAATAAGAAATTGTTTGTAACTCAGCCTTCAGCATAGAGACCATATGTATCCTGCAGTGATTTCAGTGCCAAACTGATCCACAGGCACCAGCTTTTCTTTCCCAAATCCCTGGGATCCCTTCCACTTCACCTCTTACATGTGAGGAGAAACATCAATAAAATCCCAGAACATCTGCTTGATCTTCCTTTAAATTTTCCTCTAAAATCTCTTTGATGGTAGTTGGAAAATCAAATCCTGATTCTAAGTTCACAAGTGACAAACTCTGCTTGAGACCTACTTAAAAAAAAAAATTACCAAAAAACCCAACTAACCAAATCTATATTTTTCTCCACCTTCACTTTCACCTAAAATGATAAAAAAATTAAACTGAGCCAAATTCACACTACTCAAACACTTACTAAAACCAAGCAGTTGCTCAAGAAATTTCTGAGTGAATCAGCTGTGAAACTTAGACCAGTGTCTCCAAGTGTTGGAAATAACTGCAGTGGCCAGTTTTGATAAAAGTCAGGAACACAAAACTGACACTTAATCTCGATTTGGAGCTGAGCACACAACACAACAGTGGCTCAAAGCCTCCCTTCAAACCCCAGGATCCTGCATTTGGAAGCTCATCTGCCTCAGGCTGCCAGGTCATAACGCCCTGATAAATACCTGTTAGGAACAGAGGAAAAAATCCAGCTCACTCCTGAATTAATATTGATTTTATGTCAATTGCTTTACATTCCCACTTAAGCAGACTGCAGGTCATTGATGGAGAGGATCCTCAGAAAGCAAAATTAAAAAGAACTGTCATCCAGCGGCAGTGAAAACAAAAGTTTTCCTAATAAGCAATAATGATTTAGAGGACTTCAGTGTCTCTAGCTACTCCATAGTGTGATAGAAACACAACTCTTCTTCACTTTCTTTCAGCAGCTCGTAAATCTATCAGGGGCTACACTTAACTTGAAGATCAAACAATCAGGAGATACTGGTAAACATAGAAGCTTCTTCAAAGTTCATGATAAAAAAAGAGCCAGGAGTAGCTTTTTTTCCTAGAAGGATCTGATGATTGAAGTATAATGATAGATCTTCAGATTAGGCAGCTCTCATAACCTTTTGAGCCCTATTTTTGTAATACACTGTTATTAGTTGACAATTGTTCTCAGAGTACATCTTCTCTCACACACACCAGCGCAAACCACATCAAAGCCAGGTGTAAGCCAGGAGAGCATCAAACCTAATGCACCAGGAGTGCATTCTGCAATGCCTTTGTGTACCAGAGTACCTGGATACATCTGGTGAAGTTGCTTCACAGTCTGCCCAGAAAAAACTAATTTTACAACAGAGTAGTCTTAGGTCTTTTTATTTTATAGATGCAATTCTCATTATGTTTGTGTTCTTTTCCTCTCTTTGGGTCCTCTGCTCTTCTCATCTTGAATTCCTCTTCCATTTTTCATTTTTTCCTGCCTTTCAATTTTCTCTTAGCTTTGTCTCCGTATTCCCTTTACACAGCAAAGAATGAGGTTGCTTGTCTCGCTGAGTTGAGATATGCTCTCTCTGCTTTGGTTATAAGGAGGCCAAAGTAATCTGATTCATTTCCAAATCCTCCAAACAGATTTAACTGCATTTAACTTTCTAGTTCTTTTCTCTACACCTGAATTCCTTATTTTGTCCCTCCCCATGTTCTCAAGCTAATAGGGGAATAACAAGAAGGCACTTTCTGCCTTTGAGTCATACGTGAGAGGTTCCTGACAAGCAGTGTCCAGCTGCCCATGTCTCCCTGAACCACAGCCTGCGCTCGTCTGTCAAAGTCCCTTTGACTGGTAGAGCTCAGTTGCTGCTTTCTAAGCACCAGCCCATACCATTGGAAATCTGACTGATACTTTCATGGGGAACACACAGAAGAACACGAGTAAATGTCTGGCTAAATGAGGCAAGGCATTTGGAAGTGGTTAACCTGTCCAACTTTGATGGAATGATTGATGTTAAAATTCAGAGCACTGGTATTTGAGAAAGCATCCTGTGTATACAGAGGATAAAAGCATCTGAGCATCCCTCAGTCAATCCATTTGAGTAATAAGTCCCTTGACTTTTCCAAATCTGGATTTAAAAGTCAAATCCAAATTTCAATGCAGCTGAAAGTCCAGACACCTGTGTTTGAGGAGGAGGAAGGATGGGCTGGTCATCATTATTGAAACCTTCTCCTTTGCCCTCATTAATGTTTTATTAATAGTTCATATCACATGAAAGCAGATTTCCCTTTGTACCTGGCATTAAATGCTGATCAAGATTAATGTTTAATTTATATTTCTGAGAAAGGGACAGCAAGAGGCAGGAAGACTGAGACTGGAAACAGGAATTACATGAACTTCAACAGGAATTACATGAACTTCAATGGAGCTGTTAAAACAGCAAGGCTGGTGAAATAATCAATTGGACAAGGAACTGGCTAACAAAGGAGGTCTGGGCTGTGACAGCACCTGGTCACAGTTCAGTCAGGGCTGCAGGAGGGGGAACTGTGACTTGGCATGAATCTTTGCATGATCTGAAAACACACTGAGCAGTGAGGCAGGATTTTGTGCCTTTGAATCAGAGGACTACAGCCACAAGAAGGGGCCAGGAGAAACCATCCTACTGCAGCAGCTGAGAGGAGGCCAGTGGAGAAGGGACAAGGAAACAGCTTGGCTCTCTGGGGTCTGAGGAGGTGCAGGTTGTGCCCAAAGATAATAATGGAGATAGTTTGGAAAAGCAAAGGAAATTTATGACATTTGTTACACTGTGAAATTTGAAGGTGATAGCTGAAAGGAGGAGGGACACTGCACAGCACTAAAAACCAGTCCAGTCTGAAAAATAAATGAAAGACAGGGTACAGGGGTGCCATGTTTTTAATTGATCAATATTCATGGAAGCCTAGAATGGTTTGTGTTGCAAGGGACCTTAAATCTCATCTAGTTCCAATCCAGCCCTATTATGGGCAGGGACCCCTTCCACTAGACCAGGTTGCTCAAAGCCCCATTATAATAGAACCTGCATTTCAGCACAGCAGGAGAACAAAGGAACAAGAGCCTTGTCCAGGCCTTTGTAATGAAAACACAACCTGGCTGAGAGGAGGAGATATCCAGAGAATTTACGCTCCAAAATTATTCTTGATTTGCTCTTTTTTTTTTCCAATAGCAGTAGCCAAATGAAGAGGTGTTCATGCAAACAAGGAAAGGTGGAAAATACCTATAGATGTCTCTAATTGTGGGCAAAATCAGGGGTTACATCATGGCTTGTGCTTGAGCTGGTCAGATCAAAGGAAAATGGAAAAACAAGAGTGGGAGGTAAGGAATGTTCTGCAAGGCCTTGGCAGTCAGATTCTGCTGCTCACTTTGCCTACAGCATTTTGCAGACTTGGTCTGGGAGGTTCACTAGGTCAAACTGATGCCTTGATGCCCTTTTGGCTCGGGAATATCCTTCAGCAGTCCCCAAGAGCCAGCTTCCAGATGCCCACTAAAGACAATGGGCAGAGCAATATTAAAAAACTCTCTAAGCTGATGGCTCTAGCCAGCTGACAGCAGATTGGCAACACCTGACGGATGATTAGAGCTAAACTGTCTTGCTAAATGCAAATGTGCCTATGCAGAAATGGAAAATTACCATAAAATCTTTAGGACTGCAGGAAACCTCAAAGCTAATTTGTGTATTCAACGAAAACTTCAATGTCCCTGTTAGCAATGTCACGCTGCTCTGTTAGTTATCCTTCTAATTAGAGCAGCATGGACAGAGGCATGGGAGAGAAAGCAGCTCAGATAACAAAATCACACAGGTTAGAAAGCTGGTGTCTAGTTAATCCATGAGAATTTTGATTTAGATTCTCCCTTTACTAGGCAAATCTTTCCTGTCACAGGAGATGACTTATCTACTCTCTAGTAGCTTTTTTTGGGGTATTTAACAGTCAGAGCCAGAGTGGGTATGATCATTTCTGGTCTGTAACTACAACTGCAGCTGCACTGTTCTCACTTTCAGATACTAAAGTTCAAGTGTAAAACACTCTGTTCTCAGTGTAGATGTTAACAAAGGGTACATAGACATTAGCAGAACTTAAATCCTAAAATTGGTGGAAATAGGTTACTGTGTGTTAGCTGCTTTCTTCACAAGCCTCTTTAATGCAGCAAACCACTTCAGTTTCAAGGTAAAATCTGTGAATCATTTCAGAATAATTTAAAGGTAGGCCAAACCCAACCTTTCCTTCCTGATGAAAAAAATACTTTTGTCTCAGACAAGGCTGCTTTTCTCATTTTTTTTCAGGAGAGGGATGAAGAAATTATTTGAAAAAATAGACTCTTTGGGGAGAAGTTCAGGTAGAGTTCTTTGTATGCTGCATGTCAGCAATTAGACCCAAGTGTCAGTGTAGGAATTACTAACTGCTGGTAAAGCTGTCCCTCACTCAGCACGGCTCAGTGCACTACTCAGTCCTCAGCACTTCAGTAAGTGTTGAGATATCCACAAAATGCATATCTTAAGTAAATGCTTCAGCAAATTTGCTCTTCAAAACCATGGATATTCAAGACTACTTCCCAAGGTTGTGGAAATTACTGCTTAGTTGGCTGGAACTGCTCTAGTTTGTACAAGTTGAGATCAAGCCCCAAATCTCCAGGCTCATGTGGAGCCTCCCAAATCTCTCCCTCAAGCTCATCATCCCTGGCAAAGAATGGCTTTATTAATGACCACACAGAAAAGGCATTTTAAGAAGATTCTTACTGCTCTTTAAAGCTGAGACTCTCCTGAGGTAAAGCTGTTGAAACATCTTTCTGAATCATTACATTAGGTAACTATCAATTGCCAGTACTACTCTTCCCATGTTACCTCCAGGAAAAGCTGTGGCCATCTAGAAACAGAGCAATCCCAGCTGCTTCCCTGCCAGGGGCAGTGGCAGCCCTGGGGCAATCTCAGCAAACACAGTATTGGTAGGATTATCTAAAACAGTGATTTTATGTCCCTGTGTGTCCTCTTTGTTCTGCCCTAGAGTGTGGGAGCTCTGAGCATCTCTGAACAGAAAGAAACACTGCCTCCCAAAAGTATTCCCTCTGCGAGCAGGCTCAGAGCTGACCATTAATAGTAGCAAAGGCTCTACATTTGCATTTCCAATTCCTCACTTAGCTCAATAATTTCAGCTCATCACATAATCCCTTATGCTCATTATGTCTGCAGTGTGGGAAGAAAAAAAATAGCACAAAATAGCTGCTTTAGAATGATCTGAGAGCTGCTCACCTGACAGGCTGCAGTGGTGGGGAGCATTGTTGGAGTTTCATATTCAAACTAGGAAGTATTAAATATTATACAAGCTGTTTGCTTGTTGTTCATGTCAAAGCAGGAGGGTCTGGGCTAACCCTCAGAGAAAAGAAAAGGGAGAATAAATAGATCATCAGCTGCTGCAGAAAATGTCCTGCCAGTGATCATGGATTTATGAATTCATACAGAGGCACATCTCCACACAGAGCTGAATTGTCTAGTCATTTTAAAGATAAATATTGCAGATGGGTGAATAATTCACTTGTACAAATGTTCACTGAAAACAAATTAACTGGCTTGTGTGTACAGGTAATGTGAAATCGTAATAGTTATTTCACTGAATGTTTGAGAAGGCAGTTTCTAGAATTCACCCAGCCTGTCTCAGCAAGTACCTAAGCTACCAAAATCTTCAAAAACAGCTTTAGAGTCTTGTCCAATGTTAACTTCCAGGTTCCAGAGGGGATGTTAATTAGATTAACACAGTGTGCATACAGAATACTCCAGCTAGGACAGCTGGCAGTGATCTTTCCAGAAGTAAACACACCGCTGTATTTCACACAGAAATGTCAGCACCAACACCTATTTAAAGTCAGATTGGAATAGAGGGGATTTTAAAATACAGGCTTGAGGGGTGTTTTCAGCTTGCCCAGGAATTACTCACACTGTGCCCCCACCACCAAGAGGAAGATGCTGTGCTGAATCCATAGGCATTTATCACCCACCAGATTAAGTCTATAAAAAGGGGATTATGGGCAGTCCATTTGCAGCACAACACAGACATAAAACTATAATAAGTTACGGAGATAATGAAGCAGCAGGACATAAAAACTGCACACAAAGACAGCCTGTGCTCTCAGAACCAACAATTCACTTAGAAGCACACCTTCCCTGCGAGCCTCTTCATAACCACCCATGCTGTTTCCTCTATCTCATTTAGGACTATTCCCTGAGGTTGGAAAGGAAAAGTACAATTATCTGCTAGGCTGGCTGGGTGTTTTCACTCTAAAATCCTTTTGCCTTCCTCGCAGAAGTAGCAGTCCCACTCCCTGTTTAGGATAGAGGAACCAAGCACAGCTTCCCAAACAGAACCTCAGCAGAGCTTTGAGCCTGTTGATTTTACTTATGGACTTAGGGGACACAGACCAACATAAATCTACAAATAATTTGTTCCTCTTAATTCAGCTCAAAAAAGCAGCAAAACACACCAAGGAAGGAGAGCCTTACCCAAATTGTTGCTTGATCAAAAAGATCAATTTGATCAAAAGAAAATGGGTCATATCACTGAAAAATCCTGCCTCCAAATGGAAATCTCATCCATCTGCTTCCAAACAATATCACCAGTCATTAGCTGGGCTATACTGGAAATGTTGCATCTTATTTTTCCAGCTTCCCTTTCTATTTCTTTCCTCTTGCTCTTTGAATTTGACTTTGCCATGATCTGAGGAGGAAAGCCCTTAATCAAATGTAGCCTTTGCTAAAGGAATATTTCTGAGGCAGACCTGTGTAAATACACAATATCTCAATTACCCTCCAATAGCTGTAGCATTCTTGGTTTGAAATGTTGCCCTCTGATGGCCTCCACCATGCTATCCATCACAGTGACCATTTGAAGGCCCACAGTACACTAATAACAGGAAAGGCATTTTGGGAGCACAGCCAAGCTGCCCGTGATATACACCAATTGCTGAATGGAAATATTTTATTTTCACAGCAGCCAATATATGAGGCACAGCTACAGGGATTTAAATATGATACTCAGGCTCATTAGTAAAGCAAGCACAGATAACAAGGATTTACTGAATGTTACTGTCTGACTTGGCCAGCTTTCCCAAAGGGATCATTAAGATGCTAAGAAAGTTTTTTGTCTGTATTTTTTGGGGAATTTAGTCTGCTTTCAGGAGTTCCTGCATGTTCAGCAGAAAAACTTTCAGATATTTGAGTTTTGCTTGCCCCAAACTCAGACAAGTAGCACTTTTGCGTGAAGGATCTTTAAAAAGTTGGCCTGTGAGAACTTTGTGCCTCCTACAGCCAGTCTGGTGCTCCCTAGCTCTGTCCATGGGTGGGAGCAGCCCCCAGGCACAGGATGGGGACCACAGCTTCAGGCAAAGAAAACATTGCTTCTGCTGAGCACAGGGGTCACCCAAAAAGCAGCTGTTGCCAATAGACACGTGGTCAGCAAACAGCTCTGCAGACCTTACTTACAGAAACCAAAGCCCCCTGTTTTGTGACCATCACCACGTCACTCCCATCAGTGGCTGCTGTGCTGCATTGGTTCACACCTTGGGGTTTTTTTACATGAATATACACCCTGATGGTGGCATCACCTGGATTTTGACAACTAACCAGCAAGATACAAGATTCGCTTGGGACAAAACTTCCTTTTTTTTCCCCTAAGCACATAAGCAGAGATTTTCTCTATTTCTGTAAGTCCAAAATTACTGAGATTTGCAAGGTCCTTTTGAACCACATTTTTATCCTGACCCTTCCTACCCTATGTTAGTGTAATGCACAAATTAGAAGGCACATAAAAGTCACTTCTGATACTTCATTAATGAGTCTGCAGCATACAGAAGGTCCAAATTTATTCCCCTCAAATTCTGTACAGGTGATGAGTGGTTTTTATGTGCTTGAACTGGAATGTACTCCTCATTGCCTTTAATCTGCCTTTGCAGCTCCATTCAGGAAAGGTTGATCTTAGAGAAATGTTTACTTCAGCTTAATTCGTTAATGTTTATGAAGTGCTGTCAACATACAAAGTGTTGTATGTTTAGTGAGGGTGACTTTAACACTATTGTGGCTTCAACTAATACATAAATAATCATGGGACAAAGTGGTGTCGAATAAGTGTCATTGTGGCTCTCTATTGCCTCTACTTAGAGCTCATTTTTGTCCTTTCATTACACTACAGAACTTTGTTTGCCTGTTTACAAGTGAAGCATGATGCACCTTGGTTCTATATATCTTCTTGAGTCTGCCTAAAATTAACAGGTTTTAAGGTCAATACCAAGTCCTTTTGTACATAGGAGTTTAATTCATGGCTTAGACAGCAAAGTTTGCATGGAGAGCTATGAGCTTTTATTAAACCAGTGAATACACCTAAAGAACAAAAATGCTTTTGGGCACACAAGCTCTTCTTTAGGTCAGAAACTCTGCATTGTGCAGAGGCCCAGAGCCTAGCTTCAGCTACATCACTATTGCATTTGTACTGGGTAAACCTTGAACAGAAACCATTTTCTTTCTGAAAAGCAGCCATTTTCTCCTAGAATGATGTTAAAAAGAGAGCAGATTTCTTTATCCCTCTACTAGGTCAGCAAGGGCACATCTTCATGGTACCATGGAAGGTGGTACAGAGGCATCAGAAATAGCATTGACCTAAGGTGGCAAGGGCAGCTCAACACCACACAAACAGCAGCCTGGTCCTGAATGACACACCTCTGTCAGTGCACTGGTAAAGCCAGCCTAGCTTTTTACTTGGTTCTTCTGCTCACAATTATAGAATGATCTTGTCCTTTTAGGACAGACATGTCCTAAATTTGATAGCGAGTATGGATGGGGCAGTGTCAGCAAGCTTTGCTTTGGACCAGTGGCACAGCCTGGTGTGGGATGGAGCACATGTCCATGCAGACACTGCTGTGGTCCTACCTACAGGATTAAAAAGTGTCACCCTCTCATAACATCCTCATTTTGGGGTTTCTCCCATCGCTATAAACCCTTGAAGATGTACCAATCATTTGTTCATTGGTTACAGGGATCATCAGTAATTTGCACTCCTTTTAAGTTTCATTTCAAACTAAATGGATCTTCTATTGGAGTCACTTGGGGAAAAATCAGTTTTCTGCCTAAGCAAGACTTCACATCAATCAGGTTAATAGGAGTGTTAGAACATTTCCTAATTATAACTACAAACATTTGCAGGCTTCCTAGTGATGAGCACTCATTCCATCCCATTGTGTTAAATCACCTCGGGGCTGCCTGATGAGGAAGCACAAAGCCAGCAGGATGGCAGCAGCCCTCAGCCTGCCCTGCACTAGGTGCATCATTAGCAGTGACTAACGTGGGGTTCTGGTCCTCAGGCTGATCAAGCACAGAGTTAACGTGGGTGGGCAGTGAGGGGGTGCCCCTGGTCAGATTCACGTGGATGTCACTCCCATACAAAGTTCTTTCCTTGTTCCATTTAATATCCTGACACCAGTTCCAGGGCAGCCCCTTGTCATGCTTTTCCAGCCTCGGGCTATGGCAGTGAGCTCACAGTGAGAGCAAGGGAGAGAGGTCAGCCCGGAAAAGAAGATCACCTGCTAGCTTGAAGGCCAGCAAAGAAATAGCACAGAGTCTCAAGTCTATAAACTAAAAAATCCAAAATTTATATCGAAGGCACTTGAAAGTGATATGATTGATCTGAGTTATTAAGTACCAACCAAACACTCAAGTGAGTGAAAAAAAACCCATAATATGCTCATAAAACTGCACTCACAGTAAAAACACAGGCAAATGTACCCTAGCACTCTCCCAATGTCCACATAGGAAGGTCTTCAGTAGGAAGAAATACAATTATTTCATTCTCCAGATTTGTTTCAGAATTTGCTTTACCTAACAGAGAAGTGGCACTGCCACAGTTACAGATATCACTGCCCTGCCCAGCTGCAGAGATCTGAAAAATTCCATTGTCAGTTATTTCCTGTGCTTGGCAAGAATTTTTGAACCCAAAATGCATAAGCACCACCTATGCCTTTAAGGTATATAAGGTATATATATTCTCATGTCTTTCTGTAGGATTTGCCCACTTCTCTCTCATTAATACAAACGGAGATAAGTGATTAAAATTAATGTACCTGTTTCAAACTGCCCCATATCCATTAATCTCACAATAGTCAAAAGCATCTTGAAAAGTACCTATACTGCAGATCTTGAGTTGGGATTTTTAAAGTGCTATTAATAGTACATACTTATCAAAAAGTACCTAGCTAGCACATGCACTTGCACCTTCTTAAATTTTAATAACTTCAATAACTTAGTTTCAATTTAGCTTTCCGGGCATTGGAAGAACCTCTCTTGTTGGAGCCCTTGCCTGAGGCTTTGCACTGGGGAGGAGTTGGCCGAGCATCAACATCAAAGATGTGCAACCAGCTTAGTAATGTGCTCCATGTTTGAATAAAGTCCCCAAAGAAGTTCACTTGGATTTTTTTCCTCAAAGAACAAAACTGTGATTTCTTTGCAAGGAGAATGTCTTGCTGTAGACACTGGATTGTGTAAGATTGTCCTGGTGTTATTAATCAAATTTTAGTTTAGTTTGGAAGGGTCCTTAAAGCTTATCTCATTCTACCCCCTGCCATGGGCAGGGACCCCTTCTACTAGACCAGGTTACTCCAAGTCATATCGAACCTGGCCTTGAGCACTTCCAGGGATGGGGCAGCCACAGCTGCTCTGGGCAACCTGTGCCAGGGCCTCCCCACCCTCACAGGCAAGGATTTCTTCCCAAGATCTAATCTAACCATGCCTTCTGGCAGTGGGAAGACCCCTTGTCCTGTCACTCCAGGCGCTTGCCTACAGTCCCTCTCCTGCTCTCCCACAGCCCCTTCAGGCACTGGAAAGGGCTCTGAGGTCTTCCCGGGGCTTTCCCTTCCCCAGGCTGAGCAACCCCAACTCACAGTGCTTATGCACGTGCCTCAGGACCCTGGATTCAGCCACCACCTCTGGGTGAAGGACACCCCTTACCTATGTTGATCTTGCACTGAGCCAGCTGGGCCAGCAGACTGCTCTGCTGGCTACCAGAATCAGAGGGCAGGGGCAGCTCTTTGGGCACAGGGGCTGCTTGGCTTCAGCTGATGAAGGTCCTGGCTGATGCATCCACCTGAGAGGGGAACAGGGCAGATGCCACATGGTGATGGCACTACCTGGGCTTTTGTGCTCTGAACACAGCTTGCAGGAGGGTGGAGTTTAAGAAACAGCTTAGCATTGACCTAACCATGCTTCCACAGGAGTCAATTCATTTTCGTTACAGGGATCAGCGACAACAATGCTGAAACAGCCGACTCCAGGTGTTTGGAGACACCAGAACAGACTTTAGCACAATTCATGGAAATTTCTTTGCCAAACCTGACTCCTGCATGTCCAATAAATATTACATTTGGGGTCTAATCACTTGCTGTCTGCCTCTGTCCTCCTGCAGGGTCAGCCCAAGTTCTTACAATTTCAAATCCCACAGTGGGAGAAGGGTGAAATATTTCTTGCCTTTTTTTGTTTGTTAGGGTTTGAGGGTTTAGATTTTTGGGGGGAGTTTTGATAGGGTTTTTTTAACAGAGCTGCAACTATGCAAGACAAAATTTGCAAAATCTGTTCACAGAGTTAGTGAATGTATTCTTGAAAGAAAAAATACATCAGAAAACATGGGACAGGTTCTTGAACTGCTGCCAAGTAGGATGGGAAAAGTCATCACCCAAAGCAAGATAACTGTAAGGCTCCATCCACCTCAGTTATTTCCTTCAACTCCTCCCTAAATCAAACCATTTGTTTCCCACATTTACTCACTGAGATACTTGGATTGAAAGTAGCACCTTTAATTCCCAAGATACTCTCTATTGCTTACTTCTCAATTAAAAATCAGCCTGACTTGCCTCAGAAATTGGTTGTGTCAGGAAAATGATGATGTCAGGAGCAGATGGGAAATAAACAGGAAGAGCAGATGAATTCTTTAAGAAACAGGGATTCTATTTTCATGCAAATTCTGTTTAATAAGAAAAGTTGAGATCTGAACAGAAAACAGTGTATGTGAAGAGCTGCTCCAAATGTAATTGCTTCTAGACATAATACTTCTCAATCTTTCTCAACAACTAGAAACATTTCTTTAAGTATTCTTTCCCCTTCTGTCTTGCAGTATTTCCCACTGACTTTAATAAAGTGCTGCGTAATTACCTGAGTTCTGGAAGCATTTGAGCAACAAACAGAAGTTACTGGGAGGAGAAAAAAGTTTTTCATTGCTGGCAGGTGTTTCTAAGAGCTTTTATAAAGTTTTATTTGGTAGTTTTTCAAGCTGACTCACATTCGTATATAATACAGATATCTGATGCTGGTTTTAGTTGTTTTATACCTATGAATGTGCACATGCAAGGGGGATTGCATAAACACAAAATCACATTTTGCTTCTCAGATAAGAAAAACTTTGGAATATTTGAAAGGAAATTGCATTGGTATTATCTTTAAACAACTGAGTCCTCCCCATTTTTCTGTTTTCTCAGACATACCAAAATAATAACCAGAGACATTAATTGGGAGGGCACTGGAAATCGTCATATACCTTTTGGTCTTTGGAAACTAAGAATTAAATTACTGTAATTGGCAGCTTATTAACAGGAAAATTATGCTAAACAACTTCATGTTACTGTCAGGAATTACATTTGGTAAGCTGTGAAGATGAGGCCCTTGGTGCAACATTTGCATTTTCTCATTTAGAAAGAACAATGATAATAGATGAGTGAAGCATATACAAATTATACACCAAAGAACATTTGCATGGCTGTAAAAAGGCCATCTTGATACTGGAGTGATTAAGCCTGTTATTCATTAAGATACAGGAGTAAGGGGGAGGTAGGGAACACATTAACTTATTTAGAGGCATATATAAAGTGAACTTCAGTCCAAAACATATGAATTTCAAGCAGAGCTAGATTGTAATAGCATCTGATTATATTGCATTTTTTATGCAGTCTTAGTATCAGGGTTTTATTCTTGTATTAGATGGGGTCTGAAGATGTAATGGTGACAGCCTCTGTTGTTACCCATGTATTTATTTTGGCTGCCACCTCCCCAAACCCTTTGCATGTTTATTCCCTGTTTCTCCTGGAAAGCAGTGAACCCTGTGCAACATGTCATGGACATGAGCCAAGAAGCCTATCCACAGAAAACCACATCACTTAGTCCAGAAAATGTGGGTTTTGGGAAGCTTTTCTCTATGAGCAATTTCCACTACCTGTCCTGAAGTCTTAGCAGCTGACATTCTTCAAAGAAGGATGATTTTATATATCACCAGTTCCTATAAGCAAGAGAGGGTAATAGCAAAGCAGGGGAAAATTGGGTCATTCTTATGCCCTGATGAAAACCAACAGGGACAGCACACTCAGTGACATGGGCTGCCTCTGTGAAACCAGGACACAGTGTCCTGCTCTCCATTTGTACATAGCTGTCTTCTCGTCCAGGAAACTCTGAAGCACAGAGAGTTCAAATCGGTTACTCAGTAACTCCAAAATTTGACTGGCCTGAGGAGAAATTTGTTGGCTTAAATGAGATGTCATTAGGATTTGAGCAGTCCCTTGTACAATGGCAGTTTCAGAAGTTCTCATTCTACACCATAGTCTGTAGGTAAGACCCTTGTTAGTTATTTACAAAGATGAGCTATGAGAAATTTATGTAAGAACGTGGGCTTGTAAGACTGCAGCAGGGAAAGCCACAGATCAGGAGGAAGGGTTGCAATAAAAAGACTGTTTCCATGGTTGTCACAGGGTTATAGTCCCAGATGTTTGTCTAACCTAGTTTTGAAGCCTTTTAAAATGTACTGCTTAAGGGAGGGTGATGTCTTGTTTTAGCACTATTCCCACCTTTTCTTAACTTCAGCATTAGAAAAGCTGTTCCCTAATGTCCAATTTTGCTCTCCTTCAGTATGAACCTGTTTCTTCTTGATACAAGGGTAAAAGAATTATACCAATCATTTCTGTAGCAACCTTTTACATCCTTGGTGACACTCATAATTTCTATGTTGACTGTCTGCCCCTTGTTTTAAGCAATGGCAGTGGAGACCTGCTCAGTGGTTCAGTGGAGCTGGCCACATGTCCACAAGAGCAAGAGTAGTTATTAAATGCTGCTTCTCAGAAGAATTGAGCTGTGGATCAACGTAAATATTTGGTGGAATTGTACAACAGGAGTAGCATCACTACAGTGTAAGTATCTGCTGTAAGCTGGAGGAATGACTCCTAGAAAGTGTTTCAATAGTCTGTGGTGGTTTTGGTGCTGGTAGGATGCAGCAGCCACTGTGCTCTGGGGATGGCCAGCAGGGTGGCTGCAGAGTGCCCTCAATGCACAGATACAATTCCCAGAGTATTTATTACCATTATTTGCCATGAACAAGGCAGCTGACAGATTGTGGAACATCCTCTGGCACACCACTGTTTCCCAAAAAATAAGTCACTGCTCGATTGGCTTTTGTAGCTCTGAGTGATCAAGGCTGCTTGGCCCCTCTGCTGCTTGGCTCAGGCTGGGTGGCTGCTCTGACTCCAGCCCAGCTCTAGCACCATGGATCACATCTCCCTCCACTTCACAAATCCATGTGTGTTACCTTTGAATGCAGCAACTCGCACATAACGATACAGAGCTCACTTTCCCTGCATAATTAGTTTGGAATCTGATCCCAATATCTTAATTAGGCCTGACCCCTGGAGTATTTGACCTAGCATCACTTGCCAGCTCCAAAATATGGTTACATCCACACTGCAAATAAGCATTCTCCCAGCAGCTGTCATTTCTGTATGAGTAATTTCAATGTCATTCTCCTCTTACAGTAGAGCCAAGTGCAGGAATCCTAGGGATGCTGCTGCAGCCCCACACTGCTGAGTGCCCTACACGTGGCTGCACTCCCACTGCATTCCTGCATCAGTGCCAAAGCTGGGGTTACACTCACTCAAGATAACCTACTTAGTTAAACTAGGCTGACTGTAGCCGCATGCAACTCACCCTGGACTTGCTACCTAATTATATTCCCAGCAGATTTCCAGGGAAAGAATTCTCAGTAAAGATTTCCCTGAGCTCCCTGCAGTCACTGCTAGCCAAGTTGAGCAACTTCTCAGCCCACTGGGATCTACCTGCAAGGGCTTCAGACACACCTTTATCTCTAGGAAAGCCAGCAAAAGCAGCAGCTGGGGAGCAGTCTAGATCATAGGCTGAGTGTGGACCTCATAAAGCATCCCCACATTTATAGACATGAAACACTTCACCAGGGAGCAGAGGCTCGGGTTTGCGGGCAGGGCTGTATTGCTGAGCACAGGCAGAGCCTGGTCCCTGAAGCATAGCAGGGAAAGCAGGTCTCAGTATTCTTCCAAGGAAAGCAGCCCATACATTATGCAAAGAATTTACTGTTGGTTTTGAAATACTGCATGGTAGGAAGAATGAAACATGTGTCAGATGTTAGCCATGACACTTAAAGTGCATGGAAGAAATGCAGATAGTGCAGCAAGAGAGATGATATAAAAGTGGAAATTCTATATCTGTATTTTTAAGAAAAACTTTTAAATGCACTTTGTTTCATTTTAAAGACCTGAATCCAACCTATAGGTGTTTAATGTAGTGCCCTTATTTTTGAAGCTGGGGCACATAAAAAACAAAAGCACGCTCAGCACCCAGAAAACTCCCAATACTGCTTTGACAAAATTAGCATTCACACAGGAAGCAGACACAAGCCACCTTGCTGCAGTACAGGTCCTGGTTCTCTCATGTTCTGGGGAGGCAGAAGGAGTAACTCACCTCCACCTTGTTGCTGGAATTAATTTGTTTCCTCATCTCCATCAGCGGCGGTCAGGAGTCAGCTCCCAGTCCTTGTGTTGTTTGTTCACTCCCCAGCTGAGAGAGAAGGACTCACTCATTCTGCTATTTCCTCCCACCCTGGAACATCTCCCCTGCCCCTGAATTCCTCCCTATTACTGTGCTAGCAATCACTAACCTCACTAACCTTCCCTGGAACAGCGGTGGTAATTTAGTGGTGCCTGAGTTATGGTCAGGCTCTCACACCATTTGAGGCAGTGGGAGCCCTGCCATGAGTTTCACTGGGTATTTATTTGCCATTTCACTCCCATGGAAATTCCTTTATTTCCTTAACACACTGAATTACCTGAGAATGTAGGGGCTGTGATTCATTTTTTATCTGATATCCTCTCTCTTGACCCTGTAATGTAAAGCTTTGTGGGAAAGGCTATAGAGCACAAGAGGAGTTTAACAACCACCTTTAGCAGGGAGAGCCTTTCTGTGCTCGGAGAGCACAAACGAAATGGAGCCAAATAGCCACAAGGATCATTTTACAAGCTGAGAAGTATCTCCAGTGCTGCAATCAAAGGGATGGACACATCACCCATTTACTAGATCAAAAATTTTAAAGGAAAAATGTGTGTTCATTACACTATTGAAAAGGCTGTTTGGAAGTCTTTCACTTGCCTTAGTCTTGGATTTTCCTGTAATAATCAACACTTTGACTTTTACAAGTCTCCCCATCAAAACCTGAGGTATACACAGAACACAAATACATTCCTGTGCTTGCGCATACAAGTACAATTTTAGTCACTATGGCACTATTAAAAAATCCCCAAACCTTTCTACATTAGGAAATCTGTGATAAATCACATTTTAATTAACTTTATAATAAACCCTGATGACACAAAAATCCTGGAAATGGTCTATGAAGCCTAGTGGTGTCCAGCATAGGACACTTGAAAGTAGCACAATGCTTGTCTTCTCTGAAGATGTGACCTTGCCCCCAGCATGATATTAGATTGTTCCAACAGCACACGAGGGCTCTTCCCAGCCCATTCCAGCCCAGTTAGCTCCAGTCCTACCCTGAGCTCTACCAGCCAGAGAACAGAGTAATCCCCATCACTTTCAGACCTGGTGCTGGTTTACTGATACCACTACAACCTGTCACACCAAAAGGCAAATCTCCTGTTGATTTAAGGAAGAGGAGGATTAGGACCTGTGGTTTTTCATTTTATTTTGAATGTTTGCAGACCTCTCTTGTTACAGTTACATTATTTGTGCATGTATTAGCCCTGAGACTGGGCTGTGTAATTAGTTTCTGTCAATAATAGGAACTGACGAGCCTGTTCAAATCCACACTGCCTTGGCATTAATGTTTCATATACACACAAACATCCTCTGCCTTCCAAGAGGAAATTAAGTTGGTTTACTCCGAAAATCTTCAAATATGGCCAGCCACACAATGATTCCCAGCTTGGATGTACATGGACTTGTAAAACAAAAGGAAAAACAATAAAACTAGAGGAAAATGCTCATACAGTATTTCAATCCTCTGACTAAAACTGTGCGCAACTTGCCACAGGCTCGGACCTGCCCAGCCATGGTGTTTTGGGTTTGATTTGTGGCACTGATCATCCAATTTTATGGAAATGTGAAATTTTAAAAACACTTTGAAACTATAAAAAATTTAACCACGTCCTTAATTTTACACAGTGTCAGTGCAAGAGATTTAAAAAGCAATAAACAAACTTGTTACTGCAATAGAATCGAAGACAAATCATAAACTCACTAGAGTAACAGAGCTAAAATATGGTGTGGAGGATGGACAATGGCAACATTTATTCAATAAAACTCATTTATATGTAAAAGATTGAATAAAAATATATACCAGTATGCAGGCACAACAAATTATATAAGAGAAAAAAAAGTTTTATGGGCAAGATGTTTTATATTATGCATGCAAACATCATAGCCGTATGGGCAAAGGTGTTAACCACATCTGCAATCACACTGTAAAGTGCCACAGAGGTGATGGGAAATGTGGCACTAGCCATACAAAGGATGACATCTTAATAGTTTTCTGTAATAAGCCAACTGCAAGAGCTACTCCTATTTACTATTTGTCTTTTTCCCCTGAGATATAAACCCAGTCCTCTATCTGCTTATGAAATCTAAATATACAAAGGCTTTTTCTTCAAGAATGATGGTGTATTAATTCTGATGGCTGGGTCAAATTTCAGCCTGGGTAATTGCTTTCTGCTAAGACACAGTTAAACTTATAGTTTTAATTTAAAGATGCTCCTCCACAGTCTGCTGCTTGTGCTTTATTCAGCATACATTCAAACAATCTCCACTGTGGGAATCAGTACTTTAACATGTTACTTGAGTCCTGCTAAGGTTTACCTCACCTACTAAAATTACAAGGACCTTACTTAATAGGAAAGGTCACCTTTACTTACTCTGCCACAAATCTGGCCCAATATTTGCTGCATCTAGAGATTGTTTGTGGATATTATACAGACACAGACAAACAGGTAGAAAGATGCTGCAGGTTCTTCTATTCAAATACTTCTCCAGAGTCAACATGGGCACATGGCTCAGGGTAACAGCACTGCCACAAATGTTAGGGGAGCACCCAGGCAGATTTACCATTGTGGTAAGTAACAATCTTGTGGCAATCAATCAATTAACTGAATGTGAAAAACTAGTAAAGACAAGCTTGCAGATAAGAGTAAACAATCTGGGCTGGAATTGTGGAGGAGAAAGTGAAATTCCATTTCCAGGGCTGTCAGAGGGATTTAAACGATCACTCAGGAGAAAGGTTTTCTTTACTTCCTTTGTTTTTTCTTTATTTTCTCCAGGCTGAGGGTTTCCATAGATCTTCTCATTGATCTGAAGTGGCCAGGGGCAGAAAAAGCCAATTTTGTCTGCATTAGCTTGTCTCCCTTCCACTATAGCTTAACACAAAGAGAAATGCCACCCACACCCCAGAACGACTCCACGCCAAAGGCTTGTCTCAGAAAGCAGGACTCAAGCCAGGCACTTCAAATCTGAAAGTCAAATGCTCCCAAAACCAGTGGAGGGAGAGATCCTGAACTGGTACCAGCCCACACACTCCTGCAGGCAAAGGCTCCAGGCAGTGGCCACGTGCAAACTGTGGAACAACTCACCCATGCATAAGTAGCACTGAGGTCTGAATGGGTTTTTCCCCCCACCTTTATTTTTTAATTTGCAAAAGCATTTGCTGCCCAGACTTCTATTCTGTTACTTTATAGTTTAAAAGTAAAAATCCCCATTACACAAGGTACCCTGGAAGGCCAGGACACAGGGCCCTGCAGGTGGGCCAGCAGCTATGTGCATGGAAGGGGATCTTGCATAAAAGTGTTTCGTTCTCTGCTTGTAAAGTCTCTGGCAGCAGTCGCTGAGGGAGCTGCACTTGTCCAATTACATTTAGAAAATGCCTCAAAACCAGAATATATTTTTTTTTTAACAGAGAAACTCTTTTTTCCCTCCAGTCCCCCATCCCTCAAATGAGCTAAAGAGCCCCTTTTCCAAGACCATGGAACTGAATTTGCCTTTTGAGAGGAGTTCAAATGTTCTATGGCCGAGGAGCACTTGCCTGCTGCCTTCCAGCTCTCACTGAGTCCCAGTGGCGGAGAATATTTTTGTGGGAGAGGACCCCAAACCCACACTGGTGATAGATGATCCTCAGTCCCCACCGAAAAGGGGTTCAGGACTGCTTTGTTCTGTGCCCTAAAGTCAGCAGGATGTGGAACAATAAGCGCCATTTATAAATCTCTCCCTGTTTGCACCCTATGCAGAGGTTATCTGGTTTGCCTTTCTCCAGCGCTGCATATAACTATCACAAAGTACATCAGTGCAGCCATACAGTGTCATTTTTGTAATTAAAGCCCCTGACATTGACTTTCCTGTTTAACCTGCTGTATTGGCACTGCTCTCTGTTCTTCCTTTAATGTAGCTGCTGATCTTTCAAAGATCTTGGTTGCGTCTCAAAAGCCAGCTGGAGGTGGACTCTTCAAATAGAGTCAAAGAAAAATCGACATGAGGAAAGTTAACTAAACTTTAACTCAAAGAAAAGTTTTCTCTTCAGTTTGGAGCAAATACTGAGACCTGCTTTATTACAAAGCCGCTCTGCCATATTGCCAAGGGCTTGTGTTTGACTTAACACATACACAGTTAATCGCCTGACCAAAAGAGTTGAAACCTGGGAAAATGAGAAAAATGGTCATCATAAATGTCGTATTAAAGGGGAAGATCATAAGTGTGAGGTAGAAGGCTGAATTGTTCCTGTATCTTTATTTAATCACAGCAACTGCATTCATTCTGGAGACTGCAACACAATGGGGCCATCTGTGTTCAAACAGGAATAACTATAAAAATACCAGACAACCAGATCAAGAGATGCTTCAGTGGGAAAGTAAATTCAGATGGAGTGAAATCTATGGCACACTTTGCCTGCTGAGTATTCACACATATAAAAATTGACATTCAGGCTCAAGCATACCTAAATGCCATTGCACAAATGATCCTGGAAATTTCTGACTGTATTATGATAAAAACACATTCTTTTGCTGGCATGTTTGCAGCAGTGTAATGGCTCACCAAAGTGCTCAAGGGAGGAATTTCCTGGGAGACCATGGGGTACTTGTGTAGGAAAGGGTTTGAGGCAACTTTTGAAATATCTGTCCTCCAAGGGCAGCATTATGCTGGCAAAGAGGCCAGATCTGTCCTTGAGTCATATTTAATGGCATAAATCTCCAAGTGCTTGCAGAGCCTTGAAATAGAAGATACCAGAAACAGGACTGCCCAAAAATCATCTCTGCAAACTGAAGAGGCATCTGATAGTTACATGATAAGGAAATCCTTGATCTTTGGTCTTGTTGATATAAATTACACATCTTGGGGCTGCATATATTTATGTAGCTTTAGACAAATAATAGGAACTATGGGTCGGTTCTCGTAGCTCTATTTGCTTTCAAATTTAGAATAATGAATAAACCCCTGGGCACTCATTCTGGAAACTGAGACTGCCTTATGAGATTATCTGCAGCTCAATAGTCAGGGGACAAGGGAAATAAAAGGATTCACATTACGAATTTTATAATGACTTACTGCTCACTTATCTGAAAAATAGTTGGAGTCATAATTAGCCAGGCTTTTCGGTGCTTTACGTTGCAGAGATTTCTACTGCTGCACACCTTGAAATTTGCATTTTAATGGACTAAAGATGTATATCACTAATAGCACCAACGGATGCTCTCTTATCACTAGTATTAATACAATATACAGCTTAGGAGACTAACCTATCCACAGTACAGCAGGTTTGATCAATAAGGGAACAGAGTGACCAAAGCAAGTCAAATCTAAATGTCACTGTACTGACATGCCTCTAAATAACAAACTCCAGCCTGCAGTCTGAGGTCAAGACCATATCATTGCCAGGAACATGAATATGGTTCAGCCAGATGTGGTAAATACAGGGTTCATTTTCACCTGTGAGACTGTATTGTATTGTATTGAAAAGTTCAATAGAAAATGCAGCTGCCTATGGTTGAGCAGATTACTCAAGAAAAAAAAAAACCAAATCCTAAGCATCATATTATGGACATTTAAATATTTTTTTTTCAAGAAATAAAACACTTGACCTCAACTAAGGCAGAATATTATTCTGGTTCCTGCTTCTTTTTATTTCTAGACCTGCAATAGAACTAGCAAGTGCTAGGGAGGTTTTTCCCCTTCCGCTTGTAGGAGCAAACCCAACCTCTCATGACCAGAAAGCAGTGTTCCTGCTCCCTCAGCATAATTTCCACAATCATGGCAGCAAGGTGGGGAAAAGAAAATAAACCTGGCAAAATAAGCCACTGGTGAGCAACACAGCATAATTTCCACAGCTCCCTTGGTATGGCTTACCTGGGAGCACTCTGAGTACCTCTAGGTTTTGGCCTAGTGCACAGCACAGAATAACTTCAGCACCCCTGTTTGCCATAGATTAACTACCAGTATTTCTATAAAACAGATCTGCTGGAGTAGCTTCTTCCAGGTGGACACTGGCAAAAGGAGGGGGGTGAGAAAAGCTGGCCACAGAAGGAAGATGGAAAATGCAACAATAGGTGATGGAGGCCTTCTGACATGAAGGGCTTCATCTCCAGATAATATTTTCCTCTGACATAAAGAATTTGAGAAAATGACATATTTTTTCTCTTTGAAGATCAAAGAAATATTTAACTTGGGAAGATTGGATTAAGCAGGGATTAAGTTCACTGTTGAAACTGTCACTCCGTCGCTGGAGGGAACTGAGGGGCTGAGCTGCCTCCTTCTTGCCATGTTTTCCAAAGTGCTTCTCTGAAATAATTTCTAGTTTTAGCTTTGCTTAACTGTGCATCAAAATGGTGGGGCTGGGAAGGGAAACCAACACTGTTTCCTCTCCTGAAACCTGGAAAATTTGTGGTGTCGGCAGCTGACATAAACTTGAATAGTGGCAAAACTGCAGACACAGAGTAAACATATAGGAAGACAGAGAGAGAACTGAGAGCTATATACAGGAAACTTAGTATTCCTGGTGAGTGAAATCTCTGGAGAAAATCCAAGAAACATCTCATATTTTTAGTGAGGGTCTATAGTAAATATGTGTAATTCAAGGACACATAATTCAACCAGAGAAGGATTGGATAAAACTGCTAAAGCCTTTCAAACCCTCTGGTCTTCCAGCAAGTTAAAACGGTGTTTGAAATATCCAGCACTTAGAGGGCTCTTTGCAATGGCAGCAAGTGGCCTTAAAGACAACTAAAATCAGCCCCAAAGAGAAGTACAGAAACAGAGCTAGGCTGGGGCTTTTGATTAAGACTGGCTGGAAAACAAAGATTCATTTAATAAATGGAAATGGATTTTAATTTGCATTATAATTGAAACAAGACACTTTGAGAGAAGCAGGAGAAGGAGGAATAGAGACAGAAAGGGGGGCAATATCCACACTGTGGCATGGTGATTACCACCCTCCCTGCAATACAGGAGGTCTGGGTTCAAGTGCTGCAATCCCTAAAGTACCAAACCCTGTCAGTCCAATAAATAGTTGCTCTTAAAATAATCATAGAAGGACTCATATCAAATAAGAAATTTCTGTATCAGAAGATTACTTTAACCACTTTAATCAAAAGACCTAGCCCTTCTCCTCATCAACAACTGGAGCTCCTCATCAGAATGGAGCTTTGCAGAATATCCCCAAAAGGGAGTTTCTGATGCCTCTTACTGACAACTCCAAGACCACGTTACTTGATGCCAGTCATTAAGAGATTGTCCTGCAACTAAAACTTCCTCAATTTAAACCCCATGAGGTTCTGCAGTAATCTTTCGTCTCTTATAGTAAGGACAGTCCTTCACATCTGGAATTAACTCCTGTTGGCAGCACTGTTAGCAGTAACTGCAGAGGAAATGGCATTATTCTTGAAAATGAAGAGCAGGTTTGGGGCTATGCTAGTCAGGTGTCCTCCATAAATCTCAACTTCATCAACCACAGCTCTTGTTAGTTGCTCTTTTCCCAGCGTTGACTTAGTACAGGGAAATCATCAAACCAAAGCCAGAAGATGCTGAGGATGGTTTTTTGGGGTCAATGGGTTATAGATTCCTCTCAGGAAACAGCAGGCCCTAGAAGATGCTTATTTTGTTATTTTCTTTTAATCTAGAATTCTCCGTATGCTAGTAAAAATATAGTGCATTTCTCTTGTATTTTCTTTAATATTCTTTGATTTTCATGTGTTTATATAGACTTACAGAGGTTGGAAAGACCCTTGATATCACTATGTCCTACCATACAACAGGCAATGCAGCTACTTGATACAGGCTCACTATCTTTATTCACAGTCTGACAGGCAAATCTGAATATCAATAATTGTTTTGTGTCTGTTTTATTTTCTTTAACTTGGAAATTTGCCTGTTTGGGGGCTGAAAACTCTTTCATATGTTTTCATAACATAAAACTTGTTGGATAAATTCTTTACAGGTTCTCTAACATTTAATCTTGGAAAGAAAATGGGGAATGGAGGGAATTGTTAAATACAGCAACTTTATTTCAGTAATGTTTATATGCATATTTAATGTTTTAGAGGGAGTTAACTCCTATCAAGGTGGATTTAAAAAAAATACAACAAAAACTTTGATGATATGCAATAAAACCAAATATCCTAACTTTCTCAGCTAGTATCTGTCCTTCTCAGTAAGAGTCATCCATAAGTTTTCCAGAGCCATTCACCCTCCCAGGTGCAGGTGACTCGGGGATGCCACGAATAGGGGAGGACCTCATTAACCAGATCAGTTTATGTATATGCCTCATCAGCTGGTGATGATATCCTGTTATTGTAATGAACTTCTTGGAACTATCAGTCAGAAGTCCTGGTTATAAGCCTTGAGTATCCCATGGCCTCATTTCACTGTAATCTGCAGCAATGAGAGATATTTCTCCCCCATGTTTACCTGGAGGTAAACATAAAAGGACACTATAAACTGTCTCATGATCTACCTAGAGCAGGGAGATTGCACTGAAATTTAGGAAGGACATTTTCAAAGGCACAAATCTCAGTTAGGAGCATAGCTGTATCTTTGAACACATCCCTCGGTGCTTGAAATTTGGCTCCAAAAAGAAATTGAGCTCCTGCCCAGCTGATCTGGGACCTGCTGGCTCTTGTCACCTGCCTGATTTACCATCACAGAGGAGCCCCCTCCATCTGCTTCTCTTGCCTGAAGAGATTATATTTTAAAACACCATTTTATGAACTTGTGAAGCCTTCACTATGTTTTGGTAGAAAATCCAATCAAAGAGTGCCTGTCCTGCTCCTTTCCTTTCAGTTTTCCTGAACTGCCTTTCACCTCTGTTTTCATCTTTTCTTTCTGGACTTTCTCAGGAATTATACCCTCTCATCTTTTATAGTTCTGGCTCTCCTGGCCAAGCCAGGCCAGCAGTCCAGGTCATGCACCCAACCACAGCCACCATCCCATAGCTGGGATGCCAGGCCAGGACCACCTGGAGCATCTCAAATGCAAAAATTTTGTGGCAGGTTATAAAAGAGGTAAAATTGAGAAACCATAAGATGGTCACAAATACCAATCCTCCACTTGCATTAAACCTCCATCTCCCAATCATCTTCCATGGTGTACAGCTCTCTGTACAGGACTGATCCTGAATTTCAAAGCCACTTCCTTGACTGCAATTAGTTTTTGGTCGCCTCAACTTTCTCTGTTTGAGACGTACATTTAAAAACTAAGAGAAGTTTATTGTTGTCTGGGAAAACTATAGACTACTTGGATTTAATTCCACCCTGCTGAAACACAGCTTTGACTTGTATATACCTTAATCAGAAAGCTAAATGTTTTCATCATCCAGCCGTCCTGAATAGTTAAGGCTGGCAGTACTACTCATTAAACACACAGATGTTCTGAAGTTTGATTAGGGAACTGTAACAAACAGCCCATGTTTCATTAACATGTAGAAAATAAGGTAGCAGAGTTGAGAATGCACGAAAAGTTACTTTAGGACTAAGAGCAATGCTGAAAAATCAGAGCCCTGTGGAGAAAACCTCAAATACTAAACAACTGGGAGGCACCCAGGGAAGTGGGTTTTATTCCCAAAGCCAAGCAGAACACAGCTGCCTCCCCCCTCACCACAGCCACTTGAGTGAGGTTCAGGTGGGTGTAGAGCATCAGTCAGCTCAGGCAGAGAAAGCAATCTTTATACCTTCTACAAAATCAAAGTTTTTACACACACCTGCCAAACAAGATATACTTTCAAAAAATTACAGATATTGGACAGTTCCACTGGGGCTTTTTCTATATAAGAAAATAAAAAAAAAAGAAGTAAAATTAAAAGAGAGCTTGAAAAACAAACAATATAATTGTTTTCCTGTTTAGAGTATCATTCAAATACTCCTTTTCTTTGCATATGGTGAAATTAAAGACAGAAGGTGAAAACTTTTTGGTTTTAGTGACCTCAACTCTCTACACAAACAGCTGGACATTTTGTATCACCAGCATCTGAGACACTCACAGTTATTGGATTTGTTCTCTTAATACCACTCCTGACAAATGGAACCATCCATCCTATTTTAGCAAAAAGGGAACAGACTGGACATGAGGTGTGTGTGGCTAAGCTAAAAATGTAGTCTAAAATCCTAATCCAAGACCTACTCTGTTAAAACATCCTTTGATGGACTCTCATCACTACATATGGGCCTGTAGGATTTAATCCACGCTGAGCTGTCTCATGGGCTTCAGTGTTCCCTGAGTGTTCCAAAATATATTCAAAATTAGAAATTCACATGTGAAAATCTTTAACCTAAATACACATCCAAAGCCCTATATAGACTAGATAGAGAGCAGGAATTTTAATACTTAATAGAGCAATAATTCTGTGTTTGTCTTTGAGACCTCAATTACAATCATCCTTTCTATTTTTATAAGGTCTGTCCTTGGCCACAAGAACATCCTGTAAAACTCCTGAAGATCAGACTGTCAGATTCTTTGCTCACTTGTTCCATCAAGCCATACCTGTGAACCCCCAGGTCAATTTACTGATTTACTGCAAAAATACCACAAAACTCATAGACAGGGTCCCAACACTCAAATTTAGGAATTCCATCACTTAACATTCTGTGTTAGGGAATGGAACAGAAAGGAAAAAAAAGAATGAGGTACAATCTTTACAAGATTTCTTTGCTGGAAAAATGTCTGAAGTCTTGACCAAAAGATGCAATAGAAATGGATGAAAAGGCTTTCCTTTCTACTTAACCATTTAACCTAGAATGCTCTCCTTTCTGAAATATGACTGCAGATTTTTGAATTTGCTATGAAACAAAAGATAGCTTGGTTTAAGTTAGAACTCCCTTGAGTTTCCTAGTGACGGGAGAAGTAGCAATGAGATCCCACCAGAGTCCAGACCCTTATTAGGGCTGGCTGAAATGCCCACTGGAAATAAACACAGTCCAGGCAGGATTTTTTTTCATTATATATTTCTATTTCCTACAATGTGAGGGATATACCCAGGCAGGTTGTATGTGGTCATGATATGTGTTACTTCTTTCTCTAATATTTCTGTAACAGTGGAAGAGGGAGAAAATAGAAAGTGTGAAGTACAAGGAGGAGATAAAAATCCTACCTGGCTTTCAAATGTCCATTTATACATGTTTCTGAAACACACATATTTCATTGTCCTTGATCCACTCAGAGGATGGCTTGGAAAATGGAGCCAGGTAGAAAGAAAGAGGAGATAAATTATGTGTGATGATGCTTTATAGACTGAATCACTGGATGGTTTATTTTGAAAGGGACCTCAAAGATCATCCCATTCCAGCGTCTTGCCATGGGCAGGGTCTTCCAGGTTGCTACAAGCCACTATCCGAGGTTTCTCAGGGCCCTGCTCAACCTGGCCTTGAACACTTCCAGGGGTGGGGCAGCCACAGCTTCTCTGGGCAACCAGAGTGCCCCCTCACAGTACAGATTTCTTTCCAGTACCCAACCTGAACCTGCTCTCTGTCAGCGTGAAGTCATTGCCTCTTGTCCTAGATGAGAGCTTCCTCAATGTGCTGTGCCTGAAGCAGCTCTTTAAACAGCATTAAGCAGCTGAAGGACAAGTTCTGCACCTTCCAGCCAGCCCCAGCAGTACCTGAGGTGGTAACCAAAAAGGTGCATCAATACAGCAGCTCTGGGGAGAACAGAACAAACTCTGCAATTTGGGTTAATGGCCACTGATCCTCCCAGGAAATAAGCCCATTGCACTACATCTGTAGTCTGCTCGGGATTTCACTTTAAAGTATTTATGTCCTACCGTGTCCTACTGGCATAAAGCAACTCTCTCCTCCGCCAGTTTTACGAGGGTCTTTAAGTACACATAATTTTCAATGTAATTGCATAGGAAGATGTGCATATTAAATATTACATTTACTGATGTGTCCTAAGGTACGTGATTAATGGCTTCATTTTACCTGTCCTAAAAAGAGCAGAATTTTAATATAAAAAGCTGTGCAATGTTCACATTCCAGAGGGATTTCTGTGGGCTCAAATCCAAAATAAACTAATGAACAAATGAACTAGAGAAAATTCTAAAAACACACTCTGTGCTACTTTGGTTGAACCAGGAGAAATCCAGTGACCTGGGAATTAAACTGACGCAATTTGGTACTTCTTCAGGACATAAATTTTGTTGAAAGTTAACTGCTTCAGTGCTCAAGGGACTTTTCAACCCCAGTCTTCAATGGAAATAACATTCCAGCTTTTAAATCATATTAAAAACATAAATGGTACAATATAAATATAAAATTTCTTACACTTAATTTAGAACAAGTCCCAGGCAGGGTGTAAATGACATTGCTTGGGCCGGGTGAAGAAGACTCCTGGGGTCTGCTCTGAATTTCCTGGCTGACTCAGGGAGTGACTTTGGAGCAAGTTGCACAGGTCACCCTCCTCAAGCACCTGTTAAGTTAACCTAAGTAATGTACCCAAGTGTTGCTGAATCAAGGGCCTACACATCAACTGCTTTAGTTTATGCACCAAAGCTTAAACCCCCTTTGATCAGCGTTAGGTCAGGTCGAGTATCTGTTGGTCAGCTATAACAGCGCTCTCCTCCATGGCTGTAGTTAGTTTTATAATAGACATATCTACAATATTAATTCACTACACAAAATAGTTACAACTGAGAGTCTCCATTCTTATTCTATGACCTTTTCTGGCCCGTCACTTGTTATCCCTGTTCTCACTGAGCTCCAAGACCCTCCCTGTGCACTCATGGCGGGAGGTCAGGGTAAGAAGTGCCACATTTCTGCAGAGTTAGGGCAATAGGAGATCTCTAACATGCAAGAGGGAGCACTCTGCAGAGAGTCAAATGCCCACAATCCACCTCTGAAGTCTCAGCAGCACATCTCAGGCAAACAATCAGCAGGTCTTTGCCCAGAGCTGCATGTGCCAGGTGAAGCCCTTTGTGGGACAAGATACAGCCACAAAGGAGAACTGACCCCACTGCTCCTGCCACTAGCATGGCAAGGCAGAAATGAGTTCCCACAGCATCCTGCTGCACCCATAGCCCCTACATAAAGCAAGCAACTTCCCAGATGCAACCCCCAGGTAAAGGGGGAAACCTCCCCATTGTACCTACCCCCAGCCCCTGGTTTCCCCAGGATCTGAGTCCACACCACTGAGTTTGTTTCACTGTCACCTGGTATTTGACAGTTCTCGGGGCTTATTTGATTCATGCAGCCTTTCACTATACAAAAATCCCCAGGACTCCCCTTAACTCCTCTGCCTCCAGAAATTGCTCCCTCTGCTTCTTCTGCTTCTGGTTCTGGAAAGCTTCCCAAGCTTTCCAGCATGGCATATTGGAGGGGCAACAAACCCCTCCAACCTAAGACAAAGTCCCAAATTACCTTACTTTCCCTCATTCAATAACTTCTACAAATGATTTCAGTTTTAATATGAGCCCCTGATATCCCTGGTACCCTCCCACCTTCGGAGCTCCCATTTTTACAAGAAGGCTCATATCTTCCCACTGCTAGCTCCCTGATGCCCTCCTGGCAGCAGCTCCACTCCCAGCTGCCCCTTCAGCTGAGCACCATCAAGCCAGAGCAGCAGCAGCCTAAAGGACCTGTAAGTAAGAAATCTGAAAGGCATAAATCCATTACAGAACATTAAAAAAGGACTGCTTATTAGAGTTTTTCTGGTTGTTTTGAGTAACTCTTGTGATAGGAAGGACATAAGCGATTTAATGATTTTTTGGGGTCCAATAAGATCTCACACAGCAATTTCAAAGTTCAAAATGGTTGGTTCTGAGCCCCTGCTCTATTTCTTTATTTAACAAAAGATAAAATAAAGAAAGATACCAAAACCAGAAACATTAATTCTAGGTGAAATTGTGTTTTGCAGCTTCTGGAAGTTATCTTGTACCTGTTATCAGTCTAACTTGAAGCAAGAGTATCTTTTTAAAGAAACTCCCAAACCATATGTCTGCATCAGATTTATTTGCAGACGTGGCAGACGTTTGCTGTGAAAACTTTGAAGAGTACTGGAGATTTCACTACAGGAGACTGAAAGAGTTTTTCAGAATCATTGTTGTATTAACACACGGGAATAAAAAATTTAAAACTCTGAGCATAACGTCTGTGTTACTTTATCATGGAAATATGAGCTGTAGCATGCATCAGTGCCTGAATTATTCAAGTATCTGAAATGCATCTCATGACTTTGACACATTCCACAAAAAAATACTGTGGAGTTTTATCTAAAGATAGGAGTTAAAAATGAAAACAAATTGCTGGCAGATTCAGTTGGTAAACATCCTAGATAAAAATGTTAGATGGGATCTTCCTGTTTAACCTTGCCCATCTTCTCTCCAAACAGAGAAAATTATTTAGTAACAGAGGAAATCTCTGAAGTCTGTTTGATTCAAACTATAAAAAGTAAATTTAAAATATGAACCCAAGCATTCCTAAACTTATTCAGACTTCTGGCCTTTGGGAAGTACCAACAGTGAGTCTGTGACCCCCCTGGCAATCCTTCAACCTCCCTTGCCTAATGAACTTCACCACTGCAACAGGGACAAAGAAAGCAAAAAGCTGTATGTTTTACCAGCCTTAAAAAGTCATCAATTTGTTCCCTTTAATTACTTTCTCTTAGCAATCCAATGGGTCAAGGACGCCAGCATGCTGCAGCATCTGGGATTCATGCTGTGTTTTCTGAAGAGAAAGAGTAAATGGAAGTAGGTGTTGACATTGCATAAGAAACGTGGTATTTCTCAGCAGACCTAATGGTTATTACACAGGAACAAATGAAAGGTAAACTTTGCTGGGTGAGAGCCTTCTGTCAGCAATAAGGTACAGAGAAGGGAAATGCTTGGGTTTAATGTAAAAAAATACTGTCTTGATACAATTTATAAAATCAAATAGTAGTCCACCTTGACTGAGGATGTAACTTGATATAATTTCAACAGAATCATGCAGATTTGCAGCAGAAGTGAATTTTCTCAAACACATTTGCTGTTAATGAAAAACTGCCCATGGAATTCTTCCCTCAGACATGGGAGCTGGCAAAGGTTTTTATGTTGAATGGTTTCAGAGAGCACCCTGGTGACAATGATACAATTCAGCCCTGGGTGGTGACAGCATCCTCCCTCCAGGACAGGGCAGAGGTGGCAGTGGTCAAAGTGCAGGGGCAACCTCTAGATTTCACTCTTTGTAAAATTTTCTATGTTTGAATATTGCCTACTTTTGGCAAATAAAGCCACAAAGTTCTCTATTTTTATAATTAGGCTGGTGTTGGAAGCAGGTTGTTTAATTTTAAGGCAAAGGGCCTTGGTGAAACATCCCATGAATTCCATCCATGGGCTTTGAGTTTTACAATTTATTTCCATCAGAAATGGGACCATTAAATGACTGTCCAGGAAGCTTACTAAAACTAAAAAGACAACTGTGCATTTCAGCCTTCCCCATTTCCTCCTTCCAATTCCCACTTCCTTTCTTTTTTTTTTTTTTTTTTTTTTTTTTTGAGGGGAAATCCCCCTTAATCTTTTCCTGAAGAACTTTCACCTCACCAGAAGCTGTAGAGCAACTTAGTGAAGGAAAACCCCCCATGTGGGGAATAATGAGTGATTTAGGTTACTTGCAGAAGCACTCTCAAGGGTATTAGTAAAAGTAGGGTTTGTATAAATTCATCATCTATTCCCTGCCCAAGGCCCTTCCCTAACAGAGCTCTGAGGACTTTCTGTCATTGGCACATGGGAAGTCATTCTGTCTCCTGCTCTAGAAAAATCCCAGTAAGACAAGGTAGAAGGAGGGATTTGTTCTTCCCTCTGTTTGAAGCTGCATTTGAGGATTGAAGGCTCTGCCCCACATCTCCCCGTTGTGAAGTGGCACAGGGTAAGATGAACATCTGGGTAAAGGAAGAAGAGAAATGCCAATAAATCTAGACCAAGCTCACTTCAATACTTTAAAAGGTTTCTGTGTCTTTTTTTTTTTTTTTTTGATTTGTAAATTGCCTTCTTCTTCTTCCTTCCTACTGCCATTTGAAACAGAGAGGAAAAATGATAAAAATTTCCCCATTTTTCTTGTGCTGTTTCACATCTGGAAGCACACATAACCCTGGGGGAAAGTGCTTGATCGTGTCACATCTTCAGTGTAATCACTTGAGACAACACCTGATGAGCCTGGGAGCTCTTGAGTGATGCCCAAACCCCTGCCAAAATCCCTGAAACAGGGCCCCTTCCCCTTCTGTCAGAGGAGGGGAACCACATCCTCTTCAACCCCTGCTTTCCTTCCAGGCAACACCTACAGTCATTAGCAAACTTAAAGAAAAGTGGCACTGATTTTGCAATTGCAAGCACACTTAACATTTTATCCTTGCTCTTTTTTTATCCTGTCCCTTCCAATAGTCATTAAATTTATTAAGTGGCTTCTACAAGTGACTCCTCACTTCTAAAAACGACCAGATTATCAGCACAGAAAATATATCTAGGTTCAGTCCCTCTTTTCTTATCTTCTCTGACAAACCACTCTCCTTCACAGTTTTATCTATATAATTGATGACCCACACATGACATAATTTACAGCCCTCTCTAGCAACCTTCTAAACTGTGCACCAGTCATTCCAGGATTACACTCAGTGCTGCTGCTGCAGCCAGCCACTATAAGTGGATTTTTTTTTTATTGAGTCTATACAAAACTACAATGGACTAACCAAGAACAGAGGCTTAACTAAGATTTCAGACAAAGTATGCCAAATGCAAAAAAAAAAAAAAAAAAAAACCAAACCCAACAAACAAACAAACAAACAAGCTAAATTTAACAGAATTATCTGCATTTATTTTTTGTGCCCACAAAGGCACAGCTCAGCCCTTTGTGCAGGTAAAGGAAATTCAGAACTAGAAAACTCACTAACAGCTGGAGAAAAAAGATGCTGCTCTGGCTTTCTCTTCCCTTTCTCTTAATGCCTGGAAGACATTGTATTTATTGCTCTCCTATTAAGAAATCGGGAGCTGTGTCTCAGGAAGAAACCCCTTCCATCCCTTCTCCTTATGGAGGTGTGTGGCAGAAAAATGAACAGCATCAATCCTTGCACCAGCAGCAGAGTACAGAAGATAGAAAGTAGCTCCTGCATATCAGAAACCATCATTATAGGGTCAGCAAGCATGAAAAAGTGCCTTTATGGGGCCTGAGATAAATTACAAGATCGCTATGAATTGAGGGGGAAATAGAGAGAAAGCCTCTCTCTACAATTACAGGAAAAATAAAAGGGCACAAATACATGCAGAGAGAGGAAAAACACAGTGACACAGTGTTCTTCCTACATGGTGGGAATGCCACAGCCAGCCCCTAATTCAGCTTGCTTTATGAATTCATTTTAACTCAGAGTTTCAGCCTGAGTTTCTGATGTTCAGGCTAGCACAGCTCACTTTCACCCCAAAAAAGAGCAATCCCTGAGGAGTAACACTGAGCACATACAGCTTTCCCTTTCCTTCCCATTCCATTTAGATTATTTTATTAGGAATGTTTTTCTGCTGTGGTAGGCAGGATCATGGGAAGAGGAGATAAATTCTTTTAATTATTGTGTCTCCTGTAGCTCAGCAACGAGATGTGGTGGGGCAGCACAACGACCTGCAGACATGAAGGCATCTGCCTGGAACAGCACAGAGGAGCCCCTGTCACTGCCTGAAGCTGCCAGAGACAAAGACTCAGAGCAGCCTGGGGAAGAAAACCTGCTCTTGTAGGGGAGGGCCTTGCTCTGCCCCTGAAGATGTGAAATTTTATATTTCCTTTAGGAATTTTATATTTATTTTCCAAGGCTCTGCCCTGTCCTCCAACTTTATCTTATAGGACTTGGAAAACCCACTGTTCCCTTCAAGCTACCCCCAATATCCTGGGAAAAAAAGAAGGAAAAATCCCCACAACAAGCTGAAAATCAACATCTACCCTCCTTTTCTGTAGATACTGTTTTGGAATTGAACACTGCAGAAAAAGGTGTATGACCACAGCTCAGCATAGCAGAGCCACCTGACTTATTTCTGACTTAAAATGGAAAATCTGGTGCTCTTTGATTTTAAAAAGTCCTCTTATTTTTAGAAGTGATGTATCAAATATGCATGAATGGGCACATGTCTTTTCCATTGAGTGATTCCAACCAGAGGGTTTGGCTCAGATCCTGCCACCCTCCTTGTTAGACCTTGAAAACAAGCTTTGAAACACAGGGAGAAGTTCCACAGAAGGAGCTGGAGAAAGGTCACGAGAAAAAACATGCCATCAGTGGGAGAGCGTCATGCACTATAAATGGTCAGAAGAGGTAATGATCAGAGAGACAAATTAATTTTCATGAACTTCCTTCTCCTCCTGCAGAAAAATCCTAATTGAGGAGTGTTTTCCCTGACCACAACACAAAACCTCTGGTGAACGAGCTCGTTAACTGGGTGCCACACTGTGATCAGATTTGCTGCATATTAGTTTTTAATAGGCAGTTGCTGACTATTTGCAAATAAGTTGTTATCTCAAAGCGTGAGAATAAAGTTGGCTGTCCATATTTTTCTACTTTTAAACGAGAAGGAAAAACTATTGCTCTTTTTTTTCTATCGCCACAGTGATCCAGAATCACCAACTGTGTGCCTGTTCCCTGCTCACCTCTTGCCCCCAAAACTCCAGTGTGAATCTTCATAGTGCCTCTGGCCCGCCACAGATGACCACCACGAGCTTTGTCATTGACTTCAAGCAGGATGGGAGGGAATAACTCAGAATTCCATTCAAGCCTCTTCCCATCACCAAGCCATGCTTGGTCCAGCACAGATTTGAGGAGAATCCCCCATGTTATCTCCAGATATGAGCCGGACATTTTAGGACATGAAGATTTTTTGCTGTTTATTAGATGACATACATAGAGCAAGTGCATAAACACTTGCCTGACAATTTAAAAGCAGGCATTTTGTTTCTTTGCAATTTTTTAATATATCTGTTTAACTATTTTATCATTTGATTTCCAAATTGCCCTTTCAAGCCTTGCAGCAAAATGTGCATAATTGTGATGGATTTTTTCTTTCCCTTGCCTTTGTCAACAAGTGCCTAATCAATTCTAGTAAACTAAAAAATCCAAACCACCAGAAACAGGCTAACAAGTTCTTCCAGCTATTTATCTAATTTGTATTGACATGAAAACTCATTAATTAAATCTAAAAGAATAAGTAAGAGTCAGGATGAAGGCATTTATATTTATATGTCCATCTTGTTGTACATCAAAACAAGACCTTTGCAGTGCTGGTCACAAGAAAAAGTCATTAAAGGATTTGGTACTGAGGTGGCAAATTTCAGCTCTGTCATGATAAATACATTCAAAATAAATGTGTTTGAAAAAGATAAAGCCCAAGAGACAAAAATGCCATGATAAGAGTGGCTTTCCTGATGTTATATGTTTATGTCACTGGATGCTTGGGACACTGATATTTATCTGAGGAGCTTAAATATTACCCTGCTCTCATCTTTGAGCTCAGTTTAATAGCATGCCAACCTCAGCTATGCATTTTATAAGTGTGTAGACAAACAGAGATCCTCCCTTCCCATCAACACACAGGAAACAGGTAAGTGCATGAGTATTAAATCTACCCTGGCTTGAATTTCACCACCTAGAGCCACAAGTGAAGTCCGCAGCAGTCAGAGATGCTCAGCAGTGATGAAGATCACACCCCTTTTCAAGCTGTGCTACTTTTGGCTGTGATGCCGAGCACTGTCTGACTTTTCCATGCCCCAATTTACCCACGTGTAAAATCTGCATGATAAAATGTAGATGTTTGGAAATTAATTGATACTGTTAGAGCCCTGAGAATCTTGACTGAAAAGGGCTTCAGGAATTTGTAATAGGATCATTAAGTGAAATGCCAGCAGAGATATTAAAAGCAGGGTCAAATTTTTCAAGCTAGGAGGAAAAGTCAAGGAGGGAGGGCAGAGAGATGAAGACCCCAGAAGAGCATGAAAGTGGAAAAGAGGCAATGAAACAACCTGTCAGACATGAGGAGCACAGACAGAAGAAAGGTCTGAACTATTAACTCTAATTAATTGGCAACTTAATAAAAAGACAGGTCTTTAAAAATTGAATGCTTACACTACATTATGAAGGAATTTGAGAGATATTGGTCACCTAAGGAGAAAACAAATTTCAAGACAGCAGTGAGGAGGTAGATTGTCCCCAGGCTGGAGAGGGGCTTAGCAAGCACAGGGGCAGATGGCAGAGCCAGTGGGACCCTGCCAGCAGAACGAATTTCATGTTCCAGTCACTTTCTCTTGGGAACATTTACCTCCTGAAAAAATCAAAATCATGTCCATGACCTTCCACTGATTTTAGGCTCATGTATATCCCAGCTACCTAGTACACAGTAGTTAATTATTCTTTCCATTGCTTTTGCTCTGAAATTTCTGGAAACAGGTCTGGAGAGATTTTCACAGGACTCTGCTTAGGGCAGCCTCTGGGAGTTTCCTTTACATGTTTCATTCATTTGTGATGTTGGAGAGGGTGCTCTGATTCCATCTGTTTGCTCAGTACAAACAAAAATGAGAAGTAAGAAGTCATATAAAATCTTTATAATACCTATTTCAGGGTTCAAAAGGCAAAACTAATGGAAGAGGAGAGGAGAGGAGAGGAGAGGAGAGGAGAGGAGAGGAGAGGAGAGGAGAGGAGAGGAGAGGAGAGGAGAGGAGAGGAGAGGAGAGGAGAGGAGAGGAGAGGAGAGGAGAGAGAAGAGAAGAGAAGAGAAGAGAAGAGAAGAGGAAGAGAAGAAGAAGAGAAGAGAAGAGAAGAGAAGAGAAGAGAAGAGAAGAGAAGAGAAGAGAAGAGAAGAGAAGAGAAGAGAAGAGAAGAGAAGAGAAGAGAAGAGAAGAGAAGAGAAGAGGACTGCAAAGACAATCCTAAACTGAACTTCACTGTTAGTCTATGGAGAAGAAGAGATGGAAGACAGCAACAAGAACAGGCTACACTGTGACTCTCTCAAATGAAAATAACAAAACAAAGATGGCATCTTGTCCTGCTTGGAAGGGTCTTCTTCAAAGTCATGTTTGTTGTTTTCATAAAGACTGAGGGTACATGTAGGCATGTACACACACCCACTTACAAGTGCATGCTAAATGAGGAGACTCTGTGGCAAACCTTTGAGCAGAGGCTTTCACAGTAATAGCTCTGAATCCAGCACTCAGACATCACAGGGAGACAGTGGAGCCCAGCACCGCCTCCAGAGATAAATGATTTCCACACAGCACAAACTCCTCAGCAGCCACAGGACTGCTTCTTGCCTTCCTTCCCTTTCCTCATGCACATCTCCATAGGATTTTCCGGGCCACATAACTAATTTCACAAGTTTGATAATTGCCCTTACAAGAAATATTGCTGCAAAACTGCAACTGCTAAACAGGATAAGTAGCATATTTGTAAAGTAAGAAATCAATAGATCTTTGTTTTCCTTCAGCAACCTTCTTGATGCCTAGTAATTTTTAATGGCCTTTTGGTCAATATCCTTACAGAGAAAACATATTACCTAAAACAACATTAGGGGCATTTGTCACTAAGCTTTTTCCAGTAGAGACTGACTGTCCTTACCCAGTTCCCTGAAAATTGCAACAGGCAGGAAGCATGACATACTGGTAATATTGCCTCCTGAAGCAACATTAACAAAACTGCTGTGAAATGTGCTCAGTTTCTGAGTTCACACTTCAGGAAGGACATGGAAGGATTCACAGCTCCATGAATCACAAAATGATTTGGGTTGGAAGGGCCCTTAAAGCTCATCTCGTTCCAACCCCCTCTTGTGGGCAGGGGCACCTTCTACTAGACCAGGTTGCTCCAAGCCTTGTCCAACCTGGCCTGGAGAAGAAACGACAAGAAACACCCAAAGACTACAAGAAGGACTGAGATTGTACCCAGTGGCAGAAAAATAAAGCACATCTTTATTTCTGTGTAAAGCTCCTGGAGCTGAGCTCATTGAGTTGGCCTAAGGGCAGCACAGAATATTGGCAAAAACACAGAGGAATGTTTGGTGTTAGGGAACATTTGACATTGAGGAAAAGGTATCATGACAATTTAGTGTTGGAAGGTGGACAAACTCAACCTGAAAAGAAAACCTACAGCTCCCTGGCACTGGTTAAGGTTTGTAACCCAAGGCAGGTGTTTCAAATTTTGCCACTTAAGAATTTTTAAGCTTCAGAGCTGCAGAGAAGAGTTTTCCTCTCCTCTCTGCACAACTTGATGCTGTGCTGTTTCTCTTCTGCTCAGCACAAGCAAGCAAAGCTCTGCAGGGAGTTCTGCACCCAGCAGACTGGTATTGGCATCATTCTGACAGAACAGACAATACGTGTCGTACTTGGCTTTTTGTCCTTGGGAATCTGGCAAGAGTTGAAGTTACTTGTTCATTTTTTTCAAGAACTGAAATAATTGGGTCATTAAAGTATTGCAATGGGTTGTTCATGGAAATATACCAAAGTTTCACTTGGATGATTTAATGGCTGCCCCAGAAAACAATTAGAAGCAATTTCTGTCTTCCTTCTATGCAAAAATGGATCTTTTCCCATGCAGCAGCCAACCAAGCACAGTCTGGCAGGTAAGTAGAAAATGATTTATGATGGAAAAGCAGGACACTGATTCTAAGTTAAACCGAGTCTATCATGAGTCAAGCCACATCTGAACACGTACTGAGGGCTTTCTTGAGGAATTCATCTGGCTGTACCCACCTCTTTGCTGAGCTGCATTAAGATGTTGACATCATCATATTTCTAATGATGATACAAATCTTCCACCATGTGGATATCAACGAGCCATATGGTGAATTAGCTATGCCCAATGCTTACCCAGCATTATTAGAACTTGTAATACAAAATACCTATTTTAAAATTCCTGCTTGCATTCCAATTAAAAGTTATTAATATAGGTTTTATTTTAAATTATGGTGAACTTACACGTTCTGTTAAGTAAGCCTAGGGGAAAAGTGACATTTGGAGATACACACACAAGAAAAAAAGAAAATTCACTAAAAATTGGAGAAAGAATGAACCCCATGAAGCAGTAAGTTTATGGTCATAGGTATGCCTAAGAATGAAAAAAAAAAATTCCCAAAAGTACATGCTGTAGATTACTTGGTATACAAATGTTTTTGTTTAGGAATCATGACTTCTATTAGTATTAATTACTTTTGCTGGCAGCCTAAAATGTATAGTGGCCTTAAAGCAAGGGCAATACCTATTAAGTTTAATTACTTTCTCCTTCAGCCTAAGCAATAAAAAAGTATGGTGGGGATCTGGTTATTAACTGAGCGTGGCATCCAAATGAAGACACAGTGCACAATAATTGTGTTTGTTGGGCCACAACCTGGTGGTTCTCATTGGTCTCTCCCGTTCCAGGGATGAGATGGGCTCTGGGCAAACACAAAAGATTTCCTTCCCTTGACCTACTTTGGACAAAATCTCATCCTCAGTCACATTTAAGCCCTCGTCACTTGCAGCAGAAAGCCCTTGAGTCAAAGGACAAACAAACAGCTCCCTTCCCTGTTCACAGATCAGCTGCCACAAGCCAGGGCTTCAAATAGTCTAAGGATTTACCATCTATATTTTTGTCTGGTTTTCAGACAAAACTGGTATCTGCCTAGATATCAGCATGCTACATGTTTTTCAGAAGAAAAATTATATTTTTGCTTGCTTTGAACAATTTCTACCAGGATTTTTGTCAAGCTACTGAAATTCTCTCTGTATATGTGCCTTAGCTGTTGTAAATGATATTTATATGGGTGTATGCCTGTGTGTCTATATCCATAGCTGTGAAACCGAAGTTTACAAATAACTTCTAAATTCCTCAGGAGCTTAGTCACCTTACCAATGCAAATCAACATTTGACATGGGAAAGAACTTGTTTTAAAAGTTAACAAAATAATAAGTGACAATGTTTTCTATATGATCAAGATACTCTGCACAGTCCTGCCACCACTCCTTCTATTATTTAAACTCTCTGTACAGATTTCTAAGTTACTCCTATAATTACTGTTTCCAAAACTGCTCTCTCTTCCATGCCAAGTGTTTTATAGATGCATTGGTTCCTTTCTCACTTTTCATCCCAGAACAAATATAATCTGGTCATATTTTAGAATTGGATAGTAAAGTATCTGTGCTCAAACCACCCTGTATTCCTGTCTAGCAGTGATTCTAAGTCATCCTTGAGATAGTTACTGTGAGAGATACCAAAACATTCTTTTTCAAGCATTCAGCAAAGAATAAAAAAGGAATTTCAAATATGGCAGTTCTCCCACTAGGGATATTTGTTTTTCAAAAAAATCAAGCACATAGCACAGCATTTAAAAATACATCTGCTACTATTTGTCTAATCTTCCCATGCAGATTTAACAATTTGCATGACATTAGCAGACCAGCATGTGTTAATAAGCACCAAAATGTCTAACTGCCCATTTGCATTCACAGGTCCCCAGAACAGCAATTACAGTAATATTAGTACAAGTCTAAAATAGAAAGGAAATTCCAACTTGACTTTTGTGAGTGGTTTTTGATCCTTTGAAGCAACAGGCATGTGCTAAATTCACAAATGAGGTAAGATCTAGTCTCAGTTTTATAGTCAGTGAATACGTAATTGTGGATCCCACTTACAAGGACACACATTACTTATTTACATTAATAAAAAAATCACACAGAACAAAGCCATACCATTGAGCCTGGACAGAAAGACTATAATCACTGGCCTAAATGTCAGATTAATGGGAAAATCACCAGTGCTGCAGCATAGACACCCAGAGGAGACAGTCTAAACTGTGTTCAGGGAGCAGAGGGAGAAGGAGAAAGCCTCAGCTCTCAGCAGCCTCCTGAGAAACGAGAACATTATTTAGGATGGACAAGGTTTTCCAGCATAACAGGGCTAATCTTCATCCTTGTGTGGATTCCACAAAGCAAATGAGGTTAAGAAAGCAAAACATCCAGTGACAAGAAGGCAGAAATATTTTCTTGTGCTTTTTGATGTAGGACAAAAATACTGCACTGAGAGAATTTCTCCCTGTACTCAGGAAACCTTTCCCCTATTTCTGTCTCTTTCTTTTACGTGTTAATCAAATAAGAGCTGATGCAGAAAGCAGGAAATTTATGGTGATGAGGCCCTGGCACAGGTTACCCAGAGAAGCTGTGGATGCCTCATCCCTGGAAGCGTTCCGGGCTAGGCTGGAGGGAGCTTGGACCAACCTGGTCATGGATGTCCCTGCCCCTGGCAGGGGTTTGGAATTGGATAATTTTTTAAGGTTCCTCCCAACCCAAACCATTATATGGTTCTGTGATTTCCTTCCTTATCCTTCACCCCTTGATTATTGCCTGCTCTGTCTTAGTTCAGCAGAATGAAATCTGTTTTGTTGAGGAAGATGCCACAGCAGTGGTCATCCTGTTGGGACTGATTTCCTCCCTCCTGAGAAATACCTCTACAAAAAACCCTAAAAAAATTGATAGAGAGACTAAAAAATGTTGCAGATGAAGGAAAAACTGCCAGTGGAGGATTTCCTGTGGTATATGCCAACATTTGGGATAAGGAACTAGTAAAGAAGGAAAAGTATTTCCAAGAGTTTCTTCACAGTCAGGAAGGTAGAGGCTGCAGCAGAAACCATTTAGGGGCTGGCAAAATAGCACATAAAAAGAGGATGTAGGAAAACAAACTGTGGGGCTGTTAAACCAGCGCAAGTAAAACCAGAGAGGCAAGAAAGCAACAAACAACTGTAAAATGGCTTTAATTGCCAAACTGCCAAATTACTGTAATCTGACAGATTGCACCCATTGGTGCAGCATAGACTTACTGTCAGCATCAGAAAAAACTTGGTTAGAGGATATTTTTATCGCAGGTGAAATCAGAGACACACAAGTAGCTAAGAGGAAAACAAGAAGGTTTCAGAGGAGAATTGTGCACCCATCATCATTAACTTTATCGACTTTGAAAAAGCCATTGATAGTCTCAACAAAATTGCCTCCATAAGATAAAGGCTAAATGTGGATTATCTCAGGAGATAGTGAGAATAGCAAACCTTTATGGAGATCCTGACTGGTCTAAGAGACAGCAACTGGAGTCAAGCAAAGCTTTTCCAGCACCTGCTTCTCTGTTCACTAGAAAATTACTGGAAGAAGGAAACTGGCAACCCACAATCTAGCAGACATCAAGGGAGACTTCTCATTTTCTGCATGCAAGAGGCAAGTGAGCAGTGAATGCTGGGGGTAAAAAGACAGGGGTAAAAAGAGGTGGGAAAAGATTTCCTTGAAAACAATACAGAATGTGCACAACTGTAAGAACAGCAAGCAAACCCAACATAACTGTAATTCCAAAGTCAATGGAGAGTGCTGAAAGGTTTACCTCCCCTTCTAGTCCAGTAGCAGCAGAAATAAAAGATACAATAGGGGAACAGGTGGAGCTATAAACCATTTATGAAGATAGTGGAATAACAGACTAGGTATCATTAACAATGGGCTATTGGGCCTTTCTTTTTTATACCCAGTCCTTAAACTGGGCATATTTTTGCAGGGTAAAAATTATTACTAATGTAAGAAATACAGAGGGAAGCACAGATCAGAAACAACCTGGACAAATGTTCACTTTTTTTTTTTGTCCCCACTTGAGACAGAAAAACGCTTTTTAAAATCAGATTTAGGCCTGATAGTCACTGAAATAGTCACTAGTGGAAGAACAAAATCATAGAGGAAGCCATTAGAGAAAGCACTGGTAAGCAGTGGAGGACGCAGACAAGCTGCTGCTTGTCATTTCCCTGTCTAGTTTGTGTGTCTGTGTCACATTTACCTTCCTTGGAAAAAGCAGATGCTTTTACAAGGTTTTTTTCCTGGCTGTCACATCTCTAATTCACATGCAGCATATAATTCGCTTTTCTTCAAGTTTCCTTACACCATCATCATCTCAGGCCTCTTTCCAGTGTGAGTAACAAACAATGTTGATTACCTCCTGCTATTTGTAAATCTGTGCCTGAGAATAATTCAAATTACCATGATAATTTATTATTCCCAATTAAAATTAAGGTACATTGAGACTGAGAAAGAAGTTAAATGCAGCAGCCCCATCAGGGTATGAAAAACCCACCTGGAAGGCAGATTTATGTGTACCAGTGAAGAGCTCATATAGTAATAACAATTTTCACACTGCTCTGAAGATGCTTTTGGGGAATACTGGCCTATATATGACATTATAAAATATCCTATCATTCTGTAAACATTATTTATACACTTACATAAAGTGTATAGCAAAAATCATTATGACATAAAGAGTTCTTTTGCAGAAATCAATACTTTTAAAGTATAATTTTAGAAATATGTATTTCTGAGAAGCATATCACAAAGCCCTACATTTCCAAGTACAACAGGAGATTGTAAAACCTCACATTAATTTTCCAGTTCACAGATCTAAAAAAGCACAATGTGAGCTCCTGTTCAGGAAAGGTGAACCTTCCCAGTTTACCTTGGCTTGTCACCATCAAGAGCATCATTAATTTAAGCAACATGGAGGCTAATTTAGTTGTATAGAGCTGTGTTCATGCAATGCATCCCTTGGAGCTTCACAGCCTTTCCTCCTAATTTCAGCCCATGGAGGAAGCACTGGTGGAGGGAATTTGCTGCTGTTGGGTGTGTGGGGATGATTGATATGGGCTGAGGGCAGTGAGGCAGTGCAGCAGAAACAGGCAGGGACAGTGGTGTGAGGGCTGAGCCTCATCTGTGAGAGAGGTTTATGACAACCTCCTGGCTAAGCTGGACCTTCTCAGACTTCAGTTTTCATTTTCATCTGCTGAAACTCCCCACCCCTGATATAAGTTCCCTTAAACACTTCAGTAAAACCAACCCCTTTCTTTTCCCTCTCACTCTGTTTTTATGCATGTAGCAGCTATTAGAAAATGAGTCAGACTTTAACCTCATCCCTTCACCAAATATCATGGGTCTTATCACTGAGAAGAAAGAATGTGCCAGTAGAAAAAACAATGTGCTGGGCCATAACAGCTGCACTGTAGGTCTTAAAATTCATCTCTCTGAGGTAACAAAGCTGCCTTAAATTCCACGCCATCCATGTGCTCTTTCACAGCGGTGAAGGAGTTGATCACATTTAATTCCAGGAGGTGTTTAAGGCCAGGCTGGATGGAGCTTGAAACAAGAAGTTCTAGTGGAAAGCGTCCCTGTCTGAGGCAGGGGGTTGGAACAAATCAATCTTCAAGGTCCCTTCCAGTCCAAACCATGAACATGGGGCAACCCACGATGTAGAGCCTGCACAAAATGGTTTAGTACCAATGCCCACACTGGATACCAAATAGAGGATCTGGGTTTGCTAGGGAAATAACAGCATAGTGCTGCTCATAACAGTTTTCCACAGAAATTTTTACAATTGCTTTTCCAAAGGCTCGTTACAGAAGAATATAGCATGTGCAACAATGTGAGATCTTCTGGGAGATTGCCACAGTCTGTCCCTTCTGCATCACAACTCTACGAGGTGGTGCAGGATGCCTTCCCTGACCAAGTACCAGGCTTTTTTAAGCCCCAAACATTTCTGCTCCTTCCTTTCTTGTAGCTATTGCAAGTGAAATAATCCACAATTCTTTTGAGATATTTATTTATCCCTCAGGTCTGAAGTGTTTCAAAGCAACTCCAGCATCTATATCACTGAATTGCTGCTTGGTTTTGTAAATGAAAGTCATTCAGTGTGATACAACGCCCAGTTATTACAGTTAGTTTTTCCATTATAATCATGGATTGCTGGCTTAGCTCTTGACAACAACAACAACAACAAAAAAATTTTACAAGTAGCAGTGACTCCAAATATTGATTAAAAGCCTACAGCTTTGAGCATGCTGGTTTCCATTCACCGCAATAATGGTGGTGTGGCTATTTGGGATAGAAGGAAACTGCAAAAATATAATTAAAACACCAAGAACTAAAACTAGCCAAGAAAGGGAATGCTTTGGGATGCAATAAGAGAGCTCACACATTTGTTTGCAGTCCAGGGCATAGGCTAAGCAATGTTCTGGTGTGGGTTCAGGAGTGGTGGATGATTTTACTGCAAGGGCTGAGCCAACTCCTGCCGCTCACTCTCCACCCTACCCGCCCCACGGCTTTGTGCTCCCATGAAATGAATGTGTAGCAGCTCCCAGGAGATCACAGTTCACAAATTGGCATATGAAAATTAACAGCTCTCTTTATTGTGTGGGTGGGGATGGGAGGCAGAGCTGTGTTGCCTGTCAGTGTATCAGTATAATTCACTCCAGCACTTGAGTGTTTTCAAAACCAGTGCTGGCCAGAGCTTTACAAGCTTTTATGTGCCAGATTTCCACTGACTTCCCACCTTTAAAGCAATGGCCCTTGAGAGTTATGGAGACTATATCCAAGTGACCCATCAGGGCAGAGGTTCAAGAGCCTGACTTGTTTTTGAAAATTTTAGTCCATAGGTCTGTAATAAAAAAACATTAAAAGCCATGATTATTTGCAGAGCAGTCAGAGGAGTTTCTAGTCTCCATCCAGCTTTCTGTGGCCATGCACCCAACAGAAAAGGAATCTCATTACACCTTTAGCTGTACTCGAGACCCAGCAATACTCTCTCACCCAAAGCAAGAGACTCTGGAGTCAGAGCTGCTTTCTGTTTCCTAGAGCATGAACTATAATCAGGAAAACACCCATGTGTTTTGATTAGTAGGACAAGCATTTAACCATGACATAGCAAGTGCATTGTTTCAAGTTTTAGAACGTCTCAGAAGTATATATATATATATATATATATATATACACCCACATATATATGTGTATATATATGTATATATATATCACAAATAAAGAACTTCACAGAAAACAAATAAAACCTGAAGTGTTAAAAAATTATAAAAACAAAATTTTAACATCTTCTAATGAAGTATAACATAGAACTGTTTGGGTAGGAAGGGACATTAAAGACCATCTAGTCCCCGCCCCCTGTCATGGGCAGGGACCCCTCCAAGTGGACCAGATTGCTCAGGGCTCTCTCCAACCTGGCCTTGAACACTTCCAGGGATGGGGCAGCCACAGCTTCTCTGGGCAACCTGTGCCAGGGCCTCACCACACTCACAGGCAAGAATTTCCTCTTAACATCTAATCTCTCCTCTTAGTTTTTAAACTATTCCCCACTGTGCTATGACTATCCTCCTGTGTAAAAAGTCACTCTCTTTTTTATAACCCCTCTTTTTAAGTACTGAAATGCCACAGTGAATAAATCTTTGTAGTTAACCACTTTTCTCAACCTTAATGGTATCCCTTAGTCAAAATCTCTGCAAGATCAAGGTAAATGGTTTTCTTGTTTCTACTTTCTTGAAGCAAACCTGAACAATATTTTATTAGAACACTTCTAGAAAAATGCCTACATTTCTGAGATGGTTTGGCCAATTGCAGTGATGTGTCTGTCCAGTTGTGTCAATAGATGTTGTCTTGACATTAATGGAAGTAAGTGATCAACGTTAGTGAATCTGACAAGTCACGGAACAAAAATGTACAGTCAGAAGAGAGGACTTTTGAGCAGATGTACCTGGGAAGATAAGTGAAGCAGTGGGGAGATCAACTACACCCTGCACAAGTCCCAGCAGTCCCACAGCATCAATGCCGGAGTTTTCCAATAATTTACTATGGAGCATTTAAAATCTTCTCACTTTCACAGATGACAGACCATGCAAATTGTCCATCCAGAGAAATACTGTGCTTGCTGCTATCTGTACCAACAGGAGGAAGGGCTTGTGGATGGCTCAGTGTGGGTCATCATGTTTGCTGATGTACTAAAACTCTGCCCAATTTTTAACTGTAGGCATGGAGTTGTGCATACAAAACGACAGCCACCTAGAAATTGTCCATGCTAGCGGCCAGTTGAGCAGCTCATGGCTTGCATATGAAAGGGATGAAGTCTGAAAACACAGTAACCACATGCAATGTATATCAGAACAAGAGGCACTCTCCATGTGTTCAACACATCAACGTGCTCTTCATCAATGCCTCACAGAGTTCTGTTAGAGAACTCCTAAACTCACAACTTGTTCTTTTCAACTCACGCAGGCTGAGAAAATAAAACAAGCCCTTTACAACATCTGCTTGGTAGAAGTTAGCCTGGCCTTCCACTTCTCTGGACCAAATTCCAATTTTGTGTAAGGCAGACCAAGAGGAGCTGGAGTAACAAATGGCAGATGAAGAAAAAGGTTCACTGTATTTCAGCACATCATCAAGTCCTGCAGGAATCATCTGGGCTGCACTCAGGGTAAATTGCATTTGGAACAAGGATGTCCAGAGTAACCACTTATTTAAGGGATGGTGCTGTGCCAAAAGTCCTGGGGAGGCTGGATTCATGCACAGATTGCCTCAGGTAGGCATTGCACTGTATATACAGAAGAATTGGGAGAGATATTTGTGCCAAATACCATGTCTCCATGCAAGAGGAGAGTTTTGAACATAGATACGGGATTTCATTAATAGTGTCAGATTCCTTTTGAGCTCAAAACGAGAAGTTAATTGCCTTAATGCCTTCAAATTTCCAGATTGATAGTTTTGTGCTGACTGTTGTAAATAGTGATTGCCAGGCAACAAACCAGGACTTTTAAACAAATGCCAGTGAAGAAGTTTGGATCCCAAGCTTATGCTCCAGAGTAAATTGAGTAGTTTTGCAAAACCTTATTTCAAAATACATTTTACAGGCAGCAACCTGTTAAAAGAAAAAAAAGGCTGGTAGTGCAAAGCATATTCATCTTTCTGCCATGTATTTATTAACATTTTGGAGGCTGAGTGGGAGAATTCAACTGAGGATGCATAATAGCAGTCTTTAAACAATTAAGAGTTTAAACAAAAACAGATTTGTAGAAGGTCATGGTCTTCAGAAACTGCTGAACACTTTCCTCTGCAGGGGAAAGCAAGGCCTTGAAAGGTGTCACAAACTGGACAAGCAAAGCAATCATTCACCTGTGAAATTTTAGGCTATTATCTCCAATCATACCTTCAAGGATTGGATGCTGATAATTCACAGTCATAGAAATGAAATGCTCCAGTATGAGACATAAATGAGGGAGATGAATTATAGACTTCCCTGATAATGGAAAAATGAGCAGCATGTTGATCATGTACACTAAAATTGCAAACTTGGTCAGCCTTGCTGTAATGTAGAACACGTAGCAGGACATAATAAATTACAGTGCTGCTAAACTCTGCTGTCATAGCCCTATAGAGAGTGGGACTGGGGAACAGAGTACTGCCCTTGCACTCAGAACACCTGACTTGGGCTCCTGCCACTGGGTAACTCTGGACAAGTTTCTTGTGTGCTTTGTTTTGTCTGTCAGGATGAGTAGGCAAAGAAGAAATGATGACAGGTTTGTGTCCCACTCTTGCAAAGGGCCAGAATCAGATTCTCTTGTGATGTGTACTTGCTATTTTGTAAAATGCAATATATCCCCCTTTCAGCGGAGTGACCAGGCTGAGACAGCTCCTCCCCACATGCACAGAGCCTGTTTTGAACAAGCTGAGACTACAGTCCCTGTACACTTAAAACCCCAGCCTTTCAGCCATCGTTGGCCAGTTCCCTTCCATCAGCCAGGACTTGCTTTGTACACCTTGGGGACTCCTAAAACATGAAGGTTTGATCAAAGCAGTACATATTCATCAAAGTCCCTCATGTGAAGAACACACTCTTTGAGCAGTGCTGCCCAAGCAGGGATCTACAATTGTGCTGCTGCACACATCTGAACATCAATAATAAATATGGAAAACACACATTTCCATGTGGGCTTTGAGACCTACCAATTCAATTCCAACAGCATTGGGAGTCACAGCAGATCTTCCAAATTTTGTTGCATTTTATATGAAACTTCCCCTTTGTGGTTTGTGTAAATCCTCATGACCTGAGCTCAGAGCTAAGAACCAGAAAGTGTGGAAATAGCAGCTGAAGTGCAGGGTGGGAAAAGATGGGGTATGCTACCAGCCAAGCATGGGCAGAGGAGACAGATGTGAGAAGGAAAAAAGCCTGGGAAGCAATCAGAAGGAGATTGGATGTGGCAGGGGTCAACCTGTCCATTAATGGACAGATAATAAGACATATAGATATAAGACGTATGTATGTCCATTCATACTGAAATATTCAGTGGAAAAAATTTTATCTCATAAAGTAAAAGATAACATACAGTGGTCAAAAAGATGTAATCAAAAAGGAGAACAAAGCTTAGGAAGAACAGACAGAAAGGAAATCTAAATAAAGCTGCTTAAACTGTTACCTAACTGAAAGCAATTAGGAAGCTCTTTGAAGTCCTTGGAGGATTCAAAAGTTCAGAAGAGTTCTAATAAAGGGGCTTGGATTTAGAACCTTTGCTGGAAAAACTAAAATTAACAGCCTCTTCTTCTCTTAAAGAAATTAGATTCTACAAAAATCCAGTTGAAAGAAATAAAGCAAAATATATCTCCTCACAGCCAGGTACTTGTGCAGTATATACACAGCACAGTAAAAGAAGGTCACATTTGAATTTACACTGCAGGACAATGGATTTTTTTTTTTTTTTTTTAATATTTACTTTTTCATTGATGTCTCAAATATGCCCAGATACCATTTTGGTCACTTCATTAATAATATTATAATAAAGAAGTGAAAGGTGTACAGAAAGAAAGGGTCAACACCTTCTCCTCTGATGTCTCCTCTACTGCCATAACCTTCCCTGGGACAAATTCAGAAATTCAAACTACAGGAATTATTTCTATTTATAGTTGGCCGGATCATGATTCTTTACATTCAAAAACAAAGCAAGTCACAGAAATCACACCAGTGTTAATTCCCAAACTACCCCTCTCAACCACTGCTAATCAGTTCATTGATTCACTCTCAAGCTACATGACAAATTCAGCCTGACAGTCCACAATGGGAGAAAGCCTTTTAGTTAACTGGCTTTGACAGCGGGATGGAAGCCTCGTAGCAGTGTTGGCCAACCATTGAGTTGTTGCCACTTTAAAGCATTCCCTCTGGGAAATTTCAATTACCCCTTTCCTCAATGATTTTCTTTTCAGAGTAGTCTTTAAGACTTTAGAAATAGTTATAGGGGACAGTGTAAACAACATCTGTCTGGAAAATAACAGACAGAGGCAAAGTCCTGTCCCGAATCCTTTCTAACAAGTTGCTTTTGAGAGCTCCTACATGACATTACAATTTCAGGACTGGAAGGTGCTCAAGAGCAGCCCCATCTCACATGGAAGCCAAATGTTCTTTATCAGAAATATTTTGATTGCTCAGACTGAGGCAGACACCAACATGAGGGCCAAAGCTGAAAAGTTTGCTAAAGATTTCAAATTCGTGGGAAGTTTTCCTCATGTTCAGTTCATGTGTATGCAAATGAAACACCCAAAGCTTCAATCCATTTATGAAGCTCCCCAAACATACCTGACAGACTGGAGCTGGCTCTTGTCTAGGGAATGTGGGTCAGAAAGACCCAGGCTGGCTGTGTCTCTAAAACGCTCATGGGTGCTTGCCATATAGAGCGTGCCACGCGTTCACTCAGTGCCACAGTCACATCAGCAAGAGCCCAGCAGACACCCTGAGAGCACCTGCAGACACACTGTCCCCTCACCACAGCTGCAAAGGGCTCCACTCATCCCTCTATCATAGTCCTTTGTTTTTACCCCTGAGCTGTAAAACTCTGGCCTGGCAATGGCAAGTCAAGAGCTGCCAAACTCTTGTAGATGTAGGTGACCTTCCCCTGTCCACCCTTTGCAGTCCAAGCTGCTCCCTTTCCCTTATAGAGGAGTACAAGGCAGGTGAAGTTGCATCTTCCAGGATACAACTAGGTCTTCCCCTCCAGATGGGCAGATTATCTCTCTGCTCTGATATTTTACTTCAGACCTTTTCCTACATGATTTTTTTTAAGGTGGCTGGAAAGGAGTCTTGATCTCATGGTTGAGCTGCTGCCTCCCTCAGAGCTCAGAAGCCAGATAATTCATTTTCCCTGCAGATATGTGACCTACTCCATGGATACTGGATGACCAGTTATAGAAAATTGCATTTGACAAGTGTCATGAGTGGCTCATGTCATATCCCCAGCTCCAGCACATGAAAGAGCAACAGTGACTCCCTTGGAATTGCCAGACAGGTAAGTTTATAAAGATGTGTTGCAGACTGCTTTGTCCCAGACTACTTATCCAATTTCTAAAGCTAGGTCAAGGGCCAGCCAGTGTCTCTGCACTGGTTGCATTAGGGAAATTAGGGGTTTCATGGTTTGTTCCACAGGAATTTCTAGGTTAGGGTTAGACTTGGGGTTAGTGTGGGGTCTCAGTAGCTATGTGTTCTTGCTGGTTGGATGGGCTGAGCTAGAGTTTGCTTGGCTACCAGTTAACCATGCAGTCACGTGTCTGTCCCCTGAGCTTCTAAATAAAGGAATATTCACCATATGGGGGAGGAAAAAAATAATAAAAACCTCCATAAATGCATAATCTGGTCATACACAGCCAGATCACACATCCCCAGATTGCCATGGCTTCAAAGACATGAGTATCAAGGTGTTCAGAGGACGTGGCAAGGCAGAGACAGGGGTGAGGGAAAGGCAGGCTCCTGAAAAGCTGATGGTGCTCCATGATGGTGCATCACCTGATGGTGATGGGAATGGGAAGCTAGAGGCTGGACCAGCTTCAGCCTTCCTATCACTGCTGGGAGGGAGACAGGAGCAAAGGGCAGTTCTGAGAGAGGGGGAGCAAGGAATGTCTGGACTCTGTCTACAGCTCTAATTGGCTGACTTATACATAAGAATATACTAAGGGTCCATACATACATAATTAATGTTAAATTAAGCAGATATTTGTCTATCTATATGCAGAAAGCTGGAATAAAGACTCATAACACACATAATTGCTTTGGAGGAAGAATGACTAAATGCACATAGAATTTGTGCTCCTCATAATTAATTAAATTCCCACTAAGACTAGCTGGAGGGTTTTCTTCTGCTTAATGGCACATTTATAAGCATTTTTCTACTTACAGCACTGCCCTGTATAAGACTGGATGGTAAATTTCCAAAGAGTAAAGGAAAAATACATGACACTCAATATATACATTAGGAAAAATTGGTTCCTCTGAGGCATTTGAGCTCATTTTCTAGTCATGTGGATTGGCTAAAACAAATTACCCACAAAAGAAACACGTTTTCCAACTCAGAATGGATAAATAGCAAATAACCACTCAGAAAGTGCATGAGGACTTGCTAGCTGAAGCAAACAGTTAAGTCCACCTAAAGGTAAAGTTCAAAAAAATTCCAGAAAAAAAAATCTCTGGATTATAATGCGCAGAAAATATATAAATATGTATGCTAGGCACACAAAACATATTATTTTTTTAAATTTTAAAAGTTAAATAGAATTTGTTTTCCTTATTTTGTTCAGACATTTTCATACAATTCACAGAAATAAAAAATCACTGAAAGCCTTCACCTCTTTCATTGCCTCACACCAACATCTATGGTTATCCAGCAGCTTCCACAGGCTTTAGACTTTACAGACTTCAGACACTTTACAGACTTAAAACCCAAAGGTTAAATCATGACCAGAGCTATGCAAAAAACACTCCCTTCTCCCCACCCACCTGACACTGTACACCAGAGCTGGCAAATTATGAGGACAAAACACCCTGATTTTATAAATCTTACATACAGTTTGACGTACAGACTCAAGGCGCTGCATGGTGTCATTACCAAACAGCAGAGGGATGTTAGAGAAGAGCTTGCAGGACCCACAGTGTGCCATCAGCATGAGGCAAAACACACAGAAGTTGCTAGAAACTATTTATGTAAGGGCCAACCTGAGAAAAATGAGAAAGTAAACAATCACACTCATCTCAAACTCAGTCTGAATTAATCCCTCTACCCTTAAGAGATTAAAAAGCCAGTGCCCAAAGGTCACTGGTTTAATGGGTTGCTGTAATGTAATTGATACTGTCAGCCCCAGACACAAAAATCACGGGTTAGATCCCCAAAACATAAAAAAGGATTTAGTATCACAAGATTAGGCTTTAATATAATTGAAGGCTTAATTTTAGCCCTCCAGCTTTTAATCTTTTGAAAATAACATTCCAAGCTCTTTTCCTTGGCACTATGGAGGTTAAAATTTTACTTTCCTTTAAAAATAGAGAAGTATTTCTGTCATTCCAGCGGTAATTGCAGAGAAATTACAGCCATCCTATAAAAGTATGGTTAATTACTAGTGTAATTATTGTCAACCAGCATCAAACTAGACTAACCTGACAAAAGCCTCACAGCACTGTTGTCAGAGTTTTAAAGAAAATCAAAACAAAAACAAACCTCAAACCCTGTCAGGAGACTAATGATAAAATCCCTGGAGCTGACAATGCTGGCACATAGCACAAACAACCAAATACATTCAAATGAAAGTTTGTGCAGACTGTCACTGAGTATGTAACATGCAGAAAACATGTTTTTTACAAGAACACTGGACTGATTTCTTGTTGATACTAATGCACTAAGAATAGCTGCAGGTGGGCAGTAACATTAATTTTTCATCATTCTCCCCATAGATTTCTGAGGGTCCAAGGAAGGAGAATAAGTGCAGCAGCCCCATAAAGTCAGATTTTTCCTTCATTCCTTTTTGTAGCACTGTAAACAAAATAATTGAAATTATGAGATTTTACTACATGTACTTAGGAGAAAATTTTTTTACAAAAAGTGAAATATAGTAATAGAAATTAACAGAAGTGTTTCCCTCCTTGAAATGACAGAGCATTCATGCTATTGAATTTTAAATGGCACAGTACCATGGTGGAGTAGCTACTGCCAAAAGTAATATTTATAGTCCTCTGCAGCTCACACAGTGGTACCCAACAGATCTCACCTATGTGAGAATCAGCCTGCCTGGGGACGGGGTCTGCAGACACATTCTGGTCACTATTGTTTGGGGTGCTCAGAGTCCTTGGGCATCTTTTGTTTCTCAACAGGATGTCCAAATTGTTAACCCTCTCGGGAGGCCTGTAAGAACATGCCCCTGATGAGCCCAGCAGGCTGCTGGATCTCTGCCTTCCACAGCTTGCTCATGTGTGATCCATTTCTTCACTAATTCAGCTATACTAAAATTACACACATCTTTAAAAATAATAATGTTAACTACTGCTGGGATGATGATCAAGAAGCAACATTAAAGTCTCTGTACATTGACAAAAAGCCACATACAAAAGTGGCAATTTTTAGTGCCTAATGGAAACTTACAGGGTCTTAATGATTCAACTTGTCAGGCACACAGAGACACAAGGGAAGCTTGGACCACCCAGAAGGACAGCGACTGCTGATGCCAGGTTGGGAACAGGGACAAGAGAATTTAGGAATCTCTGAGAGATCTGGAGTGCTAAGTGCAACTCTTCCACACATTTCTGCAGGGCTTCTCCTTCCCTAAAATAGCACAGAAATTAATGACCTAGTTAATGCCTAATCATTATCTAATTTCATTTCTTTCAGAGATACTTAATTTTATCCTTCCCCCAGCTTTTTCCTAAGCAGTGCTTCTCTGCTGTGCTACCTAGAGAAGTCACTCCAAATTTCAGCCCAGGTGCCAAAGCACTAACATGGACTGGAGCATTATATTCCTCTGAAGCAGCAAAGTCATAACTAATGGGAGCTAATAAAGAACTGCAATCTCTCATCAGCATATTAAGGAAGTTTGTTAGAGTACAGATCCCAGTGTGGTGAGTCCACCAGTACCTGCTGCATGGTCCCAGCTCAGTTGCTGGGACCCAGATGTCTAACTGGGGTTGGGACATTGACCTTCTGCCTCATTTTAGCAGCAAGAAGGGCATGGAAGTGCTGTTAATTCTCCAAGAATTCCACTTAAAAATATTCCTGTCCCACTGCTGTGATGTGACACCTAACCAAGAAGTTTTCAGGGAGGTGCTCAACTGGACTCCAAAATAAATCCTTGTGAGAGAAGGATTTGGCTGCATAAGCTTGAAGAAGGCATAAAGACAAGCACGGTGATGTAAAGAAACAGAAAGTAAATTAGGAAGAAGAAGAACAAGTAGAGAGAAAGATGAATAGATGTCTGATTTAGACAGGAGGGAAACTGAAGGCTTTTCCACAACACCCAAGGATGGTTCTGAATACATTTCTCCATGTTGAGTATTTCAGTCTGTCACCCCCAAGACTCTTTCACCAGCCACACCAGACATTAAAGCTTTTCCCCTCTAAAAATGCTAGGCACCTCTCCAGGGAAAAATGTTTTGAATGTCAAGAGAGAGTACTATAAAAACTCCAGTTGAAACTGCTACCATTTCCCTTTTAATATCACTCATTAAAAACATCTGCATCAAGAATTTAGGAAGACCATTATTTTCATGCTGTATGCAATTTTGAAGTTTCAGGTGACCATTCCATGGGATGTAATAAATCTTCTGTGTCTGTGAGCAGTTGATATGGTTTATTTTAATGGCCACAGTTAAAGGTTTCATGGGATCAGGCCACAACCAAATCTCTTTATAATAATTCTTTAGGCTACTGCATAATTTATAGCCCTTATGCACTTTTCATGATCTAATTTACCTTCCTCTTAAAATATTTTGTAAAACCAGTGTTCCATTTGTAATGATATATATCCCATTATAAAATATACTCACTACTTTGTTACCAGAATAGCATTTTATGTGTGTAAACCAAAGGGCATTAGCATATGCCAGAATTACTCTCCCAACTCAGTGATATACAGAGCATAATGGAATTATGAGCAATTTGGTTCACACTGTCAAAAATATAAATGCAGTGAGATTTTAATAACAGGCCTGCAAATAATGTTTTATAAGAAAAGCATATTTTTGTAAATGAGATTTCCAATAAAGAGTGAAATCTAGATGTGAGGTGATAGAGGGCAAAGGAAGGAGGCGTGGAATCAGCTACAGGAATTGTGATCCTATGCTCATCATACATAACTACCCAGAAGAGAGAGACAAAACTCACTGGTTTCACCATCAGTACTGCTCAAAGGTATAAGGGAATGAAATGGCCAAAAGGCTGGGGGAAAAGCTGCAATTTTTGAACCATAGTGTCATTACGTTTGGAAAACAACTCCAAGACCATCAAGCCTAACCTTCCAGGATGAAGGAAGATGCATCAAAAGTAATCATACTAACAAACTCGATGTTTTGGACTCTGTTTAACTAAAATGTCAGAAAGTGTTTCTCTCTAAAGCTGTCAGCAAGTGAACTCTCTGGGCTCCAGCAATTCGAGTTCTTTCTACACATTTCAATGATATTTAACCATACCCAACTTAAACAGATTTTGTTGGCCTTGACACTAAATAAGTTTCTCTGCCCAAATCATAGTTTGTTCTAAAGGTATAAGGATAGTTCAAGAGACACTCCAGGGCTTATTTTCTACTCCATACCTGGTCTTTCCTAAAGAAAACCTCTCATTCACTTCAGGATGTAATATATTTTCCTTGTAGGAAAAGTTGTGAAATGTAATTTTCTGATGTTACTGCAATATGAAAAATATTACACCACTTGTCAGCCACAAGTCATTAAATCAACAGAGGGTTGAACAGTATTTCCATCTGCAAGGTTCTGTATATTTGCATGTACATATGGTGGCTGCCTTGCTGGAGATATTTGTGATACTGTAGATTTCATTTTTATCAGAGTATATTCCAAAGTTTGTTCCCTGAAAATACCTGCACAAATCAGGCACTGCAGAGTTAGGCTATATTTACTCCCAGACATTCAAACTCTGAGCTATATTACCTAAAATAATCATGGAAACCAAGTATCAGCAACAGCAACTTACAAAGTTGTTATTTCCCTTTCTTTATTTCTTCATTTACTTATGCTTTACTACATCAACATTACCTAGCGCCTGGCAAAAACATAGCTATATATTCAAAGATTTTCACATGCCTCACATATCAGTGACTGACTATAATAATGTTGTCACTTAATATTTAACGTAGTATCAAAGAACATGTGCACTTATTCCCATTTTGTGTATCACGAAAGTGAAATAAAGGAAATTTTACTGGGTTTCCAATAACTTTTCTATAATTGAATGTTTGGGCCAGAGTCAAGAATGGAATCCAAATTGCTTCATTTGCAATGTTAGGTTCTGAAAGAGGCCCATGTTTTATCTCAGAGCAGTTCTCCTGGCAACTCCTAATGTCTCACAGGAGTACCTGCCGCCTTTACCTATTTCAAAGCCAGCAAGAGGAAGGTTTTAGTTTTAAGGGAGCTGGATGGGAACACATTTATCTCCTCCCCACAGATGTGTGCACGTGCTCTGACAGCAGGAAGATTCAGCTCTGTTATTCCCTTCCCTCTTAGGCTCTCTGAAAAGCCAAGCTCACTCCAATTTACAGTAGCTTGCACCAATTCAATAACCCATTCAGACCCAAGACAGTGACTATTATCTGCACAACAGCTGCTTTGATACAACCAAAAGGCTGTACAACAGTAATCCAAGGATACATGCTCTGCTAAGTTAGATTTTTCTCCCATAGCCTGCGGACTAGAGGCTACAATTCTGCATTTCCCAAAGTCATCTAATACAGAGAAACGCAAATCCCACCTGCAGCTGCTCTACCAAGTAATGACCAAGACCTGTAAAAGACACAGCATTTACTAAGTGCTTTTCTGCTTGTTATGGGAAAAGGAAAAAGGGGAAAAAGGAAAAAAAAAAAAAGTAAAAAAATGAATACTTTACACCTATACTTAAAATGCATCTCGATTTCTGGAGGGTTACTGAGCACAAGACTGCATATTACATTTGGCAGTGATAAAATCAAACTGTCATTGCTACTGGAGACTGAACACAGCTCCTATATATATCTTACCTTTTAAGCCCATTTTATCAAAGCTGTAGCACAAATAAAGATGAATAGTATCTCTTTCTAAGCCAGCACAAACCCACCCCTCAATCTAGCAGAAGCCACACAATACTTATCACCATTTCACAGAAGCCTGTTTAAGCTTATAAATACTTCTTTTTTATTATTTCCAGATTTCATTCAAGATTTTTGTTAAATCCTTTTGACAAAACTTGCTGGTTTTACCTCTCCCTATCAGTTTAAGATTTGTATTGGTTCTTAACCAGGAAGTTGCTTGTAACACACAAACCTGCTGTCTGTGTGCTCAGGCTCGGAAGCACCTGTCAAATTTTGTACAGAGCCCAGAGCTTTGATTCCTGGGCAGCAGCAAAAAGATTTAAGACTCTGTAAATGACTAAAGGCTTAAGTCCACCATCCTATCAAACATTTAAAAAGATGAAATCTGTTTATTATATACTTTTTAAAAAAACTTTCAGTCTGTTTAAATAAATAATTCTCAGTAGACAACCCATGCAGTATAAAGGGATAACTGATCGTGGGTCACACTGCTTGACTCAGGTCCTCAGCCTGGGCAAACTGCTGATCTTCCTTTCACATGCAAGGTCTAGAGGGGGGAAAAAGCTTTATATCCATTACTGATTTTGCTGATTCTGTACCCAGGTAGATTTTTTATTATTTCCTTGGCCTTTCACCAATGCTATTTAAGCAGAATAAAAATCTAAAGACCCAGCCAAGAAGAGAGAGAGAGACATTTGAATGCCACTGGTGTGACATTCCCCCTTGGGCCAATGTCCATGAACTATATGAGTTCTACTCATGCCCTATTTTAAAGGCCTAAAGAGCACAAAAGCTGTGCAAGGGTCTTCTAAACAAGGCACTGCACAAACTTTTTCCAAAATAGGAAGAGTGTAAGAAAATCATAGTGTGGGAAGCTGAATGGCTGGCTTGATCCTCCTTCTGGCCTCCTCGGCCACACTTCCATTTAGTGCATGGATAAGAGATACCTAAACCTTCAGAAAGCTTTCATGTGTCTGAACCACCCTCAAAATCAGGGGGAGATTGTGAGTTTTACAGCTCTCACGTGTGTACTGGTTGTAGCCTGGGCTCTCCTGTGGAGCAGGAATCTTCAAGGGATGGCCATAGAATCATTGATTCTGTGATGATTCTACGAATCCATAATTCTATAGATGACCTCACAGACCATCTAGTCCCAGCCCCCTGTCATGGGCAGGGACACTTTCCACTATCCCAGGTTGCTCCAAGTTCTCTCCAAGCTGATCTTGGACACTTCCAGGGATGGGGCAGCCACAGCTTCTCTGGTCACCCTGTGCCAGGGCCTCACCACCTTCACAGGGAAGGACTTCTTCCTAATATCCAATCCAATTCTGCCCTTTGTCTATTTGAAGACATTCCCCCTTGTCCTGCCACTCCAGGCCTTTGTCTGAAGTCCCTCTCCTGCTCCCCTGTAGGCCCTTGTGGCACTGGAAGACTCCAATATAATGAAGACCAAAAGAAAGTGCAGATGAAAGCAACCCAGGTGATCCCCTCTGCTGGCATTAGGAGAGTTTCAAGACTTGCCCTGACAGAGCTGCATCACGTTTTCAGTGCCTTTGAAAATCCCAGTCTTGATCTTGTACAGATACTGCTGACCTCTCCAGAGCTGCTGCCCCCTGCCACCAGCTGAGAGGACACTATCTTCATTCCTGGCCACTCTTCAGACTGCTCCTCAGCTTTTCAGAAAGGTAGCTGAAACTGCTTGCAAATGTTATATTTACATATAACAAACTGTTTATCCATACCTGAGTGACAGTCCTAAGCCACCATATACTGAATCATAGTTACAGCAAAGTCCTGGTGTACATCTTTTTCACAACAGCTCAACGCCAACAGGAGAGCACTCACTACACCTACCTGCGATATTTGTGCTGTGGAAAGAAAGCAGCAGGCACAGAACAGATGAGTCTACAAGCAATTACTTATTTTCATGAACATTTATTAGATTTGTACATGTTAACTTTGCCTGATGGGCTTTGGAGAAGGAGTGGCATAATTCTAAATCAACAGCGAGATCACATAATGTTTTATGGGTTTTTTAAAAAGTCCTTTTTGTTACATTTTTTTTGCACGTACATCTTAGAGTTTCTATATATATTTCCAGTCTCTGTTCATTGTTATTTATGTTTATGGGTAGTTTGAAGGAGATATTTCCAAGAGATATTGGAAATACAGAGCAGGAAATTTAGTCTCTTTAAAAATCAAATTAAATAGAGGAGGGAAAAAAGTAATGTCTGAGAATTATCTTCTTACCTACCAGCTAAATGCAGGACATTGAACAGATATGGAGGGAAAGTGGGTGACAAAGTGCATCAAGAGAAGTGGATCTGATCAAAAAAAAGGCAGGGGTGGGTTAGAAAAGCACTGGGATTTAGGGATGACTCAGAGGTACACAGGGCTGGACCTGGACACTGTCACTACCAAACACACTTGGCTTGAATATTGGTGCAAGCCACAGTGGATAGAGACATCTAACATCAATCTCTCTTTAAATGTTGATATTCCAGATGGTATTTCTCCCAGAGGTTTTGGGTTTGCTTAACTACTTATATTCGTTTCTACTTGCACCCACAAGCACAGAATTATAGAATCACTGAATATGCTGAGTTAGAAGAGACACATCAGGATTATCAATTCCAACTCCTGACCCTGCATAGGACTCGGAAAGAATCCCATCCTGTGCCTGAGAGCATTGTCCAAACACTTCTTCAACTCTGTCAGGCTTGGTGCTGCAACTGCTTCCCCAGGGAGCTGTTCCAGTGCCCATACCCAACCTGGACCTCCTCTGACTCAGCTCCAGCCATTTCCTGAACTCCTGTCACTTGTCACAAGAGTGATGAAGAGATCAGTGCTGACCCACTGCTTCCTCTCATGAGTATACTGGAATCACCTTCTGATTTAAGTAGGACACAAACTCAGCACAAACTGAAGTGGAAATCCCTGTAAGATACAATTTCTATCTTCCTTTCCCTAAGGGTGAAAGAGAAGTGGAGAGGGAAGGAGAGTGAAAGAGAAGGAGTAGATAACAGGGAAGTTATGGATGAATACAGACTCTAAATCCCAAAGGTTCATCTCAGGGAACAAAAAACACCAATTAAGAGAAAAATAAAAAAGATTGCATGTGTAAAATCACACTTGGTGGTATGATCACTCCCATTATTTCCTTATCAAGACACTCCATCAAACATCTCTATCTTTTCTCTGCTTTATAGCTGCAAGTTTTATTGCAAACCTTTCATAGTTGTATATACCTGCTAAAAAAAGGGAAAAAACCAAAACCCAATGCTTCCATCTATCTCCTGTTGTTGATAACTGAGAACAGGTTTGATAGTAACAAAGCCCAAGGAAGAGCCAGCAGTGCTGCATGGATGCAGCCCATGCTGTCAGGCATTTGTTCTGTCTGGGTAAGAAGCAGCTTCTCTCTCATTTCATGTCTGCTTGCTTACCAGGAGCTAGATGCATTAAAGGCAAAACTCCCTTTATTACCTGCTCATCTCTCACTCCCATTTGCTTCTCACACAGAAGATTACCTCTTTCAAGCTGTTCTTTCCCGCTTTTGTTCTCTGCTGAGCTACTGCTTGTCAACACATTTATCCGTTTGCTGCTTTCAGTCAAATAAGTAAAAAAAACAAGTTAAAAAAGGAGCAGGAAGAGGAGAAGCTTCACTGTAGGCACTATATCTGTGTAGCTGGAGAGGGAAACAATGTCAACTGCCAAGTGATCAGATTCCTCAAATAAAGAGATAAATGAATCAGGAGCATTTGCAGGGATCAGCTCCTCATGCTGGGGTAAAACCCAGATGCAGGTTTGGCCCATCTCCCACCTGTGCTGGCTCCAGCTGCAAACATCTGCACACCCAGTTATAAAGGTAGTGGCTGCTCTGTAGGGCAGAGATCTCCACAGGTTTGAGATCTACACCGTGGTTTGGGAAGCCACCAAAGTCTTGCATGGCTCAGAGAGAACAGCTCCCAGCCTCATCAAAACTGCTCTTATGCTCATTACAGTATCTTGTATCTGTGCAGCCTGAGACAGCGTCAAGGCCATGGGAAAAATTGGGAATTGGGCTCTCATCCCAAATAGCTTGGCAGGCAGTTTTGAAGAACTGGCCTTTATCTTGGACTTTTCCAACAGCTATAAAGACGGTTTTTTCAGTTTTCAAAATCCTTTGGGAGTATTCAGAGATAGTAATCACAGAAATTCATTGCTGAGTCACGCTAAGAACCTTCAGCAGAACCAAACATTCATGTTTCCCATTCATTAATTAATGTTAATGATAATTTAGCAGTCCCTTGATATGACACACTTCTCTCTATACCCACAATTCTTCTCTCATGATCTCCCCATCTCTGCCTCCCTTCCCACGCTTGTCTTGGTGCTTGTGGTTCTTTTCCCATCTCTGTGTGGTACTGACAGGCGCTACGGATATGCTTGAATCTGTGACAACCTTGTTAAATCAAAACAAATCACTTCTTACATTCAGAAATCCACCTCACTGAAATAAACAGGGAAGTATTTTCCTGTACAAATCCTGGTATCTGCAGCACTCTCAATGCCATTATTTGCATCAGAAGGAACACACAGGAGCAGCATCTCTCATCAATGATGAGCTTCTACACCCTGTGCTACAGGGCACCGCAGAGATGAGATGAAGAGCTCTTTTAAAGTTGTCTAAAAAAATACCAGCCCCAAATAATTTTTCCAAGTTTGCATTAAGGTTTTACAAGTTCAAATTTTCACTTCAGCTCAGTTGTTCTTATTTGATTCCAGCTGATTTGTTAATTTTTAATTAAGACCTCTTGGGCAAAAGGAAGAGACAGAGCAAGAGCACATGTTTAAATAGATAAGAGAAACTAATACATGGGTTGGAATATTGATCACTGAGGTTTTAATTCATTTGATATTGATAGAAATAACACTCACAGAATTGGCAAGAAAGTGTTCTTTTCTAGAAGGCTGTTCATGATGAAAATTATACAGAGGGAGATGGTAAAAGCAAAGGGTGCTTCAGCCACAGTAATAAAAAAGCAGTGACTTCAGCAGGAGATGGACTGAGCCCTAATTGATGCAACACAGCAGAGAGCACAGCACATAATTTCAATATTGTCTTGCCAGGCTACCCAACAGATACTGAGCAGACACCAGCATCATCTTCTTTAATGCAATATTTATCAAGAAGCTATATTTTTCAAAGGAGATATTTATTGATGTCTTGCTGCCTGGCTGAACTGCGGCATGCAGATGTTGTGTATATTTCAAGGAGAATGTCATCATTATGAAATAGGGCAGAATGCTAACTCTCTCTTTTTAATTAATCTTCAGTTGTTTGTGGTTTGCACCGCTCATCACTGTGAGCTGTCACCTCAGAAGCTCCTTTCTCAGGGCTGGATACATTCCCTTCCTACTCTGCTTCCTTTGAGTAACTCTGAGCATGCAGGTCAAAATTCATCCTGAGAAACAAGCCAGGAAAACGCCTATGCACCACTTGCCTTCCCCAAATACAGTGTTTTGAGACATAAATGATGAATTGGGCTTGCAGTGACACTCAGCACTGGGGCGAAACTCACCCCTTATGATGAATTGCCTCCTGAAGAATTTTCTATGATGGAACCATCAGCCATGGCTCCTTTCCTTGTACTTGCAGCATTCCAGCATGAATCCTGACACAGTTAAGGGATGACGTCAAGCAGATTTTAATACTCTCTGGACCTTGATCTCTTTGTTCTTTATTTACATAAAAGGTGTGGTTTTTAGGATAGCCAGGATGAAAGTTTTTTAACCCTGATTATTCTCAGAGAAACCAGGAAGAACATGGAACAAACTTTACTATGAGTTCCCTTTCTTTCAGTTTTTTTTTTAAATATACTCAGTTGTTTATCCTTCACAGCACAGAGCTTCAGGGAAGGTCAGGAAGGCCCAAACAAGTCAATAATAACAGGCAGGTGTGCAAGGGGTATGTCCTGCAGACATAGACATGCTATCAGCTTTGTAGCTGGTAGAACATGTAGCAAATCAAGCTCAGGATTTTCAGAGAAGTTCTTTCCAACCTACTTTCTTTGCTTGGACTAAGTAACAAATTTTTGATGCGCCAATGTGTATGCTTCCTAGTACATAATCAAATTGCTAATAATTCCTTTACATTTTTGTGGTTTAACTTGATCAGTTCCCAAGGATTTCCTTCCACTTATTTTCTACCTGCTGAAAGAAAGCTCTACTCTTCAGTGTTTATGAAATTGTGCATGGCAGGCAAGGAAAACTGAAAGGGACCAATGAGAAGCTGAATCAGAATGGGTGAAGGAGGTAGGAGCTGTCAGCAGCGAAGTAAAACAATAATTGAATCTTAAAAGCTCAGTGCTGCAGTGCTATAACTGAAAATAAAATGTTCTTTTGGTTGTCTCAGTAGTCTAAATTATTGCTAATCAAGTTTAATTTCAATAGCCTTAAAAATAGAAACTTACAATAGACTTCAGAATAAGCAACATATTAAACAGTAACATTTATGCATTTGCAAATATCTGCAGAAGCTGACACAGACTGGCATTTAGTCAGTAATTATCAGCCAAAGGTCATAGACTACAAAATTATTATGCTGGGAACCTCTGAACCTATTAGTGAAATGGAATTGGGTTCCCTCCACTTGTGCACCTCTTGTTCTACCCTCAAGCTGAGGACACCAAAAACCAATGAGCCACTCAACAACATTCATTGCTGAAAGGATTTTAGGGAGGATGAGGAAAACTACACCTGAGGAGCACCATGGGGACACCTGGGCAACACCACAAGGGATATGGGCTGCAACCAACCAGCCTCTCCTGGTTCTTTCAGAAAGCTCCTGCACGTGGGTTGGCATCTGCCTGGATAGAGTGGTGGGATCTAATGGAACTGCTTGGGTACACATGAACAAAGCAGTGGGATGGATGTCTCTGTGCCAAGAGAAGGATGCATTCCTGGGTGTTGCTTAGCAACTCTGTACATTCACTCATGGACTGCTAATGGTCACAGAACTGCCCGGCTCCATCACGTAGGGCTGCTCTGCAGAAGAGTGGATACCATTTTCATCTGTCACTGGTTTTTCACAGATCCATAAAAATTCATGAAAGCACACGATTTCATGCATCTGACTTCTCACAGTTGGGGAAGTTTACACATCTTTGACTCCAACGCAAGAGAAAGGAAGATGCTAAACTTTGTCTCTGAAGTGATAGTGCAAGCCTGAGGCTCTAAGGATAACACTGGAATTCCATGGCAAGTCCTTATGAAAAACCTTCAGTCTCAACCTGGAATTCAAAAATCCAGCTCAATTATTCTTAGCATTCTGCTACTTCCCAATGAGAAAGATGCAGCTGAATTCCCACCCTCTCTGTCATACACAGAGCACTAATGGTGTTACACAGGTGTTATCCTGACCAAAATCTTCCCCTGCAACCTCAACATAAGAATTTGGCCATCATCTCTATCCACTCAGTTGGAATCCATCAATAGCTGTTGCAGAAAGAGGGAAGAAAACGCTATTTATAGGATGTGTGCTTTCTAAACTTGCATTTTTCAAGTTCATTAAGTTAATCAAAATAAACCAAAAAAGGACTACAAGTTGCCTTTGGTAAAGATTTTTGACCCCACACTATTACAGCCCATTTTCGAACTGCACCAGCATCTGCCATTCTCATGGACCATTTCAGAAGTCTCCCACCAGCCTGGACTGAGCATTACATCCAGCCTCCTCCAGACATCATCCAGGAGGAGCAAATCTCCCTCATATTCCACTCGAAGCTGAATGTCTACCTCTGAAGCAAAAACATGTATTAAAGGTTAAAACAACACACACCAGGACAGCCTGTGCCCCTTGAGAGGGAAATGTCTGCTTGAATTCAGGTTCACAGCCAGGCCTCGTTCCATTTTATTACAAAGGCTTGAAACCAAGCACAGCACAAAGTATTTCAGCAAGGGCCCTTCTTACTCAAAGAACCACGGTCCTCCTGGTATTTTATAATTTTGTGCATTAAAAAATGTAAGAGCAATTAATTCAAGGGTTATTTAAGTATTATTGAGGGGCAGGAGAATAAATATATTTTGTTGTAATTACTTAATTTGGATAGGGAAAAAAGTGGATAAACTGCAACCTGTGCAAGCTCTTGAGAGAGGTGACTGCTTTCTTGGTGTTATTTAAGCATAGTCCCTCTTCTAATAGCATTCTGAGAGAACAAATTCAGATTAGAAGAGAAGAAAGTTAAAATAAGTTTTAAGAAGAGATCTGGAAACTTTGTTTCTACTCTCTTCACTTGTTAAACTTGGTATCTAAACAGGAACAAACCCCCAAACCAGAGTGTCTCTGTCTTCCTTCAGAGGATTCAGTAACAGTTATAAAGGACACTCTGAATACCAACCACACATGGAAACCAAGAACCAATTGCTGATCCAATGAAAATACTAACGACAAAAGCAATTAATTAGAATCTCAATTTAAAATTATGAAACAAGTCATTGTGAGATTACCAACTCCAAGTCCACCACTTAAAGCATGTTTCTCAGAACAACATCTTGGAATTCCAGGTAAAACAAAAATATGCAATACTAACACATCAAAATTAAAATGAAATATTTTCACTTAATGGGAAAAAAATGGTTTAGTTGCATGGAAACATTTGGGGATTTTCTTCAAATATATTTGCAATTTCTAATTTTTCAATGAACTTTGACATATCAATCTTCTATAGAAGAGAAATGCTGAACTTCAGAGAGTTCTTATAAATAACACAGTGTACATACACATTCTATTGTTAAGACTGACAGCTGTTTTTTACTGCAAAGTTCACTGTCATGATTCTCTTTTTTTCTTATTTCTTTTCAGTGCAGAATTATATTCATAGCATCCTGCATCACACAGCACTGAAAACACCAGTAACACTGGGCCAGCAAAAAACCCTTCACAACAAAGCCCTGGACTCAAAAGGTCATTTTTCCAGTCACAGGCTGAAAACCCTCATACCAATAGGACATATTTCGTTTGTGGCCTCAGTCCCTTGCAGTAGATATGAATAGAAATGTTCAATGAGCCAGGTCATGCAATAGAGTACATGACCTTTGCTTTGGCTCCTCACTATTGTGGCACACACAGGAAACATTTTCCTCCTGCTCCGAGCTACAACAGTTCAGAGACCTGTAAGATAGGACAGTGGCACATTTCCAGGTTCATAACACACCCAAGGAAGTTCTGTTCCAGTGCCTCTCAGTTTCCCTAAAGCACAGGGAAAGCACGTTTCTCATACCAAATCACAATATACACTCACAGGCAGAGTGTGACTTAGCATCCTTTAATAGCCCTCTATTAGTCCTAGAAATTAGGTATGGTCTTAATAGTTTACTCTATGCTTGCCAGGAATGCCTTTAACCTCTCTGTCCCTCTTACACCTCTTTTCCCAGCCCTTCTGAATTCCCAGGCATCCACTAGATACCCCACAGCATCTCACTTTGCACAGTCAGCACAGCCACAGATAACCAATGCCAAGAGATGTCACAAACACAAAAAATCAGAAACGTCCTAAGGGGAAGAAAACTAAATTAATACTGGTTTTGTCTTCTTGTACAGGCAAACATGCTCCAGGTAGACACAATCTGAGGCTGGTAAACTGAGACTTTGACAAACAAAGGAATCCTGAGTGATGGGGAAAAACCTCTGTCCCTGCCTGACACATCCACTCTATAGACCCTGGGAAGAGTCAGGTGTGATGAGCACTGTGGGGTGCCAGGTCTCAGCTTGCAGTGGGTGAGCTTAAATCAGCTTAGATATGGAAAAATCCCCAGCAGGGTCATTTGACCACCCACTCTATTTATAGGAAGAAAACACTGAATATAAATGCACCCTGGAAAATGACAACCTCTTTCTCTTCGTTCATTTTGCCACAGATATAGAAGCATAGCAAGCATCACGAAGCTTGCACACACTGTTTTAGCACAGTGTTCACTCTTTCAGAGTGGGATGTGCCCCCACTGGACTGTCCAAGGTTAAATCACCAAGGCTTTACCTTGTGTTGCTATCTTATAAAAAGTAAAGTAAAGTAAAGTAAAGTAAAAAATCAAAATTCACTGTGCACAGGAAGGAGTGACAGACCCACAAAGCATATGCAGGCAAAAGAGTTGTCTTTCAAAAGTTGAAAATTATATTGATTTCTATTGACTGGTTTTGTTCATTGTGCACTTGGGAATATTCTCTGCTGATCCCAATGCAGAGCTGGACCCGTGAATTTAAGCAGACTCTATTATAGTGACAGAAAAATCACATCCTTAACCTTAGATCCCCAGAGGTACAATTATTAACCTTTGGGACAGCTTTTAAAGAGCAGTTTTGTGGATAGAAAATGGCAGCTTTTGGCTTGTAATGCAGAGCTGAGCAGAAAATTATATTCTTGTGTGTCAAAATTGGATGGATTGGGCAGACCCTCACCTCAGTGTGTAGATCAGCTTCTCCACAGAGTTCAGTGAGGGCTTAAAAGAAATTTCTGTGAGGCCCTATTGCATTGCCACAGGCCCACTGATTCAAACCTTTTTAGACATCATAAGGCATTTCCATTAGACTGATAAAGCAATTTCTGCATTTATCCACATGCTCAAGAGATGGGAGATTTTTAAAGCTAAATGATCATTCTCTATTAAATTTGCACCTTCTGATTTCTTTCCCCTGGAGATTAAACCTTAAAACTTTCTTCCCTTTGGGAAATAAAACTTACCCAGGATGGGAGTTAGAGTGCAGCCCTTCTGCCTATACAGTTGTGATAGGAAGAGGAGAAGGACAGGAGATGTAAACCCCCCACCCTCAAGCCTGCAAAAGCAGCCCATGCTATCCCATATTAGAGAGGTCCAGGCTAAGAATCAGTTCACTAAAGAGAAAAATTGATTTTTTTTTTTTAGATCTTTTTCTGTGAAATGATCCAAGGAGATGCTCCACTGTCTGCACAAATGCAGGGGCAGTGGGATGGATCTCTCCTTGCCTGACAGCATGTGCTCAGTGATGGGGGGAAAATTGCATATAGTGGAAAAGGTTAATTCCTTAGTACTTTTGGCTTTTGCCAATTTCACCTACCTAAGCCTCACTTGTGTCAAGAATGCTGGGGTTGGAGGGGAAAGAATGGATTAACTTTCCTTCTGAACTGAGGAAGATATTAATTATAATTAAGATATCCCTTCTTTAAGGTTTTCCTCAATGTGCTGGCTAGGGACTGATGGAGAAGAGCTTTCTGGGAGCCAATCCCATGCATGGAAGCTGGGCTGGTGAGGGGACAGAGGTGTGGCATGGGCCAGCCCAGCAGCCCCTGAGGCTGGGAAATGCTGTATCCCCAGCTGTAACACAGAGCTGCAGCATCACAGCCAGAGCTCCCAAGGAAACTTGTCCTACAACCATGGACATGTAACGTTCTGTGAATTATGTCCAGCCTGCTGAGGACATGAATTCCCATTTCTAGGATGGTATTCTCAGCTCAATCCTTTACTAGCTATGCACAGTATCCTCCATTGCTTCATGGATTTCTTCCTTTTTTTTTTTTTTTAATTATTCTCAACCTTTCTTCCTTCCTTCTCTCATCATCTCTAATGCCAGGTCCAGAACTGCACTCAGGATTGCACCTGTGAAATCTGTTCAGTCTCTCCTGTTTCCCTGCTCACATGTCCAGCTGCTGCCTTAAGCTCTCTCCACATGGGGCGTTTCTACTAAAACATGGTTTTAAAAACTATTCCCTATCCTTCCAGTTTATAATCATGAGCTGATCCATGCTGGAACACACAGGGTTAAACTGAGCAGATAAACAGTAGCCAAGCAAAACCAGCATTGTCCTCATCACCCTCAAACCACCACAGGTCTTCTCTACTTCTCTACAAAAAAATACTTGAAGTGTTTTTTTGGGTGCCAAGCCATCAGAAAAAAAAGTCAAATATAATTTAAACGTGTTTTTAGATAATCTATTACTTCTTTAAATATAAACCAGCCCAATAATGAATACACCAACATACACATCAAAATTGCATAGTGCAATTTTCTCATTATGCACAACAAAAATAATTCATACAATAATTAGAGACTAATATTAAAGCAAATTATTAATTTAATTACAAATAGTACTGCTGTAAGTAAAAGGAAACCCCACTCACTAAATAACCTGGGAATATAATTACTTCAAACACATCCCATGGGGCTTATTTCATCATCCTTTCATGACCTCAGAGCAGATAATGTAAAGAAAATGAACCATGTGTTTTCCCACAGAAATGCAGCCACCCAATTCCTTTCCACTTTCTTTCACCTAATGCTACTGAAAAGCACTCAAATCACTCAAGATAATGAATAATAATAATAATTTTTAAAAATGCCATTTCATCCTGCCTTATTTCTTCCTGGAGCTGATAGATAAAGTAATTTGAATCCTTGAGGATGGATCTGGGTGGGGAGGCAGTGAACACATGGATGCAGTGGGAGAAGCTTGGCCAAAACAGCTATCCCAGTGTGGGGCAGCCAAGGGTTAGCCATCAGGGTGGGAAATGGGACAGCAGTGACTGTGTAGAAGGTAGGAGCAGACATTTGTATCTGTGCACAGAGAGGAAAGCCAGACACCAGGGAGCAGCTCAATGACCCAGCACACAAAGGGCGCCTGCATGATGGGCATCAGGAGGAATAAAAACTTTGAGAGCAGCTGTGGAGATCTGGGTAGAGAACCTTTTCTTCATGGAGAAACCCCTACTGTTCCCTGAGATCTGAGATTACCCAATCTCCGTTTGGATGACAGCTTCCTGTCTGACTGCAGTTTCTGGGTGTGCAAATGTCAAAATGGAGAGGGCTCTGCACTTGTACATCAGCTGTGGGTTTGGCTTTCCCACTGGAAATCCTTTTTGTCCAAAAGCTTCCCTAAAGGTCAGAAATCAGTGCCGTGTTCTCAGGGGGATGGAGTTAAGATTAAAGTCTGTGTTACTGCCCAGCTCCCCACTTTGGAATAGCCACTGGGTGCAGCAGAAAGCCTGACACAAGCTCCTGCTGGGATCCCACATGGAAATCATGGTTTTTGGAGCTAAAATAATCCCACCATGATTGACCTGGGAGAAATGCAAGAGCCACACAACATTTACAGAGGCCATACAAAGTGCACTGAATGACACAGAGGTGCTCAACACCTCACTAACCTATCTGCAACAGTGGAAAAAAGTTACCCAAAAACTCCATGGATTTCATCTGCCAGTGAAATTCCAAAGGAAACTTCTACTTTGAGAATTTGGATGTGCTCTGCAGCACTGGCTGCTATTGACAACTGCATATATCTCCACATTTGATCCTGAAAGGCTCCTTCATTTCCTTTTAGCTGCCCTCAGTGGGGAAGAGCCTGTGAAGCGCTCACCACCTGGCAAGTGACACAGCATCCATGGCTCTTCTCGTTCAGGAGAAAAGACAAAGGGAATTTAGCAGATTTTAAACCTCAAATTCTAACAAGCAGCCACTCACACTGGCATTAGCAGGGGGGTGTTTCCCCTCACAAAGACAGCCGTGTTGGGGACAGGGGTCCTTCAACCAAACTCAAGCCCAGAACCGCAAGAGCTCAGTGGTTGTGCTTCTTGATGTCATACAGCAATCTGGCTCCAATTCATCAACTCAGTTGTTTCCTGTTTATCAGATTAATTAAAGACGGAAATTTGATTTTAAATTGATGTTTTAATTTTCAAGCTGTATTAGATGTCCCTTATGTTCAGAATATAAAATATTGTTCTTTAGTCGTGTTTGAATCAAAGGCAAATAAGGAATATCCAGGAATCTGGTTTTAACCCTACATTTAAAAGACTGGGAAAACATTAAGAATGTAGGTGAAGTCAAAGTTCAAGTGCAGGAGGAAGATTAGGAGGAAAATAAATTCGTATTCCTTAATCTAGAAACTAGCCAAGGAGATTTTCAATACAAGGACACATAAAGGGGAGTTAAATGCTAAATATGATGTTGAAAAGAAATCCTACACTTTTGCTCTAAGTAGGAAGTGAACTAGAAGGAAACTGAACACCAGCGCACATTTTAAAAGATACCAAGGGATATTTCCAGCGTGGGTGTGTTGGTTTTGCATGGCCTGGTTTTTGGTAGCAAGGGGCCATGGAGGTGGCTTCTGTGAGAAGCTGCTGGAAGCTTCCACCATGTCTGGCAGAGCCAATCCCTGATGGCTCTGAAGATGGACATGCGGCTGGCCACGGCTGGGCAATGAGAGGGGTTGGTAACACCTCTGAGGTAACAGATTTGGGAAAAAAATCAAAACAAAGTGGGACACAGTTGTTTTCCTAGCCAGAGAAGATGAGGAGGCAAGAACATGTGAGGGAAACAACCTGAAGACACCAAGGTCAGTGGAGGAGGGGCAGGAGGTGCTCCAGGAGCCAGAGCTGGGATCCCTCTGCAGGATGTGGTGAGACCGTGGTGAGACAGCTGTGCCCCTGCAGCCCCTGAGGATCCAAGAGGATGCAGAGATCCACCCACAGCCCCTGGGGATCCACAGGGATGCAGAGATCCACCCACAGCCCCTGGGGATCCACAAGGGATGCAGAGATCCCCCCACAGCCCCTGGGGATCCACAAGGGATGCAGAGATCCCCCCCATCCCCTGGAGGAGGTGCCCATGGCAGAGCAGGCGGGTGCCTGGAGGAGGCTGTGACCCAGTGGGAGACCTGGTGGAGAGAGGGCCCTGCTTCCAGGCTGGAGCAGCCTGTCCTTGGAGGACAGCACCTCGTGGAAAGAGAGACCCACAGCACAGCAGTTTTGGGAGGGCCATGTGCCCCTGGGGAGAATTCACATCGCAGCAGTTTTAGCAGGACTGCTGCTCGTGGGGGGAGTTCACGTTTGCAGCAGTGTGGTTTGGCTGCTGCTTGTGAGATTGGACCCACACTGGAGGAGGTCATAGAGGACTGTCTCCTGTGGACAGAGCCCATGGTCTCACAGGGGAAGGACTCTTCTCCTGGAGCATGGAAAAAAATCTTGGTGATGAACTGACCAAAACCCCAAACTGTCTCCCTGCACTTTCAGTTGTAAGGAGGGAGGGGCTGGGGGAAAAAAAGGTGGTTTTAAGGTGTTTTACTTCACTTCTCATTATCCTCCTCTGATTCTGATAGTAATAAATTCACTTTGTACCTTTGAGCTGAGCCTGTTTTGCCTTTGAAGTGTTTTCTCCTGGTCCTTATCTCAACTCATGAACCCTTTGTTAAATTTTTTTCTCTCCTCTGCCCAGCTGTGGCAGGGAAGGGTGAGTGAGTGACTTTCGTGGGTGCCTGGCATTGGGCCAGCACCAAACCACAACAGTGGGAAACCTACACCTTAGTCTTGGTAGTCAGAACAAATTAGCTGTTAACAGCATGGCTGTCATCATCTTGTCATACAGCACCCCAGGTTCAGCAGCCAGCGTGGGAGAGGGGGAGCAAGGTGAAAGTCTTACAGCTGGAAGCCCAGATGTTAAGGGACCTTCGTGTGAGCTGCTCAGTGGAAAACCAAAGAGAAAAGTTAATCTACGCTGCACCAAACTGGGCACTTCAGGATAACTTCACAAATATTGATGGTGAAACTACAGAAAGCACCACCAACATCCCAAGAGCAGCAGGAGAAAAGACAGATGTGTACTGAGGACTTATGTATTGCTTTAAAATTATCAAGGTCCCCTTTCAGCCCTACTTAGTCTTGCACTCTCTTTTCAGATAAGGCATCAGTTCGCTCTGTGCCTCAGCTCTTCTGCTCTAAAATGGACTCAATAACAATTTTTTTCTCCCAGCACTGCCTGCCTCACCTGCATGTCAGTGCAAGCTTCTGCCACACCACCCACCTGTACATTAGGAAGTCTATTTTCTGAGCAATAGACATGTGAAAGAAGGTATTAGCTAAAGAGACACAATGTCAAATATTATGATTGGAATTACACAGACAGCAGCTGGCTGTCAGCAATGTCCCCACTGAGGCCAGCTGGAACTCCTGTCTATTTGTGCCTGGAAAATCGCCACTGGAACTCATGGCCTGAAAAATCATAGATTGGTTTGGGTTGGAAGGGACCTTAAAGACCACCTAGTTCCTACCCCCTGCTATGGACAGGGACTCCTCCCACTAGACCAGGTTATGGTTTCTATGTTCAAGTAAATGAATTCCAAGTCCCTGAAGATGTAGGTGAGGGAAACAACATGGAAATCCAACCTTTAATCTTCTATCTGAGGGCATCCTGTTTTCCAAAGGGGCTTCAACTCATCTCCTTCATGTGCATTTCCAAAACTGCTCACTTGTGCACATTAAACTGGATTTGGGAGTGTTATTAGGCTATTTTCAGGACAGGATTTAGAGATTACATTAGAAGATTTCAGTTTAGAAAATAAGTCAGATAAGCAGAAAAGAAGTCAAGGAATATGTTTTTTCATTGCATTAGCCTGCAGCAATTTCTGTTTCAATATAAAAAAAGAAAACTATCACAACTCATTGATGCAGAAGTGTATAGGTAAATGTCAGTGCAAGTACAATACAAATCTCTCCTAATACCATTTGATGTGGAAAAAAATACTGATTTTTCTGGCTTTTAACATCATACAGGTCTGTGATTTCATAATGATGTTTGACTCAGGAAATTAAGAGAGAAGATAGGTGCATTTAGAGAGGGTTAATAGGCTCACCACAGATAATGTAAAAAGATGCTGCCAAAACCATAATAGATGCAGATAATTTAAAATTTGATAGGATCATTTAAGACCAAAGACAATACACATGAAAGACAGTTCAGTGTTTGCCCAGTAAACAGAATAATGATAAATTTGCCTTGTGAACACAACCCAGGTGCAAATGTGGTTTAAGGGATGTTGTGACAGCTCTCTGTCCAGAGAAGCAACTGTTTTCTTTAGAGATTTGGCTTTGTTACAGGCAGTTTTAGAAATGCACAGACCAGGTAAAGCCAAACATTCACAGAAAGGAGAATGATGCAGCTGCGAGTGGGGAGTTCAGGACAAGCTCTAGTTTAGTTTAGTTATTAGGAAGAAGTTCTTGACTTACAGGTTTGTGAGGCCCTGGCACAGGTGGCCCAGAGAAGCTGTGGCTGCCCCATCCCTGTAAGTGTTCAAGGCCAGGTTGGATGGGGCTTGGAGCAACCTGGGATAGTGGAAGGTGTCCCTGCCATGGCAGGGGATGGGAATGAAATGAGCTTTCAAGTTCCCCAAAGCCCAAAGCACAGTGTGGTGCTGTGAGGTCACAGAGGTGTCCTGGCTGGTGATGCACTGGAATCTTCCAGGTGCTCTCAGGGAAACCATGCTTATCACATGAAGGTGCTTCTGCCTTCCAAGCAATGACTTCTTTTCAAAATTACAGATCCTACCAAATCACACAGAGAATGAGAAGAATGTAATAATCTTCAGAACTTTTAGGATACATCACTGAATAATAAGCCACAGCAAAGCTCCGGGTTCCCAGTGAGCTGGAGTGTCACCCCACCCTTTATCTCTGCCCCTGTGTACCACATACAACAGAAATGCTGGGGAATTTCTGTCTTTACTTACATTTTGAGTAAGGCACTTTGCTCACTGCTCAATGACCATTTAGTTAAAAGGAAGATCAGCCCAGCCCCCAGGCACATCCCAGTAATCCAGGTCTGTGATGCCAAACCTGCGGAGTCCTTTGGCAACACTGCCCTTCACTCTGGAGATTGGGAAACTCTCTTGGTATTAGCTTTTATTTTTTTCCCCTTTTACACCTTTTCACATGTGGAAGAGTCTCCTCACTTCACAGATGGGCTTGTCACAATAGAATTTGTCTACACCCACATTACTCCAGCAATTAATTTTACACCTAAGCAACTTGCCAAAGAACATCTTGTTCCCAGCCCTGCTGAGACTCATCCCCAGGTTTGTGTCCTTCACTGAGCCATTGCAGATTTGTGTCACAGCCATCACAAATGGGACTGAAGGCAGGAAGCCAGAGCTCAAGAGGCAGCAGTGAACATGCCTGCCTTGTCCTGGCAGCCCACACTGGGGCAAAGCTTGTTATACTCTCCATATCTTTTTATCCCCTTATAAATGAAAAAAAAAAAAAAGCACCTTCCATGAGCTTGGTTTAGTGCAACTTCTCTCTTCAAAACCATTCAAACCACAATGAGCTTCCCAAGGAAGATCCTCTGAGTTAACTAAAAGATACCATAATAGATAAATTAACAGCATTACAACCCTAAAGGGACAGTTTCTTTCAGAATTAAGTCAGTCTATTTTATTAAGCCTAACTCATTTTCAAGGAAAATATTTTTGAAGGGAGCAATGAGTGATGTAAAATATAAGTCTCCATCAAAGAGCTAATATAATTGTTCAGTATAAGGAGAAAAGAAAGAAGCAACAGCAGCAATTTCAATGGCACTGACACTGAATCAAACCTGAGCTTGACAAACCTTGGGAAAATACAACGCTACAATATAAATATTTAAATTGTGTTATCCATTGGGAATCAGCCTCTCTTGTACTGTGCATGTCTCAGTTGTTTTGTCACTTCTATATGATTGTTGCTCTACATAAACAGTTCCAAGTCAGAATTCACTCCTGATTTTTCTCTCTGCCCCTTGTATAGCTAAGACTTTCCTTCCAGGTGGCAGGTCTGGGAGAAAGGAAACCATTCTCATCACTTTCCAGGTGCTCAAATAGCTGAAATCCTCATTTATTAATCTACTCTGAAGTGAGCATTCTAACAAGAGGAAAATATGAATTCACCACAGAAAATCATCTCGTGCTTTTGCGGCAGCTTTTCTCAGGATGAAATTCTGGCCACATGGAAGTAATGACAAAGCTGCTTTTAAGTTCAGCACAACCAAATTTCCAGCCTTTATAGCTAAATCTGAAGCTTTAAAACACAGAATTACCTGGGCTTATGAAAATTGAATTATTGTTATTTAGGTTTAATGTTTATAACATTGGTAATTTCTTCAATGTATGCTCATTCAAAACCTGAAATTTCTAAATAATGGCCTACTTACCCTCTATGTTTATTTATGTAAACATATATCATTTTCCTATTCAAAGATAAAACTTATTTTTCCAGCAATGCTTTCTCCTCTATCATTTTTTGTGAAAATAACTATCCAGTAAAACGAAAAAGTTTATTCTGAAAATAATTTCTATTTTTCAACAGAAAATTTAGATCAATTTGATGTGTCACCTGGAGTTAAGTCAGAAATCTTAAATCATGACATGTGGCAAAGTACCTCCAACAGTGCTGGAAGCACCCATTCTCACATGACAAATCTGCATAAGAGGATTTGAAGGAGAGCAAACACATCTAAATCAGGGAATTCACAACTCCCGACCTCAAAGAAAGTGCATAGCTCCATAAACTCAATAATCCCTACTGATATCCTCTGCTCTCTGGGCCTCCTGGAAACATCTGTGGGCTCCAGGGTTAATTTCTCACTCAAGTCCAAGGGCAGAGCAAGCTCCAAGCAAGAGAAGAAACTCAGTCTGCGTGAAACAGAGAGTTTGGAGTGGCCAGGCTCTTAAAAAGGCCATGGTTTTAGCATGGCAAACAGGAAATCTGTGTTTTTTGAGTGGATAATCAGATATATAGAATCACAGAATGATTTGGGTAGGAAGGATCTCAAAGCTCATCTTTACAAACCTCCCTGCTATAGAACAGCTTCCACTAGGGCAGAAGCCCCATCCAAGCTGGCCATCAATACACTCCACACTTGGTAGCAAACAACTTCACTCTACAATTTGTATTTGCACCATTCCTCATCTAAAAACCACACAGCAGGAGATGAGCAGCACTCAGACCTTTCAGTGTTCACACACTTTCTTTTCACTGCGTACACAAGCCAAGGCCAGCAGCACATGCCATGGCTTCCCAAGGAGCTGCTGTTTGCAGAGGCATCACACACCCCATGGCTTAGTAACAACAATTTCATCTGCTCCAGCCATGGCTGCAGCTCTGGGGGATCCAGGGGGATGATGACCACAGGCCTGGGGTCCCTGCAGCTGTGGACACTGTCCCCCTGCTCAAAGGTGCCTATTAGAATAAATCACACGAGATTCCATTTTCTTTATGCAGGAAGAAGTTTCTTCTTTATTCACACAACCCATTTTTATCCAGTTTTACAAACCTCGTGTGTGATCCAATTGGTTAGCAGCTTTCTTGCCAATTACTCTGTTGGTTAGTAAAAGGTATTTTACTTGTCCATCAAATTTCTCTATTCTGAAATTGTTTGCTCATTTTCTTCACTGATTCTCATGGGATAGAGCTAATGTTGATGTGGGTGCTAGTTGTTTTGCACCCAGGAATAGATTGTTCTGTTAACAAACTATTCATACCAGGACTGTTTTCACAAGGGAACTTGCCAAGTGTGATTTAACTGATCTAACAGAGCATGTCTGATTTTATGGGGTCTTTCTTTTGTAATTTTTCTACCTTACTGCAACAGGTGCCCATTCACTGGGCTGGACCACACAGTCTTTATGGCACACACCTGTGACTGCACAATTTTATATTTTGTTCAAGAGCGTCGTTGTTCATTCTGGGCAAAAACTCACATCTTTCTCTCTCTCTGCCATGAAAGCCACAGTAGCAAATCAAGGTGCACAGTTAAAATATCCTTTAATTTTTATAAGCTGCATCTACATAAATCCAAATTCAACAACCTTGCAATGAAAACCTCATCTTTGTCATTTTACCTCAAGTGGGAATCTTGAAGATAAAAAGGCACAATTTTCTAATTTATTCATGAATAAAAAATGTGGCATGTAGAACTTTTAGCTTTAGGGTTTGATTTAGTTTCTTTTATTTAATATTATTTATTAATATTTTAATCAATCCTACATATATATAAACTGTCGTGAATACATAAACTTATAAGAAGAACAAATATTTCAAATAGAACAGTGGAATCATAAAAAGTTTCATGCTCTGAGTCCATACTCATTAAATTACCACAGTCCTAATTTTCCTTTCAAGGTGTACAGGCCTCTGCTTAGGCAACAGCCAGGGTCAAAAGCAATTCTACAAATAATTTTCTTTCCTTAATCATGTAATCTTAAACACACTGAAAGTCCAATCAGAAATGTTTTTTCTCAAATACCACCCTCATACATACAGAAAATAGCCACAAAAATGCCCAAACACAACAACAACCAAAAAAACCAATCAACCAAACAAAAATTACAAAAAGTAAAAATGGGCAAGAATTTTGCCTAAAGCAGCCAAAGTAAATCTGAGGGAAGACCTCAGGGTTGGAACTGCTGGCAGGCACTTTAATTTGAAGACAGTGTAAAACAAGTAGGGAATCCAGGATTTCACCCACAGGAGAATATTAAAATGTTTCCCTTTTATTATTATGCTTGTCTGTATTGTGGTTTAAAATCCACATAGGGATTGCCAGAGCTTGTTAGCTGGCTTTAATAGTTGCATTAATAAATCCTATAAACTAATTGTGCAGTGACTAAGTTAATTACATTCAAATGAGATATTTCTCTAGAAATATGATAAAGAATTTATAAAGAGATATGCTCCTGTCTGTGAGTCCAAAAAATAATAACCAGCCAGCAACCCAAATACCCAAATCCAGCTGTAATATGTGATTAAATTGATGGCTGTATGCATAAGCAAACTGCAGCAGTGGCAAGAGATCACAAGACAGTATTAAACTGAATTATTTACCCAGCAAAATAATGAATGAAAGCAGTTCACTGAGCTTTCCTCATGGCCAGCAGTTTGGCTTCCAGACAAAGGTGGGAGCCTGACCCTAAGCCCCTGTTATTTTTTAACAAGCAGGACAGGTATATGACACTGTAATAAGAACCCCTTTTTCCATTGTTCTGATAAGCAAAGCATGAACTTTAGCTCCCATCAAACACAGCTGATGGTTTGTGTGCTGAGCAAAAAGGCCTCTTTGGAGCTGAAGTAACTTATGGGTCCTGTCCTGCCCTGCAGGTGCCTGCTGGCCCTGGGGCCTCCTCTGCTAGGGCGTGTTATTTCTGTCAGACAGCAAGTCCCAAGCACTGGTGCTCTCCCAGATGAAAATTTTGGGTTACTTTGGGCCAGTGGTCGTGTTAAAAGAGCTCAACTAACAAGCTAACACCAAGCAAAGGCACAGAGCAATTCCAAGGCACAAGCGTGTTTTACCTCCTCTTAATTAAATTAAATCAAATCACCTTGCCCTAAATTTAATGGAGAAGCTGGTCCTGGCAGAGCTACTGTCAAAGCCTCACTCGAAGGCAGTGTTCACTATTTTAAGCAGGGAGGAAAAGCAGCAGCCCCTTGCTCAAACCAGCACCTATAAGAAGAGTTGGAGTGACCTCAGAGCTGATAAACCAGGGTGAAACTGCATGTGCTTGCTGCAGATAGGCTGGGTCTGTCAACCAGACACTCCTCATGACCAGGACACCAGATTTAAAAACACAAGCATAACAACAACTGGGCTGATGGAAAAAGAAACCAGAAGTTAAGCTCCTAAATGCATCATTCAGTTCTTAAATAGTTGGTTTCAAGTGTGGATTGTCAAATTAATGGGAGCAAGCTAGGGCTTAGCACTGAGAAAATCAGATATTCCATTTAAGAGCCTGGCTACAGGAGACACATTTTGGCTTCTATTTTTGAAAAATATTGACTGAGAAGACCTTCATGTCATGCTCTACTTGCGCAGGAGTATTCAAAAAATAAATGCCAGAATTCCAGGTCCTAACTTTGTACTCCAACACTGAGCCAAGGACACCAATAGATACAAGACAGATGGAGCAGCAAGAGAGATGGTTGCAATTTTATGGAACATGAGCCACTTTGCCCTGTTTTCTGATAGTGATCACAGCAGTTGTGGCCCTAAGGCAGTGTTGCCCCCTCTGCAAATCTCCCCATGTGTTTTCCAAGGCCAAGTTGGAACAACCTGGTCTAGTGGAAGGTGTCCACGGCAGAGGAGTTGAAACTGGATGATCTTTAAGGTCCCTTCCATCTAAACCATTCTATGAAAGAAATTACTCATTAGCCTTTCCTTTTTGGGTATGCAGAGAAACAATTTTCAATAAAAAGTAATTACCAAAACAAATCTCTCAGCTATCTCACTGTAAGCAAAGCCAGCTTCAAAGCATAAATCTGGTAAATTGAGTTTGAGTTCAAACACCTGAGAGGGTAAAATCAGAAAAAAATTGCATGAAATTAAGTTCTGACAAACGTCTTACTCCAGCAGTATGAATGTGGTTGCAATAATGATAGAAAACTATTGATTGCCATCTATTGTCTTGTTAAATTGATCAGGTCCTGCAAATCTCTGATAACACTCATGTCAGTATTGTACTCTGGTGGCTATGACTGATTGCTGTGCTATCACAGCTTGGATCGTCTGAGAGAACAAGTGTTGAGGAGCCTGGCTATTGATTTGTAGATAAAAATGTTCCAGAACCTTGAGATCTGTCAGTGAAACTCCTTGGATGCAAAACAGCATTGTACTTTCATGGTAGGTCATTTGCTAAGATTTTTTTTGGTGGGGAAGAGCTGTTGCACACATGTACCAGGCAGGTGGCAAAAGTCCTGAAGGACCAGGTCAACATGATCCACCTGAGCTAACAGATCCTTGAACAGGACTACATATTTCTTTTTTCAAGGTTAAATTTATTCTTAAGTGATATGTGTGTAAAAATCACTGTAAAATTTGGTCTAATGAAGCAGGTGCTTCTCAAGAAGAGACAGCAGTGAGGGCAGATCTCTGTGTCTTCCATAAAGCAGATGTGCAGTGCTGGACAGCTTCATGGAACCACAGAATGGTTTGGATTGGAAGGGACCTTGAGATCATCCAGTCCCAACCCCCTGCCATGGGCAGGGACACCTTCCACTAGATCAGGTTGCTCCTAACACCATCAAACTTGCCCTTGAACACTTCCGGGGACAAAGAAGCCACAGCTTCTCTGTTCCAGAGCCTCACCACCCTTATAGTAAGGAATTTCTTCTCAATATCTAATCTAATCATCCTTTCAAGCCATTCTGCATCTGATCCCTCATGGGACCCCACTGTTTATCAGTAGTCATTTCACCAAAAATGCTATCTAATCTACATCCCAAATCCCATAAATCCAATTGTTTTCTTAGTCAGGTACTGTTAGCTTCTCTTAAAAACAATTCTCTGAAGCCCACTGACAGTGTTTGTCTAATTACACTGCTCATTCATCTCTAGTGCTAAAGGATGATGAAATTAGGCCTTATTAGTTGGTACATTTTAATTTGGCTTTTCATAGGGTGATTGGCACATTGGAATTACTGCACTCCCTGGCATGCATTCAATCCAGCTGTTGTTCTGCATGGTAGTAAGGCACGAGGTCAGCTGCTGGGGCTGAGTCTCCCAACAAAAGCCTTGAGTCAGAACTGCAAAGCCAAATGTCCATTTTTGGTGTAACCTTTTCTTTTACATTACAGTTATAACACAAAATTGGATTATTTTTGTCTTCTAACAATGAATTTTGAATAATTGCTGTGGATTACATCCTTCTTCAGAAAATCTCATTTTATTTTTTTTTTATTTAACCCATTTCTATATTACTCCAGAATTCAGAGACTAAAAGCCTGAAAATTCTACCACATTAACAAACCTGTATATTGAAGGAGACTTTTTCTCAGACCTTAAACCAATTTGAAGATAATCTTTTTCATTCTGTAGCAGCCAAACTGAAATACCCAATAAACAAGTTTCTAGAGCATGAAAACATATTTCAACATCATTACCGTGCTGGAGAATTTGAGGTTTTAGAAGAAGAGCTGGCATGTGTAGATGACCTTTGTCAGGGTGCCAAAAATGTCTTTTTGGAAAAATATACTTTCATGTTACAACATGGGCTTCTTTATGTGAAAAATGCACTTTATATACAATAAGATGTAAGAGCAGAGCCCACAGAGGAGGTCAAAGGGAAGGACTCCTGGTGACCTGAGAAAGGATGCTCTAGGAGAAGACATGTGCAGGGTTATTCTGTGTCCCTGAGTTTGGATGCCCCTCTCCCAATGTGGATCAAATAAACTATTTTTAAACTGTGCATGCCAAAGCAAACGTCCTCTGCCTGAACTGCAAGCAAAGACCTGGAGAGTGGTGATGAAGCTTGGCTTTAGTAATGGCTGAGAACATCTCCCTCTACCCTGCCTTTGGCTATTGCTCCATAGAGCAGAACCATCTCCTGTTGTCCCACTTCAGCAAGAGAAAATTTGGGTCATGCAGAGCAGCTCTTGCTATTCCACCTTAATTGCAAAAGTAAAGACAGTGTAAATGTGTTGTGCTGTAGAAACACTGCTTTTAGCTTTACCAGCTTGTGATTGCTCTTGAACATGGGTTTGTTTAGAGAAAACACAATATGGCCAGGGTCTGGGAAAACTCAGCAGCATGAATTAGCTCCTGAATTTGTTGATTAGAACCCATGAAAATTGATATTTCTAAGTAAATATGCCACACAAAAATATTTCTCAGTGGCATGTAATACGCAGAAAACCTGAGGTTTGGCACCACGTTTATACAGTTTCTCTTAGAAAAATGAAGACTGCAAATCTTCACAAGGAGCGTGTTCAATTTCCAATTATTTTATAGTGCTGTTCTGACCTTTCTTTTTAACAGAATATTGTTTGCTTTTTACATTACTGCTGCTAAAAGGCTTGGCAGTGGTTTGTGTTGTAATGACCAAGTGATCCCTGTCAGCTTTGTCTGAGGTATTGTTCTGTATTTGGGTCAATTACTGTCAGTCATTCCTGATTACAGAGTGGCAATGCCTCTGATGTTCCTGACCTTTATTTTCACCTTGGGACAGCACCTCTGAGGATGGGAGCAGGAGGTGGCTCTTCCTGCACAACCGACACTGTTTGCTTGTAAATTGGGCACTATCAATAACTGGAGGATCATCCCACAGGATGAGGTCCTGCTATTTAATCATCATAGAATGATGGAATCATTTTGGTTGGAAAAGCCCTCTGGGATCATCAAGTCCAACCATTAACCCAGCACTGCCAAGGCCACACAACCCATGTCCCCAAGTACCACATCTACATGTCTTTTAAACACCTCTAGGAATGGTGATTCAGCCATTGCCCTGGGTGGTCTGTTCTGTTGCTTGAAAACCCTTTCCCTGAAGAAATTCTTCCTAACATCCAACCTAAACCTTCCCTGGCACAACCTGAGACCATTCCTCTTGTTCTATTACTTGTGATCCCCATTCTCCTTCCTTACCCTCTGGTCTCCTCCTCTCCAAACTCACAACATTTCATCATTTAGTAAAGCTTAATAATATTTGTGTCTATTTTTACTTTATTTGAGGTGAATGGCTTTAGTTTCACTTATTCCCCTCCTCTGGAGAGCAGCGTTGCCATAAACAGGTGACTTTTGGGCTACCCCTTTGTAAAAGTGTTCTCAGGATCCCAGAGGACATTTTGGGTGATAAAACAAAAGTGATGCTTCAAACAGCAAAGCCTTCAAATATAGGAGGCCTCACCATTCTTTATTTCAAAGTCTCAAACCATTTAAACCAAAAGGAGCATTTAATTCAAAGACCCTATGGGGCATTTTTTTCATATTGCTAAAGTGGTCTGCTACCTTTAGCAATATAAAAAAAATCAGGAATATAAAAGCAGTTTAAAAACCCTATTCTGTTAGAAAAATCCACAAAAATAGCCTTTGCTGTGAGTTCCTGCTTTTACTGTAAAAAAGAGACATTTCCCTGCAGGTACCCCCCACTCCTTCTCTTACATGACCTTTGCAAAAGTTTAAAACAAAATACAAGGAACTGACAGCTAAAGGATACCTGTTTGCCTCTCTGAAGTTAAGAATATTGACTAAAAGTTAAAGAGTATATTCTTTTCCCTTCCTTTCTAAAAAGTCAGGAAAATAAATTTAGTTGTTGTGCGTCTGACAAATCCTTGCACTCAATTTAGTCCTAGAACACATGTGGAAGGCATGTTACACAAAGCACAGAAACCTAAAAGGGAATATGTCAATTTCTGCTTAATTTAGGCAATTTCTTAAATTTTGAAGTCCAAGTCAAGAAGATGGATTAAATACCCATTGCTGGGTGTCCAAAGTCACACACCCCCAGCCAGAAAGATTAGGGCTTAATTAATGTAAATTACAGCATCCATCAATGAGCAAGAGGCAAGAAACTCTTGTGAGAGATGAGCACCAACAGATGGAGGGATGCTCTGCCTTCAGACTACATTTTCTTCAAAGAGGTACAGCCACATCACTGACCCAAGTGCAAAATCCTGGACCTTTTCCTAAAAAAATGAAAGACTCATGGCCCAGGACTGCTGCAAAAGGAGCAGATCAATGAAAACATTTGTGGCAAAACTGCACTTCCAGCATGCATTTGTAAGAAAAGTTATATACCACGAAGAAGAAAAGCTTTGCTATTCTTAGTCAGACATGTTCCCTGTAAGAAGTCCTTTTCCATAAAGCCCTCCATGTTTAACCTGGTATGCTCTGTGATATTCCAGCTGTCAAAACAGATCTCCATCAACTTTTTCTTCTTTACTCTTGACCTGAGTTTCTCTAAGAACACTGCTTTAAATTAGGTCCCACGAGAAATGCGACAGTAAATTCCTCGTTTCATGATGGTGATAGAAGTTGCCATTGTTCTCCCATCATTATAGTGATGTTTAAGGCATTGGAGGAGAGGGATCATTTGTTAGCTCTCTTGTTGTCTGCTTTCTGCTCACAGGAGGAAACATAGGGGGAAATTTATTGACACCCTTGACAAATAGCGTGGTGCTTTCTTTTGCAAGAGTTAATTTATCCTATTAGATAAGACATCATCACACATTTTTAATCTGACTCCAAGCCCAGGTACACTGATTTTGTGCCACGGAGATATCACTTCCCTCTGTCACAGAGCAGAGAAGTGATGCTCAGGTATTCTTTCATAGATGATATCCTTCTATATAATAATTCTGTGGACATGCCATTAGCTTGTGTCATGGAGGAAGAAAATGAAGGAGGAGGAAGATTTTCTTCCCTAATGCTGTATTTCAGTCATTTAGTCTTACTACCTTTGTGCAGTTAGGAATGAAAGATGTAACTTCAGGCTTTCTATTGCTCAGCATATATATGTTCCAAAGCAGCAATGAGAGCAGAAAACCCACAAATCTGAATAATGGGAGCAGGATCTATGGATTTAATGCTCCTAAATATGCAGATAACTACTCAGAGAGGCCCAGGATTAATTCCAAATTTTTGTCTGTCCCTTTGACCCAGACAGATCATTATTAAATGGAAATCTCTCCCTCCCTCCTTCCCCCATCTATTATTTTCAGCTGTGGGATTTTTCATGCAAATAATTATATGTCCTTGTATAGCTTCTTTTTACCATGATTTTCCACTCTACCTATGGTCTATGATAGTCACTTCCTGAGTTTTGTGTTAACATACAGAGATATTTTATTGTGTCTTATGGAGTCTGGCACAAGGAGGAGGAAAACCTTGGATTCAACAGCAGGAATCCAGACCTGATGCAGGACAGTGGGGACTAACCTTTGATGAAATAATTCTGCCCATTTCTTCAATGCCCATGACCCTGGGGTAATTTCACCCAGTCTGCAGACCCCTAACTCATACTGGGACACTTCACTCCTGGCTCTATAACCATTCCCATGAAGCATAACGTATAAGCACAGCATTTTGCATCAATATAATTCCCACTGAACATCCAGTAGCCCAGCAAAAGACCATGTGCAGAATTGATAGAAATAATAACTGTGCCCAAAGCACTCTTTGGTTGACATTAAGGAAGACAATGGCAGGAGTTTGTCATGTCTGAACAAAAAGAATGTGTCTTTTTAGCCTAAAAATATTCAGAATACAGACTCCAGCAAGAGAAAGCCACTTCAGTTTTACCACAAATAAATTTGAGTTAGTCAAAGCACTGCAATTAATATATCCAGTCTTCACAGTGATTTTTGTATGGCATCATTCATACATATTTTATACTCAACATTCATTAGCAAGATGATAAATGGACCTTTTGTAGCAGTAAAGATAAACTTTTGCTTATTCCAGCTATTTTGGCAAAGCTCTCCAGCACACAAAGAAACACCTACAGCCAGGATTTCCATGAATCACAGGGTTTTGTACCAGCAGAGAAATGTCTTAAAAAACTGTGGATGCTAAGGCAAGATTCAGAACCATGCAGCCAGCAGGCAACATAATATTTTTTCAGTAATAAAGCACACAATTCTGGTTTTGATACAAAACTCTTCCCAGTGGTTTTCTCCATTAGTATTTTGGGCATTAGAGACTGCCTTTTGCAAAGATATTGTACTAGATATAGCCAAATAAAACATATTCCTTATTTTCAGGAGAGAAAGTAGCTTTGATCCCTTAAGCTGGCCAATCACACCAGTATAATAAATTCACCAACATAAATAAGGCTTCACATTGAAGCCAGGCAAGTTGCATGCTGTGCAGCCAAGGCATGAGATGTGAAGAAGGTGAAGGTTTCTCCATGTAATAAACTGAAAAAACATTTAAATTTTGGAGGGTTCAATTTAAATTTTGGAGGGTTACATTAGTTGTCCACTTTGCTCTTTTGAGATCACGATTTCGATGCAGTGTTGACCACTGACAAAACAATTTAAGCATCATGGGAGTGGGAGTGCTCCATGCAAGGCAAAGTAATAGCTTTGCCTTGTCATTATGCTGTAGCATTTATAGTCAAAGACAATGGCACTAATAGATTCATTCATTCATTCAGAAACAACCTCAGACCTTTCAAGCGTGCAATTAAAATCTCTGTCACTTTATATGGAGCACAGAGCTGGTGTTTTACTGCCTAGTCACCAAGGTATAGCGCAACTTCTTTGACTGATTATGGCACTAAAATCTACAAAACAATCAGGATTCATGAATATTTCTGTGGCTATTGAATAGATATCTGAATTAAATTACTTTGCAAACAGTGACAAAGTCATCCAAATAATAAGTGAAGGTACTTATTACTTGATCAAGAGTAAGAGGAAAATAAGTTAGAAACAGGAGACTGGAAGGACTGTCCTTCCAAATGGTCACTTTGTCCCCCAAGAAACCAATAACTGCATCACTTGGGACAAACATAATCTTAAATGGCTTTTCTCTTTTGTCCTGCAAGGGATACCCAGAACCATGCTGCTCCAACTCCCATTAATTTACAGCTCATCTGTAAACTAATTACAGCTCATCTGTAAACTAATCTCTCTAACTCCTTTGTTATCACCAGAGTATCACCTTTTGGGTTAAGAAGTTCTTCCCTTGTTCTTGCTCTCTGTCTGTCTAGAGAAACCTTCAAAGTTTTGATTTTGCTGGGACAAATAAGCTATGCATTTGGCTCATTGAGTTTCATCTTTTATGATACTTTCTCACACAATTATCAAACTCTCTACACTTTGCTTTACATATTTTGCAGCTTGAACCCATCTCTTTTGCCTATAAGGGATGGGTGCTATATTCAGACATTAATGTTTCTATATAAATGGAGAAAATAATTCAGCTATTTCATCTTACAGTACATTGGGTTTTTATACAGCCATACTGTTTTAGTGGTTCCTAATCACTCTGTGATCAAACACCACGCCAGAATCCTTCTCTTCGTTAGACATTCCTGGCTGATGAGTTTTTGCCTTATTGCACCAACCCAGCTGCAAGTTTCTAAGCTCATAATTATCCTCACTCTTCCCTCCTTTTTGAGTTTCCTACATCTTCACAGAGAGGCAGGCACATATATATCTATATATGTATATATGTATATATATGTGTATATATATCTATATATACACTTTGTGTACAATGGTTTTTCATACAGGGCAGGGTTGTCACTAGCAGGTTTCTGCATCTGGCATAGCCCCTCTCATGAGCTACTTATTCCAATTGCTCACTCACTCAAGTTTGCCTTTCTGAAGAAAATATCAGCTGGGAATTTCATCTTTCTTATTATTCCTTTTAATTTCAATTGAGTTATTCACGTCTCTCTGTTATAGATTATTTCCACCAAGAAATCAACAAATGCAGTTAGGGAAACACAGAATAATTAGGCTGCACTGTGCACTGGTAACATCTAGATGTTCCTCTGACATTATCTGCAAAGGTGTCTCCCCATCACGACATCATTATAACATTCGTTATTAACAGCATTATTCCCATTTCAAAGATGTTTTTAAGAAAGGCCTGTAAAGACGTTATTTTTCACCATGCCATTAACAATCAGTTCTCACTACAGAGTGAAAAAAAAGAGTATTTGCCATCTTGTAGGTCAAATGTCTTCCAGTAGCAGAAAACCAAACAACAATAATGCATGATACAAAGGAGGAACAAGAGCTCAACTCAGGCAGCAGACAACACAACTTGCTTGTGATGCTGACAAGTTCATAAACTATAAGATTTCCATGAAGTATTTCCATGAAGTACACAAGGACTGCTGGCTGCTCCTGCAACAAGCATAACCATGCACTTAGCAAGTTTAACAAGGAAGGGTGGCAATTTTGACTCCTCCATATAAAGAAGCCTATCCAAATGTCTTGGGGTGACTTTGTGATACTGTATCCCCTATCATCTGCCCTATGCCCAGACATGAGTCCTGAACCTTTAAGTTAGGTCTGGCAGGGGGAAGCGGTGGAATTATTTTTGGTGGCCTGTCATATCTTCTGTGACTTGTTTTAGAGCTACAAACACAGAAACATGAGTCAATTTTGAGGCCCAGCCTAATATCCCCAAGACTTCAGCCCCTCACATCTCACAGGCTGCCACCTGAACTGGGGCATCACATCCTCTCACGTGGGAGCAGTGACATCAAAGAACCTACCTTCCATCCACCAGGTACCCAGAAATATGACATTAGTTCAAGGCAAAGCAGATAAAACATCTTTTCACATGCAGTTCTATGGCTTTTTTCTTCCATGACACAAGACAGAAGATGAGCAGAGCTCATCTAGCAAAAGATGTGTGGAAGAATGGAAAAGGGCAACAACATGTTAACAGCCATACCTGCTCCCTGACAGGAATAGCAAACCTTCCCTGTCCCTGCAGCATTTCTGAGTGCAATTAAACATATGGATCAGGGACGTTCTGGTAACAGCTGAAATGCCTGTTAGGATCACTGCATCATTTATGAGTGCAACTGAGAATATTAGCTTATTAGCAGAGGGCCTTTCTCATCAGACAAGGCACTGTCAAAGCCAATCAGCCTGTACATCTGTGGCAGAAAAAAAATCTCTCAGTAAATAGATCTAAAAGGTTTCCATGTGGTGTGGGCTACTTTCAGTTCCAGGAAACAAAGAGAGAGAGAGACATAAGATTCAAATGATCCTCCTCCATCACTGATGTCCCAGTGTCTCATAGGATATTGGCAAGGTGGCTTACCTATTATCAAATAGTTGTTATTTGCACTAAATAAGGCAAATTTAAAAACAAATATTCTTAAAATTTTTCTTTCTGTTTCATTGACCTGAGTAGCCCCAAGCCTGAATGCCTGAGGTTATTTTGGCATTGAAGAAGGAAGATGGAGCCTGTTGTGTAGTAAAATCTCAGTCCATTGCCAGCTGTATGACTTATTGACACCTTAACACTGCAGCACATATATCTGGTTTCTGTGAAAACATGCTGATATATTCATGGCTGGATTTACTTATAAATGAAAGTTAGAAGGGGTAGGGACATTACTTTATGGTCTGCTTTGCCCTGACCATAAAGGCTTCCTAATAGATGGCTGAAGCAGCTGGATATTACTGCAATATAAATAATAAATAATAATATATCATTTTAATGTAAACAGAGGCATTCCACATTGAAGTACTTTCTCAAGTGTGTTTAAGATACAGCACTATTATAGTTCACACTTGAGTAGCCTACCCTTGAGGTAACAGAGACATAGATATGAGCTGTGACATTTAAATTAGCAAGAAACATCAAACATAAATAAAAAAGTCATCTTTGGTTGTTTCTGGAAGCTGATCACCCAGCAGCACTAGGCTTTATGGTCTGGGTAAACTTATGTGATTTAGTGCAGAAAGACTGTAATAATTAACATGTTGTTGCCTATTCTCTAAGCTGCTTTCCTGAATCCATTTCCCATTCTGCTGCAATGGCTTCATAGAGAAAAATTGACCCAAACTTGGGTAAGTTCCTCTTTATAGGAGCTGCTGTATGCAGCAAAAGCATGTCCTTTTGCACAAATCTAGACAGTACTGACAATTTTATCACTCATGCTTGAAAGCTCAGATTTTTAGCTTGGAAAGACAAGGCCAAATAAGGCTGAAGGGAAACTCGTTATGCAGGGGTTTGATGGAGAGAGGTTGTGACCGCCGAACAATTAAGAGACGTTTCGCTTTAAAGTTTCATTGGATTTTCTCTGGTGTTTGCTCTTGTGTCAAGTGCCATTATAGAAATGCTGGCTCCATTCCCAGGCATTTCCACAGTCCTTCCATTGCCTCTCAGAGCATCCCCTCTCCTGCTGGAACCTGCAGGCAGCCGGGGCCATTCCCACACCTCCCAGCCCCCACACTGCCGAGCCCTGACAGCCACTCATCAGTCACTGCTTGGTCACTCCGGGACCTTGATGCTTTGTCTAGTTAAAGGGAGATGTAAAAGGAGGAAAAAAAGGAGCAAGACCCCAGCCCCTCATTGGGAAATGGCATTATTTTTAACTATGGAGAAGATCAAGAGTCTTCTTTATCCGTCTGCAGCAACAATCCCCACTGCCTGGGCAAACCCCTCTGATGTCCAATAGCTCTGGCTCTTCTGGTTTGCTAACTGTTTGAGTTTTTCCTTTTTCCTTGCTCATCCAGACTGATTTGTCCTTATTTCAATTGAGACTTAACCTTTCTAGTCCTAGCCACATGAAAACTTTTCATTTGGAAGGTTGCCTTCATGTGAAATATTCTACTCTTCTATGACTGTGTTCATTCAGGTTTTGTTCACAACAAGTTTTTTTTGTGCATAAACCCTGTCCTCTTGCCTCTCTGCTCATCCAGTCCCCTCTGTGCAGAGCAGGCTACACATGCAGAATAAATTCTGATGTTAGAATAAAATTTTCCACTTATATTTGAACTTATCCTCTAAATATTTGCTTATGGTAATGATATGTGAAACTGCCTCAGTACCCACAAGGTTTGTTGCTGTTATAAATGAAAATTGAATAGGCTTGACATGACTGCTTGTTAATCTTTTTTCTTATTGTTAACTTCTAGATGCTTACAAACACCCTGCTCAACTGCTCTGCTGCTGGCAGCAAGAGTCAACACACTGGGTTAAATAATATTTAACAATAGTAGAAGTGATTGAAAGACAAAGATATATTACACTTATCAATATATTAAAACTATGTCATACATGCATGTGCACTTATACATGTGTAGTGCCTGTGCAAGATTAAGTCTAATAGAGGTGCCTCATGCTGTCTTGTCAGATATTTGTGGTATTAAATTTAATTAAATATACAGATCATGTCAGCCTAGGCCAGCTGGAAATGTCTTGTCTCTGGAACTATGTGGTCCAGACTTACTCTGTCAGCTCAACATACTCAACCTGCTAAAAGCCCTGTAGCTCATGTAGGAATTCAACCTAGCAAGCAAAGAGCATATCCTTCTCAATCTCCAATTCAAACCACAGATATAAACTGAAATGCTCAGCTGAGGTGTTCAGTAGTGCCAAAGCAGTGTTGTGGACTTTGCTATTAAAACCAAGTAAAAGTCACAGAAACACTTCTTGGGAGTTGGCAGAGGTGATCACCCAGCCTTGGCCCCAGAAGTCGCTGCAATGGCTCGGAAGAGAATCTCATCTCTGCTCCCAAGGGCCAGTGCTCAGGATGGATGGATAAGGAAGAAACCAGACAGGCTTGTCCTGTTCTCTCCACTGCAACATGAATTAGTTTATCGTGGATCCAAGAGCACTGCTCTGGAGACCAGTCACAGCCGATTAAACACGGAAGAGGTGAACCAGGACATGTTAGGAGACATTCTCTTACTGGGGCAGCATCCTGTCTGTTGCTGGTGGTACTGCACTACAAGCTGCCTGGGAAGCCTTGAAAACTCGTGAATGGTGACATTCATGACCAATCCTTAAGTCCCAGCTAAGACTACATCTCTCACTACCATAAAAACAATAAACACAAAGAAGATGCAACTTCCTTTTTTTTTTTTTTTCACTGCATTAAGCAGGAACATTTTTCTTGCTGGTATCAGTTTGCAAGATTTCATTCAACTGCACTCCCTATACATCATTTTAAAATTCCTAGTTAGAGCTGAACACAACTTATCACTGTCAGCTGTGCATGTTTATAGCAACTCTGAACTCTGACATTTTCACAGATTTTAAGAAATTTAAGTCAGGACAAAATTTGGCAGGTCCACTAATAAGCAATACTATTTTTCTTTGGAAATACACAATTCTAATCAACCTGTGGCAATGTAGTGATTTTGCATCAATTTGTCCTTGGCAAAAGCTGGGTTTTTTATAAGTAGATTTCATCGGCTTCACTGAGAAAATGAAGCTGTTTTTCAACATTCTGTGCTTCCTTTCTGACCACTTGCTTTTTAGCTTTACAGTCTTTATGAAGAGAGAACATTTATATTAATTAATAGTGGAAAAAAAAATGTGGGTTTTGCTCATGGTTAACTATTTAGGAAAGGTCATCTTCTGACCTAGAAGTCTCTGCTCTCCTCTGCTGTGTTCCACTAAAACCTGGCCCAGAGGTGATGGCATCCACTTCTTGCATGACAGGGTTTTGTTCCTGTTGTCTGTGAGATCTGGAGCTGACACAAGAAATTTGTATCAGAAGATCATCAGATAAAAGAAGCCATGTGAGACTCACTAAAAAAAAAAGCTGGGGGGAGGGAAAGATTTGTCAGCAGGACACAATGCTTCATAAGAGCCTGGACTTATCTTTATAGTGAATGTTATCTGTAAGATTGATAAATGTGCGACAGGCTGGAAAGGGGAGAGAGGACAAAGTCATTGTACTGAAAAACTAGGCCTGGCAACAATAAAAAAACCCTATAAAATAGTTAAAAACCTAATAGCTCACTAGAGCTTTTTGCCAGAGCGAGTCCTCTATGTCCAATAGCTCTCTAAAGGCATTAGAAAATGAAAGGAGTTTTAATGCAGCCCTACGTTTCTTTTCTTCCTGGTTTTACAAGGGGCAATGTGGCAATCTAATTATACTGTGTTGTGAACTGGTATTATGTCCTGCAAGAAAAAGAAAGAAGCTTTTTTATTGTTCCATTATGCAATTGTTGCTACTTTTTACACCCATTCCATCTTTGGTGCAATAATTCAAGTATTGCAGTCTACATTAATTTTTTTTTCTTTTAACCGCTCCTTCCTTCACACTAATAAAATATGCAGTGCAAACAAAAGCACGTTACCCAGCCAGTGTATGAGCAAAGCCATTCCTTCATTTCTTGATTCCTCAAATAGCACGCGAGCCCCAGAGGAACCCATAGCAAGGTGGTGGGGACATTTTAGGGACATTCTCTCCCTGTCTTAATGTTCAGAAAAACTAAAGGTTATGTGACTGATCACAGTAGTCTCCTCCTGAACCAAGAACATCAACAGCCCAAGGAAATGCCCAGCCAACACTGACAGATGAAGCAAGCCACACTCAAATCCTATTCTTTTTATGTAAAACCCTCACCCTTTGTCCTTTTCAATTATGTATGGTCATGTTCTCACAATAGCTTCTGCTGTCACTATGATTTAAAGATAAGGTTTATTTTAAAAGATCGTTTGCTTCTAGTGCCAGCATAGCCAGTCTAATCAGATAAATAAGTGCACAGTTTTTGAGACCCCCCACCAAGGATTTTTTTTCCTCTTTCCCAACAGCTTACCACCTGAACCTCTTGCTAATCATTTCAAGGCTATTCAGAAGGTAGTCCCTGCATAATTTTTAGCTTAGGATAAAAAACTGCATAATTGTTATTCATTTGGCATGGCAGTTATTACACACTGAAGTGACCTCTGCTGCTCTGTTAATTATAAATAGTTTTGTCTATTGGATAAATTGAAGTGAATTAGCTCAGTTTTAAGATCTTATCAATAATTTAAATAGCCATTTGCAACAAATGAAATAGAACAAAAAAACATGCACAAAAAACCCACAACAAAGGAAAAAAACCAACCTTACACAGAAAAGGCCAACTTCCAAGTGTAAACCACCAGCAATTTGTCGATTTAGTAGTGAGGGCAGAATTCAATAATAAAGCTAAATGAGGAACAAGTTTTATTTTTCCATGCACGCAAACCCAAGCATTTGCTGTGGAACAGAAAGAGTTTGGAGGTCTGGTCCCTGCCCAGCATGGCAGGCCATTAGCCACAGCTGTCGGAGACATCTGCCTGACCCAATTACCGTCAAAGCCGGGCGGCAGCGGCGGCGCCGTCAGCCCCGACACAAGAGCCCTTCCCTCCATGCTCAGCTGCCACCCAGCAATCAGGCTGCTGCTAGGCCATGCTTAAACCCCAGCTCAGAAATGGCTTTGCTCTTAAGCAAGGTCATGTTTGGGTGGAATGCATGTGCAAGGTTGATGGCATCCATCAAGCCCTGAAGAAACAGCATCTCTTCATTTCTGTTAGGAAACATCAGCCAGAGTTTCTTTCTGGTATCTGGTATGATAAGCTCTAGTCATAAAAGATACATACAGCATAAGCTCAGGTTTCATTTTGTTCTGCAATTCATTTTAAGTCTCTGGAGAGGCCATCCAATGTGAAGACTTAACAGAGACAATTGCAGGAGGCTACAGCAAAGAGAAGGACCTAAGCACTGATTTGTCTGTGTAACTGTATTAGAGGCTAAAAGAAGGCTCTTTTCTTTACAAGTAACTTGCAGAGGTGAGCAATGACAAGAGAAGATTTGCTGTGACAGATAATAGTGCTCACTTTCCAAGCCCAACTGAAAGCTCCACCAATTTGTGTCCAGCACTGGGTATTACATGAAACAATGGGTAGGAGCATCACCAACTTCCAGTCTTTGCTCTTCCCTATGGCACAGGGAGGTTTTCTCTTCCCCAACCCCTCCAACACACCTAGGTTTTATGTCAATCTTTACATCTGATTGGTTTTAATTGTTAATACAGTTCAATGAAATCATAAGCCAGTAACACATGGACCTACTCACCTGCCTTGGACAAGGGTATAAACCAAATAACATAAACATGTCCAAGGCCAGTCCCAACTCAGAATCACCACAAATTCACCAAAGCCAACATCTCCAACTCTGAGGCTGAAATAAATCAAAAGTACTCACATTTATCACTGCTGAGCATCCTCTCCTTCATCTCTGATAACCTTTGATCCTGGTCAATGCTGGCAGAAGTGTGCTCAGTTCCCAAATCCCCCATTGTGTCATTCTGCAACAACTCTTCAGGATTTCCTGAAAGCCTGGAATATTTACTCACAGCTATAGCACTTTTCTTATCTCACTGAGCAAACAGATGGACACAGAATGCTGAGGAAATCTGAAAGAAAGATAGCAGAAACATGTAATACCACTGATTGCCTTCAATTTGTAAGCAGAAGGAAGTGATTTCTGGTCAGAAAATAACAGATTTCAGAACCTTGCACAAGTATAACATTTCTTTTCATATATACTTAATATATCTTTCACTCACAAAAATACCTTTTTCTCGTAACATTTTTCATTCCCCCCAAAAAAGAAATTAATTTAAAATGGAATATGAAATTAATTCCAAATGCAATAAAGCAGAGCTGTTATAGATATCTGTTTTCTATGTGAGGAGAAATTTTGCCTGATACAATGCTGCACATATAGCAAACTTTGACGTTCGATATACAAGGGAGCCTTTCTCCTATTCTATGAAAGACAACAGTGGATGGAACCTTAAAAATTATAAACCCTTTCATTTTAAAAGTAAAAGCAGAAACTACAAAAAGAAACATAAGTGTAAGATATTAAAGAACCGAGAAACACCTAAAGTATTAGAGATGTAAGAAAAAAATGAATATTGAGGAAACTTGAGAACATTTGCTCAATCATAATAAGGCTTGGAAAAAAAGGAAGACACACCACACATCCCCAGGGAGCTGTCACAGGCCCCAGCCTCAGCAACTCAAACAACCGAGTCTATCAGAAGATAAAGACCTTCCAAATGTATTTGTTCTCCACATTTAATATTAATCAAAGAGCATTATAAATTTCAAACATCACTCGACTGTTCTAGCTGTAGGGGAAGAAACACTGGCTCGACAAAAGTAATGCAAAACAACATCCATAAAATGTAAACCAATAATAAAATAAAAAAGAGAAATCAGTTGATTAAACAAAGCGTCTTTTGAAGCCGGGGTTTGGTTTGCAGCTGCATAGAAAGAGCTGGGCTGTAGGAAAAATCCACAAAAGATAAAGGTTCTTGACCCCACATGGTGATCCTTGCACTTCTGTTAACTGTTTATTTAGGTCCCAGAGTTTAGCAGCAGCTTGCCAAACCATTGCCCACATCAAGGGCTGCCAGCTGATGGGCTGAGCTCAGGGCTGGGGCAAAGTGCTCCTAAGAACATTTAGGGAAAAATGGAAGCTAACCTAGCAGGCAGGTGGAAGAATGGACACCAGAGATGGCAGTGATGCCTGACCTGCACTCAGAGAGCATCAAGTTGCCTTGGCTGGCTGGTGTCCCCCACATGACCACCAGCATTTGCTGTTTGTGTGGAATGGGCTCAGGATGAGATGACCAAATCCCCAGCTGGAGCATCCATCAGGCTGCAGCAGCTGTTGCTCACAGGCCCAGTGACACGTCCCAAGCAGAGGTCTCAAAAAGGAAAAGGGTTGGTGGTACCAGAGCTCCAGCACCACAACCTGCCCCTCCCTACCACCACAGCTTTGCTGCTAATGATGTTCAACACTTTTTTTTTTTTTTCCTAGTGTTGCTGTCTTCAACTATTTTCTGTTGATTCACAGCTTGACAAGGAAAATGGAATACATCTCATGTTGCAAACACTTCTCCATCACAGTCATTTGAGGTAAATTATGCCACTTCTAGGTACTAAGATGATTAATCTCAGCTGCACTTGTATCCTTGCTTGCTAGGGTTTGAAAACATTTAGCAATGCTACACCCAAGTGAAAATATAAGAGCTGCCAATCCTGTCACTCTGAATGTATTTTAGAACTAAGGTCCAGCTGCAAGAGGATCCCTTCATTTGTTTCTTACCTTTTAATATTATTGTGGGTGGTTTTTGGTTTTTTATTACGGCTTCAGAATTTGAGATTGACCAGATCCAGAATTTCCTGGTACCTACATTGGCATCTAAGGTGTTAAACAGCACCAACACATGGGAAAAAATACAAACTTGGCTTGCCAGATTAAACACTTTTTGTGGTAATTTTGTGATTGGTTTTTCCTAGATAAGACTCTGTGGAAGTTTTTGGTAGATTATACTCCAAGTGAGTATATAAACTGTGCTGTATTTAGGTAACTGCACCCAATTTTCCTAAGTGTTCTGAAGGGCTTTGAGAACGTGAGAGGCAGGAGGGGGGATTGGGTGGTGGTGGTGAGGTTTTTCTGCTAGTTTGGGGGGCTTTGATTTTTTTTTCCCCCCAAATCTACTCACCTGGCTGCCTCACACCTCTTATTATTGCTATAAAAACACAGCATCCAACTTCTATCTCACCTGGAGAGTAAGAGCCTGTCCCAGAGAGCCATGCTGGGGGAATTGCACTCCACCCAGCACTGGTTTATGGCAGGGTTTATGCTCACATATATACCATGCACACTGAGGGGAACCTTTTGGACAAGGACAGTATAATTCATTTTGAGAAACATCTTCCTCCTGGTTAACAGTTAGTATAAACTGAAATTCCTCAAGGGAACCAGGCATGATATTTTTCATTTTCTCAGAATCCATAAGGTTTGTTGTTAGATTTATTCCTTTATTATTATTGATTATATAAGGGCTGAGGATGGGGCTGAGCTAGAATCTAAACACTCTTTTTTCTTTTTGTTTTTAAGTACATGTTTCATGTCAGTGCTATTGATTTTTAAAACAAAAGGGGTACTGAAATCTGAATTTTTCACAAACACTTTGGAGCCAAGAATGCATACCTCATTCACCTGGGTAACACTTGAACGACAATTCTTTTTATTCAACTCCACTGACTTTCTGTTTGGAATTCCAGTTTATCTCCCTGCTCCTGCTTGGCTAAACATCATCTAGTACCACACCCAAGAATCACATCTCATATTAGCAGCAAGAAAAACAAAATAAAAAATCAAACACAAAACAAAATACCCAGCCTTATTTCTGCAATACCTGAGAATTCTGAGAAATCTTAAACTTAATCCTCAAAAATATCCTTGAATTTAACTCTTACAGTATCACACAGGTTCAAAACTGAAACAGAAAATACTGCATAAATGGGTAAAAAATTAATATAAAGCTATCTTATATGATACACTTACATACAGTTTCATTTATTTATTCATTTTACTTTTACTCCTTACTGTGAGCATGGGGAGGCCCTGGCACATGTTACCCAGAGCAGCTGTGGCTGCCCCATCCCTGGAAGTGTCCAAGGCCAGGTTGGATGGGGCTTGGAGCACCCTGGGACAGTGGAAGGTGTCCCTGCCCATGGCAGGGGGTTGAAACTGGATGCTCCGTGAGGTCCCTTCCAACCCAAACCATTCTGTGATAACGCTGCGGGCTGTTGCTTTGGGAGAGCTTACAGAAGGACACAAACACAGCAGATACAGAATTAAGGACATTCTCTTCCTCTCCTCACTAGGAAGGGGGATAAAATGCAGCACGTTTAAAATCAGGTTTGTTCTCCACCATATACAATCTTAATATTCTGTCTGCTTAACTCTAGAGATAAATCATCATTATCAACAGTCAATAGTTGGCACTACAAAAGATCAAGGACATTATTCTTGCTCAGGACAAGCCCTTGGGAGCTGTAATGCAGTCCCTGGCACACAGCTGCACACGGGTGCAGGTTTGCACCTCTCCCACCCCCTGTGTGCACCCCCCTCATCCCCTGGAGGAGCCGGAGCTGTGACACAACCAGGCTCTGCCTTCAGCACTCAGTGATGGAAGGACTCTCATCACCCTCCTGACTGATCTCTGCATCACAGGGTGAGAGCAGGGATGCCACTGCATGTCACCTGTCACTCCAACAGCTCAGTGTCCTCCTGCTCACAGCATTTAACTCTTTCCTCCCCGGGCAGTAACAGAGAGCTCCCACGTGCACCACTGCCCCTGCTGGGTTTCACCTGGGGCTGAGCATTCTCTAATCCCCGACAGTCGTGGCTGGGTGCTAATCACCATCAGTGCACTGATCTCACTGTAGCTCGCAGCAGATGAGAACGTGGCTGTAATATTTATTAAAGTATTTGGGAAACCTCTGTAGAGTGCACTGGAGCACACAGAGCCTCATCTGAGGTCAGCCAGATGCTGCAGCAGTTATGGCCTTCATTATGTCAATGAATATTAATGACAAATTAACACAAACTTTAAACAAGAAGCCAATTTTCATTTCCAGACTCTTTTAATGAATTGTGTTGTACATATTTTCAAGGTAGCAGTAATCTGACAGGCAATATTTTTCAAATAATTAATTCACTCTATTCCTAGCTATTTTTAACTTCCCAACAGCCAAGAACCCATTGATTCCACCTTTAATTACTGTTCACAGTCACATCTGCTCCTATACTCAAACAGAAAAAAACAGTTAAATGTTGCAAAGTGATTTCTCACTTTTTAATCATTAAACTACTATCTTTTCCTGCATTCCATTTTATATAGTCCTACAACCAGGAGAAGGAAAAAAAAAACCAAAACTGCTAGTGTTGGAAAGTAAGGAATCAAATTCAGTCCAAATTCCTCTTCCCGCTCTTCGTTACTCCCATCAATCACTTTAAAATAATTGTACTGGGTTTCTAACCTGGAAATGTGTTGCTCAATAAAGCACAGACAAGTGAGTGCTGATGGAGAGAGGGGACATTTTCATACTTGACATGCACACATGTACACATCTCTATCCCCATTTTCCTTGGAACAAATGCTGTTCTAATGTCTTCAGGGAATCAATAATGCCCATTGCCAGAGCCCAGCACTTTTCGAGATGCAGATTACATAGGGAAACCAAAAATTTATTGCATTGTAAATGTAGGCAGAAGGTGGCAGGTAAGCTGTAATTAAGGTTTTGCTGATAATAAAAAATAGGGGGAAATAAGCAGACTCCATAGTCAGTAAATGCTGGTGCTGCTGCACAATTACCCCATTTTGCAGAGAAAACTGCAGCACCAGGCTCTTTTTCTGCACAATTGGCCTAAGAAAGGGCGGTATACGTTTCCAGCTGCCCAAAATGCTGGCGCATCCTGTCTGCCCTCCCTCAACTCTTACTGCCTCCAGAGCCTTTCCAAACTTTCACTCCCAGTATTTAGATCTTGCTCTCATTCTTTTAAATCACATCACACATTCTTTGTTCTTGCTAACTGCTTCTATCTGGGAAGGAAAACTTGAGACCTTTACCATTACACAGCTGATGCAGATTTTTTATTCTTCCTTGCGTCAGACCTGGCAGTGCACAAGCTGCTGGCGAGTGAGGTGTTTCATGGAAACCCAGAAAACCTTCCTGCAAGAGTTTATCTCATGGACAAGTGGAAAGTTGGGCTATTCTTCATTCCCTCTTGTGTCCCTCCACCTGCACCAGCAAAATTTTATATTGTGGCTGACTCTGTAAAAAACTAGAAAGCAAAACCCCAAGCCAAATACCTATTTTCCTTTTCTTTCCCCTCCTTTCACAACTTCCTTGATTTTCAGATTTCTGTCCTTCTCCCAGGGTTGGGATTGCTCACTACTAATTATCCAATAAAAATAGAGTTGAAGTATTAAATCTATCCCTAGTTAACCCAATGTCTTTAATAATAAAAGAGATTTTGCACTAGGGATAAATACTGTATCTCATTTTCCCACTCTTACAAGTCTCCTGTCACTCCACACTTATTAATACTGCTACTAATATACTGCTCCCAGCCAGCCACTAAAATAGTTTGGTTATTCCTATTAATTCACCAATAAAATGCGGCTTCACAGTGCAATAAAGAAGGTTTTGTTGCTTATGGGGTTTATCAGCAGCATCTCTTTGTCCAATTTGTCAAGAGATTTTCCCTATTTTTCTGATACTATTGCCAAATGAACTTCTGGTATGGAATATGGTGAGAAAGCAGAATCTGATCTCATGCCAAGTGTTGCTGGCTTCTCCCTGGGTATTTGGCAGCGCCTGATGGCACAGACAAGTGTCCATCCATTCAGGTTAAGGGTGAGTGGATGTTACAACAGCCTCCTCCCAGAAGGAAAACCAACTTTTTTGTGGTTAAAATTCAGAATACTTCATTTCCTGAGAGAGAAGAGCACCTCCAGCAGTAGGAAGCACCTGTGCTCTTAAGAGGTGGAAGATTCCAGCACCAGGAGCAGAAGCTGCTGGTCACTCCACAGAGTCACAAACATGCAATTCAGCTTCTAAATTCTCAATCTCATGCTAATTCATTAACTTCTCAGTCCACTGTATGGAAGAAAGGCCTGGAGATTACACTTTCCTTACAAACACAACCATTGGCAATTACAGATAGCCTTGTAAAGGGTGTTTGAATTAGAAAAGCCCCCTGAAATTCTCCTGTACACCTCCCTGGACAAAGGCAACCCACTTCCCTATGACATACCCAAGATTTTACTAAAGAGACCAGTCAAAACACTCCAGAAAAACAGAAACAAGAAGGATGCTCACAGTCTTTTCAACAGCAAAGAATGTATTAGGCAAGGTACTCAAATGGCCAAGTACAGGCAGGCAGGTACAACTGCTTGGTCACTCTCTCCACTGGGGCAGAATTACATCCACGGATGCTCTTCCCTTTCAGTTTGGTCTTACTGCTTGTGAGCCAATGAGATTTGCTGGGACCTGTCAGAAAAGGCAAAGAAACAGCAGCAGACAGGGCTGCCAGAGAACCCAGCACAGCATGGGGAAGTTTGGGATCAAATACTACACAGAAAGAATTTAAAAAACAGGACAACTCAGCCCATTAAGGAGTTGGGACGGGATTTTTTAACTGGATAGTGTTACAGCTTTGGATTCTGAATCCTAACTCACAAGCAGCCAGTGTGACTGTGCAACACTGTCCTCTATTGGAAACAGCTCACCAGACCACCTGGAGCACTGCTAGGCATCCTCTGCCTCTGCTCACAGGAAAAAGCTCATCATTTGTTAGGGCTGAACATCTACTGTGATTCTGCTGATGTTGTCTGTGAGGCCTTCCTCCGCATAATGCATCACCCACAAGTTGTTCCAAAATATCATTGTGCTTTGACTTTGCTTGGTGTTTATTGGGTACTGGTAGCATAAAAAGCTTTGCACAAGAGAGCCATTGAATTAATACAAGCAGATTTATTGTGCGGGCTTTACAGTCTTTCTTGTGCACCAAGCTCAAAATCTCTAAGACATTTATTAGGAGAAGGGATCCAGACAGAAATGCTGCGAGGTGCCCCATAAATATCCTGGTGCCTCTGCAGAAGGGGAGCCCAGTGACCTTCTGGAAGGGGTGCCATTCGTAACTCCACCTACTCGCAGAGACAGGACCCAGGACAAGGCATCATTTTTAGAGCTATCATCTCTGGAGACTCTGGGAATAAAAAAGCTGATTCCTAGGTGCTCCAGGAAAAGGATGAGAGCTCATGGTGTGCCAGGTGGAGGATAACAGTGCAGGAGCTGGCAGACACCTGCCTCTTGCACCATCCAACCTAAGATCTGGAAAACAAACCAGGGGTTGCTGCAGCATGGAAAGGGGTGCTCCAAGGCAGAGCAAAGGGGGTCCAGTAGCACAAATGCTGCCTATCACCTCCCATCTCTGCCAGACCTGCACTTACTTCCCTCCCTCCTCCTCAAGGAAAGACATTTCCTGACTCCACCACATGGCTTGCCATCCTTCCCTCCATCTATTGTTTTTTAAAAATTTGTATTTTTCTATTTTCATTCTCTATTGTCTTCTTCAAAGGTTTTGTATTTCTATCATAATAGAAGGAGATGAGGAATATTCTCAAACTCTGCCTGGTTTACCTTTCTGATGGATGTGGTTTGGGTATGCTGGAGGGGTCAGGTGCTGTCTGCTGAAACAGCCACAGCCCCTTTCCCAAAGGGCAACTAGCCCAGCCAAAGTGGGCCGTGAGATAGAGGAAAAATAACATGACTTCATTCAGGGTCTGATTTTACATAAAGGGACATCTTCCTGCTGCTGCATGACCTGGGTTCAGGTGATTTCTATCTAGGAGGGCAGATGCTGTGTGTCACCACTGCTCTGTCATCTCTTCCCTCTTGATGTCAGTGCTGGTGATGCTGTCCTCAGCAAGACTGCCTACAGCAGGGAGAGTTCACAGTGCTATTGTGAGGGGCCTTGCAGTCATTAGTCTCCAAAATTGCTTTCCATGGTGTACAAGAGACATAACAAATGGCTAATTTAATAAAATTGTGTTGGTTCATTCAGCCAGAGAAGCAAAGATAATAGCAACTGATTCTGGAAAAAATTGGAAGGCATTTGGATGTTGTGAGCTCAAAGTTCAGGTAATGGGAACAGCAGTTCTCAGATTTCAGCTGGTCCCTGCTTCCTCCTCCCCATCTGCTGTGCTGCTGTACTGTGGTGGAATGAGGGCAAAACCAGAGTGGAATGGCCCAGGAGAAGGCATTGTAGCTAAAGAACAGTTGCAATGGCAATATTGAACTCAGCACAGGCTCCTGCTATCAGAAATTGCCCTGTGCTAATAGCATTAAGGGTTTCCACAGAGAATCATAGAATCCTTAAGGTTTGGAAAGACTTCTAAGATCACAGAGTCCAACCATTAGCCTAGCATTTCCAGGTCCACCACTAAGCCATGTCCCTAAGGACCACACCTATGTGGTTTTTGAACATTTCTGGGGATGATGATTTCACAACTTCCATAGGTAGCCTGTCAATCCCAGCAACCAGCAATTCAGGCACTCTAAATCCAACCCCTCATTCTCTTCTCTCCCTGCCAGTCCTACAGTTAAACAGGAAAATGTCCCTGCTCCAGTCCAGCACCAGCTCTTCATTCCACCAGGGAAAGCTTTGCTGTCACTTTTAGAAAACACAAGGATGAGCTCTGACTCTGCATGGAGGACACAACCAGATGTGGGACTCACACCACAGAGACTGGAATTGCCCTGGCTGTGGGAATGACACAGGTTAGAGAAGAGGCAGATCTGGCAGCAAAAAGCATGAGAAGCACCTCGTGGGTCTGCCCCGCTTCAGACAAGACACAGACACACAAATGTTGAATCAAAATCCCCATTACACAAAGCAGTGCCAGAGATAGAGCAGATTCCATTTGTCCATGGGATGTTACAGATTCATAATCATCACTGTCAGCACTGCAATAGCAATCAAGGTCGGATCGCCAGCTTCCACATTACCTTAAAAGTGAAATGAAATGTTAAAATAAGTAATTGAAAGGGCCCCTTCCACTTCCTTTAACCCAAGAATAAATCTGAGTAACTCAGAGAAGCTCGCTGCCGAATGAGCAAACAATTTGATCATATAATCTTGTGGATGCAAGATTTTTAATAGATTTTTAAACAGTCCTTACACAATGACCTTTAAACAATTTGTACTTATCATGTGTAAATTCATTATTTCCTAAAATGTTTTAATTTTGTAATTAACTTGGATGCACTACTTGCATTCAATCTAGATTCAGAATGAAACTGAGTAGTAACGAAGGAAATTTGGGGATGACAAACACCAGTTTTCTTATGCTGTCATTTTGACTGTATGAAAACAAAGGATTTTCTGCTGGTGCCTGTGGCTGCCAAAACCTTCCCACCACCTGTGAGTGCCTCTGCAATGGCAGAGCACAGCCCAACCTGCCTTAACAATGCTTCTCCCCCATCAGAACATAATCCCAGCTGCACTGAAGGCATGACCACTGAGCAAAACATCTGCACAACTGTCCTGGTGCCAGCAGGCAAAATATGTACCAGGAAAAACTAAAGTTTACAATGCCTGCTATGGATGGATTTTCTGGTGATGGTTTGGTGTCCCTCTTCCAGCCCACAATTTCTTCCGACAAATTTTCCTGGGAATTTTAAGCCCATCCATTTCAGTGTCAGGATGCACCTGAAACAGGTTCAAAAGTCACAGGGGAAGCAGAAGCAGACAGGCAGATAGGAATCTGAATGTGGTTTTCTTAGTTCTGCCTTTCCTGGAGAATTTTTATAAGTCCAAGGACCATGAGGGTTTCCAGGAGAGCCCATTTCAGGTGCTCAGGCACCGTTCCTGTGCCCCATCTTGGGAGAGTATTCAAGTTGAGACCAAGGACATGGGATGTCACAAAAACCCACTGCTCCTCCATGCAGACATTCCTTCCTGCTCCCCTCAGCCAGATCCTGGCATCATGCTGGGCCTCCCTTCTCATCTCTGAATCTCTCTCCCTTCCCCACCGCACTGGAGACCTTGCTAAGACCCTGGGGCACTGTTGGGCAGAAGCCCCCATTCCTGAATGATGTTTGGTTTTTAAAGGACTGCAACACCCAAAACAAGAACAAAGAAGGCAGACAGGCAACATCCATTGCTGCCCACACCAGGAAAAGTCATGCTGGAGCTGTGGGAAGCACTCACTGACCCCAGCAGCATCCCTTTTATCACCTGATGGTTTTGCAAGGGGCTCTCATACATCTGATAAGGCACACATAGAACCACAGCTTCCAAATAATGGAAGAAAAATACTCAACCTGAAAAATCTGCTATGTCTGAATTCTTGCAACTTTTTAGTAAAAGAGTCTCAAGTTTCCCAGCTCCCCGCCAAGCCCTCGGCAGCTGAACACCTGCACGCTCCATCTGTCCCTACCTTCACAGATCACCTCCTGCTTCAATCACTCACCACCAACCTGTCCCTCACTGCTTCCTCCAAACTACTCATCTCTCCAGACCAAATGGGACCAAAGCACTCCAGTCTGCACAGTCTGATTTCAGTCTGCTGCAGAGCGTAACCTTGGGGAAAAAAAAAAGCATTTCCCAGCAAATGGCTTCTCCCTGTTCTTCATGGGTTTTCTTATCCATAAAATCTTGTGCTGCAGTTTACTTGGCATTTAGGAGGCCTGGATAAATACTAAAATCTCCAGTAGCAGCACAAGTTGGAGAGGGGAAGGGAAACCATCAGTTGTGCCCCTGTAATTCAATGCTTATTAAAAATACAAGGGTTTGGGAGATCTAGACATGGAAAGGAAGAATTGGGCATAGATGGAAAATATAACCTCTGATGAGTGACAAGTGAGGTTGTATAGATGAATACTAATGAGGCAGCTTTGAATAATTCACACCTGGGGTTCAAGGTAAAATGGTTTAACCTGATACCTTGGTAGTTGCGCTGTCTTGCTGGCCTCGGGAATACCATCTCAAAGAACAAGGTCTGAACATAACTCAGGGTTTAGATGTTAATTTGTCCAGATGTATTTTAAAAAAGAAGAAAAAGTATCACAGCTCACTCACAACTGTCTAAAAATTGCAGCACAAGCACTGTAGGTTGGATGACTTTCCTTCTACCCCCAACCTCTGACCTTGCTCCGTGCCCACCAGTGCTTGCACCAGCACAACTGTTCCTCATTATGCTCCAGAGAAAGCTACAACTTCTCACAAAGGTGAGCAAATTGGAGAGGTTTTGATCACAATTCTCCATATCAAAAAGGAAAACACATTTCTTAAGGGAAGATTATTTATCTTCCCAGGGGAGCCACTTTTGAAACTGGGCGCAGTTTCAAAATTTAGGATTGCATTTTATACTGTTTCATCTTCTGCCTTGCCAAGTCCTTCACTCATTTCAGATTTCGAAAAAGACTTCTACCTTTCGGCAAAGTCCCAATTAACCAGTCCTCCGAGAGAAAGCCCTCTGTTCCTTCAGGAGGAAACCTGGACAACCACCAAAATTATTTTTAACTACACTGTAACGTGTTGGTACAAATTCCACTTTCCTGCATAGCCTTTCAAGTGATATAAAAAATGACAACAAGTGATAAAAACTGGGAAGCAGCAGCCACTGAGGGCATCAGAAAGAAACTCTCTCTCGCCAGGCAGGAGATAAATCCAACATTATAAATTAGCACCATAAATATTATACACATTTGCAATGATTTATACACTTATTTTATCTGAGCCAGGCATTTCTTGCTTTCTAAGGAGGGAGAAGGATAACCAAAGGATACCCATCCATCCCAGCTACTGCTGCCTGGATCTGGATATTTCTGCTCGCCTGTTACAATAATGCCAGAGAGCTCTCCAGGGGGGTTTTATCTGTAGATCACCACATGTTTATACAAATGTCAATAAATTGGAGGTTTGTCCTAAAGGCAAATTTGCCTCATTCAGTCTGGTGTTTCAGTGCTTCTGCTGCACTGGTACATCAGAATTGTAATGCAGCTGCTGTATCAAGAAGCTGTAAAAACCCAGACACCTTTGTCTATGGTTTCCTTCGTTTTATTCTTCCTTCCTCCCTTGCGAACTCCACATCACCTTTTATACTTTATCATTGTGCTGCATAATCTCTATCTCTGCAGAATTGCTGGGCTCACCACAGTGCCTAATACCAAATATGAAATATTGCACTGTGCACCCATGCAAAAGGCCAGATTTCATTAATCAAATATTCAGAAGAGTCAGTGCTCTGTTATAATAAAAGCTCAGAAACCAGAGTGTGAGGAAAAATAGATAAGATGAAGTTTCATCATGTGACATGCTGAAAAAGTTCCTCCCAGGAAAACCTCAGCAGCTCATTCAGAGCAGCCGTCAGCTGGCTCCTGGTGCTGGTGGGTGCTCTGTGGCACTACCACAAATAAAGGGCAACAGCAGTGAGCGCCTGCCTCTCTCTAGGAAACACATCCTCCCTTGCTTCCTTACCTGCTGGCATCAGGCACTCTAGAATCCTGCACAGGAGGTGTTGCAGGACACTTGGAGGTACCAGTGGACTGAGGGGATGAGCTGTTTTAACCACCCACTGCAGAACAGCAGAAAATAATTATTTTTGTTCTGTAAACATGGTTCAATTCCACCTGGTAACAGACAAGAGGGTGGGAAGCAGATGCAAACAGCTTCAGAGTCACTGAACCAAATCAGGAGGGGAGCTGGAATATCGCCCAGCTGCCAGCCTGGAGAAACTGAGTTGTGCCAAAACCAGCTCTAACATTAATGATTTATTCATTAAACATGTCCACACCCACTGAGGCACCACGTGCTGCTCACCAAAGGCTGCCACCCCTCCATGCCCTTAATTGTCCACATCCCAAAAAGAAGTCATTTCCCAAAACAAGTCATTTCCCAAACTGACAGGTCTAACTGAATTCTAAATTTTAATTATATTTTACGCAGTACTGCAGAAAAGTGGACACTGAAAGATTATCTGACTGGGAGCTTAGCAATAGAAAACCATAAATCATGCTGGCAGGTATGTAGTTTCCTTGTGAGGTAGTGCTTGTGGGAGTAGCTGTTCACTAACGGGGCGCTCGTTGGAGTCCCAGTCCAGTGGCTGCAGTGACTGCTGACCCCACTGCAGCATCTCCAGCCTGGATTTACAGCCTTTTCCCAAGGGACACAGAGGCAGAGGGGAAGGTCTACCACTACCAAAGGTGATCCGGGGATCCAGCAAAGGATTTGGGGTTTGGATCTTATATGATAAAAATACTGCTATTAATACTAATGAATAATAACATGGTAAATAAATAAACAAAGACAAAAGTAACAGGCAGCAGTAATATAGAGAGATTATGTGCTCTTAATTAAATCTGCAGCAAGCAAAATGACAGGAAAACAATGGGAAATTAATTTATAGTCTAAATAACAAATGAAACTAATGGATGTTTGGGGCATTTTTGACAGCAAAGGGAAAAAAGCCACATGAAGCAGGAAATTAGACTACTTTTCCAGACTCTACAAGGTCCAATTAGGCAGAACAATTAGCAAAGCTTTCAACAGATAAAAATAGAGGAGCTTGTGGTCACACTGCTGGATTTTACCTCACACCCAGGTGCGTTAATGGAGCTTTATGCAGGATTTTGCCAGACATGTCAGTTCCATTCCCAACTGGAACAGACTGATGGAGCTCAGTGGAACTGGGACAATTTATACTAGCTCAACATTAATGCTAAAAACAATGTTTGCTTATGAATAGATCCCTTGTGCCAAAAGATGAGCTGGTTTCCAGCTTTAAAAAAGATTTTACATCTCCTTCAGCTGTGAATCAAGAAGCATGTACAGGAGAGTTTTCCTAAATGCTACTGAGGCTTGTTTTAAGACAGGGAAAACCAAGACACCTAACTCTCAAGGTAAGGAGTTACTTCCTGAGATGCTTTTTTCCCCAACAATCAGTGGCTAAAAATCCACAAATCCAAGTGGGCAAAACTGTAGAGGAAAGGGTATTTTGCTTTAGAGACACTTAAATACTTGATTTTTGCTGTTCAGATTTAATGTAAAACATGATATATAAGTAGACATATATCAATATTGAAATATTTCACACCACCATATAAACAGTGGCTGTGTTGGTCAAGTAAACTTGTAATTACCAGCTTTCCTAACTGTAAAAGAGAAGGAGCTAAGCACAAATAGGTGTGGAAACATTTCAGGAAGGAGCTAGAAAAAATAGTTCTTTGCGTATTTTGCATATTAATACTGCTCTCACTGTTCTCTAGGCTCTCACATTTAATTCCAATGGTTTCAGCCACATCAGGATAATCAATCATTGCTTTAGAAATGTAATTAACTCCTACAAGAAACTATTCATGAAGGGAATTAAGAAATTTACTGTCTGAGGCTAAACTTGGGGTTACTTATGGATTTTTTTTTCCCTACTTACAGAGCTTTTCTGGGGCTGGCACATGATCTAGCTCGGCAAGTGCTGCTGAGGTTATCTGCTGCTGAGGACAGAGATAACCAGACCTTAGCAGGAAATAAAGGACAGAAGGATATGTTGGGGAGTTTTTTGGTCCTTTTCGGGGTTGGGTGGAGTTTTCCTGCAGTAGACAAAGGGAGGTGAAGGCAGATTGCCTTTGTGCTCTGGAGCTTCTACAGCATATACTCTGAAAAGATCCTTTAAAAGGAAAAGAGCATAAATTTAATTCAGTAATGAAGCTGCCCATGAAGAGGCAGATTTTATCTTACACAAACTCCCCAAAAGTCCTGACTGACAAAGCCTTTGCCTGTGTCACATAGGTGATAGAAGACAGCTTCCAGTTGGAAAGCTGGGAGTTGTTTCCCATCCATGGAGATGAATCACCAAGCCTGATAATATCTAGTCGCAACAAATACAATATTTTCACCTGTGGAAGAACCACAAACTTAACTCTTTGTCAAATTCAAAACACAAAGATTCTAAAACCCAAGTTAGGGACTCAGTTAAAACTTTTTTTCAGAAAAGTCATAAATAAAGACATAAATCATCACAAGAAGTTTTCTCCACCAGATAACATCCTCGTCAGCTTCTATTATGCTCTGACATACAATTTAAATGGGAGTTAAAAGATAAATATTCACCAGTTATTTTATTTTATTAAAGAAGCCTTAAAAATACCCCTGACACACACTTGGACCAAGACTGTTGCTTGGCAGCTGCTGGAACTGTGGCATTTACCATACAAATAACAATAAAAGCAAGGGAGAGAACCAGCAAAGGGACAGCAAATAAACGTTACTGCCACTCAACTTTCTCTGGACCAGACACAGACTAGGCATGAAAGGGAAGAAAATTCAAAGTAACTTTGCCTTAAAGAGTTTCTGCCAAAGGCCCAGCTCGCTCTCATTTGCAAGCACAGCCTGCCACGGTGTTGTTGGCCACAATCAGGATGATGCCCATGGGATGTTCCAGGCAAAGAGCAGCATCTCCCCAAAAGAGGGGTGAAAAATCTCCCAACAGGAAGGGGACTGGTACCTCCTTCTCCAAAACACCCCACCTCACCAATTTCCCTGTTAGCTCCTGAACAGCCCTGTAGTCAAACAGAGAGGCTTTAACAGATGGAGCAACCAGCTGGAAGTTGGATACTACTTTCCCTAGAACTGGACACATACAGAGCTCTATTAAATTTTAAATTTTAATCAGAGAATGTCAAGTTCAAAATTACACTTAAGCCTCTGATTTTAAGGTTTGGGGAAATGAAATACATTATCAGTCATAAATGCCCTTTATTTGAAGGAAAGGGAGTGTGATTCCTGTTTACAAAGCAGGCACATAGGCAAGTCTTTTCCCTTCTACCCTCATAAAACACGGGAATTTCATGTGAAATACTTGAAGTAGGGTATCACACTGCCAGGCCAACTCAATGACTGTCAAAAATAAAATAATAAAAAAAATTGATAGGTAAAACCAGCCATACCTGAGGCTTTTATATGCAAAACCTTAACAACTTCAAGTGTAACTCAAACCAGCATTTCTGCTGCTCACAAGCCTTTCCAGTAAATGCTCAGGAGCTCTCAAATACTACCTCATAAAATAATGTCTCATAGGATACAACATAACAAGACCAGAGAAACACCCTACTCAGACCCCCATGAGACCACCACCATCTCTGCTCTTCCCATGAGCCAATTACCCTCCAATTACTGTGACAGAGCTGCAGCTCTCCAGTCACCCCTGGCAGAAGGGCACGGAGCAGAGCCTGAGCTCAACTCCTTGTGCCCTGGGCAGATGGAGGTGAGACCAACACCTCTCCTGATGTACACACTCAGCATTCCCACACTTGGAGAAGATGAGGATAGAAACTCCAAACCTGCTGTGCCCCTCTGGTCACAAAGGCTCCAGGAGTTTATAGCTTATTTTATAGGTATCATCAGCCACCTCTGCCCTAGGTGGGATTTCTTCATCCGTTTTTACTATGTATGATAATGGGATTTTAAGAATTCATTCTCAGACAATAATTTTCATATTTGTGAAAAACTATGGGACTGCCTGAACATATAAGCAGAGCAGGATATTAAAATTGTAATAACCCTCACTTCAGAAACTGCCAATTTTTGCACCCAGGAAAGGAAAGGGGCTTCTCAGGGGCTTGGGGATCTGCAGTAAAGCTTCAGTGGCTGGCTTCAGCTCTGCTGGGAGAAGTTACCTGCTCAGGAGACATGCTCAGCATTACAGAGTTCAAAGTTACAGGACACAAAGTCCTCAAACATTTTCTTCTGTTACAGAGATTCTTTCCACATAGTGACGTTAAGATCCAACCTGATCATGACAGCCCTGATTCCACTTGAGAATCTAGGATTTTTGATTTTTTTTATCTTTTTTTTTCCCCCCTTAAGAGTGAAATCCGTGAAAAAGAAAAGATCAGACTCAGATTTGCGGAATACAGTCACTTCTGCTCTAATCTTTACTTCTTTCCTGCCATGACTAGAGAGGGACCCAAGATGCAGAGCTTTCACTTGAGTTATTATTCCTTGCATTTCAGCAGGGGGGGATCCAGCCTCCTGGCACCAGCCTGCTGCAGGCAGAACCCAAGCCATGGAGCACCACCACACACAGGCATCAAAGCAAGGGGCTGGAGGGAAAAGGCAATATCTGACTCAGCTATACATGTGCAGATCCAGAATTTTTAATACAGGAAGAAACAAAGGGGAAAGAATCTTTAGGATTTTTTGATGCAACTTCCCACATCAACTTCCCACAGAAGTTGAACTTCAGCATCTGCTGTGATGCAGACAGATGTTGTGATGCAGTTCAGACGCTGTGATGCAGCAGGTACAGCCCCAGGCCCCTGATCTGGGCTCAGGACTAATTTGAGATGAGGGTTAACCCAAAGGAGCAATCAGAGTCCACAGTGTCTGGACTGCTACCAGGGCACAATCTGAGTGACCAGAGGACTGGATCAATGGCAAAGCCTGCACTCTTTTGAGAAGATACCCAGAGTCACACATTTTGGCACACTTGATGTAAATAAAGAGAAACACCTTTGGATTTCCAGTTCTGAGCTCAAATAGTCGTGACAACCTAAGAAAATGACAAAGTGCCAAGTGTGTAAATATAGACAAGCACATGGCTATTGCTGACAGTCATCACCTCAGACACCTAGCAAACTTTTCCAAGAGGTTCCAGCTATTCAAAGGGAACAAGGGCCTGGAGTGACAGGACAAGAGGGAATGGCTTCACACCAACAGAAGGGAGGGTTATACTCCCTTGTGTTAGGAAGAAATTCTTCCCTGGGAGGGTGGTGCCCAGAGAAGCTGTGGCTGCCCCATCCCAGAAGTGTTCAAGGACAGGCTGGATGCAGCCTGGAGAAACCTGGTCTAGTGGACCCACGGCAGGGAGGTTTGAATGAGGTGATTTTTAAGATCCCTTACAACCCAGATCATTCCATGGTTCCATGATTAGGCATGTAAGAAACAACACTGTGGTCATTACATAAACAGAGATTTTATGAACAAAAAAAATGTCCCTCTCTAGATAAGGTCATATCTGCTAGAGAGGATTAGAAAACCCTGTGGAGACAAAATAAACTGCCCAAAATCCCCCTCTGAGCCCTGACACAGCCCTATCATACCCAAGGCCATTTTCTTCAGGATTTTAGAAAAGGACAACAGAGATGTATCCATCCAACAGACCACGTACTCTGGTAATAAACTAATCAGCCGTGAAACAATCAAGGGATATTTTGTACAACACAAATGAGGTTGTGGTTTTATTACACAGATCAACAGATTGAGATAGGATCCACCTAAATACTTATTTATAGTTTTGTCATAAAAGTTAGCAATGAATACTGCTCTAAATTTATGTGGTCTGTCTTCCAGGTTATCAGTGAAGGGCAGGATGCAATTTCTAATTACTCATATATTACATTTATTGCTAATAAAATAGATTTATTCTATTTTTTTTATTTTCTCAAGGCACTTAGTGAAGACTTTGATGATTGAGAGCACACTTTTTAACAGAACTTGTCATTTCACTTCAAAATACATATTTCTCATATCTAGAAAATCTTATTTAAAAAAACATAACAAACCAAACAAACCAAAAACAAATGGAGGAAAGAGCAATGAGGTTAAGCTGTTGACTCTCCCTGTCCTCCACACCATTTAGCAAGAAGACAGACAGACTTGGGTCACTTCACCTTTTGGAAGCTCATTTCTTCTACCTGTTCTGCCAGCTATAGTCCTCTCTCCAGGACTCCAGCCTAGGGGAGGACGAGGTTTATTTAAGCACAGCACATGTGCCAGTCTGCCTTCCTATTCATCACACTCTGGCATGAAGTCTCCTGATAGTTTTTTGTTCGTTTGTCCACAGATTCAAAAAAAAAAAACCATGGAAAGCCTGAAAGGAAGCTTGGGAAAGGTTAATTGTTTTCGTTGACCATCTGTTTGTGCCCTGAATAAATGCTGAGAATAATGTGTAACAAATGGCATCTACAAGGATTAAATAAATCAGTACTGTGGATTAGAAATAACCTATGGACTGTGTTAATGGAGTACAAATCTGTGTAATAAAATCAGCCCTACTGAGCTGTGGAGCTTGTGACCTTTAGGGGATAGAGAAAACGTGAATTCCCAGGAAGCCTGAGGTGAACTGTGAAAATGCAACTGTAAAACTTGAGCAAACATCTGGAGAACACATGGAGGACAGTGACTAATCCCACCTGATTCCAGAAAGTAGCAACAAGCCTGAAATCTCGTCTGGTTTTTTATTTTCTCTTGGTCCCACCCCATATTAAAGCAGTACTTTTAAGAAGTTCTGTACTGATAAAGTTAACATAGTTAGGTTTTACTGCTCTTTCCCATGCTTTTCTTCTTTCCTTTTAGTTCTGGAAGAGTTCAATGGACCTCACAGAATGTGGGTCCATCTTGCTGCAGACCATGATCCTTGTGAGCCAGATCACCCAGGTGTTTCTTGAAACAAACATCATGGGTTATCAAATCAGAGTTATTTGAATTACTGGACAACAGAAACTTTTCAGAATTGTCTAAATAACTCCAACAGGTACATGCCTCCTTTCAAACACAAAACATTTAGGAACGACCATGAAGCCCTTTGATGAATTGTGGCTGTCTTTATCTGTAGGTACAAAACTAAACAATCTATAATGTAGCTAAACCTCATCTCTTTAATCCACTGAAAATTATGTAGCTCAATGCCAGAAAATAGGAGTACTTGATAAACAGATTAAGTTGCAAGTGAAAGTGGCAGCATTCTCCAAATTGTGGGGAGCAAAGGTGTCTCTGATTGAAAGGCCATTTTTAACCTTCTCTAAGATGCTTTATCTACTTAAGCAAATTTTGCCTCAACAGTGCATTATATTGTCTGTTCAGAACAACTGGAAAGTGTTCCAAACCAGGAAAGCCACAGAAAAATCAGCAACTGAACTTCTTGTAACTTTCTCCCCTGAAATTCCTGGGCATCTCGTGGAGAAATAAGTCCACACTGCTTTCTGCATAGACTTTCTTGCCATGAGCAGCATCAACCCTTCCATCCTTAGAGCATCCCGCAGGTGTTATTTTAACAATACCACAAAACCATGCTTTGATTCTTGTTTAATTAGAGAATAGGGACATGCACACCAGCCCTTTAGACCTGCAGGCATGAGAACTGCTCAAGAACAGATCCCCCAAAGGAAATCCTCTGCAGCAAGAAGAGAGTTTTAAATTTTGCCTCTAAAGCCTACTGAAGCCAAGAAAAATTTCACACCAACTTGAGTTGGAAAGAAGGTTCAGACTCCAGTAGCTGTGCTCCAGGTTAGCTTTCTTCTGTACTATTGAGTGCCACAAAAATCTCTTAGTAACACAGGTATTAAAAGTCCCATCTATTCTAACTACACAATGATGCATTGACAGCTGAAATCAGCCCCACAGGACATGACACAACATAAAAAGAAGAAAATTAAGTGAAGTGGAATCTTTCTTCAGAGAGCAGCTCCCCTTTTCTCTTGAGCTTCCCTTGGGATTTACAGTTGGTATGAATAGCTGCAGCCTTAGTGTTAAAATTTATTCACTTAGGAGGAATCTTATAAAACTAAGAGGAGAAAGTAATTCAAATATATTACAATAATCTCAAAGAAAACCAACAAGCAAGAGTCCTATGGGGAAAAAGGAGAAATTTTATACCAGCAGGATTCATATTAGGGAGCTTTCAAGCCTGTTATTTTACATGAACTTCCATTGCTAATGCAGAGAGAGAAAGAAAGTTCAGCAAAGATGAATGTTCTGCCAGAGCCACAGATGAGTTACAACTGGTCTTAGAATACACTCTCTTTCCTTGGAATGGACTGTTCCTGCACATCAAACCTCTCTGAGACACAGCACTGAGGTGGGGAGCTGGAGAGTCATGACTGCTCTCCTCTGGATTTCATTCTCAAAACCATAAATATCACTCATAAGGAATAGCATTTTTATATAAATTAGGTAGAGTGAGCCATAAAAATATAAGTTCATGAGAAGACTTAGTGAAGATCAAGCACGGGGGGGGGGGGGGGGAAGTCAATGTACCATTTTACTCAAAAACCACTCATAGTAGAGTGTAGGAGAAAGTGTAGGGATTGAGTGTCCTTGACAGGAAAAAGGTGATCTGTAACATGGAGAAATAGGCCATCTATGTCAAATAGAAGAAATGCTGAGGTCTGGACCTTTCCAAATCTTTTAATGGGATTTAAAAAAAAAAAAAAAAAAAAAAAAAAAAAAAACCAAAACCAACCAAACACACACACACAAAAAAAAAAAAAAAAACTGATACAAAAAATGTCATAATATGCCTGGACTATGTCTTCAGAATGTATGTGTAGATAGTAAGAGAAAAACAACAGAAAATATTCTGTGGATAGTGGCCCAGAATGGACCAAACTTGGTATGATGGGATTGTACAAGTTTTTGTAGGGCCACATGGCATTGTGGGATGGGTTTCCTCATCAAGAAGGGTGAAGAGCATTAAAAATACAACATCCATACAGGAACCAGGTGAGACAGGCTGGTATATTGTCAGATGCTTGATTCAGTTCAGCAGGTTTAGTTTAGAAAAAGTGTTTTGCTTGATATTTCATGGAAAATTCAAGACCAGTCCTTGAAAACACTAACATGAAAAGATGAATTTAATAAAAAGACTTTACAAGTTCAAATGACAAGCTTAGATCTACCATAAAACAGTATCAAGAAGCATTAGCTAGATATATGTCCAAGTACACAGTGAACATGCTCTGAAAATGGACAAATGATTGATGATTAATGATCAGTTTATTAGAGGTGACAGTAGCTAATGCAGTGCCTCTCCCTCATGCACTGCTCAAAACAGAATTCCACTGTAAACATGAGAAAAAATAACTGCACATTGCCTGGTTCCATGACTTTGCCCTTGAGACCTCTCCACTTGCAGGGCACCGCTCCATGTTTAGAGGATCCCCCAGGGACCAACAGCCCATGGGAAATATTTGCTCTACCAGCCTGCTTCCATCTTTTTTCCCAACAGAGCTGCCTGCCCAGAGCCCAAGGGCAGCCCTTCAGACAGACAGCCTCTATGGGCACACCACTCACAGCTGGGACCCAGAGCTGAAGCACCACAATGAACCCCCCCCTTGTTTCTGGGGGCTCTTGATGAAGCAAAGCCCAATGTCACCAGCTCCAGAGTAACCTTGTATGAGCACTCAACCTTGAGCAAACCCAGAGATCAGTCACATCCTGCTCACGCACAGAAACCTATACTCCAATGTGTCGGAAAGTTGAGATTTACTCATTCCTTGTGCCAGAATTATTGATCCCAGGAGCAGCCGTAACCTTTGGAAACTATATTTCTCAACAGCACTCAGCAAAGAGAGTGAATAGGATCTCAAAGGACCAGAAGCCCGAGAAACCCAGCACGAATGTAGAGTCTATTTTTAAGTGTCTATAGAAATGCATTACCTTTAAAACTAACGACATCATTTTTCCCTGGCCTTCTCAATGAATCAATGGAAGCTTTGTCTCTGGAAGTAGAGCTTGGCTCTGGCTTCTGGTGTTTCAAGAGTCCCTTGAACCACCTACCTGAAGACCAGTTGTCTATTTTTAAGAAACTATAAGAACAGTAGATGGATTTTAAACCCAGACAGTTAAATAACATAATTCCACATTATACGTTGGGAAAACCTCTAGTTGTGCATGACATGCCACAGAGCCTACTAAAAACACTGCCAGTGCATATCCATGTTTGAGCTGCAATAAGAAGAAGAAAAAACCCACAGAACCAAAGGCAATGCAATTTTTCTTAGGAGTGAGTTGAAAGAAAAATGCTGACAGAAAACATCACACCTTAGATTTCTTTAAAACAGATTCCCAGGGACTTATTATTTATTTACGTTAAGAATAGGACAACTTAGGAGAAATACTGTGTTTGAATCGATAAGCTGTAACCTCCAAACCAAGATCATGTCTGATTATTCCATTTCAGGTAAACTGCTGGGGTGAATTATGAGAGGGGTCTAATCTATTGCACTATCTGGAGAACTGAATCGTTGCATGTTAACTGAGCTGATGTTTGATGGGACCTCTCAAAGCAGCACATTCTGCACTTCAGTTAACCCCTTAACCACCATCCCATCAACTGTTCTCTCCCTGCCTCTGGCGTTGCAGAATAATCCTTGCCAGAACCCCTTAATTAGCCAGGGGCCTCTTCATGTAAAGATAAATTGCCAGCCTTAATATTTGCACCAGATAATACAGCAAAGCCTCCAAAGATCCCCATTTTTACACATTTCCTGTCTGATTTAATCTTATTTGGGCACTAGCTTAAACCTCTCTGCCCTCACTGAATTAGGTTTGTCAATATTTAAGGATGTGATGCAAGAAGCCTCAAAGTACATGGCCAACTCCTTAAAATCTTTTTGATCTGGCATGTTTAATCATCACCACATTTGTAGTTATCCTAACCAGAATCAGGAGCATTACCTGCCACAAACTCACTGTCAATCACCTACTCCACCTACTTCTACTACCTCTTTGGCACACCCAGATCACCCTGCTCTATGGATATGGGTTAATATCCCCCAACCTCATCCTCCACTGATGACACAAAGCTGGGACAACTGCATCCATACAGGAGCAGACCATATATCCCTATTCCCCTGTATGCCAATGAAAGTCAAAGGTCTTCTTTCCATTTATGCTTTTTAATTATTCTTTTCCCCTGTTCTTTATCCTTTGGAAACATGGCCACTCAACCAGAAAATTGCATAGAAATTATCCACGAGGTTTGAATTAATAAACTGATGTTCCTGGGGTTAAAACATGGGGTCTCAATGTCAGATATTGTAGCAAAAGGAAAAAAAAGCTGCTTCTGGAGCATTAAAGTTGCCAGCCCAGCCCTCCGCAGGAAGTTATTCCAAAACTTCTCATAAGATATTAATTTTTTTTCCCCTTTTACACAGTAATTACACAGCTGTAATTACACAGCTCCTCTGCATTTCACCTACAATTTATCAAAGTTAAATAAAGATGTGTTTTGCATCTGGTCCCTATATACAGAACTATTTCCCTGTCACTATCACATCACCTGAGTTATCACTAAGCCATTTCCTGTTGGCTCTACATATGCAAACCCAGCTTTTCTTTCCTGCCAAACCCTAACAAAATAAGTTTAGAGCACAAATGCAGCTTACCAGGTTCCTCATATTCATGAACTGGGGAATGTCTGACAAACTCTAGTATTCAAATCCTCCAGGTAAAACCTCCTTTTTAAAAACTCTGAAGGACAATACTTTTTTGAAACCCCTTTCACAGAAACTCTTGGTTTTTAGCCTGTTTGTATGGTGGCCTGTTATGGTTTGATATGCCCATCTTCAGAGCCATCAGAGCTTGGCTCCGTCAAGACATGGTGGAAACTTCTAGCAGCTTCTCACAGAAGCCATTTCTGTGGCCTTTCCCTGCTACCAAAATTAGGCTGTGAGGCTGTGCCAAATCAACACGTGGCCTTTGGAGCAGGCAGTGCATGAGCAGGCTAACATTGTATGAAACAAAAAAACACCTGATTCACTCACAATACTCGTCCACTTTGAATCCTTGCAGGCCTACAGGTGTGAACTGCAATCTTCCCATATGTGTTTGACATCAGGTTCGTTACCTATTTTAGAATCCACTTTCTTATTATTTAAATCTCATCCCCTTTAATTCCTCTGACCCCATGGAACAGCAGTTGGGCTGGCAGCCTTGACTGTGAGCCCACAGCAGTACTATCTGTTTGGTTTCTTCATTTTCTGGTCACAATTTTTCTGTGAGTGGCAGTCACAGGATTAAATCATCATGTTTTGGTCACAGTATTTACTTTAGAATCTCAGGTTTATGATATTTCTTTTAATGAAACTTCAATCTGTGTAAAACAAAAATTTAAATATTCTGCCTACAGATCCCATTGTGCAACAAAAAACACATTTATCTTGCATAATAAAGTGGGTTTAAAAAAACAACAAACCCAAACTAATTCTATCTCCCACTGAGAAGAGATTTCATATATTCTTTCCACATATGTCAAAAAATGTGAAAGGACGGGGATATTTTTTATCCAGTGTATTATTAAACATAATAGTCAGCCACCTCTAGAACCCATCATTGATTGAGATAAATGAAGCTATTTAAAAAAAAAAAAGCCTAATGAAGTCTCTTTGGTGCTTCTGAAACTCAGCAGTAAAGATAAATGAGAAACAATTTCTTGATATCCATTATTTTAAATTACAGATATCAGCCTTGCTGCTGTTCTCAAGGTTTATTGAATTTTCATAGAATATCATCCACTTCCACACGTGTAATTGAAACCAGAGCAATGCGTTTTTCTCCGGTGTCAGGTTCCAGATGCAGAGATCACCCCTGGCACACCTGGAGCACGTGGGAGGCCCATGATCTCCCCCAGCCATGGGGCTCCCAGCAGAATGGCAGGCACGAGAGACCTCTGCTCTCCCTGCTTGTTTGCCAGTGCAAGGACCTGGCAATTCTCATTGCAGGTTTTGCTGTGTCACAACCTTTCACCAGAGAATTCATTTCTCTTCAGCACAGTGTTGGTTCAAGTAGACAATATTGCTAATGGTTTTGGGTTATTGCGGTGGAGAAGTCAAAATTAAAGACAAAAAATTTACAAGTTTTCTCCTTAAAATTATGTGACTGGCTTATAATTCAAATTCTTTTTCTTTTGCTTCCTCTGTAGTTTGCCTGGTGCTCTTTCTGATCTCCTCAAAAGACTAAAAATATGAAAAAAGCACAGGCTGGCCTCCTCCAACCTGGGCTCTACACATCAAACCAAAGCCCCTTTTCCAGCTGGGCCAGCTTTGCTCAAGAGGAGCACTTTGAGCACAAGCTCACTCTGAGTGTGTCCCTCTGATGGGTTCCCTGCCCACTACCCCCCGAGACAGGCACTGCCACCCCACAGCCCCTCCTGCTGCCCAGAGCTTCCACTCACATACAGGAGCAAAAATCGAGTGTATAGTTCAAACAGAGATCCTAATTCAATGCAGGCATAACCCAGAGTCATTCCAGGCCCCCTTTCCTTTGGAATCTCTGAGGACTGCGTTAAGGAGCCAGCAAGCTGCATGCAGGATGGGGGGACTCTGCCTTGATCCTGCACAGGGCTGGTTTGGGAACAATGGAGTGAAATCCTTACCTGAGGACTTCCCTGCTTCTGCCCTGGAAGGACAACTCCCAGCCTTTCCTGCTGAAGCCCTCCGTCTAAAGCATCCTTGTTTGCCATTCTCTGTATTGTAGACACGGAGCAACACTTGCAAATATCACAGCAACTGGGAGAAAGTTTATGACACAGCAGGAGGATGCTACTGGATTTGTCTCTTACACTTTTAGCATTTACTTTATTATACTGGGATGGGGGTTGCAGAGCTGCTACTGAGTAATTTAAATTTAATCATTTATTTTGACACTTTTAACTAGAATGCCAGAAATACCTGCAACTGAGAAGCAGCACTTTATTCTGCACTGCCATAAATCTACATTACAAAAATACTCCTCTTTAGTCTACTTTGATTTATCTTTGAGCAAGAGATATCCAGAATTGCATAACGAAATATAATACTGCTTACATTTAATATGGCATTTTATCTATAAACTGGAAAAGGATCTAAACCTCATTATTATAATCTCTAAAAACATACAATTTTTAACTTCACAGCATTTTGTAAGAACTTGAGAAATAAGAACTTAATGAGGGCAAAGCTACATTTCTACCATAAGGAATCTTTTGGATCTAAAAAGCTTTTTACATGGTAGAAAATCAAATGTTCTCCTATTAAATGAGCACTTTACTTACTATTGCCCAGTATTTTGCTGGGGGATGTCTGAAATCCTCAAAGTGATAGGTGCAATAGTCTTTTTTTTTTTTTAAATCCTCACACACTCAGCTACATATCTGCTTCCTCTTGCACAACCTTCCCAATGCTCATTTCATTTTGAAAGTTAAACCTCGGACAGATGCTTTTCTTTCTGAGCTCCAAGTGCCTTGCAGAAGGCTGGTGCTCTGCCCTGCTGGCAGCTGTTTCATCTTCTGTCTTTTAATTGCACAGGCTACTTAGAGATCTCAAGTGAGATAAAGCAGAGTAGCACCTTGTGGAATACCTGCTACCACAGCTACACCAGCAGCCCACCATGACCACAGAAATGTCTGCTCTTTTCAGTGACTCCATTGCACGAGACCCTGGACACCCAGGAGCACTGAGTGCACACTGTCCCCTCAGCATTCTAGTCCTGCAGGCAGAGGCAGGGCAGAAAAATCTCATACTGAGCACATCCAGCCCACACACCCTCAAGGATGTAAAACAGGTAAGGGTTGTGAGAGCAGCATCTAATTAGGGAGGGTCAGTGAAGGAACAGAACGATAAGTGCAGTTCACCTTGGGTATGTGCTCAAGGTCCCTGTCTAGAAAGGACCTTGACATGGAATAAGCCACTAATTTATGTTACAGAAAACTAAACCCTTCAGCACAGACCTTCAGCCTCCCTTGTCAGAGGATGACACAGGTCACTCTTCCACTTCTGCACTGAGATAACAGAACTTGCTGGAGGGTGTGGCAACACAGCTCTTCAAAGCTGATCCCTTTAGACCAGATTATTCTCCAGCAGCTTCATTCCCAAGGACCAGAAGTCATCTTGAAAAGTGTTCACATTGACCAGGTGGTCCTCAGAGTGCTTCATGGACAAAACCCAGCCAACGTTACATGCAATCTGAAAGGATACTTTCATTAAAATTGTGACAGTACAGTGTCTTTGCACATTACAAGATTTTACATAAGGAAGAAGCAGAGTTTGCATTAATCTGGCAGGTTTGTTGTCACAGAATAAAGCTAAATTGCCTGTGTTCCAGGGATAATCTTGATAATAAGTGTTGGTGAACTGATTAATGCATTGAGACAAAGAAAGCAGCAAATGAGTTTGTAACCTCCTGCCTGATCAGAAGATGTTAAAGATGCATCTGCTGGAGATGCTCAAGAGGGGAAAGCACTGAACCAGTGCAACATTTAAGCAGCAGAACTCTCACCCCACCACAGGACATTCTTGTGCTTTCAGCACTTAAGAGACCTGTTGACTTTACTCTGCAGGTTGCCTGTACTTACAAGCACTTTATCAAGAGATTTGCTTCATTCCCTCCCCTGCTTTTTGGGTTTTGGTCATTAAAGTGCCATGTGATTTTTTCCTAGTCCAGAGATGCAATTGGGAAAAATCAGCCCCAAACAGTGGCAGTGAACCTGCAGCACACAACACTCAGGAATGCTTCAGAACATGTTCAGCTTGAGATGAGGCAGAAAGACCAGGAAAGTCAGGCACAGACCAGAAAGCCTGGGAGGCTCCTCCTAACTCAGGGGGGGTCTTGGGGTGCCCACCCCTCAAACCCCTTGGCCCTGCCAGATTCATTCCCTCTCCCTTGCCACGCCAGGCTTATTCCCACATTCCAGAAGAAACATCCCAATGTAAAATGAAAAGACCATTAAAGCACACTGAAGAAGGACAGGAGAATGTTGTAGTTTTGAAATCCCCAGGCCTCCAGAGCATGGGTTGGTGTGGCCCACCTGGCTGGACACTGATGCTCAGCCCACCCATGGGCATCACAGGGGGCATCCAATGTACCACTGAGACATCCAACATCTATCAAGAGCTGCCTGTCAACTTCAATGGATTTTAGTCAAGCATACCTGGCCGTAGAAGATAATACAAAAAACCAGCCCCAACAAACTTGAGATTTTACTAGATTTAAAAATAAAATTAAAAAAGATAAATCTGTATGTTAACAGAAAAAGGAAAGAATGAATTAACAAATAATATTAAATACTGATATCAGATTATGAAAGTTAGTCCATGTTACAGTGTCCTTAGAAACCCAGCTGTTTGAAACCACGTCATGAATAGAAATTAGCATAAATAAGTCCAAACCCAACAATCAAAAGCTGAATTTCCTTCCTGGACTATTTAAAAATAAGTAATTAGGAGAGAAATACAACTTAAAGCAGGAGATCTGTCCCCATTAAGAGATTTTGTATTTGCATCCCAGAAACAAAGTATATCAAGGCCATGTCCTTAGCTGCTGTAATGTGATGCTGCCTCATTGGTGTCAATAAAGTACAGCAGCTTAAAGACTCTGGACCCTTTGGCAAAATTCTTTCATTTAAACTCAGCAAAGCAAAATAAACTTCAGATTTCTGTGGAGTCACAGATCTACCTTTGGGTAAGATAGAGGAAAGCCGAGAATTCTTTTCTGGAGGGATTCTCACTGTCCTATATTTCATAATAAATTATTTCCAGGATGAAGATTTTGCCATGATCTACAGAGAACAGGAAACTTTTCCCATTGTCCAATTCTTCCTTTTCCAGAGGCAGGTTGCTCCTACAGCCATATGCCTCTGACCTTGGCATCCAGCAAATGCTCCATGTCCATGGAGCTCCATTTCTCCTTCCTCCCAGTTCCTTCCCCAGAGCACAGCCTTGTGAAGGAGTAAATATTTGACATTTTTTTCTGGATCTGTGTTTCCCTAGAACCTCGCCCCTGATATATCACTGCTAATCAAGCTGCTGCCTGCCTCCTATGGCTCTTCTGAGAAGTTATTACCCTTCTCATTCATCACCAAGCCGAGTTAATTCAGGCAATCTTCCTGATCCATGGCCTTGCACACCCAGTTGCAATATTTCATGGGATATGGTATTTTGCTGTAATAATAGTTTCACCCTTTGAAGATTCAGATAAAGGACACCAAGACATTTTCAGTAATTAGTGCTACAGTGAGATTCAACATCCCTTCTTGGTGTCTGGGAAGAGAAGAGCTGCTCCAGCACCACCACCTTTGACACATGGTGTTTGAAGAGGCACGTGGAGGGAAACAAACCAGAACTTCTGTTGGAGTTGTCTTTTTGCAGGTGTTTTGTACTTGAGCTATAAAAACATGTTGACTTTTTTGTTTTCCAGATATATTGTCTGTGAGGAAGGCAGAGCTGGGAAGATGCTGGGAAGAGGAATCCAATCCAACTTTCAGTGCTGGCTGGGGAAGGTTGACTCTGCCTTTGATTTCTCTATGGGTAGGGTGGGAAGGGAGGAGAGAAACCAGCTTTTTTCCCACTGAAAAAAATAAAAGCAGAACTCAAGCACTTTTGTTGTTGAAATATTTTTAAGAAACAAAAAAGTTCTGGGTTTTTTTTCAGAAAATGCATACTGTGCTCTAACATTTGGATTAAAACGCATTTAGGAGGAAAATACCTAATATTCAATTGCATTTTAAAGAAGTTAATAGAAGAAAGATTAGGCCCAGGAAAAGATAAAGTCTTTAATCCTACAGTCTCTAAATTTATTATGATACAAAACTTTCCACTGCCAACAGTAACACAGAACACAAAAAGCATAAGCCTTATGGAAATTTCAACAAACTACAAAACTGCATTTGGGGAAAAAAAAACACAGTGATGTTTTCAAGAGCAGATAGGTGACTTGAGACTCTTGAGCAACTCTGTTTTGATAAGCATGTACTTGAATTAAAAAAAAAAAAATAATAACATAGCAAAAGTCAAGAAACACCTGAGTTTCTGAAAACTGTGCAATCCCAATGAGAAGGCACTAATGGGATGCCTTCAGGAAACACTGATCTTCACCATTTTGATCTAACATCTTGGAGTTTAAACACATAATGGAGACTGTAGGGAATGAAGTTATACAGTCATCCCAAAAATTATTCATGTGGGAATTAGAAGGAGAGGTCATATTTGGGCAAAAACTCAATTAACCACAGTAACAGATAAGAGGAGAATAATTGGAAGAACCAGAGATTAATTACACACCATTTATCCAGTTTCCTGCCCTCTGCCCACTCCCAGCACATACTGCTACCTCAAATATCATCCGTTTGCTCAGCAGAGCTGGGGGAAGCGAGAGAGGCCAATGAAAAGAGATTTATATCTGAGCCAGCAAATAAACCAGACTCTGGCACGCACTGGAACTGCAAGAACTTGCCCCAGCTCAACTGTTCACAGACTCTGGCTCTGCTACAAGAGTGATGCTGATGGAGGCACTGCAGGAAATCACCTCCCGGATCCCTGCGCCAAGCATTACTTTGTTAAATTACAGAAGGACACAGTGGCTAATAGGATCAGGACCTGGAGTGCAATAGAAGAAGAGAAAGGACAAATGAATGATGTCTAATATAAAGTGCAGTTTTGTTTGCTCTTCACCACCTGAAGGCAGTAGCTGCTTCACAATATTGCCTGCATTTATAAGGTCACAGGGTTCTCTGCTAACATGGTTACTTGACTGCAATCGCCATTAATTTCAATAGAAGTTTCAAACATGCAGCACCAGCAAAATAAGGTCTTAAAATTCCACCTGTCCTGCAAGATATTTGTTGTTCTAGAGGGCAAAATCTACTGCATCAAGCAGTTATTTTTAAAAGCCAAGACAGGAAAAAGAGATTCTGCTTTACCTAGCAAAGTAAGCAGATTTGCAGGCTTCCCTATAGCACTTTACGTGGGTTTAGAGGAAGTGTTACACCTCTGATTTCTGTTGAAATGAACTTACCTGACCTAAAAGTCACTTTTTTTAAGACTACATTTTCCATCACTCCCTATGGAAAGCTGTTCAGAACAGCTTCATTCCCAGTGTCATTGTCCAGGGACAGATGCTGCCTGTCACATGCAAGTGATGCCAAAATATGCAGTTATAAAGATGAATGATTAAGGAGTCTATGACTCTTGCACAATGTCCTGTTTAACTAGAAACCATGTCATCAGGAGGACTTAATGAAATTGGTTTTGCCCTAATAACAAGTGGTAATTCTGACCACTTAGAATCTTCAGACCCATGGCCCTATCCTCTCCCTCCATTTGCAGGACAAAATACAAATAAATGTTTTACGCTTCTAACTTGTGTACTGCATAAGTAATTAAGTACTTAATTGGACCATAAAATGCAGTCCACAGGAAGGCTGGGTCATAGTGCACTAACTCTTTATTATCTTATTTGGATCTATTAATATATTTTACAAGTTTTAGTTTCTGTCTCAGAGAAAATGTCCTTGTTACCGTAAATCATTCAATCTGTTATCTTCCATCCACGCTAACACTACTTTGCCTTTTTAGGTAGTTTGCATAAAACCCCAAAATATAAAGTTTTTACTTAAGATACATTGACTGGTGCAATAGTTGCCCCTAAATTTATACCATTTCCCTGAAGTACTCACATGCTTTCTGTGTGCTCTTTCAACAGCTGCCAACATCTGGTCACAAAATAATTAAAAATGTGTTTGTGTTTTAAGTCTAGAATAGCAGTTAAACCAAACCAAGTGTCTGATCTTTCACTGTAATGAATAATTTCCTTCCTTGAAGCAATTGTATGTGTTCTTGGCAGCAGGAGGGAGGAGTCTGGAAGTGTTGGGGTTTTGTCACAGATTTCAGTGATACCCCACAGGTGACAGGGTGCCTGCTTTCCTGTCACTCAAAAGGATCCAGCTGTACAATTCAGAGAACAGAGCCCAGCACCAACAGCCCTAGCATGCATGGAGAGCTGTGAATGCCATCCTCATTTTTCTGCTCTGAAGCACCACAGAAGCACCATAAACCCCCAGAAGATACAGAGGGAGGCACTGGATGGAGCAACGATGCTGACAAAGGGGGCTAGAAAAAAAAATACCAAAAAGCTTCTTTTTCCTCTGCTTCCTGCTGAGAAAGGCCGATGAACCACCTTAGTCCAACATCTTACATGCTCAGGAAGATTTAGAGCCTTGCATGGGCACGTACAATCTCATGATACAGCAGCATCAGACAAAAAAGAAGTAAATAAAGCAGATTGAATGCATCTATCAGTAGCAGAAAGTGAACTAGGCCATGACTACCTACAAATACCAAGTTACTGCTGGCAGTATTGAAACTGGGGCTGATGTCAAAAGTGACACCCAGGAAGATTTGGAGACCTCTACTTCAGAGGTAAGAAAGGCAGCTGCTACGCGTTGTCTGTTCAGGCTCAACCCAGAACAGCTGCAGCATTTACTCTCATATACTCTCAAGTATAGCTCATACAGGCATTACTCTGATATTAAAGGTTAGGGTAACATTCAGAATCACCACTCAACAAGCATTTTGGCCTAGAAAACTCACTTTCTTTTCCTATTTTCTTTCTTTTCCCCACAAAATAGCATTGCAGTGGAAACCACAGCTAACTTAGCCACAAGATATACAACAGCACATTTAATTGTTGACAAAAGAAGAGAAACGAGTTTATTTCCTGCCACATCTCCAAATGGGCTCTCGCTCACACTCTGCAGTGAGCAATAACAGTAAATGGAATAAACCACCTCTGTGGCAGGTTAACTTTATCCACATTAGGGGTTTCATCTACCCCACTGCAGCTTTATTGGTACAATGTCCAGGTACAACCCAAGCCCTTCTACACACCACAATGCTGTCCCAGTGTGTGACAACTCTTGCTTTAATCTGTGAACCCAGGCATCAAATCCAATGATGTTGAGGCTGCACAGATTGCAGGGGGATGGGAACTGGGCAATCTTTAAGGTCCCTTCCAAACCAAACCATTCTATGATTCCACAATTCTCTTCTGTGAAATGAGTACAAGTGCACTGAGGAGTACCAGGAGGACTGACAGTACCAGCTCCTGGCTCCCACAGCTGCAGCATCCTTGGGGACACCCAGCTCAATTCAAGGCAATTGTATCCTCAGCTGAGCAATCACACTGTTACTCATCAGTGGCAGTAGATAAACCCATCAACACATCCCAAATCAGTGTATTTACTACTGACAGTTGTGACTAACACAGCTGAATTAATTTGGAATACTGTATTTGGGAAGTGGGTGGGAAATCTCCAAGCAGAGGGTCATACAAAGAGCACCTGCACTGCCCTTTATTTCCAGCTTGCTCCCCACAAGTCAGCAGCCATCAATGCTGAAGTTTAAAACAGAACCAGCTGGAAAAGGACTGATGCAGTGCACTGGGAAATCCCAGCCCAGCCAAAGCAAGCCCCAGGTGAAGGTTTTGTTATTGCCAGTGGGGTGTTACCAGGGCTGTCAAAGACAATGAAAACACAAAATGCAAATAGACTGCCTGTTTCCCCACAGACATGAAAATCACTCCAGTTCCATTATTAATGCACTTGGGCTCATTTGTCAAGAATTTCAGAAAAATGAGTTCAAAACCAAGAAAACCTCCAGCATTTTTATGATAATGCCAGTAAAGTCTGTGGGATGGAAGATTAGGCTGCATACTGTGCTTCTTTCCCTGAAAATCCCTCCCCACCATTTTAGATTATTTTAAATCAAAATGAGGAGAAAAAATGAGCTGTTTAAAGCAACAGTAAACAAAGACCTTTTCTAGTAGGCCTTTATACACCATTTATGCCAATTTTGTATTTTGTTTCATATGAAAATGTAGTGCCTTTAGCCCTCCTCTAAAGGAGGACTACTGCTACTGCTGCTTTTTGCACTTATACTCATTCAGACAATCGTTTATTTACCATTTCCTTTTTTGTTTTCAATTCAAGAAGAATGTGTTCTTTTATCAGTTATTTATTTAGGATTTCAGTAAATTGATTTTTCCCTTTTATGTGCACTGCACAGCTAAAACATGCAAATAGACGAATCCCATTCTACTCATTTGTTTGATTTTCTCTCTCCACTCATCTGAGTTTCCAAATTCTCTTTCTGCACCTGGCAGCTCTCTCCCAATGCCCTGTGCCACCAATCCAATCTTTTAGGTGCCATTCTAATTGCAGTAAGTTGCAGCAATGAAGAACGTGGATGAACTTGCACCTGCACACAACAGTGCCAGCATCATGATTCTCCCAGCCCAGAGAACTAAACTGGGTGCCCAGAGAACTCAAACAGCCCTGCACAGCTCACATCCTCAGCAATTTGTCCAGTCCAGGTCACCTACCTGAGTCTGAACATTCCCCAAGAACTGAAAAGTCAAAAAGCTGAGAGGTCAGAAATCAGAGAGGTAGTATTCTCCCTGATCCCCACAAAATCTGTTCTTGATTTGCCTGCAGGAAAACAGCAAAGTGCTATTTTTCAGGCTTTTCCTCTCCCCATTATGGATGCAAGCACATATGTGCTCATCTCTCTACTTTCCTCTCCCCAAGCCTGGCAGTTACCCAAGGGACCATGAGGAGAGACTCGCACAGCGTGCTGGAGGGGAGGAAATAAGTGCATCAAGGAAACAGCATAATAAATCCACACCTGTCAGGGAAAGGGTGCCCACAGCAACAAACCACACAGGAGCAGACTGTTTCCGTCAGTTTTACAAAACTCACCCCAAAGTGATAGAAAAATGAGATGGAGATGGGCAAATTACAAAGCAAAAACTGGAATGCAAATGTCCTGACACTGTTCTTCACTCCAGTTCTCCTACAGATTTTCTCCACAGCCTCAGCAGAGCTGGAGGAAAGGGCTGCTGCTTTCTTTTCCTTTTATCAGCAACTACACTGGGTCAAGCAGAGAAGTCTCCATAACTCACAGTCTTGCTGAAGGCACCAGAGACACACAAAGGAAGCTGACTGGAGCCCAAACCAAAAGGCTTTTGGATCCAATTGATCATCACCAGGTGGAAAAGCAAAACTGAATGCACACACTGCAGCTGCAGAGGGGGCCTTCATAAGGCCCAGCTCTGCACCAGAACTGAGGGTTCTCATCAATGCCAATCCCTTGGTGGAAGCATCACGTCCTGCTCAGCTCCCAGGAATCCAATAGTGTGTGATGTGCTCGGCAAAGCTGTGAAGCCACTGTAAAAATCTACTTTGTAATTTTCCCTGTTGAAGAGCTTAAGTCTCTTCGTTCTGTTTTAATGGAGTAATTTATCACCCAATTCCTTTTAAAAGTAACTAATATAGATAGATTAGATAGTAAGATGTGATACATAAAGAATAATAGTCCATTATTAATAATAAGTTTCCAATATATTATAATTTTGTGTGATTGATTAGAAAGTCCGTTGTTTTACTCTAACATCTTTTTAAAGACTTCTCAATATCAGTTCAAGATTAAAAAGTTAAAGGCAGCTTAATCATTAGTTCTAAATGTAACTTGGAAGAGTATTGGGTTCAGGAGCACTTGAAATAGTTACCTGGCTTCTTGACCATGAAAGAAGGAGCATTTTATTCCACACCCCATTTCAGTGTCACTCTATCCCAATTGCTCAGTCATTTAAAAAGTCTTTCCCTAACAGCAGACGAAATGATCAGTTTAGGAGTTAAATGGGTAGGACTGATCCAGTTGCTTGTGGAATTACAATTTCTTCATTACTCTTTAAAGAGCAGCATCTCTCCATTCTCTGTTAACTTCAGAGATTCACTGTTTGAATCTGGATTACAGACATTTTTAAAGCATTCATTTGATCTGGATGTAAGTAGCATTCCTCCCCCAGTACAGAAGTACCTGTGCATCAGTGAACAGTCATGAAACACAGCAAGATAAATTCATTTGCACCAAAATATAGTCACCTTGTCCACAACCCAGCTACAATCCTGAGTTTTCCAGGGTCTTTCAGAAAGTTATTTATTTATCCTACTGCAATAAGTCAGTTAACCTTTGTGACATATCAGCCCAGGTATTCAGCACATGCTGCACAACTGTGTGAAGAACCTTGTAAGAATTTCTGCTTCCAGACACAAAATTTATGAGCAAATTCAGCCCTGTCATTGTTCTAATGACCTTGATTAAATCTAAAGAAAATTGACTCTCCAGCAAAACTAAACATGTATTACAGGAAATACTTTTTAACCTCTATTCTAATTCTGGCACTTTTAAATTTCAGCGTAAAAACCATCTCCAGTTCCTTTCATGAATGATAATTCAGTGGAATAACACTGCAAAAACAGCCCTGCACCTGGACCTGATTATCTCTCTGAAAAGGACATTTTTAACCAACAACTTTCAATAAAAATCACAGAGCGGTCAGGAGTTTAAGGACAGAAACCTTGGATAAAGGTTTTATATGATAAGCAGGAGCAGTGTGACTGCAAACACCTCCTCCTCTCATGGAAGTGGGACCCTGTTGAGGGGCTCTGCACATCTCCTGCACTGCCAGGTGGCCAGGAAGGGTCACCAACCAAAAAAACAGCAGGAAAATCACTCTGTTCTCTCCCCTCCTCTGCAGGGACAAGAAACAGACCTTCCCAAGTGCCTTGTACCTGCACATGCACACACAGACTACCCAGGGCACTGGCAGAAAATGAGTTCATGTTTCAAACAATGAAATTAATACACTGGCAATAGAATATGCAATTTCCTTGTTTATTGCCTTTCAAGGCAATGCCATTGCCAGAGGTTGTCATTGTACCAACAGGCAGAAAATTAATTTGACATAGTTTCAGCACACAATTGAGTCCCAGAGACCTCTCAGCTCTGCTGTTGTGTCCCAGAAAAGGATGAGCCTTTCCTTTTCTGTCCTTTCCCATCCTCTCTCTTGCAGCAGTACTTTTCCCAGGACACCCAAGAAACAGGGACCAAGCAGACCTGTGGCCAACAGAGGTTTCCAGGCAAAAAAAACCAGAAGAGTGCAAAAAAAGAGAAAATATTTTCATCATGATAATGTGGCAAATTTCTCTTCTGTCAAAGAACAAACAAAAATGTGGCTCCCAGTAAGAATGTTTCTTTTAGTTCCTCTCATTTGAAACAAAAATCTATATACCAATTAAGGTTACTCTCAAATCATACTTTTGGAGCTAGAAAAACCCTTTGTTTTGCAAATGTCAAAATAGGATATATATTATTATGATCAAACTTTTATTCTAAATTATACATTAAAAATTTCCATACTCCCCACTTCGGCTTTACATCATAATTTCATCCAAGACTAACTTCTCTCTGGAATAGCAGAGCAGGGATCTATACAACCTGCCTGCACACTTAGATCAGCATCACAGCATCTCTTTCAATATTAACACCCGTTTCATTCAGCTCAAAAATGTTCTCATTAGCAACAAAAAAATCCAAAATATCACTGAGCTGCTACATAAGCTCCATGTCCTCCTGTAGTGTCCATCCTGGGCACCCTCCAGCAGCTGTTAGAGGAAGGGCACAGCTGGACCAGAGAGCTGTGTCTGAAATCAATGGCCAGATAAGGAAGAGTCCTCTCTTTTCTGATTAGAGCACAGACATTATCATCAGCAAGGAGAAACAAAAAGGAGTGTTTGGACAACAAACGACTGCTGAGCAGGAGGGGCTTAATCAATAGCCAAGCACAAAATTACCTCAGCAGATTTCAGCTCATTTCCATGGGAAATGCAGATTCTGCAGAAGATAAATAAATATAAAAAGCAGATTTCTCTCTGCCAGCCTGATGGGGAGGGGTGTCCAAACCACCCTGCATGGGCAGCTCTACTCAGCCCTGCTCGACTCACAATCCAACATCAAAGCTGCTGTGCTAAAATAAAAAAAAAAAAAAGAAAGAAAACAAAAAGGAAAAACCAAGCAGAGATGAAAACTTCATTTGGAAGAAAATATCGTGCAACCTTTCTGGCCCAAATTGAGCAGATTATATCTGAGCTTTATTCTGCTGTCTATCACAGGCCTGGCAATTCAGAGCAATTTGGCCAAACCATTAGTCTTATGCTAAGCAGGGCTTCTCCTCCCACTGCCTTCTCTCAAATTGTCTTGGTAGATACTGGCTTCCTGCTTTTCCTTTTTCTAAACCACTGCAGTTTCTGTTTTAACATCATTCCCTCCACACATGACACAACTCTTTTCAACATTTAATGTCATTTTCCTATCTCTAAAATGGAACAAAAAAGTGGTTTATGAACTCTGTGTAATCATTGTTGACAACAAAGATGAGGGAAGTTTTCCAGAAACAACCAGGGAGTGGAAATCCTTAGGGATGATGAATATCCTGACCTGAGTCTGTTCTCTGTACACAAAACATTGGCAGCCACCATGAGCAGCAGCAGGGATGCCCACCCTTTACTTGCTACAGTTGCAAATATTTTGTCCTGGCTCTACAGTCATTCAGACCTCAGGCTTCTCTCCCTTCCTATTCGGATCCTATTCAGGAACAAAAACCTAAATTCATCCATGTTCAGACAAAAAAACTCTGCCTAGAACCAAACTTCAAATACAGGGCAAAATTTTTCATGCTGGTGATCATGTTCAATATACATTTGTATCAAACTATTTCTCTTCATTACAAAAACAATAAAATCTCAAGCAATGACAAAGGCAAGAGCAGTGGGTTACAGTTTCTTATTAGAAGTTGAGCTTGGCCATAATGTTATTCATATGAAATCTGATATGAAACCACCTGGGTGTCATGATATTCTTTATATTACAGTAAATTCAATGCATTAAGGATGCAGAAAAATCTCATTTGGGACCACAAAGCAGCCAAGAGTCTTTGCAGATTCCCCAGGAGCCAGGAGAACAGCAAATCACAGCAGCTCTCCCAAGTGATGCAGAAGTAAAATAATCCCGTGTACCAGCACCAGCATCTGTTTGCAGCAGCAAAGAGTGCTTTACAAACTTTAATAAATGTAAACCTTACAGATCTCTCCTTATACAGATGGTTTATGGTTACCATTCCTCACAGAGGAGAAGCAAGGTGCCAAACACTGCACATGTGGATGTAGCATCACCCTGTTCCAGCCAGGATGTGTGTGTGCAGATCAGTACACAGCTCCTGCCCCAGCTGCACGAGCACCATGTACCTCCCATCCCTGCAGGACCAGCAAGATCCCTGCCACAGCCAGCACAGAATCAGAGCATCTCTTGGCAGAGCAGTGTAAGACCCCAGCAATGACCCAGCCCAGGATTCTCCCCCCAGCACAGCAAGTGCCAGGACACACAGCCTGTTACCAAAGACCTCGATGTGCAGCTTATCAATACTTCATTATCAGTACACAGCTGACCTCTAAATAACTGTCTGCAGTGTCCAGCAGCCCAGACTGCCTCCCGGCTGCCAGCCAGGAACATCTGTCCTTGTCCCCTCACCATGCCACAGAGGCAGCAGGGTAAGGATCCCATTGCCCCTTTATTTGTGCTGCAGAGATTCTCATCAGCATTAAACTCACAATATTGTATTTGTCCATCTTATCAAGAACGAGGAAGTCCAGGCAAGAGGCTTATGGGCAGAACAACAAACCCAGAGCTGGCTGAGTGAAATGTCTGCCACAAGAATCTTTAAATTATCAAGCTTTTGTGAGGCTTTACATGCCAGTCAAATGCCAGCCCTCTCCCTTCCTTTATTCCATCCGCAAGGGGAGCTGTGTCTGCTCCCTCCCAGCCTCTGCTCTTCCAGTGACCGCTGGTATTCAGCCTTTAGCTGCTGGTGGGGAGGGTCGCCCCTCCAGGGAGAAGGAATGCCACCAGAACAGCGCATGGCTGACACTGAGATGGCTTCAGCTACAAAAAGTATTTCCTCAGTACACTGGATTTCTTTGCAATATCTCCAGGCAGAAGGAGACTCTGGGAGGGGGTTCACTTGGGAAGAGCCCCTGCACACCCCAGTGTGACAGTCACTCTGCATCCTCCTCCTGTGCAGGCAGCAGCCTCCTGAGCCAGGTAGCTGTTAGACCTGCTGCCAGCTTGGCACAAAGCGTCATAAAATCCCTGGATACTGTTGTACTTCTGGTTTAGAAAACCAGGACAAGATTTATGAATTTCCTGCATTCAGCTGGCCCAGGCCCATCACACCAGTTATGCCCCACCTGATACTGTCTCAGCAGATTTGTGATAACACACAAACCATCACTGCAGATGCCACAGGGCACACACCACAGCTGGCACAGTGTGGGGGAGAGGGGAAAAACACCATCACTACAAAGGCTCTTGCACAATATTCTTTGCATTTTCTACTTTTACCATCCTTGGAGCATCCTGAAGGAATGGATAAGCCATTCACCAAGGACTCCAATGAAACCTGGTGATCTGAGGCAGCTGAAGCCACCACCAAAAGCTGCCCATTAAAATGCTTTGTCTGGGTTTGCCAGATGTTCACAGGAAAGGAGAGCAGTGAGAAACATCCCAGCTGAGCACTGTAAATATCTGCAAGGAGACAGAGAGAAGGGGCAAAGCTTCTTTGGTTTCTTTGAAACTTACTCATTCCAATGGTAATGTTATCAGAAAGGATAAATTTTTGAGCCAGCAGCTCCTGCCCTCCAATTTCACCCTCACACACATCAAGTGCTTCTATGGACTATAAAATCCTAAGATTTGGGGGAAGATCTTAAACTATAAACACCCAACCTATGCAACAAGCAGCCCCTGCCTCAAATTCAGCCTGGCCCACGTTTATGACATTAAGAGCCCAGTGCTCACATGGCTAGCTTGGGACAGACATACAGCAAACACAGGACAGACTCCTATCACAGCACGTTCTCTTCAAAGTTTTTGTTTTTCTTGTCATAGGCTGAAATCCAGACTGAGAAGTTCAAACTTTAATGGAGTTCTTCTCCTGGAGAACATCCATTCCTGTAAAACTGAACATGTAAGCAATACCTCCATCTTGGACAAACAGAGGAAGTCAAACAAAAATGTGAACAACACTTATTGTGTTCTGAAACACAAACCCCAGTTTTTTACCCATTATTTCAATTAATTAAATTTCAAATTTTGTATAATGCTGAAATATTAACTCAGTTCCACTTACATATGTTTAAGGTACTATAATATGTTTTTAAGTAATTGAAATAAAATATTTCATCATATTAAAATTTCAGAAATATAGAAAGGTATTAACAGGATCTTATTGAAATAATAAAGAAGTTGTGAATAATTCACATACTTTCCTTTAGTATTTGTCTTTCATCACACAATTATATCTTTTCATTTCTGTTCTACTTGTCTTGAAATGAAAAAAATCTCCCACCAAAAGAAAATTTCAGGTTCTAACTGGTTCCAGTCCTTGACAGAAAATTCATCTTGGGCTAATTTATGAGCAGAAAAAAATAAGATAAAGTGGATCCAAGTGAGCAATTATCTACATCTATGAGGCTTCTTGAACGCTCAGTGCAGTTTCAAAACATTAATTTGTTCAGCAATTACAGTAGGAATATGTTGTCAGACCCCCACAACAGGAAGGGACACAAAAAGTATCCATTTTTGCCAAATGCTTGTCCCTGAAATATCTGCTGTGAATTATCCACTGCTTCCACAGTGAGCAATGCCCTTAACAGGAGCAGAAAACCTGTGAGGGTGTAGAAATAAGAGCTGAGGGACAAAACAGAACTATTCAGAAATTAATTGGACTGTGGCATCTTTCCAGTGCCTAAAGGGGCTACAAGAGAGCTGGGGAGGGACTTTTGACAAGGGCAGAGAGTGATAGAACAAGAAGGAATGGCTTCACAACAACAGAGGTCAGGGTTGGACTAGGTATAAGGAAGAAATTCTTGGGGTGGTGTAGTCCTGGCACAGGCCGCCCAGAGAAGCTGGGGCTGCCCCATCCCTGGAAGTGTCCAAGGCCACTTTGGATGGGGCTTGAAGCAATGGGGTCTAGTAAAAGGTCACCCTCCATGGCAGGGGGTTGGAACTGGATGAGTTTTAAGGCTCCTCTGAACCCAAATTATCATCAAAGTGAGCCCCAGCACTGTCCTGCACCCACTGGCAGCAAACTCAGCATGAACATCCCAGGTTAGAAAGGGATTGCCCCCCTTCCTTTAACCCCAGCCCCACAAACAGACAGGACCAAGCTCCCTGCCCAAGCCTCACAGAGACAAGAAGGAATGGCTTCACAATGACAGAGGTCAGGGTTAGACTTTCTTGAATGCTCACCAGCTGCCCAGCACCCCAAGTCCTGGGATACAACACCTGGACATCAATTGTCATTCTTGTCCAAAACTGGACAAGATAAATTGGACAATTTTGTCCTGTGCAGACCTGATGGACCTGATGCTCATTTGGGGATCCTTTCAATTCAGGATAGTCTATTATTCTACAAACATTAATTTTCCTCAATGAATTAATGCATGTATTCTAGGAGTCAGCTTGAAGAAATACATTTGCAATTACATATTTTTCTTTGGCATAAAATCCTCCACTTTTCAGTCACTCAGCCTTGTCTGCCTCACTAAAGCATTATATAGCTGAAATGCCTTTTGCTCAAGCTTTTGCATGAGTCATTTTAGTAACCTTCCATCAGGTGGTTTTGTTTAGCTAGTGTTAAAAACCCACACTCTGCAGCAGGGGAGCAATTTCTGCGGCACAAATCAAGGCAGGAGTCTCTGAAATGTACCTTTCTAAGGAAAAAAAAATGAGACTTAGTGATAAAACATAATTCGGACAATTTTTGCTACCTTCATTAACAGGACAAATCCCAGTCCAGCACTACAAGGTAGCAAAGGGAAACTCATGGGAACTGTGGCAGAGAACAGAGCTGATGTAAGAAGCTGTGCCAACACAGAGAGGATATAAAGGAGAGTTCAATATTTCTTCTGCACTCTTCATCCTTCTTCTAAAGCATACCTGTTTTCTCACAGCTGTAGGGTTCCCTGCCCCGGGCACCACTTCCATCAGGATTTGACGAGCAATAGTCCACCTTGCAAGGCCTGGCCATGGAAAGCAGCATTGCCCAGTTACTTGCCTTTCTCCCAGATTTATGGTGAAAGTCCAGAAAAAATGTAAAGAGGCTATAAAGCTTTGTACAAACCACCTGAGGGATTTTAGATTTTGTTATCTAGGAATTAGGAAGTTATCATTAGAAATTATTTTGTCTGGCCCTGTTGGCCACTGCAAATGAGTGAATCCTCTCCAGGAGCAAGTCAACACAGGTCCAACTCCACCAGGATGGGGATACATAAGACCTCATCAGACAGCTGCCACCCCTTCATTTCCTGAGGAATTTTAGATTTATCATTATTACTTTTTCCTTGCTTCCATTGCCAGAGGAAGCTCATCCTGAGGCAAGGCACATCTCTAGGAGCACACGTGACAGGTTAGCTCAGCAGCAAAACCAACAAGCTGTAAAGCCAGTGCAGTAATGACCACATGCATTACAATGCTTGCTGAGTAATAATGCCACGTATAAATAACAGACTGCAAAGATCATTAAAGCCAATCAAAAGTATAGATTAGCCCATAAAATCTGTTTAATGTCTCCTATATTCTGATACACTGTGAAAGAGAAACTCCAGTCAGCAGTGGATGCAGGTGCTCGGCAGCAGCATTGGGCTTTCATCATCCTCACCTCAGAGCTTTCCTTTCACTCTTGTGTCATCACTGCGATTTTTTACATCTTAAATCCTACACAAGGAGAGGTGTAGCTGATGATTGTGGCCTTATTTCTGCTGTAATCTCCAAAAAAATGTCAGATCCAGCATAGCTGCCCTGCCAGCCCCAATCTCAGCACCCCAGCCTTGTTTGTGGCTCCACCAGCCCAGCCTGGTAACAACACCATGGGAATCTCTCCTGTGGTGCACCAAGTATGGACACAACTACAGGGTCACCAGGACTGGAAGAGACCTCCAAGAAGATCTAGTCCGACCATCAACCCAATCCTGCCATGGTCACACCTAAACCATACCCCAAGTGCCACAGCCAGACTCCTGTTGAACATTTTCAGAGATTGTTACTCCACCACCTGAGCAACTTATTTGAATGCCTAATCACTCTTCGAATGGACAAAAAAAATCTGATATTCAATCTGAACCTCCCCTGACACACAGCTCTCTCCACTGTTTTCAAGTCAGCTGGATAGAGAAGAAAAGTTTTCATGATAATCAAAAATCTTTATCACCTAGGGGGAAAGCAGCTGCTTCTCATGTTCTCCGTAACAGACTGCCAAGGGACACCAAGTTCCTAAATGTCTATTCCTACCTGAGCAACTGAGATCACATATGCTCATTTTCTGCTTCTCAAAGACACACTTCATGATTATGTATCATGCCTGATGTTTCTATTTACAATATTTCCCAATTAGATTTTATTTAAGTTTACTTACTAAAATATATGGATGTGTTTACCCTGCCAACATGGTATAGTGCATACAAGAAAGAGAGACGGGCAAACAGGTGAAGAACAATTCGCCTCCATCAGCATCTGGCAAATCCTCTCCTACATCCACAAAACCTGCTAATATTAACAGATGGCAAACCCTTCCTGCTTGAAAACAGACACCAAATCCTGACCTGAAAGGCCACGTTTGTGGTCTCACTTCCCATTTCACAGCAGAGCAATCTTTAGAGCCCAGCAAACTCTATTCTGTGCTCATATATTCTCTAGATGAGGAACAGGGTCAGCTTGCCTACCACCTTTTAAAACAGCTGCACTAGCAAGAAGGCTAAAATGAGAATTTTCCAGGAAAGACTTCATGTTTTACCTTGCAGATCAGACAATTTAGGCCATGTTGTATATGCTAATAAAAGCAATTTCTTAAGTTACCATTTAGTATAAAAAGTGTCTGCTACAGGAAATAAATCCAGCAATTAATATTGGCCATAACTTTACAGCAACAATTTTTTAATTTCTTGTTTTTTAAGAACCACAACTTGTGCTGAAAGCACATTTGCATTTTATTACCCCTAAATGTTTAACTACCATAACTAATGCTTGATTAATAAATGGCTAGCTACTGCTGCTACTTGAAACCTCACAATTTAGATTTGGCAAATTATTTACCATTGAATACTGGTCCATCTCAAGCAGCAACACAGGGAGAAAAGGATTAAAAAAGGAAAACAGGCTTAATTCATGGTGTCTCTTAAGCCTCAGTCTATTGTTCCAGCCAGGCTCATTAAATGCTGGATGAAGGTATAATGTTTACAGGCCTTGTTTAAAAGTGAAATTATGGGGCAAAAAAATCTTACTAAGTTAATGTAACCAGATGTCCACAGTTCAGATCTCAGCTGGACACATCCCTTTCAGAAGCTTCCTCAAGGCAACAGAGAATTCATAATGCTTTTGGGGGATCCTGGGGGAACCCAGCCTACATTCAGCACCTAGAATCAACCTCCAAGTGAAAGGCAAGTATTTTAGTTGGGGGTCTTTTTGTTGTTGGATTTTGGATTTGTTTGGTTTGGGACTTTTTGGGAGGATTTAGAGGTTTTTGTGTGTTTGGGTTTTGTTTCTTGTTGTGGACCTGTGGGGTTTTTTTAAAGTCTCAGACACTATTTTTCCTCTTTATTTTTGTATTTATTAAACATGCCATTAACTCACTGAGTTGGTAGCTATAGAAGCATGAAGACTTTGAGACTAATTTAAATTAAAATGAAACATTGTGGAAAATACTTGTTTGCTTCCAGGCCTTCACAATGGAGACTTAAGGGGGAAAAACTGCAAAAGAAAATATGAATTGGACTTCAAAGCTGTTAAAACAGTCTCTGGCAAAAGGCCTTACCTGGGGTGCCTGGTTTTTTCAAATACAAATATGTAAGACATTTAACTATGCATGAAGCAGATCTCAAGCTCTTTCTATTGCTTCAAATGTTCCTCTCCCCACTTCTCATTTCCTAAGTGCTTGTGCCTTTTAGGTGGCAGCTGATTTAGCAGCTTCAACTTGCTTTTCTCAGAGAGAAGTTATAAGTGATGCTTGGCCTGGGAGCTGCAGCACAGCACCCCAGAGCCAGCCCTGCTTGCTCTTCACCTTCATACTTTGGGTGGTCCACAAAGCCCAAGGAAGTAAATTTTCCCCAGCCCTTATCCTGCACAATGTCAAGTTTATAAATATGGCTTTCAATTAAAATTATATCAGCAGAGCTACATGACAAAATAGAAGAACCAGCAGAATAGGATAGAAGAAGCAGAATAAGAAATCTTAGGAAGCAGGAGAATAAATCTTCCACTCTAGACAATTTTAAGAGAAAATAGTGCAGTTAATGGAAATCTCACCATGCAGCCAAAAAGAAGAAAGCAGAACTGACAGCTATGAATCAACTACTGTTCTGTTTTTTCAAGACATCAACAAAGGTTACAACCTGCTGCACAGCAGCTGTGGACACAGCTGTCATTTCAGATTTTATTTCATAATATCTGCTTTTGAATTAGGCAGACTTCAACACTGATTAGGAGCAGGCTTTTCTTCTACAAATGCTTATAAGGAGAAATGTTTTCCCACAAATCACACGGCCTTACAACCCTTTGACTTGGTCCAGAGATACATCAAAAATATCCACCCCCATAATCACAGCCTTTTTATCTTGGCAGGTCCTTCCAAGTGCTCAGTACTCTGAATTTTCCACCACTATCAATAGTGTTAACAACTAATAGTCAGTAATTTTTCAGAACTCCTTTCAAGCCTTTCAGGAACTTACTTGTATGAAATATTAACAAGAAAAATGTTCTGAAGTACTAATAAATTTGTCTCTCTCCAGCCTCTAACATAGATGAAGAGCTGTACAGGCAATTTTCAAGTTCTATTTAGGTCCTGGGGGTCTTTGGGGTGTTAGTTGGTAGCATCATCCCACAAAAAAGCAGCCTAACCTCACCAACCCAACACAAGTAATACAATCACCAGGACAGCCCTCAGCCATCACAGGTCATGGACATTCACCATCCCACTATCCAGGGATATCCTAGCTCTGTGTTTAAGCAGCCAGCCACTTCTCAAAGCAAACAGCCAGGTTGAAAAATGTATTTAACTGCATAAAGATGCAGAAAAGCACCCAGGGAGAGCTGCTGAAATCCTTTGAGTGAGTAACTCAAATTTGCTCTCATCTGCGTGCATAAACTGCCCATGAATCCCACTTTTGCTGGCTCAGTCTGGCAGCAAAAGTGGTCCGAAACCCAGAATTTTTCTGTTTGTGCCAAGAGTTTCCCTTTCCATGCAGGGCACCTTTACCCAAGGTTAGAAAAGCAGCCAACAGCTCCACGTGCAGGTGATGCACTTTCAGTAACAACACAGACCATCCACCTCCCATCCACAGGAGCACCAAGCAAAGGTGTCTGCACATTTAATTGAGATTATGGTGGGAATTAATTAGAGGATTAACAATCTCCAAAAATGATGTCACAGGACAATACCCATAACTGCAGTAGATCTTACAAAGGACAGTAAGACAATTAAAAAATGCTATTGAAGAACACGTGGATGAAAAGAAAACTACATGGGGCACTTCTGGTATGAGATAGTCATAAAGGATGTTTTTCAGGCCCAAAAATTCCTTTTCAGTTTGAAAAAGTATGAGATATTTCAAAATGTGTACAAAAAATAGAGTGAAATTAGTCTCAGGCAGACAAAAACAAGAGAAGGAGAAGAGTCATCAGATGTGTGAAGAGCCAATCCCACAGGAACAATAAAAAAAGATGGAAATTTAACAAGTAAAAGTCCTCATAGTTTGTGCAGGTTGCCTTTTGTAATTCAGTAGAAGTTATTATACTGCAAAATTCAAGGGGATAAAAATTCATTACAGCTCTTCTCTATACCCTGCTCCAAGGACTCTTTGTCTAAAAGAACTGTATTTTAATCTGTTTGCCAATGTTTTTCAATACAATTCTTTAATACAACACTGTGTGGAGAATTCCAGGCTAGAAGGAATGTTTGGTGCATTATTTCCACTGCTTAGTTCTTCACCTCTTACAGCTACGCAGACATAACAGGGCACAGGAAGAAAGCCCTTTCACATGGAGTGTTAATAAACTTTTAATAATGAAACATTTCTCCAGGCATCAAATCCTGTCCCTGCTGAGGACACTGGAGTTTTACCATTAACTTCAGTGCAACTGACACAGTATCTCAGGCTATATATTTCATATAAATTACATTGCCATTAGACTTGATTCCCAACAGAAATTACATTCATAAAACTCTAATACTCGTGACCTCCAAAACAAATCTAAATACTTTCTTCTTGCATCCATGCACACACACAGATTTTTTTTTCCTCTTTAAGTACTACAGCAATTAAGACAAATTATGGAGATTATTTTTTCTTCTTTTAGGCTTCCATCAGGAGCTCCCCTTATTTTAAAAGCTGAGCTTTGTTTTTTCTGAGCTTGGCACCCACAAACACAAGCCCTGTTGCAGAAATGTGCACGGAGACATGAGTTCAGCAGTCCTGCAGTGGCTCTGGAGAGGTTCAGCCTGGAACCTCCCTTCTTGGAAGAGGCCGAGCACACCCTCAGCTGGCTCAATACCAAAAAAAAAGCATTCTTTGTGCACAGAGCTGAAGTGCATAATTAATCATATCTCGGTTTTGCCTACATGCCAGGAAGGCTGGATTTCCCCTTCCCAATCTGTCTGCTTGCCTTGCCTGCTCTCCACTCACAGGAGTGTGGGGAAGGTACAGCCCCAGCCAACATCAGTTGGTTTTTCTGTCATACAAAGCCCACAAGTTCACCCAAATTCAACTCAACAGCCAGGACTTGTCTGAGGTAATGGCCATCCTCACCCCCTTCTGTCCAAGCCACTGACCAATGCACCCCAACTGCAACACAGGAAACCTCCTGGGCTCTGTGGAAACCCAGCACAGGTTTTGGGAGCCCAGAGAGCATGACCGGCCTCTCCTGACTCAGCTTCAAAGCTTAAAGACATTTTTAAATGCTTTTAATTGTGTGGAATGGTGGATCTATCCAACAGAGAAATCCAGGAACCATGACCAGGGTCTTCCAGGCTGCGTCCCACCTCTCTGGTGCTGCCTGGTGAAGCCCCAGCCTGTCCAACTCGCAGCAGGCATCCAGTGCGTTGGGTAAGATATTTTTTAACAGCAATTTTGTCATGAGTAATCACTCGCAGGTGAATCCTAACTGCTTGCTTCAACTGCTCCTTTTACCATAAACCAAAACCTCTGGTCTGTGTTGTCATATATATATAGCAGGAGTTCCATACAATCATCTTTTTATCTCAAAAGTTTCATACCTTTTCGGTGTTTTCTGGTGAGCAGCTCCTCTGAGCAGACTCTTTCTCCCTCACCAGGTAGCCAACTGACTCCAGTTCCCTTCCCACTTCGGGGCGTCCCTTCTTAACCAACCAACCCACTCTTTTACAGCTCTCTTATTCTTACTAGTTACAGCTGTGGCCTGGTAAAGTCAGGCCTACTCCTAGTCTTTGATAATTGGCCCAGCTGCAACTCTTTAGGGGTAAGATTACTTTCTATACTATCTTTATTTTGTTATATTCTATCCCCCCACAGGTCTGTTATAAAAATATTCTGAGTTTGTATTCAAGACCTTTGGAAACCCAACACATTCTCACACTCTGGAAAAGAGTAAAAATCAGCTCCCCAACATGCAGAATTTAGCAATTTGCATGTGAAATTAAGTTTTCATATCACATGAAATCAAGTTTTATTTTTCATTTCTAAATCCCACTTTCCTCACCCTCTATTCTCCCGAAGTCAGCCAAGACCGTGTGCCAGATACCCACAATGGTGAATGATTATTCACCAGGCAACCCAGGGAAAGAAGGGAGTCTGGCAGGATATTGTGGGAGGCTGTAGATACCAACAGCAGCTTTAAACAAGGCATGAAGTGCTAAAAACTGTGAATTAATCTACATTAGTCTCCCTGCTTTACCAGCTAGACAGGTCATTTAAAGCTGTTGTATCTTCACACTACACTGCCAACAGCACTGGAGACGTTTTCACAATTCATCCTGTAAAGCAGTATGCTCTAATTATTATTTCTTTGTCTTCTCCCTAGGGCTTTGCCCATTAGGTGGTGGGAAATCAAAAGGATATGTGCAATGGTTATTCTTTCATCTTCATGGCCCTTAAACTGCTTCTCTAGCTTATGTCAATGTGTAAGTAATTGTGCCAACATGTAAGAATGTATGTGCTTAACTAAAAAGAACATAAAAAAAAAAGAAAGAACGTTGTTGTTTAGATGCCAGCTAGAGATGCTGTAGTCTGCAGATGTTTTCCTGTTTTTCACAAGCAAATGGCATTTCTTCTGATTTTACATGTCCTCTTCATCTCACCAAACCCATGTGCTCCCATAGCTGGCTCGTGCCATGGCTCTGACTCCTCAACAAATTCATCCTTATTCTGTGTCATGGGCCTGGTTTATGCTAATGTGCAGACAGACAAACTGCAGATAAATCTACATTATCAGAGCAGCCTTTTCCTCCCTCCATTCCCTCTCAGCTCTAGCAATAGTGGCACTGAGTGGGACCTGTGGCTGAGCAGGACACCTCCTTTGCTGTCGTAACACCCGGGCTGTGCATGCAGCAAACAGGAAAACAAATTGGCTTGAGAAATTTCCTGCCCACACAGCTGAAAGACACCAAATGGGGCAACCTGCAAGCTCAAACAAAAGCTGAGTTCTTGTTTTCCCTCCTAGGGCCACTTTGCTCTCTCATGCGGGACACACCTTTTGTGCAATGTGCCCCTGGGGGCTGCAGTGATGGGTTAGCCAATCATACAGAGAGAAGAGGAATTTGATGAATGGGTCATTTTTGGTGCACTCTGCACTTTTGACTCATAAATTCCACAGAAAACAAGGTAAATGGAGCATAACTTATTAATGAACAGAGCCCTAAATATCAAATGATCTGCTCTGAATCATCAGCACGAATTGCAGAGCCTTCACATCACGTTGGTTATCACATGCTGCAGCAGTTCAGTGATGGACAAACTCTGCAGCCTGGTGTTAAGTCATACAAGATAATCTAGGAAATAACATCCTGCTTTCTATAAAGCACGTTACAGAGAGGTGCTTGCTCGACCTTCAGACTGTGACCTCCAGAGACAGTGATCCTGCCAGCCTCACCTTGCATTGCAAGCCTGAAAGCACCATTAAGCTCATGATGAATTGCGAGCCTTGGGAAAGGCACATGAACCCTAAATCTCACCAGAAAGCTGGGGGAAATTCAGACAGCTCTGAAGAGGAACATCAATGAAGTTTTTGTGAGATAACTTAGGAGCAACAGCTTTCTATCCTGCATCACTTCTACACCTTCACTGATGGGGAAAAAATGGACAATCCTTCCAGGTCTGAGGGTCTGCTAATGTCCAGATTAAGCCTGAAGAACCACACTGACTATTCTGAGAGCACCACAGGGCAAGGTAAAAAATATGAAGAATCTTCAATTTCCTCCTTTCTAAAGGTCATTTGGTTTTTTTCAGAGCTGAGAAAACAAGAAAAAAAGAAGGAAAGAACAAGGAAAATTGTGCACCCAAGTAACTCTTCTCAAATAATCTCAATGAGCCCGAGGAGCACTGGCAGAGATAGGTGTGAGCCCACACATGCTGGCACACACTGACTGTTCACAGCCACAATGGAACACCTGGTCTGGGCATTTTCCTCATCACTGTTCTGCTTTGAATTAATGAGCTTGTTTCTATGCTGTTTGGTGTCCTTGTCCATGGCAGGGAGATTGGAACAAGATGGTCTTAAAGGTCCCTTCCCAAATCATCCCATGATTCTTCTTTCACATTAACATCTCTAAATCTTCTGGAGTTAACTTTAGTGCTGTTTTCCAATTTTCTTTCCTGCCTAATTTTTCCTTAAGAGTTTTCAAACATTTCAGTACAAGTCTGCCTCCTGGCACTCAGCTGCAGTTACGTGTGTGCTGTGGAACTATCTTTAAAGGTTTTTTTTTTTTTTTATTTGTATTGACAGAAGCAATAATGATAAAAAGTGTCCACTACTTTTAAAGGCCATTTCTCCCTGTATGTGTACAAATATGTCATCTTTAAACTGTCAGACCTCTAAACAGGCTTGAAGTGATTTTCTCCTGCAAATGCACCTCTTTTTGCAGGGATGGCCTATCTGTGCTTTCCTTTCTTTCCTACACTTTTGCACGTTATCTTGTTCAAACAAACTGCCAAAATTTCAGCCAGCAGACAGCAATTAGTACATAGAAGCAAAATGAACCACTACAGCTAGATGCTGTGCCATAGGCAAAAAAATGCAATAGAAAGCTACTTTAGCTGAAATTGGTATTTAAAACACCTTTCTACAAGAAGGCTACAAAGTCACCCTCTTATTGACTACCCATAAGGCTGCAGCTGCACCTGCCTGGTAGAGCAATTTTCTAGAGACTATTAAGCAAAGCAAAACCAGCTAGATAGATTATTGCAATCTCAATGAAAGAGCAGCAAACCGATAAAAAAATTACCATTGAAGTCAACAGAAATAAGGACTTTCTATCTACAAAATATGAATTCCTGTCAAAGGGAGATGAGGAAGCATCTTCCTAAGCCAGAGCACAGTTACTCAAACCTACATATCCCCCTTACTGGTATAAAGGCATATTGTAACTAATAACAAAAAACCACACAATAGAAGCCAGCACAAGGAATTGAGAGATTAGCGGCAATTAACTCAGTATAGAGATACTTTACTGCCTAACTTAGTGATTTTTATACTACACTGAACCTTAGGTAGATCTCCCTGGAGATACTGTCACCACTAAAAGAAAAAAGGTCCTGCTCATTTTGTCACTTTCAAGTGAATTTCTCACAGGGGCCTGAGAAAACACACAGTGTTTCCTTAGCTAGCTTGGCAGATGAGCAAGATTTGCTGCTAATTCCCAGTATTGATGTGCTGAAAGTGTTTTCTGCTGGAAACATAAAGGAGCAAGGTAAGGCTAAAATTACTCATCTACTTGAATAATGTGTCCTGTTTACTTTGGTATTCCCTTCCACAGCTGTCCCTGCCTTTGGCAGCATCACCCTGACAGAAAGTAAAATGCTGTTAATGCATTAAATCCAACAGTGAGATTACATGAGCTGCCTCTCCAAGACAAAGTGTATTAACCACTGATAAATTCCACTTCTCCTCAAAATTAGAATGAAAAAGTCACTAGCCAATACTTTCAGGAAACAAATTACATCCCTAGAGCTATCCAGTACCTGTGCTCTGTCCACAGAACACATTGAGAGCCAAAGCCACGAGCAAGAAACTGGATGTCAACTTACAGAGGGGAAACAAAGACTCAGGGAGACAAAGTACTCCCAACCCCAGACAAAACCCTCTTTACATAATATCTGTTACCCTCAAATACATCCCTCCTCTCACGCCTAAGGCGATATACACTTGTTCAGGGACAGGGGGTTAGTGGAAGCCAGCATATCAAGAAAAATAAATAAATATCAAAACACACCAAAACACAACTGGTCTTATTGCAAGTGATCCATCTCCTTAAAGATCTCTTGGAGGTGGTAAATTATCAGAGATGGCACCAGGGACATTTTGCCATTTCTCCTCATGTATATTTTGGTGATTTTGGGAGCACTCAGGTGTGCCAAGATTCATATCCCTGGTCTGCTTCAAGGATTACCTTCATTCTTCATTTGCTAGATCATGTCTAAAACACTAAAATGCAGATTTCAATGGCAGCAGCAAATGCTGCCTGGATAGATGTGGGCTGGTGAGAGCACTCCTAACACAGCAATATGGCAAAATTCCTCTCCACTTCCCTTCAATATTGTCAAAGGTTTCACCACTCAACATAACAAACAAACTTCGAAAAACAGTATTACTTTTCTCCCCACTTTTGTATATAGGATAATGGCTTTTCAACAAGCCAAATGGGAAAGTGTGTTAATGTGTTTCCATGGGCAAAGCTTGAGAACCCTGTAAATTGCCTTGCTTAATGGACTTAGGAGTTCAGCTATCCATTCAGAAATTCCACAGCGAATCAAATGGTTCAGTCCTCAGGAAGTGCACACACAGCTCTGCAACTCTTTGTCATTATTTATGTCTCTTGGATTTGATGGACAAAATGTCATTTGGGATGAAGGAGGACCTGTATCCACCACCCCTCTGGCAGAAAGGCACTAAGAGCCCTCTCACCCCAGGGACTGTGCAGATGCCCTGTCCTTCAGGGCTCCACACCACCTCAATCAGCACAGAAAAAGCAGTAACCTAAAGCACCTGCAGACTCTCTCATCTGGCTCTAAACATACTGTAATGACCAACAGCTTGACTACTTTTTTAAGCTATTATGAAGAAAATAAACTCATTTAACTGTTGCCTCTGCCATGGGCAGTGACTGCTCAGGACAAGGTTGAGGGTGAACAGGTTGTCCCTCACCTTTCCACATGCCATGCCATGAACTCCTGAGCCTGGCAAAGCCACTGCTGAGCCAAGGAGCTCGATGGGAGCAGAGGTTGTGCTGGTTTGGGGGATGTGACCCCTGCAGAAGAGCAGTCTGGCATTAACACCTCTCACCACTCTGTAAGCTGTTTGCCCAGGCTGAGACAGCCCAGACAAGAGCTTGTCCTCAGCCCAGGCTGGCAGAGGGGAATAGCCCTGGCCACGCTCATCCCTGCTCCAGGCAGCATCCCTCACTCCTCTATGATGGGGTGAAAATTTCAGTTTGCTGTGTCTTCTTTGGGGTTCAAAACAAACCAGAATCCAAAGGTGATGCTCTTCTCTCTGTTCCAGTTTTTTAAATCCACTTTTATTTATTTATTAAGCACAAAATTGCCATGAAAGCCCATGGATAGTCACTGTGGCTGGCACTGGCAGCCAGCTCAGGTTGGGCTCTTCTCAGCTCTGTGCACACCAGAGATGAGGGTATGAGCTGGTGGCCATAGGGGGCTGCTCCCCAGTCCCCTCCACCTTCTGCTTCATGTGCTGAGACCTGAGGAGATCTAGACTCCTCAGTGTCTTTGTCCCACTCTGGGATAGCCAGGCACACACCAGCCCAAGTTCAGCCCAGCCCACGCTGACTGTGACCCTGCAAACAAATCCATCCCAGCAGCACAGTCTGCCTGCACCATGGGACAGGGTCTGCCTCACACCAAACACCCCAACCAGGGGCAGCACCCTGGGAACCCTCAAAGAGTGCAGGAAAAACAAGGATATTTTGATCTGCATGCATGAATTCTCTAGGAAAGGAGTATAAATAGAGGAAAGGGAAAAAAAAAATAAATCGGTGAGCCAATGTCCTTTGCAACTTTTGTAAAGTATAAAATACATCAGAGAGAATAAGTTCCAGGCCTGATTACTCCTGATTTACAGAAATGTGCAACCATGGGGACACATATGTTATGCTGATAATAAAATATACATGGCTGCAGCTGGGACCTACAACAGAACTTAAACATACTGAGAATACTCAAATCTTTTCCCTCCTGTGTACCTTAGCTGTTCAGAGGGATTTTTTTTTCCACTCAAAATTGAAATGAAGGGAAAAAAACTCCACTTCTAGGATTAGATCCTAGAAAAACAGATTCCAGCTGGGAGCTCAAGCACCTGCAGAGAAGTATTTATAAATGAAAGGACTGACATGACTTTAAATACAGTGTCGTCAGAAATTTAATTATGCAGCAGCAAGTCTCTAATTGGAAGTCACAGAGCAGTATATTGGCTTTGTCATGTGATTTGATACTCTCCAAACTGCTTTCCCAGGGTTGTTTGTGTTATCTGTCTCAGGTTTGAACAGCAGTGTTTGTTTGCAGGCTGTGGTGGGATTAGCCCTATTTATCTTCACGGGCTTTGTTTCCTTGAACACGGACTGAATTCACATGGATTTGTTTCAGTGTTCCAGGAAATCCTTGGCTTTTCTTTACCCAGCCCAGAGGCTGTGTTGTGATGGCTGAAGCTATCCTGGGCACCCAAAAAACTCCATGTTCAAGTCAGCATGTGTATTCCACTAGCAAGAGGAGGGAAACAAGACCACCTACCTGTGATAAATCAGCTTGCAAGTTCTAACACCTGTGTAGTTTCACACTGAAACATTAATTTCCATAATTAGATTTTTACAGAGTAATTGATTTTAGTTTGTTATTATTCCAAACTGAAAATAAATACTTCCAGAGAAAACCTCAAAAGAGCTAAAAGTTCTCAATGCCCTCCACATAGTCACATTTTCATTTGAGGGAAAATTGTAGATACAGTTATGCAACACCTTTCTCTTCCTTTGGACTGTCTTGGCTCCTGATCTCAGTCTAAAAATACAGTTATTTCAGTTTCTAAATTTGATTCTTGCTTTAAACTGAGTGCATATGATTTAAACTTCATTCATGTTCCACCAACTTGTGTTTTCTCAAGCTAGGCATCCTTCTGGTATCACTGACAAGGAGATACAAATATTCCAGGAGAGGGGGACTTTCACATTTGGAAATGGTTCATTACATTCCTCATCACTGCCTCATACCATATGACTCTTCAGGGCCTCCCAATTCTCACAGAATCACAGAATAGTTTGGGTTGGAGGGGAACTTGAAGCTCATTGATTCAGGGGATTTGTATTTATTCTCCTCAATCATCACAGAATGGTTTGGGTTGGAAGGGCCCTTTAAGGTCACCCAGTTCCAATCCCTCTGCCATGGGCAGGGACACCTTCCACTAGACCAGGTTGCTCAAGCCCCATCCAACGTAGCCTTGAACAAACACTTCCAGGGATGGGACACAGCTTCTGTGGGCAACAACTAATTGAAGGACAGTGAAAATCACACTAATCACAGCTAGGGCTTTCTTGCATCCCATCCTCTGATTGCTCAGCCTGATGCACCTCCCGCCTGGGAAGTCCTCCCACTGTTTTCCTCCCATTCTCCTGTCCTTCCCCTCCCCTCCTGCTCCCCCCACTGCAGAGCTGCCACCTGACCTCTCCAGCCGGGGTCTAGCTGGGTGAGCTTTGCTCCCACTATTCCCCTAACACCTGGAGGTTGGTGTCTGCAACACCAAATTTGAAATAGGAGATTGCAGAACCGTAATTACTTGAGCTGGAAGCTTCCAGCCCAGCTGGTTTGTCCTGTCATTTAAAAATCTACTTGTTTCCAAACACACAACCCTCTGGCAGGGGTCCAGGCAGAGCCGAGGATGCTGAGCTGCTCACAGCATCACAAGTGAGATTTTCAGGGCTAAAAAAAGACAACAGTGAAATTGATACTACGTTTTAACCTAGGGGTCATGAAAAGATGAGACAATATATTCACTCCACTTCAGATAGCCTGAAGGAATGTGACCTTTCCTATCATTTATAACCCAGACGGCACAAATGAGCACCAAATCCAATTACGGTGTATTTTTATTTACCTAATCTGCCAGCAGATGGCCTTTAATTCTAAATTTTCTTAATTTTGAAAATCTGTTCAGGCAGAACTGGCAGCACAACTCACGTTCCTCTCTCCACAGGGAAGGGTTTAATGACAGCCCCATGCAAGCTGCCACTTGGTTATTGCCTTCCTGGGCCTCTGCTCATCAGACCCTTTCCTTGTAATTAGATACATATATTTTCTTTTTCTTCCTATTGGATTATGAGGCATTTAAGGCAGGTGTCATCTCTCTGAGCTATGATTGTACAGTATCTAGCAAAAGCAGAGGCTAACCCTTAGCTGGAGCTCCTAATCACCACAGTAATGAAAATATTTCCTTTTCAAATGTAAATTGAAGACTCAGTTCTCCGGTACCTGGAATAACCAAAGGATAAATATCTTAAGTATAGCAAAAATTGAGTTTAAAAGGCAGGTAATTTAAGCTGAACACATTATGCATTTATATTTTATGTATAAAATTAAATCATTGAATGAAACCACACTCCTTTGTTGTGTCAGCTTTACTGACCACATGCCCATGGAAAAGCTCAAGCTCATGGGTTGAACTGAAAACATTTCCTTTTGTTTCAATTTTTACAGTTCTTTAGGAACATTTTTGGGTGGGATTTCTCCAAGAGAAAACACTCAGTGCAGTCAAGGGTGGGTCAGAAACATCTCATCTGTCAGCTGCAGCACCTTCCAGCAGTTCAAGGCACCCAAAACACTGCAGCCTGCAGGGAACCACTGAGCTTGGAAAGGAAGCTCATCTCAAATTCAGATCTCCAGACAGACTGCAATAAATACTTTTCCCACTATCAACACCTGCTGTGAGCCCAGGCTGGCTCCAACAGCCACGGAAGGGGGGACACATTCACCACCCAGCCCTGCTCACCCAGGAGCTGCTCAGCTGCACTGCAGGGGATGAGCAAGCTGCTCCTTTTCCCCGGCTCCTCTGCCCAGCTGAAATGAAGTAACTTAAAAGTAAAATACACAGACCTCAACAAACCCCTGTTTGCATAAACCTGTGTTTTTGCTAACCACAAAATGTGGTATAAATTACTCGGAGACACTTTCTCTTTTCCTCACCTTTTAGCAGAGCAAAACATGATTTACATTTTGTTTGTGGTAGAATCAAGTGAGATGCTTAATTATAAATAGCACTTGTAAAAATAATCCTTTCAGCTGGAATATTTTTATTGAGAAAATGAGCAAGACCTTAATAATGATTTCAGTTACAAAATTTAATTAGGGCTGTTTCTCATTCCAGCTCAGGCCTTGTGCAATGATTGGGTGTAAATTTGCATTTACTCAATAGGGCCAGGAAACAGCAGAGAATAAACCATGGCTAGGTGTTAGGCATCCAAGCCCCACTGGCTGCAGAGGTGGTGTGAGGATGAGCACGAGCTGAGGATCTATCCCCAGCTGGATACAAGTGATCCCAGCAAAAATGAAAATCATACCCATTAGTTTCCTTTATGGAGAGCTAAAATACACATTTCCTAAAGCCAAGTATGCATCCAGCAGAAAAAATATGTGTGTAACCTGCCACCAAGGTCATGGAAAGGTGGAGAAGAATGTTTATCAATGTATATAGGATTTTTTTTCTCCGGATATATCTACTAGGATAGAGCATCTTCTACAGGAAATAGCATACAAGATATTAATTTTATGCTTAGTGTAATTGCTCTGACATCCTGAGATGCTACCAGGAAAAGCACTAACTGACCGATCAAGCTGCATGCTTGAGGCCACCAAAACCTGCTAGATAGCAGGCAGCTGAGCAACCACTCACTCACTCTTCCCCTCCCCAGTGGGACGGGGAGAGAATCACCAAAAAAAACCCAAAAATCAAAAGCATATTCACACACAGAGCAAAAAAAAAAAAAAAAAAAAAAAAAAAAAAAAAAAAAACCACCACAAAAACCACAAAAAATACACCCCATAACAAACAGAAAACTCCAGTAGTGATGGAAGATGGCCAAGACAAGAAACATCTCAGGCTACAGCTGTGTAACCCAAGTGGCCTGGGATTACAAACAGATTTGCATCTTCCTGGTAACAAGGGCTCTCCTAACCTTATCAAGGAGGCTCCTGTCCATCTCCCCTGTACATGGCTTAACTGTGAGCAGGGGGGAGAACCCCAGCCCTGACAACAATAATAAACTAAAGGATTAACCCTTCTGTGATCAGCACCTCGGGAACCTCTTCCTTAATTTTATAGGGAATCACATAGGCTCATACCTGAAGAGTTGAGGTGTACATGTAGATATTTGCACTGTGCTAAAGCCATAACCTACTAAGCAGCATGTGAAAGAATATCAAAGATACACTGAATCAGATATACCTTGTGGTTTCACAAGATCCAAGACTACTGAAACCAAAAACAAACACAGCCAACACTGGAGCAACAGAAACTAACTCGGCATCAGCTCTGGCTTCAGATTCATCCATACAGCTATCTAATCAAAGAGGGGTTTTCCCCAAAAAGCAGCCAGCAACAGCCTTGCACAGATTTTTGCCTCTAGCCCTTGGTTTTAAAAAAAGGAACTATGAGCTCTCTTAAAGCCATCCACCAAACTGAGTCTCATGAAGGAAAATGAATACTGGGGATTTGGAGCTTTGCTGAAGCAGGGACTAATACCTGTCAGCTTGAACAAGCTTTAAACACCTCATAAAAAACCAAGCAGCTTCAGATACAGATTTCTGCTTTAGAAAACAGAAAGTACTGGAGGTAAATAATATTTAAAAAAACCAAACCAAAACAACGCAACAGTTTCAGTTCACTAAACCAACGTATTTGTTAAACAGCCAGATAAGTTACACAAACAGAGAGACATACACTGATGTGCTGATTTGTAAGGCAGGAAAAAATCTACTGTATAACAATTATACAGCTGGTTAATTTTAGGAAGAAACTTCATCTTTTTATTAAGAAAAAAGAATGCAATTATAACTTTGACATGAAACAATTTATCCCATACTTGGTATTTCTTTCTGTTTCTTGGTTTAATGCCTCAAAATTATTTATCTTATTATTCACCTCTATGTTTATTTTTGAAGAACATCTTTTTGCGCCTTCAAGCCACTTTACTCATTAGTCCTCTGGAGTTCGTGTCCTATTTCATTATGTTTTAATCTTTACAGTTGTTAATTTGCATTTCATTTCCTGTTGCAGCAAAAAAAAAATTACTAACGAAAAAGTGATTGTAAATATTAATACAAGTCAACTGATAGTCATCCAAGAAAGCATTTTGCAGCAATAGCAATTACCTATGTTTGAGGAAGAAAGTAGCAATTCAAGCAGCTACAGAGACAAAGCACTTCAAGTTAAGGGCACAGCACCTTCTTAGAAGTGGGGACTGGGCCATCACAGAACAGCACTTACAATTAGCAAAAATCTGCAGAGAAGAGAAGCTGCCCCGAGCAAAACCAAGACCTATTGGGTAAGCAGCTGTCTAAAGCACATCAGAAGCTAGGTTACATACTCTCCATCATCTGTTAAGAGCAAGCAACTGCTTAACTAATACCATGACACTGACCTACAAAAATTTGGAAAACAGTAAACCAAGCCAAAAAAACCAAAAAATCCTGCACCAGAAAAACCAACAAACCAGGTAAGTCCAGCTTCCCCCTCCACACAACTTCTCTTTCACCCCTGGCTCCTGGCATTGCACCACAGCAACTTCAATTTTCACTTTGGGAGAGACACACTCAGCTCAGAAGAGGAGAAATCCTTTCAACTCACTCAGATCTGGACCATTGCTCTGCAGGCTTTGAGCTTTGCTTTTGCTTCCCCAGGCCAATTCCCACCATGATGCTCTGCAGGGTCAGTAGAAACACCAGCAGGAAAACATCTTCCCCTCCTCCAGAAGTGATGCCTTAGCACCAGTGGGTCATATTGTTCTGACAGTGGATAATTATCCTCTTTAGATAAATAAAAGGCAGGATTGTAAATACACCTTAGTTTTAACAGGAGAAAGCACTTAGTGACTCCTAATGTGTGAGCTGAGCCTCAGCTCGCCTGGCTCCATCATTAACCTCCTGCAGGTGCTGCAGAGGAGTTAGAAGGGAAGAGGGCAGCAGGAGCTGCTCATTAGAAAAGCTCCTCAAAGGAGAAAATGAAAGCTCAGGCACAGCCTTTTGAACTTGCCTCTTGTAACTCTGCTCCTTGGCCTCAGACAAAGCCCCTGGTTGAGAAGGGGTTGACCTGCAGAGAACCCCATAAACTGTATTTCCTGCCTTGGTTACTGTTCCATGTCCCCAGAGTATGGATGGTATCAGTAAAGAAACAGCCACAGGCAGTGGTGACAGCAGGATTTTGAGCAGAGCCTTATAAAATCCTGGCCCAGGCTTTCAGCTTCCCAGTGTTTGCAAGAGGATTGCCTCTACTTCCTTACACTTGTGACTTTGTAAAAGCTCCACCAACTTGCAGCAAATTGCCCATCTAAAGCCATTTCTCTGAGCAGCTCCTGTCCATCTGTCACAGCAACCTGCCCTCCCAGACATGCTGCCTGCAGGCAAAGCATGACAGCTAGATGGACTTAATACTCATAAAAAAATAAATGAGGCTCTTGTTTTTGTTATTTTTCTCACCAGTTTCTCGGCTTTTCTGTGTTTCTACAACTGCTTTGGTAGGGACCAGTAGCCCCCCCCACCACTCACAGAGGCCAAGGGAGCTCTGCAGACACTGACCAAAAGAGCTTTGATCAGGACAAAATGTCCCTACTAAAACTCTGAAGATCTTACAGGACTCATCCTTGCAATAAAAAATTAGGAGTTTAAACCTAGAAAAATAGAGCTTTTCTTGATGAGAAATTTGAGATAATTTACTTTGATCATTAACTTAGAAAAACCTTGGAGGTGATCTTTTAGATAAGCATAGTCCTCACAGGGTTTGCTCTTGCAGGAGTAGGAAACCATTTCACAGGTGTTTCAATATCAAACTTATTCTGTTAACTCCCCCTGCCCCCATGACTGGGAGGAAAAGGGAGGGTGAAAGTGGGGAGGGAAGAAGCCCTGCTGTCCTGCAAGCTATGGAAAAAGACAGAACTTGTGTGCTCTGCCAGTGGTGTAAGTTCCCAAAGAACTGGAGAAAACAGGGTTGGCCCAACAGGGACAAGAGCAACTTGCCATCAGAAAAAAACATTATATCTTTAAAGGAATAAAGATTGACAGCCACATAGTGAGAACTGCTGCTAATAAATTCAAATAAGGAAGCACCCAGGAATTAACTGGAATTTTGCAGCTGCAAATTTCCTGCCAAGCAAAGTCAGTCTCACATCTGCCAGCTTCCTACAGAGAAAATTCCCTCCCTGCAAAACAGGATCTGTACCCAGCACATCTTCCAGATGGTCTGGCTTCCCTCAGTGCTTTTCCAGTGCTACAGTCTGTCCCAGGGGCTGTCACCCAGCTTCACTTCTACCAGCCTTCTCATGGGACAACCCGTGTATGGGAAGAGTCTCAGCAGCTTTAGTGAGTTTTCACATCCTTTAAAACAGATTATCCTCTTCTTTCCAGAGGAACTGAACAAACTCTTCTCTTGCTAGACAAAGTGTAGAGCAGCCTCTCTACAGTCATTTGAGTTTTGCTGGGATTTAGAGTGATGTAGCTGGAAGCAGGGAGGCTTTAGCTGACAGATAAAGTTTGGCAGAGCTGTCCCAGATTCTGCAGCAGCTGCTCTGATTCACATGTGAGAAAAACACACAAGAAAAATTGAATCAAAAAGCTAAAGGTATCAAACAAGATGAAACAAGAACTAAACAGAAGCACCCATCCAATATATGGGCAGAAAATATTCCCATCCCTGGTTTATGATCTCTGATCTGTGTTAATTCTTCTTCTCCACCTTCATTCAAGAAAACCTGGCACAAGGGATGATGCACTGGTGCCATGCACAGACACAACACTGAGCAGGAAACCAAGGCCCCCTCTCTCTGACCACCTTTAATGTTAAGAGAATGCACAATATCCATCTTGATCACACTCCTTTTTTCTTTCTTCCTGCCTTCCTCTCTTCTCTCCTCCCTATTCAAACTATTTCCATAGATCCTGAAAACCTAGGAAACAGCTTAGGTTTTTAAGCTGCTGACAGCAGTCCCAATCCTTCTTACCCCCATCCTTTCTTTGTTTCCTGCTGGACTCAAACCCATCCCTGACTGGCTGTTGTCACTTGTTTTGTTGCTGACTGCAGATTATCCAAGACAATTTTCCTCACCTTGTACTGGGCTTAGTGAAGTCCTGGGTCATGACGAAGGCTTGAAATGCTAAGGGACTCTCAGCTAGAACAGATTTTTGCAGGCATAACTTCTGTCATAAAAACCACCTATTTTGTAATCACCATTAAATTCTCCTTTTTTGGTCCTCGCTGCCATGATACTCTCAATAGTGCAGAATTATACCTCAGCAGTGGTTCAGGGTTAAACTCTAAGTGCTGCAGAAGGTTGAATTCCCTTTGAACCATCTTCCCTCTAACCTGGTGGAAGGATGACCACGATCCTCAGCAGATGGTGTGGTCACTGAGGCTGGTGGGAAGCAGCTGCAGCCCCTCCCCATCAATAACAGTCAAGCACATGGCTTGACTTTGGCTCCCGAAACAATCATTAGTAATGATCCATCAAAAAGTTTTTTGATGAGTGAATGATAAAAGTAAACAGGACATGGTAATAATCAGATTTATTTATAGCCAGGTAAAACACTGCTGTTGTCAATTTTACAAAGTGACTTTGAAGGAACTTTCTAAAGGGGATATTGAGAATGTTTCCCCCCCACACCTGCAAACAACCATAACCATTATTGATAGCATTTCTAGAATGGCAGGTACAGAGAAACACAGACTGTTATTTTGTGTCAAAATTGGTTTATGGTGCCATATTTTTCCCTTGTTTAAGGCAGCACCACTCATTCACAACATTAAACAATGTGATTTATGGACTTTAGCAGAGCTTACTACATTTAAATGTTTTAGGCATTTCATTTTTACAACGTACCTTGTTCCAATATAATCAATGTGCTTTTTTCTCGGGCTGTGATAGGAATGCAGTTTGTGTTTTATAGCAAAATCAATATAAGAATTAATGGGTGACGAACAAAGTAAATTGTAAAAAGTGCGGCGAGGCTGTGAGATCTCTTTCGCTGTATTGATTCCATTAGCATGAGGTTGCCCAGTTGTACACAGTTTCATATTTGATAAGCAAGCAGCAGACCTCATATTCTGTGGAAGACAAAATGGGCGAAGTTCAGCACTGGAATAACTATGCCAAAGTCATTGAGGTTAAAGCAAGAATGGAGACGAGCCAAGGTGGCTGCTGAAACACAATGAACTTCAGAGGCAGCAGCCGTAAACATCAGATGGTCACAAACGGTTCCACTGACTTTTATTAAAGGCTGTGATACTTGAGAGATGACATTCTTGGCTGGTTTATGCTGCTGGGTTATATATCTTTTAATTAATTCCAAAAAATGATGAGAGGAGAATGCTACTTCCAAGGGTTTTTTTGCTAGTAGATGAAAAGCAACTTTTTTTTTTTTTTTTAAATGCATGCAACCTAGATTTCTTGTTAAAGGCAAGCAGGGAGGAGCTGTAGCAAGATACAAGCAGGGAGGAGCTGTAGCAAGATACAAGCAGTGTAATGTGGAACAGAATTTTTTCTTTCCTTTGATGTCTTTTCTGAATTTTACTCTTACTCTTGACAGGGGTACATGTACTAGGGACTGGAAAGGCCTCCCTTGAAATACCTCTGGAGTCTTTCTCCCCACTGAGGACTCATAGCAATGCTCATTCCATGCTCACCAGGAGACAGGAAGGATCACAGCACCTTGTATCTGGCTGCCCCAGGAGCCGAGCAGCAGCACCCACGGCACAGGTGATGGGTTCCCAGCCCCATCCATCCTTTGGGTCCTGCTCTCCATCGCCAGCAGCACAGGCACGCTCCTACCTGGGCTTCCACCTCTGACAAATACAGCCTGGCCCTGCACCACTCACACACTCAGCTTTGTGCCAAACTAACAGAGTGGGATCAAACATCTTCCCAAGTGTCCAGTTGTCCTGGTTTCAGCTGGAGAAAAATTACTTCAATCCCAGCTGAGACCAGGACACCAGTTAACTCTGACTATTACTTCACACTCTAACTCATGTTTCTGTTTCACAATCTGTATCAACAAATTGCAGTGATGCCCTTCCACCCTGAAAAGCATCTATAATCATTCTTATCCCAAATAACAGATTAGATGCATCTGTTCATGTTGCTACATTACTTTTCAAAGCTGTGACCAAACAAAGCAATTACTGTTCAAATCAGACTCTGGATACCTTCCATAACCAACAGTAAAGCATTCTGGGGTGCTGTAGCATCTGTTTCTAGTCTCATCTACTCCCTTTCCTTTGGGAACCTCCTTTTCATTTCCATAATCATCAACAGGTTTTAATAGAGCCCAGAAAACAGGTCCAAGAATGATAGCCAGGACAAACATTTTCTGCAAGAATATTATCCTCCAAATGTTCAAAATCATCCTTACATAGCAAATTTTGTTCCCTCTTTGTTGTGAAAGTCTGAAAGTTTATTGCTCTTTGGGACGCACTTGGAGCAAAATAATTTAATTATATTCTCTTTCAAAACAAATTGTTGATACATACTCAAAGTGTCAGTAATTAGATAATTTCACAGTGCACATTCCATTGTCACTGTCACACTTAGTGACTGTTTATCTGGAGAGTCTTCTAGCATTGCAGCTACCCCAGTATTAAATATAATAAAGATAGTGTGGTTGGAAAAGTTCACCCATTGCTATTTAAAGTAATGAGCTCTCCTACTCAAACATGGAGATTTAGATGGCAAGGAATAAAATGGAATTGGTAGTAAAATACTCATTGGCTTCCCAGGGCTTAAATATAATCCTTGCAGCTCCTTGCAAGTAAATATGATTGGTAACAAAAATTAAATATTAAATAAACAGTTATTATAAACTCTATCCTGACTTTGAATATCAAGAGGGCTAATGTAGGAAGACCCTGTTTATTCACTCATGGACCCCTGAACCCAATTAGAAGCATGTTTTACACACTCCAAATCTGCATAACAGCCCCTACTGAAAAGCCTAAACCAACACCCTCAGCTCTCTGTCACTCTTGACCATTCACACCTACCTGGAGAAGGGGATAAGATCCCTCAGCAGGGGATGGGAGCAGAAGTCTCCAGCCACATGCACCACACCTTCCCCCAGTCTGGCACTGCAGGGAGAGGGCAAACCCTGGCATTGGGGAGGGTGGGAAGCGTGCTGATATCCCAGCACAACCTTCTGCTGCGAGATGCACAGAGCTGGGAAGGGGGTCCCATGCCCTCTTCTTGCTCCTGACCTTCCACCTACTGCAGTGCTAAAGTCACTGAGATTTTGTGTTGTTATGCCACGAACGTCCTCTGGACCATTTCTGGAGCAAAGCACAGAAAAGTCTGCAGCACTTTCTAATTTAACAGAAGTCACATTTTTTAAATATTTAATTTTCTGGTTTACTTTTTGCAAGAGAGCATGATATGCAGATAATAATTTTTAAATTATTCTATTAAAATACTACAAATTAACCATCTGTATTTTTGCCATACCTGATTCTGTTTCCTTTTCAAGCTGTTGATTTTAAATACACACAGCACTGCTTAAACCACACACAGCCAAGCATAGTGATTGCCAATCTCATGGCTTAGGATCTTACAATTCTAATGTTATTCAGCAAGACATAGGCTAAATTTAGTCTCACTTAGTGAGGCTGCTTTGTGGAAGCACCAGCTGAAGTATCTGTCACTATATGGTGATCTCAGCCCCAAGCAACTGGAGCTTTCAAAGGAAAGCACAAGCATCATTATGGGCTGGATATTAAAGATGGTCTACTTTCAACAGCCTTAGCTTAGCAAAGTGTTGGATAAATAGAATTAGCTATTTTAAAAAAAAGGCCCTGTTCTATTGCTGAAGCTGTGCACTACATCTGGGAATTAGAGGGAGCTCCATAAAAAGCTTTAGCTTGAGTTCATTTTCCCTAATGGAGTAGGAGCCAAGGTCTTTGTCTGAAATAAAGTGCTTCAAGAAATGCGTTACTGTTTATTAAGAGTGAGATGCCTTTAATGACCACAAAGAAACACAAGCAAGGAAAAAACACTCCGTTTTCAGACACAGTTCTTCAAAATGCATTGGGAGATGTTTATGCTCCAGATGCTAAGATCTATCCTTTTTATTTTAACTTAGGCATTCATTTGAGCAACAGATTTGTTTGTATTTCTGGTCAGCAAAATCTAATGCCAGGTTCTAGTGGCAGGGGGGATAGAGGCCCAACTCCTTAATACAGGGGCAACCACTCTCCCAATACAACATGTTCAGAAATGCCCTTGCATTTTCAGTTCCTTTTGGTTTTGTTTTGGTTTGCTGCATTGTTGCAGCCAGCCCCTCTTAGATGCCAGCTAAGAACCCACACATCAGCAAAAATGCATAATAACCAAATTCACCCTGGTTTTACCTGAGCCAAATTTTCCTTCACTGCTTATTGGTGCAGCACTTTCCGAGATTTAATATCTCTGAGCCTTCAACTTGTGATCAAATTCAGGTGAGGCTGGTCAAGGGATTCAAAAGGGCTTGGACAGGAGGTGATGCAGGAAGGTACAAAACACACTCTCATAACTATTGGAAAAATAGGCCTGCAAGGGAAAAGGAATCAAAATGTAAAATGCACAAAGCAAGGTTACAATAACAGCTATCTGAATATGCAGGATGTCTCTGCAGCCTCTTTTTCCCTTAAAGTGAGTAAAGAAACTGTCAGATAATGGCCAAATAAATCAGTCAGTATTATCAGCCACAGCTGCTGCCCGTGCCTGTGAAGTGCAGCATAAGCTCTGCTCCAAGACTTAGGAAGCACTCCAAAATTCAGATTGTTCTTCACAAGGCATGCTGAGATCTGGATATCATATTTCACTTTTTAATTAAAATATATTTTTCACTCTCTATCTACATAAGGAAAAACAACATAAAAGTAATTGAGACTTCACATTTCACATGTCAAATCATGATAGCTTTTATTATTCACTGGCATGCCAAATAAGTACTTATAGCAAGATTCACCATCAAAAAGCAGCAACCTCCTTTCCAAGGATGACGGAATCAGGCTTAGATAAAATAGGAACCAGCTTATGCTCAGAATGAATCCTTATGTCAGGCTGCTGCACCTTTGCAAAGTCCTTCATCTCTCTAAAACCTGCCATACTTCATTATAATATATGGGAAAATGCAACTGCTTCTCCAGGAATTTCACAAAAATTACCAAAGCAGACAGTATTCAGAAATGAATGCCTTTAGTTCCAATGAACAGAACTGAGCCAGATATTGCAGGCTGTAATTCCAAGGTCTCATTTATCCCTCCTGGGTATCAAGTATTTTGTTGCAGCATTTTTGTGGAAAGCTTTTATTTCTGGAGCTTTTCTGACACTAATACAGAGTTTAAAAGAAAAGCATAAAAAGGAAAGAAAATCATTTCCTGCACTTGGAAGGTGTTGCAGGTCAGATGGGATATGAAAGCACAGAACTGGCTGGGAGAGCAGGAGGTGTTCAGCCTGGAGAAGAGAAGGCTCCAGGGAGACCTGAGAGCTTCTCCCAGTGCCTAAACAAGCTACAAGGAAGACGGAGAGGGACTTTGCACAAGGGTCTGGAGTGACAGGGCAGGGGATAAAGGCTTTACACTGGCAGAGACCAGGGTTAGATTGGGTATTAAAGAAATTCTTCACTGTGAGGCCCTGGCACAGAGGAGCTGTGGATGCCCCATCTCTGGAAGGCCAGGTTGGATGGAGCTCTGAGCAATCTGGTCTAGTGGAAGGTGTCCCTGTCCTTGGCAGAGAGGTGGAACTGGATGAGATATCTTTAAGGTCCCTTCCAACCCAAACCATTCTGTGATGTTTCTATGATGACATGTCACCAGTGATTCAGAGCTGAGAGGGTCTGACAGTACAGGAACTGCTGCTGCAGCACAGGAGGGGTGTGGTCCTCTAAGGGATGGATTTCACAGGGGTCTAGCTCAAAAACAAGCTTACTTTTTATACACACAAACATGAATAACATTAAAAATGAATTTTCAACACATTTTTATTCCTATGAGGATTTTTAACACCTCCTCTGGTGCTGGGGGTGGGAACTCCACTGCCCTAGGAAAGTGATTTCTTTTAAACCAGGAAATGCAAACCTTACTCCAATTTAAAATGCACCTGCCTCTGCCATGATGCCTTGTCAACTGCAGAAGTAATTTGGCAATTTATGCTATGCAAACTTAGAAAATATGGGACTGAATGGTGCAGAAATAATGATTAGTGTAGTAAGATTTTGAAGAAACCCGAGATCACTGTTGAGGAATGCTGAATCTGCCCATTACCTCAGCTTAATGGAGTGCTTTCAAGTCTAAACAATTAATTTTCTGGAGATTTTCTACAGCTTCGTGAAGATCAGAGCACAATCACAAACTCCCAACACCAACCCAATTTCCTCTCTGCAACTGCTTTTCAATTAGTCTAGGTAGAGTAAGTGTAGAAAATACAGTACTTATATCAATCTATATACCTTTACAAAAATTTCCAGAAGCAAATAAGTGGTGTCAAGGTTGGATAAATCATAAAGGAGAGTTATTGTACTGGATCTAAGACATTAGAAACCTTTTCAATTACTGACATTTAATTTCCTTATTATTTTCATTTGTTAGTTCCACCTCATTTTGAATATATTCTTTTATTTCACCATTAAATCTGTTTAGTTCAGAGCCATGATCAGATCACATTTAAGGTCTGTGGGTAGTCAAGACATCAGACACAAAAGAAAAGTGATTAGAAACCCCACACTTAGCATGCTCTGTCTCATATCTTCTGAAAGGTTGTTACCGTAAATGCAAAACCAATGTGGCCTGACACTGGTGAAAGTTGGAAGAGTAGGAGACATAAAATGCATGAGTTATTTTTTACATTAGGTAGCAAACTGAGTTCTTCTTTAACCACTTAATTACCTTTGCCTGTCAGGAAAAAACACTGCCATGAAAATTAGTATTATCTTTATTATGGATGTGTCCCTGAAGATATTGATGCACCGACATATCTCCATGCACGAGGCCTGCAAGCAATGAAATAATTCTACCTGGTGAGCAGATGCAGGTTTTGCACTATCACCAAGGATTTATTACGTAGTTTAATGGTCGTTACTTAGCATCATCTGCTCTTTTTATATATTCTCTATCAGCATAGCCATTTTCGTCTTTCAGCCTTATTATCTTATGTATATGAACAAAGAATATGTGATGGGTAGTGGGAATATAAACCAGACCTAACTGGCCACAGGCAAGTCAAGCTCAGTTTCCCTGACTCAGGTACTCAGCATAATGTGTATTGGGTACCTGGCAATGTTAGCACAGTGCCCAAGGGAAGGACAGCCTGACACTTAAAACAAAGCAGGATCTGCCTTGTTTTACCAGTTTGTGGGTACTTCCAGACACCTACATCCTATTTGCAGCACCTCAGTTCTACCCTCAATGAACAGGGACATTCAAAGAATCATAGAATTGTTTGAGTTGGAAGGGACCTTAGAGACCAGCTTGTCCCACCCGCCCTCCCCCAAGGGCAGGACACCTTCCAGCAGACCATCCAAGCCCTGTCCAACCTGCCCTTGAACACTTCCAGGGATGGGGCAGCCACAGCTTCTCTGGGCAACCTGTGCCAGGGCCTCACCACCCTCACAGGGAAGAATTTCTTCCTCAGATCCAGTTTAAGTCTACCCTGTTTCATCTGTGCAGATATCTCCTTTCCTGGAGGCTCCATACTCCAGAGATGACACTGCCAGACAGGAGTATGAGGTGGAAAAAAAATTACAATTTCCTTATTGCTGCTGAGACTGCAGATCCCCCTGTGAGAGCTGAGCATGGCATGCAGGACAGCTGCCCCAAACAGGTTGTTTGCTCCGGCACCAAGATAAAGAAATGATCAGAACCGTCTCTGGTGCCATCTGCTGCCATGCTACATGGAATAAATCATTCATATTTCAGAGGAGCAGAATATGTATCGCAGTGTTAGCAGCTACCTGTACACACACAGTATTTCCTCCTTCTAGTTTTTCCAGCACCTCCCTCCATCTGAACACTCTGCAATTAGTTCTAAAAGATTTTTTTGCATTTTTCTGTAAATTTCCAGATGGACTGTAATTTTTCCTTTGCATAGATCACAGGTACAAAGAAGATTCAGATGGACTTTTTAAAAAAAAATTGAGATTTAGGGCAGCAGAAATAAACACTCATTGTGAATTCTCTACTATATCACCAGGAGAAAGAAAATACAGAGAAGAGCTGCTGGACAGAGATCCTTCCACTCTCCCAAGTTCATGGCAGATCTTACTCTGCTTTTCAGACTCAGGTTCTCCAAGTTCTGACCCAGGCCCTTCCTGCACTCCCTGAATGTCTCTTAAATTCCACTTTAAATCCCACATGGAACAGCAACAGCTCTCCAGTGGTGCAACATAAAAGCCCTCACATTACCCTTCCTCTAAAGAATACATGGCTGGGAAAAGGACACCTTTTCCTTTTGCAATCCATTTGAATTCTTGAACTGGATGCTGCTTTGGAAAGGCAAATGCAACCTCAGTTACCTATGGTGGCATTCCCCTATTGCTTTCAGCATCCCTGTGGCCTCCAAGTTTGGTTCCTAGTTACACCAGGTGCTGGTGCTCCTAGGAGCTGGTTGTTTCCCTGGCTCTGCCAGGCATCCTCCACTCCAAAACCTCCAGCTGAAGTTCAGCCTGTGACAGCAAGTTCTCACACTGTGACCTGGGTCACTTTTGAGCCTATTGCATTAGAACTGAAATAAAAAGGGGAAAAAAACAGAGATAATCTGAAATAAAAGCATAAGTAAATGATGTGTGAAAACTAAATTGCCATATCACAGCTTAGTGCCCAGCCCAGATCTGGGTATTATGGCACTTATGATACAACAAGCCATTGACTCATCAGCAGCATGACAGTTAACTGCTCTGCTGACAAGCATAAATCTATTCCAACACTATTTTGTATTATTAATTAGGAGAGGGGGGAGCAGTATTTGTAGCATATACCGGTGGCTCATCTACTGCCTAATGTGATAGGTTTTATTTGTCTTGAAAAATCATCTATTCAAATTGTGCATCAAGGTCATAACACATGGGTGGTTTCACTCACCGTGGCATTTTGATGGTGGCTGGGCTAGGTGGGAGCTCATATGCCATATCATTATTTCCCACACATCAGCTGGAGAGGCAAATAAACTTTTGATTCATAATGGGAGCACAATGGAAGCAAGCTGAAAGCCTGCCTCCAACAGCTTCAGTCAAAGGTATTAGGAGTTAAGGTACAAGCTTGCAGAAGGATAACAAGATAAATCTACTCACGCTCTACAGAAATATTTATCACTATTCCCCAATATTGCTACCTGTGTATGGATCTGATCAATATTCAGTATCACCTCCACTTTACCCAGAGGCCGTGCAATATGCTAAATTAGCTTTTTCTATTACCATATCAAAGGTATGCTTGAAATTGAACATCACTGTAATTTAACTGAAATTACAGGCAGACCAGGTCTGTCTTGATCAGTTTGCAAACCCCTCTACATTAATCATATTAAAGACACTGCAGATGAACAAATCAGCAATGCAGGCAGAAAACTGGCTGCCTTGAAGAAAGTCCTCAAATGCCCTGACACTGGGGACACAGGGAGGCCTGAATGTCACTGCAGGTGTCTGTGGGACGTGCCAGCACCACGGTGACCATGCTGGCCCCATTCCCAGTCTCCCAGCAGTGTTCCACCATCCCCACATTGCCCATCACCAAACCCTCACCCCCACACCACAGGCTGCTCACAGGGGCACTCACTCGGGGTGTATTGGCCCAATCTGAAAACACCACCACTTCCCCCAGCTTCAGCAATCCATTTTTCCAGTGCCTGCCCACAGGTGGAGGTGGTGCACTGTGCAGGTGACTCCAGCCATGCAGAGGGACTGGCTGGCTCAGACCATGCGCTGGTGTCCCCAGCACAGGGGTGTGGGTAGCTGGAAGAGCAAGGACAGGAGATTCCCTGGATCCAGCTGAGCTCAAGCAGCAGCCACCCCTGAAGGATGAGGCAGATACAGCCAATGCCCTTCCTGACCACAGCAGCTGTTTGGCTCCTGGCTCTGTCCATTTCTAAGAACAGGAGCTCCTGCCTTTGGCTTCTTCAACCTTTGCTTCCCACCTCTTGTTTGGCTTCAGATATTTAATTTTTTGCTAGATTTTTTGTTTTTCTTCCAGTGACTTTCTTATACTTGGGATCTCTCTGGTTTTGACAATCTTCAAATTATGTCCTTAAAATAAACTTGACAATCAGCAATATATAAATTATAATTTCCTTCTCCACATGCTTCTACTATTATCCTAATCAAGCAATCATGTCATTTCACTTATAGCCCTCAATTATCCAAGTCGTGCCCTGTTTGTATTATATCATCCTTATCTGATGGCACACCAAGCCATCTGCAAATCCTCAGGGCTAATGCAATCCTGAGTCCCTAAAGATTTTCCCATTCTTTTGTGCTGCAAGAACTGATTTCTATGTAGAGCAATGACTATTAGATGACATCCAGGTGATGAGAGGGCTTTCTTTACACATCCACCATTTTATTTGACCTGTTAAACAAGACCTAACAGAAGGAAAGCATCACTCTACTGAATACAAGTGGCCCAGGGTACCACTTAATCTTTAAAAGGAAACTCTAGAATCAAATGTCCTTGGTGGAATAGTTGCACAAGTGAAGCTGGTAAAAGTCACATGCTTTTGGAGACATTTTAAAAGCAAAAATTCTCTGTGGGATGGCCATACACTTGCCTGTGACATGATCCTCCAGCTCCTCAGTCCCCCTGCTCTTTGTGGTCCTCAGCTTATCGAATTGTCCATGGGATGGAGATGCATTTTCCTGGGTCCTCAGCTCCTCCAGCTGAGCTTTCCAGTACTCTGAGCACCAGGAACAGAGCACCTGATCAGTGAAACACAGACTCCTGATTCTGCAATCACAGCTGACCACTCAGACCTGTTACTTTCCCACAATCTCTGCACAGGGAGAAAATTTCTAGCACGGAAACACCCCATTTGTATGCTTGGAGCCAGCCCACCTGCTCAGCCAGCTCCAGCCTCCCTCCATGCATTATTAATGAGCAATATCAGTCTCCAGTTTTCAGTCAGCTAATTTGTTCTCACAGTCATGATTCCAAATATCACACAAGTAATTCATCAAGCTATTTTAACTGTAGTTAGATAAGCCCGTTAGCCATCATAAATTTAAATAAATTATCCTTTTTCACACATGGAGGTGCAAGAGGCAGAGCACCTTGGCAGGTGAGAAATACCCCTCTGCATTTTTGGTGACATACAGTACTGGGTGGAAACCTGTGTGGAAGTGTGCCCCAAAGAGCCCCTCTCTGCTCTGCAGCAGGGAGCAGGGCAGCCAGCCCTGGCCACGAGCCCTGGGTCACCATGGGCACTTCAGATGGGAGGTCTCAGCCGTGAGATCTCAGTGTCATAAATTTTCAGAGCTGAATGATGAACACATCCCAAAATGGAGGGTCTCGGCTTACTCCTCCCCCTCAGGACCTCTTGGTTTTCACTCAGACACTTTATTTCATTTACTGAAAGCAAACTCCCTTTTCCCTCACTTGCTCCTCTCCTTTGAAAGAGTGATTTTACAGCAATTCAAGATCTCAGGTATACATCATCCCTTAGGCTTTGCATTGCAGGATCCCATTCAGGGCTTTGGAAGGCTTTCTTTCTCCCCTGTCTTTGAGAAGCAAGGTGTATCAATTCCAGAGCCCTGGGACTACAAAAGAAGAGGCACAGCCAGGCAGTATCTGTCACCATAACCTCTGGCTTTGATCCTGGGGACTCTCTTTGCTCTAGGGAAGAGGAAAAGCTCCATGTCACCCCAAATTCCTCTGAGGCTTACCCTCCCCCAGAAACCAACAGGAGAAGGTGAGACACTTCAAAAAACCCATTGTGAGTAGCTGTTGTAAGCACTGATTTTCATACAAGTAACCTCAGCAAGTGACATTTCACAGATGTAAATCATTCCTGACTTTGAACACGCGGCGTGAGGAGCACCCTGTGCTGCCACATGGTTGTGTGAGGGGTTGCCATGACAAGTTAGCAACTGATTTTTGCAGAAAAGACACAAAGGTGTTGTATTTATTGCAGTAGAATGATGGCAAACAAATGTACATCATATAATGGGAACCTAATTTTAGTAGGCAGAGAAACAAAATTACACCAATCTTAGTTTAAATTGCTGGGATGAGGTTTTTCCCAAGGATTTTAGATAAAAGTGCAGAAAATCAACAGAGCTGACTGAGGTTTATAATTAAAAACAGGAGGAGACATTACAAAGAATATCAGACTTTGGGGTTTCTGGGACTAAGACATCCACTGTGTGTTAAGGGTTAGGTTCAGCTATTGAGGGGTAGAGGTAGATTATCTAACATCTGCCCACAATGAGACTCTTTCAGCATTTGAGAACCACCACCATAAAAGAGAGTCAGCACAGCCTGAAGTGGAGTCACTTAGGCAATTTTTAACATCCTTGCCTCTGCAAGGATGCTACTACCTATGTGGGAAAGGTGTTTCACTTCTTAATATCACAGATCTAAACAAACAGTTTTAAATTAAATTCGTAAAAGTACAGAAGGAGCTCACTTCCAAATATTGCTTAGGAAGCATAGAGAATAAGCAGGTCCTTTTCAATCTAATTGTCCAATTTATTTAAATTTTTAAAAAAGGCAATTAAATATATTAAATCTCTGTGAAAGGGAACTAGCCTGTGGGTTTGGATTATTCCCATTTCTGAAGCAAACAGAATGTTGGCTTCCTCGCATCTGTGGGCTACCCAGACAGATTCAATAACCTGAAATATTATCGACCTCTTCCCTCCTGTTCAATGTTACACATAATAGGCTGCAGATATGCAGCCACATCAATCACTGCAGCGATGTTTTTAGCACATCTTTTCAGGACAGTGAGGGACCAGCACTGAGAGGGTCACCCTGTTGTCTTGGCTGGAACTCCAAATGCCAGAGTGGGAGAGAGCAGTCCTGGTGTTGAGAGATCTCAGATAGAGCCATCACCACACCTACTCTGCGTTGGAAAAACACCTACACCTCTCTAAAAATAATAATTCTTCAGGAACTGACTGAGCCACAATCACCCTGCAGAAGAGCAGCACACAGGTGCTTACAGGTTCTTTCTAATCCTTCCTGGTAACTCTCATTTTCCCAGCCCATTACTTTTGTCCATCTTCAAAAGTCTTTTTCCTGTGCCTGTTTCTTGTCACGTTCCAGGTCCTGCTTTTGCCATTCCCTTCTCGCTCAGGTCTGCCCTTCCCTAATCTTTCCTGCTCAGTCTCCTGTCCTTTCTCATCCGTAACTTTCGGTCCCAAGATATTTCAGTTCCATCTGCCTCAGGACAGCTGAGAAATAGGGCGCCATTTTTGACCTTGTCCTCCATTTCAGCCCCCCTTTTATCCTTCCACCTGTACCAATCTCTACTCACAGCTGTGTTTAATACTGCTTCCCCCTCCTTAGGTACTAAGATTTCCTGTCATTCCCACGGTGCTGGAGGCACCCAGAGGTGCTAGGAACTCTGTCAGCAAAACCCACAGCACCCTAAGGAGAGAAATGGGGGTGAGAAGTCCAAAACAGTGCGCCTGTGTCCTCAATTAGCAGGTGGAAACAGGAGCTGAGGTTTTACCCCCACCCTGGCACAGACTCACTGCACAGCAAGGACCCCCCCGATCTAGAATTAATCTCAGACCTCACCATACTATCACAAGACTTAGTTAATAAATATTAGTGAAATGCAGAGATCCCTGGATGAAAACTGGAGTGGAGTTGTAGACTGCCACGTTTCATTAATTTCTTATTATCTTATAAGGGCTTCACTGGAGCCTAGAGGACTGCATGAATAGTGCATGAATCTGAAGAGTTTTGCTGTCATCCTCACCTTCAGCTTGAAAATGTGGCTTGTGGGAAGCCAGACCTGAAGGATGCCTTGGCTGAGGAGAGAAAACATGCTCAGGAGCTGATCCTGGCTTTGGGAGAAGGCTGGGCTCTCAAGTCTTTTGAAGTTCAGCACAATGTAAATAAAACACATTTAATTAAGGGGGAAACCTTTCCTGAAGTTGGAGTGAGCATTCTGGAGTGACACAGGAAAGTATTGCCCTGGGCAGGTAAAGCAGGAATGGTCATGGGCAAGATAGGAGGTGGCAGGAGAGGAAGAATGGTGGTCTTTAGAAGATCACAGAATCATTAAGGTTGGAAAAGACCATCAAAAGGACAAATCAGCAGAGCAGCCTCACCCAGCACCTCCAATCACCCCAGCTCCCATAAAAGATTTCTTCTATCTTCTCACTGAGAAAGACAAAGTCCCAGCTACCACAGGAAAACACTAAGGTTAGGATTTACCTCTTCTAGGAAATCTGCTCTGCCTCCAGATCAGATGGGATCTGGTAGGGAAACAGCACTGCAACCACTGGCCATGCATCACACTGAGCAAATAAGTCATCTCTTACTGTTACAGAGGCTTCCCAACTACTGCTCTAATCAGCACAAGGTAACTCTCATTCATTTATAACCACTTCGCCATGTTATTTTAAAGGAAAATTATCTCTCTCTCATTTAGCTCAGCAGTCTGAAAGTTCATTTGGCTGAAACATGGGAACATCTCTCACCAGGAGAGATAGCAGCAAGCAAGTTCTGAAAACAGCATTTTAAATCACCACTGGCGTTTATTTTCGACATATAATAGTACTGGTATCAGTTAATCTGCTTAAAACCACAGTGCTACGGCAACATTCACATGGTGAGTGTGAGGAGACAGCCAAAAACTCTCACTTTCGACCAAATCCAGCACAGCTCTGGTCCCCAAACCCACACGTTCTGTACTCTGTGTGTTTTACAGCTGAAGCCCAGCTACCTGGAGTGCTGGGTTCCAGCTGACCCAAGCAGGAATGCTGGGCAGTGTGAAAAACACCAAGTTACAGATCCTGGATTTGGCTGTTCTTGGCACTGTATATTTTCTCACCTGTAGTTTTAAAACTTACTTCATTTCTAAATATAATCTGATTCTTACCCCTCTCTGTTCTCCATCAATGATCTCAGAATCATGGGAACATAGAATCATGGAATTGTTTTGGTTGGAAGGGACCTTAAAGAGCATCTCATTTCAACCCCCTGCCATAGGCAGAAACACTTTCCACTAGACCAGGTTGCTCCAAGCCCCACCCAGCCTGGCCCTGAGCATTTCCAGGGATGGGGCATCCTCAGCTTCTCTGTGCAGCCAGTGTCAACACCTTCAGGCACAGTGAAGATCTCTCTAATATACAGTCTAACCCTGCCCTCCATTAGTTTGAAGCCATTCCCTTCCCTTGCAGCTGCTGGGCTGCACAACCCACAGCTCATCTCCAGCTGCCTCCTGCTAAAACACACAGCAGGAGATGAAGGCAAAGGCCAGCAACACAGACTCAGGCTCTGAGGGTGTTTTGGAGGAGCTGGTGGCACTGGGTGGCACATGGTGGCACTGACATCTCAGTTTGAGGCTTGGAGCAGGATCTGGGCACAAGGGTACAGCTGGAGGAGCAGGAGGTGTTGCCTCCTCGACAGACATCAATAGAGCTCTCTTTGTGTGCAATGTGCTAATTCCAGGCAGAAATATGTGTGTATCCTGCTACACAAAGCTCTTTCAGATGTTAATGGCTCAAGCATTACAGAGCTGGTCTTGGTTAAAAGTCTTTTGATATTGCCTTGCCTCATTTCACTGCCTGCTCCTGCTCAGCACTGGCTTTTGTTTTGGCCCCTTATTTTAGGACAAAGCTTTTGCACTTTAATAAATACAGAGGCTCCTCAGACTGCTGCAGTCCATGAAATGCAGACATTGATGAACTTTGTATAAGTGGCAAGGATAAACCTTTCATTTTTCTACAAGACCAGGGGATCTTACAACCCTGAAAGATCTGCTGGGTGCCAGCAGCACAGGGCCAACAGCACACAGCAGAGCTACTCTTCTTCCAACTGGCAGAGAACAATAAACCCAAAAGAAAGCATGCCCTGATGGCACTCACCAGCCTGGCTCTGATGCCAGGCAGAGCCTGAGCCCACCCCAGTGGCTTTGCAGTGACTTTGGCAGTTGGCACAGTTTGCTTTCCCAGCTGACATTGAAATAACTTTGCAGCAAGCAACCCACAGACACCCCGTGCTCCATTTACCTCCCCCGAAACAGAAAGACTGTGCAAAGCACTTTTCTCCATCCAAACACATCATGGAGATGCAGTAAGCATCTTTGCTTCCTAATTGAAATCATACATCACTTACTTAAGTGATACTAAATCAGACGCAAACATCGCTGGCAATTCAAGCATTAATAACCAGTTCCCTGCTCCAAAGACAACAGGTCCTCTGACAACATAACCCTCACAGCTTCCCACAGAGCCAGCCCCTACTCTGCTCCGCCAACCTGTCCCCACACTGCTGCTGTGCTCATTGATCCCACAGATGAATCTTTCCCTCAGAGGTCATGCATTCTAATTTTAGGTGCCAGGAGAAGGCTGCAGCTGAGCTGTGCTTCCTGTGGGACGAGGGAAACAGGGCAATGACACATCCCTGACTACTCTTCCCAAGAGCTGGGGGCTGCAAGACATTCTCCTGTCAGTCCCAGGGCAGAGCAGGCTGAGGCCACCCCAACCACAGCCTGTGCCAGCAACCTCTCACATGAGGGACAGAGCCATCCCAAGTCCCTGTCCTGTGCAAATCCTAGTCCCACAAGCCATTGAATCACAGGATGGCACTTTAGGGCTTATCTAGTTCCAGCCACCCTGCCATGGGCAGGGACACTTTCCATTAGACCAGGTCTTCTGACCCACAGCTCTTAGAAACTGAATTTACTTCTTTTTTTTTTTTTTTTTTTTAACACCTATAAAGATTTTATATTTTTTTGATATTTTAATGGATCTTTAACTTCATTTGTGAAAGTACTCTTCTGTGAGAAGCAGAAACAAGTTCTCATTAACCTTTTAATATGCAGCATTTTTGCACCTCCTGGATCTCTGCTTTAATGATTCTCTCTCAATTCTGCTTTTGACAGATCCTATTGTATTATACAGAACACATAGAATTAGACCATACAGAGTATAGGCCATATAAAATCATAGAATGGTTTGGGTTGGAAGGGACCTTAAGATCACCCAGTTCCAATCCATCTGCCATGGACAGGGATGCCACCTCCTAGATCAAATTTCTCAGGCTCCCATCTCATGCTCCATAGCTTTAAACATGAAGAAAAGATCATCTCATTCCCACAAAAAGCTTTTGCATTGCTTTCTCCTTTAATCTCTTTTTGTATCCCAGCAAAAAGGAGAGCCCTACACATGGTTATGAACACAGCTAAGTTAATGTGCTGTTAGCAATTAATTTCAGAAACTTTTCCTGTTCAAAGAGGTGCAGTCCCCTGCCCAGTCAGCCTCCTTTGACTGAAGCTGCTGGAAGAGCTGCCAGTGGGAAATGGAGAGCTGACATCATTGAGCTCTCTCCCCTCTCTCTCTCTCTCTTTGCTATTTAGTTTACCTGTCCTGTGTCATTCTCCTCAGCTCAAACCTCATATCAATAATAATCATAATCATAATAATAATAATAGCTATTATGAATAATCTCTGTCAATTAACTAATTTACAAGACTATTCAAATGGTCTTTGAGCTGAAATGTAATTTGCTTTTTACTGAGCCCTTTCAGCTGTCTTGCCCCTGTGCCAGCACTTCCAACTTCATCTGTGCTGCAGAAACAAAGCAGTTTTCCCCTAACTTTGATTTTCATTTCCCATTCAGCTATTAGAAGAAACCCATTCATCACAGCTATAGGTTTTCCCTCTGAAAACCTTCAGCATTTAAAAGCTTTTGACTGAAATATAACATATTAATGGAAGCTGTGATTGCACAGCCCTCTGCTGACCTTCCATAGGCTGAAATTGCTTATTTTGCTAAATTTATTTGCTACCCATTTATCAATCTAAATCTAAGGTGGTTTTAAAGGTCATAAACCAAACAGCTACTGAAATATGATTAAGGAATATGGAAATAAATTACAAACTCACACTGTTATCCCTTCCTGCGACTTAGTGGCAGAAGCTTGGTTGAAGTATCAGAACTTTTTTGACATCTTATGTATTTGGGGATTCATCTGCTTCCGGAAAGTTGCTCAAGCTCTGTTAACTCATAGTGTGGTGCTTTGTGCCTACTGAAAGGAGGATTAGAGAGGGCAAGCTCCGGGTCAGAAGCAGACCAAGAAAAGGCTTTAACTGTCCTTGGAGGGGGAAGTCTCTCCTTGATGACCAGGCACATAGTGCTGAGAACTTCCTTCCCACTGGATGAGGAGCACAGTTGTTAGCACGTGCAGTTCCCAGACTGCCTCCAAAATAATTCATGGAGCATTAACTGCCTTAACACTGCAGGATTAGCAGGAAGCACGCTGAAGGTTATAGGAAAAATGAGCAAATGTTTTCTGTCTGGAGAACAGAAGTAAAGAATCTTCACATGAAGCTTTGAGGCATGTTGTGCAAAGTTGGTTGCGGTAAAATAGCCAAAACAATTCAGAGATGGGCACAGGCTGGAGGAGTTGCACACAACTGAAGCTGGGGAGAAGAAGCACGATCCAACTGCCCTGCATGAGCTGCCAGAGGAGCACTGGAGACAGCACTGGTGCTTAGACAGCACTTATTTGGGAGCAATCAGATATGAGCACAACAGCAGTGGTCTCACCCATGTCCAGCTGCCATCCAGCTGCTTTCCATTGGGTGTTCCACAGACCAGTGCCCTGCCCTGCCACTGGGGAGAGCTTCTTGAGGAGCTGTGAGTGTCCTGTCCCTGGAGTTGTTCAAGGCTGGGATGGATGAGTGTTGGACCAACCTGATCTATGGAAGGTGTCCCTGCCCATGGAAGGGGGTCACAACTGGATGATCCTTGAAGTCCCTTCCAACCCACACCATTCTGTGATTCTTCAGAGTGAGCTGGACCAAGGAAGCCTGCTCTCTCTCCACCATGTACAAAAAGTAACTGGTAGATAATGCAGGCTTAAAAGCAAACTGCCTGCTCAGAATGAGGCATTAATTCCTGCATGTCAGAGAAGCAATTTTGACTTCATTACCAGAAGCTTCAGTGAAATGAGTGTTCAGCCACTGGTGAATTTTAGTTCTTGATGAACCTCTAATTGCCTTGCCCAGCAGACATGGGTAAGCACACACAAATGTCTGCATCCCTACAAGAATCAAACACCACTTCTAGAAACACGATGCCATTTTTGCTCAATATCACTTGATTTCCCAGGGAGCATATTTCCATGTAGCAAGAAAGAACTTTTTGGGGTTTTTTAAGCTGATCTACAAAGACAGAGCTCCACTGCTCTCTGGCAGGAGTATTGCAGGTAGCACTCACAAATGATGCAGCCAGAGGTGCAAAATATGCACAGCATTGTTCCTGAGCTGTGATCACTTTTAGCTGTTGGTTTTGGTGCCTTTTCTTTTCCCTCTGGTCTAAATTGATTAATGAATTATTAATAAAAGAGATGTGCACAGAAGAGAGACACTGTTTCATAACAGCCTCTTTAGAGAACAGTGGAATGAAGACAAAAATAAGCAAGGCTGTAAAAAGGCAAGATGAAAGCAAGCAGCAGCCTTGTATTATAAGTAACAATAAACCTAACAGAGGAACAGAAAGGCAAGTATTGCCTGGCAGAGCCCCTGCAAGGGGCTGCTTAAATGGATTGCTGAAAAAAATTAGATGTACCAACACACTACAGCAGTCAGAACTACAGCCTTGCACATCCCACCAGTACTATTAAGATGTACACACAGCAAAGCTTTCTGATTGCTTTATTTCTGGATGGACTCCAAGGCAAAGAATCCAAAGATAAAACAGAGGGTATGAAAGATGTCTTATGGCAGTTAAGAAAAATAACAGGGCTTGTGACTTACTTGGAAAATCCAGCTCTTCTCCTATTGATCTAAAACAGCAGTTCTGCAAGAGCCAGTGCAGGTCCTGCTTGCATTCAAAAGCCCGAGCTTTGGGGAAGATTTCTGCTCACCTGCAGCACCCTGCAAGAGGATCCCTCTCCTCTACTGATTCCCCACTGCCCAGCAAGGACTTGAGGTAATACTTTAGCCTTTCCTTAATCTAAATCTCTGAAAAGGATTTTCTCTGCTGCCTGTTTGTTTTCACTAATTTTGCAGGAATATCATCACTTTAAAGCCTCTACTTTCAGAAAATAGGGTTAATGTGTATTAATAGGTTCAAAAGTGGCAAGAAGAAATGATACACCCCTACACAAGCATGAACACTGCAAGCCTGATACCACAAGTGTCATTTCTTTAGAAAACCAAGTTAAGAATGGGTGCTTTCGGTGACCTGGATCACTTCTGTCACTTTTAGACAGGTTTTAATTCTGCACTCTGCAGATCCAAACTATGTGGATGCTATTCTGGGTATAAGGATCTGGAAAGAGACCAGATGTCAGGAAACTGATTGCACTGAGACAGATCCAGAGGAATATTTCTGTGGATCAGATCCAACTTTCATAAGATATTTTAGCAATTTCTCCAAATCCAATTAGCAACCAATGTGTAATGCATTGAGAAAGCCTATGGTTAAAGAGTTTTTTCCTATTAACACACTTATTACCTGCAGAGTTTGACATGTTGTCAGCTTAAAATGAATTGTAAAAAACTACATTTTAAATAAGGGTCAAGAAATGGAACAAATAGGCATAAACAGAATTTTACAGCTATCTATAATAGAGTTGCAGCAATAAAAAATGAGTTAGAAAGAATACGTAGCCATTCTGAATTATATGATCACAAAATTATGTCTTGATTGACTCTTAGCTTTAATGCTTGCATTGGCTGGCACAGTTGGATCACAGAACTTCCTTTGAATCTATTAACATTTATTTTTAAAATGATCAATTTTGAAGTTATGAAATGCCTTTCTAATTTACTACACTGCCATTTACTTCTAGGGAGCTGACCATTTTTCCAGACAGACACCCTAGGAGTTCATTCTGGACTGTTATTCATTTGAAGAAAATTAGTTGTTTGAGTTTTAGACTAATGCTGCTGGAGGGCAGCTGGGGGAGATGGTGCAAGTTAGGCAGCAACTTCACACTGGCTGTTAAGGACAGCTTTGTTTCTTAACAGCAGCTCTATAACAAAAATAAAAAGAGGTTACTCCACAGTGAAAGCTGCATATCAGAGACAAATTATTGCCCAGAAAAGCTGTGGATGCCTCATCCCTAGAACTGTGTAAGGCCAGGTTGGACAGGGCTTGGAGCAACCCAGGTCTAGTGGAAGGTGTCCCTGCCCATGGCAGAGGGGTGGAATGAGATGAGTTTTAAGGCCTCTTCCAACCTAAACCATTCTGTGACACTATGAAATCAGAATGGAACCATTTTAAGTAAGTTTTGAGACAAGCAGCCAGAAACCAGGGCTTAATCCGGATCTCATAGATATGAGTCAATGAGACATCCAAAATAACAATGTTTTCACTTTGCTGAGCACCTGCTCATGAGCTGCACTGGACATGGAGCACACTGGGCCTCTGAGTCCTGTCCAACTTGCTCAAAATACAATGAGAACCTATAGGTCTCCACCCTACCAGTCACCTGAGCCTCATCCTATCTGTGGCTTTTCAGGGCAGCCAAGATGAGGGAAGAGACAAGAATCTTGACTCCATGTTTCAGAAGGCTGGTTTATTATGTTATGATATATATTATATTAAAAATGCTAAATTAAAATATACTAAAAGAATAGAGAGAAAGGAACCATCAGAAGGCAAGACAGGAATAGAATGGAATGAATAACAAAGTCTTGTGACTGACCAGAGAGTCTGAACAGTTGGACTGTGATTGGCCATTAATTAGAAACAACCACATGAGAGCAATCACAGATCCCCTGTTGCATTCCACAGCAGCAGGTAGTCATTGTTTACACTTTGTTCCTGAGGCCTCTCAGCTTCTCAGGAGGAGAAAATCCTGGCAAAAAGATTTTCATAAAATATGTCAGTGACATCCTATCACAGAGGAGATAAAGAGCTGGACTCACATCCAAGACACCATTGGATAACAATAAATCTCTAAATAGCCCATAATGGTCCAGGAAAAATGGTCCCCATCCTCTGTGAGAATGATGGACCTGAAGTAAGCATCACCACCTTGAGTAGACAGAGAGCCAGCTCTCCCTCCACCACAAGCACTTTGGGAATAACTTCCCTGCAGCATCAGAAGAAACTCGGGTTTGAAGAAGCTGCGCCTAAAGCCCAGCCCAAGCCAGCAGTGCCCAACAGCACTGCCCAGCTTGGCTCTTCTCCACCCAAAGCCTGCACACAGGCAGGTCTGCAGAGAAACAGCCCTCAAATGTGAGTTTGGGGCTCTGCTCAATGAATGATAGCTGTAAGTCAAGATCCACACAGTCCACGGTCTTTGATTTTTTAAGACTGGAGTTACAGGAATTTGTAAGGCTCCTGACTAAAGTGTGCTGATTTGATAATGCACCTTCTTCCAGGTGAAATAATAGCCACGTCAATTAAACATACAACTTCAGAAAATACAAGGTTTCAAGTCAAAAGATCTTCTTCCTCACTGCTGAGATTTTCCAGGCTGCCAGCATTTTGGTTGCCAAGATCTCAGTAGGACTTGAAATAATCAATTATTGACATTGCAATCCAGTGCCTACAACAAAGCTGTTCACTTTGCTGGAGATCTGGCAGCAGGAAAAAGCACTCAACAGCTCTGTAAAACATCTGGACTGGGAACTCAGCCCACAGCACCCCAATTCCAACAGCTGCTGTCCTGGGGGGCTCGACCCTGCTGAGTGGGAGGAGCAGGGCAGTTATGAGGGAGATGCTCCAAACCACGTGTTTTCAGTTTATTAACAGAAGCAACTTGCAGCACATTTGGCTCCCAATCATATGCATCCCAGTTGTCTCGTTAAACATTTTGTGTAAGTTTGGAGACTCAGCTTTAGTGAATGTTACTACTAATTGCTTTACTCCTCAGCTGTGCAACAACAAACCACCCTGAAACACAGTTTTATATTAGCACCAGACGGGGATTAACTAATTAGCAAAAAAAATATCTATTTTCTTGAGATAACATTATAGATATGTATTAGCTAATTAAAACTTAAAAGCTGTGTCCAAGAAGGACAACCTTTTTCTTTGCCTTTTTTCCTTGGGTATTCCCCAGTCACACATTTTCTTTTCCTCTGCCAAATCTCAGGCATGATAAATCACTTAAAACTGGACACGTGTCCAATTAAGTAATGAGATATTATTTGGTCTCATCTTCAGGGATCAAAAAGAATACTTACCTACTAACAACAGCAGTTCACTGCTCACCAAATGGGTCATGAGGCCATTTCTGTACCTGTTGGTTTAACCAGCAAACTCAAGAAAGGGCTTGAAAGCTTTTACCTGGGAGGGACCCATAGTTTGCCCAACAATATTTCCACAGTTCAATAACTCAGAGGTGGGAAGGGGGAAGGAAAAGGAGGAACGGTGATAGTGCCAGACAGGCACTTGCCATGAAGGAGCAGCAATCCTATCCTGGGGGAGAGCAGGACAGTTCAGTGAGGCATGAGGGCATCCCTCCAAATGTGGGAGCAAAAGGAGCAAGGAAAAGCTGAGGAGTGATGCTCTAACCTAAAGGGGATTACTCCACAGTGAATGAGAACATGACTGGGTAGGACCATTAACGAGCATCAGGGAGTCTGAGGCTCTTGGACCGCAAAGCCTGAAATCCGTGAGCGACTGCTCCCATATTCTGAGAGTATTTGGGATTAGGCATGGCGTCTTCATGCATCTTCTCACGTTGTTGAGCTGTGAATCCAATTTCACAGACCACACTGACTCTTTGAAAGGAACTTGTCCATATTTTCTTTACATCAGCCTCTGCAGTGATCCATTTGCAACAACTGTCATTTTGTCTCCCAGATTCATGAGGTTCAGAAATTAGAGCTCAGGAAACAAACTAATCCAAATCAAATGGACCTAAAATGTCTTCCCAAATAGAAGATTATGGAACTCCCTAGTGCACATCCATAAGGTCTAAACATCAGGCTTCCTTCACAGGAATGCAATCAAAAAGTTCTCCTGGCTGGCAGCAAACTCACCTCTTTGCTGCATTTGATAATACCTGTTCTTTATGCACAGACAGGAGAAGGGTAAAGAATGGTATTATCTCATTACTGATACCGATCACAGTTCAGGCACTAAATCCTGCCTAAGAGAATATGCCTCCAAATATTCATAACTTCTCTTTGCATGAGAAGAAACTATGATTAATCAGCAGCATAGAGAGCCACTGTCATTTGATATTCTGCAGAAGACCAGAGCATCCCCTTCTGGTTTCATGACTGAGACCAAAATTATCCAGAACTTCATTATGATCTTATTAACATTATGACATCACAGGAAGTATATGGAAACAGACAAAATTTTGTTGTTGTTATTGTTGTTACTACTACTACTTCTATTATTATTATTTATTCAATGCATGCACAACAAATCAGCTCTCTTGCATTCCAGGGCTTTCCCTTCAGTTTCCTAATCTCATCATGAGTGCACACTTGAGCCCTGTTCTTCCAGGAAGAGCAGCAAACCAGTAAAACATGCTGCACCTGTGAACTGAACCAGCAACCAACACAGCAGCCTCTGTGGGACACATATTCCTGACATTCCTAATGTTTGGAAATCTGGTATTTTGAGGGTTTATTTCCCCTAGGATTTAATTCTCCATTGCTCTGTAACACTGTGCATGTCAAACACATGCAAGACAGAAGGGAGGACTCGCTACTGCAGCAGCAAAGCCCCAAGATGAATTCAATCCTTTAAAATTTCCCTTGAGTGCCCACTAATATTCAAGTATCCGTCTAGCACCTGGGTTTTGTTAAGTTTACTGGTGGTGTGGCTTTTGAAGCTCTATTACTACATGCTGGGGTATGATTAAAATGTTTGGCTTTCCATGGTAACATTCCTCCTCTATAATCTTGCTTCTTAGTGCGATCTGAGCCAAGCATATCAGTAATTTCTTTTAATAATAAGCCTTTGGTAATAACTCTGCCCTTTAAATGCAAAATCTGAGGCAACACATGATTGACAGATATCACGGCTTTCAGCTAATTAGGTATTCTGAATACTCAGTCCTGGGAGATTTTTTTAAATGGAAATAATTTTAGTTGCCAGGCTCTCTGTGGCAGCTCTGCCATTACCAAAAACCCTGGCACAGCCCTGGGGCAATGCTGCAGAGCAGTGGAACTGCTCTCCCTCTCTACAGGGTGGGGGCTCAGCAGGCTCCCTCCCCCTAACTGGAGGTAAATGGAACTCCACCCTCAATTGCACAAAGCACTTAAGCATGCTGGGTTAATTAGTTACAGCAAGGATGATCTAGGCAAGCAGTGTGCTGTTCCTTGTGAATGATGCTGCCACTGAAGTGTTAACTCCCTTTGAGGAGTAAGCTGCCTGGGTATAAATCAGATGCTGCAACGCCCCAAAATACTAATTGCTGTGCAAAGACCAAGAGCAGGAGAGCAAAGTGCTGAATATTGTGCACACCATGGATAGGCTTGGAACACTTGTGAGATGCATCACATGGGTGGGCTAAGAGCAGTTTAATTTCAGGTTTTTTTTACAGTCTAGCAGCATGTTCAGCTCATCACAGCTCTGTGTGGAGTTAGGGCCTTTGGACAGCACTGCAATAAAATTATTTGTAGTAAATTCTAGAACAGCAAAGGCAAGGCACATGGCCACTTTGCAGGTGTCAGAAAGGACGAGCTCTGCTGGAGTTTGTCACAGCTTCAGCCCCACTGCTGTGACTGCTGCTCTTCCGGCACAAACACCTTTGCACAGTTTCCCACATTCCTGAGTATTTGAAAGCCCACCTCCAGCAGAGATGATTTGTTATGATAAATCTCAACCAAATCAAGCATTTTGCCAAGAGCAGTTGGAAAGTGTCCATGTTTTTATTGCCTGCACATTCTACATATCCCATTGCTGCTGTTCAGTAATAAATGTATTCATAGCTCCAGCTTCCTACCTCAGATTAAGAGAGTGGTGCAGCTGGAAAAGACACCTGGGTGGACTGGAAAACACATACCTAATCTAACAGCCTCTCTCCCTCTGTAGTACAGAACAAGTCAGGTGCTGTTCACAATTTTTCTGCAAAGCATCTCATCTAGAGCCTCCAGGATAGCTGTAACTTGGTGTAGCCTAGGGCTCTGCAAATCCTTGGGCTGAGCTTTGAACAACAGGCTCTCTGGAAAGAAAAGTGTGCAAAAGAGAAAAACAAAACCAAATAAAACCAAAAAAGGGACAAAAGCTACGTTGTCGGGGAAAAAAGGCTTGACAACCTCTGCAAAACTAAAACTGCTCATTTGGCAATGGAGCCCCAGGAAAGTTTTGGCCGCTCTGCTCAGAAGGAAGTATTTACATCCTTTAGTCACAGGATGCAGGTGGTGATATTCTGGAGATTACAAACAGATTGTAGGCATCTTGCAGTTTTATTGCTGTGTTGTTGCAAGGAGATGTAGGTACATGACAGCATACCTGAGCCCAGCTGGGGCACAGGAATCAGAAACAACCCCTGAAGGCAGCAGCAGCAGCACTGCCAGGATGGAGCTGTGGTCCAGCCCCTGACCCTCCTGGGGATCACTCCAGGCTGCAACACGTGCAGGGTTGGGATCCTGCTGCTTAATGAGGATGTGTGGATCAGCTGCACCGGCAAGGAAAGGCTCATCTTGCAGCTTGGCATCAAATAAAATACATGTAGCATCACGCTGTTAATGAACACACATCACTGACAGGGCTGCTGCATAATTTATCACCACAAAACCCATCTTTCTCCAGAGTTTTCATAATTCTCATATCTTTATTTATAAAGTGGTAATCTGTCTAAAAAAAAGGGAAAGGCAAAATGTTAAATGTAAGCCCTAAAATGTGGTGAAATAGTGAAAACTCTAAGTGGAGAGGAAGGGATTCAGCTACATAATTTGGCACCTTTCAGGTGCCAAGTGTTCCTGAAATTCTGAGTTTGGGGCAGTTACACTCTGCACATGAAGTCTAAACCATGGTCTGAGCTTCAGTGATGTAGAAGAGAATGAGTAGGCTCTGCTAGAAACAACAGGCTTTTGGTGTTTTCAAAAACAGAAAATATTTGAGGGTTTGGCTTTTTCTTTCCTTTTTTTTTAAGAGGATTGATTGTAATAGGAGATGCATTATGTAAATAATTTCTGTAGTGAAGACCTTTATCCAACCAGCAATTTCCACAACAAATTGCTGGTATAAAAATCTGTAAATGCCCCACTTAGGAAGTAGAAGGAATTGTGACATTCAAATATTCTCACCTGAAGCAAAAAGACAGTCTTTAGCAGACCAGAAATGCAACAAGCAGATTATGTCCCCAGAGATAGAAGAATATGTTTGAAGAAGCTTTTAAGTATCTCAAGAGCAAAGGGCTATTTGAAAACCAACATGTCAGTCAGATATTTTGACATGAACATGCTGGTTCCATCAGCCCCTCTATAGTAAATATTTCAACATGATCTCTCCTGAAATAGAAAACTGGCTGCTTGGTTTGAATGCCCTCTTCTCTACTGAGTTCCTCACAGCAAACTAAGGCTCAACAAGACCAAGCTAGTAGAGCTGTGCATTCCTGGGACTGGGAAGAACATAACCAGGCTGAGGGGGTTGATGGCAGTGTGGGGAGGTTTGCTGGTACAGCAGAGAAACCCTCAGAAGCAAAGGCTTGTTGAGTACTTATGAAAGATCTACCTGCCCATCCTCAGCCCTGAACACTGATGTGGCTCTTCCTTCCCTAGAAGACTTCCCTAATTTGACAGGGAATGTAGGCAACTCCTTCCCTCTATCAGCAGGGCATTTTGAGACATGCTCTGCAGCAAGTGCCATGAATGGAGGAAAAATAATTGTTTACTTTTAGAGAAGTGGCATATTTTCCTCCGTTCACAATTGGCAGCTCCCACCCAGACCCCCAGCAGGGCATCCTTCCTCGAGCCAAGATGTCAGCAGAGAGAGGGGAAGAAATCACATTCCCCCTGCTCTCAACCCAGCCAAAACTCCCCATGATTCTCTGCATTTGCTTTTCTTTACTTCCCTCACTCAGACAGAACGTTGCCCCTCTGCTCCTCACCCTCTGAGGAGCCTCCTGCAGAAACCGCTGACATTAATCTCAGAAGCAATTCAGGCAGAGGGGGGAAGAGCTCTGTAAACCCAAACAAGATTGAGACCATCTGGCAAAAAGAAGCAAACCTGTTAAGAGACCACTTTGTCCTTCCTGCAACTTCAGCACAAGCTGTCAGAGGCGTTTCAATAGGAACAGTTTTCCTTTACAGCGCTGCACACAGTGCTCAGTTTAGTTTAGGCTTTTTTTTCCCTTCAGTATTGTTTTGTTTACTGTACCAAGCTGGTGGGATTGCTTTTGAAGGAAGTGCAATCCAGCCTGAGTAACAGCTTCAGAGCCTGGACCATCATCTCTAAATCTCAGCCCTCAATTACCTAAGCATCTGTTTGCAATTCATTCTAGGGAGGGAATTAAACAGTGCTCAAAGCAACAAGAAACTGGACAGAAAGACACAGAAATTTTTTAGCATTATCTCTGCTGATGCTGTTTCTCCTATGGATCATGTTTTGTGTTCTTGGACTGGCAAGTTACAGAGAAAAAAAGCAGGAAGTTAACCCAAAGGCTTGGTGGGTGCCACCATGATAGTATTCTTCTTCTTTTAGCAATTCTGATTAACATTTAGGAAATCTATCACCTTAATATTGGGTAAAGATGCATGCTAATGGCTGTACCAATTTTAGTGACTGCTTTGACTTTTCTATTTAATTTTATTTTTTGCATGGAGCATAAAGAGGAATAGTATGAAGGACTGCCAGGCTTCAGAGGCACATCAGAGTTCTCTGAACATTAGCAGAACTCTGCTCTGAGTGCTCCCTGGTGGGACTTACAATCAATTTTAACAGAAGTTAATTGCTGCTGTAAACATGAAAATGAATCAGCAATACAGGATTGACTGGAGTCGCTCTGGGGCTGGGGTTTCTGAGGATGGGGATGGAACACCCTCTCCTTCTCACAGCTGTTAGGCATGGAATAACTCATCTGTGCATCTTCCACAGCCCTCAGAAGAGTTCTCTGCAGCCTTGGTGGCTCAAGAGCCATTGGAGGACCTCTCCAATGGTCAAAACTTCAAGGAGGATGACAAATGGATACTGCAGATGATGCTCCATTCCCCACATTGCGTGTTGGTCTGGAGCCTTTTTCAGCACTGGGCACTTTTCCTTTAGTACTGGGGGAGGAAGGAGGCCTTTGCTGGAGATCCCCCAGATACAGCAGCTGCTGTAGAGCCGAGAATTTTAATGCTTCTCCCAAAGGAAGAAATTTCTTTCCTGAGTTTCTAAGACATCTTTGCCCAACATTGCAGCTCCACAAGCACTGGCAATTCCCATATGATGGCTGCACATGTGTGTAATTGGAAGGAGAAATGGCTAAGCAAGTAATTAGGCAGGCAAACTATTTACAAACATAAAATAACCACTTTTCAGACATCGAGTTCAACAGGAACTAGGTATTAGCAGTGTGCACGTAATTAATCGATTAACTGGTGTTTTGGTGATGTATTTCTAAATCTGTATTTGCTCAAGCACGTAGCAATCATTTGTAGATTGCCTTGGAAAAGGTTAGGTGCTGTCAGGTAAAATTCATCATATTACAATCCTATAAATAGTAACATTTTTTTTCTTTCTAATAATTTCTACTCCCATGCAGTAACATTTAGGGAGATTGGTGTCTTTGTTTTCCAATGTTTTCGCCTTGCACAATAATAGAAATATATGTTAGATTGAGGAAATACATTTATTTTTCCCTGACGTAGAGAAGAACTGTGTTATTTCAAAGCTGGAGGACATTTTTCTGAGCCCCTAGGAGTAAAGACAAATTTTTATTCTTATAAACTTATTACAGCTGAGATGGATTAATACATAAGAGCTTCTGAAGTTAGAGATACACATTTTTCAGGACAAAACGAAAAAATAAAGGCCTGGGAATGCAGTGTAAGAAGAAGACAGAATCATTTAGACTGGAAAAAACAGTGTAAAACCATCGAGGTCATTACTCCAAGGTAAAAAACCTTGTTTCTTGAATATTTAAAAAAAAATAAACTGGGGGTTTTTAAAAAGTAAACGCCCCTTAACACCCCTTCACATCTCGGCTGCTCTATGGGCTCATGCTGTCTGTCTCACAGTGTCAGATTTGTCCAAAGGAATTTATCCTAACACTCATTCTTGAACTTTTCCAGCCCTTTGCTGCCTGCCAGGTGCCTTCCACGGTGCAGCCACACTCCCCCCTGCTGGCTGCTCCAAGGGCTGGCCAGAATCAGGTAAAGCTGTGAAAAATAAAATATTTTAATATCTAAAGTGATTATTATTTTTCTTCTGGGTATTATTTCAAGAAAAGTTGTCCTCAGCAATGATGGTTTCACAGCCCCAGCAAGGGAAGCTTGCTTGCTAGATAAAATACCTTCCTCTGCCTCACCACTGAGTGCTTTTTGCAATACAACTTTTAATTAACAGTTTTAATGCCTGCTTGCCCAGGCCCAGGCAGGAGCAGGCAGCACTCCAGGCAAGTGTCAGAGATGACAGAAGGACCCTTTGGTTCTCACAACCATTGTTCACCAGCAGCAAAATACATCTTGTTTCTGCTGTGATCCCCAAAATATTCACACTGAAATGAGAAAGGGTGAGCATAGGGTTTTTCTGGGGTTGGAAGGTAAAGAAACTGCCCAGTTTGCTGTCCTGTTTCTCTTCAACATGCTCTTCCTGCAGATCAGTCCCGTGCAGACCAAGGATGATGCAGGACATCCTTCTCACAAACCACTCAGCCACAGCAGAGGACTTCAAATGACACCTCCTCCCCAGTCCCTGAACTGCCCCCGGGAGTGCCCCTGGATAAACTGCACACCTTATGTTAGGCTAAAATTATAACAAATTGCACAAAAGAAGGTAGCCTCTCAAACTGCCCAAAACTGGTAAGATAGCATGTGTCACAGAGCCTTTTTGTCAGTTTGTGGTACAACCCAGCCGAAACTCTCTGTACTCAGGATCAAAGACAGCTTTCCTTCTCTAGGGATCACCTATTCCAATGCAGAGAATCTTTCCCAGGAATGATACTGAAAATGTGACATCGCAGCTTGGAAGATTTTGGCTTAATTTCTGCATGATGCCATTATGCCCTTTGCTCCATCTTTTCCTCCCCAAACAATGTGGAATATAATTCTCCTTTTCTGAACATCTGGCACTCCAGCTGTTAGGATTCACAGTTAGCATGCATTAAAAATTAAAAACTCTTCCAGATTAACTGGTAGAATTTGTCAGCTAATACTAAAAGCACCATTTTAGATGTTGAAAAACCTTTGCACCTTTATAAAGGATGATCAGCTGTTCCTTGCCCCAGTGACTGCAATTCAAGAACATTCACCCTGTTACCATTTGTAAATTTAACTATTAAAAATAAGCACGAGTTAACCTGAAAAGATACATCTAAAGTGAGTCAGGGCTTGTTGCAATGGAAAAACTATGATATGTGGGTACTTTTGAAGTTCTAATTTGCCATCCCCAACTTGCAGAGGGGGAATACTTATGTGGAGAGCATTAACATTTTCCTCAGGGACAAAAAGCACTTCCATCAGTCCTCACAAGCCACTATGTGACACAGCAAGATGGGGTTGGAGGTGCTGACAAAAATATACAACATAATCCTAGTACTTTGCAGAGTCAGCTGATAATGAGGGTCAGCTTTGTGATCAAATAACACAAGGATCCCCCAATTCATGTAATCTCCATTTTAAATATTTCAGTAGCCTGGGTACACCTGTGAAACTCAACTCCAGCTCTTAACCCCATCAATTTCCTTAAATACCAACATTTCAACACTGTTTACAGAGTAGTACAAAAGAGATTAAATCTGGTTTCACTTAATCTTTCATGAAACCTCAATGAGCACACCTCAATAAGGACAACACAATACACATATTTTATTTTAAATCAAGATAGGAAATTGCATAGATTAGTGATTTTCAGTGTTAGTAACAGGGCAACAGACCTTGTAATTAAAAATAAATTTTAAAAGGTTGCTAAATGATTTGGATAATGATTTAAGGATCAATTATAGAAGAGGTGTCATTCTTCTCTTTCTAGCTAGATATATTTGAAACAGTGAAGCTGAGAAGCTCTTGTATTAACCAATTTTTTTTATTACAGCAAGGACATTCATATGGTCTGTATCAGAAAAGTTTAACAAAAACCAGTACAGGGACTTCTCTTTAAAGAACACTTGATTTTTTAAAAAAAAAAAAGGTGCAAAAATGATGTTGTTAGTTCTGCTGCTTTGTGGAGGCTGGGATATATGGCCTTGAAGATTACTGCTCTATCAGCCTTACATGAGGATTTAGCACTCCCATAAAGCTACTCAGCCTTGTAGGAACACAAAATGCAGCTTCAGTTTGGATTTGGGACAGGCCAGGCAAGCTGCACAGCACAGGGGGTGCTGTGGTGTTGCAGACCATGCAACCAGCACTGCCACGGGGCAGCACCAGCCCTCAGCTTCCCCAGAGGATCTGCTCGGGGATGTTCCCACAAGAAAATTTCCACAAGAAACAATACAAACCAGAAGAGACCCCAAATCCTCAGTCTGGCTTGACCTCTCAGCAACAAAAATGATGCTGAGACAGTAGCAACCATGGCTCACCTGGCCTCTACAGTGTAAATGTTCTTTTTGGGCTTGGCTTTCTGAGACAACTTGGAAACAGCTCTAGAATCACAGAATCCCAGTATGGTTTGGGTTGACAGGGCCCTTAAAGATCATCCAGTTCCAACCTCCCCTGCCATGGGGCAACACAAGGTTATGAGAAACCTTTATGATGGTAATGATGACGTAACTATAACAAGAAATGAAAATAAACAGTTCGCTGCTACTGAGCAGGGATCAGCCCCACCTCTGTTCTCAACACCCCCATCACCTGCCTTGAGCCACCTCTGGTCTGGCTGCACAGTGAACCAGCTCAGCAGCCTAAAATGACTGAAAATCAGCCCAGGAATAAGATTCAAAAATAAAGTGGATTTTTTTGGAACCCACTTAGCTTCCAGAGAAGGCAGCATGGTGAGGCAGGGACAGCAAGAGCCTCCCCTGGGGCTCTCAGGCTCTCAGTAGCCAGGTCCTGGCCAGTGCTGCCCACAGCACCTCCCAGCACACCACACACCTGCAGCCTTCACTCCCCGACAGCAGCTCAGGTGAGGAGCTCTGCTGGGGGACCCTGCTCCTTCCCTTCCAGAGCAAGAACAGCTGCCAGATAACAAGTCCCTTCTAACTCCTCAATCCCAGGAAGCTTCACTGCCTCCAATTTTAGGGAGAAAATTGTACCTGCTGCCAGCCAGGTTCCTCTTTGCTCAGCATGCCAGGTTTCCACCAACAATAAAAGCAAATAAAATCTCTCCCACTGTGGCTCATCACAGGTTTCCTAAACTGACCATAACTTGGAAAACTCCTGACCAATGTTTTTACTAATAGGAGTCTGTGTTAGAGACACGGAACTCTCTCTTTTCTCTTTCCATTATTTTTATAGCCTTGAAATTCATTTAAGAGATATGACATTTTTCATCTCCACCTTGCAAATTAATTTCCCGTAACTCAAAGCACCCTGCTCAGATAAAACCTTCTCTCTTCACCTTGTACACAACTGAGCAGCAGCCAAGGACAGTTGACTTAAAGCTGAATAATATGCACTGGTGCTAAATGAAAATTAAACCATTAATATTTTAAAATACCTGATTTCCTGGATAGTAAAAGTGAAATGTATCATTTGTTTAAACTATCCTATTCATTATTTCTTTCCTCATTTCATAACACCCAGCCACTAACAAGAACCTACATAAATAGAGCTTGAACTTTCATCTCGGGAAGTTTAATCTGAAAGCTCTTCAGGAATATTTTATTCCTTTTATCAGAATATTGATGGAAGTCATAATTCACCTTAATGTGAGAAAGTTTCCTTTCTTCACTATAGAAATTTATCAAGACATTTCTTGTTGGAGAGATGTGACATAAATCCGCTTGCTTTTTCCTCTGTTTGATCTCAGCACTTTATGAATTTTTGATTGCCTGCTCTTAATTTTCCACAAGCAAATTCAATTAAAGAAATTAAAACCCAGTAGTTCAACCCTGATTGCCCCATCAGCAAATGGCTCTTTTATTGCACAGTGGATGACATATGCCACGCTCTCCTGGTGCTGCTGGAGCCCTTGTAAAACCGGATCAGGAAAATCCTTTCCCTCTTTATTGGTGCTATTAGGCAATAGCTATTGACCGCCCAAGCCAATTCAGCAAGCACTTCCCTTGCTCAGGCAATAGTCCAAGGGCGACTGAGAATGAAAAAACATCCTTGGAGTAAAAAGTCAGTCATTGTGTGCGTGTCAAACCTTCCACTTACACAAGGGCGAGGTCCCTTCTCCCCGGGAGAATGACACACAAGTGAGCCCGAGAAACAACTCGGCACCGCCGCGGGCCAGGGTGGAGCTGGGGCATCGCCACTGCCAGCTTTGCTTCAGGGATCACCTCGCTACCAAGGCAGCCACGCTCTCACCCTGTCGGGATCACCTCGCTGCCGAGGCAGCCACGCTCTCACCCTGCCGGGATCACCTCGCTGCCGAGGCAGCCACGCTCTCACCCTGCCGGGATCACCTCGCTGCCGAGGCGGCCACGCTCTCACCCTGCCGGGATCACCTCGCTACCAAGGCGGCCAGGCTCTCATCCTGCCGGGATCACCTCGCTGCCGAGGCGGCCACGCTCTCACCCTGCCGGGATCACCTCGGTACCGAGGCAGCCACGCTCTCACCCTGCCGGGATCACCTCGGTACCGCCACGCTCTCACCCTGCCGCACGGCACGGCCGGCACAGCACGGTGCCTCTGTCGGACACAAATCGCCGCTACTCGTGGGCACTGCAGCCCCGCTACTGAACGCTGGCCCTCAGCAGTGCACAGGTTTCAAGAACACTGATATTATCATGACAGTATCATTTGCTGTGACCAAACCATCTCCTGGGGCAACTTTCTGCAGTAACTGCCAACCTGACAGACTCACCACAAGTCCTTAAAATAAATTAGTATCCAAAAAGAGCATCTGTTTAGGTAATTCCCCAAACTAAACCCACTGTTAAAGAACTTCAAGGATTTCTAATTCATATAAGTTCCCTTTGAATTTAAAATCATTCTTATAAGCTGCCCTTATTATCATTAGTGAAGAACATAATTTTTAAAAATATTTTTTATTTTCAAAAAGTTTCTCTTACTTCTGTGACAGAGGATGTGCACCACAATAGAGCAAGCAAAGAACAACTGCTCATCTCAAGTGCTTGTGGTACTTGAGTGAGGCAAATCTCTAATAAAGACACATGTGCAAACCATCATTTCATTACCTCAAACATCACTTACCCACTCAAAAGGTTTCAGTCCTGGTATGACTTCATGAGCAGCAGGCTCATGATAATGTGATTTTCTCCTCTAAGGTAACCTCATGAAGAGCATTTTCAGAGAACAGCTACATGGGCAATTCAGCCAAGGATTGATTTAACACTTGCAGCCCTGCCCAGGGGTCATTAGGCCTAATTACCTGATGAACATCCCACATCTGCGGGACAGGTGTTGTCATGGCACAGCTAAACCTACAAGCATTTTAAAATGTGCTGACTGCAAAACAACCTGCTTTGCTAACTGAGCTAAACCAAGCCTTTGCCTTCTGTGAGCTTTTCAGGGAAAGCTGTTAATCATGCCATCAGCTGCGTCCATTCCTCCTCCAGAAGTTAGTGGGTTTGTTGTAAGGAACAGCTTAAAAGCTGTAATTAGATTAATGAAGATCTCTTCTTAAGAGACAGCCTATCCACAAAGACAATTTGAAGGAAGCAGGGCAAGAAAATGCAAGATTATTGCTTAGACACATAGTCCTAAAGAAGACACTCAGTTGTTCAGAAAGCTGAAAGAACACATTTACATTGGTTTTATTGCACCGGTTGAACTGTGCTTCAAGAGCTTTGGAAGACAGCCAGCATGGATGAAGTTCATATCTATGAACTCCAGAAAGTAACAGAATGTGCCTTATTTCTACTAATTTAGGCTGATGTTAATTGTCTGTATTTTTTTAACAGTATTGTAGCTATTATAGCGAGGGAAGTGGCTGAAAATGAAACATTTGTCTCTTTGGCCTAATTCACTGGGTGGGTTGAAGAGGAAATGAAACTTCTCACATGGGTACCACTGTAGTTCTGCACAGTCAGGTTGCTCGCTGTGGGTCCTGTGGGACCAAGCTGAAAGGAACACAAGCTTCTGCCCAGGGTGAACGTACTATTTTCTGCTGTCAAAATCACTACACTCTATAATCAGTAACTTTCTTTTAAGGACAAAGTTACTGAATTTCTTGAGTGCAAAAGCATTAGTCACCTCCTCAAATTCCAATATTTAAACATCCTAAAGAAGCTTGGAGAAGTAACCTTTCCCTTTAGATCTTGACCACAGCAGTGTTACACTTCCAAGTAGGTATATTCAGGTAAGAATTGCAAATATCTTCCACAAGAATTACAGACTAAATAACTTAAGCTAAACAAATCTTGTTAAAGAATGTATTAATTCCCACAGCTTAAAATATTTAATTTAAGCCTTGCTATCTACCCTACACAGATACACATAACAAACCTTCATTCACCCAGTATGGGGAACAAGAGAAGATGGTTTTGAAATGGTTTCCAATTCCAAGCCTAAGCAAGTTCTCTATCGTAAGTTACTGTATAAAAGCAGTGAAATAGTTAAGGTAAGAAACACAGGCTTATTATTATCATTTATTTTAAAAACCTTATTCAAAATATTAAGTGATACAAGTCCAAATACAATAAAAATTACTGCAAGAAAAGAGTTTTGAGATATTTTGTTTGTGCTTTACTTCCTGTGGTTATGAAAAGAATGCATTTAACAGTAGGATATAGAACTTTTAGCATTTCATTCCTAAAACAGTATCATGCCTTCAGACTCTTCATGCCAACAGGCGTGAAATTGATTTGTTTCCAAATGTTACATAACTACTTGAATACCAAGTCATTGATTATGGGGTTCTGATTCACCATTATTTACAAACGTATCAGTCTGAAAACTAAATCACAAACAGAATGTACAGAAAACTAAAATCTTATATTTTACAACTCATGAAAACATAAATAATGGAAGTACAAAAGACAAAATTAAAAAAAAAAAAAACAAAACCAAAAAACTACTGCAGCAGTAACCTGATTTACACTAATGCATAAATGTTTGTCAAAAATGAGAGTGCACTGTCCACAGACTGGCGGCCCCCACACCCTTACCTTCACCTGTCTGTTACCTGGGTCAGAAAAAGAACCAAATAAATTATTCTTACAGTTTCTCCTACTTATAACAAATCACATAGCCATTTCCCAACTGTCCTAAAATTGAACAGGAAGCTTCGATGTATTGAAAGCTGTCAGCTATCTACATTTTAGTAAAATTATTCAACAAGGCTTGTTTTCCACTCATTAATTACAAAAACAATGAAGTCATAAATAGCAGCAGAGAAAAAAAAGGACAGTCAAGAAGCTGCATACCTTCACAAACACCTTAAACATTTTAGGAAATATATGGTCTAGAACTTCTGAAATAAAATGGGTTATACATAATTGTTTTTAAATTATTTACGGCATGAACACATACATAAATTATTAAATTGCCATTCTAGCTATTTTGCCAAAATAGGATCAAATTATGCAACAAGAAAACAGAATCAGAAAAAATGAGATTAAAGATTTGCAGCATCAGAATTTAAGCACAGAAAAAAGTAATTATATTTTAAGTTTGCAATATAGTGGAATTTATGAGCCATGTAAGTGATTAGCCAAGAGATCATTAATTTGATTTAGTGATGCCAAAGTCATTAATTTATTAGACCTAAAATATTTTATGCTTATTTTTTTGTAGTATGACTATTAAGACTGCTCCAGACAGAAGGGAATGATGCTTAATGAATGGAAAGAGCACTAATTTATTAAATTCTCTGTCTTCACAGTTGATATAAAACCCAACCAAAGTAGCAAACAGATGGATCATGCCCTTGATCTTCCATGAGATTTAATCTCCAAAACATCCAGGTCAAAGAGAGTACATCTCATTTCTGTACAAGCAGCTTATTTAGAATACCTGAATATCATTACATGACTGGGCAGGCAAAGAGTGATAAGTTCAGCAAACTCAAGTCACAGTGCTTTCAAAACACATAGTCATTGGTTATTTTCAGGGAAGGCATGGCTTCGTTGACATTTTGATCTAAACGATGATATTCCACTGTCCTGGAGCACAGACCATCCCTCCATCTTCGGCTCTGCACCAGCAAGAAGATCTGAAAGAAAAACAGGACAACTTATAGATGCTGTGCAGAAACATTCTGGGCTTGACAGACAGCTTCCCAGGGGCACTGACACCATGGTTTTACCCCCCGTGCTGCCAAGGGCATTACTGCAGCAGAGACAATACATTTTTTAACTACTTATTTGAACTGCTCTCAGATAAATTTTCAAAATGCAGCAGCCTTCAACATCCTCTCCGATAAAGAGTTGGCAACGCACATTACAGATAGGCCACTGCACAGTAAAGAAGGTTTTGGGGTTTTAGCTGCTTTTCTTTCAGAGTCCTGCAAATCCTAACCCAGATCAGTGTTCTCCCCCAAAGATAAGCACTAAACTTTCTTCATATCTAAAAAGTAATCTACGGTTTAATGCAAATTTGTGCATGCACCTCTGTTGTGTCTGGTTGGGCTGAAGTTGATTTTTAATGCTAGCAATATATTTTGGAATAACAACAATTGGACTATTTTGGAGACACAGAGAATTAGTTTGTACTGAAGAAACATTTACCTGAAAATAGTAACTTAGTAGCTTCTCTATGTAAAACTGGAAGCAGCATTAAACATTTCCTAAAAGTTTGTGGTTACATCCTCAGAATGTCTATGATATAAAGACCATATTAAAGTGACTATTAGAAGGATTATCACAATCATAACAAGAACATTCCTACAGCACTTGCAGCTAAACCTCCCTTAATTTCTTGCTTTCCTTTGCAGAAAAAAAAATTAGTTAATCGTTCACCCCCACTTGACTTGGATCTGGTTCTCCTTTATAGAATTCATGTTGTGCACTGCCAGTGTCCATTACACTACTGACTGATTACTGATGTTACCAATTAACTCATTTTCTTATTGCAAATATTTAATTCAAGTTCATTTTCACTGTGCAGATAAAAATCACACTAATGATCTACAGATTAGCATCACCACAAGACTAAATGGCCAAAGATTTCATTCTTCAAAAAGCTAAGCTCCTCTTCTTAAAAACATGCACAAAGGAATGAAACTTTATATTAAACACTCCAGCTGTTTCTCTCAACCTTTCAGAGCCCACCTACCTTCCTCTTATTGTGATAGGTGACATAAACAACAGCTACTAAGAAGGCAACTACAACCAGATGAAAAAAGAAATGGCTGTCTTCTTCTTCATCCATCCCTGAGACAGAAACAGCTTTTATCTTCTCATCAAGGGTCTTGATCTCCTCGTTGTAATTACTGATGGTGTCAGAGTTGTCATCTTCTGACACGTCTAGAAGGTCTGGATTGTATCTGGAATTCGGTGTCATTTCGTAGGCATAGTCATCTCCATCTGACTCCATAGTTTCTTTGATGATGGGTGGGGAACTATTTAGTGTGTCTTTCAAATCTGTTAGAAGATCTTCTTCCTCAATTTTAGTATCTTCAGAAGCATCAACATCCACCTGTGATACTGGACTAGCAGGGACAACAGGTGACAAAGAGTCACCGTTTGCTGTAGGTGGCTTTCCTGCAGTCACCGAATTAGTTTTGGCCTCCTTTCTTGCTGAAGTTAAACTCTGCAAGCTGTCTGTCAAATTCTGGGATCTACTCAGTGTTTCATTCTCACTTGCAGAAGAAATATTTTTTGTAAGCATATCTTCTTTCACAGAACCTGAGAAAAGGATGAGAAACAATCAGCACTATGCACAAGGCACTGACTTCTCTGACAGAAAACTACTGCCACAAATTTCCTTCATGGACAAGAAACCATACGAAGGACACAGCATATGTCACACTGCAAACTTTTCAGCATTCATATGCAGAAATCCATACTCCTGCACTTCGGCAACTTCCAAAGAAAAGTCTTGAGTGGGACAGGAGCTAAAGGCTGGAAGAACATGCCTTCTGATTAGTGTGGCAAAGTATCCCTGAAAAACTTAGCACGCCTGTTTTCCAGACATAAGAACTTCAAAGAGGTGTCATCCTTCCCTCTGTGGATTCATGACATCTTGTAGAATCATACATGATTAGCATTTTCTCCATCATCAAATTCTTCCTCCCACAGAATGAGCTGAGCTCTACAAAGGAGGATGTTCTCAGGAAAGCTTTTCCTGCAGTTATTTTTCATTTTTCACCATTGCATGTTTTACCAACAAAAAATGAGAAGATGCTGTGAAGTCCCTTCAGTCAGGACACAAGACAGCAGCACCTCTTCCCAGGCACTAATTTGTATTGAACTTGTAGACACTGAAACAGATTTCCAACCTTATATTACCTCAAATTACACTACTGAACCACGGGTTAAAAACAAACACTGCCCATGCTCCTGGAGGAAAGCCTTTTGTTGGCAGCAGTTATTGTAATGAAGTAAGTCAGAAATGGCACAGTAACAATGCACCCTCAGGCAAATTCACAATCTCTCCAATGCTGGGAGGACTCTGCAGAACTACATAAAAAACAAGGTGAGCTTTAAACCCAGATACAGAGCCCACGGTCCCTTTTCTCTATCCAAAGGACAGTAAAAAAAAAGATGCAAAGAGAGTTTAATAGGCAATTTTAAAAGCCTAAAAACAAGCAAACTATTCATGTTTGCAGCACATCACTACCAGATTCAAATCCAGAGGCATCTTAAAAAATGTAGAACAAATTTTAGACTTTCAGCCTGCATTTTCACTTAAAATGGGAAACCATACTTGCCTGATATTTTGGCATGCCAAACTAATTTTTCATTTTACAAAAGCAACAATACTTTCATTACACATTTTCAAGGCTCAGGGGAAAGTTACAGACTCTAAAAATGAAGCATTCAAGCAACTGCTCATGTCAGGTTACTTGTAAGTAAAATATTATAGAGGGGACACTGAATGATGTTATTCATGGAACTTGTGTATTTGCTGAGGTTCAGTTACAACAGAGCTCTTGTTTACATGGCACACTTCTGCAGTATGAATTACTCTTTAACCAACTGTACAACACAGAAGACTCAACTCATCTCGCATGAAGCAGACACCACAGTGCCTCTCTGCTGAAATTCAGAGTCAACCATTTCACATCTAGCACTTTTTGTTACTGAAAAAAACTGCTCATCTGAATTATCGTATCAACATTAACTTGTTCAGGTCTTATCCAGGACAAGTTTAGGGAATTCTGATCTCTCCTCAGGTTTAAGCCAGCTAGTTGCATACGCAGAGATAAATACGAGGAAAGGCAGTTGCAAGATAATTTCATATTTATAGCTAGCTGGCATATTGTGAGTGAGGTCAACCTTACTGCTACCCTCCCCAAACAGACAAATCTATTACAGAGTAATACCTAAACTGTTTGAAACACAAACAAGCATATTTTGCCCATAAAACTGTACTGCATGTGGCCTTACACTTCAAGTTAATATTGAATTCATTTTAACGCTGAAGTTTTAGAAGGATGTATGCTTAAATGCAAGAGACTCCCAGTGGCTCTTGCTGCAGCTTCAGACTGAGAAAGAGCAATTTCCTATTATTCCTAAAATATGCATGGGTTTTTGTTTTACTAGCAGCTGGAAGCTTAGCAGCTAAACCACAATTGATTTATGATATTTACCCAAAACTATTTGGCATTATAAACTGTGGTTGCACTGTTTAGGATTACACAACACTGTCAGATGATTTTTAGATCCAGAGATGCCTCAGCTTCAGAAACAGATACTAATGTTCATCACGGTGACAGAATTAGCAACACAAACACTGCACAGAAAAACACATCATGGTTAAAACTCACTTTCAGGAAAACTACTTTTAGAAAGCAGTAAAGCAAGTTGTTTCATGACTCCTGAAGTTAAAAACACTCCATTTCCTTCAGATTTCTGTGCCAAATTCTTACTGCCCAGCCATTAAAGCAGGTGGGGGGCAATACAAATACAGCTGGTGTGGAGATACTGTCTGACAAGCATGGATCAAACACTTTTCTTTTTTCCTTCACTAATTCCCTTTTCTTCACTGCCCAGCCAGTACTCCGTTCAAAACAAAGAGAAACTCACTGCCCCTGAAACAGACATTTCTTATTAGCCTTTGGTTACAGCCCTCTGTAGTTTTAACGGGGAGAAAGAAAACACTTAACTAGGAGTCAATTTGCAAAATAACGTAAGCTCAATTTCTAGCAGAGGGGAAACTAAAACCAGGCACGACGCAGAGAGAGTATTCAGAAAAAGAACCCCAAATCTGATGAATGAAGTGACCAGCCAAACTGCTCTTCACAGCAACAAAAGCTCTGCACACCTGGCCGGCGGCCTCCCGCCCCCCGCCGGGGCACTGCCCTTCCCCTGCGCACAGCCCAGCGCTCGCTGCCCCCAGCCCGGCCCAAACAGACCAGAGGCCGAGGCCAGGCCCGGTCACCTCACGGCACGACCCGCGCCGGCCGAGGCCGCACAGCGCCCCAGGCCCAACCGAAGAGACCGGTGAGAGAAACCGGCGGGGCGACCGCGCTACGCCCACAGCCCGCAGCCAGCCCCCCCCCCCCCCCCCGCCCGGCCCCGCGGCGCTCACCGGGGGATTCCTCCCCGCGGGCCGCCAGGGCCCAGCCGCAGAGCAGCAGCAAGCACAGGGCGCGGCCCGCCCGGCCCCGCCGCTCGCCGCCGGCCGCCGCCATCTTGGCCCCCTCCGCGGACGTGGCGATGGCGCCGCCCCCCGTGAGGCGGCCGCGCACGCGCACGGGCGGGAAGGCGCGGGGCGCGCGCAGGGGCTGAGGGCGGCGCGGCCGCGTCACTGAAGGGGGAACGCTGGAATGCTGGAATAGTGGAATGGTGGTGGTGGAACCGTGCGGTCACGGGCTGCTGCAGTCGCACGGTCATGGAACCAGCAGTGCTGGGAGGCCCTTTAGACCGTCCAGACCAACCCTGCACCAGCACCGCCACCGTAGCCCCTAAACCACATCACCCAGCGCCACATGCCGGCGCCTCTGAAACCCCTCCAGGGCCGGCGACTCCACCGCCTCCCTGGGCAGCCGGTCCAGTGCCCGGCCCCCCGACAGTGAAAAGGTTTTCCTGAATATCTGATCTGGATGCTCCAATCTCGGCTTTAAACCGGTTCTGCTCCTCTCACTGCTCGTGTCTGCCATGCTCCTGGGAGCTGAGTGCGCCCGGTTCTGTCGGATCTCTGATGTCTGGAAGGGCTCCCCTTCTCCCAGCAGCGCTGGGTTCACTGTCTGAGGCAGGAAACACTCAGGAGCGGCTCCCGGTGAGGGGGAAGCCAGCCTTGCCCAACTTGCGGGCTGTCGCTGAGGCGGTGGCCCTGCAGTGTCTCGCTGTCGCAATGGCATTGCCTCATCGGGCACGTCCCGCACCGCAGCTCTTGCCATCTGCAGCCACCCACGGCCATGGCCTGCTCGTGAAAAATACAAATACTAATCAACAGCCGCTGCAGCTGATCCAAGCTGTTCATTGCCCACACATACTTGTTTATAGAGAGGTAATTCACTTACTGAGTTCTGTAATAAAGGACAAATAAGTCACGTTATCTTGTTTTACCCATGAGATAAACACGTGTAATGTGCAGTTGTCAGAGCTTAGGCAGCACTAAGAACAGTGCCACATCTGGAATTTAATTCTACTAAGTATTTTTGGTTTGTGTGGTACAAAACATGCACCAAGATGTTGCCAGTCTTCTGCTGGAGCCACAAATGTAGATGAAATTGTTTTCACAATTAATATAAAGACAGAGTAAAAGATGACATTTCAATATTTTATTCAAGTCAGGTTTGGGTTTTTTATCCATTTTTAGTAGTGTCAAGTACAGCATTTTGGGGTCTAGTTCCACACAAAATGGAAGACTCTCTAAAAATGTACCCATTTAGTTGCTAAAAAAAAGTGGTAATAAAAGAAAACTCCGTTTAGAATTAGTGATGCAACTATGTGATTGCAGTTGCAAAGACTCTTCCCTGATTATGTCCATTTTACAAGCTTTTTCATCAGTGCAAGGGGAAGGAACCACAACACAGGACAGGCAGTATTGGCTGAGTCACATCAAACCTCCTCCACAAGGACTTGGACAAGGTAGACAACCTAAAGCATTCTGGAGACAGCAGTAGGTGTGGGATAACCAAGTAAGACAAACCATGGATGAAACACATATCTAAAAAAATAAATTTCAAAATCCCTTTTTCAGACAGTTTTGCACATTCCCTCATTGACTGAAACCTTAGGTGTCAGAACATTTTGCTTACACACTGAACAGTACAATATAGTGGTCTACAATTCCTAGGTTTTAGAACACATTATCACATTCCTTGTGCCATCAATATATTAGTAGAGGTAACCAACACCTTCCTTCCTTCTTATCATGTGGCAGCTGACAGATGTGATGAGCAATTACATAAAGAAAAAAAGCTAGGATTTTTTATTTATGATTTCGTCTCCGCTTCTTTAACATCATTTTTAAAGCTTAGCTGTCTTTAACCAGGACTAGCAGGACAGATACGTAGCAACACTTGCACCCCAGACAAAACATTGAAAGGTACACTATTTTCTGAAGGTAGCTATGCTGTATTTTCAGATTAGCAATTGTGAAATCACTCCTTATGCTTCAAATTCCAATCCTAGACCAAGTTTGTGACCCCCTGCATTGATATTCTTGCCATCCAACAAAGCTGACAACGTCAGTTTGATACCTGCAAAAGAGAAAAGGGAGAGAAAAGTCAACTCAAAACTTGGAATGAGCTTTATGTTCAGAAAGTGCCTTGTCTGTTACTGCTTTAATTTATTGGGTAGCCAAGTTAATGGGATTTGGCAGCTGGCCTTGAAAGGACTGGGCATTTTAAAACAATTTGCAGATAAGAAATCTTTTTGAATTATGAAATTTATAATAAACCATGATGATAGATTCTGCTTTTTATCACTTTGAGTAATTAAAGCTCTGAGCCAATTCACTGCTGCTGGTCTACTGATTAATCTAATTTTAGAGTCCAGAATTACAAAAACCTGGGACCTTGATACATACTCACCTTTCTAAACCACTTTAAAATCTGGGTATGAAAAAGCCCAAGCCCCATCTGCAGTAATATCTCATGTCAATCTGCTCAGTATTCTGGCAGCAGATTTATTACACTACATTAAAACCAATTTTGCAGCAGAAAGATTGCCCTCTTCCTGGGCCAGGGGACCTTGAGAAAGTCACATTTCTAAGAAGAATAAACTCTGCAATGGGAAGCCTCTAAAATATTAAAAATTTAGTAACTGATCTGTGACATAAAATATTATACACATACTTTATATCAACATGAGAGACTATTTGACTGGTCAGTGGACAATGGTCTCTAATAATTCTGCTTCCAACAGATATCCAAAATTAACAGAACAGTCCCTAGAAAAGTTCATCACTGGCTTGCCAAGCAAGAAGAGCAATCTTACAAAACCCATCATACTTATCACCAAGAAACTTCTGATATTTCAAGATTAAAGTATCACTTAATTGATTCTGAGTTTTTTATGCATAGACTTACCTGGCTTTAAAGTCTGAGTGTATCCTAACCCAATCAGACTGGAGTTGTTCACTTTAGCCTTAAAGGGAAACAATAAAGCATTATTTAGTAATAAATAGTAAATAATAGAGTATCTTTCTTCAGAGTTCTCTATGCCTGAGAATTATGCAACAGCTTTTAAGCATGTAGGGATTTCAAGTTTTAAATCCCAGATAAATCCAGAGTTAATTTTTCTACAACTTAAATCCCAAATCTCAAAGAATCTACAGCCACTGTAGAAAAGAATGGGTTTATTAACATTGTTTTTGTGTCAGTCTGGAAAAAATTAAAAATTCTCAAAATAGTGCCCAGTAATACAATAAAACATTCTGTTTCTTTTAAGGAAAATCCAATAGCCATGCTCTCAGGCTGCCAAAACCAAAACAAACAGATCCAGCTACACAGCAGAGAACTGCATCAAGAGCGTGCTCTGCTGATGGAAAGGCTGCTTTCCATTTCCATTACAAGCACTTCTTTTCAAATGCATATAAATGTACATGCGCAGGACTCACAGAAAAAGAGGCATCTGGGTCAATCTGATACTTGGCTGCTATTCCAAAGCGAGTGTTGCTATTTCCAGCTGTCCAAGCCAGATTCACAGCAGTTTCCAGTTGATCATTCACCTTCTGGTAAATGGAGCCGCCGAATTCTGTTCCATCATTCCTGGAAGGAATGCATTAGTGTCGTTTTAAACAGCACCCCAAAACAATCATCTTTTATTTTTCCAGTAAGAGCTGTATTTGCACAACATCCACTTACACCTCATTAAATACCCCTATAACAACTAAGATAGAGACATTAGGCCAGATTGGTTATGAAGCTATTTTTAGACACTTCAATTCATTGCAGATTTCCACAACTTCTGAAACTGAAAACAACCCATGACAGACTATCAAAAATTAGACCAATGATGACAGCTTCTAATTTTCCCTTTCCTGTAGATGGGAATCTTTGTAGTAGAGAGATTTATTTTTCCCTGTGTGACTCTGAAATAATTCTTTTCCCTGGCAAATGTTTCCTTGTGCCCTGAGAGGGCTGTACCCCAGTCACAGAGCCTGAGTCATCCCAAAACTGCCATGTCAGCATGCTTTTACCAGACACAGAGGAACTGTATCACAGGTGAAGATGCCAGTTTAATGTGCAAGTCTATAGGCTTTTGCAAATGAGTTCCATTTGCAACAGTCTTTATGGTACATCTGTGCTATGGTCTATGGACTAGAAACAGAAATGGAGCTAATTTTGCTCTGCAGAGAGCACTGGCCCTCAGCTGAATGGTGAGTAGCACAACTTCCAATTACTACTGCCCCACTGTCACACAGGAATAAAGTGTGGTAAATAAAAGGCAAAACGTTAGAGCATGCAGATCATAAAAACAAAACCAACAGACTGCTAAAGGCCTTTCACTCCTCATAAACCAGTGAGCATCTGAATTTCCATTTTTGCTTATTTTCTTAAAGAGAGGATACAAACATATTGTAGAAAACAGGCTTTAAACCCCAGGAAGATTTGGGGTTATTTCTAAACTGTGAAATAATCTGGTTCCAATTATTAGAGTACACCAGACCTTTAGTGATTACAAAAAGGGGTAGATTTAGGATCTTTTCCCTTTTACCCCTTTGGTCTGATATTCTTTAGTTCATAACAGTTGCACAAACAGCAGTGATATGCCTATTTAGAAGTTCAAGCAATAGCAACAGCCTTTTAAATTGTTAGAGCAATTCTTCCAGAAAAACACTACAATACTTACTTCAGATAAGACTGAAGCTCACATTAACTGCATGTGCTTGGCTCTCAAGAAAAGGAGGGATTAAAAAGGACTGACGAGAGCTGGTTATACAGGCAGATTTTGTGCAAGGTTCCCACACAGCTCTGTCTTGACCTGCAACATTAGCGGGGGGGCGGTCTGAGCTATGCTTAAAAAATGAGGAAAGTCATATTTAAAACTAGAAATTATCCAGCCCTACCTCCCTTGTTTTTATTATTAAAGAATAATAATAATGTCAACTTATTTTCAACTCTAATAGTAATAATAGCACTTTTTATGCCAATAATAGCACTTTTAATGCAGTTATAGTAAAAAATTAACACGAGCCCCCTATGAAAAGTAATGTATTAAGGCACCCTGAAGGCAAGTAACTTTCTAGAGTCCCTAGCTGGTTTATGTAATGCCAGGAACAAAAAAAAAAAACACAACAACATGCTTCATGCCCCACCTAGTTACATTATCTGCTCTGCCACAGCATCCCAGTGAAACACTGACCTCTGTAGATGTAAAAACCAAGCAGCCTAGTGGGGGAAGTTCCATACACAACTCTTTCTGGGATTATACAAAAGCTCTGACACGTTTTCAAAGCTGAAATACATCAACCACCTAACTAATATATTATTAAAAATAAATAAGATTTCTATTTGTATCATACATCTGCAGTTTTGTACTGTAACAGCAACCTGAGAAGCAGACCCTCAAGAATACAAGAAACAAATCTGAGCCCCTGCTGCTGCTATGAGTTTCTGCTGTTGCTTTAAGTAAGAGCAATAATAACCACAGCATTTTATAGCAAAAGCCAATAATACAATGTTTTGAATTGCTACAGCACAACTAAGCTGAAAGTCATTGCACTTGAAGGAGAAACTTCTAACTCCTGAGTGGAAGGGGACCCCACATATTGTTTTGATGGAAGTTTTCTGCCCACATTTCTGTGCCTTGGCAATCCTTCAAACATACTGTCTGGGCTGTGGGGGTTCGATTGTTCTGTAAGGCAGCGGGAGCTTCCTAAACCAGATTGCTGCAAAACAGCATGAAACGGAACAGAAGGCCTTTGAAGAAGTAGCTCTAGGAAGGCAGAACAGTTGTTCAGCCCCCAGATGGAAACAGCCTGGAATAGCTCTGCTACATGCAAAATATCCAATTACCCAAGGGCACGGAAAGGGGGGGCCGGGAGAATGGATTAGGGATTGCCTAATCTTAAAAAACTGTCTTCCCCAAAGGCATAAATTGCCTTTTTAAGAGGAACAGGAGACAGAGAAATTAAGGTTTTCATGGAATTTGATCCTGGTTTCCCACTGTTGATACATTCAGAAAGGACAAATACTTGTGCAAATATATTACTAGAAGTTGCAATACCAAATAAACTTTTACACCATATCCCTTCCAGTACTAAAACAAACCCAGTCCCTGTCTCTTCCAGTCACTCCCTTTTGCCTGTTCTTGGTCATCCTCTGATTAACTCTTTCATCTACACATCAAACCACCATTTTGCTTGATGTTGACAGGTGTAAAAAGAAAGCATTGCTTTTATTTCAGCTTTCACAAAGAGTATTTTCATAACTTATGTTTTTTATTTTATCACTAATGAATTCTAACATTCTTATCTGTTAGACAGACAGTGGACCCTTGGGTGCTCAGTGAGTTCCAGTTCCTTCCATCATGCACTCCCTCACCCACACAACTCAAAGAAAAGGTAATGCAGCTGAAAAAATACAGCTTGACATCTTTAATGAAGAATTAATTTCCAATTCACCATTCCCTTGTTCACCATTGCTGAACCTCTGACCCATTCATTGTTTAGTAAGCAGCAAAATCCTTCCAAATTCCTTTTTAGTGCCTGTCTGCCAGTACTTACACATTAGTATGAAGCTGGAATTCATCAGTCTTATAACCAACAGCGAAGTTGCTCTGGGTTACTCTAGACTTTGCTGTCTCAAAAGTCATTTGGTAGCCTGCCAGCCACCCCTCGTAGCCAAGCACGAGAGCTCCACGTATTGAAGGACCCGCAATATCAAAATCCATGTCACAGCCGATGTTGATGTGCTCCCTTTTGTACCCTGACTTAATTTTAGCACTCTTTTTCCTAAAGAGAAAAGACAGGTATCATATCTTTGCAAAGGTACACCTGTAGGTAGCAATTCCATCATATCACTTAGTTTAACTCAGTGTAATAGTTCCTGAAGACAACATGTACATCCCTAGAGAGTCACATGATCCGTCACCTTCTCAGTGTTCACCTTTACAAAATCCTAAGTCAGCTACAGTGAATTCTTTGCAAATGAGCTATAAAATGTGGTGTGGTGCCCCCAAAGCACTTCTGGACTGTCTTCTGAAAAGCAGCTGTACACAGATGGGAATTTACAAAACAATATCCTCATCTCCAACTGATACAATGGTTTTGGAAGTTTGGTACATACAGGGAAGGAATGGGAACTGTAGAAGTGTACAGGTTTGCCACCAGAAGTCCACAGTAGTGGACTTGCTTGATTGTCCCAAGCAAAAATCTTTAGCCTGTACCAGGCAAACAATTTTTAGACAATCCGAGTGAATTGGGTAATTTTATTTACTGTGACAGACATTAGGAAATCACTACTTTGTGAAAATCTCTGCTGTGAAGCAAACAGGCTGCTTCAGTGGCTCTGACATCCCCATTTCTCCTTATGGTACTTTGTGAGCTTTAATGGTTACAGCCATTTACAGCCACCAGAAAGCTGCCAGGTTAAGGCAGAAATAAACTATCCTGAGTCACCTGTTTATTTTTATACTATTGGCCAGAACAGTATTTTCTTATGTGTCCTTAGGCTGATTTTCATCAAGGGGGCAAACTCTTACAAGGCAAGACAATTATGTCTAATATGTTCAGCTACTCTTATTTAAGATTTTTTTCTTCTCTTTTTACAAGTCTTTGACCAAATCTTTACTGAAATCTTTCTGGAAAAGTCAGGCTAATTTGAAATTTCAAATCAACCTTTCACGTCAGCTAACAAAAACAACCTCCAAGAACAGTATCAGTGCTGTATCAGACCCACACAGAGACTGATCTCTTTTTTATTATTATTAGCTCAGACCCAAGAATTTCTTGTGTTTTGCAGAATCAGAAATAAAGTGCAGGAGTGCCAAAAGCACTCATCTGCAACTTCTGTAAAAGCCAGCAGTACCTCTCCCACCAATGTCACAGGGACAGCGGTAGGAACACAGTGCTCCAAAAAATGACTTTACTTGCTGAAAGATTTGTCACAGTCAGTAAGCAGTAAGGAGGGGGAGAAGAAGTCTCATATTCAGACATGGTGTATCACTGTCAAACTAAGCCAGATCACACCAGGATTGAATCTCATTCCATTTAACCAGAGTCAATCATAACTACAGTGTCTGTAAAGTGCCCAAAAAACACTTCTAGACCTGTAACATCATTCTTGAACAAGGTTTTTTCCTTTTAATTTCTCTAAGAATCCTACCAGTTAAGAAATAATTATAAAAATCGACTTGGGATTTTTCTAATTAACAAAAATATCTTGTTAATCTAGAATTAGGAGTGGACTGAAAGCAGTTGACAATGCAGAACACTAAATCTAAAAGACAGGGTGAAAGCTCCCCTGGGACTATTACCCTGAGAGCCTGCAGTGCAGTCTGCTGCTCTGGGAAGCTGATGTGCAGAGTATTTTGACTCACTGGCAGCACTGCTTGCACAAAGATAATCAGGGGAAAAAAAATAAACCAACATCTAGACCTACAGCTGCTGCTTAATCCCTGTGGCCCACATAAAACATGGCATCCAATCACCATGTCAGGAATACCCATCCACCACCCAGGCACACTGTGGCCTGCAAGAATTGGGATGATAAATTCAGCTCGGGACAAGAGCCCAGTTCTGTGTCAACCTATCAGAGCTGTGGCCAACTGGCCCCTGGAGCTCGTTAAGCTCTGCATTACAGCTGACTTGTTTGGTGCTTTTATTAAGGCAGCAGCTCATCCTCTGACATGGCCAGAAATACACAATGGAGCAAAACCACAACTTTTTCTTCACTCTCTAATTCTAACTATAATTTTCAAGCTATTGTGTTTAAGTTTGCTTGCTATGATTAAAGATTAAAAAGGGATTATTAACACTAAGATTTAGGTGACATGGACATGATTTCATCATACACAGGCTGATTATTACCTATCTTGATAACTCAGGACAAAAAATTAAAAATGCCTTTTTTGTCACTTTAGCGTACTCATTTCTTACCCAGTGTTAGGAGAGAAGGTGGAGTCAAAGGTCAGCTTCAGGCCCCGTGCAAGCTGAACAGAAAAGAAATGCAGTGGTTGGATTTCTAATTAGACATTGATGTAAGTGAATTTGCAAATTGCTTTATTGGAGCCAAAAATTACCTGATCTTCAAGAGTAATCTCAGTGCCTAGTGTGTTGTCGGTGTTCCACTTTTCTGTGAACATCAATCCATATTCCACCCATCTATATTTTGTTTCCAAACTACCACTGACTTTGCTTGTTTCTGAGTTTGCTGAACCTGAGCTTGTAAATTCCTAAAAGAAAAAAATAATTTATAGATATAATATATGTATTTGTCAATATATACATATATGCAATCAGGCAAATTTTTATACTTGTAGAACATATCAGTCATTATAATTTGTTAAATGTTAGTTCATATAAATGTAATTATATTTATTTTAAAAAAATATACAGTAATCACAAAACAACTGCAATGTTTTGAATTTCAATGTGCTTCCAAACTCACCAGTCCATTTTCAGATCTTGTTTTCAAATCAAGCTTTATTAACCCAAAACCTAGAGAGTGAGTAAAAAATATGAATCATATATATGTTGATTTGAAAAGCATTTCTGATTTATTTCTCAAAACTCTCTTCTAAATCACCTGTGAATTATTAAATAGTTAAACCAAGGGCACAGTTATCAAAACGTGTTTCTAAGAAGGAGCTTGTACTCACTTCAGATAGCACTTGACTGATGAATCCTATTGACCTCAGCAATATAACTGGGACCAAATTAGGTAATAATACTTTTTTTTTTTCCCAGTGAGCAGCATTCTGTTCATAAGCAAACTACTGCCATCAGTGATCCTGTTCATCAATACCAGGGTGCAGCCACAGCACACAATTTTCTCACAAAACCAACAACAGTTCTATGGGGAACAGGAAGAATTTTATCAAAGAAAAGTAAGTTACCCTCCCTTTCCAAACAGCAAGGGCAATGTGAAGCTGTGATTCTGTGGATTATAATGGAAGTAATTGGAGTATTTCTCAGGGGAAAGTAATAAAATTCTAACAGTTTCAGGAGTCAGGTAGACAGCAAACAAACAAATTTATTTTGGCTTTATTTACCATATCCCTTGGTGAAAATATCTCTGGCAGACTTGCCCAGGTCAGCATAAGCAGGTGGAACAGCCATTTTCTGGAAAGGAAAATTGAAGAAATAAAAAAAAAAGGAAACTACAGTGTTCATAAATTTACGTAATTCATTTAAGGAACAAGAACCTTAAGCCCATTTCAGCCCCTTTCATTTTGTATCCCCCACCCACCATTTAAATACAGTCTGAAGAAAGCAGCTATTGCAAAGAGTGTGATTTCATTTCACTCGGGAGCCAGCAGCAGCAATGACCATGTACTTGCCACTAAGGATGTGAAACAGGCTGCAGAGCTTATATATATATTTTTAAAAAGGAACTGTCTGTGCCTTTCCAAAGAGTTAACTGTTGTTTTCTTATCAGTGTAACTGCATGAATGAACTTACGGTTTTTTTCAAACCATTTCTCGGAAATGTTTCTCCTGTTTCTCGCAATGGATCTCTGCATTCTGATGTAAAGCATTAGGACCCCAACTCATTCACTAAGGAAATGTAACCAGAACAAGCATCTACCATCAGGAACATCTCTCTTCCCCTAATTCAGAACAGCAAATGGATAACATTTATGTCAGCAAAATCAATATATGGTCATTCTTATGCTTCAGTTTTCTTTGACTTTGCTATCACTATTAATGGGTTAAGGTCTCTCCTTAGACTTTGACCTTTAAGTGTTTTTCTGTGCACCTGAGAAAAAATGACCTTGCTGAGAAAAATTCAGCCTGCAGGGAGACTACCCTGTGAGGCCAGGCCATTGGGAGGGCAGCCACAACCCTGCTTCAGCAGCAAAATGCAGACTGGAGCCCCCTGCAAAGGCACAGCCCAGTGCTGGGGACATTGCAGGGGCAGCTTCCTGTGTTTTCTTTCCTGGGATGCCCACATTGCCATGGAGGTCCTCACTTTCCCATCTTGAGCAGGCCCTGACATTCTTAGTCAGTGGCCTCCTGCAAAAGCCATAAATGCATCCCATTTTCTCTGCCACTGGGAAAATTGTCTCACCATATAGAGAGGAGAAAATAGGATCCTGAGAGGAACAAACCAAGCAAATCTTTTTTATCCAAGCACAATAATTTCTACTCCCTTATTCAAATAAAGTATTTTTTTAGGGGAGGCAAAGTCAAGTGATCTGAAATGGTGCACATCTGTCTTTGTAGACAAGATTTCTGAATTCTACATAGCAAAGAAGATAACTCATATTTATAAAGCTAATCCTCTCAATACCAGATGTTGCATTAAAATTCTATAGTCACTAACTTTTGGCTATTCAAAAGTAATAAGCAGTTTACTACATATGCATGCAAATGCTTAAAAAACTGCCTGACATTCTTACTCCAGAGTATTCAATGTTAGCAGAAAACGACTCCTTTAAATCCCACACAAACCCACTAGCTCCAAAGGCACGAGGGTGCCTTAATATCTCTCTGGCTGCAGCCTGGGATGCAGCTCTCAGGCAAGCTCACCACCCCATGGAGATCAGATAGGGACTTTCAGCAGTCACTCAGCGCCTCAAGCACTCTAGACAACAAGCTGGTGCCTGTTAAAGCAGGATATTGCGATTGCATAAAGGAAGAATCCCTATCCTAGAGGGAACAAAACAGATCTAGTGGCTGAATAAAAGCAAACAGTCTTTTCAGAACATGAAGTAGGATACAAGGGTACATACTATGGTGTAGCTTCAGTTGCAGACTACTTGGGTGCATGTCATTTCTTCCCAGCTATATCCAGTATTAAATTGCATCCCCAAATACACAACCAGCTAAAGAGTTAAAATATTTTTTAATTTATATTCCAAAGCAGTTTTAGCTGCTTATATTGCACTTAAATTTCTCTGCTTGGGTTTGTTTTGTGAAAATATAAAAGCAGGGATTTAATTTTTATACACAAAATCAGCCTTAAAAAGGGGGAAGAAAAAGGGGGAAGAACCCCCAAAATCATAAGCAGAAAAATTCCCTAAGAATGTATAGCCATATTCGTGTAAGTAATTCTTCTGCTCCTCATTGAAGTCACTAGAAGAAGATGCAATATCCTGCTTGGAAATCACCCCCCAAGTCAGGCAGCACTCAGGAGAGGGATGGCAGGAATCACTAAGAGCTGTCTCTGTACAGCAAGTGCTTCTGTCTTGCCAGAGCAGCCCAGCCCCATGAGAACCGTCTGATGGATATTGCCATTTAGCATCATCAAAAATTAAAAATATTACAAATCTCTACACTTGAAAAATCAAATAAGCATTGCTTTGAAAGATAATGGACCGCTCTGCCAGCTGCATCTCAGAATCTATCAGATCTATTTTATCAACAGTCCCTTTGAGTCACTTCATAAAATCAAAATATTTTCTTCATAAGTGAATGCTGTATGCCTTTGGGTTGAATTTTCTCAGTCATGTTTTTCCCTTCTCCAAACCGATGAAGCCAAGTTTTGTTCCCTGATGCCTGTGTATCCCCTCTGGCTGTGGCCAGGCTCGTCAGGTGCATGAGCTGTGCCAGGCTACTCCACTGCTGCAGTCTGGGCCCAGAACAGTGGGAGACATGAGAGCTCCACTTAGACAATTACTGTAATTAGGGGACAATACTGAAAGCCAAATCCCTGCTGGTTGTAAGGCAAATCATATAACACACAGAGAGCGAGGTGTTTAAAATTGCTGAGTGTGGAAAACGCTTGGAGCTTGTACTTGGTGGCTAACCTTGCCATTGTCAGCAAGAGCAAAACAAAAATTTCTGTTTGCACTGGCTAATAAGAAGCCTCTTGTTTAACAGATGGAAAACAAACCTGATTACATCCTGTGCGAGTACAGGTTGTAAGACAAGCATGCTTAGCAGGGATTCAAACTCTTAAAGGATCAAGGAACGGCCGTGGCCAAGTGCCCTTGCTTTTCACCAGTGGGATCCCTGCACATTAACTCAGATTAGGTTTGGACTGAAATGAATTCACTGCTTTTATCCTTGTCCAACTGTGCAAATAGCTCAGCATGACTACGGACCTCAATGCTCGCACAGAGCAGGCCAAGCAGAATATCTGTAACATGTTCTAAGTGAAAAATATTTTGGTTTTCTTGAGTAAGAAACACCATAGCACAAGTGATGACTGAAGAAAACCTGAACTGAGGAGTAAGCTCCAAGTGCTGCTGTGAACATACCTCCAGGAATGCCTGATTTATAACTGCCACAGGGAGAAAACAGGAGCTCCCTTTGGAGCTGCAGGACCCAAGAGGCAGCCCCAGTGAAGATTTCATGACAGCAGGCCAAATTTGAGTGTTTTCCAGTGTCACAGATGGCAAAGTTTTCACTCTATGATGCAGTTCTGGGCAATTAAATCAAATTCAGTCCAAAAAGTAACAAACCCACAGGGTGCCTTGGCAAATACAAGGATTGGCTGCAACCAAAGAAAAACTCATCTCTGCTTGATAACTGTCATATATGCTGAGGTTAAAGTTTCCCTGCACATACTTATCAGGTTTATGATATTTACATGGGGAAAGGAATGATCTAAAAATTTAAGACAAGAATCAAGTCCATTATAAGAATAAAATTCCCATGAAGACAATGGAAGTCTATCAGATTGAAGGCCAAGAAAGTAAAAAGGTTGGGTTTATCCTTATGCAGCCACATTTTATTCCCAATAAATCTAAACTCATGTACCATTTCTTGATGGTACCAGTAGTTCTGAACATTCCAGCTCCCTGTCTCCAAAAGCATGAAAGTAGCACAGTACTTGCTACTTTTGCAAGTAGCAAAAGATGCTACTTGCAGGGTGGATACATTACAGCTGCTAGGAACAGCTGGGAGGGAGAGACAGCATTGGGCTATGTGACCAGATACAGTCTGTCTGCAGGGGGAAAAACCCACATGAGGGTCTTTTGCCTCAAGGTTTAAAAGACAGTTTTATTTTTCATTTATCTCCTTCATTAAAGGAAAAGTTATTCCTTGGAATGAAGCAGCTTTTAGGTGCCTTTCTGGACCCCCAGCCTGGGCAGTGTAATTTCCCAGCCAATGTCTGTTGTGTCAGTACACCACTGGATGGGTGGGCACACCACAGGCTGGGGCTTTGCTCGCAGACAGAGCAGGGCCCAGCTCCCTCCACATCCCATGGCTGCCTGGAGGCACCAGCTCTACTTGGCACCAGCATCCCTCCACAACATCCCAGGCTCCCAGGGGAGCTCAGTGCTGGCTCCACACATTTGGTTTTATGACTTCCCTTCAAGTCATGCCCACAGTCTGCTTCAGATCAGGTTCAGCAGCCTCATTGTGCAGAGATTTAAGAGCACACTTACCCCTAAGTACATGCACAGTCACACAGAGGTCAAACATCAAGTTGGGCACATTCATGAGGCTTTTGAGAAGCCAGTAAAAGCACGTGGTTTGTAAACACTCGGCGTTATTAGACACAATACTTGACAACACTTTTTGTCCCAACTTGCTACTGTGCCAACATCATATAATCCATGCACCATTATGACTCAAAATTTAAGATTGGGAGTTCACAGTTTCTTTTGTTGCAGGCATTGTAAAGCCATGCAGCGTCCCTGTGACACTCGCAGGATCCCAGCCCTCCTACTGCAGCTTTGCTCTGGAACTGCATGCATGATGGAGCACATTTAAAGGAGGGTTTATGCAGTAACTCTGTAGCCCAATAAACAGAGGAGCATAAAGGAAATAAACCCCTTAAAAGCAGATGTAAATATTATTATTTAGGCTATACTAATTATGGAATTAAAGAAAGAGACAGCCTGCTCTTAATCTTATGGGAACACGTTAGGAACTGCAGTGTTGTATGGCAGCCCCTTATTAAACTATCACATACGAGTATTGATTAAATTAACTTGGGGGAAGTCACAGCTTGCTGTAGCTACTGCAGTTACTAAACTGCAAGGGAACAACACAGAAGCACATCCCCACATGGTAAATTAAGCTGTTTCTGTTAAATACCTGCAGAGGAGGAGAAGAGCAGTGCTGCTGTCCCAGCCCGTGCCACCAGCATGGCAGGGCCCAGGCCAGCGCACGCCCAGCAGCGCACTCAGGAAGGGACATGTCCCTCGCTCCCAGCCCCACTCAGGAACACCCAGCACCACATCAATGGGGATGAGTAATTAAAATGGAATTTTGTCTTCCAGCACAATGTGACAGCTCACACAGGAAAGGAGCATCTGCTACACCAGTGGATGTGTTTTTCCCTACCTGCAGCAGATGCCAAGCCCAGGATGGCCTGAGCTGTGCATCCTGCCTCCATCCTAACAGTGCCAGGGCTGGGGACATCCTCCTGCTCCTAGAGCAGCCAACAGTGATGTCCTCACACCTTCACACCCCCATACATACACCCCAAACTATGGGCAGGAAGAAAAGGTGGATCAGGGCAAACCTTTGATGGAGAGCACTGAGGGGAAGCATTTTTCTGGAATGTCATTACATTAGTGCAAAAGCCCATTTCTGACAAAAATTCATAGGTGAAATGCCATGAGAAAAGTAATTATTCAACCATCCACTGTACCCAACAACACAAACTGCAACACACCTCTATTCTCACTAAGTCATCTGAGAAACAAGCTGGGATCTGTTTCTGCTGGAATCACTATAAATATTCCCCAGAGACACAACCCTGCATTGGTCACTGATGATGAGTCAGCTCCACTCCATTTTCTGAAAATTTTGCTACCTTTTTTTTTTTTTTATTTTGCAAATACCTAAAGACTGAATGAGTCAAAGACTTTTCCCCCCTCCAGCAAGAGTTGTTCCCAGCAAGGGCTGTGACACGGCAGAATCGAGGCAGCTGCCCCTGTGGCCCCACAGTACTCAGTACGGGAGCCGAAAGCAGAGACATTGGGGATTTTTAAACTGACATTATTCCCCACAAGTACAAACCTATATTCTGAGAATAAGCAGAATGAAACGGAAGAAGAAATCCGTTTGCCTGCTTGGCTTGAGGCTTGGGGTTTTGGTACGTATCGGAATGAATTTGCCAACCCGCAAGAAGGATGCCGGGGGTGCGGAGAAGCGAGGTGAAAGGGATGTCAGAGCCAAGACGGTGCTAAACGCGGGCAGGTACGGCCACCTTCGACCTTTGCTCCCCGGGAAGGAGCAGCACGATCCCGCATGCTGCAGCGCTCGTCAGGAGCCGCACGCCCGCCGTGGCCCAGTGACCTTTCTGCCGCCGTCACGGGGCCAGCGCCCGGTTCGCTGAGCCCGGCCTCCGCGCCGCGGCCGGCGGCATCCCGGGATGCGGTACCCCGCGGCGCCCGCTGTCCCGCCACCCGCGACGTCCCGGCCACCCGCGCCTCCCCAGCAGGCCCTCGTGTCGCAATGCCCGGCATTACGTAAGGACACGGTTTGATCCCCGTTCCGCCGGGCCGCGGGTGGGCAAACCCGCCCGGGGCGCTGCGGGCTGCCCCCGCTCCCACGCAGGCCCCGTGACCGGGTCCCGCCGCCCGCATCGCCCGCGCCGCGGCCCGGGACCCCCGCCCGGGACAGCCCTACCTGCCCCCGCCGCTCCGCTCCGCCTCGGCCTCCTCCGGCGGCGGCTGCCCCTGCCCGGTGCCTCCCCGGGCTCTGCGACGGCCGCGGTGCGTGACGGCGGGCGGGGACCGGCGGGCGGGGCGGGGCGGCCGCGGCGGGCGGGGCGGCCCGGGCTGCGGGGCCGCTCCCGGGCACCGGGCTGCGCCCGCTCAAGGCACCGCAGCGGCCCCCGGCTGCGGCATCCGCGGGATGCGCCGGTGCCGGCCCCGGTACGACCCCGGGCACCTGCAGCGCCTGGGTACCAGAATCCCCGGCTCTGCGGGAAACGAGACGAGGTGACTTTTAAAGGGCCCTTCCAAGGCAAACTGTACTGATTCTGATGAAAGTCCCCATTTACTCTGAATTAGCTACATTAGAGTTGCCTAGAATTCAATTTAGAATGTAATTCTAACTCCCCGTCTTGTAAAAATTTCAATTCCCCATATCCTGGTTGAGGCAAGACTGGTGGGAAAGGAGGAAGGGAGGATTTGAAAGAGGATCTGTGAGCAGGTGGGGCTGTGTATGATATCTGGTGAGTGTTCTAAGGAGCTGCCAGGGAGCCAGGGCTCAGCGAGGCAGCAAGATCCCCCCGTGGGGACTGACTGCGGGGCGTGGAGAGGCTCGCATGAATTAGGGAGCTGACGGCTTTCCTAACTCTCCCTCGGATAAACGAATCAGCCCTCACAGCTTGCAGGGAAGCTGGACTGGGTCCAGAGCAGCACTCTCCTGGTGACAAAACACTCAGCCAGGGAGTGCTCTGCTATCAGAGGGGGACAGAGGTGGAGCTGGGCCACTTTCAGGATGAGATATCAGCCCAGTCCTGCACTATTTGGGACGCTTAGAGCATCACCTACAAGATAAACAGGGGAATCATCCCAGCCAGGAAACTGCTGGTGGTCTGGCTGGTCACCCTTCTGCCCTCACCACGCAAGGGATGTCTGTGTCAAGAAAAGAATCATTACTGAGAGTTTACATCCCACTCACAGAAACATTGTTTTGTTTTGTTGTTTGGGTTTTTTTAATTGGTTCTTTCCTGCTCTTTCTCCCTTGCACAGTGGCAATGGATGGTGAGAGGAGGCAGTTTCCCTGCTTGTGCTCTTACCTAGCTCATATCTTTGCTTTCCCAACAGCATTTCTCTGGAGGACACTGCTCCCACAGCCGTGGCAGGGCTGTACCCCATCATGTGAGTGGTGCCCTGGCACAGCCCAGCAGCAAGGTTGGAGTCATGCAGCTGAGCACACACACAGCACTTGGGAACTTTGGTCAGGGTTCAAACTAAATAAACCCTGCAAGGAACTTAATGTTGAACTGAACTATATAAATGAAGTGGCTTGTGGAATTCAGTGGGATCTCAGGAATTTGTTGTCATGCCAGGGTGGTAGAGGGGAAGGAATTGTGTGTAGCCACATATTGACCTTAGAAAGGCAGCTGAGGCAGCAAAGGCTGAAGGAACTGTGCTGGATATCAAATCCACATTAAAATAAAGTATGCAGCCTGCCACCAGGGTAGGAACCCATGGAAACAAGAGGTCTCTTTAAAATTTGGAAAGTTCTTCTGACCACAGTCATTCTGTTGATCCAGGCACCACTATGAGTGTGGGTGTTGTAACCAGAGCGCAGAGTTGCAGTCAGGGTGAAGTGTCAGCTCTCAACACCCTCTCTGTTCTCCCTCTTGCAGCAGCTGGTACCTTCCCTCTTTTCCTGCATCCTGGGGCCTGTCAAAGCCTGCCCTGGATTTCACTCACTGTCCCATGAAAAAACGTAGCCCAGCAAAAAGAAGTGGGCAGCTTTCTGCTGGGGTGCATGAACCTCCTCCTCCAGGAGTCAGAGGAGCAAGGGAAGCGAGGAGGCTGCTGGTGCAGAGGCAGGACCCCGGAGTGGAGCAGGGGCACAGGATATTCCTCAACATCCCTTTGGCCCAGTCACAAGGGTGCACTTTCACCCTGTGCAGCAGCTCCTCGCCCTGCCCCTGCCAAAGTGCAGCCTCAGCTCTTTGCCCTCTGCAAAGGTAAATCTGATAGTAATGAGTGTGATTTGTGGAGCACTGTCTCCCAGCCTTGCTCCCTCCCCATGCATCATCCTGCTGCTGCCCCAGATTATCAAATATATTCTTTTATTACCTCTGGGCATAAAGAAGTATTTTATTACTTGCAGACATGCAGAGATTGCAGCCTGTTCCATACAGCTTTTCTCTGAGCAGCCAGACCATGAAGAAACCAGCCCAGCCCCTGCTCACATTGAGCCCTTTCGGCCCCACAGGCACCCACTCAGGTTTTGGGAGCTCCTTGGAGTACCATTGGCAGAGATTAATTTTCACAGGCTGCTCCTGCAGTAGATGCTGAGTGCACAGAATCACGGAATCATGGAATTGTTTAGATTGGAAAACACCTTGAAGATCATCAAGTCCAACTGTTAACCCAGCACTACCAAGTCCACCACTAAACCATGTCCCAGAATGCCACATCTACACAATTTTAAATCCCTCCAGGGGCTGATGCTGCAGGTGGGTTAAGAATGAGGAGAGGGACCAAGTGTTTAGTATCTGTCAGAGAGAATTTTTCGTTAATTTCTGGAACACGCATCTACCAAAAGATGGCAGCATCTCCTCATATAGAGTTGGGCATCAGTGTCATCTGCTCTCTTGGGCTCTATTTTTCCTACAGGTTATGAACCTGTAGATTATCTTGGGGAGTGCCAGAAGAACAGGAGAATTACACTAGATGTTCCTAATGGGGAAAATCTGTGCTTGTGGCTTCAGTTTAAATTTTTAAAATTCCTTCTACAGTATAAGAAATCTCCAAAATGCTCTAAAGGTCAGTTCCCTCTTTTATTTTGGCAGTTCTTAGTTTTTGGTAATGCTACAGCTTAATTTGTTGTAACAGGTGAAAATAGAACATAAGGGAATGCATCACAATAGATTTGACTAACAATAATTCCACAAATTGTTCACATACAAGATCTGTCTAAATGTTCCTTTTCCATCACAGGCTTTAGGTCTCAAGCACTCAGAGCAGTTTGTTTAACACCAGTTTGCTGGAGAAATCTGGAATTGCCCCATCTTTCATTATATAAATTTGCATGTCAGAGGATTATTTTTAAGCTCTGTTCTGCATCACTAATGGATACAGATGTGACCCTGGTTCTGATACTATTCATACCAAGTTAGCTGGGAATAAATCAAAGTCAGTAGAGTCACTGCAGGTACCAAAATGTGGGCTCCACTCAGCTCTGGTGACAGTCCTGGGGCTGGGCTTGCAGCCCCTGTGCCCTGTGCTCCCCTGACAGGGCACAGCTTTACAAAGCAAACCACAAAACAAGCGTTTTATTCAGGAGTTAGAGATGGGAGGCATGGAAGGATCAGTCCTTCTGCATTCCAAAGTATGCTTCTGATTTCTTCATAAAATGGGACAAGTAAATACTATTTTCAATAATCACTTTTACATAGCCAAATTGTGCTAAACTGTCATTTCCTCCAAAAATAACTTACCTGCCTAAAATAAAGCTGTGAGAAAAAAAATTGCAGTTTGTGAATTCTACATGACCAGCTAAGTCTAATTCAACTGCAATTTCATTCACATCACATAACATGTTTGAACAGCAGAAAAACTCATTAGCCAGATATCCAAGATGTATTTGTTCAATCAAGTTTGATTTGACTCTCTTTATTAACAAAAATGTTTTCAGCATGTTAACCTGCAAGGAATCCCTTCATAATCAGTCAAGAACATGCTGATGGAATCATAAAATAAGCAAGGATGCCTCGCTGCTGGGTATCACACTATGTAAACCTATCTTCATGCCTGATAAACTCAAGCCAGGCTGTGTCACTCAGAGCCAAGCCCTCGCTGCCTGCTGTGCCCATGTCAGAGACAGGTTGTTCCCACTGCAGAAAACCCTGCACTTACACAGGGTTACACAGCTCTGATGCTCCACAGAGCATCTCCGTGTCAGAATAAACAATCTTTAGCCAGGCCAGTGTAAGTGGGCTGCTGCTGGTCTCTGCAAATGAGCCCTAGCAGCGATGTAGTACCAGCAGCACAGCCCTCTACACCCACCAGTGTCACTGCTCCCTCCTTCCCCGTTCTCTCAATGGGACACAAATATCTTAAAACTCTGTAAAATAGTTGTATACTTTTAACTGATGATTTTCACAAAACACAGTATGGACCAGCTAATCATGCAAGTTATCCTTGAGGATCCATAACCTCTGGGCCAAGCATCCAAGAGTGGCCATGCCAGCCAGCCCAGGGGAAGGACCAGCTGGTTCAAAATGTGGGCTCAGCTCAGAAAGGTCGTTGGTTGTTCCTATTCCCATTTGTCCATTCTACCACCTGCCCAGAACTTCCAGGCATTGTTCAGCTACTTAATCAAGATGTGGCCCCACAGAAATTTGTGTTCTGCCCTAGCCAGGTAAACCAGCCCAGAGTCTGGTTTTCCCACCACAGCAGGCTCAGTCCTTTATGGTGCTGAAAAAAACACAAGAGATGGTGCTGAAGGGAAAAGAGACTATTAATGGAATTCTGTGGATGGATGTGGAATCAGCACATTTCTAGTGTGAGTGAGCCATGTTCAGACTTCTGTCCTGGCTGCACTCAAACATGCTTCATCAATACGGTGGGGTGAGCTCTGCCAAGAGGGTAAACCCTGGCTCCAAACATTGAGGAAAGGATTATTACCATGTATCTTCTAAAGTAGCACCTGGCAGGCTGAGCAGTGATGGGCGCCCCTGGCCAGTGTGCTGTACCCGTCCTGTGCCACACAGCCTGCAGTGGGCTGGGCACTGGCAGGAGCAGGGGCACATGGGTGTGAGAAGTCCAGAGAGGGCTGTATTGATTTTTGAGGAAGAAAGCCAAAAAGTAGAAAACAAAAGGGAAAGGCAATAAAAGCTAAATTCCCACAGCTCCTTTTGATGTTGGAAAATAACAAAGAGATTGACCTGACATTATTACACCCCTCACTCTCTCCCTCTGGGTTTTGTTTTTATTTCCCTGAACCAGTAATGATCAAAGCCAAGAGCCCCTCCATTGCTGTGTATTTTCCTTTTCACTCCAAACAAAAGTTGCAAAGGCTGCAACACTTTCTTTCACGCCTGTCCTGGTCCAGTGGTCTGCTTCAAACAGAGCTGTTTTCAGGAGCAGCAACTCCCATGGTCTCAGTAACCTCGACTTCACACTGCAGGGCCAAAAAAGCCCCCCCAGAAAGGGGAGAGGGAAAGTGATACACACCCTCCTCTTGGGGTGCAGCTTGTCAAAACAAATGTCATGGCTTTTACGACTTGAATTGTTTGGAAAGAGGTGGAAATTCAGTATGTCAGATAAGGCTAGAGGAGAAGCCTCCTTTGGGCCAGAGCATGGACAATATCTGCACAAGCAGATAGCGATGGGGCAAGGGAGAATGTTTTAAACTGAAAGAGGAGAGCATTAGATTAGATGTTAGGAAGTAATTCTTCCCTGTGAGGGTGGTGAGGCCCTGGCACAGGTTGCCCAGAAAACCTGGGGCTGCCCCATCCTTGGGATTGTCCGAGGTCAGGCTGGACAGGGCTTGGAGCACCCTGGGATAGTGGAAGATGTCCCTGCCCATGGCAGGGAATGTGAAGCCTTTAAGAGCCCTCCCAATCCAAACCATTCTATGATTTTATGACATCTGTAACCACAGGGAAATGGTGAATGACACAGAGGCATCAACTGTGCCATCATTGCAAGGAGATGTGCCTGCAGGTACCAAAGAGATCTTAGAATCAGAGAACCATTTAGGCTGGAAAAGACCCTTAAGATCATCAAGTCCAACTGCACTTAACCCAGCACTTCCATGAATTCTTCTTCAGAGAAAGAAAGAAGAAAGAGAAGAAGAAGATGAAGTCATGACCTCCTAGCATTTTTCTGTATATATTGAAGAATGTGTCAGCCCTCTTCACTTCTCAGAAAAAAATCAAACCCAAAATTATCACAGGCCCCAGTATTTTCTATGTACCATGATTATCTTGTCTTGCAAGTAACACTGGTGAAGCAGTGAAGATATGGTATGTTAGATAAATAGGTGATAAATGCATGCCAAGCAAAACATCATTTGTAGGCTGTTTAAATTCAGGGAGCATTGGTATTAATCTGGCAGATAAGTTTCTACGTTGTGGTTACAGAGCTGCAGACACAATTATTAGCTGTTATACAGTCTAACACATCTTGTACTTGTCAACGATCAGAATGCTGAATAGATTTGGGAAAAAAGTCACTGAGTCACTGGAAAAAAACTTAATGGAGTAAGGGTCAAGCAGTGGAAGCTGCAGTGATAGGCAAGAGACTCGGTAAAGGAAGAAGCTACCAGGGCTCCTTGCTGACTGTCAGCATAAGCATGGCAGGAAGATTCCTGGCCATGTAAAATGGTCAAGGAAAATTCACCTTGGCAACCAAGAGCTGCAGGAGCTGAGGGTTTGCTTGTTTCTGTCGTCTTCAGCAACACTTCTAGAAACAAACAGAGACTTGGCAGCAAAATATTTGCATTGGATTGATATTTGAAAAAAAAAAAAAAAGCGGCGGGTAATGGTTCAGCTCTATTTAAATGATTATGTAATCAGCTCATATTTAGGTTGCCTGATCAAATAACCTTGCAAATACAGATGTGTAACACTGTTTGTTTTTTTTTTAAATAAAACAAAACTAAGAGCATCTGTTCTTCAGCTGCAGTATTTATTCTGTGCAGTTAAACCGAAGGCATGAGATCAAATCTAAATGTGGTTGGGCTATGTGTGAGCAGCTCAGCCTGAAATGCAGCTGTAGCTGCAGTACCAAATGAAACAGGACATGTGGGTTTAGACTACAGTTCTTTGAATTTCTCCAGGTAAAATTGAGTGTACAGAGAACTTCTCTAAGCATTGTGACAACTTGTTTCTGCTGCTGCTGAGTGGATACAGCTGGGATTAGCACTGCAGGAGACAGTAGAAATCAGCACTGGACTTGGAAAATAGAATAATTTTACCTCTTTATGTAGTGTAATAAATAGAGTCCATTGAATCACTGGATATCCTCAACAGGACATACACAGCCCTGCAGCTTTTCCCTTTGAGCTTCTTCTTCCCATGGGAGCCAGGGGAATCTCTGGTTCAGGGAAGAACAGCCCTTGCCAATGAGCAGCATTCCCCTCAGTACTGCAGAGAAGCAAAGCCCCCATGGAGAGGGGGCCAGTGGGTCCTTCCCACCTCACAGAGGATTTAGACCCATCCTTGGCATTAAAGAGGAATAGCCAGAGTTCTCATCTCCATTCCAAAACACAGGGGTTTTCTCCTTCTTCAAAAAAAAGAATATCAGAGCTGGCCAACAATTGACTGACAAGAACATTAGGGATGTGATAGCAGAAATTTGAGAGGAAGGACAACATGGTCAGGAGCCTGCAATAGAAAAGGTCTTTCACAGCTCCACAGGCAAGTCCTGGCAACAGATTAAAGCTGGGTATCGAGTGCACTTGCAATCCCACCCCTGGCAGGAAAAGGAGGGCTGCATTAGTACAAGAGAAATTGCTGGTTGTGATAGAAGCTGGGGGCTGCTCTAGGAAAAAGGGGTTCTTTTTTTCTGGAAAAAGAAGATGGCTTATCTGTGAAGGAGTTTATTATCTATTCCTCAGAGAGCACAGGGACTGCTGCAGGAAGCAGGCTGAGCCGTGCTGCTGAGAACATCTGTCACCAAACTCCTTGGAAAGGGACTCTTTATGATCCTTACAATTCACACTTTCCAGCCAAGGATCTAATGGAAAGTGCTGCCTGGGAGTTCTCCTTCAATCTGCTTTATGCTTATAGAAATGCTTAAAAAGGGATTTATTCCTAAAGAAATATTTTCTAGAGCTGGTGATGAGCATTGCTGGTTGCCTTGAGGTCATCCCACTGAGCCTTGCAAGAAGAAGTGGGTGATTTGAACCAAGAATCCTTAAAATTTCTGATTTGCTGTTTATACAAAAATAGAGGCAGGTGCAGGGTAAAATTGGTGCAAAAGATCTTGCAAAATTCATGTGGGAGAGGTGAGGAGGGCTTCCCTTCCAACTCAGAGGGAAGATCAGGGCAAAATCTCCACCTCCTCGCTCAAACACAGGTGAGCAAGTTTAGATGCTTCACTGCACACAGCTGAGCTCAGCACAGCCTTTCCATGGATCCCAAGAGAGTTTGGAGTAGATAAGGTTGTTTCCCAAGCACAATCCAAAGCATTACCCAATGTCTGGCACCAAGCATTACCCAATGTCTGGCACTGAGGCTGGGAGCAGCCCATCTCCTGGGAATGCAAACCTTGAGGACTCAGCACATATTTGCTTTCCTTGCTGCATCCAGCCTGGCTAAAGTCCAGAGAGCAGGACAGTAACAGCAGCTTGCAGAGCATCCTGTAAGGATGTGGATTTCCTCTTTTGGAAAAAGCTCTGCCCTTTGATCTATTCCACCTTAGAGAAGGAAAAGGCGATTTTCCTCTTAGTCCTGAGATACATCCGTCACCATGTGGAAATACCCTCAGTTGTGAAAGAACAAGGCAGAAGCTGACAATAAACGCCAGCTCCCTATACATACACACATCGGCCTCTATTCCATTGACTGTAGTTAGTGGTACCATTTTCTGTTCTCTTTTGATCAAAGTTTTTTGTTTCTGTCTGTCCAAAAGTCTCCTTTTGATCTGTGGTCCTATACTTTGATTGAAAGCTTTAGTGAAGGAAATTCCTCCACGAGTTCAATAATTGTCACACCAAGCCCTGAACAAGGCACCCAACAAACAGAAAAATTCCTCATAACTTTGGCAGCAGATGCTAACAGAAGCCCAGGGCACTTTAGGAGCATGTTTGACACTTGGTTTTAGCAACTTCAGGCCATAACTTAGATGCATGTCACCCCTGTAGTGACAGCAGGGGACAGACATCTCAGGGGAAGGGCCACTCAGTGGGACAGCCACCACCCTGTTCCCTGCCAGCAAAGACCATTAGACTGCAATTATTCTGCAGTTTTAGGCTTTGATTGCCAGTATTTTTGCAAGCAGTTATGTATACAAAGACAGAATTTATAAGATATTATTTAAAGCAATCCTTTATAGAAAGACAGCTTATTAAATGCTAGGACTTCTTTATATATTTTTTTAATTTATTATATTATATTTGATTCTCATGAAGGATGGCAAACTAAAAGTTCTATCCTAGTGCATCCCTGGGATGGAAAGGGCAGGAACAGGGAGGTGGCAGAACTGCACTGGGTAACAGAGGGGTATTGAAAGGGGCAATAGGGCAGGATTGGATGCTTTAGATGCAACCTGCTGCCTGAAGCAGCTACATTAAAAAAAAAAGCAGCTAAGTATAAAAAAAATGTAACATTGAGGGAAGAAAGCTCACTGCTAGACTTATCCTCTGCTAGTCAGACAAGAACAGCTCACGTGTGCCATCTAGTGATGCTGCTATTTCACACATTGGGAGTTCTCTGGGCAGGTCCAAAAATATTCAGCAAGACGGGAGGCCCAGAGCCACGAGGGTGGCCACCAGCAGAGCTGTACAGGCAGCCCTGTCTGACAGCCCCTGGCTGCTGGTGCAGCCCTCTCCACGGACAGGCTTGGGATTGATATGAGCCCAGAGCCAAAAATGACCCAAATCCAATTTCTCAAATTTAGTAGCAAGGCTTGTGTTCAAATGCACATATTCTTTAGTGCACGTGTACAAAAAATACACTTGGTAAAAGCAATATAACTAAATAGCCAAGAACTAAATAATAATTACTGTGTAACTAGATTAACTAATAACTTGGAACTAAATAGCACCAGCAGAAGGCACCAGTAGAAGGCACCAATGCTTAAATCTGAAGAAAAACCAAGATTTTTAAAAACATGTTAATTGAAGATGTCCTGGGATCACGATCAGAGCAGATGGGCAGATCAAAGCCTTGGCATTGCGTAAGATTTATAAGGACAAGGTACCAGAGACAGCAAATGAAGGGCAGACATTTACTATTTTAATTAAAGGAAGTGGGTTTGAAGGGCACTGACTGAAGGAGGATGTGGGAATAACCATTCCATTAAAAATGGAAATGCCTTTTGCCAATACACTTACTGCTGCATTTGTCACTGGGATGAAGAACAATTCGTGTGGGTTTCCCATCTGAGGTGGGGAGGAGATGGGCCCAGAGATGCCCAGGAGCCAAGAGCCTCTCCCATGCCAGTGGGCTTGAGGCATTTCATGTCACACTGGTGAGGGCTGGAGAACCTCAGCACTCACTGCTCAGTGCTGGTGAAGAAGCTCTTCCTCAAGAGCTCAGTGGGGAGAGCAGCTCCAGAGCAGCTCCAGCAGAGAAAATGAGGTGAGAAGGGCAGGATAAGAGTGACCAAAGGCTGCAAATCCAGCTGCCTTCTAGGGACTCCATGGCTGGGCTGGTGCTGTCAGAGCAGTAACACACTGAGGGCACAGGGTCTGATGGCCCAGGCTCTGCTGATCCCAAACACTCATTAACTTTGTGACATGAGTGCTTGTGTCCAGCTTGTCCAAAGAAGTTTCCATATTTAATAGTAACATCTCCATCTTTCATGCTTCCATTTACCCTCCTTGATTGCAGAATATTTCTAACCTTTTTCAAGGCAATTACATCTCACACAGGATGGTTGTAGCCACCTCCTACTCTAAGAAATACCTTTTCAAAGCAGGCATGAGATGCAGGGAGAGGAAGGGGTCAGTGCTTGCCTTCACTGCAGGCAGTCCCCCATTGGAAATCTGCTCTCTCACACCAGCCTCTCCAAGGGGTTGGCTTTCAGGGACATTGAATCTCAGGGATGTGACCTGACTTTTCCCTTTGCTGCTTCGAGTCCTGCATCGTGCAGATCTGCAATATGAAAGACACCTCAAGATCCTTCCCAAACTGTTTGTTCCCCTGCTTCTTCGTTAGTAAGATGAATGGTTCAGCTCACTTTCAACCCCCAAGTGATTGCCCTTTTCCCTGAAATAACTGCTGATTTTATCTCTCATTTCCCTATACACCTACTCCCATATTTCTTTAAGTTTATCCCTGAAAGCCCCGAGATTTTCGTGCTCACTTTTCATGGCCTGCAGCTTTTCTTTTAACATTAAGAGCATTGTTTCTGGCAAGACATTAAGGTGCTCATCAAATGCCAACATAAAAGCCATAAACAATACCCCATTTGCATTCATATTTTGATAGTCCCTCAATCTCTGCTGCAATGGTGTCTCTCCCTGTCTGCATCCTCTTGGCCCAGGCTGTGTTCCTTCACCCAAGCTGGGATCACACCTTTCCTCTTTCCATCATGGGTTATTCCACCTGTGACAGTTGTCCATTCAGTGCCGCAACAAAGGCTATTCCTCCACTTGAACTTCAGCCTCTCTTATGCACTTTCAAAAATCCCATCTCCTGGAGAAGACCATGGAGGTCTTGGCAACCTGCAAACTCAAAGATTGTTCCTCTTTCATTTTGCAGACTGCCATGAAAGGGTGCTGCTGGTCTCCAGCAGTGGCTTGTGTTCCTCCAACAGCTGTGCTGCAGGGACAGTCATCACCACTCCGAGTTAACTGCAAGGTTTTAAAAGCACCAAATGCATTACAGCCTGGCTCTGTGTCCACAAACACCCGCCAAGAGGAGCATTGCTTGGATGTCTTCAGCTGCAGACCACATCCCTGCTTCAGCAGAGCCTGCTTCTTTTTTGCCCCCCTTGACTTAAGATCTGTCCTCTCCCAGGTTTCCACCACCTCACATGTTCCAGCCGAGGATATGTCATGAGAGACAAGATCTCAGTCTGCCTTTATTGCCGAGTTATAGGAAATGCTTTAAAGCAGGCAAAATCAGATCTCTGCTGGAGGGTGAAAAGGCATGAATGGAATGGCTTCAAAAAAGCTTTGATTACCAGCTGATTTCATTAGGTCTTGTCCCTTTTTAGACAAATTTCAGGACTTCAGCAACAAGACTTGAACTTTGAAGGTCAGGAATGGGATTAAGAGCAGCCATAAAAATGAGCAAAGCCCTCAAAAGTTATGACCATGTATCTTCCCAATTATCAGCTTCTTATGCTCTAGGGAGAAAACATCACTCAGCTTTAGCTTTCCTGCCTTCCTTGGGGAGATTGGTTGCATAACTCTCCTTTCTAGTACTTCTTAGTAGAGAAAGACATGAGTTAAAGAAATTAAATCATTCCCATTTCAGGACCAGTAAGATTTGCACCGCCAGCAGTTCACATTTGATGGATATCCCTGTAGCTGCTCTAAATTTAATCTTATAATTCAGAGATTACAACTTTGAAATTCCTCAAAGAGTAAAACTCCCATTCATCACTTCCAAAACCATGGATAGTGTTTCCCAAGTTGCAAACTCTTCCTTCTTTGAGTCTGCAGTGTGCAGGGGAAGAAGGCAGAATAAAAGAAAAAACTTAATTTACTCTGTTATTACTATCTTACTTTCTGAGGCTGGTTTTGGGGGTGGATAACAACATCAGCCCTCAAGCCCCAGCCCTCCTGGAAGGTGCCCTGTTCACAGGCTCTCTGTGGCAGCGGCATGGCCATGAACACATGCCGTGCACCCACATTATTCTTTGAACCCCAAAAAGGAAACAGGTTGTGAACCCAGCACAGATCACACATGTGGTGTGTGATCTTTAACACTTGGTCCTTTGAATCCAAGTTTAACCTTACTTAGGTCTGTTTTGCTCTTTCTTTTGGTTCCTTTGGCATAAACAAGCTCATCTGGAGCAGCGCAGCAACTCAGAGGTTTCCTCCCACCCCACCACCCTTTCTGTCCAGCTCAAAGACTCAAGGTAGAGGGGAAGCTTTTGTGCTCTGCCACATCTCCACTCTTCACTCCTGTGCCCACACTCAGCCAGCACACAGCAGTGTTTAAGCAGAGACCATGCCGTGAGCACAGCCCAGGCTGAGACCGAGCAGCTGAAGGGCTGGCTAGAGCCACACAAAAATTCCCCAGAACCTCTACAAGCCATGCAACCAGCAGAGCATAAAAGCCAAGGTGCAGAGCACTGCTCTGCACAGAGCCTCTCACCCCTAAGTAGGTCACAGGAGACATAACACAAGGTTTTCCCCTTCATGAAAGAAGAGTCATGTGCTCTTTATGTGGCAAGGAACACGCAGTGGAGGCAGCTCTTGCAGCCTACTGTGCAAAGTCACATTCACAACCTTTTTCAGAAACAGAGTCATGTGGAAACAAAGGGGCTAAAACCTTTTAGATTTACGGAAAGGAGTTGGGGTATTTGAGGAATTGGATTTTGGCTTTTTGTAAGTCAGACTAAGAAAAAATAATTTGTTTTAATGATGGCCGTTTAGTGGGTTTCCTGATCAAAGGCAGCAGTGTCTGTGCAGAGATCACTTATGAACGTCTCCAGCCCCCAGATAATGGTACTGCATTGGTGGAGTTTTCCTCAGGCTAAGCCTGCCAGCCCTAGCCACATGAGCTGGCTGGCAGAGGCATGGTGTGACTAACCTGCATCCAAACCCCTGGACTGGGACAAAGCAGGCAGATTGGTGCCAGCAGGGCCAGAGGAGGTCAAACAGTAGAGCTGGAACACTGCTGGCCAGTACTCTTGCTGTTAGAGTTGGGATTTTTTTTCTGGGTTAATTTGATGGTCCTACAAGACTTAAAGGCTCTTTAGTTCAGCCTGTCATCAAAAAATGACTTAGTGGCAGATTTTGCCCAGTCTCCTGAATTTCCCCAGTCTCCTACAGACTGCCAAACATCCTCTAATACCTTTGAAAACAGGGAAATTAGTCATAAAATCCTACCCCTTCTCAGTATTAAAAAGGAAGGGACAGCAATTTCTGCCTCCAGCCCTTTGCTGGCCTCAGCTATTAATGCTCCTACGAGCAGGAACAAGGACTGGTTGGGCTGGGCAGGGATGGAGAGGGCTCCAGAGGACAGCACTGGCAGCAGCACATTCCAGGCTATGAGTACAGCACCATGAGGGCTTTCCAAAACAGGGACACCAAAAAGCTGCACCAAAGTTCCCCCACACTGCCCAGCAGCACCACATGCTGGTTTTTTGTTTTTTTTTTTCTTGTAATAGGAGCAAAATTAATTCCATACCAACAGCCAAACTACATGCAGCTACCTCTGACACTGGTTAAAACCAGCCTTGTGGTTTTTTGAACATTTGCTTGGCATCTTCCTGAAGCACTTGACCTACATCTTCCTCCTATTCTTCCTTTTACTTCTGTATATTCACATTAACAACTTAAGGGAGTTACTTGTTTTTCTGTGCTTAGCAGTAATACAAACTCTAATGATACAGAGAAAAGCCTCATAGATCAGTCCTGTGTTCAGCCTGTGACATCTGCCACACATTTTATTTATAAAGCAAATCCTCCTTTCCCTTTAGAGTAGCTCATGGGTTGTTGAGGCCCTTCTATACTGCACTCATCAGACTGGAGATCTTAATTGACACTTGCATGGTCTCTGCAGGCTGTAGGAGCTAATGAGCAGATTCCATTGGATTTGAGGAAGAAATATTTAAGCAGAGCTGGACATATGTTTCATCATGTCTCTCCCCTGGACAAGGGTGTTGTATACCCAAGTACCCACTTACCACCAGCTCCTGGGCTGTCACTTCTCCCCTCTATCCCAAAACACCCAACAAGCCAGGGAGGAGCAAGGCTTTGCAGTTCCAAGGAATGGATGTGGCACTGGATACCCCTCCAGCTGCAGCAGCAGCGTGGGATGCTGTCTGTGATGGTCACCCAGCACTGCTGCTTTTGTCAACCACTGCCCATCAGCAGAACACACAGCTGCACCATGGCAAAACCTGCTTCCCACATGCTGCACAAGAAGCAGCTTCTGGCAGACTCCCAGCCAGGAGCCTGCTGGTGCTCACACCATGGCTCCCAGTGCTCCCAGTGCTGTTTACTCCGTTACAAGTAAGCAGTTTGCACTAATGGCATGCATGGCCTTAGAGAGCCATTAAATGTTATAGCAGCATTTGGGCTAATTAGTAAAATCCACATCAGAAGGTGCAAGTTCCTGCTATCCTTCCTGTTTCATTATGAATACTAGATCAAGAAGTTAAAGTCCAGCCTTTAAAAGGTGACCAACACCTAAACACCTCGGCAGTGTGGCCCCAAGCAGTTTGTGTGGGGCTGTGCAGCTCAGGGTCAGAGCCAGGATCCTTTCAGAAAGACATTTGCTGCAAATTCAGGGCTTGTTCTTACAAATCTCCTGTAGCCTCAGGAGCAGCCCCATTTGCTGATACACAGAGAGGTGACCTTAGCAGGTGGCAGAACAGGGCCAAAAAGTCTAAGGAAATGAGATTTGTTCTTCTGAGCAGACCTGAGAAGTCCAACCCATTTCCACTGCTCAAACAGTGTGACTCAAAGCTCAGCCAGGGACAGAGGAGGGGTTTAGAACAAGAAGGGCATGATCTTTTGAGGTATTTCTCCCAAGCTGCTTCCTCAAGATTGAAACACCCGACACCACAAAAGCCATGAAGAGCCTTTACACAGGATGGGAGAATGATTCCCATGAGAAGATCGTGGGTGTGGGTATTGCCCAGCCCAGACACGTCTTTTAGGTCAAGCAGTGGGTGTCATTGCCTGTCCAGTAAAGGCATCCCATATCCACAGCAGCCTTCAGCTGTGTGCATGGCAACTCTGCCTGTCCCATCAACTGACCACCCATGAGGAAAAGGTAAATTTTATCCCCAGCACAGAGTGACACTTTTGGATCCTCCTCTCATACACAGAAGTGGCAGAGGGGAATTTGTGCAGCTGTTTCTGCAGACAGAAGCAGGAGGTTGGATTTAGCCAAGCAAGCACTTTGCTATGCCAAGAACATTTTCATGTGAAATTGGTCGTGTTAGTTTGAACTCAAAGCACAGTGCAAGGGATGTTGGTTTGGCAATTAAATCCTTATCAGGTTACTTAGTATTCAGAATCGTGGACAGCAGAGCAAATCTACAAACTGTTTCTTAAAGAAAAATGTAAAATACTTTATTTTGATGTTTCAATAGTCTTTTTTTTCAAGAAAGATGGTGCATTTGGAAATTCAAACCCTTCAGAATTCTTTTTATACTTTGCAATTTGCTGTTTTGTGAGAGAATTCTGGTTCTGTTACCTAGAAAAACAGACAAACTTCTTTGTGCATCTTGGTCACCTTGCCAGAGCATTGGAGCTTCCATGGTCATTAGCATGGAGTCAGCATCCCTTGGGAAGTTCTTCTGGAGATTCTGACATTGTGGTGACTACAGATTCAGTGGCCACACAGCCAGTTTGATCCTCATCCATGTACTCAGTAAAGCTTGTAGGGACGGCTGAACACTGGATAAAGCAGAGGAGTGGAGTTGCTATAGTTTTAAGCAATTTTACTTATGAAAGATTATTTCACAGGTATCCTTAAAACTAGAATTTAGGTAGTTCTCAATAAGATCTCTATAAATCCCCTGATTACTTGCTCTTTGCTGACTTTCTCACTGCCAATAGTTATTGTGGTTTACCCGTCTCCCAGCAGAACCTTTCTTAGTTTCCTAATTAAAATTCCATTGTGGGCATCATCTAAGAACTTGCAATCCAAAAAACTCAGGCCATTGCACAAAACAGATCCAACTCATCCTTAATGTGAGCCCATTGCAATGGAGTCAACAGCTACACCCAAAACCAAAGAACCAAAGCCTCTGTAGCTCCTCCAGCCTGCCTTCCTCCCACTGAGATAGTACTCTACCAAAACTCCCTGGGATTTATAGCAGTGTAGCTTTCAACAAACTAACCTGGACTTTAAAGATGGTGTTTGAAGGGCACATCCTAATGTTTCATCTGCATTTTGCTTCTCCCCACCCTTAACTGCCACTCCACACACTGCACTAATAAATGGTGACATTCCCAGTGCCAAGTCCCACCAGCATCACAAGCCATGACCACCTTAAGCATCTCTTGGCTAAGTTTGACATATTTTGCTGGTTTAACCTTTCTTCTCCAACACCCCAAATATTTCTGCCTTTCTCACAAGGCTTAATTAGCTAAGGAAAAGCTCCAAACCCCAGTGATGCCCAAACCTGAGCCCAGCCACTGATGAGGAATATGTAACATCATGTGGTAGTGGGTAATACCATGAAAATGCCCATTTGTCTGGATAACTGAGATTCATTCCAAGTTCATGCCTAACATGGAAACTAACACACCACCCTAATGCCAATTATTAGCTTCAAAGACTGCAGCACAGACTAATGCTGTAGACAGATAATATCAGACATCCCTATATTAAACAAACACAAATTATTTAATTTCATTTCGGATTCACCTGGAAAACTCTGGCTCTCCCATATTATTGTGCTGGTCCCCCCTGGGAATGGCATCAGCTGTGTTCACCCATCCTTGTTCCATCCCAGATGTCATTGCTGTCCATTTGCAAACGTGGGCTGGTGGCACCACACCTTGACCAACAGTCAAGGCTCTCAATGCAATGTATTCTAATAGCAGTATGACAGTATTAAGGTGAAAATAAATCCCTTGGGAAAAGTTAATCATTCATTTCAGAGATTTAAAACCCCAAACCAGTCTCTCACCCAAGTTACAGTGGGTTCTCATCTGATTCTGTATTAGTAAAATGAGCATCAAAGAAGTTTAAAGTGATTTGGGCAGCAAAGGTGCAAGGCATCTTCTGGTTCAATCCAATTTTAACCAGGTATTTTATTTTTTTTTGTTTAGGAGCATTTTCAGTAGCTCTCAGAGAGTTGTAACTAGCTTGTTTCATGGAATAACAGGTTGCAACACGTGCTCGGTACCTTGTGGACGACAGGTAGTCTGTACTGACTAATTTGTGTAGGTCCTGTTGGAGAAACCACTCAGGTCAATGGGAATTGTCCAAACTGAAAACAGCTGTTAGTGCAAGCTTTTATATGGACCTGGCTCTTTTCAAGACGTAACTCACATTTGCTCTATTTCCTGTCAGAGGACCAGATCTTCTCAACTGCTTATGTTTCTGGATCTTTCTGTTCTGTGAACAAACTACCCTGGGAACCCACGGCCAGTGTACCATGATGAGCAACACAGGATGATGAGGAACCATGCTGGAGTCCTACATGAAGTCCTACTACACATGGATTATGTGGAAATGCAAGGAAGGAGTATAGTGCTGTTAAAAGAGAATATCTGCATAATGTGTATTTACTTTTCATTGCCAAGAATAAATTCCATGAATATTTTCAGTGCCTTTTCCAATGTTTCTGGCTTGTATTCTTTACAAAGTGACTTTCAACACAATCTTGTGCATCTGTTTTCATTCATTAAAGAGTTTGTTTCCTCATATGATAAAAAACAAATCTGGCAGCTGAAATATCTGTGCAGAGCAATAGCAGTGCCAAGACATCATCAAGGCTTTTGCAGTTTGAGGCTGGATCTAGACCTGACAAAATATTCCACAACCTTTTCTCCTCTTTCTCAGCTAAAATTCCATTGCAGCAAAAAATTCCATATAGCAGTGCCTTCAGCATCCAAAATCTGAGGAAAGAGTGCAAATTCATGGGCAACTCCAACAGGATGCAGGCAGAGGGGTAATACCACCATAAACTCATTCATCAGCTATTCAGCTCCCCCATGCCAATGCACTGGTTGTAGGAAACTCTCATGCTATGGGGAGGAAAGCAATGCAGACCTGTAAAAACATTACAAGGTTATATATAAAGTGCTTGGAGTTTTGTTTATATTCTCTCCTGATGCATCTTGTTGAATTCTGTATGAGCCTTATTCGTGCAATGGTTATAAAGCCAGCAGATTCTTTATAGTCATATTAATTTTCTACAATTCCCTCCAGTACCTGGATGTCAGAGGGACTCTCAGAGGCTGCAGTGTATGTTAGGAGTGGCTAAAATCTCTGGCTGCCTCTTTTCACATGATGTAAATCTTTAGCTCTAAGGGCTAACTTGGAGTGAAACTCACCCTCAGACAGTCAGCACAAGGGCTGCACTGCAATTAAATGCCCCTCAAACTGTGAGAAGGGTATTTCTTGTGACTTTGGCAAAGTAGCAAATTTCACTCTGACAAAATGCATGTCCAAAGGAGAGCAATGAGGCTGGTGAGGGGCTTGGAACACAAGCTGTATGAAGAACGGCTGAGGGAGCTGGGGTTATTTAGCCTGGAGAAAAGGAGACTCAGAGGTGACCTTATCACTCTCTTCAACTTCCTGAAGGGGGGCTGTGCTGAGCTGGGGTCGGTCTCTTTCTCTGCACAACAACAGAAAGAACAAGAGGACACAGTCTCAAGCTGCGCCAAGGGAGATCCAGGCTAGAATTAAGGAGGAAGTTTTTCACAGAAAGAGTGGTCAAATACTGGAATCATCTGCCCAGGGAGGTGGTGGAGTCACCATCCCTGGATGTGTTTAAAAAAAGACTGGATGTGGCACTTGGTGCCATGATCTAGTTGAGGTCTTGGAACATGGGTTGGACTCGATGATCTTAAAGGTCTCTTCCAACCTAGAAATTCTGTGATTCTGTGAAAAGTAAAACCATCAGCTGAGGCATGTACAATATATCACCTAGATCAGCCCCTGGAATAACTGGGAAATATTTCCTGTCTTCTCCCAAACTGTGAAATTATATTTCCTTTGTTAATCAAATGCCTTTCCATCACTTACACAACCTCTTATGTTGGTTTTGCCCATATATTTTTGTTGGAGTTTATAGAGGACCCTCAAGGAACTACTTAGCCTTATCCCTTGGACTCATTCTAGAAGGGATGTGCACGAGGAGTATTTTCATTATGGGGAGTTTCCTCTATTAAGACCCCATGAAATGCCAAGCCTGAATGTATAAAGCAACCACTGGGAATAGTCACCAAGAGAACAAATTGTAATTTCATATTTCAGGATCAAAGCAAAATGCACATTTCCCAGCTGATAAAGTTGAACTTTATACCAGACACTGAAACCGAGAAATATCTGCTCCTGAAGAGGGAGGAGAAGCATATTGTGCATCACACATCCAGTGAGAAACAACAGGAACTTACAGTCCAGAGAGACCCACAAACTGCTCAGAAATAAATCATTCACAGAATTGATTCAGGGGACAGTATGGAATAAGGAACACCCTGCAAATAACTGCAAGGACCTTAGTTAGGCACAGGCAGGAGCCTTCCCCTAGAGATGGAGAGCACAGCGTGGATCTGCCAGCCAGGGCACGCATTTCCTGGCCATGGCACCTCACCACGGGGCATGCTGGACCATGCTGGACCACACACAGCTGTGCACAGCCTGCTCCTTCCTTGGAGCAAGAGCAAGGAGAGGAGGCAGCTGCCCATTTTCAGGCAGGTTTCAGTGTGAGCACAGACATGCCCAAGCCCTGCTTCAGCAAAGGGTCAAGCACTGCAGGGCTGTGCCCAGTCTTGCACCACCTGGGTTGTGATCCTGTCCAGGACTGCTGCTGTCCAGTCAACCCACTATCTTTCCTCCCTCCTCCTTTTTAATTTCCCAGTGAATTGCTGGGAAGTCTTTAAAATACATTAACTCCATGCAGGTTATTTTTAAGCAAGCAATTGGCAAAAAAGCTCTACTGCAGTTTAATTGGCAAGCCAGGATTTGATCAGTATGAAATCCTATCTCCAAGTGTTGGGAGATTTATTCTTTCTCCTTCATTTCACAAATACTGTGGCAAGAAAGCTTCCTAAAATCATAGAATAGTTTGTTTTGGAAGGTACCTTTAAATATTATCTCATTCAGCTCCACCTTCCAGGTTGCTCAAGGCCCATCCAGCCTCATCTTGTGGATTCACATCTTCCCTGGACAACCTGTGCCAGAGCCTCACCACCTTCAAGAGGAAGAATTTCTTCCCAATCTGACTCTGCCCTCGGCCAGTCTGAAGCCATTCCAATTTGTTCTGTCGCTCCATGCCCATGTCCAAAGGCCCTCTCCCACTCTCTTGGAGCCCCTTTAGGTGCTGGATGGGGCTCTCAGGTCTCCCTGGAGCCTTCTCTTCTCCAGACTGAACAATCCCAGCTTTTCCAGCCTGTCTCCAGAGCAGAGCTGGTCAAGTCCTTGGAGCACCTTTGTGTCCTCCCTGGTCTCACAGATCCAGCAGATCCACACATCCTTCTGATGCTGGGGGTCCCAAAGCTGGAAGCAGCTCTGCAGGTGGGGTCTCAGGGGAGCAGAGTGGAGGGATAGAATCACCTTCCTCAACCTGCTGGTCAAACTTTTGATGCAACCCAGGGCACTGTTGCCTTTCCAGGCTGAAAATGTCCAGCATCTCAACCTCCAGAATATGACAAGAAAAAAGTTTTGTCTGTTTTTCCTTATTTTTGATTATTGAGAGATCAATGGGGAGAATAAATTGTGGTTTTCCTCCTTGGGTTTTGGGGTTTTTTTGTTGTTTTGGGTTTTTCCCCCCTCGGTCTGATCTACAGAGCACCACTCCACACACAGTTTCCCGTGATCCAAACTTGAAAGTCCTGTTTCTGCCAGTCCCAGAAAGCTGCCCCTTATAACACCCAGCTGAAAGCATGTCACAGCAAAATGCATCTCTTAACACATCTTTTGACAGAAAGGTTTGTTGTGTGAACTCCAAAGCACATGAAAACATTTTGCCTTCACAGATCTCAGCAGGAGTCACCTTATTTTTGTTTTCACATCATAAAGTTCTGCCAATTATTTTTAAACAGAAAATGAGCCCAATTAGGAGAATGAGAAAGGAGGAACCCAAAGACTGACACATACGAGTTTGACCCATGCTGTCAGAACTTGCATTTAATGGTTGAGGTCCATTACCTGTTTGTGCAAGTCCTGACCGAGCCCTTCGTGCTCCAGCTCTCCCAGAGAGGTACCCTGGCTCTGTGGTAATAACAGCTCAGCTGAAACTGAGCCAAAGCCCCAAACTTCCTTTCACAAAAGATGCAAAAACAGATTCTACACAACACCTGTGTAAAACATTATACCCCTTTTGCTTTGCTTTTCTCATGGGGCGTGAAGGCAAAATTTAAATCTTTGTTTCTCGATAGATGAATTCATAATGCACCAGCTGGAAGACTCACAAACTCAGAAGCAAGTACCAGAGTAGGCGTCCAATTGCTCTTTTGGACAAAGTCAGCAGAAGGAGTTAGTGGCTCTTCCCCTGTGCACCAGACATGGTTTATTACCCTGAGCCTAGAGGATGGCTGCAGAGAGATCAAAGCCCAAACATTATACAGAGACATTAGCTGAAGGTTTATCATACCTGTCATGGGATGCAAAACCATGTTCCTGTGGTCAGTGGAGACCTCATGACCTCTCACAAGAGCTGACCACAGAATCCTGGTCAACTACCAATAGCTAATTACATTTTAGCTTTAAGCACTGTGTGAACCAACCAAGGAAATCTCTGGTGCTGGGTCCGGGGAGCCCTAACAAACCTCACTGCACTTGGCTTTCAGTGAGGAACGGTGCAAGGGGCAGGGACCAGAATCTATTAGATGGTTATCAGCAATTTAGGTATTTAGGCAACCTGTAGGTAGATTTGGCCCTCCCAGGAACAAAGATGCAATGGAGGGGGGACATGCCTCAGATGCTGGGTGGGCATGAGCTCCCCTTCTGCACAACACCAGCAGCACTCAGGATCACTCCTGTAGATAAACTGGCCTCCATTTGCTGCCTTTTAATCAGGACTGGGCTCACCAAATATTTTGACTGGCAATACCCCAGAAGCAGGTTACCTGAATACAATCACCTCTTTTTTTAAAGTGTGTCAATAAAGGGAAAATGAACAGCAAGTTGTTCCTTTGAAGCTGAGATTTCGAGGTGAATAAATATGAATGTGCTATCAATGCTGTTAAGACACATTCCTCCCAAATACCACAGCAGCATAATAAAAAAAGGCCATTTTCAAGGTCCCCACACCTTCCCCAAGCACAGGTCTCGTCCCCTCCCCACACAGATGCACAGTGCTTTGCCAGGGCAGGACAGGAGACAGGAGGTGCCCCAGGGCAGCCAACAGCTTCACCACGGACTTCCACCAGGCTGTAGTTCCACCTACCATGCTGCAAAACCTCAGCATTAACAGCACAATATAAAGTCAGTTAACACCAAAACTCTTCCTATATTTGCACACATTCCACTGCAGCTGATGAGAAATTAATGTATATTCTAGTAAGAAGAACTGGCATTTACTGGTTTGGGCCATTCTTAAAATAATCTTCCAACAACATATCCAGCCCTGGCTGCAGGATGACATCAGTAACACTGTGAAAGATCTGGCCCAGTAAGTCATTTATATGATATAGCCATAAAGTCACAATAGTTCAGCTTTTATACCTTGATTCAAATTTTGACCAGAACTCACACAATTCTTACAGCAGTTTGTATCAAATGATCGTAGAAGGAGCAGTAGGTATCTCCAAAGAAGCTATCTGCTGCTTCACTGTGCTTCATTAGCTCCAAGCTGCAGCCAAGAGCAAAACAACAAAAAACCCAACAGTTAGCTTAATTGGTTGAAAAGCAGTCATTTTCATTTTCTGTTCTTTGTGAGGTTTATGCTCCTGTGTTTTCTGATGTGGTTGCCTTCATTTTTTTTAGACCAGCTCCTCATTTGCTCTCTCCCCTTCTCACAGAGCACTTGTGAACTGGAGAGGCAGAGGAATAGGGAAAAGCCTCTTTTAAATTAAAAGATAGGAAACCGAAAAATCACATGAAGTGTTGTTCAGTGCTATGGATGAGGCATGAGCAGTGGCATTATTTGAGTTTGCAGGGCTGTTCTGAACCAAACCAGGGCAGCCCCTGATGGCATTTCATGGCAGGGTGAGACTCTCTCCCCAGGGTGATCCACTCACATCAGTTTTGCTTGCCTGAAGCCGAGACCTTTCAGCCCTGCAGTTGCACTGGTGTTGGTGGTAGGAAAGTTACAGAGCGAATCCCAAGTGCCTTTCCATTTTCTGAAGGTGTCTCCTACCCTGAGCTGCACACCCAAGGATCCCAACATCCAGGGCTGCTGCAGAGCAGGGAGGGCTGCAGAGGCTCTGCTGAGGCTGCTAGATAACCCAGACTACACAGAAGACTCCAATTTTGCCTTTTTCCTCACTATTTTTGTGACTCCTTCCCCTCTAAAGCAAGAGAGTGCCTTGCAAGCAGCGCGGCTCCCCAGGGCTTTGCATGGTGTCTGTGGGAAGGGCAGAGAGAGATGGATCCACCAGCTCAGGCTTTGCTTTCACAATGGAACTTATGGATGGATTCCTTGATGATGCACACACTGTGGCCACCAGTGACTCACAACCAAGGAAAACTCAAACCAAAGCTGCTTCCCCCAAACATGGGGGGAAAAATGCCTTAAAGTTACATTATTATGAATAGTGAGTGGGTCTATAGTGCTGAAAATCATTTCTGAGAAACCCACAATGCCAGGCAGAGCGCCACAACCCTCTTCCTGCTTATTGTGCCTTCTCAGCCTCAGTAATGGGAAATTTCTGCTTTGATTAATGGGTCCATGGCTTGTTTTTCTGCATGGAAACAACCCCTCTAAAATCAAGGCATCATCACACAACAAGTGGTGACACCCTCCAGCTCTTGCATGGGAGCAGCTCTGAGCACATCAGCCCCCTGCTGGGACATCACAGAACCCACACTAAGGGCTTCAGGGACAGAGCAAGGGAGGGAAATCCAGGATAAATACACAATATTGCTCAGCTCCATTTTTTAGCATTAGACAGAAAAGCAAGAGCTCAGCTTTGATCCTGACATGCAAATGTTTCACACGTGGGGGGATGGCAGAGACCTGAGCAGTGAGCAGGGCATGTCTTCACTCTATGTTTGATTTGTAAACGGAATCAAAACACCAACTAACATAACCATGGCTGTATGATTAACATCCACACACACACCCCTAAGGTGTTATTGCCAGTGATTGTATTTTATCTAGTCACAAATCACAACATCTCCACTTTGCAATAGCCTGAGCGTTCAAGAGCACAAAAGTCTCCCACAAAAGGATCTCTTTTCCTCCTGCACTCAAACACCTTCAAACACAACCCTCCAGTTAAAAGCTTTCAGGCGGGGTGGCAGCTTCATCCGGCAGATTTTTCCCTCTGCTCCTGCTTGGGAGCGGCTCAGTCGAGTTCAACCAGCTTTTAACTTGCCAGTTGGCAAAGCCGTGGTGATAAGGGGTGAAAGGAATGACCACGGGGCAAAGCCTGCAGGAGGATAATGCAACACGAAGCTGCCCCCGCAAAGCAGGAGGGAGATGCCACTAGGTGGTGACAGTGCCCACAGAAATCAAACTACCCAGGAGATCCTCTCTCCAGTTCCAGGGCACTGGGAGCGTGGGTTGGAATAATGGTTAGCGCTTCTTGTTTGTAAGGAATGGGAACTAATGTAGTTGGCGTGGTGGGCAAGACCACCACTACTGATAAATAGAGAAGTGAATGAATTCACCTGCTTAGCGTGAGTGTGAAATGAGCTGTTTCTGCAACATCAAGAGAAGTAGATGAACTCGGTTTATCTTCATTTCCCCATGCCCTCTTCCTCGCACCTCCAGTGCCCTCAGGCTGGGGTCAAGGACAATCCGGGCTGTGGATCCGCCTGCCATTCCCAAATGGAGCTGATCATACATCCATGGAGTCACTCTTCCATGGAGTGACTTCAGCTGCTCTGCCCCTTGTGCCAGCACAGGGGGAGCCAAGCTCTTCTTTACAGCACATTCAAAGCAACACCTCAGCAGCTTTATGGCAGTCCACTAAATAATCTTGAATTCAGCAAAAACAGGTAATTACAGATAATCAAAAAATCTATAATCACTGATGAGCAGGAATTGGATTGTACCTGGTTACCTTGATTTGTTCCCTGTGCAAATACTTGTGTAAGTGATGTTTTATCCTTCAAAAGGCTTCTCTGCCACTTTCCTGAAATCAGAGTTGTATGAGAATGAACAGGTTCACTTACCTATTTCATCTAAAATGTGACACATTATCAGATACTGGATTTGTCTTTAATTTTTAATAATCACCTAAAGGATGCATTCAAGAAAATGTAAATTTTTTCAAAAAATGGCAGCAGAGGAGAAACTTTTTCCTGGCAGTTAATTATCTTCGTCATCTCAAAATGAAATCAAGAGCTCATTTACATCTGGTTGTCTTGTTACTGTAGTGCTCTTGTCTCAAACATGAGAAGGAGCACAACTTGAAAAAGCCCTATAATACCCAGATTCTTAAAAAAAATCCATGTGCATGTTGTGACCTGCTCTTTATTAAACTTGTGCTCTCTCTTGACTTGCTTCAGAGCAGCATTTAGCAAAGCTAAAGTGATCCCATCATTACCACAGAGCAGACTACAAATCCACTGGGTTTCCTTCTGTTAAATACATCCATGGCATGATGAGAAGAAAGGGATGTCTGGAAAGGACAGAGAACTTAGAGAAACAGTGATAATATTTGCAAAATGACAGGACTAGTAATGTTATTTCAGAGATGGAAAGACAAAAAAGCCTGTGGGTAGTTCTGGAGAAGAGGAGGGTTACTGATATGTAATTAATATCTGACTTGAGCTTTGTTTAGCTCCTTCTTAATCCAGCAAAATGTTCTCCTGTGTCCCAAGTGCAGCCCCATCACTCAGGCCGTGTAGCACTGCAGGCCAGGGCTCTGCACTCAGGGGGACAAGAGGGAGTGCAGGTGAGCTGTGCTGAGCCTCAGATCAGTGCACATCAGAGCAAATCCCATCGTTCAGACCACTACCATAAATCACACTCCAGTACTCATGGCAGAACGGGATGCAAAGGGAGTGTGGCAAATGTTCCTGCAGTGATGGAGCAGTCTCAGAATCACAGAATTGTTTAGGTTGGAAAAGCTTTCTAAGATCATCAAATCCAACCATGAACCCAACACTGCCAAGCCCACCACTAAACCATGTCCCCAAGTGCCACACAAACACCTTCATAATCCCTCCACAGATGGTGACTCCACCACTGCCCTGGACAGCCTCTGCCATGGCTTGGCCACCCTTTCAGTGAAGAAATTTTCTTTAATATCCCATCTAAACCTTCCCCTTGAACGATTTGAGGCCATTTCTTCTTGTCCTATTGCTTATTCCCTGGGAGAGACATTGACCCTGCCTGGCTCCAGCCTCCCTTCAGGGAGTTGTGGAGAGTGAGAAGGTGCCCCTGGGAGCCTCCCTTTTCTGCAGGCTGAGCTCCTCCAGCTCCCTCAGCTGCTCCTCATCAGGCTTGTGCTACAGACCCTTCCCAGCTCCATTGCCCTTCTCTGGACATGCTCCAGCCTCTCCTTGTTGAGTTTGGTGATCTTAAATGTGGTATTTTCCAACCTTAACAATTCTTATTCTATGAATGTCTTTCTTGTAGTGAGGGGCCCTACTGTCCAACAAAAAAGCATTTACAAAACCTCGATTCAAGAGCGTAGAAAGGAAAAGAAACCTTCTCTGACTTGGCAAACAGCTGTCAAGTGCATCTGCAGAGCATTTTCACCTTCTCTTCATGAGTGATGCTCAAACAGATTAGTTAGTGCTTAGCCCCAAATGTGTGTTTTGTCAAGCTGAGTTCTCACATGGGAACACACACACAGATCTCAGCACAAACTGAGGTATTCCCACTGCAAATCCCCTTTGCTTAATGATAGCACCAATTTTACTCATTTCTAAACAAAGTCTCCTCTCTTTATTCGAAAATCACTCATTTCTAAATGGAAAAAAAAAAAAGAGAGAAAAAAAGCCAGTGAATTTTAACCAAAAAAAAAATCAGGTTTCAATTTTACAGTGAGTGTGAAATACCCAATTCTGTCTGTTTTCACTTTTATTAAACACTGCATTTATTTGCACAGCCTTTCTCTTACCCAGGCTGGTTACTGACTGGAAAATCAAGGGTTTGCCTCTTCCAAGGTCATATAACCCCTGGCAGCAGACATTGCCAATACCCCAGCTGAGCCCTGGGTTCCTTCTCTGGAATGAGGTGGGATGCCCTGAGCTCTCCTGAGGGAACAGGCACCAAGGGGACACCTGACAAGGGTGCATCCTTGCACAGGGATATAGGTGCTCCAGGGGAGTCCCTCAGGATGGAGGTGTCCTCAGCTGCCAACAGTTCCTCTGGTGGAACCACAGACAGAGCGTATGGCTATGAAAAAATACTATGCTAGAAGGTGTAAATAAAAAATATTTATTTTCAAAGCTGTGCTCTGATATTTTTTCTCAGCTGTACAGGCATTTTTGTGAAAACTGGAGACCAAAAGACCACTCATGTATGGAGCCACCTGGAAACAAAGGCAGCAGAGAACTTGAGACTGAAAGGGAAATTGCTTTCCCCATGTTCCCATCATGGGACATTGGCAGGGAAGGCAGGGGGTTCCCTGCTATGGTACAGCTTTTGTGCTCCCCCTTTGTGCCAGCTGTGGGCTGTGGGCTGAGAGCCAACATGCATCCCAAACCATGGGATTCTCTGAATCCACCCCCTTTTCTCACCGTGCTGCTTCTGCACAGCAGAAAGGTGACCTTGACAAATCACCTGATTGCTGGAGGTGACACCCAGCCTTGTCCACTGTCACAGCCAACATCAGTGCCTTTAAAACCTGATGGGAAAATGTCATTAGTGCTAATTTACTGGTGGTTAATTGGTACTTGAGGTCAAGGCTGCCCCATCCCTCTTGGGGAAGCTGGGGTGGGAAAGAGCTGGCGTCCCCCCTTTGGCAGCCAAGCTCAGGGCCAAACAAACACCTCATGGAGGCAACCAGAGATCTGGGGAAATACCATCAGTGTTTGAAGAGCAAAGGCAGGGTGTCAGCAAGAGCAAGCAGGTGCTCTCAGCATGTGCAGCTCCTGTCCTGGTTCCCCAGCCAGAGCTGTGCTCCCAGCCCCAGAGCCCCCCCGTGCCTCAGGTGTCAGGTGGGGACGCAGCAATGGGAGGGACATGCAGCCCATTCCTGCCACAGTGCAGTAACAGAACTGCTTGAAAACAAACTGCCTGTGGTTAGTGCAATGGAAAATATGCAAGAACGTTCTTTTCCCCAGTACACACTTGCCCTGAGCCTGCTCCACAGCTGGTGCAGAGCTCCTCCTGTGCCCCACGCCTTCGGGTCCCAGCTCTCCCCATCATCCATTTGTGTGCATCTCCATGAACAAGGAGATTTCGTGACTTTTATTCCAACATTAATCCACATTGCCTACATCATGGTACACTCCAAAACTCCCTTCAGGACCACCTTGATGCTGAGCAGATGTAAGAGAAGCCTTGTCCCCATGTCGGTGAGGGCAAACATGTCTAGTTTGGAGAATACTGCTTTCCATCATGGTCCAAGGTCACCCACAACAACAAGAGGGGTTCAATGTTAGAACCAGCACCGCCAAGATGACAATTACTTTTCCAGACTTATGAGAAACAAAAATCATTTAAATATTGCACCATATAAGCAGCCTGATTCTTGAGCATAGGCTCTTTTATTCATTCCCAAACCAGATGTGCAGTGGAAGATGACAAAGCAAAGAGACCACCAAATAAATGTTTTCTACAGACACAGTTTATCTAGTCTTCATTGAAATAATCTGCTGTATCCCAGCAGTGAGTGCTGCAAATTGACAATGATTTCCATGTTTCCCCGACTTTCTGGCATGCATATGGAAGTGTGTTGCTATAAAACATAGGCAAGAATTTCAGACTAATTAAAGGGATTTTATCTGGTTAAAATCATATCTTTCTTTTTTCTTTTTTAACAGACATCTCCTTGCCTGTGCGTTCTAAATAGCATCTTAGATTATTAAAGTTTTACAAAGCTAATTTACATCATGCTGTTTATTTTTGCATGTCTCCCTGTATAGTCTAGTCAGCCCTACCTTTCTTCCCCAGAACTAAAAAGTGCAAATCAATGGCATTTTCAGACTCTCTCGCCCGAAAGCAGGAGACAGGATGGATCAGTGGTTAGGGCACTAGACAGAAATACAATCCCTGCTGCCAGCATCCCGTGGGATCCCAGGCAAGGTGCTCACCCGCTCTTTGTCTCTCTTCCCCATCTGTAAAACACCATTTTCCTAACTCACAGGGCTGTCCCAAAGCACACAACGTTTCTTTTGAGGGACGTAATGAGGTGCAGACATAGCTCATAGCCACCTCTGTGCCTGCCACCACTGTTTATCAAAAAAAAAAAAAATAAAAAAGCTGCAAAAGGACTGAAGGGAGCTGCCTGGTGTAATTGTAGGCAGGAATGAAGCTGTAGGTGAAACAACTGACTTTGAAGAAAGGAGATACATGAAAGTGTGCAAGGGCGCTTCAGTCCCCGGGGTGGAATGTAAATACAGCTTTCCCAGCAAACACTCTGCTCCAAATTGGAGTAACTTCATTCAGGTATAAATACTGTGCTTTAAATAGCACAGCAGTGCCTTATCTGCTTATCTCGGCTATTAAGGAACCCTTTGTTTTCAGCAGATTGCCACTGGCCTGAGTGATGAGCTTGTGACTCCTGCGGTGGGTATTAACCAGAATTGGATTCTGCACAGCAGCCAGGGATGGTGTTTTTCCCTGGTGAAATCCTCACACATTGCAGACAGCCTGGCCAGGTGGCTGGAGCTGCACAGAGGAAAGTGTAGGGGTGGAAGAAGAAGGCAGGAACTTCTAAGTGTTCCCCACTACATGCCAGCCTGACATCCTAGAGGTTATTTACGGCCTTGAAGCTCCTTCCCAAAAGTCCCAAGCCATCCCTTAAAAAGGGCATCCTAAGGCAGCTGACCCACCCCAGGGCAGGCTGTGGTTTCTCACGTGTATCTCTCCCTGCCAGTGTAAAGCAGGCAGGTACCAGAGCATCAGAGGCAAGTCCTGATCCCTCTCTCTGAGCTCTGCTGGAGGATTAGGTGTCCCCAGTAAATCAATATTGTTACCTTATATGGTCTTAGAAATCAAGCAAAGGTTCTGGAGCAGCATCTGTAAAACACATTGTTTAATTCAACACGTTGTTCCCTCTGTCTTCTGTACTGTAAGGAAGAGACACAAAAGGATATTGATACAGAGTTTCCTATCTCAAACAGATAAAATCCAACCCAGAGTCCAAAAGAATTTCTGTCTAACAGCTGATAAAAACAAGTCTGGGGCACCAGGTTAGCTCATTCTCTGACAAAGGCAGCATCAGGCAGGGCTGGCCCTGCTGCAATTCTGGTCAGACTAAAGGGGGAGAGAGCAGAGCTAACACTCACATCAGACCCCACAGGACTCACCTGGGACAGCACCACCCAGGCAGGCTGGGCCCAGGCAACTCCAGCATGCAATGGCCCGGGTAAGAACATGAAATATGGTAACAAACAGATTTTACAATGACTGAATTCCCAGAACCTGGCTGTGCTGGTAGGAGCCAAATTTACTGGCACATTGCAGGGAGTCAGGAGCTGCACTGCTCTTTGGGGCATGATGCTGCATTCTCCACAGGCCCATTCAATCAGTTTAAAACCCTGCATCAACACCAATGAACGTGCTCACCAGAGCTGCAGTGGATGCTGGGTTACACGAGCTCCTAATGCATGTGATAATTTCTAGCAATGTAAACCATTTGTTTTCTAAAGGTTACAGAGTGATCAGATCTCCTATTTGTAACAGAACCCTTCAGAAAGAACCAAAAATATCTGTTTTCTCCTGGATACACAGGCTAGTAGCAATGATCTATCATTCAATTGCTAGAAAAATAAAAATACACACCACTGTACACACACTGGTACCAGCAATACCTACAATTACTGGGGAGAGCCCAGTTTGCCCTAGAAGATTAGTTGGTGGTAATTACATATATTTACCCAATTTCAGCTCATCATAGCCCTGTCTATGCAGGCATCAGCAGCACTTTCATGAAGAGCCCTCTGGACATGGTGATGCACATGGAGCATTGAGTTGCCTTTGGGGAATGTGAGCACCAAGAACTGATCCATTCCATCAGTAACTCTGATGACACTGGATGGCTCTCAGGATCAGCCCCTCTCTAGCCACCCTAGGCAAGGGAAGCCCAGCCAGGCACATCTGCAGAACCACATTCATCACCAGCACCCTCTGAGTCAGGATCAGCCCCAGGGAATCGCGGGCAGTAGGCGCAGATCCCATGGATAATGGGGGGTGTCAACCAAGTGGGCACATCAAGATATTTTTCAAAGCAGAAGGCAAATAATGAAAAGCTTGTAAATGCTCTAATATTCATTTCTGATAAGAGCTGCTAATTTGGTACTCATTTATTCAGCAGGATGTTTACTACAGCATGACCTTAGCCATGTAACCTATGCCCATGTTTCTTCTCTGACTCAGGCTTCCAAGCAGCCATACCTGGCATATTTTTTTTCACTGAGGCTTCAAGAAATATTAAGAGTTAGAAAGAAAATTAGAAAGCAAATATTTCCTTTACTGAGCACAAATGATTCCTTTCTTCTTGCCACTGGTTTACAATCATTTAAGGCAGAGATGGATAGACAGAGCAGGAGGTGACAGCCTTTCCAGGCCTGCAGCTGCTCAGTGGGAACACACAGAGCACCAATGCAGAGCTGCACAAATATCGAGACAGTGCCATTTTTGATTGCAGATTTTATATAAAGTGCTTTGGCTCCTGAAACAACTACTGGAATCAAATCACATGGAATCAAATTCAATCATCTAGGCAGAAATCCTATTGGAAATATAGAAATAAAGAGATAAAGATAAAACAATGCAAATTACTGAAATGGTCTGCCTGATTTCAAGGGCGGCAGGTGGTTCCCAAAGGCTGTTTTGCCTTTTAACCTGGTATTCCCCAGGGCAGCTCAGGGGTACCCACTGTCTCACATGCCTCTGCCATGGCTCACCACCGAGAAATTCTATGACACCTCTTTGCCTCTTCCTTTGGGATCCTATAACCATCATTCCAGCATGTGTCACTCACAGTGAGTATTAATACTCATATTGTTATCCAGCTGTTTGCTTTGGCAGTTTTATGAAAAGGGAAAAAAAACCCCAATCATATTTAGCTTTATGGGCACTTTTCTGTTGCAGGACTTTTCCAGATGTTCTGCTCCTTGATGATGCAAGCCACAAAAGCATGTTTTATCATGACATAAATACAAAGCAAGATGAAAGTCATGGAAATGCCTGTGTGTTCTTTTCTTAACCCCATTTGAATTGGGGTTTTTTTGCATCTGTCAAGCATAAATCAAATGGGGGAAAACAACCCTCAGAAGCCATCCATTCCTTCACAGAAGCAGTGTTTTCTGCCACGAATATTAGTCTTTGTCAAGAACTGTTCTCCACTATGAACTTCCACTTCCCACATTCACAGAGAGGTTAAGTTAAATGTTATTAAAGCATTTCCAAGCCTGGACTGGAAAGTTCTGAAAATTGGTGAAAGTTGCTACATTTATTGATCTGCATTATGAAACATTAAGTAATGAGTGCTGTGTAAGGGGGAATGCATGGCGTCTGTAATTCCTAATTCCAATCCCCAGCAGTACCAAAACATTAATGAGTGCCAAATCACTGATCCAGGCATGAGGATTTTTTTTATATTTTCTGGAGATGTGATAATTAATCATTAGTTCAGGTGTTCAGATGAAACTTCCTAATTGGTGAATATGAGTAATTATTCAGTTTGAACTTTTCTTTAGAGCCCTGCTGAGCAGGATATCATATAAATGACAAACAGGCTGAAGTGATAAAAAGTGTTACTGTGTAAGCACAAAATGCAGCGGTACCAGGAGAAAGAGCAGCCAGTTTTTTCTGACGTTTCCCAGGCAGAGCGCTGCTCGCAGTGAGCCCTGGGCTGCGCATTACCTATATCCTGTATGAATGAATCCCTTTTTTGTGTGGTTGCTCAAAGCCAATGTGTCCGTTTCTACAGAAGCACCCACAGGATCACCGAAAACCACATATTCAGTTCTTGTTAATGTCAGCAATGACGTACCAGAGCACATACTTGTTTGTCCTGTAGAAATTGAGGACTTCCACCGCGCGAGCATGAGCCTGCTGCCGAACGCCTGTTCAAACAGAAAAAAAAAAAAGAAGAAAAAAAGTTGTTGACATGAGAGGAAAAACCAGGTTTCCTGTTTGAACTCTGACAGGTACTGGAAGATATGAGTAACATCAAATCTTGGTCTGCTCTAAAGGCAGTCTGTGGTCAGGGGGTTCTCACATTTGTTTGTGTGGAACAGCTTTGAATTGTTTGCAGATACCGCGCAGAAGAAACTCAGAGATCCTTATCAGGGTACAGGGCCTGTTATGAAATATGTGCGTTTGTGAGTAGGTTACAGGAGATCAAAACGGCTCCAGATGAGATGCCTCACATGCTGTAAATGTGGTAGATGCTCCCGAGATACCTCCAAAAATACCACGTAGCAGTGTTGTCGAGTACAGGCAGTGGCCACCCTTCTTTCCACTTGTCACTGTGTGGCAGGCGAATGGACTTTGGGGGATTTTTTTCCAGATCATTCTTTGGTTTTCTGTGTGTGCGTGTCTGTCTGACTGTTCAAATTAAAAACTTTCCTTGGTCATGATTTTCACTAACAGAACTACTCAAATGGTCTCTGAAGGGGAAACCTGCAGCAAGGACAGACAGGGGAGATTCTGTATGTGGTACAGAATATTCTCCAGCAGAAAGGAAGGTGAATAGACCTGGATGGGGATGCTGCAGGCAGAGCTCTTGGTGAGCCAACAGGACAGGGCTGGACCTTGGCACCCAGCCCAGCTCTGAGAGGGGCTGGTGAGAATTGTACCATTTGTAAGAGACTTCCCAAAGAGCTCTGCCAAAGTGATCAGTCAAATCTGCAGCCAAAGCCCCATCTCCCACACAGCACAGCCAAAGGGATACTGCTTTCTCCCATGTCAAAGATCAACCTCTAAAAATTATTCTTTCCTCACACCTTTGACAAAGTCTAACCAGCTGACCAGACACTTTGCCAAGAGCTCAGCCATCCCTGGACCTGGAGCTTGCCCTCCAGCCCAGGACTCCAGGAGTGAAGAGCTCCAAGGGCCCTGCTTGGTCCCATCCTTGTGACAAGCAGCTCTCCAAGTCAGCTTTCATATCTGGGCTCAAACACTTGCAATCCTCCTCCTTTTGACCTCCCCAACAACACAGTACAGTGCCTTTGTATACAAAAACTAAGCCTCAATTTGCCCCCGCACTCTAATGTAAAACATGTCTTTCAAAAACATTATTAAAAGGCCTCCCAGAGCCCTGCTAAGCCCAGGTCTATCAGAGAACACATCTCATTCATAGCTCTGTGTCAGCTTAAGGAGTATTTTAGAGCTGCTTCAGCTCATTCGTTGAGGCAAAGCTCTCCTCAAAACTGTGAATCCCAAATGGATGGCACCAGAGCTCTTGTAGCCCAAGCTGAGCCCACACAGGAGCTTCCAACAAAACCAGAGGCAATTCTGCATACACCCCTGAGGAAGGGAACATGGTTCTCCAGGAGGAACATCCTCCTGGGAGAACATTAACACCTTGATCCCTCACCAGGAAGCCACCACGTCCCTTCCAACCCAAACCATTCAGCAATTCTATGATTTATTCTTATTTCATTTTTTCCAGCTCACAGGTGTGAGATGCTTCTACTACAGTCAATGCCCACAGAAAGCAGGCTTTCACTTTGCAGGCTGTAATGCACATGGCAGTAAATTGAAAATTAGAACCATTGAATCAAGGAAGAGAACAATTCTGTAGAACAACTCCAGCCAGTTGTGGCTCAATAAAGGGGTTTATCTGGGCTAGCCACAAATCCACTTAGCTTGCAAAAGCCTTTCTTGAGCTAGTTGCAGTAACTTCTAATAAGCTTGAAGGAGAAAAAAAGCTCCAAGTTCCTTACAAACATGATGCACACCTCAAACCCTCAGAGTTCATAACTGGAGGATCAGAAACTCAGTAAATAATTATCCACTTAAAATACTGAGTACTGTGTTTGTCTCCATTTCCAAGCTAAAACCCTGTCAGATATGATGATGATGATTTTCTACACTAATTTTTGTAAACTTAGCGGATTAGGAGTTTTTCCCCATGATCTGGATGGATTTTGCCAGCTGGGTTTTTAGTGCTGGTTCTGGCACAGAGGACACAAATGCAATGCTAGCAGTATGTTCCCAATGGTCTCACACTGAAATTCCCCTGGTTAACTTAATAACTGTGTTAAGAGCTTTCATGAACCATAGCTACAAATCCTCCTGGCAACAAATCATTGACCACTTACTACTTATTTGATGATATCAGGATTAAACCATTAATTATTTTGTAGTAATTCATACCAGTGTCATTACAAACGGACTTATATAATTAAAAGTACATAAGATGAAACTTAACCCTATCAAGAATAGGAAAAAGCCTGTAGAATCCAAACTAGAGGTAACATTGAATTGATTCAGTAGTACATGACGGTAGTGAAAAATATTAAAAATGGGAACCCTGGTAGTTCATCTACAGCACTTCAGCATTAAAAATTTGCAAGAGTGAAGAGTTTGTCTTAAATACTAACCCATGGCAATTTTAAAAATAATTTTTGAAGTAAAACTCTTTGAAATAACACATTAGAGGTCTTTGTTCCTTTGAGGCTCCAAGTACTGATGTGAATGATTACATTCAAAGTGCTGTTCCCATCTACTCAGTCTTGTTTTAGCAAATAATAAGGCCAGGTATGCTCATAATCTTTGAATCTTTTGAAAATTAATAGTAAATCAGGAAGATAGTCAAATTTACCCAAGAGGTAATCTTAATTCAGTTGTTAAACATAATTCCTGTTCATTACGTTCTTTTAGTACCATTTTGATAAGGATTTTTCCCTTTTTAACTCTTTGTGTTTAAATGCTGCTACCAAATGTTTTCTTATTTGAATAAAATATTTACAAAAGTCCTCTTCATCTTACTTAAATTTCTTCTTTTCAACATCTCCTTTTATTTTGGATTTTGAGACAGCCAGTAAGGTGCAAAAAGAACTCTGTACACTCTGAGCAGAAGCTTTATTTCTTAAATCCAGCCTTTCCTGGTAACAAACACACAATACAGTCCTGTTCTGAATATCCCACCATATCACTCAAATTCCAGCTCTTAGCTGCCACGTGTGTCTCCAGCTCTGAATTAATACTCATTACTAATATTATCTCATTTTATGTTATCAAATGCAATATGCAGAGGCCAAGAAATGAAATCATTTGTTGGCTTATTAAAAATAAAAGAAAAATTTAAAAACATATTTTTAACAAAGGAGCTCATTTTCAAAGTGCCAAAATCTTTTTGTCTTTTTCATTTCTTTTTTAATTCTGTACTTTCAGAATATCTAACCACAAGCATTTGAGCAAACTAGAGAAAAGAAACTGTTGGTAGTGTTCTGCACGTTTCAAAAGGCAGCAGGATATACACACAGTTTATGTTTCTATCTATAGAGAGCTGCAGGCAAACATACAGTGGAACAAAGATAGACATCAAGATATATTTGTACCTGCCGCTTGTGTGCCTGCATGGAGATAGATTCTTAATGAGATAAGTAAACAATGGAAACTTTTAAAATTCATTGTTTGAGTGTGCTCAGCTCTGTATTTCTCTCTTACCTCTTCAGTAATAATTTTTTTATGTGCTTTCCATGAATTACAGCCAATCCCAAAGCATCCAGCGCTGCTGGGAGTGCAGCTGGGGGCTCTGGGCATGGCTTTGACCTGCCCCAAATCACAACCAAACATATAAAAGTGAGATAATTGTCTTTAATTCAAATATTTCTTTGTCATCCTAGCAGAAAAACGACTTCTGAACCTCTGAGTGAAGCAGTTGCACGTGGAGGATCCTGAGCAGAATCCACTGGTACAATTCACATCTCACTGCTTGTCCCCATGGCTTTGTCTGCCCAGAGGACAGGTGTGGTTTGTGCCAACACCCAGAGCCTGGCAGAACCTGCAGGGACGCTCCTCTGACCCAGCTAATGGTTTGTTTCTATTTTAGAAAACACTGAGCACATGTTTGGGGGCAAAAAGAGACTCCATCATCAGCTAGTGGGAATGAGTGAAGCCCTGGCGGTTCAGCAGGACTGTGATAACTCACCAACTCACACAAGATTCAGCTCAGCCACGGGAACCCATCCAGAAGCTGATGAGATCCATGTGCTCGTTTCCCAGCCCTGCTGGAAGAGCCATTCAAATATCCACAGAAATCAACTGCTGCTAGCAAACAGAAAAGCAATTTGCTCTTTTTTTTTTTTAATTGAGCTTTCTTTTCCTTTTACTGGCAAGGAAGCAAAGGATATTAAAAAAACTATTGAAGAGACCATGCATTATTTTCTAATAGCTATAACATTGTGCTTCAAAGCCCCATCCCTGGCAATCCTGTGTTAAATATTCATCCCAATACTTAAGCAATTCCAAAGAGGATATACATTTCTTTGCAATCAAACTTTAAAAATTAAGTGAAATAACCAAATCCAGTAAAGTCCGGAGGATGACTGACTAACTTTGCTTTCTTACAGAAATCCAGTGGCTTCAAGAATCTTCTCTTCTCACAGAGAATAGAGTTCAGTTGTAAACTGATGGTTTCTTTCTTGGTCTTGGTAAAAAAGAATTTAAGAATACAACTTTGATAGTAAAAATTATCTGTAAAACCAGAATGTGAGACAGAAATTAAGTAATAGGCTGAAGGCTTTCCTGAATTTATCATTTCATTCTCCAGTAAACCTCCCCCCAGTGCCCAAAAACAGGAAGAACAGTGTAGCAGTAGATTTGGGAAAGAAAAATAAAAAGGTATTCTTGGAGAAGACCAAAAAAGGACATGTGAACTGAAATATTGTAAAATCATTAATGTAGCATAAATTTTAAAAAAAATACCCTTTCTGGAGCCTTGCTGAGGATTTAAAGCAGTACACTGCAACATCAGTATTTTTTTGACATCTAAAATAGCCTCTGAGTGCAGGAGAAAATCTAACACACAGGCAGGCACACAAGTAGAAAGGTCAGATCCTTCAATAGCTGTGTTTCATCTTGTGCAAAATCCAAATTTTGACTGTTTGTTAAGAATGAAAGTTGGCACTCGGATGAAGCCAGCTTGGTACCTTCCATTTTATGTCTTTCTTGAAACTTCACAGGAGCTGTAAAAGCTGCACAGATTTTGTGGCAATCCCTCACTGTATTTTAGTCCAAGGTACAGGGACAATAGAAAGGAACAAAGAGAAAAATAATGCCGCGATTAATTTAAAAAATTTTGCTCTTAAAAGAAAAAGGTTACTCTCAGGTTACAAATGCCATTTTTCAGTTGATGAATTTCTCATTCCTAGTAAATGTTTCTGTGATTTTTTTTTTCACTTTCAGGGTCTGGGTTGTGTAAATGTTTTATTTTTGGCCACAACAGAGGCTGCATATAACACCTTGGTGTGTTCCCGGGGCTCCTTTTGATGCCATTTCAGGATTCTCTGTAGTAACACATTTTGTGAATTTTACCAGCATCAATTTTATCTAGCCTGTGAGTGGCTGGTAAACTTGAAAGTACTGCAAGAAATGCAACGCTGGGAAATCACCATGGGATTTATTACCAGATTTCCACACTAACTCTTCAGTAGCTGGGAATCCAGGCTAAGAGCAGTAATTTTGTCCCTTCAATACAATACAAGCCTGTAAGTGGCAGGACAAAGCTTCCATTTCCCCAAACAAAACAAAAGAGAAGGCATAAATATACAAGAATCATCTACAAAGTGGGATACGACAATCCTCCCCTAAGTGCTTTGTGAGTGTCAGGATGATTCTGGCTTTTTGTTTAAAATCCACACTACCTTCATGCTCCAGGGTCCTACAACTTCACTTTTTTAGCTTTCTGGTCATGATCCCTCTCCCAGACACATTTCTTTCTTGGGATATCTGGAGTTACACTGGTTTTCTGCTCTCAATCCCAGTTCTCACCTGGTCACAGCCAATGAACCGAGCACCCAAACCCAGATCCTGCCTTACCCATGAGTTGCTATGTACAGCACAAGATTTCCCAGACAGTAATGTGCACATGTATATGTGCATTAGCAAAAAAACTACTCTGAATGCAAACTTTCCTGAACCCTTTGATGACAGCAATAGAAAGTGGGGCTGCAAGTGCTGGTGCGACGCTGCTTACTTGCATTTCTCATTATTGTAACGAGCAGTCTACAGGCTCTGGAAACCAAGCAGCAGACAGAGACTTATTCTCCTGCAATTGCTACCTGCTGCTGATAAAACGTTACTGCACAGACAAATTCTGCCCTCAGACTTTATGTAAACACACGAGCACTTGCAGGCTCACAAAAGGCACCAACAGCACCGCTTTTAGTAGTGATTAGAAGGACAAGGCAAAAGGCAGAGCAATTATCTGTCTGGGGAAAATGCTGCATTCAACCATCCTCATCACACAGCACCTTTAATTGAATGGCAGCAAAATGTGCGAGTAAAGAGGACAATGGGAAGGAATCTGCATGGCACTGGGTCCCAAAGACACCCAGAGCCTACGGTTCCATCATCCCCGCTGCCCACGGAGCTGTTGCACTGAAAACAATGATCAGATTTCACTGTGGAAACCATGATGTACTCTGTACACAGACAGGAGAAAGTAAATTTTCATAATAGAAACCCTAAAAGGGTGCAGGATAGCACACACCACCTGGAGTTTCAGAAAGCCAGAAGTTTGGTTTAGTTTTTCTAAATTTGTTGTATTTCTGTTTTAGTTTTATTCTGTTCCACCTCCTCTTTCTCTCTTTCAAGTCCTGTGTTACCATAATTATTCAACTCAAAAGGGCTTTCTCTAAACATTTCCAAACAACCTGGGAAAGGCTGTCCTTCCAGACCCCTAGAAGTTACTACAGAAATGTATTTTCCTCTCCTATGATAACATCCTTTCTGCTTCAACAGTATAACTTTTCTTTCTCTGCCCCTCTTTAACAGCCCTCCACATGGCCACGAGCTACCAGTCAGAGAGTTTCCATTGACTTCACCAAGCTTTGGTTCACACTTTTTGTTTGAAAGTTTTCTGCCCCTTCTTATCTTCAGATCCCTTTACCGCAGTGCTTCCTACCCACACAGAAACTGCTTGGTACAAGCTGGAAATCTTATGATGCTGTGGCTCTCAGGCTGCTCCCAGTCTCCAAAGAAGGTGAAGTTTTAGCCCTCACAGAGGGTCAGTAACTCCTAATCTGGACTGCCTATTAAAAAAAAAATCAGCCATAAAACAAGCCTCAGATTTGGTCATATTTAGACAAAACTGTTGGGGGTACTCGGCCACTTTTTGCTCTACAAAATCTGAGTGATTCTTCAGCATGGTTGTCAAAGTGGCTAGCCCCACTCCCCAGGACCTGGGTATCCAGACATAGCTAGAGAGCCAATCAACACCTCATTATCATGTTGGTTCATCAAAGATCTTCAGGAAATTCAATTTCCAGATAATGTGGATGTGGAAGCCTTTGCAAACACATCAGAGAACAAGAAGAGCAACAAGATGTTTACAACAGAAGTAAAGATGGAGGAAGTCCAATCTGGACAGGTATAAATGAAATGGATAAGCACAAATATACCCCTGCAGATATACCCTGTGAAAGGGTAACACCAAACAGGAGTCAATAATTGTCATTTGTTTCCAAAAAAAAAAAAATTGAATATGCAGTATTTCCTATAGGATGCACAACAAAATGCAACAGCTGTGTTCTGTGTCATTGTGGTCTCAGCTGTGCCACCACCAAATTTTGGGGATTCAACTTCAAGAAAGATTTGGAACAGTTGGAGAGGGTCCAAGAATACAAAACTCAAAGAGAAAAATTATCAGACAACCCAAATATATGGCCCATGAGAGAGGACTAAGAAAATTGAGGTTGCTGAGCTCAATGAACAGGGCTCCAGCAAGGGAAGGCCATGACCACAGTCTCTAAAATACTTCCAAGCAAGAAAACATTTCATTGGGCACGTCCACAGAAAATTCAGTGAGGAGGATGGACTTAGACTCTGGCAAGAAAGATTCAGGTTAGACATCAAGAAAACCCTCTGAATGAGAGGAAAGCACTGGAATCAGCTGACTGGAGAGGCTGTGGAGCTCCCACATGGGAAGTAATTTAGAGCAGATTAAAGAGTTTTTCACCTGAATGATGAAGGCAGTTTTTCCTGTAGTGGTTCAGGGGATTGGCCAAAAGACGCGAGAAGTCCTTCCCCTGCTTATTAAACAGCCAACTATGGTTAGATTCTCCAGGCAGATCAAAGTGAACACCAAACCAAGCACAAAGCAACTTCAGTTCCATGGATGTTGCAATGATACAATTTTCTAGATTTTTTTAAACCCTCAACAACAGTTAGTGGCAAACCTTGCCCAGAAAGTCAAGAGAGATGATGCAATTTCACTCTGCTGAGAGAGATCTGTGGTGAGAACAGGGAAGAATTCACCTTGATTGCTTTTCACTTCCAGTTCATGAGTTCTCTGGGAACAGGCTTGGCTTGTGTGAGGAGGATGGAGCACTTTTCCACTGCATGATATGCATGGCACACTTGGGCTCATATTTTCTTTTGCAGTCTTTGCCTAACAACAATAACAACAAAGGCACAGCTCTCAGGTCTTAAATCATCCTGCTCCCATTCCCCCCGACCTTCTGGCTGTCCCTTAGCCCTGCCCACCACCTTCTGAGCTCCTCAACCAATATAATATCTGAGCATTGACAGGGACATCAAGGGTTTGTCCCTTGTAGAGGTCATTTCTGAGATCAGCCTTTCCAAGCACTAGGAGACAGGAAGAAATTAAGTAGCAGAAAAATCAGTAACAATAATTCCCAACCAAGCAGCAGAATTGGACATTCCTTGAGCAAAACAACTGCTGTCCCAGGAGCTCCTGCCTCACACACCTATCCTTCCTTCTCTTATTCTGCTCAGAACTGGCCAAGGCAAAGGTAAACATCCAGCAGAACATCCTGCACTTCAAGCAGAAGCAGGACATTGTAATCATAAACCCTGAGCCAAATCCACACGTTAGGCTGATGATTTATCCCAAAGGAAGGTGTGGCCACCCATTTCAGCCACGGTCTGAATTGTTCACACACGCTGTGTGCATGAGGCTCACTGGGTTATCCTCCCTTAACTGGGAGGATATTTATTTACAATTATTTCATGTAGTCTTATTGTTCAAGTTTTTTCTTTTGTGCTTGTTTAACTTCTTTAAAAGATGTTCAATTAACAAAACACTCAAATATAGCTCTCTTGGGGTCTATTTCAAGAAATTAAATACTTAGTGGTCATTACATTTCATTACTAGTACTTAGAGTTTCAGAAGTTGAGGTTTATTCTACTTATAAACATAATTTATCATAAAAAGACTCCTAAACATATATTTCTCCAAACTTACTTATCCATTACAGAATGAAATCTGAATGTTGTATCAAAGAGGTTAAGGTGAAGTCAAGTCTCAAAATATTCTTACCCAAAACTAACTCCACTTGCAGGCTTTAACTGCTTATTTTCTACATAAATATAAAAGTCCTTAGAACAGCAACACAGGCCCAGATACCATGCCCAGTCAGAACTCAGAGAGTCACAGAATAGTTTGCATTGGAAGAGACCTCAAAGCCCATCTCATGCTAAGCCCTGCCATGGGCAGGGACACCTTCCACTATCCCAGGTTGCTCCAAACCCTGTCCAGCCTGGCCTTCAACACTTCTCTGGGGTGAAGCAGCCACCCAGCTTCTCTGGGCAACCTGTGCCAGGGCCTCACCACCCTCACACAGAAGAGTTTCTTCCTAAGGTCCAATCTACACTTACTGTATTTCATTTGAAGCCATTCCCCCTTTGTCCTGTCACCACATGTCACCATAAGAAGTCCCTCCCCAGCACTGCATCCATTACTGTCACAAGAAATACCATGGCAGGAGTCCCAGAGCACAGGAGATGGACACTGCAAGCACAGATTCTGGTCTTCTGCACTCAGCAGATACTATTGACAGAGACTAAATAGTGATTTAAAAGCAAGTTACATAGCTTACAACTGTGTCTCAATGACCATTCCTGCTTGTAAAAAAGCCAGCAAGCAAAAATCTGCCACTAGAGAAGTCCTCAGAAAAGGATTTTTAAGTCATCAGAGACAGCTGTCCTCTTCCCTCTTCAGTCATGCTTGCCATTATTGCTTTATTCTGGGTAGATATTTAACTGCAAGGAGCATTTGATGTGCCATAATCCTCCTTGTAGAGCGTCTGGTTACATGGTGGGACAAGGAACTCTCTGGTTGTGAAGCTTCCCTTAGGTGAGAGAGTGGGATCAGCCAGGTCTGTACCCAAAACACAAGCTCTGTGCGCTGTGTGGATTTGGGAAGGGGACAGGGGTGGCAGAATGAGCCATTCAGAACCCATGATAAAATAATATTTATAAATGGGAAGCTGTTCAGAGCAGGGATAGGAAAATAATGAAGAGCCTGAGGGAACAGGTGGTAGAGGGAAGATTAGAGGAATTACATATGTCTTTGACCAAAGGAAATGGTCCAGAAGCATCTGACAGGTACTGCTTCACATGGAGAGGGGGAAGCAGGTGGAGTGAGATAGGATGGGTATCTGGGAGCAATTACAGGAAACTTAATAAAGAGAAATTTAGACTCAACATGAGGAAAGAAAATCAAAGAAGAAAATTAGAATATTAAGTGCTTTGGGGGTAAAAGGGTAATTTGCAGAAGCTTCTTCGCTGGAGAATTCAAAAGCCAGCACAATAAAGCACTAGCAAATATTCAGCAAGGAGAATCATCTTTTGTGAATGAGGGAAATTGTGTTGGTGACCCACTAATGCTTTGCCAGCTGTAAGATCCAGTGCTCTACTTGTACCTGACCACATCATGGGTTGCAATGAGGTAAAGATCAACGCGGTCCTTTTTAGGAGAGTCTTTTCTTGATATGGCTGTTTCCTCATGAGCTGTGTTTGATGCAGCTCCACAGACCTGAGCTTTTGTTGTGCTCCACGCCATGGCCACCAGGGCCAGCAGGAGCCAAGCACAAACAGAGTCGGTCTGAATGGCAATCAGAGCAGGGAGCGCTGCCAGGGGCCGCCCTCACCCTGGAAGGGTGGAACTCCAGAGCAGGGCATGCCATGAGGTTGTTCTCGTTCCAGAGTTTACGTCTATGACACAAACACCATGGTCTCACCCCAACATTTATTTCAACAAACACTGGGAGAGCTTCCAAAGGCCTGTTGTAGGCAGTTATGAAAACTAACCATTGAGCCATTATATAAATGATCTTCCAGGCATTCATTATTATGGTTAGTGCTGGAAAATAACAAGACTTTGAGGGGCTTCCACAACAGTAGAGTCTTGTTTGTGATCCCAGAGGCTCTATTCAACATATCAGAACTAGTCTAAGCTCAGACTGAGTTGCAAGACACTGTGGGGTTAAAACCATTATTGCATCAAGATTAAATACATCTGTTATGAAAAACTCCTCTGCTTTGCATACATGATTCAATAAAGACTCTTAGAAGGATAATTGTTTTGCCCAGGTTATTAACTAGAATTTTCTTACTCTTTTTTTATTACTGCTCAAAATAATTCTTAAGGTAAGCAACTCCTAATTGTGCAAGTATTGCGTTAAGTGGAATGCTCTATCCTGAGTGTCCATTCCTGGATATAATTATTTGGTTCTATTACCAAAAGTCATCCTTGCATTAGGAAATTAATTTATATTTCAATAAACTAAAGCTGACAGTTTTTCTATGAAAAACATTAAAAAAAAAAAAAAAAAAACCTGTAAATTGTGTTGTGAGTATCAGAGATTGTGTTAAAGTGTGAATTAGGTTTGTTCAAGATCTGAACTCGTTGAAAGCAGCATCCGAACCAGGAATAAAGAGGAATAAGAGTTTTATCCCAGGCTAGTGGTCACTCTGAGCAGCCGCTGGAGCCCCGGTTGCTGCCCAGACAGCCGCGGGACGGGCACTCCGCGGGAAGGGCACTCCGCGGGACGGGCACTCCGCGGGAAGGGCACTCCATGGGAAGGGCACTCCATGGGACGGGCACTCCGCGGGAAGGGCACTCCGCGGGAAGGGCACTCCATGGGAAGGGCACTCCGCGGGAAGGGCACTCCGTGGGAAGGGCACTCCGCGGGACGGGCACTCCATGGGAAGGGCACTCCATGGGAAGGGCACTCCGCGGGAAGGGCACTCCATGGGAAGGGCACTCCATGGGAAGGGCACTCCGCGGGACGGGCACTCCATGGGAAGGGCACTCCATGGGAAGGGCACTCCGCGGGAAGGGCACTCCATGGGAAGGGCACTCCGCGGGAAGGGCACTCCGCGGGAAGGGCACTCCGCGGGAAGGGCACTCCATGGGAAGGGCACTCCGCGGGAAGGGCACTCCATGGGAAGGGCACTCCGCGGGAAGGGCACTCCGCGGGACGGGCACTCCGCGGGAAGGGCACTCCATGGGAAGGGCACTCCGCGGGAAGGGCACTCCGCGGGGCGCGGGCCGGGAGCAGCGGCAGGAGCGCGCCCGGGGCCGCCCGCAGTGCACCGAGCGCGGCCGCCAGGGGGCGCTGCCGGGAGCGGCCGAGCCCCGCGGGAGAGAACGGGAGAGAACGGGAGCAGGGATGGGAACGGCGGGAATGGTGGGAATACCGAGAATGGTGGGAACGGCGGGAATGGTGGGAACACCGGGAGCAGGGATGGGAACGGCGGGAATGGTGGGAACACCGGGAGCAGGGATGGGAACGGCGGGAATGGTGGGAATACCGGGAGCAGGGATGGGAACGGCGGGAATGGTGGGAACACCGGGAGCAGGGATGGGAACGGCGGGAATGGTGGGAACACCGGGAGCAGGGATGGGAACGGCGGGAATGGTGGGAGCACCGGCAATGGTGGGAATACCGGGAATGATTGGAGTCACTGGGAGGGATGGAAACAGCGGGAATGATGGAATCATCGGGAGGGAGAGATGGGAATACCGGGAATGATGGAAACAGCGGGAATGATGGAAACACCGGGAGGGATGGGAATACTGGGAATGGTGGGAACAGTGGGAATGATGGAAACAAACACCGGGAATGGTGGAATCATCAGAAGGGATGGGAACACCGGGAATAATGGAAGCACGGGGAGGGATGGGAACACCGGGAAGGATGGGAACACCGGGAATGATGGAAACACCGGGATCAGCGCCCTGTCCAGAGAAGCTGCGGCTGCCCCATCCCTGGAGGCGCTCAAGGCCAGGCTGGACAGGGCTTAGACCAGCCTGGTCTGGTGGAAGGTGTCCCTGCCCATGGTAGGGGGCTCAGATGGGATGGGCTTTAAGGTCCCTTCCAATAAAAATCATTCCACGATTTTAACCTAGCTCGGACCAGAGCCCTTGAAAGCCACATGACACTAATTATTGCTTTTCCTTAAAGGCTTGGTCCAGGAGAATCACTGGAATATATTTACCAGAACAGGTAGTGGCAGTATTCCTCTCTTCTCCAAAGAAGAATTCAGAGTTAGAACATGGTTTGGGGCTCCAGCAGCATAGGGCCATACCTCATTCCCTGGCTCAGAGTTCCAGGAGCATAGGGCCACAGCTACCCCCTCCAGAAGCAGCATCCTGGCTCCCAAGCAGCAGGCTGTGGGCAACAAAAGGCTGTGCATAAATCCTGCACCTGATGCTTTTCCCTTGTATGGAACATTTCCAGACAGATTGGACTGGAGAAAGGGAACAAGTGTAGGATAAGTCTCTTTCTTATTCCTGTTTATTCATCTTGGAGCTTTAGAGAAAGAGCATCTCTCCCAAGGGACAATAGTTGAAAAGTGATTTAACCTCTGGACTACTCCGAAGGGCTCCAGCGGCCTTCCCTGTGTTCAGGGAAAATTGCCATTTTGCAAAAAGCCTGATCCATCACAAGTGCTGTTGGAGAAGTCCTACAAGTCTCAGCCCTTCCACAGAAGCAGAACTTTGCCTACTCTGCAAATCCAGCCAGGGCAGAGGTGTTAAATAACAGCCCCAGTGTCGCAACCCTCCTGTCCTTGCTCAACTGTCACCCAACCTTAGAGACTTCTGGAGCCTGCTGATGCCTTTCTTGTCAAACTTAGCCTGCCCCAGAACCTGAACAGCACAAGGAAGTGTCCTGCAGGGCTCTCCAGAGTCCCATTTCTAACTCTTAAGGGTCACTGGTTGAGCAGCCATAAGGGATAAGACAGATAACTGGAGATGCCACACTGGAAGCTCCGAGTGGCCACTAGTCAGCATTGCAGCCTCAGACAGAAAACACATTGTTTCTGCTATGTGGACAAACGGGTTGGACTAATTACCACATGTAATCATTATTATTTATGCTCTACAGACATCAGAGTTTTGTCTTTAAATGAATTTATAGAGGGGGGGAAAAAGATCACGAAGCTGAATAATCCCTATAATTATATGCTTAAAAATTCTGAATGGAAGAAATTAAGGGACACAAAGGAACACATAAACTAATTATTCCTTGTTTTGCAGCTAACGTATTTCTATGGTAACCACTATGGTCTTCGAAGAAATGAAATTATTTTAAGTCACTTCATTGGAAAAGTCACCCAGTAAAGCCACATGACAAAAATCTCTTAAATAAATCTAAAGATGAAGGAAGAAAGCATGTATTTTCCTAGCTGTGGATTATTAGGGCTATGAAACTGTAGTTTTATTAAAACCACTAAATAGGTTCTCTCTTACATGCTCTGTGGGAGCTTGGTGGGTATGAACATGGGCACACAGGCACACATGAATGTGTGGGTACAGAAAAGAGAATTTCACCTCTTCTATACACCATGTGTCAGTATGGCCAAGTGAACAGAGCACGAGAATTTGTGGGTTTTAATGGTTGCATTTTGTGCTTCTTTTTCTTACTACATTGAAAGCTTTGCCCTAATCCTTACAGAACCTCAGTTTCCCCTACACCCTTTTGCTAAGTATTTATTTAAATGTGGAGTGTCCCAATTCTGCCTCTCCCATATGTGAAAATGTTCATTAGGTAGGCAAAAAAGGCATATGATTTTTGTAGGCCCACAACACGTGAAAAGCAGTGTAGTATTTAATAAAGACCAAGTTTACACATTTCTTTCTCTTGAAATACAGCAAATTAATCAAAAACATGCACTTAAAACCTAAACCAGCCTGTCACCAGCTTCATATTATTTAAGTTTAGCTCAGGGGGTGCATTGCCAGAGGAATAATTCAATCAGGATGGCCCACAAAGCAGACAGGCTCTGGCTCTGTGGGAGGTTCAATTCTTCAGGCTGTGCAGAGCTTGTAGCCAAAAAAGTTCATGCACACATGCCTCACTCTTCTTTTGACCACACCACCAAAACCAGTGGCTTCCCCTATCACATCTGTGGCCATGCTGGCAGCTAGAGATAAAGCAGTTAACTGAGCAGGCTCATATGAAGGGATCCTCAGGGTTCAGTTAGGAGGAAAGTCCCCGCAGTTGTAGCTGAGGAGCAGGGTTCAGAGTTCTTTCACAGAAGTCAGAATTCTCTTCCTCCCTTTCAGCTCTGCTTGGCACTTTCACTGTCACCTTCTCAGATGTCTGCCTGCCTACAGTGCTGTGACCAAAACAGGAACTTTCCTGCAGAAAACTCATTTGAGTGCTGCACATGATCTGCCTCTCTCTGCTTGGATGAACTGTCACAAATAGAAGAAACTCCAGTGTCTCAGGCACCAAAAGGCTGCACAGCTCCCTTTTGTATTACTTGTTACAGAACAGCCATCATCAGCTTCACCTTTTCTCTGGGATAGCTCTTTGCCACAGCTTTGCAAGGATATAAAGACATGGCACACGTCCAGGCACAGTCCAGCAAGATTCATCCCTGCCTTTGGTTAACATAGATTATTACTGTTCTTAATAATAGCAATAACAGTTCCTATTAAAACATCCTGCTGGCTTTGGAGAACAGGTTTCTGTTTTCCTCAGGTTCTAATTTTAGAAGCTTCTGGGGACTATGTAAACATGTGAGCTGGAAACAAACAAAAGAACCATATAGATTATTTGCTGAAAGCCTGGGGTGGGTGGTCAGAGCCAAATACCCTGCTGTACTGAGGTCACTGCCCTGGGCTCCCACAGAAGGGTGCAGCACAGGGGTGCCGTGGGTCTGGCTGGGCTACTGCTGAAAACAGCAGCTTTCCCTTCTGCTTCATTGGGAAAAGGCAAATCTGGGACAGATAAAGATGCACTGAAAGCCACCAACACTGGGCAAACACTATCAGACAGGGAAAGGCACTGAGGGTGTGCAGAGCCCGGTCTAGAACCTCATCCCAGTCAGGGAACCCCGCTCTCGATTGATGCAAAGCTCCTCTGCTCTCTGTGCCAAGCTGGCTGTGGCCCTGCTCTGCATCTGCTCTGCCAAATCTTTGTGCCCACTGCTATGTTTAGGAAAAAAAAAAGTAGTGGTAAAATGTTTGTTTTGCATTTGTAGTAACAGCTTTCTTCAAAAGATAAAACAGCTTTTCACACACTAAAGTGGATCTCTAAAGTCAAGCTTGTTCACATCTCATTCTTCTTTTTCATTAATCTGGAGGGGAAAAAAAACCTACGTGACAATTTGGATCACTCTTTTGACACACAGAAGATCTGAAATATCTTCACAAGTTAGGTTTTTTTGGATTTTGATTCTACAAAGCATTTAAGCAGGAGCTAAATTTACTGCAGGTAAGTAGTATGTGGCTCCAGTGGGACTAAGTATCTGATTAAAGAATAAATGTAATTGTCTCTCCAGATCAATGCCATAATTTACTCCTCATTGAGTATCAGATAGATCTTTATTGTCTCTTCAATAAACTCATGCAGTGCAAAACACTAAGTGATGCAACTTACGAAACCAAGCACACACTACTGGAAATCTATACCCACACATATATATTAACATTGCTGGGTAAGTATTTAATTTCTATTAAATTTCCTAGTCAAATAAAATCCTTGCTTTTTTTTTTTCTCAAACTGTATACAAAGAGCTCATAAAAGCAAGCCTCAGCTTGTCCAACAATGTCTTGACAAATTTCAGACACACAAAAAAAAAAACCCACACAAAAAACCAAAACCAAAACCAAAACAAACAAAGCCAAGCAAAGAAAACCCACTCACTTATCAGGTCAGACCCTACAACAGGGACAAATTTTCAAGACCATGGAGAATTACTTAAGGTATTTAAAAGAATACGTGAGTTTTGTAAGGCAGCTGTAGCACACAAAAATAGATATTGGGGTTGCTTTTGTTGATAGTTGGAGCTTTGGACACGTGTTCCTTTATCTGCACTTCAGGGACCCTTATTCACTCGGCTCTGAAAGTTAACACATCCATCAGAGGAATGATTTAATGGCCTTCACAGCCAACAGTGACCCTGCAGGAAGAATAAATGAATATGTGTTGTTAGCTGAAGGCGAAGGCATGTTTTGCACACATGATGTCACTCTTGCAACTCAGGAAGAACTAATTGCTTGGCTTGTTGTAAAGTCTCCTACTCGTTGGGTTCCCTTGCAAATTATAGTCGTCTGGAGAGCTGCAGCATGTCATCAGCACACAACAATGTTGTCTGAAGCGTAATTAATATCTGTCTTTCTTTTCAAGTTCCTTATTTACCCTCTTTCCCCCATGACAAATATGTTAATGACCTCTCCAAAACCCACAAGTTGTCATTTTCAAAGAGCCCCCGTCTTTCTGCCTTGAGCTGAACACTTTAGATTAAATCATGGTGAGCCTGTTCTTGCCCCCATTAAAGCTATTGAGGGTTTTGTCAGTGACTTCAGTGTAAGCAAACTCTCACAGTCTGTAATGGCAGTGGGACCACAGACCTATTTTCCTTTGCACCTTCAGCTAGAGGAAAAAAAACAACCAACATACCAAACAAACAATAGGCAGGGATTGCCTTGCCATTTCACAGGATTTGGGGTTTGAATCAAGAGTCCAGAGCAACATAAGGATCATCAGACCATCCAGCCACATGGGCTGAGAAGTTTTTGTTGGGTTACAGGGTCATAGAAGTCCACTGGTTTTGCCTTTGGCTTAGATTTTGGGAATGGGTTTTATATTTTTGAGGTAATTTTTAGCAATATTGACTGCTTATCTGATTCTCTATTAGTACATATCTGCAAAGGGCAAAATACTGCCCAGAGTTTAATACAGTTGCATGTGAAAATAAACATATAGAAGATTTATTCAGTGACAGCAATAAACATAGTGGCAGCCCAGACCATTATTGGGGAACATTTTGACACCAGCTCATGAAACACTGCTCACACTCATAAGGGGCTTGGATAATTCTGAATGTGTGTCCACTTTTTGGTATGTGACTTTACAAATGAGTCAGGTTTACAGGTAATAAATGCACTTACACTAAAACCAGAAATAGTATCTTCTATATTCAATTACCCACATCTGTATTCTACTTTTCTTTTTAATTTTTAAAAAATCCCCTGTTTAAATCATCTACCATACAGCAGAAAACTCCATACAACACCAAAAAAGGTCCTATTTCCACTACTATTTAGCTGTTAATTTCAGATGTGAATAAAGCATTTCCCTTTCCAAGAGTTAAGCACATGGCAAATCCCCATGCTGCATTTATCAAGTTTTTGCATGTTTCTATCCCACCAAGTTAGCAAGGTAGAACTTCTGGAATTCTTAGTGTATTACTGATATGAATGTACTTCAGGTAGGAACTGCAAGATACATTATAAATTTCTTCTTCTTTTGCACATACAGCTGAAAAACAAAGGCTCAGACCCCCTTTACTTATGGCAAAACATGTGCTATAGTCAGGTTTCAGCTGAAGTGCCCCTCTTCTATTGATCTAGAACTTTGCAGACCCTCTGAGAACTGGAAGCAGATACTCATCTCTGATTCCAGCCCTGCCTCGGTGGGGAAGCATTTGAGGATGAGCACTGTCCTCAAGGGACACTGCAAGGTCTGTGCACTGCTGTGGTCTCAGCTAAGGAGGGGCAAATTTTATCTTGATGGGACCACCTTTTCCCAGCACCTTTCCCCAGTCAGGAGCACTATACCATCCTCTGAGGCTGCCAGTGAGAGTGCCAAGGTCACTATTCCAAGAGGGATTTGAAACCCCAGACTATCTTGTGAGCATAAAATACAGAGAGCCCACGCCTCCCCCAGTGCTGCAGGCTGTGATACAGAGCCTCAGTCCTGCTAAGCAGGGGAAGGAAGCCCAAGGTCTGTGAGCACTAAAGTACAATGTTCTAAAAGCCACCTGTCATTTACATTTGAAAAAAATATTTTCTGTTACATAGGTAGAGCAGTATAAAGCAAGCACAGTATATAAACATTGCTGAATGACAGGCAAAATCCATTTCAGCAGAATGCTTATTTTTAATGACCTATATTGATTCTCATTCCATCATGGTTTAATGTGTTTCTTCAGCATTATGTAAAAACCCTCCCACATTCATCATTTAATAACGATAACCCCCACTGCATTTAAAAGCATGCATAAGTTTATAAAGTCTGCCAGACAAGCCCAGTGGATTTTAATGATCTTCTCTCCTAGCAATAAATGGAGAGCTCATAGAATAGGGGCTGTGATTCAGGATTCCTGGGTTCTGGTCTTCATTTTGCAATACTCTTGCTGCCAAACTATGCTTGACACCTCTGTGCCTCAGCTTGCCTGGTTCATAAATGGGCCCAGCAACACCTGTCACACGCTGTTAAAAGGTTGAGTTAATTGCTGCTCATAAATCATATTGAGAGCCCTGGAAAAGAGAAATATATATATATATATGCAAAGCAGGAGCGATGTTGTAATAGAATTGCATTGCTTTCAGATACACTGTTTAAAATTAAATTCTTGGAGATTCATACCTCTAGTATCGCTTTACTCGCCATTAGCATTAAAGATTGCTTCCAGAACATTCAAAATCTGCCTACAATGTTTGTGCAATTCAAGACAACATTACTATGACCCTCACAGGGAAAGACACTGGAATAGGAACAATTTTCCCTATCCATCTCCTACGGGAGTGGAGTGAGTTTTGCATTCATTCCAAGGGCCATGGGACCCAAATCTATTCACCGTTTCTAATCAGCCTGCAAAACCAACACTGCCACTTTATAAGACACAAATCCTACATTTAATAGCTCTGTCGCAAACAAATGCTTCCACTCCCTCCTCTTAACAAGAACACTGGGTGGCTGAAGGACTTAACATTAGGCACCTTCACTTTGGGAAGTGTTTTGAGATCTGCCAAGTACAAAGTAGACTGTTAAGACTACCATTCTCACTTTGATTTGTTTTTCCCCCCTCTCCATTCATTACTTGCTGTCAACTCCAGCTGCTTTGTGGACAAAAAGCAGATCAGGGGGTTAGGAATGAACACTGTGGCTTTCAGGGTGTCATCCACAGAAATGGAGTTTGCAACAGCAGAAACAGGATAAAGCTATGAAATTTGGATTAGATGAGAAAATTGCTATTTAGACTTCAATGATTTTCAAGGCATCAGTTTTACTTCCCACTAGAAAGACAAGGGAACATTACAAACTTTAATCCATGCCCAGAATACTGCAGAATCCAGCAAAGCTGTCTTTTCTTGGGCTTTTGGCTCAATTTCAGCTCTGAGATAGAGGCAAAGTAGATAATTTCTGTGCCTTTTCCATGTTGCAGTGAAGTGGCACAAAAAGCAATAAAGATTCAGGGACGGAGGTGCCTACAGCAATATGACTCCATTCCTGCACATCTCTCCCACTGCTCCCGTGGGTTGAACACTCCCTGTGCTCCAGGCCGTGTACGTGACCACAAGTGGACCTTTGGAGGAGAGAGCACTTGAATCCCTGCTGAGCTGTTCCATCCTGGTATGATTTCCAACCACACCACTACGACAAAATCCCAGACAATGAGACTCATCCTTCAGCCCTGCCCGGGGTGCCAGGGATCACCAGCTCCATTCCCAGAGCAGCTGTCCCACAGCTCATGTCCAACAGGCACGTGACAGATTAGTCTATTCTTTAACCCTTTCAAACTGAACTATTTCTGGTTCTTTCACTGCGTGTGTGATCAGGGAAACCTGAGGTTTGCAGTGGTGTCCCTGCCCATAGCTGGGGTTTGGAACAAAACAATCTTCAATGGTCCCTTCCCACCCAAACCATTCTGTGATTCAATGGGGTTTTTTCCCTTGAACCTTATATGTCAGAACATCATGTGAAGGCTTCTTAACATTTAATATCTTAACATTTTAGTAGCCACTTAGCACCAAATGAACAAATCAAGCTACAAGAATTCATTATAACTTATTTCATGCTTGAGATCAAAAGAAGCAGCAGTTACCTGGATTACTCAAATCTGAAGCAACCACATTTTACAAGAAGGGCCTGGATGCTGAATAGAGCCATCAGCGGGCTGGAGAATGTAAACAGGGAGACAGGTAATATAAATAATCCATGACTGGAGGATTCAGCCCCCATTTGGGGGCAGAACACTGAAACTATAATTGCTCTTGCAACTGATGAATGAAAACAATTACTCATTTTATTTAAGCAGATGTTAGTTCTGCCAAGACAAGTTTACGAAAGTCATTAGTCAGAATGCTCATAAAATGAAATAATAGAGAGGTTTGATTTTTAAAAAATCATGAGATTATAAGAGACCCCCAAAATGGATAAAGATGTTCAGGCATTCTCTTTCTATCTGGTTCAGACAACAGGGACCTTTTTTTCCAGCTTTTCTTTGGAGGAATGAAAACCAGAATTTTTACTATGATTTTTTAAATGAGATAGAGAGCAAGCCAAGTCTTGAGGCTGGAGGAGCAAGGACTCTACAGCTTCTCAGATCGATGGGGATAAAATTTGGGATGCTGGAGCAGTGCAGGCCTGGGCAGAGGCTGCTGGGAGTCAGGCTCAGCGCCTGCAGGGGCAGGGTCACACGGAGATCCGATAGTTGGATGTAGCAGGAGGCCAACTTGAGCACAGCAGGGGCAGGAGGAGGGGAAAGGCTGGTTCAGCTCATCCTGCAGCAGGGTGGAGGGGCACAGCTGCCCCTGAGCCTCCTCTGCCAGCTCGGCAGGGACAGGTGGCTCCTCGGCCAGGGCCGGGTGCTCGGGGAGCGCCCACAGTCCTGCCAACCCCACGGCAACAAAACCAGAGAGAAACATTTGATTCTGTGCATTTAACCTTCTCAGGCCCTGGCACGAGGCTCCTCAGCCACTAAGCCAAAGGTTGCCTGCAAAGAGCAAACAGATATTTTATGTCCCAAACATTCAGTGCCTGAGGGGAAGAGGAGCAGGAGTGGGTCAGCAGGGCAGGACATGCAGGGGAATGGGATAGGACTTGGCATTCCCACTGCCTCCCCACTGAGAGAGGCTTGTGGCATCAGGAGTGACAGCTGTGTGGAAACTCTGTGCTTTCCAATACCTTAAAACAAAAAGCATTTGTAAGATTTTTCCCCTTTCCTGGGGACCTAGGATGAGTGGTCCCAGGTTTGCCTCACATCAAAAGCACATGCAAGAGATCAGACAGAGCTACAGCAGGAACAGCACTTGAAGAAGAGCACATGTCCCTTACTCTTACTTCTAGAGAAAGCCATAAATGTACCAATATTTTGGAATGCTGGGATGCCACAGATAGAAAGATGTGAAACAAAGCACATAACCAGGTTCTGGTGAAAGCTGGAAGGGGCCCCATCCCAAATGTTTTTGGATTCAGATATGCATTTTTTAACCACAAGAAAAGAAAAGTTTTATAGCAGATATTTCTATTGTAATAAGTTGATCTTGATGCAGTCTCTAGAGGGTCCAGGTAGTCTCTGTATGTCACCTATCATCATTATTGTCTGGTTGCTACAGTCCCTGTTCTTTTCACCTCTGCATTTAATATTGGAGAGTCATCATGCTCATATTTTCCTAAAGAAAATGGCATATTGCTAAAAAATGCACCAAGATAGAACAATACTGACATCCACAGCAAGACCTTCTCAGACCACAGAAATCTTTTTGCTCCTCTTTAGCAGGGGAGCAGCACACCAAGAGGTGAGGCACACAGTGCTTACAGCTGCTGCAGCTTCTTTTTGCCTACCTGGGATGTACACGCCTCAAGGGAAAACAGCCAAAGCTTTCACAAACCTCTTCTCTGTCTTGGCTTACAACCCTTCTTTCTATGAAAACTGCCACAGTGTACAGGCACTCTCTAGACAAGAAAGCACCAAACTCCTGCTGCTTTACAGCCCCCAAGGAGCTTCACCAGCCCAGACTGAGTCCAGAGGAACAGCTACACAGGGGCACAGCAAAATGACACAGCATTAACACCCGTGAGCATGTGAGCTCACTAGAGCAGAAACACATTCCAATGTGGCAGATGCCAGGCACAAAGTGGACTGATTTGTTTGGAAGATCACAAATTTTACTGATAAACATATATGTCAATAATCTGGGGGGAAAAAATGGGCTCTGGAAGGGGAGATTTGACTCAAGTTAAATTCTTGCTTCAGTTCACAGGTTAGAATTTTATTGTACTTCAAATACTACTTCATATGAACAAAAATAACAAAAATACCTTGTACAGAACCCAGGATGGTTCACAATGAGCTCAGGAAATCCCATGGCATTAGAAATGGATAAGTTCAACTTTACCTTGCTTTACAGTGGTGTGATCCAATATCAGTATTGGAAGAGAGGCTAAGAAACTTTTCATTTCTCTATAACTTTGTACAAGCAATATCTAAGCTTCATTTTTCTAATATGTGAAATGAAGACACTTCATGGCAAAGTGCCTAAAGAGCAGTGGGTATGAAGATCTTCATGGATGTGCAATCAAGGGAAAAACCCAAGACTTAGGCTGAAGCCTTATGTACCACCTTGGCACATGGAGAAGATCGTGCAGTTCATTTGTAAGAGTGGCAAAAACTGGGATCCAGTTGTTCATTCAGCATTAAAAATTGCTGCTGAGGAAGAGGCATTTCTCCAAAGCTATTAAAAATTACAAGCTTAGAGTTTGCATTCAGCATCATAAGAGGTGTTCCAGATCTCCTTGACCCCCATGCACACATTCTGTTTGTGCTTCAAACCCTCATAGCCTAGATATATTTAATTCTTTCTAAGCAAAAGTTCCAACTAAACAGAGATTAATGGCATGAAAAGTTTAATATTTTTAATGATCATAAAGAGAAGTTCTTTACAAAGTCTAAACAAGACTAATTAATAAGTAAATGCAACTCAAGATTCTTTGCTTCAGCTACACCATCTCAGATATCACAACAAATACCTTCAAGAAAGATGCTTCATATTGTTCCACCATTTCTAAGTGGTGGGTACTGCTCAAAGAAGTCACTCCATAAGTCATTTCCCCAGCTGGATTTCCATATGTCATATGCTCAGAAACAGAAAGGAGCGTTTCTGCCATCCTTCTGTTTGAGTAAATCCCTGTGAATCTCTTTTGTCTGCTTGGATTGCCAGGCAGAAGCACTGAATCTCCTCAGCAGTGTTTTAATTGGCTCTGTGAGAACATGCTCTCATCACTCCCCTTCATTCTCTAATGTATCTTTCCAAAATCATAATGCCTATTTCTCTAATTACTTTATTTGGCAGTCTGAAAAGAAGGGTAATTACAGTGTTCTCTATTAGCTTGTAAGGAGGACAGAGGACTAGATGATTTGGAGGAAGGAAAGATCAGACCTGTAGGTCCTGGTTATACTCAAGCAGGAATTTCCAGAGGAAATGTGTGGTTGTCCATGAAGGACTTTGAGACAAATTTTCCTTTAAACCAATACTGAACCAGTACAAGACAACAGAGGCACAGTGACAATGCCACATTCCCAAATGAGATGTTGAACAAATGTCTTTACCACATGTGGTCATTAAAGATTTGATGTCAAGATGAAAGGTGTTAACCTTGGAAACCTGGCCAGGCTCCAGCATAGATAATTACATTCTGCCTCCCTGAGCAGTTCTCTGCAGAGCTCCAGCTGGACATTTCAGCCCTTGAACCGTTACTCAGCCTTGCTGGGAGTGGCTCAAGGAAAGGACTGTGCAACCCAACAATATTCTGTGTCAACCACTTGTGTTATGGAGATGCAAGCCCCACAGTGGTAGCAAATCATGGCACAGAAAAGTTGTTTGGGTTACCGTGCATCACTGCAGCCCTGTTACACACAGGCAGCCCCAGGAACGCATGAAACCTACAATGCCCATGGCTTTTGTGGGACAGACCTCCTGGAAAGGAAAAAATTCTGTACCTTCACTCACAGTGTCTTGCTTTGGAAGAAGCTCATAGAGACAGGTGAGGGTTGCTGCTCTGCTGGAATTGTTCAAGTTTGCATCCTGTCACTATTTCTCATGGAATCAGTCCTGCTAGGAACTGTGAGTTGTGGGAAAATTTTGCAGGCTCATAACACCGCTACCAACTGTGAACGCAGCATTTGCAGCCTGGCTGCTGGATGCTACCAGCACGTTGAGAGCTGTGGCACTGAGACCTGCTCTGCAAGCAGAGCATTTACAACTCCAGACACAGGTCTCTGGGAGGATTCCCTGGAGGCAGATCTGCATGGCTGGGCAGGTGCTCCCTCCCTTCCACCCGTGTCCCTGGGCACACGCCCAGCCCTGCACTGCCGCTGTTCCAGGAGGGAGGGCAGGGGCAGCCACCCCCAAGCACTGATTGCCTTTGCAGGGCATGCCTGGGGATGGGAGCTGGGCTGCACCCCGAGGGGTGCCCAGGGAGTTTCTGGTGGAAGCAGGGCAGTACTGAACTGCAGCCCCTGATACCACCATCTGCTTTCAGAGGGCAGCAGAAAGCAGCACCGAGGGTATTTTGAAAGAGCTTCCCAAGTGTTGATGAGATTGTTATTACCATATGCATCTTTTCCTTACAAAAGAGAATTACATTTTAGCTCAAGCAGAAAGGATTTCTGAGAGTCCCATACTGAAAAATATAGGCTACATGCAAAAACCCCAGTGCAGAGACTCACTGAAGTCTGTCGCAGGCTGATTTAAATGCGAGTGACTTCAAGGACTGCACTCTCAAATGTATCACAGGAAATTGTTGTAAAAGGAAAATTATTGACCATCCTCTGAATACAGGAGTAGATAGAAGTAAATCCTTATTTATGCAAAAACCCCTAAGCCTATCTGATCTCATATTGATGGCCATTCTATCTTAGATTCATTTTGTAAGACCTTTAATAAAACTGTGCAATAACCAGAGCTAGGGATGACAGCCCATGTTAAGTTTCTGACACTGCAAAGAACAACATGGATCATATTCAGAAATTTTCCCAGTGCTCAACATGCCACTTATCAAATTCCCTTCAAGCATTCATCACACCCATGCAAATAATTTATTCTTCCCCACAGAAGCTTTGTGTTTGATCACAATGACAACTTACTGCTTCTGCTCTGCATCACATACATTATGGAGCTTCACACCCCAGAGCAAGAGCTAAATCACATCGAGGAAACCTATTGAGGTGGCCATCCATTCCTGCAGCCCTTGCACACAATCGCATCTCATGAACTCACAAAGATTTAGTTATGTCAACAAGGTCTGCAGAACCAAGACCACGCTTTTGAAAAATGAGTTGTTAATCCTGAAAAGGATTAGCACATTAGGAGATAAGCAAATGCCTAGCTCAAGATTATTGTTACAAGCTAGGCACTTTGATTACAAACTACATTTTTATCATTTAGGAGTCACCTGTCCTGCAAATACACATGCACTAATAATTTGTCTATGAAATCCCTGGGAAACCACAAACAGGTTTTAGAATCTGCTGATCAGGGTAAGTAGTCTGTCAGAATAGCTTTAGCAAATAAAAGAAATGCAAAATACCGAAACATACCTAGAGGACAGAGTCTCCTGGCTGAGTAGGGTTGTAGGCTGAGACCCAAAGAGTTGGTAATTTGGGATGGAATAGCTTTTCCAAATCAATCAGTGCAGAAAGCCAACATCACACGAGTTATGCATTTACCAGGCAGTGTTTGACAGCAAGAAAAAAGCTACAGCACAGAAAATTTCTGTGTATTTTAAGCCTCCATCCCAAACTGACTCCTCATACAATTCATCTGCAGGCTGTAATTTACTAAATCCATCTGTTGTTCCTACAGCTTTCTTTCTGGAAATTCTGCATTTCAAGGGTCTGCTTGTTAGAGAAGGTCAAAGAGTAAAGCAGGCCCTTTCATTTTAAGTGACTTGAAAGAAAAGGAAAGGAAATTTATATTTAGAAATAGCAATGATTAACTAGGGGAAATATATTAGAGTATTAAAATAAGCGACATAGAATGGCTCTTACTTCCAATTAGGCTGACTTTACTTCAAGAAAAATATTTATATACAAATATAAAAAGCTGAGGAATGCTAACCTATACTAAGATGAAAGCATCTCATAACATAATTCATGTTTAGCCATTAAAATGGGGGATCACATTTTTACATACTTTTTCTTCTTGTCCTTCTAAAGTCTCTGCTTCTGTGCTTTCTTCTCTAATCATCAAAACTTTTCACAGCTTTTCTTTGTTAGCAAACCGCCTATGGCAACTGCACACCTTCCACATCTCCATAGCCTTCAGAAAGGCACCATCTGATGCTACTGCATCATTCTGGATCAGGACAGATTCCCCATTGAATTAACATTGAATTGAATTAATACTGTCTGAAACTGAAGGTCTCAGGAGGTAAAGTCTGGACCAGGGTCCACCAAGATATACTCTGTATTCCTGACTGTATTCAGGGCTTTTCAGCCCACTTATCGGATTATATAAAGAACAACAAAGCCATTAAAAAAAAACAGAGGAGAGCTGTGAGTATCTCCTGAGCACGCCCCATTGCCAGTGAAGTGCTGGTGGTGCAATTTAGAGCTGTGCAAGACAGCTCCAGTCACCCCAAGAGCCCCAGGGAGTGTGTCCAGCCCCTGGGGACAGCACCAAGCTTGTTCAAGCCACTGAGCTCACTCACCACCGGTGCTATAGCCATCCTCAGAGGGAAGAGAGGGAGCCCTGAGACCCCTCCTAAATACTGTGCAGCTGATGCTGTACGTGCCAGGTGTTCACTTCCACATGATGAGTTAGAAGTGCAGCTCCAGGTGTACTTATGGACTGTGGTGGGCACCATGGTCACAGCCTTGAAGGGGGCAGTGACTAACACCATACGAAGCAGATACTGGGGGAAAACACAATTCATACAGCTGGACTTCAACCAGGAGACTAAAATCACCTTCTGTATGAGTGTAAAAGTCTCCCAGGACCCTTACTGGCATGAGTAGCAGGCTGTCAGTCTAAAACACATCCTAAGCTCGGGTGCACTAACGTCATGAGAGAGCACTGGTTCAACCCTGACTCAGAAAAACCCGTGTCACCTACTGAGTCACCAAAACCACCCCTTGCAGCCTGGATTTCCTTGGAGTCCTCTTTGCTAGCCCTGCTTAGACCTGACCCTGTTTTGCCTATAAGGTTTAAAACTATGGGAGTCAAAAGTCATATGATGCAATGAGCTGCAGTTTGTTTTCTCAGGGGCTCTCCCTCCTTCCAAGAGCAACCCTACCAAAAGGCCTTTGTCTAAGGAGTGGAATAGGGAGCATAACACAGTGTTTGCATTTACTTGTGGAAGAGCTGCACCAGCAGTTCCTCTCAAGCCTCTGAAGTCAGCTCCAGTACAGTTACTTGGCCTAAGTTCATCTAAACTAAATGGGCTGCCTTGGTTCAAATGTGTTGCACAACCAAATGATAAAATTTGGGGGGAGGGAGGGAATGACTAGTGATGACACATGTATTTAACACTGCATGTCTCCTCTTTCCAGATTAGGAGGAGCTGGCAAGCTTCAGTCTGTACACATGCCAGCAGCGGATGTCGGCACATATACAACACTTTTCAGAACAACATACTGTTGAAACATGTAGTTCAACTCCAAGGTACCCCTTCTGTTCACTTAGCCCAAAACAGCTATTAGAATTGTATTGCTTAATATGGTAGGATTTGTAGCACAGCTTTTAATGCTGCTTTAATCTGGTTTCTTTATAGCCCCTTTGGAAGCTCTCCGAAGTTGGTAGGAGCAGCCCTGCTGTGCTTTGCTCAAGCTCCTCCACATCCACTCGAGCTGGGGGAAGGGACAAACCTGTTGGCAAGAGGGAAATATCGAGGATGGAGGGGTTGTCATAAGTGAAACAGGAATATAATCCTCTCTTCCGCTTTCACATGTCCTCACTTTCATTTTTCAGTCTGAAGTACAGAAAAGCACGATGATGATGACAACCTCACCCTGGTTCATTGTCAGTGAGTCTTGAGAAAGTCACCAGTAAAGATCTGAAAGAAATAATGTCTGCAAAATAAATAAAAGTATATTCCAAGGCAGAAATGAAGTGTTCTGCATTCATTAACAAAAAGCTTTTCCTTGATGGCTTCAGATTTTAAAATAAGTTCAGTTCTTTCTTCCTTTTTTTTCAATAATTTTGGTGTGAACATTTATAAATTCAGCATCCCCCTAATCCCATATTCTTTTTCCTGCTTCATTTGCCCCTTCATCTCTTCAATTATTTTATTCTTTGTCACAAACAATCACTAACAATCATTTAAAAAAAAAAAAAAACAGCACAGAAAAACCTCATCTTTTGGTGTGGGTCTGGAGTGATGCTGGGTGTATCAGAAGTGGCCAATACACCCCACGTCACATGGGTCAATTTCAGACATTGGAATCATTTTCCTTTAGTTTCTGATCTGGCCACTCTATCCCACCACCATTATCCTGACAATTTCCCTTTATTCTCACTTCCTAGCAGCTGCTTCCATTTCACTCCCCCTTTCTTTCTGCATGGCCCTGGCTCTGGGGAGGAGTGGGTCAGGCTGCAAAGGCTCAGGGAGGGCTCCCTGCCGTGGGACTCAAACGGGTGCAAGGCAGGAGCTGCCAAAGCCTCCAGCTCTGCCCTGCAGAAGTTTGATGTGCTAATGTGGGATCACAGGGAGAGCTGCAGCCAGCCCTTTCCCCTTTTCCTCAGAGGCACCAGTCCCTGCTGGTACCTCTTACTGAAGCAGCCTCTGGTTTGGATAGTTTTCCTTTTGCTGTCCTCTCAAGCATCCAGAGAGAGCAGTTTTCCATTCAGATGTCCCAGGTTGTGTCACCACAACTAAAGCCAGTTTCACTGTCTGCCACTCACCTCAGCAGTTCATTGCTGCCATCCAGCCCCATTGTCAGCAACAAGCCTCCTTCTGATCTACCTAACCTAGATTTTCCAAATATTTCCTAAAATTTCAAAATGAGTCACAGAATCATTAAGGTTGGGAAATACTTTCAAGATCATCAAGAACAACTTTCAACTGAATACTGCCATGCACACTAAATCATATTCCAAAGGGTCACATTAACTTGGTTTTTGAACAGGAGGGGCCAGGAATGGTGGCTCTACCACTTCCCTCCACTGGAAGGGAGGGAGCTGTCCCTTTAACACCAGAACTGTCCTTTAGAAATGAGCTCATTCAGACAAAAGCAAGCTGGGGAGTGCCTGTGTGGGAAATTACACTGCCCTGTCTGATGGAACACCTTTGGTGGGAGATGCGTGAGGGAAGGAGCAGTTGGAAGATGGGTCTGGATCACCACCTCTTAACCAGGCTCAGCTGCAGCCTGGACAGCATGTCTGAGCAGAGCCTGAGCTAAAAGGACAATATTTGGATTTCTCCTGTACTTTGTCCCATCCAGTGTTCAAACAGGAATCCCAGGACAAAGTGTACTTTATGTGAATTGTAGCAAATGCACAGGAAGAGGCTACTTCCAATGGGTTGTAAGGTTTGCTTAAAACATAAAGAATACTTTAAGAGAAAAAGCAGCCTTGTACCTTGGTTTGGTAAAAAATCAAGTTTTATAGACCCAAAAAATTAACATACTTTTCCCTATAGTTTATGTAAAAATTGTTGTGGAAGAAATGAGTGTGATTCTGCAAATCTGTCTCCATGGATCCTTTTAATTTAGAGGCGTGAGTCATCGGAGCAGGGACTCCTTGGATGATTGTGTGACCACAGGATGCAGCCCTGGAAAAGTGTTTTTGTAAACAAATAAACATGTTCCTTCCTGTTTGAAACTCAGATCTTTCGGCATTGGGCAAGCGCCTGAGAACCTGACAGTGAGAGTAATAAGAATTATTAAATGCAACGCCAGTTGCTCGGTCCAGTTCCAGCAGCAAGCGGTGAACAAAACACACAGAGTGAAAAATATATTAGTCTTTTAAAATCCTTTAGTAATCTGAAGTGTTATGGGTATCAGGAGCAAAGAAAAGACTTGTTAAAAGAGAAAATTGCCTGAAGAGATGGTCTTATGACCTGACAAAATAAGAACAGAGGGTAAAAAACCAAAAATTGGTAAAGTTGATGATGGCTTGTGCCATGTTGTGCCATACACACAGGGTGTGATCCAAAGATCACAGGCTCCAAAATGGATTTCACACTATGGCTTTTGACATCTGATGAAGTCGTCTTGAGAGATTATCCTCTTTTCCTGGAGAAAGCAGGATGCTGGCCCCAGTCAGCAGTCCGCACTACCTTTGCTACTTGACTCCCAAAGGGGAAGAATGGAGTCTTCACTCCTAGCAGCTGGAAGCATTTCCAGAAAAGCTTGTAGATATTTGAAAGCAACCCAAATATTGCAGTGTCAGGGAGTCAATTTTTTGTTGGTAGTTTAAAAGCAAACTTCTGGCAGCTGTCAGGGAATCCTTTAAGTACATTTAGATCAATGCATGAAGTCAAATAAACACTTAAAATCCCTCAAGATTAAGAGTGGATCCAGTCAGGAAATGGGTGAGCCACTGCTTGACCCTTTTTTCTGTCACAGACCAACCAAGCTGGAGGATGCTCCAGCCCAGCCCCAAATCCTGCTGTTACCTGGGCACACAGCAGCCAAGGCAGGCAGAGCACGAGGCTTGTCCCTGGCCTCAGCTGGGTCGGGAGCTTTCAGCTGCGAACGATAGATCTCTTTCACGTATTAGAGCTTGTCTAGACTAAGGAAATGTTCCTGCTATGACTATGCTGAAGTAATTACACCAGTGTAAACCCCTTTGGGCAAAACAGAGCTTTCAGTGGCCTGATTTACGCTGGTCACTTGCCAGGATTAGTTCAGCTGGTACCAGCCTGTCCTCCTGGAGCTCCTGCTCCCAGCTGGAATCCCGCACAGAAGTTTTCATCCGTCTCATCTGAAACGTTGGCGCTGCCAATCTATCAGTCAAGCCATCCTTGTGGGATGGTTGTGCTAATGTTTTTCTCCAAAAGGATGGTAAATATTTAGAAGCTCTTCTGTTAGTGGAGAACTGATTAATAGACTCAAAAAAAAAAAAAAAGCTGAAATAAATCTGGATTTAAATTAAAGCATATTTGGATTTGTATATGCATAGCAGGGAAGCATGTTTGCTGCAAATACAATGAAAAATACGATGAAATAGGAAAGCTGATGTAGGATGTTTAACCTGCCAGGGGTAGATGTGTCCCTTAGCCTCGTTAAATGAAATTGTGTGCGAGGACAAAATGTGTCCAAACAGTAAAATGGGAGCTACTCCAAACTGATCAATTCAAATGAACAAAAAAAAAAAAAAAAAAAAGAAAATAAAATTGAGAAGAAAAATCCCCTAAATAAAATAAATCCAAGGATGGCACTTTTAAAGCACAGAAGGTGGAACCCTGGTCTAGGAGAAGTCAGTGGCAACATTTAGATTGAATTTAAAGGAGAGGCTTCACTTACTCTAAGGTGTAAAACCACACGACAAAGTGCTGCTGTGCATAGCATGGTACAAAATACATGTGCTGACTTTCACACACAGCATTCAGGGAACATGTTGATAAACGCAAGATGAGGAACAGGCAGACTAACAGACAGACTTGGTTATATTTTAATCTGGTTTACTGTTACCTGCAGGTGTTACAGTTAAAATGTTCTAAAAAGTTACTATATACCCTTAATTCTAAACAGTTACTGGAAGGACAGCTAGAAACTCTAATAGTAAAGCAAACCTGCTCCTTTAAAAGTTTCCTTATTAAAAAAAAAATTAAAAGGAGGGGGGAAAGTATGTCTGAAGCACAAAGATGACATCAGAAAAGTTCCTCAATTCACAGATGGCTGCACCTTTCAAAAAAAATTAAAACAGGAACCCTAGATTGATTTAATCACCCATACAAGCGAAAAAACGTAATGAAGATATTTAGTGCCAAATTGGTTTCTTGGGACCTTTTCCATGTAAATAATACAAATCAAACCTTGAAGTTCAGTGCAGATATGATCTGACAAGTAAGCCAGGCTTTTTGTTTTCCTTTGATCCAGCTCCAGAAATATTTTATCCAAGGTAAAGTTGGTTTTAAGTGTTTTCCATTTCAGTTTTTAATTTTGGATATTCATCATATAGGAAACTTGCTTATAAAGCTTCAAACACCCATCAGGCTGCACTGACTCACAGCACCAAACCTAAAGATTTTCTTGTATTTGCTCGTGAGAGGGGGAACATCAAGAACTCCCAATGTGCCACAGGATCAATTTCCATTGTTTGGTTATTTTTAAGGGTACAGGAAACGTGGACAACTCCAGCTGAATATTTCCAAATACCAAGACAAGCCAACTACAGTATTTTTTGTACTGTTTCACTTCCCCTAAGTGTGTTGGGGAATAATACTTATGAAGATAATAAGATGGACAGGCCTTTACTTTCTAAATGATTCTTCAAATTCCCCACATCTTGCCATTCCCTCAAGATGCCATCTGGGAGCAACAGTGCCTTCTCTTGGAAGAAAATCATCACGTGTTAGGGTTTTTTGTTTGGTTTTTTGGGGAGGGGGTTGGGGTTGTGTTTTTTGGCTTTTTTTTGTGGGGGTTTTTTTGTTTAGTTGTTTTCTTTGTTTGTTTGTTTGTTTGTTTTTGTATTTTACTTTTCTGATTCTGTTAAAAATAAAAATTTTAAAAAATTTTAAAGTCTTTTTCTATTCCGTTTTCAAACCAGGATGTAGATTCTGCAGTCCAGAAAAAATATTTATATATATATATATATATATATATATATATATATATATATATATATATATATACACACACACACAAACCTGAACTTACAGTTTTCAGTGTTGTGTGCCTAAATACAGATTTAGGCACCTTGCTGTAGGCATGCAGTTTTCAAAAATTCAGCTCTTGTCAATAATGTAAAATCCTGTGGATTCTCTTCCTTCCACAAATTGGTACGTAGTATATTTAGAATTAACAGGGCCCGTTTTCTCTTTTGACTCGAGTATGTGGTGTAAGGTTAATGAAAATAAGATGGATGTTTTATTTTGGGTCTTACATATAATATTATTAAACGTGCCCACCAGAAATGTAGGATAAAATATTTGCTCTGCTTGAAGATTATGTGATATTTGTATTCTAAGCCTCACCACAGTGGGTTTCTTTAAATAGAAGCTATACTTTACTCCTAAATTGCTTAAGGCAAAGGAAGCAGAGATGATGTTTTTATGAATGTTTAAATGCAAATGGAACTGAGAGTGAATGCTATGCTAGCTAACATCAAAGGCTCACCAAAGTCTCTGCATTAATGAGGCTCTTTGTTTCCTGGATCACAGATTACAACAGGTTTCCAACTCATTGCCAAGGCTTTATCTCCATTTGGGAGGGCTGTAAATCTCAGACGATTTTTTTCACATGCAAAACAAGAGGATCATCTGAAAGAAGGAGGAAAAAAAATCTTAAAGTAGCAAATATTTCATTCAAATGATTATTCCTCAAAGTGGCTGCATCTTGTTTTATTTTTGGGATGTTTAAAAGAATGGAAATTTGCCAACGGAGTTTCCTATGGGGCAGCTTATTCATTTGGAGGGGAAAACTAAGCAGGAAAAAAGCAAACAGCATCCTTCCCATCTTCTTCAGCCCGGCATCAACTGTGCCCCAAAATCAGAACAATAATTCTATGTCATGCAAAATCAGCAATTAGCAGAAAGACAGATTTTGCTCCATTTAAATATATTCAAGTACTTTTCAAAGTGGCTCCAACTAGTTCTTCTCCTCCCCAAAAAGTAATGAGATTATATCCCGAGTAATAATACCCTAATTAACAAGAGAAATAGGGACCAAGATTTTTAGCTTCCTATTCAAGGGCTGAATGTGACAATATGTTGTATATTGGGTCATAAAAAACAATTTACATGGCGTCATTACAGTCTGTAGCAAAGTCTCCAGGACCCAGGGCTATCTTGTGCAATCTTAATTAAGGAAAATAAATATCGGTGTGTTGTTTTAAGCTACTGGAGACATGCACAGGACCTGTCGTGTGTGATCAGAAGAGATGGGGAGTTTCCTTTTCCATGGGAACTGCTTAAAAAACCCTCCGACGCCGACACACAAGTGTCTAGTGCCTTCAAAATGGGCTGCGAAGACGGTAATTTCTTGTTTCCTGACCCTCGGGGCCAGGCAGGAAAACTAATAATTTTCTGCCACCCCACGTCACGTCTGTGCTGCGAAGGGGCCGAGGGCGCGGTGGCGGCAGCGCCGCCCGTGCCCGGGCGGGTGGCAGGGGCACGCACGTGTGACACGGTGTGTCCGCACCCACGGCTGGCAGGGGGCAGCTGGAGTGGGCGTGCGTGTGTGTGGGTGTACACACGTGTGACATGTGTGCCTGTGCTCAGGTATCCGTGCCCTGATGTGTCAGTGTGTGTGTCTGTGTGTGTGTGTGTGTGTGTGTGTGTACACACGTGTGACATGTGTGCCTGTGCTCAGGTATCCGTGCCCTGATGTGTCAGTGTGTGTGTCTGTGTGTCAGTGCGTGTCAGTGTGTGTGTGTGTACACACGTGTGCTGTATGTGCCTGTGCTCAGGTATCCGTGCCCTGATGTGTCAGTGTGTGTGTGTGTGTGTGTGTGTGTGTGTGTGTGTGTGTGTGTGTACACATGTGTGCCGTGTGTGCCTGTGCTCAGGTATCCGTGCCCTGATGTGTCAGTGTGTGTGTGTGTGTGCGTGTGTGTGTGTGTACACACGTGTGACATGTGTGCCTGTGCTCAGGTATCCGTGCCCTGATGTGTCTGTGTGTGTGTGTGTGTGTGTGTGTGTACACACGTGTGACATGTGTGCCTGTGCTCAGGTATCTGTGCCCTGATGTGTCAGTGTGTGTGTGTGTGTGTGTGTGTGTGTGTGTGTGTGTGTGTGTGTACACACGTGTGCTGTGTGTGCCTGTGCTCAGGTATCCGTGCCCTGATGTGTCTCAGTGTGTGTGTCTGTGTGTCTGTGTGTCTGTGTGTCTGTGTGTGTGTGTACACACGAGTGCTGTGTGTGCCTGTGCTCAGGTATCCGTGCCCTGATGTGTCTCAGTGTCTGTGTGTGTTCACGTCTGTCTGTCTGTGCACCCACACGAGTCCTGGTGTTGCGGTGTGTGTTTGTACACACATCCCAACGAGTTTCAGTGCACACATGCACCTGCTGAGGGGTGTCTGTGTGCACACACACACATCCTGATGTCCTGCTGTGTACACGTGTGTCTGTTTGTGCATGTCTCTCTGCGCACACATACACGTCGTGATGTCTCAGCGTGTGCACACACGTCGATGTGCTCTCATGTGAGCTGGCGTGTCTGTGTGCACACACATGCACTGATGTGTGTCAGCAGTACCATGTCTGGCCTTCTGTCCTCTGCGTTTAGTTGTGTGCTGCTGATCTGTGCTTGTAGATTCATAGGTGCATGTGAGCATGCAGATGTGTTTGTGTGTGCAGCTGTGTGTGTCCAGATGCCTGTGGGTGCCAGATGTGTAGCTGTGTGTGCTGATGTGTGCAGTTACATGTTCTTTTGTGCTGCTTTATCTGGGCCGTGGGGCTGTGTGGATCCCACTGCCGTGTGCTGCTGTGCGAGTGCTCGTGTGTGCCAGATGTGCAGCCGTGTGTGCTCTGTGTGTGCCCAGGTGTGTGTGCAGCTGAACACACACCCCTGCAGGGACGTGTGTGGGGCCGTGCAGACGCCGGCACACGCTGATGTGTGTGCACACACAGGTAGGTGCGGATGTGTGTGAGATGTGCACCTGCAGCTCCGTGCGTGAGGAAGCAGCGACGTGTGCAGGTGCGTGCTGTGCCGTGGGCAGGCAGGAGTGGCTGCAGGCGAGCTTGTGGCGCGGTGCGTGTGCAGGTGTGCGTGTGCAGGAATGTGGACGGGCACAGATGTGCACGGGCCGTGTGCGTGTGTGCTCAGACGGGTGTGCACGGAGGTAGGCACAGGTGATTGTGCAGATGTGCCCGCAGAGATGCGTGCGTGTCACAGATGTGCACACACACCCGGGGCCGCACCAAGCCCCCGGCGCTGCCCACCCTCGGGCCGCCCCGCACCCCCACAGCCCCGGCGGGACCGGGAGGGGGTCACCCCGCCGTAGCGCGGCGTCGGGCCGGCCGCGCCTTCAACGCAGGGACTTGGCGTCGCAGCGTGCGTGTCAGCGAGCGTGTCCGCGTGTGTCCCTGCGCGCTCGTACGCGTGTGCGCGCCTCTGTCTGTGTCTGTGTGTCCGTGTGTCGCTGTGTGCGCCCGCCCCCGGCCCCGCCCCGGCGCTGCCAATCACCCGGCGGCCGCTTTGATGTCGCAGCGCTCGCCCGCCGCGCCGCCGCGCTCGCAGTCGGACCGGGCGCTCCGTGCTCCGCCAGCCGCCGGCGCCCGCTGCTCCAGCCAAACTTCCCGGGGCTCGGAGGGCGGGGGGGCGGCGGCGGCACGGGGGGGCCCGTGGAGCCCGGCATCCCGCGACGCCTGCCCGCCCGCAGCCTGCCGAGCCCCCCGCGAGCCGCCGGAGCGGGGAGGGAAGAAGGGGGGGGGAAAGAAAAGAGTGACGAGGGGAAAGCGATTCTAATTTTTTTTTTTTTTTAAGGAAAGATTTAAAGGGAATTTGGAAAGGGGGAACGAAATTAAAGGGGGAGAAAAAGTTTAAAAGTTAAAGGAAAGGAGGAAAAACTTTAAAAAGAAAAATTCAAGAGGGAGCTAGTTTTTATTTTTAATTTTTTTTAAGAAGAGAAAAAAAATAATTGAGGGAGAGAAAAAAAAATAATTGCAAAGGGCTTGATCCGGGAGAACAATACTCGCCGGGAAAGTTGCTGCGCGGCGGGGAGGGAGCGGCGGGAGGAAAATGCCGCAGCTGGGCAGCGGCGGCGGGGACGACCTGGGCGCCACGGACGAGATGCTGGCCTTCAAGGACGAGGGCGAGCAGGAGGAGAAGATCCCCGAGAACGCCTTCACCGAGCGCGACCTGGCCGACCTCAAGTCCTCGCTGGTGAACGAGTCCGAAGGCAGCGGCAGCCCGGCCGCGGCCGCCGCCGATGCCGAGGTGAGCCGGGCCGGAGCGGCCCCGCACGGCGGCCCCGCGCCCCCCGCCCCGCCGCGGCCCCCGCCCCACGCCCCCGCGCTGCCCCTCTCTCTCCTCCCCGTGCAGGCCCTCCGGCGAGTGCAGGATCCGCAGAGGGTGTACCAGGAGAAGCTCCCGGACCACATGGATGATGGTTAGTCACAGCAACCTCCGCGTGTTTCTGTGTGTCCCCCTCTCCCCATTCCCGGTTCCTGCTGGTCTTCCCCGGTGCTCCCCGTATAGTGCTTGACCCCCCGGTTCCCCAGCCCACCACCCTGACACCCCTGGGAGTGAGGGATGCTAGCCTGGTCGCCACAGCCCCCAGCGGGAAGGCTACTCCTGACAGCACCGAGGCTTCCCTGTGTCCCCGCGGCGGGAGGCTGCACCCGTGGGGGACCCTGGCACTCCCCAACACTTTCTCTGAGGAGTATGGGATAAAAAGACTTCCACAACATGCTGTAACCTCTTTGGGGACCCCTGACCGGCAGAGGAGTCATCTGTCATAAGACAAATTTTGACAGGGAACATTGATTTCAGCAGGTATGAAACATCAGGACCCAGGGATGTATAAAGGATCTGCCTATTCTGGTTACCCTTTCCTGATGCTCTCAGATCCGTATCTGCCCAATGGATCTATGTCACCTCTGGTGAGTTCCTCCTCTCCGTATGGAGAAGTCTTGTTGCCTCTCTCACTGCTGAAGTATATTGCAGGTATTGTGCAGGCATCTACACATGCTTTTTTCCTGACAAATTGGAGCCCGGTTTCTGAAATAGCTGGACACTGTTCTGTCCAAGCCAAAAGGAAAAGCAGTGGGAAGGGGGAGAGATGCTCGGCAGGAAGTGCCTGCTTCACTCTGAGTTTGCTGGACGAGCTGCTTTTCCAGTCTCCTCGTCCTCTAGGTTTGGCTTTACTCTACCAGCAGTCAGATCCTAATATCTCATGGAAGAGTGTCCGTTCCTTTTTCTGGGTCACGGGCTTTGGAGGGAGCAGCTCCTGGTCTTTGTGTCTGTGTTCAGGGATATGTCCCGCAGCTGAGCTTGTGTGCTAGGGCTCTGTTGTGGATGATGGCCCAGAAAATGGATCTTGTGCTTCTAAAATGGCAATAGAGGTTTTCAGGAAAAGGCTTCGTACTGCTGGAGGACTATTCCCATCTTCCTCCTGGAAAGTTTTCCCTCTCAGTTTAAATCAGCTTTAGTAATTCTGTATGTTCTCATGTTTCTAAGTTTTGCCATCTGAGTGATTAAACTAAAGTCTTCTTTACAAAAGCTGTCTTTTCCCGCCACCATCTCGATCAGAACTTCAGAAAACACTGTCCTGACTTTGCAGCAGACAGTGGATGCTGGTGTCTCTCCTGGGAGCCGGCACTGCTGCGTTTGTTTCAGGCATTGTTCCGCATTAGCCATCAGCAAGTGAGGACAGAACATAATTTGGTTTATTTCAGGTTCAGGTTTTAATCTTTAAAGGGGTAAAGTTTAAAAGAATATGTAAACCTGTCCTTAATTCCGGTCATTTGTTCACAAGAGGGGTAGGATGTCAAACTGGTGTTATGGAAAATGGATGGATTGTGGAGTATCAAACTTAGAATTATTTGTGGAAATCAGTGCCGTACCCTCACACCTGACCCAGCTGGCCTGGGTAGCAGGAGACAGGTCCCTGCATGAGCCTGCCTGTATCCCACACAGCTTTTTCTAGGAGATTCAGTTTCCCTGGCTGGAGACTGCTGGAACTTTGCTGGAGTTTGCAGAGATCAAGGATCTATCCCTAAATTTTTAAGTCTTCCTTCAGTTTACAGCAAGAAGAGATGTGTTTGTAGGGCAGGGCACACTTACGTTGTTGTAACCCAAATAAGCATTTCTTCTGGTGCTTCCCACCTTATGCAGGTACCAGGTATCCCCCTCATTCCCCAAAATATTAAGCTATTCTCTTCCTGATAAGGTTTGATTGTTTTTAAATTTGTCTTTCGTAAACACAATTTGCTCCCTGAGATAGAATTTGGGTAAGTCCAGAGTTCCATCAGTCCAGTATCTTTTTGCTACGGTGGAATATTTCTTTTAGTCTTAAACTCTTCCTAGATGGGCAGCAAAGTGCAATAGCCTATTTATCAGCAGCTAGGCTATAAAGGAGGTTGTGGTTTAGGAATCACCTTTTCCCTTGCTAACAGAATAAAATCCGAGCGGGTGCTGTCAGAGCAGCGGACAGGAGCAAATGAACTGTGCAGAACTGGAAGGCGAGAAGATACAAGTAGCAGAGGAGGATTGATCCCATCCCCTTGAGGGCCATCAAAATCATCCAGTGCCTCAAACAGCTTCCTTTAGGCCTGTTTGGATCCTGCCGTGGTTTATGAAGAGCTGATTTGATGTTTTCAGTTAAAAACCTGGCAGACAGGGGAAGATTTCTTCCTCATGAAGGCTGATCTTGCGTTTTTTTCAACTTATTACAGTAACTATTTCAATATATTATTTTGGGCAATTTTGTCTTCTATTTCTATTGACTGTGCAAAGATTATCGTGGTAAATTATGGATTGCTCTCGTATAGATTTATTGCTGCTGGTGTACATTATATAAAGTGTGGGCTATAATCTGGTGGCTGCTTTCAATAATCAAGGAGGTCAGATCTGTGACCGAAGATTGCAGATACTTAACCATCCATAAAAGTGTGTTTAATTAACACTTTAGCACGAGTCAGGGAGGAGGGTTGTGTGAGTGAATAGGATTAGGTATCACAATCATGCGTGCACTTGATAGTGGAGATTGTATTTTGGTTAATGAGGCTTCCTGGAAACAGTTGTTTGCAAGTAGGATTAATTTTAGAATCTTAAAAAAAAAAATCAATTAAAAAATTAAACCAGGAGTACTTTGGCACACTGTCAGGGCTTTACACTGAAAACAGTAATTTACCTGATTGAAAACAGAGTATAACTCCCTGAAATATACAGAGCAGCCAGCATCGAGGCTGGGGCTGAACCCCTACCCTGCAACGCTCTACAAAACCACATTTTTTTCGGTGGGCTCCCCACGAACCCTGTGAGGGAGCTGCAAGTGGCTCTGGACTGGCTCCAGCGCCTGCCTGGCTGGGTGTGTTGCTACCAGCAGTACCGGGGTGCAGCTTTCCTATTTTCTTTCTGATTTTGTCAGCAGCACCACTTTTGCTTTGCTTCCCTCAAGGTGTTTGTAGCCACTAACTGTTATGTTGCTCACCCGAGCATCCTGCTCAGGTCCCCACATCTCCCAGCCAAAATTGCCTCTTTTTGCCAAAACACACCCAGCCATGTTATTGTTTACATGCTCTGAAGATGGCTGGGTACCTGCCATCAGCCTGGCTGATGCTCCCTGGAGGGCCAGCAGCGGAGGGGGTGGCAGGAGCTGCCCGCAGCAGGGTGGCCCTCCTTGGCTGAAGGTGGCAAATGCCAGAGTGGGATGATTCAGCTGGAGTGCTGCTGGTTTGGGCAGGCTCAGGATTCCTGGACTGGCAGTAGAGCTGTCGCTGGGGGCGTGGGCAGGGTGAAGGTGCTTCTGGAGCTGCGGACAAGGCAGAGGGCTGAGCCCAGGTGTCCCTTGTTCTGGGAGCTGTGAACCCCATCAGCTGCCAGGCTGCGGAGGGCACACTCAGTCAAGGGTGTTTAAGAGCATTTTGGCACAACCTGTATGTGTGTCTGAAATCTGTGAGGCCCCGGGAGAGCCATCTCTCACCTGGCTCTCAGGTGTTGTGTGTGTGGTCGTTCAAGGCTCCACTTTATCCCATCTTACGCAAGGTCCAACTTTCCCCAGAGTGAAATGTATAGGACTTATGGGTTAAAAATCTGTAAGAAACTTCCAAAGAATATGAACAAGTTGAGGAACTGTTTTTCTAAATTAAATATAAAATCATAAAACTATATCCTTTTTTAAATAGTACAAATGACTTTAAATCAAATTAAGGTACATCCTTAGTAAGAGCAGCAGCCTTTTAGGTGGTTACAAACATTAGAGGTCAGACATGGTCAAACATGTTAACACTTTGATCAGATTAAAATATTTTTCTTGCTACAGTTGTATAATTGAGTTTAGACCTGAGGGGGTTTTCTGAACATTGTTATATCTTGTACTATGTGGTAGTTAAATGGTAAAAGGAGCTCTTGTAAGTTCCTTTAAGTTCTTTTTGTAAATAGGTTTATAAAATAAGGGAATGAGCCATGCTGCCCTGTATATAGGGCATGAGGTCTCCCTGCTCCCATTGATGGGAGAGATTTGAGGGGAGCTCCTCACACTTTCTGTGTACTTCAGATGTGTTTGGTGAGTGTGTGAGGAGTGTAAAGGCAGGATTAAAATGTTCTGCATGTAAAGCTGAGGCACTGGGCTTTCGGTCTGTGTGAGAAACAGAAGTTCAAGAGCCTTTTTTTCTTTGGAAAACAGACACTACCTCATTTTCTTAATTACTAAGTTGTCAAACCAGAGCTTACATGGGCACAGAAGAGTGGGGGTACCTCCCCAAGCCCTGCACAGCTGAAGTCCCCAAATAAGACAGCAGGACTCACAATAATGTGGCTTTTCAGAGCCTGGTCCCTGTGGCCCACTGGGTTCCTTGAGCTTGTTGAGAGGGTATGAAATGTCCCCTTGGGCAGGGCAAGATGAAAGTGCACTTACTGCTGGCCTGGGGCCACAGGGCCCAAATGTCTAACACGAGGTCAGAAAAGCAGGGAGCTGCAGTCTAGGGCTGCTCTTCACTGGACAGAAGCTGAAGCAGCAGCAGCTGAGGCGCAGGACACGGCTGCCTCTGCTGCATCCCCTTCCCCACAGCTGCTCCATCCCTCTGCAGGAGGACACTGTGGCCCCCACAGCAGCTGGCAGAAGGAAATCTGCAGCTCAGCTGTTTCTCTGCCTCTCTGTCCTGACTTGCACTGTCAGGGCAATAGTTTAGTGTTGCTTTTTCCTGTGTTGGGTTCTGATCTTGTTGAAAGCAGTGGGAGAACTCCCCGGAGTCCCCGTGCGATGGGGATTTGTCGCTGTGAGAGGGCTGCTGCCTCCCTCTCCAGATGTTGTGTGTGGAGAGAGGGAGGGAGGCAGCTGGGAGCCAACAGTAGCTCTGTGTGTTCCCAGCAGTGCCTGCTGCTGTGGGAGAGCAGCATCCCAGCCAGGTTCCCTGGCAGCAGGGCTCACACTGCGGGACCTCCCCGGGATGGTTCCCTGTCCCCATGAATTGTTACATTCCCGGCACACAGCGCTAGCAGCGCGGTGCTGCTGATGGACCTCCTGGCAGACAGACAGATGAGTAATTTGTTCCCTCCTGACCAAAGCAAATCCACTTCTTTCAGCTCTTCTACCTAGCTCGAAATGAGGTAATACTGAAAATAATGTTTCCTGTTAAAGCGCAGTTTTGGATATGTGGATGTACCAAGGCACAGGGCTTACGAGGTCATTTATTGCATGTCTGATTCAGTCTTGGTTTCCCCCAAGGAAAATTCTTGCGTTAATTTCTGAGTTCATATCACACCCTCAATTTTGAAGCAGAACTTCCCTTTGAAATAAATTAGAGAGTTCTGCTTAAGAGGCAGCGACATGATACAGCACTGGATGTGTGTGGTCTAATAGAACCTTATTTTTAAAATTGTTTGGAATGAAAAAAAGAGAAAGCAAAATGTCACAGGGAAACAAAAGCAAGTTTTATGTAAATCTGTGCATGTGAATAAGTATGCACGTGATCCAGACAGTTCAACAATATCTGGTCTCCCACTGGGATTCCTTCACAGGCTACCCTGAACTGGCTTCCCAGGCATGGGATGCTTTGTTGGCAGGGAGTTGCTATGAGATATGTATGGTAAAGGCACTGTTCCTGCAAATTTCCAACCATTGCTGTGTGTGAAATTTTATGGGCTTGACCGGTTGAGAATCTGGAGAGAAAAGCAAAAACTTAACATCAACTCGAGTTCCTGAAGCTCATCCATGTTAATGATTAGTGGTTTTGAAATTTTAGCTGTGAAGAACAAAGCGATTTGGGTTTGAGTGGCACATGGCATGTCCAGAATGAAAAGTGCAGAGCTGGTCTGGTATCCAAAGCTGTAACTGAGAGAAGGGGGAGCAGGAGGAGCTCTGCAATGTGCTCACTCGTGTGTTGCCTCACAGCTTGTGGTCCCTCTCATGCCACGACTCCGTTGGCACCATTAAATTCCTGCACTGGGGTAAAAACCCTGGCTAATCCATGCCATGGGGTGTGCTGGCATTTGCTCTGGCAAAGTACCCAGTCCAGTAACATGGCGTGTGTTCGTGTGACTAAACAGACATTGCTGGCTCTGGAGGGATGACTCTCTTGCCTATTGTCAGAGATCTTCTGCATAGGGCCAGATCCTAATCACAGGCTGAACCCTCCCTATCTGCAGCGTGATCTGCAAGGGAAGCAGGATTTTGGGCAATGGGTTGGTGTGAGCTGTACACCTAAGATGGCAATCTGGTGTGGACTGTGTGTGTCTGTGTGTACATGGCATGGTGGTTATGGGCAGAGCAGAGCCTACTGCTGAGAAACATCAACACTTTTGAGGAAGCATCTACAGCTTGCCATTAACTTCACATCTGCAGTTTTTTATCTGCCTTTTGGCCATGATTCATCAAGACCAAATTTAGTCTTTGTTTCCTATTGTTTGGCCTTTGAGCCCCCTTGCCAATTCTCCACAGAGAAGGTGAGGAAGGACCTGAGCCCTTGTGAGCATTGTTACTCTCACGGGGAGGCTGTGCTGGACTGAGAGGGTTTGGGTGACGATAGTCAGACACGTGCTGCTCTTCACTTACTAAAATCTCCTGCACCATGTGTAAGCCACAATTTCATCAACGAATCCTCAAGGATTGTCTTCCCCTGTCTCTTCCATTGATTTGAACAGGGACTAGGTGCCAAAATTGTCTTTTTGAAGGCATGGCTGCTGTGGGAGCTTGTCTTTATCCCACCCCTCCGAGTCTTTGGCCACAGCTGCTGCAGCTCCCTTTCCTGCTTGCTGCTCATTCCATAGAAACACAAAATGGTTTGAGTTGGAAGGGACCTTAAAGATCATCACATTCCAAGCCCCTGCCATGGGCTGGGATACCAGCCACTGTTCCAGGTTGCTCAGGGCCCTTGGTTTCCCATGCCTTTGCCATTCCACCTCACTGCTCAGGGAGCCAGGAGATGGCTTATGTCAGCATCTCTGCCAGCCTGATGTACACATGCTCTTACCTCATCATTTACCAGTGGTGGGTGGAGGGCACAGCAATAGGAGAGTAGGTACAAGTTGCTTCCTGAACTCTTTGCAGAGCCATTGCAGCAGGCAAAGCTTCTCAGCCTGATCAAATCCATGGCTGGTGCCAAGCAGGGATGTGTGAGTCCCCCCTCTAGGCTCTTTTATTGCTGTACTTTGAATCTCTCTTTAAAAAAGGCTATAACAAGATACTTGCTCATTAGTCTCTGTGTCTGGAGGATGAAACAAAGGTTTGGTAGGCAAACAGGTGACTCAGAGGGCTGGATACAGGATACAGAGCTGTTGACTTCCTAGTTTCCAGTTTTAATCCAGCTGAATCAGTAAAGACCAGGTGCCTGTTCTGTCTGCTGGCTTGTCCAGTGGTCTGTCCGAGAGGGCACAGCTCTCTCCAGGCCCCAGGCAGTGTGTGTGTTTCATGGGGTGAATGTCCAAAGAACCTGAATAGTCTGGACCAAACCCTCTGTAAGCATCAACCAAGGTCTTGTTCTCACCATGAGACTGCCAGTTCAGCACATGCTGGTGGCTTACAAACCCACTGACTGTTTCATAAAGGAAGGATTTGCAACACCGTGTGCCTCTAAGGCTTGGTTCCAGCAGGATCTTTTTCTTGGTGGGTTATCTTGGACAAAGAGCTCTTACCTTCACCTCCTTACAGAGGAACTTAGCACTGCTCTGTCACTGTTTTTTGTCTTTGCGTCTTTATAATTTAGGATCATAAAGCCATTAGTGCTGGAAAAGCCCTCTGAGATCATTGAGTCCAATCTTTAACCCAGCACTGACAAAGCTACCACTAAAACATGTCCCCAAGTACCACATTTACACATCTTCTAAATCTCTTCAGGAACAGTGACGAACAGTGACTCCACCACTTCTCTGAACAGCCTATGCCAGGGCTTGTCAGCTTCTTCAGTGAAGACATTTTCCCTGCCATCCAATCTGAATGTCCCCCCGTGCAGCTTGAGGCCATTGCCTCGTCCTGTTGCCTCTTACTTGGGAGAAAAGACTGAAGCTCCTCCACACCTGGCTCTACCCTCCTTTCAGGTAGATTTAGAGAGCAAGGAGCTCCCCCCTGAGCATCCTTTTATCCAGGCTGAGCCTCCCCCACCTCCCTCAGCTGCTCCTCATCAGACTTGTGCTCCAGGCCCTTCATCTGCTCCATTGCCTTTCTCTGGCCCTGCTGTTTGCGGCCATTCCCAATGAAGAGCTCTTCCACCACCACCCCCTCTGTGAAGTGCTTCATGGGGAAAGTAGGACACTTGGTCAGTGAAAGGGTTAGCAAAACCTGATGAAATCAGCTGTCCCCACCCAGAGCATCCTGCTGGCTGGAGGTGCTGGGCAGGAGGTCACCCAAGTGGCTTTGAACCACTGCTCCTCTCCCGTTCGCCACCTCTGTGCTAAACACAGCTCAGCTGCCGTGAGAAGAATCTGCTTCATTGTGTTTCACGGGGTCCCGAAATTAGTGTTTTGTGAAAGAAAACAATAAACTCAACAATGGTGTGGTAAGTTCTTGAAACCAAAGTAAAACTGGATACTGGAATCTAGAGCACTTTTCCCCTCTGGTTATAACAACTTTGCATTTGATTAAATGATAGGCAAAAAAAATCTCAACAGTATCTCCTTTGTTCCATTGAAAAATCTGGAACTGTAATACACAAAGTACATGTCTGCCTTGAGGAGCTACATAGTAATCACAGACTGACCAAAATACCACTTTTTTTTTCTTTTTTTTTTTTTTTAAGTGATTCAGCTTGTCTGCTCTACACTGAATTTGTTTTCTGCTGTAGTTTGCTCTGAGGAGTAACATACACAAGCATAAACTGAAGTTCTGCTCTGATGGGACCCACACAAAAGTAAAATATGAAATCCCAAGGTTTTAAGGTGTGTTTGGCTGGGTGCAAGGGGGCTGTGATTATAAAGGCTTTTGAGAAAAGACTTTTTGAGTTGCCAGGAAGAGGCTCTTTGCAGCAAAATGCTCAGAAAGGGTCAGAAATGTGGAATTTTTATTCTGATGCTGAGGATCTGGCACTGCAGAGATTGCTTTCATGTTTAGGAAATAAACCATTGTAAGATCTACCACATGAAAATTTGTTGTTCTTAGCATGGAGAGGCTGATGAGGTGATTCTCGTGCTGCTGCCCTGGAATTATTAGTGTGGGAGTCAGGATAGTGAGGAGGAGCTGTTGTCTTTGGATTCTAAGTGGGAGACACAGCACAACCCCTGACACCACCAAACCCGTGGTCAAAAATTGGCCTTTGAGCTTTGGCTTCTTGCTATAACTTGTGGACTGGCATTTCCAGATTTGGAATCTCACCGTCCAAAAAAATATATGGATTTAGAAATACAAGTGATGTTTCGCAAGATTGCATCATGCTGTGCTGAGTATTCTTTGGAGTGCTCAGATAAATTAAATAAATAGGTAAATTAAGTATGCATATTAACCCAAAATTGAAACCAGAAGTAATAACATAAAATAAGAAATAAAATTTTAGAAAAATTAAATAAACATCCAAACCTTTTTGTTTGACTTTCTCTGATACAAAGAAATTTCTCCAGGACTGTACAGCATATGAAACACATTATAAATGCTCTTGTAAAATCCACATCATTATACCACATGAAAGGCTGGGTCCTAAAAATAGCCATTCAGAGAGGATGCAGGCTAGTAGCAATTTCGGTGATCATGAAATAGTTGTGTTGACATCTCTATGCGTGCACACCCACAGAAAGCTTTGACTTTTGAATGTTAGCAACATTTGTGCTTTATGGAATTTTACATCTCGTCCCATGGATAGTCCTTTACCCAGGGGTAGAGATTCATTTCTGATCTTATTCCCATTTTTCTAACCCTGATTTTATTGAGAGAATAGGTACCTTACTCTTTTCTTTTCTTTTCTTTTCTTTTTTTTTTTTTTTTTTTTAGATTTTATGTGAAACTCTTTCCTTGCTGTCAGTTTGACAGTGGTTGGCAATATCAGTTGTATTTCCCTGTCTCCCAGCAGGGAAATATATGGGTTTTTTTTTTCCTTCAGTAGACACACACATATCCCCAGTATTTTGGAGAACTAACTGTTAAAATGTAAACCTACAGCATTAGATAATAACACAAGAAGCTGCCACATCTATACAGCCTTTGTATCTGGTGTAGTATTCAAAAGAAAGTAAATGAAATCTGCAGTAATTACACAGTAATGTATCCACAACAAAAAATTTCTTCCTTGTCCCAGCAATCAGAACTTGGCTTTTGTTTCGGAATATGAAAGGCTGCAGCCTCCTGCCTTCGGTGTGTTCGCAGCAAAGCCCTGGCTGGGATCAACTGCCGTAGCTCTGGGACAGACAACAGAGTCCTGCCAGCTGATATCGCGCGAGATCTTTTTGAAGAGCTCATCAGATTTGGGTTTATTGCTGTTGTGTTTCGGTTTTCGCTTGTTGTTTGTTTGAAAGCATTACTATAGGGATCGTTTGCTGAAGAACGTTGGAATCTTCAGCGCTGATCTCTTGTTTGCATTTCTCTTTTATAAGAAATATGACGGTGCTGGAGATGCACACCTTCACTTGAGGGTTTCTGAAGCTTGTGGTTTAAGCCTGTCCTGGATTTTAAGTGTGTGGCCCTTCTAAAACCACATGGAAACAGTCTATATCCTCAAAATAAGTTTGCTTCTGGAACTGGAGCAGAATCTGTGCAGATGGCAAGTGAAATAACAGGGTGTTGAAGAAAATGACATTGCTTCTGAAATAGTTGGCATGAAAATCCTGAAGTCTGAAGTTTCATTCAAATCAGATGTAGCTCTGGTTCGTGGGGCTGGACATGAATTTGCCCAGCAATGCAGCTCCAAGGGATTTACAGGGAGGTGTACAGTTGTTCCAGGTTGTTTTAAGTGCAGGGCAGCTCCTGTCCCTTGTCCTGGGCGGGGGTCCTGTTCCAAAGCAAGCAGGCTTGCCAGTTTTTACCTTGGTCGGTTGACTTCTTGCGGGCTGTTAACAATTCTGAAGAATCAAATGCTGTAAAATGACATCACGGAAGTGAGTTTGCTCTTGCCAATTTAGCTCCCTAGAACAGCTGGACTAGGGGACATGGGAACACCTTGACAAGGCAATAGTTTTATAGTGTAATTGCATTAATTTCTACGTGAAGTCATCAGGAATTGAAGGATCTCTTCCCAACTGAGGGCTGAGAAATTTTGGCTCCTTTTGGCATCCTGCTCTTTACAATGCAACAGACAGCAGTGTTTAGAAAAAGCTAAAAAGTTTTAATGCTTCTGGCTTGAGGCTGGTGTCATGCTTAAGCCCTTTTCTCTTTTCCATAATTAATTGGGTGCCTGAAAATGAGGTTATATCTGGCAACGTCAGTTTTTTACTATTTTGGTGAGCTCAGGTTTTTCTGCTAGGAGCAGAATTCAGGTAAAAGCACCAAATGTTCCTGGCTGGGACTTCTGACAGCACTTGAATGCAAGAGCCGTTATACAGAAAATTTAATTTCTTGACTCGAGAGTACAGAAAATTACCTGATATGTTCTTGCCAATTGTTTGGCTATTGACATTTACTGGAGCTAGTATATAACTACATGCATGTATTCAAACTTTGCAAAATAGAATGTTTTCAAATTACAGTACACTATTTGTACAGATCTAGGACATGAATCTGCTTATAAATGCATAGTGATGGATGAGGCAGGCTGCAGGGAATCCCTGAAAGATCAGCTCCCATATCCAAAAGCATCACTCTTCATCCAAATTTCCTGCTGAAACCAGTGGTAAATGCCTGAGTGTGGGGTGGGCGCGTTGCTGTTTCCGTGGGCAGGAGCTGCCTCTCTCCTGCCTGCGCCCCTGGAGCTCGTTTGATATGGGAGCCGAGTGATCCTCTTACCAGAGAGCACCAGGTGCTGTGGCAGACGGTGTAAATAGCCAAATAAACAGACATGAGTAGCACCAGTTGTTTATGTGTTAACACAGGATGTTCTCAAAATCAGGTAAGAAGTGAGGCATGTTACCAAGTTTTATAGCAGAGGAACCGGATAGTCTTGTAACTGCCGTGCATGGCCACGGCAGAGGAAGCATGGTTTTATCCCGGCTTCAGCTCCCAGTCCCACAGGAGCTTGTTTTTCTGTGACTCAGTTTCCCCCAGGAGCATTAGGAGTTTTATCATTTCATGTGTAAGTGATGCTTGGAGAGCACGGCAATGTTGATACTGAAACAAAGCATAAAATCCCACTCAGGCTGCTGCAAGAGGGGATGTTTCAGAAACAATCAGAGAAGAACTAGCCTAAAAGAGTAAGCTTTTAGACCACTTGTGCTGCTTATTAGACCACTTACTTCAACATATTAAACAAATTACAATTTCATAATCTTTTAGGAAGTTGTAGGTGGCCCTTAGACCACAACTTCTTCAAGGCAGCTGGCATCTTGCTTTAAAAACAAATAACCTTCTCAGCCTAAATGATAATTTCATAGAGTGGCATTAGCTGGATGGCAACAATGATGGCATGGTCCAACACATTGTCTGAAAGACACATGACACACAAATCCTCGTTATTAAACCAGGAACAAATGTAATTTATTTTCCCACTTGTAATATGGTGATGAGAACAACCTCCAGGATCACACAGTGTAGCTTTTGGACACATGTACCAAACCTCTGGATGCATAATTCAAATTCTTTGTCATGAAGAATCAGTCTATTTATCTTGGAACCTTTTTTACTTAAACAGTAATCTCTAGGAAATCATTTAACAGTAGTTCGCTGCCAGTTTGTCAGTTAATGGCTTGAGGCAAAATCTGAAGCAGATGAAAACTTTTCCAGGGCGATGCTGCTGTCGCATGGGGTGCCGAAAGGTTTATAGCAGAAAGCAAGCGAGGAGGCGGTCAGATGAGTTCAGTCCAACTTTTAGAATCAGGAGGAAACTCGGCACACCAGAGCAAAGACGGCTTTTGCAAGCACATCGTGTGTAGAATGTGAAAGCCATCAATTGCGCCCATGTCGACTTCTAAGCTGAAATTTTCCTTACTGGAGGCTCCAGGTGTGAGTGTGTGGAGGCCAAAACCACATGTGTTTGTGGCGGCTGGGGCTCTGCCTCGCTTCTTTGCATCCTGGGCATTTCTGCATCTCTGTGTCCCAGGTATCCCTGTGTCTCTGCATCCTGGGCATCTGAATAAGTGTCCTGGACATCTTTGCATTCTGGGCATTTCTGCATCTCACACCCTGGGCATCTGCATCTTTGCATCCCGGTATCTCCTCATCCTTAGGCATCTCCCCATCCCAGGTGTGGAGGCAGCCAGGCGGGAGAGCCGGGGCACAGCCCCCCCTGCTCAGCTGGGGTGCTGCAGGGTGTCTGCCAGGGCAGCAGAGTCCTCCAGCTCTCAGATGTTATCGCTTCTCTCTAAAAGTCTAGCAGCGAGTTTCAGTTAGGTAATGAGTTATCTGATTTCCCTTTAATCTGGGCAGCATCACTCCAGCGTGATAACCTCGCATCGCTGTTTATCTCACGCTCAGTGCTGCAGGAGGAAAATTGGCAAGAATGGGTGAAAATTCACTGGAAAAGGAGCTGAGAAAAGGTGCCCTGGTCTGCACCAAATTCCTCCTTTTTGCAGCAGGTGCGGGTTAGAAATAACTGCCCCGAGTCGAAATTCTCCCAAGAGGCCACAAAATCCAGCTGAAGTCAATGCCACTTCCCTGCAGCATTATCTCCCACTCAGTGCTGTCTGCCCACAGAGGATGGTAGGGTGTAGGAACTGGCAGGGGATTAATGGCAGCCTGGTTCATAAAAAACTCCGCTGCCAGAAGGACGTGGGACCCAGACAGAAGTAAAGAGGGGCTGGTTCTCTCTGCAGATGCCCCCAAGTGCTATTTGTCTGAGAGCAGATTTTCCCACAGATCTTTGGCCTTCATATTATTTGAAGAACCCCCTCTGCAGCTGCAATCCTTCCCTCCCCCGAGGGAAAAACAGGGTGGTAACTTTGTGAACTGAATGGTGTGGAGGTTTAGGAGTACTGCCATGGGAGGGGAAGATTTGGCTCATTAGCGTGGAACATTGTGTTGCCAGGAACAGAGTTTTGGGGCAGAACTAATAACATGGAAGCAGATGCAGTCAGCTTTTATTAAACTGGTTTGTAGATGACTTTAAATAGGCAACAGTTGTATCTGGGGCTTTCCTTGTAAGAGGCAGAATGGCAGACCCCAGCAGAAGCAGAATCTGGCTTAGATGCCGGATAAAAAGCACACAGGAGCTAACCAAATTTCTCGATGCTAGGAAATATTTCTTCCAGATATGTTTTTAAAAGAAAAAAAACACAACTGAAGACTTTGTGATTGGGTTATAATTTTTAAACCTTTAGAGTCCACGCATCTCACTTTGGGGAAGGAGCAAGCAGCTCTAGAGCCACAGTGTTCATATTCTGAAGGACCCAGCGTGATCTCACCTCTGCTTTATCCTGATGCGCCATCTCCTCTGGGCCATGGACTCCCAAGTTGCACTCGGTTACCCCATCTGAGCATACATTAACTGCTTGACAGTGCATTAGAGGCAGGCATGGATAAATTAATTTCCAAGCACTTCTCCCTTGAACCACCCTTTCCGTAGCACCAATTAACTCCGTAGCACTAATCAGCATCAGCGATGGTCGGATGCCATTTCCTGACACATGGCATTCCAGGGCCACCAGTAACGATGGGTTGAACTCACTCTGTAATTGCTGTACCCAAGTACTCAGGTTGAAATGACCGTCAGCCAAATACAAAGTGCCCATCCCAGCCAGCTCCCAAATCTGAGTGAGACCCTTGTTGCCTCTGAGGAGTCACCACAAAGACCATCCATCCTCGGGCAGACCCAGCAATGACAATTGCTGTGTGTCCCTACAGTGTCCTCCTGGTCCTTCACCACCTCGGTACAGCCTGGACTAACTGCCTGGCTTTCATGGGGGTGTTGGGAATGGTCGGTGCCCATCAGTGCAGCCAACCCTGCAACTGTCTGCAGAGGGGCCTGTTGGATTTCCGACATCTCCATAGATGTCTGTCAGCTCCTTCTATGCCAACTCCAGCCACCATTTCATAGAGCAAAGAGAACCATCCAGAAATCCTTTCCCTGCTCCATGCACCCAAGAGCAGCCTGGCATACCCACCATGTCTTCCTCGCTGTGCTCCACGCAGCCTCATCATCCATCCCAGTCACGCTGAATAAAACAAGAATCCATTTGGGTGCTGTACTCCATCCTGCCTTGCTTGTGCAATACTTTTTTTTCTCAGGCAGTTTCTAATCTAGAGATTTTCTGGGATCTGTGCGTGGCATTAAGGGAAGTCTCCTCATCACCTCAGGTTCTGTCTTTCGGTACCGAGTGTTTAAGACATAATTCCAGGCGTCCAGGGCTTGCTTTCTCTTTGTGTCTCCTTTGCTGTTGCTTTCATTTGCTAACATGTTGAACTTCAAAGTCTATTCTTTCTCATTCCTAATTTTTATGGAAAAATGGTCTGAACCCCATTTGCATTTCCTCCCTGAGGATACTGGCAGTCCTTAATCCTATATATTAAAGAATGTCAGTTTTCCCAGCAGCCCTCTATTCTGGGACTACTCTTCCACTCTGTTTTCTCCTTGAAATGCTCTCCTGTGGTTCAAAATTGCTCTTCACGGTGCCCCTGACCACTGTCACTTGCTGTTATGAGCTATTTGCACGGATGTTTGATCACTTTTTAAGCCCTTTTCCCTTCCCATCCTGTCCCTTGCAGGTAATTTGTGAAGGTTTCATGCCCATGGCAGTAGATGCCTGTTTGCTCTCAGAGGTTGCAGCATGGGCCGTGTGCTCTGCAACCAGCAATATTCAGGACCTGCTGCAATAACTATTTATAAAGCCAAGAGATAGCAGGATGAAAGTAAATAGGGCACTATTTTATTTAGGCTGATTTTAATTTCACACTGGTGGTCTCCATATTCCAATTGAGTCCCAGTGGCCACCAGCATTTACCTGCTCGAGAGGCAATTGCCATCTGTGCTTCCCCTGCTGTGAGGCAGGAGGGTACAGGGACCCTCTGTCTCTCAGTCCCCTGTCCCTCTTCCTGCTTCCAGACAGGACCACAGCAATTCCCTGTGTTCCCCAGCTGCTGGGAGCTGTGGGAAGTAGTAGAACACCGACAGCACCGGCCGTGCAGATCCAGGGATTTAGATCACGCAAACTCAGTGTTCTCTCCTACAAGCCATTCTCAGCGATGTGCTCAGTAATTAGCATGTTCATAAACACTTTGTAATCTTGTGATCATGGCTTGCAGATTAGCTCTTTTGCCAGCTTTGCGATTTCTTTGCCAGTTTTAGTTTTAATTGCAAATCCATTACTGCCAGCTCCCTTGCATATTGTAGCAATAGGCAAATTAAAACACTTGGACACAGTTGGGCGGGTTTCAGTTAAGAAATTAATTGTTACTGCCAACCAGTGCTTTTTAATGTGAGGGTGGCATTTGAGTTTGTTTTTGAGGGCATAATCTCCAAGACTTTCTTTTTTCCCTTCTCCTCCCCCCTCCCCAGACTGCGTTGCCCTGTCGAGCAGCTCCCCAGATGGCATGAAGCAAATGCTTGCCTCTTTGATCTCCTAGTCAAGAAATTTGGAAGTCGTTCTGAATTTATGAGAATCCTGTCTGAAATAAATCTGTCTGTGCACAGGGCCACACTAAGGCAACCTGGAGCTGCAGGCACGGCTCACCTGAACCTCCCAGGGAAGCACAGGATTCCATCCCACAGGAGCATCGTGTGATGCTGTAGCGATAAAGAGAAACTTCATGCATATTGTTGAACATGAAAAAGTCTAGACAATCTACAATTTACCAGTCGGGGTAATTGGCTAAAGGCTTAATCCACCCTGATAATCCAGTAATGGTATTGTTGGCAGGACATTGATGTAAATATCACTCAGCAGTGCTGGCAGCCGCTGTCTCCTGTGATTGCTGCCATTCCCAATTCCTTTTCCACAGTTGTTAGGGCTGATGGGGAATTTTCAGAGTTCTGCAGACTTCTTGTCTTTTACAAAAACTGTCTGGGCTCTGTGGTTATTTTTCACTCCCTTTGTTGAATAAGTAGCATTTTTCACCAGGTTAGAATTTTCACAGACCCATTCCTCAAGAACGTCTTTGTTCCTTGATGTTCTTTTTTCCTTCGTGTATTTCTCCCATAGCTCTCTCCAGCTTTCTGATGCTGCTGTCGCACAGTTTGCCATCACCCTCCTACACAAACAACATCTGTTCCTACAGCGGACCTGTGCCAGCACTGCAAGCCACCTACCACCTGTGTGTCACCACCAAACCTGGTGGCATTCACTAAGACTTCGGTGGCATCACTCTGCACAAGCCCTGACATGCCACCAGCATGGCTGGGGCTGCAGACACTGGTGGGGCACTGTGGAGGTCAATGAGCTGAGCAGGGTTCTAGAAATCCCCATTTTTGCAGGGGTGTTTTTAATGCATTTCTGTGTGCCCCATAGGGACAGAAAAGGGGATTGTACCACCACAGATGTAGGGAAGGACAGACAGACTTAGTCCAGCCTCCAAATCTGAGTCTCCCACCACTGCAGTGCTTGTCCCCACATGCATGCCTGTTGATGTGTTAGAGCATGGCTGGGCTTAAATCTTTGTTTAATTGCACATGAAGCCAGTGTCAAAAAATACCTGTCCCATTCTTGTTACTTTATTCTCTTTAACTCATTCCCTCAATTTGCCTTGGTAAACGTGGTTGTTTTCAGCTGCCTTTACAGCTGGAGCCTCCACAGTACCAAACACAAATGGAACCTGCCTGATTGGAGTCACAGAATCCTAGAATCACAGTATGGTTTAGTCAGAAAGGACCTTAAAGACCTTCTAATTCCATCCTCCTGGCCATGGGGAGGGATGCCACCCAAGAGATGAAGTTGCTCAGGGCCCCATCCAACTGCTCTGTACAGCTCATCTGCCTTCAGAGAGATTGGGGTTGGGTAATGAAATGGAGCTCAGCAGAGGATTCCCTGATGATCGAAGCAGAAGCACCCTGGGAATTCCTTATCTGCAGCAATGTTGACTCCATGCTGCCAGCTGAAGTATTAAAAACCCTATATGTAATAATATATACTCTTATTTTGATCACTGACCCAGCTGAGATGGCTGTGAATCCTTGACACCATTCTTAAGGCAGCCTGTTAATGGTTTTTTGAACATTGCTTTTTTTTTTTCCTGCTCAGAAAACAATAGAAGCAGCACAGTTCCGCTGCAAACAAAACCTGAACATGCTCTAACTTACATGTGAAATATCAAAGAGCGCTTATTCAGTACACATCGCCGCCCTTCCGTTTCACAGCAAACACCTTGTCACAGCCCAGAGACCTTGGGAAAACTATATATAGTGTATTCGGGCGAATGTCACCCTGGTAATTATCCCATAGCTCTGGCTCCACGATGTTGTGGCTAACAAATCCAACTTTAATTGTTCGTGATCTCTATCGGAGCAGACATCGGGTTTGAGTTCAGTCGGTACGGAGTCAGGAGGAATAAACACAAACCTACAGTAAGATCAAAGCAGCAGAGAGGTGCACATGTGCTAATAATAATAGCTTATGAAAGCTCATATTTTCCTTCAACAACATCCTGTCATTTATGTATCAGCTTTGAAAAGGGTAAAAAAAAAAATTCAGTGTAATTTACTTCAGCAAAAAAATAGATAAGGCAGATACTTGATTGCAGCAGCTCGTGTGTGGTTTGCTGCGAGGATTGTAAATTCATCGCGTCCTCCAGTGCATGTGTGAGGGGAAGGTGCAGAGGCTGAGCTGGCTGTGACCAAAGCACCATCATTATCTGATTTTTACATACAGCTGGTGACAATGTGATGCAGAAGGGAGGATGAGGTAAACAGTCTCAAAGTCGGTAACCGCATCCACACCTGGTGCACCTCGATAAAATGTCTGTAAACAGTCTGGATGGAGTGAGGTTACAGCGAGGCTGAGGACAGCTAACGGCTCCAGGAGATGCAGGGAGAGGTACACCGAGGTTTGGGGATGATGTTTTGGTTGGGGTGGAATTGCCCAGGGGATTAAAATGGGGATTTTGCCCTTTCATGGCCGTAGGCAGCTTTGCAGGTCGGCTTTCCCGGCAGCGTGTGGGACAAGCAGTGTGGCTGGGGTGACTGTACCAGGAGGCTCTCACTGAGCGGGGTCTGGCAGCTGTGATTTCACCTCCACACAACGTGACCTACCTCGGAAGGTCAGCCCTCAAAACTGGGCACAATGCTGACCATTTCCTCTGTCCTCTTACATCAAATTTTTACTTATCAGCTTTTTTAATCTAGCACAGTGGCTGAAGCTTCCGTCGGGGGGTTGTCTTGCCTGGCACTGAGATGCCTGGTGAGCTGTGGGGAATTGGGACACAGGGAACTGCAGGAGCAGAGCCGTGGTGGGTGATGTGCCTGTTGGGAAGGAGTCCCAGGGTGTTGTGAGTCTGTCTTTCACGTTGCATGCTGTGGTTGTTGACGTTCGGTTATGCCTGTAGTTCTCTCTGCAAGCAGGAAAGGGTTTGGGGTTTTGGTGAGGGGAGGAAGGCTGGCAATAAAAGGTGACAAAATGTCCCGCTGAGTACCGAAGATAGGCTGGCTGATGAAAGAGAAAGTTGTTTAGAAAGAGAACCAAGGAGAAGAGCACAAACAGGAGCAGGTACAGGAGCAGTCACACTTCCTGCTCTTTCTGCACAGCTCCTTGGGCAGAGTGTGATGTGATGTGATGGTGGCCATGGGGTGACAGTGGCAGAGGGCAGTCCTTGCACTGGAAAGGTGTTTTTCGAGGCTGTGAAGCTGAGCTGGAGGCTGTTCAGAGTCTGCAGCAGCTGAATCGCAGCAAACAGGGACTCGTTAAGAAACTGGAGCAAATAATAATGATCCATATGTTTAATGCAGCTGAAAGGCGTACTTCAAAGATTCTGTTATCCTAAAAAAGCCCAAGTATAGAGGGGAATATACTTGATCACGGCTTGGAAGTTTTGATGGTAGCGTTGTAAGTAGGTCAGCAAACGGTAATATTTAAATTAACTCCTCTTTCTGGCAACTAGATGGGAATGTAGGTCTAGAAATGGGTAAATGTAGATTCCCTTCCCAGCTCTGCCACTTTGACAAGTCACTTCATCTCCTCGTGCCTAAGGGAAAAATACACCTTTGGGCTCTGCCCAGTAATCATCAGCCAAATGCTTCCCCACCTATCTATAGGGCTTTAGAATATGTGATTGAAAAGTGCAAAGTGTTATTAACATTGAATTAATGTCTGCCATTACAATATGTAATGGAGCATTTCTGCACACACCCCATTTCCTCCTGCTCGAATGTTTTGTCAGACAAGTCCAAGTGTTTACCAGCTTTATAGCTGGCCTAAAAAAGAGCCAGCAAGAGCTGGAGCTGCTGGTCCCTAGTGGAGCTGCCAGGCTTGTTTGATAGCTGGGGTGCAGAAACTGGCAGCAGAGCTGTCAGCACAGCCATGGACCGGAGTGCCCCCTCAGCAGCCAACCCACGGCTGTAGACTCATCTCCTGTCACTCCTGCACACTGTGGCACTGTACCAGGAGGCCAGGCTCCCCCTGCCACGGGGTGCATGGTGGGGTGCAAATGCACACCTCCTGCCAGGGATGGAGAGGGCCAGGCTGGTCTGAAAATGGGGAATGTGCTACTGGAGCACCTCACTTCTCTTTTCTGGGAGCTGAGAGCTGCAGCCCTCCCACAGCCTGCACCTCATCAACTGATGGCAGCATTTGCACTTGCTTGGGCAGCACCAATTGCTTTAATTTCTACCTCTTCTAAATATATTGATTTTCTCTGTGGAAATAACTACATGTTTATTGACCCACAGCTGTATTTAAGGATTCCCGCTCCTGGAAATATTCAAGGTCAGGTTGGATGGGGCTTGAATCAATCTTGTCTTGTGGAAGGTGTCCCTGCCCATGTCAGGAGGGTTTGAACAAGAGTTTTAAGGTCTCTTCCAACCCAAACCATTCTATGATTCTGTGATATCAACCCAGATCTTTCAGAGCAGCATTGCTCCCTTTTGGTTGTCTTCTCATCCCATCAGACATGCCTTCCCTGCCTGCCTTGTGTTTGCCCACCACTGTGCACAGCCCTGCCTTCTTTCTCATTATCATGCCCTGCACAAACATTTCCCTTCTTTTCTAAAATATCGCAGCACATGGTGTGGGTTACTGTCTAGACTGCATCACTTGAACCAAATGTATTCACTAATATGATATATTAGTAGAGTTCTCTAAGAGTTACAAACAAAGTACATTTCTTTGTTCACTCTTTAATTGTTAGTTCATTAGCTCGCTTGCTGATTCATAAAATATGAAAAGCTCCAATAGGGTATCTAGTCACCAGTGCAAATTAGCTAGTTTTTAATGTACATAAATAAATTATAACCCTGCATTTACAATTTGCCTTTACTATAAGGGCTGTGCAGAAATGCTTTATCTCTGCACACAAAACGACAAGTAAAGGCAGAAGCTGGGAGTGCTGTATCCTACACTTGCAGAACACGCTAGTAGCAAAAATTATCTCTTTGCTGGTGGGTAATTTGTTTTCTTTAGCTCTGAAGGTGGAATATGACAATGTTGGGTAGGTATCTTTGTAGCTAGGGCTGGATGTTGAGCTGGTGAGTTGGCAGGGCCGTGCTCTGTGTACTGTCAGCAGCTGGGAAAGCCCTGAAGCTTTTGTTTTCCTGGGGCTCTGCGTTTTCCTCTGGTCTGTCTGATCTGTTGTGCTCTCTCTCCAGCAGCAGGTCTCCCTACTTTTTGGCTATATTTGTTGCTTATTAATTATTCCCCAAAAACAGCCAAGTCTTTAGATTCCTAGGAAACTTGCAGGTATTGTGTACCCATGTGCAAGACTCCCAGAGGGTGTAAGACCATCTTAGGGTGGGTTTTTTCCTATGGATTTTTGTGATAGGGAGTGGAATTCTCAAATAAAGATCAAAGATAGAATTCCTCACTCCTTTCCAGACCATGATCAATGTGCTCATACTAAATGAATCATTCTCTAAAAGTTGTGTAGGTTTCTAGATAAAATTCTGCAGGCAGCTGTTTAATATCTGCATATTACATTGGTTTAATCCCTTCTCAGTTCTGTAATTCTCTTAAATAAGGAATGCAGGCTATCAGAGTACAAAAGAGAGAGCACCAAAGTCACAGAATCACAGAATGGTTTGGGCTGGAAGGGACCTTAAAGCTCACCTCAATCCAACCCCCTGCCATGGGCAGGGACACCTTCCTCCAGACCAGGTTGCTCCAAGCCCCATCCAGCCTGGCCTTGAGCACTTCCAGGGAAGGGGCAGCCACAGCTTCCCTGGGCAGCCTGTGCCAGTGCCAAACAGCACAGCAAACTTAGTCATTATTAAAAACTTGTGTCCCATCTGATTTGTATGGATACCAAGGATTTATGGCCATAAATGCTTTGTTTTGCTAAATTCATGGTTACTGCCTCTTCCATGGGCAGCGTTCCCAAAGTCTTTGCTGGGTGTTAGGCTTGGACCTGCAGATGCTCACGTAGGGAAATGATTTCACATATATGGATGGTCTTGTCAAAACCAGCCTAACAATTGGTGCATTAAATTATTTGTATATATTTGTATTTGCAAGTGTTGGATTTATACATGCAAGATCAAGGACTTAATTAGTAATTTTTTTTTGTTGTTTTGCTACATGAAAGCTTTGCTGGCTGTGTACCCAGAGGTCTCTGCTGCATAAATCTTGTTGAATTTCAATAAAAAGCGCTTGTATGCCTTTCTTGAGCAGACCTAGGTACTTACAAAATTTTCAAATTTATTATAAACTGAAGGATATTTCATCAGGTCAGCTCACTCCAGGATGCCACATTTCCAATGATGTGTTACCAGCAATCAAGGCCCAAAAATGTCTGGTTTTGACAGAATGAAATACACATTTTTTTTCTCAGCCTCTTTGAATGGCATTGATTAAACAAAGATTAGGATGATGTGGGGTTTGTATCTTCAGTTATTTTACCTCAGTACTATACCATTGCTTTAACTGACTTTACCACAAAGCCTCTCAAACTTCCTTTTCTTTGCTAAATTAGCTTGTGAATTCTCTGCTTCCTCACATGCTCAACACCTCCACCTCCGACAGATGTGGAAAAAACCTTTTATCATTACACATCCAAAATGTTCCCAGGCAATGACCCTGGTGCACCCCATTGCTGTGACAGGACATGGTTTTCCAGACATTGCAGACTGGCTCTTGGGAGGGGACCTCATCCACAGACAGAGTGGTGAAAGCTAAATCCCAGTCCCAAAGACATTTTAGGACCTTTGTGGTATCAAAAGGGAGCATTTTTCTTGCATGTTTTGAATTTGAGAGTCCTAAGGCATGATTCATGTGGTCTGGGAGCTGGCAGGGCTTGCAGTGCAGATGCACCAAGAGCCTGGAGTCTGCTGTGCTCTGAGTGTGAGCAGTTAGTTCATCACACCAAGTGGAATCTTGCTTTGGAAAGCTAAAGGCACCTTTGCCCCCCAGTTTGACCACATCTGCATTTCACATGAGGCTTTTCTTGCTTGATCACTCATGGATTTCTGTCATTTGGTCAGTATTGAGCTTCAACAATAAAAGCCAATTAGTTCTGCTTAGTCAACCCCCAAATCTATAATCTCTAGGTCATGAAGGAAATGGTAAAATCTCATGGAACTGGTAAAATCTCATTGGACTGGTGAAATCCCATGTCCTGCTGTTGGAGCCAGTCAGGATGCTGCAAAGGCCTGCAAGCAACTCTCGACAGCATCATTCAGAAAGTCTTGCATCTTCATCTTATTCTGCTTGAATTTCTTCATTTACTTGTTGGAATCATTGGCTGCCCTTGGCTTCCTACTTTTTTATTTTTTTTTCCATGTGTGTAATGCTACCCTTGTCTCTTTGCAGATGACCAGATTAGGTGAAGGAAAATGAATTATGCTTATTTCTGTGCATTAGGTGTTTTTTTCATGAGCGCTGCCCTATGCAAAACAAGCAATATAATTCTTTAATGTTTTCTTTAATCCTGACTCTAATCCAGTCTCTCTAGTTCCACCCGAGTTCCATGTGAACACAGCTTTGTTTAACGTACATTTTTTTCTTCATTGTTGAAGAAAAGGTTTTGTGCTAAAGAGGTAGACAGTTCTAGATCAGCGTGTCCTTTTTTTGGTTGCTCACTATACATTTTTTGAATCCAGGCCAGCCATGGTGATGAGGACCTCAGCCCCAGCAACAGGCTGCCATTAGGATTACAGAGCACACACTTCCAGGGACAATGGCACTCGAAAAGGCATTGCAAGGGCATCACAGCAGGTGCTGTCATTGCCAGCTCCACGCTTCTGAGCTGTGCCACCTCTGGCCCAGAGCTAACCTGTGGCTGGGGTTGGGGTTGAGAGAGTCCAAGAGCCTACAGGTCCAGGAACAGTGGGGCTGGAAAAGGCCTGCCAGGGAGATCATGGCAGGGCACAACATTGCTGCTGCTACATCCTCCTGATCTGGAAAACCCATAATATTGGTTAGGGTAAGGGTTAGGGTTGGGGTTAGGGTCAGTGTTAGGGTTGGGGTTGAGGGAGTGCAAGAGCCGACAGCTCCAGGAGCACTGGGGCTGGAAAAGGCCTGCCTGGGAGATCATGGCAGGGCCACAGCATTGCTGCTGCTGCTGCTGCTGCATCCTTCTGACCTGGACCAGCCCTGGTGATGGGGACCTCAGCCCCAGGACAAGCTGCCATTAGGCCTAGAGTTAGGTGTGAGAGAGGGAAATAGCCTCGAGCTCCTTGGACGCTTGGCCTGGAAAACTCATGCCAGGAGGATCATAGCAGAGCCACAGCATTGCTGCCTCCACACCTTTCAGATTAGGGCCATGCATGGGGCTGGGCATCTCAGCCACAGCCCTCAGCTTGCTGAAAGTTTGGTGTGAAAAAAAAAATTCTGAAATGAAGTGAAAACAGTTAAATGGGATAAAATAAAATGAAGTGCAGTGAAATGAGCCAAAACTTAATGAAATTATTTTCATTGAAATCTTGAGATTTCATTTCCTTTCATTAAATGAAAAAATTTTATTTCATGGAAAGTAATGAAATGAGAAATTGAGGAATTAAGTGAAATGAAAAATCAGGAAAGGAAATACAGTGAAATGCATTTTCTGTCAGTTCAATTCTCTACCCTTCCCTTGGTGTTAGGGGCAGTGGTGGGGCTGAGATTCTCTGAGATTCTCTGGCCAATTCTGGCCATCAGAATTTGACTCTGAAGGCCACCACACAATTCCTTGAAGAAGACAACTTCCATGCTCTGCTGGTCCTGTGTGATTTCAGGACAAGAAAAGTAAGGCAAAATATTTTATTGCAGATACCAAGAGTTTTAAAGTCATGAAACAAGCTTGCATGCAAAAGGAAGAGTTGCTAAATTCAACCCATATAATTGACATATAATTTGAAGTAATAGCTTTGCAGGAGTGTCTGCATAGAATCTGACCTATATATTCCTTAGAATTGGTGACCATGTGGAGGAAGGAGAGAGCTTGACCCAGCTTGACATTCAGATCCCAGAGAAAGGTTGCATGACTAATACTGAAAAAACAGCCATATAATTTCAGTCTTGGAATTGCATCATGAACTCACAGGCTGACAACCGTGGAACCCAATATGGGCATTTTCCAGTGTCACTTCCTGGTGCTCATCCACCTGAATTAAGACAAAAGAGTTAATTACTTTCTTTTGGAAAACAACTCTCCTCTTAAGCACTTTGCCATGTGAGGAGCACCCCTTCTGCAGGTGAGGAGGATTTCAGATGTACTCACACTTGCCAGGTGGTGGTGATCCAGCCTTTTCAAAATGCCTCTACATAAAATTATCCCAATCCCACAAACCACTCGGTATTATTTCATTGATGTTCTGCTGGCAAAGAGGCCTCTAAGGCTTTAGAGACTTGAATGGAGGCAGGTGCCTTTTTTTATCCTCCAGCCTTCCCAGAAAATCTAGTGATGCTGCGGGATTTCCCCAGTCCTCAAAGGAATTCTCTCCTTGGGGGAAGGTAGAGGTTAGAGTGGCAGTGTGGGTATTTGTTTGAATCTTCCTGAGGCAGAGGACTGTATCTCCTTCTCATCCTTCTCCTGCATCCCTGTGCCACCCGGGTGCTGAGTCCTCATTCCCTGGGAGCATCTCTGGGCCACCCTGTCCTCTCCATTTTCCCATTCTTTGCTCACTGGCAGCAGACGGATCACACTGGAGGGAGGAGGTGCAGCAGTACAGTGAGTGCCTGTGAAACAGGGAGTTAATCCAGTGACCCCAGTGTCTTGGGTCCCACACTGGGGCTCCATTATTCCCACAGCACTGCCTGTTGCCCTGCCTTGTAACTCAGCAAATTCTTGATCAGCTTTAAGGAAAGGGCTGTTCTATATCAACTGTGCCAGTCTCTGTTTCACATGTGTGGAAATGTCCTGACTTCCATTTGCAGCACAAGTGGCTGTTGGGTTCATCACTTCAGCTGTAGCATGTAGGGTGCTATTTAGGGTGACTCACTGGGGTGCACTGCTCTGCCCCTTGGGGCATTTGGTCAAGACATAACACATTCTGGGAACGCTGGATCAGGACAGAACAGAAAAGCAGCAACATGTTGCTACTCTGATACTTTTTTTTTTTTAAATTCAGCTTCTTAAATGATAAGCAGAGCATGCCAAGAGCTGCTGGGTGTTATCTCTGCTTTCCTGCTCCCTTAGCAGGCTCACAGAGATTTGGATGTTTCCTTGCAACAAGGATGGGTGGAATGGGCTGAAAAGGAGGGAGGCAGCTCTGCTGCCTGCTGGAGGGAGCACAGGTGAAGTGGTGTCCTCAAGTGCTGAGGCCACCAGCAGCAATGGAGATCCAAAGAGCTGCTGGGTCACCCAAAAACATGCCCAGAGAGAGGGAGGGGAAAAGCTTGAGCTGCTGTAATCACAGGTAGGAGTGGAAATGTCTGGAACTGATCCATCAGTGAGCAGTGGGCCACTCCTTGGAAAGGCTGGGAATGATTGCTGTCCCCTTACAGCAAACGTGTGCTGATCTGGTCTTGGACAGTACTTTCTTTTTCAGTCTGGCTAATATACTCAGAACACGTTTAGAAAGAAATGTGTATAAAATCTCTCTTCATGTTTCATTTCCAAGCCACCACACATGGATTTACTTGTGAATAATGGATGAGTCAGCAGGGTATAATGCTCATTACTCAGTGAGTACGCAGGGAGGTACTTGGAGCAGTGGTAAGGGCTGGGTGAATCCCAAATTCATCCTGTCCCTGGATGCTGGGCATTGTTGCCTGGAGCTGCCACACTGCTGATGCTGCAGAAGCTGGGACGAGGAATTCAGCTCGTTTTCTCCTAATTTTTTAGTTCATTTCTGTTGAGGTAAACTAAGCCTGTGACATGTCATGGAGTGCAATCCAATGATGAAGTCTAATTTCTGCATCTTCTGCCTTCCCCTGCTGTTTGTGGAAGGGAGGTAACAAGTGACGTTGGACAGCCACAAACTTTTAAATGAGGATTACATTGCCTACAAAGAATGCAGGCAGGCAAGATTCGGTGGTGCAACTTTCTGAAGAAAAGCCTGTCAGCCAGTGCTAATGAGTATCTGGTCATTCACAACTGGATTAATCTTCTTTTCCCCCAGTGAAGTGCTTCTGTTTAAAACACCTGCTAAAAAGGGAACCATATAATGAAGAGTCTGAGTGGTAAAAAGTGTTCTTAGAGCCCTGGGTTTGCTTCCCATTCTTCAGGTAATGTATAGAGCAGAGAAAAAGCTCCCATAACATGGGAAACCAGGAAAAAGAATAGGGAATTAGGATCTGGAGGGCCTGAAATACCCAGCCGGCAGAATCTCATGCTGCTGGTTGCATGGAAAAGAAGAGTGATAATTGAAGCTGAGAGACTGAATTTAGGAACAGAGCAGAATAAATTAATATGGGGCCCTGGAGGGTGATTATCCCTGCCTGAGAACACTTGGGCTTGTCCTGTATCACAGGGAGGCACAGGGGGAGGGTGGTGAAGGATGAGCTTCTCCTTCTGCTCAGAATACAGTTTAGACCAACCCTAGCCAGACCAGAAAGACAACATGGCATGGAAATCAAAACACAGGCTCCTATTTCTCTAATGGTGTACACAGGATACAGTGGGGCCAGCATGAGGTTTTTTGTTTGTGGTCAAGAACTTTCTTTTTTCTAACGTTAGACACTTTGGGGGTGAGGCTTTCAAATGAAACAGGATTCAGCTCATGCAGAAGTTGCATGTTTGCAAATACAGCACGGTGAGTTTAAACCCTGTGTGGTTTACCATGGAAAATACAGACATGGTGTTTTTCACCTGAACTTGGCTACACACAGACTGAAGCCAGAGGAGACTGTGTAGCTAAAGCAGTGAAGAAAGATGTGAAACTAAAATGAATTTCCTCGTTGTGCACACAAATACAAATAAACACACACACCTGCCCAGGCTGCTGTGGGGTGATGTCCTTGTGCCATTTTGGCTGCAGAGCAGTCAGGTTGTAGTGAGCAGCTGTGTCAGCAGAGACTGAGCAGAGCTCCAGCCCCCCAAGCCATGGAAGGAAGATTATGTGCTGGGAAGGACGCTGTGCTGGGAGGGAGTCAGCCCTCATGGACGTGACCTCAGCAATATTCCATTCATACCTGGACACATGTTCAGCATCTGTTTAGCCCTGAGGATGCAAGCACTGGCACAGGCTGTCCAGAGAAGCTGTGGCTGCCCCATCCCTAGAGGTGTTCAAGGCCAGGTTGGATGGGGCTTGGAGCAACCTGGGATAGGGGAAGGTGTCCCTGCCCATGGCAGGGGTTGGGACTGGTTGAGCTTTAAGGTCTCTTCCAACCCAAATCTTTCTAGGATTCTACAAATCCTTGTAAGCACGTTCAAGTCTTTCTTTTATTTGTAAGTGCATTAAAATCTTCCTTGCTTTTGCTCGTACAAGACCCATGTGCTTCAGCATCTCATATGGATGGCACATCTTCCCAGCTTGGAATTGACAGGGCATTCCCTTCACTGGAGCTGAGCGAGACGGGAAGGATTGCTTGTGCACAGAACTCATTTAGGCTGGCCCTGCTCTGCTTCCAAGCAGGCTGAGGATTAAGATGCAAGTAGCAACACCCAAAAATACAAAGAGGCTCAAGAGTCCTTTCATGCCTTGTTTCTTGGCAGCACAGTTACAGCTGCTGCCTGTTTTCCAGTGACTCGTGCCTGTGGAAGGAAAGCCAGGATGGGAATCTTCATGGTTTTATTTGTTTGCTGCCCGATAAGTCAGGGGGAAAGTGTGGGGGAAATTTCACATTTATAATGCATCTGAAATGGATCATTTCCACCTTTGGACTGGGGAAAAAAAAGAGACCTCCCACTACAGATCTATGCAAAGGACACTTGTATGTGTTTATCATCATGCACTAATGGGGTGGCTGAGGGAACTCCCTTCCACATCCATAATTCCTTTTACTTTTGATTTCTCCTGCAGTGTTGAAGGTTTACAGTCTGTAACACAAAACATGTGGGTTTCACAGGTCAGTCAGCCCGCCCTGGAGGAAACAGATTTTGGGTGTAATTTCTCATTCTCATTTACTCCTTGTATTCTTCATGTTCTTCCTTAGCACTAAGACCCAGAATGAACTGGCTGCAGAACACCAGCTGGGAAGGGAAAGCCAAGATGTGATCATCTTTCACATGGTGACAATTTTGTGAGGATTTGGCTTAAATGTACAGTTCAGCAAAAAAGTGAACTCTGCTTTTTGAGTTGGAGTAGGGTATGTGTTAGGGTGAAGGTGTGGGCTGGTGGAGACCAAAAGCTGGAAGTGAGCCTGGGATCAGGGACAGAGCAGTGACCTGCCTGGGGGTTAGGGCTGTTGGGAGACACTGGATAGGAAGGGAAAATTTTAGGACTAAGATTTGGCTGAGAAAACCCTTGAGACAGTGTAGCTGCTTAGGTACTCATGATCTGGACAAGATACATTGTTCAATTGGCACTTCCCAGCTGAGCTTTGCCTACGGCCTTGAGCCTTGGCCCTCAGTGCCTTGCGGGCTGTGGTTGAAGCATGGTCCAGGGGCACTCAGCAGTTCTCATGTTGTTTTAGTGATGCCTGTAGTACAGCCTCAGTGGTTTCTCCTGGTTCAGGCCCTAACCCTACCTTCAATGTCAACCCAGCCCTAGAAACCTCTCCCAGTTCCCAGACTAAATGAAATGGCTGCAGATGTGGCAGCAGAGTCCACCATATAGTCTGCTGGATTCAAACTCTAACCCTGACCTCAACCTCAGCCTATTCACTGCTCCAGTGACTCCTGGTGACCCCAGATTTCAAAGGAGTCACAGATTCACTCACCATGAGCTTTCGGTGCTGTCTCCCCCAAATCCCTTTATTATCCTAGCCCATCAGTGTCTTTTGGACCTTCCAAAGTCACACAGCCTGCATCAGTTCCAGAAGAAAATTATCTCCAAGAGCTCCACGTCCTCTCCCTACACTTTGGTCATCTGCCTCCACTGAATCTTCCCGTGACCCAAATTTATCTGTTCTTCTTGACCTATGATTCTAACACCTATTTCAGCCTCAGTTCCATTGTTTTCCCCTTGCCTAATACTAATCCTAACCAAAACTCTCACCCAAGTCATGAAGATGGAAGCTATATACAACCTGCCTTAGATCCAGGTGGACCTGCTGGAATGCTTTCTTTGGGCAGAAACTACACTGAGATCCAGAGTCCCATCAGCTGGGACTGGGGTTGGGCCCAAGGTTAATATTGTTCCCCAAATTTACTTTAGGATTTAGTTTAGGCTCATTTTTCACTGGAGCCATGAGCTAGGAAAAAATGGGAAAGTGATGACACTTTCAGTGTCATATCTCCAGTCACTAGTGCTGGTTTCTCAAGTGAGTAGGTCAGGGGTGTCCTGTCCCAGATTTCCATGCCCACTCTCATATGGATAAAACAAACACAGCTACCCTAGGCGCATGGTCTGACATGGTCTGACAAAAATCTTCCTTGGAAAAAACAGACTTCAAGGAAGAGTATCTGATGTCATCACTGAGAGGTGACTGGGCTGGAACAGTTTCCTCAATTAACCTGTAAATAAAATGTTAAATAAAATGTTTGACATTTTATTTAACAGCAGCTCCTTGCACAGTGGTGCAAGGATCTGTTTCTAAGGAAATTCTTCTGAGTTCCAGAAGAGATCAAGATACTTTGACTGAGAAGGGACTGTATCCAATAATAACTCTCAAGTTCACAAATAAGTCTTTGATCTCTTCTGTTTCATGACTCCGCATTGCTTTTGAAAGACAGCTGAAACTGCAACCCCCACAGTAAAATTCAGCTTTTTTTTTTTGTTTTATCCTGTTTACAACAAACACAGGCAGGTGGCAGGTCCTGGTGGTGTGATGAGTGTGAGGGAATGACCTTCCCTTCATTGCAGCTCGGTGACAAATGAGAGAGAGAGAGAGGAATAGAATAGAATAGAATAGAATAGAATAGAATAGAATAGAATAGAATAGAATAGAATAGAAATTTTATTTGGGAGGAGTATGACAGCTACTCCTGTTTTGCATGTAACAAGAGGCCTTAGGATTTATGTGATCAACAGTTCAAAAGCTTTCAGAAGAAGAGAAGTTCCAGGCTGTTTGCATGCTTGCTCACAACTGAATGCAAAGCAACTTGAGGCCAAAGCCCATCCCAAACGCATCCCCCTGTGTTGCAGACCACCCCTGTCAGAGCTGTGTGAGGATGAGCGGCTCCATTCCAGCCCCGTGCTGAGTGACAGTCACCCGGTGGCACGGGGACAGCTGGCCATCTGTGCACCTCTCCGGGGAGGAGCACACAGCTGTGAGCACATCTTTTCTCATTTGATGCATCACATGTGAAAGGAGGAGGCTGGAATTCCAAGCTGGCCCCACTGTGCCTGTGGCCACAGGGGAGCAAAGCCACATACCCAAAAGTTAGTTCAGTGAAGCAGTCACAGGTTTTTCCGTTGATTTCCATTCAGACTTCCCAAGGTACTTTTTCTTTTCTCTATGTCTTACAAAGCACTGCATACACCTACTTTCAGCTATAAATAAGAAATAATCGTGTGCATTTAACACTTATTAAAATTCTTTTTAAATTTATATGCAAACGAGGAGCAGCCACAGGCTCCTGGCAGGTTGCCGATAAAGCCCTTTGTTCTGCAAAGATTCTACACCACTGATGAGGCAGATAAATTTGTCTTCAGTGCCATAGTCTTGTCTTTGCTCTGAATCTTTTTTATAACTACTGGAAGGTGTAGGTTGAGAAATGCTGGTTTGATTAGCTGGGCTTGTGGTTGGTCCCTTTTCATGCCAAAATCATTTAAGTGTTCCAGACATGGCATACACCCATGGAATCTACAAATATATCTCTCCCCAGTGCGTCATAATTCCTGGGGTAGTAAGTGATGAATCATCAGGATCTAATGTGAAGATAAGCTAATTAGCATTAATCAGAGCTCCTGCCCGAGGTGGGAAAATGCTAGGTGAGCAGTCTGTTAGCTGCCATCTGACTTATTTAATAATTTTATTTTCATTTCTTTCAATTTTACAAATCAGACTCTTCAAAGCTTCTAAGCTCACAGACTGGTATTCTTTGGTGACATGAAAAATTTAGCAGCCTTTTCATGTCCCTTAGTCTCCATCCTGCCCTGATCTCATCCATCATCTTACTTCTTGCATTGCCTGGAAGTCCTCAGACTGTGGCTGGGTTGTGCTGTGGCATGGGATGGCTGCTGGGCTTAGAGGTTTCTCCCTGCAAGGAATCTGCCTGTGGCCCCCCTCCTGCTAAAATCATTAAGTGACTATCTCCAGAATACCTTGTTTCAATATGACAGAACAGAGATCCCATCAGGTGTTGTAAGTGGTGATGAGAAGTATTTCCCTTGTGTAGAGTAGTTGTGGTATCAGGCTGTGCTCCTTTCTTTCTACTCGGGGCAATAACTTTTTCTTTGAACTCTTTAAAATTCTTTTTCAGCATTTTTCTTCTAATAATGTACCTTCTAAGAAAAAATCCCAAGCAGCAGGGATGACTGTAAATACTTCCCAATGTGTCCTTACCCCAGTTGGGGCAGGGCTGTTGTAATCAGATTTCAAGTCTGTGGTACAGGAACACGAGGAATTCAGTCTCAGCAAAAAAATGCCATCAAACACCACCCTCCATGAGTGCTGGCCCATTTGTTTATTGATTGTTTTTGGCAAATTCTTTTACCTATTGGCATCTGCAGCATGCTTCTGGATTTTGAAATGCATTGGCTTTGGTGGTGTGTTTCCTCACACCTCAGGTTTGGTAGTGGGAATCTCAGTACAAAGGGAACTGGGATTCTGAATTATCCATTAGCATAAAGATAAATAGCTTTCAGTGAGACCCATGAGGAATTATTTTAAAGGTGCTTATTATTTTAAAGGGCACACAATGAGCAGCATGGCACCTTAGGGAACCTGGGACTGTCCTGCAGCCCTAGGAGCCCACAGTCCCTCATGGTCACAGAATACAAAATGGTTTGGGTAGGAAGGGACCCTAAAAATTATCTCATTCCAACTCCCCTGCCATGGGCAAAAACACCTTCCACTAGACCAGCTTGCTCCAAGCCCCGTCCCACCTGGCATTGGCATGATGTGGCACAGCCTCTCCTCCATGGAACAGCTTGTGGGCTCCATGGGAGACAGCACCCAGCAGTGGCAGCCCTGCTGGGGCATGGGGAATGTGTCAGCCCATCCCCAGGGCAAGGAAAAAGGAAATATTTGCCAGTTTGTGGGCTCGGAGTCCTACAGTACTCCAGTCGTGTGGTCCTCTGCTGTAGTGGCCAATGCCTGCCTTTGCCACCCAGACAGAACTGAGGTTATCTTTCCTTGAAACTGCTGGAGATCTGCCATGGGAAATGCCTTTCTTTGATCTGGATTTTGCCATGATCCCGTAACTTATAATTACACTAACTCTTCCATTCCAGTGAAACCCGCCCCTTCCTTTTTTACCCATGGCACATGGGATTTTTCGAGAAACCACTGAGACTTGCAGAGCAGCTCCATGGGCTGCTGGGGTGGGTTTTGCTTTTGAGTTTGCTCAGATGTAGCACAATTATTCTTTTTCACCTAAATACTGTTCCATAGCTCTGTACTGAGTTGGAGGAAAAAATTCCATAACAAAACCAAAAGTGCAGGAGCACATAGCTGCTTCTTTGATTATAATGACTAGTCACCTAGGCCAGCTGAGAAGGTTTGTAGCCACCAGCAGATGTCATTGCAGCCAGCACAGTGTGGTACATGTCAGGTAAGAGCACAGGCACTGCAGGTATTCAGATAATACCCAGTGGAGAATGAAAATAAAAAAATAAAATTGCCAGGTAACTCATTCCTAGATCACTGGTAGCTCATTTGTAGTAGATAGACATGAGGAATTAAATCCCACACTACAATTTGTTTTCTGCTGAATAATTAAGATTTATTAGTCCAAAGCACAAATTATAGTAATTTAAAATACTAATACTTTTTTTTTTTAATGGAACATGCATGTGGATTTTGTTTAGTGGGAGTAATTGGGTCCTGATAACCTAACGAGCCTGAGGATTAATGAGGAGTGCTGGTGAGGGGCTGATCCACCCCATGCTCCAGGGCTGCCTCCCATGCTGGGCTCTCTGAGGAGAGGTTGGGACTGGGTGAGCTTTGAGGTCCCTTCCCACCCAAACCATCCCAAGATCCTTTGATTCTGTGATTCCTTGGTGCAGGAGAGCCTCGGCATGCATGTTTGGGCACGTGTTTGCCTGGACGTTTGTGTGCCTGCACGTATTATGCCTTTGCTAGCCCAAGTTTTTAATGCTCACAGATTTCTATGCTAGTGGCTACAGAGAGGCAGAAAATACTCCTCTTGAAATCTGTGGCAAACTTTGCTGTCATAAAGACAAAATAATGAAAAACTCTCATTAGCCTCTGTATCTGAGTAATTTCCCCACTCCCCTTCTTTGGGGTCAGCCAGCAAACAGACAGAGAAAATCCCTGAGCTGCCTGTAAGACCTTGGTCCATCACTGGTGGTTATTATTATGCCATTGCATCAAATCTATAGAAATACTTTATATAAAATTTCCTGTTACAAGCAGCATTCACTGTTTGCTTGGTGAAGACCACAAGCAGAACTGGGTCTGCTGAGCTCCATCTTTTTCAGATTCAGGAGATAACAAGTCTCTACCTTAAAATACACTTTACAGTTAAGAAATGCAATTTCTGTTAAACTACTGATCCAAATATAGCCTTGTACACATAAAAGACAGTCAAGCCAAGGCAGATGGATATGATGATAAGAGAGATGGACTAAAGGCAGAGTTTTATGGCCGGTCTCCTCGCAACACAATGAACAAGTATTTATCTTGTGGGAAACTCTGTCTCTTCGTACTTCTACAGCCTGTGGGAAACTCTGGCTCTTCTCAGTCACTGATGAGGCTGCACCTCAGATTCTGTTCTGTGTTGAGTTTTGGGCCCCTCACTCCAAGACAGACATTGAGATGCTGGAGAGTTTGCAGAGAAGGGCAGTGGAGCTGGGGAAGGGTCTAGAGCACAGGTCTGATGAGGAGAGGGGCTAGGGGGGCTCATACTGGACAAAAGGAGGCACCTTCTTGCTCCCTACGGCTCCCTGACAGGAGGGTGGAGGCAGGTAGGGATCCATCTCTTCTCCCAATAAACGAGTGATAGGACAAGAGGAAGCAGCCTCAAGTTGTGGCGTGGAAGGTTTAGATTTAATATTGGGAAAAAATATCCACCAAAATGGTTGTCAAGCCCTGGAAGAGGCTGCCCAAGGCACTCAGGGTGGAGTCACCATCCCTGGAGGGATTTAACAAACATGTAAATGTAGCACTTGGGGACATGGTTTAGTGGTGGCCTTGGCAGTGTTGGGTTGACATTTGGACTCCATGATCTTAGAAGGCTTTTCCAACCTAAACGATTCTGTGATTCAAGATCCAAATGAACACCTGCCAGCACTGGAGATAATGTTGTGTTCTTGGCCTTAGATGAGATAAATCAGTGGGGAAACTTCATTGACTTTGGCACCGGCTGTATTTAGCTAAGAGTGTTTGGAGATGTCCCGAACACTTCAGCTGGGGACACAGAGAGTCACCTGTTCTGAGATGGTGTTTCCTTATGGATCCCATCAGCTGGGTCTCAGCTCAGCTTGGGGATTTATTTCTTCAGAAAGTCCCAAGTTGCTTTATGTCCTGAAATAGAGAGAGAGAGAGACAGAGAATTAAAGGGAAGACGTTATATTAAGCATGTGTTTTAAGAACAAATTTCTTTATCTGTGTAGCACCTCACTTAAAACCGAGAGGTATAAAAAAGTGTAATTCTCTGTAATCCACAGGATTTTTTTCCTTTTGCATTCAGAGGAGCTTAGATGGTGGCCAGAAGACAGATGGACTTATTTTTTAATTGCAAACTTCGCTGGGAAGAATGCAAATCCTAACCCAGTGGCAATAGTGTTTTAATTGTTTTTTTCAGCAAATATACAATCTATGGGTAATGAAAAGAATTTTTACTATAAAAAATGCTATACTAATAAAGGATTTAATCATGTGACAGTGTCCTGAAGCAAGAACTCTTTTTCCTGTGTATCATTGTCCTGGTGGCAAGAAAAGTTTTCCATTCCCAGATTCTTTCAAAAGCAGATGTGGGACACATGGACTTCCTGCTCAAGCCCTAAATAATACCTAAGTTTAAAAATGTCACTATAGGCATGTGGAGGTTTTATGCATACAGGCGTGGTAGATGTTTTGGGTTTTTTAGTATAATCAATGTTCTCTGTAACCTCTGTTCCATCGTTCAGCAAATACAGCTGTCAGTTACTATAATAGATCAGAGACCATGACAAGTAAGTTAAAAAAAAAAATCTGTGTTACAAAATGACCTGCAGTTAAACAGCTGATCTCTGGTGCTGGGTTGAGTTAGTTAATTATCTGGTTGGGAAAAAATCCGTGCCAGAAGCTTCATGTTGTCATCCACTCTTCCTTCTTCTTGAAATTTTTTTCTTCTTCTTTTCATCGAGATGGGTGTAAATGCTGGGGCAGTTGTGGGTCTGTTTGCATCGCATGGAAGCAGCTGGCATTTTGGTGGCACCATGGTGGCATCACTGGGGGCTGCTGGTGCAGGCAGACATGACGTACTGGGATGGGCTGGGACAGAGCAGCTGCTTGCACATCAGCCACCCTGGTCCCTGCCTCCTGTGGGACTGACTCCATACACACCCTTCTGTTTGCTCAGTTCTGCTTTGTTTAACTTTTCTGGAAAACCTTTTCCATGGAGCGCCGTGTCGCGGCTGACCTCAGGGCAGGGCGAGCTCCCAGGGCAGGCTGTGTTGGAAAACAAGTCTGACCTCAGCAAGCAGAGTTGGTACTTTAACATTTTTGCCCTTCGCCACCTCTGTGAAGTGGTGATAGCTCGCTCTGGGGTGATGGGAGCAGACACTGCCCTGGGGCTGCTGTCCCCAGCCAGGGTCAGGCCACCGGGACCCTCTCTGTGGTCAGCCAGGGGTCCAGCCCAGCAGAAGATTGCTCTTGCAAATGTCACCAGAGATGAGAATCAGAGCATGAAAATACAAAGAAAGTTTTGGGATGAACATAGCTTGTATCTGGGTCTTCTGCCTCCTGGGAAGGTGAGTGCATCAACCAGGACTCTGCCATGCGCTTAAACTTCTCCCAGCCAAACTGTGGTGAAGTTTGGTGCACCCTATGAAGAGTTGTGGATTTTCTGAGGAAAGTAAATAATGTGGCTTAAAATTCCTGGCCCTGTGTAGTCCTGGAGCTGAGCTCCCCAGGAAGAACTGCATCATTAGAACCCTACTAAGCCCTTAGAGGTTTGCTCCTGTTGCTGTTTGTATTCCCATGAACCCTGAACTCAAAGAAAAACCAAGTTGAAAGAGAAAAGTTTCATCAATTATTTTTGTCATCAAAACCATAAGAAATTTTGACTTTCTTATTTTTTCAGTGTGAAGTCTTTCATCAGTCCTGCCTTGTGAAAGTATGATTAGCCAGTGTTAAAATGAAATCCAAGACTGGGAACGTTTTGCATGGTCTCTGATTTCGAAGTGACAATTTTTTACATCTGAACTAACCAGGTTATCCCTGGGCCATTGCTGACAGTCACTTTCATAAAGCCATAGCCAATAACTGATGGGAATTCTAGGTAAAAATATGTTGAGAAGCCAGCCTAGCCATAGCAGTATTCATTTATTATTTTTATTTTAGCATAAAAAATAAAGTCTGCTGCATTTATTAATAGGCCAAGTCATAATCTGCCATTCTGGCACCTCCTGGCACTGTATTTGGCTGTAGTTGGAAAATGAGACTTTCATCCAGGCCCTGAAGTTTGGAAACCAGCTCTCTCCAAGCTGCTTTCCATACTGAGACACAAAGATGAAAATAATCTCATGACCATCCACTCCTGTAGTAAAATCTTGTGCAATTAAATCTATGAATCTCAATACCTGAAAAACAGGATTTGATGACACATGACAAGAGCTGAGTTAAAATATGTATAACTTAGTACTGGCACAGTGGGTAATCTTTATCATCACGAGTGTGGAGAAGATGAAATCAAGGCGTGGGGTGGGGATACACAGCACCAGAGTAACCTCATATATTCCCACCCCTTACCTGAACTTCAGTTCTGAAAATGAGCCCTAGAAGTATTTCTGAATAGACAATATTTTGTTTTTAAAAATGGAGAAAGATCTGTAAGGATGCTTTGTGTGGAGTCAGGGGTTGCTGTGGTGCTCAGTGCATCACATCTCTCTTGGTTTGCTAACTCATTACCTGGCTTGTTGTGAGCATTTTGGAGATTGAGGCAGCAAAGCTGTATGTTCCCCTTCAGTCTGAGTCCAGCTCACAGGGTCAGACCTCTCCATCCTAAACCTCATCCAGGAGCCTCTTCCCCATGCTGCTGAGGCTACCAGGATAGCTGTCGAGCATTTAAACTGCTCCTTGTTTTACATCTCATAGGAGGTAACATTTAAGGAACTTCTAGAAGTCAAGTGGCAGGACAAGATTAATTAGGATTCCTTTCTAATCCTAATTACAATGATATTTGCTTCCCACGATAGGAGTTGTTCATTATCATATGTATAAGTTTGTTTCTTTAGTCTGTCTGCTTCCCTCTCCCCAACAACAAAAAAAAAAAAGGTTAAATAATATTTAATATGTTTTTGCAGTCATTAAAAAAAATCAACTCTTTTTAATCTGGTAAAAACATCAGATGGGCAGAGGAGAAACCCATTCAATTCCCTATTAATTTCCCTTGCTCTCTAATTATATGCAAATCCACCAAGCCCAGGTTTTAATTCAGCTGCTCGCATTAAGAGATCAGAGGAAGATTCAAAATGGGAAAGCAGAGTTTGACGTGTCATCGGGGGCTCGTACGAATTTGACTGGAAGATAAATTCCACATTTTAATTAAAATGTTTATTCCGCTCTGCACAATAATGCTTGCTTGCTTTCAGAGGAAAAAAAGGGTATTAAGCATTAAAGGAACTAATTCCTCCTATCGAGAAAATTAGGATTTCTCTCAGGCAGACACAGGGTATCATCCAGGATTAGCGGCTGTAGCATTCTTTGTAAACATGTCACCCTTGAAAGTGAGCAACAAGGGAAGCTGCTATCGCCTTACTGCTGCAGGGTGTCCATAGAGCATCCCTTTGGCTCCAGAGGGGATTATCTTCCCTCCGTGGCCCCCACAGAGCCATTTATCTGAAAACTGGGAACTAAATGTGAGTCAGATTAGAATAATGCGGGGGTGGCAGCGGGCAGCTCGCCTCTCTCCGTGCCAGGATCACCAGGGGGGTTTGGGGGTCCCTGTGGGGAGGGATGGTTGGCAACACCAGTGCTAGGGAGGGTGTGACATCTGTCCCCACACTGGGCTGGAACGATGCTGTAGAGGGGTCTGGGACAGACCCTGGGGAAGGCTCAGAGCAGCCATGGTTCATCCCTGCCTGGCCATCCCTCTTGGAAATGTGCTTGGCGTTTGTATAAATTTGAAGGGATTTCACCAGAGTAGAGAAATGTGCACTCAATGAGGATGATAATCTTACATATCATCATTCCTGGTTGTTTTGACTTGTCTGTTACTGGATTGTGGCATGGGCTTGGATGTGGCCGCTTTTGATGTAGTAAAACACCTTCCCTTGGTGTCATCTGACGCTGAGAGTGCGTGGCCTTGCCATGAATGCCATGGGAGAAAGCTCCCTCTGGATAAGTCAGCAGCATTACAGTACCATTTTTATTTTTTTATTTATTATTCCTTTTACTACTGTTATTTTTTCACAGCATTGTCAGCAAGTTGGGGATCTCAGATGGAATGAGAAATTTGGGTTTGTTGTCTGTTTCTTTCAGCCAGTGATGTTGTCAGATAGTGAGATCTCCCCTGAAGCTGAGCTGTGAGACTAGCAGATTTAAAAAAGGAGAGGAGAAAGGAGAGGAGAGGAGAGGAGAGGAGAGGAGAGGAGAGGAGAGGAGAGGAGAGGAGAGGAGAGGAGAGGAGAGGAGAGGAGAGGAGAGGAGAGGAGAGGAGAGGAGAGGAGAGGAGAGGAGAGGAGAGGAGAGGAGAGGAGAGGAGAGGAGAGGAGAGGAGAGGAGAGGAGAGGAGAGGAAAAAGGTGAAAAGAAAATAGGGACTATTGTGCTTGCCAGGAAGGGCTGACAACTGTCCCTTCCCAAGCCTATAGACAGGGGCAAATGCCCTGTGATAGGTCTCCTGTCCAGGTCCCAGTGTGACAGGGTATGTCATCATGGTGGGTGGGTGTCCCAGCAGGATGGTGTCACCCATGGTGGCCTTGCATCCTGGCACTGCTGTGATGTAGAGGGGCAGGTTTCACCCCTCTGATGTTTAGTTAATCGAAACGTCTGAAATCACATCAGTGTTTTTGAGGGGTTGTGTTTTGTAAACTCCCCCACACTCTTTCAAGTACATGGGCAGGTTTTGTATTTGTTATAAATGGAAAGGAAAAACACAGCCAGCAGCCAGGACCCCTCTCCTCACGCCCAGGGATTCTGTAAGCAAACATTTGCCTCCAGAAAACTGCACAACACTGGCACCTGGAGGGTTCTTGTTGCTGGCAGATGGCCCCAGAAATCTTGCAGGTTTTTCCATCTGCTGCTGCAAGCACATCCCTGGAGAGGAGGGAATCTTAGAATCACAGAATGGAAGGGCTTAAAGGGCATCTCATTCCACCTCCACTGTCATGGGCAGGGACACCAGCCACTAGACCAGGTTGCTGCAAGCCCCATCCAGCCTGGCCTGGAACATTTCTGGGGTATGGGGCAGCCTCAATTTCTCTAGGAAACCAGTGCCACTGCCTCACCACCCTCAGAGGGAATAATTTCTTCCCAAAATCTAGGGATGTGACAGCCAAATGACGAAGCTTGATCATTTCAGATCCAGCATGGAGCTGGGGCTGGGGTTTGCAAATGGCTTTTCAAAGCAGGAGAAAATCCTTGCAACTAGCAGCAACAGGGATCACAACACGGTTGTCACAGTGCAGACCATCAGTGTTTCACCAAACCTTTGCACCCTGAGGTTTGGGTGGCCGTGGTGCTGCCAGGCAATGAAGAGTGACACCCCTGGTCCTTCAGGAAACGGTGTCTCAAGCCTGCCCACAGGGCAAGCCTTGCCTCTGTGACATATTTTTGGTTTGCTTTCCTCCCTTGCCCTCTTGGACATTTTCCTGATTAATTCTGGGTACTGGACCAACCGCTTGCCTTTGAGAAGTGGAGTGAAATAAAGGAGGTCAGATGCTATCAGCCTCCACAGGTCAAATGGGAGCCTTTGCATTCACAGCCTCGAGCGTTACCGGTAACTCCAGGGTTTGCAAGTTCTGATTCAAATTCTCAGAACCACAGGGCATGATGGGGACAGAGATTTTATTTTTTTTTTCTTTGTAGCCCAGAACACCAGAGAGCCAGTAACCAGGGATGGATGTTTCAGAACAAGCTGGGGGTTGATGCAGCCCCCATTAAATTGCCCTGTTTTTTGGGAGAGACTAGCAGGGGTTCGGTGCTGCAGTGTAGCCCTTGGGTTATATTGCCCCAGCATTTTGGCTCCATGAAGCCAAATGTCACCACTGCCTTTTGTGGCCGTGGCACACTGGGACTGCAGGGGGGTTGCTATCCCCTCCTGGGCAGATGCTTTGAACATCACAGCAGGAGCATTTCCCAAGCAAGGCAAGCATTGCATGAGGGCACTTTCTGCAGGTTTGAGGAGGCATCCGGAGTGAGGTGGCTCTTCTGGTGAATGGAACTGTAAACATTGCATGGTGATGTCTAAATTTCATTTTTTGAGGCTTCCACCTCTCTGGTATGTGGTGTAGCTGCCTCCACACTTGTCCCCTGTCACCCTAAGAGAGCGACCTCTGAGAGGGACTTTTCATCTTTATTTTTCCATGCCTTTTTTAATTTTTAAATTTTCAGGAAGAACCACCTACATCTTTCTCTTAGAAGATAAATACTTGAGAAGTGAAACAGCTCTTCCTGTGCCCGTAAATGGTGAAAAACTCAGCTTATTTCCCCTGCAGAGTTTGACTGAAAAATAATAACCATTATTGCTTAAAACCAGAAACCAGCAGCAGCACTGAGAAATTTTGGAAGGTTTTTAAGTTCTTTCCCTGTATTTCCCCCATTGCTGTAAGTGTTCAGGGGTGGCTGGATGGGGCCCTGAGCAGCATGGGCTAGTGGGTGGTACCTGCCTGTGGCAGGGAGCTGTAACTGTATTATCTTTAAGGTCCCTTCCAACCCAAACTGTTCTGTGATTCTGTGATTTGTTCCCATCGTGTCTGGAGATTGGTCGCCCCTCTGAGTGCTGGGACACAGCAGGTGTGAAATGCCAGGGAATTGTTCTCTGATGCACATCCCAGGGGAATCAGGATCAAGGGAGCTGAGTTTGGCCACGGAGGCAAGCACATCCCCTGGAATGTGCAAAGAAGGTCAGGGCTACCCAGGTGCCTCATCAGCATTTAGAAAGCAGAGCTGGATTTTAAAGAACCTGAAAGAAATCAGGGGGAAAGGGAAGAGTTTGGGAAATTATTGCTCCATCAACCACAAAATGTAGAGTGCAGGGGTAAAAACCAGAGTGAGGGCAATATTTGGATCAAAACCTGAGCCAAGACAGCATTTGCCTGTGTGTGTGATATGTCTCTTAAACCAATCAGCTCCTTGTTGCAATTCGTATGCAGAATTAATGCTAGAATTAATTACTGGAAGTTATACCTGACTGCTGCTCATAATCATGTCAGGGCCAGCCAGAGGTGGGGTGCACAGGACAGTGGGACTCTTCTGGTCTTGGGGATGAGGTCTCTGGAGGAACAACTCTGGCTGTGCTGAGGGTAAGAACCAGATCCAGCTCTGTGCCACAGCCAAGCTGGTTGACCTGTGCAGTGGCCAGGAAGATGCTGCTGCTGCTGCAGCCAAAATTTGTCTCTGCTGGAGGAGTGAAGGGCTGGATGAGGGCAGTGCCTGAGCATGGGTGGCTTTAACTTTCCCTGTTTCCTTTCCTCTGCGGCAGCGGGCTGGGGCGCAGGGACTGCAGCAAAAGTGAGAAAAGAGAAAAAAGTGTGCTGAGATGAGAAATGAGTCAATGCTGCCTTTGCCTGCGGGCTGCGAGGGCTCCGGCCCCGGCGCGTGCAGCCAGTGCCAGAAACGGTCTGCAGTGGGTACCGGGGGATCTTTTATCACAGCATCTCCTGCTGTAACACCACGGGGAAACGAGGGCCGAAGGTGTCTGCTGACACGGTCTGGGGCCCTGAGCTGGGAGGTGTTAGCAGAACTTAAAATGTGCAGAGCTGGCTTTGAGTCATGGGCTCTGGGTCCCCAGTGCCCCAAGTGACAGCATTCCCCTGGGAGTCCTCCTGGAAGCCCTCTTGGCATCTGATGTTGCGGGATGTGCCTAATAATGTCCTTAATCATCAGTCATAGGATGGTTTGGGTTGAAGAAACCTTAGAGATCATCTGGTTCTAACCCACCTGCCATGGGCAGAGACACCTTCCACTAGACCAGGTTGCCCAGGGCCTCATCCAAGCTGGACTAATATCCCTGATCCATCCCTAATGATTTGCTAATTTGGATTGATTCGAGGATAAAGAACAAAAGGCACAAAAGTGCCCCCAGTCACAGGTAGCTTCCCCAGCAGCAGTGCATGCTTGGTGCAGCCTGACCTTATACCTTTCTTTCTGTGGCACGATGACTAATTTTGCAGTGAAGAGGAATTAATTCCTCATTGAATCAGCAGCAGCAAACCTTGGTAGGTTTTGTTTTTCATAGCCGACACATCAACTCATCTCACTCTCTCTGAGAAGTGATGTCAAAGCAAACACGTATGGGGCAACTCGGGGCTGGACTGCAGCCTGCAGCTCCTGGGCTGCACCCAGGCACCCACGCAGGGCACAGGAGCACAGAGACCTGCTCAGAGCTCAGCCCAGCATCTGAGCTGAGAACAGCCTTGGGGGATGCTCCCAGCAGCCAGACACACAGCTCAGCCAGTGACACAGGGCTCTGGGACTGCCCAAACCCCCCTCTGCCGTGGGGGTGATTGCCACCAGCATGGCACAGCTGCCAGCCCCAGCTCCCTTCCTTTGACCAGGCCCTTTGCTACACACAGGCCACTGCTGGGTTGGCCCATGGCTCTTCATTTCTCTGTCTGTGGGGCTGGCAACGTGGGAAAATTTGAAAGTGGTGTGAGTAATTTCACCTGACTGCGGCGCGGCTCCCCAGCGAGGCTGGAAACCACAGTGCTCACCCTGGCCACCAGCTCCTGCTGCTCCTGCTCCCTGCAGCTGCTCCCAGCCTTCCCCCAGCACAGCCAGGGTCATGGGGCCACCTGCTCCAAGGGTCACAGAGGATTTATGGGACCTGCCTGTCTCCCTGCAGGCTCCTGTGCACCCGTGGATGGATACAGGCTCCCAGGGCAGGGTTTTCCAGCAGTTTGAGCTCTTGGGATGGTGGCTGGTGTTCTGGGAGCTGTGGTTTGTGCAAGGCAGGCAGCATCCTGGTGTCCTCCATGGGGAGCACAGGATGTCACATCCCTGAAGTCACATCCCCAAAGGAAATTTAACAGCATGAAATTTAACATTTTTCACTATTGGAAAGGGCGGTAGAGTTAAACTACTTTATTTTAGTTCTGAATTGTCTTCTACCAGAAAATTAATTAAAGTCATTCCCATCCATAAAAGCAGCAGTGGAACCCAGCACTGGTGGGATGTTGGGATCCTCAGCAGCCCCCCAGGCAGTGTGGTGTGACCACTTCTGCTTTTAATAGCTGTGTTCAATTGTAGCAAGGAATACTTTTCACAGGTTACAAAACATCCTCCTTTTTTTTTCATTTGCTTCTTTTCCCAAACTGATCCAAGCAGAAAAAAAAAATTTTTAATTCTTTTTTTTTCTACAATATTTTCAGAGTTAAAAACTCAAAGAGTTTTACCAGCCATGGAAATTTTTTAGTTCGATCATTTCACTGAAATTTTAACTTTTGGTCTTCTGTGCCACATTTTTCTAAGGTTAGCTTTAAAGTTCAACAGAAAAATCTTCCATCAAACCAGCGAAGTAAAACTACTCATTTTTAGCATGCCGTGACTAAATAGATAAGTCTTTAAAAAATTAATTAAAATACTTGCTAACACAAGGTGCTTTCCAGAAAATGTTTGATTGTGATCTCATACCATTCTCTAGTGAAAACCCCACATTTTGATTAAAATCATTTATAGTTCTGATCAGCCAGCAGCATCCCAGTAACTTGTATAACCCCACTGCTTCCTGTGGCCAGAGCATGTGTGATGGAGAATGGGAGCAAAGGCAAAGGATGTTGAGCCAGATCAGGCTCCTTGGAGCCCAAATACACTGAAACTCCAGTGCTGAGGGTGATCCTCATATGCAAGACCCACTGGGTTTGCATGTGCTCAGAGGAAGGAGAGTTTTCTGTCTGGCCTTGGGATCCCATCACAATCACACACCCAGGCTTGACTGGGGAGATCTACTTTTGCCTTGCCAACAATTAATTTTTCTTAATAATTAATGCCACTGTCTTTTCTCTTTGCTCCTCCAATTACCTCTAGTTATTAAAGTCACATCTTGGCTTCGAGGAGAGATCTTCTTCCCTCAGTAGCATTGGGTTTTTCAGTCATTTTCAGGGGGATTGGTGGGATGGTTGGTGCTGGGAGGGGGATGCACTGCAGCATCAGTGCCTGGCCCAGCACACAGGGGAGGAGGGGACAGTGCTCACACAGGAGCTGGGCACCCAGCAGAGCTGCAATTTAGCAAATTTGAGAGGGGGAAAAAAGCCCTCCAGGCTTGCAAACCCCATCGTGCTGCTCCATCCCCTCTGGAAATGCCATTCTGCAGTTGCTGTAAATGTGTCTCCTCATTTCTGCATGAGGTCGTGGCTGCACAGCTCATTCCCCAACCTGTCCTCAAGGGGCTGTGCTGGAAAAGGTGAGACAAAGCTGTCCTTGGAGCCCCTTCAAGTCCCCCCATGGCTACTGAAGGACAGGAGGTGACAAATTGGTGTTGGGACCATGATGTTTGGCACCAGCAGCGTTATTTTTGGTGGTTGGGTAGTGAGCAGCTCTGTCACTGCAGCTCTGGGCTGGGTTGAAACGCAGGAGACAAAATAAGATGCTTTACCAAACCACAGCACGTCCCCTGTGATGTCCTGACCAGCAGCACCCTCTGTCCTCCCAGGGGACCCTCTGAGAGAGCTCCAAACCACTGCCCTCGTGTCAGTTCAATCCTCTTGGGAGAAAACTTTTACATCAGCGTAACTTTATGGCATAAAACACTGTCAGTTGCTAAGTCCTGGCTTTGAAAAGCCTCTTCAAGGTTCGTGTGCTGCAGCTTGTGTGTTCGTGTGCTACATTTGTAGAAATGTAATCTAGACCTTGCAAAAAACGGGGAATTGATCCCATTTCTCTGACATACGGATTTCTGTAAGCCAGGTATGGTTTCACAGTGCAGCTGGGGAAGACCAGGAGCTGCAGTCATGGCCATGGGCCACAACCATTGGCAGCTGCAGTCTTTGAACCAGGATCAACATGGAGTTTTTCTCTATTTCTCCATATTTTTGTGCAGCATTTCCTTCTTCCCTTTAATTTTGGGAGATGGGCTCCTGTAACAAACTCCCTAATGGAGGAAGTGGATAGGAGGATAAATAGCCCCTTGCAGAAATTTGTCTTGTCTCCTTGCTGGTCAACCTTCCTCACCAGATCTTTATGGTTTTTGAGAGAAGTTGTTGAGTGAGACAAGGGCAAATGTAGAAGGGTCATGGGGAAGGCAGCTCTTCTTAGTGGTGCAGCATGTTGTTTTCCATCTGAACTGATGGGAAAACTGAGTAATTGAGCTGCAAGCCTTGTTGTACCACCAGGTTACCACTGAACCATTGAATCTCAGAATGCTATGGGTTAGAAGGGACCTTAAAAATCATCTCCTTCCAATCCCCTGCCATGGGCAGGGACACCTTCTAGACCAGCTCTAGGCCCAGTCCAACCTGGCCTTGAACACTTCCATGTTCTGCTTTGGTGGGAAGGAGGAGAGTCCATGCTTTACTCTAACCACGTGTACCCCCTGCTTTTCCCCAGGGATCAGATGCAGATCAGCATCAGAGCAGTTCATCTGCCTTCGGAGTGGTCTGTGTCTCCTGTCGTTGCTCTGAAAGCTGTTCACAGTCATCAGGCTGGCTGCTGAATGCTACTGTGCTTTGGATCAGGCATGAGGCAAATGGGAAAGAAAGATCTGCCCTACTTTGAACAGAAGTGCTTGAGTTGAGGTTTTCAAAACAGCTCAACATTGAGATTGTTCTGCTCCAGTGTCATGTTAGAATGTACACGTAGAACTGCATATCCCTCATTTAGGCTTTGTGGCTCTTAAATAAGCTAAACCATAGCTAATTTTAGAAATATCACTGAAAAGCTCTTCTTCATCTCATTTCATGGCTAAGAATAGAAAGAGCTCAAAGCTCCAAACATGTGTTTAACTAAGCAGGAACCAGCCCAGTGCTGCTCTCGATGGGAAAACCACATAACCCATGGCCCTGCTGCAGGCCAGGAACGCCTGCACCACACCAGTTTGTGCTGGGAAGGGGGATTACATTCCCAGTACCCCACTGTGTGCAGTAAATCTACCCCTGTTAAGCACCAGGAATTAGGGTTTTCATTCATTCTCAAATGCAAACCTGCGTGCCTCTTGGTTTTTATTTGCATGAGCAAACCTTTGTGGGAAAGGCAGATGTAAAGCAGCATCTCCATCAGTCTGTTTTCTTTTCCGCTTCATGGGTTTCCTCCTCAGAGCAGGGATGCAAAACACAGGACTTGCCCAGGGCTCCCAGTTCACTTGGAGAAGCCAGGATGGGTCCAGGACAGGTTGATCAGAGCCACTGTCTGTGTCTGTGCCTCACCAAAGCCAACCAAAGCTTCGTGCTCATTCTGCCTGAGCAAAATCATCACCAAAGTGGAAGGCACCAGTGAATTGAGTCCAGGGATCCTAAATGACTTGTCAAAAGTCGCACAGCAAATCATCTGTGGACATCCCAATGAGGCTGATGGAAACTGTCTGGCATGCCCAGCTCCTAGCCCCTGGAGAGCTGTCTGACCTGCTCTGTTCCCAAATTGACCCTGTTCTGGGGTGCTGTTAGTCCTGGTTTCTTTTGTGGATTTATCTGGGACAAATCCTAACATTCCACCACCAAGATGAAGTCAGTTTGGATTTAAAGGTAACCATGGGCGAAACTGGGCATGTAGGAAACAGCACGAGACGCTCGAGGCGAGGAGGCTGCGTAGATGGCAGCGTGTGTGTGTGAGAGTGTGTGTGTGTGTGTGTGTTTGTGTTTCCTACAGCTGTGTAGCTCTTCCAAACAGGTTCCCCTCTCTCTGCTCCAACACACAGGAGGACTTCCTGTTGTGTTCACCAAAAAAGGGCCTTTTCCAAGGTGTTGGGCTCTGACAGCCATGCTGCACGTAACCTGGAGCAGCTACAAGAGGAGACAGATTTTTCTTTGCTTACTTTTCCTGGATTTTTTGTATCTCCAGCATTTTTTCAGCTCCCTCTGGTCCTTCTCCAACACTGGAGCTCAGTCCAACAGGGATTTCAGCCCAAGGGCTAACTGGTGACCATGTCCTGTTTTCAAAGACATTACTGTCAGTGTTTAATGGAGGCCTTGGTAGTGCTGGGTTAATGGTTGGACTTGATGATCTCTAGAAAGTCTTTTCCAGACTAAATTATTCTGTGATCCTGTGTCTGTCCTTGCATGACAGCCCTGATTAAGAAAGCCCAAACATGACTTTCACAGTGAATATGAAGGATTCACTGTGAAAATCCAGATTTAGACCCTGAGGTAGTCCAGGACAGAGAACAACAGCTTTGCATTGGGTAACTTGGAGCATTCATCCTGGAGTAAAAGATACCGGAATTAAATGGAAAAAAGTTCTGAACTTTGAAAACTTCAAGCTGGTTTGATCTGTGTTCCACTTATCCAAGAAATCATCTCCAGCTGTTTCCCCTGCTTGGTTTATGGATTGGGGTTTGGGGTTTTTTTTGCAGGATGCTGCAGTGTTTGTTTGGTAATTTGTTTCGTGTTTGCGTAGTGGTTTTAGTTATTCCCAGCCTTGCTGGCGACAGCAGGACTGCAGAGGGCACTGGCTGTCCTCGCTGGTGGATCCTGATGACTTCTGAGTCCTCTCCATTGTTGTGTCTTGCAGTCCAACAAAGTTCCCGTCGTGCAGCCGTCGCACGGAGTGCACCCGCTCACGCCGCTCATCCCGTACAGCAACGACCATTTCAGCCACGGCTCCCACTCCCCCCACCTGCCCGCTGACATCAACCAGAAACAAGGTAACGCCTGGGACCCATGTGCTGGGAGGGGACACAGCCGGAGAGCACTGAGGCTGGCACCTTCCTGGTCCCAAATCGATGAGAAAAATCAGGACCTTTGATCAGCTGGGACGTTGCTTAGCAGGAGGAGGTTGTTTAGCTTGTTGGCAATGCTTTGTGATCTGGCCGTGAGCAGTTTGATACCAAAAGTGCCAGCCCTGCTGGTGGACTGTGCTCAGTTCTCTGTACAAATTGTCCTGCACCTTGAGACCAGACCAGAGCCTGCACAATAATGCATAAGAGTCAACCAGAAAATGGAAAGTAATCTTTCCTTTGACTCATACCCAAACTGTTGTCAGGTTGTCATTTTGAGAAAATAAATGCTTGAAACAGGAAATATTTTGACTAAACTGGATTGGTGTCTGATACTTGACTGGACTGTGACATGTGTGTCCCCGTAGCCACATGTTATGTGGTTGTCACCTGGTTTGGCTTTTTGTGTTCCTGTGTGAGCCCAGGCTGTGTCAATTGGCTCATGAGGCTCTAGAGGAAAGTACAGTATGTTGAGGTTACACCCTGTAAAATAAACTGTAAATACAAGTATGTGTTGAGGAATTCACCCCAGTCCATCGTTCCATCATTCTGCATGGGTTCCTGGCAAACTGAGTGTAAAATCAAACTTTTCTCAACCTTACCTTAGTGTGGAACACTGTTCAGATTACCCAGTTTTTTCACAAACCTGGGCTTGATTTCATGGGAAAGCAAAAAAACTGAGAGTTTTGTGTCAAACTGCATTCAGGAAGGAGGACAGTGCCAAAACAGAGGCACAAAGCCAGCTGTTGTGAATTGGGCAAAGGCCTCCACCCAGGAGTGATCCAAACAGTCCCAGAGGCATCAGCTTCACCAAGTTAACATCACTGATTAAACAATGGGTTATTGAGGATGCTCTTGGCTGGAGGACCCACTGAATAATCCCTGGTCTGAACCTAGAGACCACACTTTGGACTCATCAGGGATGCTGATGGGTAGGATTTAGGTCTGGTGTAAGGGATACCCAGGCACATCCTGGTTGTCTTCCAGGCAGCACACTGCTTGTCAGCCATCAGGGCATAATAATCTCAGCAGAAAAATAGAAAGAGTTAACAAAATGAACCTACTAAAAGCTCAGGTAATGAGTTGGGTCTGAAAGAGTGTGCAGAAGGCAGCCAAACACACCTTCCCCCACGCTGCCTTTGCTGTACCTGGCAGAGCTCTGCCCCTCCAGGAGCTGTTCACTGTGAGCTGCCTCCTGGGGCTCACTGTCAGCCTGGGAAACCTTAAGGGGTACAAGAGCAGCTCACCCAAGGGCAGAGCTGGTTGTATCCCTCTGTGGAGGCTACAGCTGGCACTGGAGCAGTCCCTGAGCATTCAGCTCTGCAGTGGGTCAGTCATCCTTGGACATTGTCCTTGGGCTGCCCACCTGCGCCCTCAGTGCAGGCCCTGTCCAGGCTCCCCTTCCCATTTAGCCTGTACTTCTACAGACACAGGGAGTCTGTCCCAGAGACCCTCCATGTGCTATTCAAGGAAAGGTTCAGCCCATTATGCTCAGCTGGGTCTTGCCTTTGTGGTGCAGCTGTGATCACACACGCCCCATGCCCACACTGAGGGTGAGGGTTTTCTCTGTGCTCATCCTGGATGTGCCCCATCTCTGTTTTCAGCACTGAAGCAGCTCCCACTATCACCCAGTGTAAGTGCTTGAGAGGCACTCTCATACTCATTCTCCCAGCATCCCTTTAAAGTTTCTCACAGTAGCCCAAGGACACACAGACCAGGAAATACAAGCAGGAATTCTGAGTCAGTGGCTGGTGGCCCAACCACTGGGCCAGCAAGAATAACTTGTGCTCTGACTTACGCAACTCCTGTTGCTGGGGCTGCAAATCTGAGGATGTTCCACCAGCTGCCTTGTGCAGGTCTGCTTTTGTTTGACCCTCCACGGGCCACTGAGTCCCACTTGAAGCAAATCTCATACTGCGTTATAGATTCCTGTCAGGTCAGTTCTGTATTTATTTTAGCTGACTCCTAATAAAGTACTTGGAATCGGTTGGTGTCGTTCTTGATTAATAAGGTATCAGTCAAACACCTAGGAGGAAAATCCAGTTGCAGCTGCTTGCCACTCTAGCCAATTTAGTCCATGTGTTTATCATCCAGGATGGCCATTTGATAATCCCAGTTCCCAGTTTTTGTCTGAGCTTGCTCAGTAGCAACCATCACTACACTGGCTGCTATCAGAGCTCAGCCCCAGCACCCCTCCAGTCTCCCAGTCCAGGGGTCAGCTGGAGCTGGTTTTGCCAGCAGCACCGTGGTTGTCTGAGTCCCACCCGCAGCCCCAGGCGGCACAGGATGTTTTCCAGGCCAGCACGGAGCAATGCTGTGGCTGTGTCCCCTGGCCATGCTGCTGTGCCAGCAGCTTTGAAGATCACACAGGGATTCCCCATGCAAAGGGTGAATTCCCAGCTGGCACCATACCCACCTCCATAGTTCCTTGGCACCCACAGAGCTGCAGAATAATTGTTTTGAACTCAAATTGCTTAAAATTAAGTTGGAAGTGATGCCTGCTGGAACATCCCCACTGCCTGCTCACGGGGGGTCCTGCAGATGCCTGATGGAGAGGGAGCACAGGAATGGCTTTGACCGTCCACTGAGCACCTGAGTGAGCTCTCTGGGAAAGGCAGAGGGATGCCTGGAGTCAGCCAAATCCTTACCAAAGCACGGTGCTCCTTGGCCTCAGTGTGGCATGGAGCAGCTGCGATGCTTGTGCAAGAGCAAGGTGTCTCTCCTCCATCCCCCCCCTTATGTTTGTGGTTTTGCAGCAATGTGGATGATCCACCACATCCCCACAGAGACAAGGACAGGAAGCACCAGCCTGCCACTTGCAGTTGGCTGTTTCGTGTGGCTATCCACATGTGCCCAGAGATGAAGCAGCCAGGGGGTTGGGAGCGATCTGGGTCACCCAGGGAGTGCAGTGCCACGTTCAACTCCTCTCCTTCTCCCTTCCTCCAGCAGGAGTGCACCGTCCTTCCCAGACCTCAGACATCCCTGGTTTCTACCCCCTGCCCCCCGGAGGAGTGGGCCAGATCACGCCGTCGATGGGATGGTGAGTGAGGAGGGCCCAGCCCCAGCCCCGCAGCACGCCAGGGACGGGGTCAGTGAGCCAGCCCGACCACTGCTGCTGCTCTCCATGGCCTCCACGGTGCCTTCCCCCAGCTTCTCCCCTCCTGTGTGCTGAGTGAAGAGGGAGGAGAATTTAGCCCTGTCTTGGAGGTGGGAGCAGACCCGTGGAGAGGCTGAAGGCTTCCCTGGCTGAGGCATCCCTGGAGAGGGGTTACAACCTGCCCAATCCAAAACTGCCTCCTGCTTTACATCTGTCTGTGTGGATTAGGGAACCCAGAGAGAACTTCCTACCCACCCCTCCTCATCACAGCAAAAGTCTGTTTTTTGAGTAGGAGGTAATTTTCTCCCTCACTGGACTTTTCGGCACAAGCAGTGCTTTCCCTGAGCACACCACCAGCACGGAGTGATCCCGTGGGATGCTCCATCTGCCAGGCCGTGGTGTTTCTTGGGATCTGACACACAGGGAGAAAGTACATCATGGCAGAGACCTGCCAGGAAGCAGCCCTGGTACCCACAGCCTGGCCAGGTGGTAAGCACTGCCCCGGCAGGCATGGGAAAGGAGAGACCATGAGCTGGAGCGCTCCCAAAACGTACCCCCTGCGTGGGCCAGCCCTGCAGAGCATCCTGCAAAGCACAGCCTGCTGGTAAACCTGCCCTGGGGACACAAGTTAAAAATACACCAGTGTGTTCTCTGTGGTCATTGCCACTGGCTTTTGTCCCCGTGACCATGAGCACACTGAGAGAGCGGGTCTGGCAGGTGCTGCCATGTGGGCATCATCACTCCTCAGATTAATATTTAATCCCCAGTGATGATACAGGGACATGGCAGAGGCTGGCAGGGAGACTGGTGGCTGCAGGTGGCAATTCAGGGTCACTGGGATGAGGAGAGGGTGCAGGGCTGGTGATCACAGGGACAGTGGCCAGATTCCCCCAGTCCCAGTGGATAAAACCCTGGCAAAGCCTGGCAGAGAGTTTCAGGTACAAGAACCTATTGTAGAGTAGGAAAGGGGAAGCTTCTTAAAGCACAAAGTAAAATGTTAGCTTTTGCTTTGTTTTGTTTATGAATTTCATGTTCCAGATATTTTACCACAAGGAAACAGAGAATGAGGCCTTTGATACAGAGTCTGGCTTCAAAGAGATTACATTTTGCCTTCTGTGCTAAATCTGCTACTCTTGGGTGATGATTTAACTCGTCATATGATGTGATTCATCCTCAGGAAAAACAAGGACTGGGGTGACTCTGCTGTGGCATGAAATAAACAGTTGGAGTGGGGAGAAAGGAGTTTTGACTTTCCATTGACTGTTTGTGAAATGGAAGGTCCACTCCCGGGTTAGGATGGTGCTGTTCAGATAGCCCTGGGCTCATGAAGGGAGAGCAGTCTAGTTTTTTATGGAGGTTTTTGTGGGGCAGTTGGTGGTGGAGAGAGTTTTCATGGCTGAGAGCTGCTCCAGCATCCGTGGGGTTTGGCATCCTCCTGCAGCCTCATCAGCTGTCTCCATTAATGGCTAATAGAGCAGATATGGCAAAGCAGCAGAGGGCCTGACATGCAGAGAGCAGCACCTTGAGGCACATGTGTCTAACAGAGTTTTGCTCATTCTTTTCCTTGCCCAAAATGTATGGAAGAGCCCCAGCCCCCCTTGTGGAGTGCCCAGTCCTCAGCTGAGGCTCAGCACACCGCTGTGGGTGGGTGCAGAAGCACTGAAGCCTGGCAGGTTCGTGGCAGCATCCCCCCATGCCAGCAGCAGGCAGCAGGGCTGTGTGCCAGAGATGGGTGTGATGGGGATGGTCATGTCAGGGATGCATCCCAGAGGAGCTGTGGCTGCCCCATCCCTGGAAGTGTCCAAGGCCAGGTTGGATGGGACCAGGGATCTTGAGCAACCTGGGTGGAAGGTGTCCCTGCCCACGGTGGGGCGTTGGAACTGGATGATCTTTAAGAGTCCTCCCAGCCCAAACCATTACAGGATTCCATGGTTGTGCTGGTGCCACCAAGTAGCTGCCAGGCCAGGGCAGCCACACATGGGAAGCAACTTTTCCTCCACAAGCTGGCAGGCAGGAGCTGGGCACAAACTGGTTTTGTTCTCACTGAGCGCTTCAGGAGGAGGAGCTGCAATCACTCTCTCTGTAATTAAGCTGGGATGACAGTCAGATAAAAGCTTCCAAGAGTCCAGTCCAGTGAGTTTTGCTTATGGGAGCCTGGCAGTAAACATTAGCCAGGAACCTGCAAATCGTGTCACTCACCCGTGCCCGGGGCCGGGCTCTGTGGTGCCATGGCAGCCTCTCCTCCACAATCCCACAGCCTTTTTCCTGAGCCACCCTCCCATCACCAGGATCCTCTGGAAACAGGCTGAGAGAGCTGGGGTTGTTCAGGCTGGAGAAGTTTCCAGGGAGGCCTCAGAGTCCCTTCCCGTGCTTAAAAGTAGCTTATAAAAAAGAGGGAGAGGCACTTTTTATATGGGCAGTTAGTTTTGAAGTAAAAGAGGAAAGTTAGATCAGATGTTAGGAAGTTTTTTACACAGAGGCTTGTGAGGCCCTGGCACAGATTGCCCAGAGACATGGCAGCTGCCCCTTCCCTGAAGGTGTTCATGGTCAGCTTGGACAGGGCTTGGAGCAGCTGGATCTAGTGGGAGGTGTCCCTGCCCATGGCAGGAGCTTGGAATGAGATGAGCTTTAAGGTTCCTTCCAACCTAGACCAGTAATCCCATGATATGGGCTGTAATCCTGCACTCCCAACCATCAGGGACTGATTTTGCAGTTGCTTTAGTTTTCATGTCAGAGGGACTTTGGATGAAGCTGCAAGTGCCCGACTCCATTCCCATCCCAATACCCCGGCCCCTGGAGTAACCCAGGTCGCTTCTGGATTAGCTCCAAGTGTTTTCTTGGCCCTGGGGCAGCCGCCTCCAACTTCAAAGGCTGTTTGGGTTTGCCGGTGCGCAGCGCTGGCTGTTTGCTGGTGTGTTTATACCTGCCGACATCTGAGGGGTCGGAGAGGGCTTCTGCCTGCCAGGGTGTAAACAGCCCTGGCTGCCTTTCCTGCAGACAGATCCCACAGATTTCAGTCCAGCCAGGAGGATTTCAGACAGCAGCAGGAACAGGAGCCTCCTTCCTGCCCAGCACAGCTCAGGGCTCTGACTGCTGCCCCGCTGTCGTTATTCCTCTTCAGGGCAGAAACTTCTCTTTAGCCCCGAAAAATCCCAGGCATCCAGGAGCTTGGGTCCTTCACAGTTCACCACACTTAATGATAATGGACTTTTTGTGAATTTTTTCATCATTAGAGCTGAAAATGGCTGGCCCTGGGTTTAGGTGCAGCTCTGTGCAGCCTGGCCAGAGGAGCGTGAGTACAGCACAGCTGTAAGCACCCCGTTGTTCCCTATCCCTGGAAGTGTTCAAGGCTAGGTGGGATGAGACTTGGAGCAACCTGGTCTAGTGGGTTGGAATGAGATGAGCTTTAAGGTCCCTTCCAACCTGAACCATTCTGTAATTCTATGATCTCCATGTGCAGTTTCAGGCTAGAAGCATCTTTTGGCAGGTTTGCAGAACAATCCAAGGTATTTTTGAGCTATTTCCATATGAAAATGCGGGGGTTCCCTTGCTGGGAACAACAAGGAACTTCCTGCATAGTTATTTTACTATCTCAAAAATAATTTCCAGCCCCAGGTCTCATACATGTCTGGTCCCCAGTATGAAACAGCTTTCAAAAAGAATGCAGGACTGAGCTTTTGGCTTCTTTAAAACTGATGGGTGTCCTTAAAAGGGTGTGCTGAGGAAATCAGAGCATTCCTGAAGCACAAAGGCAGGGTAGCTACCTCCTCTCCAGGCTCCAGGAGTCTCCTGTGCTTGGGGAATCACAGAGTAGATAAAGTTGGAAGTGACCACAGCGGGTCACTTCCTGCTCAAGCAGAGTTGTTCCAGAGCACATGGCACAGGATTGCATCCAGACAACCCTGGGGTATCTCCAGTGAGGGAGGCTCCACACCCTCTCTGGGCAACCAGTGCTTGGTCACTGCACATTAATGAAGTTTTCTTTATATTTATCCTCCTGGTGAAGCTTCTTAAGCACCACACAGAGAATCTAAGCAGGCTTTTTTTTTTTTTTTGTCACACTGTGCTCTTTTGAGCAGCTTCTTCTGTACAATAGCAACACGTCCTGATTTTTCAGCACGCCTCTGCACTTTGCATTGTTGCCAGGTAAACTCAAAGCTGCAGCAAAGTTAGTCAGTACCAGGGGCAGAGGGGTTCAGAACTGGATCCAACCTTCGTAGGAAGGCCCAGGTTCTCTCAAAATAACATCCAAAGCCCACACTGCCCCTCAAGCCTGAGGGACACCGAGTGTCCACCCAACCAGGGGCATCAGTGCTCTGAGTCCCGTTAGCAAAGGGTATCTTTAGGAAACACCACGTAGCTGTGGATGCTTTATAGCCTCTTTCTTCCTGATCCCAGGCAGAGCCAGTCTGTCTATCCGCTCCCGTCATGTGGATTTAGACAGCCGTACTCGTCAGCGCTTTCTGCTGGGGCTTCTTTCTCCAGGTGAGTATGAGCTGTGGCAGACAGGGCAGCTCAGCTGGTCGTGCAGCTTGCAGTTTGTGCAGCAGGAGCTTGCAGCAGACCACAGCCACCCAGGGACAGCCACCCACCCTCCCCAGGGCAGCCACGGGGACAGAAGGCGCTTTTAGGCAGTGTCTGGTACAAAGGGTGCTCAGGGGAATGTTGAGGAGGAAGGATGCACAACGGTTGGGTTTTATTCAGCAGAGCTCTAAACAGAGTCGAAAACTCCAGCCTTCAGCTCAGGATTGGGAAATGGGGTGGAATCCATTGCTCAGGACTTTGCTCCGTGTCACTAACCCTGAATGTGTCCCTGCTGCCACCAGCGCTTTGCTCTGCAGAGATGGATCTGGTTTACTTGGTCTTTTAAAGCAGGACAGGAGGGGGGCAGTGATTTGCTGCCCTCCCAGCAAAACAAGTCTTTTCTGTGAGATTAAGACACAGCTTCTGCCTTCGGGTGAGCAAAATGCATCCCCTGTGGATGGGAATCACTGAGCCCAGCTCTTCCAGGCATGCTGCTGGGCAAAGCCCTCCTGGTTCCATAGGGATGCCAGGGCCACACCAGCTTTTGCTTCTGCTTCATGTTGTCCTGAAGAGCTGTTAGTGGAGATTTCCCACAGGAAAACCATGCAAACCCTTGCTCAGGCGAGCCCTTAGCCATGCAGAAACCTGGATCCATGCAACCCTTGATCCGTACAACACTTGATCCATGCATCCCTTGATCCATGGAGCCCCTTAGCCTTGCAGAAGAGGGGAGGGAGTGCTGCCAGCCCTCCTTTCTCGCCAGGTATGACCCATGCACAGCTTCAAAAGTGAAGGCAAGAGGAGCTAACGGTTCCCTGTGGAGCCCCAGCAGCCTCCCTGAGCTCCTGCCTGCAGGATTTTGGGGTGGATTTTGCAGCACTGCTGCAGCCGAGAAAGTACACCTGGTCAGATAAGGATCAGACTGTGCTGGTGGATTAAATTAAACAGCTTTTCTTTTCGTGCCAGCATATCTAATGAACAGTTCATCTCCCATGGGCAATTCTGCCATCTCAAGCTGCAGTCATAAAGTGGCAAGCTTGGCAAAGCTGACTTTGCTGGCTTTATCCTCCAGAACTTGGGAGAGAGCTAATGAAGCCTGAGAGCTAATGAGACCTCTCGTGATCTCAGCCCGTGTTGTGGAGAGCATTGCTTAGGCAAGGTGCACCTCCTAGAGTTGCAGCTGGGTTCATGTTCAGACTTAGTCTATTTCTGATAAAAGAAAGGTGTGGGGTGGTCCTAATCTCTGCCATCCAAACCCCAAGTTGAGTTTGTTGTTCCTTTCTGCAGTGCTAATGAGATACTCCAATAGAGATTTGAGTAGCTGAAACTGCTGGGTGAAAGCACCCTTGATCTCAGCCAGGCTGGCTCCTGCTGCAGGCGGGTTCCCTCCCTGTGGCACCGGATCCTTTCCATCCACATACCCACAGCTGGACCAGCCATGCCACGAGGGTGACCCAGGGGTGGTGGGCACTGCCTGCCCCCCGCCAGCCTGGCAGCACCTGCGTGCTTTCCATGTCCTCGCTTTCCGTCTGCTTCGCCACGTCCGAGCGCGTTCCAAGGATGCCCTGGCTGCCTGGCACTCCAAGGGATGCCCTGGCTGCCCGGCACTCCGAGGGATGCCCTGGCTGCCTGGCACTCCGAGGGATGTCCTGGCTGCCTGGCACTCCGAGGGATGTCCCGGCTGCCTGGCACTCCGAGGGATGTCCTGGCTGCCTGGCACTCCGAGGGATGCCCCGGCTGCCCGGCACTCCGAGGGATGTCCCGGCTGCCCGGCACTCCGAGGGATGCCCTGGCTGCCTGGCACTCCGAGGGATGCCCTGGCTGCCCGGCCCCCGCCGTGTCCCCGCCTGGCGCAGCCCTCCCGGCACGGCTCACCCGCTCTCTGTTGCAGGTTCACTCACCCGCTGATGCTGGGCTCTGGCATGCACACCACCGGCATCCCGCACCCCGCCATCGTGCCCCACTCCGGCAAGCAAGAGATGGAGCACTACGACCGAAACATGTGAGTGGGAAGGGCTGGCTCGGCAGCAGCAGCTCCTCAACATCCATTTCGTCTGTCACTCTCAGTGCTCCAGCGGGGGGAGGATGGATGGACACTGAGCTGTGCAGTGCATTTGCTCTGAGGAGCAAATCCCGGCCCCCCACCTGCTCGTGCTGTTGGGTTGTTTTGGGGCCGAGTGTTCTGCTGGCTCTGATGCTGACAGCCCCTCCTTTTGTCCCACCAAGGAAACCTCAACCAGAACCAAAGAGAGAGAAGGAAGCCAAGAAGCCCACTATTAAGAAGCCCCTGAACGCTTTCATGTTGTATATGAAAGAAATGCGGGCGAAAGTCATCGCCGAGTGCACCCTGAAAGAGAGTGCTGCCATCAACCAGATCTTGGGAAGGAGGGTAAGAGCTCACGGGGCCAGTGTCATCACCGAGTGCCACATCCCTGTCCCTTACAGCTGCTGTTAAGTACATTACAAGCATCTGCTGCAAATCCGGATGCTCCCACGAGCACAGGGGCTGGATATGCCCTGGGGCGGGGTGGCCGTGGTGGGCTGGGCCAGGAGGGGACAGCAGTGCCATGCTTCACTGCTGTTTGTCCTTGCAGTGGCACGCCCTGTCCCGGGAGGAACAAGCCAAGTACTACGAACTGGCTCGCAAGGAACGGCAGCTCCACATGCAGCTCTACCCCGGCTGGTCTGCCAGAGACAACTACGTGAGTGCCACCGTGCTGGGACCCCCACCCTAGGGCATGGCCCAGAATGGCCTGGGGGGCTGGCTGGTGCTTACCAAACACCTGCTCCTGGAAATGCCTCACAAGAGCCATAGAAATTCACATTTCAGGAGTATTTTGACACCCTCTTGCCTAATTGCCTGTCTAAAGGGTGAATGATACAGCCCACAGCAACCACAAGCTTTTATTTGCTTTTTGTCCAAGCAAATACAAATAGAAAGGAAGAGAAGCTTTTAAGTGCTGTGGATATATCTTTGGAAATGTAATTTTATGGAAGCAAACAGCTCTGTGCATCTTGGACAGCAGCTGAGGTATCTGTAAGGGTGGTGAGGCCCTGGCACAGGTCACCCAGAGAAGCTGTGGCTGCCCCATCCCTGGGAGTGTTCAAGGTCCAGTTGGACAGGGATTGGAGCAACCAGGTCTCATGGAAAGTGTCCCTGCTCATGTCAGGGGGTTGGAACAGGATATCTTTGAGGTCCCTTTCAACCCAAATAATTCTATTATTCTGTGACTTAAAATAGTGGATCTTTTTGTAGGGAGTCTTTTCCTGTGACTTCCATACTGTTTTGACAATACATGCCTAACAAGCTCATTAGTGAACTGAAGCAAAGCACACATAAGTCTTCAGACATCTGTCCATCCATACATTTCCATCATTTCCCTCACAGACACTTTCTTACCCCTGGGAACTGCACAGTGAGAGCCCATCCTTCCCACACTGACTCCAGCTCTCCTTCCAGAATGACAAAACACCTCCAAGGGCAAGAAAACACCTGTAAACAGACCCAAACCACCCCAAACTGCCCCCAAAAACAGAGGGCAGAGATGATGCAGAAAAAGCAGAGGTGATGGGAAGCCCCCAGCCCACATTTTGATGGGCACACATCTGGAAGGCATCAGCATTGCTGAGAGCATGGCACCATCTTCCTCCAAGACCAAGCACATCCTCCATGGAAATCCCAGTCCTGTATCATCTTCCTCTGGTTCCTTGGGGAACCAAGGCTGGTTCCTTTCTACAGAAGATAGATGGTGGGCTCCAAAAGTGCATATTGGTCCTCCCAGCACTGTGAACCAGCTGGTTTGGGTGCTGTGGTTGTTGGAAGAGGTGCTGCTCTCTCTGAAGTTGAGCAGGGATGAGGAGGAGGAATGTAGGTCACTCGTGCAGCATATGATGCGGATATCGGGCAGGAAATACAGCTGCTCCCCCACTGAAGGAAAAGCTTACCACAGCTCAGAGCTTTCCACCTTCACTTAAACCACAAGAAGTCATACAAAAAGTCACAGGTCAAAGGCAGCCCTGGGAGCTGCCTGTGCCACACAGCCAGATTTGCTTCCGTGCTGCTGTGCCCTCATTAATCAGCTCATTAGGGGGCATGGGGAGGTGCTGCATCTTGTGAATCAGAGGCAGTTTGGGGATAAAATAGGATTTTTTTATTAGTGAAAGGAGAATGAGAGATGGGTCCAAAACTGCAAAAGCACTGAAATAGATTAGTATTACTTAAAATAAATTTCTGGGAATTTCCTAAAACTTTCTTTCCCATTTGGAATCAGGGAATATCAAGAACCAGTTTCAGTTTGGGTATAAGGCACCACATTAAAGCATGTTTTGGAAATAGGGAAGCTTCTAAAATGGACCAAGTGCTTTTAGAAACATAAGGAGAAGGAATAAGAATATGACAGGAGCATCAGCCATTGATCATACTCTCTCCATTGCATGCAGCAAATGTTTAACTCTATTGATCTCATTAAATATATTAATTAAACCATCACTTCATTAACTAAAGCAATAATGGGTGGGATCCCCAAGTGAGATGCATCAGAGTGGGCTGAGGAGTTTTGGCAGGAGCTGGCAGAGGTGCTGAGCAGCACAGGCACAGGCACTGGCTTTATTACAGCTGGTTTACATGCACTAACATTTTCCCTCACACTTTCTGACGCAGCCTGCACCATAGATCTGGGTCTTAACTGCATTTGCAGCATAGTCCTGGACTCATAGACCAGAGCAGTGTGTTGGGGAGAAGATGGAGCAGACGTGGGGGTAGGAGGGGGGACATGGCTGCCACCACCTCTTGAGTTTATTGCAGTTTCCACAAATGCACAGGTCTCACTCAAAGTGCTGAGCCAAAATGCCTGTGGTGCTGGATCCGGGGAATTGGAAATGAGGGTTAATCCCTGAGAAAAGGCACAAGCCCAGAATGAATTTGTGCTGTGCAGAAGCCATAGCAAGTCCCCAAAAACACATTTGGGCTTCACTTTGAGAGTTCCTCCTGGGTTTCTTCTTAGGAGCATTGGAATGGGACAAGAGGAGAGGCAGGGGACACCCTCACAGATAAACCTGAGTGGTCCCTTTGCAGCCTTTTCCAGTTCATCTCCTCCTGGAATGGGCTGAGCCAGCAGCACCATGGCTCTTCACTGGGAGGCAGCAGCCATCCCCAGCACCCAGTCCAGCCCCAAAAACCCTGCACAGCACCCTCAGTTTTCTGGAGCACAGGTAACAGCCTTTCCTTTGATTTCCTAGGGGAAAAAGAAGAGACGAACACGGGAAAAGCAGCAAGATTCCAGCTCGGGTGAGTGCCTGCAGCCTGGCAGCTGTTCTGCTTTCCTGCTCAGATGGGACAATCCAAAGCAGTTGTTGTGTTTTACCATGTTTTCTTTTATTCTCCAGAGCTTAACTAGAGAAATACATATGCATTATTTTTTAAGCCGTGGTAAATTGACATTTTTGTGACTTTTTAATGGACGTGTTTGACTTAGAACATGGGTAGTGTGTGAAAACTGAAAAGATTAGATTTGGGCAAATGTATAGTAACTTCATATAAACTATCACTAAACTTTATCTGTTGAAAACATCCAAGGTGAATGTCCCCATCAGACCTACAGATGATACTAACTAAAGAAAACTCCTCTCAAATGCATCCATATTGTGTGCGGGATGAAATGTAGTGGCAGGACTGAAGATCACTCATGGGAGTACTCCAACTTTGGTTGTCATTTCATAGTAATGTAGACTTGAAGCAAAGTCATACTAAACCCCACCCCCCTGTACCACCCTCCTGATTGGAAAAGGCCCTTTTGACAGATTTCAGCTGGTCACAGACACATTCCCATCATCCAAGGCTATTCATGTGCTGATTTCTGAAGTATTCCTACCATATCAGGAATAAATGTTATCTGTACCAATAAATATTAGTTAAAAGGGGAATCATTATCAAGAGATGTGTCCCAATAATGCCTTCAGCTTAATTAACACTGTTGATCTCATTCAGTGCTGAGTTTGGTAAGAATACAAGCTTTTAGGCCTCCATGTAGAGTGCATTGTATATTTTTATATATCCATATGTATGTCTTGTCTGTGTGATACAAAAATTATAATTTCACCTGTTACAGATTGGAAACCAACTACTGGTTGTACAAAACGAGACATTCATTGATGGTGGTTGAAAGAGAGGCTGAATCCAGCACAGAAATGTGCTGTCCAGTCTCATTCACAACACCAGAGAAAACATCATGTGCCTGAAAGCAAACAGGGCTTCACCCTAATGAGTCCTGAAATTATACAGCAAAACAGCAACGTTTTAGGAAAGGCCGTGGAGAACAGCTTTTCCATTAAAACTGGAAGGGTTTGATGGGGGGCAGAGTGGAATAGCTGTGCCTAGGTCTCCGTGGTGCTAACTCTGCTTTCAGCCTGCTTCTGCAACGTTTCCTCCTCTTTCCTCCGTGCGCAGTCCGAGCTCGCTGGCAGCCCGGTGGTGTCTGCTGGAAAGGCAGGGAGCCGGGAAGGATGCAGATACAGGAGTCAGGCATCGCCTCCGGATTTGGCAGCTTTTCCAGACTTAAGAAATTGGGAGAGCTGTGAATTTCCCTGTAATTGCCCACGTTTCTCAAAGCTGTTTCCCAAACCACCTCCAGCTGCCAGCAGTGATCACTGATATTTGCCTAACGATCACTTTTTTCCAGGTGGTGCCAGCGCCATTCAGTAGCAGAAAATAATGGGATTGTAGTCTGTTAGTCGTGTGTTCAAGTGGCTAAAATGATGTTGCCTCTTTTCTTCCTCGTGCTCCTCCTCCTCTTTGTGCCTCTGCCTTGCCCATTCTCCGCCGCGCATGCTTCTGTGTTCAGATCCTGCCTCTCCTAAGAAATGCAGAGCTCGCTTTGGCCTCAACCAACAAACGGACTGGTGCGGCCCGTGCAGGTGTGTATCGGCATCTCCTCGCTGCTGGGTGTTCCTGGGACAGGGGTCCAGCTCCAGGTGTCCCCCCGCAGCCATCCAGGTGTCCCGCAGCCATCCCGGCACCAGCGGGGGCTGCTCTGTCCAGGCAGGGATGGGGCGTGCTCTGGGCATCCTCAGGAGTTTTCTGAGCTGCAAGGGACAGGCTGTACTCCGGGGTTTTCATCCCTTCTGGGGCAGTGTTGGTTTAGTGCTGCACATGTTCTTCAGCTGATAGACTTCCCTGGTCTTAAAAGTTCAATTCCAGGATGGAGACCTCTGTGACCCTTACATAAGGCTTTATTTCCAATCACATTAGTCACACCCTAGGGCCAGCAAGTGAGGATTTAATGTGGTTTTTTTTCCTATTTATACTGGGCTAACCATGTATTTCAAGATCCATCTCTTCCTGAGCCTTAAATTTTGCAGTACCCACCACGGGTGGGGTGGGACAGCCTCAAGCAGCAAAACAGAGCAGTGCTGTGCTCCTCAGGCTCCCAGAGATGGATTTCGTCAAGAAATAGCAAAGTTCACATCAGCCAAGTGCTGCTGGGCTCAGAGGGGCTGCAAAGGCAGGCAGGCAGGGTAAGCTCCTGGGAGCTTCTGGATCTGGGTGCTGGAGCACAGAGAGACTCCAGCTAGGACAGAGATCTGCAATTTGCAGTTCTACACCAATGCATGAAGAAAAAGGCGGAAGTAAAGTGGAACACTGCCTGATGTATTCACTTCAGCTTGAAGTGACTAAAATAATTTAGCTGACCCACACCTTGCAGCACCCCAAGCTCCAGTCCCTGTGGCTGAGTCCCCTCCTGCACTTCAGCGTGCCACAACGGCAGAGCTCCCTGTTTGCCTTTTATTCCCTGGGTGGTGTCATCAAGCACCATTTTTTAATTGATTAAGAATCTAGGCAGAGCTCCCTTAGTGTCTCATTAATACCTGAATGTCCAGAGGGGCTGCTGGAGTGCCCCATGCCCCTGCAGCTGTGCTGCCACGCTGAGCGCCCCACTCTTCATGGACACTTCCTCACCTTCCCTCTGCCTCCATTCCAGCTCTGAACTCACTTCTCTGCACGGCTTCCCAATTAACACCGGCTGCTGGAGTGCCCGCACACCTTGGCATGCTCTTCCTGTGTCCCCCGTGTAACCAAGCCCTGGTCAGCCAGAGCTGCTCTGCAATTCTGTACTAACGTGCTGCTGCCACTCAGGGGCTCCTGCCCAACGTGCTCGGCTCACCTGTGGAGAACAACTTCCCCACGAGGATTTCCACTCCACGGGAGAGGTTAACTGGTTAAGACTGGGTGTTCCTGCTCTAGAGCTTTCACACTCCTCCCCCATACCCTGGACAAACACTCCAGGGTGCTGTAGTTTCCAAAGTGAGAGGGATAAGTTCCCTTAAAGAGAGAGGGATAAACACCTTTAGCAGTGTAACACCCACCTCAGCATAACCCATGGACTGGGCCATTATCAGCAGTCTGTAGTATCACATCTGCTTTTTCCCCCTGTAAAAATCCAATGAATCAATGGGCATATTCCTGTAATCTTAAACAGATCATTGAAACTCTATCCTGCAGCTACTCCCAAGATGTCTCTGGGAAACACAGCTCTTCCTCAGGCTTGTCTCTGGGGAATTACACGCATGGAAAATGCCCTCGAGTTAAATAGTTCAGCTGGGCTGGGGTGTTTCCTATCGCATTAATTGGGTCAGCACGGCTGACGATGGCACTGCCAGCAGTGATGGCACTGCTCTTGTTCACATCCAGTGCAAGTCATGTTTAATACTGCACTAGTTGATACTCATTCTCGCACTGGTTTTTCATTAGGAAGATCAAAGACAGGTGTGTGCCCACATGAGTGAGTTCTCCATTGGATCCGTTCTCCTCGGTTCAGGCAGCCGAGGCAGGGAGCTGCCTGGGAGATGTTCTTTTACTGTTCTAGCTGTAAAGGCTCCAGCAGAGCAATTGTCCCTTCAATACTGTTAAGGTGACAATCTGGAGAGCTCTTTTGTTTGAGGATCTATACTGAGGTGCTTAAGGACCCAAGGCAGGTGACATGGGGGATCTGTCACGTGGAGAGAAGGAAAACCAGCTCAACAAACAGTGAAGACAAGATAGTGTGAGGGACTGACTCTGGACAAGCAGCGGTAGTTCAAACAATCTGGATGTACAAGGTGACACCTGGAACTCGGAATAAACACTGAACAGAATTGTCACAGGATGTGAGGGAATCATGGCCAAACCCAGCTACAGCAAGAATGATGTGTGACTTGTATTTTTGATACCCCCAAATCATAACACACATGTGGGGAACCTGAGTGTTTCTTCCAGGAGGGACTAAAGGAGGCTGGTCCCTGCTCTCTAAGGCTGCTGCCTTAGGAACCTTCCCAGTCCCAGCAGATTTCTTGCTAGAAGAGCAGGGCTGGGGGAGGAGAGCTGCCCCCGATGGGTGCTGTCCTGTAAAAACCCCTTTGGGTCAGTAAAGCCATCCCCAGCTGATGAGCCTGGAACTGAGTCTGTCACCACTGCAGGACCATTCTGCCCGTCTCTCCCTAGTGTCTGCCCAACGTACAGGTACATTGCACTTTGTACCTGTACTCCACTTCCCAAGGGAGAGGTCACATCCTAAGGGGAGGTCACAGCAAATTCTTCCTCTCCAGGAACCCCTTGGGCTGAAGTGTGATTGGTAGCTCTGTCAGGGCTGATTTTCCTTCAGCTCAGTGAGCAGGTTAAAGGTGATTTGCCCTCCAAGAAGCAACAAGTCCTCTGAAGGCCTCAGGACTGTTCCAGTTTTCAAAGTAGGACCTCAGACACGCTCAGACCATCTCCCTCCAGCCAATCCCAGACCATTTCCTTCCCTTTTCCTGAACGGTAGCTGAGCACATTTCTGCTCAGCTGTATCAGAGTTGTCCTTGGAGGTGGGATGAAGGGCAAGTACACTCAGAGCAGAAGAAAAGAGCTGAGAGTTAAGGCCAGGTTGGATGGTACTTGGAGCAACCTCTGGTTTAGTGGAAGGTTCCCTGCCCATGACAGGGAGTTTGAAACAGGATGAGCATTAAGGTCCCTTCCAACCCAAACTAGTCTGTGGTTCTAGGTAGATGACACTGTGCACAAGGCTAGGAAAGTGCTGGGAAGTGAGCTCTTGGAACCTTCAGATTTTGGGATGAGAAAAGCCAAGACTGGTGAAGGGCAGTGTCCCAGCAGAGCACAGCCTGGGGCCACCAAGCACAGTGGTGCTGACATGCCCTGTGACACCAGTGCACACGACTGTCCCACGGGCCCTGCGTGGGCTCTGTGGCAGCTGGGGAGGGGATGCATGGAGGGAAATGCTTTATTAGTCCTGAACTTGCGAGAGCCAGGCACCCACACAGAATCCGAGCAGTCGGGGTGGTGACTAGTGAGGAATGACCTCGTGGGTTAGATTTTTATTATTATTATTCTGATTAATTTTTTTTTACATTTTTGGGGTGTTTATTATTGTTTATATTATTATTTTAAAATTGTATTGTTTCGCTTTTTTATTGTTATTTTCCTTTCATGGCCTTGATGATTATTTGATTATTAATTTGGAGGGGGCGGAGGTTTTTTTCTTCTTTTTTTTTGGTTTTTTGGTTTGGTTTTTTGGGTGGTTTTTTTGTTGGTTTTTTTTTTTTTGTTTGTTTGTTTTTTGGGTTTTTTGGGGTTTTTTTGTTTTTGCTGTTTTCATTTTTCTCCCGGCACTCTGATCCTGGCTCCTGTTTCCTGCCTTCCTCCCGCTCCTCCTCCTCCTCTCCGCTTGCCCGAGCCCCTCCCGCAGCCCCGCTCCCGGCGCGCCGGCGCCGCCTGGCGGTGTTCCCGCAGCGCTGCAGCGCCGCCGGGAGAAGGGGACGGCGGATCCGCGGGGCTGCCGCGACCCTCCCGTTACTCACGCGGGCCTCTCTCTGCTGTTCCAGGAGGAAAAAGAAGTGCATTCGGTACCTACAAGGAGAAGGACGCTGTGCCAGCCCAGTTTCTTCCGATGGAAGTGCTATAGACTCCCCTCCATCCCCACCGGACGCACTCCGATGCATCCCATCCGCCTTCCCGTCAGAGCAGCTCGCAGCCCCCGCCGACCCCGCGCACCGCGACCAGCCCGACCCCTGCCCCGTGTCCGCGCACCTCCCGCCCGCCTCCGGCCCCTCCAGACCCGGCGCCCGGCGCTCCTCGGCACCCGCCGCGCCCCCCGCCTCCAGCCGCGCCTCCTCGGGGACATAGTCCCTGCCGGCCGCTGGCCGCACCGGGCACTCCGCTCGCCCAACTGGTTCCGGTGCCCCCGTACGAGGACCAGAGGCCCAGCAAAATCCCCATCTCACTGTAAAACATGCAAAGTTTGGCGACAGGATGACTTAAGGATGATGGAAAACTCACTTGGTTGGGTTTTTTTTTTTTTTTTGGAGGGGAGGGGTGAAAGATAGAAAAGCAATTTCAAAAAAAAAAAAAGGTAAAAAAATTAGTACTGGCCAAAATTTAAAGTGCTGATGAGTAAACAAGCCTTTTGTCCCTGCCCTGTGATGCTTTTTTTGTTTGTTTGGGGTTTTGTTTTGATTTCTTTTTTACTGCATTATCTCCCAAGTGTGGCAGAGAGCAGAGCCACATCCCCAGCTTGCTGCTGTAGGTGGTAGGTGCTGTCAGTCTAACCCTGGCTTCCACTCCCTGCCCTCCGAGCTGCTTGAAAGTGTAGTCACTCACAGATCTCCCATAGCCGTTACACCAAGGAGCTGGAAAAGCTGGAATAGGAGAATTTTTTAAAAGCCCATATGTCTGAAAAGGAAAGGAAGCAATGCCAGCATTCTGATCTGACCAGGTAAAAGAGAAATTAAATATTTAAAGCAATGAGGTGAATTTTTTGAACTTCTTGTTTGAGAAGAGGAAGATGTTGTTTGCAGGTAACAGGTCTGTGTGCAGACATGTCCCATTCCACGGCTGTACAGCCAGGCACAGGAAAAGGGAGCACCAGCCAGGCGAAGGAGCACAGAGGCTGCTGGAAGGGCTGATGGTTGCTCAGAGCATCGGTCAGGTGCAGGGTCTGTCCTGCTGTTAGGAATTGTCCTCTGCACATGTGGATGGTCAGAAATCCCACCAGACAGACTGGCCAAAGCCTCAGGAATCAGTCTGTTGCTTTTGTAGGCTCTGATCGAGCTCCGCACCTCCGCAGCAGTGAGCAGGGCAGGGCATGTGGGGAGCCACCAGCTCCAACAGGCTGGCCAGTGGCCCAGGAGCTCACTAGCCCAGGGCAGAGGACCACACTGGCCAATGGCCCAGCTTCACACTAGCCCAGGGCTGACTGAGGACCACAGCGGCCAGTGGCCCAGCTTCACACTAGCCCAGGGCTGAGGACCACAGCGGCCAGTGGCCCAGGATCACACTAGCCCAGGGCTGAGGACCACAGCGGCCAGTGGCCCAGGATCTCACTAGGCCAGGGCAGAGGACCACACTGGCCAGTGACCCAGCTTCACACTAGCCCAGGGCTGAGGACCACGCTAGCCCAGCGGGTCCTTGTGGGGAGGTGCGAGTTCTCCTGTGGCGTGGCAGCAGAGCAGCATGGCAGCACTCAGTGCCCTGCTCTGTAGGCATCTGTCTGTACACACCCTCGGCGAGATAAGAACCCTCTTTCTCATGATTCACTGTAGAACTTTTTAAAAAACCTTATTCTAGCTTTTTCTAAAAGATTCTCCCTCCACCACAATGATGATGCCAAATGTTAATGTATTCTCTCCAGCTTTAAAATGTTTACCAGTTTCTGGTACTGTATTTATATTCTGAGTTTGATAAACAAAAAACACTGTGGATGGAGCATGATCTCCATGAACTGATGTAAATCCCAAATAATTCCAAGTTTTGGATTTACTTCAGGTTTACAGTCTTCTCAGAGACCACAGTCTAGTCCGGTGCAGACTTTTTTTCCTGTTTGAAAGAAATCTATTCCAGACTGCTGAAGAGAAAAATGACACCACACAGAGGTAGAGGGGGCACTATTTTTTTCCTACTTGATAGATGGGTTTTGGAGTACTGAATACAAATTATGTAGTAATATTATTGTAGAACTGCAAGAAATTTAAGATGACCTTTATAATGTACAAACTATTTTTATATTTTTTTCTTAATGCAAAAACACAAACCATAATTTTTTACATTGGATTAAATGTAACTTTTTAACCAAGTTTATGCCTCAAAGATTTAAAAATTAAAAAAAAAAACCCTAACTAGTCTGTAGAGCAGCTTTGGGTTTAGTCCCTTTATTTAGACGGTTTTGCTTCTAGTAGTGTAGATTTTCTATTTCTGGTTTTAGTTTTGAAGATCTAAACCTATTTCTTTATTCCTCTCCTGTATAAATGTAACTTCAGAAGCACTGACAGAAAGCTATGTGCACAAACCTGACAAGTTTGCAAAGAGTCATTTTGAAGTTTGAATCCTTTTAACCCTTGGAGAAGTAGCATTACCTGATCCAATGCCAACTGTACACTTTTGTACTGACTGCACTCAGAGGGTTAATGACATAGCACTAGATCAATATGCAATCTGCTCATTTTAAATTATTTTAGCAAGCTTAGCCAACAGCATGTTCCGGTGCTGAACAGAGGAACTCAGTAGACTTGCCAGACCTGATATGGTCTCTTTAAATCATTTGATTTTTAAACAAACAAAAAAAAAAAAACCAGCTTTAAAAATGGCTGTGTCTCAGCTCATCATTCGTCACTCTGAGACCCTCTGCTGTAAGGTGCTGTGAGTGTCACCTACTGGAAACACCACAGGGGACAGACCAGCCACCATAGTCTGGTGAACTCAAACCCAACTGCTATTTCGTGGTTGGATGACAGATGGAACTGAGCAGCACAGCAAAGGCAGATAGAAAAGGAAAGGCAGATGTGTCTAAATAACACCTGAGGAAATTTCAGGGAAAGTCCTGATCAGTATTAAACTGGCCGAAGCACCCAGACCAGCCCTCATTCATTTCACCCCCTGGGACTTTCCCCCAGTTATTTCAAGGCTCCGCTGGCCCCTCCGTGCTGTCGTGAGTCCCTGCCTCGACCAGCAAAAGGCTCATCTGCATTACAGCCTCCTCTCACCATTGTTATTCCAACTGATTCCTGCCAAAGCTCCTCAGTGACACCTAACACCCCCTCTCCAGGCGCCCTTCCCTGTGCCCTCGTGGCACAGAAGCATTTTCAGAGCCCCAGAGCCGCAGCAGTCACACCCACAGCATTGTCTGCTCTATACATACAGGCCAGACCTTACCCTGTGCTTCCAGCTGCTGCAGGATAAACTCAGAATACCCACGTGTGATATACTGCACTCAGTTTATACTGGGGTAACTGAGAAAATGTCATTCTCTTTATTCCACAACACAGAAAAGATAAGTTTGGCTGCCCCTTTCCAAGACAAAGCAGCATGACTTCTGTTCCATGGCCCCATGGCTGATAACCAATGCCAAAACAAAGTTATTAATACCAAAAGAAGTGTCTTTCAAACTGCCATATGAAGTGTTGCTATTTTGGGTTAATACTCTTTTTTAATACATGGAAGACTTTGCCCTGAAGTTTTTAACTGAACAAGAATTTTTTTCTAGTTATTTTACAGCAGTTTTAACTCTTCCTGAAATACATATTTGAATTCCTGGAATCAGTCTGAATGTAGAAGTCATGGAAGTACCACTTCATTAAAACAAGTAAAACCACTGTATGTATGTAGCAGGGATAAATGTTTTGCAGCTGTACCTTCATTTGTCCAATGACTATCCATCATTTGTTGTAATTTTTTTACTTCACTGAGTTTGTATTTTTTGGCTTTTATGTTCAAAGTATGTTTATAGCTTTATAAATAAAGTAATTGCCAGACTGGCTGTTCAAAAGAGGCCACTGGAAGTTATAATGCTATCAAACTCTCAAGGAACTATTTCTTAGCATTCAAGAGGATTCCTGCTTGCTTTTGTTTTTTCCTTTCAGCATTTGTATGTTTGAATAGTTTTTAGAATAACTGCCAATAACCTTCAATGGGTAAGACTGAACTACTAAGCTGAGGGTACAAAGAAAATACTTTTTTCCTACAATTCCTACTGACACCCAGCCTTGCCTCTCCCTACCCCCACACTCAATCCCTTTATCCAAGAGAAGCCTGATCCCTGATTGTGCACTGACTTTAAAAAAAAAAGTTAGGAAAAAAAAAAAAAACAGCTTTCATGCAAGTTAAACAGCAACAGAAAGTTTAAAAGTAGGAAATCAGCCTCTCCTGCTTTCTGGAATTTCAGAGTACACAGCCAGTGCCTGTTACAGCCACAAGCAGCAAGCTCAGCTGAAGCATGGAACACAGGCAGCAGCCACAGGACAGCCCAAACTCTCAGCACCTCCCCAGTGTCTTTCTCTACAGCTGAGCACTAGTATTACTGGAGTGGGTAAGACAACTGAGAGATTCAAAAGAACATCCTTTCCTGCTGCCATCCCTGCCAGGCAGCTACAGAATTTGAATCCGGCTGAAGTCTGAGTCAGTACTGCAGGGGAATTTCAATTAGAGAAAGTAACTTGTATGCAATCATAACTACCAAAAGCAGTGAGAGTATTACAATCTGCCAAAGCTACACAAAGCCTGGAGCATGCAGAGCAGCCCTCCCCTACACCTCCACAGGTACCTCAGTGCCAACAGCCAAGCGGCACAACCCGGGGCTGCAGCACAGGCTCCAGCACTGCACCTCTGACCAGCACAGATTTGGGCCAGCTGCTCTCACAACTACCAAGTTAGATCGCAGGTGTGGTTATGCAGGCACGGCACAGTGGGAGCAGTGCAATGAGGAAGATAAACCGTGTCTTTGTCCGTCGTCCCTCGCCCTGAAGCAGCATGAGGCATCGTGCAAGGCGGTGGCTGCTGACAAACATTGACACCACCCAAAGGAATTCCCACAGGCTGCTGCCACCAAGCACAATTACACCAGGCTTCTGAATATTAACTACAAACATAGCCACAGAAAGGACATCACATTTTCCTCTAGCAGCACTTTTAAACTGAGGTGCATTGTTTGCAATACAGGCTGCTGGAAAGGCTTCAGCCTGTCCAAGTGTCGCAGTGGAGTATTTTATGCCCACTGACAATACACCCAATATAATGCACGGCAGCACAAAGGCAGGCCCCACAACCTCCTGAGAAACCAGATGTGAGGAGCAGTTGTATCCAAAGCATGGCTTTGAATGCTGCTTTAGAGCAAATTCTGAATGCTTTCATAATGGTTACATTCAAAATGTAGGCAGTCTTGGTAAGCCATCAAAAAACATCTCTCTGGATATTTAACCATCACCCAGCTTCATCTCAAAGTTGCCTGCTGTGTCTGACTAGTACCCTGCATTAGTCACTTAAAAACTTTACATCTGTTTTATTTCAATTAACCACTGCCTAAGTGCTATTATTTCTACACTTAGTAAGTGACAGTAAAACTATTCTAGTTCCAAATAACTAGAACCATTTGCAAACAAAAGTTTTAAAGCCCTTTATTAATTCAGAAGTGAAACACCAATATTTCAAGTGAGATAAGTATGTTTATTAAGGTTCATTCTACTCTAAGGTTTATACAGAGAATGGAATGCAATACAAGCTAAGAGCACACCTCAAAGATCTACCACACAACCATCCCCTACTCCCTATAAGGGAACTGTAAAAAAAAAAAAAAAATCAGAAAACCAGTTACTGTTTAACTAGTTGCAAGTGGCTTTGTCCAAAGAAGTTAAGCTTGATATTGCATTAGCTTTGTATGCAATAATTAAGTCTCTACAAGCTGAAGTATCACATACAGAGGCAAAAGATTTCCTGTGGACACATGAAACCATGTTTCCAAGAGCTACATCACAAGGGTCTTTCAAACTGCCTAAAAACCAGCCACTAATGGCATGCACAGGTCAATAATATTAACTTTGGTAATGTCAGTCATTTTTGGTCAAATCTGGGTTCCACTTTAAACAGTAATATGTATAAAAACACACCCATCCTGTGCATAAAGCAACACACTTTATTTGCTATCACCTAGAGGCAGGTCTTCAAGACATGACTGAAGTATTCAAATTTAACTGTCAGGAGCTTGTTTAGTTCTAAATCACATTTTCACTAGTCTATAAGGCAAGACTAAAAGAACAAGAAAGTGGTCAAATATTTAATTTTTTTTAAATGCAGGACAAGAACCATCTTGAAAATTATATAGCTTAAGTAACACTTAACTTTTTTCCACAATGCTTTTGTAAGAAATCCAGTAACATTTTTATATTATCTAGTTCCCCAAGACACATGATGATTTGTTTTTCTTTCTGAAGTTATCAATACCCTGTAAATACATGTGTTTTGCTCTTCTTGAGGAAGAAGTAATAGATGTTTTATTTACAACAGAGTCAATCCTTAGTACTATATCTGGACTTCAGCAGTTTAAAAGTGTGATGAAAATGACAACCTTAAGTGCTACTTCCCATACAGAATCCACACTTAGTTCAGTTTTATTCATTGCAAAGTAAAAAGACATCCAATTACGCTAGTAAAAACTCAGAGATCTAGATCTGTACTCAAAAAAACACTACACATGCAAAGGGAACAACATCCTGCTAACACAACTTCATTTGCTGCTGCATTTGTCTAATATTAACAATTATGAACAGGGCAGTGCAACTAGTATTTGGAACAATCCTTACAGTGTTCGAGTGTCAGGCACAAAACTTCATTTCTCTTCACACCACTGGTTCTCTTTACGTACCTGGAAGAGCAGTTTAACTGTTAGTGTGTTGCAGGGAAATTCTAAGCCTTTAGCTGTAAATATCCACAAGCATTCAGGATTATATACTGCACAGTGACAAACTTGGAGCAGCTTTAGTTTTCCACAGAGATTTTGCAATTATAAAATCTGTCTTCCAAACGGGCCTATTTATCAGTGTAAGCCAGGTTTTTCATGCCTAGGTTTGATCCAATCTGAAATTTTCCAACCAAGCAAAGCAAATGGAATATCTGAAGTCTAAGCTGTTTATGACACAGCATTGAAAAATACCCTCAAAAATCTACAACTCATTGCCCTGTATTGAAACCAGGCATTATGTTCTGCTTTTTCCCCAACTCTGCCATTTTGCAATTGGTTTGGTGGTCAAGTTTTAAGATCAATGAGTTTATTACTTAGAGAACCCAAACTCACCTCTCCAGCCACATGTAGCAATACATCTTCAGCATTCCTATGACTGCCCCAAACCAACAAACTAAGACTGCCACAAACAACCCTACATGCTTTCTTATTAGACATGCTGGAGCTAGAAAAATCAACACATTTTGGTTTGACCTTTTCAGGACTGCAAGCGTGGTAGACACCAAAAAGTCCTCTGCTAGTAACATCCCAATTATGAGGAGCTGATGCATTAGTTTACATTTATTGGTAACAAGTCTGCTGCATCACAAATTGAGTTATGAAGCACCACACAGTAATTCAGCACAAACAGCCATCTAAATTATAATTAAACCCAGACCAAGTACCTGTGCTTCTTCCTCTTCAGTGAAGTCATTCTTAATATTGAATGTCTTGCGAATTTCTTCTGGAGTTTTCCCCTTGATCATGTTTGCCACTGTCTTGCATGTGACATCCAGCAAACCTTTGATGTCCAAGTAATTTGCAGCCTGTGAAAGTTTTCAGATTTAAAGCCTCCATATCAATATTCTGTCTCTGTAGATGCACTACAGAAGTTAAGTTTACACTGAAATTTTAGAATACTGTATGCAAACAGATCATCTCCACTTTGAGGAGCTTCTAGCTAAAACCTTCATGGGACAGTACCTAAAACTTGCTTGCCAAACAGAAGGTACTCATTTGTACCATGAAAAACACTCCTGCTCCACCCTTTACAAATAGCTTTCAGAAGTCTGCAAACATCCAAGATCTTTAGTGTTGCAGTACTGTTAACCAGCCAAGGCAGGTAATGTTGCCTCACAGGTCCATACACAGCACAAATTTAACAGACAAAGTCAGATTTTTCATTTTTATGCAGATCTCCAGATCTCTGTGAGTAGTAATAAGCCCTCAACCTGGACTCAAGCAACAAGAATAAAAGACAGTGCTATTTAGTGAAGTATTTTGATTGATGAGTGAGTATAGATTAATACCAGCATTAGGCCAACAAACATCCCAACATCCTCACCAATTTCAGCCAATACTCACCAGAACCACCTGCCCTCCCCACATCCCCCCTTTCCAATGAAGAAGTAACTCAAGAAGCATAAAGGCTTTATTTCTCAAGGGCATAGCATAACTTCACAGGCACAGCCTTTGCCCTTCTTGAGGACACTCACCAGGATAAGTTCAAAAAGTGTTCCTTGGTCTACTTTCAGAAACTCTTGATCCCACACAGGGATGTCATCTGTTCTCTTTTCTTTGTTCTCATCATCCTCAGGAGGAGGTGGATCATCCTTGTGATGGGTGCACCACTGAATCACCTAATTATGGTTTCGATATTAAAGTTTTATCCAAGCAATTCTCCCATGAAACCCCAACTACAACTTAACTTCATTTTGGAAGAAATTAGAACAATTGATCCCCAATCCCAGAATACAACAGCTTTCAGAAATCCCAACTAATGTAGTAGCATGTTAATTACTTAAAAGCCAGCTGCTGGTGCTATGAAGTTATTAGTCCCTGTGCTAACATACATGGGCTGTACAAAGAAAACCTAAACCTCATTTTGCTGCATTTAATCTGTTCAAAGAAACATACTTGGTATTAAGCAAACACTATATGGGGGAAGAGAGCAGAGTGGTAATAGCTACCAGCAGGTCACATTCACCCTGTACAAAGTTCAGCCAGCAAGTTTGCCATTAGTGCTGGTTTGGGGTTTGTTTTGGGTTTTTTTTTTAGTTTGGGCACATGCAATCTCATGACCCAGACATATACAAGAAGCAGGGATCTACTGCAAGCAATATCCTGTGCCATTTCACCAACCTGAGAGACTTCACAAATTTATTTATGTGTCTTTTCAGTAGGAAGCAATTCCTAACCCTGTGTTTACCCCAAAACAGGCACAATAGTTTGGTGCTTACTTTGGCACTACTCTATTTGAAAGCATAAAGAATCTTGGACACCACACAACTACACTTTCCTCCCTTGGCCTAATGACCAGGGTCCGCTAATGAATTCAATACCAACAAGTGCACACAGTGTCTCTTAAGCACTGTCACTGCCACCCTGACACAGCGACCGCCACTGCCAGTCACTCTCACCACTGCCTGTCCCTTAATCCTTTCTCCAAACATTTGCATCTCATGAACAGCCACCTCAGTTCACAGAATCCAATTAAAACCAGTGCTTTAACGCCATGAAATGCCAGTGTGCAGAGATGCCCAGCACCACTTCCTTAGGAAGCCTGTCTGGCTTAGAGCTGCTGTTCCAGGTCACCCCTGTACCCTCATGTGCATGTTCATGCACCTTGACTTGGCTAAGCTTGTAGCACATGAAAAATATCTTTTAACTAGTAGTTCATAATACCCAAGATCAATTTTACATTTCCTTACTGCCATGGAGCAAAACAGCTTTCATCATCTTACCTTTTTTAAGATGGCTGCATTAACATTTGGAAGAGGGACTGGGTCATCATCACCTTCATCATCCATTCCCAAATCTAAAAATGGAAAGACGACTGAGCAATTGGCAGACAAAACCATTTACTGAACTGGGATGCTTCATCAGTTCTTCACTATTTTGACAACACTGAGGCTGAATGATTGGTAACAAAGGACCTCTAAAGTGTGAAGTAAGGAGCTTTTGGAAGGCTGTGTGGAACTATGGCTGCATTATACATCCTAGGTTGTACCAAGCTGAGGTTAAGTGGCTGATAAGGCTGCCTCATCAAATAACAGCATCTACAAACCATCAGCTAAGCTGTCACTTGCTAACTCAGTGTTCTGAATATGAACTCAGATGCTGAACAATCCGACAAACATTTGTGTATTTTTACCACTTACACAGTTTGAACCCACAAGCTCTGAGGGCTCCCATTCCATTAATGATTAAACAGGAATTCAAATCTACTGTGGTAAACACACACTGTATCTTGTCCTCTGCATGAGCAGGAAATTGTGTAGCCACAGAAGTGCGGCTCTCAGGCTCCAATCACTCATATTGATCCAGTACCAGCTGAAGAAGTTCACATGGTAAGAGAGCAGCACAAATCCTTCCATCAAAAAAAGCATTTATAAAGCATGTTTCCAACACTCCTTTTTTTAAAAGCTTGTCAGCACACTCCAGAGAGATTTGGATTTGTCCCCTTGATATGATCAAGGAATTTATGTAAAAATTAGGAGAAAAAGATAATTAAAGTTTCAACTTCATACACAGAACAAATACCACATTTGATTAAAGAATGTGCTTTTTTTATTACCCAAATGCTAACAGTTGGATGACACCCTAGCTGTCAAAGACGTCTTGGAATTAGTTATGCAATTGACTAACAATGCACATCTTCACTCATTACATGCACAGATGAGCCAATTCTACATTGCCAAGGAATCTAATTTTTAAGAACATATGACCATCATCACACCTCAAATCTGTACGTGATAAAAATCATGTACTTCTGTATTTAGCCAAGTCTGCTACTGTTATCAGTGGGATGCTAATTAACACTACTTTTTTGCTTGAAATGACTCCACAGATTCAGAACTGAAACATTGCCATTAGAAGATATTGGAATAATTCAAGCAAGAGAGGCTTGAATATCTGAAGTTTAGTCAACTCTGCTTGTCATCATCACCTCTGCACCAGCAATTTTATCTGTAAGCAGAAAATTGATATTTCATCAGTGGTCCCATAGTGCTCAGTACAACCCAAACTTTCAGCTCCTCCTCTCTCAGCTGCAGCACCCAACACACAAAACATGACCTGATGCTCAGCCACCTGCACTGAAAATGCATTTCACCTGTGCTAGCAGACTGGCTCTCTCCCAGGTTACAAAGAGGCAAGTTTATGGTGCCCAGCTCACACACTTCCCATTAATAACTTCGCTCTATCTCCAGCTGAGGGGCACTAAACACCAACACTGGCACAACTGCTGCAGGAGAAAACTGGGAATTGTGCACCCTAATACATTCCATTTCCTGTTTGTGTTGCCAGCCATGTCCAACAGCCTCTTATTAACAGAACAGAAGCATTCGATGCCTGACATAATTCAACCTTATTTTTACTGTTCTTGTAAGGTGTCGCAACCAAACATTTACATGCAAGAGCATAATATTAACTACAGGTACAGAAATAATTTTCCTAAGTTAATTAATTAATACATCCAAAAACTAGAAAAAAACAGCAGTAAACAATGAGGATCTGCACTAGAGGGATTAGACAGTTTGCTCTGTGTCCCAGCCATCTGGCAGATTTCCCCTCCCCCGCCACGAGTTCTTTTGTTTCAAATTTATGTCAGCAGGAGATCAGACCTAAGTATTTATCCCAAATAATTTAACAGCATTCACAAGCTCACAATACAGGTTTAACTTCAGCTCTTTATTGCATTGGTTTATTATCTCCAACTCCATACAAGTGATATTTACATTCTAAGACTGGTTTGTGTGACTAAATAAACTCAAGTTTTAAATATTATTGATGTTCTGTTTGCTTAACTTTTACAAAACTGAAGTAGACTGCAGGCAAGGCAGTGGGCTGCCTGTATTTTACTGGCCTCCCTACAAGTGCTCCTAACCAGGGCTTTTTACAGGAGCACATCCACCCTAAACAGTTTCAGCTACAACAGCAGGAGTTACAGCTGTTCAGGCAGGAGACAGCAAGCTGCTCCATAGACCTGGGAATCCTTTCTCACCACAGCACCAGCTTGTCTCAATTCCTGTCCAAGAGGCTTCCTCAGGGTCTCACTCTTACCTTCCAGCATAGTCTTTATAGTCACAGACTGTTTGGCAATTTCCACATCAACTTCGAAGATTTCTCCATCTGAACTCTGCAGTTTAATTGAAGGCATCTACAAGACAAGGACAGTTATTTCCACACAATATTCAGCAGATGTTACACGTTCAGCTGACTCAAAGATGTGCATCACCTTTACTGCTGAAATTGTTTCTTCCCAAGAGCAGATAGCCCAGTGCCACCAAAGGTGCAGTCAGGTTATTCACTCCTTGAATCAACAGCCCTAAATTCACTAATCCTCATGTTTAAGAAACAAGGATTGACTGAAGTCTAACACTAATCCATGAACTTTTTTCCTTAACTTGAAAGCAAAAAATACACAGATTAGTCAATAGTGCCTTTTTTCCCCAGTGTAACACTACAGCTATCTTTCTCTTGAAAAAAAATTCAACACTTCCAAAACACCACTTGCTTTCAAATCCAAACAACTGCTCCTCACTTCAACTGCTCAAACAATGTCAGATCTCAAAAGCAGTTTTCAAATGATAGCCTCTGGAACAGAATCATAACACTGAGGTTGGAAGGCATGCCTCTAGACAGTCTAGTCCAGCCTCCCTTGCTCCAAACAGAGTTAAACAGGCCAGGTTACTCAGGATCAAAGGCTTTCCTCCAGAAAAGTGTTTGGTTTTCTGAAGAGATTAAAAAGCAATAAACTCCTACAAGGAAGGCCTTCAGCACTCACTACTGCCCTTGCAAAGCAGGAAGCAAGATCGGTACTTTGTTAGCATCTGAGACAACGTGCATTTCAACAAAGTTCCTCAAACAAACTGTAGTAAGACCTACAATAAAGAGGCAGCAGGCTTGAAAGATGTCATTAGCAAAACCACAATCAACTTCTACAAAAAAGCATCATTGCAGATATGTACCAACTGAAACCCAGGAGTAAAGCACATGACACAGCAGCCAGGAGATTACAACTTCTGGCTGAAACGAGGCATGCAGACTGTGGGGTATCAGTGCACTTGAGCCAACCAAAGGACACTATAAACACAACTGTCTGACCACATACATTTTATAAATTTGTTCTCAACCAGTTAGAAGGATGTGTTATAAGTTCCTTTACCACTCAAAATATTCGTTAGCAAACCATTGCAACAGTTTCCTTTCTTTTCCGGTCCTCGAGTTACCTGCCTCAAGATCACTGAAGCATGTGTTTGCACAGCCTGCAACTTCTGTGAACAGCTCTGGGAACAAAGAATTTCAATTGCAATTGAATTGCCTACCTTCTTCCCCCACCAAACTTACCAGCTTCACACACTAGATCCTCCCGGTAGTACTGAGCTATCAACAGTTAATTAACCGGACCACTTGAAGCAAACTTGCATTACCTCTTTCTGAAAGCTCATCGGTGTAGCGTGGCTGAGCCTGACAGCCCTGTGCAAAGCCAGGCCACGGGAGGCTCGGCCAACACGTGTTACTAAGCAGCTCACACCAGCCCCGAGTCCTCATCGCTTTAATTTCCATTTGGCAGCGAGCAGCCAGTTAATGTTTACACAGCATTGTAACTCTATATGACAGCGCTACTTCTAATTAAGATGGGTGTTCTGGAGGAACACGCTCATGACTGTTCCAAAGGTACAAGTGTGTGTGTGTATGTATGCATATATATATATACACACACACACACAAAACCAGAATCTGGACGACAGAACAGCTCTGTGCTAGCAGTTTGAATGATGTTTGGAAAAAGTGCTGTAGGCACACATTTTAAATTTAATGCATCTGTTCTTGCAGTGACTGCCTGGGAGCACTCCAGAACAAACCCAGCTCCATCGCCAGCCTCCCTGAGCCTGAGCTTACATAATGTTGCACAGCAGAGGCAGGCAGGGATGCTGCCTCAGCCAGGGGAGCCCCAGCAAGGATATTCCCCTCCTATCACCCAACCCTGCTTCTAGCAATACCTTCAGTTATTACTGAGGGTCTGAAATAGATAGAATGAAGTTAAACTACTGCCTAATCATTGACAACACATCAGAATTTCATCCAAATTTCTCTTTTTTTTTTTTTTTTTTTTTGCACCGCTGAATTCCATTTCCTACAAAATAGGAAAAAAGCAAAACTAATTTTTAGCAAGCTGCAGTACAGCTCCGGCAGGTGACAGTCCCTGGGCAGCAGCACCACTGGGTGACTAAGCAAACCAGTCCTAAAAGCTTTATTTGACAACAGCACAACAGGCTGGGAGCCGAGCTCAAGCCAAACCTGAATTACAGCGGTAATTTACTCGTCTGAGCCTGAAACGCCGAGCTCAGCCACCTACAGCCGCGCCTCCCAGCGCCATTCCAGATGGATGCCCGCTGCCTCCCCCTCGCCTCCCGCGGCAGCGCCGGTAACCAGGAGCCAGGTAACGAACTCGCACCTGAGGCGCGGCCGCCGCGGCCCCGGGGGCAGGGCAGCGGGGAGGGGGAGGCACAGCCGCCCGGAGCCGCGGGGGGAGGCTCGGTCCGCTCGGAGGCTTCCCTCACCACCCCCGCGGGCAAGGCTCCGCACGCCGCCCCCGCGGCAGCTCCGTTCCCGCACGGCCCGGGAGGGCTCGGGCCCAACGAACCCCGGGAGCTCCATCCATCCCCGCACGGCCCAGGAGCGCTCATCTGTCCGCCCGGCCCGGCCCCCGCCATCACCCCACGGCCTCCCGACCCTCCGTCCGCGGCAAGCCGGGCCCGCCGCGCCCACACAGCTCCTAGCACGGCCCCCGCGCCCCCCCGCCCCGCTCGGGCCTCACCGTGAGGCGGCGGCGGCTCCGCGGACGGACCGTGAGGAGGCGGCGGCGGCGCTCGGGCCCGACTGCGGCGGCGCTCTTATACCGAGCGGGGGAGGGGGGAAGGACCCGCCCCTCGCCGCCTCGCAACGCCCGGGCTGCCCGCCGCGAACGCCTGAGCGAAACGCGCCCCCGCGGCTCCCGGGCGGTACCGTCCGGGGCCCGCGCCGCCTTCCGCGGGGTGCGGAGCGGGAGCGGAGCCGGAACGAGCTCGAGGCGAAGGAGCGGCCGCTGCAGGGTTTCCCAGGCAGCGGCGGGACCGCGCCAGAAGCCGCACAATGGACGGCGGCCGAGGCCCCTCCCCCGGCCGCAGCGAACGGGCCCCGCGGGGCCGGGGCCGCCCCTGAGCGCAGCGCGGGGCTCCCGCCGCGGCCGAGGCCGCCGCTGGCCGGGGCTGGCTCCGTGCCCTGCCGCCGGACCGGCTGGCGGGTCGCGTGGTGAAATCGGTCATGCAGGGTAGCCCGGGCTCGCCCCAGAACGCCCAGGGTGCTGGTTTTCCTTCCCGGGGAGAAAGGCCGAGGCCCGGGGGTAAGCGGGGTGATGCTGCCAGTATCTGTGGAGGCTTTCCGCAGGTACACGCGGTGACAGCCCATCGCCAGGTGTTGCTCCAGAGGCGGAAGACATTTTAGCCGAAAAACAACATTGAACAACGGGCTAGCTTAAAATTGTTCCGACATCAGACAGCCTTCCTCCAGTGGAAATTCGTGCGGGAGCTTTCGTGGAGCCGGAAATGGATTTAGCTCCGAGTGTCCTCACAGAACATCTGCCCTAGGTGCCGCCAGGAATTCCAGGCAGCTCTAGCTCAGCCCTTTAAAGCATCTCCGGACAGCAGCTCTGCCAGGAGCCCCCGGGCCGAGGAGCAGAGCAGAGCTGGGCACCCGCACACAGCCCAGGCCTTTGTGTTGGCACAGCCCCCAGCACGGGGGACAGCTGACAGGTCACCAGTGGGTGCTAGAAAGCTACAGGTGCTGGGTTTTCAGGGGAATAAACAGGGTATGTGAAGGGTTTTGCATTGTGGGGAAGGGCAGGGTGTGATCCCTCACTCACTGTGAAGTGTCTGAAGGCTGTGCTGTGCTGTCACAGCACGCACTCCGTGCTCTCTGCTGAGCCCAGCTTTGTGTCAGCTCTCCATGGCAAAATGGCTTTCAAGCAGGCAAGGCGATGCAGTGACAACACAGGATTCTGACAATTTGCTTTACTTCCGATCCTGAACAAAAATGTTTTAGGAGCCAGAAAGCATGTTTTCACATCACTCCAATGCAGACGCAGCCAGGGTGCCTGTAAGCGCACTGGACAGCAACACACTGCAGAGGACAGCATCGTTTACAGCCTCAGGCAGCACCAGGGGAGGTTCACGTTGGACATCAGCAAGGATTTCTTCCCTGAAAGGGTTGTCAAGCACTGGCATGGTGGTGGAGTCACCATCCGTGGAGGTGTGCAAGAAACAGCTGAAAGTAGCACTGAGTGCTCTGCTCTGGTTGACAAGGTGCTGATCAATCGAGGGTTGGACTTGGCAATCTTGGAAATGTTTTGCAGCCTTAATGTTTCTGTGCTTAGTCACAGGTTTCCTGTCTCTTGGGGTCCCAGAGACTCCCAGGCTGTGCACCCCACACGTTAACAAATCCTTATTTTCCAGACCCACTGGAAGATATCTTCTACCATGAAGAATTTTCCCAGGATTCAGAATTTCTTAGTCGAGAATCTTGTTCTGCTCAGTCCAGTAGCCAAGCCAATGAAGTGTCAAGTATTCCTTACTCCCTTCTCTCCTTTGCTCCCTTCCCTTCCATCTGAGAGTGGACATAGAATCATAGAATGTTAAGGGTTGGAAGAGACCTCAAAGCTCATCTGGTCCCACCTACCCCACCATGGGCAGGGACACCTTCCACTAGATCAGGGTGCTCAGGGCCCCATCCATCCTAGCCTTGGACCCTTCCAGGAGTGGGGCAGCCACAGCTCCTCTTGGCAACCTCAGTGCCAGTATCTATCTCACATACCGAGTGAGACTACAATTAGAAAATATTCAGTATTAAATACCATGTTCATTGGGGCTGTTCTCTGGAGAGATGGAAGACTCAGATAGGTTCTCAGCCAGAAAGGACCTCCAGGAGCTCAGCTGATAGCCTGGGAGTTGTACATCAGAGCACATCACTTAGAACAGGCCTCTCCATAAATTCCAAAGAACTGTTGAGGCGCCTGCCTGACTTGGGAAGCTTGTTCCATGGGCTTCAGGATGCTGAGCAGCTTGTAAGAACAGACTTGAATACAACTCTGAGCAACCTGGTCTGACTGCAGGGGGACCCAGGTCACCTCTGTGGTCCCTTCCAGCCTGGATTACTGTGTGCTCCCCTGGAACTCTTCCTAAAAGCTGAGGGAGCAGCCAGGTGATGCTTGGCAGCAGACTTGGACATTAACAGAAGATCCTGGTATTGATAACCACATAAGCTCTTTGTTCACCATTGAATGGGACCCAGTTTTCATTTTTAATTTATATGTATCTCATATGTAGAGTGTGAAGGCTCCAGACTACATCTAACCTGACTTTTTGATTGTACCAGCCTCACATTTACCTCTTTCTCCCTCAATCACACCGTCTCATACCCCAGTGCTGAGAACTGCATTCAGTGCACTAGAACCCACTGCCTTTATTTTCCTTAAATTATTGGTTTTTATTTATATTAAAACTCCTTGGTTTAGAGAATCAGATGATAAGAGAAGGTGGCCAGTGGAAAACCTATCTACAGATTCTAAATTCCCTTTCCCAGTGTTGCCAAAGACCAGGGTTTCTGATTTGGCTCGTGACCAGCAAGCACAAGCTCACAGACTGCAAATCAGGCTCAGCAAAGGGGGGATGGGGTTTGCTCTCAATACAAGACAAATCTAATGGAATCTAGGAACAGGCAGAAAGCTAAATTTCATGCTTAATTATAGTTGTGGATAAATTTAATTCAAAATTCTACTGCTGATTATACTTGGTACAGCTCTCTACAGCTTTCCAAAGGAGGAAATTCCATCCTCAGTGAACTTCGAATTCGACTGTTGAATTAGAAGTTTGGGAAAGTTAAAACAGCAAAAACACCCCACACCCCAAAAAGAGCCAGATGGCTGTCACAGATACGCTGTAATCACACACAGCACCTCCCACTGTGCCCTACATATCATCCAAAGAGCCTGCCCAGCCGCTGCAGATGCTCCCCGTTATCTGTTGTGAAAAGCAGCTGCTGCAGCGCCGATAGCCCGGGTCCTGTGAGTCACTCAGTATAATGGCACAAAAGCCCCATCCCTGGCTAAAGCTGCGAGGCAAAAACAAGATTGCTTAAAAAAGGGGTGGCCCGATTTCAATTGTTCTGCACACAGGTAATGATTGCACTGCAAATAATCCTAAAGCTGAGCACTGCTCCCCTGAGTGCCGAGAAGCACACCGTGGATCTGCCACAGGTAAATTACAATTAAGGGCATTTGGCCACTGAGAACATGGAGGAGGAAGGGAGCAGCTTAACACCAAAGCAAATACCTGAAAAGATTGGAGCAACTGAGCTTGATTTAATGCTTAATCAGATCCAGAAGAGCCCTGACCTACATATTCACAGCATCCCTGGGCTGCAGGCACAGCCAGTTGAGCAGCCATGCAGCCGCAGGGGAAGAGAGTTTCACGTGCTGAACGTGAGGGAGCAGCCTCCTGGACACAGCCCTGCATCTGCTCCACAGCCTCACATTCCCTTCTTAGATGTTTCTCTCGGGCAAAAATTAATGTGCCCCCCACTCCTCAGAGCACCTCACGTTCCATTTGGACAGAGAAACACCATTTTTTTTAGCTGCTGCTGGTGGTTTAGAGACTATGGAAATAACACACTGATTCTTTTTCAATACAAATGTGATCTGGCATTGTCAAAGTCTAATGACAATCAGGATTGAAAGACCTCAGCTTTGCTCCATCAACAAGTTGGAAAAATCCACAGAACTCATCCTGAATTCACTGAACCAGGGAGAGCAAGCCAGGGAGAGAGCCAGGTATGACCATGGAATCTGAGAAAGAACCTAATCTACATGTAGAGGAGAATGAGACTTGCTGCAGAAATCATCCCTTTTTTCAGGAATACAAAAGATGAAGAGCATTTTTTAAAACAAGCAGGCACATCAAGTTTGAAAATAATTGAACTGAGTGGTTCAGTGTAAAACCAGAAAACATCAGAATTATTCATGTGAGAGAGATGGTAGAAGGACACTGCTGAGCTCAAAGGCCTGGGCCACTGTTTTTTAAAGCACTCTTGGAACAATGCAGTGGCAGAAGAAGAAAATTCTTGTTCTCAGTACAAGTCTGAAAAAGCTAATTATATAAAAAGCTAATTATTGCATTTCCACTTCATCAAAATTTGTATTAAAGCAGCATCCTTGAGACGGTGTCACTTTTCATAGAAGTTGTAGCCCAGCAAAATGGTGGGTGGTGGAGCCCAGCACTTGGGTGATAATCCAGGTCAGAGAATCCTGGAATGGTTTGGGTCGGCAGGGACTTAGAGCTCATCCACTTCCAACCTTCTGCTGTGGACTAGACCAGATTGGTCAAGGTCCCATCCAACCTGGCCTTGAACACTTCCAGGGATGGGGCAGTCACAGCTTCTCTGGGCAACCTGTGCCAGGGCTTCAGCACACTCATAGGCAAGAATTTCTTCCCAACATCCAATCTAGTCCTGCTCTCTCTCAGTTTAAAGCCATTTCCCCTTGTCCTGTCACTCCAGGCCCCTGTCCCAAGGCAGTTCTTTTGTAGTCCTTTTAGGCACTGGACTGAGACCTGGCCTCTCAGGTCTCCCCGGAGCCTTCTCCAGGTGAGCACCCCCAGCTCTCCCAGCCTGGCTCCAGAGCAGAGGGGCTCCAGCCCTCAGAGCATCTCCACAGCCTCTGGTCTTGCTCCAGCAGGTCCACATTCTTCTGACATTGGGGATCCCAGAGCATGGCAGGTGGGGATTCTGGGAGCAAGTAGACACCAATGGACTGACAAAACCCAATAACCAAATCCTGGCCAGCAGACACCGAGTGAGATTTTTTAATCAGCTTCTATTCCTTTCTCTAACAGCACTCCCATTCCCCTTATATAACAACGGGGATTCGAGATAGTTTAAAAAACTGAAGATGAAGAGGAGGAAGACTGAAAATAGAAATACCTACCTCAAACCTATTTGCAGCACCTAGATCCTAATCTCACCCTCACTCCACCTCCCCTTATTTAAACAGGGATTTTTGTACCAGTTCTGCCCTGGCACCCTCTGAAATGATCTGGAGCACTCTGGAGGAGCCGAGGCGGGATGCTCCGGCTGCCGAGGGTGAGGGTCACCCACGTCCAGCCGCGTTAGAGGCAGCCAGCGCACGGCAGCCTTGCGGGCAGCGGAGCGCGGGGCGCGGCGCTCCCGCCGGGCGGGCGGTGCCACGCGGGGGCGCCGGGGCTCGCTCCGAGGCGCGGCAGCCTCAGCCAGTCGGTCCCGGGGAGATGCGCTCCCGGGCATTCCCGGGAAAATGGAAAGCGCGGACTTGCTGTAGGTGGCCTTGAGAGCGATCTTCAGTGGTAGCGTATAAAACTGTAAAAATCCTTGTCATAAACGCAAGGGGAAGGGAACTGGGTTAGCTTTACAGGGCTGCCTGGCGCTGGTCTCCAATGCTGGAGCCGTTCAAGGTCCAAAAAGCAGATTCTGGGCTGGTTCTGACGCCACAGATGATAATGAGCAGTTGCTTTGAGGTTTCAAAGTCCATGGGAATAAAAACTGTGTGTTTCAGAAGTCAGCATTTTAAAATGCATTCAAAGCATTTTAAAAGAAGATTCCAGGGGAGAAAGGGACAGTCCAATAACATTTTGAGACGGCTGAGCTACAGCTGGATAAACTCATGACCAGACAAACAGAAGCCATCACCAGCCATTCTCTCTCCCAGGAAGCTGTGGCATCTCCTCCCCTGGGCATTGTCCCTGCTCCAGCAGCAGCCGGCTGTGTTCCTCTTCCCCGAGGACAAACACAGCAGTGGAAAGGGAGCAGAGCTGCCTGAAAAGTGGGTCAAGCGTGGAATGAAACACCCACCACAGGATACTCCCAGCCAGGGCTTCTCCAGCCTCACCCCACCCGCCCACCCCCCCAGTTTTCCTCATAAAATAAAGAATAAAGAAGCAGAGTAGAGCAGCCATCACTGCCGACTCCTGCACTGGTGGCCACGATAAAGGTTTCTCACAGCGAGGTTCAGGGTTAGGCTGGCTGTAAGGGGGTGTTTTCTCAAACACCTGAAAAATAAGGACAGTTGGGAGCAGGCTAAAGCCTTTCAGCCCAATCGATCATGCAATTATCAATGTAAACAGGACACTCCTCTTTTACAGTTCAGCACTTTCGGTTTTAAATGCATCATCTGGAAAATAGCTTATAGATTTATTGAAATTAAAAACTAAACAAACTAAAGCAACAAACCGAAAGAACCTAACCCTAAAAAACCCAGATGTATTTTGGGGAAATCTACTGAGGAAGATGTATACAGAAGTCAAGACAACCAAAATCAAAGATTTAGTTGAATTTATAAAACATTGTGCAATGATATGAGTAGCTGCAAAATGGAGAATGTTCTCAAAATCACTTTCCTGCAAGTTCTCATGTAGGATGCTCACCCTGATCACACTGCTCCTCCTCCAATTAGCAGTGCCAGGTACTATTAGCAACTAATGTTTTATACATTATTCATACCAGCAGCAATCATTTTAGTCTCCATCCCAAAGTTCTGTTCGCCAGAGAGTAATTAAGAGATCAGTAGTTCAACTCATCTTAAAGACTAAAGCTTTTAAGCTCCCGCACAGATTTTAAAAGGATAAAACCTGCAGCACTGCTTAATTTAAAACCAAAAGTGTTGTTTCAGCCTTTTTTCCCTGTCCATATGCCAAAGCACTCTGGCCCCTTGCTCAAGAAAGCAGCCTGTCTTTAGTTCCATCCAAAAGGAGTAAAGCCAAATGAATTAGAGCACCAAAATAACTTTTTGTAAAACCACAGAAGGCTGACTCATGAACTGCTGACTGTGCAGGGCTTTGTTGGTGTGTTCATGGGTACTGAAAGATTTCTATGCAGCCCAGTGTGATTTTCACTTAACACTTTACCTGTTTCCAACCTTCTCCCAGAAGAACTTGCAGAACACCAATACTGTGTCATGACTGCCACAGAACACAGAAGGCATCCAATGCCTTCTACAAGGCTTCAAAAATCCCTGCTTGCAGACATTTTGCTCCAAAAACCCAAGCTCATACAAACCATGAGTATTGTTGCCAAAAAATGGAACACGTAAAAAGCCACTTCTCAGGCAAAATTTGCTCTAACCTACCTGGCAACCCTTATAATATATTGAGAGTTTCCAGGAGTGCTCTGCATCCAGACAAAACAAGCAGCAATTAAAGCAATAAATGAGTGTGGAACAGGTGCATAAGGAAGTAATGAGAGTGGAGGCACACCTTCAACTCACTGAAATGGGAGCAGCATTTAATTTGAAATTCAAAATTGTGATCACACTTGCATCTTACAACCATTTTTCCTGAATGAAAAACAGAACTTATCCTTCAGCCCCCTTCCAAGGTCACAGCTCCTCCAAGAGCAAAAACTGCACTCCAGTATTACTAAGGAAAAGAATGAATATGTTTATTGAACTATGAAAAAAGGCCCAAAATAAACCCAGCACTATCATAGCCATTTGGTTTTGTCTTGTACAGGAGGAAATCCTTTACAAGTCAGGATACGTTTTTAAATTGGCAGAGCAAAGACTTGTCCCAAGGTCCTTGAAACACAATTGCTTTCTAAAAAGGACTCAGTACTTCAGTTTACTACTATAAAAATCAAAATAAACCCCATGGAACGTGGATTGGTAGGTATTGGATTGCTAGGATTGGTAGGCACCTCTTGGCAGTTTTTTCTGTTACTAGAGGAGCTTTTGACAGGAACTGGACCAAGACAGAGGCAGGTGAAATGTCACAGCTTCCATTGGCAGGATGTCCCCTCACCACCTTTTTCAGAGGGCAGAATTTGTTCTGTCACCATCCAGACACCTGGGGAAGGAGGTCACGCTCTCTCTGCACTCTCCCACGCATCCAGTATCTTGCCAGGGTATGAACAGAAGACCTAAACGAGGTAACACTGCCCAAGCATTGGGGCAGGCAGGGATACTGAGTGTGTACAGCAGCATCAGCAGCTGAAACAATCTGAAATGAGCCAGGTGAAAGTCACACACATTGGTTACCTTGGACAAACATCCACCTGCAGCGGCAGCTCGGGCAGCAACAGGGCAGGGACTGGGGCAGCAGCCAGCCCCAGGCTCCAGGGATCTGTGAAGGGGGGGCATAAATAGAGGAACAAAGCACAGGGTGGAAAGAAGTAGACGAAAGGTGTAGAAAGAGGGTGAAGGGGGGGAAAAATCTGGCAACTCTATACACTCCTGTATGTATATAATGCATATTTTGTCTTCTGTTTTTGATTTAATGGGCCCTTAGTTCAGGACAGGCCTGCAGCAGTTTAGGGTGCTTACTTTGATAGGATATGGCCAATGACTTATGCAAAATGGAATCTGGAAAGCTCAAAACCCTCCTCCTTTGTCCATCAATATTCTCCTGGCTCTATGCAAGTTCTGAGAAAGAACAGCTCATGGAAAAGTATAACTTCATCCCCAACTGCCTTCTGATAACCTAAACCCCAATGGCAGCCCTCCCCACTAAGAACCGGGTGTGACATTTCCACTTCAACACTGAACCACCACAATTCAAGAGTTCAGCTATGCCTCTATTTTGTATTGCATGGAATGCAGCAGGCATTGTGGAGAGGGAGGAATTACCAGTGATCTCCAAAACCTGCTCATTTCTCTGCAGCCACCATGGGCACAGGGTAAAGGAAAGGAAGTTTTGTGCAGGTACCAATCAGCTACCAATAAACCAAACCCCAATGATCTGTATCTTTGTTTCTTCTCTTGCATCTTGCGAACATGAGGTCAGCTGGCTAGTGCTCCATCACAGCAACGTATTTTTTCTTCCCAATGTGGTTTTCGCACTGGAATCTTCACACAGACCATCACAACGTAATTATAGAGGAAAGCACAAAAACTGGAGTGACTCCAACATTGTCCATGGACTTTACTAACCACTTGGATTTGTGTACAGAAACTGAAGCAAGGAAAGGACTGCTCCCTGCCAGAGCAGATGAGTCACACCAATTAAAGCAACAAGGAAAGCAGAAAATAGGGCAAAGTCATTCCTCTTGAAGGAATGGTGTCAATGAAAGCACAAAGTCTCATCTACACAAACACAGAGAAAGACAAGCGACAGGAATGGAACGTGAACTACTCTCAGTAAAGGATTTTTTAATAGTGATCAAAGCAAAAGCTCCCAATATACTAAAAAAAGCTGCTTCAGATGCACTTATTTTTAGCATGCACTTCTTCCTGTAAGAGATCAAACTACAGCACTGAGGTCTCCAGGAGCCACTTGGAACCCAACCTACAGGACAAGGCTCAAATTCCGCTGAAGGAAAAGCAATGGCTTGAGCCTTTCTGAAAGGGAATGAAGTAATGCTTGATGAAATGCAGCATCTTCTTCGCAAGTTAAAGAATTAAGTGGTCCTCCAGCTTTTCAGAAAATCATGTCTAGGTGAGTTGGACATTTGCAAAATTTGTGTGTTCCCTTAGAAACAAGCAGTGTAAAAAACAAACCTCCATGTTATTACAGAATCTACATTGCCCAAGAAATTTAAAGTCTCAAACAATATGAATATTAAGAGACCTTCTACTAAGTCAACAGCCAAGTACATCATTTAGATGTACCCAAGAAGTTTCACACACAAGCCTTAAGAAGGCATAACTTGTGAATTTTGGCTTTGAACCAAATAATCAAATTTGGGTTCAAATTTTGAAGAAGTTAGCAGAAAGGAAATACTTAAACAGAAGTTAACATAAACCACATACCACTGTTTTTCAGAATAGAAGCCTGGGCAAATACACGTAGCACTAAACTTCAAGTTGTTTCCTTTAATATTTACAAAACTGGTTTTATTCTTAGTTGTTCAGAAAAAGGATTTTAAGTATTAGCACCTACATTGTAAATGTCTCAAACTTAGATTTACACTTGAAATAAAGCCACACGCAGTCAGTTAAGTGAACTTATATTCTTCCATTTCTGAGTATTTCAGTAGAGCACCAAGAGGGAAAGAGCAACATGTGAGTAACCAGCAAGCTGTTCTCAGCTGTGAGACACAGGCCCAGGTGCCTTCCTGGGACAGGATTCAGAAGGTCAGAGTTTTCCAGCACACTCCAAATCACCTCAGTTTTAGTTATTTATAAGGTGAAATTTCTATGCAAGTTTATAAAACCCATCCAGCTACATGTTAGTTTATTAAACCACAGTTGACCTGAGATGCAATTAGAATTTTGACATTTTTCCATACTTAGTTCACAAGTTTATTATGAAAAACACTGCAGCTCTGTCCTGCAGTAACATTGTTTTACAGAAAAAAACAGTTCTGTTCAAAGTAATTCACTATCCTTGGACAATTACAAGGGACAATATGGTAGGGCAGAGTGGAAAAGGGAACTGAGTGCAGACAAAAAAAAAAAATCAATACAATTAAATTAAACAGTATTCCCTGAAAATAAAACAAACAAACAGTTTCAGAACAAATATGAGGCCTTGGTACTTATTTTAAAAATGTTCTTTAAGCTTCAATGATTGTTTGCTGCTACCCTTATCTACAGTCATGCTGAATAAAGCTATAGCTAAATGGAAAGTTAAATGTATTCACGAGGTGTTAATGTCTACATCTTATTATTTGCAGTCTCTCAGAGAAAGCAAAAGTAACTACAAATAGCGCTATGCCAGAAACTGGTTTCTTGACCAACAATGTTGCTTCAGCATGCAATGAACTGGTTCATTCTAAAGTGGTCACAGTTGTTGATGACAAGAGGCTTTGTACTGAATATGGCACGTCTTTTGGTCCATGTGAAAACAAAGTTTGAATGTTAAATATTTTCTGACACTTTGGAGTTACTGTTGCTCTTCCCATTTCCTTTAGGTCAACATATGGTTCATGGCAATACTGTACAGGTCTAAAATCTCTTTACAGGAAGTAGTCTGGGGTGCGACGAGTAACATGCGGTTCACCTCTACGCGGTGCCGGGTCGAACTGCAAACTGAAGAGCACAGACAGCAATGAGAACGAGAGCTCAGCCTTCATTCAGGGATGTTCTAGCCATCAGTTACAGGAGCAGTGGTTTAACACAAGTGAGTCTCTGCAAGTTTTATCAACCAAGGTAACTTTTCTACAACAAGTGTTCCAGCTCTTCCACTCCTGTTAGTATGTACTTTTAACCATCACATTTTAAATTCCTCTTACCATGAAGGGCTGGAGAGAAATTAATTTTAGCTTTAAGACTCAAACTGCTTGAACATTCATATCTATCATAAAGTCTCCAGTCATTATCAAAGAGGGCAGTATGCACAGGGCTTTTGCCTCAAATTTACTAATAAAGCTGCTCCTGCAGTAGTTAATTAGAAATCTCATTTAAAGACCTGACACCCAACACCTGAAGAATTAAAAGGTTCCAGAAGTCTCCTGCCCAAGACCAACAGGAAGGCATTTCCCTTAGATGTCACAGACTACTCCTGCTCTCAAATCACATCCCTACACAGTAAGTCATTAAAATCCAGGTAGTTATACAAAACAAAACTGAAGAGTCTCACTTTCATCTAACAGAGAAGATCTCAACAGACACTGTTCCAGAGGCTTGACTTCAAGACTTTAAATGTGACTAACCCAACAATTCCACACTCACTCCACCTCCCAAAAGCTTAGAGAGGGGAAAAAACCCATACTTTAACATAATTAAATGGGATCTTCAAATCACAAGCAACATAATTCTCATTTTAAAATATACTTACAAGGAGTATTTTAGAGTGTCATCAAGTTCCATAATTGCAGCCTGGTTGCCACAGCGGTAACAATAGTTTGGAGCACTGAAAATTGTTACTACATTCCGATCATGGCACCAGTTGTACCCCTGGAGAGGAAGGAAAAAAATAATTCAGACAACCAAATTAATGTACCCCATGTAACTACCTGACTACAAACCAACCTTTTTATGTGCACAGCCCTAAGTGGCATTTGTAGGGTTACTTTAAAGAAGCTTAAAGTTGTATCTTTTTTCCTCTTCTGGAGAGAAAAAGGGTAAAAAGGAATTTTAGCCTTCATAGGTTGCTTCCTACTAGTAAATATGAGCTAGATATTTAAAAGAAACAACCCACCTAGCAATATTTCTCCATTGCATTAGCATTAAATAGCTAAAACAGCAAGTTTTAACTGAAGTACACAATCCATTCGGAACCTTCAACTGTTACCACCAAAACCAGACATACATTTAAAGATTGGAACTGCTAGGAACAACTAGAGACCAAGAACAAAAGCACGAATCCAAGCTAAAAAGAAAAATTACACCTTTTTTTCCAAGAGACACATATTTAAAAACCTTTTTATCTACACACAAATGCAATACCACATCTAGTACCAAAGCCTGGTTTGAGATATTGCTGTAAATTTTCAGGAAAACAAGGCCAAAATAAAAAGGTTACTCCACTGTCAAATTCCTTTAGTAGCACGTGAATACTGCCAAGGTCAAGTTTCTGGAATACTCTTAGCTGGATCATCACCTGCCACAGTAGCATAAGTACATCTCTCACACACAGAGCATGGAATAAATGGACCAAGAACACAATCCAAAGTTTGAACACACAGGATGTCCTGCTCACCTCCATTACCAACTGATGAGCTCTTGAAACCAACGTAAGGCCATTAGCATGGTTAAAGGTTTCTGAAATATCCTGTCCAAATGTGTAACCTGCACCTCGAGGAGAAATTCCCCAGCCACCGCGATCATCTGGATCTGACCATAGCAAGTCACACATTGGACCCTGTAAGAGATGGAGATGATGTTTCACAGGTGAAGTGCAAAGAACCAAAAGCAAACAAAACCCAAAAATGCTTGCACTTGCACCACCCCTGCACAACTCTTTGAGACTTAATATGTTTCTTTAATCAAGAACATGCCCCTCATTTTTCCTTTAAAAAATTCAGAACAGGAAGACAACAGGCCATTTGATATTGCTAAGCTGATTTAAATTTCATTTTCAGCCAGCAAGCTTAACCCCCCAATACATGCTGAATCATCAATCTTATTGGCTTAGGAAATGATTTTTCAGTACCTCATGGGGAACTTCCTGCAAGCGATCAAGTGCTCTGATGTGATCCAGTGTATCTATAGATGGAGAGAGGCCACCGTGTAGACAAAAAATCTGCAAGAGTTAAGAAACATGAAGTTTATTTGCATTAATCAGTGCAGTTATAACAGTTCAGAATAAATTATTACGAGAAAATCTGCATGAGATTCCTTTAAAGATGAGAACTGACAGAATGCAATGTTAAGAACTCCATTTACAATAAAAAACATTCAGCTTTGTCAAATGCCAACATACCTGGCCATCCACCAAGGCAGTTAGAGGCAGGTAATCAAAAAGGTCTGTAAAGTATTTCCAAACATTTGCATTTCCGTATTTCCTTAAACATTCATCATAGAAGCCATAAACTTGTGTGATTTGCCTGCTTTCATGGTTCCCTCGAAGAATTGTGATACGTTCGCGGTAACGGACCTAAACGGAAGAGTTTATTTCAGCACATCAATGAGCAACTCTTCCCCAGAACAGAATTGGCACTCCTCAATCCCTGCCACACATCAATAAAGCAATTAAAACCATTCTAAAGATTATTATATAATAACCTTTAAGGGAAAAAAGGACTCATTTACTCCAATCTTCAACTGCCAATTACTTCTGAGATTAATTACAAGTTGTATTTATTATTACCAGGGGACTTCACTACACCTGTGCATTAAGCTGATCTCTCCAAGCAAATTCTTAAAGACTGCTACTTAGGCAGGTAAAAAATGAACACCCATTTTAGATAAAGCTCAGGCTTGCACCTGAACATTTTTATTTTTTTTTTAAAGTGACTTAGAAAACTAAGAAAGCCAAGAAGTCAGCTTCAGTAGTTTTAATACCAATGCAGTGAAAATCATAATAGATATTAAGTGTAGTAAGGATAGTAATGATATATTTTATACAAGACTGCAAAGCTGAGAAGAAAAGTTACCTTAAGAGCTACAAGCAATGTGACTGTTTCGACTGAATAATATCCTCTGTCAACATAGTCCCCCATAAACAAATAGTTTGTGTCTGGTGATTTGCCTCCAATTCTGAAAAGTTCCATGAGGTCGTGAAATTGTCCATGGACATCTCCACAGACTGTGACTGGACATCGCACTTCTTGTACGTTGGATTCTTTTGTCAAAATTTCTTTAGCCTGTAAAGCAAAAAAGCACAAACTGTGAGTTTGTCTATGAAGAGCTGTTTTGTTCAAAGCACACTCCACCACTTCCAACTAACTCTGCTACCTGATCTCTTTAGGGACTTTTGTCCCTTCCTTCCCTGAAGGACTCGAGGGAGAAGTTTATCTTTACTTAAATGCCATTAAAACAGCATTTCACTTTATGAAACCCCATATTAGTAATTAGTAGTTGGGTGGCTTTTTTTCCTCCTTGAGGACGGTATCTTAAGTAAAAGCTCAGACTTTCTACAAAAATGGTTCTGTGAAACACAGAACAATGAACACCACTACTGGAACTTTAAAAGTTCTTAAGAATTTTGAAAAATTGAATCTAAAAATCCTGCCAACATCTTGCTTCCAAAAGCATGAACTCTGACACAGCCAAAACACCACCAATTCCTTGGCACTCACCTGTACAAGCATCTCCAACCCACCTGCAAAGGCAGGGAGTCCTGCATGAAGCAGAATGAGAACAAACAGCCACTGGTACCAGCAATTACAGAGCAGGCCATTACCTGCACAGGTTCTCTCAAGTTTTGGGATTAAACACAAACTAGTAACATCAAGTTGTGTCTTCATAAACCAAAAGTGGCTAAGATGTTTGTCATCACCATTTTTTCCCAAAAAATTGTGTATATAAAAGTTGTAGACAAAGGTAATTTGTATGAAGAAGCATAGGCTAAATATAGCACCAGAAAGGTAATTCTGAAATAATGCAAGACAGTGGTTACAGTTTGTTCTCAGAACAGTCACCAGACACATGCCACAATGATTTGCTAAATCAAGAAGCTATTAGAAATATAAATAGTAACGGGTTTACTAGTTACCATCTCCTAAAACTTCCCTGTTTTTCAAGAATCAATGCTCCTATTCAAAAAGGATCCTTTTTTACCTCATTAACTCAATTACAAGAAAATACATAAAAATTATATTCTAATCTATAACAAGTTGTCTACAAGAAAGTGGCTGACACTCCCACCCAAAAGTGGTGTCACTGTCCCACACATCATCCTGGCTGACCACCGTGGTCACCACTTCAAACAGAAGCAACACCTAAGTTTAATGACGGAAATTCATGAAATTCAATGTTTCACTGCAAAGAAATGCAAATACACGGCATGGCTAAGCACCCTGCACAACACAAAGCTTCAGATGTCACTGCAGACGTATTTACATCAAAAGTCAGTCTCATATGACAGTTCCCACTTGCGCTGTGCCCAGTACCAAAGATAGGTCATTCCTGGCTTGTGGTCAATGCTTAAAGTGCAGATGTATTTTAAGATAGCCTGACTTGAGCTAATTTTAATGCAGTGACACTCACCGGATGTTTTGAAGGTGTTTTAACAGCCTTAGCCTCTTCTAACACTCTCTTACATTCAGAAGCATTAGCCAGCTTAATTCTCCTTTAAATAGAGAACATCACAGATGCTTACAGCACTTCGATATAAAAAACCTCCTCTTTAATGAGAATGTTTCTACCTCTGGATTTTCTTAACACCCTTGAAGCACTGCACAAAGAATGCAGCATTCATTTTTCATCAAAGGTATGCAGCGTTTGTGCTGAGAACGGCAGAGTTCTCAGCAATTGAGTTGTTGCTTCCTCAGTTTCTGAAATATTAAATCTCTCAAATACACACATGACCAAACACATAGAGAAGTCAGACAGCTGCTCTGATGGAAAAAGACTGTTCCAGGTCAATTTGCAAAACAGCAACCTCCGTTTAAATCCTGCAGTGGAGGAATGCTGGTGCAGGGATTCCAACATTTCCATGTTTTAAAACCAGTTTCATGTAGACCGTGTTATGAACTGTTTAGTTCATTTACACTCTTCTATCCCACAGTATCAGAAGTGGCACATACTCAAATGCTTAAACACTCGGCTCTATAAAAGAGCTTCAGCAAAGCTGAAGGTAGAAAAAATAATATCGTGAAAGCAAGCCACCAACAAGCAGTCTATATATCCCAACTTTTATAATGAATTCCTATAAAAAGGTAAAGTTAAAAAAAAAAGGACTTTTAATATACCATAACAATACAAACACAAGTTGGTAAGACAACAGTAGATTTAATACTACAGTTTCACAATGGCAAATTGTGATCACTAATACTACTCCTGCAGCATCTGTGCCCCTGACCTTGCACTGGATCACACACAGCAACTCCACCTGGTTCCACTCCCTCTTTTTATTGATTCTTGAAGGTGCTGCTCGCTCACCGCATCACACAACTCCCTCCCCCTACCCACCCATCCTCCTCTCCACCAAATGGACTTCCCATCAACAGCTCTCCTACACTTCCTCACGCAGAGGAAGCAGCAGAGCACTCCTCAGCACTCTCCAGCAGAAGGCAGAAAACTCCTTGATCCAACCATCTGACAAAAGAGAACTGGAAAGACACACACACATCATCCCCTGAATTTCAAACAGCCCGGGACCTATTGCCACAAAGGATAATAGTGCAACAGTGCAGTATTTTAACATCAACATTTTGAAACATCCAGGCTTTACTGACTAGCATCAGGACAAACAATGATAAAATTCACAGATTTTCTCAAGCACCTATTAATTCTTTTTTATCTCTGCCTTTTTTCAGCTCTCAACAATTCCTACTATTAAGACAGCCCTGAACTTCTCTACACCTCCAACACTTAATTAATCTTTTTTACATAGTAGAATACCACCACAAGTCAAACCTCTGTGGTGCAAGATACTTAGGCAAAAACTTGTTATCAACAACCTACCATATTACAGTTGTAAAACCCTGCCTCTGAATCAGTTTAATTATTTTTTCAGCACTACACTCTCAGATTTCAAAATAAAGTGCAAACACATACAGAGTAAGACTGCAAAGAACATGTTACTTCAAGTTGATAAATGCTAATTTTACAGCCAATTACCAAAGAAGTCAAAGACAAAAAACACACAGCTGTGAGACAGTTACACAAGAAGAGTACAAGAAGAACCAAGTGCAATGCTGTCATAAACACTACTGCTGAGGTGGAAAGTCACATATTTTACTCAGAACAATCTCAAAGTCCAAACAATAAGCAGTAAGTATCAAATACATTTCAGCTTAGTCATAGTGACTGGAATTCATTCTGACTTGAAACTGGCTTACTCAGTCATTTCTCTGCAAAGAGAAAACTTGCACAATCCCAAAACTTAACAAGAATAAAACCAACATTGGTTTAAACACATCAGAAAACAACCAATTTTCACTTTACTATAAAAAAGAGTAGCACTGCATAAAAACTCAAGCTAGTACTTAAGAATTAAACCATTCCTGGCCTGCTGCACATCATCTAAAGGCCCAGCTGAACAGTACCAAGCTGCTTTGGTGGCTCTGTTTACAAAGCACATCTCTGCAAGGTGCTGGTCTTAAAACACAAAGATCAGCTTCATTTTTTTTAAGACAGTACAAGATCCAAGTGTATGAACTACCATGGATAAGAATTTTGAGAAGATGGCTATTAAAGTCACTACCATATGATTTTCAGATCCTCAGTTTATTAAGATGCATGGATTGTATACATGCAGATGTATCTCTTACTTCCCCTGCTCCCTCCAAATATTTTTATCCTATCTGCCACAAATTAGGGCTCAGAGTTGAGTGCCATAAAAGCCATAATCCATCTATTTTACTTCCTCAACTCAGTCTGTGTTGAGGATATGCAAGCTTCCCTTATGAGCAATGTACATCATCAACCTTGTTTCACAGAAATAATTTCCAGGGGTCTATTTCTACAAAATCCTCTGAATTAATCTGTACCCAAATTCCTCTGTGTTTCCAAAATATACCAGTTATTTTGTAATTACTCTGAGCCCTTCTTAGGTCCCTACATTCTAGCATGAGCTCTGACAAGCCAGCCCAATTATCTACCACAAAAAACTCTGGGGCACATAAAAGAAAATAACAAGACCCAAACCAAACAGTAAAACATCACTGTATCTGTGTAGAACTGCAAATCAATGCTTGAAGCATCGCTATGAACTAGTCACCTAAAGATTACCACTACTAACTCAGTAAAGAAAATACAACCATTATTTCAATTAGACAACACAACCCCAAAGTCATGGTTGCAGATGGACACGTGTCATTCTTGGCAGACCAGAATTCACAGCTGCAGCCCACCACGCTGGCTACTAAAGTGTGTAATGAGAAGAACCCACTGTAACCAAGAAATAGTTATTTGTAGTTACCATAAAGATATTTTGATGAGATTGAAGACTTCAACCACACCCATAATTTCCTGTCACCAAGGTGCACAGGATGTGACTAAAGACACAATGATCAGCTAATTGGGATGAGTACTGGTTTTAGATGTTCAAACATCATGACCTGGAAAAGGTTCCAGTTCCAAGCAAAGTCATCCATTACAGTCAGCAATTCTCCTGCAGAGTCAATGCTTTTCAATTTAAAGATTTCCCCACTCCTCACATGGGGAAGAAAGAGAGCAGGTTCAGACAAAAAAGGCTTATTTTTTAAAGCAAAATGTGTTTAAATTCACTGACATTTCAAACCAAACTAGATAAATTAAGCCTCAAATAACACCCTTCTGTGAAGGAGGCATGGCAGTCAGATTACACATGACACAAATGGGAAACTGATTTATGCTGAACTTCACAATCCACTAAGGAGTTCATTGTGAATGTGTAAGTAGGAACAAAATTAAAACACAAAGCTCCCCACTGATATGTAATTATTTAGTATTCCAAAGTAAAACCAAGATTTCCATCCACATAGAAATACTAAGCAGCATAAAACTCTTTTGCCGGAACAGAAGCTGATGCATCTGCATTCTCTCAGGATTTGTGACTAGCACCTACACCTGCTTTTCTAATCTCTTCTGTCCGGGGAGAAGAGAGACCAGTTTAAACAGAAGATATTAGCCAACCAAAAGAGCAACCCCAATGCCAGGACTGCTGTAAGATTAAAATAAGATGACCACTTTCCTTCATTGCCTGTAAATTCTAGAAGGCCTACAAGAAAGCATGCAAGCAGCAAACTTCTGCCAAATAACCCTGCCTTCCTTTGTATTACAAAAGGACTGACACCATTAGACACTTTGATAGTCCCTGCAACATTTCCATCTGAAAAGTTCAGTAGCCTTACAAACTCAGAGTAACTGTTAAGCGTTCTTGCCCTCAGAGGCAAATCTGGAAGAAGGGGAAAGGCTGTTAATCAATCAGTAGTTGACAAGAGCAGTGGGGAGAGGAAGAGGGTCTTCTGAAAGAACTCAGCGTCATGATTTTGATTCCTATAGAAGATCTTAGTATCTTTAAATCGAAGAAAAATAATCTAGGAACAACTTCTTTAAAAAAATATTAACAAGTGAAATAGCTCAGGAAGCCCTAAGCCTTCCTTGCCTCATGGGAGCTCCAAGGAACACAGCAATGACAGCAATGCAGGAAGCTGACCACTTACAGGGAGGTTTTTCAGTCCTCCCTGTAGAACAAGCTGTATTCATTCATTTTGAATCACTCTCGTTTTTAAAATAAGAAATAGGCTAAACCTATTCCCAAACTAGTTGTGCCTGGTATCAACAAGTCCAGCTTCATGCAATGAACTCAAAGTTCTCAACCCTTTTGCTGCAGTAACTCCAACACAGCTTGGCACAGTCCTGCTACAGGTCAGGACACCAGTTGGAGAATGGCATGTCCAACCTCAAGAAAGAGTTTAAAACCAACCAGCAAACCAGAAACATCTGCACTGGAAGGAATGTACAAAATATTCAGCAGAAATATTGGAGGCCTACTGAGTAACTGAGCTCTAGTATTCATTCTTTAGTTAGGAATAAACTTTTTCCAGCTTAATATACACTACCTGAAAAAAAAGAACAGCCTTACTGAACACAGCATAGTGTTTAAGGGTCCCTAAGCAAGAGTGAAAATTCAATCCCTGCTCCTGTGATTCCCCTCACACAGACCTCCGCATGAGGCCAGACTAAGGTTTGGGTTTTGTGCTGGGCAAAGCAACCCAGGTGAGTAACTGTAAATGGCTCAGCAGCGATCACAGAGCAGCACTGTCATCACATCTGAGGAGGCAACAGCCTCAGCACAGGTAGATCTGGAAGAGGACATCAGTCTTGCAGCCTCATCCATGTCTTCAGCCTCAAACTGGCAGAACTCAAGTAGGAACTTGCTCTGACTTAGGAGTGCTTTCTGCTGTTAACCTAAACTATGCCCAAAACAACACAACTATCTTTCACTCCTACTTGATCACAACTAATATTGCAACTAAAAAGCAAAAAAACAAAGCCAAACATCTCACTGCTAGCACAACTCAATCTTCACAGAACCTACTAGAATTGAAATAAAAAACAAACCCAGAAAGCTGCTGATGGTACAATCACTGGCACATTCAAGACTAAATTTTTATATGCACATCAAGATGTTGCATGTGAATCCAGACAAGGTGAGAAGGCTGGCAAGGCTGACTCTTCAAATGCCCTCTGTGGAAAGAGACAATTTCCATTTTTCATTATCAACCATAACAGAAACCAAACAAAATGAAACAAAAAAACAAACCACCACAAAAAAAAAAAAACCCACAACAAATCAGAACACTGGGTATCAAACGATTTTTTTTAAAGTGTTCAAGAATAATCTAAAACACAGTCATTTAAATGTTACAAAAGGCTTTGTACACTACACTTGTAACTCTTCAGAGACAGAAGGTATAACTACAGGGCACCACCAATGACTTGATCTCTAGGTATGTTCAACAAAGCAGCAAAGGAGCCCTAAACCACCCTCTGGTCTCCCAGAGCCCCTTGGACAGCTGCTGAGGGGCCCTCCCGCCATTGGCAGCGGCGTTCCCTGGCTACAGAATCCAGAAGCCAGTGCACTGGCAAGGCAGAACTGCAATGCTGCACATTCCTCCTCTGCCAGGGGCAGAGAACACAGAACCTGCCAAATGCACAGCCCACCACACAGGGCACACTCTCACTACCTGGGAATTCTGTTGGGACAAGTTTCTTGGCTGGTTTACAGCAAGTTCAGACAGGAACATTAATTTTCACAATAATCTTAGTCTGAAGAATAGTTAGCTATACATGATGGATATGGGAATACAAAAGCTAGCTAATGGAAAAGCCCTTGCAAATGCAGCTGGAAACAGTTTAAAACATCCACTCCTGGTCAAAATAATCAGCTAAGAAAGGGAACACCTGAACAGAATGGAATGTAGGAAGCGGAAGGGAAATCTGCCTGTGTCTGAAAAAGAGGTTGGACAGACAGCTCAGCTTAAAACACAGGAGTGAGATCCACTGAACATGTAAGTTTGGTGTATTACAGGAACTGAACTTTGACTGCACAGGCATTTTTTGACCCAAAAGAAACCCTCATCAGAAACATCCTCTCAGAATTAAGTCACTCAGCATAAGCTAAATGAGTTTGCGTAACTCGCACAGCTGCAGTGGGTAATCTTTGGTTACAGAACATCTAACTTGGAAGATCAGATGCTAAAATGAAAATTCTACGACGGAAAAAAAATTAGAAAAATATACCATGAACAAGGTACACACCAGAAAACAGTACGGCCCAGAAACACATTTACACTACAAAAATTAGCAACGGTGACAAATCAAAAAGCAAATGTAACCAATATCATTGTTACAGATCAAAAACCGCACGAGTCAAACCCTGAATCAAGGTTTCTTAAATGCCTTTCCCAGTATCAGCCCTTCACTCAGTTTAACGTATTTTGGCTAGCAGCACTATCTATTCAAAGGTATTTCACTAGCAATTCAAGAACCCTGAAACGCTTTACACAGTATATATGACCAAATACTCACACCTCTCTCCAAAAACTGGAGATGCCACACAAACTCACTAAATTACAGAGTAGTGTTTCTGAGGGAGTGGCTCTGACACCTCCTTCTGCACCTGCACTAGATACTTTCTGCAATAACCAAAGCAAATTCTATCCAAAAATTCACCTCATTCCTTCGTGCAATTTTAGACTGTCATCCCACCTTCCTGAACAATGTGCCACACCCCCAGTTCCTGCGACAAAGGGTATCTATACACAGAGGAGACAAGACCATTTCCCTCCACCGTCACAATGTATGGGAAAGAAACTAAACCGGCATCCTTTCATTCAAAATGGCCAGTGGAAAAACTCTCACCTGGCCATAAAGGACTTCCTTTCACCTCTGCCAATAAACAATTCAGCACTAACAGGACAAACACTGCTGACACTTAACAGTAACTGTACTGGGTATATTTTGACCACTTCTTTAGAACTTGCACTTCTCAAATGCTGAAGCAAAGCACACACAATTGGTCGCTCAACTGATGTAGCATTAAACACACAGCACGTACTAAGCCTAGAGTAATTTAATTGCCACGCAGAGGCTGATTATTTCAAATCATTTGTGAAAGTATAATGTAGTATTCATGGTTACAAATTACTTTAGACTTCGAAGATGTTTCTGCCCAGTTCCCACCACCACCATCACCCAGGTAACTAGGCTCAGTGAAAGATACACCAAGAAAGTAACTGGGATGCACAAATGGCCACACAATTATCACGTTCGTAAAAAGCTGTTAAGTTCTTCAGGTATCAATACTGAAATACAAGAGAGCCCTTAGGCTTCTTCTTATTAGACAGGCACCAGTCTGCACACATGAAGCCCCAGCAGATCAAGAAATACTCGTCAGGGAGATCATCCAATCAAACTGTGTTAACAGGAAAAGCCCTTAATTTTTTAAAATTGTTTATTTTAACTAGCCCTAGCTGCAATTCAGTGTGGTGAAGAACAACAGTTTATACCTAGTAGGGTCTTCATCTGTCCTTTGGAACAATAGCTGCATTTGACACTGTCCTTAAGCTATTCACGGAAAAACAGCCTTTTGATGTGATTACATCCACAAAACTACTTAAACAGTCCAAACAAAGAACAACCCAGTGAGGTTGATGAAAGTCAGTGCTGGGAACATGGAAACACATTAAAAAAAGTGCTGTCCCTCAGCACAAAGGTGCAGAACTGAGCTCTCACCCAACTTCCATGAACATGGCAGAGACAACAAGATGGAAAACTCAAGAGTTCAAGGGCCTACTTCCAATTCCTTCCATCAGCAATCATGAAGAAACTTAATTACTCTTAGCAGAAAGTCCAAGTAAATCCACCTGTAGTTATCAGCAACAAATCAACCTTCCCTAACATCACCAGCCCTGTGGCTGAACTCTGCACAGTGCTGACCACACGCCTGGCACACAGAGAGAACGGTCACCCCACCCAGAGCACCCCCAGACCCAACTCAGGCAACACAAAGGCTGCTGCTAAATAATACTTTGATTGGCAGATTTCTCTTCCACATTCTCATGGTCTCTCATCTCAACACATGGTAGTCAGACACAAAGTTTTCTGTTCTTTTTTACTTTATCATTATCTTGGTGGTGAGCATTACACATTTATCCATAAATGCAGCTCATTTCTATTCTTCACTGGGAAAAAATGAAAATGTCATCTTGTGCAACACTGATGCCTGGGACTGCATCTTCTGTAAGGAATTTCTAGTGGTATGCCTGCTTCTCACTGAACCAAAACGCCCAGAACACTGAAAGCTTTTTGTACATTATACATTCCTCGAGGGCCTGCAATGTACCATACAGCCCCACAAAATGTGGGATTCAGGACTCAGCACCCATCAGTTCATAAACGATGGCAAGTGAAATACTTGCCTCTCACATAAAGCAATACAAGGAAGAAGCTGGACCGCCGTCATTGGAGACGCACATGGAAATAGCCAGGCGGTGACATTGCCACTTGCTTGCAACAGCCTTTAAATACACAGCCTGGATCAAACGGAAACAGTGTTGAGTTGCTGGAATACAAGTGAACTAAAATCTGTACAGGAGCAAGAGCTGGTCTGGCCAAAATCACTACAAATTCTTTTTTAAGTTCATAGACAGTCCTCTCGAAAAAAATTGCTTCCAAAACAACCTGATGTAGTATTTGAAAGCATGATTCCTATTTAAAAATATTCTAGCTACTTTCTGTGGCAGGTACATAGGCCTCTTTAGAAGCCTGTACATTGATAACTTCATGTATTCCTTATACCCAGTTCCCAAAAAAATTCACAAACATTCCATTCAGTCTAGAAAGAGATAAAACCATCAGTGATTAAAAAAAAAAAAAAAAACCCAAACAAACAAAAACCACCACCATCATCCCTCATCTATGAGGTTACATCCACAATTAGAATTTAACTGGAAAATGCCTCTGGATGTTACTAGAACAAAATTTTCCCGAATTTCCAAGACACGATCTGTCCTAAGTTAGCTTTACAACCTTTTTAAGCTATGAGTGTCTCAATCAACACATCGCCCTGTAACATCCACGTCTCAAACCACCACCATAAAAATATGGAGTTATATAGGATCGCAAATGTTTATTCTGTGAATTTCGTGAAACCCAGAATCTTATTGAGGGAAACCAAAACCCCAAAGCTAATTTACCCTTCAATCAGATATAAATGCGTCTGCTCTTATTCATATCATGAAAAATACAAGAAATAAATCAAAGCAGCAGCTCTTTACCGCGTGGAATTTCCAAGCGCCTACCATAATCTTTTCTTTTCATTATAACAACTCACGCTTTGGGGGGTTGATTTAACATTTTACCCGGGGGGGGTCTCTCGGGGGTCTCTCCCGAGGATCCATCGCGGCCGCGGCGCCATTTTAGGAGGCGCTGAGCGGGCGGGAGGCGGAGCCGAGGCTCCAGCACCGCCGAGGGGCCGCGGCTCGCCCGGCCCCGGCCGCCGGCCCGCTCCCCCCGCCGGGCCGCGCCGAGCCCCCGGCCCGCCCGAGGCCCCGCGCCCGCCCGGCCGAGCGGCACCGCCCCCGCCAGCAGCTCCCGGCGCGGCCCCGCCGCCTCCCCGCAGCCCCTCGCTTCTCACCTTCTCGCAGAGGCTCTTCACCTGCCCCTCGGACAGCTGCTTGCACTCGTTGAGCTGCTCCACCCACTGGTCGAGCTCCTTGGTGAAGACCTTCTCCTCCATCCCGCTCTCCCCCTCCTCCTCACCGGCTGCTGCTGCCGCACCGCCCCGCGGGCCCCTGCGATCCGCGCTCCCCACAGCGGCGGCGGCCGCGACGCGTCAGGGCGGGCGGGCGGGCGCGGGGAGAGGGCGGCCCGGGGCGCTCCGGCTGCGGCAGCGCTGCCGCTCCTCGCTCCGCTCCCTGTAATGGCCGCCGCTGCTGACGTCACCGCCCCGGCCCCACCGCGGGGAGGGGGACGCCGCGGGAGCCGACGGCGCGTGCGCGGTGCCCGGGCGGGGCCGCGAGTGCGCTCTGAGGGGAGGGGGCGGGTGAGGGCAGTGAGCCTCCCGCCCGCCCCGGGAGCGGGGGATGTGCTTCGTCCCGGTCCTCGTTCCCGCGTCTGCTCCTTGACCCCTGGGGGCTGGCGCTGTCCCCATGGAGGGGTCTGTTTGAGGGGCGCGGAGCAGCCCCGCCCGGTCGCAGCCGTGAGGCGGGAGCCAGGGCACTGCCGTGAGGGGTCGCCGGCATGGCGGTACCGGCCTCTCCTGTGCCCGGGTGCTGAGCGCCGGCTCCTCGCGGGGTACAGGCTGGGCAGGGTCCTCGCCTGCTAAGTGCCTGCTGCGGGGTCGGGAGATGATGTTTCTGAGGGCTTTTTGCGGCCCCGCAGTGTTCGTGGTTCCCCCTGCAATTAATGCATGTGGGTATCCCCGGGGCGGGTGCCAAGAGGCTGGTGCCGGGGTCTTTGCAGTGACAGGACGAGGAGCACTTGCCGGAAACTAAACCACAAAAAGTTCCACCTCCACACGAGAAAGAACTTTATTTACTCTGTGGGTAGCAAAGCACTGGAACGGGCTGCCCAGGGAGGGCGTGGAGGCTTTCTCTCTGGCGACTTTCAAAGCCCCCCTGGACGCGTTCCTGTGCCATCTGCTCCAGGTGACCCGGCCCTGGCCGATGATGGGCCGGACTGGGGCATCTCCAGAGGTCCGTTCCAACCCGAACAATTCTGTGATGCTGAGGTCCCGAGCCGGGTTACCGTGTCTGTCAGAGAAGAGAGAAGTGGGGGCACTTGCTGGTGTTGGATACTTTGAAATAAAACTTTTCAGCTCTAAATCATAGGCATTAAATACCATCTTAATTGTACCACTAGGTAGTGCTTAGGTTAAAAAGGCTGCGCTGGATTTCTTTAAAACAATTTATACTGAATGAGTTCATGGAAGTCCAGAGTTTATTATGACCTTTTTAGACAAAAGTAATGTATGAAGTGCAGTGTAAGTGGTCAGTGAAGGAAATTAGTGGTCGACCATTCAGGAAACTTTCAGGAAGGTGGTATTTTTTCAGGAAACTAGTGGTGACCTCAGCTACCTTATTATACTCAAACACTTGCTACCTAAGGGAAAATATGTCAGTAAGACACAGATAAGTTGCAATAAAAAAGAATATAGGAAATATGCAGAACCAATTTCTAATGAATTATGTATTTTATTGCAATCTGCATCTTAAATTATAGAGGAAGATTTCCCCTAAATAACTTACAAAAGGCATGAAATTATCAGTTTAATATTTTTTCACTTAAATGGGTCAAAATGTTGATAAAATATTGATTTGCTAATATCAAGAGGGCACAATAACTTTTCCTAGTTAATTTGTGTTAATTGTCTTGGTCATCACTAGCCTAATACGTAGTCTGACTTGTTAAATTCTTTGCCTGCTATTGAAGGAAATTAAGAATTCCATAGTGAGCAAGGAGTAAGGAATGTTTGCTTTCATGGGTCAGTCTCGGTTTCTTGGTGTCATACTCTCCTGCTAGACAAGTTGGTTTGAATTGCCTGACTTAGGTTTTGTTTATGTTCCAAAATAATTTTGCTGTTCTTACACAGGTTCCCATCTTCAGGTGACCTGAGTTTTGTGCTTCAAGTTGCAGAAGGAAAAGTACCACTCATTGAGAAGTGATAGGTTTCAAGAATTCACTCTGTAGCACATCTTCCCAAAATACTCTTGAGCAAATATATGCGAAGAATATGAAACAATAACATCAACTCTTGTGTAATTTGCTAAACTAAAGTTCATTTTCTTCAATAACTGTTGACTTTCTGGCATATTTACATGTTTGAGGATCACACTGCAAACCATCTACACGAGCTGTGCTTTCCTCACACCTAAAAACCAGATAAAACACGGCAGGATTTCAGTTGCAGTTTTGCAGGCAAACAAGCCAAGTTAACAGTTTCTTCCCACTAGTGTGGATCAGGCTGGACACCTCACAGATTAACAACCACTGCTGTCTCCAGAGCACTTGTGATGGTTCCCAACCCAGCGCTGGTTCCCAGGAGCATAGTGGTAAAGAAAGGAGCACTTGTTTGAAAAGGCTCGGTCGCAGATTTTTTAGGCAATCTCCACTTGGGAAGGGGTCGGTGCTTCAGCTCCCTGCTTGCTGCTGGAAGCTGAAGCTGTGCCAGTCACTACAGGAGAATTCAGGACTCTGCAGAGGAAATTCAGGATTCCTTTATTGGTACACTCACAGAGAAGGGGAAAGCTTTGGTTTCCATCTCCATTCCAAGCATTAGCTCTGTATTTTATCCTCATACTCTTTTGAATTGTCTATATGTGGATCAGAAATCAGATCTCCTTCCTCCCTCTGACTTGAGAATGACAATCAATAGTTTAGAGAATCACAGTTGCTTTTCTCTTCTTAGATATTTATCTGAGCCTTCAAAGGAGAATGTAATAATGACAGGATACGTGCTGTGTTGCATAAATTGGGTGTTTGTCAAGGCTTCAGATACACAGTACGATTAAACTGTAACCTGTGAGATGGCAGTAATAAATCGTATTTAGAATGTGACTATATGCCAGGCATGTGTGTGGTTTGTACCCAGGGAGCTGTCTGGGTGCGGCTGCCCCGGTGAGTCAGGGGTATGGAGGCCACGCTGCTGTGCTGACACCTGAGTCAGGGACCAATGTGTCACATGTGTGGCATTCTGGAGAGAGGTGAACTGGTCAGGCTGACTGCACTTATCTAGCTTTAAGTTATCCAGGTTAGCCTATAGTGCCAACTAATTCTCTACTAGTCTGAAATTAATCTCAAACTCATGGATGAAGTTGTTAGCAACTGCAATAATCTTATCAGTAACACCAACATTTCCATTGTACTATGAGACATCAGTGTTTAAATGCAGATTTATGTGGATTTATATCACACCACCCAACTACACAACGTATTGTCAACTTAGCATTGTAGAGTAAGGAACACGTAAATTAGTTTCTTCACACTTGACTCTCTCTGAATATTTTAGTGATTCTAAATTATCCATCAATGCACGTCCAAAATGTCTGTTGCTATGGTTTTTTAATACTAAATGCAGAATTAAAGGGCTATGCAATACAATATAAAGACTATACTATACAATTTAAAGGCTATACAATAGTGTAATAATGAGCTGTCATCTTTAGATGTAGGCCTGCCAACTTTGATTAATATGTGTATTTCTGCAAGCAAAGAATATAGACACTGGTGCACTAGTGTGGACGTCAACTGCCTCTATGAGGAAAGGGACTTCTGATCAAATAAATTCAGAAGTACACCTCATATAGTCTCTTGCATATTCAGATACCAGCCACTACTGTATAAAATATATGTTTTGTATCTTAATAGTCCCATTAAATCAGATAAGGCTGTCATCTTAGGTAGAACCATTGCAAAAGACCGAAAGAAAAACAGAACACTTTTACATCAGATATTTGTTACATCATCACAAACAAATGCTCTTTCTGTATATTTGACTAATTTCAGAATCCAGCTAGTACATGACAAAATCAGTGACATCAGTAATGCCACTATCAACAGTGGCCCACTCACTTCAATGGAATGGCTTCTGTAAAAGATAGAATCTCATTATTAATTACCTTGTGTACCACAAAACATAGAAATCTGCTAGTTCATCATTCACCCTCGTGTTGTAGATAAAGCAGGAAGTGCAGTGTCTTACTGAAAGGAGAAATTACAGAGTAACCATGAAAATCACATTTTCAAGTCACTATGGTTACAGATATTTCATAGTCAAGAATCTTTTAAAAGCTAGGAATAGAGTGCTGATTCCTCAATGGTAGGGGCTTAATATTTTGCAAATATTGTATGTCCTGCTCTCTCCCTCTGAGTGTGGCACTGAACTCTGTGTCCAGCCTGGCTGGGTAGGGCACTGGGGCAGTGGGTACATCCTTGTGCACCTGAGCACAGGGCCACGTTCCTCCTACCGATCATCTACCAGTTTTTATCCCTAGAATACTTGACAAACACCACCTCTGCCAGGACAAATACTATCACTTTATCGCCAGATGGACAAATACATGATTTCAGCCCGAGGAAACAGATACTGAAATTAACTCACTTTCCAAACATGACAGAAGCATTGAGAGTCGAGAGTAGAGACCCCAGTTCAATAGATACTTGGGCCCATCCTTAAATTCCTTCCTTTTACACAGATAAGATAAACATCTGTGAAATGCCCTGCTAAGCTCATGCTGCGAGGTTTTAGGCTTGCTGATTGCTGGTGTAATGCTCTGATCAGCACAACTTGTGTTACAAGTGCTTTCTTTGGAAAAACTCCTATTATTCAGTCCTTTCCATAAGCTATGTTTAAGTGCACAACAAATTATTAATACGTGCAAGCAGTTGTCATGGAGATAATGTGATTCCCAAGTGCATTTTTTGTAAGTGGCACAAACCTGGCACATCCCACATGCCTTGTATGGACAATTCCTGCATGTTTCCTGTGTTAGATATAGGATAGATATATATCTTTGCTTTTTACGCCAATACCCAGTGGAGAAACCACTGCTTCTGGCTTTCAGATGGCTGGCTTTAGGAATATGAAAAATGTAGGACTTGTAAGACATGGGGTTTTTTTTTAAGCTGCAGCATATTAAAAAGGGGCGGAACAACTAATTTCTGTGAAATCTCAGACACAATGCAACATCCTAATTATGGCTAAAACCTCGCAGGATGTATTTTCTCTCCTCATCTTGGTCCACAGAATTATGCCAAAATGCACTAATTTATCCAAAAGAAGGCAGCTGGCTAATGTAGCTGGGGAGGCTTCAGGGCCATAATGAGGATAGTTTTCCTTCGAATGAGACTGCTATCCTATTAAATGTCTATAAATTCCAGTGACGTTTTGTTTCGGATGATCATAACATTTCTACTCTTTAACTGTGCCCTTGCAAAGTAGTTCACTGTGCACTTCAACCATTCTTACCTTTATTCTGCACCTCTTGTCTGGTCCTGGAGATTGCTGCACTTCAGCCGGGCAACATGTGGCTGTTGGAGCCACTGTGTACCTGTTTATAGGGGTGAATGAAGGAGATTCTCTGCATTTTCTAGCTGTTGCTTCTTTATTCTTTCTCCCTGATATTTACTTATCAGTTAATATTACAATACACTTACTGTCATAATGACCTTGAGCTGGGCCAAGCAGTTAAGCTACAGAAAGGCTGCAAAAAAGAATTGCAGCAAGAAAACTTGAGTTATTGCTCCCTCACTTCCCTGCCCACTGACTGTGGTTTTTTTTCATAGCACTGCCACTGCCTTTTAGTGAAAGAGCATAAACTCATCTGGGGAGTACCCATGACTTCTAGTGCATGTTAATACGATATCCACATTGGTCTGGAGATGTCACAGGTGTCTTGTGTGACAAAACAGGTCCACTCAGCCTGCTAAGGATGGCTTGGCTAAACTGCTGCCTTGGCCTCCAGCTCAGCCTCAGTTCTCAAGCCCAGTTCCAAGCAGTGCTGGCTGCTGATTAAATGCTTCCTCTGGAGAGAGCCTGGGGAGGGAAATTTTCTTCTGAAATCTCTTTGTGTATGTGCTAAAGGACAAAGGAGAAGTTCACTGCACAGGCACACTTAGATCCTGATTTCACTTCACTGTGGTTAACAATTGGATTATAAGTAATAGCTAGTTACAAATAAGAACCTGACCTTATTTTTAACCTAATACTGAATCAGATCTAATTGTAATAGGTGGGTTCACTGCTGTACTTTGCTCTTTGAATATTCTCATTCAGAATTTCAGTGCCTTCCATCTTAGGTATTAAAAATAGGTGGCAAGTGGATAATTCTTATTGTTCCAAATCTCGTTTGCAGCCTTACATAACAATGTTCTCACCAAAAAGTTTATTTTAAGTGTGGAGTGGAAGAACATGCTGTAGCAACCTGAAATTATTTGCAATACTGTAGCTGGGTTATACAGAATCTGGATAGAGCTGTCTCTTCTTTTTTTGATGGGCCATTTTAATATTAATCAAAACAATTATATTAATTAATATCAAAATGTGTAGACTGTCTGTGCTTTGGAATGAGAAAGTCCTGTGTTGTCAGTCACAAGCATCCTTAGGTAAATTGCCTAAGCAGAAACTGCTGGTAATTCCAACTCAATGACAGTCCAAATATTTGTGAGTGTAATAATAGTAAATATATAAACATGCAAAACGTACTAACAATGGTAAATTACTTAGAAAGGGAATATCTCCAGGGGGATAGAGCCACACTTGATAAACCTGAGCTTTCTCATTAGTAACATTAGCAACACTGTGTTCATTTAGAAAGTACTGTCTCCATTTTTAGTAGCTAAGACCATTTATCTCTCCAGCCATAAGCTTCATCATATCCATCAAACACATATGACTTGGGAAGGATGAAAACTGTTGGGAAGAGGTAGTGATCAATTCTGAGAATATTAGATGCCTCCCTTCAGCTGTAACAAGCTCCCCGCCTCCCCTGCTCTCCATGTGATTATCAACAGTAACAACAAAACCTGATTTTTCTATTTGAACAATAAATTTTATTTTTTTATATTCTATTTCATTGCATACTGTGACTTCCCTCCTTGATCAACATCCTTTTCACAACAAAGCTAGCATTTATTCTTCCTGAATGCTGTTCTTCTCCTCTATCCCTTTTCCTGTCCATAACTTCCTTTCTTCCCCCTTTTCAGCTTCACTGAATTGGATCAGCCAAATGATCCGCAATACCTCATGAGCTCTGAAAATGTAATTTTAGAGTGTTTTCTCTCCCTGGAGTTCTGCATAAGATAAATATAATGGAAACTAAAAAATACACTGTTATAAATTTGACTGATAAAAATCTCAGGACTGAATGAGTGAGAGGCAATCAGGGCCTGTCACAGCAGTGATTGATCTCGGCTGTGCAGAGTGAGAGGGAGTTTCCAGCTTCACAAGGGAGGCTCCCCAGCACAGAATCATTGGGCTCATGCTGTGGGGCACTGCCCAGCAAGTTTAATTCTGATTCAAATTTACTATCAAAAATAATTTTTAAGAAATCTGTCTGAACCTCCTCAGAAGAACATTTATTCCAGAAACATCACCTTCCAGACATCAGATGCACTTCAAGTTATTCTCAACAGCATGGCAGTTAAATTGACCATTCTTGTGATGGAGCTGTTCCTGTATGGAATCTCTCAATGTAACTTTTCATAAATGCCCCTCTCTGACCTGATTATGGTTACACTCCTTTAACAAATCTTATCTATTACAGCAGAAAATCACTCATATTCTTTCTTCTAGAAGGCAGAAAATCTTCACTGGCATAGCTCCTACAGCTCTATTTTTTGACAGTGCCCAACTGAAGACAGTCAGGAAATGTACCAAAATCTACCAAGAAACACATGTGTAATTAATATACCAAGTGAAAGAATTTCCACAATAAAGGTGTGTACATTACAGTAGCCTTGAGATAGGGCTGACTTCTTCCAAAACAAGTTCTTCTGGTTTTATGGGACTATTTATTGCACTTCTGTGTTAAAGAAAATAACTCTTGTTCTCACTCTGTACTATGAAACCAGTATAGCAGGAGGCACCATGGGCTGGGGAACAGATCAGGAGACAGGAGAGGATGTCTCTTGTATCTTTTTAAAGATCTTCAAGGCCATTTCAACTCCCACTTTCTCTTCTATGAAGTGTTACACCCACTATTAATTTTGCTAGTTATATGAGCAGATTTTCTAAACTGAAATACTCTCTCTTCAAAGTATAAGGTATCTTAAAGAGAAGAGTCATATTAGGAAAACAAATTCATTATTACATCTGTGAAGAAGCTTCTGGGCAGTGTTACTGAATGCAAATACTTGCATTTTGTTCATCTGTTTTAATGTTAATGCTTTATACATATAATCCAGAAGAGGTATATATACACATATAAACATTCCTTGTAGAGAGGGTAGCCTCTCTAAAAAATATACTGACAGGGGGTATGTGTGACATGGCTTTCACTTGTCTCAGGAGATTCTGCAGTGTTCAATGCCTTGCAGACACAAATGTAATTTCACTTAATCTGAAAAGTAGCTCTGTGTGAGATATCAGAACCACAGCACTGGACAATAAGATTTCTGAGGGAGGGAGTGACTGAATGTATCTACCTGAAACTACTAATACATCTTTTTAAAGTAGGGGTGCTACGAGCAAAGTACAGCTTATTCTGAAGTGAGACGATGTATGTAGCAGATGCTGGTAGTCCCTGTGCATCCAAATCCCTTCTACTTTCCTTTTTTATCATGGGATTGTGAATTGTGCTTTTTTGGTTTTGTAATTAAAGGGTAGAACAGATGGAGAGAACTTGAAGAGCTGCATCCATCCATTAATTTAATGTAGAGAATGTCTCCATGTTATAATTTAATAGGATTTTACTTGAGTGAAATAAAACTCTACAGTCTAGGGCTTGGGAATGTTTACTATATGAGCAGCTTCACTGTTGAAAAGATTTCACTGAGTCATGCAATGACTCTCTGCCAAATACCAATCATATGACCAACCCAGCTAGAAAAGGGTGTTCCTTCATGCCAGTACATTTCACATGCCACCCTACATTGAGCCTTTTTTTGGCTGTTCACCTGTGCATTTTATGTGGCAACAAAAGGGGACAATATAATCTGTCTGAGTGAGTTAAAAAATGAGTTTTAAAAAAGAGTATACACCAAGAAGCACAAGCCAGCTGGTCTGGTATTAAGAATGGTGTAACAAGAGGGGCTGGGTTTGACAAGATTTCAGAAGTAGATTTAAGGCAGACAATCCAAACCAAACATTGATACTGGTAAAAAGCAGTGAATATCTTGCCAGTTCCAGTACTCAAGATGCTACCCAGGAGATAACAAACAATTTCAAAAGTTCAGAGAACAAACTTACTTATTTCTGTTGAAATAGGAGGGGGTTTTAATTTCTACAGTTAAGACAGAATAAGAAAATCCAAAAGTAGATGAATGAGTTTTATATGCAGCAGTGGACACTGCTAGATTTCCCTAAATCTCATAAAATATTTATACTTAACTGTAAATGTTTGAGTGAAACTTGCATTAGCTGCACTTTGGGAAATTTCTATTTTATTCCTGAATTGCTTTTTATCTATGGAAAGCTACAACAAATGTCTTGTGCTAGTGATTCTTTACTCAGCAAGCTCCAGCTGTAGATACAGAATACCCCTCTCCCACACAGCTCACCATGGCTAGCAATCAATACATTGTCTCCTGCTTACAAAGGCTACTCCTCTGATAATCAGTCACTAGGACAGGGATGAAATCATCAGGAAAATAGTACTAGAAAGAACACAAAGGCTCACAATGGGCTCGAGTGTCTCTGCTGCAAGCCTTAACTCCAACTAAAATATCCTACAGATTAACTTGCCTTGGTGACTACTGAGTAAAGAAGTTAAAGGGATGAGCACACATAGCACAGAAAGTTTAAATTACATTTCCCAGCAGTGTGATCTGTGAAATCACTGTTAGGCTGTGTGGGAATAATTGAGAGGTCACAAGGGATTATATGAGCATTTATGTTTCATTCTGGCATAAGTGTGTTCAGCTCCAGTGATATCAACCAAATTGTTTCCATCTTCAGTAATGCTGCATTTGCCCTAGGCCTTGAAAGAATAATATGTTTATTAACTGTACATTTTATCTGTCACCAAGATCTCAGGTTTTCAAATTTTCAATATTCAACTACTGAATGTAGTTGAATATGCCTGGTAGTTTCTCTGCCTGGTGTAAGGAAATGGAAAACAGGATGGTTGAAGGTTTCAGAACAGAACACACCTCACCTCCCTCAGAACAAAGCAAAGCATTGCTTCAAATGGCAGCAGGCTTTGCCAGGGAACCTGATATGTGGTGCTCAAATCTTCGCTTACCACTGGATGAGATGTGTCTCTCCCTTTCCCCTGCTTTCCTTTGTCTTTCCTATACTTCTGTAGCTCTCAGTTGAGGAATGGCTCTTGCTCTGGCTCTCTCTCACTTCCCTACTTTAACTATAACCTCATCCTTCCTCTCCTGGGAAAGGAATTCTGGTTTGGTGAAATATTCACACCATTTAAGCAAACCCATGGTTTTAGTGAGCAGTATCTCCTTTCACCTCACTTTGGTGCTCTTCAAACTGCAGCAGAACACATTCCATGAGATAATTAGCAGCTGTATTCTAGAGACTCTAGGGAAGACACGAGTTCTGAATTTTGAGAGGATATTTGTATATCTGATGTAATTTTCTCTCATCACAGCCTGCATAAGCTCCCTGTGCAACAGAACAAAGGACAGAATTAACCAATGAGTCCAAAAAACTTACACAAGGAAAAGAACTATTTTCTTCCCAACAGCTGGTGCAGCTTCTTCCCTGTTGGATCTGTCTGTAACACCCCAAACCAACTAGAAAATAAAATGTTAGAAAACCTCCAAGATAATGCTTGGTGCAGGTAAGGTAAGGTGCTCTTTGCCTGACACTTTCACTGAGAATCAGATGTTTCACTTGGAAAATACACTTCTGCTGTCAAGCAACTGTGATATTTTTCTTAAACGTTTACCCCTATACACAATAAAATACTTAATAATTTTATTATCAGCTCCTCTACAGAAAATAATTAAACCCAAATAGATAGAAACTTGTGGCAAAGAGCAGAACTCCCAGAGCTGCATGGTGGGTGTGACTGTGCTAAAGCCTCTTGCACAGCCCGTGGGTGACTCTGATCTGGACGTGCCCTCCCACAATCACTGAGTGCAGCAGACATTTCTGTATTGGCTAGTTATTTCCACCTTACTCACAAAAGACCCTTTTCCCCCACAGTTTTCTCCCAGCAAAGAGGTTCCTGGTTGTGTTAGGATTTCCTCTTTCCATGGTGTCCTATTTGCTAACTCTGCAGAGTGCTGGGAGGCATTCAGCGTACGGGAAAGAATTTCTAATTTCCCAGGGCCAAAGTGTTTAACAGCAGAGATTAGCTGATCACCTGGTCTTCTCTCACCACCCTTCTAAAACCTGATAATTGCTTAGATCTGAACACAATGAGCACGTTTCTAAAATAATTCAGATACCAGCATTTTGTATGAAAAGCATCATATTTTATTGCCAACTCTAGAATAGCATTTTCCAACAGTAGTTCGCAGTGGGCTTTGTAAAGTCAATACCACTTCACAGGTGAGGAATTAGTGTTCAGCAATGAGATTATTTACCCCAAACCATCGCAGCCAGCAGCACAGCAAGGAAGGAACATGATCCAGACAGTCAGGCTGGCATCAGATCCTACTGGTCATTTAAAATGGAAAATATGTTGTTATTTATTTTTGGAGGGTTTGCTAGCTCAGCCTCCCTTTCACTTTTTTTTTTCAGTCTCACAGAAACATTTTTCTTTCTGGGATCTTTAAGGTATGTTCTTCCTTCTTCTGAGCTGAGATCCAGTGAATGAAATCTGTTTTTCTGAGCTCTAACTCTAACCCCAAGCCCATGGAAGCTTTTTCTGGATTTGGGGACATTAATCCCGCAGTTCCCTACTTACCCCAGGTCCTCAAAATAAATTTTTAGATAGGATTATACAGGAAAATGCATTAGGAGAGGAAGAGCATTTAAAATTAGCCTAGCATCTAAATCTGGATGTAATCTCCTCTAATTCTCCCAGTATCTGAGCACAGGCCATGGGGCTGTACTAGCCTGGTGTTGGTAAATTCAAGCCACGTGCAGGATATACACTTCACAAATAGTAACAGCTGGAAGCAAATCACAAGCCAGGGAAAAGAGGAGCAAGCCAGCAAAGAGGAAAGAGCAGCACCATCCTAGTGCTGAAGTTTAATCAACAATGCAAGAAAAAAGAGGAAGAAATTAAGATGCACCAAAATTGTCCTAATTTTGATGGTCTGACTTTTAGTTGCCATGAAACCTGCAAAACTGTTAATATTTCAAAATTTTATATTGTAATGGCAGAATTTAAGTAGCTCTTGTGTTTTAAAGTCACAAAATAAATATTTGTTTTAAACTTAAACATAACAACACGGCTCTTTATTTTTCAACCCTGTTAATTTTTTTAACATTCCAGACTTTTCATAGCTTTTTACTATGTCCTACTATCCAGCTTAGGTTGCTTGTACTTTTTTTTCCTAGCAATATCAGTGACCAACTGGAAAATGCAACAGGAGAAAGTTAATGAAAAATTTTAAATATGTAACAATAAATAGGAAAATTGATTGCAAGAGGAACTGGAATTTATATCCTAATTCCTGTGACAAACAAAGACTTCTAGATTTCAAAACTCATTAACCCTTCCAGTTTTCTTATTGCATGAGCTTTGCTGCTCAGCCAGATTCTTTAACACCTCGTGATACCAGATAACGTCATGGTCAAACAGAAACTGCTTTCCCTCAAAAATACAGGATGGACAAGAGAGTCCCTACAACACGTTCAGTCCCAGTAACACATTTTTAGTACAACCAAACTCCTTCCAGTTTGAGTAAAGCATGTGGAACAGCAGTTCAACTAAACTCCACTAAGTATTTTCCTAGTTCCAGTTTCTTTTGCTGCCTCTGCAGTAACTTATGCTCAGTTACAATCTTGGGTCATGCTGTGGTGACTCAGCTGTTAATGTGTAACTGCTCCTCTTGCTGCAGGTCCACCATAACTCAGGGCTGGTAATCCAAAACACGAAGATAACTATAAAATATCTACTGATTTTCTGTTAGCTTTTTTGTTTGTTCTTCAATTTATGTTCTCCAAGTAGATCTTCCTCCCAGAAATGCATGTTTCTATGCTTTCCCTACTGTTACATTATTGTGCCGATTCCTCGTGTGTTTTCTGTGTGTACTGATCCCTGTAGCATGCCATTAACTCATGGTGCACTCAGTTATTTTAGGCATGGATATTGGAGAAATACAATTAAAACAAGACTGCAGTATCATAGCTATGCAATTACTTTTTGTTTTCTTTTTTTTTTTCTTTAGACACTGAATGGGCCAAAGTCACAGCTGGGGTTTCAGCTTGAAAAGCCAAGGCTGTGTTTCCATGTCCTGGGTGAAGCTGCCCCTCTTTTCACCGTGTCCCTCCCCAGGCCACAGTCTCAGTGGTGCCACAGCATCTCCATGAGATCTCTTGCAGGAAAAGGATCTCAGCTCAAAATACCCATCTTTGGTCAGGTTATTTTAATCCAGATCAGGTCCCTGACCGGGTTCACCACGCGACCCCACGTGAATGATGCCAGCATAGCTTAGGGAAAGATGTGGGACTGAGGAGGAACAACGTGACTTGGGGCTGCAGCAGGCAGAGCTGCCGCCAAGAGAAACATTGATCAAGCTGTACCAAATATTTGTTTAGAAATAATTTTGAAATACAGTTTCAGAACACTTGCAAATGCAATGTGTTTAGTTGTTGGGAAAATGGCTACAGCCAAAGCTAAATCTGCCCCCTAATTATACAGAATAAACAAATACAAAATTAGACTACAGAGTCTAAATATGTAATTTCTCTGTTCATATTTAAATATCAGCTATTTAACGACAAAAAGTATTAAATAAATACTTTTTATTACTCATGTCTGTCACCCTGCTCACCAAACTACAGCTCATAATCAGTGCTTAGGAGTGAAGAGGCCTCCTGGGCAATGCTGGACCCCGGATTCAAACATGTCACTATAAAGCTACACCAAACACCAGTCACAAACACCTCACTATAAAACTACACCAAAACCAGTTTTTGGCTAAAATGTCCCGTCTCACTTTTTCACATTAGCTTTATTTTTGTTAATGATGCTGGGACTGAAACACTTGAGAAAGAGAGGTAGTTGAGAAACCATACCCTGTAAAAATTTGTTGTTTAAAGATTGGCATGTAAGAAAATACCTTTTGTTCAAACTATACGGAATGTTCTTCATCTGGCAACTGTTTTCCCTTTAAATAATAACACAGTAAAACCTGAACTAAAAATAATCCTGTTGACTGTTCCAGTTCAGGAAATTTCTATGAGCCAAGTTTTGCTGGTTTTTTTTCAGTGGCTGTTATTCCAAGTTAAGTCAGCTCAGCAACTGCTGACTCCACAATCTCAACTGCTTTCATACAACCTTCATTTACTTTCTTTTATTTTTAGAAACTATGACAAAACATCAGCTGGAACACTCAGTCCAGCATTTTCTCAACATATCTGGAATAAAGCAGCAGAGGATCATCTGCAAGAGAAATATTCCATAAAAATGCGCAGCCCCCTAAAGGATGTCTCATATCCCTACCTGGAAGGTCCTTTAACAAGTGAAGCTGTTTCTCATGCCGTTGTTTAAAATCACCCGTAGGTTGTAATTACAATCACAATTTTATGCAGCAATAAATATTTTAAGAAGAGCAGTTCTCACCTTCCCAAATCCTGCACCATTCTGACAGGCATTAAAATCAGCATTTCTCATCTTTCAGCAGCTCTACATCTCTGCTGTTACTCTGTGCTTTGAAGGAGAATTTGATTTTGTTTCTTGCAAGAAGTTGGCTTTCAGTTGGTGAGAATCTGATAGCAAATGATTATTTTTTTAAAGTTATATTAAATAACATTTTCTCTCAAACCATATGCCAGCATCTAAAGTAAATCTGCTATTAAACAACTCAGAGCACCAAATCCCTCGCGAGTACTTGCAAGGATAATGGCAATTGCGTGCATTAGAAATGGAGCTGGCTAGCAAAGGACACTATGAAAACTTTTCCTTTGCAGCAAAAATCCCGACGCTATGTCTGTGTAGAACACCAACACACTGGTGTCTACAGCTCCCCTGGGATTTTCCGGGGGAAGGCAGATTGTTGGGGATCCTCGCTAGAAGGGAGCGAGGCTGGCCCCCGGCGTGATGGAGCCATCCCTGCCTTTCCCAAGGCTCTGCAGCCCGGGCTGATGGAGCGATCCCTGCCTTCCCGAAGGCTCCACAGCCCGGAGTGATGGAGCGATCCTTTCCCTGCCTTTCCGAAGGCTCCTCAGCCCCGGGGTGATGGAGCGATCCTTTCCCTGCCTTTCCGAAGGCTCCACAGCCCCGGGCTGATGGAGCGATCCCTGCCTTTCCCTGCCTTTCCGAAGGCTCTGCAGCCCGGGGTGATGGAGCGATCCTTTCCCTGCCTTTCCCAAGGCTCCGCAGCCCCGGGCTGATGGAGCGATCCTTTCCCTGCCTTTCCGAAGGCTCTGCAGCCCGGGCTGATGGAGCGATCCTTTCCCTGCCTTTCCCAAGGCTCCACAGCCACACCTGCTGGCTCCACAGCCCCGGCGTGAAGGAGCAATCCTTTCCCTGCCTTTCCGAAGGCTCCACAGCCCCGGGGTGATGGAGCGATCCTTTCCCTGCCTTTCCGAAGGCTCCACGGCCCCGGGGTGATGGAGCGATCCTTTCCCTGCCTTTCCGAAGGCTCCACAGCCCCGGGGTGATGGAGCGATCCTTTCCCTGCCTTTCCGAAGGCTCCACAGCCCCGGGGTGATGGAGCGATCCTTTCCCTGCCTTTCCGAAGGCTCCACGGCCCCGGGGTGATGGAGCGATCCTTTCCCTGCCTTTCCGAAGGCTCCGCAGCCCCGGGCTGATGGAGCGATCCTTTCCCTGCCTTTCCGTAGCTCCACAGCCCCGGGGCTGATGGAGCGATCCCTGCCTTTGCCTTCCTTTCCGAAGGCTCCACCGCCACACCTGCTGGCTCCACAGCCCCGGAGTGATGGAGCGATCCTTTCCCTGCCTTTCCGAAGCTCCACAGCCCCGGGCTGATGGAGCGATCCCTGCCTTTCCCTGCCTTTCCGAAGGCTCTGCAGCCCGGGGTGATGGAGCGATCCTTTCCCTGCCTTTCCGAAGGCTCTGCAGCCCGGGCTGATGGAGCGATCCTTTCCCTGCCTTTCCCAAGGCTCCACAGCCACACCTGCTGGCTCGGCGGGCTCGGCACAGCACGGCTGAAACCCGGGAATTTGTAGGGAATCACTCCGTCACAGTGCTTAACGCTGTGTCACGCCGTGGTGCCCTCTCATGGTGTCAGGAAAATGGTCAACATTTTCAAATAGTCTTACGCCAAGCGCTGTCTAGAGGTTGTAAAAATCTCTTTGTGGCCAAGCCAAGCATTAAACAAGCTAAAAACCAGAAATTAGGCTTACTGAGCTCCAACAATCTGTTGGTGCATCTTTGTATATTAAAAGGTGATTGCCTGGTATCTGCTATTCAACTGGAGAGTTAGCTTTACCCACCCTCTGTCTGGTGGCAACAAAATGGTTTTTTTTCACTGTTCACTGTGTGATTTCTTCGCTCTGCAAAGGGCCAAATCTGGTGCTTTTTCATGATATAGTAATGTCTTTTGATTAGCAGGCTCAAAAAAGTGAAGACTTGGCCACTGTCTTTGAGTCTACTCTTGTATAGGAGAACATATCATCAATGTTTTGTGAAAGATCTTATAGAACTTTAGGGAAATACAGCATTTGGGGGATTTTTCTGGGACATTCTGGGGCTCCTCTGAGTATCTCTCCTTTACTGCACACCCACACACAAACCAAGGACAGTTTGCTCCACTGGAGCAGTTTACCAATGTGTACATAGTTATGGGCTGATATCTCTTCATATCATTAGGTAATCCATAAATTTATATCATCAGGTTATTAAGAGTCTTCTGATCTAGTGCTATTCAGTGTCTATTCTCTACTTAAATTTATCTCATATATTTTGTGTCATTGCACCTACTTCAGTAACATCTGGGATGTCTGTGCCTTATTCTGTTGCTGTGTAACCTAGTTCACAGTTTTTGGCTCATCATTTTGAATGGGTACAGTGGGTGGGTGGAAGGTGAGTTATTATTTTAGCTCCTAGTTCTAGGGTAGGTAAGGGCCCCAGAGTTTTATCTAAATTATACTGGAGAAATTATTCCCTCTAGGAGGACTCTGCTGGCTGAGGACTGTCCCAAAATACTCTTCTAATTTGCTAGATAGAGGTTATGAATGGACTGTCAGGTGGCTGAGGCTGTTTCACCTCTCTTTAGCTAGTCCTTGTATCTTTATTTCCAAATTGCATTTACATGTGCTGCCCTACCCTTCATGTTTCTGTGGATGTGATTCACACTCATAAACAGAGCCCGAAGTTCTTAGAACCATGCAGTTTTTCAGCATGGAGTGGGAAATCAGACACATAAAATCATCAACTTAAAACTTCTGGGCAGCCAGGAAAATGCAGCATCTCTGACTACAGATTCTCCCTCCAACGTGCAGGATCTTCTCTGAGTGTGTCAGAAGATACAATGAGTTTTCAGCCCAGCTCAGGTGGGTTCAGACTCCCTGCCAGCAGTGTTTCCAGAGCTGATTTTACCTTATCCACCTCCATACGTTCCTCTTCTGCACACCTGAAGGATATTGCCCAACTTTAAGTCAGTCTAGAGCTTCTTAAACTAAAGGGCCCACGTGAGAAAGGTAGGATCCCTATCTTCCAGAAACAGTTTGGGACATCTGATTAAATAGTGTAATTATTGCCTAATCTGAGTCATATAAAGCATTTTCTGAGAATCTCTGTTTCTCTTCCTTGGCTGTTTGGATGAAAAACAAATGCTTCCAACATAAATAAATCCGATGTCTGAAATGGATTGACTAATGCCCCATTAAAGCTGGAGGAAGAGACCAACTTCCTGCATCATGTCCTCATTCTGAAAGAGCATCCTCCATCCCTCCATTTCTATTTAGCTTCCAGCTACCACAGCTGGATGGCGGTGGCTACTTCTGAAGGGGGGCACTTTAGAATCCCTTCATGCTGTCTCTGTGGGATTCATCTTACATGGGAAAGAAAAGAAACCCAAATAAGCATACTAAGAGAAAATAAAATGAATCCTCCTGAAAACTCTAAAATGTTTGTGAAGGATTTTGAAGGGTTACAAAGACTTCTGGGGAATCTAAGTAGCCTAATGGATAAATTGCTTTCCCTTCTCTCCAAAGCTTCATTTCATTTTAAGTGTTAAACTTAGTTGTTTTAATTCAATACCTTCTGAAAATGTACCTGTAACACTAAGTCAATCCATCGTCAACAAAATCAATGACTCTAGAGATTTTAACACAAATCTCAATCAGAGATTTGGAAGGATAGAATGAGAGAGAGAAGGAGTAACCCCTTCTGTAACTGAGCCATGGGAGGAAAACTTGGCCTCTGGTCTTTCCTTTTCTCTGTCCCCTAGAAATGAATGAGATCCTTCATTCCTCTGCAGCAACTGCATTTTCTATTGCAATAGGAAGAATGAGTCAGAAGAGCCTGCTTCTGGTGAAAGCTTCACTGGGCTATCTTCAACAGAGGCTTCATCCATTTTGTTTGAATTTTCGTGGTGTTAATCAGTTATTAAAAATGTCTGCTATCACCACGAGCATTCTGGATTTGTAAAGAAGCTTTTTGCTTGTCATTTATTCTAAGACTTAATGAACAAGCTCTCTTTGTGGAAGACATTTTAGGTATGCTCTTAAAAATGACATAGAGCAAGCTAGTAAAAAAGAAAATGCATCTCAATCAGATTATTCTTCCTCCATCTGTTCTCTCAGATCTTTTTATGGCAGGAAATTGCCTATTGGATTTTTGATTTTGCTTAATGGAAATGGCAAAATTTAAATCCATTCCCATTCCCACTGACATCAGGGGAAACAAAATTCAGTGTCTGAACACAACACTTTTTTTTTTAACCATTAGTGCCTGCAACTGCATCTCAGTGAATATAGTAATTATAACATCAGTGAATTTAAATTAACTGAAATACTTAGAAAACTGTGGACTGGCACTTACACTTCTGAATCTCCTTGGCATTTCTGAAAATCCCAACTTCTCTAATTAGCAATTTCTGATATGCCACATTCTTCCCGTGTGGACAACCCTGTGAACTGCCCATATGACTTTGGGGTAACAGACTGTAACTGGACAGGATTTCTAATAGGAAGTGGGGTTTCTAATAGGAAATAGCATTTCAATTAAAGCAGTGAGTTGGAGAAACCTTTTCTTTGCATTTTTTAGGATGCTGGACTCCAGAAGTACTATCCCTGAAAATCCTGGTCTCCATAAAAACCTCCGAGTTTTTTTAAGTATCCAGCTGCTTGACAAACAGGACATTATGAACAGACAATAAATCAGCTGGTTAAAAGAGATATAAAGACTGTACACCATATTCTTTTTTTTTGTATTCATGTGGGGATTGGTAAAATGCATTCCAAATCTCTCATCAAACAGCCTACTGTCTTCAAAACTGAAATGAATCCAAATATCCAACACTGCTGTGCTCCTCCCTGCGCTTTCTCTCAGAGAAGAATCCTTCCCTCTGACTCATTCTGCTCTATAAACTGTATCTTGAGACTAAGAGAATTATCCTGGCTTGTTATTTACCTCCATGTTTACAGTTCAGCACTGCCAGAATAACTGCTGCAGGGTACTGTTGTTATAATTGTTACTACTACTAATAATCAATATCTAAAGCATGAGTGATACCGTGACTCAGCACAGGAGCTCTCTCTCCTCGCCACAATTCCAAACCTCTACAGAATTTCATAATAGTAGGTGGACAATAACAGAATTTTATGCAGAATAAAGTCTTTAGTGGAAATTAAGTACACACTTGGAAAAACTTCCAAGTTACCACGTTGTTAATCAAGTGTGCTGTGTCTCCAAAGTTCCACATTGTTGCTTCCTCACTTTTCCAGCATTTTCTCTTGCATTGCTCTATAGAGAGCCCTTGTCACTGATCATCCAGGGGCTCGGTGCCAGCACTGATGGATGTTTTTGATATGGACAATATGGAAAACCATCTGCAGGGCAAACAGGCACAGGTTACCTGGGAATAACACAGATTACCATCTTCTACAGGTTTATAAAACAACTCTGCTGTTTGGTTTATACAATAACAGTGCTATTTTTAAAGATGAACTTTGCATCGCTTTGACTGAATCTGGAACTGGAACATAATGGTAACTCTGACCTTAAATGCAGGCTCATTACATGTCACCATTTTAATTTAGCTTTTACATGATTATTTTCCTTTTGCTAATGTGGCACTGTATCCAGAAGTTCATGTACAGGAAACTGCTTTTTATATACAGTTGAATTAGAGGTGCCATTCCCCTCCAAAAAACCCCACACATTTATTTTTTATGTGTAGGGTCTCTTGAAATCAGTTAAGGAGCCCTGTACCATTGTGTAAGCACATAATCTGTGTAAACATCACCAGGGGCAGCCCATGTTCAAGCAAAACCTAAATCAGAAAGTTTAGTAATTCCACTTTGTGTTAACAAAATATTCTCAGATGAAATCATGGTGTATAACAAAGGAAGGGGAAAAAATAAAAAGGAAAAAAACCCAACAAAACCTAACAAAACCAAACAATACAGCTTAATAAGAAGCAGATTCTGTTTGTTTTAAAAGTACTCAAGGCAGGAAAGCAAGGACTGAAAAAATCCTCCTGCTCCATCAGAACTGACTCTGAGGCACAGAGTGCCCTCATTTCCCAAAGTCATCAATGTCCTGATCCCACTGCAATTAGCAGCTGCTAATGTAGGTGATGAGCAAAAGGGAGCAGGATTTTGGCACAGTACAGTACAGCTTTCGGCACAGTACCCAGCCCATCAGCAGCAGGACAAACCAGAAGTGATTAAAAGAACAGAAGACAGAGTGAAGGAGAAGGACAAGGTGGGAACACAAAGTACTGAACACTTTTGGCTCTTCTGAATTTCAGAGAAGGATCCGAATTCTCTGGAGCAGCACTGCTGCTACCCAAGTCCTGCTTCAGTCATTCAGTCCAATGTTCCAATTGTGCAGGTAATTTCATACCAGTTGGAAGCCTTAACCTACAAAACTAATCTTTGTTCTTAATAAAAAATTAACACATTTGATATTTGTATGACAAATCACAAGAAAAGGTGTGCTCCAGAAGCAATAACATTTTATTTATGATTAACCTTTCCATGAGCTTTTTCATGATTGTTGTGAAGGTACTCAATTGCTTGTTCTAACTGGAAAAGGTGTTTTTAAGTCCTTTGTTATCCAATCCATGGAATAACACTGGAGCTCATCTAGAATTGTATGATTGATAAATTCCAACACTAAGTGAAGTCTTTTCTTTCTGCTTAAATACATTAATTAGGTTAACAATATCCTTATGATGAAATCATTGTTGGTAAAAGAAGAAAAACACTTTCTACCATGGCTTTTTATTTCAGTTCATAGAGACTTTCTCTAAAAGGCTGATAACAAAAACTGTAATTTGCTTAACTAAAGACTGTCATTAATTTGAAAACACGCTAAAAGTCTTTGTTTCTGCTCCCTCAGCCTTCCTCCAATATTCAAACACATTTACCACATTACTTTTCATGATGCATCTTCAGGCTCTGAACCAATACTGCAGCACCAGGAATACAGCAAAGAAAGGAGCAGCTCCTTTCATCAGCTTAAAAATATCCTCTTGAATGTGTTTTATTTACACTAATAAATCATAGATAAGAACTCCTATATTAAAAGAATCATATTAAAATAACTTTTCACACTGAGGTCCGTTTACCATTTAATTTCTACATTACTAGCTGCTGATAATTTGAAGCAGTTTTATGTTAACTACAAAGCCGGTTTTAATTCTATATAGAAGTATGTTATTTTAATTACACCCCCTCCCCCCTCCTTTTTAATTGAGGGCTACACTCTCACTGGTGCCAGGTCTCCTTAGTGACACCAAGAGCCAGGACATCAGTCTGTATTTAGAGGGAACTTCGAGGGAAGCTGAGGAACCCATATGGCAAAATGTGCCATTATCCCTAATTAAAAATTGATAAGAGCTAAATTTTTAAAACATCCAGTTACTGCAAAGAGTGGAAATGGGATGGATATCAAGTATAGAAGCAAGAATCCAAATAAGTAAGAATCTAAATTTATACCCTTGCGGTCTGACCACAAGTTACTGTTTCTGTACTTTGCACAAGTTCAGTTAAATCACAGTGAGCTGGTGTGTCTGGCAAGGAGAAAACCCAACCTGGCCCACGTCCAGACTGAAATTCTCGTGGACTTTTCACAGGCAGAGGTCTGAACTCAAACTGAGCTTTTAGGGGAAATCCCTATCACAATGCTGAAACATCTTTATGAGGAAATGCTTGTGGATAGTCCCGGTGGCGTTAGGGGATGGCACAGCCCTGGCGCAGTAAACACACGGGCCCTGCCGTGGCCAATGCGCGCCGGGGAGCTCGGGGAGGAACCGGAGCCCCGTGATGCAACCCACGGCTGGAAAAGGGCTGCGAGGATGGCCCCGACCTGCAGGGCTGGGAGAAGCCTCTCAGCCGGCTCTGCTGTCCCTCCCTATGGCTGGTTCCCATGGCCAGCTCTGCTGTCCCTCCCCATGGGTGGCTCTGCTGTCCCTCCCCATGGCAGCTCTGCTGTCCCCATGGCCGGCTCTGCTGTCCCTCCCCATGGCAGCTCTGCTGTCCCCATGGCCGGCTCTGCTGTCCCCATGGCCGGCTCTGCTGTCCCTCCCCATGGCCGGCTCTGCTGTCCCCATGGCCGGCTCTGCTGTCCCTCCCCATGGCCGGCTCTGCTGTCCCCATGGCCGGCTCTGCTGTCCCTCCCCATGGGTGGCTCTGCTGTCCCCATGGCCGGCTCTGCTGTCCCTCCCCATGGCCGGCTCTGCTGTCCCCATGGCCGGCTCTGCTGTCCCTCCCCATGGGTGGCTCTGCTGTCCCCATGGCCGGCTCTGCTGTCCCTCCCCATGGCTGGTTCTTCACTCCATGGTGGCAGTGGTCCCCTGAACAGGGAATAATTAGCGTTGACTGCATGGCTGCAGAAGGCTGATCAATTGCTTCACGATGCTATACTGTATCATACTGTGCTATTGAGAAACTCGTAACCCTTACAGACTGGGCGATGCAGCTTTGACCACATTGGACAATCCATCCAAACACCACCCAGTGTCCAGGGAAGAAACCACCCTTGGGTAAACAATCTCCGTAACACCTTCCACAGGTGCACAGCAACAGGGGCAGCAAATGGAGATAAGAATTTTTTCTCATTGTCTTCTCTGAGCTTTCTCACAGCTTCCCAGGGAGAGAACCATGTCTGTCTCTGTTCAGAGGATATGTGATTAGCACAGCTTTCCCTCTCCATGGCCGCGTGGGGCTGCGGACACCCAGGAGCTCCGGGATGGGAGCACCCACAGCAGGGCCCAGGCAGGACAGCAGCTCACCCAGCTCACACAGATCATCTCGTGAAGGGTCAAAGTTACCTTAGAAATTGTTTGGGTTTGTGAAACGCTGCACAAGAATCTAGTACTTACTCGAGATTAATGTAGAATGTGCTGTAAAAATTTATTCTTAATATAGAAAAAATATGAATAATATTTTTGAATATAAAAATAATTAAAATAAAAACCAAAATATAATAAAATAGTAAATATAAACTATAAAAATATTAACATACAAACCCATAAATATATAAATTTATACAATTATAAAACTATAAATATATAAATACAGAAAATATGCCACATCAAATGGAATTTTTTTTAAAAATAGAAATAAACGTTGAACTTGAAACAGCTTTCTGGCCAGGAAGTTGTTATATCCATCCCAGTATTACTCAAGAAGGAACACATTACTTTCTGTTCTAGACCACAGACTGTGTAAGGATTTTTTCCAAGTGTTTGAAGCACTGTTACAGTGGATAGCTTTAATGGTTGCACAGGAAAAAACCTCTCCAGGAACCAAATGACAAAGATAGTGCTGAAATTGTTGTTTCCACTCATCTCTGGAAGTCAGCAGGTTAAAAGTACCTGATAAATTGAAAACATTTGAAGTAAAATGCCCATAGTGACATTATAATGGCAGTGATGCATTTAAGTTAATTAAGCAAGGAAGTACTGGAAATAATTATCAGCAGATACAAATCCAAAGTGGATATTTAGTGCAGATTTCATTTTGAGACATATTAAACCACCTTTGCAAGGCCAGAGCCTATCTTTTATTGCTAGTTGGGACTGATTTTTTTTTAAAGTAGCTTGGGATATATTCATTTTAAAACATATATGTGCCAAGCAGTCAACAGAACAGAAATTGCACCTGGTTCTTCAGAAAAGAAAAAAAAAAGCACTTTTAATTTATCATTAAAACTACCAGCTACACGTTACTGCCAGGTAGGATTAAAATATTCCATTAGATAACATCAATACACTGTTCCCTGGTGGTGTCAGAGGACAAGAAATATTGTCCCTGATGAGATATTGCTGAAAAAGCTCCCAAGCCCGGTGGAAATACCAAAGGGTTTCAGATCCAACTCCAGCTTGGTGCTGGTGTTTGGGTTTTGTTTATTTCCCTGCACAGGCTGAGGGTGACTTGGTCTTCAAAGGGCAGAGGGCTGCCCTGGGACAGGAGATGCCCTGTCTGGGCTCTGAAGCAGGGCCTGCTAATGCTGAATTAGTTAATGTTGCTAACTGACCTTCATTTTGTGTACAGGTCCCAGCTTGCATTGGTTTTTACAGACTGCGTGCTGCCTTCCGACTTAACAGGAGCGACATAAAAGCTGGATAAAGGTAAAGGAGCAGTGGAATGAAATGGGAATGTGTGTGGTGGGAGGAGGAGGAGAGTCCAGAGGAGGGGATTGCTTGCCAGGAACCATTCCTCACTAGTGTGGGGAATAATGTTTTAGTGGCTGGGGTATTATAGTTTCCTATTACCAAGCCTTTTGGAAAAGCTTGCTCCCCTGCAGTACCAGGCTTTGTGTGAATTGCTTTTGACATCTGACTACTTTCACTAAGGTGGGACATTGGATTAAAGCGGTTTGAGTAAATCTTTGCAGAGTTTAATCCCATCCCATGTGAAATACAAATTCCTCTTCAAAATGACCCAGTCAGTGGTGCTGCTGCAGCAGGGCTGGCACTAGCTGGGTGAAAAGCAGTACTGAGTTTAACTGTGCTGCTAAACCCTGGGCTGCTGCTGTTCCACCACCTGGATGGCTGGAGGCAAAGGGAATGGGCAGGGGATGCAGACAGCGTTTATTTCTGTCATTTCATTATGAGTCCCACGATGTTTTGACCTCCTTAAAATCATCTGAAAGAAAAGCAGGGAGGCACATGTAACCACGCAAATCCGAGTTCAGGGATAACTTCCAAGACTGCATGTAAGAACTGGGTCACGACTTCAAAGAGACCTGCTCTGTCTGTTGGAATAATGGGATTTTTGAAATGGCTGAGAGCCAGGACATCAGTCTGTATTTAGAGGGAACTTCGAGAGATGCTGAGGGACGCACATGGCAAATTGGACCATCATCCCTAATTAAAATTTAATAAGAACTAAATTTTTAAGACATCCAGTTATTGCAAACAGTGGGAGTGGGCTGGATACACGGCATAGAAGAACCTAAATATACAACCTTGTAATGTAACCTCGAGTAATTGTTTGTGTACTTTGCAGAAGTTCAGCTAAATCACAGAGACTGGCGCGTCTGGCCAGGAGAAAATCCCACCCGACCCTGCGCAGGCTGAACCGCCCCAGAGCGTCAGGCACTGCCCGGCAGGCCCGGGTGCGGCATTCCCGGCTCCCTCCCGGGCCCCGTCCCGCCCGGCATTCCCGGCTCTCTCCCGGGCCCTGTCCCGCCCGGCATTCCCGGCTCTCTCCCGGCTCTCCCGGGCCCTGTCCCGCCCGGCATTCCCGGCTCTCTCCCGGCTCTCCCGGGCCCTGTCCCGCCCGGCATTCCCGGCCCTTTCCCGCTGCCTCTTCCCAAACTCCGCCGAGCGCGGAGCCGCCTCCCCCTCTTCCCACCCCCCCGCGCGGCGCGATGGTGCGTTCCGGCCCCCCCCCGCTGGCGCAGTGGTGCGGCCGGCGCGGCCCCGCCCCGCCCCGCGCGCGGAGCCGCCATTGCGGGTTGTTTGTGCGGGCGCGCAGCGGCGCGGGCGGGAGGCGGCGCCGCGGCTCCGCCATGTCCACCCCGGCGCGCCGCCGCCTGATGCGCGACTTCAAGAGGTGAGCGGGGCCCCGAGCCGCCGCTGCCCCGCGCCTTAGCGCCGGACCCGGGGCTGGCACCGAGCCCCCCCGGGCAGGGGAGCGGCAGAGCCGGGGGGAGCGGGGGCACCGCCGGGGGAGCGCGGGGTCCCGCCGGGGCAGCGGCGGCTTTGTTCGAGCCGCCTCGCCCGGGCGCCGACGGCTGGGGGCGTCTGAGGATAGGAGTTGGAGCGGTGGCCGCGGGCCCGGAGCGCCCGCGGGGTCACGGGGCGCCGGGCTGGCGGGGGGCTGGGGGGCTGCGGCGCTGCCAGACCGGGCCCGTGCCCGTGTCCCTGTCCGTGCCCGTGTCCCTGTCCCTGTCCCTGTCCCTGTCCGTGCCCGTGCCGTGCCGCCCGGCCCGCACCCCCGAGTGCGGCCGCAACCGCCGGCTCCGGCTTTGGAGCAGCTCGGGCGGCGTGCAGGAGTGTTCCAGGCTTGCTGGGTCGGAGGGTCTCTCTGAAAATAAGTTTGTTGTGATCGGCAGCTGGAAACGAAGCGCGGAGAATCTGCGAACGTTTCGTTTGTGTGTAATAAGAGCCAAAATGCCCTTTAATGTTTTTGTGCGCAATCGTGTGATACTGTGTTTAAAGTTTGCAGTCGTGAAGAATCTTGTGTAATATATGCGAACTGCTAAAGGAGCAGTTATTAGTTGCAGTCTTTTAAATGTTAATGACTGAACCACTGACTCTGGAATAAATTATTTCCAGTCTGACACGTAAACATACTTAGAACAGAGTGTGGAGAAGGGTGGGAGGTTTCCTTGTAGGATGTACAGTAAGAGTTCTCCAGACTGGGTCGCTCAGGAGTAGTTGGGGTGAGTCAGCTTTGATAGTGTCTCTTTTTTTAGCGTAGCTATGTTATACCAGGCCCTGAAAACACATCAGTAAACACTTGACGTTTATTGTAGTTGCTTTACGTGGCTGCACGTAAAGCAACAGCGACCAAAAGCCTGATTCGTGAATCTAGAAGCAGTAGGAGGTTTTTGGGAAGTGGAGCCCTCCCCTGCTGTTGTGTGAGTGTTGGTGTTTGTTAAGTGGGTGTTGCTTGATTCCTGTTCAAATCAAAACAGGATATTCAGACTTTTTATTTTATTTGCTTACACAGATGAACCAGTGATTTTTTTCCAGGCTGACTGCCTCAATTTTTCAAGATTGCAGTCAGATGTGGGTTTTATGCCTTTATATTCCTACAAGGACTGGTTTAATAATTTTGAAGTTAAGGCTGGAGAGAAGACTCTAAAGCTGTGGAAAAATATAACCAAGTAGACAATGTAAATCAAATCAATTTGTCATATATGTAGCAACTTTGATATTCCAAAACTTATGTAACTTTTCCAAGTTTTTGTTTTGCCCTGCTCTTTTGTGCTCTTTTGTTATGTACTTGTTTCTGATGTTTCTTGTACTTCATACTGAAAGAACAGACAGTGTGCTGTGAACTCGGATTCACTTCATTAAACTGTGATTGTCAGGGGCAGTGAAGAGAGAGGAGTTCAGCAGATTTCTTACTTCCTCGCATTTGTTTGAATAAATCAAAAGAAATAAAAGGTCATTTATTTACTTTGCTGATAAAAATGGAGTACTCAAACCTGCTCAACATTTTCCCCGCTGTTCAGGACTTTGAGGATTAGTCCTGTGTGCAGTCCTTGCCAGATCCTTTCTGTAGTTAGACCCTGTGACAAGTAGGGTGCACACGTGCTTTGAAGTTGATCTAAAAACCAAAGTCATCTCCCAGATGCATTTGTCAGGCTAATGCTCAGGCACTGCTGCTGGCCTGCAGCCTGGCTGTCACGTAGGAAGAAGTCCTGTTCCTGCTTTCCCTGACCAAAATAGTAGGTGGTTTATGCTGTTGATACTCAGCTGTCTGCACGGGGTGTGCTCAAAGAGCAGAGATGTAAACACAGAGTTTAAAGGGGCTCTGGGCTGCTCCGTGGGGCAGCAGCACTGCTCAGCATCCTCGGACAGCCCATGGTGTTACCCCAGGCTGAGGCAGTGCAAGTGCAGGGAGGATTGCCTGCCTGTGCTGCTGACGGCTCTCAGTAAATCTGCATTTGCATGTGGCATTTAGTTAGAATTTCTCCCTTGGTCTGCAGAGCTTTTCGTAGTGACTTGTTTATAAGTGTGCTGTGATATTATCAACCCTCGTGGTAACACTCAGGAGTTGTTTGTGACAGAAGGACAGTCACTGCATTTTCCTTATTCTTGCATTACTGTGGAGGTAAAACAGGTGAGGGGAGTAGGAGCTGTCACTGAGGGGGCTTGAGCAGGTGGATTGATTGGGGCCTGCTGGTGTACATTTGTCAGGGTCTTGTGATCCTTAATATGGATCAGTGATGGCCAGAGGGGGGCATTTGGATCCTGCCCTTTGGCTGCAGTACATATTTCTGGTTCAAGTTTGTGAAGCTTTCAGTGAGTAACATGCTTTTCCCTAGTCCAAGGATTAAGGAACTAAAAATAATTTTAAATGTTCCCGTAATTGCTTTAGAGATAAACACATTTGTGGGGCTGGTAAGAGGGAGTGGCAGCACGCAGATTTCCCCTTTGCTCTCTTTTGAAGCAATCAGCTTGTCAGTCAAAATAGGCTTATACCAGATTTAGCCACTTGTCATGCATGGATCTGGGTATGCAGGAAAAGCTTCCCCTGATGGTCCCTTGCCTTGAGTGCCAGCAAGAGTGCTCTGTGTGTGTGTGACTGCCTGGATTCCAGCTCTTGGTTGTGGCTGCAGCTTGTTCTCCTCTTCACTGTGGCAGCCAGCAGCAATTGCTCTCTCATAGTTCACAGTGTAGCACCATAAATCCCAGCTGTCCGTGGTGCTATAAGTTATTCTTACAGTTAATCCTTTGCTCCCTGAACACTTAATCAGACCTCTTGTGCCCTTGTGTCTCAGTGTAAAACATGAGAAAATCTTGATGTGCATTGCCTTGTAAGTCTGTCTTTCAGAGCGTTGATAATCTGCACGTAATGCTTTGTGTATTCTCTGGATGATCTGGAATGAGAAAATATTTATAAAATGTGGATATTACTGGTAAAATATATCTGCAGGTGGAAGTATTTCATATATGTGACTTGTCATTTTATGTTTGTAATTCTTAGATTGCAAGAAGACCCTCCTGTGGGTGTCAGTGGTGCACCATCTGAGAATAACATAATGCAATGGAATGCAGTCATATTTGGGTAAGAGTTTTTGGTCACTAGGAAATTCAGTATTAGAGGGCTAAATATGACAACCTGATGTTTGTTTTTACAGTTATTCTCTTGTTTCATGTATGTAAAGTCAGTAAACTTAAAAAAATGGCCAAAGTAAAAATCTCTTTTTTCACAGATAACAGGGAATGGTTAGGAAGGAAAAAAAATAAATTTTAAATTTGTTCAGCTTTTTTGTTGAATAAAGCTTGCATGTGGGTTAATAAATAGGTTATACTGTGTTATGAAAAAGCAGAATTCCTCCTTAAAGTATGTAAGTGCCACATGTTCTCAACCATTAAATCCAGATGTATTAGTGATTGGATTGAATCCTGGTAGGACAAGGTACAGGATCTGTCTGGGAAGTTACAGTACCTATCCTGTGGAAGAGGAGGTGACTTAGTATCCTTTAGTAAAACTGAAGTGTGCTTGCTAATAATCTGCTCATTTGTTCCAATCTAGTCACCTAAAGGCAGTCGAATCTAGTCACCTGTTGTTTGGGATGATGATAAAGTGGATCCCAAATAGCAGGTGACTGTGGGACATATCTGAGAGACAACAAAGCTCTCAGAGGATGCTTCTCTAATCATTTAAATGATTGCTTCTACCTATATCTTGGAGAGGATGAGAAAGAAGATACACATTTATTGTGCCTGTATGGAAGTAGATAATGATCATTTTTAACTGGAGTTTCTTTTTAAAACCTTTCAGGCCAGAAGGGACACCTTTTGAAGATGGTAAGTTGCTAACTTTTGTCTCCTTTGTCATTCTAATAAATGTTGCCAGTACTAATGTTGTTCTGCTTTTGAAAAATAATAGATGCTATCTGTGTATAATTTGAAACAAACCAAGTAAGTGAAGCAATGAGGGCTATAAAAATATGTATCTTGATCTAAGCAGTGTCTCATCATGCTGGCTCACGGTTGGTTAGAAAGCTACGAAGCAATGCTTCTGTCAAGGCTTTTTCATACATACCACAAGAGCTTTTAGCAGGGATTATTGGCCTGACACTGCCAGGTGTGTTTGCACATCTCTTTAGCTGAGCTCAACAAGAGCTTTTGTCGTTTCATCTTCTGGCATGTTTGATTCATCACTGTTCTCCTAATGAAGAACAGGTGAAAAACCTCAAGGTGTTCTCAATATAGAACTCAGTGAGGTTGAGGGAATCCCAGATTTGTACATAAACATGAAAGCTAGTGTGTAATGACCCTCCCTTAGGCATATGAGGAATAATGAGTTTAATAATTATAGTATTATTGCAGTAATTGGCAGCAGATGGGTTTTTCTCTGTGTTGGGTTGGAGGAATTACAGTAAATTATTCACTGATCCATAACAAAGGTTTTCAGTGAATCAGTTGTGAGCTCCAAAGACTGAGATTGCTGATTATGAAATTCCAATGTTTCTTTGCTGGCACCACAATGCCTTCTTAATGAAACGCCTTAAAGTCACCCAAGTCCATGGAGCCAGCCTACCTGGGTCATGGAAAAGTGGGATAATGTTGGATAAGGCTGCCTTTGCCATGTATACAGTGAGTCTCCAAGCTCCTACCCAACCACTACTGCTGGGTTTGTTACTCTAAGTAGTAGTTCCATAGTTCCATTATCACTTGAAACATATGAAAAGCAATCAGATTCATTGTTGTTTTTCAGACAATGCTGAGCAGAAGTACTGGTCATGGAGCACATAAATTAATTTGTTGTTTATGTTCCTGGATATGTTCTTTTGTTGTTAGTTATCTGATTTTATTTATCTTTCTTTGGACAGGTACTTTTAAACTAGTAATAGAATTTTCTGAAGAATATCCGAATAAGCCTCCAACTGTTAGGTTTTTATCAAAAATGTTCCATCCGAATGGTGAGTAAACCATCTTTATTTAGCTGTAATATTCATTAAATATTACAGTGTGGTCATGCATTCTCTGAAGTTCCAGAATGCTTAATCTCTCTTCACTGCCATCTCCTAAGTAGATGTCTAGGACAGCAACTGCTTGATGAAAAATTGAGAGTTATGATGCTATTAAGAAGCAGCTATCTGCCTCTTACTAATCAATATGAAGCCTCAGTAGCAAAGCCTGTGAGTATTTTCAGCAGCAGCAGCTGCACTTAGGTTGGTTTAAAGAGGCAGTTCTGGCTGCAGATTCCTGCCCCCTTCCATTTAACAGCAGCCATGTCTGTGCAGCCACAGCATGAGCTGCAGGGAACTGCTGGAGCCACGTGTTAATTATTCCTGCCAGGTGAGGTTTCACTCAAGTCCCTGCTTTCCCCTGGTGCTCTGTGCCTACCAGGACTAGCACAGGGAAGAAAATGAGGATGCTCAGTCGTAGAGGAGGCGTCTGACCCCATCTCAGTGAGGAGGGCAGCTGTGAGAGTGCACTATGCTGCCTCCCCCAGCATGGATAGGTTTTGCTGAGTGCAGAAACAAACCTGCCTGCTGCTCCTCTCTAGAAATTATGCCTCACATACTGTGCAGGCCAGTTTGTCTCTGCCACAAGGTCTGTGATTCTTTGGGAACAAGCTGGAAGACAAGGGTGTAGAAGTTTGAGCAGTGAGTCTTGGGTTCATGTGAACTCCATGAGACTGATAGGTATCCAGACAGAAGTAGGATTTCAGGCACTTTTCCATATTTTCCACTGTCTGCCTTGGTGCCTTTCATAGTGAGTGTAGAGTGTGTGAAAATGGGGCAGGAGCTGCCCCTGCTCGTGGTGTGAAGTGGTTCCACTCCTGCAGTGAAGGCCTTGCTGCTCTCTGGGAGGCTCTCCACTGTGACAGTGTGGGTCAGTCACACTGGAGGAGCAGGACACCAGGTCTGCCCCTTCCTCTGCTAATGCCATAATCTTCAGACCTTCCTTCTTTCCCTCTTAGGTGTTCTGTTAATTTCAGTAATAAATCTTCAAAGTATGTGTCAAGCCACAGAAGATGGTGAGACAAACTGCTGTCCTCTTTCCCAAAGCATTAATCTCAGCACAGACTGAATTGGAACAATAACTCTGCTCTGAACAGCGCCATAAATCTGACAGTTTCTAAGTGATACCTGTGTTGTATTTACAGTGTATGCAGATGGCAGCATATGTTTAGATATTCTTCAGAATCGCTGGAGTCCAACATATGATGTTTCATCTATTTTAACTTCAATTCAGGTAACTTTGCATCTGTTTTACCAAATAATTGTGTTATTCTTGGTCTCTATTCCAGAATTCACAGCTCAGTGATGAGGCTAGCCAGGTATCTCTGTCAAGGGGAGTGTCAAATCCTCATGAGCTAAGCAGTATTTTTAGATCAAATAAAGACAAAGATGCTACGTAATCACTAATTCTGAGCTACAAAACTGTCATAGCATATTTTTGCACAGGAAAGCAGTTACTGGTTCATTTTTAACTGTTTTTACTCAAGATAGGATATCAGATGCAGAAAATTGCCTCGTGTTTGAAACATTTAACTTTACTGTGAAGCCCTCAAAGGGACAATATTGCTGAAACGTACTCCTTGGAATAAGTAAAAATGGCCTGGCACACTGGAAATGCACAGTTCCTTTGCTCCTGTGTGATTGTTCTAATTTTTCAACAGTGATGTTTTGTAGGAGACATCTTAGCCCCTCTTTAGTCCTGAATGACAGCATAATGTAATTACGAAATAGTCAGTTGGCTCCATAGTGCTGGCTAGCTGGTTTGTGAAGCTACAAGTGCTTGCAGCACTGATGCTTAGGTGGGGTGTAATTTGAGGGTCAGTAGTATCATTAGGGGTGTCTAACCAGGACTTTAACTAGGTTTTTTAACTGGGGCATTCTGAGTTGTGTCTGCCTCTGAAACACATTTGACTTGAAAGTAAGTTGATTTTTTTTCTTGATTTACATGTGTTGGTTTGTCTCACATTATGTTTTCCCCTTTTTTCAGTCTCTGCTTGATGAACCCAATCCAAACAGTCCAGCAAACAGTCAGGCAGCACAACTTTACCAGGAGAACAAACGTGAATATGAGAAAAGAGTTTCAGCTATTGTCGAACAAAGTTGGAATGATTCGTAACAGCTGCTGTGTTACTCTCCATCCTCATAATCATTATGTACAATTTAACTCTCAATAGAAAGGCTACCAGAAATTTCAAGTGCCACAGTTCTATGAATTTGCATAAAAACTCATTTGCAAACAAAATTAAGCCCTCCAGTTTAGGGGAAGCTAAAAGCTTGTGTATCTCAATTAATGTCCTTTTTATTGCATGGTAAGAACTAAGTTATTGCTACATAAATTTGTAATATATCCTGTTTGTATTTTTTTTCCAAGTGTATAATGTTGGTGTGGAGTTTTCATGACAGAATATACACATTTTGTAAATCTGTACTTTTTCAAATATTGAATGCCTTATTTTTGAATTCTTTAGATTTTTAAATTGGAGAAAAGCACTTAAAAAGTTTTTATATATGAATATTTCATGTAAAACTGTTAAATACATTACCTTAGTGCAAGACATTCTGCTCTCACTCTATCTTTTTCCAAGGGCTCATTTTTTTTGTCCATGCTGTTGGTACCCTGCACTTTACAAACAGAAAAGTTAATCCACAGTGCAACTGTCTTCATGGCATGTCTTTGCTTCTGCACCACAGCTTGACTTGATTCTGTGTGTCCTCAGTTGTATGAGGAAGAGACATTTTGGTGGCTGCCAATTACAAATGGGGAAACAGATGTAACTATTTTGCTAAAAGTCCCACCTTAAACCAGCAGCAGAGTTGCAAACATAAACCTGGGTGACCAGGCTTGATGAGAACATATTCTAATAAGTTTTATTTTTCTGAAATATTGTATTTTACAAACCTGGAAATGTTGTTATCTAAATCTGTTCTATATTCACATAGTGATACTGTAATACAGTTTTGAATATCTTCTAATAATTAAAGAGGTTTCCCATTAGTTTCCCTTGGGAATAGGGAAAAAATTAATCACCAACGAAAGAAAACATCTGCAGATTTAATGGAGTTATTCTTTAAAGCTGGACTGTGTACCATGTGGCCAGGTCTCATGTCTGTATCACAGAGGCTCCACATATTCTTAAATTGACAGTTTAAAGAACTTTGGCTTTGTTTTTGTAAGTGTTGATGTGGTGGTAATTTCTTACTGTATTCTGTAAACCAGGCTAGCTGACTACAGTAAAGAATTAAGCCATTTTTTTTCTTCCAGCATTAAAATTGTAACAACTTCTCATAATTCCAGCCAGCATTACATATATATTAAACTCCCCAAATCCCATACCAAAATACAGCTCAGTGGTGCCTAAAAAGCAATGGAAATTGATTTCACTTAGAAAAGAAAGTGTTGTTTATTTGCAGCAGTCGTTACTAGAAGTTATTCTCAATGCACTGAAACAAGAGTATCAATTTACACCTTGCACCTGCTTGTAAAGGTCTGTGGTTTCTAGGGGCAGCACTGCAGTTTAGAAATGGCACTCAGAATACTGTCCAACCAGACTGTGTGAGTAGCTTGTGGAGTAAAACTGCTGTGCCTTGGATAAGCATTAGTGTACAAAGGCTCAGAGAATATCCATGCTATGTAATAACTTTGCTCTCATTAAGTCAGTTTGCTTTCCTTGCATTGCCGAATTTATGTTTAAGAATTTTTCAATCTATGTCTGGTTAATAACACAAACTCCAAAAGATGCAGTTTGCTTTTGGTCATGGTGAAGTTACAGTAACACTGGCAAAGTGGTGCTACGTGGCTTAAAACATCAATGCAAACATTTTTTTGTTCATAAATATAACATGGAAAAGCTTTCCTGTTCTAAGAATTAATCTAAACTTTGATTTATTTTTTTTAAATGTGCCTCCTCTTTCAGTATTTTTGTTCCTTTGCCGTGTGCATGAGCTGAGATTTGCTGTTCATTAGCATTCACGTTAATTTGATTTTTCCTGAACAGCCAGTTTGGCCCAGTTATAGATTGATGATGCTCAGAACATGTTCTTGTGTCTCTGGGATGTGTGAGAAACAAAACTGGAGCAGAAGGGGGTTTAATTAATGATGGGCACTGCACGCTGCCTGTGCTGGGACCCACACTGTTCAGGGACAGGTGTGTCTGAAGGTGCTCTCAGAGCATTCTCTGCAGAGGGCAGAACTCGGAGCCTGCACTCAGCAAAGTCTGGCTGGAAATTGTCCTGCTGTCCCTCAGACAAAGGTGAGGTACCCCAGAGTGTGGGGAGGAGCATTCGGAAATTGTCCTGCTGTCCCTCAGACAAAGGTGAGGTATCCCAGAGTGTGGGGAGGAGCATTCCCTTGCTCACCAGATTGCTCACGGTAACACTTGAGATGACTCTGCCAGCTGTGTGGGAACATGGGAATGGTGAGAATCCAGGCTCCAGGGTGACCCTTGGGTTCACACTGGTACAGAGGAACTGCTCTTTCTGGAGGTGGGATCCTGGAGCAGCTGGGGGCTGCACGGGGCATCCCCGGGGGTGTGGGAGAAAGGGTGACTTCTGTGAGCCCTCCACCAATACACATTAAAAACAGTCAGAGAGCACAGGTTAAAACCTGCTAAAACCTGCTAGAAAACAGAGATACTACCAGGCAGAAGGAAGCAGGCCAGGGGTCATGGTGTAAAGGATGCAATGTGTGTTGGCTGTCAGCACTCGTTGGTGCTGCTCAGGGCCACAGATTCCCCTTGGAGCCTTCACATGCTCATGTTAGCATCTCCAGTGGGTTTAGACGTACTGACTGTTCAGGCCTTTGTGTTCCTTACTGCTCCCACCACCCTCCTTTTGGGACCATCTGGTCCCTGGGCTGAGCCCTGCAGGCTGCCCCAAAGCTGTGTGTGGGTGCTGAAACTACAGGTCAGGAGTGTGGGTGATGGACAGATGAAAGCCCTTTCCCTCTAAAAAGAGCAGGAGTGATGACAAAGACAAAAAGGTTCATGTGCACTGATTCACAGGAGCACTCAGTACTCACAATAAACTTTGTAGCACAATTACCTTTTTAAATAGTACACTGGGATGCTTGATTTTTAATGGATTAGGAGATGTAATGCGCTAAGCTTGCTGGGACAGTGGGATTAGTTAGGGAAGGACTGATGGGTTCACAGTTTTGGATTTATAGCTTCTCGTGGAGCTTTCATTCATTGATATTAAACAGTTCATAATCACTTCTTTTCCATTGGATTCATATAAAGATTGAAAAACAGTGGAGATATCTTTAAATTATTCACCCCAGAGTTTTTGTCCTATATATCCATGTCCTTCCCCTGATCTTACGGAGGCATCCCGGTTTGCAGTGTTCTTGTGTCAGGAAGCCATTGGTGGGGCTGTGGGTGTGAACCATTCCTGGGCATTCCCCAATCTGAGCTTCAGGTATAAAACCACCTTTGCCTTCAGGTTTATCACACTAACATTATTCATAAGAAGAATCAAACACTGCGCTGCTTGTGCTGCTTTCTTCAGATCTCAGTTCCCTAAAGATGTCACATCCAAATGCAGTCCCAAGCCAGAACTACGGGACTTGGATCTTCACAAATGTGATTAACTTCACTAGTGTGAGTCGTCCCATTGGGATTCCTCACCATAGTACAGATAAATGTGTGTAATTGAAGAATCAAGGCCTTAGGCTGTGAGAAGTGAAGAAATCACAGCTTGAGGTACTGTATCTGCAGCTTCTTTGTGGGAGGTTTTGTATTAATAGTCAATTAATTCAGTGTGTCAAACAAATAAAGCTCTTAAATATGTAGAGATTAGGAGGTGCCTAATAAAAAATTTACAGGAAAAAAGGAAGATTCCCTGATCACTACAGGGGCGTTGAGATATTCAAAATAAAATAGGCAGGATAATGTAAACAGTTAAATACGTCACATTTAACGTGTCAAGAGTCTGTGAGAATAGCTTTTGATGTATATAAAAATGCACCAGGAGAGGAAGAGACTTCTCATCCGGCCAGACTTCCCAACCTGTGTTTTTATTTGAGGTTTTTACTGTTTGTGGAAGCTGTCCCAGGCAAATACTATGCCTTATTTGTTTGGAATTGTTTTCTGGAAGAGGAAAGGTGTAATCAGCAGGCAATCTGCTGTAATGTGTGAGTTGGCAAGGCAGGTTCTCCACCTCTGCTTTGGATGGGGCTCCATGGTGAGTGGCTGGTTGGACTGTGAGTGGGAAACAGTGACCAGAGACTCTGGGTGAGTGGGCAGCATTTGTGTGAGCAGTGCCAGCTCCAGCACTCTGTTTAATTTGTTGTTTGAGTATTAAAACAATTATCTGACCTTGTCTCCCTGATTTTGTTAATCTTTCTAATGGAGGAGCTTCAGCAGAGTACAGAATGTGCGTGTCCCATGTTGTCACACTGACAATGGATCACAGACCCTCCTCAGCACACCCATCTTCCTTAGAAGTATAAAGTGGTGTAAACCCTTGGATCCAGCCTTGGGCCTTATGAACACCCTCTAGCTAGAGCAGTAAATGATTTAGGAGGTGTTCTTTTTATTTCAATAAAGTTTTGGGGATAAAACCAGTCCAAATCTAGAAGACCAGCAAAGAATATGTGTTATTGCAGGCAAGGGGACAGTTTTGTTGAACATAAATCTTCACAGATAATCTCTGGAAATCTCTGGAAATCTCTCTGGTTTAGAAGTTGCTATTTATGTGCTATTCATGGTGGTGAAAGGTGAGAGGAAAAGGAGCTAAATCTAAAAAATAATTAAATATGTAGAATCAATGAACAAACCCCATTAACAGGATGCTGCACTGCTTTTGCTGTGCATTCAAAAGAGATGAATCTTCTAGAAAATAATTTATCTTGGATTATGTGCGTGTATGTACATAGGAGAGGGCTTTTTGAGCTATTATAGAAACTTTAGGTAGTAGTGTTTGAAAATAAGTGGGCTTTAGGATTTGAGGAGTATTTTGCTTAGCATTGTTACTGCACCTTGAGTTCATCTCATAGCTCAGCTAACATGAGCCAAGAACAAAAAATAGGCAGAACTTTTTAGACTTTCTGATAATGACTGCAATTAGCATCACAAGCTATGGAAATTGTGATATTCCCTAAAGGTTTCTTGTCATTATCCTCGGTTTCTGCATTGAAAATAAAGATTTTTAAGACAGGGTATCTTCTGTATTTGGTACTGTCCCACTAATAACATTCAGCCTCCGTGACTGCGAGAATCCATTCTCAATGCTTGTGTCTGCTGTGGTCTGTGTGAAAGCTGTATCCTGCCAGAAAGCAAACATGCTCCTCTCAAGCAGAGGATGTTGTTCAGCATCCAGAATGAGCCCTTTTTCATGATGTGGTCAAAGCACGTAGCGTGGGATTTTCTGAGCTGGTGCAAATGTTGTTTGAAGAAAGTTTGTTTTAAAATCCCACTATGTCAGTGTTACAGTCAGGAGTTCAGCGATGTCAGAAAATAAATTATTTTTGCCCTTAAACAAGTGCCAGAGCTGGGTCACAGTACTGCAATCAGGGAGAGGTGGTTTGATGGCACTGGTAACACAGACTTGGCTGTAGAGGCTGTTAGTGGTGAAGGTGGGCAGATGTCCCTGCCCCAGCCTCCACCTGTAGCACAGGGTGTTCAGCCCTCAGCCCCTCGAACTGAAAAGATCTTGTGTTTCTTCCCTTGTTTTTCAGTTTGGGTCATTAACTGCCGTGTCTGATGCATTTCTAAGCTGAATAATTTTGACAGCTGCCAATTTGGTACACATACCACGGGCTGAGCTGGGAGCCACCAAGCTGGGAGCCACCAAGCTGGGGAGGATTCTGAAGCCTGAGCAGAGGCTCTACCTGGCACAGCAACAACCTCAGGCACAAAGGGGGCCCTAAATAGGTATTCATCAGGGAAAGAGTTGGTCAGAGAAAGGTCATCCCAAGCATCTGAAACCCACAGAGGTTTTTATCCTGGATAAACCTCTGCTTGCAAAAATCATTGAACACATTCACATTGTTTTCAAAGCCCTGTTGAACTTTTAACCGCTCAGCCTCAGTGTTAGATTATTAATTACACTGTTCATTATCATCACCATTTATTTATAAATAATATTTTTTTATATTTTCTGGGGTTTTTATATTTCTGTCAATTTTGAAATTGATTTGGGTATGACTAGAAGATTATGGGTTCAGGGGTTTGTCTAGAATTCTGCCAGATTACTGCAACATCCAGTAAACAAATATTGTTATTTTATTACTTCATGTTAGTTCTATCATTATGGGACTTGAATGATTTAATTCTGAAATATGATACTTCACACAGGCTGAGGCAAATTGTCTTCAATGACTGACCAAAGTGGGAAGAAGGCAGAAATGCCATCTCCTCTGAATTAATTATGAACCACACAGCTCTTGCTATTATCTGTTTACACATTATTGGCCTTGTGATGTGCTGGTGAGAGATTTTCTTTCACTGTCTGGTCCAAACGTACATTAAGTCCAATTTCATTAAGAGGGCTGCTCGCCTGCCTTGTTGAAAGGGTCATTGTGTTAGTTATTACAGTGTTTTCTTTGTGCTGGCTTCCCCCAAATTCCAGTAACTATTTTGTAGGGAAGTTTGAAAGTGAACTTTTGATGCCTGTGAAAGCTGCTTCATTGACTTTATTGACTCCAGAGCCTGAAGTTCTTTATCCACAGAGATCTTTTAAAGGACACTAAAAAGTTTCAGCCAAAGCTTATAGAATTTGGTACTTATAGTATAGTTAAGTATTATAGACCCAATGCTGTTCCCATGGAGACCTAAAGGAATTTTTCCATTGAATTAAGTGGTCGCAAAGCATACCCTTTATTGAGTGGGAAAAGGACTGGACTGGAGAACTCCGTTTGTTGTTCCCAGTTTTGTTTGTGTGCTTTCTCTTCTGTATAAAGAAATAGCAAAATTAAATTGTAGGTATTTGCAGTGAAATTTTAGGCATTTTCCTTGTGATTCATCTGCTTCAAGCTTGTGTTTGGGGGTAAGGGGTGATAACCCTTGGCAGGCAAAGGCAGAGCTCTCCTTTCACTCACTGCTGGTGCCTTTCCCTGCAGGCTGGGATGTGAGGAGAGTTTCAGTCTCCCACTCTCCTGCTTGGGAGAGGTCAGAGGAGCAGCTGGAGCTGTTGGCAGGTGGTGTCAGTGCATCTCTCTCTTGGGTTCTGTGCCACCTATTCTTGAGGACACTTCATGTCAATTTGTGGAAACACCAACTGGTTAGCACTGGAATTCCAATTGTTTACTTAATACTCAAAGAAATCTCAGGTGCACTCATATTTAGAGAGAGTTTTCCCATGCTGGAAGTTTGGGATATTGCTCAAAGCTGAAAGTCCCTGCTCCAGCCATGGCTTCAAGTGGGAGCTCTGCTGCAGGCACATGGCCAGATCCTGCAGTTCTGGGGTATAAACTTACAGAAAAAATAAAATTGAGCCTTCAGATTGTACAATACGGTGCTAAAAAGTGGTTTTGGTTGAAGCTGTGTCATTAAATCCTTGGCTACTGAAGTCAACAGATTTATGATTGATTTAACTAGAGTGAGGGTCTTGTCTATAATGAAGTCCTTTCATTTTGTCTCACTGAGATTCCTCTTGTTCTTTCTTAGTGCCTTATGACACATTCACTCCATCCTCGCCTCAAACAAAGAGAAATTATACTATCATGGTCGCCCTTTAAATATTTTCTATTTGAGGACCTGCTGAAAAGGCTCCAGAGGCAAATTCTTGGTTTAGAAGTTGCTATTTATGTCTAGACACATCTGAATGTTGTTACTCTTTGAGTGTCCTGGATTGCTTGCTGCTTTCTTTGTGGAGATGGATGAGTCAAGAGAGAGAGTGCATTATTTTAAATTAACTCGAAATAAGCTTTAACCAGCTCAGGGTTCTGCTTGTTGCAACTGGCTCCCTTGATAAAAATACATAACAGAATAAGTGACACCACAAGGAAAATCCTTATTTATTGATGTTTTAAAGCAGAGTAGAAACAGGTTCTCAATATATGACATTGGATTGTTTGCATATCATTATTTGAATTATTACAGTGTCTCAGACTCCTGGACATGGCAAGGAGCTACATGGGCTCTACACAAACAAATCCAGTGCCTTGTCTTTACTCCAAAGGGCTTCCAGCACAGGTGTAAGGCAGGTGGTGACAGGGAATAGTCAGACACAGAAGGGAAGAAAATAACAAAATCACGATTAGTGCCAGAAGAACTACTGGTCTCTTTTTGCTAACCAACTATCAAACATTATAATAAATCACTAGTTAAGCTTGGCAATTTATATATTTCATTAAAAATAGGCACACCTGAAGTAGAAAGCCAAATTGTCCTCAGTGTGTGTATTTCAGCTCCACAAGCAGGTTGCACAATACAATTCTCACAGACCAGGTGATCTCCACCTCTGTTTTTCTGCAGTTCTGCATTTCTAGTATTGTAAAGCACCACCAGTTAAATTGCTGCTTGTTTCTGTTCTTTCCTGCAAACTGTTTTTGCTTACCAAGCAGGTGAGAGTTACGAGGGTCAGCATGAAGAGCAGCCTGGCTCTCCAGATGTACTGGTGCACATCCATCTGAAAAAGGATGGACTCACAGCTCTGAAACTACACCTTCCTTGCTGTTCTGTAGGTATTTATCTCCCAGCATTCCTGGGTGGGTTATATTAACAAATACACAGTTCCCTAGGATTTTTATTTCATGATAAACAGTTCCTCTGGGTCAATCACAAGGCTTCTTGTTTCTGAATTTGGTACAGGCAGGGCAGGACTCACTGCAAAATTAGGAGATAAAATGTTAGGGTGTGCAGGTACAGACATAGAACAGAACCATAGAATAATTTAGGTTGGAAAACACCTTTTAAATCATTGAGTCCTACTGTTAAAATCTCCATATCTGCCCTGGACCTCAGGGGTGGAGCTGCACAGACCCTGAGTGTCTGTGCTGGCTCTGGCATCCACGCTCAGCTCAAGTGGAATGTTTGGGCAGCATCTCCAGCAACATTTGATCCTTAAACCCAGCAAGAAAGAGCCCAGATGTATACAGGAGAAGTAAAACTCTGGGTTTACATCACTTGAAAGACCACAAAATGTCATTAAATCTCTGCATATTAATTTATCCAGCTAAATTGTCTCGCTGCTGACTGCATGCTGGGTTACATTCATTTTCAAAGGATGAAGCAAATATTTCAAATGAATGATCAAAAGAATATTTTACTCTTTTGGCATTCTGAGTATGGAGTCTATGAAACATTTATTCAGGAAATGAAGTATTAGGGCCTGACAGATATCTCCAGCGTCACTGAGTAAGCAGGTTATCTGGAGATTTCTAGTGCAAACAATCCTGCACTTTGATGAATGCATGAGTAATTGCCATTACAAGGGGTTGAAAGCAATATTAGATTGAAGTTACAGTCATTTCAGCAATTAAACTCTCAAAATTTAGTTGATTAAAATGAGAAATATTTTTTTTCATCTGTGCATTTTTTAAGCGAAGAATAACAGAGAATTGTGCTTTAGAGTGTAAATAATAATATTTTTGTTGAGCAGGGGGCTGGATGTAAGGAAAATAGATTGATGCCTGGTGTCTTAGGGAATTCTGCAGGAGGATCTGTGAAATGCTGCAGTCCTACATGGTCACAGCTTATGTTTGTCCTTGATTTTGTGTGTGACATTCGTCTGGGATTTTGACACTTTATTTTCACTCAGCATTGTCGTCAAAATGATGCAGACCTTCACTGTTAACTTAAGTGTTTAGGAGCTCTGAGACCTTAAATTGTAATTACATTGCTTCAAATGTCAGGTTCTTCAACATCATATCGCTGCTGGTGATAGAAACTTAAGCAGCTTAGGTGATATAAACCTAAGGAGCTTAATAGCTTCACGATGCCATATAATGTATGGGGAATCTCCCTGCACAGGGAACCTGATAGGGGACATCTGAGTCACGGTGACAGCTTCAACAAGCAGGCAGGAGGGGAAGGCAGGGAGGGTGTGATGAGCTCAGAGGAGGTGAGCTGATGATTTGCTATTTATAGATGCACAAAGAGGCTCAGAGACAGGAACTCCAGGCAGGGCCACTCTGCGCTTCGCTACGAAAATGATTCCTCATCAGAGCTGCGAGCAAAACACAATTTGTAGCTGGCAGAGTCTCAGGGTGCCCTCGTTGTATGAACACATGGGCATGCCACAGCAGCAGCAGCTTTTGATGAGAGCCTGAAATGCAGTATGTTTTAGCAATTTACTGCTGAATTTTATCTTTCTGTTCCTTGGTGTGTTTTGTTTTTACAGGGAAAGAATGAAATGATGCTGTGTGTCCTCTACACTAAAAGCAGCCTCCTCTCTTTATTCTAAGCTGAAGGAGAGCCAATTTAGATTGGATATAAAGAAGGTTTTGTTTACAATGCAGGTGGTAAAATACTAGCACAGGTTGCCTGGAGAGGTGGTGGGTCCACTGAAACATAGGCTCTGAGCAGCCAACACCATGTCACACTGATGTCCCTGCTCATTGCAGGGGGTTGGACTGCAAGACTTTGAACAGGTCTCTTCCAGCTCAAACTGTTCCATGATTATGTTGGGGTACTATTCAGGAATTAATTATTCCAGTTTATTTACTGGAAGACTCTCTTCTCAGCCAGTTCTGGAAACTAGAGTTGTAGTACTTAAATCCAGTAACCTGCTCTTCAAAGAAACATTGATAATTACAAAAACCAGTTGCATCTAGCATCCCCATCACCTTCAATCAAAACCAAAGAGATTGTGTTCGTTTCAGTTACTTGGTAAAAGGGTGTCATTGTTTAGTGATTTCCTTCAAAAAAGGGGCAGAAAGGGCAGACTGAGCTCAGAGTTCCCGCTAGAAGCCTCACAATCATTTCTTGGAGACCATGAGCTGTAGCTGTGGCACTTTCCAAGACCATTTGTGTCCTAGGCAGGGCTAAAGAGTAGTTTGGACCATCTTCAAGCCATGGTTTGGCCATGTCCCTCTGCACCAGAGGAGGGGAAGGCTTTAATACTAAAGGTGACAGTGACCCTGTCCTAGCTACTCCCCGTTCCAGAGAGGGGTGCAGCACCTTCCATTCAGTCAGGGAGACACTCCTTTTTTCTTGAGAAAGGAAAACATTCAGTTAGATGAAGCTATAAACCAACAGACATAATCCTACAAACAGGTTGGAAGTTTTGTCATAAATCATTTTCTCAATACTCATAGAATCATACAATTATTTGGTTTGGCAGGGCTCTTAAAGATCATCTCATTGCAATGCCCCTGCCATGGGCAGGAACACCTTCCTCTATCCCAGGCTGCTCCAAGCCCCATCCAACCTGGCCTTGAGCACTTCCAGGGATGGGGCAGATACAGCTTCTCTGGGCACCCTGTGCCAGGGACTCACCACCCTCACAGGAAAGAACTTCCTAACATCAAGCTTAAATCTCTCCTCTTTTAGTTTAAAACTGCTCCCCCTTGTTCCATCACTGTCTGCCAGTTTAAAAAATCCCTCTCCCTCCTTTTTATAAGCTTCTTTTAGGTACTGGAAGGTGCTGTAAGGTCTCCCTGGAGCCTTCTCTTCTCCAGTCTGAACAACCCCAATTGTCTCAACCTGTCTTCATAGGAGAGGTGCTCCAGCCCTCAGAACATCTCCATGGCCCTCCTTTGGAGCTGCTCTAATAAGATCTTTTCTGCCTTTCTGCTGCTAGAAAAAAAACACTTCCCCACCCCACCTCTGCATGACTGAATGTAGCTCTGCTTCTCTCTGGCTCAGACCCATCCAAGTCCAGGATCAATGTCATGCCTGTTTCCCAGATGCTGAGCCAAGTGCTTAGAGCTGAGCCCAGAGCCTGCACACTGTTAAACCCCGATGAGCTGAGGGAGCTCATCACCTCGGCGGATCAGGCGATACTGAAGCCACTGAAGGCCATGGCACATGCTTAGAAAGGTCAGCCCCATATTTACAAAAGCCCATCAGAGTTGAATTGTGCCCTGATTGAGATTGTACTGCAAGGAAGACCTGGCTGTGCTGATGTTGACATGATTTCCTGAGAAAGGAAAATTCAGGCATTTCTTTCTGATGGTTTTGCACAGCGCAGAGCTCTCAGCCTGATTTGTATTCAGCTGCTGCATATTAAGACTGGTCATTGCTCTTGTAAATGGTAGATAGGAAGAATTGCTATACAGAGAAATATTTCCTCTGTTTTAGGGTAGATTTTAGCTGTAGCCCTTCGATTCCTGATAACCAAAGCCAGAGTGATGTGTCTGGCATTCTCTGCCCTACACTCCCAGTTATTTATTCTGTGATGTGCAGGAAGGAAGGAGATGTGTGCAATCTCTATTCTTGTTACCAGGAATTGTGCACTTAATTCTCTGTGCATTGTACTGAAAATGAACTAGTAAGATGTGTTCTGCATCAGCAAAAAGGCTCCCTTATTCAGCTGGAATGAGAACATGCACACTTTAACTTGGGAGTAAAGAAAATCGCTGTAAACGATTTCTTTAAACAGAATCTGTTGGGTTTTGCCTTCAATTTTTGCTGAGAGCGAAGATTCTGCAGAGGTTTTTTTCTCCTTTTTCCTACCCAATTGCTAACCTTGCTGTTGCATGTGTTTTTGCTGCTTCTAGCACTTTTCATTCTGATGGCAGTTTTTCATCTCTTCACTGGCTTATGGCTAAAACAGTCCTTGTAACAGGAATTTCAGTTACTCACTCTCCAGAATAATTATTTCCATTTGTTCCCACTCTGGTCCTGGGGCAAAGGGCTTCCTCGTGTCTTGCCTTGACGGATCTGTCCTCCCAATTCCTCTGCTTTGTACAAATGTCTTTCCTGCAGGTGTTAACACCAGGAGACAGCACATCCCTGAGATGTATTTTCAGTCATTCCTGGCTAATATGTGGCCTGTACATATTAGGATTTATTACTAGGACTGGAATTTCCCAGCTGGCTACTCAATTAATAAAAATGCATCAGCATACACACGCATAATTATGGAAATGTGTGTAATTCTGTGACTTATTCAGTCTGAAAACTTTGCAGAATGCTTCACAGACGGGCTGTGAAGTGCCACTAATCACAGCGCAAACTCCAGACACACACAGGGAGTGGAGTGGGCTCTCCTCACACTGTTACTCAACAAGTCCCTAAAATAACCAGGGAAACACATTCAAATCAGGATCTCCTCACCCACTGTTCTTTGTGTTAGCTACTATCTAGATCTAAGGTGTTGTTTCTGTAGCAAAAGTTAGAATGGAAAATTGCAGCTCAAGAGTTTTTTACTGAAGCAAAATCATTGGTGTGGTGTGTGATTGTCGAACAGCACAGACCTACAGCTTCATATGGTGCCTAGAGCTTTTAAAATTACATGTCTTGATGACTCTGAAGGATCTGAAGCTGATAGATGTCAATTAATGAAAGAAACACTAAAATTGGAGAAAGAGTAGCTTCTCATCTGCTCCCTCCACCGAGCAGCTGAGCACTGCTCTGTACAACCTTTTTTCCCATCAAGGTGTGCAGGGTGGGGGTAAAACCACTGCAGTTCTGTAAAGGCAGATGCTGGGGTGCAGCATGAGCACCTCCACACCAACCAAACACGTGCCAGGGAAAGGACCAACGTTTGCAGCACAGGACAAGCACTGCAGGGATGGCAGAGAGTCCCTCTGGGGACAGAGCTCCCTGTGCTGGCCCCTCACTGTGCTGTCCTCAGGCACACAGCTCAGAGATCACCCACAGGAGAAAGCCACCTGCTGCACCTAATCTCTAAATTTCAATCAATACAAGTTAATATCAATTTTTCCTGGTTTGCTTGGGACCACATTTGACTAACCTATAATAAGCCACTTTATATGGAAATCAGTGTCAGTGCAGCCCTGGCTCCAGTCGAACTGTATCAGTTTATGGATTCACATTAAGTTCTGCAGCAAAGCAACTTTCTTCTGTAGCAAAGCCCTCGGAGAGTCATCAGCTTCCTGTAGCATCAAGGCATGGAAATACGAAGTGAAGGCTTAGGACATTTCAGCTGTATCAAAGTTATGAATTCTGCCTGAATTCATGAGGCTGCTGTATTATTTAATGCCTCACTGTATAAAGACTCAGAGCTTTGTTTCAAAATTTATGTTGTCTGCTTCAGGTCTGAGCTTAAACAGTTTTGAGAGGAACAGCCCAGTGTCACTTACTGCAATGATCTGCTGGAGGGAGGTGAGGATGCTGACCTGGGTGAAAGGCAGAGGAAATCTGGGCTCTGCAAGCAGCTGACAGCAGTGGAAAAGCCCCAGCAGAAAGGAGTAAAAGCAGATGTGTATTTAAGGGCTATGAAGAGGGGACATATCTGGTGATGGGAGGAGTGGTTACAAACATGTTGCGGGCAGGAATCACGAAGCAGCCTGTGCCCATGGAGGCCAGGAGGCAAATGACAAAATTAAAGCAGAAACCAAGTGATGATGTGGGTTCTGAAGGGCTCAGAAAAGCCTGGAGACATTTAATATGCCACTTAAATCTGTGTGCACGCTCAGCCTGTGAGTGAATAAATGCCTCGTGAGCCTGTCTGCCTTCCCCTGAGAGCCCTGTGCGCAGCACATCGGCTCGGGCTTTATTCCTCAAGGGTTAAACTAGAAACTGAAGTACCCTTGACTCAGAGCTTAAGTGAGGGTGGTTTTGAGTATCCAGCAGTCCTACAGCAGCTGGAATGTGGAGTCTCATTCCTGAGCAGTAATGCCTGTGCACAGAAACCGTGTCTGACAGCAGAGGCACATTGACAGCAGGGGCACATTGACAGCAGCTCCTGGGTTTGTGTTGGTCCTAAGCCCCCCAGTATTGATCAGAGGGGTTTCAAGGGTGCTAACCTGCATAAAAGGAAATAAAATAAAATACCCATTTAGAGTTTCACCCCTACGAGGATTTTTTGCTTGCTGGGAGCAATGTCTTGGCACTCATGGACTGTAGAGCTGCTTGAGGAATGAACCACGATGGATGAGCATGCACAAGTAAAATACTAACCCCAGCTGAGAGCTTCTAAATTCTACCCAAATCCCTTTGGCTAGTGTTTCACACTGGTCAGGCTCTGCTGGCAGTAGGCACAGGGACCAGAGCAGACACTTCACCCTTTATGATAAGTAAGAAGAAGAAAGACTTCACCCTTTATGAGAAGTAACCATGTGAAGTCAGAACATTCCAAGAGCAAAGGCTCATTCGGCTGTTTCCAACTAATTAACATTGTAAAAGTCAGGGCAGGCACCCTTCGTGGGGTGCAGGGGCTGGGACACTGACCTCTCCACACCCATCAGGAGCCAGGGCTGCCCCCAGCCTCAGAGCTTGCTTTATGTCTGGCCTCCACAAGACACCAACACAGAGATACCCATAAAACTGCCTTTCAGGTTATCTTCAGTGAAAGGAGGGTTTTCCTTCACCCTCCAGGGTTTTCAGTGGGGATTTACACACCTAGGCTGGAAACCAGCAGGTTGTGTGACCCTGTTCACCAACACATCCACACATAGGGCCAGATTTCTTTATTTTTGGCTGCCTTGTGGCTTTTTTTTTTTTTTTTTTTTTTTTGTCTTCAGTTGGGTGACTCTGTTCTGCAAAGGAAGTGTATTTAGGGAGGTATGTCTATAGCTGCAGCCTTTTCATCATGTTCACTTTCCCCTGTAGAGAATATTTAACTGCTACTGCTGGAATGATTCTCCAGTGGTTCACTTTACTAATTATTGAACACCCATTACAATTAAAGTACTCTCTTCTTTCAACCCTGGGGATACATTTTAGAGTATTAAGATTTATTTTCTTTTTTTCAAAACCAGTGCAAAGCCGAAATTTCTGTGTTGCCCCTGGGTTTCACACTGCAAACTTGGTCAGTCAACCATGCAAAAATCTGGTAAAACAAACCCTGGAGACCAGGTTTTAAATGGCCCTTTCACCATCCAGAATTCTCTTGTGCTGAAACTAGTTGCCCAAACTCAACACACAAGGTTTAATAATAATTAATTACTGTAAGCCAGATAATGAAACAAGTGGTATGGACAGACTCCATGTACACATCCCAGTTGAAAGCATTAAATTTATTTTTTTTCTGGTGCAAACCATCAGTAATCAAATTTCCATTACCCAGTGATGGGTGTGAATGGTCAAGAAAATTACTTAGTCGACAGAATTCCAATTAGAGATCTGTGAGTATCCTGCTTTAAATATGGCAAAGTAAGGAAATATTTTCCCAAGAGGATGGTCCTCTGATGAGTAAGTATGGTTCTGGGTATTTCACTGTAGCAAGTATTTGGCAGGAAGAAGATGAGTGAAACAAGCCTCTCTCAAGTGCATGAAGAGAGAAGGAGAAGTGGTTTCCTTTGTAAATGAATCAGTCCTGCTCTGAAACTGCTCTTTGAAACATGGAGAAGATTAAAAGTATGGTGAGACTGTCTTCCAAATGTGACTTTTCATGTATTTACAGCATGATACTATTTATTCAATTTCTTCTGATTTGGAGGCACTGCTCAGATTTGGATGGTTGTTTGTGCCAGGTGAGGGATGCTGTGAGAAGCTACAGAGCATAATCGTTCCTTGGGAAAACATGAGCAGCCATCCTTGCAGCTGGGGAGGAGGCAGGATTGGGTTTGGTCCCAAAGATGAGGGCGTCAGGAGAGGGGAGTACTTCTGACTTCACTACAATCCTCATGCCTTTCACAGTCGTGTAACTGGGGCTTGCCTCAAAACTGTAAGTCTTAGCTACATCACACATGAGTGTGAGACATAATTAATATTAATAAAGCCCATTATGTAAAATTAGCCATAGCCAGGAGATTCTTTAAAAGGTGAAATCATAATAGTCATGATCAGAGTGTCTGTGTTGCTGGGAAACTGGGAGCTGTCCTGGGCTGCTCCTCAATATTTGCCTTTCATTACAGATCTTTCCTCCCTACTTGTGGAAAATGGGGTTTTAAAGGAGAGAAATGACGATGACTACAAAGAAATTTTTTTCTCTGAGTTTTGGTATTTTTTGCAGTTGGGTCTTGGGTCTGGCAGCTAAAAGACATGTGGAGATTTCTTAGCAATGGTGCCCTGCAAGGAAAACCAGCAGCAGCACAGGTGGGTGTAGGGCATGATGCTTGTTTGTTTGGGAGTATTTTTGGGGATCCTCATTACTCATTCTTCCATTTTGTCTTCAGAAATTGTGGGGTAGTTTCCCAATCAGGTGTTGTGTCTGCAAATCCCTGCATTTCCCAGCACAGACCTTGGCCACTGACCTGCAAACACCTCCTTCAGCCACTCCAATATCTGTAGATCTGCCACGAGCATTTAGGTGCAGCCTTCAAATAAAGCAGCTACACACTCTTGAAAAACCTGCAGCAAAAGAACCTAAGCTTAAAAATAATCCCACAAGTGGCACATTCAGCTAATCAGGAGTTCCGATTGTCTCGTGTTTCTGTGCACAAATCAGTTGTATTTCAGAGGCTGAAGCAGGGAGTCACCACTGGAGCCTGATTACAGATTTTAAGTGCTGCCTGATTAAATTAAACTTGGTGCTGTTTAAGGCTGATTTTGAGCAAATGGGAAAAATCAGAGATGCAATCCAGGCACTTTTAAGCTGATCCAGATTTTGAGAATGAAAAATTCAGGACTCAGACCTAGATCTAAGTTTTATCCCGAGGCCCCTGTCTTCAGAGTGGGCTGATTCAAAATCTTGCAAGGAAAGTCTCTGGGCTATTCCCCTGTAGTAAACTTATATTTGCTTAGGAATAAGTGACTTAATTCTTAAGGACTCTGGAAGGCTTGTGTCCTCGGCACTGAGTTCACCAGAACAAAATGCTAAACCACTGAGTGGTTTACTCAGACACAGAAATAGGCATCACAAGGTATTTCATCAGTTCCTACAGTACAATCCAACCTTTGCAGGTTGGCACATGTATTCTCTTTCAGCCTTTTGATTAACTGCATAGTACCAAAACCATACGTATTTATAGCTTGCAGAATTAGATAAATTCTCCAGATGTGGCTTCCTTTTAGTTATGCTGAGATGACTGGAGATCAAAGCCTTTGATCTTCAGCTTGACTGAAACCTGCTGCTGATATAAGTCTAGAAAATGATGCAGTGAGGGGAACTGGCCACTCTCAGCTTGCCCCAGAAGCATCTCAAACAAAACGTATGGGATGAAACTTTGTGAAGGATACTTCTATACACACCATTGAGTCTCTACTCCTGAAAGTACAAGGCAGTTTTCAATGAACCTTTTACTCTTAACAACATACTTAAAGAGATTGATTTTCTGTTCCAGCTCAGAAATGATTTAAGAATTTTCAGTGCATGCATATCCTCTATGATACACAGAACTGGCAGGAAATGTCATCATGAGCTAGTTTATAACCTCAATTAAGGCCATTTCCATTGCTCCAGATGTGTAAAGCAGACTTATATCTGAGTTCCTGGTATAGGGAACTCCCTGGTGCATCCTAGGCTCAGCACTGCCAGCTCAGTGATATCTTCTTCATGACCCTTGGAAAAAATGACGAATAGCGATGGAATTGCAAATTCAGACTGAATTCTGGCAACATGAGCACTTTGTACAAGTCTTACTGGTTAGGCAGAGAGCACAGTCTGAAAAGCCTTACCTGGTACCACAGGCTGTTCCAGCAGCCCCAGCTGCAGAGCAGGGCAAAGTTCTGAGTGGCCACCTGTGCCTGTCCCTGCAGCTCCAAGAGCCCCACAGCAAGGCCATAAACCCCCAGCTCCTTGGGTGACACTGCCAAGCGAGTTCTGACTCCCATGGCCACTTCCATGAGCTGTTTGCTGTAAAAGAAGCTGATTACAAAACAAAACACACACAAAATAAACCCCAACCAACCAACTACAACCAAAAAAAAAACCCACGCAAAAACCTTATATTCAAACTTCAGTAAAATCAGAGAATGGACAGATTTTCATTGGAGAGAATACAGAAATGTACTACCCTAGAGAGAGCACAAGAAATGCAATTTATTTACTACATCATAAATTCTTTATCAACATCAGAAGAAAGAACTATAATTTTTAAGATTACTGAAAATTATCATAAAAGATTAGCTCAAATACAGAAGGGAAAATTTAAATGAAAAAGGTAGAAAACCAAATGCAGCCAGCAAGAGACATCAGGGTCAACAAGAAATTGTCCTTAAGCCCATTAATAACATGAGGAAAAGCAAATGAAAGGTTCGTCCTCCTGAGGGGTTTGGACTAAATGACCCTTAAAGTCCATTCCAACCCATTCTGTGATTCTATGATTCTATGAATTAATGCCTATTTCACAATATTCAGTAGAAAGTAAGTAGTGAATAAGAGTTTACTAAATTAATACTAAGGAAAAGAAAATTCAGCACAGATTAGGGTAAAATCAGGTCAAAGAATACTTAGATAAGTTAGAGATTTTGAAATTGGCTGGAGCTGACTTAATCCTGCAGTCCTTGGAAAACTGTAATCTCAGAACCATTAATGGTATCTCTGAATTCCTGGATGGGCTGGGGTGATACCAGAAGACTTGTGTATTGCCTATCTTTACAAGGTGGGAGAGGTGAGAGAAAAAAGAACAGGAGAATTGTACAACAGCTAGCTTACTCTCAAAATCTGGAAAAATGCTGGAGCAAATAGACACATACCTGGAAAATAAGAAGATGAGCAACATCCAATACAGATTTGCCAAGCACAAGTCATGTCACATGCTCTAATTTAATTTTAAATAGTAAAAGGCCATGGAGATGGAAGAAAAAGAGGAAATATCAAATATATTGACTTCAGTAAGGTTTTTGACACACTGATGGTGTTCTGCATTTTGTCCCGTGCAGAATTTCCCTTTTTTTATATAAGTTACTTAAAAATAATCTAAAGGAAAATGAAAACCTAATATTAACCAATTTAAAAGGCCCTTTAAAGTTTAACAATTCAATATAGTGCATAAAACAGAGGATAAAGATTACAATTTTTGAAGGGTGCCAGGACAAAGTTCCCCCCACCTCTCAAGAACTCTTATGGGGTCCCACACCCCTCTTAGGTGAGGAGTTGCCTGTGTCTGTGCAATCCACGATCACAAGGAAAGATGTGAGGAATGAGATGTCTTCCCATGGCAGGCTCACCTTAGACAAGGAGACACAGACACCCTGCTCTCTCCTTTTTCTGCTGTGGGTGTTTGGTTGCTGGTTTTTGTTGTTGTTGTAGTTTTGGGGGAGTTGGGGTTTTTGTTTTGTTTGTGGGGTTTTTGTTTGCTTGCTTGCTTACTTGGTTTTGGGGTGGGGTTTTTCTTGTTTTTTGGTTTTTTTTTTTTCTTTTATTTCTGTAATTCTGCTGTTCTCAACCGCTCTGTTACAAACTTACCTGTTGGAGACCACTGGAAATAGGGAATGGAAAAGGGTGAGACTGTAGAGAATGAACAGTGGTCTTGCTTTTGAAATAAGCACAATGCAATAGTGTAGGGGAAGCAAAGATGAGCACAGTGGAAAGTCAGCAGTAAGCAGAAAGATAAATGACAAGTGCACAGCTTACAAGCCAAAATATGGCCCTCTGGAGCTGTTCAGAGTGAGTAATGGGCACTTGCTCCAGGCATAATGTGTGGTCTGAGCCCTCTAACCTCTCTGGGCTGCTCAGCTGAACTGAAGCCAAGAGCAGGAGTGGTTTGTTGCCTCCTGCAGAGCCCAGGTACTGCCCTCAGACTGCTGTTCAGCCAGCACTGAGCCTCTCAGTGGAGCAGACTTTGCCCTTCAGCCTTCATGTGATGCCCTGCTGTCATGCCAGACCCCGCAGCATGCAATCACCTTCTGCAATTTGATCTCCCTACATATTTTTATGGCATCACCCTCCATCCCACTCCACCTGTCTGTCCTCATCCCTCTTGGCTCGCAGCTCTGGAGCACACAGCTGCCTCATCAGGACCTCTATCTGGAATGAAAAAAGTTTACAGGCTCAGAGAGCCCCAAGCCCATATGGTTCAACATCTGATTTGTTTCAAGTCACTTAAGTCACAAGTTGAAAACCCGCCCTTGTGCATATGCCTGGGAGTCAGGGTGTGGATTTCTCCAGAAGAAAAAGCCTCCTGTCTGCCTTTAAAGGGAGCAGCTTGCCTTTGATGTAGCCATAAGTGAGGAGCTGGCCTTGTCTCACCGTGTGCTCCCTTCACAGATACCTTGGCTGCTGGGCACTATTTACAGTTCATACAGAAAACTAGAAGCAGAGAGCAACTGCTAACCCTGCCCAGGCTGGATTTAAAAACATCTGAAGACCCTACAGATGGCAGGTTTGGGTACTGTCACATGCAAAGTACAGGCATTGTCACATATTCTTCACTTGTAAGGGAAGTGAATGTTCTCACAGCTCCAGGGTCATGTGTGGGCACTAACAGACATTAAGGATCCAGAGCAGCTGGTCCCCCTCAGCTGGGGACACCATTCTCCCTTTGCCCAGGAGCCCACTGAAGCTCAGCCCAGGGCCCTCTGTCTCTCCCTGAGCTGTGCCAGGGAGGTGCTGGGCTCCAGCTCAGCCACAGGCTGTGCAGGCTGTCCATCCCCTCCCTCAGGACCTTCTGCCATGATGGACCCGCTTGGGAATTGCTGGATGCTGTCTGCCCTGGATCCCCTTCGCTGGATCTCACCTTGGCCTGGGGCCTCTCCTTTGAGCTGCCCCCTCTGCAGAGCTTGCCTGATGATGTGGGCTCTTGGCTGAGCCTGCCTGTGGCCTGTGGGGCTGCTCTGCTCCCCTTGCTCAGGTACTGAGGGCTTTGCTGGGGGTGTTACCAGGCTGGCTCCTGCCTTCCATCCCTGGAAGCATTTTTAAACCTTAAATCTCTTTGTTTAAAGTTAAGTTTAGTAAAATGCCTCATGGCAGAGGCTGAAGAAGTCAGTAAGATATGACCCTTCCCCAGGACCACAGGGCTTGTGCTGGGGAGGTGATGTTGTCCAGGCCACCTTCTAGCTGGTAAATGAAAGTTTTGCTTTTGGTAGAATGGATTAGGCTTACTACTGCAGTGTGGGGTGTGACATGCCCTTTTTTGGGTGCAGGAGGGCAACGGGAAGTTCAAAGGGATGCGGAGTGTTCAGATATCCCACAGACTCCAGCTGACACAGGACTACCACAGCCTGCCAGAGCCCTGTACTCCTGAAGCATTATGAATTTTGAAAAAGCGAAAATTTATATTTATAGGTGATATGAATGGTTAAAATCACAGGTACTGTGTGTCTAGGCTGTCAGTCTGGAAGATGTTGCCTGACCCCCTGGCATGCCAGCCAAGACTGAAAGCCAGGGATGTTGGTGTTACCAGGAAGGGAGGCAGTCAGCAACGTCTGTGAAGCACTCTTCAAATGCCTGACATTTTCCTAAAGAAGGCTCCATGATATGAAAAAACGCATTTTATTCTGCTGGATAATGGAACTGATCAATCCAAATAACTGAGGGTTTACCCCAAACTGAGGCTGAATCTAAATTCTGACAGCTACTGCTGCCCACAGCTTGCTTTTGTACTTTGAACCATTCCTGCTGCCTTTGCTCCCCTCCCAAGTAGAGGCTTTCCCTGTGAGCACTGCAGACCTGCACTGCTGTCTCGTGGTTAGTCAGTTGAGCATTGCTCCCATCTTTCTGCACCTGGTGCACATCCAGTGTTTTGCCTGGATTAATCACTGGCTGTAAGTTACAGTCTTCTGCATCCTAACACTGGCACTGAGCTCTGTCAGGGGGGGAAAAAAACCTCTTTTCTGATTATTACATTGTCTATCCGAAGATGAAGAGTGTGTTGCAGCTGAAATGCTGATAAAAGCCCTAAATGTGGAGCTTGCTAATACAAAGCTGTAGCAGCAATTTAGCTCGTTATCAGGCAGTAAATAAGACTTACCTGCTATTCTTTGATCAACCTTTTTTTCTGTTATGAACTGCATGTGTTGACAAATTATGTCACCAAAAAGAAATCCAAGTCTTTGATGAAATAACAGGAAACATGCATGTGCTGGAAGTCTAAAAATTTAAATAAAACTGCTTTAGGATTTTGGATAGTGGTGGTGGATTTGCTTAAGGTGCATGAGGAAGGGCTGGGCTGGACACTGGGGGCCAGGAGAAGCTGGAGTGGCCTCAAAGTCACCCTGAGCCCCACACAGGTTTTGAGCAGTGTTTCCAGAGCACTGGAACTGCAGCCACCAGATGTGACTGATTCTGCTTTGGGTTTGCAACAATAAACTGGCAGTTTCTGTCAATGGGTGGAAATGGGTGCCTCTTTAGAGGATGGGTGCCTCAAAGAGAGCTGCACTGTGCAGTACCCCATTGTGATAAGCAGCTCTTCAAGGGTGAGATTTGGATCCAAGGCTCTGACATATGAAATATTATTGTTATTAGAATGCTAACGGTGGTGCTTGAAGGGTCCAGTGGAGCTTAGACATGAGTCTTGGTCAAATTCCAGCTTTCTGAACCATTTCCCAGAACATTAGACAGAACTGAAACCAATAGGTTTCCACGGCTGCTTCTTGAAAAACACGGCCAGAGAGCCAAGTGAAAGGAGATACCATAACAAGGGAGAAGTGTGAAGTTGGAAAGCACAGATTTGGACCTGGACTCCCCCAGAGTCTGGAGGCTTTTAGATCCAAATTCTTCATTTGCTCCATCTCAGAATGTGAGGCTGCCCCTTGCAAACTCTCTGCCTTGAATTCTTCCCAAGCACAGGAGAGAGGCTGGGACTCCTTCTGAGGTCAGTTTTTTCTGCTGGAACCGAGCTCTGCAGTCAAAATCTCTAAAAGCTGGTTCTTCCCTAGCTGTAGGCATGTGACTGAGATCAGCTTCTGTCAAGTGTGAAAGGTCTCAGACTGAACCACGCTGGGGTCCAGCTGGCTCAGTCTCTCCCTGTCTCAGAGGCTGCAGAGAGCATCCAGGAGATGTGGTGCTGGGTGTGTGCACAAAGCCTGCTCCCCTGGAGTATTTTCTCCCCCCAGATATGTTAGCCTAATGCTCAGGGGGACTGGCTCAAAACGTGATCTTTTCCCAGGCTGTGGCTCTGCTATTCAGTTCTATTGACCCACACAGGACTTGGGGCTCTCCTTGGTGGTTGCTGATTTATGAGCATACAGGATTTCTTCCAGCAGATCCAACAGTGTACTTAATCAGTTTTGAGTTCACCTGTTCACCTTAATGAACACTAATTGACTACTAGATCAGATATTAGGAAGAAATTCTTCCCTGTGAGGGTGGTAAGGTGCTGGAAGAGGTTTCCCAGAGAAGCTGTGGCTGCCCCATCCCTGGAAGTGTTCAAGGCCAGGTTGGAGCAAGCTGGTCTAGAAGAAAGTGTGGCAGAGGGATTGGAATAAGATGGGCTCTAAGGTCCTTTCTAGCCTAACCCATTCTATCTTGATTAATTAAACAATATTACTGTTAAATTATCCTTTATGTAGTAATATATTCAAATTAATAAGAATTAAGCCCAGAGGAATTGAACAGGAATCTTTCACATATTTTTCCAGTGGCTCCAGCACTCACTGATCTGAGTTCTTCTCCCCTTCTGCTGAACATTTCCCATGTGAATGGGAGCTACTCTGCCAGAGTAGCACTTCAAATTGACCTTGTCCAGCACATTTTAACCATGGCTGCTCTAGGAGTAAATTCATTTCTCCTTCCCCACAGACTGGCACACGCAGGATGGTCAGGTAGACCCTGCAATTAACAGGGAGAGACTCACAATTCATCTTAATCTCTCTCACATATAGTGCTCAATAAATACATTTGATTGCAGCTTTGATGGAGCTGCTGGAGCTCCAGAGGGCTCATGAAATCAGTGTGTTCAGTCAATTTTTAACTTGCAGAAGCAACCAGTGAAAGGTGTAGATCCATTTGCTGGGAAAACAGCTGAATTGGAGAAATGAAACATCTCACCAGGAACAAATATGGTTTGACAAGGTCGGGGGTAGCAAAATACTTTTCACGGTATTTTTCTGCCCGAGGCACCTCCCTTTTGCTGCCAATATAATATACAGGAGGGATGATGGTAACAGTGGTGAGATAGAGCAGGGGAAAGCTATGCCCTTCTTCTTTGCCTTTCATCACAGCCACCAGCACAGCATGGGGAAAAAGCCCTCAATGGGAAGCTCCTTTGCTGCCTTTTTGCTAAATTAACCTGCACAGGGGTGATAGCCATGGAGGAGGAAGGGGATTAGCCTTTCCAAATCCCTCTGATCCTCAGTTCTGCACGAGTCTTGAGATTCCTCTGCAGACATTTTTCACTTGCAGTGAGTGCAGAGGCATCCATGGGCTCCTTCCAAAGGTCTGGGAAGGGTTGCGAAGGAAAGCCAACCTACTGCAGCCCCTTAGGGGGAATGCTGGGGGTTCTAAGCTGGAGAGGCTGCTGACCACCCCTTGGGAGTGGAGGTACAACCAGGTGGAGCTGTGCCCCTGCCTGAGCCTGCTTACTCCTGCCTCCGGCTCGGGCTGTGCTGCACAGACTTGCCAGCTGTGGCTGCCCACAGAAACAGGCTCCATAACCTGAAGGGAGGTTTGTGATTCCAGACAAGCCTTGCTGCACCACCTGTGCTGGGGCAGGTCTTTCTCCTCCCCTCTCCTTAGAATTCACCCATTTGTTTTGTCTGCATCTGCTGGATCTGGCAGGAGAGTCTCTGTAAGTCCAAGGAGTAGGAGGTCACAGCCATGCAGGAATCAAGGACCTTTTTAATTTAGGAAAGGGCTATAACTGCTGTGGAAAGCCTGGGATGGATTTCTTCTAAAGCTTTTTTGTACTATTTGGGTGATGTGAAGAGGACTTGACTTAACCTGACTTCATGAGAAAGCCAAGAGACCAGCCCAACAGTGGTAAAATGTCTGTGGTCTCCAGATCTGCCCTAATTTGAACTTGAAAGTGAGCTCCAAAGCCCTGCTGCTCACTTTTGAAACTACAGCCTTCTCCTTGTGCGAGTGAAGTTCAAGCAGTCACCAGCTTGAATGCTCTTAGATCCCCATCCCTGTAAAGAATAAACTCTGCCTTCCCACCACCCTTCTCTGCAGGGGAACATCAGCGCCCGTGGACGAAGCTCTGGGAGGATTCTTTTTAGTTTCCTGTCGTTATCTCAAACCTTCATCTCTAAAATGCAAAGGCTTTTATAGACTTTGTATTCTATTAGTGTAACACCGAATGCCCTCGTTCTTCAGGTATTTATAGCAACTTCTGCAGCTCCCATAATAACTCTTGGTGGCTCAGCACCTCACAACATGATGTCTTGTTATCCCCATTTCACAGATGTGGAAATAGGGCACACGGAAATAAGTGATTTCTGCAGGATCTCCTATAACCCACTGCAGTGCCTTGACTGTACCACCACCTTCATCTGAGTTTCAGCTCAGGTAGGATACTGTGAGCTTCTGCTATTCTCTTCATTTAAGATTATATAAAGAGACATAAATACTAATTCTAGAGCAATGCCCTGATTTTCAGCAGTTCTGAGGAACCTCAGCTGTCTCTGGACTCAATGCAGACATCCAGGAACCCAGAAAATCAGGCTGAGTTGCTTAAATACTGCTGGTGTACTTGCTGGCAGAGCAGGGGATTAACGGGAGGTGGAGGGTTTGATTAATTCTTTCAGCTACCCTTGGTCTCAATCAGGAGCTGAGCTGCAGGGGAGCCAGAGCCAGGCCCTGTGAGCCAGGGCAGCAGTGGAGTGCAGGGCTCCCCAGGAGCTGTGTGGGCACACAGGGGATCAGGGGATGGAGCAAGGCTCTCCCCCCGGCCTGATGAGGCTGCAGGATCTGCAGGATCCCAAGCACATTGCTCTCCCTCCATGCCTCAGTTTCCCCACCCACAAATCATGGTAATAGTTAACCACCACACTGAAGTGACATACAGCTGGATTATTTTCCAGCTTGAGTTTCAGGTCTTTGACTATGTGACAAGAGTGTGATGTAGAGGCTGGACTATTTGGATACTTGATAAGCATGATGTTGTTGTGCAAGGTGATGACACATTATGGATTAAGTTCTTTGTTCCCTAAGGATGGAGCAGCTTTGGAATGCACTGAACATGCAGGCAGTGAAGGATGGGGCAAAGGGCTGGTGTTGGTACAGGAATCTTTCCCTAAGCTGATGGACAAACTGCTGCTGTGGGATGGTTTTATGCATCCAGAGATGTTTCCTTCTTTTTTTCTGCACGGCAGACCATTGCAAAGCTTGTGCATCACCAAAGTCCCTGCTTTGTATGTGCCACCAGGAACAACTCTGGCTGATCATAGAATCACAGAATGGTTTGGGTGGGAGGGATCTTAAAGATCATCTAGTTCCACCCCCCCTGTACTGGGCAGGGAGACTTACACTAGGCCAGGTGAAAGGTCTGAAGAATGGCACTGGACAGAGCTGGATCAGCAGGAGCTCAGCATCATTCCCCTCCTCCTCAAAAAAACATCCCAAGCTGAACCTTCAGCTTTTTTGAGGAGAACTTGCCTTGTCCTGAACCACACTGCACTTGAGACTACGTGGAGAAACTCTAGGAAAATGGCTTTTCCCAATAAACGCGTACGAAGACAGCTGTTGGTAAGGTTTTCATTAACCTTGCTCTGGGAATGTCTATTACTTCCAGCCACGGTGTCTGGTACTGCTTGGTACTGAGCACACGTGGAACAAACCACTCCTGCCCCAAAGGAGCAGCAGTGCAAAGCTGTGCCTGCTCTGAAGACGTTTGCACATGGACATCAAAGGTCTGCAAAGCCCTGCGTGTCAGCGTGTTACACAGATGGAATCCTGGAAAACTGGCAGGTACCAACACAGGACATTTTTAGAAGGATTACATTTGGTGCAGCACAATAGTCCTTTATAGCCAGGGCCTTGATGTGCTGCTGGTTCACGATGGCAATTAGCTGGATTAAGTTGCACCAGTATAAACAAAGTCTTAATGAGACAGTTACAGTAAATGGAATGAGCAGCACTCGTCCTGTGCCAGCTGCAGGGGCACCGTCAGGCATTGGGGATGCGATGTTTGTGGCACTGGGGAGGACATGCACAGCCAAGCCATGAACATCCACCTGCTGTGGTGGCCTCTGCTGCTAAATAGAGCAGGATGGGGAACAGCAGCACTGCTGGCATCCCAGCATGCAAGCTGGTTCCAGCCCCCAAACAGGCAATGACAAATAATTCATCCTGGGAGAGACAAAGGCTCAGAAGAAAAGGTGAAGCAGCAAGGCTGGAAGTAGGACATAAAATCAGATTACAGCTTTGCTGTGTTTGAATTGCATCATTTAATTCCAGTTTCCACTGCTCTAAGACTAGACATCAAATAGAATGTTAAAATTATTTGAAACCAAGCTACAAGTCTCAACATCAGAATGCCTATTATACTTATCTGTGACCTTCTTACCATTAAAACCACCATATTATCATTATTGTACATTTTCAGATTATTATTAGGCTTCTGAACTCGGCTGCAGCTTGATTTATAGAAACTGCTTAGTCACTGGCAGCAGTGCTGTGCTGGGAGTGGGAGAGATGCTCGCTGGTGTTTCAGCACAGGCTCCTGCCAAGAAGCAGACACTGCCCTTGACAGATCATTGAGAGCTGGTGAGCATTTCCCTCTCATGTAAAACTTCTGGGATAGCTGCAAACCAAACCAACCTTCTTCCCTACCAAGAGCAGGGGTGAAAAAACTCAAGGCTCAATTAATGCATCCCCTCCAATTGTTTTGGGCAGATTTATGCTGTCCTTTGCATGGAAAGCACCTTCTGGTTTGCATGTGCCTTGCTGGGAGCACTGCTCTGGCCTTTGGGGAGGCAGAGCTCCTCTGAATTTGGGATTTGGGCTTTGGAAGGAGCAGTCTGATGGGACAGAAGTTGTCAGCTGTGCAGGAAGGAGCCAGGTTGGGATGGGAGGTGGGGGGGCTCAGCAGGTCCAGGAACCAGAGCACTGAAGAGCACATCCAAAATGAAATGTGGAGGAGGGCACCTGCTGCTTCATGACATTAATGAGGGTGATGTTTCTGTGACCCCATGCAAGCAGCAAACGCCCTGGGCAGAAGTTGCAGGACAGGCCCTTACATGAAGGGTGTTTTCCCTGGCTTGCACACGCACCAGGGCATAGTAAATGCTAATAATTTACAACCCTCTGAACAAACCAAATTAAAAACCTGTTTCTTTTAGTTATTTGCTGAGTAATGACTATGCTGAGCTCTTTATGAAGTGTAGACAAGATCAGAGTCCTCGGCCCTGTATGCCCTGAACAGGTGAGGAGGGATGCCTTGCTCACCACTGCTTCAGCCAAACTTGCATCACCCCCAGTGCTGCTGCTCCAGCAGCCCTGCAGGTCTGGCCCTCCAGAGCCCTTTGAAACCTGCAACTGAATTGAACTGAAAAGAAAACAATAGGTATCAAACACTTCCATCCTGATTTGAGGAAATGTTTCAGCAGCATTAATGAAGTGTGCCTGTTTGCAACACGCTGGTATCCTGGAGATTCAAATCCAACACTTCAAAGAGCACACATTGGTTAAGTAGCTTAGTCTTCAGTTTTATTCATGCTGGAGTAAACCACTGCCAGATATTTTCAGGGAGCTAACTGGAGAGAAACAATGGCTCTATTTGGCAGAGTCCAGCGGATAAAAAGTATAAAAGTATAAAATCCTAAACTGCTGAAAATAGTGAAAAATAATGGATTGGTTCTTCTCTCCTGACTCAACACCTTTATTCTTTTTGACATTTGTTTTTTTATTGCCTTTTCTCCTCTAATGCATTGTGGTGACTCATGTGAAAGGTCTGTAATAATGTTCCCTTGCTGTGAAGTCACCAGATAACCTCTACTCCTGCTCAGGCCCTACACATTTATGTATCTTTAGAATATAGCCAGAAATGGGCTGACATTAATAGAACAGGGTAAAATAAGAGGTGGAAAGAGCATTTAAAAGCAGGTACTGAGGAGTCCCACACCCAGAAGACAATGATTTCTATATCTGTTGGAACTCAGAAAGGGCATGCAATAATCTGGGTGATACACAGAGCCATTTCATGGGATAGCTGGTGCCACAGCAGCTCACTTCTGTCTTTCTCTCCTGTTCAAATAATTGCACTTGCTCACAGATACAACAATGCTTGAGTCAATATTTTCAGGAACTTTGCAACTCAGGCCCAGGCCATATCTGGCACTTTTTGCTGCAAAATCCCATTTCATGTAGATCCTGCAGATGTGCAGGGCTGAGCTGTGATGAGGCTCTGGAGAAGGGACCCATTGCTTGGTTCAGCCTTGCATTTGGTGTTCAGGAGGGAGGTGCCACCTCCCTTAAAGTCTCTGTGCCCAGTTCTGAGTTTTCCAGCTGTTTCAGACACCTGGGTGATGCTGTAAGGAGCAGAGAGCCTGTTCCCAGGGACTGAACTTTGCTCTTAGCAGGGACATCTGAGGGCCATATTCCAAGTAGAGACATCATGGCTTTGCCTAATAATAAACCAATTGACTTAGGGCATTTGGGGGCATGAATTCAATAAATTTGTGTCTTACTGAACGTAATGTCGGCCAAGTCCCTTCTAGCCAAAGGCCATCTCTTCTGAAGCAATCAGGGCCCTAAATGCAGCAAAATAGAAAATTTATAACAAAAAAATGGAGTGAGGAGTGCTGGTTTGACAATATTGCACAGCCCTGTCCCAGCCTGCATTCAGTTCTCAGCTATTCTCTGCCTGCAGTCCAATAGAAAAGTCATATTTATTTTCTTGGCTCTGCTGTGTTAATGAAAAAGCCACTTAACAAAACAAATAGAAGGAAGGACATTTGCAACCAATTATGGTATTGCTGATCAGTCACATTGTGCTGGAAATTACACACTGAAGTTCAGCCCAGGCAGCTGATCAATGACCTGGCAGCTTGGCACCGGTGCACGCTATCAACTTAATAAATCAATGTAATTCCAGTCCCCGTGCCAGCATATATATGTGTAGTCAATACGACATCAATATTCTATAATGGTGGTTAAAACTAATTGCCCAAACACTGAGGTCTCTTATCTGCTGTGCAACCCCACCAGAGTCTGCTCCAGCGGGCAGGGTGGAATTTGGTACTGGCTGTTCCTTAAACATACCCCTGGGCATCACTTAAAATCATGGATTTAAAGCTTTTTTTTTTTTTTTAATTTCTTTTTTTTTATTTTTCTTTTGAAACCACAAGGGAAGTCAGCACTCCAGCATGTCATTCAGGGTTGACCAAATTGCCAGCCAGCTCTCTGCCTCTGGGAGGACGTGGTGTGCACGCCGGGTCCTGGCACGCGCTGCAGGGATGGGGTTTCTCCTTGGTGGCAGATGCACATCTTGGCTGCTTTATGCATGGCTTCCTCTTCTTAATTAGCTCTGACATTTTAGCTGTTGTAATACGGGTTTGGCTTAGGAGTTAGGGCTGAAAACTCTGGGAGTTCTTTGTTGGAAATGAAGTTTGGTTTAAGTGCAGGGAACCTGGGATGCTTCTAACTGTGTTTGAGCTTTGTGACGGGCTGGACCAGGGAACTACAGGAGCTTCTCAGCATGCCGGGGGTCACTTCCTCCCACCCCTGGTACCACCAGTTTCAGTGCTCTCTGCTCTTGTAGCTCACTCTTGTCACAGAAACTACATAGTTTGTGCTTATAAAACCTGCAATTTATATCAACTATTTAGAAACAGCTTTTTTAAGGGTACCTGGACACTGAAGACATCATAATAGGATTTTTGTAAGTCCCAATCCTCTCCAGCCAAGTGATTTACTCCTCTCCCCACCTCTAATGTTTTATACACAATATTTTACCTGGAACCACAGCAACATCCACTCTGGCACACACACCAAGCCTCTTACCTGGCCGTGGCTTCAGCTTTTCTGGGAACATACCTGGCCCTGTGTTACATGGAACTTGCTGTTTGTCCCATGTCATGGCAACAGGAAAAGGAACATTTGGGCAGTACACACCCACCTTGGCACAGTAACTTTGGTTGTGTCCTCACACCTCAGCTGCATTTCTCACATTCATCATGTCCTGGAGCCACTGGAAAGATATGTGAGAGATTTCTATCTCATTCCTCTGTGCTTAATTCTTCTTAATTCGAGTGTTTTACTACATAAAGGATATTTTAACTGTAATATTGATTAAACAATCATCAATGAATCATGATAGAATGGTTTGGGTTGGAGGAGACCTTACAGTACATCCAGTTCTAACCCCTGCCATGGGCAGGGACACCTCCCACTAGACCAGGTTGCTCAAGGTCCCATCTGGCTTTGAACACTTCCAGGGATGGGGCACCCACAGCTCCTCTGGGCAACCTGTGCCAGGGCCTCACTACTGTCACAGAGAATAATTTTTTGTAATAACCAACCTCTGTCAGTTTGAAGCCGTTTCCCCTCGTCCTGACACTCCAGGCCCTTATCTGATCAGTCTGATCTCCTGTCTCCCTCTGCTCTGTGCCAGTGACAGCTGCAGTTCACTGGTGGCTCCCAGCCCTGCTGCACCTTTCCTCCAGGGAATGCTCTGTTATCAGCACACGTTGATATTCTGGGAGCCTGTACAGGAATTCAGCCACGGCTCTGCAAGGTGCTCTGCAAAACTGGAGGGGAAAAGGCAATCCCTGCCCTGTCTTCTGTTCTGCAGGCACCAGGAGCCACGGGGATACACAGCACATGTACAAACACAAAATATATGTGTGTGTATATATATATATATATATATATATATATACATATATATATATATATATATATATATATATATATATATATATATAATATATATATATATATATATATATACATATATATATAAATATATGGCAATGACCTTTCTTTGGTGGCAGAATTTGGTTTGGCCAATGCTTAGCTGAGACCAGAGACAGGGAGCAAGGCAAGGAGGGAAGAAAATCCTGATTCATGTTGCCCAGCCACAGCTGAAGCTAGGTTTGGCTGGGGTTTTGGCAGAAGGCAGTTGTAAGGATAGTTTTGAAGGAGGAGAAAGGAGTGGCTCTTCAGATTTTATCGGGAAGGTTTTCCCAGGCTTAAAAGAAAGCTGGGCAGAATGTGAGTCTGAGCTTTGGGAAGGAGCTGACAGCAGGATTACAGAGCCTGGTGGGGCAAAGGTTGTGGGCTGGCCATATGTAGGTAGGTTGTTGGTTCAGCCAGGTAAGAGGAGATGTGCAAAGGTAACAGGAATAAAGACTAGAAGGCAAGGAGCTCGTAAATTATGTAACTGAAGGACTGGTATGGTTGTGGAGTGAATTGATGTGGCCTCGAGGGTAGCTGCTAAAACTGAAGTTTGTAATAACTGATGTAAGAAGACGGAGGCTTGGAGGAGATTATTTTAAAAAATTAAGTTTTAGACATGATAAAAAGAGCGAATTTGAGACACAGTTCCAAGAAATTCAGCCTGGTATCACTTTGGTGAGAAGGAAATGGAGAAAAGAAGCAGAAAGCAACCTATTCCTGACTGACTGGGGGGTGGGAGAACACTGACTTGGCTGCTCTGTAGAGCTCTTGCAGCTCTTTTTGAGTTATTTGGGTATTTCCCCAGTTTATTTTTTGATTAATGGATTTTTTTTAATATCGTCACTGATTCTGGTAACTTACCCAGTGTCACAAAACATTGGTGACTGTGGGTGTGACCTGGTTCTTCCTCATGGGACACCAGCTTCACACCGACTTGGTTTCTTTTGATATTTCCAGAAGTTCATAGCAGAAAAATACTCTGAGAAAATTTTGTCTTGTGGTGGCTTATCCTTTATAACTCTGGCCATCACTCAAATAAAAAATGGCAGTGGTCTGTGGAAAAAAAGAAAAATAATTGAAAAATTGATTCTTACTTATGTTTTTCCAAACCACCAGAGCAGTTTAGCATTTCTGGGAAAAGATGCAATCAGGCACCATTTCCCTTAATGTCAGAATGCAGAATAATGCTTAGATGAATTTTTCAAAGAAGACACTTTTATATTTGTGCTGTCAAATGGAGAAGATAATCAGCTTTTTCTTTCTCTTAACTTAAATATTTACATCTAGAAATGTAAAGTAGATTTGTTTTCCTTCCTTAGTGTGCTTGGTTTGGGAAAAAAATGAGATTTTACATTGATTTTTGTGGTTTGTTTGTGTTGGAGTGTAAAGCCAGAATGTAGAACAGTTGGAAATGGGTTGGGGGATTTATCAGTTACTCTTGGAGGGCATCGTATCTCAGTACGGCATGATGGGAAGAAGGTGTGAAATCCTGGATCCAGCAGCATCAGCAGCAATAGTTCTTTCAGTTTTCATTACCTTTATTAGCTAAGAATAATAGAATAACTTGTAATCTTTCAAGGTTTCTCCAAAATAAGCGACTTCTTTGCGACCATCTCCACATTGGAAGCCGCCTGACTCTGAGTTCCCAACCGCAGCAGCAACACCCGTGTTGGTGTGTGGAGCAACCTTCAGCACAGCCTTGGCTCAGGCTTTGCTTGGTTTGCACGAGGAGACCCCAAACTGCTGCTGCAGCTGGGCTGGGCTGGGGGAGCAGAGCTGCTCCTGACCCGGGCAGGGGATGAGGATCGCCCCTGGGCTGCTGCGGCCCGGCTCCGGAGGGAGCGGCTCCTGTGCTCGAGGCATCTCCTGAGCGCTCCCCAGGCAGCTGCTCTCCCGAGGCTGGCAGGAGTCCTGTACCTGCCCCCACGGGCTGTGACAGACATTTCCTGCCAACAGATGGTGGAGGGGGAGTGATGAGGAAGGTGAAGTGGTGCAGTCTCAGACTCTGGTCCCCACCAAAAGATGCAGCTCCTGAGGCTCCAGTTTGACCAGTGGACCCGCAGATCTGCAGGAGCACTGTCTGCTGAGACACACGGCCCCAGAGGAGCCCTGTGGCTGTCTTGGTCTCGGGTGGCACACGCAGATGGCATCTCCAGCAGCCTGAATCCCAGCTCCGGGCTCTGCCACGCCGGTGACAGCAGTGTATTTGCATAAGGAGCCACTGGGTGAGTAATACCTGCCTCTGCAGACAGCAAATCCTGCAAACCCTCTGTGGCAAACCTGCTGCTGCTCTGGGAAGGGAGGATGCACTTTACTCCAAAAGCAGAGGATGAAAGGCTCTGTGGCAACGGCTTCCCTTTGAAAGGGCTGAGCCAATCCTCTGCACAAGCAACTGTTTATTGTCAGAATCACTGATCTCCAGAGCATTAATGCCTGCACCGAAGGCAGCCAGCACACACTGCAGCCTCGCTGCCTTCTGCTGAGAATGTCTTACTTCAGCAATGCTGCTGCTAATTGCAATAAAATAGTGGATTGAAGAGATTCCCCTGTTTCAGTCACTTGCCGGGTAGGCTCAGGATGGTGCACAATGACAGTAACAACCTGAAATGGCTGCATTTGCCCAATTCCTGAGCTACAGGTGTGCAGCAAGGCAGACCTCTGCCTGTCTAAAAATTAACCAGATTTGCACCTTCCCTATCTGTCTGCAGATAAGAGCCTTACCTCAGAGACAGGCAGGGGATATTGCTGATAGACTGAACCTGGGTGCTGGCTCACTCCTGACTTTGACCTTGGCCACTCATATCACTGGAGCAAAATTCTGCATGCTTCTGTTTGCTTACATGGAGATAAGGACACTGGTCTCTGGATTAAAAGTGTCATTAAGGAGGCACATTATGATTATAATTATTATTTTACAAGCTGGCAGAGCTGCTGCTGAGGTTCTTCAAGGAGTGTGTGCCTTTGCAAAAGGCTGGAAGAAAACTGTACAGGAGGATTTTCTCATACATAAGCTGAGGAAAAGGATTATCTGTGAAACAGCTAACAGTTTTTATTTACTGTGAAAATCTGAGTCTCATTCTCAATTTCCCATCAAGATAAAATGCAGGCATTTGGTTAAAATGGTAACTTAATGCTCCAGAGGTTTAATTACCACCACTCTAAAATCAAAATCAACACAGAGTGCAAGCTGTAGCTCCCAACTCCAACCAGAAATGCAGCTTCCCACAAAGCAGTCAATAAAAAGAAGATATATAGCATGTGCTTGGATTTTGTGGTCCTTCCCACAGCTGAACTTGCAAGTCTGCTATTGCTAATGGTTTTCTTTCAAACCTCAGGTTCTCCCTTAGCTTTTATCAAGCTCCAGAGCTCCTTATTTCTACATTTTAACTTTCTCTGTGTATAATATCTATATACAAGGTACTAAATTAAGGGAATTCACAGTGCTGGAAGCTAAATTTCAAGGTTTTTTCCCTGTACCAACAGAAGGCACTGAACTAATCTCCATAGTGGTTATTATTGAAATTTTATAAGGGCTTTGGTTGGAAAAAGTGTCATGAAAGCAGGGATGTCTCCTGGGCTGAGGCTGGTGTGATCCCTGGCATGGATCTCCACTGATCAAATGATCCATCCTCCTCCACTGCAGTTCCTGCTGCTTTTCTTTAAGGACTTCAGGACTTCTGGGTCATAGGACCAGCCTGGGTCTTGCCTAGGACAGATTTCCCTCTGCAAGTTGAGATTTCATTTCTCCAGTGCCCTCTCCCCGTGCATTTTCTGAATGGGGCCATGGTGCTGTGCCAAGAGATGATCCCTGTGAAAATTGCACATGCTCTGTATTTTGTCTGTTCCCTTGCAAGTCAGGCTCCTTGTGAGCAAAGCTTTTACCTGTCCTGCAGCCACGCCCCTGCCAGGCAGCAGGGCAAAGGTGTCCAGCACAGGTACTGGTAACAAGGCAGCCCTCTGCCCTCTGCCAGGGGTGAGCCCTGAATTTACATGCTGGGATGCTCCCAGATGCTACTGTAGCAAGCACAGAAGTTGCTCTACAAAAAAAACTTTGCTATGGTTTCTGCCCTCTAAGCAAGGGTTAATTTTCCTCCTCATCAGCCCCCCAAAAAGCAGCACATTTTGTGATCTGCTCCTACTGACTTGTGGAAATAAGAGATACCCAATTAGCAATCCCTGTCCAAACAGTGTTGGACTGGTTAGTGCCAGCACTTTCCATCCAGCACTAGTATTTGTTTTTCCATGCTCTTAATCTTAGAAATTGAATTGAGTCTGATAAAAGTGACTTCCTGAATATTGCATAACAGTTTACGTCTGTCAGGAGGGAAGACAAACAGACCTGACCTTGAACTCGAAAAGTTTCCTCCCAGCAGGTAAAAGCTTCCAAAAGTCTGAGCAGGGGCTCCCTGTTTCCTCGCTATCCTGGGACAGCAATGAGGCTTCCCTGGCAGCCATTCTCTCCATAAAAAAAGCTCTGTAAAATGCTTTGGATCCTCCTCTGGGACCTGAGAATCCCCCGGAAAGAGCCGCAGCAGGAAGGCAGCTTCATGTTCTTGCTCCGAAAAGGAGGCAGAGGAGAAATCCTGTCCATATCTGGCAGGGTTTAGCCTCCAGGGATTAATTAAAGGCTTTTTCAGTTTTTCTTTCAAACCTCACAACATTCATCCCCGCCTCGCTGAATAGGGAAAAGGGAGAGGCATTTTCTCTGGTGAAGCACCAGCCTGTTTCAATTTTCAGTTTTACATTGCAGTAATATGCTTTTCCTAAGGGAATACCACAGGAAGGGCAAACTTTGGCTTCTCACCACTGGAGCATTACGTCATTAAAACGAGCTGGAAATCTGAGCAGCGGGCAAAACAAATTCCCTAAACTTAATAATTCCCCCTTTCCTTGGCTCTCCTGTCCCTCTTCCCTGCCCACAGGCAAGGCAGGTGGAGGTGTTGGCAGAGCCAGCAGGGATGGGGACCAGTGAACGAGGAGTGGGTGATGATGCTACGGGAGCAGGGAGGTGTCCTGCATCTTCTGAGCTGCTGGCACTGCTGGGGCTGGGACTAACAGAGTTCTGGGGCAGCAAAATCCTTTCTTCTTTGACTCAGGCTTTTGGCGGTGGCTGCAGCGGGGGGAGAAGGTGGCTCTCAGGACTCCCTGTGAAACATTTGGGGTCTTTTGCACGGCCTTCCCACTACCAGAAAAGTGCAGGGCTCGGGAGACTCTGGGTTTTTGGGGAGCATCCTGAGGAAGCACCACAGCTCCCGGTTCAGCCCACCCCGAATGCGTGTGTGTGCCCTGCAGAGCCCCCGGCTGTGCCCTGGAGTGTTTGTTTTCTGACCCCATTACCTATTCCAGTTTGGTTTTCAGCTGCTTAGGCTTGATTATTTTAAACCCCTCTATCTGATTATCAGCAGCCCAGCCAGGCCAGATATGGGGATGCTGGGGGATCCCCGGCAGTGTTGCAGAAGGATAATTGGCCTCTCATTCATGATTCTGAGGCTGTTGGTCAGCTGAGAGGGCAGGGGGAAGAGTTACAGGGATATTCCAAGCGGGGGAAGGCAGCTCCCCGTGCAGCCCCTGTGCTGCAGCCTGACAATCCCAACCTTTGCAGGATCAGTACCTTGCTGCTGTGGGAAACACATCCTGGCAGGAGCCCAGCACCCCCAGCAGATCTCCGGGATGGGCACCACGGCACACACCAACCCCTGCCACGGCAGGATGCTTCTGGAAGCAGAGCAGCCCAGGGACACGCTGGCATGGCAGGGTGCAGCAGACTGGTACCCAAACCAGGCATCCCTGTGCAACCTCTCCAGAGCTGCCTTGCTCTTGCTTTTCGGTTTCCTATTGTTGTCCTAGAGCTGTTTTCCTCCTCCTCCCCCCAGCAGGATGAAGAAGCCTCCAGCTGGCCTAGGAGGCTTATCAGCTCTGTCTGGCTGGGTGTTAACAGTTTATTTGCATAAGTACCTGTCCCCGTCATATGCCGCTTGCCTTTGTGACTCACTGGAGCTGTTTATTTTTCCTCCAGCAGCCAGGCTCGCGGCTGCTGCTCCCTGAGGTATGCCAGGGCAGATGCCACCACCCCAGGGCACTGTGGGATGCCTGGCACGCTTGGGGCAGGAGCTCACCCTCGCTGGCTCACCCGCTCCTCCTGCCCTGCGGGGCCAGCCTGGAAATTAAATGTGTAACTGGTCGGGTCCTGATTTCTCCTGGCTGTCAAGATAAAATTAAACTGAACTCCCCCATTTCACACCTCAGCAGCTGTCCCTGGGTGGGGAGAGCAAGGCTTCACCTGGGACCACAGTCCCAGCTCCTCTTGCACGGAAGGGTGATGGGCAGCTGCCTCCTCCCTGCTGACAGCACTCATTGGAAGGCACCCACAAGGATCACCGAGTCCAGCTCCTGGCCCTGCACAGGACAATCCCGGAAATCCCACCATGTGCCTGAGGGTGTCATCCTAAGGGAACTAGACATTGTCCAAATGCTCCTCAGCTCAGTCAGGCTTGGTGCTGTGGCCATTCCCTGGGGAGCCTGTTCCTGTTCCCGACCACCCTCTGGGGGAAGAACCTTCTCCTGATATCTTTATTTTAAGGAGCTGAGACCCTTAAAGTGTTTTCTGAACTCAGGTCTCAGCTCCAAAGGCAGAGGCAGTGTAACCTGCCAGACAAACTCCTGGGGCTGTGCTAAAGCAAGCACTGTAGAGCTCTGCTCCAAGTGTTGGTCGTGACCGTGGAGTCACCTCCTCAGCCAGGAGCCAAGCGATCTTGTTTCTGCTCATTAGCTCTGAAAGGTTTTTCCATCCATAATAAGAAAGTCATTAATGTTAAACTTCCACTGCCAGGTAGGATTGATTTGAAGATTACAACCACTGTAAAGGGGGGATGCATTGCATATACAATGTGTTAAAGTCCTGGCGTGCAGGAATTGTTGCTTCAGTGGTTGCCTGTCACCTGTGGAGCTCTCCGAAGCTCATCCATGGAGCTCAGGCAGATGTGGGGCTGCTCACAAGACTGGAAGAGGTAGCAACGAGTGGCTACTTTCAAAGAGAAAAGGTAAATTCAAATCAGTAGCATCCTCTGCAGAAGGGCTGTAATCCTGTCCCCGAAGACAACAGAATTGGTGATGTAACATGTCTCCATGCTCTTGTTGCTGTGATATTTTATTAATATGGTGCATACCCAGAGGTCCTCAGTGTTCACAGATGGGAAATGCTCAGTGTGGGGCCCCCTCTCCAAGGAGCTACAAAGACTGACTTATCTTCTCCTGAACGTGGCCCAGAAACCTGGGTGCTGTTGTGTGGTGTGTTCTGCTGATGTGCTCTGCTTCCCCTCCGTGGCTGATGTGTCAGTGAATCAGCTGTCCATCCATCCAGACGCTTCTTGGATGTAAAAGTTATTTTAGACAGATATCATTCATCATTTAAAATGCTTTTGCCAATGAGCTGTGCAGGTGTGCATTGCTCCTCTGACTGGGAGATGGGATGGATGGATGGATGGATGGATGGATGGATGGATGGATGGATGGATGGATGGATGGATGGATGGAAGAACTTGGTAGCAGAAAGAGGGATTTGGCTCAGCTCAGCACATCCAGCCTCAGCTCTGACTGTGTGATGTTACAGGGCAGACCAAAGTGTGTGAGAAAGAAGGGAGCATGACCAGCAATTTGCTATGAGTATGATCATGGAAGAGGATCGGTGGATTCAGTTTGTCCAAAGGAAAATGCAGAGAGAGAAAACAGAGAGAGAAAGAAGCAAGCAATACACCATGTGAACTGTTCAAAAAGTGGTTAAAGGAGCAGAACCACAGAAAGATAAATTCATGAAGCCAGGAGAGTGCTGCAGGAATCTTATTATAAATATCATGTTAAGTTGTAGATCAAGAAATCCCGATTTTCCATCTTTATCTCTTTTCCTCAAATGCATTAGCAGCTGATTTGTCCTTCTGGCTACTCTCAGGTCTTTCTGAGATGTTGTTTCCCATTCCATGTGCTTCCCTCATCCAGGCTGGGTTGGCTGCATGGGAACACTGATGGAGTGTCCATGTCAGCCCCCCTATGGTTAAAACCAACCCTGTAAGCAAACCTTCATAATTTTATTTATGACTTTTGGATGAGATAATGGTTTTCCACTTTGAAAAGAAAGCTCACTACTTCAACATTTATTTTCTGTAAATGCCATGGCATTTATATTGCAACAGGAGACTATTCAGTGACATTATCTGATAAATATCGTGTTATACAGCTGCAATTTACAATGCATATATTTTTAACGGTACTTCTAAGCTAAATTAAATGCTTCTAAAATATGGTACTTAAGGAAAACAAATGTCTGTTCTAGCAATTTTGTTTTTCAGGGCGCACTATTTTTTTAAAACCAGATACCATCTTCATCCTGTCAGGCAGTAAATTATGCACTTGCACTTTCATAAACTCTCCCCTTGGGAACTTAGTCAATGAAATGGAAATGTCTTTTTCACACCCTCCAACTCCAGAGAAATAGCCAACTTGGTTATAAACTGAATGTCTAGAGGGAATCCATATAAAATGTGGATTAATGCAGTCCTGATGCATGTATTGTTTAGCATATGTACCATTCACTCAAATGGTGCACTGAGTTGTGACTGGGATCATTAATGTTTCCTTTTTTTTCTGAATTGGGAGAGTAATCGCATGTTCTCTGGGATCTGCAGGTACAAAGACACTCACTGGCACTGGACTGTGAACCTCTCTCCCCAGCCAGGACACCTGCAGGAGGAGGAAAGCTCTGCTGGCCTGCTCAGGGAGTAAAGCGTGACAGCATTTACACCTCAGTTGGTCTTTCCTGTGTTGTGGGGTGGGATTGGGCAGGACAAGGGCTTGCAATGGTGTGTCCTGCCTGTGGGACAGCCTTTCACAAGGGAGAGCACAGCTACTGAGGCAGCTGAATTCGATGCTCTTTGTAGGTCCCTTCCAACTGAATTATTTAAATCTACTCCTACTTTCACCATCCATCACCCAGAACCACAGAGTTTTGCCCGTAGCAGTCAAATATCTTCATATGAAGCCCTGTGTGGTCCAAGGAGCTGTGTTATCCCCTCAGCACATCGCGTGTGGAAAGCGTGAAAAGCCAGCAAAAGGCAGCAAAGGAAAGGAAGCCAGGAAGGGATTTGCAGGGGACTCTGCTGAGATGCCCAAGGATCCCTCAGAAGCAGGAGGAGCTACAGCAGCTCTCCTGAGCCAGGAAGGGCACTGAAGCTGTTCACCTGACTACTGATGGTCCTCATTTTCCCCAATCTACCTTTGAGAGCCCTCTAAAAGCCCCAGCTCCTCCGCTCTGGGGAATGTGTGAAATGTGAGGTGTATTAGATGCATTCCACAACAGCAGCAAACTGGGAGAAAACAGGAAAACCAACAGCAACAACAACAAGAAAGGAATCTTGAAATTTGGCAGAAAAAGATGCAGTGCAAACCCCACAAGAACGTGAGTATCTTTGCACAAAGCCACTTACGGATGCATTCCTTAAAGGTAATCCCTTCAGACAGTGTGAGGCTGCCATTTCTTTGAAAGATATTAAAGCAGCTGTTGCTAGAACACAGAGAATTACTGAGCAATCTGTCAAAAGATGGACATTTGTAATGCTATATCTACTTCTTTTTTTTTAATTTACAGTTTATTTTGATACCAAATTTCCAGCTAGTGAAGGTAATTGAGACTGCAAACAAAATCTCACTATCCACTGATCTGCCAAATCAAATTTTTTCTCCTGTAAGTATAGTGCTTTTCCTTAGCTTCAGAGAGGAAAAGAATTATGCAGAATGAATGAGAAAGAAAAGGGGTTAGTTTAGGAAGAGATTAGTTTATATAATGACCATAGCAGCCATCTCTCTGTTGATCTGTTGTAGTTCATTCCTGAAGATGTGAATTATTATCATTGTAATTTAGAACAGAGCTGGTCCCTTTTCCTTCTGCTGCATCTGCTTACCACTCTCCAAATTAACACGTATTTTAATAAAAACTAAATATCCTGACTATAGCTGGGGTATTGGATGAGCCCAGCTGGGATATGGGTGCAGCAAGATTCTTATCATCTTTGTGCCGCCCTCCTGGAATGACTGTGCACTGCCCTGGTCCTCGAAAGGAATTAAAGTAGCCATGAGGCTATTTTGATGACTTTTGGCTACCAGACGCCTCAAAAGAGGGCATCTAAGGCAGTAAATTAGTAGCTGTGTGTCTCCTGTGCTGTTTTCAAGTTATGAGGTGTTTCTGAGGGGTCCCTAGTTCTGAGGGGTCCCTAGGGGTCTGTCACTGGAGCAGCTCCTGCTCCATGATGTCCTCCCACACCCAGGGTTTGGGTGGGAGTCGCAGCAGGAATGGGCTAAGGGAGCTGAGCTTCCCTTGTGGCCATTTCCCAGCTAATGTCAGGAAACAGAATAGTTCTGAAGATCTTCAAAATGACACTGGATTTTTGCTCTCTTTGGGGACTACTTGCACTCCCATGGACCAGTCCCATCCATCTGGCTCTCCTGTACCATGGTAATCAAATTTGATGCTAACATGGCAACTGGGCTTTCCTCCTTCTCTCTCCTGTCTGCACTAAGACCTTCACTGGTCTCAGCTCTTCCTGAGAGGTGTTTTTCAATCAAAGTGTTGAAGAGTAACTATTTCATATGCTTGTTCCCTTGAAGTTGCTTTAACACTTTTGGAGCTCTAAGGTGAGCCAATTCACCCCTGAAATTCAAGGACACACTCCAGCAGGATGCTCCTCCAAGGCAGCCCACAGGTGACAGCTCTGCAGCATTTTGGGTGACTCAGGGTAAGTGATGGGATTTAACTCTGCAGAACTCATAGAAAACTCAGAGACTGTCCTTCAATTCAAAACATCTGTTAATTCTACTTGTGTGCTCATCATCGAAAGGCTGCCTATATTTTTCCTTTCAGGTTTGTGAAAATAAGCACTGGTGAATGAAGATGAAAGAGAAATGTTGCTGGTTTCTTCCCTGGAGATCGTATTTCTTACTTGTTGCATAACTGCTTATTTTAGCATCAATCAGCCAAGCCTTTGTTGTGCAGACAATTCTGTCCTTTTAAAGGATTTGTGCAGAATTGTTTCTTCCAAAATGCTTTTTTTTTGTTTTTATTATTAGATTTATTTCCTCTCTTAGCAAATGCCAACTGACAACACCCTGCAACACCCTGTCAGAGCTCTTCATAAGTGTTACATACATGTCATACTATGTAAACTGAGTGTTGTATGTAACATACACATGACCTTTCTGGAGAACCATCCATCAGGTGCTGTCCCTGTGTGCGTCACATTTATGCATTTGTACACAAACTGTATTTAAGTGTGCATGTATGGTAGCCAAAAATCTCTTAAGGGGAGTACTCAAGAAGCAGAAATGTCCAAACTCTTGTCAGTGCAACTTCATCTACACCCTTCTGCTGAAGCAGAACAAGACTTCAATTGCATGTCCAGATACTCTTTTCCTTCAGCATCGCTGTGTGTGCAGTGAGATGGTCAGCAAGGGTCAGCAATGCCTATTGTTCAGCACATGAGCCTAGGCAGAGCACGTTATCCAGAGCATTATTCACATGTCTGACCACTTTTGGATTCCACAGCAATAGAAAATACAGCTCCAATATTTCTCCATGCAGTTTTCACAGCAGAGCAAGGTGCTCATGTTCTGGATGGTAAAAATCCACTGAGGTTGTGAGCAGGCGTGCTGTGGACCTGTCATGCCCTGCCGTGACCTTCTTTAGAGGGGTACTCCAGAAATCCTGGAGAAATGGCCCAGAGGGTGGAAAGGCTGTAGCATGCTGCACAGGACCAGAGCAAGGACCTGCAGGTTCCTCAAAAGACAGAATTATTAATTTCCTCATGGCTTTTTCTACAGCACTTTCCACTACATTGCCTCAGTGCTTCAGCACCTTCATTAATCCTCCCCAAACACTCATTCTGAAGATGGGTCAGAGTGACACATGGATGGATTAAGGTCAGTTTTGACTAATTCAGGGTACTCCATCTGAAAAGCATAACGTCTGCGTTTTCAGAGCATTTAACATGATACAGCACTTCATACATGCAAGCACAGCACCCACTGCTTCCAGCTGCACAAAGATGGATGTCAGCAATCCAGGCTAAAGGCTTCCAGCCACGCACCACAGTGTGGGCAACACAGCCATCAGCAGCCAAAAGTTTGGGTTAATGACTTGTAGTGTCACACAGCCTGTGGCAAGGGCACGGAAAGAATCTGCTTCTTTGGGAGAGTTTTATCCTTTTGTCACAGTCTGCATCCTGCAGCCCTTGCATCGCTCCTTGGGCAGTCTTTGGTTACGCAGGTAAGATGAGAACATGGCCAAAATTTGTTTCCTTTTTTGACTTACAGAGCAGATCTGTGCTGTGCAGGTGTCACAGAGAAATCAGATTGTGACAGTGTAACTAAGAACTGCATTAGTGTACGTGTGCACAAGAAAATCTCCAGAAATTTGTATGGAATGCCTCACTTTGGACACTTCTCATGTCTGGACCAGGTAACACAGTGACCTTCACAACATCCCTTAAGGCAGATTGTGCTGTAGATGAGGTGGGATCTGTAGGTGAAGTCCTGTCAAGGTCTTAAAGACAGGGGCTGTGCTCATGAATCCCATTGCTCTTGTAATCCAAGGAAGCGCTTTTTAGTCAGTAGCTGATGTTTCCTGCTCCCTGGGAGGCTGCTGAGAGGGCTCTGAGCACCTGAAGCAGCAGGTGCCCCAAGAGCAGCATTTTGAGAGATTTCAGCTGCCAGAATTGGGCATGTTTATTGCTGCGTGGTGAACTGCTCTTCAAAACCCAGTAACATGACCAATTTGGGTGGATTTATCAAAAAGACCATAAAAGGCTGATCCATTCCAAATTTCAGGACCAGTGCTAGTCCTAAGAACCACAGCAAGCTCAAGAATGACCGAAGTGATGCTCTTCCCCTACTCTGCTTTCATCCTTGGAAGTGCCAAAGGACTTGGAACATTCAGAAAACATCCAACGCAGACTGCCAAGGCAGAAAGTTACAGCCTAATTCATTCAAGTTTGGTAATTTATAACAAGCCACAACAGGCATGTAAGTTGGGGAGCATCTGGCTATTGTAGCTCTGGTTCCTAATGGTTTATAATTGGTAAATCACAGTTTTAGAGCTGACCAGCTTAATGAATCGAAAGAGATGATGGCAGATTGTCACTGAAAGAGAGTCTTTAACGTGAATTTTAATCTTCTGCAGCAATGGTTTAAAACAGTGCAAGCCAACTTCTGCAGGGCCCCTGGGAGTTGGGGTAGATGTATGCTGTACATCCAATTATTATTATTTTAATTTAAGAAGCCGTTTCTATCCCGAAAGCACTGCTGTCGTTGTTTTTAATCCCGTGGAAAACAGCTGGCAACAGGCAGCCCTGAAGCACCCAGAGCCCAAAGCACTCGTTTGGGGAGCGCGCAGCAGGGCCACCCCGCGCGGAGCTGCGCGGCAGCCGCGCCGCTCCGCACCTCTCCGCGGAAACTCTGCGAAGTTTTTTGGGGGGAACGCACACCTACACACGCACGCACGGGCCGGGGGGGCTCCGGTGTTGCGGTCGCATCCCCAGCCCCGCCGTTCCTCGCCCCTCCGGAGCGGCCGCGGTGCCGGCGCGGAGGCTCCGCGTGTCCCCGCCGCCCCCCCCGCGCTTCCCACGCCCCGCGGCCGCGGAACTTTGCTGCGCGGCTGCGGGAGGGAGGGAGCGGCTCCGCACCGCGGCCCCCGCCCGCCCCGCGATGGGCAAGAGCCGTCTTTTTGACGCAGGAGAAATGGCAAATTTTAAGTACGTCATTAATATGGCGCCAAAACCCTTCTTTTTTTTTTTTTTTTTTTTAAGTATAAGCTTATTTTTTATTTATTTATTTTTTTAAGGTTGGCGAAGCCGCCCCGTGTACGCGTGTGCACAGCGCGGAGAGGGGGAGCGGGCGGGGGGGGCGGAGAGCGTGAGTGTGTGCGAGTGTGAGTGCGTGTGCAGGGCCGGGCTGCGGGGCGCCGGGGCTGCGGGCGAGCGGCGCTGGGGCTCCGGGCAGCGCCATGGGGCCCCGGCGGCCGGCGGGGGGGTGACGCGGGGCGGGCGGCGGCGGCGGCGGCGCGGCCCGCGATGGGACCCGCGCTGCCCGCACCTGGCCCTGCCGCGGCGCCCGGGGAGGGGAAAAGGCGAAGAAATTGAAGATTTGGGGCGGCCGAGGCGGGGGGGGGGGGGTGGGTGGGGGGGTGGAAGCACCGCCACCATTATCCGTCCCCGCTCCGAAAGTCGCTTCCCCGCCTCCCTGCCGGAGCCGGAGCCCGGGCGGCGGCGGGGCGCGGAGCGCCGGAGGAAGTGCGGGGTGAAAAAGAAAGAGAAACAGGCGGGCAGGGCTCGCCCGGCCGCGGCGGAGCGGCCATCTCGGCTGGGAGCGGGACCGCATCCATGGAGTTACCGGGCGGGCGCTCCTAAGGAGGGCCCGGGCGGCGCGGCCCTGGCAATGACACCGGATTGAGCCGCCGAGGGGGCTCTCCCGGCCGGGGACTGCGGGAGCATCCCCCGCCCCCGCCTCCTCCCGCCTGTCACCCCAGAGACCGGCGCAACTCCGGGCGGACACTCCTGGCCAAGGTAAAGGCTCGGCGGGGTGGCGGCGGGAGCGGGCTGGGTTTGCAGCGGATGGTTATTTTGCAGCTCCCCCTGCTTTTGCTGTATATATGTCCTTTTTTTTATTATTTATTTTTCCCCCCTCCCTCCCCCGGCTGCCGGGCGGGGGATGTGCAGCATTCCCGGGGCGGATGGCGCACGGTGGTCACTCTCCTTTGGAAGTGCGGGAGGGAGGCGGCGGGGACGTAAACAAGAACTTTTTCAAGGCTCGGTTCGCCGCTTCGCCCCTTTATTCCCCGAATTAATGACTGCGGCAGCGGCCCCGCGCCCTGCCCTGCCCGCCGGGAGAGGAGGGGACGCCCCGGCGCCCCGCGGGGCTCGGGCGGGCGGCGGGGGCTCGGCGGGCGGCGGCGCGGGGCCGGGCAGCGCGCTCGGCAGCGCAGGGGCCGCGGGCGCGGAGCGCTGCGCGGGGCCGGGATGGCGGTGCCCGGGGGCGTGGCGGCTGCCGGCTCCCGCCTGCCCTCCCCTTCCTCCCCCCTTCCCTCCCCACCGCGGGGCTTTCCCCGCCGCCTTCCCCCGCCGCACCGCGCCGCCGGGTCCCGGGGCTGCCGAGCCCGGAGGCGCCGCCGCTCCCGCCACGGCATCACCCGCGCTCGGAAACATCCCGCGTCCCCCCGCGCCGTTGTCCCCCCGGGCCGCCCCTCCTTCTCTCGCCGGCCACCTGCCCCCTGCCCGGGCTCCCTCCTGCATCCTTCGGGGAAGCCGGCGGCGCCTGCCCCTTCCCCACCTGCCGAGCCGCTTCCCAGGCAGGATGCGGGGCTGGGAGCGCCCCCCGGCTGCCCCGCGCCCGGGGTGGGAGCAGCGAGCTGGAAGTTGGGAAGAGCTGTAAAGGCGGGAGGCGGCCGGATTGTCAACCTCGATCGCAATTAGGGGAAAATGAATTTCTCTCTCTTCATACCTATACATTTTGAGCGCTTTTTGAGTGGGAAGAGAAGGATGGCATGGCATTCACAGGGAAAATTCTCGGTGCCTTTCTCAGCCCCCACAGTGAAAATTGTTTTGAAGGGCTGAAGCCAGGACCCTCCGACCGCTTGGACAGTTCTAAGAGGAGGTTTTGCTTGGGGGGAAAAAACCTATTAGCTGATCTCAGCCTTCTCCCCAGGGGTAAGGAGCCCAGCTTTTAGGAGTGGTGTTTGACCTTTAAGCATTTATTGGCTACTGGGGTTAAAATAAGCTTGAGATAGGAGTAAAAATAGCTTGCAGAAAGGTTAAATCGAAGGTTAAATTTGTTTTTCTTAAGAAAATTGAGACTGATGTTCAAAAATGTAGGCTTGGAGCAAAGGATGGAGGGTACACGTTAGGGGGTCTGTAGGCAAGGAGATGCAATTCCTTTAAAGTATTGATGGCTGTTAAAAGTGTTTGACACCCAAGTTCTGAAAGTTGGTGAGTGGGTGGTCCTTCAAACCAGGTCTGGTCTTTACCTTTATGTGGGTTTTCATCTTTCACGAAGGTTGGATATCTGTAGCTCCTGTTGATTTCCTCTGAGTTTTTGATACTCAGGAGACCTGCAGGATGGGGCAGCTGGCTGTGGGCATGGAGCTGTGCCTGGTGTCCCCTCTCATGCCCTGTGTCGCTGCCTGTACCTTCCCCCAGGAAGGCAGGGGTGGCCGCAGTGCCCTCAGTAACCTTTTCGATTACCTGTGCTCTGTCTGGGCTTGCTAAAGAAAAAATAGATAATTATAAGGTAACGAGTCAGAAGAGGCAAGTAAAGTTATAAACGTGAGCAGTAAAGAAAAAAAAAAGCCCCTTGTAGGTGTGGAGAAAGGCAAAGCACAGGAAGTAAACGAGGGCTTGTTTTGTTTTAAATTGAAATGAGATTAAATTTTGCCCTGGGGAGCCAAGACAGCAGCGTTGGTATGGAGGAGAGGAGGGATGGCTTGCTCCTCACCTGGGCACCTGAGCTTTTGCTGGAAAGCTGGGGCTGGCAGCAGCCTGTAGAGGAGGCAAGGGACAGACGAGCCCCGGCAGGCAGGGGCAGGCTCCTGCTGCCCAGAAAATGATTGTTGTAGGTACCAGGATCCTGCTCTTTAGCATTTGCACTGTGCAGGGGTACCAGGGAGGTCAGGAAAAGCTTCTCCCAGATGGAGGGGCTGAGCACCACGATTTGCTGCGGGTCTCGTTGGCCCCACTGCTGTGCATCCTTTGGTCCAAAAGTTTGTCCTGTTACTATGAAACTGGGGCTGTGCCAATTTGGGGGATGCTGCTGCTCTCTCAGAGCCTCCTGTAGCAGCTCTTGCCTCCAGACTTTGTTCATGGGAAAAGGCAGTGGGACTAGGACAACCCTCCCACGGCGTACTGACTGGGATGTTCCAGCCCTCCACCCTTTTTATTACACTTTCTAACAACTGGCCGGTGTTCCTAGACAGAGGGAAGAAGGCGTTTAAGGCAGAGGGGAAGCGCCGAGGGGATGCGTCGGGAGCAGCCCCGGGGCTCGGTGCCAGCCGGCGGGCGCAGGTGCCGGGACGGGGTCCCCGGCGCGGGGTCGGTGGCCGGAGCCGTGTGCGTGCCGCTGGGGGCACTATGTTCTGTTTGTGTTCCTATTTCTGGGCTGGAAGAACAAACAGGGAAGTGGTTTTTCTGCAGTCTCATTGCAGCTCACAAACAGAGCACATCATTCAGCCGGTGTTGCTCTCAGCGTCAGAGGTGACGGCGCGGGGACCGAGCGCGGCGCATCCCTCAACCTGCGGGCAGCTGGGAAGAGGTGATGACCAAATACTTTCCTCTTTTTTTTTTTTTTTTTTTTTGCTGCAACTTATGCAGGTTTCTGTGCCTGTTCCCTGTGGAAGTGGGGAGCAAAGGCATGTATGAATTTCTCTGTTTGCTTGCCACAGTTCAGAATGGTTCGTTCTTGGAAACAGTGGAAACAGCCTCTGCGCAGGGTGCTGGGATGCCACTAAAAATCTCCAGATCGCACGTGGAGTTGATGTGCAGAAGAGTTTGCAGGGAGCTGGGAAACATCAGGGCGTTCTCCAGAACACAGGGCTGTTGGAGGGCTCTGCAGAGAAAGATTTCTGTGGTAGCTGAAGGCTGGATGAGGCATTTCTGTTTAGTGTGGATGGGAGCGGGTGCCTGTCCCTGGCAATGTGCCCACCTGAGCTCAGGACCTGGGCACAGGCATCTCTGTGTGCCAGCAGTAGTTGCCTTCACCTCTCCCAGGTTGCATGGGCTGGGCAAAATTACATTCCCAAGAACTCCTCTCCAGCCTTTCCCTGCTGTGAGGCAGGACCAGCCAGCCTGAGGCCATCATCTCCATTTTAACACCAATCGTGCTGCTAATTTGTCCAAGGGCATACTGATTTACATTTGTTTAGGCTGATGAAGGGCCATCATCTTCCTTGGTTTAGCATTTATCTGCCTTTCTCAGCTTCGAACAAAGGCAATGCTAAACATGTGTTGGTTTGCAAGCAGTTCAGTTTTTGGTTTCCAGGCATTAGCCAGGGCTATGCCTGTGGATTTGAGTTGCAGACACTTCAGGGGGATGTTCATTTGTTTATAAAAGAAACCCACATCTGTTTCTGTTTGAATTTTTTAAGCAAGCCTACATAGAAACCTTTCACTTGGTTTCTGGCTCTGTAAAAACTAGATTTTGGGCCAAGTTTGACCTAACAGTGACCTTTTCAAAGTATTACAAATTTTTTTGGTATTTGTTTATGACTTTATTAATGATGCCATGTGGGGAATGGGTCAGTTAAAGGTGAAATTAACTTTTAATGTAAACAAAGGATTAATTTTGGAGCAGAGATGATATTTTGTGGGGACTTAAGTTGCTCAGTAGTTCACCAGCTGAATTCTCGGGAGAGCTTTGGGGAGCTGGAGCTCCCAAAGCCCTGGGAGGGATGTGGGCAGGGAGTCCTCCCCACCCCCCAGCCACCCCCCCGCGGGTGCCAAAAGGGTGGTAGGAGCTCAGCCGCCATCAGACTTTATAACTCTGGGATACTCTTGGGGAAATGGCCCAATTACCCTTCTACAGTAAATTCCTCTCTTAAGTGCCATGTGGTTTACTACTGTTTGGCTGCTCAAGATGAGTCCCTCAGAAAACAGCATCTTCTCAGCATGGCCTGGAATGTAACCATTTTCTGGAATGGCCTGGTTTTGGCCAAAACTTTTGCTCCTTTCAGGCACGCAGTCCCTTGTGTGCCATCCTCTGCCCAGCCTTTCAGTGCTGCTGTTCAGAGATGTCTGTACTTTGCTCAAGCCAGAACTTCATTCACAAATTTCATGCAGTTTGGTTTGGAGGATGCTGTCTTGCATCCTGCCAAACAGTGGCAAAATGATTTACTGAAGTACAGATGCTATTTTTACCTGCAATGTGAACCACTTCTGTATGTGAATATCAATTCATCCTGTTACCTAGTGAGCGTGTTAATTCTGTAGGCAGCTGTAGGACAGAAGCAGGATGGAGGGACCAAGTTCAGTGAGAGGGATGATCAGTGCATCTCCTCATACATACCAGCCATAACCAGTGCCAGTAGCCTCCTGCTGCCTGTGCTGAGCATTGATTGCAAACCTTTTCCCTGCCTTGGGAGGAGAGTGATGTCAGTGATGCTGCCTTGCTGTAAAAGCAAAGATGGGAAACCTGGGAAATCTCTCTGGCTATCAGTAGCATTCCTTTGCTTCACCTCAGGTGGTTTTTTCCCTCCTCTTGGCTTTGGCTTATTTAATCTCTGTGATTAGGAACTCCAGAATCAATAAAAGCATTGCTCTGTCTTTGTGCTCCAAATGTCTGTTTGTCACTTCAGACCAGTAGGAACCAGTTTCAAAGGTTGAGGTAGGATTTTCACTAAAAGTAAGTAAGCTGCAGTTAGGGCTATCTTCAATTTCATTTCCCCCAAGCAAAATCTAATGGCTGTTTGGAACAAGGCTGGTTTAATAACATCTATTTCCCCTTGAATCACCAGGGGAAAAGTATTGATATTGCCATATTCTTAGGGAGTGTTTTAAGTCACATTTTGACAGGGCAGTGCCTTACCACAACACTGATAGTTAAAATGTTTTGGATATTTTGTAGTATTTTCTTTTTAATGCTGTGATAGCACATATATTGTAAAATAACAGCTATTACAAGGTTTTTACATGCTTATGTGGAACATTTCCTGATGTTTGGGGGAAAATGTCATGCTCTAGTTTGCTATCCCAGTCTGTGTGCTCCTTGTACCTGCTGCAACCAAACCACACAAACCCAGTGTTTCATTATCATTCCCACTTACTATTTGTGGAAGCAGTAGTGGGTATGACGTATGAACACATTCAGATTCTTTAGAAATGTCTCAGAAAGTACTTGGAAGATTTCCATGAGGTTAAGACTCTTTTCTGTGGATGTATTTTGGCTTACAGCCTGTTGGATAGTTGTCTGCTCCACAGGTTGCCCTTTCCATCCAGAGCTGCCCAAGCCCTGTACTGGGAGCCACACTGATCAGCCACCAGCCACATAGGTATTTTAACTTTTGAAAATCAAATTTTACCATTCTTCTTTTTTTTGTTTTTTTTTTTTTTGTTTTTTTTTTGGGTTTTTTTTTGGGGTTTTTTTTGTTTTTTTTTTTTTTTTTTTTTTGTTTTCCTAAAGCACCTAGTTTGAGTTCCGAGTGCTTGGTTCCCAAGGAGCAAGTTCAGGAGAACCTGCTGATTTCAAACCAGCTGAGCTTGAAACGGGTCTGCTCATCAGTGCAGTGCTATTTGCTGCTGTGATTTTAGCTCTGAGAGGATGGAGAAGTCACAGCAGCTGAGCAGAAGGCACTTGCCTACCCCTGGGAGCTCTGGTGCCAGCCGTGCTGCTGGGGAGCTCCCGGGGCTGGGAGGTGCTTCCTGTGTGACAGATACTCCCGAGCTCTTAAAAGAAGTAGATGGTGGCTGAATGGGAAGATGAGTCAGAGGGTAAAACCCCAGCCCTGTGGTACCCAGGGGTTCTCTTCAGCTCTGGGATGCTCGTACTTCCCCCTGCAGACATACCGAGAGTGTGCGGTTTCCATTCTCCTGTCTTGACACTTCTTCACTTTGCGGCTGGGACTGGTGGTTCCCAGGATGTCATTTCTCCCATCCAGCAGCACCATGGTCCCTGGAGGACATCCTCCAGTCCTGTTGGAGCTTCTTCCCTTGGCTGCGCTCTTGCAGAGGAAGAGACATTTGGATGCAAATCCTGCACAGACGAATTTCCATGCGAAGCTGATTGATCCAAATGCACCCACTGTAACTACTGGGAGTGGGAAAAGCTGGTAGAAAGACAATTAAAGTTTTTTTAAAAATACGTGAGAATTGTTTTCTTGCATTTTTTTCAGCCTCTGGGTAGTTGTCTGTCCTGAGGACTGACTGGTGCTGGGGTAGGAGTGTGTGCAGATATTCGTATAGCAGTGCTTTGGTGCTGAGGTGAGTTTTCTGGACATGAAGTGTAATGTTCAATTTCTTTTGTTACAGATGGAAGAAAAACGACGCAAGTACTCCATCAGCAGTGATAACTCGGACACCACTGACAGTAAGACCTTTAATTCAAAGCTTTGAACAAGATTCACCTCCAGCAGTCAAAATGCTTGAATAATTACTTTACAAAGAGTGGAGGAAACTGCATTTACTGGGAAGTCTCTGCACAATGAGCAGTGTGCAGGGCTGGGTTTGTCAGAAATGCAGCAACAAGCTGATATCAATTTATTTAAACACTTGGCTGTGGCTCCTCTTAACTGATGAGAGTGTCTCCCTCGTGTGAAGAGAGGAGAGCTGCTGATTGCAGATCTAACCAAGCAGCAAACACCCTTTGTAGATGAGTTGTCCTTTCCTGTGAGCTGCAGCCTGAGACTAGTTTGCTCTTGATTTGGGTTGTACTAGAGGAAAGGGAAGTTTTTGCTGGAGTCAGAGTAAAACTGGAGCCGCATTGTTCCCCTCTTGCAAACTGAAGAGTGATGTGGGAAAAGGGATAAGGCTCAAGCCAGCAAAAGTTGCAAGCCCACGCTTGCTTTTCAACATCTACCTCACTTCATCCTCATTCAGGAAGGCACAGAAGCATGTGTTCAACAATAAACATGTGCAAATGTGCTGAATTTTGGCTATAAATAGAGCACTCCCCTCTCCCACTTACTCCAGGGTTTCACCCGCTGCAGACATACCGCAGTGCCTCAGTGCCTCAGTGTTCAGTACCCTCAAGGCACCAGCCTAATCCCTTGTCTGGACTCTGGAGTTTCTTACTGGTTGCTCTTGGTTTCTTACAAATGTCACAGTAATTTCATCTGGGCCGTGCTGGGAATTTGCTCTCCACACTTTACAGGATCTGGCTGCTGGATATCCAAGAACGAAAGGGACTTTAGTAAAGACACTAAACTTCTGGGCTTTTTCCTAACAGGATGATGGAGAGATTACAGGGGGTTATGGAAAGGCTGATCTTGCTGGGTTTGGCTGCTGTTCCCACAGCTTCAGCCAAAAAAATTGTCAGTGTGAGTGGAGTTTGCACCACAGCTGCCGAGGGGAACCTGCTGTTGTGCTGCCAGCGGGGACCCCCATCCTGCTGGAGCCCAGGGGGCCTGGAGGCTGAGCTGCGCCTGCAGAAAGTGTTTCAGGCTCTGTCAACACGCTTGCTTCTCGTAAAATGAAACATCTCTATCTCAGAAAGGAGTTTGTTTTGGAAGCCATGCTCCAAACTTCCCGTCTCCTAATCCCCCGATGCTCAAAGGCTTATGGAGCCGAGCCGTGCTCGCTGGCTTCGCTGCCTTTAGGGGGTAAGGCATCTTTAATCATGGTATTAAACAACATGGCCTTATCTCTGTGGGCCTTGGATATTTATGCTGCAGGTGATCTCTAGGCTTTTGACAAATGCTCTCCTGCAGGATAGTTGTAAACAGAGTGGTGACCTTCTTTTTCATGTCTCTGCCAGGAAAGGGTGGTTGTGTGTTATCCAAGCCTGTATAGCTGTAGCATCACACTGTAGCTTGAGAAGAGGGGGTAAGGTGGAAATTAGTGGCTGATCTCTCCATGAAAGCTGTGGAGCTGCTGCTGCTGCACTGCTTGGAGCAGCTTGCTGAGTTAGGCAGCCTGTCCATGGGGCTGCATCGTGGGGATTCTGCTCTGGGCTTTGTCTACGCAATCCTGTCATGCTGTGAAGTGTTTTAAAGAATTTCATTTGTATGGAACCTTCTTTAATAACATCTGGCCTGTAACTTCAAAACACAAGCTGTCTTTTGGGAACAGGTGATGCCCCCATGCTTGGCCTTCATTTTGTGAAGTACAAGAAAGGGCAGTGCAAGCAAAGAGTACAGGTTGAGCTGGTGCCTCTTCCCCTGCCAGGAAAAGTAGGCATGTGAAATTTCCCTGGGCTCAGCTGCCTGAGCTGGTGGAAGAACAGTTTCCCACTGCAGTGGTACCACAGCCTGATCCCTGAGTAAGCTCAGCTCCTGGCTCCATCGTGTTTGGATATTTGCTTATGTGCACAGTGTTGTTTCCTCCTTATCTAGCCCTCCAAGGATAAAATCGGTATTTAATAGGCCTATTAAAAGTTATTTTGTTGCAATCTCACAGAAACATTTTTATATACTGTAATATGGAAGGGTACTCCTATACAGAAGACTGAACTGTCATCATTATTATAGATAAATTCCAATGATCAATTTTTTATCTATTATTTACAAATACAGTCTTACATTTAAGTGATTATGACACAAATGTGTTGGAAATAAAGATCAGTAGTGTATGGTTCCACCACATTTCAGACTTTAGCTACCCTTCCCTTTTGGGGGTGGCAGCAGTGGTGATGATACTGCACAAAAAAAAGTCATGTCAAGATGTTATTCCACCTTAGTGCTGACCCAAAGTGTTGGCTGAGGCTGGAGCAGTGGGGCTGGTGAGGTAAGGAAAAGCTTTGACTCCTTCCCAGCTAACCTGTCTCTGTTGCTTTATTGCAGGTCACACCACATCCACCTCCAGATGCTCCAAAATTCCAAACACCAAATCCCCCTGGTCACGGCAGAAGGAGAAGAAGCCCTCTGAGGTAGGTGGGCTTTTAGGCTTTTCCCAAAAGAGAGTTTTCCCATGGGACTGCACTTGCCCAGATGTGGCGACCAGCGTGCCCATGGCTTCTGTGGGCAGCGGGTGCCAGGACAGGAGAAGGCAGAGCCATGCTGCAGAGCCACACCTCCCAACAGCTGTGTCACCCCGGCTGCCTGGGGAGGGAGCTGATGGGGACACACGGTGAGCATCTCTGGTGAAGGGTGGGGGTCCTTGTGCCCAAAACCACTGGGGTCCTGTGCCCACTCCATCCCTATTGAGGCAAGTAAAGAGAAGTTAAGTTTGGTGGGACTGGGAGTATTGGGGTGTCTGCCTGCCAAGATTCCCTGCTTTGGGGGCCCCCCTGGGTGCCCTTTTATTAATGGCACAGGTCACAGCACTGGTGGCAGGGGAGGGTGATGGAGACTCCTCCCATGAACAAGGGGGAGGCGTGGAGAGCTGTGAAATGAGAGAGTGCACAGCTTAGCTGCAGATTGTGCTGTGTTGGTTCCCCCTGTCACAGGGCTCAAGGACATTAAGCTGAGGCCATCAGAGTCTGACCTTGCTGCAGGGTTTCCCCTCGCTGGTATGGGCAGTGCTGCCATTCTGGGGACACTGCCCAGGTTCACCTGCTGGCTCTGGTGCAGGGTCTGGGCCTTGCCTGGGAGGAGCTGTTTGTCCCCAGGACTGTTGGAAGGGGTGGTGCTATGTCCTGTTTTCCTTTCGTGCCTCGGATACATTTCCACTAGCCATGGAAACTATACCAGGCATGAGCTGCTGTTGTAGCAACCGCGGTGTTTGGCAGTGGTCATCTTCATTTCAGCAGCAGCGAGAGCAGAGCCAGAGGGACATTGTTCTCACATTCCCTTCCCTCTGCACTGGGGTCTGGAGTCAAACAGTGCTAAGTTTAGCAGCAGATGAAGCTGGCATGGCTCATGTGAACTCCCCATTTCACCTCTCCTGACGCTGTGGCCTGGTGAGCACAAACCTCTGCAACATCCTCCTTTTGCATCAAGCTGAGTAGAGATTTTGAGGTTTTCCTGTGGTCACTGCTTGAATTACAGCTGCACTTGGTTCTTACTGCTCTGATAGGTTTACATTGAAATATCTGTGTTGGCAAAGGACACAGACTGAAAGAGTTGAAGTTATTTGTGCCTTGGGTAAAGAGAGGGACTGGAAGGCTGTTACTACCAGCCGAGTTAGTTGGAATTACTCCAGAGAGCAAGAACCAGGGTGCAGATGTCACTGACTGCTAACAAGACTGTTGGAAAATTGAATATTAGCATTGGTAATGTTGGGTTTTGGTTATAGATGTGTCTTTCAGTGTGGGTGCCGGGGAGATTTCTGTGAGCTGAATCCTCCTTTGGGAAGTGAAGCATTTGGGACATCTCCTTCTCCTGTGGTGCTGTTACCCCTCTCTGAAATAACTGCCCATCCCTGTGCCTGGTGTGTCCATAAAGGCCTTGGGTGAGCCCTTTAGGTGCTGTCGGGACTCTCTGCCACAGAGATGCCTCATGTTAGATGTGAGAAGATGTGACTCATGTCACAACAGTGTCAGAGGTGCCACCCTGCTGCTGCCCTGTAAAATACTTCTCCAAGAGCTGGGACATCTTTCTGCCTCACTGGTGCAGACACATTTTTGTCTTTAATATGAGTTAGTTTAATCAGCCATCTAGGATTTTACCTGGCTGCTATTGAAGGTAAGTCCAGGATTCCAAGTGAAAATGCTTCTGGACTTGATGTAGTGTGGTAAGAGCTGGATCCAAGTTGCTGCTCTACAACAGCTAGAGTGAAAGCTAGGTATTAGCCCATGGCACCTGGGGAGACATCAGATGCCTGCAGAGGGCTCCTCCCTCTGCTTACTGCTCCGTTATCCCCTGAGGAGGGTTCTCAGTGAAATGGAGCTGTGGAACAGACAAAGTGGAGCAAAAGCTGAACAGTGCCCAGCTTAGCAACAGTTGGGACAGAAAGTGAACCTCCGTGGCTTATGTGAACTGAGACTCTAGGGGAATTTGGGGAGGCCATGTGTGATTACTCAGGCTGGAGCTCGGCCAGGATGCTCAAGCTGACAAACCATCTTGTACAAAAGCATGGTGGGCACACAGGCAGATGGAGCAGTCCAGATCTCAGCTGCGCTCCCCTCACTGTGCATTGCCCCCGCACTTGCTGTGTCTGGGTCTGCTGGAAATCAGTGCCAGGTGAAACTCAGGGCTTTGTTGGAGGTTGGATAGAGTATCAGCCCAAGACTTGCAGCAGTGAGGGAGAGGGTTAGGAATCCACTCCAGTATGAATTTCCTCTCCAACAGCATCTTCTCAACTTTTCCATGAGTGACCCAACTTCTCCTCTTCCTGTGAGCACCCATGAACGTGTCTGGTCCAAGCACTGTGGGGTTTGGCACATCCTCCCGGGAACACTGGGGGATTTCAGGCGTGGACTGTGACAGGCATCATGTCCTGTTGGAGCAAGTTCTGAGAAATGTAAAACACAAACTACACCGCTATCAAACTACTTCACATGAAATAGTGAATCACCTTTTCTTTTGTCCATCCTGCTGAGGATGGATGTTGATCTCATCATCACTGACAGATGGAAACCACAGGAGAATAAGAGGGGGAGCAGGATGAATGCATTAGCAGATACTGAACCCCCAGCCATTTTGGGTCTGGACACATCTTTTCAAACCATAGCTCAAACTCCAGCTTTACACATTGTAGCTTTATGGGGAGCTGCAGTGGGTGCAGGTGTGTCCTGAGAGATGGCCATGCTGGAGGATGGGCTGGGGAAATGGCATTCGTGTGTGTGGGCCCACCAAGCTGTCCTGCCCTTCTCCAAGTCATGTCCCCATTTCTCTGGGAGCTGCTGTCCCAGGGAAGCAGGCATTCCTCCTGACAACCCGGGCAGGAGATAAAAAAAATCGAAAGCATTAGTGTTACATAGTTATTAGTCAGGTCAGGGGGTGATGTTTATTATGAAAGACTCTGTGAGAAGGGATTAACTATACACATTAAAAACCATCGGATACAAGGCATCTGGAAAAACAAGCTTCTTAACATGGAAAAGTACTGAGCTGTTTGTAAACATCCGCCAAGAGGCCATTGCCAGGGAGGGTGATTATATTTATCTGTGCCTGTCACGGGGCTCTGCCCGGGCTCTTTCCTGACTGTCCCAGGCACCAGGCCTCTGTCTTGGCTCTCTCCCTTGCAGAGGTGACAGTTGTCCTTCCCTGCCCCTTGCCTGGGCAGCAGAGCCTGCAAGGCTGGAACCTGATGCTGCTGGTGCCCTGGGCATGGCTGTGCTGCACTGCTTTGCCTGAAGGCAGAGGATGAACGTGGGCAGCTGCCAACAGCTTCTTGCATCTGCAGTGATAGCAGTACCAATCTGGTGATTTTAATTAATCTCATTAGTGCTCGTTTGTCTCTTAACTTGTCTGCAAATGGAGCGTGGTGGCTGGTCCCCATCTCCCCGGGTCCCTGCAAGGAGCTGCTGGTCATGCTCCCCACCCTGGGAGCTGCAAGGAGGGGATGCTCGCTCAGGTTATCCCTGCCATGGATCTGAATCTGCAGCAGGGAGTAGCACACGCCTGCAGCACGGATTTCTGCTTCTGTTAGTGGCACATCAGTGCAATCCTGCCCCCGGCTGTAGAGCTGCTGGGGATGTGAGCACGAGCCTCGCTGGTTTGACTGCAGTCTTCAAGCCTCTCTCCTGTTCCTGACAGGGAACAGTTGTCAGTGTCTAAGGAGAGAATCTAAGAACAAGGCAAGTGTGTAATGATAGTCTCTGGTTCTATCTGCCAGCTCCCAGCCATCAGCAGCCCAGGGACTCCCTCGGATGCTGCGTCTGAGTCACTGCCTTAGCTGCTGTGTTAGTCATTGCCTCCAGAGCTGTTTGAGATCCACAGTGCTCACCTGCACTGCTGGAATATATTTTAGAGGGACAAAAGCCTGCTTTTTTTGTGCAGAACACCTGCCTGCCAGCCCTCCAGCTGTCCTTTCTCAGCTGAAGAGCCCTGCACAGTCTGGGCTGTGCTGTGCAGGTGCTGCTCATCCCACCGGACATCCTCACTGCCCTTCTCCCTCACTCCAGACCTTCAGGAGGAGAGGGGACTGCAGCTGCAGGCAGGGCTCAGGATGAAGGGGAAACCACAGATTTATACAATTTACATTATTTTCTGCTTGCCTTGTTTAGATATTACTTCCGTGTTTTGAAAGGCGCCTTTTTATATCTCTTTACTAGGATTTAACTCTTTTCCCCTCTAAAAAGTAATTCTTACTGCGTTGGATCCTGGTTTTTTCCTCCTGTATTAGGTATATAATGACCCAGTGCAATGTGAATTTAGTTCCTGTACTCTCCTGTGCTTGGAGCAGAGCTTTAATGGATGTGGCCAAGCAAGACTGGACATGCTTTTATGGGGCTGGATGGGAGAAAATCCCTCTCTGTTGAAAGGTTTGACTGCAGTTTGGCTTTGTCAGTTTTCCCTTGCCAGTGTGGGGATAACAGATTAAAACCATTGTCTTCTGAATGCTGAGAAGGGCTGGACAAAAATGCTTCTTGTTCCTATTTTGAGTTCTGTTGTTCATTGAATCTTTAACATCCAGCATTTCAAGAGGAAACAAGACTAGATGAAGAGATAGGAGGCTGGCTCCCCAGTTGGACATGGAAGTTCAGGATTTCTTCCCCACAGGCAGATAATATCTCCTTGCAAACACACTTCTGGCATTGCCACGCTTCAAAACCTTGCTACCGAGTATCAACTCTCTTCTCATTTTGGAAAGGGTTGGAAAAATGTGATAGAGCAGCAGGGATGTAGGACTGGGAGGTCCAGAGGGGAGTGAGGTGGGGCAGCCAAGGCTGCACCGAGAGAGGTGCCATCTTGAGCTGATATCAAGACAGTTTGTACAACCAAAACGTATTCTCAGGGCTCCCATTGTTCCCGTTGTTTTCTCTTTCTCTAAAAATCCTTGTGACTCATGAGCTATAACAAACAATTTTATGCTTGAGAGAGTGAAGGGCTAAGAGAGCTGGCTGGCACTGAGGAGGGAGTCCTGTGCATGAGGCAGCTGGAGACTTCCCTGGTCCCAGTGTGGATGGAGGAAGGTGGTTGTGGCTGGGGGTGTGCAGGAGTCAGCTGCCAGGACTGCAGTCAGGGAGGGGAAAAAAGAGTGTTGAGCCAAAGCCTGAAGAGAACCTGTTATCTCAGTGTCAGGAAGCAGACCCACACCGTGCCTGCAGTGACCTGCTGCTGCCCCTGCTTGCTGTGGAGGGGTCACACTGTGGGATACCACATGGCTGCTGTGGGTGTGAGGGCATCAGGGAGGATTACAGTTCTGCTGGGTGATGGAAGGAGTGAATTCAAAGGTGAGATCTCAGATGCAGGCTGTGACCATCCCTTCTCACCTCTCCTGCCCGCCCTCACCCTAGTGAGCGCTGTGTTCTCTGCACGCACTTCATTTTGGGCTTCTCTTCTCTCACATTGTGTACCGCTGCTTTGGAAAGAGTTCTTTTTGCTAAAACTTTTTAGGGACAGAGATGTTATTGTCTGTTGAAAAAATGGCATCCCATCCTGGGATTTGAAGGAGAAGGCACTGAGCTTATTCCTCTGCCCCAGGAGCAAGGTCTGAAAGCTCCGAAGTCAGCCGAGTGCAGATGCAGGGGAAGATGTGTAACAGAATTCCTGCCAGCTCAGGAAGCCTGGTGTGCAGGGACCCAGCCTGCTGGAGCCCATCTGTGCTGGGCTGAGCTGCCTGGTCCCTCAGGAGCTGTTTTCTCCTGGGCTGGCTTGCAGCAGGCGCCTGGAGCCGAGCACCCGTGCCGGGGGATGCCGGGGCCGTGCCGCCTCGCCGGGCGCGCTCGGCTGCGCCGGATCCGGCCCGGCAGTCCCCGGGCTGGCTGCTGCTTTAAAAGCTAATTAAACCCAGTGCTAGACGAGTGTTTCTTTTCATTTCGATTTAAAGCCCAAAACAGATCCGGCTCTTTGGCTCTCGCCCAGGAGCTGGTTTCGTACCAGAGGAAAGTCGTTAGCGCGGGATCGGAGTTTGGTGTTTTCGGGTGGGCTCTTTGGGGCAAAGGGGATTTTTGGCAGGCTCAGACCCACAGTACAGTCACTGGGAAAGCCAAGTCCTTGACAGAGCACATGGAGTGGGAATGAATGGCAGGGAGATTGCTGGCCACTTCATTAAGAGGGGTTTGTGAGTGAATCACAGAGCATAGAAATTGATGTGAGAATTGTATGGAAAGCTGGTGGAGAGGCCCTCAGAGGGGCTGGGTGGTGATGGGGCAGAGGCAGAGAAGGAGGAGAATGCTGGAAAGCAGCACATCCTGGGAGTCCTTAGCTAAGGGAGGGATGGGGAGCAGCATTTCTGATGCCTCATGGCATGTCCATCATCCTTCCTGTTGTGGTGAGGCACTGTGGGCCTTGGCATCTCCCTGGGGTACCTGTTTTTCTCTGGGGTTGTCCAGCTATTGGACAAATTGATGCTGGTCCATGGAGAGCTCCCAGAGATGCCTCACAGGGCACAGGGAGAGGCTGCAGGGCTGTGTCCAGTGGGAGAAGCAGCAGATCCTCACCAAGGTGGAGCAGCTGATGTAAAAGGTGCCAGGGGCTCAAGGAGGAGCCAAATCCAGCCCCTGCCTTTTAGGTTTCTGCCGTACCTGCAGGAGCATCCTTCCAATGCCAGGCTGGATCCAAGTGACATGCTGGGATGTGAACATCAGAGGATGCTACACTTAATGAGCTCAGGGTTTGTTTGGTTTTGGGGTTTTTTTGAGATGTAAAAGCAACACAGCTTTTGCTTCAAAATAGCAAATTACAGAGATTACAAAAGTACTGACGTATTATTGGGGAGCAGCATGGCTTTGGTGCCCTAGTGACTTCACATGTTACTGGACTGCCAGGACTGGCTCTACTGGTGTGTCAGTCCAACACCACAAACTGGTGGGCAGCAAGGATGGGGAGGTCCTAGGGGTAGTCCAGGCTTGCCTGGCCTGTGGGATACAAGGGAGATTAAGGTTTTCCCCGCGTTCCTTTCTTTGCCTGGAGCCTGAGGCTGCACAACCACACCAACCTGGTGTGGACTCCATGTGCATTTCTTTTGGAAATAGGAAGGAAAAAATATCTTGGGATTTTGAAATTTCACATTCTTCTCCTCGTCTTTCAAGCTGACAGTAACAAAGGGAGAGGCTGGCCCTGGACACTGGTGTGATGCATCTCTGAGCATCACTAAACCTCCATGAGGTTCCTGAGCGAGCAGAGGTAATAAAGGAACGTCTTGGTTTGGCCTTTCCCATTGCTGGCAGATCGATAGGCAATAACTGAGATCCCATTCAGGGCTGAAAGGGAAGGACAGAGCCTGGCCAGGGCTGTGGTGGTGGCGGGGGGAGCGGGTGCAGGGCAGCAGACAATCTGTCAGCTCCCACGGCCGGGGAGAAACAGTAAACACTCCTATTGAGGGAAAATTGCTTGTTTTCTGGTACCCAACTTTCTCTTCATCGCCAGGTCCTCGGTTCATCAGTGCCCAATTTATCCTTTATTTGGTTTTCATAAATAATTCAGAAGAGTTTGAGTAGAATAATTGAGTCTTTTCCCAACCCTAATCCCAGACAATTCAAAACAAAAAGACATTTAGATTACAATTTGAGCGTATTAGCTGTTGGGAGATTTCCAGACAACTGATCTGCTTTCCTTTACAATTTCTGGGCTGTTCTATCATTTCTAAAGTGTTCTGCTTTGATAGTTAATAATTTGAGCATATCCAGTTCTTCATGAAAAGACAGAGGCGTCGCTGTGATAAAGTGCGGGCGCGCGTGCTGCCGTCGGATGGGTGAGCTTATCTGTTTTCCAAGAAGGACTAAATAAATGAAGTAGTGAGATTGCAAATCCAGCCTGCCTTATCTTCAGGGAAATAGATACAATCGTGCTTATTTGGCTTAAAATTAAAACTAAGCTTCTATTCTGATGCGAGCTGAAAGGCCAGAAGGGATGAATTTGGGGAAGACTTAATTCAGGAAACCACAGGCTTGGGATCTGCACCATGCAGAGGGAGAAGTTACACCAAGGGCTCGTCCCATTGCTGTGCGGGCTCCTCCACCTCCCTCTTCATCAGTAGGAGGAGGGCGATGGGCCAGGATTTTGACACTGTTCCATGGGTGACCAGCCCTGCTGTTATCCAAAAAGACAGAGCTTGTCACCTCGCTGGTGTCACCTGGTGCTGACCTAGCAAAAGAAAATGGTGAATTTTGCTTGGGGTAAGGGTCTGGGAAGGCCACAGCTGCTGTGGGTGCCCAGAGGCCTCAGGGCAGGGTGATGATGTGGCTGGACCCTCCCAATGGTTGGTTGTCCTGCAAAGGGCAGTCCCACTCCCAGTCTCACTCCCAGTGTTCTCCACTGCTCTGGAGCTGGCTGTCGCCTCTGTGCACTGAGGTGGAAGCAGAAGCACACTGCCACCCTGCCCCGCACTGCCAGCACTGCCCTGATCAGCTTCTGGCAGAACTGGGTGTATTTGCCTGCATGAAAGAAGAATGCAATGCTCCTGTACCCCAGAACATCAAAGGAGGAGCCCTCAGGAGGCAACTGAGCTGGCATTGAGGGAGGAGGGTACTCACATGTCAGCAGGATCCAGTCCAGGTCGTTCAGAAAAGCTTTTGGGTGCCCTGCACCTTTGGAACCATTCCTGCTTGCCTTTGCCCACAAATCCCTCGGGCATGTGTCTTCAAAACAGTATTTTCTATAACAGTATTGTGCTGTTGCCAGGGGAAGTTTAGATTGAATATTAGGAGAAAGTTTTTCACTGAAGGGGTGGTTAAGCACTGCCACAGGCTGCCCAGGGCAGTGGTGGAATCACCATCCCTGGGGGGAATTAAAAAGACATGTGGATGTGGCTCTTGGGGACATGGTTTAGTGCTGAGCTTGGCACTGCTGGGTTGACAGTTGGACTCGATGATCTTGTAGGGCTTTTCCAACTTGAATGATTCTGTTCTTCAGTGATTGTGTGCTGCTGTGGGCAGAGCAGGGAGGTGGCACTGACCCCCATGGTGGCTTCAGCCCCGTGTGGTTCAGGCACAGGGGAGCATCTCACCCACCCAAGCCAAGAGCTCTGAAGTGTGAGGGATTACTCAGGTTTGTGTTGTCCTCGTTGGAGCTGGGCACTGAAACTGGGTTAAGGAGCTGTTGTTGAGCCAGGCTGTGACCTGTCAGCACAGGGCTGTCAAGAACAGGGTGTATTTCTGCCCTTTGTTTTAGAAAACACTCTGCAGTGGGATTCCTGCACTTGTTTGGATCACAGACCCACACTGCTGGAAGGACTGTGATATCTCACATATCCTTTCTCATGTTTAATTAATGCCTCTCTTAGTATTTTTTTAATTTCCCACGCTGGCAGTGTGTTAAAAGGTCACTGTGGTGTTTGTAACACACAGAGGCTTAAAGGACCCTGATCTTTCCCAAACTGAGCTGACTGTGATATATAGGCTGTTAATTGTGTTTGTTGAGGGGTGTGCCAAGACTGTGTCTGAGCAACTCAAATCAGGTTTGTATGGACATAGTTAAAAATGTCTCCAAACAGCTGCACCAGGAGGAGAGTACCAGTGAATTCAGAGGTCCCAACATAGCAAAGGTTGTTTATATATTGTATTTAACTCTAATTGGGTTAGCAGCTGAGGCTCTGAGGATTAAACAAACTGACCTAAATACTGGTCTCAGTGGTCTTACTTAATGTCTAGTTTCCTGCATTTCAGTTGATTTGGGTTCCCAAATACTCTCCAAAGTGTGTTATCTTTGTGTCAAAAAATGTAAAACCGTACTGTATTATTTCTTGTGGTTCTGACAAAGCAATTCTCATTTGGAGAACAGACTGTGAAGAGATTAACCAACATCCAAAGAAAACACCTGATCCATCCCAGCTTTGTGGAAGGAACGCAGAAGTAGCAGGGATGGAGCGAGATGGTGTCCAGGCAGGATTGCTGGCACTGGCAGTTATTATTCCAGCTAATAGCAGATGGTAGAGAGGAGAAATCATCCATTTTCATTTACAATTTATTTTTGTGCTGCAAGAGGCAGGATTGCTCGAGTCATTGCTGTCAGGCAGCCCTCTGGAAGGAAAACCTTACTTACCGTGAGGGATATTTTTAGAATGAGTTTTTCATCCTTGTGTATTGGGAGAGGATGCTGCAGGGCCACGAGTGAGATGGAGAATGAGCCCATTCACTGACTGAAGGACTGGAGGATTTTCCTTCAGGAGGGGACCAGTGTTGATCTCACAAGGGGTTTTTTGAGTCAGGAAAAATCTGGGTTTGTGGATATGTAAGCAGCACCTAGATCACATTTTAGCTGGATAATTTCTGTCTTAAGCTTTTGTCTGTCCCTGTTCAGGACAGTGAGGGGATGTGATGGAGACATGAAGGTGCTTGGGGCAGTGAAGTGACCTGAAGGGGACACAAAGGTGCTCAGGATGGTGAAGTGATGGGAGGAGGATATGAAGGTGCTTGGGACGAAGTGGCTCTGTGTTTCCCACATCTTCATTCAAGACAAGAACAACATTTTCCTGTGGCCTGTGAAGGCCAAATATGGAGAAGCCCAGTTGCTGTACATCCCTTGGCATTTGGAGTAGATTTGTGTGGTTGTGCTGAAACCATCAATCCCCTAAGATAAAGAAGCCTGTTTCTTCAGTTTAAAATTAATTTTTGGTCTGCATCTTGTCCAAGCTTATACCCTGTGGCTGGATTTCCTGACTCCCCAGTATGGGGGACCTTGAAGGGGTTGCAGCTGCAGGGCTTGGGCTGTTGGCACTGCCTGGCAGGAGGGGAGTCCCTGCCTGTTGCCATGTTCTCCTGCCCAGGACTTGCCCTGCGGGGGCTCGATTTGACACCCTGAAGCCATTCAGTTGGTGATGCAGACACCCCGTGTGCTGTGCCTTGGGGGCAGTTTCCCTGGACACTCTCCCTGGGCAGGTGTGTCCCCATCCTCTGCTGGACTGTGCCCTCAGGTTGGGTTTTTTCCCGGTGCAGGTTTTCCGGACGGATCTGATAACAGCCATGAAGATCCCGGACTCCTTCCAGCTGAGTCCTGACGAGTACTACGTTCTGGCTGATCCTTGGAGGCAGGAGTGGGAGAAGGGTGTCCAGGTGCCAGCCAGTGCTGAGGCCATCCCTGAACCTGTGGTCAGGTAAGTGAGCAGGGTCTCCTCCATCTGTTTCTGTCCACAGGGAATGTGGTCCTGGCTGGGGACCTGGTCCTCTGCCTGGTCCTCTCTGTGGGGTTCCCTCTGCCTTGGTGGGATGCGCACTGTCTGGGAGAGCACATAGTAGTGATGCTCGGGATCCTGGGCTTGCACAGGGGTGCATGGGGACCTCCTACCACATCCTGAAAAGTCTCTCTCGTGTGTGTGGCTTTGTTTGGGTGGTGGCCAGCTGGGACAGCTCCTTGTTTGCTCTTGGTCAGGCGATTCTAAAAAAGCCCTGATAAAATCGAAGGAACATTAAAAAAATAACAACAGAAAACCATGCAGAATGCCAGCCTCTGCCTGGCTGCTTGATGCTTCTCTGTGTAGGAGCACGTGGTTGTACCGCTGGTATTTCACAGTAGGGGAGCAGGAGTTGGCCCTTAAATTAAAAACTTCCCTCTTTACCATGTTTGTGCAGATTGGAGACGTGCTGGGCATGCTGAGATTCAGGGCTTGGGAAAAGGAGCCCAGCAAACACAGAAGCATCTCCCAAGACCTTGTAGAGACGACGTCTGTCAGCAGAGATCGGGGGCTCATTAGCTATTTTAAAATAGGGAACTGCGTTTTAAAATAGACACTCAAACAGCTGCTCAGGCGAGAAGGAAACATGGGGGAGCTGCTGCTCCCTTGGCGTGTGTGGGGGATTATCCCAGGGCAGTGGCCAACGCTGTGGGGGAAAGGTTGGTGCTGCCAGTGGGGGGAATGGAAAAGGCTGGGAAGGGACCCCAGAACTTGCAGGGTTGGATCTGAAAAGTTGTAGGATCAGACCCAAAACTCCCCACAGGGTTTAGAGGAGCTTTGCATCTCTCGTGTGTTCCCTTTGTGACGTGTGACACCGTGTGTGCATCCTGCAGAAACACTCGTGCAGCGTCGTGCCGGGGTGATGCTGGGGCTGCTCGTGGGAGCGGGGTGCCTGCTGGGGGATGTGTTTTGCTAAGGGATTTGGGCACAGAGCAAAGGCTGGTGGAAGCTCCGCTTGTCCCACAGCAACAGCAGCTGCTGCTGCTGCAGCTGCCGACCCCGCTTCTGAAATAAACTTTTGTGTACGCTCCCCTTCCTCCCCCGGGGAAAACAGAGAAAGAAATGAAACTTTAATGAGTCTGAACACATCAAAAGGGAAGTTGTAAAGGGGGCTGTTGAGTTGATTTAATCCTTGGGAAAAAAAAAAATGCAACCAAAAAAAAAAAAGAGAAGGAGGAAAAAAAAGCCTGTGTGTGAAATATCTTTTTTTAGTTGTCTTTGATAGCTAACCGCAGTCTGGCCTCGCCAGTGCTCTGCTTCCCAGCTGAGGGCTCGTGCCGGGGCTATTTCCAGCTGCAAACTGATAGCTTGGCACTGCCTGGGCTGGCAGTGCCCATGCAGAGCTGGGAGTGCTGCTTCCCAGCAGTGGGATTTGGCATCCCAGACCTCACAGCCAGGGGCTCCTGGGGTGCAGGACAGGCTGGAAATGCTCCTGTCTTCTTGTCTCCAAGCCCTTGGATTTGGGGGTCCTGGAGCAGCTCTGCTGCATGTTCTCATGCGTGGATATTCTAGAGCAATGCCTGGAACAGGTTATTCCCTCCCAGGTCCCCATCCCACTCTGTCCTGCTCTGGCACCCCCAGCACCATGATGGTGGTGGTGTCCCCCCTTGGTTTCTGGAGGAGACATCCTGGTGCTGCCCACTCACCTTGAGTGAAGCTTCTCTTCCAGTGTTATCCTCTGAAGGATTTCCTAATTCTTGGGATTATTTTACATGTTTGACTATTCTCAAATTGGCACTTTTCCATAATCCTTGATTAATTGCCTCCTGAAATAGTTCAGCTCTATCTTCAGTACCTCAGCATTGTTTTGAGTTCAAGCCTTGCTCTACAAAGAGTTTGTTTTATTTTTAAAGCAACACATACTAGAAAGAAATTCTTCCCTGTGAGGGTGGTGAGGTGCTGGCACAGGTTGCCCAGAGAAGCTGTGGCTGCATCTCTGGAACAATGTCCAGGCTAGACAGGGCTTTGGGCAACCTGGTCTAGAGGAAAGTGTCCCTACTCATGACAGGGTATGGGAGCTAGATGATCCTTTAAAGTCCTTTATAAATCTGTACTTCTGAAATCTGACCCATTCTCTATGACCTCTCAGATACTCATTGCTGACTCCATCACTCCCAGCTAATCCCAGGTGTATTTCTGCAGCCCCTCTAGTTTGTGTGACGCCCTGCTCATCCCAAGCTGCTCCTGGGCTGCTGGCCCACAGCTTCAGCTTCCTCTTCTTTCTTCTCCTGTTGCTCTGCCTTGCACTGTGTCTCAGTTGCCTGAACCGTCTCTCTTTGCTGGCTGGACAGCAAGCATGGCCTGGAGGACTTTGTCCTCAGATAGACTCCTGTTTGGGATATTTTGCTTTCCCCAATGTGATGGGAGTGAAATGAAGAGCTCATTTTACAGCAGTGTTAATGGTTGCACCTGGTTTGTAGCCATGATGCACTCCCAGGGGGACAAGCAGTGACACTGCCAGATTTCTTTTTAATCAGGACAGAATGCATGCCAGAAGGCATAGCAGAGATGGTGTGCTTCTGCTGAGCAGCTCTGCCTCCCAAAGCATCCCTGCTCTCAAGGTTTTCCCACTTGGGCCACTGATGTGAGAATGGGAGGTGGAAAGGGCAGTGTTGGACTGCCAGGGACAGTGCAGACTGCAGTAATTTTGCTGTCTCCAGGGTTAGACAACTCCTTCTTGCATCTTGCCCTGTTTTGGAGAAACGTCAAATGTTTTTTCACAAGAGATGACTCTATTTCATCTGCCTTAAGAGAGCGGCCTTAAAAGGCCTTACAACTCCATTTACCTCCCCTGTTTAATTGCTTTAATTCACCCCAGTCTCCCTCTCAGGAGCAGCCACCTTGCTGGTCCTGCCTGAGCTGCTGCTTTTGCCCCCCACCCTGTGGCTGCTGCCCCATGGCCTCAGCATCGCTTCCCTCCTTTGCTTCCAAATTTTCCTTTTTCTCTACTCAAAAAATTTTGTCTTAACCGAACATCCTCTCTGTGTTGGGTATGGACAATCCAAATTCCTTTAATCTGCTGAAAAAAGTCCCAGCATTGTTGTTTTTTGTGGACTGGAAATGTGGAGCCCAGCGGCTGATGCTCTTCCTCGCTGTCAGAGCTCTGCTTTCCCCCATCTCAGAGGTGTAGCAGAGCATCCAGCCCTTAGGGGGGGATGCCTGTGCTAATCCAGTCCTGATGTTGTCACTTCTGACAGCCACTTCCATGTGAAACTCCTAGAGGGAGGTGGGGAGGCTGGAGAGAAGACACTAGAGCCCCGGGAGCTGGCGAGCAGACAAGCTCTGCCTGCAAATAATAGCCAGCCCATGGTGCTGCTGTTCAGGAGTTGGTTCCTGGGCTGAGCCATGGGCAGCCAGCAGATTGTGCTGTGGGGTGTGTGGGAGCTGCTTCCCACTCCAGAGATGGAGCTCGTTGTCTGAAAGGTGCCGTGAGTTGGAGCAGAGATGGAGCTCGTTGTCCCAAAGGTGCTGTGAGTTGGAGCAGAGATGGAGCTCTTTGTCTGAAAGGTGCTGTGAGTTGGAGCAGAGATGGAGCTCGTTGTCCCAAAGGTGCTGTGAGTTGGAGCAGAGATGGAGCTCGTTGTCCCAAAGGTGCTGTGAGTTGGAGCAGAGATGGAGCTCTTTGTCTGAAAGGTGCTGTGAGTTGGAGCAGAGATGGAGCTCGTTGTCTGAAAGGTGCTGTGAGTTGGAGCAGAGATGGAGCTCATCATCTGAAAGGTGCTGTGAGTTGGAGCAGAGATGGAGCTCGTTGTCCCAAAGGTGTTGTGCACGGAGCCACTGCTGCTCTTTTCCTCTCCCGCTGGCTGCTTGGAAACCCGCTCTAGGTTTTGTGCCTCCAAAACTGAAAATGAGATTTTAAAAACATTTTGTTTTACTGGAGCTGTAAAATGTCAAAAGCTGGGGTAGAGGCAGAAGGCAAGAGCTGTATTTTAAGGAATGCTTTCCCCAGAAAGCAGCTGTCTCAAAATGCCACCACTAAGAGCCACCTTAAACTTGAGGGTCCTTTCTAGGTTAGCACAAATTGCAGTGCATTTGTGAGGAAAGCAGGAAAGGAAGAGGTGCAGCCTATCTTGGCTTGTCATCCCAGGAGGATGCTGCTGGCAGCCACCTGGATGCCAGGGTCATCAGAGGCAGCACAGGAGATCAGCTGTTTCCTCTCCACGATTACTTCTGGCTCACGGCTATTTAAAAGGGTTTTATTTGAACCTGAGAATTTTATTGGCCTGAGAATTGCCCAGAGCTTGAAGGGCTCCTGTGTGGAGATAAAAGCCACTTTCAGTCAGATGGGAGTTATCGGAGCAGTGAGTGGTCAGGGCAGCTTTCCCTTCCAACAGGCAGGCTGGCATCCGCTGCCCTGTGCCTCCTGCTCAGCCACCTGCAGTGTGGCTGGTGGTGACACTGCATCTCCATGGTACTGTGTTCCACCTCTGCTAGAGCCCATAGTGAAAGGATCTCCGCTGGCTTTTTTGGACCAGAGCTGAGCCTTACAGCCCCTGTGTGAACTCTGCAGTTATTTTACAGTTGTGTAAACAGAGGCACAGAGATTTCCAGCATGAAGAGATCCAGATGCAAGGTCCCAGTCTGCTGTGGGATGCAGTTGGGTGTTGGGGGCAAAGTTGGCTCATCTCAGTACAGCCTCAGGATTAGACAAGGTAAAGTAAGGGTAAGAGTTATCAGCAGTTTGGGAGCATCAGGGCTTTGGGTACCTCTCCTGTTGTAAATGGAAAGATGTTTCAGATGAGTTTTGTATTTTCAGAGTCACACCATAATAAACCCCAAAGGACATGGACTTTGCTGGTTGATACAGGTGCTCGTAGGAGGCTGTGAAGCCATTTTGAGCAGTGGATGTGCCAGGGACCTGGGCTCATCCCTTCCTGCTGGTGGCGATGCATATCGAGCTTGCACAGCCGAGCATCTCTTCGTAAAGCAGCGGCACCTACGTGGGATTTTATGCACCTGTGCAGGTTTTATTTCCTCCTTTATTTAATGATTTAATGTTCTTGGCATGTGTCTCCTTCCCCAGGCTGACGGGGATGCAAGCAGGATCTCAAGGTGGCTCTTGGATCTCGCATTAAGCCACATTAGTATGTGCTGTAGATTCTGTTTCCTGTGAATTTGCACACAGCGGGAGGACGAGCAGGAAGGCTGCTTCTTGCTGGCAGGCTTCCCAGATATTCTTGGCATTGCAGATCTATACTTGCATCGTCGCTGTGGCCCTGTTTTAACAGAAAACAGAAAGTGCTGTGCTAACAGGAAGGCACAACCCCGGCGAGTACCAGCTCGGCGATGGCGGCGGCACCGCGCGAACGCCGTCTGCCGTGTCGCCACGATGGCTGTGTCCCTGTCCTGTCCTCCTCTCTCAGTCCCCTCTGCCCTTCTCTGGTGGCCACGCACACAGGTCAGGCAGCTCCTGCTGTGCTTGTGGGAGCACATCCAGGTGCAGGGCTGGCTGGATTGGGATGTGTGGCGCTGCCCACTCGGTGTTCATCTCCTCCGGGCTCTGTTGTTCTTTACTGGGCTCCCATCAGGAGTTGTCCCCACGACTGCAGGAGTTCCAGCAGCTCTTTCCAAGAGCGTGTGTTGCTGGCAGGTTTTGTGATGCCGGTGTCATTGGCAGAGGAGGCACACGGAGCAGGTCTGTCTGTGGGAAGCAGTGCTGGAGATGAGTGTACTGAGGCGGGGAGAGGAATGAACTGGTGCACCAGTAGTGGGTGTAGGACTGGGGCACATCCCTGCCCCCATCTTGCAGAAAAGACACCGCAGCTCCTCCTCGCAGGGCTGGGTGCTGCATCCGGAACACCCAGCAAAGGGAGACAGTCCCTGCAGGAGCACTCTGTGCTGCAGTGTGGAGCATGGTAGCCTGAGGAAAGCTGGCCAGGCTGGCCTGGCAGCAGGGTGGCACGATGCAGATGTCCCAGCTATGCCTGGACGTCACCTCTCCGTGTCCCCTGGGAGTGCTGGCTGGCAGCCAGGCTGTATCCCTGCAGTCCCAGCCCAGGGAGGGCTTCCCGAGGCTGTGTTCTCAGTGTGTACTCGATGAACCAGCACACTTTGTTCTCCAGTGCTGAGATTGGACTTCCTCTCCTCGGTCGGCGACGCAGGCTGGCTGTTGACTCATCAGCTGCTTCCCTTGGGCTTTGCTGCAGAAGGGGCAGGCAGGATTCTGCAGCAGTTTGAGTAGCTTTTGGAGCAGAGCTTTTTTTCTTTTAACATAATCCTTTTCTTTTTTTTTTCCCTGTTTTTTTTTCCTTCCCTCCAGCTCATCATGAAAAATGTGTGAGTTTGGAGCTTGCAGATGGCATGCTGGCGATTTTACAAAGGGCTATTTCTTGGGTTGGTTATCCCTGTTCTGTGGCTGCCTGCCCTTAAATATGCCTGGGTTCTGGTATGCTCCAGAAATACATGTACACTTCCCTCAGAGACCGTGCTCTGATCAAAAGAAATGAAAATCCCAATTGCCCCAGGCCCAAATGTTTGGATCACAAGCCCTGGGCTATGTGTGGGGAGAGGAAGGCTCCCTGCCTGCCCATTCCTGGGGACCCCCACAGTGACAACTGGCTGTGATGAGGAGGCTGGCCAGTGGCACTGATCCAGGACTGCAAAATAATCCTAGTGATGTAACATCAGTGAGTTTGGTCTCCAGCTCTGCCGCTGGGAAAGGGAGGTTTCTGCTCAGGCATTCCTTGTCCCTGTAGGCAGTGGGGAGGGATGGCCTGTGCACAGGATGGTCTGTCCTGCCAGGGCTTCAGGTACCTGCTTTAGGATGGGATGAATCACACCCAGGGCAGCAGAGGGTCTGGGCCATGCAGAAGGGGGTGCTGGTGCTGCAGAAGGAGGTGCTGGTGCTGCAGAAGGTTGTTGGCTCGTGCCCAGTGCTTGTGAGTGCTTTGCAAAGGAGTAAGTGTGATTTACTCTGCCTGTTCCTTGTCATCATTTCTGGTTTACTCTCTGCTTGACAAGTTCTTGTGTGGGCTTTCAGCAAGTCCTCACCTTTATTAGTTTGCTATGGGAAACGTGTTAATCCAGCCTGTTCTTACCTCATTCTGAGCCACTTGGACTTTTATTTTGAATGTTTGCTAATCTTCCCAGTGGATGCCTGTGGTTTATACTGGATCAAGCACACAGAAAGTCAAGTGTACTTCAGCAGCAAATGTATAGAACGAGTGAGCTTGATTTCCTGCTGCTCTGTAACAAGGTTTACAGCTCTTGGGACCGACTCTGGTTTGGTACAGCCTTGGGAGCCTCCACATCTCACTCCATTGCCTCTGCTCTCCATCCAGAACCATGGATTTATTGTGTAGCCCGGCAAACCCCAGCAGCTCTGATTGCTGGGCTTGCAACCGCAGCACTAATGAAATCACCTCTTAGGGATTTAGTGCACCTTGGGTCCCCTTTGAACAATGCAAGCAACTATTACTTTTAAGTGCTCTCCAGAGTGGTGGGAGGAGCGGGATAGCCCAGCAGCAGGAATAGCTGCTCAGTTCTTGGTGCTGCTGTGGGTAATCCTGTTGAATTTTGGTGAAGTGTTGCTGGAAAGTGAGCTTCACTATGTTGCCAGGACCTTGGGGAGGTGGAGGAGAGCTGTAGGTGGTTTCTCTGAGTGCACTTGAAGAAGATCTGGAAAATCTGACCTAGTTGAAGGTGTCCCTGCTCGTGGCATGGGGCTTAGATTAGGTGACCCAAAAAAGTCTACTCCAATTCCAACCATTCTGGGGTTTCATGAGGTGCACCCAAACAAGTATAGCTGCATGGGGATGGTGGAAGAGGCAAACTGATCCCTCCTTGTTTTCTGGGATGGGCTGTGAGCTGCTTGCAGTGTCTCAGCGTCAGAACTGTTCTCATGTGTTTCAGGGTTCAGTGTTAGTTCAGTGATCCAGAACACATTAAAAGAGTCTGGATGCTGCCTTTTAAAATTCCTCAAAGCTTTGCTTTCACTGGGCTGGGTTTAAGGACACCCATGTGAAGACACTGTGCTGGTGGGTGGGAGTTGTCATCTCGTGCCCATGTCTGTGTTTTGAGCTTTACTCAGCTCTGTGAGTAGCAGTGTCAGGGGGATTTGTCCAGTTCTTGATCTGCTGTGGCTCATGCTCAGACCATGGCAGGTGCAGAGCTGCCACCATTGCTCATGTCTTCTGTTTCTGGTCTCCATTAGTAGGTGGATACAAAGGCAAGTGGAGCTGTTTGCATTACTGAAGTAATTATGGAAACATTATCTGGCTGGGATAATTAATTCCAGATGCTTTAATGTTAGTAGCTTGGCTTAAGTTACATAAAGAAGCAACTTTTTTTTTTTGGCTTTTTATATCCAGAAAACACACACTCAAGTGTCCCTGGCTTCTCTAGTAGCAATTCCAAGACATATATTGCTTAAATGGAAATGAGCAGGATGCTGGCAGCCTGCAGGCAGGGTTTGGAGAGGGCTGCTGTGTGCCATGGGTCCCTGGAGGGTCCCAGGTGGGTCGGTGATGCTCTGAGGGAAGGGGGAGAGCAGTTCCTGTGGGTGCTGGGGCTGGCTCTGCCCTGCTTGCTTGCAGGGTGGAGGTGCTGAGTGTCCTCTGCAGCTGCCCTGGAACTGGAGGCTGCTGTGTTTTGCTGGGTTTCAGAGCCAGAAGAGCAGCACAGGCTGTGTCGCCTCCCAGCAGCAGGGCACGGTCCCGCTACTGCCTTCAACACCATTGTTAGAGCTGAATGAGAGGAGAGGAGAGGGGGAAAGAGAGGAGAGGGGGAAAGGAATATGGAGAAGATCTTCGCACAGCATCAGAAATTATGTGTGTGTTTTGCTCTCAGCCCAGACACCGCTTTTGTCTAGTCTGCCAGAAAAACATCTGCGGTTTGTTGTTCCAATCAGCCCACCAGCAAACCACTGCCCAGCCACTGCTGTGTCCCTGCAGCCCTGGATTTCCTCTCCCAGAAGTTGTGGAGATGAACCCAGCTGTGCTGTGGTGCTCTCCTCTGCCTTGGGAAAGCAGACACTGCTCGGCACCTGAATTCTTCTGTACCAGGTCCCCGCTCCCATCTACATCAAAATGATTCGCTGGGCACTGAATCAGAGTTGCAACTTTAATAATTCATTTGTTGAGCTAAATCTCACTGAGATTTAGGCTGGAATATAAATGTGAGAAAGACAGGGACATCAACACTGGTCTTCCTCTAGTCTGCTGGGTATCAGGCTTTTTATGTGGTGATAAACAGCTCAGAAATGGAATTGGAAAAGCTGTCTGGGTTTCACAAGATGGCTGTTTAGTGCCTCCTGTTCACTTGTTTTCCTCTTTTTATCACATCAAAGAAGAGTGAATCACTTTCTCCTTAGAGGATTATGTTATTCCAGGGGTCTGGAAGGACCCACTATGGTTACAGGCTGTTGCAGAAGGAGATTTCAGATGGGGAGGGAACAGCTTTTTCTTTTTTAAGCATTTTTCTTACTGCACCTGTAAATTGTAATTGGGAGCTTCAGCTGCATTTCTGTAAAACTTCCAGAACCTGCCTGTGTAAACCCTAAACTGCCAGCAGCTGGGGAGGGGCCACCTTACCCCATCCTTAACAGAAATGGGATTGTCACAGGGGGATTTCCAAGCCCAGAGAGAGAGCCCTGGAATGGTCCTGGAGCCGAAAGGAGCTTGGCTGTGCCCTGCAGAGCTGTGCTGTGCTGCTCACGGATCAGATGCTCCCCATGGCTGGGGATGCTTTAAAAGCTGATAATGACAATTCCTAATGTTCACTGGGTAGCGCCGAGTGTCAGAATTCAGCTGGGAAAGAGCAGCGGCAGCTAAAGGGACAGTGGGCTGGGCTGGTCCCTGCCTGGCAGGGGACAGCGGGGTCCCTGAGACATCCCGGGGTCCCTGAGACAAGTGTGGTCCCTGAGACAAGCCGGGGTCCCTGAGACAAGGTGGTCCCTGATGCATCAGGGCTGGGAGTGCAGGCTGCACAGCCACCCAGGCATTACGTCACCTGGAGCTGCACTCACTGGCTGCTGGCACCCGAGGGCAGGACGCTGCTGCAAGCAGCATTAACCCCTTCCTGAGCATCCTCAGTGCCACTTGGGCAGCACAAAGGGACCATCCCGGAGCTGAGCCTTAGCCCCCGATGTCTGTGCAGTCAGGGGGTGCGTTTTGGGCACGGCTGCTCCTGTTCCTGGGGCTTGGTGGCTCCTCCTGGGGCCAAATTCAGCTGCTTTGTTCTCTCAGTACAGCAGCAGAAGCTGAACGGAGCTTCATGGCTGGGCTGTGTGTAACTGCCTGTGTGGGTTTTTGGGACAAGCACTTAAAGGAAGGTTTGGGTTATAGCAAAGGGCAGTGTCACCCACTGTGCCCAAACTGCTCGTGGCACTGAGCTCAAGCAGGGATGTACATGGGAAGGACTGATGTTAAGTTCCCTCCATCAACCTTTTTTGCTGGGAATGTGCTTGTTACAGCCCCTGCCATGAAGATAGCCTACAAATGGTGCAGAATGGGTGGCAGACGGGGCCATCAGACAGCACAGGTTTCCCTTCCCAGACCAGAGGTTCCCCTTCCCGTGGCTGCTCTCTTGATGTATGTATGTATGATGAATTTTCATGGATTTTCAGAGGCTGTTGCCAAATCTTAAGGGGGTTTTGGCTCCAGCAGCCAATAAGGAAATACTGCAAATCGTTTATTTTCTGCACGAAGTGGTCCCAGCAGTGCCATCTCATTCTTCTCCGGTTCTTGTTTGTTTCAGAATAAAAGGGTTTGGTGACAGTGCCCTGTTGAGATACACTGTGTCACCTCTCTCCCTCCCTCTCTAGGACCAGCTGCCTTCAGCCATCTCTTCTCCATGCACAGGAGGATGTGTTGACAGACTCTGGGTACCCGTGGTCCCTCCTGCAGGGTCCAGGGGCTCTGGTGTCAGGTGGCTTATGCCAGGGGGGACAGCAGGGTGCCCACAGGGCTCTGAACTCTCAGTGCTGGTGACCAGGGTGCTCCAGATGTTACCTGGAGTATCTTCAGCCAAGGAGGGGAGGGGTGAAGTGCACAGGTACCTGTTAGCACCAAGACCTGGGTGAGCCTAGAGACACTTTCAGGCTCATCCAGCTGCCCAGGCCAGCTTGCTTGCAGGTCTGAACCTCAGGCCAGTTAATTGAAAACCTAAATATATATTATCTTCTTTGCCTTCCCTTTATAGTTTTTGGCTCATGGTTTTATAGCCTTTACTAGAAGCCATAACAATACAAGAAGTAGGAGTAACATGGTCAGTAAATCTGGGTGTGGGAGTGCTGAGGATAACAAACCCTCGTGGGTGGGTTGTGGCTCATTATTGTGACCATCCACCACTATCTCCAACCCTATCCTTCACCCATATACCCCCAGGCACTTTTTCTAACTTGAATGCTTAAATTCTGCTCTGCTGTTGAGAGGCAATAGCATGTATAAAATCTGTTAGCTTAACTTCATAAGGAAGTGGGGCATCCTGTCCAAATGGCCTGCTAGATACTATTTTAATAAACAGAAAGTGAAAATCATCCCTTTAAATTGCCCTTTTAAAGCTGTTGTGTGCCACAGGAGAATTCCTCATAAGCAGAGCTGGTGGTAGGAACACTATCAGCACTGAAGGTTGCTGGCAGAGCTATCTTTCCACTGACTTTCTTAAGCTGACTTATTTATGGACATTGGACAAGACTAATTTGGACTGGAATGAAGGTAAAGAAAAGATTACTGACTAATGTCTTCGTTGTAATAAAATTAAGTATTTTTAGATGAGAAACACTATGCAGGATTAATTATTTCTGATCTATTAAAAGGGAGCATGTAGGAAAAAAAGCCTTCTCCCTTCAGCCAAGTGAAGCATTCAGTTTACAGAGATGATTAACCATGGGAATTTGCTGAGTATATTTTATTACTGTGTAATCTTCTCCAGGGATAGATGTGATCCTCAAGAGTGTTGGGGTCTACTTACTCCTTTCCCTCAAGTGCCCTTGAGACCCACTTTCAGACTATTGGCCTCAGGTTTGTTGTGATTTTCAGGCTGATCCCAATTTTCAGCCCTTTGTTTAAACGAGCCTTTGATTGGTACAGGATTTTAAAAAAATGCTGTGTCTCTGGATAAATAAAGGAGTAAATGCTCCCCCTGTGTAATTGAGCTTCTGTGAATGGTCTGGCTCTTGGTGGAGGCTTTGCCTCTGTGATTCTTTGCCACGATGGTGAATTCAGGGGTTGGTGGCTCGCGTGCAGACTCCTCATCACCCAGCCTGGCTATTTCTTTGTCCACCGAGCAGCTATTTGGAAACGTGGTTTCCCAATGGTTTAAGACTTGTCCCTGCACAAAAGGGGGGCCCTGATGACATCCCCAGCTCTTGGAGCCCAGCAGGAGATGGATAGACACTGCTGAGGGCAGCCTCTGTGCTTTGTTCCCTTTTTGTCACTATGTCTCCACTGCAGTGTTTGGACAGCACAAAGCTTACAGCTCTTTGGGCTCCAGTTTCTTGAAGCTACTGGAGGTGAGGAAGGGTGCCCAGCTCGGTGTGTTTGCTGTATTGCTGTGAGGCAGGGCATGGTCTTTCCCAAAGGATTGCTCTCTTGTCTGAAACTGCAGGATCTCTTCCTTCCAAAGCTCCTCCTAGCCTAAGGCACTGTCACTGCAGTCACTGATCTTCATATCTCAATACCAGGAAGCCCTTTGCAGGTGTGTTACATGTGTCAGGAAGGAGTGGGCTGCTTTTTAGGAATGTGATTTTATCCACCAAAGCAAATCCAGGAATCAATGGGAGGCTGTGCACCTCTGGGGCATTGGGATGCCCCATGTGAGCTCAGCATCTGGCAGCCCCCAGCTCCCCTCGGGGTGGGAGCAGTGTTCATGGGAACAGGCACAGGCTCTCTTAGGGTTTGCTGAATTGTTTGCAAGCCATAAACCCCTTGTGTTTAACTGAGTGCTGCAGATGAGTCAGGGACTTGATCTGGACCAGGCTTCCAGCAGGTCTTCATAGGCTTATACAAGTTTCTCACTGTATAAAAAATAATTTAGCAGCTGTTTCACTTCATTTCTGACCTCTGTTTGCTGGTATTTGAAATGGTGAGAAAATGGCATGAGCTTGTCCCAGTATCCCCAAGCCTGAATTAACTCCAGGGGATCCCAGCCCATGCTGCCAGACCAGCATGGGATTATGGGGAGGAAACTTCAAAAGTAAAGTTTAGTGATCCTCTTAAGAAGATACTTCATATGAATACTTATTCCTTGCAGGAAAGTGTCTGCTGAGTGCTGCAGCACCTGATCATCCCTCCCTGATCCCTGTGCTCCCAGATGGGGAGAGGCACCTGCCATCACTGCACTGGCATGTTGCAAACCTTTTAACAGAGTGCTTGTTAGATGTTTGTATCTTCATTACCTTGATCTTCGTCATCAGTGACGTGGTGAGAGGCAAAATGTCACTCTCTAAGTGCCAGTTCCCATTAAACCAGAGGAAACTGCATTTAATTACAGTGTCAGAAAAAGCTGGACATTGAGTGCTGGTGGAGCTGTTACCAGCAGTGAGCCCCTGAGCTCCCTGTGATCTCTGCATCACCAGGGACTGTGCGCAGCCAGGACCTGAGAGTCTGAACATCAGTCCAGGTTTGGGAGTCTGAACAGGAATCCAGGTTTCGGGGGGTTGGGAGTGCTGGGGAGGTGGGTGCATGACTCGAAGGGAGAGTCACTTGTCTCCTGCCTCTGAGCATCAGGTTCAGCAAATCTTCTCCATAAGATACCTGCAGAAAGGAGGTGGAGCTGTGTGCCCAGGCGGGAGTGGATGTGCCCAGGCTCAGGCAGGTGCTGCTCTCGGCGGGCAGTACCGTCCGCACTGTGTGAGCTAGCCCCAAGGGGTTGCTCCAGTCACGTCAGCATCCTTATCACACTGAGTGAGTGCATTTCAGTGCTGTCAATACACTAAATGACCTGTTCAGGATACTCCTTTGATATGTACACAGAGCATTAATCTTTGCAATTTTATGCCAGGGTAAAAATAGCAGCTCTTTCCTCCTGCCATCCCGAGCATCCGTGGCTGGCTCGGTATCAGAGCATCACCTGTTGCAGGGGCTTTTGGGTGAGCAGCTTGTGTAACTTGGCTTAATGAGGGCTTATGGCCCTGACCTCGTGCCTGCTCAGGCAGCTCTTCCCAACAGAAGCATTCATTGCAGGTGGAGGACTGTTTTTTTCTCTCCCATAACAAGGCTGTGCCCAGCCTGGCTGCTCCCACACCCAGGTTCTGTTTCTGTGAGGCATGACCCAGACTTGGGCTCATGGAAGGGAGAGGTTCAGTCTAATGTGAAACAATGCACCTTGCACCAGCAGCTCCTGCTTTTTTTTTTTTTTTTTTTTTTTTTTTTTTTTTTTTTTTTTTTTTTTTTTGTTAATAGCATCTTCCAGTGGCTAAAGGGGCTACAAAAAAGGCTGGACAGGGACTTTTTAGATGGGTATGTAGTGACTAGACAGAGGGGAATAGCTTTGAACTGACAGAGGGCAGATTTGGATTAGATATTAGAAAGAAATTCTTCCCTGTGAGGGTGGTGAGGTGCTGGCACAGGTTGCCCAGAGAAGCTGTTGACTGTTCCATCCCTGGAAGTGTCCAAGGCCAGGCTGGATGAGGCTTGGAGCATCCTGGGCTAGTGGAAGGTGTCCCTGCCTGTGGCAGGGAGGGCTGGAACTGGATGATCTTTAAGGTTCTCTCCAAACCCATTTATTGTGTGATTGATTCTCTGATTTTAGGGGTTTGGGAGCTCCTTAGATGCCAATCCTGAAGCTGTGGCTGGAGCATACCTCTAAAGTCTGCATTAGAGACATCAGCGCATCCCCAAATCCTATCCTAGATTACAGTGAGATTGTTTTAGAATGTGGGGACCGAGAGCTGTCCCTCCATGTGGCTCTTTTTGGTTCTTTAACTTAATTTGGAGATGTACTTAGGACATTGGGTCGCATGTTTATTTTCAATTTACTGGTGGGGCAAGTAAAGCAAAAGAGATAAAAAGAACCCATTTCTTGGTGTTTTCCTCCCTGAGCCATAATCTGTTGCTTCTCCTGCTGGTGGCTCTGGAAGTTCCTCCAGTGTTTGTGGCCACAGAGAACAGCAATTAAACTGCATGTCTGGGTCTGTAGGAACTCCAGGTTCATTTTCCTGCCCTGCCACAGATTTCCTTCCCAACCTTGGCAAGGCAGGTAGGGTCTCATTCCTGAGGACAGCTGGGCTCAAGTGTCTCTCCTTGGCACACACAGACCTTGGAGCACCTGGTACCACAGTTCATCTGGTTCTGTGATGGACACCGTGGCTTTGCCCCAGACACATCACAGAGCAGAAGGCACTCGATGCTCTGACATTGGCTTACATAGCAGGACAGAAGGCAGATAAAAGTCTTCCAGGGATCAGCAGCCTTCCCAGCTGGCACTGGTGCAAGGGCAGGGCTGGGTCCTGCAGCTTTGCATGGGGAGAAGCTGTTTGGAAGGGGCTGAAGTGCTGCAGTGAGGTTTGTTTGGTTGCTGTTTCTTTGCAGCATCTTTCTGGCTTGATATCTGTGCCAGGAGGTGGATTTCAGGGGAGGAGATGTGAGCTGTGCAAATACTGCAGCAAGCTCCAGCTCCCAACTTCACCGAGATCTGTCAGCTGGCACCACGGGCTGCTCCTCATTTCCAGCTTGCCCTCTGCTTGCGTGTCATTAGGCGTGACACTGTTGACATGTGCGTGGCAAGTATCATGCATATTGCTGCAGAGCTGCCAAGGAAAGGCAGAAGAGCTGACAGCCAGTGCCTGGCTGCTCTCTGTGCAGGGAGTTTGCAGCAGATGAGGCAGCTCCTCTCCCCATCCCTGTGGTTGTGATTAGAGAGCACTCAGAACAAATCTCACAGGCCACCATGGGGTGTTCCCCAGTGCCAGGCATGCTGCCCACATGGCGTGGATGTGGCATTGCAGTGTGTGGCACACCGGAGGGGTTCATGGAGCAGTGAATGGCTGGGGGGCTTGCTGTCAGTACTTGGAGCATCATCTCCATTGCACCTCATTTTTCTCATGTAAAGAGTTAATTTCTGTGGATGAATGGGAGCACTCTTGCTGTAGTTGCTTTCCTGAGGCAGTGTCTGTCAGTGCTGGTCCATGGACTGACTGCAGGTGCAGTGGCTTTGTTTTCCTTCACAGAGTCAGGTGCCCAGTGGGGTCTCCCCCTCCATGGCAAGAAACAGAGTATTTTTCTGAGTTGTAGCTCTTTCTTAACCTCCCCCTCTTTTCTTCCAGGATCATCCCCCAGCTGGAGAGCTCCCTTTCACAGGTGTCACCGAGCAGCCTGCCTGGCTCTGAGATTTCAGAAGCCACAAGGACTTACTTGCAGGGGATGAGCCGCTATGACCTGGACGAGCTCGATGCCTGCTGGTTGGAACTTGTTAACATGGAGCTCAAGGAGATGGGTGAGTATTGTTGTTTTTTTTTCCTTTCTGGCCTGGGTGTCCCACAGTGGGCATTCAGGCTTTTTGAGTAAGCATGTGGAACTAAAGGCCTTGAAGAAGAAATGTCAGAAACCCTGGTCCTGATAGTTTGCTGTTCCAGGCATCTCTAGATATCACAGCATAACATTGCCTGCATCACTGCTGTTATATCACTGCACATTCTTCAAATCCTTTGGTGGATTTTGGTCAAGTGCAAGTACCTGAGCTTGGAATTTGACCATTGGCACTTGTGCTTAGCATGGTCTGCTGGGCAAATTGGTTGGCACAGACCCATGGGTGTGTGTAGTCCTGCCAGACTGTGGAGGGATTTTCCAGTCCTTGTTAGGGAAGGGTTGCTGTGGTGTGGCTGCTGCCCTGCAGGTAAGAGTAATACCTCAATAAAGCATTCACCTTGTGAGGTCAGTGAAGGCTCAAGCATGCCTACACGAAGGGTTAGTCCTGGTGGCAAAGGCCTTTCAAGAGTGGGGAAAAGGATTTTAGCAGGTGCTTGAGCAGATGGGATAGTGCACTGCGGAGCAGGAGGCTTGTGCTGGCTCTCACAGGCAGCTGGTTGAGGGCTGCAGCAGGATTCAGGATGAGGTCAGCAAGATGCAGTTCAATGAGCTTGCATGGAGCACAAGCGAGCTCAGAAGTTGGCCATCACATTGACTGGTGTTGGTTTTGGAAGATCTGTCCTTCTGGTGTACTCATGATTTACAATGAAATTTTGTTACCGTGACCTTGAGAAAGTTGTAGACGCTGCTTTCACAGTTTCTCTGATTGTCTGGTGTAGGTATCCTGTATATTGGATTTCCCATAATCTCAACATAGTGGAGCCTGTAGCATCACAGAGAAATCACAAGTCAGCTCTGCCCTCATGAGCTGGTCCTGTATTAGCAGCCTCAGCTCTGTCATTAGCACACGCGGGTTTTGAGGCGCTGGCAGCTACAGCGAAGTCCTTGTGCAGAGCAGAGGGTGCTGCTGGATAAAGCCAAGTACCTCAGTCCTGCTGAGGACTTGCAGAGGATCCACCCTTCCTAACCACACACAGCTGCTGGTGGTGCATCAAGAAACCACCTTCAACCACACCGGGCATCATTCTGACCTCGCTGTGCCTTCACTGTATCCCCTGCTACATTTCCCTTGCCATCTCCACAGCTGCATGGCCATCAGAAGTGTCTCTGGGCTCCAGAGAAGCCTTGTCTCTGTTTCCACTTCCTCTTGTGTGTATTTCATAAGTCTCTAGAAATGAAGTGGGCAGAGGAGATTTGGCTTCTCCAGCTCAGTTGGATTAAATTTGCCTTGCTTTATTATTTCTTCAAAGTATTAGGTTTCAAATGCAGTTTCCAGATGTGGAGCTCCTGGAGTGATGGAAGGTTGAGATAATTGGAAGGTCCCTGCCCCAGGCCAGACGGGAGCTGGCTGCTGGCTGTCCCCATGTCACCTTTGGGCTGGCATGTGCCGAACCCACGAGTGCTGGGGTACAGTGGCGGCTTCTCCAGCAGCACTGCCTTGGGAGTGAGTTGAGTGCAGGAGGGGAGGTTGAGCTTCATGCCAGCCATACCCCTGCTCTGTGCAGGTGTGTGTGGGCTGGCACTCAGCATCCCAGGGAAGCACAGGTGAGGACACAGGCAGTGCTTTGCTGCTGACCCTCAGCCATTCTGAGCGAGCTGCGGTTCTTTCCCTCCATCTCATCATTTATCAGCCAGTCACCTTTTCAAGGAGTGTCCTTAGGAGATGTTTGTCCAGGGCCAGGCTGGATGAAACCACAGAATCTGAGGAAGCCCTTGAGCCTTCCTGCCATCAGCAGCTCTAGATGGTGATAGGGACCGAGGTGGTCCCAGCAGCGGAGTGCAGAGAGCATCACTGCCCATCACCTGCATCTCCAGCCCATTCCTGTCACTGAGGGAGCCCTGGCATTACTGGCTGAGCCTTAAATGTGCTGGGGAGATAATAGCTTTGAAAACCAGTGTTTGGCATGTGAAATCCATTGTAGATACAGCTTCAGCCCAATAGATTCTGGTATCTTTCCCCCTCCCCCGGTCCACCCAACTTCTCTAGCAGTGCAAGAGCTAGTACATTTTCTCCCCTGACTTGGAAAGGAAAAGATGTGGCTTTGATAATACCCCATCCCTGATGCTGTGGGGAGCTGGGGGTTTGGCAGGTGGGAAGCAGGATGGGAGCTGGTGCTCCTGGCTGCAGGACCATGGTCACATTACCTGTGGGAGCCATGCCTGCCGTGGAGACTGGAGGTCATTTGGCTTCTTTGAGGGGATGATCTTCCTGCCTGTGGAGTTTGGGGTTTGGGTGCTCGTAGAGGAAAGCTGTTGTGGCAGATCTGTTGCTGCTCAGCTCCTAGGCTGGGCCAGAGCAGGGGCTTTGCTCCCTCTGCTTCCCAGATGGGAAAAGCCAGGGTGGGATTTGGGTGCCCTTCACCACCCTTGGCAGAGGATTGCTGCTGCCTGGGCTGGTCCAAAGGCAGTCCATAAATAGTGCTTTCTCCCGGAAGCCCTTGACATTAATGACACCGTTAATGACTGGCTGAGATTTCCAAACCTGCTTTGCTAATCTCCAAGATCATTGACATGACTTAACTAGAGAATGGCAGCCTCTCCTCCCATTCAGAGGAGTCAGGAGTTATCTCCCAGCATTAATTTAGGAGGTAGGCAGAAGTTTAAATTCCTCACGGGTGTTTGGCTGAACTGTTGTCACTGGGCTGTCCAGGGGCACAATATGTCATTCCCAAAATATTTAATGACAAAGAAGGATCCAGATCTCTGACTGGCTCCTGAGGATGTGCGGGGAGGAGAGCTGGAAAACACCTATGAGATCATGCGGCTCGCCTTTCGTGGGTCTATGTAGCACACAGTACACAGCACATGCCTTTTCCAGTCCTTTTTAGGTCACCCCAGGGATGGAATTTTATCACCAAGATCAGATAAACCTCCAGATAGCTCCAGCTCTCTGCATTCTGCCTGCTGACTCCTCTCCCAATTAAGTGGAATTGCTCCAGAAAGCAAAGGTTTCACATGAAAAGCAAAAGTTTTAAACATAAAACAGCTTTAAATAGTTCTAAACCCCCTAGTAAGATGCCTCAGTAGCTGTTGCTGTACTCGATGGAAATGTGCTGTTTAAAGAACCTTTGTGTCCTAGAGATGAAGTCAGTATTTAGGCATGTCTAAGTGTTTTATTTGTTGCTGGTACAGTATGAGATTGTAAAAAAAGTGGATCTGAAGAAGACTGAATGGAGCCCGGAGCCAGATTAATGTCCATGCCACTCCAGGCAGCACAGGCCTGTCCTTTCAGACAGCAGCCATGCCATAAGTCTTCATTTTTACATTGACATTTTATGCTGTGTTTTGTGATCTCCTCTAAATCCAAAGCTATTGTAAGAGTGGAGCTAGAGAGACTTCAAAGAGCAAGGCTGAAAGATCCTTCTGCAGTGATCGACAGTTCATAAACACACGGAAAATCCTCAAGAAATTGCTAAAATTGTTGTCGGAATCAATTTTGCTGAAGGCAGAGTCGAAGTTTCTAAGTATTCCCTTGACTTAATCCATATGGTGTATTCTGCTCACATATGCCCACCACAGCTTCTATCTTGGGAGCTGGAGGTGTTCCTGGTATTTTATGGCAGGAACATGCAAAGGTCACATGGATTGCTTTTGAAGCTCCGGGGGGAATTCATCGCTGCATTCTGGAGATATGTCTGTGTGCTAATGAGATGATGCCTCCCTCGGCGGAGGTGAGATTGGTCAAGTAGATGGGAAATAAGCTGGAGTCAGTGGAGTACCCTGGGCAAGATGTGCTCAGAGGAGCAGAGGCTGCTGTCAGTCCTGCTCCTCACAGAGTGGCTGCTTCTCGCCCTGGCATTCTTGGGTGTCACACTCTGAGGCTGCTCCCATCCCACTGCATCCTTTTGGGATTCTGGGAGCCCCTTTTTCACCCTGAGGCAGCAAGTTGGCACTCCCCAGGCAGAGCCTGTTCCCAAGCAGCTGCTGCCCACCACCGTGTGTCCGTGTCCTACTGTGCAGGACACCCCAGGATAGAATTTTAGAAGGGTTTGGTTTGGAAGGGACCTTAAAGCTCATCCCATTCCTAGCCCCCTGCTATGGGCAGGGACAACTTCCACTAGCCCAGATTGCCCCAAGCCCTTGAACACTTCGGGGGATGGGGCAGGCACAGCTTGTCTGGGCACCCTGTGCCAGGGCCCCCCCACCCTCACAGGGAAGAATTGCTTCCTAAAATCCATCTCACCCTGCACTCTGTCAGCTTGAAGCTATTCCCTTCTGTGAAACTCCACAAGCCTCTGGATCTGAGCTTATTTATCTCCTTCGAGATACGGCTAATCAATGCCACGTGTAAATGAATGTATTAATTGTTTGTCTGTGATGTATTAATGTATCGATTAGCAGGCTTGGAGATCAGTGGGAGACTCTTAAGACATTTTCCCTCCACATTTTCAGCACAATCAGTTTTTACATCAAGTCGCTGTTTTGCTGCTTCCATGAATTCCTGGCAGTAATTGCAGTCGTTTCCAGCAGTACTCCAGTTCTGCTGCTGATGGGGTGAGGATGCTTTCATCAGGAGTGCTCTAGGACAGCCCTGTCAGAGCCAAGCATCGCTGCAGAGAGGCAGCAGCTTCTAAAGTGGCTTCTGAAACATTTTGTCATCATCTTAAATTTGAGCAATAATTGATGTTGGTGGGTGGCAGAAAGGGTGATAATTGGTTCCTGTAAATCTTTTAAGTGCATTAGCAGGCTGTGTTTGTAACAAAATGCCTGGAGGTTTCACTGTGGATGCTCAGTTCACTGTTTGTGTGTTGGTCACACTTTACGTGCAGGGTCTGTTTATAAATAACACTGATAAAAGATTAATGTACAATTACTGCACGGTCCTAGGGTTGTGTGTCTGCAGGTGGTGGGCTGGAGGCGGCTGGGGGAGTCCCAGGTGGTCTGGTGTGGTGTTCAGGTGGTTGGCTGTCATCCCCTGATGTCCCTGAAGGATGCCCAGGGGGGCACTCCGCCGGGGGCAGGGTGGCTGGTGTCCCCACAAGTGCCAAAGCAGACAGGTTTGAAGTGGCTTGCCCAGGGCAAGCTGGAGGGCCAGTGAGCTGGAAGGAGATTTCTGGAGTGTGTGGTCCCTGTACCATGTGTGAGCACCCCATCCCATCAGAGACCTGTCATTGTTTCACCTCAGGTTTTCAAAGATAGTCAGAGACAAGCCTACATCATCTCACATTTGCTCTCTCTTTTTTTATTATAATTTTTAAAAGCAGTAATTTTACTTTTTTAAAATATATATATATATATTTCCTTAAAAGTAGACTCCCAGGTTAATAGTCTGTAATCAGTGAATGGCACAGCCTGCAGTCCTGATAGCTGTTTGTTCACGAGCTGTTTCTATCTCCAGGTATTCTCCACAGGGGGAAAGGATTTATTGTTTCAGTAAATTGATATTAGTGGAGCACAGTTCAGTCAGAAATAGGTCTCTTATTTTGTGAAAGGTGGCTCTCCAGCTATTTTTTTCCTCCCCTCACAGTGAGTTGGCTCACACCACGACAAGGAGTAGCTGAGAATTCATTTAGCAGAAGAATATTGCTCCTTCATGCCACATAAATTAGGATATTACAGGAGTAATTAGAGCGGAGGGCGGCGTTGTGTGAAGGAATGTGCCTGGTGCTTCTCCCCGGCGCGGTGCTGTGGCTGCAGGGCCAGCCCAGTAACCCCAGCTCCTTTGGGACAGAGGGTTCAAATTGTGTGTGTCAGGTGCTGTACAGGCAGTTGTAAGGGCTGAGTTGCGTGGAGTTGGGCTTCCTTGGGAGCCCCCTGGGATGCTGGGGAGGCTGGGTGGCTGTGGAGCTGCAGGGATCTTGGCAGACCCTGACACAGACACACAGGAAAGACTTTTTTGCTTGGAGCAAAGTTCCTTCATGTTTTCTTTTCGTGAGTCAGATCTGGAGACTTCCTGTAGTGTATCATTATCTGTCACCTCTTCTCCTCCATTTCTGAAGCAAGTCCCATTTTCTGGTGCTTCCTTTAGCTGGGAAGGTGCTACCCTGCAGCATCCTGCCCTGTGCAAACAGGGGACAGATTTTCTTATCTGAGATACTGTGGGAGGCAGCATTCCCTGGATTACAGCCCTTCCCACTCTGGGGCAATACTGGGGTGTTCCAGGGAGGCTGGGTGGCCACATCAAAGCCCATCATCGTTAATGAAATCAGTGTTAATGGGGAAAGGCTGTGGGTGGCCTCCTGGAAGGGGCGATGGGACATACTCTACTGTGTTGGTGTTTTGAGCATGGCTCCAAATAGCCAGGGATTATATTGGACGGGATTGAAGCCTCACCTCTTGCCTGTGTCCCTCCAGACAAACTGTGAAGAAGTTCATGGCTATCACTGCTGTCTTCTCTGGGGGCTCAGAAAAGCTTTCTTTTCTTGCCTAAGACCTTGGCACACCTTAACCAAGTGAAAATACTGTTCTCTTGGTCAGCAGGTAGAGCCCGCTGACGTGGTAATGGTCCCAAATGTGGACATCACTGGATTTGTTCGTTGTGGCCAAGATCAGTTGTCCGTGTCTTTGCTTTCCTTCTCTGGGGACAATGATAGTGTCACTTGTGCATGTACACACAGGGAGTGTTTTGGTGGAGGATTTTTTTGTTTGCTGTTTAGCTGGCCACGATCAATAAAGAGAGAGCTTTTGCAGCCAAAAAGATGGCAATTTTATGAATGGAGTTTAGTAGCACAAACTTCATGTGATACAGAAGGAGATAAATGGAGCACAAATGGAAAAAGCACTTCCCCCCCAGGCCCCATTGTTTAGTGTTTCATAAACGATTAATCGCTTCATCCCCATCAAGTGCAATTGTCAATTCAATAAGCTCCGAGGTGTTTGGGATGAGGCTTGGCAAGTGCATTCCTAATGTAATTACACCTAAATGGAGTGGAGAGTGCCTCTGTGTGTGTGTGTGTGTGTGTGCAGGGGATGGATCCATACTCCCATGTAGGGCTGTCACAGCTGCATGCCACAGAGGCTGATGAGGGAACCCCACCAAAGTGCTGCTCTCCCTCTGCCTCTGGCCTTCCTCTGGCACAGGAATTTTGGGATCAGCATGAACTTTCTCCCCAGGGTTAAGCAGGTGATGGTGGAAAATTCAGGGGGTGGGATGGGTGCTGCTTCTTTCCACTCGAGGTGAAGTGGAATAGTGGCAATGCCAGCATGATCCTGACCCTGGGCAAGGTTGAGTTTGTGATTCCTGTGGAAAACCCCCTCCCTTTCCTTCCTCATGCTGCCTGCAGCTGCCAGCTCTCTGCCTGCCCTCTCCCATGAGCACAGGGCAGCTTTGGAAGGTGTGTGGGGAAAAGGATCGGGAACACCTTGGTGATTATTTTGCTTTCCAGAAGAGCAGAGCCTGAATTGTTGGAAGGAATGGATAACTCCAGACTGGCACTCCAATGCCCAAACTCATGGTGACAGATGGGGAGTTGAAATCCTGACCAAGAGGAGGATATTCTTGCTGGACTGGTTTAATACTCACATAAAATCATGTTGAGCAAGTGCACCTCGGGTGGTGTGTTTCTAAAGGGACTCCATTAAGGCAAAAATAATGCTCTAACTTTCTCTGTAACATGCAGGCAATGATAGGACAAGGGGGGATGGCTTTGAGTTGAAAGATTTAGATTAGATATTGGATTCCAATTTAGATTAGATATTGGAAATAAATTTTTTCCTGTGGGGGTTGGGAGGCTCTGGCACAGGTTACCAAGAGAAGCTGTGGCTGGAAGTGTTCAAGGGAACAGTTGGACAGGGCTTGGAGCAACCATGTCTAGTGGAATTTGTCCCTGCCCATGGAGGGGAGGCTGGAACAGAAAGATCTTTAAGGTCCCTTCCAAGCTCAACCATTCCATGTTTCCATGACATCCAACCGGAACGGTGCCAAGAGCAGGATGGTGGCTCCATCCCAGCCCTGGTGCTCAGAACTCGCTGTGCTAGTGCAGGATGCTTCACATTGCTGGGCTGCAGAGGCCCCAGGCAGCTGTGCCAGCCCGGGGCCGAGATCCCACGCCCATCGCCGGGGTGCTGCGGAATCAAACAGGTATCAGCAGGTTCCTTGGCGTGCTGCAGCACAGCAGCCCGAGCTCTTGAAAGGGCTGTGATAGGGAGCAGTGTTGTCTGTCTTAGATGGTATCTCAGACTCCACATAGACGTGTAAAATGCCAGGCTGGATGTTTGCAGGGACTTGTCAAGCCAAGGGAAACCGTGCCAGTGAAACATTGGGGAAGAGCTTAAAAAGGCAGACAATGGTGCGTTTGCTTGCCGAGCTCGCCTACGTGATGCTTTCCCCCTTGACAGAGTTTTTTCAGTTGATCAGTGGCTATGGGGGGAAAGATGCAGCCTCTGCCAGCCCTATCCAGCCAGAGGTGCTGGGACCCCTGCAACCCCATCCCTTGGGGCTTTGGAGCAGCCCAGATCTCAGTGCAGAACAGGACATCACACTGCGGCTTGAGAGATGACCAGGATACCACATTTTTCACTGAACATTTAATTAGTAACTGGTCCTTACAGGTTCTTCCTCAAGCCCTTTTTCTCCATCTCTGCTTATAAATGAAGTATTTTCTTCCATTGCTTTGGAACAAGAAGGGTGAACAGCAGTTTGGGTCAGGCTCCTCCACTGTCTGGTCAGTTGTGCATATTTCACACTAATGAACTACAAAGTCTAGTTGTTTTGTATTACATCCTGCTGGTACTTCTGTTGTCCCCATCCCTTCTGCTCTGATGACATAGAGCTCATTGGGAGACAGGGTGTGATGGGGGATTAACTCTGCCTCTAACCCTTCACGGGGAACCTCACTCCTGCTCCTCACAGATTTTCTTCCTTGCCTGGAGTGACCTCATGTTGCATTTGTGGCACCAGGACCTTTGTGTGCAGGTGGGAGGCAGCACCTCTGGTACAAGCCTTTTCTGTATGGCACCATTTTGAGTGATTTAGACAGGGCAGCAGCATGCCCTGTCTAAAGGCACCTGGGCATCTCTCTCCTAGAGGCTGCTGCTCTAAAAAACCTCTGCTTCTTATTAACCTTACATTCCTGGTTGTCTGTGTGGAGAAAGCTCTGGTAAAGCATCTCTGCCGCCCCTCTCCATTTAAGATCCTGGTGTGGGGGGAATAAAAGACTCTCCTGGGTGTGACCTCCCGATTTCACTAAACCCAAACACAAAAAAAACCCCCTCATATATGCTCAATTTCTGCCTTTGGCTTCAGTTTTACATTTCCGTTTAATTGGCCTTAAAATGGTCAATTTTCAGTCTTAACAATTAAAGCACTGACTCTGTGTTGCCAAAGCTTGTCTGAGCCCTTCTGCAGAAAGCATCTTTGCAAAACTTGTCTCCTTGAACATTTAAACTGTCAGCCCCAATTATCCGCATTGCTTCAGCTGAATGGGTTTCCTTCCTCTCAGCCAGCAGCAATATTTTGTTACTGTCTATGAAATATAAACTGCATCCCGAGTTAGGAGCAGCCCTTTTCCGAATCGCCGCTTTCACCCTCGCTGTGGATTTGCTCTTGAGCTGCCATCTGAAATGCTCAGCCCCTGGCAAAACGCTCCCCGAAGGCGGCTGGGCGCCTGTGCCGGAGCTGCTTCGGTGGCTCTGCCCTCATGCTCTGCCTTCTTGCTCTGCCTTCATGCTCTGCCCTCTGCCTTGCAGAAAAGCCCGAGCTGGACGAGATCACCCTGGAGCGAGTGCTGGAGGAGCTGGAGACCATGTGCTACGAGAACATGAACATCGCCATCGAGACCGAGGAGGGCTTGGGCATCGAGTACGACGAGGACGTGGTGTGTGACGTGTGCCGCTCGCCCGAGGGGGAGGACGGCAACGAGATGGTGTTTTGTGACAAGTGCAACGTCTGCGTGCACCAGGTGAGCCCGAAGGGGAGGATGGCAGTGAGATGGTGTTTTGTGACAAGTGCAACGTCTGCGTGCACCAGGTGAGCCCTGGTGCTGGGCGAGGTGGCAGCACATGGCTCTGCTCATCACACTCTGGTACCCTCCTTTTCTGGGTTCCTCCCATGCCCGTCCATCCCTTCCCCTGGGCTGCTGTAGACACCTGGTAGGCTTTCCTTGTGCATCCCAAGTGCAGTTCCAGAGGAGTGGGGACAGCAGTGGGGTCTTGGATAGCTGGCAGACAGCAAACTTGCTTTTCCTACTTTCTTACCCCCACCATTTATTTCCCCCACGGAAACACACAACCAGAGGTTGAAGTGCCCCTTCCTCCTTATTCTCTGGTCTCTGGGATATTTTATTTTATGTCTCCTTGTCCTTTAATATGCTTGTTCTTCTTTACCCCGTTTATTGAACCCCAGTGGGATCTTTATCACATTCAGGTGACCAGCACTGTGTGCAAGACTTGGCAGGTGGCTGGGTGGGATGTGGGTCTGCAGTCCTGTGCTCACCATAGGGATGGGCTTGCACAGACCCTCCAGCTTCCTCCTCTGCTTTGTCTGGGGAGTGGTTGGACCTTCCAGCTCCACCAGTGTGGTCTCACATCGCAGGGTTTCTGTCCCAGCTTCCCCACAGTGTGAGCGTGGGATTTCATTTTATTTTGCTGCCTGGAGGAAAATAATTTTATTTTTAGAATTGAATGCTAGTGCTTCAAGCTCTTGCTGGGGGGATGTCACTGGGCCTCCTGCTTTTGGGGGAACCTTGACAAGGGGAAGGCAGCCACGTGAGGATCTCCTGGGTCCCTCGTGGACCCAGGGAGGTTTTATGATTGTGCTTCAAGGGGAAGCACTGTGTGGTGCTGGGATGGCAGCAGCAGCACCTGGGCTTCACCCTCTGTGGGAACGGTTTTGGGTTTTTTTAGTTCTAAAGAGAGCCATTTGCTCATCTTCTGGGCAGCTTTTCCATCAGTGCTTCCTGGAGGTGGGAGAGCACTGGAGATATCTATAGTTGCGGGTGGTGGGTGTTTTGAATGGTTTCCATCAGTGAATCAGATTCCACAAAATACCAGAATGATTCAGGGTTGGGTTCGAGGTATTTTTTTGTCTTGGGTTCTTTTTTAACAAGCCCAAGTGGCAGTGTCAGGCTGTGAGCTGGCATGAGCCGCAGCAGGGACTCAGGAGGAGCTGTGGCACCGTGTGGGCTCCACTTAAAGCAGCAGCCCCAGTGCTGCAGAAGGGGACACAGCAGCCTGGATTTCAAGGCTGCTGAAAGAAAAGAGGGATTTTCGGTTGTTTTCAGGGAGCGAAGTCCAGCCCTAAGCCCTGTGGCAGCCCATAAGCTGCCTGTGATTTAATCTCTGCCCCGATTTACACCCTAAGCCATGAAGGCCAGAGCTGCAGTGCAGGGTGTTACCTGGCATCATGGTTATCTAACCTGCACCATGCCTCTGCCAGCACCACGTCCAAAACCTGCTGGGAGTGACGCTGCAGGCATATGGGTGCTGGTGCCATGGGCTTCACCAGGGCCATGCCTTGTCCTCCTGCATCCCCTTGGGCAGGGGCTCGGGACACACAGTGTGGGTTATGGTGCCAGGTGATACTGTTGTACTCACTTCACCTGCATAGCACAGGCCACGAGGCTTGCTGTTCGTTAATTACTGTGAAGTGAAGCTTTTAGAAAGCACAGGCAGTTGTCCTTTTAAAATTGTCAGCAAGGTGGAGTCCTGCCCCCCACTGCTGAATCACAGTTCATGGCTCTCACAGTGACAGCATCACCCTCCTGTTTAGCATGGGAATGATCCACCTTCAGTTTCCAGCCACCTGTCATCACTGAATTCCCTTTCCCTGGTGTGGCACATGGCTGAACCTGCCCTCTGTTCCATGGACCACACCAAGCTCGTCTGTGGCTTGGCATCCTCCCTGGTTTTTTGGCATCTACTTCTCAGTGATGTTGCACCCCAAATAGATGCAGCAATAAAAATAGCTGTGCTGCTCCTATTCAGCATTCCTCTGGCTTCATATTTCTGGAGCACCTTCTGCCTGGTGCTGGACTTGAAAATGTGTTTAGCTGATAATGCACTTTGTTTCTAGAGCTGGTCCTTGTCTGGGACAGAAGACCTGTGTTTGCTTCTCAGGAGCAGAACTGCACCTAAAATCACTAGAAATAAATAGTAAATAATGCTAAAGATAGTCATAATTCCTGCTTTCCCCTGGATTTTGAGATGAGTCTGCCAGTTCATTCTGCTGCTAGTACATATCAGGCTGATTCCTGCCTGGTAATAAATCACGTTTTATAAAACTGTATTCCAGAAATGATTTATCTATCAGATTTGGAGGCACTGTGAGACACAGAGTTAAGTCTCTTTGAACCGTGTAGACTCACAGCAATAATATTTCCTCTCTTAATTCCTTGTTATCCCAATAATCTGTTCGCAAATGTCTTTTTCCACTAGGAAACCACTATCAATTTGTGATTTGGGGCAACCTAAAGTCATGTTGTAGTCTCTTCTGGGCCAGTAGAGACCAATGATGTGCTTTTGCCAAGCTCACACATCTCCCTGTGCCCCCTCTGTTCCTCTCCCCACCCACAGCACTGTCTCTTGCAGTGACAATGACCTGCAGCAGCAGGAGAAGAAGCTGCTCTTTTTGGGGGTAAACTTCAAGAAGTGGATCTGATGAATGCCTGGGCTCAATTTACAGCTACCAGTGCTGGGAGTCCTTGTCAGCACTGGCTGCTTGCCTTCTGCAGGGATGTCAGAGCAGCCAGATGTAGAATTAATTGCATCTCCTCGCTTTAAATAGGGGCACAGCCCTGTGTTAGTGCCCAAGGCAGTGTGTCACCCTCTGAAAACCCTTTAAGTGTGAGTTATCAGGACCTGCCAGTTAAAAATTCTCTAGTTTTAGTAGTAGCTGTTTAATACAGCCATAAATCATGGTGAAAGTGGGAAGTATTTATCATTATGTGATATAGCTTATCATTTGGCTCTTCCCCAAGTATGGAAGAGAAATATTTATTAAACACTTTGGCTTCTCAGTGTCCTGCATTACCACAGCAGGTCAGGGAGCTCCAGGGATCCCAAGTCCTTCAGTTCTCACTCTCTTGGCTGGAGACTTGTCTCTGCCCCCTTTAGATGTGTCATCCTGAAGATTTATTATCCTTTTTGGTTCCTCCCATCTCATTTACATTCATGACTATTGGCTTCCCCTTTTTGCCTTTCCGTATTTATTTTTGCTTCCCCTTTGGGCTGTGCTGGGTCTCTAACCAGTGTGGTCAACTTTCTCAATCATGGGCTTGTGGCTTTTCAGCCCTCAGTGACCTCAGAAGATTTCTCTGCACAGCATTTCTAACTTTTCCCAGTCATCATGGGTCAGGAACGGGCAGGACATGAGCAGGCAGATGTCTGCACCGCAGAGCTGATGGTGGTTGGGGGCTCTGCCCACCCCCAGCCTGGATCCAGGTTGTGCTTGGCATGGTGCACAGCACACGTTTATACTTAGCTTTTAATTAAAACCCAGGACGCACTGATCCACCATGAGCATCCGTGTGGAAACAGGGAAGGTAGTAAGGAAGAACTTCAGCTCCCTGTCTGTGCTGCATTGAGTCTGCTGTTTACTGGGATGCAGCAGCAGGGAGAAAGGTGGGAGTGATGGAGGAGGTCGGGTGGGATGTTCATCCTGGGCTGCTGGATTAACCCTTGTCCCTCATGTTAAAAATAGGTTAGAAACTGTTGTAAAATAGTTGCTAAATCATTGAGCATGTACTGTTAGTTTGGTTATTATATTGTAAAAGGGGTTAAAAGGGTAGTTATAAGGTATACTGTACTCAACAGTACCATAACACAGCTCAGCAAAGTGCACCACCCCCCACGCGAAACCAGCCAGCCTGGACGGAGCTGTAATGGGCCAGTCAGGCACCTTAAACCTTCGTGCAAATGAAGGATCCAAAAAGAAACCAATCCAAAGGGATAAAAAACAGGATAAAAAGGGGCTTCTGACCCACTGAATCGTGCTGCTCCATCTGGGACATGGGGGCCATCGCTGCTGAGCAGCCCCAGCGCCGGCGCTGCTGCAGCATCCTCGACGGGAGCGCTCCTGCTCGGCCCGCGGGCCCCCTTGCCTTAGGCCTTTCTTTATTGATAATAAAAGCTGCAATCCCTTTAGCCCAGGAGCCTGCTCCTGTTTTTACCGCTCTTGTCTCCACAGGCGTGCTATGGCATCCTGAAGGTGCCCATCGGGAGCTGGCTGTGCCGGACCTGCGCCCTCGGCGTCCAGCCCAAGTGTCTGCTGTGCCCCAAGAGGGGGGGAGCGCTGAAGCCCACCCGCAGCGGGACGAAGTGGGTCCACGTTAGCTGTGCCTTATGGATACCTGAAGTAAGGCGGTTTCCAGCCTCCTCCTGACGCCTGGGTGGGCACCCGGAGGTTTCGGGTCTTGGCCCAGGGTGTTTGTTAACGGTGTAAATAACAAATGCAGTTTGGCTCGTCAGGCTGTGCCAGAGCCACAAGGCCGGGAAGTTGTCCTGTGTTTAATTAGCAGCCAAGAAGCTGCTAATTAAAGGAGGGCAGAGAATTGGGCTGTAAGGCCACAGAGGGAGGGGCATACCTTTGAGCAGAGTAAGGCTAATTTCATATGCCCATCTGAGATACACGTCAGATGAGGAATTCATGCAGAGGAAAAAGCAACATAAATTTTTTCTTCTTTGTCATCCAGATTTGTTTCTGGTTTTGGGAGTTTGGGTTTTTTTTCCAAATTACAGCTGACCCTGAAGAATAAGAAATATAATCCCTCATTCAGACTGCCACAGGCATCCCCTTGTAGGAGATTTGGGACCACGGCCGATATTTACAACTTGTGTTCTATCTTGTGGCCAGGTTAGCATTGGATGTCCTGAAAAAATGGAACCCATTACGAAGATCTCACATATCCCAGCAAGCAGATGGGCTTTGTCCTGCAGCCTCTGCAAGGAGTGCACTGGGACATGCATTCAGGTATGTAACTTGGCACTGGAGAAACTCAGAGCTCTGGGGTTGTACCTGTATTAGCCCCTGGAGAGTCTTGAGATGCTGAAGGACATGGTCTGAATGACTCTTACTTCTGTTCTGAGTAAACTTAATGACAAGAGCCTGTCAGGCATCATCAGATGTTGTTTGCAATCATTTAATGCACTGAGTGCTAGAAATCTAGATTAACTTTATTTGCATAACACAGTGGTGTTGCTGTAGTGACATTAATTACTGGGACTGCAAATGACCTTGATTTAGATCAGAAACCACCAGGAGAAGGGCTTTGTGAGGCTGCCAGGAAAGTGAATCCCAGAATGCTCATGGGATACATAACACAAGTATTTCACAAACCTCAGGGGGTCAGTGAGCCTTTCAGTTGTGGGGATATCAGGGTGCACCAGGGTTGGATAGTCCTCACTGGCCTGCTGGCTGGGAAAATAAAGTACTTGCCAAGTATTACATTTCCACATTTTCTGGTGTGTCACACCTAAACAAACCACTGCAGATACCAGATTGCCTGCTCTCCCCACAACAGGAGAGGCAGAAATTCTGTTTTCAGATAGAAAGCAGAATTCTCCAGGCTTCTCTATTGCAAAAGTGGGACATAGCTTCCCACGCCATGATCTCTGTTCTTGGGGAGCAGAGCAGAAACTCCCATCCATAATGCAGCACTCTTGGTGTGATGAGGGCATTTGGGGAGCCCTGCTGAACCCCATGATTCCCTCTCCTTCCAGCTGCTTGGCCAGTGTGATGTCTTGGTGGTCCCAGAGAATAGCCATTAAGCTTTGAAAAATACAGATAAATTTTGGGATGTGTCCTGACCCCATGTGATCAGCTCCAGTACCTCAGCAGGAGCTGCACGGTGGAAGTCAGTGTTTGCAGCAATGACCATGGACCAGGAGATGCTGGCTGGTGGCAGAAGGACAGCAGGGATAGGAGCTCTGCAGTGCTGAGCTGTGTTTGTGCTGTCATCTTGGGTTTAATACCTTAAAGGCAGCTATTTAAAAGTAATCCTCATAGTTTGAAATGAAATCTCACAATACTTCTTTAAATCTGTCGCATTGACTCATTTTTTTGATGGCTCTGGGTGCTTATTCACCCTGCCAGATGGAGATACTGTGTCAGAATGGCAACTGCTTTCAAAGAACAGAGGGGCAGGGAAGGAAGCAAACAGGCTTGGCAGCATCAGAAAGAATTCAGTGTCTCTCAGGCTTCATCCTCTTAGTGCCATCACGACATGGGAGCTGTGAGATCCCGGGTACTGAATGGATTTGCATTAAAGGTCACCTGAGACAGAACAGGAGCCTTGCTGCCTCATGTGCTGGCAGCTCATGGTTTACAAGTCTTCACAAGATTGCCACTGGAGCGTTTGCCGAGGCCACCCCGCCGTGTGCGGGATGGTTTTGCTTCAAGGAAAAGGGGGAGAAGTGACAAAAAAGCAGGCAGTGCCTTTATGTAAGGATTTATGGGGTAAATTAACACCCATGGGTAAATAAATACGCTCTGTACTCATCCATGGTACAGAGCTCTGTTTTGAAAGCTTATGTTTATGGAGCACATTTTGTGGAGCATATTTTATGGAGCATATTTTGTGGAGCATATTTTTGCTAGTGCCTGTTTATACAGGTGGGATCTACCCTTGTCAGCATTTTGGGTTTGTGACCCAGCTCTGAAAGGAGGATGTTGTTTTCTGCAGAAGCATTGGGTGTTTGTTCCTGGCAGCAGCAGTCAGGTGCTGCAGGTGGGCAGGTCTGCAGAAAGAAGGAAGTTGCTTCCAGGAGGGGGTTTTTTCAAGTGGCCAAGAGGGTTTTGTGAAGGTGAAATCTGGGAGGCAGGCTGGAGGAGTAGAAGACTGTCATCCAAGCAGGGCATCTCAGAGGCAGCACTGCAGCTTGAGAAAACACCCACCTCAGCCACACTTGCAGAGACAAACACGAGGAGTCTTTGTAGGGACCTCTGTGTGTGGAAGTGTTTCTCCCCCATCCAAATTTGACCATCAAAAGGGAAAGAAACAGCAGCTCCCTGCTGCTGTCCATGCCTTTGGCCTTGCTGCTGCACATAACTCTACCACTGCTCTCTGGTACAGAGCTGTGAGCCCAGTGTAGCTTGGTGTGACTGTGACTGAGCTTAAGGTACTGGATGCTGTGCAGGGATGCAGCTCTGGAGACACCCTCTGCCCGAGTCCTGTTCAGGGGAAGTCATTACTTCATGGTGGTTCTTGTGGTCAGACATCAGGAGATGCCAGAGAGCTCAGAATGCAGGAGGAATTTTCTTGTTTGCATTTCTGAGATGGAAAAGAGAGTGCCAGGAGCCAGGCTCTGGTACAGCCTGAGTCCTGACCATGCTTTTTTGGGACTCCTTGCTTGTGAGAGCGACTGGAAGAGCTCACTGAGGCAGCACAGAATGCCAGGGCTCTCTTGGTTGTTGGCAAGCTTCTCCAAAGAAGTCATTATCTTCCAGCTTTCTTTTTGTTGTTGCTTTTAGGAGATAAAGTCCTTGGAAATGTCCTTCATCACTCCCCTGTTCATCATCACTTCTCTGCCCACTGCTGCCTCCTCCCATTGAGCAAGCAGTGCCCCTGGTCCTCATCCTCTAGGATAACTGGTGGTTCCCAAAGCTGTCTTCTGCCTGTAGTCCTGAAAAGGCAGCACGTGGCACCAGGGATAAGAGCAGGGTGTGTTGCCCGTGCTGCCCCAGTCCCATCCATCCTCTGCCCCACATCCTTCCAGGAGTCTGTGAGGCTGAAATTGCCATTTTTAGCTGAGAAGCTCTACCAGGCTCCAGACCATCTGTGGTCATGAAAAATCACATGGTAGTTTTTTAAGGATGCAGAAGTGTTGTGTCTGATGGCTTGGCCAGTGTTCAGCACCGGTAATTAATTTTTCCTTCCTGAGCTCCCCTTGCAGGTCTGTTGGAGGAGCCGCTTCCTTCCCCGTAGCCCCAAACTGCAGCGGAGCACCTCTGCAAGCTGCTGAACTTCTGTTTGAATGACCTTGGCAACTAAAATCATCTCTCTGTTTATTCCCAGTAAGAATGATTTCAGGACTAATTAGGAGCCCACGTTAAATCTCTGGGGCAGTTTTTACCCTCTCTCTCTCTCACGGGTTTGTTTGGGAATGGAGTTGCCTGGATAAGCAAAGTGTGCTGAAGGGCTTGAATGAAAGGTGCTGTAAGATAATGAAGCACCATCAGTAACGAAGCGGGGACTGCTCCAGTCTTTGAGCCTGGCTCATTCTGTGTGACAGATCCCTCCCTCCTGCCACAAGTGGCTCCGTTCCAGCACCATTCTGGGATGGATCAATATGTTTTTATTGTTAGTTTATCCAGGGTCCCTCAGTGGCTGTGGCCGACCAGGTATCTTTCGTTGTTACCCTGTCAGCTGAATTGCCTAATTATTTTCTGTTTGCATTTTGGGCACAGTTTCTGACGAGTGCTGCTTGCCATCTGTTGGAGTAGAGAGATCCAGGATGAGTGGCACTGGATTTGCTTTATTCCTAAGGTGGAGTGATGGTCATTCCTGGTAGCAGGACACTGTCCTGGCAGAAGACATGGGCGTGTTGTTAATGCTGTTTTTAGCACTGATGGCAGAAACAGAAGGGAAGGGACAGCACTGTGTGTGCTTTAAAAGCCAGTATGTGATATACTGACTGCCCTGAGTAAATCTGGAAGCTGCAAGTCAGGCTGGGCTCCCTCTGTCCCTCCTTCGTTGCCAAAAATAAGTACTTGGGAACAGAGCTGGTGCTTCAGCTGTGTGTGTGGCTGTGACAGGGCTTGTCCCAGGGGAAGGCCGGGGTGGCAGGGCAGGCACCCTCTGCCCACTGTGGTGGTGAGTGCCCTGGGCTGGCACAGGGAGCATCAGTGGGTCCCTCACAGTGCCAGGCTCCAAGCGAGTGCCAGCAGCATAGCAGAAGGAGTTGAGTTTTGCAATTACCAGATATTTTTGTGAACAATTTCAGACTGAAATTAGGACCAAATGGCCATTTTTAAACAGGATGAACGTGGTGTTGGTGTTCATAATCCGCTTGCTTGTGGTGCCTGCAGGAGTTAGTGCCCAGAGCCATGCTGGTACAGCCACAGCTGCATCCAGCTCTTCCCACTGCTCTCTGAGGCTTTGGAGCAGGGCCTGGGGAGCTCTGGAAGTGAAGGATTTGGACAATGCTTGCCTATGCTTTTCTTGGTCCTGGCAGCTTCTTGAGCACCAGCAGACTCATAAAAAAAGTCAGAGGAAAGTATCTAAAAGCAGCAATGACAAAAGTTCTGCCCCGGGTGCCTGAGCAGGATTCAGGGCTGATGGATGGGATGATGATAAAAAGCTGTAAAACTTCTGTTCCTCAGCCACTACCAGAATATATTTTTCTTTTTGAAAATTAAGGTGCAGCAGAGCCCCAGTAAAACGAAATGGTTTGTCATCAACATTCAGGAAATTTCACATCCTCCACCTGGTCCTTCAGGCCACAAGTGCATCTTCATTCCCCACAAGAACAATTCTTCTGTTAATGCCAAAGTAGTGCCTACAGTAATAGCCCACTTAAAAGGTCTCATTATTGCAGTTTAACTGGTCATTAGCAGCTGGAATAGACTGATTTCTTATGGATTATGGTTGAAATAATTACCTGACACTCTGAGCCATTAAAAACAGTTAATGAGTGGAGGGGGAAAAGGTGCTGACATGGACATGGGCACAGCGCTGGCATGTGGGAGTTCCTCTGTGGGACACCAGGCTGAGATTTGTTGCCTGTGGGATCCAAAGTGATTTAAGCCTTAGGTAAGTTCGGAAGATGATTAAAAAAATCGATCTGATGCAAGTTTGACAACGTCGTAGCCAATGTACAAGTTCTAAAGCATTTGTTTTGTGATGTTTTGCTCCAGTTACATTTTTCTTTCTTTTTTAAATGGAGCAAGTTAGAGGCTGTGTAATTTCCTGAGGAGGAAGGCATTTAGGAGCATTGGCTGCTTCTTAGATCCCATGTTCACTCCTAAACCTTGCCATGTTCTGTATGCTTCCAGTAAAAATGGCATACTGGCTTTAGATGTGGTAACAGAGGGGGAGTAGCTTGAGGGTGAAATACAGGTGAGCATTTCTCAATCAGGACAAATCCACTGACAGTCTTGGAGTATCCCATTGGCACGTGCTGTTCTTTGGCTTTTGACATGTCTTGTTGGAAGAACGCTTGGAAGCTCCTGGTTGTGATAGGTGAGAGATGAGCAGGGCCCGTGACAGAGGTGGATTAAGGAAGGTTAGGTGGGAAAATGCCACCTCTTAAACCCTGGGGTTCTTCTGCTCGTGTTTATGGTGTTGGGCCCTTGGGTCTGTGCGACTGGGGCAATACTGGTGTTCCTCCGTTGGGAATTCCTGTGGTGGAGCATCCATCATGTCATGCAGGTGTCACCCTGGTGGTGTCCCTGGGTTTGTGGCATGCCCGTGTTGCCTGTCGTGTTGGTGAGTGTCCCCTCAGTGATGGCGCTGGCCCTGAGCCCTGTCCTTGTCCTGCAGTGCTCCATGCCCGCCTGTGTCACCGCATTCCACGTCACCTGCGCCTTCGACCACAACCTCGACATGCGGACGATCCTTGCAGACAACGATGAGGTGAAGTTCAAGTCCTTCTGCCTTGAGCACAGCACCGGGGCCACCAAGCTGCCCGAGGAGGCACGGACAGAGTCCGACCAAGCCCAGCTGGACTTGGAGAAGGTCACGCTGCGGAAGCAGAAGCTCCAGCAGCTGGAGGAGGACTTCTATGAGCTCGTGAAGCCTTCAGAGGTGGCGGAGAACCTTGACTTAAGCGAGTCACTGGTGGACTTTGTCTACCAGTACTGGAAGCTGAAGAGGAAAGCAAACTCCAACAAACCGCTGCTGACACCAAAAACAGATGAAGTGGACAACTTGGCTCAGCAAGAGCAGGATGTTCTCTACCGACGCTTAAAGCTCTTCATGCACCTCAGGCAAGACCTGGAGAGGGTGAGTACAGCTTCTCCCTCAGTGGTGTACCCGTCTGCTCCATCAGGGCTGCTGGCACCCACAGACAGCTCAAGCCCTGCTCCCCCTGACTCAGTTTGACTCCCCTTACAGTTTTGTTCTTTCATCTTCATTCAGAAACGTAGCAGTGCTCAGTGTGTGTGCATCATCCCTGCCAAAACACTGACATTGATGGAATAAGTTAGTGTTGGGCTCATCCGGGGGTTCAAAAGAACAAGTGCCTGCAGGGAGAGGTGCCTTGGCAGGGCTGGGTGGATGGGAGGCAGATGATGCTGCAGCTTGTGTCCACTCTACCTAAATAGTTTCACAGAATTATCCTGTGTTGTCCCTCAGGTGCTTTGCAGCAGCAAGGCTTGGGAACACATCATTATTTACTTACATTAAACATCAAAGATGAGTGAAAGGCAGAGTGAGAGCAGGGCCAGTGGGACTGGGCATCCCCTGCCCTGCTTCAGCTAAAAGTGGGTCAGCTCCTCAGGGAGCTGCTGGCAGAGCCGGGCCAGAGGATGCAGACAGGGGATGCAGGAACCTGCAGCTCCCAGTGGTGCAGGACATCCTTGACTCCTAGCCAGAGCAGAGGAAGCAGCAGCCTCCACAGCAGCTTTTTGGGTGAGAGGGAGCTTTGGTGGAGCAGCAGTGCCCAAGTGGTGCCAGAGCTCCCTGGGCTGGGCTGGCTGCCACACCATGCAGCTGCCTGTGGGTTTGGCTGTCACGGCTGCATGGAGGGCAGGAGCAGGGATGGGGCAGAGGCTGGAGAGGAGGAGCAGCCATGAAGGTGAGAAGCAGCGAGAGGAAGAGGCACAGGGGAAGAACAAGCCCACACAGAACCCAGGGTGAGATGCCAGAGGGGGGAGAGGTGCAGTGGTGCTGCTGCTTGGGAGGCACATGGGCATAGCACACGGCAGCAGTGGCACAGGACAGGGACAGGCAGGGCAGGGGTGCTGAGCTTGGCATGGACAGCCCAAGCTCCTTCACTTCCTTTGCTTAATAGCCAAGCCCTGCCTGGTCCCCTCTGCCCTGCTCCTGCCAGAGGGGTGAATCCATTGCCCTTGCCCAGGTCCCTGTTAGACCACCCACCCACAGCTTGGGGAGTCTCTAGGAGCAAGGAGGAAGGAAAGCAGGAAAACAGCATTGCTCTGACCTGGTGGATATGATGCTGTGGTTTCCCGAGCCGGGGCTGAGGGTGCTGTAGGTGACATGCCATTCCCTGGGAGGGGAAGGTGGTGGGGATGCTGGCCCTGCATGTCCCTGAACCCTCTCTTCAGTCTGCTGTGGGTCTGTAGCATGACTGAACCCATGGGGAGAAGGGCTGTGTGGGTGGGCACTGTGTTCATGTCCAGGTGGGGGTTCAGCTTTGGACCAGCCTGCCCTGGTCCCCTGCTGCACCCACCTCCCATGTGGATCCTGGAGCCCGAGAGCCTTCTTCTGTGTAGAAATAGTTGGGTTTGAACCTGTTGGTCTATTTTCTGTGGACTTTCATCCCTGTGGTCATCATTGCCATCCCTCTGCCAGTCTGTCCCCCCGGCCTTTACCTACCACATTTCCATCTCTGTGTTGTGCTGGGCTGGTGCCACCATTAGTGGGTCTCCAGCAACAGGCTGCATCTGCCTGATCTGAGGGTGACAAGTTCAACTCACTTCTTCCCCTCATCTGCTCTGTACTGTAAATCTAAACCAGGCTGCTTTGCCTCCTGCTGCTTCCTTTTGTTCCCAGCTTGGCTTTTCCAGCTGCACTGAGCCACTGTGCATCCCTGGGTACCATGCTTTGCTCACGGCAGCTTCTCTTTGATTTCTTTGTATCAAAACTACGTGTTTTACCAGATTTCTCATTTTCCAGAGTTGCCTCCAGGCTTTGTGGGGTGTGCCCATCAGCATTCAGCCTCTGCTTAGCAACTCCCTGCCAGGTTTCACTGCCTGTCCCTGGAAGAGCTGTTTGTTTGTTCTGCTTCCAAGAGTGGAACAGTAAACACTGGCCAGATCAAAGTCCAGTGCTCAGATGGGTGATAGGGGTTTAAATCCAGTTGTGGGCAGAGCATCTCTGGTATCTGATCCTGCACCTGGCGGGTCACTGCCACCCTGTTTCACTTGCAAATAGTGAGGAATCACATCAAATTGGGATCAGAGAGGAGCAGCCTGGAAGGCTCTGAAGGCTTTCAGAGGGTGTTCACAGGATGTCATGTTGGATTTTAACAATTTCAGCAATTAATCTGGCAGAAGTGATTTTGGGGCTGGTCCTGGTCCCCAGGAGTTGGGGAGGCAGAAGCAGAGAGCAGAGACAAGGGGACAGCCATAGTGATGGTGGTTCTCTCTGTCATTTCTTAATCCCTGACATCTCTGTACTTCACAGTGTTAGCAAATTAAAGCTATTACCTGGGAATTTTAATACAGTCCCCCCATTTTATTTTTGGCCTTTTTTAACCCTCTTTGCCTATTTAAAAAAGCTTCTTCCAAGGACTGGGTGTTTAAATTAACTTTAACAAAAAGCTGTGGTTTCCAGGCTTTCACACTAGCATCTAAACTTGGCTTGGGGAAGCAGCACTGGGTGGTGTTGAGCTGTGTAAGTGTGGGTAAATACCAGCAGTCTCTAAGCAAAGCTAAAGTAATGTTTTCTTCCAGGAATACCAAATCATAGAGAAGAGATATGGCCAAACTCTTGGAGAGTCAGGTTGCCAGAAGCAGTTGTTTTCTTCATAAAGAAATAGTTTGATGTTTTCTCCAATCCAGAAAGAAAAAAAGAGAACATAGTAAAATATACTATAGAACTCCCTGCCTTGTATTTACAGCTAGGGGATTCAACAACAACAACAACAAAAGAGCAGCTTCTTTTCCTTTTTTCCTAAACATTTCCAAATTGTCCTTACGTGAGGCAGTATTAGGGGTTGACTGCAGTTGTCCTGCTGCCCTCACAGCCTGTGGTGCCAGATACAAGGTAAGCGTGGGATGATGTCCTGGCTTTTGCTGTGTCATTGTGAGAGGCACAAAGGCTCCTGGCCACACTGGGACAGTCCCCCAAACCTGAAAATATTCCCTGCAGAGAAAGGGTGTGAGCATGAGGAGGGGGAGGAATCGAAGACATGAGGGTCACATGTGAGTGTGGACATCCCATGTGCATGTTCCTCTATTCAGGCCACCTCCTCCTTACCTTATTACAGGCAGCTTTGCTCTTTCAGAGCATCAAAAAGCTGAGTAAATGCTGTCAAATCCTGTTAGCTGCCATTAGCATTTTATGCTCTGCAGCTGAAAGCCTCTGCTTGCTCCAAAAGCCTTGATGTCCATTGTGGCAGCAGTGCCAGAGCCTGGCTCTCCAGCCACCCTTACGTGGGGCTGGCAGAAGCATGGCACTGAAACTCATCAAGTGCCAGGTGCCAGGAATTATCAGCAGCAGCTCTGTCATCTTGTGCTACTGGGGGTGTTTGTCAGCAGCAGGGTTTAGCTGCTGCTGCTGCACTGGCTCACATGAGCAGTTATATTTTGTGCTTTGCTGTTTGTGTTTAGAGCTTCAGATAATCATAGAATGGGTTGGAGGGGACCTTAAAATATCATCTTCTTCCAACCCCACTGCCATGGTTAATGGAAGTTCTTGAACTGGGACAAATGCACCAGTGATTTGCAGGTAGCTGTGGAGCAACTGTGAATAAGCAAATGGAGGGGCCAGATTTGAGGCAGGGAGCTGCTGCAGCTGCTGACCTGGGTCAGCATCACTGGGGTATTTTGCTGTATTTTCTGTGCTTTGTCCTGGTATCTGCTTTAGGGCAGCTCTGTGAGGCTCTGACATCCCCATCCCAGCTCAGTCCCTTCCCTGCACTGGCTGTGGGAAGAGTGTTTATCCCTCCCTGCTGAAGGTGCAATTTGTGTATGAGAACTGGTGCGTTGACTGAAGCAGCACCAAGCTGCTTCATCGAATTTGGCATTTTTTGTACAGGACATGTGCATGATGCAGCTGCTGGGCCAAGGGCTCAGCACAGTGCTCAGATGGTTGGTGCTGGCCCTTTCCATGACTGTGTTATAATGCTCCTTCTACAGCATCTTCCTTTCCAGCCTTCCCTGCCCACCGTGGGGTCCTGGCTGTTGGAGCCAGGACAGAGGCCTTTGGGCTTGGAATTATTCCCTGCATGGTTTTTCCCACATGTCCCACACAGTTTGGATCAAGAGCCCTCACTGCTAGCCCTGGCTCACCCCAAGGGCCATGGGAGGAGTGCAGCACAGCTGCTGGTGAGGTGAAAAGGATGGAATCCCAGGGAGCGGGGATTTCCCTGGGCAGGGGGAGCAGCAAAACAGATTGAGGGGACCTGCTTTGACCCTGCCTAAACCAGACACTGTTTCTTGTGTTTCTGTAGGTTAGAAATCTCTGTTACATGGTGACAAGACGGGAGAAGATGAAACACACCATTTGTAAACTGCAGGAGCAGATCTTCCATCTCCAGATGAAGCTTATTGAGAAAGATCTTTACCCAGGTCAGTACTGCAAAACTTGTTCTCACAGATGCTTCCCATTGAAGCCAAATTGTGTGCCAGGAAAGCCAGAGCTGCCCCCTCCCCTGATATGTTATTTTGGCATAGTTCATATATTGACTCAGAAGCACTCAATAAAGCCAGACTCTGGTTGACTGGAGTGCTAGAGCTATTTGTTTTCACAGATCCCTTTTGATCCTCCCCTTCCCAGAAATCAGTCAGAAGGACCAAGCATTTGCTTAGGTGGGGATGCTAAGACAGTATTTGGTGACTTTTGTGAGCTGGGACTGCTTGGGAGGAGATGGCACATCCTGGGCATGGGGCTGCTCTGCAGCTGGCTCCCTGGCACAGGGTGGAAGGAAGCCCTGCTTCAGGCTCTTTGCAGATGCCTTTGAGCTTTCTGTCAAGAATCAAGGGTTAAGCTGCTGGTGGGGAGTCTGTTGCTCCAGGAGACCAGCTCCTTTAGCTCTGGTCAGCTGCAGATCCTGCTTCACATACCCCTTAGTGGAGATCATGCTGCTGACTGCAAAGCCTCTGCCAACTCTTATTAAGGAGCTGAAATAAAGCTGGTTTCCTTTTGTCCTACTTTTTTTTTCCTTGCTGGAGCCCACAGCTCCTGCTCCCTCCTCCTTCTCCTCCTGTGCCTCCGGTGGCAGGGCAGAGCAGACCCTGTGGCTGCAGAACAGTTTTTCCAGCAGCAGCATCTGGTGCTTTGGCAGCTGCTTCCGACGGTTGTTGTGTTTGTGGCTTTGGAGTTGTGTTTGAAGCCATCACATGGTTGGGGTTTCTTCAGGAACTGTCTGGGCTGAGCTTTCCTTGACAAAAGTCTCCTTTGACTGAAGTTTTGGAGGCTGAGGAATGTGTATGCTGAGATGTCTGTGACTCAGGCCCATGCAAATTCCTCTTGATAGCCACGGCCAGGCAGCGATGGGGCTCAGGCGGGCTGGGGCCCCAGGGTGTGCTCTGGGCTGATGTGGGTCCTGCAAATCCCAGTCCCTGTCATACTCTGTGCTGCTCTGCCTGTCCCTACTGGACCAGAGGTACGGCTCAGCAGCCTGAACACACACAAAATGGTGTTTGCACCGACGGAGGACCCCACATTGCACATCCATTCCCTGGCACCCAGGGTATAATGTGCACATTATTCCTGAGCTGGACCCCACCTCACCACCCCAGCCAGCAGCATCCCTAGCAGGAGCACCACCTGCCATGTGCTGTCACTGCCAGCGTCTGTGGGTTTTGGAGGCATCACAGGGGACTTCAGGATGCTCTTTAGTTCAGCTGGGCAAACCCAGCCCAACATTCACAGCTCTCAGAAGGAGATAGGCACAGGGTAGTTCACCAGGACAGGTTTTTCAGCTCTTCTCTCTTGCAGACAAGGTGTTAGATAGCTGGAAATGCCCTTGGGGACTCAATGTCCCCAAAATGCCTTGGGGATACATGTTCAAACCCTCTCTCTGATGCACCAGTGGGATGGGAGCCCGCAGTTCCTCCCAGGGAGAATGGGAGTAGGTGAGCTGGGAGCCTCACCAGTGGGGTGCAGATGCCAGCCAGTGATGGGGAGCTGTGTTGAGGCTCTGCTGATGGTGTTTTGGGGTTGTCTGCATTGCTCAGTGTCGGTGCTATGCGATTGCCCTTCCCAAAAATCTTATGGGTGTACTTGAGAAAAGCTTGGCTGCTGTGCCCATGATGTTTGTTCTGCCTAAAGGTGAGTGATCAGAGACAAACCCCCAGTGGGAGGGTGGCTTGGGTGGGGATTGCTGTGCAGGGTCACTTCAGACCTTGTGATGCAGATGCTCTTCTCTCCTGCCCTGCCTGGCTGGCGTTTGCACTTTTCCACTCTGAACCAGCTGAGCTGAGCTGCTTGTCTCTCCCAGGATGGACTTACTGGTTGAGCCTGAGCAGGGACTGACTGCTTCCTCTGGGACCCAGCTCCCCTGAGTCCCTGCTGCCAGGGAAACAGCCCAGCTCCAGGAAATTGGTCCTGGGATCTCCAGGTGGTTTGGGCATCTGGGTCCTTCCCGTGCCAGGGGGACATGAGGGACCCGAGTGCCTTTCGGCATCCGTCTGTAGAGTGTCCTGAGCTCAGGAGGAGTTCCTTTGCCAAGACCACACCAGGAGCTGCAGATACTCAGCATCCAGTGGAACCAGAGCTTTGGATAACTCACTGCTGCCTTTTCCAGCTTTACAAAGCACTTACTGGTTTGGAAGGGGGGAATGGTTCTGTTAGCATCCTCCCCCCACAGCTCCTGACCAGGACACTCTCCATACCTGGAGTTCCTGGGAGAAAGGAAGAAGTCTCCATCATTTGTCCAGGATGAGGCCAGTTTTTAGCTGCTGTTACAGTAGCCATTAACTGATGTCTGTTGGGGTTGTTCCAAAGATGGTTTTGGCACTAAGGTTTTTTTGGACCGGCTCCCACACAAAACTCAGAACAGGAGGGGTTTATTTTTCCCGCTGTCAAATGATCATTTAAGCAGGAGATTCTTAATAAAATCAGTGAGAACTTACCGTGTAAAATGAACCTTCCTCTCTTCCCTGTATTTTTCTTGCACTGAGTGGAAAGTAAACACTGTCTGGCTTTGAAACACGGCTACTATTTTGACAGGTTCCTCTTCAAAAAGTGCTGCTCGGGTTTCTCTTTAGCCCCGTTGTGCTGTCTAAACAAAGTTAGATTTTGATTTTGTAAGCGAAGTGAAAAATGTGTCTGCCTTCCTCCCATTACTTGGCAGGAACGTAGCAAATACCAAATTTGCTTTTGCATTTCTTTCTTTCTGTAAGTCCTTTGGTCAGGAGGGGTTCCTGGCTGGCAACTCCAGGACTGTAAATCCTCTGTTAATTCAGACTCGGGCAGGTGCAATGCAAATTCCCTCCCCTGCCCACCCAGTACATTTCCACTGCTGCTGGAGGGGGAGAGCTGAGGTTATTCCTCTGACCCGTCCACCCCATGGCCTCTCTGCTGAGGCTTTGCTGCTGGCTGACACAATAAACTGATTTCTTCCTTAAGATCATTGTTTAGCCTATGGGCCAGACTCTGAAAAACTGCCTTCTTGCCTCCATTTCCATGAGCCACCCACATTTTGGTTTAAGGGCAATATCCTTCCCTCTCTGAAAACTAACAGAAGTTTTAGCATGGACTTCTGGGGGAGAATGGCCTAACAGAGTAAGTTAAAAGTGCTGAAAGTATTTTACTTGGCAATACAAGTTGTACTTTTATAGGGTATTTGTCCTGTTTACCCAAGAGGAATAAATCCAGTAGAAGTTCAAAGCCATTTAGGAAATGCTAGTTTTTAGCTGAATGTCTTTACAGCTGAGAGTTAGATCCCTACCTTTCCACATGCAGTCCTGGTCATCTTTCCTACTTCATGTACCTATATCACTTTGGGGTTTTTTCACTCCTGCACAGTTTTGTCAAAATGTCAGATCAAGGTTGGCTTTACAACTGCTGGTACCTTTGCTCTGTCAGTCTGGCTGTGCAGCTGAATCCTTTCTGGAGATGCTCTTGGTGGGTGGGTGACACAGCACCAGGTTTGTAGGTCACCATGGCTCCTGCAAGGTGTCTGAGCAGGTTTTGGGGTTACTCCCTAGTGGGTCTTCACCCCGTAGTCCTGGTCCAGGTCTGTGGCTGTAGAATCTCCAGCAAGTCACCTGTCTTCAGTGGGGCTGCTCCTGTGGCCACTCCTCTCCAAAATCTCCCTTTTTTATAACCTACAGGATTAAGATTTTCTTAATACATGGAGACCTTAGACTTCAGCTGGCCAAAGAATGGCCCTTGCTCTCCCTTTGGCTTGGAGTTGTTTGCAGGTCTGCTGCAGGTCTCCACTGCAGGGGTGTGCCCCAGGGGGACTCGCTCACCGCAGCATCCCTGATGCCTCCTCTCACACGGCGTTTTCCTTTTTTTCTAAAAAATGCCAGAACAAACTGGGAAGAAGACAAAGGGTAAGAAAAGTGACCCAAGAAGGAAAGGAAGAGATGGTAGAAAAAATAGTCCTGAGAAGACAGAGAAAAGGAAATCGGTCAACGAAACTGTTTTGGGACAACTGGGTAAGTCTGATTTTATGGCGCAGAGTTGACCCGCGATGCTGGAGGCTCCCTGTTTTGGGGAGCAGGGTTAAGAGTCCCAGCCCCTGATCCCTCCTGCATGTAACATGGTGGAGTTACGCTTTCCATCTTTTGTGGGAATCAGCCTGAATTATCCAGGTCCTACTAGAGAGGCTGGCTCAGAAACATGCTCACTGTCAGGGCAGGGGATTTAAAATTCCCCTCGGTAGCTCCAGGACTGGGAGAATGTGTTACAAAACCTGTGATGTGCTGCTGGAGCGGGATGTCACTTTCAGGTGATAAAATCAGACTTACCCACCCCGTGGTAGGGCTGCTCCCCTGTGCCTTCTCTGCTGTGCAGTGATGGTGAGTACAGCACGTGGGCTGTGAGGTTTCGTGTGCCATCCATGGCAAATTCGGCGACGTTGGTTGTGCCAGTGGTGCAGGAACATCCAGGAGTCAGGCACAAAGCACATCTATCTCTTGAATTTGCTCAGAGGGTGAGGAGCCTGGCCCTACAGATGCTTCAGCCACCTCCAGCAGGTCCCCATCGCCTAAAAGGTTGTTTTGGACAAGGTCTTTGATAACTGCATATGGTTTTTACATGGAGTTGGGTTGTTGCTTGACTTCCTCTGGTGCTGCCACTTCCACTGGCAGAGGCAGAAGGTGATAAGTTCATGTGTGCCTAGCTGCCAGGGCACAGGGGAGCACTGGTCCTTTGAGGCTCTCAGGCAGTCTGGAGATGCTGTAAAACCCTCCAGGGGGTACAGGGGGTTTCTGTGGGAGGTCTCGTGGTCTGGACCACCCTGCCTTGCTCTGCTTTGCACATTGCTCACCTGACCATGCTGCTTTCTGGTCATCTCAGAGCTGGACCTTTGGAAATGGGGCTTTTGCACTCATTCTGTCTCTGCTCTCTTCTTCGCTAAAGAAGTTTTGGATTTACTGGGACAAATTCCAGCAAACAGTGGAGGCTGGAGAATCTCAGAGGAAAGCTGCATGGCTATGAGCTTGGGAAACTGGGCAAATTGACCCAAAGTTTCACCAAGGTCTTGCTACCTCCTGCATTTTGTGAAGGGCCTGAAGCATCCCTTGGTGCTGCTGTCATCAGAGCAGGGCTGACGAAGGTGGGATAGGCAGTGCCCTTGCCCACAGAACTTGGGCTTTTTGGTGTCTGGGTACCACACAATGGCCAAAGTTCATCCTTGTCCTGCTTCACCTTCCCTGCCTTGGGCTGCTGTCAGGGTGGGTGCTGTCTGCTCCAAAAAGGCTGTGGTGAGTTGCAGGAGGTGCAGGGTCACAGCCTGTGTTGCTGCTCACAGGTGAGGGTGATGGAAGGCTAACACAGCTACCAGCAAACATTGTGGGCCTGAGTCACCCTGCCCAGGCCACTGCTCTTTCCCTCTGTGTTGCTAGACTGACTGTTTCAAAGGAAAGCTCTTCCTGAAATCCAAAATCAAACCTCATTTTTCCTCCATCCATAAAACCAACTCAAATGTTGAACCTGTGGGTTTCTGTTTCAGAGATCAAAACTGCCTGTGCCTGTGTAGGTGTGCACCTTTCCCATTGATAATTGGACCCAATTAGCCCAGCCCACAGTGCTCACTCTTGCTCTCAATGATCATTATCAGGAAGTTTTTCAGCTTTTTCCATTCCAGCCTTCATCTCTGCTCCTCTTCTTCAGTTTGCATGCCTTCTGAGATGTTCTCAGACCTGCAGATGTAGCAGTGGTCCCATCGTCATGCTGGCTGATTAGCTCTGGGGGTGGCCTTGCAGCAGCTGCTTCCTGGGGAAGCTGTCATTCCCCTGTCTGGGCACAAGTCCTGCTCTGTCACCATATTTTTTAACTTACACTTGAATTGTTTGTCTTCCACCTTTGCATGAAAATGTTTCCACCTGTGCTGGGATGTGTCATTCCTTGTCATCTTCGCTGAAGGAAGAAGCTTGGTTTGGATTCAGGGAAGTTTGTAGCGAGTTGGATGTGAGGGACTGCCCTGGATGTCGTGCTGTGACCCCAGTGAACCCCATGTTCAGCACTAGTGCTGGAGTAAACCCTGCTCTGGATCTGGTGTGGTGTGTTACAGTTGATCTTTCGAGTGTTTCTCCAGTGCCAGGGACTTTTGGTGGAGGGGGTGATGGTGATAGAGGGCAACATGGCTGTTCCTGTTCCTGGCTTCTGAGGCAATCTTCCCCTCTTGTTTTTCCCAGGCTTGTCAACCTCCTTCCCCATCGATGGGACCTTCTTCAACAGCTGGTTGGCACAGTCAGTGCAGATCACTGCGGAGAACATGGCGATGAGCGAGTGGTCACTCAACAACGCCCACCATGAGGCCAGCACCCCTGGCCTCTCCGAGGAGCTCCTGCAGGATGAGGAGACCTTGCTGAGCTTCATGATGGACCATTCCCTCAGGTCCCCATTCAGGCAGAGCGAGACCACAAAGAAAGTGAAAAGCAGAACGAGAACGAACACTAAGAAAAAGCTGCCAAGGAGCAGCCCCTCTGCAGTGGGTGGGGGCCACCCAGAGGGCTCAGAGCCCTGGACTAACAACGCCAGCAACTTGTCGGATGATCCCGCCAAGCCCTTCGCTCTGGATTCCAGGCCGAGCAAGTCGGAAAAAGGGGCAGCAAAGCTTCCCACCGACCGCAAAGGGACGGGCGAGGCCAAAAAGGTGGCCAGGAAGGGCTCTCTCCAGAAAGCCAGCGAGCCTCATCCCCCTGCTGGGACACGGGGCTGCGTCAGCAAGGAGGAGGAGGAGGAGGAGGAGACGCCACGCTGCGCTCAGACGGAGCCCAGCCCCGCGGCCAAAGTGCCTGACTCCATAGGTAGCCCCAAAACCATCGTGCGGTTCAAATTACCAAAGGAGAGCCGGGGGCCGCGGCGGTCGCAGCCCCCCAAGGCTGAGGGTGCTGGCGGAGCTCCCTTGCGTCGCTTCGACGCCGACACGGACGGATACTTCTCAGACGCCGAGATGAGCGACTCGGACGGGGAGTCCCGCGGCAGCCGGGCGCAGCGGGGCCAGCTGGACGCGGCCGGCGAGGACATCGTCAGGATGAGCATCCTGGCGTCCTAACTCCTCCGACCGCGCCGGCTCGATGAGGCCTCAACCCAGTTCCAACTGCCATGTCCAATTTCTGCCTGGTATTGCGGCGAGGGGGGTTTTTAATATGTGTATATAGTTGGAAATTCGGCACTGTTGTCTTTCTCTTCTCGATACGCCTGAGATACAGCTTCAGCTTCACCAACATCGACGACTGGGACAGCAGTGGTCCCTCCCCGGCTCCCTGCCAGACCCCACTTCCTGGGAACGTGAGCCGGCACCCGCCAGGACCGATGTCGAGGGTGCTGAGAGGGTGGAGGGTGCCGGTACCCGTGCTTTCTGCAGGGATGACGGTTCAATTAATGGGCATTATTTAATGAGGGGCAGATTTCTGCCTGGGACGGTTGCCCTCAGAGCGGGGAGCGAGTAGAGGGTCCGGCAGTGGCCGGCTGTGGGAGGGGAAATTCCCACCTGTGTGTGCGGAGAGAAGGAAGCGAAATAAGCGATTCTAAAATAAATAATGACTAAAGCACAAAAAGCTTGTTGGAGGAAAACGCTTGGGGTGGAAGAGAGCAATGTTACATTTCTATTTTTAGGGAAAAAAACCTCTTGGTCATTATTTTTCCCCTCACCTTTCCATCTGGTTGGGATCCGTCCAGGGGCCAGGATGCAAAAGTCCTCTCTGTCCATGCCCCCAGTGAGGTTCTTAAAAACACTGAAGTGATTTACTCAGGTGAATGGATCAGCAAGTGGAAAATGGAAATGTGGGGCAGGATGGAGGAGGAAAGCGTCCTTTTAAACCACCGTGGGGAGTCAGGGTTGGTGTCACCCGGGAGGTTGAGCAATTTTTTTGCCCGTGCTTCCCTCCAGTGCTGCCATGGTTCCACCATGCCAGGGCAGCACATTTGATATCCCCCTTGCAAACCAAAACCATGGCCCCAAGGCCAAATATGCCGTCACTGAGGGGAAATGGCAACCCTTACCACCACCATTATGTTTTCCTTCTAAATGCTACAATGGAAATGGTGAATTTATTCCTCTCCATCCTTTGTTTTGTTTTGTTTTGTTTTTTACCTTAAATCCTGGTTACAAGCTGTTGACTCGTTGTGGAGGGGTGATTCACAGAAGCTGACATTATAAATATTACAATAATTTAATGCATAAAATGTCCCCAGTAAGCCTTAAATGTTGTTTAAAAGCCCATGTTACCTATAAGTCAGGCGAATTTCCATGTTTGCACTTAATTGCACCATTACTTCGGTTTTGGCTTCAAAGGTCACAGTTAAGTCATGCTACGTGTTTTATTGGAGTGACCCCAGTGTGAGCTCAGGGAACAAAAAAAAAAAAAAAGGAATTCACTGAAACTTTTGTTGTTGTTGTTTTTTAAAAATAAAAAATGTTTAAAAAAAACTAAAAAAAAAAAAAACAAAACCAACCCAAACCTGGGACACTTCTGCAACCGGTTAAACCCATCACTAAACAAAAAACCTTGCAATTGTCAAACCAATCAGTCAAAGAATTTTGTGGATGCCAAAGAAATATTTTGACAGTCAAGCAGCACAGCCAGAAACCGGAAACTTGTCATTACGAAAAAAAAATTGGAAGTTATTTAGCAACCAAGGACTAAAGACACACTCATACCACACTGCTGCGGCGTTAGGTTCCAGGCTTGCTCCGAGGGATGCTGCTGCTCCGAGACCGCATCCTGCCATTTTGGTTTCCGATGCTTTTTGCTCATTTCACTGTGAGCTTTCTTTTTGAAACTCTGATACTATTTCAATTGATGTTTTAGAGTAGATCATCATCTTTATCAGCCTTCCAAAGTCCTTATTATTGATAAAATTGCAGCAAAGATCAGCGATGACAGCCCAGCTGATCCCAGACACGGCGACCGGCGGGGGCTTCGGGTGGGATGCCCAGCCCTGCCTAAGCCCAACGCTCACCTGGCTGAGACTGACCGTGCCTGGGAAGGAATCTTCCTCAGATGGGAAAAATGTGACACAACTTATTAGTGGGGAGAAAAAAAAGAAAACTAAAAAACAGCAAAATACCAACAAAACAGGAACTACCTTTGTTACAAATTAGCATAATCCATTGAGGTTGGAAATGAAAATCTGCTCATTAATTAAGGCTCAGTATGTTCAGATAATGTTAAATACAGTAAATAGGACTTAGTTTATCTTATCAGGCTTGCTAGCTTTAGCTCCAGTATCCTAGTATACGAGTCATAACAATAATCAATATGCTGCCTTTTAATGAATCTTGCTTCCGTGTGCTTCACTCAATTATGGTTAAAAAAAAGCAATCCACAAATTTCACTGTACACAGTTCCATTCATCAGCTTCTGCACTACTTGTCTTCTCAGTACAGGAAAGCAAAAATGGGGAAACTTTAAAGAACAACCAACCTGGCACCTCCAGCATTGGGCAGTAGCACAGTTTGAAACACTCCCGAAACATCAGGCATGCTGTTTTGCTATCAGGAGAGGGGGGGAAAAGATAAGCAAGCTGGTGGGGCGCAGGGAGAAGAATGGGATGACAGGGATAGAGAGGAGGAAAAGGGCTCTGGTGAGCTTTGGGGCTGAGCAAGGGCTGGACCATGGCAGGATGGCTGCAGCCATCCCAGAGCATCCCTGCCTGGAGCGTCCTGGGAGCAGGGGAGTCTGGTGTTCTGGAGAGAAAATGCACAAGGAAAATATTTTTGATGTTAATGTAAATGTATTTTGAAATGAATAGAAAGAGAAGAAAAAAGGTTTATTTTAGTACAGAAATGTTATCTTTTAAGATGTATAAACTGCAGGAATCGACATTTGCACTGTAAGAGCACCTGTTTCCTTGGAGAAGCAGCCACTGTTGAGATGAGGATGCAGAAAGCATCATTCCCTGATGGAGCATAGCCCCTCACCAGCCCCAACCCTGATGGTTGAGGGAGTTTCCCCAGGACAGCTCCCATTCCACACTCCCATTTTCCCCACACCCATCTTTTGATTTTTATTTTCTTTTATTTGATTTTTCCCTTGCACCTATTTTATGGGGTTAGGATGCCTGCTGTCCCATGGAGCTTGCCCCAAGGTTGGATGCAGAATGGAGCCAGGATGGATGCAGGCTGCAGGAAGATGCTGCTACAGGGCAGGGCATGAGGTTTGGTTGTTCTTTAAGGAAATCCCCTGCAGTTTGCACCATTCCACATTCAAAACAACCCACTTCACATCAGTTACAGGAAACGATATGAATGTCACAGGAGGAGAAACCCTTCTGTTTTCTTTGTTTCAAAGAACGTGATGTGCCATTTGTTAATACAAAAGAGAAATATTGAAAATATATTGAAAAGAGCAATTTTAAATTATTTTTGGCTTATGTTGCAATATTTATTTTCTTGTATTAGAAATTCCTTTGTAGAGAAAAAATGTATTTTTCATTAATGCAAAAACCTATTTCTCCTTTTTGTACATTTTCCATGTTAGTTAATCCTTAAAGCAATATAATGTTATCAAACTCGTTCTGTGTGAGACTGTATTATGCATGCTATTTGTGTTGCCTTGGAATAGCTCTGTCTGCCATTATTTTCATCCTGTTTAGATACAGTGTATGCTTTAATACACATTGGGACCATGGCCCATTGCTTATGAAAAGAAACCCCTTTGCATTCCTCAATGTGTTGGCTAATGCAGTCAATAAAGCAGTGTTTTCTGTGTACCTCGTGTTGGTGTAGTGAGCATGGTCACACAGAGCAAGCTCATCCCAGGGATGCAGCTCTGTGGGGATGCAGGGCTGGTCCAGCCCTGCTGATGCAGCCACTCTGCCTGTGAGTAGCACATTTTTGAACTTCCATTGCATTTCCATTGCCAAATCTTAGCCAGCTCTTGGGAAGCACAGCTGGAGACGTTTGTAACAGCTGGAAGGGCAAGCCCAAGCAAGAGGATGTTCACAAAGTTCCCCATGCCTGAAAGTTTCTGTAATTCAAGGTAGCTGCCTGTCTGGTGGAGATTTAAGTCTCGTTTTGCAGACTTGGAGCAAAGCCCACAGAGGAAGTCCTGCTGTGAGACAGGATGCTCAGAGGAACAGCTTCTTGCACCAGGAGCTGGTTTAACAGGCAGGGAAACACACTGCTAGATCTGCTATTCATGGGAGCAAAAGCAAGCTGTGAAATCCAAAATACTGCAGTGATGTGTTCCTGTTTGTAAGAGCTCTTGCATCCTGCTGATACCAACCAGCAGCCTCTCCAGTGAGTGGCATCCCTGCCCTTGGAAGGAGATGGGAACTAAAGGGCCTCTAAGGTCCCTCCCAGCCCAAACCACTGTGACTCTGCTGATATGGGCTCTGGTTGGTGGCCTGACCCTCCACCTGTGGAGTGTGGTGGGCTCATCACACAGCTTTAAAAACCTGAATGGGATCCACATCTTGTGCATGCTTGGCTGGTTTGGAGGCCACCGGCAAGGGTCCTGCCTTGCTTCAGCAAATATTCAAGTCATTAAGGAAAGGCTCTTCCACCTTATTTGGCCTTTACTGGCACATTCATCTTCTGTAAAATTGCCCTAGTGCCCAAGCTGCTGAAGGAAAATGAGCTACTTAGTAGACATACTTCATTCAGTTTGTTTGTTAGGTGATTAATCAGGCAGGTCATGGTGCACAGTGAAGACAGAGCAAAACCATTCATCTGAGATGGGTTTTCTGGGGGGTGGAGCAACTACCATGGCCTCACATTTAGCTCTTCAATGAAAAGGGAAAAGACTGGTTTATTGCTAAAAGCTAAGGATTTTATTACTGGGCTGTGTTCTTGCTCACAGCTCTCCAGGCACCCCAGTGATGAACTCAAACTCCAGTCTAGTCCCCAGAGTCCCTCAGTGCAGGTGGGATGCCCACAGCAATGTGCATGAACCTGTCAAAAAGCCAGCTCAAAAGTTACCTTCTGTAGCAAGTTTTTCATCTGTTCTGGGCAGGGAGATATTCAGGAGTTCAATTCCATAAAGCAGGGAGCAAGGCCAGCCTGACTGTTACTGTTTAACTTGAAACAGCAACCCCTTTCCCAGCCCCAAAATGTCCAAGGGGATGATGCCAAGCCCAGATGGATCCCAGAGATCTGATGCTTGGGAACATGAGGCATCATCTTTACAAACTGGCAAGGATTTTGTCTCCAAAATATTTAAGGCTCATGGAAGAGAGAGCTGGCCAAGTTCCTGGGAAGATGCATCCCTGGGAAGATGCAACCCTGCCTGCTGGCACCTGCATTAGACCAGAGATGGCTGGGATGGTCTAGCTGGATGTATCATGGAAATGGACGTGGGGAATGGAACAGAAATGCCTGCAAGCAAAGGAAGAGAATTCTGGGCTGCTGAAAAGACTACATCACCTCCATGTCACCTCTTCTCCCAGAGACCCCCTTTCACAGGAGATAAAACAACCAAGCTGACAACAAAACCAACTCGCCAAGGACAGCCCAGCAGCTCATATCTGACATCTTCCATTCAGACAGACACCTGCTAAACCCCAAGCTGCCTTTCGAAGGAGTGAGGTGCAGGAGGGAGTTCCCAACCCTGAATACCAGACCCCAGGCAGCAGCTCCACTGCCCTCACCATCACCAGAGGAGAGCCACCAGCCACGAAGGGCACTGCTGACAGAGCAGGGACACTGGGGCACTGGGGCTCCACCAGCAGCACCACACCATCCTACAGCCCAACCTGAGAAATGATTCCTCAATAAAGTTAAAAAAGCTGTTATTAAACGTGTATCTGTAGGCAGTTAGGGCACATAGGGCTTCACTGTGGCACTCACTCAGGGCTTGCCTATGGTATCCTCAGCACAGATGGTGCTGAATGCCTCGGTTTGGAGCGAGTAGCCAAAGAATCATTTCAATTTAATTGCAAAATAAATGTTAGGCTAGTCCTTATATGTTTTGCATACAGATTGCAAGTGCCACCATAAATACTAATGGGTCAAATACCCCCCGGTGTCAGTAAATCATCAGCAGTGGATGTGGAAAGGAATTAATTTTCCTTCAGCTTACCCTGAAAGAATTGCAGTAAGACCTTGTTTTATTGTGTTTGATTAAGTGCTGGTGGTATAACATAATTTCCCCTAGCCATTAAAACCGCTGGTGCTGTACTTCTGCATAAATGCCTCTAATGTGATGAGACCATATTTAATGTTTACTCTTCCAAAGTTAATACATTTAGGAGAGACATTTTGTGCACTAAAAATAGTTCCTTGGTCTTGGATATCCATGTAGGGCTGTGAAATGATGTGTCTGCTGTGATTGCAACAGATGAATAAGAAAAAAAAATCCCTAAAAAAATAAACAAACCTATGACTAACCCACAAAACAAGGGAAAAATCCCGCTGCAGCCAGTCTCGACCCTGCCTGATCCAAAGAGTTTCACAAGCACTGCCTCTGCCATCTTGCCCATCCCAAACTCTAATTGACAAACTCATTCCCTGTTTGTTTAATGCACAAGTGAAAACCAGACTCGTGAGGGTCTAACTAGGCATTTTTTCGTGGAGGGTTTAAACAGGTACGTTTTCCCATGGCAACTTAGCTTGGGGATGAGTTGGGACTGGTTGCAGGCAGCTCTTGCTTCTTCTGAGATGGCCAAATATGCTGGAGATCCAGCAGGAAGCCATGGTGGGGAGGTGCCCAGCCCCCAGCCAAGTTTTGGGGGCACAGGGTGGGCCCACAGCTTTGCCCATACCCGTCCCTCATCCATGAGAGGGTGCTATGGGCACAGATCCTGCACCTGGTCTGCCGTCAGGTATAAATCATGCAAGCAGCAGAGTTTATAGGGGAATTAGGTGGTAAGAGGAATGCAGCTCCCTTCCAAAATCAGAAGTCAGGTGCTGGTGGTAGTGTTTGTGCTGTGGGTGCCCTGAGAAAGGAGCCCCGGGGGAGTCTGAGTTCTGCTGGTGTGTGCAGTGCTGGGATGGAGCTTCCCAAAGTGGTGGGATTTTGGCATTTCTCAAAGTGCTGGGATGGTGTTTCCCAGCTAAACCCACTCTGCTGAGTATCAGATGCAGTGTTTTTCCTCAGGAGTAGCTGCTGTACATTCAGATGTAATAAAGATTAAAGTAATTGACTGCCTGTGCTTACATTTTAAGTGGTACTTTATAATGCTGACACTGAGTACGAGGAGAAAATGCAGAGGTTAAAATACTGCTGTTACACCTGGTCATTAGCAGCCCTGCAATGAGCTCCAAATGGTCAGATCAATGAAATGGAGTTTTTCCAGGGGAAAAAACGGCAGGTCAAGAAAGCAAAATAACACATCTGCAGCCATAATTCCTAGGAAAATTATTCTCAGGAGAGAGCTGCTTAGGACACCAGGCATCCATGTGGGAATGGACCTGCCACGTGCTCTGCCTCCATCCAAACATCTCCCTGAGCAGGCTGGAGTGCAGTACCCTGCAAGAGAGAAAATTCCCTGCAGACAACAAGGTACCAAAACCCCTTCCAAGAATGCTGAGCTATAAATAGGTGTTTGTTGTGTGGGATACCACAAATAACACTGACACTCCACAGAGCGACTGTCAGGCAGGGGATGAATTCCTGCCCTTAATAAGAAAGCAGGATAAATAAAGCATTTCTAAAAGAGGGAAATCAGCAATTTTTTGCAGCTCTGGCTTTAAAATGAGTACGTTTGGGGGATAAAGCACAGCAGCAGGGATGCCAGCCCTTGTGCCCTGCATTGCCAAAGCCAGCTTGAGCCAGGTGCCATGCTGGGGGACACAGGAGTGCTCGGCACAGCACGCAGACCGGGCATGCTCCAGCCCCCCTGAAGGGCTGCTCTGGAGAGCCATGAGGAATGAGCTGGTTCCTATCAGGTTTTTTAATCCACCCCACAGGGAGCAGCTCTGGAGCAGCACAGGGCCAAGCAGCATCACTGTGTGGCCGGAGGCAGGCTGGGGACACTCATCCCTGTGCCACGAGCATCACCTGCTCGGCACCAGCTCTCTCCTAGCAGCAAAAGGACCCATGGCTGAGATTTTAGGCTGAGTCACGAGGATGCCAAGGCACAGTCAGCCACAGGGCACATTTATTGGCAGAGCAAGAGCAAGATGTCTGCTGAGCCATGAGGACTGAGGTCACTGCTCTGATCTGAAGCCTGCGAGCATCTCCCCAGTCCTCTGTGTGTGGTGCACAACAGCTCCAAACCAGCTCATATAAACACACCAGGAGGAAGGAGGAGTATAAATAAAGGAGCATAAATAGCTGAGCTCCAGGAGCACAGCTGGGAGCGGCAAGGGCACGGCATGGCACTGGCACAACCAGAGTGTGGCAAGAGTGGCTGCGCCTCCCTCACTCCATCAACAGCCACAGCTCCCACCCAGCATCCCACCAGCCCCCTGACAGTCATCTGCAGTGCTTTTCATCCCAAGCATTAGAGGATATTCAGTGATGGTGCAGTAACAGCCACACCTGACACCAAGGGACATATCACTGCTGCCCCTGGCTCAGAGCTGCCTGTTGGAAAATGTGACCTGAGAGCTGAAACTCAGTATAACTCTCTGCTTCCTGGTGGGGGAACACAGGATGCCATGACTGGCTTCTGAGACTGCTCGCTGGCCTTTTTTTAATCTTTTCATAAAGAAGTCTTTGGCTTAGCTAAGGGTTTTCACCTCTTGATAATTGAGTGGACAACAGCTGCTTCAGCAAACAGAATTACCTTACACTAAGGCAGGTGGCAGCACTCTCTGATGGCCCGAGGAATCACACTGGGGCCCTCACAGAAATCATATTTCAGCTGATTTTCCAGTCTGAGGGTGGTGTTTGCTGGCTGCTGAAGAGCTGCGATGCTGGGGGCTGGCAGAAGTGAAATTGTCATGCATGTACAAACTCATTTTGCCTTTTGGTTTTTGTAATGTACCAATGAAAGCAGTTTGTTGGAAATGAGGGAATCAGGCGAAAGGTTTGTGGACCTGGAGGGCTGTACTGATGGGGTGAATAAGCAAGGAATTGTCTCATTGCTGAATGACTGGAAAGAACAAGGAGTCTGTTTGCAGCAGCAACTGAAGCACCTTCCAGACTCAGCCGCAGGCTAAACCCAGCTGGAGTGAGCATCTGCACCCCTCAGAAGGGGAGCAGCAGGAGCAGGGGATGGGATATTTTGCTGACAAAATACCCCATCCCCTTCTCTTCATTTTGTGCCCCTTTGTCTTTCCCAGCGAGAATGTGTGGGGCTGTGACTGTGTCCCCCTGTAGGACATGACACTCAGAGCAGGGCTGTCCCCTCGAGGGTGCTCCTGCGATCTGGTACAAGTGGAAAGCCAGCCACAGGCAGCAATTTCATTTCCACTTTGCTCCTAGAATTTGATTCATGCCAGACAAAAAGTCAGAGCCCAGAACTCTTGTGGTGGGGCAACAAATGCCACCTGAAACAGAGAAAGCTGGGGAAGGCTTGTGCCCGCAGCGGGAGCCAAGGGCAGTGGGCAGGCTGACACTGTTCACTGCCTGCACCTCTGGCTGGCAGAGCTCTGCTCCCGAGCCTGGCCTCCCATGGGTGCTGTAGCCCCTTTCAGGATGCTCTTAGCCCCCATCTGAGCAAGAGGACTGACAGGCCCAGATGCTCCACAGGTGAATTTGTTTCATGATCAGACATAAATAGAAAGAAAAGCCTGGACTGAAACACCTCTGCCCCAACCCAGCCCCAGCTCTGTTGCTCTCATCCCTAGCCCCCAGCCCATTTGCTGGCTTTGATGCCACTCCCCGAGTGCCCCACACAGCTGAGCTCTGGTGCAGCTCAGCAGCACTGGGGGATGCCCAGTTCCCACTCCAGCATGAGTAGTTGTGTCCTCAAATCATCAGAGCAGGGAACATAACTCCCTCCTAACAAAGAAGAGGAGCTGTGGTACTGCTGCTGCCATGCAGGGTCAACCCCTGCTTTGCCATCCCCCAGAGCCACCATCAGGCCTCTGTGCAATTTTCCTGGAGTCACAGTTAGAACTGGGTTGGGAGGAACCTTAAAGCTCATTTGCAACCCCCTGCCATAGACAGGGACACCTTCCACTAGCCCAGGTTGCCCCAAGCCCCATCCCCATCCAGCCTGGCCTTGAACACTTCCCGGGATGGGGAAGACACAGCTTCTATGGGAAACCTGTGCCAGAGTCCCACCACCCTCACAGGGAAGAGTTCCCTTTTAATTTCGAATATAAATCCACCCCCCTATCAGCCTAGAGCCATTCCCGTTTCCCTGTCACTCCATGCTCTTACAGTCCCTCTCCGGCATCATTGCAGCCCCTTTGGGTACTGGAAGGCTTTTAGCGCCTTCACCTGCGGAGGGGAGGAAAGCGAAGGCATCGCTCGGCGGCACGGAGAGCATCCTCTCGGCTGCGGAGCAATGAGTCACCTCGGGCGGGCAGCGGCGGCAGGGCCGGGGCGGGCGGAGCCGCAGATGGCAGCCGCTGCCCGCAGAGCCGGCCAGCGCAGCGCTGCTCCCGCTCCTGCCTCCCTGCCTGCCTGCCCCGCCACCCCCGACACAGCTCTGCTCGAGGCTCGGCTGCTGTTCGGAAGGCTGCGGGGTTTTTGCGGTCGATCCGGGCCGGCTGGCTTCAGGAAGACAAGCAGGGCTCGCGTCCCCCCGCGGATGCTCCCCCCGCGGTTGGTGCGGGCTCTGCTGCAGCCAGAGGGGCTTTGCTCCGGGGGAGCTGCTCCTCGCTGCTGCTGCACGGGCAGCACAGCCCTGCTGGCCACCTTCCTGCTCCAGCAGCGGCCACGGGGACAGGGGACACGGACAGGGATAAGGACATGGGCCCCGAGCATGCCAGGATGCCCAGCGCCACTGCAGCCTGGGGACCAGCTTCCTTGGGCTCTGTGCGTGCAGGGGTTTTGCTCGGTGATGTAAACAGTGTGAAGATGTTACCACAATAACTGCATGACTTTTCAAGTCTAGTTTGATGGCAAATTGGCACTCCAGCCCCATGGGCAGGTGGTTATGGTGCAGAGCACCAGAGCCATCGTGTTCCTTCAAACAACACTGGGTTGTCCCTGTGTGCCTGTCCTGGTGGCTCTTCACCCAGCCAGCTGGTGGGTGGGAGCTAGGCTGGACCTGGCAAAATAAATCTGTAAATAAATAAAGCCTTCATAAAGGAACAACACTCAGCCTGCTGCAGACAGGCTTTTCCCTAGCCCACTCCAACTCTCCCAGACCAGTCCCTGGAACAGGGAGCAGAGGTGACCCAGAGTGACACGGGTCTGTGCATGAAGGAACAGCTTTTGTGGTAGCAGCACATGGGAATTGCTCTTTTCTGCAGAAATATGAGGCCCCAGCATGGCCACTGCCAAGATCCTGATGGTGAACACCCCACTTGTGCATGCTCCAGCCGGGACACTGCTGACTCCGGGCAGGCATCCCAGTGCTGGGGAAAGCATTTTTGGGAGTGCAGTGCCACTGGGCTGGTTTGCATTGCCACGTGGACTACACCGAGTGCCTGCCGAGCAATTTCATCCCCTGGGATGGCCTAGGAGCAGCTGAGGAAATTGCCTGCAGTGGCACTTGCTGTGCCTGTGGAGGGACAGCTCTGCTGTGTCTCCCAGCTTTGGCACTTTTAGTGAGCTCCACATGAACCACTAGAGCAACAAACAATGCAGCAAAGCCACAGGAGAAGGGTGGCGAGTCTGAAATTGTGGGCTCTTGTCAGGTACAAACACTACTTGGCTCTGCAGCAGCTACTTCCCATGTGGTTAATGCAAAGAAATGGTGAAAATAACTAAAAGCAGCATTTGCTGGATGTAGCAGAATCTACCTGACAGAGACAGAGCCCTGTTTCATCTGCCTAGAAGCTGCTGAATCCCCAGCTCAGTCAAAAAGCACTTGGATATCTTTTCTGGGTAAAGGTATGGACCACTTGAGCCAGAGGAGAATGGCTGAACTTCTTCTGGAATTATTGCAGGCCCTTGGTGGGTTGGAGCAGCAGGACAGATGGAGGCTGGGAGTGACAGATCAGAGCCAGTCTGAGCCGGACAGGTTTCTACTGAGTGTGCCACTTAAACTGTAAATGTCGCCCACTCACTGCAGCTCCTCTCTGGGTTTTCCCAAGGCAGATGTGAACCCCAGTATGAAATGCCTTTGAAACACAAAATGACCTAACACTTGTCCTAACATTTCCACTCTTGATGAGAGGAGAACAACCAAACCAGGCTAGATGACACCAGCAACCACCAAGGAGCAAATCTGTGCTGAAGCTGTGGGGTTAAAGAGCTTCTCCTTAGTCAGCTCCCACCCACAGGCACAGAAGCTACTCAGGAATTACAGCTGAGCAACCCACCAATGCCAGCATCCACACTTTCCTGAAATTACAAAGGTTTTTATTCTTATAAAAGTATATTTCAGGCACATCTATAATGAATATCTTGAGGTATCTATATATGAAAATCTATATGGGTAAATACCTATAGATAGATAGCTCTATAAATACAGTTTTTCATCTGCAGATAGTCAAGATATCTTGAATATCTATAAATGAAAAACTATATTCCTAGAATTTAAGGCTGAAAAATCCAATTCTGCATGGGAAGAGAGAGAAGAGTTTGCTTGTGTGCTGAGCTGCACTCAACAATACTTGTGGGTCTCCTCCAACTCTGAATATTCTCTGATCCTGTGTGATTCTGTGTGGCACCAGCCACCACCAAGGCTCAGTCTTGGGGTGCTCACAGCACAGGAGGTTCCCTGCAGCCCCATGGCAGGTGCTCATCCTGGATAGGATCCATCCTCTGAACTTTGCCTCCAAGGAACTATGACATTGGCTGCTACCAAGAAGCTGGGGTATGCATCAGTGGTTTGAATAGTGGTTATCTTGAACATATTTTTTTTCTGGTGTTCCTGGGTATTGGGAGCATGGCAGATGGGTGCTCAGGGCCAGCGAGGGTGATCCAGGCTGAGGGCTTCCCTCTTTTCCCAGCCCAGGCCAGGCAGCAGCACAGCACAGCCACTGCCTGTGTCATGCACAAATCTGCATTTTATGCTCCAGCAGATGAAGAACTGCTGTTCTCACAGCTGTCTGACACAGAAATCATTCTTTGGGAAGTTCCTGGAGGAGGTAAAGTAAAAATCCACCCAAATACAGGCAGAAAACTGCAGAAGCCCAGTTTCCTGGGCAGCCTCCACTGCCCAGGCAGGACCTCTCTCCCTGACCCCCTTTTCCCCCCAGGATTTCAGCGCCCACTCCCACCCCCACGCTACTGGTTTGTAACCAAAGGCCACTGCAAACTAGACTGAGATCACCAGATCATTTTATGTTAGACACTAAACAGACATGAGATGATCACTTCAACTTAATTATATCATAATTAAGCCTTCATATTCCTGTCATCTGGAACTGTCAACGGCAGCCTGAGTGGAGCTGCTGCTCCTCTCCAAGAGCCATCACTCAGTGCTTCTGAGAGGTGTCAAAATAGGGGTAATTTTGCCTGCAGAGCCAGCTCGTAGCTGTAAACAAGCGGCCGTGCCTCACTCCGGAGCTCTGCAGTGCAGCAGGGGCTCTGGCATCCCCCTGCCAGGGGTGTGGGCTAATGATTGCCCAGGGAATGTGGTGGTGCCCACGTCCCAGCACTGGTACCAGCATTGCACCCCCACATGAAATCCTCCTTGCCTTGTGAGAGCCAGCTGTGTAAAACATGTATTTAATCACCTTATTGGGAAAAGTTAAATTTAGGTCGGCATGTACTTTTCCCTACAGGATCAGAAAATGAGGCTGGGGATGTAAATGTGGGGAAGATGCCTTTCCCTGAGGTTCAGCTGAGCACAGCCCCCAGTCCAGCACAAGCAGAAAGCTGGATGGGCTCTGTCTCTGCTAAGGAGAACCATGTCCCCTCGCAGCCTCTCTGCTCACCAGGCCTGATCCTGCTCCCTCACAGCCTCAGGACATCCATGCACAAACCCAGGCTTTCTTCTTCTCCTTTGGATGCCTCCCCTCCAGGCCAAGTCACAGAGCTCCCTGTGCATATAGGCACTACTGTAACTACAATTTTATTATCATTTAATCTTACAAGCACCCTGTAAATCTTGCAAGATTTTATTTAGGATTGTCTGTCAAAATTCCTGTCACCTTTGTGGTTTCCAAATGAGTCATTACCAGCAACATCCCATCAGCTACTGGGCAGGTGGAAAAGAATGTCTCCTTCAATTGAAGCAGTGATTAATTAGAAGTATAAGTACTTCTGTGAAGGGTTTCCCTCACCCTTGGCCAGTGCACCTGCTGCTGACCTTTTCTTTCTCCATGCTTTAACAAATTCCCAATTAATCACCCTGGGAGGTGGCCGTGGCTCAGTGCCTCCTCCAAGCAAGCCGTGCCTCATTCTGGGGAGCCCTCTGACCTCCAGCCCTGCCTCCAGCCCGCGTGGCTTTTGGTCCTTGTCAACAGGAGCTGATTTGTTTGTGTGAGCCTGGCATGACACACATGGGAATGGAGTGTGCTTGGCATGTGGCACCACGGTCCCCAGGATGTGCCGAGCAGCTCAAGCAGGGACTCACAACCTAAAATTAATGTGAGGAGAGACAGTGATGCTGACCACCTTCCTCCACCTGCTCCGTCCTCAGAAGGAGTTGGGTGGGAGGCTGGGGGAGGGCTGGCTCACAGCCCTGCCCAGCCCAGGGCAGCCAGTGAGAGGCTGTGGCAGGTGGAGGATCCCAGCCCCGGAGATCCCGAGCAGCCTTTGGAGCTGGAGTTAGCACCACCGTGGAGCAGACTGTGCTCCATGTGCTGCTGGAGCAGGAGCAGCCGCTGTGCCCCTCGCTGTCCCTGTGTCCCCAGCATGCAGAGCTGGCCCTGCCACCTGCAGCTGGCCCCGACAGCAGCCAGGCAGCACCATGGCAGAGAGAGGAGAGATCCCCAGCTGCAGGCAGAGGCACACAGAAGCAAATTAGAGCAGAGCTGCTAAAATCCACACCGCAGCTTTTTGCATCCACATACTTTTGCAGGGGAAAGCTGCTAACCACATTAGTCTTCCTGAGCTGCTTATCTGATGAAATTGCTGCCCTTTGCAAGGGTGTGTTGGCCCCAAACAGGCGCCTGTTTGCCCTTTCTTGCTCCCGAGTTTGACTTTCTGCTGTTTGTCTTCACAATTCAGCAATTCAGTAAACAGCTGCAAAGGACGTTTCATTCCTTGAAAAGAATCCGTTGCTCTTCGCCCAGCTCTGTGCACAGTGGTTCTGGAGATCGTTGCACAACTCCCTGAGCTCTTAAAAACATCAGTGTTGAGAGGTTAAAGATTTTAAAGCCTGCTGCCACCTATGGATGGAAGGAAAGCAGTGAGAGCAGGAATCCTCCCGGGAGCATGCCTGACTAGAAGGACACCTGAACTGTGGATGAAGTCCTTGGCACTGGGGAGATGCCAGCAGCCCTGGAGGCGGCTGCAGGAGCTTCCTCCTCCTGCAGACAAACCCAACAAAGTGTAGGACACATAGGGCTGAGGAAGGGTATTGGGGAAATTGCCACCCATCATGTGTTACAAACAGTACAGAGAGGAAATAAGCCTGGTTTTTGGCCTGCTGTATTAATCTGATTATGGCGTTTTCATTGACAGACTGTAGCTTGCCTTCCCCTTTGCCTGTTTGTTCTGTTGTAATTAAATCCTTTAAAAAAACTGTACATATTTGCATTCAGATTTCTAAGGTGATAATTTCTGCAATAAGACTCAACAAAACACCTGTAATGCATATTTGTGGGGCCATGAAAACTACAGAGCAGCATATTCCACCTTCACTGGAAGAAACAGGGATATGTCTAATATGGATGATGTTCTAGATAAGAACACATCTATGATATGCATGTGCTATTTTATAGCACTGTCCCTAGCAGAGCCCTTAGCTCATGAAGAGGCTCTTTGGGCCATGGCAGGGGACATCTCCCATCCCAAGAGAATCCCACCAGACCTCACAGGGAGCTGGGCTGCCCTCTGCCCAGCAGGACCAACCTTCACCTCACACTGGGCAAAGAGGAGAGGGCAGGGACTGTGGGGCAGACAAAGACCACACTTCAGTGTTAAATGAGAGGTTGTTTGATACATGGTGCTCATACACTTTGGGTTTTGTTTTTGCTTTGGTTATCCCCATGCCTGCTCTGGAAGTAGAAAATGAGCTGAAAGCAGGCACAATCTGATCACCTGATGTCAGGCACCCACCACCTTACCCTTTAGAAACAGATCTACTTCCAGCACAGGGTTCAAGATGTCCTACTGTTTTATTATTTCTAATTTTTTTTTTTTTGTAATTTCATCAGCTTCTTGAGAAACCTGTTTTTCTTTAATCCTGAGTCATTTCACATGAAGAAACTATTGTTCTAAACTGTGACTCATCAGTTTGCATCACCACTTTCCAAACCCCTCGGGGGCTTGGAAGCAGGGAATGGGAGCCAGCCTTTATTTACCAATAAATAGGCACTTCATTTCTGCATTGACTCAGGGCTGGTTAAGCCTTGGTTTGCTCCTATTCCTCGGTGAACCTGGAGTGATGGTTCTGTTTGCTTTTGTGATTGTTTTTTATGAGGAGCATTCACACGAACCACATCTCACTGCCAATCTGTCTGCTGTTTAAATACAAATGCTTGCAAGGAGAGTCAAGTATCTAAACGATAGAGCTGAAATACCTGGAAATATCAAGTTTCTATAAACTGCCACAAGGCAGAAAACACAACTGTTGGTTAATGAGACGCCTCTAATTACAAAAATTCATGGGGAAAAGGAGGCCAACATCCAAATTATCCACTTCACTGAAGCTCTTACACAGATCCTAACTATATATTTTTGAAATTTGAATCAAAGGATCTCTATTGGAGCTAGAATCCCCTCTGTGACTCAGAGACACATCACCCCAGTCCAGCAATTGCAGCACCAGCAGCATGTGAGGGATGAACAAATTTTGCATGAGCAAAACTGAGCCTTGAGAGTTTAAAGGCACAAGGCTTGATCCTGCTTTTACTATGCACCAAAACCTGAATAATTCTCCTCCTGTCCTCCTGCAACTGAATAAGGACCAATAAAGAAAAGAAACTAAGACTTTTAGCTGCATTTGTCCTTCTAACCCCATAGTTGTCAAGATCAAATTATACTCAGCATCTTATCCTAAATACCCGATGCTGCACTTCCCTGTGGGACATAAATCAAATTATGGCTCAAATCTCTTGCAGCTGTAGTATTGAGTGCTCCAGCAAACCCTTGCCATGGTCCAGTTGGGCTGAGATTCATCTCAAGGGGAGGAGGAATGCGCAGGGCACAGAGCAGCCTTAACATTAATAATTGTGTGAATGGCTGCACTTGATCTTAGAGAGCTTTTCCAGCCTAAACAGTTCCATGATTCTGTGTGTCCAAGGCAAAGAAAAGCACAAGAACATAACTTGAAAGTGGGAATAAAATTAATGTTTCAACTATGACTAGGATGATTTCTGCTAAGTACCCAAAAGTGGGTTGCACACCATGATAAGCTTCAACCAGGGCATAAATTTCTGGCTTTCCCTAACAGCAAGTAGCCAGTTGATGTGACATTTTAACACATTTGTTTTCTTGCTGTCCTACTCTTCTATGCTGTCCTTTGTACACAATTAGGAAGCTCACAGGAAAACCATTTAAAAGTAATTTCTAGTCAAAATTTCTGCAGTAGTCACCAACACTTCACTGCTGGCAAAGCTGCCCAGCCAGACAATATGGGGCATGGGTGCATTTGCAGGGGGGAATGAGCTGAATTTGGGGCTTTAGGGTTTTCTTGGCTTTTGTACATCAGTAACATGCCAACCCAGGCTTCTCACTGAATCCTTCCCATCAGGCACAGCTTTCCACTGAGAACATTTCCAGTACTGTGGAAGGTTTGAGGGCTAGAAGGCTTGCTCTTTCCACTTCACCTGATTTTTCACTCAGCTCAAAAAACCCACAAATTTTCTAAAGGTCAGGACTGGGTGCAGGCTATTCCCCAGGGAGACACAGCAACACAGGCTACAGGGGTCAGGTGCAGAGCTGCAACACACGCCCTTAGGCTGCACTGCACAGGAGGGAGATGAAGGCACATGCTGCTCCAGGAGTTTGGGGGATGTTGTGTGTGAATGGAGGGGCACCATCTGTTTCTGAAAGGACTGTGCTCAAGCACTGCTGAGAATGAGGTGGGAGTTTGATTGCCTCTTCTGCAAAATGAGAAAATCAGAAATGGAGTAAACAAAAAGGACAGAGATTTGCTGGAGCAACTCCAGGGGAGGCCACAAAGATGCTCTGAGAGCTGGAGCATCTCTGCTCTGGAGACAGGCTGAGAGAGCTGGGGTTGTTTATTCTGGAGCCAAGAAGGCTCCAGGGAGACCTTCCAGGCCCTTCCAGTGCCTAATGGGGCTCCAAGAGACCTTGAGAGGGACTTCAGACAAGGGCCTGGAGTGACAGGGGGAATGGCTTCACACTGACAGAGGGCAGGGTTAGACTGGATATTAGGGACAAATTCTTCCCTGTGAGGGTGGTGAGGCCCTGGCACAGGCTGCCCAGAGAAGCTGTCCAGGACAGGCTGTCCTGTCCCTGTTCAGGGCCAGCCAGGTGTGATGGAGTTCTGCTCTCCCTCCTTGCATCATTTTTTCACCCAGTTCCCAGGGCAGGCTTTGGGTCTCCTCCCATGTGGCAGGACTCCTGTGCCTGCACAGACAGGCTGCTCCTTGTCCCAGCAAGCAGCTGCCCAGTGCCCTCCTACTCACTCCCTCTGCAATGGGCTGGATCCCAGAAGGCTCCAACAAAGACTCAGGGTAGGAGCAGCTCCTTCCCCACCACAGCCTCGCACTGTGCAGGTCACCACTGGTACCATCTAATGAGTGCAAAAGCAAAGGCTCCATGACCCACTTCTCTCACATCTTTTTTCCTTCTTTTACTATCTTGAGATTTGCACTTTTTTCATATTTTGCAGAAAGGATCCAAGTCTCAGCCATACATCTGTTTATTTCAGATCTGGAACATACAAAAGAAAAATTACTGTGGTTTTTTCCTAGATGCTGTCTTTGTGAAGTGCTCTTATGCCCACAAGGTGTCTGAGATATTATTACAGAAACTCACAACATTTTCCCTCTTATCTGGTAAAAGCATCCTGTGTATTTTTGCTTTATTGCATGAACCTGCTTCCCTTTCACTAAACATCTTCCAGCAGCACAATGTTCTGCAGCAAGTTTAAATTTGCTTTCTACTCCCAGAGAGGTGCAAGCCAAATGACAGTTGACCAGGTCAGCCAAGGACTTCACCAGCCCCATCTCCATGGTGTGCATTTCATAATTCCATGTTTACAGAGACATAAATAGACTCATCCCACAGTCACATGTGTGAGATCTGTTACACATTCTTCACTGCAGTCAGACTCGCAGCAGCTCAGTTAACTTCAACTACCCACAGAGGAACTTTCTGGGTTTTCTTCATTTCTCACAAAATAATAATGGCAAACAAAATGTGTAAACTTCATACTGCTTCTCTCTTGCACTGTGCCTGACAATGGCTCTGAAAACACAAGCAGAATTTCTTCTTGGATTGCGGTCTCTTTCTCAGCATTTTTAAGCATCGAAGTGTTGGAATAAAGCTGCCCCCAAAACAGCCCAGTGTGCCACTAATTTACACAAGGTTTGTGAGGTATCTCCAGTAGCTTCTGTGTGAGGGAGGCTTCTGTCATCCTGTTACAGACATGGGCAAACAGTGCCCACGTCAGGGAGGCACCACTTCCTTCAAGGCTGCTGTGAGAGCTCTTCTTGCTCAGGCAGACACCAAGCATGGCCCAATCCCTCCAGCCACCACTGGCACCAGAGGTAAAACAAGGACAGGAACCCTTCCACTCACCAGGATGATGAGGCAACATTAGCAGATTGGAAGCTCTGAGGCCCTGAAATGAAAGGCATCAAAGGCTCCAAAATATTACTGTAAGATTTCTTACTATGATGCAACATATGCAATAAGAAACAGGGTCATAAGAAAAACAAGGGATATATATCTTTAATTATTATTTTACCATACTTGCTCATCAAATTTTTAATTGTAATTCAAAGGCAGACAAAAAGTAATTTGAAAAATGTAAACTAAGGAGAATGTATGCTTAGGGTTGGAAAATAGTTCTCTAACAGTAGGTTGACACTCTCCTGTGGGCTATGCTCAGTTTGCTAAGTTTGAACTCAGTTTCAACCCCCACTCCATAGTCCCACCAACAGGGCCAATCCTAGAGCACAGCTGGAGCCTAAGGAAGTATCAGTCACCTCTAAGATCATATCTTTGCATCTTATTTTAGAACTGCAACAAAGGAAAGGCAATTTTTTCCATGTCCAAAGAGTTTTCCAGCTAGAGGATTTTTTTCCATACACCCATGAACAGAAGTTGAGCAACAATGAGACAGAACTATTACTATACCCACCCAAGAAAACCCCAACTCACTCCTAGACCGTATACTGAACAAACGTTTTTCCTGATTTTGATAATTTTTGATAATTTGACAAGAACTACCTGTTTAAAACTCCTTCAAATTTCAAGCAAAATTTTATTTTCTATTCCCAATACTTGTATTTCCAGCATAGGATGGGGCAACATAACAAATGCATTGACGACATGTTAAAGAACACTTTCACCTTTAGCTTTTCTTCTGCAGTTTATTATATAAATTATGATTTTCAACATTTAGTGCACTCACATTTCAGAACAGAAACACCAGTGCAAAGAGTGGTTTGTCCAAGGGCAAGAAGTTACACATCCCCACTGACCCCAGTGGATGAAGCTCAATTGTAACTCCTCGGTCCACAACTAACAACAGTGTGACCTAAATGTGAGCACACTGCTGTCAACAGAAACACTGGACTTTGGTTGGCAACAACCAAATACTCCGACAGGACAAACAAGAGAAGAACAATGTGACCTCCAGCAGACCTGTGAGTTCACTGGGATTGGAGACTTGGAGACCACCCCCATCATTTTTCTGAACTGCCATTATTATAAATAAGTGAATGCCAAATGTTCTATTTGATGCTCACATCCAATTATCAAAACACAATAAAGCTCCCATGCATGCAGGTACTGTTCTCCAGTGAATGCCACAGGTCACCTTTGGCACATCATAGTCAGGACCTGAACACAGAAATAATCCGGATCTGGCAGAGGATAAATGAGAAAGCTTGGAGAGCTTTCCCATCTCCAATGCCAATAATTGTTTCTGAAAAATGTATTAAACCAAGACTGAAATAGAGCAATCACCTCTCAGTTATACAATACATGCTAGACCCCAATTTTAATTACAACCAAGCAAAAGAAATCTTATTCAACCCAGAGATGTTTGTAAATGGGGTCACTGCCATGGAATACAGGCCACTGTCAGAAGTAGTTATTAGGATCTTAGAAATCTGCTTTCATTTCTCTTAAGGAACTGTTGCAATGTAAAAACAAAATGAGACAATTCATAAATAACATCTTTATTAATGAGTTTTCTTTTTCACATTCTTTAAAGTGATGTTCAATTAAAATCTGCATAGTCAAGAGTGCAAAAAAAATCATTTAAGTCAGACCCAAATGTGAACACTACTTTTTTTGAAGTAAGACTGGCCACAGTCATAGGAATAAAATAGAAATAAATGGCCAAGGGGACATGGAGGGGGTGGGGATGAGAACCACCAGGGAAATTCTCATCAGTATATTTGTCTATTAATAAAGTCTTCACACAAAGACACACAACACTCATTCACATTCATGTGCACAACAGAATGTAAACTACAGAAGAAAGGTCCTTCCTCTGCTGAATGAAATGAAATAGAGCAAGATTATTTAGGTATTTCACTGAGCATTGATCCAACAACATATCCAGCTGGATAACACAAGGTCCAGGTTTCTTCATGCCCTTATTACAATAACATTTCAGCCACCATCCCAGAGCAGGAACCAGGAAATCAAGAGTGTTTCCACAACGCTGGGAACTATTCTTAATACACATTTTTAAGCACCATCACCTCCCTTCCTTTTTAATTTTTAACAGGATTACCCCTTTCTTTAGTGCTGTTGTTCACAGTTGATTGGAAGAGCAGGTGAAGAGGACCCTCCAAGCCCATGCAATGGCTCAGCCTGTGGAAATGCAGGGCAGCACCTCCACTTCCAGCTTCATTTCCATAAGCACGAGCAACACAGTCCCAAATCGCTCACATCAACACCACAATGTGACTCTGCAAGTAGTACTTTTAATATTTACACCATCTAGTGATTTAGCTGTGGCTCTCTGCATTGTAACCATCATCAGAAAGAGCTAGAGAAAAAACACAAGAGGCACATCCCCTACATTATGGCTGTAGGTAGTAAAGACACACACTGTCCACACAGTGGTGAGAGGCCACTTCTTGCCTCCAGTTTGGATTTATGCAGCAGAGACACCACTCTACAGCTGAGCACGAGTTTAAATGCAGAATTCTCTATGTTGGTCATTTGGAAAAGCCCTCCAATGCCCTCACACTGAACTGCACCACACACAAACTGGGCTTAATGTTTTGCATGTGATTCTGCAGTAATAAACTTCATTTACAATTAATATTAGTTAGGTTCTGAATTATTCAGATGTTCAATCTAGCACTATGGGGAACTGATCATCAATATTCAATCATACCAGTTCAGGTTTGGGCAAGGAGTAAGTCTCATTTATTTGCTTTGTGCCTACAGCCTTTAGCTCTGAGATTCAAGCCCAGAGGTCAAAAGAAAGTCATTTGTGAAATCAAACCAGCCAGAAATACATTTACTGTCATGGATATTGGAAACATAAGGCCTAAAGTATTTTGGAGAAGATATACAACAGGAAATAAAAGGGATTCAGTACAACTTGCAGCAGTTTGTATTTGTACAAGGACAAAACAAACTACACAGTGAAACTCAAACCCATCAGAGTGAAATGGTGACTCCAGGGCTGAAACCCCACATTCATTTGGCAAATTAGGAGTAAAACTTGCCCAGCACAAGGAAGCACCCACCACAGCTCCCAGCCAGCATCAATGAGCTGCAGCACCCTTTCTTCAAAGATAACCTGCTTTCTCCTTGGGGAACTAACACTCAAAAGCAGGGAAAAGCAGTCAGAAACTGGAAAGAAGGACTGGATTTTACTCCAGAAATAAGTGCCCTGGGCAGCCAGCAGCTGCCACACTGGCCAGGTTTCAGGGCAAAACCACGTACGAGAATCCATCTTGTCCTAAGAATAAAACTGGCCAATGAGTGTGAGCTGGTAAACTTGCAAAAGCAGCAATGGCAACCCCTTCTTTTTCCTGGAAATTTCGTGGGCAAGTCTTCTGGTAGACCCAAAAATGAATGAAATTAGAAACAGGATATTTAGTGCAGTGGTACTCTTATTTCTTCAGAAAGAAACTGTATTTCTTGTGTCACATCAGGGGTTTAATTCAAGAGACCAGTAGATTAAGACCACTTTTGTAATTAGTTCAAGATTTACTTTGGCACAACTAATTTAGACTTTTTGTATTTGTGGTAATTTTAAGGTCATCACAGTAGATTTTTCCTTTTCTATGGAAAATCCTAAAATAAATACAATTTAGTAGTCTGAAAAAACCCACCTTAATCTGATCTACAAGAAACTACTTTGTGGCCTGCTTGTGTTTCAGGAAAATATCCCACATATTCAGATCAGCCTCACTAGTTAAGACACATTAAAATGAAACATTTCCCATTAAAGATGCCAAAACTGGATTTAAATTTATTGCATGACGTTGCATAAGAAAGTGTATTATTGAAAAATGTAAGGCATCATGCAATTATCCATCAGCTAATTATTTATTATTCCTTGAAAGATGGTTATATACTCTAAAGTTATAAAACCAGTTTCAAAAAAGTACATAAAAAATTTAACATAAGCATTAAATATTTTTCACATGTTCATAGTTTTCAGCTGTTAAAAAGTGCATTCAAACATACTGTACTGGAAAGTTGCTCTGACCAAAAATGGTGCTGGAGACTCATTAAATTAAAAGCTGCAAAAGGATGTTGCATGGGATTAGAAAGCTCACAGGTTGTGGTATTTAAACTTACAAACTCGCTTGAAAGAATTTTGCAATCCTCACACTTACAATTTAGCATCAATGATATAATTAGCTAAAAATGTGTATTTTTAAAATTGAACAGTCAAATGAATTCAAGTTACGTACACTGAGTGATCAAATAAGGAGCAGACAAAGCTGAGCCCCGGGCCAGGGTGTGCTGCTGGGATTTGGGCAGGGATCAGTTGATGTACTGGGCCATCCAGCGGAAGCCCTCGCCGTAGCCTTGTCTCTTCAGCACACTGCACATGAACACCTCCAGGGGCCTGGCATTCAGGTCCTTCAGTGGTGTGCTGCCCTGCAGAGAGACACAGACATGCCCTTACAGCTCCCTTACAAACAGCATCTATTCCACGTGCCTCTATGGGACACCCCTATTTAACTCGTGTTTGACACTGGAATTTTGGAAAATAAATTAATCTAAAATCATAGAATGGGTTGGGTTGGAAGGGACCTTAAAGCTAATCTCATTCCAACCCCTGGCCATGGGCAGGGACACCCTCCACTATCCTAGGTTGCTCCAAACCCTGCCCAAACTGGCATGAAAACACTTTCAGGAACAGGGCATCCCCAGCTTCTCTGGGCCTGACACCTCCACAGAGAGACCAGAACATGTGACCTTCATCTCAGTAACTTGTGTACCAGAACACCATGCATGTTCTCATGTGCATCCACACTGGAGAGGGGGAACTACATGAAACCAAAATGGAACAGCGGAAGTGCCAAGAGAATTTTAGAGCTTATATTTGGTGTCCAGTCACAGTTCCTTGCTCTGTTTGCAACAGTTTTCCAACCAGATAAAAAAAAGCAGTTGCTACAAATTTTAGGACTGATCAAAGCAAGAGTGCCATGTACTTGCTTGCAAAGATCAGCACAGTGCAATAAAGCTGCTGTTCAACTGGATATTCACAGTGGTGTCCATGCTTCATCAAATACATGAGGTGTGAAGAGCAGAAAACAAGAGGGCAAAATGCAACAAACGAGAAAGTAAAGATTTGTTCCTGTTTGGCCTAAACTATGACTGGCACTGAGCTTAAAGAGAGGCACCTAAGAGTGAATAAGCAAAGAGGAATTGCAAGGCAGGTGCCCTCAGCAGAGCTGCTCAGCTAATGGGAGCTGTGATTGGAAGCCACAGTGAACGACTGTCAGCTGCAGGGAGGTTTCTTTCCAAGAGCCAAGGACATCAAGCACTGTTTCTAATGCTCACAAGCAGAGCACTGCATTAACTTACATTAAGAGGAGCTGAAGTTTCACAAAGACCCTTATTAGAAATCTGCCTTGTTGCTACAGATGCCAGTAGGAACATTTTCCTTCCCACAATCTACAAACTTAGACTTCTACAATGGTGCAAATCTATCTCTAAGCTTTAAGCAAATATGTTAGGTAGAAAATTATTAAAGCTTGCACTTGAAATGAGAAAGATTCTATTCAGTTTTCACTCATAATTCACTCTACAATTATAGCCTCTGAAAACTGTCTAAAAATAGTGCATAAGAAAGATGAAATACTAAAAATTATTCTAGATACAAATACATTTTCTCTGAAAAAATGTGGCATTAAATATGACGTAAAAAGTTGTAGTAGACATACATTTAACACACACACAAAGAGACTCTGGGATTCATTCTATATGCTGTTATTATGTACTAAGTGCTTTATAAATTAGAAAAACATTTATTTTGTATAGCTGGAGAAAACCAGAGTCAACACACAAATAAGGCAAACTAACTACCTAAGCAAAAAACCTCACAAAAAAAAAAAAAAAAAGCAATACCTTTCCTGTTGTCTGGCCATAGAGACCAAACGTCTCTCGTAACCTCTCTTCACTGATGGCTTCAGGTCTGTCAATCTTGTTACCAAGAATTAGGATAGGCACATTAGCAATAGTTTCATCTGTCATTAGTGACTGCAAAGGAATGGAGAAAGGAGGACTGAATTTAATTTAAAATTTAATTAAAACTGATTTAATTTAAAATATGGAAGGTCAAACCGCTACTACTCATTTGCAGGTGACAGCAGAGGTCTTTGGGTATTTGAGCTTAGTTCTTTGAAATTCAAACTTTCAAAAGCTTATTTACACTTACATCAAGTTCTTCTTTTGATTCAAGCAATCTTTCGTGGTCTGCACAGTCCACCAAGAACACAACACCATTAATTGCAGGCAGGTAGTTTTTCCACACTCTGCGAGCTACAGGGAAAATAAGAAATAAAAATAAAAGGAAATTATCCCCAAATAGCAGAGCAATGCACACTGGTAATTAAAAAGCAACAGGTGTGTGTGGGTTTATTAATTTGATTTTTTTTTAATTCTTAGCTTATGTTGCCAGTCTTTGGAATGCAATTTCATGTTTTACAAAGCTTGAAATAACAGAACAAAATTATAATTCGTTCTAATGTTATCACTGTTCTATCCCACATGAATGCTGATGTGTGGAAATGGTTTTTTGTTTCCCCAGGAATTATGTCAACAAGGGTAAGTTTGAAGGTAAATGCAAGGAATTCAAAGTACAGAACTCCTCCTCACAGTATTAGTCAAAAGTTTCTCCTCTACTGCAGCTTTTGCTAAATCATATTTGTGATTTGTGACAAGTGGTGGAGATGGGTGAAAGAGCAGCCAATGTCTTTTATGCTGTCCCAGAAGAGTTCGGGAGTCAGTCTCTGCAGCAAGGCCGTGTTTCTGATTGGAAGCAAACCCCAGCCCAGTTCAGTGAGCTTAAAAGAGTCAACACACACTCTTACCTTGAGCATGTCCACCCAGATCGAAGGTAGTGAAAGTCATGCCAGCAATTGTCAGCTCTTCTGAAGCTGGAAATACACAGAATTATGTTCTAGGTGAAGATTATGCAGTGCTTTGGAAAAGTCTGGCCTTCTAGCACATAGATTTTACTTTCTTTTGCTTCTTTCCAGTATTTTGTTATTCAAGAAGAACATAAGAGTAATACATTCTCTCAAAATCAATGGCACATTCATGTATCACCAAAATGTTATTAACCATTAAAGCATGTGTGAAATATCTACAATGCTAAGAAGAGCAGAGTATTCCTACATTATTTATCCCTACATGTTACACAAACAACAGTTGGCTCTGACATCTGGTTTGCAAAAAAGATTTTGCATTTGGCATTTTGTTTTCAATACTGTTCAAGGTTTCTCCTCTTCACATCCTTTCCCAGTTTCTCATCTCCTTACTAGACTTCCCCAATCCACATTTTCAATCTGTGTTGAACTTTGTCTCCTGCAATGTTACCAGGATAACAATTACACAGTAACCTTTGAGACATAAACACTGATTTTCTAATTATACAGAGAAGCTGTTCCCAAAAATTGCAAGCCCCTATTTCTTGCAGCTTCTATAGTACAAACTCTCTGCTTCATTGTTCTGCTTGTTATTCACCTCTTAATTTTAAATATAACACTCGGAACTATACTACACACATTTGTTTTTTAAGATTACTTGAACTATCCATGGATTGCAATCCCAAAAATCCCTTTGTATCTCCCAAGTTACACTGGTGGTCTTATAATCAGATCTGGCATAATCAGATCCTGCTTTTCTTGCAGTCCCTCAAATGCTTTCTAGCTAAGGAACAGCCCTATTAACTTACTGGGGTGTAACGTGGGCACGTGTTGTCCCAGTCTGTCATCTTTGAGCATGTGCAGCAGTGTAGTTTTGCCAGCATTGTCCAGTCCAAGAAACACTAGTTTGCCTGATTTCTTGTACAGTCCTGGAACAAAAAAAGAACCTAGTGATTAATCAGTTCAATGGGAGTTCACTTCCAGCACCAGAGATGATTTTGCTCCTAGGAACAAAGTGTTACAGTCACGGTACAAAATACAGACCAGGCAAACTCCACCATACCTTTATCAGTGCCCTTTATCCATGTTGTACAAATGACAGTCCCACTTACCACAAGCCTGCTGCACCAGGTAACATGCAGCTTACAGGATGCTTGGCAGGAGAGGCACAAATTGGTGTGAATGTGTCAATCATGGAATGCATCCCGTTATCTCAGGAAAAGCATGACAGAACAGGACTAAATGCTAGCAATGCAGTTCACTCTGCCCCAGCAAAAGGACAGATCTGCTCACAGGTGGTCTGGACCATGGACCATTCTGAACCTGAACTCTGTTCACCTACCTCCAATTACAGCAAAACACTCGTCCGAGACAAAAAAAGAAAATTCAGACCTCAATCAGAATAATATGGAGAAATTGGATTCAACATCAATAATCATAATTTGCGTGTAAATTCTTTAATATTGGTTAACATATTATTTGGACAAAAAGCAACTTTCACCCACACCCCCAGGAAAACTGTTGGCTACATCCTGAATGGCATCATCAGGACACTTCTGACACACTTTGTCCCATGTGACAATGCTTTCCCAACAGGACTAAGAAATTTTATTTTCATTGGTTGTCATCTTTATAAAAACGTCTTCTGCCCTTCTTCTCCCCCTCCACTTGTAACCCCAGAAATGCAACAGTTGCTGTGAAGGAGAGGAAAGATTTTTAAGACACGAACACCATATTTTCTTAAATTGGAGATTATCAAAGGGCAATTCTGTTACAACTTGTCAACACTATATCCTCTGCCAGAATTAGTTTTCACTGCTTTAAGCTCATTGATATTCAAAGTAAAACATTAAGATATATTAAATTTAAAACAAAAAAAAAAATCAATCCTGTCCCGTACTGAAAAAAACCCCTATCTTCTGTAATGCACTGTCCTCGTGTGTGTCGGGATGTTCAGCCAGCCCCGCTGAGGCCGCAGCATTCCAGGGGCAGAGGTGCCTCTGCCCAGCAGACCTTTACACCACTGCTGTTTGCTCACCTCTCCCTCTGCCTTTGAGCTAATCTCAGGGATCACATTCCGGCTGCACATGTTTTGTAACTTGCAGGAATGAATATTCTGTCCAATTCCTCATCTTATTTCATTAATGATCTTTATTACTCCAGGTCCTGCAGAGTGTCTTCACAGTTCTTTCAAATACAACAACTCTTATTTCCCAAACACCTCCTCACATGCCCACGTATATCCTAACTATTAAACTAGGGAGTGGAGCAGAAAAGTGTTAATGTTTACAGAGAAAGAAGTGGACAAACATTTTCATATACTAACTTACATCACAGGAGAAACTCCAGTTCACACTCACCTTATGAGTTAAACAAAACTCTACTAACCTATAGGAAAACAATAATATTTTTCCCTCTCTCAGCCTGTAGATCCACGAGTCTTTGCTTCCCAGTCAGATGTTGCTGGTTGCACCACAACATTTCAAGCTTCCCAGGTGTCTTTCAGAGAAACACAAGACTAACAAGCAGCCATTCTTCAGCTACTAGCTACACCAAGACCTGAGTTTTTATATATACATACAAAATAAAAAATGTTTTTGTGCCACCCAGAAGTATACTTGTGCAAAGATGTTCTTGCTAAAGTGCTCCCATTAACCTTCTGACAGGACAACATAGGGAACTGTGGGCAGTTTCCCAAATGTTATGATCTGCTTTCTTCAACTCTAACTGAGAATGCAAAGAGAAAGTGTTTCTTTTAGAAAAAGAGGGACATAAAAGAGGGAGCTGCTTCAAGCTCCTCTATCTTTCAGCAGAATTAGCCTTTGCTTGCACAGGAATGGAAGAGCAGGCCAGTGTGCAGTAATCACTGTGCAGCTAAGGAAGAAGAGATAAGAAAGATTAGTCAACTTAGTTAAAATTTCACTGGCTAACATTTTGATAGCAGGCCAAGGGTCTGACATTCAGGGCAAAACTTTAAACTTTCAACTGATAAAAGGTAGGTGGCACGGCTTGCTATGACTTCTTAGCCTCAAATGCTTTTTGACCACTTCAATAAAATCCTTTGAACTTGGAAATTGTGCCTTTTACCTATGTGATCTGCAGCTTCTGATCCTTTTTTTAGTATCCTAACATTAATTGTATCCTAACATTAATTTTCCTCACGGTTATGGGGTTTTTTCACTTTGGACTGATATGGATTGCAGACTTTTTGGATAGGGAATAATTTTCTGAGGCTCTTGAGTAGATGCCAGTGAAGTTTCACATTGATTTCTGTGGCACAGAACAAAAAATCACAGAACAATGCACTGCTGAACACGAAAAAGGGTTTCAATATCTGACACTGATTTTTTGCAGACAGTCCCTCCTATTTGGATTCTGAAATGATAGCCTCATGATCAAAATAACTGAGTTAAAATAACTGAGTTCAGTTCTTTACAGCAGAGAAAAATTAGGAGAAGACCCAAAAAAGCCACCTGAATTACAGCAGCTTAAATGCAGTATGATTAGAAAAGTCCGACCCATTACGATCATGAAATAAAATGTAATTTTTTTCAAGAAGGATTAATGTAAAATGGAGGGGAGAGCACACTCTGGAAATGCTCAGTATTGATAAGTGAAACTTTTGTTTGAGTGTTACTGAATGTACACCAAACCAAATATTATTATTTACCCAGCAGTTTTATTTGAAGATAACAGAGGTGAACAGATATTTCACACAAGAACAGCAGAAAGGAAAAGCCCCAAACAATAATGACTTACCTAAAAACTGCAATACACTACTGAAACCACTGTAAATCCAATCAAATAGGAACATATCTGAATCTTATAGTCTGAAATAAAGAGAAAACATAATGCATTTAAGTTCTGTCAGAACAGCACATTAAGCATTGTAAAATATTTATATGTAACAAAAATAATTTAAAATCCTGTGTTAAAAAAAAATAGTTTTGGTAAACTGTATCATAGACCAGTTAAATGACAATAGCAAAGATTTTCTCCTCTCTTAAGAAAACACTACATGGACTGAAGTCTTTGCAAGAAGTAAAAATCATTTTATCCAAAGTACAATTTGTTGAAAGTATGCAATGATCCACTGAAGATTTTAAACAGGATTTTCACTTTTCAACTAGGGAAAGGAGGTGGCACTTCAGAGAGGGCAGTGGAGGAATATCACTGCAGATTTAGAGCTCCAGCCACCCCTGGGAACTGCTGGGATTCAAAGCAGAGGCAGTAAGAGGCAAAGAAGTTTTGCAGAGTTGAATCTAGAGAAGTTTGGTACCAATAAATCCTTGTCCACACAGAACCTGTCTGTTTGGGTTGTTATGGAAAACAATTACCTAGCACAAAGCACTGGAATTACCCTTCAAGAACAGTGACCTCCTGTCAGGCTGCCACAATTCAAACCTTAAATGCAAAAGTTTTGTTTAAAAAAACCCACCAGACTCCCATACTTCCCCACTGAATTGCTTCAGCTTGGATTCAATAACAGAAGGCTGAGCTGAGAGCCCATACTAGGTTCATTGTGCAGCCATGAGTGATTAATTTCCTAGCTTTCATCTTAATTTCCTCATTATCTAAAGTGAGGATAATCATAAAATCATTGAGGTTGAAAAAGGCCTCTAAGACCACTGAGTCCAACTGACAGCCCAGCACCTCTGTGTTCAACACTAAACCAAGTCCCCAAGGCCACATACACAGGACTTCTGAGTGCTCCCAGAGGTGGTGAATCCACCACTGCCTTGGGCAGCCTGTGCCAGGGCTTGGCCACCCTTTCAGTGAAGAAATTTTTCCTAATATGTAATCTGAATCTTTGCTGGCACAACTTCAAGCTGCTTCCTCTTGTCTTGTCACTTGTCACCTGAGAGAAAACACCAACCCCAACCTGGCAACAACCTGTCAGGGAGTTGTAGAGAGTGATAAGGTTTCCCCCTGAGCCTCCTTTCTCCAGGCTGAGCCCCGTCAGCTCCCTCAGCTGCTCCTCACCAAACCTGTGCTCTAAATCACACTGAAAGCACCAGTCTGACATGGTGAACTGTGAGCATTTTATTTCTCTTGGAGACTAAAGGGCAACATCCTTAGAAGCCTTTAGCCAGCTAATTCCTACTGGAATACATGACCCCTGTGGACACTGGAGTCTGACTGCCCTGGAAAAACGGGGCTGCACTGCTAAACACAGCTGGCAGAGGCATCCACACTGCTACAGGTGCTCACCACACTTGTCTAGAAGCTGCAGGGCTGCCTTGGGGCATCACAAGAAGACTTCAGGGCAGCTCTGAGCCTAGAGCACAGCACACAGGAGTCAAAACACAGGTCTGAACCAGCCCAAAAATCCAAGCATTCATCACAGCAACTACACTCATGACAGAGTTTCTTTGCTACGCAACAACAGGTACATCATACAGAGATAATGTGGAAAGAGGAGTGGATATTTAAATGACCTTTGCTTGCACTGGAACAACATCTGTTCAGATGACGAAGCACCAGGTGTCTTGGTTTCGCCACAGCTAACCCTTAAACCTTTAACCACGTCTACATTTCTCTGAACAACACAGCAGCTGCAACAGGCACAATTTTTAAGAATACCAAATCAAATATGCTTGTCAATGCATAAACACCCAGTTACACAATGTCATGACTGAAACTGTCCCTTGCATGGCTAAAAAGCAAAGGTCAAGAATAAGCAAACATGGCAGAACACACACGTCAGCAGATTTATTTATTGCTTGAGCAAAATACCAATCAAGAAAAGCCTCTGTGGGGCTTAGGGAAACGATCGACTCAAATAACCTGCAAATCAGGGCAAACAGCGTGATGTAAGAGAAGTGCTCAGATTACTGAGGTGAGAATAACTTCAGTGTTCACTTGTATTAACCTGTTCCATCTATTACCCTTAGGTTTACAAAAAACATCAACCAAAACAATCTTCATGCACTACAGAAAAAAACTTTAAAGGGTGAGATTCAAACGATTAATCTGAGAACAGGATTACTCTTCAAACACAGCTGAAGTGGCATTAATACTGGTTCAATTTCCATCACTGTAAGAGAAGTGGTGCTGGAAACAGAGCTACCCAAATCCTGCCAGAACAACCTCTATATCAGCTGGCAGCAGTTAAAGGAAAACACTTTCAAAATGGGAAAAAAATGGACAGCTAATTGTAAAGACACACAGGTAATATTTGAATAGTGATATTAAATCTACTCTTATCACACAGGAAAAGTAACTTTATAATTCAGAGCTGTGTCAAATCAAAGCATTATAAAGCCAGAGTGGCTCTGCTCTGGTTTGAGAGTTGTTACGCTGAGAGGAAATTCAGGGAAGAGCTGAGGCTGTTGGATACACACAGACTCAAACTCAGGCTCACGTTAAAAACACCACAAAAGCAGAACAGTGACGACTCAGCAATCACTGTTCACAAGCCATGATGGGGATGAAGGTACTGTTTTAATGTTATTTCATGGGTTGATTTGAAAATAATCCACTGGAAATGGACAAAAGCTTTGAACAAAAAGTTGTGCTGGACCAAGACAATCTTTTGATACCAACTGCTTTTACAGACATCACCAACTCACTGTGTCTCCACTGCAAAGATACCGAAGTTAACTTTCTAGTTTCACTTCAGTGACACATGTCAACCACTGAAAAAAATCCCCTTCAACCCTGGTCAATGTTATTTCATCAGCAAAGCATCACCCAGCAACTCCTGTGGAGCCAGGTCCACCACTCCACAGACCAAGGACGTGGGTTCACTTAGTGACTGTGGAGAATGAGGAATTCCCCACAGTGGCTCTGGTAACACCGAGCCAGCCTCCTGAAGGGAAAGCTGCTGGCAGCATGGACTAACAAGCAAACTCACTCACATCTCTTTTATCTTCTATAACTAGGAAATTTTTTTCCTCCTACACTCAACTTGTTTTTTTTCCTAGCTAAACATTCATCACTTCACTCCCAAACCTTAGGACAGTGATCACTTCTGAAGACTCTTGAAGTTAAGGCAAGAGACAATATCAGGCTTTTAAAGAGCGTTTTAAATGCCTTTATGGAACAATTAGGAAACAGAAACCAGTGACACCCAAGTGAACAGCTCCTGTATGAACTGGGAACACGCTGTGCTACACCTGTGGGGGGACTGTCAGCAAGAGCCAGAGAAGAAATCTCAGTCCAGCCTGAGAGCACCAAACACCAGTTCCAGCCACAGTCTGAAACCACAACCTGCAAGCAACGGCGTAAAGCTTACTGCTAAGGGTGTATTTTTAGTTTTTCAAGTAGGATGGAAACATGATAACTTGAAAGTTATAATTTCACACAAGATCACCATAACATTATAAAATATTACCACAGGCAACAGAAGTAAAAACCCCTAGGAAACTCAGTGGATAAACTGAGATTCTACAACACAGTTTACTCTTTTGATTTGAAACTGCACTTGGATGTTGCATTTGAAGAGCTAAGGAAAGGCATAGTTAGAAAGTGAGGTAATAGCATATACTTTCTTAAAGTATTTTAATAATTTTTGACAGGGACTAATTTTTGAGACAGCAGAGTTTACCCGTGAAGACAGCACTACAACACACGAGTTCCTAAGGGCACCTGATGCAGAGGTTTAGGCAGCCCTGGCTGACAAAGCCCAGCTGTCAGAGGATATCCTCTCTGCGGGGCTGCTGCACCATCCACCGACTTATGACCAAAACCCTTAAAAGCAGTAACTTCTGAAGACATGACAATACTTCAGGTAAGTATTGCAGGTCGATACAACGCGGCGGGCGGCTGCCCAGGGAGGCTGCAGGGCACCTGTGGGTTATGGGGTTACCTAAGGCACCTCACCATCGCAGACCCCCGAGGCAGCGCTGCCCAGGACCTGCGAGCACCGCGACCGGCCGGTGCCGCCAGCAGCCCGAGCAGTCCCCGGGCTGCGCCAGGGGGAAACAGGGAGGCGACAGAAGGGCTAGGAGGGAAGGGAGGGCAGCCCCTCGCCCCTCTGCCCGCGGCCCCGCGCAGGCCGCAGCTTGTCGGGGCGCGCAGGGACCCCCGGCCAGGCCCCGCCGCGGCCCGGAGGCCGCTCCCAGCAGGACACGGGAATGGCCCAGCGTCCTGCGGGGCCGGCCGGGGAGAACAGACCCCTCACCGCCCGCCCCGCTCACCCACCGCCGAGCCTGAGGTGCTCCGGGACTCGGGCAGCACCGACACCGACCGACACCGACCGACACCGACACTCACCCGCGGCTGCGCCCGCTCCGCCCCCCGCCGCTCCTTCCGGCACCGGCACCCGCGGCACACACTCGGCTGCGCTCGTCTGTGTTCGGATGGGCTCGGCTCTGTCCGGATGGGCTCGGCTCTGTCCGGATCGGCGGGCGTGGTCTCGACCGTGTTGCCTTCGGCTGGGTTCGGCTAGAATCGCCCCGGTTCGGCGTGCTTCGGCTGTGTTCGGCCGGGTTCGGTTCGGCTTCGCTCGGCTCCGCCCCTCCGCGTGCCCGCCCAGCCCCGCCTCTGGCCCCGCCCCTTTCAGCCGCAGCGCCGCTCCCGGAAGTGCCACGTGTCCGCAGTGCGGCTGCGCGCGCCGCCCGGCAGTTCCGGTGGGTCCGTCCCCCCCGCCCGGGCCGGCGCCGCCACACGGGCGGCACCGAGCGCACCGGCCGCGCCATGGCCCAGCCCGCCGGGGCGCCCGCCGGCCAGCAGCCCTACAGCAACGGTGAGTGCGGGGCAGCCTCGCGGGGCTCGGCGCGGGATAGGGCCTGGCGGGGACGGCTCCCGCCGCGGGGCGCTTCCCCCGGGCCCAGGCCGCCCTTCGCCCCGGGACAGCGGGGGCCGGGGCCGGTGCCCGCGGGCAGAGCGCGGGGAGGGGGTTCTGGGGACGGCCCGTTCGCTGCCCGGGTCGCTGGGTCACACCCGGCTGAGCTCGGCCGTGCCCTCCGGGCGGCCCGGGGCGAAACGCGGCTGAACTGGGGAGGGGAGCGGGAACGGAGCGGCGGCGGAGCCGGCTCCTGCCGGGACCCCGGGAGCGGCCTGCGCCGGGGCAGCGCGGCGAGGTGCTGTCAGCCCGGGCCCTGCCGCAGGTGTCACTGAGGAAAGCACAGAGCGGCTCATTAGGCAGAATAAATCTTCATTGTGATTTATTCTAATGGCAGAAGTACCCCAGAGTACATCTGTCTGCCGGTACGAAGGACAGCGTCTTCAGAGAGCCCGTGTCTGTGCTGCCGGGCCAACACGCGCGGCTCGAGCTGGCCCGGACCGTCCCTTAGCCCGGGTGGGTCCCTGTGGGTGACACGGGTGACACAGCCGAGGTTTGACCCTTTGGAACGGGGCTGTACATGTGGCACCGTGGTTATCGCTGAGCTCAGCCTGCGGCGCTGCGGGGCTTCCTTATCTTGTCATTCTCGTAAAGCCGGCATTATCTGGTTCTGTGTGCTGCGAACTGGCAAAGTCTTGATTACTTTCTTTCCCTCAAAATGTATTCCTTTACAACGAGATTCTGAAGGTGCAGCTGAGCTTACTAGCCGGTGTTTTAATATAGGAATAAAAAATTCAGGGCCAGCCTTGTCTCTGTGTCTGTTTTTATTGCATGTGTGCAAATCTGTGCTGATGGAAGTGTCTCCTGATTTCACATACACATCCTCTGCACTTGCTTCCTTAATTATACACTTGTGTGTTTCAGTAGCTGTGCTGCATCATAAGCAGTTCAGTTATAATGAGATCTTTTGATTTTTCTTCCCCCTCCTCCTGCTCAGTGTGTTTATTGCTTTTCTTCAAAGTCATCAGCAAAACGACAATTTGCAATTAACTGTGTAGCTGCTTCTAGGGTCAAGGGAGTGGGAAGAGTATGAATATAATGTGGAGAGAGAGGCTCTGTCCTGGAGAGCTTATGGTCTGAGCAGAGGCTGTATGAAGAGAATGTTAGCTAATGGAGTAACTGAGTGGGATGATTTACAGACTGGCATTGCTTTATGTGTGCTCATTTCCCTAGTGTCAGATTAGGCACATAATGGAAGTTATGGAGAGGCAGCTGAGAAAGAGGAATTTCAGGCTGTTCAGCTGTCAGGTGTATGAAAAATAAAGAACTGAAATGTAGAGTTATGCAAATTAAACAGTTGTTATGGTATGTTAGAGATAAGGTTTGGGTTGCTGGCCTTTGAAATAAATCAAATTGTTCAAGCATGGACTGTTCATAGTGTTGTTTAAAATGTATGTTGAGAGGATGCTGTGATCTTTCACCTTTTTACTAACCCCAAAGCTTTATAAAACAGTTTTGGGGGTACTGAGTGCTGAAGTGGTGCTTACAGTGGTCTGTGAGGAAAGAAAACCATCAGCAGGATGATAAATTGTTCTACAGCTCTCAGCCCTTCCTTGCAACTTGTTGCTTGCTGAAGTGTTTGTGGGTAACTCCCTGAGCTCGCGTGTCCGCTAAGGCAGTAAATTGTCACAGCAGCACCGTGTGCTGCCCGGGAAATTGTTTAGCACAGAGCTTTGGGTTGCTTAGCAACAACCTTCCTCTCCTTCATTTCTGTTTGTCTTTTAATAGGACCAGTAGTCTGTACTCATTTAATTGCAGGTGTCTAATTTGCTTTCCAGTTGATAGATCTGAAGTGCAAGCAAGAAGGAGAAACAATTCTTTTAGAATGTTTTGCTCTTCTCATGTGATGCCTTAGCACGGTGCTTTGATGTCATGAGGTGCTTTAGGAGCTGTTGGGTTTGGAATCCAGTGGGTCAGAGTCAGATGAAGTGGACACTGGTGGTGACTGATTCCACAACATCTGTTGGGATGTAACTTTTCAGAATGTTTATCTTTGCATCTCCCTGGAGCTTGGAGAGCTTGTGGCTGGCAAAAGTGATGTGCTGAGTAACTGGCTTGGAGTAGGGGACAGTGAAATTCTGCGTTGTGAAAATACAACTTGGATCCTGGCTGTCCACATGAGTACTTTGACCATTTTAATAAAACCATCAAGCGACCTTCATACATATTCTGGTGCTATTCCTGATCTCTCAGAAACATTGAATGGCCTTATGTTGTTGCAGAGTACACTTTTGCTGTTAATTAGGTGGCCTTTCTTCTGTTACTAATTCATTCTGTGATCTCCAAGTGTTGGCCATTTTGCTGCTGTGCAGGTGAAGTAGCTCTTCAGCCCACACAGAATTCCTTGTTTGTTTCTGGCTTCACAGAATACCAGCAGTGTTTGGGGAAAGCTGCACAGCCTAGATACTCCTTGATGGGTCTCAATGAAGAGGTCCAGTCAAGATGGGGATCTGGCTGCAACCAAACAGCGAGTCCTGAAAAGTTTTTGTGCACTGTGAAACTCTTTCTAAAGGGGTTTTGTCCCTTAGTGCTGTTTCTATAGCTTTTTTTGGCAGCTTAGGGCAGACTTGTCTTGGAAACATGAACTGTTACATGAGGATGTCAAGACTTTTCATTGTGTGCTTCTGACTTTAAAAATAAAAATTGAAGTTGGAACATTGTTCTGTGGTGAATTTGATTTATATTTTTACATAAAGTGCCATAGAAAATACCAAGTAGGTCAGTTTTTGATATCACTTCACTTCCACTGTTTTACCCTCAAGCAGGGAAAACAGTGCATAAGGGGGCAATCCAAATACTCTGATTTCTGCCTGGGATAGAGTCATGCCCTAAGGTGAAAAATCAAGTTATTAAATCAATTTGTATTTGTTTTGTATTTTTCCTACAGTTTTTAGTGATGATGTTATATCAGTGTTTGTGCAGATGCAGTCAGAAGGTGTGATAAGAATTCATAATTTTTAAAGTTATCAAGTTAAATTGCCAGTAGGGTTTGTAAATCAGTTGTTGGAAACCCATCTGATACACTGCAGGGTAGTTTTTGAAGGTTACTCATAACTGTAAATGTTCTCATCTTGGTGAGCTTTTTCTTTAAACACCTTTGATGTTAGAGAATTATTAATTGCAAATATCTAAGAGCAGCTTTGTAAGGACAGTAGGGTATAACTGGATTTCCTAACTGAATGATAAATTGCAGGTTGAAATTAATGGTTGGAGAATAATATGGGTGTGTACCTTTTATGCACAAAGAAGAGGCAGTGAGGATGAGATCACTGTAGTGGTTATATGGACCTGTGCAATATTCAGTGAATTAACAGCTGTGTGTGACCCAGAGCCTAAGGTTTTCTAGGGAATGAGGAGCTGAATGATCAGTGCAGTGTTTGTCCTAACTAAGGATTTCAGTGTATTCTGCATTTAGCTTAATTTATTGTCAGAAATGTGTGAGTTACTTTATCTTGGAAATGTGAACTTGCTCATCTTTCAGAATTTAACTGTTACTTTCCAATAGGAAACCAGTCATCTTTTTTTTTAATGTGTAGCTGTGTGTGTGGAATGTCTCCAGTATCTAAGCTGTGTTTTTAGGGGATGAGGAGAGCCACGATGTGACTGGCTGAACTGAATGGTACAACACTAGAAAGTGTTTTGGTAGTTGTGAAGGAGTCACAGCTGGCTGTGGCCTGCAGCATCTAGTGTGTTCTGCTCAGAAGGATTTCACTCGGAAATTGATAGTCTCTCTTCAGCATGTCCATTTTGTGGCAATGGTATGAACAATCTGTAGTAGTAACTTTCTTGATGGAGCTCTTATTGCACTGGAAATCCCATGGGATTCTGTCAGCCTGTTCCTCTGTAAAGCAGAAATCTGATGATGTTCTTGCCTGCATGGTTTACTCTTTGGAGAGTTATTAACCTTTTTTTTTAAGTTTTTTTTTTCCTTCAAATGAGTAAACCTTATTTCATATATACCGACCAACATATGCATAAAGAGCATCATCAACCTGTCAAGTTTTTTTTTCCTGACTGATGAATTATTTTATGATAAACTTACCCTTCATTCTGTGTTGGTGACCAGCTGGCCACTCACATGAGCCGTGTGTGTACTAATAGTTCTCATACTAAAATTAACTGCAGAAACTTTCACAGATTAACTCAGTCACTTGAGAAGTGGTGTGGTGACCTATGCTGGCACTTGGCTGGCGGTGTCATCGTGGTAAGCTGACGTGGAGGCTGGTGTCAGCCATCGTGTGAAATGGAGATCTTACGCAATGGATCTTCCACTTTCGGTCTGCTTGCGTGTGCTACTGCCAGTGCTGTGGGACAGTGCTCCTCTGTGGGCAGCTTGCTTTTGTGGGTTTCTGAGGACTGGAGAGAGATCCTGTGTGAGTTTCAGTCCAGAAGCATTGACGGTACTGGAATGCTTAGTGGTTTCAAGGTTACTGTAAAACAAAACAAAGATGTAAGTGTCAATAGCGAAATACTGCTGAATTCATGTCCCTTGCAGTAGTACTTCTGTCACACCTAATGGTTTAAATTAAAAATGGCTTAGACACTAGTAAAATCCTAAGCAAAGACATTCACAGGAACATCTTTTATTTTCAGAAGTGATACACAACACTGACTTCCTAAAGAGTGTAGTTTTTTTCTCATTCCAGGCCCTGTCCAGAATCAGCTGATGCATTCCCCAGACGGCCAGGGATACAGCCCTGCAGTTCCAGGATCGTACTCCCATCAGATGCCAGCGAAGGTTCCTCCACATCAGTCTTCGGGACAGTACAGCTATAGTGGCTCTCAGAATGTTTCTCAATTAAACAACTACCAAGGACCTGGCCAGACTCTCAACAGACCACCAGTGGCAGCTTTCTCCGGGTCACCAGTACAACAGCCAGGTCCCGTTCCACAAGTGCTGCCACCTGCATTACAGAACTCAGCTGCTGTATCATGTGCTGGGAGCTTTCCTCCTGGAGCCAGCCCACCGGTGCTTTCAAACTGGCAGTACAGCCAGACTCCTGTGAGTCAGCCCCTTGGGGCTCAAACAAGCCATTTGGCTCATGTGCCTGGGACAGGGTCAGCTCAGCCACCATCATCATTACCAGGGAGTACAAATCCTGCAGGGAGTTATCAATATGCTGCTTCTCCTGGGGCTCCTCCACTGCAGAACAGCTACATGAAGCCAGGTAATCAGAACTTTGTGATATTCTACCAATGGCTGTTTTTCAATGACCTTTTAACATAATGAGTATAGAACGGACTCTGCAGTGACATTTTGCTTTGTAAGATTGTTAAAGCAGATGCACCCATCAGAAATACCTGGATGCTTTCTTTGGGTTAGAAATGAAAGTTCTGTGCCCAGGGTGGGTGTTTCAGCTGGCTGGAGCAGGTAACTCCTGAATGGTGTCCCATCGTTTTGGGATGCTGTGTGTGGGTGATGCTGTTTCTGTGATCTAGACCATTTCCTGGGGTAGCTGTTGGAGCGTTAGTATGTTTCAGTCCAGGACTTCACCATTGAAAACTAGCTCTATTTAGTGAGCATGGTCAGTAACCACTTGATTCAGGTAATTTTCTGAATAGCTTATCAGGTTGATGCAAGTAACTGGAGCACAGCCTGGAAACTGAAAAGCATTCTCTGCTGTTGAAATAGAGGTCAGTTCAATGGAAAGCTTCCTTCCCCCAAACTTGTAATTTTCACATTTAATGATAATTGTCAGTCTTCAGAAAGTACTCTAAAAGTGGGAGACTTTGCTCCTGCTGCTTTACTGCTGGTATATGCAATGGTAAAAGCTTTTCTAATACAAAATAGGTCTATTGTGCAACTTGTGATTGTTGTGGAAACACGGTTAATACTCGAGTTTCTCTTTGCCAAACTGCTGTATGTTCGTTTTTTTCTCACTAAGCATGCAAACAGGACTTATGTACAGAAATACTTTCCATCTAAAAGCTAATAGTTTTTCTTGTTAAGCACTTTTAGCCTCATTAGAGATTTTTATTTATGCTAGTTTTTTTGTTGTATGCCTGCCTAATTTTCTTATGCTGTTCAAAATGTCTTAAGCTTGCAAAATTTATTGAACTGTTTCTGGCACGTAATTGGAATGAACAGTTAGTAGTTTGGAATTAGTAAGGAAAATGCAGAGAAATTTTGGAAAGTGGCATATGAAATGAGAGCAAGTGTTTGGAATAAGTAATTTTTATATCCATTCAATCCTCCTGAGCCATTTCCCTGGGTTGTTTTTTTTTTGTTTTTAAAACAATGATCACTTGTAATTAAAACTTGTTTGGTGATTATTCCAGATTTGGTTATAGAGTTGGGATATTTTCTGTACATCTTGAAATTCTTGCCAACAATAGCAACAAAAAGCTGAAAGAGGTCAGTAAATGCAGGAACCCAGAATGAGAAATTAACATGAAGTTGTGACCCTCTACCCACATGTTAGGATTATATCTCATGCCGTTCATCCTCTGAATAACAAAAATATTTAGAATTCAGTCTGTGCATTTTTGTAACAAAACTTTTGTGATTTTTTTCAGCTGGGTTAAACTGCTCCTAAAAGTTAATCTCTTTATAGGATCTGCACCTGCACCAGTGACTCAGCCTTTAACTCCGCTCCACCCTCCAAGGCCACCTTTAGGACCTCCACCAGTTGGTGGTCCACCTAGGCCACCAGCAGCAGTAGCAGGACCACCTAGTGCACAGTCTATGCTAAAATCAGCTCCAAACCAAGAAGGTAAGAAACAATTTGCTCTTTATGCTGAATTCCAGCACTGCAACTTGCTGTAATATGCAACCTTTAAAGTCAAGCATGTTGTTCTATTAGAAACTCAGATTGTAAAATTGATACTAATACAGCTAATAGTTTATTCTAAAAAGAGTAGGTAAGGACCCGGAAAGAAGAAAAATTTGTGTAAACAGACATTATAAAGTTTTAAGAAATTAATGGCTGAAAATAGATTTCCAAGTGCTGTTTGACATGGCCATGTCTGCTGTAGTTGGCATTGCTTTTTTCCTTTTGTGTGTTGTAAAGTGATAGGGATCTCATTTCTCTGCATCCCTGACTACTGTTAGGACAGGAATCCATGTATGACTCCCTGTATTGTTCATTCTACAGGGAGAGATAAAATGTGCACCTTGCAATTCCTTGCTATTTATGTAGCTGTACCTTATTCTTCTCTGTGTAAAATCACTGAAATACACATCTTGCGTTTGTTAGCTTTCTGAAGGAAGTTCCTAGAGGCTGTGAAGTGTCAGCTGTTGAGGACAGACACCTGACTTAGTGTCCCCTGTGGGCCATGCACAAATATGCCATTGTTTAAGAACTCCTCAGGGCTCTGTATCAGACAGATTCCAGTTGTTTGGCATTTGGTGCCCATGCTAGATGGGGCATGTGTGAGTTGGCAGCTTTATTTTTACAAACATGGTTCTGTCAAAGCTGTTGGTTCCTTGCATGTTCAGATTGACAGTTTCTCATGTGTGGTAGCTCTGTGAGCACAAGAATAGTATATTCAGACTTAACTTTGTTTGGAATGTATTAAATGCATTAGAAACAGCTTTTGCTTAGAAAATATTTTCTTCATCATGAAAAGAAACATTTCCAGAGCCCTGGAGAGATAAAAATGTTTAGTCTATGAAGCTGGTTGATTGCTGCTAGGAAGATTCAGTGTGTAGTGTAAGTTCCTTTTTTTTGGGTCATCTTTGAAGATTTTAATAAAAAATGGTAATAAAAATAGAGTACCTACTTGTCCTTAGCAATATATAGTTGTGTTAGTATATTTAGACATAGTTGGCTTACCAAAAACTGTCCTTTGGGAGCACTCTCTGAGTCTCAAGGTTTTTCCTATCTTAGATTGAATTTCTGTCTTGACTGGTATGTGACTGTGTCACAGCTGTTGCTGTCTGGTGAGCAGTAGTGAACTAAATGTGTAAGTGTAGGGAATCTGGTGTTTCTGTGAATTATCAGGGGGAAAAGTTCTTCAGGGTTAAGCTGAAGCTTACTTGGAAACTGAAGCTACAGGTGACTTGGGAAACTACAGCCTAATGAGGCTTCCTCTGCTGAGGAGGGAGCATCCCCTGACCCTCTGCTGCATGTTGGCTTGGAAGCTATGGGAAATCCCTAATTGGAAGGAGTCACAAAAGATTATTCAACCAGAACTGGAGGGACTTGCATTTTCTTTAAAAAAAAAAATTGTGATGTTTTATGAATGTCCTTTGTTGAGGTCACATCTGCAAGGGACGTGTGTGTGAGAAAGAGGACAAAGTGTATATTTAATTCAGTTTCATCCTGGGTCAAAACCAAAGTAGATTCAAACTATGCTTATCTTAATATTCATCCAGCAAGTAGGATATTTTTTGCAGTTACCTCATTAAAACTTCTTCAGAACTTGTGCAAATTTTTCCTGTGGTTGTTTTTCTTTAAAGGTGATGCCAGATCTGCTGCCAGTGATGGGTCTGTGGTGCAAAACAGCTACGATGCAATTGAAGGTGGTGGCCTCATGGGTAAGGCTTTGGGAGTAAAAATGGTTGTTATTATTATGGAACTTTTAAGAGTCTGGGAAAGATAGAAGTTGAAGCATTTGTGTACAAACATATGTACTTAGTTCAATGCCTGTCTTGAAGCTAAATGTGAAATTTGAAGCATTGACAGTTGGCATGTGTTTGCCTGTGATATGTAAAGTAGGTGAGAGCTCTTTGCAAAGTTGACAGCAGCTGTATTTTTTATACTTAGACACTAAACAGGTAGCTCTCCTGTTGTACTAATGCCTCAAGTAAGATACAGTTCTTCAGCAATTAAGTATCTGTCTACTCTGCTTCCAGCAACTCCACATCATTCTCCTGCAGCCCCGAATCTTAAGATGAATAGAAGTGTTGGGTATTCTTACCCTGCCTTACCTCCAGGCTACCAACACACTTCTCCACCTGGAGCACCAGGAATGAATGCATCTGCTCTGCAGTACCCAGATGGATCAAAACATTTCCACCAGGTAAAGGTTGTCTGGTTTCTATCTCAGTGCTACCTCTGGTGGGGGCGTGTGGATGAAGAATAGTGGTGGTTGGTAGGTGTTGTACATCCCTAGGATGCTGCTTCTTTTGTTCCCTCTTTGGGCACCATTTGTTCAAGAGGACAGACATAGCCCGGAATTAATGCTTTTGCCTGTGCCTTGGTACCAGTTTGGAAAAGCTGTGTGCCAGCTCTTTGTGAAGTGTTCCACCCTCAAATCTGTTCAGGATGTTTCTTTTGAAACTTTGAGCTGCTTTTGGCATGTTTCTCTTCCGTGGCTTTGTTATTGTTAGCTGAAGTGCTTGGTTTTTCTTTCCGTGAACTTTCAAAGTGAACTGACCAACACTTTCACCAGCTGAGCCTCTGTATTTCAGAAGTTTTATATGCAATTTATCCTTTTTTCCTCTGTTATGTTACATACATAAGTCAAGTTCATGTAACAACCAGCATTTCTAAATATATTGATACAATGGCAGTTAGCACATGAGCAAGGCAAACTGGAAGGGATATAGATGTGGTTTTAAATAGACCATGGGTTTCATCCAAGTAGTTTGTGCTAATTTGTGAAATTTGATTTGACTCTAGCCTGCCCTGGGGACTAATCACTTAACTGCTTCAATGGCTGGCCTGAGTCTGCAGCAGGAAGGGTTAAGACCTGTGAATCTTCTTCAAGAAAGAAATATTCTTCCTACCACCCTTTTGAAGGCTCCTGTTCCCAACTTGCATGAAGACATCCAGAAGCTCAACTGCAATCCTGAGTAAGATTATGCATTTGCTGTAATGCATCAAATTAGATAGAAATGTAAATTCCTGCTTATAAATATAATTTCATAAAATATTTTCTTAGTTTTATGAGTAGAAAATGTTGAAAATGGGCTTCACTGTTACAATAAAGGCAGTAAGTGTGTTTAACTTTGAAGAGGGGAAAATCATCTTTGTAGATAGTATGAGGAAAGATTAGTTAACAAGGCAGCTATAGATAGGTTCAGTATGAAAGTTTTATGACTGGCAGTGAGTATGGAGGAGAAGATATAAAATAGCAGTTAATTCATTCAGGTGAGGTACACCAAAAAGATTGTGCCTAAAGAAACATGGGTGACCTCTGTATTGAAAATTAACCATTTAAAACAATGGAGTAAATGACATTTCAAACGAGACTGGCAGTTGGTTAATCAGTTACTCTCTCTGAGGAGACCAACCAAACTGTGTATAGCCAGGGACTTCTGCTTTGCAAATATTTTTATGGTAGATAAAGGAAATAACAGTGCCTTTGTGACGTTGTTCATGCAAACAAGCTGGACAGGATTTGCAAAACTGCCACATACATCTGCACCTTGTAGAAGCTGCTGAGTGCTCAAGACTCAGAAAATCATTGTGGGATTGTTTATTGTTACTATGTTTCTAAAACCACCTTTTAACCATTGCTGGTTCTGACTTATTCCAAAATAACATTTAGTATATAAAGATTTGGTGCAGCTTTGAATATTGTTAGGCTTAGCTTTAACTTGAGTGACTAAAATGACAGTTCTGTGTAAAGAGCATTTGTATAAAATAAGAACTCTAAGTATGTACTGTAGGTCAAGCTCAGACAGAAACAAAATGATTTGACAGAGATAGAGATCTTCCATCTGGAAACAGAAATTCACCATGAACAGCTCTAGAAAAATATACTGTACTACTGAAATCATAATTTATTTGAAAGCCTCTGAAAATAACCCTTTGTCATCCATGTAGGTTGTTCCGCTGTACCCTGACTAACATTCCTCAAACTCAGGCCTTATTGAATAAAGCCAAACTTCCTTTGGGGCTGCTGCTTCATCCTTTCAAAGACTTATCGGTATGAGAAATATTCAAAACTTTACATGCTGAAATATCAACCATGCCTTTACTAGAGTCCAGACGATGGACAGTGAATTATAAAAGAAGGACAGGTGTCTCAGCCCAGAAGAATTACCATAGTAACTGACAGTTCCTTATTCCATACAGATTGCTGTAATTTTTCTCAATTATTTCTCCCTACCTTCAGGTCTCACTTCTTAATAAAAAAGAAAACCTCCCAAACCTCAAAAACCCAAAAGCTTAAAAAGCTTAAAGGCAGCACAGAATTTGGACTGTGATAGAAGACAGCACCTAAATTCCAGGTTGTCATGTATCAGTTGTAGATATTCATTTCAAACCTAGTACTAATTCTAAACTCAAGACTTGACAAAGTTGAAGGAGTTTGGATGTCATGAAATAGCCAGAAGACTTTGAATTTAGCAATGTCTTTCTTAAACCTTGAGTTTTTTTTCTCAGTTTAATTGATTTTTCAAAGATGTGGGCTTTCCCCCCCCCCCCTGTTTTTTGATCTCTGTTGGGTGCAGGGCTTGATCTTAAACCATCAGTGTGAAATTCAAGAATTTAGAGGCTTGGAAAGGGAATCCACACAGTCAAATTTGTTAGAGCCCAGTTCCTACCTGTCTTAATAAGGAATTGCTGTGATGGATGCAGAATAAGTGATGCTGGGAGGATGCAGAAGTACTCCTTCTTTCAACAAGGATGCTTTGCCTCACTGGGCAGCACAGTGTGGGTGGTGTTGTTAGCACAGATGAACAGCTGCAGGGTGAGGATGCTTTAAAACAGGAAGCTTTTTTTTTCCAGCAATTGCCAGTGGTCACTTCCAGTATTATTGTGAGATGCCGCTCCTGCCGGACGTACATCAACCCCTTTGTCAGCTTCCTAGACCAAAGGAGGTGGAAATGCAATTTGTGCTATAGAGTCAATGATGGTAAGTTTTAGATGTGCTTGAAAGTGCTGCAATTAAATTTTCCCACCTTGGCCTTTGAGACTGGAGTGTTGTTGGCCACATCAGTAGGGGGGTTGTTGTCAGTCTTGCTGGGAGTCATGAGAAATGCTTCCCAGTGACAGTGGTGTCCCTGAAGAAACATGATGAGCCCAAGTAGTCCCTCACAGTACCCTTGCACAAGTGTAAGAGCTCCACTGCCTGGTGTAGTTCTCCATGTGTGGCCCAAAAGCCACAAAAGAGTTGATATATTTGTGTTAAAATGCAGCACAGCCAGTACTAGTGTGAAATGCTAATATATAAACTTATCTGCATAGTTCCTGAAGAATTCCTGTATAATCCTGTGACAAGAGTTTATGGAGAACCTCATAAAAGACCTGAAGTCCAGAATGCTACTATTGAGTTTATGGCTCCATCTGAATACATGGTAAGGCTTTATTTACTTTTACTTATTCTCTCCCTTTGTTTTATTTTCAGAGGGAAGTCAGAGAAAGCTTTGTTTCAGAGGGTGCTTTCCAGTTCAGTAGAACAGCTGTTGCCTTAAGGAGTGTATCTGAGAACTCATGGGGAGGACCTCAGAGAGTTCACTTCTAAACATTTATGATGTCAAAGTTGTTCTGTATTTGGAATATGTAGGTATCTTTGGAAGAAAACTAGAATTCTGGTATTACCAAATAAGAGGCAAATGCATTCAGAAATTTTAGCTATCATCTGTGTGCTGTTTTAGCAGTTTAAACGTGCAATAGAATGAATAAACCCATGTAACAAATGCTATTTGAAGATTAAAGGTAATCTTTTCCTTGCTCAGCTGCGTCCACCTCAGCCACCCGTGTACCTCTTTGTGTTTGATGTCTCTCACAATGCAATAGAGACAGGATACTTGAATACAGTCTGCCAGACCTTGTTAGACAATCTTGACTCGTAAGTACTTTTCTCTTAAAATCTCCAATTTTCATTTGTCTTAAGAAACTTGTGGTAGACACCAACATGCCAGTCCTTTCTGCGTGGAAGACAAGTTTCCTAATGTGGGCAAACAATACCATTGGTGTGTTAAAATGTGCCATAAAGCTGTGGTCTTTTTCCCATCACAGCTACACCAGTATAAAAGGTAATTCTGAGGATGATTTTCAGTCTGACTCTTTCCTATATGCTTCATAAATCCCCAAAAGAATGTAAGCATCTTGTTTATCTTTTGAACTGTATTTTTTAAAAGCTGAAATTTAGTTAAGTATTTGCTGGAAAGAGTCATACATCTAATAAACTTCTCATAAAATGAGAACCAACATCAACACTAATTGGGATTTTGCAGTTTATTTATTCCTTTTCTTCCACTTCTGATTACCCTCTTAAGAGGTTTTCACCTGCCTGCTAGGTGATTCTACCATGGGCTCCTTTTTTGTTGTGGTTTTTGTTCTTTCCAAAATGACTTAGTGAAGCTCCTGCAGTCTAGCTGTTAAACTAACTGCTTGGTAACAACCATGGAGAGATGCAGTGGATGTTAAAAAAGAAGAAAAAGCCTGCAGAAATGAAATTTCATCTTGTTGAACACCATATGTCTCGTTTTCAGGCTTCCTGGGAACACTAGAACAAAAATAGGCTTCATAACATTTGACAGCACAATCCATTTCTACAGTCTGCAGGAAGGTCTCTCTCAGCCTCAGATGCTTATAGTTTCAGATATTGAAGGTATGCAAAAATAATTTCTGTGATCAGTACCTATTAGTGACTTCTGGTTATGACAGCCTTTAAAAATATATATCTGGTGGGAGTTTCTGGATCACACCATTAGGCTCTCTAGTAATGGCTTTAGAAGTGCCATATGTGTGAGTTTGTTTATGAAGACATCTCCCTGATGTCTGAGCAACGCTGCGGCTGCTCATGACTTCAAACATGAAGACAGCTTTCCTAACTTCTAGTTTAATTTGTACAAATCTCTAGATTCCTCTGGAAATCCCAAATACTGATGCTAGATACCTTTCTATAGATTTTCTTGTGGCTGGTGCTTAGTGCTTATCCTTCTGCCTTTTGTTTCAAATCACCTTTCACTGGATATTAATGGACAGGGTAGAATGAACACTGGAAATATTTGCTATGTGATTTTATTTAATAGTCTTGATTATCCTTCAGCCCTGTTGATTGCTGCTCTAACACGGGATTCTAGCCACAGGAATTCTTAGGAGAAAAAAAAAATCCACATAATTATGTTTACAGGGGTTAATACACTGATACTGTGTATTTTTTTCCAATGAGTATGATGGTTGGCAGATAAAGTCAGGGAAAGCTTGATGTGTTTTTAAAAGATAACTCAAATATTTTTTTCCCTTTCAGATGTATTTATACCAATGCCAGAAAACTTATTAGTAAATTTGAATGAAAATAAAGAGGTAAGAAGCAAGGAATTTCTTACATAACTAGTGACATTTACATAATTGGGGATATGTTTGGTAATTTTTGATTAATTAATGCTCATTAACACCAGCTGTTCAAATGCCAGGTTTGAGGCAAAAAAAAAGAGGTCTTTTATCTATGTCACTGTAAGTTCTTGCCAACGTGAAACAAGACAGCACTTCAGTTTTTCTAGGACTTTCTCTTTACTACTTTAATATTAGAAGTGTTAATACTTGTGTTCAGCTATTGGATCTATATAAAGTAGAAAACCTTGAAGACTCATGGGCCTAATACTGTTTTCTCACTTGTAGCTAATTCAAGATCTGCTGAAGACATTGCCACAGATGTTTACCAAGTCCCTGGAAACTCAGAGTGCTCTGGGGCCTGCATTACAGGCTGCCTTTAAGCTGATGTCCCCCACTGGAGGTAGAATCACTGTCTTCCAGACACAGCTCCCATCTCTGGGAATGGGAGCACTGAAGTCACGAGAGGAGCCAAACCAAAGAGCAACAGCAAAGGTTAGGAAAGCAGAAAGGTTGAGAGTATTAACAACTCTGTTCTGTGCACGTAGGTGGTTCTGGGATTTCCTCTTCTGGGTTAATTTTGTGCTTGTCTTGCTCCTTCTAAAGTAGCAGGGAAAAAAAAGAAAAACCAAGCAATATAAACACAAATTAAGTACCTGATTTTTTAAAAATAAAATATTTTTAATTAATGATGGAGAATTGATTGTGTCCCTGAAAACAGTCAATAAATGTATGAACAATTTTGAATTTCCTTTGCATTTTGTAATACTCCACTGTGTTAACAGGATATACATCTGACACCATCGACTGATTTTTACAAGAAGTTGGCCTTGGACTGCTCAGGGCAGCAGGTTGCAGTGGATTTATTTCTTCTTAGTGGGCAATATTCTGACTTGGCTTCTCTAGGTAAGTCATATAAAGCTCTTTTGGGGCATGTAACTCTTGTATTTTGAGCAAATGCATAGAATCTACATTAATATTTACTAGATGAACCTGATTTGAATTAATCTAGCGTGTGTCAAGATACAGACTTGTCCTTGCTGAGCAGTGGCAATGAATAGAATGTCACCTTTAAGTCCTGATTTAACCTACCTATTTTCATGTCCTCCCTTAGTGAGTCAGGATCCTTGTGCTACTGATACAAGTAGTGGAAGTAGTTTCTTCCTTTTTTATGCCTTTTTAACCATCAGTGTCATTGCCTTTAGAGCAAGTTTTATTAGCATTTTAATTATTTTTTTCTGTTTAACCAAACTTTCAAGTGACAGCAATTTCAGGTCAATGGAAAATTATTTCACACCTGAAATTTATCACATATTAGAATATACACTTGTAGCTACATCTGTCTCTGTAGGCAGGTGTGTAACTGTGTATTTGAGTGATTTGCAGGTGTGAACAATTTAATACTTCAAACAGCTGCTGCTGCAGTCTTTACACTCTCCAATGTATACGGTTTTGTTTCAGGTTGTATATCAAGGTATTCTGCAGGTAGTGTCTACTACTACCAATCTTACCATCACAAACACAACCCTGTCCAGGTGGAGAAATTGCAAAAGGAACTGAAGCGATATTTAACTAGGAAAATTGGGTTTGAGGCTGTCATGAGGATAAGATGCACCAAAGGTCTGAATTCACCTTCTTAGATTTTTGTGGGGTGGATAAGAGGGAAGTGGGTGTTTGTTGCTCTTTGGGAATGTTTTCATTGGTATTTTAGCTATTTTGTAATGTCAAATGATTAAAAGGCAAAGATCAGAAAAGTAAAATTCAGTACCAGGGATAAGACAATTTTTTTAAGACTGCATTTGCAGTGTGTTTTCTGGCATCCAAGTTCCATTTTATAATGGTCAAAACTGGAAATTTTCCTGAACTATTTCAACAAGGGACTGGTTTTATAATCTAGATACTTTACTACTCTGCATTGCCTTGCTAATTCCCACTTTCTGCCAGGCTTTGTGGATTCTTTGGATGAGTTGTCAATTTGCAGTATTTACCTTTTCTGAAGATAATGTATTTTGAGAGGGAACATTCCAGTACAGTCATAAACATTGATGGCAGGTCTGTATGTGGTGCCTGTACTTCACAGCTATAAAACACAAAGTGAATCATTATTGTCTTGTAGGTCTTTCCATTCATACTTTCCATGGGAACTTCTTTGTGCGATCTACGGACTTGCTGTCATTGCCCAACGTAAACCCCGATGCGGGATACGCTGTGCAGATGTCAGTGGAAGAGAGTCTTACTGATATGCAAGTTGTTTCCTTTCAGTCAGCTCTCCTGTACACCTCCAGCAAAGGTAAGGTTAGATTGGGCCAACAGTGGCATTTGTAGTGTTGCTTCATGAAACGAGTATGGAGGTTACAGGTGTCTTTCCTTGCAGGGGAAAGGCGAATTCGTGTCCACACTATGTGCTTACCTGTTGTCACAACCCTGAGTGAAGTGTACCTAGGGGCAGATGTGCAGGCCATCACAGGGCTCTTGGCCAATATGGGTGAGTGTGCTAAGAGCTTGTTTGGATATGTATGGATTGTATCCTTAAAGGTCTGAACAATAATCCTCTGGATTAGAAGAAAAGATTCTCCCTCATTCTAAGAGTGCTTTTGAAGTTGCAATCCTAAGAGAGTTTTGGTTTTAATGCTTGGCTTAGGTGAAGGATCAGTAGAGCTGTGTGTAATCACCTGGGCTTAGGCTTAGTCTGGTGCATCATCGTGGGCTCCCAGCTTTTTTTCTGATGCACTTCCCCTAGAATGTAGTAAAAGCTTAAGCTGCATCGGCATATATGATAAAGTGAGAGAAGTTAAGTATGTGACCGTATTCCTGCCAAGGGAGGAACCCCTGTGTCGTTGTGATATTTTATGAGAATCCCTTTGCTAGGATTTTCTTCTCCTGAGAAGCTGAAGGGCCTCGGCTTCAAGTGTAAACAATTTGTATCTGCTACTGTGGAATACAGCAGGTGCTTTCTCGACTGGTCAGTGTGGGATGTTTCTACTTGGTGGCCAGTCGAGGAGGCAGCAGCTCTCGGACTCTCTGGGAGTCACAGAACTTTGTTATTCATTCCTTTCTATTCCTGTCTCGCCTTCTGATGATTCTTTTCTCTCTATTCTTTGTAGTACAGTTATAGTGTAGTCTTTTTTAATGTAATATATATCATAATATAATAAACCAGCCTTCTGAAATGGAGTCAAGATTTCTCCTTCACCAAGTCCTAACTGCCCAGAAGACCCACGGTAATACCCCTGTTATGTGAGCCTTGCCCTGTGTTTTCAGCTGTGGACCGCTCCGTCTCCGCCACGCTGAGCGACGCTCGGGACGCCTTGGTCAATGCAGTGATCGATTCTTTGGCTGCTTATCGCTCCTCCGTGCTCAGCATCCAGCAGCCCGGGCTCACAGCTCCCTTCTCCCTGCGGCTCTTCCCACTTTATATACTGGCACTCTTGAAACAGGTAAGAGGGGAAAGGAAGCCAGGCAAGAGGATGATGGTTTGGCAGGTCAGCCTGTAGTAAAAGGACAGTTTTTTGATGAAGAATGATTTAGTTCAAAAGCAGGAGTTTAGAAGTGGGCGTAAAACCAAAAGTATAAATGTTTTAAGCAATGGAAGGGCAAAATAATAAAGACACTGCGTAGTGAAGAGCATGTGTCAGGGTACTGATAGTGTTTTCTCAGGAATCTGAATTTTGTGTGTCTCTGGAAATGTAGATCCACACAGCAGTTCAGTGTGGATTAGAAGAGAGCTGGGTGCGGCAGAGAGGGAGTTGGCTGGCTGTTCTTGCAACAGGTTTAAAGCATTTCACAGTATTTGCTCAGTGTGAGTATTTTTAAATTGAATTATCCTGAACTGATACTAGAAGTCATTTAAGTGTTGGACAAACTGGTTTCTTGTTCAAAAAGAAGTTTTGGATTCATACATCTTGGTTAGGAGTTAACCAGTATGTTCATATTGAGCTTTTTTATGTGAAAGGCTTGATAAGCATTTGATCCAGTCACGTGGGAGGAGTGAGCCCTGCTTGGATTTATAGCTTTTTTTTTTTTTTTTGGTCCCAACAAGCCAGGACTATCTCTTTCTTGTTAATACAGACCTGATATTCTGTACACTGAAGCCAATTGTAAACTGCTCCAATATTTATGCTTTTAAATTTCATCAAGTAGCATTTTTGAGGTGTATGTTAGTATTTCAGGGTGCTTTCATCTCAGCTGTAAGAGAGGATTTGATGGTGCCAGGTCGAGGTTAATTCTAAAATCCAGAAATGGGAGTGAGACTTGTATGGTTTATGTGTGAAACACTGAAGAGAACTATGGAGAAGTAAAATACAATGTGAGAAAAGACTTAGGGTACACCTTTAAAACTCAAGTTAGAAATAAGTAGTAGGTGATGTGTTTTATCCTGCAACTTACCTTGCTTTGCTTTAATGGTTGAACTAAATGCCTGATTGTTTGCAGAAAGCATTTCAAACTGGGACAAACACACGTTTGGATGAACGCATCTTTACCATGTGCCAGGTGAAAAACCAGCCCCTTGTTTACCTCATGCTCATGACACATCCCAGTCTGTACAGAGTCGACACTCTCACAGATGAGGTGAGTCTTGGCCTTGCTGCATAATCTGTTTGATCCCAAAGATCCGTGTGATGTGAAAGTAAATGTGTTAGAAATCTCCTAAGTTTTCCATATTAAAGCTGCACAGCTAAAATTTAATGTTTCATATTCTTCCACTTGTTGCATTTATGCATTTGTTATTTGGAACTGGATTGATGAATTCTGGAGAGAAGCTGTGCTTCGCTATGGATGGATGGGGAAAGTTTTTTCCTAACTTATTTCACCTTTGCCTTGTGTCATTATCTTGTGCTGTAAAATCACATATACATAAAGACATCATCAATAGGTTTTGTCCCTTTGTAGCTTCCTTTATTTTAAAATATCAAGCAGTTTTGAGAACAGGGAATGTTTATGTAAAACCCTGAACAATTTTAGAAATCACGTCTTTGGTAGATAACAAATCAGATATTCCAGTTCTAGAACTAATTAACTAAGATGCATTTGATGACATTCACCCTCTCAAAATAAAACATTCAGATTTATTAGTAAATTACTAATTAATAAAGTAAATTACCACTTTAAGTATGGCTTGAGCTAAACTGAGAAAATGATCCAGTTCCATTGTTCAGTGTAATAGATCCTCCTCTTATTTAGCATTCTGCTCTGTTTTTTTGCATCAAGATGTGAACCACTGTTTTTCATCCTTCTTTTAGGGAGCTCTTAACATAAATGACAGAACTATACCTCAGCCACCCCTTCTCCAGCTGTCAGTAGAGAAGTTGAGTAGGGATGGTGCTTATCTTATGGATGCTGGCTCTGTAAGTTGTGTGGTGGTGGTGGGATATTTAAAAAAGTATCCAAGTTTACTTGGAGTGTTCTTTCTGAGAACACAAAATATGTACAGGACTGCTGAGGTGTGTTTGAGGTTGGATTAATATTGTTATTGATGGGTGTCTTTCAGGTGATGTTTCTGTGGATTGGGAAGAACTGTGGGCAGGGTTTTATCAGCCAAGTCCTTGGAGTTCCAAATTATGGCTCAATACCACAGAATATGGTACGTGCTTCCTCTGCACATCAGTCATACATACAGTGCTGCCAGAGTATCATTTGCATGAGAATTAAAATAACTACTCAGATATTAGCCCTCTAGTGGTATAGATCCAGATCCAAGGAGAGAAATAACTGCTGTTACCTCTTGGAGTTTGTTGTCATGAAGTCACAGTAGGAAGAGGCTGACAATGATTGAGTTTCTCAGAGCTGTGGGAGCAGACTAAGAACGCTTGCAAATAGTGAGCACAGTGGGTTAGTGGGAAATCCTTTCGTTTCTGCAACAAAACAGGAATCAATCACAGCTCAGTCATCACCATTCTGACAGATAATTGCTGGTAGGAGTTTCGTGCTCTTGACTCAAGCCCCTTCAAAGAAGACAAGACTGAAACTATACATCACAAAACGTATCTGTCTGGGTTTTCTCTATACCTAATGAGTTGGGCTAGTTGAAGTGTTTCTTTTCATGTTTTCCATAAAAATTTGTATTAATGAAACCCTTTGGCTTTCAGACACATCTCCCAGAACTCGAAACGGCAGAATCCATCAGAACGCGAACTTTCATTTCTTGGCTGAGAGAACAGAGACCTTTCTTTCCTATACTATATATTATAAAGTAAGTGGTTTTTAACAGTCTTTTTGCTTCTTCAGCTACCTGTTAACAATACATGCTTGGATATCATATACTGAACTTTCTTAATGGAATTCTTAACAATAGTGTGTGCTGTGCCTGACAGATTTGACTACAGATAAGACTTATGAGTTGTCTCCAATTAGAATTTCAAAAGACTAAAAAAGACTAAATGTCACAGAAGAATCTTTAGGTAATGTCAGATAAATGAAGTAAATGCTGGTAAGAGCACTTATTAGGATTAATCACTGCTAAAGGCTATTTGAGATCCTCTTTTCATATGTCCTTAAGCTTTTGAAATGTCTTGTCACTTGACCTGTAACTTTATTCATGAACGGTAGCCCATGGCAAATGTTAATTCCACTCAAACACTTATATTTTTGTTTTTAAGGGATGAGAGTCCATTGAAATCAAGTTTTCTGCAAAATATGATTGAAGACAGAACAGAATCAGCCTTATCATACTATGAATTCCTCCTTCATATACAGCAGCAAGTGAATAAATGAAACACTAGCCTTTGGCTTACTTCTTTAAGGAAAGATTTTGCAGTAAAGAATGATTGTGCTTGTAATATCTTCATTAAATCTGTGGCCTGAGGCAGTTGATGAGAAGTTCTCACTGTGATTTCAACGAACTAAAGCAAATAAAGGACCACATCTGAGAATCAAATGTGCAACTACATAATATTGTACCTTAAAAAAATCAAACTGTTGGAACTGGTTGAGCACCTTTAATTTGCTGCAAATCGTGTTTTTACTGTAAGTAGTTGCAGCATGAAGTACATTTACAAAGGCAATACTGAAAAGGTGAAATACATTTTGTAAAATAAAGAGTTCTTTGTTGTTCAAAATGTATATTTCTGTAACTTTTTTGGTTTGTTTTGTTTTTGGTTTTGTTTTATTTTTTTGTTGCTGCTAGATATAAAACCTCACAATACTGATCATGATTTGCAGGGAAATTCTTTCTAAGTGCATCCAGTGATTACAGACAGAGCATCTCAATGTTCAACTTGATGCTTAAAGTAGCAATGAGAGAAGTGTTCATTGTGAAATGAACAAATGCTTGTGAAGTGTAGAATCCAGTGCTTGGATTGGATTACGGCTAATAGGACTAAAGGTAAGCTTAACCTGGATAAGGTGGCTGAATTTGTTGAAGCTTTTAATAAGTCAGTATTCTAATTTTAAAAACAATGGGGAAGAGTGGGCCCTACATGAGACAGATTTTAAAAAGTTATTGGCTGAGTTGGCAGCAAAAGTAGACTTAGGTAGATTGTTAACTTTGCTGTTCTTCTGTAAAAGGAATAGTTTTAATTTCTATTTATGAATAGTGTGGGAGGGGAAGAGCAAGGAAGGTTATTGGTTTATATTCAGTAGGTTTTTGGCTCTTGTTTATTTAAGTGACTGTTGGGCCCCTCAGATCTGGTGTGTTTCTGAAGCAAGTTTGTTGGCAGCACTTCAGACCAAATGTTGGTCTGCAACACTGAATATTCTGACATCAAAACTGGAAATTATTTTTCCAAGAACAAAATTATAATATTGAATTTGAAGATTTGTATATGGTTGCAGACATGCCTGAAGTTTTCCAAAAAACGGTTTTATGCTGCAGCTGTGTCATGAGCCCATGTCCAAGGCCAGTGTGCACCAAATAAATGCTTTAAATATACTCTGAGATCCTGGCAGAGCTACAGATTGAAGCTGACATCAGACTTGAAGTAAAAACTTATATACAAAAAAATATTTAAATAATTTTATAGAGGTGTATTGATAATTCTTCTGTGTTCAAGATTAAGCTATCATTGATAGCTACCAATGTAAAAAGTATTTAAGTTACTGTATTCCAATGCCCATGGAAGTGTTGCATATGAAAAAATCTTGGTTTGCTTTTTTATTTAATAGTGGTGAACTTAAAGGTCTTTCAAAACCTACTTTCTGGGGCAGGTAACTTGAAGAGGTAAAACACTCGTGAGTGGTCAAATGTACTGTGCTTAGGACGTTTGGAGATAGAAATGTCAGTAGGGTCAACATCTGGGTCAACATTTGCTCCCATTTCAGGCTGTAGCTGCTTGTGATTGTCAGGATTTGCCTCACTTCAGGGGAGAAGTTCCTTGGGAGAAATTGTTCTTGAGCACAAGAAGCTGAAGTTCAGAACAATGGCTAAAACAGCATGAAAAGATTATTATAGAACCAATTTAAGCTTCCCTGTCTGCTGCCTCTGTAGCAAACAGGAATATATTTACTTGAACTGCTTTTCAGAGAATTGCACAGTTTCTAGTCGTAGTGAAGAGGTGTCTTTTAAGTTTTGACAGTCTGATTTAATTATTTTTTTCTCCCAGGGAGGGGGAAGGGGTCTCTTCATTTAAATCATAAATGGAACCTCTGCACTTGCATAGGTTCTGCCCCAAACCTTGTGTTTTGGGTATATTACCACTCAGATGTTAAATTGAAAACCATCCTTGCATCACATAGCCCACCCAGAGTCTATTTCATACTATGACTGTATTTTGCTACTATATCCCTTTTTTTAAGAAACATAAATACTGGAGATGGCCTCGTTGCTTCATGTCCACCAGAGCAATGGCTGAAGATGTCAGTCTTTGTGGCAGTTAACAAGGTTGAAGTTGAGTCCCTAAGTTTTACAGAGCAGAACATGATAAATGAGTCAGATGAACCCTGTGGGAGTTCTCTTCACTTTGGAGGGAATTCTCTATTGAACTTTGTTTGTTCCCTTGCAGTGGGGAAGGCCTGCTGGTTCACTGGTACTGCTGTCATGGCAATACAGGGAACATGAACACACACACACTACCTGTGATTGCTTTTTTACATACAATTGAAAAATGAGGACACTGAAGATGGACTGCAAAAGTAGGCAAGAGTGCTTCTGGTACTTAGATCTCAGCACCACTACTCCACCACTTAAATGTGTGGTAAAGGTGTCTCTTTGTAGTCAAACACTTTTTTAAAAGCTGTTTCTTATTTTGACACATTAGTGTTCAGCCAACATTGTTACCATCCCTTTTACTTTGCTTTCATTATCGTTTTAAAATTAATATATTTGAGTCTAAGTCCACATAGGCTATGTTGCAATAACTAGAATGATTCACTTTTATTTAGAATTAATTTCTTAACAATTTAATCAAAGATGCAGAATGGCTGTTAATTTAAGGGACCATTAAATGTGATTTTAAGGTTCTGTTTACTATTATGGATGTAATCCTTATAGTAAATTTAATTTTGTAAAGTAGTGTATAATATTGTAATATTAAATCTTTGTTCTCTGAACTCAAAGATTTGATCTTCAGTATGAAGTTATAAATCTTCCCCCTTCTGAATTTGAGACAGGATTTACTTGTCCTCCTTTTTACAGTTTGTAATTTTCACTGTTTTATTCCTGTAAAAAGTCATTTATAACACATGCAAATGCTTATTTTATCTGTGCTAATTTATCAGATTTGGCTACTCAATAAAATTAATTGAAAGAACTCATGCCAGTCCATCACTCTTTTCTTATAAATAAAAGTAGAACAATGTATTTAATTGAGATAAATATCATGTTGGTCACAGGAGCTAACTGACAGTGATGGTTGGAATTTAGCCTTCAGCAGCATTCCAAGATGGTGATCAATTTTATTTTAGGTAATCCTGTATCTTCATTTAACATCCCATTATTTCAGCAGCTTTTCTGTAAAAGCCATTCCATCTTAATGCTTGCAAATTTTTTTGAGATGTTGTCACTGCTGCCTCTGGCCCATTACAGAGGAGTTAACGCATGAGCTCGGTACTCTGACTTCTGTATTTAACTGGTTTTAAATTCAGAATTCTCTCACTCAATATTGTAGAAATATTAATTGGATTAGTCAGCTCTGTTTTGTTGTTTTTTGGTTTTTTTTTCCAATACACATAACACTGCCCTGCTGTTGCTGAACTCCCCCTTTGCTGTAGTGGCTGGGGGCTCAGCGGGCACTGTCGTGGCACGGGGTTTTGGGATTGCAGCTCTCCGGTGAGCCCCGTTCCGGGCAGTGTCCCCGGGCAGGGACTGCAGCTCTCCGGTGAGCCCCGTTCCGGGCAGGGATTGCAGCTCTCCGGTGAGCCCCGTTCCGGGCAGGGTCCCCGGGCAGGGACTGCAGCTCTCCGGTGAGCCCCGTTCCGGGCAGGGACTGCAGCTCTCCGGTGAGCCCCGTTCCGGGCAGGGATTGCGGCTCTCCGGTGAGCCCCGTTCCGGGCAGGGATTGCGGCTCTCCGGTGAGCCCCGTTCCGGGCAGGGATTGCGGCTCTCCGGTGAGCCCCGTTCCGGGCAGGGATTGCGGCTCTCCGGTGAGCCCCGTTCCGGGCAGGGATTGCAGCTCTCCGGTGAGCCCCGTTCCGGGCAGTGTCCCCGGGCTCTCCGGTGAGCCCCGTTCCGGGCAGGGTCCCCGGGCAGGGCCTGCAGCTCTGCGGTGCCAGGGCCGTGCAAGGCAGTGGTGCTGATGGGACCCCTCTGTGTCAGGGGGCTGCTCAGGTGAGGCAAGAGTAACGTGGCAGTTTCACCACCTGGCACGCCAGGAGAGGTGTACCGGACTTTTGGTGTCCATAATGTGCCAACTGGATCTTACTGGAAAGAATTCAGCCCCGCCAGTGGCTGTGGCGTCCTCGAGAGATGCCAGCCCCGCCCGGCCTCGCGGTGTCCCCGGCACCCGGGTCCCCTCAGCGCCGACATCGCCCCTGCCCGGCCTCGCCCCGTGACGTCACTTCTGAGGCCGGGGCGGCCATCTTTGGTGCGGGCGCTACGCCGTCAGAGAGGGGCGCGCGGAGCGCTCTCCCAGCGCGCCCCGCCCTTCTCCTGCCCCTACACAAAATGGCGGCGCCCGCTTCAGCGGCTGGGGGCGGGCGGTGCCGGCGCCTGCGCGCTGGGCGGGGCGGGCCCGCGGTGCCGGGCCTGCGGTGCCGGGGATGGCGGACGGCGGCGCGGGAGCGGAGCCCACAGCCCCGGGGCCCCCCGCGGGGCTCTCGGCGTCCCAGCGCCGCGCGGAGCTGCGCCGCAGGAAGCTGCTCATGAACTCGGAGGAGCGGATCAACCGCATCATGGGCTTCCACCGGCCCGCGGCGGGCAAGGGTGAGCCCGGTGGCGGGTGCGGCGGGGCTGTGTGAGGGCTCCGGGGCTGCGGTGACGCCTCGGCCGCTCCGGCCGTGACCGCTGCCCGCGGTCTCCTGGTGAGCAGGAGCGGCTGGCTGCCCGCAGGACGGGGCCGGCTGGCTCCCCGGTGCCTCAGTGCCGCCTGCGTTCGCAGGGATGCCTCAAGCAGCGCGAGCTGCCCTGCTCCGCTGGGGACCCGCCCATAAAATCCCTGTGCCGGCAGAAAGGTCGGGACTCGGGCCCGGCACGGTCCCTAGAGAGCGAGCGTACAATCTGTCATTTCACTGCAAGTAGGTTTTTTTAGATGAAGAAACGATGAGCCTCCCCCGTGTTTTTAGTTAGTAGCTGCTGGCTTTCATAGCTGGCTTTTTATAGCAAAGTTATCTCACATTTGGATGGTGACATGGATGTTTGTGGTTGTTATGCAGAATTTTCTTGCAGAACCATATCCTAGGTAGCTCAGTTGTGTCTCTGTGCATTCTTCACATGGGCTGACTTGTCAGGAAGGAGTTCTCAGATTTCGGTTTACAAGGATGCCCATGAGCTGTGAACAGTCTGACTAACACTGAAAAGTACTTCTGAAGTGTTAGCTCTTGCTCTGTGGTAGATCCAGACGAGTTCTTGATTTGCCTTTTGTTGTCTGCCATCACCTTCATCTCTGTAAGAAGGGTCTTCAGGCTTGATACTGAGCAGGGTAACACTGCCCTGCCTCTGACTGTAGACAACAAGCTAAGGTGCTTAAAGTGCTTCTGTTTGCTTATTTGTCAGGTATTCGTGCTCTTCTGGTTGATTCACTTTCTGCAAATCTTTGTCTTCTTTTTTTAATGTCTGTCCATGTATTTGGATCTTTCTGTTTGTGCATGCAGTGCTGGTGCTTAAGGAAATTCAGTGTTTTTAATATCTCCATCGCTTCAACTTCTGACCTGCATTGCACAGCTTTATGTCTTGTGTCTGCTCCATGAAGAGTGCCCTCTTTAATCATAAATCTCTCTTTTCCCTTGGGAAGCAGAGACCCAGGATCCCGACCCAGTATAGCTGAAGTGTTGTTCCATGTACACGGCGTGCGTAACTCTGTTTTTATTTTTCTTCCTTAGATGATGAAAGTCACACAGAATTAAAGCTTCAGCACGAGCAAGACAAATCCAACTCCCTTCCCATTCCTTCGGTTTCCAAGCGGATTGTGCTTGGTGATTCCATGTGTAATGTGACAGGCTCGACCGAGCATGCAGGCAGCATGGCAGAGCTCAGAGGGGACAAGGACCTGTTTGGTAAAGCCCCAGAGCTGGTCACCGAGGGGACAGGCGAGCTCCGGCAGCGTCACAGGGGAGAGCTGCCCTCTGAGGCTGCAGCACGGCCGCCGAGGCACGGCTTGGAGCAGTACCTGTCCAGGTTTGATGAAGCTCTGAAGCTGAGGAACCAGCTGATGAGTGAGAAGCCAAGCCAGGAGAACGGGAATGCGGCGGAGGAGTTTGACTCTTTCCGCATTTTCAGATTGGTGGGGTGTGCTCTGCTCGCCATCGCGGTCAGGGCGTTTGTGTGCAAGTACCTGGTGAGTTCAGGGACATCATCCTGCTGGGGTTTGCTGCTTGCTGCAAGTTCTTAAAAACAGCTGGGGCTGAAGTCTATTGGTAATGACCAAGTTGGGAACTTCAGGCACTCTTTACATTTTCAAAAGTTGTATAAAACCTAAAAAAGTTGCTGATATCTGTGAGATTAATCTGCTACCAACACAGCCACTGTGTAACCAGTGAGAGCAGCACACTTGGTCTCTTGTGGTTCAGGAGCAGATGCACTGGCATAGTTGTTGCAGCTTAAATCCTCTGCAAGTTAATTCCCATCTTGGTGAGCACATGAGTCAGCTGCTCCTCTAGTTCAGGGTCTACAAGAGAATAGTAGAGTAAGAATAGAGTTCTCATCTGTGGAAGTGTCCAAGGCCAGGTTGGATGGAGCTTGAAGCAACCTGGTCTCGTGGAAAGTATCCCTGCCCATGGGTTTCGAATGAGATGGCTTTTCAGGTTGCTTTCAACCCAAATAATTAAGTGATTTTAAGAATAATAGTTGTACCAAGATAAGTAGATGCTACTCATTTATCAGCCTGGGAAAAGTAGTTCCTCAGTATTCCCAGTGCCAGCCAGAACAACAGCACAGAGGTGTGATGCAGGTACAGCCATCCAGCTCCTGCATCCCTGGCCTGAGTTTTACACACTGGGCTGAGTTTTACACTCTGCTGTTCTCTTCTGCCATTTCAGTTCTTTAGGCTCAAAGAATTAACGGCAGAACCTTACTTTTGGTATGTAACTTGTCTACTTAGATTGGCAGTGTTCAAGAAAAATGTTGCTCTGTTCCACAAATTAATTTTTACCTACTAATTTTCTTTTATGCTTTGGAAGCATTAAATCTTTGTGTTTCTTAGCTATTCTGACCAAGTTAATTTTTATATATTCTTTTCTGTTCCTTCAGTCAATATTTGCACCATTTCTTACTCTACAACTTGCTTACATGGGGCTGTCCAAGTACTTTCCAAAGGTAATCTTTTTTTTCAGAATTAGATTTATTTGAAGTGTTTTCAATTTAAACTTGTGTTTAGATTGTATTGTTTTAGAACCAATGCATGTGAAGTATTCTTCCCTTGTTTTAAACTGTAGAGTTGAATGACCAGCTGATTGTTTATACTAGTTTTTAATCTTCCCAGATTTAGTCCAGGATCTTTTTTAAAGTTGCAGTGAAAACATGAACTAGCAGCTTGCATAGCTGTAGCCTAATTAAAAGTGTTTGACCAGGAAATCCAGGTAGTTCTTTCATGTCTTCAGAAAACTTGCTTTTCTTCCAGACTATGCTCTTCCCTGGTTATTACTTGCTTTGCTAAGCAGCTGTTCTGCATATAATATCTGCATTAAATCTGAGAGAGTGTTTGCTAAAAAAATGAGGCAGAATGTTGAGTTTTAAGGGCTCTGCATTCCACGGCTGGTATTGGTTTGAATGGCAGCTTGAAATGAGACATTTATCTGTCGGTGAAACTTGCTGCTTATTAGCAAGATTTGCTATACCACTTGCTTTATATATTTACAACAGGTAATTGTTCCTGAAGCATTAGTTAGCTTGATGATTTTGTCAGGTCTGTGGTGCAGAGCAGGATTGAATGATGTTCAATCCATAGTTAAAAGGGAAAATTTGCATTTTAAAAGGAATAATAGATTACTTGTAGAAAATCAGAATAAATCAGCAGTTGTTTTGTAGTTAAGTATCTAAACTGATGTGTCACAGCACAAAACAGTAAGATTAGCCTTAGATTTGCACCAGCTCATCTGCTACATCATCTGGATCTTGTTTCTGGTGTACTTAAAATCCACTCTTCAGTTTCAGAGTTCAAGAGGTGCTCCTTTCCACAACTTGCTTTTACTGCAGTTAGACGTGGGTGGGTGAGGTCAATCCCTTTGTTAACCTTCATTTTTCTCCCACGAAACACAGAAATATTCTTGAAAGCCTAATTTAGATTGGATTAAATCAAAATATCCAGAAAGTATCATCAAATTATTAGAATTTTCTGCCACTGTCACCTTTTCCTGCCTGTCAGACTTGCATCCTTGGGATTCCTCATCTTAAGGATGGAACGGCTTTCAAAAGGTTTTGGAGCATTTCTGAGTTCAGAGGATAAAACAGCCAAATTAAGTTGTTCTAATACAGAAACAGTTGGGTTTTCCACTCTAAATATCTTTTCTGTTAAAAAAACTCAATAGTATTTATAGGATTTTGAGCAACCTGGTCTCATGGAAGGTGTCTCTGCCCATAGCAGGGGATTGGAAGGAAATGAGCATTAAGGTCCCATTCAACTCAAACCATTCTGGGATTCTGGTGTTTGCTGAATAGTCTGATGAGATTAATCCAGTTCTGACAGTGGAGAAGCCAGGCTTGGCTTCTTACACCTAGATTTCCCTTGCCTGGGAATGTTCCCACTCATGCAGGAGCAGCTGCCCAGCCTCACATCTCAGCCTACTGGGAGAAGTAGTGTGAAGGAGGCAGAATATCCGGGATGAATCTGATCTGCTGGTAGCCAGCCTCTCACTGGTAGATCCAGCTCTCTGGCAGATCCATCACAGCAGGAATTCTGTGTCTAGGATAAGGGCTGGGACTCCTGGAGCATGTCTGGACAGAATCCATCCAAATGTGCTGCTCCTACCAACGGATTTGTGTGAAATTGGCACAACATTGGTGACATGTGAAGCTGAATTGGATTAGGAACACTAACGAGATACTGGTTTTTCTTTCCCTTCTAGTGTGAGAAGAAGGTGAAAACGACAGTACTGACTGCTGCTCTTCTCCTCTCTGGAATCCCTGCAGAAGTGATCAGTCGCTCCATGGACACCTACAGCAAAATGGGAGATGTTTTCACAGACCTTTGTGTCTATTTCTTTACTTTTATCTTTTGCCATGAACTTACTTTGGTTTTTGGCTCTGAAGTACCATGACGGCTGTAGAATTCCACACAGTAGCTACACTAAAGCTTTCTGGACTCTGTTCCTTTTAACATTTGACTGTGCAGGCAGGTCTAAACCTTCATTCAAATTCTTACCTGTTGGAATGCTTGAAAGGGGCCTTAAATCCAGTAATTTTGGGAAGGGGAGAGCAGGGTCCCTGACTGCCAGTTGTGTTGGTTCAGTTTATTTAAATACTGTGTCTGCATATTACAAATGTGAAGGTTAGGATGCAAGTGACAGTGGATGATTTATTTGTTTTAGTTAGATGATGCCCTTCTCAGCCTCCTTCATAAACATTTACAAAGCTGCCTTTGTTCTTGTCAGTGAGAACAGGAAGATAATTCCCTTCAGCAGAACCATATATATGTGTATATCCTGTATGACTGTAGCTAACAAGACCTGTTCATTTTGTGGTGTTCCCATTTTTTAAAGAAAGCTCTAAAGAAAAGAAATCCCTGTATTCTCTTCAAATGTTCAAGCTCAGAATGTTGAACCAAGTAGCTGCTTCTGGAGAATGTTGGTGAAACTTGCCACTTTGTTGTCCTTATCCTTGCCTTACTTGTTGTGGTTGTGATTAATTTAATTTGATGATTCTTGTGGAAAAGAGCTAAGCAAAACCAACAGCAAGAAGGTCCTGGTGCTTATAAAGGTCATTAATCAAAAACTAAGAAAGAGAACTAATCACATCTGTTTATGAGTTTCCAGCAACCTAATCCTAGTGCAGTTCACATCTGCGCTTTCTGATACTTTTTTTTTTAATATTAACAGTTATCTCATGAGAATTTTACATATTGGCACCCAACCTGCAGCATCGAATCTTTGCTCTAGTGTTTGTAAAACTTACAAGGGAAACAGTTTTGTTTTCAGTCTCTTAGGAATTTTGCACAGTGAGAGGAAGTGTCATTCCAAATAGTGAACTTAAACACTGGTAAATCTCTGAAAATCTCTATTGAAGCTAAATTTGGTAGTGTTTTCAGCTTGTAGTTTTCTGTTTAAAATCTGGACTTGCAGGTAGTATAGGCTGTTGCCTATTTTTAGCATGGTAAACCACATATTTAACTTGGTATTTGTCTGCAGAGGTTTTTTTAGGGAGCAGATGTGTTTAATTGTACCTCTCTAAATGGTCCAGCTTTCAGTTGATTATTCTCTGTTAATGCTTCCTCCTGTGCATTTCTGCCTTTTAAATTAGATACACGTTTGTGGCCTGAATACAAGAACCTTATGTTTTGATTTGACATTTTCATGGGGTTTTTTAAATTGGTTCTGTTACAGTGAGTATTGTATTACAGATGTACAGGGCTGGGTTGCAGAGAATTCTGACTTAGGTCTATTAGCACAGATATTGATTCAGCTTTAAATTTATTTATATTAGATAATCATTTCAGAAAATTGAAATTACAGTAATTTAAGATAAGGTTGAGCTATGTAAATAATGAGTTTGCTCAAAAATTATTTGTTCTGATTCTATTTATATGCCCAAATGTAACACGAATAAATTGGAAAAAATCCCTATGCCAGTACCTGCAAAAAGCATGAATTTTAAATGCTTACCATTAATCAGGTAAATACCCTTGCATGGGCAGAGCATCAGGAGGGGCTTGTGCTTAATTAAGAAATCTCGATGAAGAAACGGCGATCAAGAAACGCCCTTTGACCAAGAAACCAATCTGTTTTATTCCGTTTTTAACTTCCCTCTGTCGGTGTACATAGCTCTGTTTGCTGTTTGTTGCCGATTGTTTTCTATTAAAAGCCTGTTTGTTACCCGCTTCCTCGGCGCTGTGTCGGTGTGCCGGGGCGGCGCCGCGCCCTCCGCCCGCCGGGGGGCGCTGCAGCGGAGCCGGGCCGGAAGGGGCGGCGCTCCCCGCCGGGCTCTGGCCGTGCGGGCGCGGAATGGCCGCCGCCGTGTAGCGGGAGCGCCGCCGCCATGGGCCGCGAGTCCAGGTGAGGGAGCGGCGCCACTGCCTCGCCCGCCCCGGCGGCGCGGCGCGCTCGGGGGTCGCGGCGCGGTGAGGGGGACAAAGGGCGGCCGGGCTCTCCCGGCCGGCGGGCGCGGAGGCCGCCGCGGCAGGGCCCGGGCCTGGAGCCGGCGCTGAGGCAGGGCCGGGCACTCGGGGCTCCGGCCGGGGCCGAGGGTCCCAGCGCTGGGTGGCTCCGAGCTGCCGGCGCTCACCGGCACCGACCTCGGGCTCCCGGAGCACCTCCGGTTTCTCGGGCTTGTTCCAAAATGTCGTGATTAGCCACGTAGAGGGGTTAGCTTGGTTTAGGTGTTTTCGCTTGTGCGTTTTGTGTTTATGAATCACGTGTATTTTGCCCTCTCCCAGCGGATGTAAAGACCCGATTCGGGTTGTAACCAGCTCGGCAGCAATGTGCCCTTGTGCTGCGTGTGTCTCGGGCCAAACCTGTGCTCCTGATGGAACGGAGCTGTTCACGCCTATCAGGCTTTAAACCGCTTCCACAATTTGCTAGTGCTGTCGGGCATATGCGTCTGTCTCGTAGTTTGATCAGATTTTTATACGAAATCTGACACGACAGTCCCCACATACAGTTGTACTACACTGTAACAGCTCCCGGGTCCATCTCCACCGAGGGAGACAGATAACTTGAAATTTTAACAACCACCTTAGGCTCAAATGAGTGATCTAGTGCAGAGCTGGGCACTCCCACAGATCTGTCCAGATTAGTTCTAAATTAGCTGAGCTGGGGCAGCAGTGGGTGGTACAGGGCACCCTTAGAGCCTCCTGAATTGAAAGGCAAGCTCTGGCACTCCAGCCAGCAGGACTCGGTTGCTTGTCACAGTATAGCTTCTCTGCTGAAAATGACAGGGATCGTCTGTTTGGGCTAAGAATAATGTTAAAAGTGGGTTTAAACTTGTATTCATTTTCTATTTTAACATAAAAAAGTTTTGTAAGTGAAGATATGGTAAGAGGGTGAGAATGAATGGTGGGTGGAGATGGGTGGGGGCTGCGTGTGCTGGGGGTGGTGTGAGGAAATGTTCCTCACATGGGGACTTTTGCAACCTGAAACCATCTTTGTGGCTTTACTGCACACTATAGAGGAAGAAAATTAAAAAACAAGAGTAGTTCTCTAAACAGAAAGATTAGAAAGAGAGGCAGTATAGAGTATGGCATTTTTTGATGGAGATGGAAAAGAAATGAAGAATCTCAATGCTGAGGGATGTTCTTTGCAGTCAGTTATCCTGCTGATAGGCAGGATGTGGGTGTGTGCTACTGTACTAACTCCAAGTGCATGTGCTGCCTAAATATACAACATAACATAGACTAGATATAAATATGCTGCTATTTTTAGAGCTGTACTATTTTAATACTACCATGGAACTGAAACAAGGAGTGGGGGGCTTCAAGTCTTGCCTTCTTTGCCTCTTCTTCTCAAGCATGACTACTGGGCTTGTCAGGAGAAAGGGTCTGTGAGTCCTGAGCCACAGGAGAGTGAACAAAGGAATTACTCTGGCATGGTGTCTGAAAATCTGGGATTGGAGGAAGAGGAAATGGTCACAGTCAAGGTCCTTCTGTGACTTCTACACTCAGTTGAAGAGTTTCCTAAAAAATTCCTGGCCCTGCTCTGCCCCCCAGTGTGGTTGGGATTAGAGCATTAATGAGGGCAGGAAAGGAGACACCCACCTCCATCACACCCCTCGAGCCTTGCTGGCTTCTGACAGCTTCTGTTGTGATGTTTGAAATGAAAGCATTTCTGTTGATGTCAGCATGGTAAAGGCATTGACCACAGCTCACTTCCTCAGGGGTTTATGTTCCTTTAATTCCAGTCTGGCAGCTCTCCCATTGAGCAGAGCTGTAGTTCACCTACCTTACATGGGTAAACGTTTATTGTACAAAAAGCAACAGAGAGCAGATTTTGGGATAGCTGCAAAGAGCCTTCAGCTTTTCCTATATATGAAATGGAACTCAGTGGATTTCTGAAAAGGAAATTGTTCTTGATGCTCTGGTGTTCTCATGATGTGCTTATAATACTAGTCTAAAACTAAAAGAAAATCATGACCAAATAATCCTTCTAATTTCAGCCTCATTAAGAGTGTATATGCATATTATGTATATTATACATGTAGTATCTATATTAATCAGTTTGGCAAGAAAGTTTGGACATTAAAAAAGTCCAAGAAATGGAGATTTTTTTTTGCTTGCTGTACGTGGTTGTGGTGCTCACAGTCTGGCTGTGCCACGCAGGCATTATCGGAAGCGCTCTGCGTCCCGGGGCCGCTCCGGGAGCCGCTCCCGGAGCCGTTCCCCGTCGGACAAGAGGAAGCGCGAGGACAGGCGCTCCAGGAGCCGCGACCGGGACCGCAGGCGCGAGAGGTCGCGCAGCAGGGACAAGAGAAGGTCTCGCTCGCGGGACAGAAAGCGTCAAAGGTACGACAGCAGCTCCAGCCGAAGGACCTCAAAGGGCCTGTCGGCTGAGTGCTGGTGCTCTCCCACTCCAGTCAGTTACGTTGCTGATGTCTCTGATGGATTGCACTATGCTCAAGGCTTTTTGCTTTTAAATGCCTTCTGGCTTGCTGGTGCTGGAGTTTGTAACTTCTTTCTGGTCTTGATGATTGGTGGGTTCCTTTTACAACCTGTTCCTCAAGGGAAGGCTAATCTATGAGCGTGTCCTAAGTGAAGACAATTTTGTTGCATGTCAGACGTTCAAGGAGTAGAGAACGGGAACGGAGCCGAGAGAGAAGACGATCCCGGAGCCGAGAGAGGAGGCGCTCGAGGAGCAGGAGTAGAGGGAGACGCTCTCGATCCTCCAGTCCAAGCAAGAACAGGAAAACAGAAAACAGGTATTCCTGTGTTCTTAGCTTTAGAAATGTGTAAAAGCTTACTGCAAGTCATTGTCTTTTAAATATATCTTGATAAGGTTTTCAGATCTAACTGAAAACAGCATACAGTCAGGCTCCGCTGTAAAATGAGCGGGAAGTCTGTAAATGATAACAACAGTATACAGCTTAAGTAGTGATGGCACTCTAGAAATCATGACAAGCTGGAATCAAAAAAGCTCTGGGTATAAGTGTATGTTTTGTATCAGAATAGTCCAAATAGCTAAAGGGAATTTTATATTTATTGTCATAAGCTAGCACAAATTAGGTTTGGATGCTTTCTTTTAAATTGGAAACAAAGTAAGTACAATAAAACCTGTTACAATTTTTTTTTTATTCAGTGCAAGTCTGCCCGTTGTGTTTGCATTACATAAGTAGCTTTTCCCAGGGAGAAGAGCTTTTGTGTGTCAGCCAGGACAGTGTGTTTAGGGGGATGCTCACACTTCCGTGGCAAGGTGCTAGATCACTTTACCTTTCTGTAGAAATTCCACAATCAGGAAATTTGTTCTCTTTTCTAAATGCTGACTTCAAGGAGGTGTAAAATAAAGCACAGAACAACTGGAGTATCAATTGTAAGAGCTCTGAAAATGAAGTCTGCAAAGAAATGAGAAAAGCACGTGAATTGCTGGCTTGGGTTAGAGTCTACATTATTGATAGTTAGAGGAAGTAATTCCATGACATGGAAAGATTGTCTGGGAAGCAGTGTGTTTTGTGAGGTGTTTGAAAACATAACAGGGTGATTATAGTTCTGTTTCTGTCCATCTTGTATGTATCCTCCCCCTGAGAAAAGCTGTAATGTTCTAAGAAACCTTTGATCTTACCTTTCAGATCAAGATCTAAAGAAAAGACAGAAGGTGTGGAAGTTTCCAAAGAAAAGAAAAAAGACAAAGATGACAAAGAGGAAGAGAAAGATAAAGATGCTACCACAAATGCTGTGGCCACCGAGGTAGAGACTTCTAACACTTGTAAATTTAAAAGATAAAGAATTTAAACCAGGAGGTTTGTGGATGTTGAGCCTTCTACAGCTTGCTCACTCAATGGTTACATTTGTTTCAAGAAGCTTAGGCTAGCCAGTGGCCATTAATTTTCACTTTTTGGTTGGTTTTTGTCGTAGAATTTCGATCAGAACAAACTAGAAGAAGAAATGAGAAAACGAAAAGAAAGAGTGGAGAAATGGAGGGAAGAACAACGCAAGAAGGCAATGGAAAACATAGGAGAGCTGAAAAAAGAAATTGAAGAGATGAAACAGGGGAAAAAATGGAGTTTAGAAGATGATGATGGTATTTAATCTCTTTATATAATACTTCTGTTCCTAGTTATATTTTTATTACAGTATCTTTAAAGCATCTAATTACTCTTCAGAATGTGAATCGTAAAATAAAAAAGCCTAAATCTGATCATGGTGTCAGATGGTTTAAGATACACTTTTGATAAACCAACTGGAGAGATTTGTATGAGGAAATGTTATATAGTAAAATAATGGGCTGTAGTTATTTGGGTGGACAGTAATTTGACACATGTAAAGACTTCTGTCTTTCCTTGTCTTTCATCTCCATCTTTTTCACTTTTATTAGATGATGAAGAGGAAACTGCAGAAGGAGAAAAAGAAGGCAATGAGGTTGAAGATGAGGAGTTAGATCCTTTAGATGCTTACATGGAAGAAGTAAAAGAAGAGGTCAAGAAGTTCAATATGAGAAGTGTGAAAGGTGGAGGTGGGAGTGAAAAGGTAAAATCACTTCTTAAATATTTCTTGCTTTTAAAAGACTTTGTGTTTTACTATCAAAATGGCTTGGGCAAAATGGGGGAAAGTGCAAAAAAGCAACAGGTTATATGCACTTAATGCATGTTTGCTTTAACTATCATTTCCTGGTGTTTTTATGAAACTGTTTATCAAGCATTATTCTGATAAAATTTCACTAAGGGAAGTAGGAAATAAATTGCTCAGCATAATATATCCAGAAGTACAAATATTTTGTATGCTTTTTACAGGATGGGTTTTGTTTTATACAATAGGGCATTAATTTTTTTAAACCTTTTTTTAGAAAACTGGACCAACTGTTACCAAGGTGGTAACTGTGGTGACAACCAAAAAGGCAGCTGCTGAGTCAGAAAAGAAGAAAGGGGAGCTCATGGAGAATGACCAAGATGCAATGGAGGTAATGGGAATGTTTTGTATTTCTCTTGTGAGCAGGCAAAGTGCCTGTTCTTGCTTCCTGTGGTTGTGTGTGGTGTTTGGCCTGAAGAGCTGTGAAGGGTGTGAGGATTTTGCTGCTCAGGAGGCTGTGGAGGGGCAGCCTTGTCTGAGTCACTGACTCAACACCCTGCAGGCCCTGGAGCTCAGACACTTCAGGCTGTGCTCTTTGGCTGCAGTTCCAGTCTTAGTGGTGCTCCTTCAGAGCTGAGCTGGGGACATCTGTCAGAGCTGTGACTGCAGTGTGACACCAGTCTGCTGGCTGGCTGCTTTCTCTTAATTTCCTCTTACTGTTTCTTTGGTGTGGCAGTGATTAGTTCTGAATGACAGGGCTGGCATTGGTAAAGCTGTGAAAGTGACACAGAACGTGGTGAGAGTTAAGGTTTGGGAGAAACATGAAAGCATTAGGGGAAAGAACAATTGGGACCCATAAGTTAAGAGTGCATCTTCAGTTTCATGTCTAATACAGTGAGAAATACTTGTTGCTTCTGAATAGCTTCACTATAAATTACAAAAGCCAAACACCTTCATAGTTCATTAATCCTAATGTACACAAAAATTGTGATCTCTGCAGTATTCCTCAGAAGAGGAGGAAGTTGACCTTCAGACTGCCCTGACTGGCTATCAGACCAAGCAGAGAAAGCTGCTGGAACCAGTGGATCATGGAAAGATAGAATATGAACCTTTCAGGAAAAACTTCTATGTTGAAGTTCCAGAACTAGCTAAAATGACTCAAGAAGGTAAAGACAAATACAACCAGAACACCTTGGTACCATTGAAGAAAAGAATGGTGGATTTCAGTGTGCTAAGGAACAGCAAATGCTTTGCACTGTAAAAAGCATTTGGAGCAACTGGCTATAGAAAAATGTTAAATCAGGCGTATCTCTATTGTTGATAACTTATTATAATTATATATGAGGCTTTGATTGGAAAATTAACCTGGGTCCTTTCAACCTAACTCCTGTGTTTATGTGTAACAAGCAAAAAGCTGTTTTTCTGGTAGTGATAAAATTAGTATTTCATGCTAAGGGACAAAGCAAGAATTTTTTGATCAGGATAGTAGAGAAGTGTCAAGTTTGACTCTTGTTAAAAGATAAACTCTATTTCAGAGGTCAATGTGTACAGGCTGGAGCTGGAGGGAATTACAGTCAAGGGAAAAGGCTGTCCCAAACCAATAAAAACCTGGGTACAATGTGGTATTTCCATGAAGATTCTGACTGCCCTCAAAAAGTAAGGAAGCACTTTATGAACTGTATCATCCTTGATTTTGCTCGCTGTGTTCTGTCCTGTGTCCTTGAGAAGGACCTTTTACTTTGCTGCATAAAGAATGCCACATGTCCATGTCTGTAAATGCTACATGTATAGTCATGAGACTGTTTATTGCTCTGTTTTGAATTAATGTTATTAACTTTTCTCTGCCATTTGTATCATGCTGTTGCTGCTCATCTTGATCTGTATTTTTTGAAGGGCACTGATACGTATATGTAAATGTGAATATGTAAAAAAATTTTAGCATGACTTCATGATGCACATCTGTCAAATTCTATTTTGTTCTTACAATATTTTTTCCCTCTTTAAGACATGGCTATGAAAAGCCCACTCCAATTCAAACCCAGGCTATCCCAGCAATTATGAACGGACGGGATTTGATCGGCATTGCTAAAACAGGAAGTGGAAAAACTATTGCATTTCTCTTGCCCATGTTCAGACACATTATGGATCAGAGAGCACTAGAAGAAGGAGAAGGTCCCATCGGTAAAAAGATTTTATTTTCAAAGTTACTATTTAAATAAATATTATATCAAATATATGCTTTAGATGGTATTTCAGTTCTTTGTGTAGTTGTAGGGAGAAGTGCTTACTCATGTCCATTGATAAGTGGGGTTTTTTTAGTTAAAGATCACCGTGCTCTTTAATGTTGTTTTGTGGTAGTACTCCCATGTCCACATATCTGGGACACCTTCCTCTCTTGATTTTTACACTTGGACCAGATTTCCACTCCTTCCTCATAATGTCTCAGTTATCTTTTCCTTCAAATTACATTGTTAAAAACAGGAAGTAAATTGATGTAAACATCGTTACAAAAGATTAATTTCTATTGTGGAAAATACAGCATCTCTTATATTGCAATGTATGATGAAAATGTTTTGCTTTTCAGCTGTCATTATGACACCTACACGTGAGTTGGCTTTGCAGATTACCAAGGAGTGCAAAAAATTCTCAAAGACACTTGGGCTTCGAGTTGTCTGTGTTTATGGAGGAACAGGAATCAGTGAACAGGTATGCAGAACACATGCCTGGCTTATCAAAGAGTGCTTGGGCTTCATTAGTCAATGTTTCTTTTGTAGTAAAGTTAGTTGCTTTTCCTTTTCCATTAATCCAGTACATTTGCAGTCTTCATTATGGATTTTCTCTGTGGGAGTGGTAGTAATGCAAAGAGATTTGCATGTAACTTAGCCTTAAACAGTAATGATCCTGGAAAGTCTCAGATACGATCCTTAAAAATTTCAGACTGTTTGTCTTTTTGTATGTACTGAGCATTAAATTAAAATTTAATTATTACTGGGATGTAGTAGTTTGAAAGTTACTAGGAAGCTGTATTTTTCTGGGAGTTCTCCTAAAGATAACAAAAGCCAGAAAATTATAACTTTGGTTTATTGCATTATCAAATATTGCATCTTGAAGTAACTTAGAGATTATTTTCAAGGTTTTCCACACCTCCACCCCACCCATTTATGGTAACAGCAGGAGTGACCATCTGTGATGGAACGTGGCACGTCTACTATCACTTGTTCCTGATGTAACACTGACATTTCTTACAGGCTCTTAAGCATATGGAAGTCATATCTTCATTAAAACTGCTCCAGGTGGTGGTAACTCAGACTGTCAGGGGTTACTCTTTTTGGAAGCAAAGTTCTCCAGAGACTTGAAGAAATTACTAATTAAAATCTTTACATAATTCATGTTAGTAGAACATGTATTGATGTAAGATGTATTACAGTGTGGTGGTTTTCTTTTTTGCAAGGTGACATATGTTTAAAAAAATCTGAAAGAAATCACAAAGCAAAAACTAACAGATTTTTTACTGTGTTTTGAAATCAGATAGCTGAACTCAAAAGAGGTGCTGAAATTATTGTTTGCACACCTGGACGTATGATTGACATGTTAGCAGCTAACAATGGTGAGTAGAAAACCTTTTCCTTCTGGAGATTTTTTTTTACGTTTGTTGTGTAATTCTAACAGATTCAAAAGATCATGTATTTTGATAAATGCTCTTATGGAATTTTCTTATATCTCTTCAGGCTGCACTTATATAGCTATTGAGAATATATAGCACTAATAATAGGTTTAACCATATATTGATTTGACATTTTTGGGGAGGACAGGAAATATTACATTCTTGAAGAGTTTTTGAGAATGTTTATCACTGCTAAACTTGAAATATGCTGGTCCAAATTTTTGAAGTTGGAGTCCTTTAGATAAAGGTTCTGTAACAGTTGCTTATTTTGTCTGCCCGTTGATCCCTTCTCCGTGCTAGAGTAGCTCAGCAGTTCCCCACTTTACAAGAGCATCTGACTCTGCCTTTATCTGTTGGCTTTACAAAACAAAGAAGCCCTCCCTAAATACCTGCTCAGAAGTAAAAGAAACTGACATTATATCAGATATTCAGATTGATTAAACTGAGCCACTGCAGCTTTAAGAGGTTTTGTCCTAGTGTAACCATTGCATGCTTATTAGATAAAGTTTTATTATTAAATTATTCCACATCAAAACCTCTACTAAACTGTTGACATTATTTAACTTCTGTGAAAAAAGTACCTTCAAGACATATAGAACTGGGCTTCCAAGACTTATATCGTCAAAGGTAGGTACATTAATGCTGTTCCCAAGTAATTTTACAAAGTTATTATTTGGGGATGAAAGTGTTAAGATGTTAAATAGATACGTAGATATAAGGAATCTGTTCCTTAATATTGAATTCCATATCTTAAAAAATGCAGCGCGTAATGTCTTAAATAATTTGAGGATTCAGCTACAATTTGCTGAAGCTGAGAGGACCAAATTCTTCTGTCGTTTGATAGGCACAAGTCTGAGTGATAGTTGCAGAAAATGTGACAAATCTTTTCCATTCAGAGAGCACTTGGCAGTGTCACTCCACAGTTGTGTGGAACTGTCTTTATATTGTTTGAGAGTATGATTCTAAAATCCTGGAGTTAAATCCTTCTCATGAAAGGGAATCTCTTCACTGTTTGGGAAGGGTGCTAGTTATCCTGTCCATGATAATTTCAAAATGTTCACAGAAACAGAAATTGCTTATTTTATTTCAACCTGTCCCAGAGTTTGGGGTGGTTCTTGATTTTAAATTCAGTAGTGTTACTGGGTAGGTTTTAATCTTTATATAGTAGTTATTTTTAAAAGACTGCTTACTCTGTTTTATGCCTATTATTAGCAGTGATCTAGAACTAGTATATTTATCCTCATATAGTTATTCTTAATTCCAAGGAAGCATTACAGATTGTGTATAAAGGAATTTTCTGAGGCTGCAGCAGTTAGCACTGGGCTTTGCCTTCCACACATGCGCTGTAATCTCTAATATGTTCTTTTCTAGGTGCCGCTGTCAGATACTGGCTGATGTGGCTCCTTGCTTCAGCTCAGTCTTAGTTTTATGATGTGTTTTGGCGAGGGCAGTTTTCTGAATTTTACAGGTTCTTCTGGCCCTATGATGGTATGCAAGAGAAGAGTTTGACAAACTAAAAGGGCCTTGTGCATACTTACACATTTCCCAGAATGTATGTGTGATTAAAGTGTGAACACTAAAATTCACATTTAGTGAATTTTTTAAAAAAAATAATTAATGTCTTTGTTAGAAGATAGTGAGACTATATAACATTTTTTAAAAATATTCCTAAGGGAAACTAGATTTCCATTTGATTTTGTTTCCCATGTGTTTTTTCCTCTCCTTTCACAGGTCGGGTGACAAACCTCCGTAGAGTCACGTACGTTGTACTTGATGAAGCTGACAGAATGTTTGACATGGGGTTTGAGCCTCAGGTAATTCATGACATAAGGGGTGGTGCCAAAAGAGACTGTTTTTCACATCCAGGGTTTTGCAATGCTGCATTATTACTACACTGCCAGTGGATGTTCAAAAGGATGTGCTGCATATGGACAGTGGTTTAAGCTGACTCTTAATATTTCTATTACTCTCCTATCCATTATCACATTATTATAACATCATATTATCCTCACGTCTAGTGGAATGTGTCCCTGCCCACGGCAAGGGCTTGGAACTGGAAGATCTTTAAGACTCCCTTCCAACCCAAACCATTTTGTGATTCTCTGTTTTGCTTTCAATAAATTCCTTCTATAGCTTAGATTTTCTCTAATACACAGAGTGTTTTACATGCTCATTTTGAGTACTTGTGGCCACGTGGTATCCCTGTGTAATTCCTTGATACAGGTGTTGTGTTAGTAGTTGTAGTCTTATAAAGTCTTTGATGTCTCTTGACAAGAGATAAGAACAAAATGTTGGAAATGCTGCTGACTTGCTGAGAGCTTTGGACATCCAGGGCTCTTCCAGTTGTCATGGGTTGTACTGTTCTCCAAAACTAGGAAGATTCCTTTTATTTGTCTCTTGAGCTGTAGGGTTTCTGCTGCATTTCCTAGGATTTTTGCTGAGCTGCTGCCAGATTACATATTGCCATTCAACTTCCTTCTGAATCCAGCGAGTTTTGCCATCTTCCAATGCCAGCAGCTTGGTGCCTAGAGGAAACGTGTAAAGAATGTTTTGTAGTCTGGGAGGTGCAGATACCACCCGACAGCTTTGTATGAGTGTGAAGTCGAGTTCCAGCAGGTGGATGTTAACAGGGAATGTTCTCTCACCACAGGTCATGCGCATTGTAGACAACGTCAGGCCTGACCGTCAGACTGTCATGTTCTCTGCTACTTTCCCCAGAGCTATGGAGGCCCTGGCTCGCAGGATCCTCAGTAAACCCATAGAGGTGCAGGTTGGAGGCAGAAGTGTTGTCTGTTCTGACGTGGAGCAACACGTGGTGAGTATGATACATCTGCCTCGCTTATCTTCTCATTTGCTTGCAAAAAGATTGTTCCCAGCAATGTCGAATATAAACCCACAGAGCTTTTATTATTAGAAGTTTACTGGCCTTATTTAAAATGAACTAAGAATAAATTAACACCCTAGTCTGCAAATGCAGTGTGATTTTTAAAGTTGGTTTGTAGCACTAAGCTGAAAAACTGTTTTACCAGTAGCTGTGGGAACAGCCTGAAAAAATCATCTCCTGTTCCTGATTTTTACTTTTATGCACTCTGGATTTGTTTAATGATTCAAGATACAAGTTATATTCTTTTGTGTGTCTTTTTCCAGATTGTCATAGAAGAGGAGAACAAATTTCTGAAGTTACTGGAGCTACTGGGACATTATCAGGAGAAAGGATCTGTTATCATATTTGTAGATAAGCAAGAACACGCTGATGGCTTGTTGAAAGATTTAATGAGGGCCTCTTATCCTTGCTTGTCTCTCCATGGAGGTAATTTGCAAATTTAAGGACTGATACTAACTACTCCCAACTAGGATGTTGGTATCCAGTAGTTAAAAATAACATAGTTTCTGTATAGTACCAATTTTATTACTTCTTCATAAGCAGGTTTTGCTTTGTAATTGGGGAGGATAATTGTCTAATTTGAAATAGACGTGATAGTTTTGTGTAATTACTCTTCATTGTTTTCTGTGAGATGTCATCAGCTGCCAAATCTTGTGTCTGTGCAAGAGGACTGTTACTTAGAGTTAACACCTCCCAGGGATATTGCTAACTGCTTGTTATTGCAGAGCAGTGAGTGCCATTGGGGAGTATCACATGATATTTTTATTTGAGATTCCACAGTAACAGCAGTTGTCGCTTTACTTTTCTTCTATCAAGTAGTAATAGAATGGAAGTAGCAAGAGGAGAAAAATCTCTTTACAATGCTGTCCATGCTGTCCATCCCAGTGTATCTTAAAACTTAAAATATTTTTTAAGAGCATTTTATATAAAATCAGTAAGTACCAAATCAGTGTTCAGCAGGAATGCAGCAATGAAAGAGGGAAAAATATTCTTGTTCTTATGAGATTTCTGTTGCCTTTAGAGAACAGACAGCACCTCCAGATGAGGTCTCAGCTGAGGTACAAAAGAGAAAATAATATTAAAAAACATTTTGAGGCTCTTGGTATGGGGAAAACATCTTATGGTAGTTGAAAAATTAAAAGTTATTCTAAATAATAGAGGTTATTTTGGCTAAAGTATTTTGCCTTCAAAAGTGTGAAAGTGTTGAAGTTTTATTTGCTTGTGGTTTTGGTTGTTTGAAGTTGCAGGGTATTTTGACCTGTGTACAAATTCCCGTGACTTCAAGCAGAGCTTTATAATAACTGATTTGTCTTGCAGGTATTGATCAGTATGACAGGGACAGCATCATTAATGACTTCAAGAATGGAACCTGCAAGCTTCTGGTGGCCACGTCCGTGGCAGCGAGGGGCTTGGATGTGAAGCAGCTGATGCTGGTGGTCAATTACAGCTGTCCCAACCACTACGAGGACTATGTGCACCGAGCAGGCCGCACTGGGCGAGCTGGCAATAAAGTATGTACACTCACTTGTCAGGTCTGGTTACTGCTGGCATTTTCCCCTTTATTGTTTGATGAAGTTGTTCCAAGGGATAGCTACAGAGGGAGTAGTTTGTATTGTTGGTGGGAAGAGTGTTCTTCGTATGTTCTGTACTTCAGCAATCTGAAATATGGAAGTTCTTCTGATGTCTGTTCTTTTAAGTCCCATTTGTGGCTGAAAGTTAGGGTGTTTTTCACTGTTGGAAATGTGCCCTACTAAATTGATAAAGATTTTAATTTTTCCAACTTTTAACCATGACAGCACGGGTTGGAAGGAGAGATTTCAGTGTTTACTATCTTTGGATGATTACCTCTGTGTCAGCTTCCTGGGAAATCACAATATTCATTCTACGCTTCCACTACAAAGGAGTTGTTGCATGACTGTCATGGTTACTTTCATTGACCAAAAACCAGCATCTGTGCAAGGGTGCTTCAATAAATTTAGAGATAGTGTCTTTAGAGCTTTTTCCTAATTGTCTCTTAAATGAATTTTGACCAGGGATATGCATATACATTCATTACTGAGGATCAGGCACGTTATGCTGGTGATATCATTAAGGCTTTGGAATTGTCTGGGAATCCAATTCCTCCTGATTTGGAGAAGCTCTGGGCTGACTTCAAAGACCAACAGAAGGCTGTAAGTAATTCTTCTGCAGGGGGCTTGGTCCAGATTTAATGCTTGTGCATGCATGTGTCCAGTGTACATGCATGGCTCACCTCTCTGGGAACACGTGTGTGCTTGGCTGAGTGTGTCAGTGACCTCTAGATTGGGATCTTGAATGTCATTTAAAGAACTGTTCTTGAGAATTCCAATATTGTCACTGGATATATAATAAATACCTGTGGTGTAAGGGGAACTTTGGCTTTTAACAAAATTCACATACAAGATAATGTATGTGAACTTGTATGATTATTTCTGGAGCTCTCACCATCAGAGGATCTCGCTCATGCTGAGAAGAGTGACTTTGGAGTTTTTGTGATATGAAAAATGGAGGGGTTTTTTTTACTGCATTTAAAAAGCGTTTAAAATGTATACTTACAGAAAACCCCAATAGGGTACTGTCTCTGCTGAATTAACATAGGTTTTTTTAATTACATTTCATTGTAAAATGCAGCTTTTAAATTTGAAGCACTTTATGAATGTGCTGGGATTTGCTTTTTAAAGAATTTCAAAATTATTTGCATAATCTTAAAGTTATTTTATGACTACAAGAGCTAGGATTTGAAAGTCCTAAGTATGATAATACATGTTTTTGTTTTCAGGAGGGAAAGTTGATTAAAAAAAGCAGTGGATTCTCTGGCAAAGGTTTTAAATTTGATGAAACAGAACAGGCATTGGCTAACGAAAGAAAGAAGCTACAAAAAGCAGCTCTTGGCTTGCAGGATTCCGATGATGAAGATACAGCTGTTGATGTAAGCGCTTGGGAATAGGATTTAAGTTGCTTATGGATTTTCTCAGTACATTTGATTTTCTTCCCCAGTCAGTTGCATAATACATTGCAGAATGCATGGATTTCTGTTACTCTGTGACCTTTGTTACTGACTGCATGTATTCTTCAAATACAGAGATATAGCTATGAAGATCAAGATCTAGGAATATTTTCAGTGTCTCTTTTTGAATTACTGGTATTTTACACTTAACGTGTGTAGTTATGTAAATATCACATAAATTACTGGGGATATTAATCTTGCATAAATGAAGTAGAACAATGGTCCTCAGTTGCAAGCATATTTTTATTTGAAGTGTTTTAAAGACATTCATGGTAGCATTTTCATATGTTAAATCTTACTAAAATCCTTTCTTAATGTTAGATTCGTTTTTGTGACCTTGCAGGTAATCACCGAGTTCAGACTTTTTCCTGATTAGATCATCCTTTTGTTGAGCTGTAGTTTTGGGCAGGTTTCTACCATTTATTCAAGATTAATTTATTTAAGAACATGTAAACTAAATGCTCCATAGTGTTTCTTTGTTTATGATGGCAAGATTATATAGTGGTAAATGCAGTGATCAAATACTTGTTCTTTTCTTTAGATTGATGAACAAATTGAAAGCATGTTCAATTCAAAGAAAAGAGTAAAAGACATGGCAGCACCAGGAACATCAAATGCTCCTACACCATCAGCTGGGAATGCAGAAAAATTGGAAATTGCTAAAAGATTGGCTTTGAGAATCAATGCCCAGAAGAATCTTGGAGCAGAGGCACAAGTCATGGTTCCCTTCCACTTTAAGGTCAGGCTCTTTACAGATCAATTTTACTCTTTTTTAAAAAAGGTTGTTCAGTTCTTTGTTCTGTGGTTGCCATTTCCTGTAGTTTTTCTGCACACTAGTAACATCCTGCATTGTTTATCTCATTTAGGCTGGGCTAACTCACTCACATAGGATTTGTAAGTGAGCTGATTTGTTTATAGGACTTACAATAGAACCATAGATGCTTTGTCTACCCTGGCAAAGAGTTAATTAATTTCTGATAACATTACACAATTAGTTTTGTCAGCTTTGGCAGAGTTGCAGAACATCTTTCTCTGCTGAAGCATGGGATGTACATGTGATGTACAGTGTGTTTAGATTGAGTGTAATTGTCCTGGAATATCCAAAGATATTTAAAGCTGAAAATACAAAAGACCACTGAGATCTTTTCTTTGCAGGTGTGAAGGGAGTTGTTGAGAGGAAGGAAGGAAGAGCAGAAGTCTGGAGAATGTATTTTTATGTAGACAATTACATTACATAGAGAGCTTTCATGAAACCCTTATTGGTTTATATAGGACTTTTTTTGCTACCTTGTTCTCAGTATGGACCTGTGCTTTTACAGGATGTGATGCAGCAGGCTACAAATGCTATCCTGAGAGGAGGCACGATTCAAGCTCCTACTGTGTCTGCCAAGACCATTGCAGAGCAACTGGCTGAAAAGATCAATGCCAAGCTCAATTATGTACCCATAGAGAAGCAGGAGGAAGAGAAACAGGATGGAGGACAGAATGAATCCTTCAAGAGATATGAGGAAGAATTAGAGATCAATGACTTCCCACAGGCAAGTAACCATTTTGCTATAATCAAGTTTAAATGACCATCATTTAACAAAACCTCTCTTCATACTTACACCAGTAAAATACTGTGTCTCTATTCCTGATCATACCTAATTGAAATTGCTACATTAACTGTGATTACTTCTCAGGTTATATAAATGCAATGCTTTGGACTCATTCCAGAGAGTATCAGAGAAACAAGCATTCATTATCAGACAAAAATCTCTTCACCCTCTACCCACTTCTCTAATACCCAAATCTCTGACACTGTCTTGTGTTTTTTGCAAAGGCTTTACTGCCGTGACTGGAACAACTCTTTGCCCTTTTTTTAGTAGCTGAGTATTTCTGCCATTCAGAATATTGCTGCTCTGATCTAACTCACCTGTTATTTTGAGGATTTATATTTCACAGTGTCAGTTCTCTGTATTTACCTTTGAGGTTCTGCCCATGCTGGCAGAACTAATGGATTGCCATTTTGTGGTGCCTTTCTCCTTGTTGATCCTGTCATATCCTTCACCTTGCAGACTGCCAGATGGAAAGTTACCTCCAAAGAAGCACTGCAGAGAATCAGTGAATATTCTGAAGCTGCCATTACAATCAGGGGAACTTACTTCCCTCCAGGCAAAGAACCCAAGGAAGGAGAACGAAAGATTTATTTGGCTATAGAAAGTATGTATGCTTTTTATAAATGTTTCTATTAAGGCTATGAGTCTAGTTTTGTAATTAGACGTGGAATTTCTTGTAGTCAGTTTGGACACTTGAGTTACAGACTCACTGCAGTTACTTTGCAATTACTGAAAAACACTTGTTTATCTTTTTACACTTATCAAATGATCCATGGGGATCACAGAGAGGCTTCTCCTCACCTGCCACAGAACAACAGTAATGGATGAAATCAGTTTGGAGGAGAGGAAAAGAACAGAGGAAGAGCAATTAGCACAAAGAGGTCTGTGCCAGTGTGAAATAAGGAAGAAAATAGAATTCTGATTAGGCTGTTAAAGGTATAAGAAATTGCATCAACTACTACAACAAAAACTTGGCCAATGTCATGATGGTTGAGTTTTTCTCAAGAAACCTCGAATCCTACATATTTCTGAACAGTATCATTTATCTGGAGTGTCTTCCTTAAAAGAGAGCACAATCCAGCTTTGGCATTCTGTGCAGTAGAGTGTTCTTCACCAAATATCAGCAGATTTTACTGTGCTTCTGAAAGTAGACAGCAGTTACTATGCTGTAGGCTTCATACACAGAAAGTGTTTAAGATTATAATACATATTTTTATCTTCAGGTGCCAATGAACTTGCTGTACAGAAAGCAAAGGCAGAAATCACACGACTTATAAAAGAGGAGCTCATCAGATTGGTGAGTGCAATATCCAGAATGCAGATGGAAAGTGCATTAATGTGTGCTTTATGAGATTGACTTCTGCAAGAGTTGATGCTCTGGCATAAGGTTTTATTAATATCAGGGACTGGGACCTATAGATCTCAAAAACACTGTTTTCCTGAACAGCCTAAAAATTAAAAATCCATGGCACTGGTTAATCAGCCAGGACACGGCTGCTATCAACCAGCAGATGGAGATAACACATTGACAGAGCTTTTTGGATGAAGACCCCTCAAAGAGTTGGGTCCCAATAAATTTCCTAATTTCAACACCATCAGGCAGGAGAGAGGATTATTCCCCTCATTTTGATACTTTATATGTGTTGAGAGATCTGGTCTTCTGTAGCTTTACAGCATACCCAGCTAATAACTGTTCTATTGCAGTTCATTTATCCGTCTTCGCTTTTAACTGTGATTATCCTCTTCTTGATTTGCAGCAAAATTCTTACCAACCAACCAACAAAGGAAGATACAAAGTTCTATGAGCATTTGGAGTTATTTGTCTGCTAGTAGCTGGTGCGTGAAACTTCGTGGCTTCTGTTGTTTTTGCTGTTTACACTGCTTATTGTAAATTAAGAAATTTTTTTATTTCATCTTGCGGACATTTTTTAACAGAAAATTGATACTTGCTAAAGCATCTTAATTCTCTCCACTAAAGTTATCAGTCTTAAAGCCAGACCAGTTTTGGTGGAACATGATTTAATTTGAAAGTGCAGTTTGTACACTTTTCATCATAAAGAATATGAAATAAACCGACTTTAATTTTTTTGACAGACAATATACTGTTAAGTAAAATGAGATTTGTGTTGGAAATTGTTAGAATGTACCTGCTTCATATTGTTGAAATGGTTCACACATCAGTTTCTCCTGGAAAAATTATAAAACACCAAAATAAAGGCAGGATTTTTCTCCTGATCCAAAGCATCTCTCTGGCTGGTTCCACACACATTCATTTCCTGCACAAATGTCCCCTAAGGTCAGAGAGTCTTGCATTGATCAGAGTAGAGAATTTTATCCTTCTCATGTCCCCATTTTTCTTTATAATCCAGGTAATAGATAACTCTTTGGGGTTGTTGTAAAGTGAAATGTTTTGTAGTATGACAATAGTTTTCCTGTTTTTTTCTAAACATCAGACTTTTAGGATTTGATTTTTTTTCCTCATTTGGTGACATAAGAATGAAAGCCTGTTTTAGTTTAAAAAGGAATTCACAGAAAAAAAAGAGAAACCTCTTTTGTAATGAAATACAACTTTGTCACTCTTTTATATTGTTCTTATATATACATTTAATGTGATTACTCCCCCAGGATTGTCATCTTTATAACTGTTAGGACATGGCTTTAAGTAAAGATGTATAGTAATATTTATGAATGAATTCCACAAATACTATAATTGCAGTCAATAAGCTACTGGGACAGGCAAGACTGATATTTTTGAGGTCTCATCCCCATAACCAATAGGATTCATGAGGGACTCCACTCCTAAGCATTTAACTTCCATCTGCTTGTCTGGAGCCAAAGCAGTAGCAATTTGAATTCTTTCATTCTAGCAGCTGCAAGACTTTGAAGATGATGACTTTCAGAAGGACTTTCATAGAAAGCTTTTCTTACCTGACACACTGAGAAGAAACGTGTCATTTTAAACCAGCTGTGTATATACTGCTTGAACCCTGCTGAAGACAAATCATACAATCTGCATCTTGGCTGTATAAATTCACAACTTTTCTTTCCAAACTTCAAGTAATTTAAGTGACTCTTCATGTGTGCATACAACTGTCTGTTACCCTGTCAGTCTACTTTATTTGCAGTACAGGGAAGAAGCAAAGGAATGACTGTACCAGCTTAACAGTCTACTTTTAGGATAAGAACACTCCTAATGTAGTACTTGCCAGTGTTAATACATGGAGCAGAACAGAGAGAAGCAGCACACACAGTAACACTTCTCAAAACTTAAAACAGAAATCCCAAACTAAACTTCTGTGATTACATTTAAATACGTGTTTTCCTTGCTGTAAGGACTGGGGTTTGATGTCTTTCCTAGAAAATCTTTGTTGAATTGTCTAACTTTTGGACAGTGTCCCTTCCTAGAAATGACACATTTTGTGTATTTAATGAAGAGCACTGTGGAGTTTGGACAGCCTGACATGTCTTTAAAAGTCTTGGTTCAAAATGTTCCTATGTTGATATCTCCTAAAAAAGGCATGATGGAGACACTTTTATTGGGTTTCAGAGATGCAAAAATGTATCATCTTTAACTTCCTGGGGGTTTTAAATGCAATGTCAATATTCTTATGTTTTTTTAATTCCAACAAAAATAAAAGCAATTTCAATGTATATTTTTCAGAAACTGTCTTTCTGAATAGCTCCTCTGTTTTTGCACTGCTTCTGTGGTTTTTCCTGTGGCAGTTAACCTCATGCTGTTTGGAGAAGGGTGATGTTAACAGCAGCCTGTACTTTTGTTTTTGTGCTGGAAATGCAATGCCACACAGCCCAGACTCAGTTAAGAAAGTCACAGTGAAGGTGTTTGGATACGGGAAAACAGGAACAAAATGCATAAAAGCTGGGGGAAAAGAAACTCTCAAATTTACAAATACACAGGAAAATAAACAATGGAAACAGGATAAGAATAAAAGTTTGGAGAAGACAGAATTCAATAATGAAAATCTCCATGTAGGTTCTTCACAAGAGTGTCCATGGATCTAGACAAGATCTTTATAAACATCATGATTTGGCTGCTTTCCAGGGAATCTGCCCTGGTGGGAATAGCACAGGGATGCTGATTTTTATTTTATTTTTTCCTTTTAAATACACATGAGCAGAGCTTGTTCTGTTACCTGCCCAGGTGATAATGCCACCAGCTTTCAAGGTTGCCTTTATGCTCTCAGTGAGCGAGCAGCGATGTTTTGGGTGGATAAGTGATAAAAGTATTTGGCAGTGGATCATGAATCACCTTTTTCTAGCATGTCACATAGTGTGGTGGTGTCACTGTGCAGCAGGCTCACACCAGGCAGGGGAGGCAGGGTGAGACTCCTCCTCCCAGCCCAGCTCCCTCCTTCTCCATGGAAGTGACCCACCAGAGATTCAAACAGCAATAACCCCCCACCACCACCCCTGGGAAGGATTAATGCCTGAGTCAAGAAAACAGGAGAGACTAAATCCAGTATTTTGTGGGGGGGAAGAAAAATCACAGCAAGATAAAAAATATGTGCTATCACAGTTCAGACTGTTACACTCCCTGAATTATATGGTTCATGGTGCCACCTTTTGTTTAAAACAGGCAGCTCAAGGCCTATTTTGCTTTATGCTGACTTTATGCTATAAACATAACCCTGGACAGTGAGTGTTGATCACAGCCAGCAAGTTCTGTAGCTGTTCCCTGTGCTGGCTGCTTGAGATTTTACTTGCACAATTAAAGCACTGCAATTTAGTTAATGTGCATTTGGCTGCTAATTAAATAAAATATTCAGAAGCTAAAAGTACCATCTGTGGGGGCTTGTTGTACTCAAGTCTTCCAAATGGAAAAAAAAAATTTTTGTTAAGCAAAGTTTTCCTGAAATTCTGTGATTGTGGCAGCCAAATATAAAACAAACACCAAAGGCTGGATTTGGGATCTTCCTAAAATAAGAAAAAGAATGCTGGAATTGCAGGGAGTGAGAGAACACTGGTGGTTCAGTCCTTCAGGCATGTTTACAGCTGTAGGAAATGGTCATTGCTGCAGCCCAAGCAGTGGCAGGGTTACAGCCAGGTACCAGTGGCTGTGAGGGTGGAGCTGTGGAGGTGGCCTGGATTAGTTTTTAACTTTCTGCCATGGTCGTGATGCTGTTGATGGTGGGCTGCTGAACAGCTCGTTCCCAAGGGCCTGGCTTTGCCCCCGTTTGCTGGCACTGAGGGTCGTCCCTGAGCATTAGCGCGGGCCCTGTGTGCGCTGTGGCCTCCTCACGTGATGCTCCAGGAATGCACTTTCCTTTGATTATTTTGCTTGACCCAGATCTCTTCCAAATATGGTCTCAGCTTAAACAAGTTTGTGTTCTTAAGGCCTGGGCGTTTGCAGAATAAATTCTGCTTCCAGCTAACCGAGGCTGGCTGTATGGGGGAGTGGAGGCAGAGAGCAACCTAAAAATGCAAAAATAAAAGAGTCACAGCTGGATTCAAATTTGTCCCAAAATGTACATTTTGTACAATGTTTATACAATGCTAGGCAGGAAGATTTGTTTTCATAGTTTTAGCTACAGTAGAAACAATTGTTTTTAAATAAATGACCATTAGTCTGAGTGATTGCCACCCAAACTGGTTCTCTGAGACTTTTCATCTGAAACAGATTTAAATATTTTTCTTTAGTCAAACTGAGAGATACAAGATTGTTAAGCTGACCGGCATAAGCAGAGGTAAATTAATTAACATCTCAGATCTAAGTTATTATAGTGAGCTACGAAATTATGAATTACCTACTGCGGAGTGAGCATATGATTGTTACTTTATACTTTGGCCATTCTAAGTATGAAGTTCATCATCACAAACATTTCTCAAAATAATAAATACCCCATGGCAACTTTTCTGAAATGAATGGCCAAGCAAGGAAAATGTTACACTCAGAGTTGAGATTAAGGATTTTCATTAAAACCTACATTTCCTCTGCCTGTGCATGTTAGCTAGGAAGTGAATTTGTAGAAATGATCAGCTCCAATAATTCGGAGTTAAATAGACAGGAGGCCATGGCAGTTCCCATACTGACTTCTCCCTGTTTGCTCAGCATGCTCTGGAGCCCAGGACTGGCAAGAAGCTCCTGTATTGGCAGAAGAAGGAACTCGTGCTTTGAGGCCCTTCCTCTCCTTGAAAATGTGCATCCTTCGGCGAAATCTCCACTGAGAGAGGAGGAGAATGGCGTTTTGTGGTTCGGATGTGGGAAGGCTCAACATTTCATTGCATCACTTATCTTACAGATAATTAATGCAGTCATTTGGTGCTGCTAATGAGTCGGCCCTTTAGAGGAAGAAAAGGAGGAAGCAGATTCAGAACCGGAGGAACACCTTTGCTTCAGGCCCTGGGAGGTGTGACAGAAGAAGAGAGTGGCAGAGCAGTTTATCAGTGTTTGGTCCCTGTTGTTATCAGCACAGTTTCACAGAGGGGACCGGGCCCTGTTGCTAGCACATGACAATTTTAGCTGGCTCAGCTGGTGTGGGTTTGCCTGCAGTTTGGTGCAGGGCAGTGACACCAACCTGGCCAGCACAGAGCCATGGCCAGATCCAGGTCACACGATTAGATCTTGCTCTGCTCTGCCAGCAACAGCCTTAACAACAGCTGGGCTCCAGCTCCACAGCTTGGGATGGAGCCTTTCACTGCCTCACACTGCACTTCCACTCCTCTAGTGTCTGATGGCTTCTCTCTTCTGTTGAGACCAAAATTTCTGCAGAAATCAGGAGGATAAGTCCAGCCTGACTTCATCACCTTCCAGATTAAAACATTGCAAATAACAGGACACTGAGAAGGTATCAAACTGAACCATTTTTATTGGCATTTCCAACAGGCGTTTGAACAGCAGAAAGATGAGCTTTGTAAATAAACGGAATCATTTGCTAAATTAAGCTAAATAAATGCTGCTTTCCCCTGCTGCTTTCTTATATTGCAAGTGAGGATTCCTGCATGCATTAGGAAGAAATGGCAAGAATACGAATCATCATCTTGGCAGGATGTTTCACAGCAATTTTTGGCCTGAAGAGCTCCAAGTATTGTAGAAATGGAATGTCTTCGTGTTGGAGTACAGCAGTCTGCTCCTCAAACAACAGCAGGAGAGGAAAATATTTTTAAAAGCAGAATTAACCATTTGTGAAAGCTACAGGTTCTTCTTTCCTGGTCTTTTTTTGCTTTTATTATCTAAAACCTCATCTGAATAATACACAACATTTTTCAGGCTCTTTTGTGTGTCAGTCATTTAAGGACCAATGTGGTTATTCAGACCCTGGACCTCAAGGGTGCTCATGAAGGGCAGGAATCTGTTATAGTCATTAACAAATGTGCATTAAAAAATACGTTGGTCACAGCCCTCCACCAAGTGGGCAAAAGGTTGGATGGTGAAATGTGCTGGGCACTTAAAATGTTTCTATGGGATCTTTTTGTAAACAGTTGAAGTTGCAATTCCTGCAGTTGCTGTTCCTGCTTGCAGGTATGAAACTGTGCTTATAAGGCAAGACTGAACTCTTCAGAACACGGATGGATGAAACCAAGAAACGTGTTTAATAACCAGCAGTCCCAGAGATGGTCCGTGCCCGGACCCAGCCCCGTGTGAGCTCCGCCGGGAAGGACAGCTGTTCCCACTGCAGAGTCAGCAGGGAGACAGAACTCATGGGACACATCCTGCTAACAGCCCTGGAGCTGGACTACTCCGAAACGGACTGCAGCGTGTGCTGGAGTGCAGGTGGTGGAGTCACCGGCCCTGGAGGCGTTTGGGTAAAGCCTGGAGGTGGCACTCAGTGCCGCGGTCTGTTCGACGAGGCGGTGTCGGTCATAGGCTGGGCCCGGTGACCGCAGCGGTGCATTCCGACCCAAGTGAGCGTGTGCGTGTACTTTTGGCACAGAAGATACCACACTCCTCGCTTCCAGGGATGTGCAGGGCCACGCACGGTGCCTCAGGCGTTCGGGACACGGCCGTGCCCTCACCAGCCTCACCTCTGCCCGCCCGCCCCACAAAATGGCGGCGGCCGCGCGGCCCCGACCCTCGCCGGCGGGAGGGGCCTCGCCGGCCCCGCCCCGCGCGCGCCCCCGCGGCGCGGCCCCGCTCGGGAGCGCGCCCCGCCCGCCCCGCCACCCGCGCCCGCCGCAGCGCCGCTCCCTCCCCTGCGCCCGTCCCCTCCCTGCAGCCGCCCGGCGCGGTGTGGGGAGGCGGCCGCTCCGCCCGCCGCCGCCGCCGCCGCCGCCCCGAGCCTCTCAGGTAGGTGCGGGTCGGGCCCGCGGGCCCCGGCCCCTGCTCCGCGCGGTGGGAGGCGGCGGGCGGGCAAGATGGAGCCGCGGCCGGCGGGGGAGGGGAGCGGAGCGGAGCGGGGCTCTCCTCTCCCCCCGTCCCCGCCGCTAAGGGCGATCCCGCGGGGGATCGCCCTCCTTTCCCTAGGGTGCGGTGGCCGGGCCCCGCGGAGCCGTGCGAGGGGAGCTGCGCCATCGCCGCCTGCCCCGCTGTCCCCGCCCGGCCGAGCCCGGGCCCAGCGCCGGGCCCGGTCCGTGCCCCCCGCGCGGGACACGGGACACGCGGGGCCACCCCCGGCGCGGTGTCCCCGGCTGCGGCCCAGGCGGAGCGAGCCGTGCCGCCCCTTTGTCCCCTCAGCCGGCCCCTGGCCGCCCCAGGTGGAGCTGGGCCCTCCTGCTCTCCAGCCTGCGGCCGGGAATTGTTCCTTCCCTTCCGCGCCCTCGGCTCCGCGCGTGGGGCCGGTGCGTGTGCGGGGCTGGGGACTCAGAGCCTGCTCCCATTCGCGTGGGGCATCTGGATGTGTGCGTACAGCCATGGATGTATTTCCTGACACACCTAAGTAGCGGATGCCTTCGCTGACCGGCATATCGGGGTACCTGGAGAGCCTCGCTGCGTCCCTTCTGTGCCTCTTGGCGTTTTGATATAACGCGTGTCAGTGCTGTGTAGTCTCGTGTTCAGTTATGGATAGTTTAGTGCATTCTTGTTTTTGCATAGTCCTCCTGATGTAATTTATTAGTGAATAGCTGCACCTTAAATTTTTGTGCAGTTCTCCGTGGATTGACAATTATTTTGATGCATGTGTTTTTAATTTGTGTAAAATGAAAGGGTAGGAGGGGCACTTTGTCAAAATATTCTTAAATTAAGGTTTATTTCTATTTCAGTCTTCAGATGCCATAGTTTCTCTTAGAATTTTGTGTATGTGTGTGTGTGTCTGTACCCATATCCCTCATATTTTAGATGCAGCCATAAATAAAAAAAAATTCCAACGCGTACTTCCATTGGTCATTGTTGAACAGATTCACCAAGTGGACTTTGTCTTTCAGCAGTCTCACACAAGCATGCTGCCGTGGCTGTGTTTGGGTGGGTGGACAGGTGTCCGGAGCCTTCTGCATGGCCCCGTCACAGAGAAGCACTGTGAAAATTCACATCAGGAAGGAGAGGCTGAATCCATCTCCTAAGCTTGAAAGTCCTTTTGTGGTAGCAGGCTAGGGAAAGGAGAGGGTAGGTGAGAACACCCACTGAGATGAATGAGCACCTCTTACCTCTGGAGCTATTGTTGGAGACTGCAGCCCTGGGGAGAAGAGGGTGGGCAAGAACACCCACTGAGATGAATAAGCATCTCCAGCTCCTCAAAGCCCTTGTTCTAGGCTATGGCAAGGACTGCTCCTTTTTATTTGGGAATAGCCCCTTGAGGGGAATGGACAATTCACAAACACTAATAATCCTTTCTTTATAAAGATCCACCTCTACCTGCTCCATCATTCATACGCATATTTGGTTTGCCTTGAAGTTTGGTAATTGCAGAACCACAGAATAATGAGGGTGCAGTTTCACCTACTCTCCTAAGCAGTCTGTCTGGCCTAATGGCTGCCTCGATTCTGTGCTGCTCCATCCCCAGCTCTGGGGCTTTTCTCCAACCTCCATTCCCTGTGCTGTGTTTGGGACTTGTCACGCCTGTCATCCAGATTTCTGAATTCCACTAAGACCATCTTTTTGAGATCTCGTTATTTTTTTAAAGTAACAGTACCAGGGAGTGGGTCAGTGGCAGCCAGTGGGTAACGTGGCTTGGGCTGACCTGGCACTGTCTCTGTGCTAATGGAAATGTGGGTTTCTGTTACTCCCTCGCCCCCGTGCCTACACACTGTTGCTTTTGCTTTCTTGTTAGATTAGTTTTCACCTGGATCAGATCCCTGCAGTTGATTTGTCCTGCTCTTGCACAATAGTTCGTGTTGGCAGAAGGAGTGGGAATGTGGGAGAAGAGGAAAGGGCAAGATTGTCCTGTTCAGAAAAAGGGCGGATTCAGAGTGGTTTTTCTGTTGATTATGAAACCAAACTGTCAGTTGTGTCAGTGTGACTGGAGGTGCACAGATAATTAAATCATGGATGCCATCTTCTTTAATTTTTGTGAAACTGTCTTAAGTCTTTCGAGGTGTCCTGTTCCTCACCATCATCATCATCGTCATCATCATCATATATGATCTTAGTTTTGGGGTGGGAAGAAGTCAGCTGACATCCTTGCTAATTGTTGGTGTCTAGTGAAACTCTGCCCTTGGATCTGGCTTATTTAGTTTTTAGGGTTAGAAAACCTAACAATTACTTGTTTGCCTGGTTTTGCAATCAAATAATGAGTGAACCCTAGAAGTTCAGTTTACTTTACACTTAGCCTAGTGTTGCTTGCCAACATCAACTCTTTGTGAGAGCGGTTGAGCTTTGTCTGTAATACAAAGCTGGTGCTTAGGCTTTGGAAGGCTTTGTTTCTCCTGGGGTGTCTGAGTCAAAAGACTTGAACTCCCAGGGGCACAGAGACCGCACTGCACCCGGGTTGCAGCTCTCTGGTGAGGAGCAGGAGGCACAGATGCTGGCGAGGGAAGGCTCCCACTCTGCCTGGCATGTCTGGGGAAGGGGAATTTGAAGGGGGTGGGTGTTTCAGCTGCAAATAACTCTTCTCTTAACTTCTGTCATATAAGAAAATGACTTTGGGTCACCAGGGGAAGGACCATATTTGTAAGTTGTATTGCCTGGAGAACTCTTAATTTCTAAGAATAACCAAAATTCCAAAATGATGTTGTCTCTTGATTTGCAGTCTTATGTAGTAACTCTAGGAAGTCACTGCTGTAAAGAAATTATTTCTTTTATTTTGGCATTTTACCTGGTGTCAAACGGTGAGAAAATACATATTGTGCACCAACTGCAGAAAGGGCTTCGTAAGCACAGTGTGGAAAAGCTGGCTATCAAGCTTCACAAGTAGATAAGATTTCAGTTGTAAGTTCAGGTGTTACAGTGTATGTTGTGCCACTGATAGAATTTAATACTTATTATTTTTTAAATATTTACATTTATGTGACTACTCCCGGTAAGGTGCATCTTTGTGAAAGCAAGCAGTTACAGGGTTTTAAAAACTGGGTAAGGCCCTACTTCAGCAAGAGTTAATGTGTAGAAAAGGAGCTGACAATAAAAGTGACATGTGAAAAACATTTAAATTGATAGACTTCTTAGAGAGTGAATGAAAGGATTTCTCACACACGCCGTCCTGAGAGAGAAGAACAGAACTGACACCGTATTTCTGTTGTGGTCTTGAAAGGGAAAATATTCCTCCTGCTGCTGTTGCTGCTCAACCCCCCTGCAAAGCAAAGGAGCCCTGTGATGCTCCCCAGGGCCGTGGAGCTCAGCATAGAGCGTCCTTTATGAGGGATCCTGAACAGAGCCGGGCCTGTGCTCTGCTCCTGCAGCGTTCACTGGCCACAGTGACCTTCAGAGAGCTGTGCACAAATGATGCTTGTGGCTGCTTGTGTTGTTAAGTAGCGAGTCACATACTTTGTATGTGTTGGATGATGATGAAAATGTGCTGCTACAGCCTCCCACAGCCCCATCGATACTGTGGAAACTATTGCAAGCTCAGCGGTGAAAAACCTCAGAAAAACGAGTGGGTGTTGTATACTAACCCTCATTAAAAGCAAAACGGTCCCTGTTGGTGTGAGGAGTTTACCTTTCTTGGTATTCATCATTTGGAAAACCATAATATAGGTGGCCTTCAAGTTCAGTGCAGTTTTGCTGTGATTCAGGTGTGTTTTAGCAGAAGTGGGAGGTACTTGCTGAGTCAGGTCTGTTCTGGCACTCCCCAGGCCACAGAAGGCAGGCTGGGTGGGTGAGAGCAGAGCAGTTGCCTGCTGCTTGTGCTGCAGCTGATTATTCTGCTCAGTGCAGATAATGGGTCTCCGGTCCAGTACTCAGTATAAAATAACAACTGAGCAAGTGTCTGTTCTGGGGGGCCTTGTGAGCTTCTCTGCTTATCAAAGGTTTCAGCTTGTCTACACTGGCAGGTAAATCATCGCCGTGAAGAAGGCAAGGTATGATGTTTGAAAGCCAAAGATGGCATCACATCACAGCCCAAGAGGATGTTTTTATGTAATGTGATTTCAGTAGCTTTGATATTACAATTTTGTGTAGAGAACAGGTCATGGATGGGAATTTCCTGCAGGAGGAAAGCCTGCAGAGAGAGATGGGCCATAACAATACTGGGAGCCTTAGCAGCTGTGAGCTAGAGCTGTGTGTGTGTTAAACTGTATTTTAGGATACCAGGGGGGTCATGACCATGTCCAGACATCCCCCTGTAGCAAGGCTTTGTGGGTCCCAGCTGGATTGTCCTGTTTCTTTCTAGCAGTGGTGGAACTTCTGTGCTTTATTGCATGAGAAGCTGCCTCACTTTTCCCAAAGCCAGCTTTTTCAATGCCTCCTCCCTTCCCCAGCACTTGTATGGATATAAATTACCAGGCACTAAAAGATCCGTCCAGAAAATCCTCCACAGTCACTTTCCAGTGAATCTTCTTGAAATACAATTTAATTTCCTTGTTGCAGTGCCTCATCTTAACTGTTTGTTGATACAGAGATATTCAGCCAGTCAGTTAAATCAGTTTAAAAACTGATTTAAGTAAACTGTTGCAAATATTTTTACATATCTATTTACAGGTTTAAAATGAGAAAGTTCTATCTTAGTGGAAACTTTTTGGAGGGTTTTATTCAAGAATGATTGCACACAAAGTTGTATGTGTTTATCTGTACAATTTAGCTGAAGTGTAATTTTTAAATTGGCATAGCTTTGCATTTTATACCAATTTTCTTTTATACTGTATATCTCCCTGCCAAGAAACCTGCTTCCACTCCACGGATAGACTCTCTACATTCTTTTATTCCCTACTGTAATGTGAATGAAGGAAAATTATGCTGGAGATTCCATGTTAGGGTAATTAAGCTTGATTACAGATTTCCTTTTAAAAACTTTTCAAAAAAAGTCTTGAAGAAGATAAAAAGGGAACCTTGGCTACTACTTGAAATTTGCATGGTTTGTTGAAAAATGCTGCAGAGAAGGGGGGAAATGCATTTTAAAAAATCCTATTGGCAGTCTTCCACTGAGATTGGGGGTTTTGTTGAGCTTTTTCTAGAAAGAAATTTGAAACAGTTGCTGATTTGTACTGTCTTTCTTCATTCATCCATTCCAGTAATGCTGGTTGCTGCCAGATGGAAGGTAAAGTGTCATCAGCCAGGGCTTGTGTGTGAAGTCAGTGTTTGTCAGTGGTATTGCAGTAGACACAAAGCACATGCATATGGTGATGAAGCTCCAGCATTCATCAGCTACAGCAGAATATATTCACTGTCTAGGAGTGCTTATGATGGTTCTCCCCTAGAAAGATGGATGGGAAAATCCCCCCCAAGTGTAATGGGGAGAAGAAGCAGAGAATAAGAATGTAACACAGGAGTGAGTGTGAACCTGGTCAGTCAGTCCCATGAGAAATACCAGGAGCCCCTCTTTTATTCAGTGCCTTCTCCCAGCACTGGTGTGTTCCTGGTGTTCCTTGGATACTGGGCAGCTCAGCTGATCCTTCTTTGTGGCAGTTGAGCTTGGAGCAGGTTTTTTTGGGGCCAAAGCCAGTATTCCTGTGTTTAAAATGAGGACTGAGACAAGAATGCTGCTCAGCACTCCGAGTGTCTCTAGTGGATCAACAAACAGCTGAACAGCCTTTCAGAGCTGCTGGGCTTTACACTCTCTGCAGCAAAAGGACATTCTAGAACCCTCCTGTTTGCAGTTACATATCATGAAAAATCTCAGGTATTTTTCATGATACTTGCAGGCACTTTTCTAGTGGGGTTAAATAAAGGTAACATTTTTTGACTGCGAATTGTAGAAAACCCTAAGCTTCCTTCTCTATTGCTGCTTGGAAAAGTCTGTCTGGTCTCTTGACCTGAGCTTATTTCCTTTGTCCTTTGCTAAGTGCAGGCTTGCAAACTATTCTTAGTTGTTTGGCTTAGACGTTAACAGCTGCAATAACAGTGGTTTCACTTTTGTTCTACTGTACCCCATGCAATGCACCAGGATTGTAGCACTTGGATTATCTCTGCTAGAACATGTAATATTTAAACTATATTACTATTATAATTTCGCTCTTTGACATAAACCCATATTCATATATTTGCACAAGAGTAATGCGTACTGTAATGTGCATTTGACAAGCCCCAGGGTAGATTGAGTGTTCCAACAGGGAATGTATCCTTTGTAATCAGGAGAAAAGAGCACGGGGATTTACTCCAGGGTAAATAGACTGTGCTGTGTGCTTTCTCTCTGGTTGGCAGGAAACATTTGTAACTGCCAAGTAAATTCAGTAATCAATGGTAGAGTTTAAATTATGTTGCTGTAGGTGATATTCCAGAGCTGTTGTAGGGAAAAGATAATAAATCTTCCAGACCATATCTGCTTATGAAATTTAACATGGGAAGTAATTTTTGGTGTCTTAAGTGTGGCTGTAAGACATAGAAATACTCCGAAGGGTCAGATATTTATTGGCTTAATATCGTCTTCAGCATGGCTAAATATTACTATCCTAGACTTTGAGTATTTGCAGCTTACTTAAGTTGTAGAACCAGTATAGTTGAATGGAAGATGTAATTGCTTTATTTCCCAGAGTTGTTGGCAATGCCAACAATATCAACATATCTCAGTGCTGGCATTGCTAGCAGCTTGTACGTGCTCTCCTAACTAGGACAGCAGTGGCATTTCTGCAATCCAGCATCTTGTACTTCGTTACAAATTCATTTCATCCCTCTGCTTTCCCAACTATGGCACCATTGTGTTGCCAAATGCTGTACGTGTTTCTTTCTTTGACATTAATTGCAACATGAAATAAGAAAACTGATTCGCACTTTATTCTTTTGCTGCAGTTAAGGAAACAAAAAAAATCTTTTTGTATCTACTATACCCAGAGAGTTATAACATATCTTTCTTTGGCTTACAGCTGGGTCACATATTAATCTTAGAGGTGAAATAACCAAAACGTAGATGATACTTGGTTAGAAAGGTTTTGGAAACATAGATGAGGAAATATGGTAGGTCTTGGTTTCTGAAATGCTGTTGTTCAGTTTTTTAACTTACTTCATTCCTAATTATACCTGTGTGAATAATACGTGGTTTAAACTCTCCTTTTTAACTATGTGTAGAGGTTACTGTGCAGAACCTCAAGTGAAGGCTTAATACAACTCATTTCAAAAGTAATTTACTGACATCAATGCTGTTTACTAAAAATAGACAAAGTAGTTTGGACTAATTTAAGAAACAGAGGTACCTTTTGAAAGATTCTCTTTTGTGGAACACTATTATGATCTATTGATACATATTTCCCTCTCCTGTTTCTGGTAGAAAATGATGCACCCTGTTGCCAGCAGTAATCCAGCTTTCTGTGGGACCGGCAAGAGCTCTTGCCTGAACGAAGACAATGTGAGGGCTGCCGATCAGTTCGACCTCTACGCCACCCAGCAGAGCAAGTACAGCCACGCAGTCAGCCACAAACCCATTGCCTGCCAGAGACAAGATGCCTTGAACGACCCCCACTTGCAGACCACAAGTGGCAGGAATATAGAGACAAAAGATGAACTAAAGAAAAAGAAAAACCTCAACCGCTCCGGGAAACGCGGAAGGCCGTCAGGGACCACCAAATCAGCAGGGTACCGAACCAGCACGGGCCGACCCCTGGGGACCACCAAAGCAGCTGGATTTAAGACAAGTCCAGGCAGACCCTTGGGTACAACTAAAGCAGCAGGATACAAAGTCAGCCCAGGCAGACCTCCAGGTAGCATTAAAGCTCTATCACGGCTTGCAAATCTGAATTATACTTGTGGCAGTGCAGCTTTTCCTTACCCTATGGTGCATAACAGAGGAGTCCATGCTGCTGGTGAAACTAGCAGCAAAATCAAACAGCCTAATGAATGAAGGGAGGGAATGAGTAACTCCTTACTAATCTGCTTTATGCTGATTTTGGGCATGTTTCTTGAGTTTTCTTGTAATGTTTGCTTAAGTCTGAGCTTCTAGATTTTATTCCAATAATGCCATAACCTACGGGTGCAATTAATAACTTTAACAGAACGTTGGGAAGGCTTTATTTTAAAGAGGCTTCTGTTGATTTAAAACCATGATTTATAAGGAAGTCTAAAATGATACATTATGCCTTGGTGTCAGTACTTAAGTAATGTCCATGTCCCTAGTTTTAAGTTCAGTTTCTCATAAATCTAGATGTGTGGTTATGCATTAAATAATTGAAATAAGGAGGACAGAAGTTAGCTGGCTGATGATTCCTGATGTGGCCTGTCCCACAATAAGCAACTTAGCCAGATAAGTTCTTACTTGGTAAGGAAAACTGATAAAGTGGCAAGCCACATTTTCCACTTCTGCAGGACCTTCTACACACCTCAGATAGACTTAAAATAGACTTAAAAACCTTAGAAAAAAAGGTTGGGGATTTTTTTTGTTAAAGTGATTTCCAATGACTTTTATTTCTGGAGTTGTAGCATTAAGTGAATTTCAACTCTTGCTCCAAAACCATTTTGGAAGCTGTTAAAGAAACCTGAGCATTTGTGCAGTGCGGTACAGCTGCACAGCGCCTTACAAAGACAAGTTACTTTGCCAGTAGGTGAGAGCTGTTCTTTTAGGTACACTGTTACAGGATTCTGCTGGGTAACTTTGAAATGCCTAGTAATACATATACCAAACCACAAATAGTTCTTTGGAATTTGAAATATTTTATAAGAAATGAGGTACTGTTCGTTCTAGTTAGGCACTTGATTAATATTAACAGTATGTTCTTAAATCTGTAAATAGCTATTTACGCTGGCTTTTGCCTTTCAAATCTGTGCTTAGATGGCGACAGTTTAATAGCTTTTAAAGTAATAACCTTTAATGTTTACAAATGAAACTTTTTAAATAGACACTGTTGCCAAATTTTTAGACTCAGTTTTGCCAGATATTCCTGGAAATAGTTATTTCATTGTTAGACATTTATACTATATTTAAGTTATGGAAGCTTATATATCTACCAAAGGACACCATTTTCATGATTTATAAAAGCAAACTGTATAGCTGATGCAAACAGGATGCAGTTTACTGCACTGCTAGATCCCAGATATAGAGTCATTCATCTATGCATGCAAGCCAGAAAAAAATGTTGTTGGTTAACTATAAACACCTTTCTTGACTCAAACTAAAACCTCCCCTCCTCCCAAAAGAAATGTTTCATTTTTCAACTGGGTGTGTCTATTTTTTTTTTTTTTTAAGTGTGGGAGAATGTGTGAGTGTGAGTGTGTAAAATACTTTCATCCAGACTTCAAAAGAAAAAAGATAATCAGTCCTCAGTGTTACATATTGTTTGTTCCAAATTAATTTTTTTTTTTAATCTGGAAGAAAGTTTACATTTAAGTCATTTCACATATAAAATGACTCTATGATAAATTCATAGCTTGAAATACCTGGGGAGGGGGAATATGTAGAGTTTGCAGATTTGGGGGAGAATAAAATATGGGTTGCTCCTGTGCTGAATGGGTAATGATGGTCATTTTTGTTAACATAAATGCTATTCTGGCCTGCTGTCATTTTGACTAGACCTCTTGATTTCAGTGATGACAACTTAAGAAACAGATGTCATGTTTCATACCTTTTTTATCAGGAAAAAAGCAGCAAGCCTTCAGGTGTTCCAGTGATGCCTAACACATATTGAGCTGGACTTTTGCTGTACTTTACAATAGGTGTGTTGAATTGTTTTGGGGGAACTGTGTATGGACTGGCAACTAAGACAATGAACCTCAACTTGTACTGGATGGCTCCTTAGGCGATAGATGAACTAATGGCAGCTAAATTGCTACTAAGGAATTGTTTCTTCATGCTGAAGCTCTGAAATCCAGTTGTATGTTCTGTTCCTCAACAAACTCGCAAGTGTGAAATTTAGCAGTCTCTCTCAGAAGATGTAACTTCTGACACGTGCAAAATGCTAACGTGAGTTCATTCACCCTCAGGATCCGTGTTGTATTGGCTGTTTTTAATCAGATAATTTTTCAACAAAAGACTGCTTTAAGTTCTTTCCTGAACTCAGCTGGGCAAGCAGTCCTCTTCAGCTGAATGTGTAACTGCAGGAGTGTCACACCTCGCTGGCAAGGAACGTGTTGCATGTCACCACTGTACCTTGGAGAAACTCCACTCCTTACCTCCTCCTGTTGATCCTGTTTGCTCCTGTCCGTTCCTCACTTGTGCATCCACTCAATGGTGCTGTGCTGTGTGTCAGGAGATAATGCAGATGTATTGCTGTTCTGCTAGTATAATTTGTATTCAAGTATGCTGATGAAATAATGAAATCACCTAAGCAATTTCTGTTCATTACGGTGTTTATTAATTATATCAGATGAAATATAATCCCAGTAAAAACTAATTAATGTTGTCAGTTGTGAAATGATGAGCATCAAATAGAAAAGTGTTCAGAGAGCCCGCGGCGTGCTGCTTGGCACTCTGGATTTAGGAAGGAGATCAGAAGTGCACTGCTGGTGTTTCCTAATTCTGCTTTATTTTATATCTGACTAGAGTTTACTGGTGCCGTGCAGTGAAGGGAAGAAAAAAAAGAGGAGATTCAAAGTGACTAGAAATGGAATTTTCAAATACTTCTGTTCTTCCTATGTATACTCTGCAGAATACATTGTGCTTTTTTCAACATTTTTTTCCATGAGAAACACTGAAACAGCATGTTAATGCCTAAACTTTATTAGTACCAATGGGAAAACTGGCATTTTCCCCCCATAGTATGAAAACATTACTTGTAAGGTAAATTGCTTATTTTATATTATATATCATAATTCAGCTATTCATAAGCTAGGATCACTGTTGTGTGTTAACACTGTTCAGAAGACCGACATGTCAAGTTTAGGTTTTAATAATTTCTTTTAATTATCAAGTTTCTAATGTCTTATTTATACATAAATGAAATGTATTAGCTTGCTATTATTCCTTAATGATGCTATAAAGTTCACTGTTTAAGATACATATAGTAACTACTATTCATTTTCTTGATTAAATTTACTTAAACTTTAAAACCAAATAATTTTGCTACTATAAAGTCTTGCACTGGACAGATTCTAATGCTAGCACCATATTTTGGCAGAAAAAAAATCAGATACCATCATAAGCAGATGACTTTGGTATCAAAGATGGTATTTTTTAAATCAGCACTTAGCTTTGTCGTTAAAGCAATGTTCTTTATATCTTGGATTTAGTTTAAAGTAATCAAATTAACTAGAGCCATTAAAGATCTCTCTTCTGAATGAATATATTTTCATTTTGTCTGAAGGATCTTAATGTTCAGTCAGGACAAAACCAAGCTTTGTCAGTAAAAAGTGATGTATCTGTGAAGAGAATTACCTGGAACTACAATACACTGAGTAATTCAGATGAGAATTTAACTCCCTTCCCCATTTTGAAGAGCTTTAAAAGGCAGAGCAATGTGAAGTCATTTGTGCAATGGTTTCATTAGCTGTGGCTCTGCTGTTCTTTGTTATATGTATAATAATGTTTCACGCTCCCCTTAGAGTTGACAGTTAAAACAGCTGATAACAATCATAAATACTTGGAACTGCAAACTTCATTTCTGATTACAAAAAGTTTATTCTTCTCTATTTTAATGCATATATTTTAACACCGCTAAATATATTTATGACTTTAGTAGAGACTAGACCTTTCTCCTTGTGACTTTTTTTCAAAATAGAAGAATCTGTATTCTGAAATTTGAACCACTTTCTGTTCCTTCAGTCTTGCATCATTTGCTTTTCCACAGGTTTACTTTGGGGGTAACAGTAATCTGTTAAATAACTCAGCACCCTGTCCTCTGCTGTAAAAAGCCTGATTAGATACTGTGTATGTTTTTATGTCCATGAACTTGAGCTACTCGTGTGCAATTATGTGTATGGGAATGGAGTAGTGTTCATGATCTGTATTTACATCATCATATGGATGTATATTTATTAATAAAGTTAATACTTTAAAACCTAACCATTTTTCCCCGGTTTTCTTTCTTTTAAAATACCTTTTAAATTCTGGCTGAAGATGCCAGTTGGCAGCGTTACCTGCTTGTTACAGGCACATTACATATATTTGCATTAAGGCAGAAAGATTCTATGAGTTGCAAGGTGTCAGGAGATAGAGGAATGTTGCTTATTTTTTATGAATTGAAAACAATGTGACAGTAACTTGATTGTTCTTTCGCTCAAAGTGGAGAAAAGGGGAGGAAAGGAGCTATAGCCCTGCATGGATAAATAGTCAACTGCTAACTTTTCTCTCTGTTGCACATGGAAATCAAATTGAGAGTACTCATAAATAAAGTTTCATGGAATGGTGGTCATAATTCATTATTCTGTGATGAATAAGACGTATTTATCCCTGTGTTTCAGGAACATTTGTGTTCTGGCAGGAGGGAGATTATGTTAGGATTAAATTTACAGTTAGAAATTGTTTTCAAGTTGAAAATGCTGTTTTGACTAAAACATAAGGAGAAGGGGGAATGGGGCAGCTTGTTCTTTGCTAGTCTGCACCAGTTTGGATTCCCTTTGTGCTTTTGCTTTCAGGCTTGCTCTGTATCAGCTGATATAATTAAATGTTTTCTCTCTATGTGCAAACCTCATGTTTTCTATTTTTAGACTATTATGTCCTCATTACTAGTGCTTATTCAAATTGGACTTTGAAAGAAGAAGCTTCAAGCGAGAAAACGTGTGCTGAAAGGAATGACACAGTTGGAGCAGTACACCTGAGTAAAAACAAAGCTAAAAATCCAGTTTCTGTAATGAATGACCTGCGTCTTCATTTATACACATGTACTTGATTTTTCCTGCCTTTTTCCCCTGTGCATGGTTCATGCTCCCCTCGGTCATGACTATCAGTTTTTGACAGATGCAGAGTTTTGGCAAAATCTCATTGCGCATTGCTGGCAGTTTTAAGGAAGTGTGTTAAAAAAAGATAGCAGCACTTGAAGTAATGTGTTCATTTTCAAAATGTCCCAAATAGTCTTGAGACTTCACTACTAAGCTGAAATAAAGTAAAAACGAATTCTGCAACAGGAAGAATACCATTTCCTAAAAAGGAATACGTGAGTATGTATCTTGCCTTTCTGCTTGGGAGCTTTGGTTGATAAGCTGCTGGACAAAAACTCTTCTTTTTAGTTTTAAAAATACACCTTTAGTTTGCTGTGTTTTACCCGTACCCCAGCCTGCTGGAGGTTAAGGCACAGTTTGTGTGCAGACAAATCCCAAACGGGACCGTGCTTCCCTAGCGAGGGTGGGAGTGGGCAAATCCTCCGCAGGCAGCTGCGGCTGCGGGGGAGTGCTGGGGCTGCACCACGCTGGTACCAGAGCAGCCTTTGGGATGAGTTCCAGGCACTCCCTGCTCAGTCACAGCAGCCTGCCGAAGCCGTGGGATGGCACTTGACTCGTTGCAAGAATTTCAGACCTGAGGTAATTAAAATCAGCGGTGAAATGCTTCCAGCAGCCCGACAGCCGGCCCGGGCAGCGGCTCCGGTCACCGGAGCTCAGCCCTGCAAGGCGGGGTCACAGAATCACGGGACGGTTTGGGTTGGAAGGGACCTGGAAGAACATCTTGTTCCACCCCCTGCAATGGGCAGGGACACTTTGCATTGTGCCAGGGTGCTACAAGCCCCGTCGAGCCTGGCCTTGACCGCTTCCAGGGCCGGGACACATTCCAGGGATGGGGCAACCACAGCTTCTCAGGGCAACCAGGGGCGCACCATGCTCACAGTAATTTTTTTTTCTGAAAATAATTTTGGTAAAGAATTTTTTTCCTAATATCTAATCTGAACCATTCTTCCTCGTCCTGTCACAACATGCCCTTGTAAATAGTCTTGTCCCAACCTTCCTTTAAATTCCCTTCAGGTACTGGGAGGCCGTAATTAGGTCACCCGAAGCCTTCTCTTTTCCAGACCGAACACTCCCAATTCGGGGTTCAGGGCCGCGAGAAAACTCGGTTAAACCCACCCGCTTTGTGCCTAACACGAGCAGGGCTCAGCCCCCTCCGCCGTCCCGCCGCCACCCTCACGGCCAGAGGGCTCTTCCCACGGAACTACGAAGGCGGCGGAACGGGAAGTGTGCCGGGGATCCGGCGGAAGCGCTCGTTGTCCGGGGAGACGCGGCGGCGGCCGCCGGGGCCGGGCTTGAGGCTGAGGATGTGGCGGCTGCTGCTGGCGCTGGCCTGGCTCGCTGCGAGCCTTCCCGCAGGTGCGGCCGGGGGGCTCTGGGTGCGCGGCCGCGGGGCGGGCGGGGCGCGGCGCTGACGCCTCCCTCCGTGCCTCTCTCTCCCCGCAGGAGCGGCGGAGCGCGGCGGCCCCGAGCCGGTGCGGTACCGCACGGCCGAGATGGCGGACGCGATGCTGGGCAGCGGGGCCCTGGCCGAGCAGCCCGTGCTGCTGTCGGCGGTGCCGGCCGAGGCGAGCGGCGGCCCGGCCGGGGCTTGCGATGGGGCGGCCGCGGGCGATGCGTGCGGGCCGGCCCGGGAGCAGCCCGTGCTGGAGCCCGTGCCGCCCGCGCCCGCCGAGGAGCAGAACGGCACCGACAGCGCCAAGGCTCCCAAGGTGAACTGCGAGGAGAGGAACACGACGGGCATCGAGCGCTTCACGCTGCAGATCCTGAACGTGTCCCAGGTACGCGGCCGGCCCGCCCGCAGCCCGCTGTCGGTGTGAACGCGTGAGGTGCCCTTCAGCCTGCTGCTTTCAGTGCCTGACTTAGGGAATTTCCCTGTGTAACGTCCTCAGTTCTACCGGAGAAAACAGATGACTGGGCAAGGAGGCTTTCTGGGCCATTCTGTGCGGGAAAAAAAATGGGAGTTATGGCTCGCTTCATGTGCCTGTGTGTGTTATCTCTGTGCCTGCAGGGTGCTGCCAGCTTCCCTCCTCTGTGGACTGGTGTTTCTCTTGGAAATTGTTAATGGCAATTAGTGCCAGCTCTTTTCTTGTAATGGTTATTTGCATTTTTAAGTAATAAACTTTTTAAAAGGTTATATACAATTCTCCACCTGTTTTAAAAGGTGCGGCTGCTTGATCAGTTTTGCCAAGTATCTAATCGATTGCTGAATGCTGATCCATACACAGCATTTAACTCTGTTAAATATGGAATTGTCCCCGTTTGTTCTCATGCTTTCTCCAAGGACCTGATGGAGTTCCTGAACCCAAACAGCAGTGACTGTACATTGGTCCTGTTCTACACACCGTGGTGCCGCTTTTCTGCCAGCCTGGCACCTCATTTTAACTCTTTGCCCCGAGCATTTCCAACTCTTCGCTTCCTGGCACTGGATGCATCCCAGCACAGCAGGTAACTCACACTCCCTGTGCTCTAGCTGCAGTTTATTTCTGTTAGCTTTGAGTTTTAAAAACAGGAGTGACTTTTTTTTTTCTACATAAACTGACAATTTTATTTAGTGAATCTGACACTTTGGGTATTGTGACTGTTTTTATTTCTTCCTCCAGAAGATTTAATTTCCTTCATGCCTTGTTTTTTCTTCTGTAGTTTATCAACTAGATTTGGAACTGTGGCTGTACCAAATATCCTCCTTTTCCAAGGTGCTAAACCTATGGCTAGATTTAATCATACAGACAGAACGCTGGAAACCCTGAAAGACTTCATCTTTAACCAGACAGGTGTGTAAATCAGCCCTGGTTTGCCAGTGGGAAGAACAGGCTGGCTTTAAGGTCCAAATTGGGCTTTCCTGTCCCTGTGTGTGTTCTTTAAAATGAATGTCATAAAGACCCTGAGAGCACCCAGAAGTTCACTTAGTCAGTTGTTGCTGCGAGCTGGATTTCAGCCTGTGCTGAGAGCAGAAACTCAGCTCCTTGGGCTGCTGTCACAGAGCAGGGGGAACAGTGGGGTTTAGCTAGAGAGGCTGCCAGAAGGATGGAGCATATCTTCCTGCCCAAAGATTTAATTGAGAATGAAATAAATTAAACTCTGTTTGCCACCCAGCTAGCTCTCTTCTAATCCACACTGAAGTGCTGTCTGGATCTGCATTTCCAGAAATGCACAGAAATTATATTCCTGAAACACTCTAAATTAAATTTCCATGCGCTGAAAAACTCACAGCTTATCCAAGGCTGTGCTGCGGGAGGACAGAACTAGCCTTCTCCTGTTATGCAAATACACAAAAAAATCACAAAGTTTTGGTATCAGTAAATAATATCCTGGGTATATGCTAATGTACAAGGACCATCTCACCAAAATTTTTAGTCTACCTGTGTTTGAGTCTTAGTCTGAGAGCAGGAACAGAGCTCCAGGTAGAAGCAGCCTCTCTGTATTTAGTGATTATGATCATGACCAAGTACTTTGTTTTTTAGGGATAGAAGCTAGAAGCGATGTGGCTGTGACAGAGGAGGACTGGGAAGGGCCCCTGCCAAGTGTCCTGACGAAGGGCATAGACTGGCTGCTGCTGTTCTCTGTGCTCTTCCTGGCTGGCTTTGTCATGTACGCCACCGTTCGCACCGACAGCATCCGGTGGCTCATCCCGGGACAAGAGCACGAACACCAGGAATAACCTCAGATGTTCAAACAGGGACAAAATTTTGCACTTACTGGTAAAGTGGGAATTTTTATGGACTAGAAGTACCTAAGAATGAACTGTTGAATTTGTTGGTTGTAATTTATAATAATGACTAAAAATTGGCTTTATTTATGAACTGCTGAATCCGTGACAAGCACATTTGTGGCGGTTCCAGTGGTAAGTGAACAAGTGTGAAAAAACATGAACTAAAGTATTAAGCTGCTCTGATTGACTTCTTTTTAATGGAATTTGATGTAATTAGTGTTACAGTTCTAATTTGTAGACCAGGGAAGATTTTTACAGCACATTGGTCTGTGCGTGGCACTGTGAGGCAAATACTGGTGAAGGGAGCTGTTGGTACATTAGTTTGACTGTCCATAAAATGAACTATGAAGATGTTTTAAATGATTTTTCACTCCCATGGAGGTGACTGTTCCCACCTCTGGCACTGGGGTTCAGTGCTGGTTTTCTCATTCGCTTCACTCTGAGTTTTGACTTAGTAACTGTTCTTTATGAGATTTAGAGTCACTTCCCAAGCTCACCTCACTATTTCTGTGTGTGTATACAACTTATTTACCACCTTCCTGTTGGATGAAATTGTATTAATTGTCCTTAAAAAAAAATAAATCAGGTTTTTAGTGTAACCTTTTAAGTTCCTTTCTTTCAGAAGTAAAAACATGCAATTTCTGAACTACAGCTCATGTGCCTAAATTACCAAGACCAGTCTTGATGCTTATTTAAATTTCTAGTACCATGTTTGCTAGTTCCACACTGTCCACTTGAGGCTACATAATGAATTTATGGGTTTTTTTAGTTATGATTAGTATGGAAGGCTTTGGATAAGGTATGGACTACTATGTTGTGTGGGGATGGATTATGTGATTGCATAAAATTTATCATGGTGGAGGCTTGCCAGAGTATCCTAATAGGGTGGTTTAGAGAGCAAATTAAACTAACATTAAACAAAAAAGCCTTGAGACTCATTGTATGACAGATACCTCAGATCCCTGCAATGTAATTCTTCATGAATTTCTCTGCCGGCTCTATCTTTTCCTCTGAAAACCAGAGGTCATGTATGTCTGTGTCCAAAAAGGAAACTGCACTGGTAAAACTTCGGTGTTACTGAAGATGAAGGTGGGATGGATGTTATTAATAAAGACTGTGAACGATAAATTGGAGCATTCTTGCCTCTGCCATGTGGTTCGTTTGAGAGGCCCAGGGTTGGACTGTCCCCAGTGCTCATGTCCGCCCCGCTGACAGAGATGTGTTTATGAACAGAACGGGGCAGTTCCAGTGCGTGGGGTGGCAAGGACACCTGCCCGCTCTCTGTGCCACAGAATCCACCCGCGGCCGGCAGCTCTGCTCAGCCGTTCTCCTCCCGGGTAGCTGTCACAAATCATGGAATCATCAAGGTTAAAAGAGACCTTTCAGACCGTCCAGACCAACCCTCCACCAGCACCGCCACCGTAGCCCCTAAACCACATCACCCAGCGCCACATGCCGGCGCCTCTGAAACCCCTCCAGGGCCGGCGACTCCACCGCCTCCCTGGGCAGCCGGTCCAGTGCCCGGCCCCCCGACAGTGAAAAGGTTTTCCTGAATATCTGATCTGGATGCTCCAATCTCAGCTTTAGGCCAGTTCTGCTCCTCTCCCTGCAGGCCCGGCAGAAGAGATCGGTGTCCCCCCACTCCAGCCTCCTTCCAGGGGACTGCACAGAGCGCTGCGGTGCCCGAGCCTCCTCGTTCCTGACCGGAGGCCGCTTTGCCGGCACCACCGCGGCCCCGGGGGCTGTCGCGGCGCAGGCAGCTCCCCTTCCCCTCTCGCTCTGCGTGCCCCGGCTCCGCCGCGGGCTGCGGCTCCTCCCGCGGGGCGCGGCGGGGGCGGGCCCGGCGGCTCGGGGCCATGCCGGGCGGCGGGGCCGCGCTGCGGCGGGCGCTGCTGGGAGCGCGGCGGGCGGCGGGCGGCGCCGGGAGCCCCGCGGCCATGGTGAGCCTCGGGGCACCGCGCCGGGCCGGGGCGCGGGGCGGAGGGGAGACACACGGGCAGGCCGCGGGCTCGGGGCAGTCCCCGGCCTGTTCCCCGGGACCTGGGGGAATTGGGATTGCTCAGCCTCCGGGGAGACCTGGTTGCCGCCGTTCAGTACGCGCAGGGCAGGGGGAGAGCTGGAGAGGATTTTGGACAAGAGCATGGAGGGAAAGGATAAGGGGGAATGGCTTTACTCTGATAGAGGGCTAGATGGGATATGGGGAGGAAATTCTTCCCCGTGGGAGTGGTGGGGCCCTGGCACTGCTGCCCAGAGCAGCTGTGGCTGCCGCACCCCTGCAGTGTTCATCCGGGCTGGACGGGCGTGCAGCAGCCTGGGATAGTGGAAGGTGCCCCTACCCATGGCGGGGGTGGGACAAAATGGGCTTTAAGATCCCTGCCAACTCAAATCATTCTATGATTCTCCCTGTGTCCCCCCGCCATCCCACCTCACAGCTGATTATTTTATTTTACACAAAGCTAATAGTGAACAGCACGTGCCGGGTTCAACCCTCACCCCTCAGGCATGAGAGTTAGTTCTGTTATTTTTTTTACCTAATGCCTGTTTTGCCTGGGCTTCCTCCGAACAAACATTGTCCATCACTGGGTCACCCCCAGCGCCCAACAGCCCCTGGGCCCTGAGCGTGGGGCGCCTCGGATGCTCGGTCAGCGCTGGCAGCCGGTGCCCGTTCTTCCTCCCTGCGCTCTGGCCATGCCCCTGGCGAGCTGCTGAGGGCCGTGAGCGTGGGAACGCCATTGGAATCTCCCACTTTACTTGGTCCTTGCTGCCTTCTGCTCCGTTTCTGAACACAGTGATGTGTCAAGGGGCTCATTCAGGACGTGGCCTCCACAATGCGAAACGTGCTCAGTGTTCACCAGGGCCTGCATAAAATGCGGTTTCCATATTCCTATTAAAAACTCCGTGATCGAATTTCAAGTCACAGCATTGTCTTGTCAATGGCCATGTGTCAGGTGAGGTGTCAGGAGGGCACCACAGTGTCCCCAGAGCTGGCACAGGGCATCTCTGTGCCAGCTGGACTTTGTGTTGGAGACAGCAAAGTCCAGCACTCCTGGACTTTGCTGTTTAAAAAAAACCCACCGCCCTCATGATTTTTTGTGCATTTGCAGTCTAATTTCATCTCGTGCCAGATAAAACAGTACATTTCAAGACAGCCTTTAGCTTTGGTGATTTTTGTATATGCTTGAAAAATAAAGAAAGAAGAAAGTAAGAAATTTATGCCTATGACACAGTTATAGCAATGACAAATCTGAAATTTGTATTCTTGCAAGCCTAACATTGTGTTTGAAGTGTAAAGAGCCTAAATTAGTTCAGTTTGGGGCCTGTAAAACCCATCTCTTGTTACCTCTCTATATCCCCCTAAACACAAACAGCAGCAGTGTTGCTGTTAGATTGATTTACTCCATTTGGGGCTCTTTATCCTGTGTTATTGGTGAAATGCTGCTCCTTGGCCCTCGTGGATCTTAAGGCCTTGCTCAGGTCTCATTAATTGCGTTAATTCCTGCTCTGCTCGGGCTCACAGCCCCATCTGGTGGCACTGGGGCTCCCGCTGGAGCTCCGGCTGGCAGAGGGGAAAACTCCTGAGCTGCTGAGCAGCTCCTGGCTGCCTCCCATGCCCGAGTGAACCTCTGGAGCAAAACTGCCTCTCTGGAGCATCTCACAAAGCTGAGCCAGCTGCTGAAATAAAGACTGAACCAACCTGAATGTAGCTGTGCTGGGGAGAAAGGTTCTTCCCACTAAAGCATTGCGTTTATCATGAGAGCCTGAGACCATCTCTCAGAAAATGTGGTCTGAGGAAGGCTCATGCTCTTAGTCCCTGCTTTTAGAAAAGGAATCAAACCTCTTCCAAAGGCCCCACAGAACGTTCCTCTGTGTCTGCCTCTGGCCTTGTGTGTGGTTCAGCCCGATTCAGATATTTAAGCAGGGTGTTAATGTGTCATGTCTGTGCTCCCAGTGGCATCAGGAGGACTCGTGTCACTTCAAGTAAGCCATGCTTAAACACTGTTGCTTTGCAGAACCTAGTGCTTTTACCACTAGCTTCAAACTTCTTGTAATTGTGTCTGTATTGGCATTTTTTTTCTTTTGATTTAGTTACAAAGCTTTGTTCCTTATAGAATTCCATAGCATGTGCTATCTTAAAAGTCCATTCCCACTTTCTTAAAATAGTAAAATACAAAGTAGGTAGAGTGCAATCTCCTGTTTTTCTTCTCTCTTTTGAAATACATATTTCCTGATATCTTTTAGCCTTGTAATTGTACATTTAGCAAATAATATAAATCATCCTTTACTTACCAGACAGAATGAAACATTTGGAAATTAAATGTGATGTTACAGCATCTGGATAATTCAGATGACCAAGGGTACAGGTATGCTGATGTCCCTCTTCTTTCCTGGGAGTCTGTTGCTTTTCACTAGTTTAGTACAAAAAGCACGTGGCCAAACTTACCTGCCCAAACAGAAATGGTGGGGTTGGGCTGGTTTAGGTTAAACTGGTCTGTGAAATTATAAATGGTAAGAAACTGCAAGTTTGTTTGTGTGTGAATTTTCCATATCCTCACCTTTGCACCATACATAACCACAATTTCATTGTGTGGTTTTCTTATTGTTGTACAAAAGAGAACCTCAGCCTCACTTGTGCCATGCCTTTATTTTTTCCCTCTATAGTCCTCCCAGTCTCACTGGTTGACAACAGAGGAAAGGAATCAAGTTTTACTGGATCTCAAAGCTTCAGGCTGGTCTGAGCTGGGAGAAAGAGATGCCATCTACAAGGAGTTCAATTTCAAAAATTTTAATCAGGTAATGATTGTTATATGCCACTTTTAATATAAAGGAAATGTAATTGCTTTAATTTCCATACGATCCTGATGGGAAAATATTTATATTCAGAAGTTTGGGAGTATCCTGGTGGGGCCAAATCCTCTTGGATTTGCCCTGATGAATTGCTCTCAGATTCTGATCTCATTAGGTGGAGTAAATTAATTCCATGTTGTAGTTGATAAGTAGATTTGTTCTAACATTACAGTTTCTTGATTCTAGTATTCAGGTCAGAGTCAAGGTTGGTATTGTGGAATCAGACAAAGCAGTATTTGATCCTGATTTTTTTTTTTTTTCATTACTAGCACCCATAAATAAATGCTGGAAATACATAACTGATGGGCAGTGGGGATAATTTTTGTCAGGGAAATACGTGAGAAACATAGGTAGATACAAGAAAGAACAGAAACTTTTGTCAAGCAAGGTGGGGAAAACAGGAATGCTTCACCTTCTAAACAGGAAGACAAAGTCCTGGTATATCCTTGATTGAGTTGCAGTAGCTATCTTGCAGTGTCTTTGGCACACAGAGTGCACAGTACTGGTTTTTATTTACCTCACTGGATTTTTGTTTGGAAACAGAATCCTGAGCCACATCTCACACTCACAAGAACTTGTCTCAAACATTAGTTACAGACTTGCTTTAGAAATACTGAATTTGTCTTGAGATCCCTGTTCAGCTACATTTCACTGAAAATTCCCTTCTGAGGAATCATGGCATTGCTTAGCAAAAGTCACATTCCCAGAACATGCATCTCCTTTCTGTTTTATTTCTGAGGGAGGGGTGAGCTCTTTCTTGGGAGGGAAAGAGTGTCCAGGGGTTTGTTGGGATGATGGGTCTCACCAAGCTGGTTCTTTCCCTCACTATGGAGGGACATGACAAGCTCCAGTTTGGGGATGCTGTGGGTTTGTTGGTGTGTGTAGGGACCAGGAGCTGTGCTGTGAGCTGTTTATATGGCTGTGCCTAAACCCAGAACAAGATGTTTTAGAAAACCACAGTGAGCTGTGGTTTACAAATCAACAATTTGTAATGCCCTTTTTTTTTTTTGCTGTTTCAGTAGTTGTCATATTAAGGAAAGCCCAGGCAGTAGAGAGAAGGTGGGTGAGGTGAGCTGGGAGAAAGCAGAAGAGAAAACAACTGCAGAAAAATCCGGCTCATTAGCAGGACAGTGCTGGTCCAGGGAGCATGTCCAAGCCCTGAGTACATTTTTAACCTGAATGTTAATACAGAGCAAATAAAACCAAATCAGTTCATTCCAAGGGCAGTGAAGGGGAGAAGCCCATGAGAGGGAGCTCACAGGAAGCCTTGGTGAGATGTGCAGGCAGCTGGGGGCTGGAGCAACCAGGAATGTGGCGGGATAGAAGTGACCCTTGGAAGAGTTGAGATTTTCTGACTTTGAATATTCATGAAATGGCATCTCTGCCTGGTTGTGGTCAAAGTCTTTGTTGATTCTGCACAAATAGAAGTGAAGTTGCCTTCAAAATTAATTAAAAAGGGGTTTTGCCCACTGTAAATGAGTAACTCGGTTTGATCAGATGGATTTAGACAGTCCCTGTCTGCCAACAGACAGGTGAGGAGACAGATCAGTGTCCTGCACAAGCAGATATCTGGAAAATGCATTGCTTTGACAAAAATTTACAAAGTTGTAATTTTTTTTGACAGTGTAGGCTTATCTTATCTTACCTACCAGCTTAGGTAGATATCCATATGTCTTCCTGATTTGAAGGTGGATGGAGCACATACCCGTATAGGCAGTTGAGTATATTTAAATTAGCTTGTTAGGAAATGGTGAACTATATGTCAATACTTCTAGTGCCTGTAGTCATAGGAAGAGCACTTTAAAAAAGTGCCACTTGAATTTTTTGGAAGATATTAGAACAGGGTCTTTTATTTTCAGCTGCTTTCATGGATGTAAGGCAGAAATGAGAGCAGAGGCTGGGAGTTGGCTTCAAAACGAAATTTCTGCCCCCAGTTGGGAGAAAAAGCCCTGCAGGTGGGTGCTCTGAGCAGCTTTGGTTGGGTCAAGCGTAGATGTGAATATCTGAGGGCAGAATTTCACCTGTTGATTTTTATGGATTCACTGCAGTGTCCCCTTTGCTGTTGCAGAAATCATTCCTGTTCTTGTAGTCCAGGAGCAGGCTCAACATGCAGATCCCAAGGGCATTAGATCCTTAGCTGGTATTAGAGAGCAGGTATTTGCCTTTCGATGAGTTAAAGCTGAAAATAAATTTAAATTATGCATGTATGCTTAATTTTATTAAATTATGCACATATACTTGTGTTTGTAATGACTATTAGTAAACACTATGTTTACTACAACCTAGGAAACAAATGACAAAAGTGGAGCTATACCTGCCTTGTACTTTGGGAGGATTTAGTCCTGCAATGAAAAAATGGAACTTGTAGGTACAACTGCTTTCATTTAATGTGGTAAATATTCTATTTACAGGATTTAAAGTGTTTAGTATAAGTCAAAGGACTGAGAAATGTCATTTCCTCAGTGATCTTCTTGCTGCCCTTTTACAGATGGTGTAAAATCAGGTGTGGAAAAAAATCACCCCCAAAAATACACACACACAAAAAAAAAGCTGAGCTGACATGAAAGGTATTTCAAATTTATGTTTTGCAGATGATATTGGTATGATTAATGTATTCATTGCTTTTTTTTATTTTATTGCTTCTTGCAGATAATGGTCATGATGCATGGAAAATTCTGTGGCTTCAAAATCTATGCCAGGTTTACAAAGTCTGTGTATGTCAACAGATGTTAAGAATATAAACACAACTTTTATTATAAAGTTGTGCAAATGTGTAGACATGAGCTTGGTTTATGTATATTATTTTCAGCATGAGAATGAAATGAAACTTCTGTGAAACAAGAGTTATTTGGATTCCTGAAGCTTTCAGGCTGAGATTAGTTCAGTTAAAAGCGATCAGCAGTGAGCTGCCTTTGTAAGGCTGACAAGCTAATGACACTTCTGGCTCAGGGAATTAGTTTGTAACTCAGAATTTGAAAGCACTGATGGTGTTTGTTAGTCTGAGGATACATTTTCACAGAAATGGACGTTGGTGGTACAATTCCCTGAAATAAGCTGGAAACCAGCCTGGGGTTTCTGCTGGAAGTGCTTGGTTGGTTTTGTTGCTGTGGATGCCCACCAAGCACCAGTCCTGGGGAACTGGATGTCACTGGCTGTATGTTCCCAGTATGTGAGGCAGGCTCCTGGGGGGTTGGTGTTCTGCATCTTATATAGAATAAAATACACCAGTGGTGGGGGAAAAATACTCTCAGCTGTAGAGAAGAGTGCTGTGTCCAGAAGAGCTGTGCTGATGGCACCAATGCCTCTGTTCCTCCATGTGCCTTGAGCTGTGGCAGGTAGGCAGTGAGGAGTTAACACTGGAGTCTTTCACCTTCAGGACCCTCGATGGGGTGCACGTGCTCAAAGCCTCCGGGTTGAGTCCTTTTTCCAAAGGAACATGCACTTGGTTGAAACCTCTGGTGAGTGAGGTTTTGGAGAGGAGGTGGCATGGCAAGTCCCAATTCCTGCTGTGCATCTGAGTGCTAGTGAGCCTCTACACACAGCCACATCAGGGAGCTTCTTTGGGGCCTCTCTGCCAGGCTGCAGGGCAGAGAAGAGTGGCTGGTGAGGCTTCCAGGCCATGGTGTAGCATCAGAAGTGATGTTGTCATCCATTCACATCTTTGTGCTGCTGAAACAAAACTGTTTTCTTCCAGTGGAACAAGCCCTCTGCTTCCAGTCTGCTTGAATAAGATTGGGAATTGGGATAGAAAGTTAATTTATGCCTCCAGATCATGCTGGTAACTTCTCCCAGCATTTTAGGTCAGTTCACCTTGGGAGCAGTGATCTGGAAGAGGGGACAGGCCTGGTTTAAAGACGTGAATTTCTCCCAGTTTCATCTCAAGCCCGGTCCTGGGCTGGGTGAGCAGCTGTGAAAGGCTGTGAGTGCAGGATGCCAAGTGCTCAGTTTGGATCCTGTATCCAGCTGCTCGCTTTCCCTGAATTTGCAGGAACATCTTAGCTCTGAGACTTCCATGTCTCTTGTCAAACTTGGTTGGATTTGACCAGAGGGTTTAAGGGGCAACTGCCTGTGTGATTGCGTTTCCGTAGGTAATCACACCACGGCAGCAAATGCAGTTAGGAAATTACAAAGGTGGGCAAGTTTGCTGATGGTCAGGTTCAGAATTTACAGCTGCTTTCTTTTATAGGGTAAGTTTTTAATTAAGTTTGTTTTTAAAAAAAAAAAAAAAAGTTTGTGTAGGAAGTCTCCATAAGACCTCTAACGTCATTTTCTAAAATGACAGGAAATCAAATGCTCTAAGAGTTTTAAAGCTATTTCAGATACATTTTTTGTCTTTTGGGGCAAGAGGGGTAGGTGGAAGATGAGTCTGAGCGGAGGGGATGGTAAGGAAATGCTGTGCACTAAGAGTAGAGGCACACGTGTCTCAGTGCAATTTGTGTCTTGGGTTTTGAGTACATATTTAAAGATGTGCAAAAAATCTAGGAGTATTAAATAAGTTATTTTTCTCACTTTGCATTTCCTTTCCAGATTTGCTGGCTCTCTTGGTTGGAATCCGGGAGAAAAAAGTCAGACAGAGCATGTTATGGTACATGCCTTTTTTTTCTCCCTCCTGGTGAATTTTTTTTCTTTTGGCTGTAGGGAGACATGCTCAGATTTGTCCTTTTAAATTGATGATCCTTGTTGTATGTTGTTGTATCCCAGTTACACATCCAAACAAATTTGGTAGGATATGCAGTGCATACTCTTGATTTCTTTCAATGGCAGTACTTGGTGCCAGTGCCTTCAATACAATCTGGGTCTGTCGTTCCTTTTTCTACTCCTGGCACATTGCTTTGTTTTTTACATTCATCAAAGGTTGGAAAATTTGGTTTTATACGTATAGGCAGTGTATTTCGTTTCCTCTTTATGTACTTAATCTTTTGGCTGTTTGTCTAAAATACGTCCACGCCTTGTATGTATTGAAAACATTATATCCTTTAACTTACAATCTGCAGAGTTAAAATGAATTTTATGGTAAATATTCAGTTGTGGACCACATCTCCAGCTTTTTATATGCCACAGCGGTCTTGTGGGTTTTTTTCTTCTCCATTGTCTGATAGTGAGGTCATTTTCAGTCCTCTTGAGATATTTTATTCCCAGCCAGATGCAGACCATATATTAAAAGTAGCACCTGTGGCTAATATCACAGCAGCTTACCATAAATTTACATGGTAACTAGGATTATATCTGTCAAGACTGTTAAAAAATGTCTAGTTTTAATTTGATTTCCAGTATTGAAGGAGCTCTCCAACATTTTGCTTCATAACTATATTTTAAAAGTTAAAATCACTCCATTGTTAAGTTTTATAGCACTCCCAGTGCCCATTAAGTTGATTTGTTAAACGGGGGTCAGAATAAAGCAAGTTGGCTACGGGAGGATCGGAAACCAACCCATTTGTGACAAATTTAGTCCTCGCGTGTGAATCTTCTCGGAGCCCGGGGAATGATTGGATTCAGGTGCAGCCTGTGTCAGTTGTGTTTAACCTCAAAGCCTGAGCAGCCTCCACCCAACTGTCACTTCTGCTAATCGAAAGTTGGACCTATTTTCATACATTTTGGGGGGAATTGCTATTTTTCATGTAGTAATGCTCTGCCAGCTCCTTCTGCTAGAGTTTTGCATTTGATTGCCTGTCGACTAAAAATAAATTATTTTTTTATCCAGCTAGGTAGGTGCTGGTTTTCATATAGGCTTTCTGAAACTGCTTCATTTTCCATTATCCTTTGAGTCCTCTCCCATATGCTGTGATTTGTGCACCTGCAAAGTTATGAAAGTATTTCATAACTTTGGTAGTTATGTTGGTAGTTATGTTGTTCACTAACTTCCCAGCGTTTATGAATACAATAACCGATTTACAATAAATCAGAATTATTTATGAGTGGGTTTACAGAGTTGGAAATATCTTTGTATCTGAAAATAATGAATTTCGGGCGTATTTGCCTGTTGACATTTTCTTTTATTAGAAACTGATAGTGAAGTTTCTGGGACTGGCAGAGGTTAACCTGCAGGCCAAAACACAGTCAATGAACTGCATCAAGTGTCTCAGAGCAGAGCACAGTAAAAATATATGATTCTTGGATGGTCACACCTTCCTTGAGTTTATTCTTGGGATTGACTGAGTAAATAAGAGTCTCGCCTCTGAGTCGGCAGGTCAGGGTGCAGCTGTGGGACCTGGACATGATCCACCTGCCCGTGCTGCTGCCTGCCACTGCCCGTGGGACCAAGGGAGTGCAGGGTCTGGGGGAAATGAAATGAGAGGTTCCATGGAGATGGCTTGTTTGGAAGCTTATGATTCTCCTTCCTTGGCACTGGAGCTCTGGTCAGCATGTCCAGTGTCCAGTGATTCTTCCAGCTAATTGGCAGTCAGTGGTGAGGAGTTATGCAAAGCTTGGAGGTCTGTAGTGGTGGAAATGTGTGATCTGATTGTGTCTAAGAAGAAATGAAATCCTTGGAGCTGGCAGTTGGGAAATAAGGCATTTATTTTCTTCTAACAGCCATCATGGCCTGCCATGTACAAACCCACAGAATCCTAGAATGGTTTGGGTTGAAAGGGATCTGAAAGCTCATCTCATTCTGTACCCCTGCCATGAGCAGGGACACCTTCCCCTAGATGAGGTTGCTCCAAGCCCCATCCAGCCTGACCTTGGACACTTCCAGGGATGGGGCAGCCACAGCTTCTCTGGGCAACCTGTGCCAGGGCCTCACCACCCTCACAGGGAGGAATTTCATTCCAATATCCCATCTAACCCCACCCTCTGTCAGTTTGAAGCCATTCCCCCTTGTTCTGTCACTCCATGCCCTGGTGAGAAGTCCCTCCTTGTCTCTCCTGTAGCCCCTTTAGGTGATGGTTCCTCTTTGTGCTGTTGAGTATCCCATCTCCTCTTTGCCAGGGTGGCTGTGTGCAGGTGCCAGCATCCCTGTGTCCCACCTGCCTGTGACAAGTGCTGTTACAGTACCCACGTCACCATTATAATTTCATTGTGGCACTGCCAGTGGTGTCAGGCCACCAGGGTTATTTAAAATGTCACAATATTAATAATATTTAAATAAACATAATTATCTTTAAATTGAAGACTCACGCATGGTCATACATCCTTCATCTCCTTCATCATGCAAAATGTCCCATCCTGGTTGTGGTAGAGTTTGCATCAGTTTTTTGGTTTTTTTTTTGTTTTTTGTTGTTTTTTTTTATGTGACTTAACTGTAATTTGGCTTACTCATTTTCTTGATGAGCGAATCATATTTCTCCCTAGAATAAACCATTATTTTATTGTTTATAATTATTGGGGTGTGGTGTTTCTAATTGCTGAGTTTCTCCCCTCAGTAGACCTGTTGTATCTCCTTTTATGCACTCCACTGCTTAAAATCTGCCCAGTTGACCTTTGGGCTGCTCTCCAGTTGATTCCAGTACAAATGCTTTTCTTAACAGATGGATTTATTATCACTCAAGTAAAAATTATTACAGCATTTGTTTTATACTTGTTGCATGCATCGATCTGAAGATGCAAAAGAAATTATTTGTCAAAATGCCTTTTGGATCTCACAAGCTGTCTTGTAGATTTGTAGCAAGAGTTTATCTTTTTTTTTTCAGCTGCACAGATTGATTGTTTCAATTAAACAGAATAAATAATGTCCTATCAGCCATATGGACAGTGCTCAAAGAGATAAATGGGAGCAAGTCAATCTAATTTTAGCTACATTTTGGGCACTTCCCATGATAAAACGCCTTTGGAAAATGAATGGCAAAGTCAATGGGTTTGAATTCAGTTGAATAGCTTCATTTGGGAAAATGCAAGTATGACTGCCTCTTTTGAAGAAGATGGTTCCTCAGATGAATGTTTTTATCTTTTCAGTTGAGGAAAACTGGTTTCTTGAAACTCCTTTATGCAATAACATTTATTTTTATGGGGGGACAGGACTGATGCTGGTTAAATGCAGTCCGGGTTGTTTAACCTTTTGCATCCCCTTGCTTTTGGAGCAATGCCTGCCTACAGTTTCAAACTGTAAATTGCCTTTAGCACCAGCAGCTCTCACTTTCCCATACTCCCACAAAGGAGCGACACGCGTTGGGATATTGTTCTCCGCAGCTGTAATTAAAACTGGACTCCGGCTGGCAGAATAAACTAAAATAAAACTACAACGCCCCTATTTCAGAATTAACCATTACTCACCAAAAGCACATCAAACCCACTTAGCGGACATCCGTTAATCCCGCCGTGAGCCGGCTCAGGCTTTAATGCACACTGTTTTACACGTTAAGGGGTTTGAAGTCGCGGGCCAGCGCTGACCTTTCGCATCTGCTCCTCTCGCAGTAGGAATCTCCGCTCGCCGCTCCCCGTCAGGGCGGATTAGCGTGACGAAGTGCAGCTCTTCTGCTGGCTGCAATTTCGGGTTTTGATCAGAATTATTTCTTTCACAAACAATCACGTTTGGCTAAAACGTTACATCTGCTCTGAAAAGCCACTGGCAGGGCCGTCGTTTATCAGGGCGAGGCATGTGGAGGTTTTTTTTGCTCTCTTTTATAAAGCTGCAAACCCACTTCACGTGGCTTTTTGGGGGAGAGTTTCCTTTCTTGCTCTTCCCCTTGCCCCTTACTCCTTCAGTTTTGTTTGGCTGAGATGAAAAGTCATTTTGGACGAACAAGAAGCTGGGCGTGATGTCTTAGAGGGGTTTGGTGGGAACACAGTGATGAGTGGGAAGCTCTGTGCTGAGTCAGCACTGCACCGTTTGGTTTATTTATTGCTAAGGATGCTGAGAAGGAAAATGTTATTTATTCCTAGGATCAGAGGGAAAAGTCCTGGTTACATGATCTACCATGCTTTTCCTTGCACTGGGGTGAGAATAACAACAGTTAAATATATGTCTGTGTATGTCCAAGGTGTCCCTGCCTGAGAGAACATTTTCTCTGTCTTACAGTGGGTAGGTGCTCATAGTGAGCAAAAATACTGTTAACTGTACAGGCCCAGAATGCTGGGTTTATGCACGTGTTAATGCCCACTATAACAAAAAACCCAAGAGTTGTACAAAGGGTTTCCCTTGGTGGTGTGCTCATATGAATTTCTAAAAGAAATTTGGTGTTCACCAGAGGACTCAGAATTACTGTTTGCCTCCCCTCGTGAGCCTGTGTCTCCATTTCCAGATGGACCAATGTACAAGCAGTGTGGGTTGCCCAGAGATACCTCTGTGTTCTGGTAAAAAAAAAGCCAACAAAAAGTTTGCCAAAGAGTGCTCCTCGAACATACTCTGTCACTTCCAGGCATGTGCTTGGAGCGTAAGAAGGGGTCTGACAACAGTGGATAATGTTAAATGCAGGTTGAGTACCCAAATTGTTGTCAGTTAGGTGAGCCTTGGTCTAATAACACAGCTTAATGTAGCTGCTTTTATCCTTTTCTCTGTGACCTGCTCCAGCCATTCTTCCAAATAGCAGAAGCAGGAGATGAAGCTCAGGTCGAGGTGATCTACAGATCTCAGAGGGAGCAGTGGCCATGGCAAACCAGGCAAGGGACCCGACTGTGTGGAGCTTGAAGGATACCCCATCTTGTCTGGGAAAATTCTTAGTCCGTCCCACCCTTTTCCCCCAAACGATCTGTTGTTTCTAGACTTGAAATGTCTTTTTTGCAAAATAACATTTGAATTTTATGGTGCAATATAAATCAGCAGCCTGCCAGTGCTGGCCCAGGTAAGTCTCCTCCTGAGTTCACTGGCCCTAAACTCTTCTGCTAGAAAAGGTGTCCAAACATTAAAACTCGTTCTGACAGTACAGTAGGACACCTTCAGCAGTTCAGCTGAGTGAAATGATTCTCTGACTCGATCTGACGTAAATGGTCCTTAGTTTGCTTTATTGCAAATCTCTAGATCTTTTTAGCTTCTGGCCTGGCCAAGAGAATGATGAGAAGACCTGTCCAAATTCCTCACATCTCCATCGTGTTTTCTCTGTTGCGTGTTTGAATCGCTGAAGTTGTCTTTAAAAAAAACAAACCAAACCAAAAAAGCTGACAGGATAGTGGAAGATGAAATGGTCATGAGACCAACATCTTCTCTTAATCCATCATAAAGCAAAGCCTTTCTTACCACTCTTTGATGTGTTCTTAGGATCATAAATGGCAAATATTTAGAGGATTATCAGAGGCAGGATATGATTGCCCTTGGATGCTCAGCAGAGAAGACGTTGGATATTAAACTGATAGTGTATGTAATCTTGGCCAAAAGACCAAGGAGAATTTTGTCTGAGCATCCCTGTGTTATCAACAGCATGGATGGCATGTGAACTTCACTTTCATGTCTACAGAATGAAATCATTCCTTCGCATATGAGTAAAAACAAACATTGGGGAAAATTGCAGAATATTTTGTTCTGCTCCAATCAAATCTGTTTCATCCAAAACATGACATGATGGGATAATGAACTTCTCTGTTCTTCTGCACCATACCTGCACTCTGTAAAAGTCAGAGGGTTTGAGAAACTTTTAGAAGTGGAACATTCACTTAAATTAATTCTGATTTGCTCTGGTTTAAGATACCTTCGGGCTGGCACTGTGCTGTCAAGGATGATTCATTGCCCTCAGCCTTAGCAGAGGGCTCAGGTGCCTGAATTCAGAAGGTTGGAACTGAGGGCTCCCTGCACCTTGTTACTACTTTATTTTTATTGTGGTTTGTGTGATGGCTTTATTACAGTACAGCCAAGGGTTTGATTTGCTGGACCAAATATTAGTTTTAGCAAGTCAAATTATCATTGTTCTTTCAGTTGTCCAGCCAAGAGAGTTTATTATTTTAAGTGCCTGATTACTTTAGCAGGTGCTCAGTTAATGGGGGGACTTCACTGTGTTATTTCATGTTTTTAGGTAAGGTGCAAAAAGCTCATTTTAAAAAGTCATGTTTCTTGAAATAGCTTTTTTTTTTTTTTGTGCAAACCTCCTAAGGGCAACCTTTATATTCCATTTTTTAACACAAAGCACACAAAAATGGCTTGGGAGGGGGAGAGTTGATTTGAGAATATGACATGGCTGAAGGATTTCTGCCATGCTTTAGTTCAGTTCTGAAACCTGGGATTATTTCTCTCTTTTTTTTCCTGGAAAATGTAATGCAGAGATCTATAATTTTTAATAAATAAAATAATATTAATTAGTCCATAAGTGCTGAGGGACCTGGGGAAAAAAAAAGGTAAAAATTAAAGCATTTATTTTCTCTATTTTGATATGAAATGATGCATCACAAATACCACATGACCTAGTTGCAGGTGTGATTGGGACTTAGGGTATCTACTCATTTTGCAGAAGTTTTATGGGCAACTATCATATTTATCTATCTATAAACAAATGAAAGTATTTTGTAATATGGTCGTATTGGCATTGAAACTTTTATCACTTCCAGAAAGTTTTTATGCTGCCTTAAGACATCTCCATGTTCTCTCTCTTCTACTCCATCAAGTCTACATTGGGTATAGAAGGAAATTCCTCCCTGTGAGGGTGGTGAGGCCCTGGCACAGGTTGCTCAGAAAAGTTGTGAATGCCCCATCCCTGGAGAGTTCAAGACCAGGCTGGATGGGGCTTGGAGCCACCTGGGATAGTGGCAGATGTTCCTCCCCGTGGCAGGGGATTAGAAGTAGATGGTGTTCAAAGTGCCTTCCAGCCCAGAGCACTGCGTCCCTCTGATTCTGTGACAACATAGCTCTGGTCACTGCTGAGCGGGGAAGGTGAAGCCCTGAACTCCAGTCCCTTTGCAGAGCTGCATCTCAAGCACTGCCAGAACCGTGATGTGTCCAGTGCTGCACTGGGTCTGGAGGGTGCTGAGTAAGTGCAAACTTCCCTTTGCCACAAGTGTCATGGGCTTTTCCTGGGACAGCATTCCTGAAATTGCCTTCTGTCATCTCCTATGGCTCTGGACATTGTACTGGTACCTGGGTGAGAAACGTCCCCGTGGAGGCAGGGCTGTGCCTCCCTGCTCCACTCCTTCTGCCTCCATTTATTCTTCATGTTCCTCAAATTGGTAAATCATATGACAATAAACAGAAATACTCTCAGTGAAGAGAGAAGGGGAAACTGTTGTTTATCTGGTCAGGTGGTTTAGATTAGCAGTGATGCTGGTCTGTATTATGTTACTTTAAATCATAGTGTCCCAACAGGACATAAATTATGAAGATTGTTACAGTATGTTTCATCCAATGTAAGATCAACAAATTGGAATAATTTTTTTAATAGGAAAATCAGTGCTTTGGCAAGGTTATTGTTGAAGAATTTGATTTAACTTGAGCTTTGCTTGCATTATTTCTTAATATATAAAAACTATTTGCATAATGTACGAAGTATAAACATTTTTAGAATCAAAGGCAAGAATGCCTTTTCCAAGATTACATAGAGTGGCAAACTACTTAGAATAGATCAGTGTTTGTGCTTTTGCTGTCAAAAATGTTTGATATAGAGCTGGCAAGCTGGTTTCTTCACTGACATAATTGTAAACAAGTGTTGGGAGACAGAAACAGCATTCTTTGGAGAACTTGGTGTAAAGGTTTGCACATTCTCCACTGCACATCTAACACAGCAATGTTTACAGCTGCAATAGGAATGTAAATAGGTAACTTTTTTTAGAGTGTAAGGCAGCATTGCATTTTTGTGTGAATGATGTATGCAGATAAGTATGGGGGATGCAAGTGGTCAGCTCTGGATTTTCAAAGAACATTGTAAACGCAGAAAAACATTGACAATTCAGTTGGAAATTGGAGTTGGGGGGGTTTGGAGTTTCTAGTTTCAGATACTGCTATGAAGACGGAAATGGCATCTCAGTCCATGCCAGAGTGTCTTCACTATTATTCTTCCATCCTTTCCCCTCTTTATTATCCTTCAGAGTTAAGAGCACTGCTTTCCCAAGTCACAGGTGATGCTATAGAATGGGAAGATTGCCTCTGTTCACAATATTTTGCTGCTCGAGCTATTAAAGAGGAGAAAGCCAAATTTCTACCAGTGATTCATCAGGTGTTGTTCACCTTGAGACCCTGTTGGCTGCCCATGCCAGGATGGAGAGAGTAGGGAATTGTAGGCACAGTATCTAATCTGTCTTGTGTGTGCCTTGAGGCCTCAGCAGAGAGATGGGGGACATGAGTAACCTGAGTTTAGCTCTATTTTGGTGCATGATTATTTTCATTCTTAATTACTGTCCCACCGTTCATGGATTGATGTTAAAAAGGGGGAAGCAATGCGAAGATGTTCACCTGATTTATGTTGTATGTGAATCCAGACACAAGCAAAAAGGAGGAGGAAAATATCTAATGCCACATGGACCCAGTGTCCCTGAGGGTGGTTCAGGCAGATTGATAATGCCAACAGGGAAGAATCCCAATATTGGGATTCCCATGGTTTTGGGAATGGGTACCTGTCCTTCTGTGCTGCCATCAGCTTCCTAAATACTAATTAGATTCCTCTTTTTGTGTTTTAACTATGTTGTCATTTTCAGATAAAGAGTGTAGCTTTGTGACATGATTTATGCATATTTATAGAATAGAAGTATTTAGTGATGGAGTAAATAGAATCAAAATAAAACAAAGCCCAATTTTTTTCCTGAGAGCACATGAGAAAATGTCGTGAGAGCCCTCATGACTTGCAGCTGATCCTGACTTACAATATCTTGACTTTAAAGAGCTTTTTTCCTTTTATCTGCTGGCTTGTAGTTCACTGTTGGGTAGTAATGTCAGCTGGATATGTGAAAGCTTCTGGAGTTTGGGAGTGAACCTTAATGATCGATTTTATTGTTACAAGTGTCAAACTCTAAGGAGAATACATGCTGTACCCTGGGTACTTTTTACTCAGGTGAGTGGAGAGCAAATGTGTGACGTGTAGTCATCTCCTGTGTGACAGTGTCACTGTAACCTGAGTAATTTCATAATTTCCCACTGATAAATGGTACAGATGCAGCCTGGGAGGCGGGGGAAGGGAAGACAGGTAGCCCTGGTGCTGCAGAAGGTCAGGGTTAATGCTACCTCCAGCGTTATAATGACAGATGGGAGGCAGAAACCTTAATGTACTTGTGATTAGCACATGCTTTCCTTGGCTGGGCGTCCAGAGGATTTAAGAAGCCCGAGTGCACACTTCATTTTAAAACAAACAAACAAAAAAAAAAAGTGTGCGTGGTTATGTTGTCGAGCCTTTCAGCTGTTTTGCTTAAGTATCTCCACTTGGAGTCAAGTACTGTCAGCTGCTTTCTCCTGGAGATGCATGGGGGTGATCCATCACGGGGGACTTGTGGTGGGTGATGAATGAGCACAGCGCAGCGACCTGTGAGCCTTTGATGTGTAACTCATCAAGATAATGTTGGCAAGCATTGTACAAAAGCAGCGTGTTTAAAAATTATTAAGATGAATGGATTCCTTGCTTAAGAAGTGTGAAAGGAAGAATAATAGCAGATTAGCTCCGGGTTCCCGCGATTCTCCCAGAGCTGTGCGGCGCTGGGCGGGGCAGAGGAGCGGATGGAATTTCATCTTTCCTCCCAGTTCTGACAGCAAAGTGTCTGGCCCTGGTTTTCCCATTCTCAGGCAACCAAAGTAACATTAAGTCTTATTTTGTGATAGCGGATTATATCCGTTTCAAGAGCAGCTTGACCGGTCACAAATCATCATGAGACAGCTGAATTCTTTTATAGTTTACCTTGGGTTTTTTTTCACTTATTAAGGTTAGCTTGTTTTGCTAAGAGTAGCCCTGATTTTTATGTCATGGAGACATATTAGGACTGCTAGTATTTAAGAAACATTTTAAATGTGGTTTTATGACTGAAACACCATTAGTTTTTAGTTCCTTCTTTCATATCTTAAAAGATGTGAAGGGAAGAGAGATACCAGCACACCCAGACATCTCATCTGTGCAGGATTGCTTCACTCCTTACTTGTATTGCTCTTCATGGTTTGTTGCAGGGTCTCTGCACTCTGCCACCCCTTTGGTGGTGTGGTCTACATGTGGAGTTCCCTGAATGTCTGGATACTATTTTAGCCCAAATGTCCTAAAGGGTTAGGTTAAAAATGTGTCTAATATGCCTATTACTGAAAAAACAGAATACTTCATAATATTCACTACATCAAAGTCTCTTTTAATACTTTTTTAAGGCTTCTAGAAAATGCACAAAACCTTTCTTTCTCCTGTCTTTTTATTTTTAAGGGAAAAACCAGAAAAAGTTCTCATCTGGGGCTGAGGGACTGCAGTTCCCTGTTATTAATAGAGTGAAAGTCAAGACTGTGTTGGGTCTCACTGTCATGAGTGGAGTGGTTGTCCCACTTTCATCAAGAAATGTGTGATGGTCTGATAAACTCTGCCCACCAGTGCAGTCTTGACAATGATCTTGCACTGCAGACTGCATAATAATTTTCATTATTTTTAATTAAATTTGAAGAAGTGCAGACTCCTGCTCAAATTAAGGTTGGTTGTGTTGCCGGAATGCGGTAATTACTTTAATTGATCACAAGATAGTTTCCTTGATCACCAATTAGACCAAATTACCGATCAAGTTTCAAGACGTGAAGAAATGTCCAAACTGATTTTGTGTAATAGTGTTTTCATATCTAATCAAACCTAAAGATCTTTTCCTTACAGAGCCAGTTGTATTTTCCCAAAGAAAGGTTAAGACTCTACAAATATAAAGGTGATTAACAAACAATAGTGTTTCAATTCATTTAATTAGTAAAGGAAGTATTTAAGACCTTAATGGAGATTGAGTTGGTGAAATTGCTCAGTAGAACCATAGGTCATTTTGTTGTGAGAGTTATACTTTGTGTGTAATTAAAGTAAACTAAAATGCAAGGAGTAAGTTGCTGTGGGTAATGTGCAATGAGGGAGAACGTTTCTGAGCAGAGCAGGGTATGCATGAAGGCTTCATCCTTCACTGTGACACTGGATTGCCCTGGTTGGGACAGCTGTGGGCAGCTGGAGCAACAAGCAGCAGGACGTGTCCTGGGGAGAGTCCTCTGTGCTGGAATTCATTCCTTTTCATGAGCTGGACAGCCTCAAGTTGAGCAGTCTTTGGTAGGATGAACAGTTTTGTGACCAATGTCCATTTTGTCCAGCTGGAGACTCTACTCTCCGCAGGGAAGGGGCAGTGGGATGTTGTGTTGGTGCACTGACTGGGGGGATTTGGTAGTCTGCTGATGAGGAGGATTTGTCATCTGAACTGTGGAGGAAGGTCTATAGAGCAAGTTAATTTTTTAGAGTAATTTGCTTGTGTAATTCTGTATGCTTTTGTTGGAGCAATGATTATTGTCTCACCGTTGGTGACTGTTTGCAGTGTGACCTGGGTCTGTACATGGGTGGGTGAGTTCCTGGGGTGAACAGACACCAATAGAGCATACACAAACCGGCTGTGGGTTTTATAAATTTATTTTTATTTTTTCCCTTGCTGTTTGTTTCTGTACAGGAAATTTGGTTGCAGACACATCACTATTTTAAACTTTTGAGGATATATCTGTGTATAGATTGCTGTGTTGGAAATAGCATTCTTATTAAGACCTTGGACACTGTAAAGACTTTTAAATCATCACTATTAATGGAGAAGTTTTCCAAATCATTGCTAACATCTGATGCACAACTTGCAGCTTTCTACTTCAAAGCATGCTGCTGAAACATGGGCAAACTTTTAAAAGTAATTGTTCACTCAAAGTAAAACTAAACCGAGCAAGAGCTTCAAGGGAAGTCAGATTCTCCTGAATTTTGGAAAGCTCTTGGGTCAAAGAAAAAAAGCTTTTTAATTGCTGACAGTTTGGTGATTTCCAAATGACAAACCTCATTGGAATGATTTTCTCTGATTATAACGTTTGCATTCATTTGACTGGCAAAGCGACCAACAAAGTCATTCTTCATCCAGGCACCAATTCTTTTTTTTTTTCCTTAAAGGTTTTTGCAATTTGTGAGAGGGAAAAAGACTTGAAACTATTATCAACCATTATATGTTATTCATTGACCACATGTTTGTTTGAAATGGTCATCACTTGGTGGAATGTGGGCTATATACATTCTCTTCCATAAATTAGCACTAAAAACCTACCTAAATCAGGTACGGTTTTGTGGAGCTTGTTGTATTATAATCTGAACCAGACTGTAACGTGGATGTTCCTCCAGCTTTGCATGTTAATTCAGGTCCTGAGCCCGATGGATAGAGCTTGGTATGAGCAAAGTCTGCTGCTGAGAGGCGTCCTGCTCACGCTCCAGGCCCTGCGGGCCCCACTGCATAATTACAGTCTTGATTTGCATGGACATTCTGATTTTCTTTATAAAGGAGCGGTGATTTGCTCCTAAGTATTTTGGCAAGGGCCTGCTATTATTTTCCTTTTGAGTCTCTGATAAAACCTGTGTCCTGGGGGAGCATGTAGGGACAGAGAATTGGAAAACCTGTTTTAACTCTTTTAAAGGGAAAATATGTCTCATAAAGCAGAGGGGCAGGCCCACCTGCTGCCTTTTCCTCTGCAGTAAAATAAATAGCAAAATGGTTAAATGGAGGGATGTGTTTCTGGAAGCAGTGTTGGTCATACAGTGGTATGGTGCTTAATTAGAAATGGCACGTTTCTAAGATGCAGTAGGGGATGGGGGACTTGGGATGGATATTTAAAATCCCTGCTGATGCCAGAGGTAAAATCACTGCTGTCATGCAACAGCTTTGAGTCCTGGGCTAAGTCATGTTGAGCAGGGTGATTTACCAAGGTCTGCAGGGGATCATTTCAGCTGTATTGAGAATGCACCAGTGGCATGAGAAGTTTAAATGCTTCTTTAGCACACACAACCCAAGGTGCAGCCATCTGGGGCATCTTGAGGAGATTTTGAGATTTTGGAGTGAATCTTGCCAATCCACTGCCAGTCATGGCAGGTGGAGGAGTATTTTCCTCTTTGCTCTCTCTTTCCCTAGGCTTTTGGATTTATGACACGTGTTGCTCTACAAGCAGAGAAGATGAATCACCACCCGGAATGGTTTAATGTCTACAGCAAGGTAACGTGTTCACCAGCCCTAGCTGCTCACACAGCAGTGGAGTTAAGGAGACCAAACCTTTATTTGTAGCTTGTCTACAAGGTAAGGGAATGGGAAGTGTCTCTATAAAGAGATTTGAGATTGTAAAGAGGTGCTGAGATTTGCAGTGATGAGGAATCAAGAGTGAAGCTCTTTGTGCCTGCTGCCAGCTGTATGTATGGGGCCTGTGGCTTCACCTCTCTGGCTGAGATCTAAAAATAAAACAGAGGCCTTTAAACTCCTATTTAGCCATCCTGAATAAATTACTGTTTTAAAACTACTCACCAGCTCTCATTCCTGTCTGTGCAGCAGGTCAGGAACTGAGCAGTGTAGGGTAGCAGACTGTTGGTACCTAAATGGGAGCCTGGCAGTCTCAATTCAGATTTGATTTTTTAAAAATTGTAGGCTCCTATGTCTCAACATAGCAGCTTATAAAATTTGTTTATAATATTACCTAACTGATGGTGGTCTCATATTTACAAGGGTTACGAGGATTACTGCAACCCTTGAATGAAAGGTGCTGTGTGAAGGCAGAAATTATTGCTCTCCCTTCAGTTTTCTTTTCTAATACTTCTCATTGCATCGCATCACATTGTTTGTTGTAGCAGTTAGTGAATATATGGCAATCCCACTAAAAATGTACCAAAAGAAAGGACCTGTGGACAAGCAGCCTGTAGCTCAGACCACCACCCTCAGAGCACGATATGCCACCTCTCCTTGCAGCTGAAGCTCCCAGCGGAGACTCTTCCTCATCAGCCCTTCATGTCACCCTGTTCAGGGGACAAAAAATGATCACTGGAAAAAAACCTGATCACCCACTCTTCCTGATTTTCTTGGATTTCTAGAATATTCAGATTTTGTCTCTTTTTTTCCTTTTGAGTCTTCCCAAAATCTCAGTCAAAGGCAAGACAAAATAATGCCCAGCTTGTCATCTGGCTCAGTCTAAACAGCTGTATCACCTATACTTTTTTTTTTAATTAATCTGCAGCAAGCTTAAGAATTTTTTTCACCTTTGGGATGCTGGTTTTTAAGAAAATATGAGCCCCTGACCCAGCTCTTGGCAGCTTGGTCACTTCCCTGGGTTCTTCATGAAACTGATCCGTGGAATTTAAATGTAAAGAGTGAATGATTTAATCAGATACCTCTTCTTGGATGAAACCCAAGAATACAAAGCCTGGGTTATTCTGCAGAAAGGCTCATCTGGTGAGATTCCAGGCTCTGTAAAGCCTCCTCATCTACAGTGTCTTTTGGTTTACATGAGCAGGGAGGGTCCAGCTTGCTGCTTGCCAGGAGCACCAAGTAAAACCAGCTCACTGTGGAGACACACAACGTTCCCAATGAACTGCTGTTCTGCCTGCATGTCAGAGATCAAAATGCCTTTGTAATCTCTTTCTTTTCCTTTGTGACAGGTTCAGATAACTCTGATTTCCCATGACTGCGGTGGGCTGACCAAGAGAGACGTGAAGCTGGCTCAGTTTATTGACAAAGCTGCTGCCTCAGTTTAACCAGGATATAAATTTATAAATACCTTTAATACAGTGTCCACCTATATTTTGTTTTTAAATGGTATCTCCTTCCTTGTAATCCTGATTTCCAAAACCTGTAGAGGGAAGATATTTTGTAAAAGGAGTGGCTGAGCTTTTCTGACTTTCAGTACCTTGGTGTTGAGACCCCTTTGGATGCCTGTGCTTGGCCTTTCGCATTGCTGGTTCTGCAGGAGGATGCAGTGGATACACCAGCAATAAATAAGTTTTGAGTAATCCCTTTTTAGAAACTGAACTGTGCTGGAATGAAACCAGGAGCTCACCCATGTGTGTTGGTGTTCCCCAAGCTCACAGGGACTGGTGGCAGCTGCCATATGAGCTTCCCCCATGCCTGGCCACTTCCCCCTTACGGTTTTGTACATCACTTCAAACACTGTAAGAGCAGCCTGGCCAGGTCAGTCCTCTCTGGCTTGGTACCATCATCTCTGCCAGTGACCAGTGACAAGTGCAAGGACACTGGGGAGGGCAGTGCAAGCTGCTGCTGATGTGTCCTTGGAGTTGCAGCTCAGCTGGCAGGAACAGCTGTATCCAGAGCTGCTGCTTGAGAGCCTTTCCCCGTCGAGAGTACAGAGTCACATAACCACAGACTGGTTTGGGTTGGAAGGAGCCGTAAAGCTCATCTCGTTTCAACCCCCTGCTGTGGGCAGGGTCACCTTCCACTCGACCAGTTTGCTCCAAGCCTCGTCCAGGCTGGCTTGGACACTCCCAGGTGCAGGACTGGATCTTGGAGTTGCTGAAAACTTCGGCGCCGGTACCACAAATACGGAATGTCCCGGTGAGCTCCCGGCTCCCACACCATTAAATGAAGCCTGAGCTTAAGTGCTTGGCCAGGTCAGCGCTCAGCTCCCTGCAGGACTGAGCCACTGTTGGTGTTGTAGTGCTCCAGTACCTGCTGGATCAGGCCGGGGTGGCTTGGCCAAGTGCCCGGAGCCCTGGCCAGGGCTGCCGGCGGTGAAGGAAGCGGCATTAGCAGGATTCTTGCTAAGCTGGGCTTGACTGAAGCTATGCTCACCCACTTTTTTTTCATAGCTAGAATTACTCGTTGCAAACGTTGATGCAGGAGCTGCAGATCCCACTGACAGTGTTTAAAATAGTTCCTTCCGTGGTTTGAATGTCTTTGTTTTTATCCTATGATCCTCCCCGAGACAGATTTCCAGTGCCGGCAGGGAGGTTTCATCCTGCTCACAGCTTGCAGGAGGGCCTCTCCCCCTGCAGTGCCGCTGCTGAGTGTCCCCAGCATGCTCTGTCATGCCCTGCCAGCAGCCCCGGGTGTGGCTCTGCCGGGAGATTGACACCTCCGAAATGCCGGAGTGCATTGCTCGGATGACACCGGCGGCACAGCCACCAGCTACCGGGAAGGGAGATGCGCGAGTGCCAAAATCTATATCGGGGCTGCGTGCGAGGTGTGTGGTCTCAGATATTTTGGGATGCAAAATGCCATGAGCAGCCACCCAAGTGACTGTGTCGATAAAATGAGAAAGATATTTTTTGTAAATCCTCTGCAAACACACGGTCATGTGCTAATTGGTCACACACAGGAAGCAAGATGTTGGGTTTATTGTCAGTAACCCTGCTTGGGATATCAAGTTAATACCTAAAAAGACCCAAATTCAGACTGCGTGCTCAGCTGTCCTTTTCTCACAAGTGCCTTTCCCCAGTGAAGTGGAGGATTTCCCTGATATGGTTTGAAAATGGTCGCTGTTGTGAAGAGCAAGTAAACCTAAAAGAACCAACCAGGCTGTGATGTCTCCTGTTAGTGGTGGGGAAGTGAAGTGAGCTTCACCCAAAGTTTTGACAACATCTCCAATGAAGTGTGTAAAGTCTGTTCTTCAGAATTGATATATAACGCATGGGCTTTGAATACAACCAATAAAATAAAATTCCTCCTTTGTAATTTGTTTCTTTATTATTGTATATATGTGACAAAGCTGTTTAGTTTGAGGACAAATTTAAGATAAATAATATTTAGTTACTGGGAGGTCTTTGGTCTAGAATATTGATATTTATTTACATACTCTGAGGAAAAAAATGCCCATCAACTAATTCAGCTCGGAGAGCTGCACTCTGGCTATGGCACAAAGCTGTGCTGGGGGTGTTGAGAATCCTGACCAGCAAAGAGGCAAAAATACTCAGGAATGAGAAGGATGAAGCTTTGAAATGAAGCTTTGAAGTGCTTTGTTTTATGGTCAGTGCTTGTTTAGCCATAATTTTAGTCATTTAGCCATAACGTAGTAGTTTCTTGATAACTTGTGGGGCATCCCACGGACCTGTAAGCAAGGTGAGCATTGCTGTGAAATGTAAATAATAATATAAAAACAGGTCATGGGGAAGGGGTACAGAGTGTCCATGAGCTGGAATTTCACAGCAAACTTGGACAGCAAGGATTTAGTGGTAGGCGCTGGTTTGGGGCCAGGAATCTCAGCCTAAGGCTCCTCTTGAGCATAACTTGCTCTGCTCTGAGCAAAAGTAGCCAGTGTACAAGGTTTGGGCCTTTCCCAGGTGGTGGAATCTCTGGAGCTGTGCTCCTCTGTGAAGATAGGGCTCAAAAATGAGCTGCCCAAAATGCAGCTTCCTCTGCTGTGCTGGCTTCTCCTCCCGGGCAGCTCGGTACCTGCTCCCCAAAGCCCACAAAGTTGCACCCCAAGGCTGAGTGTTGCTGCTCCTGCAGTCACCTTTCCCTGTTTGCTTCCAGGTTCAGATCCCCAGTCACCAGGTTAAATATTCCCCTGGAGTGCTAGGTGGTTTTTTGCTTTAAGGCTGATTGTGGCTTGAAATATTTGGATAATCCGTCAGAAACAGCCTTTTTGCTGGCAACTCCCCTGTGCTGAGACTGATGTAACTTACTGTGTCACCCCCACCAACCTTGACCATGGTGTATGGGAAACACTGTCCCTGGGAGACCCTGCAGTAGTGCTCTGTGGCCACAGGAAATTAAAAAGCAAAAACTCAAGGCTGAGAGAGCAGAGTAGGAGAGATGCCTGCAGTGTGCTGTGTGTTGGGATCCCTGCGAGGCTCCTGCGAGGCTGTAGATCAGACCTTCACAGCACCAGCTCTGAAACAGGGCCAGAGAATAATCCTTTTCTTTCCCCACAGTGGGAACTCAGGTCCAGTAAATTGCAAAAATCATATTGAAATGGGAGGCAGTGGCATCAGATGTGCTATGGGGCTCTGGGAATGGGGTTCCACAGCTCTGCAGGAACACATTAGAAAGCAAAAGTTTGTGAGTTACGGCTCAGTCTGGATGCAGCAGCATTCCTCCTGCCCCTCCTGCTCCTGCTGGGTGCCCAGACTGGTGCTGGAGTGGCTGAAGAAGAGGTGGGTTTTCTGTTCATCAGCCTCTCACCTTGGACAGTTTGGCCATGAGAAGGCTGATGAGGACCTGTCCTCGCCCAGGCAGCTCTCCAGGCTGGAAGGATAGATTGATGTGGTTCATTTTAACATGTCCAGAACACATCCCTGGCTCCAGGATGGGGCTGGAGGGATCACAGCATGCCTTGGACATGTCATGACAGCATGCCTGCTGGTCATTCCTGCCTTTTCTCTGGCCTTGTCTGGAGCCTTGGGGGCTCAGCAGAGTAAAACCACAGGGTGGATCCCATTGGAATTTTTGGTTGGTTTATGTGCATCAGGTGGCTCAGTGCAAGGTCAGGGGTGCAGCATCCATGGATCTGGGTGATGAGCACAATTCCTGGGTTTGCCCCATCCCTGCTCCAGCACTGTCCTTGTGCTGTCTTGTAGCCTGCCAGGTCCCTCAGCCCGGCTTTGCCTTTCCCTCCTCTGAGGGGCTTTTCAATCCTGCAAAAAACAACTTTGAAAGCTTTGCACTTTCCACAGCTGCTTCTAGGTGTATGCATTTCCTCTGGCCCCTTCAGCCTCAGGCTAATGAGGAGATGATTGTCAATTAAATGAAGTTAATGAGTTCTTCTGCATAAGCTAGTTTCAATTTTTCACCACTGTTTGCTCCAAGAAACAAATATTTGTGGCTTGCTCAAAGTTACACCTCAGGAATCGTGTGTGTCCTGGAACAAGTGCTCACAGAGTGTCAAGACTTGGAGCACAGAGCTGCTGACTAACCAAAGTAAATTGGCAATTGTTAATGCTTTTCCTCCTGAAGATCCAAGGCAAGGAGCAATCATGGATGTGAGCTATCCCCCTGACATGTTTACATGAAGGCTGAAGATCTGTCACAGTCCTAGATTCTTTGGTGAGGAACTGGCAACTCATTTGCAAGTGAACTCTGCAAAGAGCCCAGGAATGGCTGCCAGAGGTTCTCTGGTCAGAGTCAGACAGTCCCCATGGACTGCAGGGATGCTGGAGCCTTGGGAAGGGTCCCAGTGAGAGCAAAGGTCTGTGCTTGGTCTGCACTGCTTCCAGACACGATGGAAAGAAGGGAGGATGAGCCCCTAAAGCTCAAAGGCACAGCCCCTCATGGGAGTGCTCAGCAGTTGTTGCTGTTAGCCAACTGGATGGGGGGATACTCCCACCTTGGCATGGAGGCAGGCTGTTCCCCTGGGATGCCAGGAGGGATGATACCCACGTCCACACAGCATCAGCATGGCTGTTTCCTCCTCCTGACTGGAGCAGGTGTGCCTAAACTGCTCAGCAATGCGAACCCAGTAAATTAAGAATAATCAGCCTGTGCTAATGCCAGAATTTTGTCCATCCAGGAATTTGCCCCAGCATTTGCCTGTGTGGTTTCTTCTGAAAATATAAGGTGGTGGCATCAAACAGCAGGTTCCACCCCCCAGCTGTGCTAAGAGTCACTTGGGGAAGGTAAGAAGCACCCGGCTGTTTCATGGAGCCATTGTGGAAATGGCACATGGAGCATCCAGATCCTTCCTGTGGTGGAGGTGTTGCCTCCAATTTTCTTACTAGATCCTTACAGGATTTACTTGAGGCTGTTGCCAGGTGTGCTCCCATGTGCTGTGGCCTGGAGGGGATGGATAGAGGGCATGGGGGTTTGGCCCCTCTGGGCACTTGAGGTGGCTGCCAGTTCACTGTCCTCCCCTGTGCCACTGCCTGCACTGGCCCAGGGTCTGTATGAAATGCATTTCAGCTTCAAATCCCCTCATCTGTTTGATACTTACCATCCTTAAAAAGCAATTGTTTGCTCCTTTACTAGGCAGCCCTTTCCCCCTTGTGGTTTTGGCTCAGCTGGCTTAAGCACCCTTTTAATACTCAATTTTCACATTGAAAAATCCCTCTTGGTCACACTCCTTGATTTCCTTGTCTTACAAAAGCCAGCTACTGTATGCAAACCTCTGAGCCTTAATTGTATATGCCAGTAATATATAGCCAGGCCTGGCTAATGTCAAGAAACCCAGCCACGAGCTTCGGAGCTTTCCAGAGCTCTGGGGGCAGGAGCAGGCTCCCTGCAGGGAGCGAGTGGCACGTGCCAGGCTCCGAGGGGCCAGTGGGGTGCTCGGGGTGTGGACAGGTGGGCAGGACCCCCCTACTGGCTGGTGGCCCCTGATGGTGACTGTGGCAGAGTGAGCTGCCTCGCACTTGGAACGGTCCCTGTGGCAGAGAGATGTTGTTTGGGACATTTAATGTGAAAGCGCTGGCTCAGTGTACAAGGTCTGGCAGCCTCAGGCAGCTGTCTGGGCTCATCTCCCCCTCTCTCCAGGTCACAGATCCTTCTGGCTGTTTACACCAATGAGCTTTGGCTGAGGCTACACACGAGTCCTATCCCCTGCAACTCCGCGCAGCCGCTGCACCCTGGGCTGCTTCACCATCAGAGTCACCAGCGGGCCCAGGGAGGGGACTCTGCCCCTCTACTCCTCTCTCATGACACCTCACCTGCAGCACGGTGACAGCTCTGGGGCGCTCACCACAGGAAAGGTGCGGGCTGATGGGACAGGTCCAGAGGAGGCCGAGAAGGGGCTCAGAGGGATGGAGCAGCCCTGCTCTGCAGACAGGCTGGGAGGGCTGGGGCTGTTCAGCCTGGAGAAGAGAAGGTCTGAGAGCCCCATCCAGTGACTAAAAGAGCTACAAAAGAGCTGGAGGGGGGCTTTGGACAAGGGCCTGAAGTGACAGGACAGGGAGGAATGGCTTAGATTTAGATATTAGGAGGGAATTCTTCCTCCTGAGGGTGATGACACACTGGCACAGTTTCCCCAGAAAATTTGTGGCTGTCCCATTCTTGGAAGTGTTCAGTGCCAGGTGGGATGGGGCCCTGAGCAACCTGGTCTAGTGGGTGGGTGGCATCGCTGCCCGTGGCAGAGGGTGAAATGAGATGGGCTTTAAGGGTCCCTTCCAATCCAAACCATTCTGGGGCTCGAGGATTCAGATCATGCTCCTCACTGCCTTTGCCCCACGTGTCTCACCTGTGGACAGCACTGCACACATTCCCCTGGAGGGGACAGCCAAAGGTTTCCAGACCCTCTGCATGCTCAAGCTCCTCACGTACAGCAGAGGGATGAGTGTGGAGCTGTGCTGTGGTTAAGCCACACCAGAGATGGGGATCCAAACCCAGGAGCCAGGTGAGGCTCTCCTGTACCCAGCTGTCAGGGGCCACCTGGCCCAAGAGGGGCTGATGCTTGTATTAGCTTATGAGAAAAGGTGAAAATTAATAATTCCTGATTTTTTGAGAAGCCCATGGTTTGGCCATTTTATTCTTGCACAGTTTCTTTTTCCCTAAAGAAGGGGATTTTTCTTTTCTACCACAGCAGAGTAGACACAAAAACCCAAAACCCTATAAAACACAGGTCATGTCCTATTCTTGGTCTGTGTGTATTTTTCTCTCCAGCACACCATCTCCTACTTAATTTTCTCCTGCCGACTCTGGAGGTTTATTTTTCAGCAAGGAGCTTATGTGGGCAATGAATGCTCAGCCAGAATTTCTGCCTGTAATTAATTGGCTGGGTAGCCCACCAGAAGTGGGATGTTTATGGGCACAGGGCTCTTATAATGTTCACTTCTGAGCCTTCATTCCTCTAGTTTGGATCGTAAACTTCACTTATCACCAGACTTTTATATGTTAATTATTCTGTGTTGCTGGGAGAAGGGAGGACATGCAGAAGTGCATGAAATAATGAATGATTTAGGCATGGGGGATTAGATGCTCCAGTTTGGGCTGACTGTCTATGAGAGAGAAAATTGCTGCATGGTAAAGTGGGGAGAAATTTAAACAGGGTAAGTGTGTGTTTGTTGGTGGAGCCTCACGCTTTGAACCTGTGGAACCCAGTGCCAGGAGATGCCTTACCTGGGGACCATGAGGAAGAAAACCTGTAGGACACGATTTGGCACCATTCCCCCCTGAGACATTTAAAATGTTGAGGTGCTTTGAAAAAAATCCCACTCAGCACAAATCTTCACGTTTAAGAGCCTAAATGCCTTTGAAAATCTGGCCCATGCAGGATTAGCTTTTGGTAGAAGTCAGGGAGACTTAACACCTAAGGGACTGGGACCACTGGGAAATTGCATCCTGGCTTTGGGTGAGAATGCCTAGAATGGCATTACTGCGGGAAAAATGCCAAACAGAAAAATTCTTTAGTGTCTCACAGTCCCTTTCTGTTCCAGGGATGCTATAAATATCCTGCCAAGCCCCACCATGCTGCTGTTCTCCAGCTCCAGGGGCATTTGGTACTTGGCTTAGTGTCCTGACCGGAGGAGACAAGTGCCCTGAGCTACTTGCCACCCCAAGAGACAGCACCTCTTTGCCTAAAATTTGTTTAAAATGTGATAGAGCCATCTAAATGCATTTTGCTGAAGGTGCAGGAGGCTGTTTATGCCTCTGTGTGTATTGTTATTTATTAATTGAAGCCTAAATTAGCCCTCAACAGGTTAGCAGTATTTAGTGCAGAGAGCTCAAACATGCAACACATTCTTGGCACGCTTCCCTTTATTAATTAAAAACCTCTTTAAAACACTCTGCCTTCCACCTTGGAGCAATAAATTTCCACCTTGAGGAAATAATTTCCTTGTTGTATTCCATACAGAGACGTTCTGTTAGCTGCAATCCCTGTTTCAGTGTAGGCCCCACTCAGCCTTATTTCAATTTCAAAATAAACTTTCAAAAGGCCAGGTTTTTCTGCTAAAAAAAAAGGGGGGGGGGGGGGGGGGAAGAGAAGAAAATCTTAAAAAATCAACTTTTCTGCTTTTTAAAAATATATTTGGGATTAATTCCAATGTAGTTTACTGTTTGTGCAGACTGTGAACCAGAAAGCTCCTTCTTAATAAGAGCTCACAGGACTCTGCAGCAGGTCCTGAAGCAGAAGAATCCTTGGCAGCCCCAAATGAGCTGATGGTCCTGCATGGGAGGCACTGCTGGGAGAGTTTTACGGCCCCCCTGCCACCCCCGGCTCTGGGTGGCTGGTTTTCTTTATGTATGCCCCAGCCCAAACTTGCCCAATGTCATGACATAACCTGGCAAAAATGTCACCTGATTTTGGGGGCTGAATGGCTTTTGTTGCCCTGCCAGTCCCAGGCTGTGCCTGCCAGAGACCTTGGTGTGCAGGGAGGCAGGAAATGTCTCTGCTGGCTCCTCCAGGAGCTCAAACCAAACTCAGCAGGTTTAGAGGTGAGAGATGATTGCAGACTCCTGTCTCTCATCCTGATCCATCCTGCATGGCAGGGGAGGAACAGCCAGGCACTCAGGGCAGCAGAGATATTGCTCTATCTCCACTTTGTGCTCAGAACAGCAGCCAACCCCATCTCACCGGAACAGGTTGGCTGTGGGCAGTCAGCACTGTCTGCAGATGTCACATGTTGTTCAGCAGGGAAAGATGTGAGCGAACTGCTTTCAGTGGAGGAAAACTTTCCTTTTCTTCCCTTGCTCACTTCTATAATTATCCAGACTGTAGATCCTATACACCTCCTTGGTGGGTTCAGCCCAGGTGCAGCCAGGAGTGTTCTAACAGCACACAGACCTTGAAGTGTCATAAAGGTGGGGGAAAGCTCCTGATCGGTTTTGTTGTGCTTTGTCTGAGTTTAACTTCAAAGGGAATTTTAAAAAGAAGCCCTTTTCGGTCGTGGCAAGCCAAGAGCCCTGTCCAGAATGTCTTGGACTCACTCTCTGCGAGCACTCGCGGGAGGTCGCGCTCCTTCCCGCGCTCTCGCAGCCCAGTGCAGCAACGCTTCCAAAATGCTGCTCTGGACTTGAAACACATTCTGCAGGAGAGCTCTGCCCTGCTTGATAAAGGGCTTTTGCAAAACTGACTTGAAATAAATGCAGTAAAGCTGTCACTGAAATGTAAATTATTAAAGCAACGTGACACCCTGCTTCCCCCAATTCTTCTGCTCATTCTTGCTTTTAGCAAATGTAATTTTAAAATAGCCAGTTCAGGATACCTTGGTGGAGAGTGTTCTTGCCTTTGGGCCAGAGAGTCACTGGTTCAGTACTAGACTGAGTGGGTCAGTGGTTTGGGTGCCACACAAGGGCAGGGGTCCCTGCAGAGCTGGGTGGGCACTGGGGAGACCCCAGGCTGCTCCCCTGGGATGAGCATCCCCATGCCATCTGCACCCAGGAGCTCCTGCCCTGCCTGGCACATCTGCCTTCTCCAAAAGTGGATTGGGGTCGGGGATCACAGACAACCCCCTTTCTAGCCAGAAGCTGGTATGAGGCACGTGGAGGGTTCTATGGGGTGACAGCCCCAAGAGTCACCTCCTTCTGGCTGACAGTGCTTTCCTCCTGTTCTTGTTCTTTCTCACAGCACAAAATCACTGATGATTTCAGTGAGCTGCTGGATGACATCAAAAAGACTTGGTGCCACTCTGATATCATCTTTATGGAAGGGTTTTGTTTCACCATCCCATTTATTGACCTGCATTTGCCCTTCCTGGACCTCCAGGATGACACACTGAACAGGAGTGGTGGAGCAGCTCTCACAAGAGAGACTCCAAGTCACAGAACAAGATACCCTTCAGAGGTAGTGAATTATTTTCTTGGAACAAATGGATATTTTGAGTCTATTTTCCCTAGGGACAATGTGTCTGCTCTCAGCATGAGCAGTGCTGAGTCTAGGAAGGCACCATCCTATGTCCCATGCTGGAAATAGACTGGTTTAGTTCCCATCAGGAGGACTAATGTCATTTTCCAACACCATGTAGTGTCAGGATGAACCTTGGGATAAAGGTTCATCCCAAATGCGGTCCATTTCCTGCTGGAAAATGCACTGTTTTTCACTGCTGCTCATTGTGCCTGGCCCTGGCATGTCCTGGGATTCACGGGGTCCTGGGTGTCCCCTGAGTGCAGAGCCCTGAGCAAGTCTCCATCCTCGTGGTCTGGCTCACATGTCCCTGCCCTCAGCACACTGGGTTCATGGGGACTCATTCCAGGTTCATGGGGACAGTGGGGTTGGAGAATGTGCTTGCTTTAAAGTCTGGGAGGTGAGGAGGACTTGCCTTCTTCTTACAGCACCGGTGCAGGCTGTTCTGGGCTTTCCCTCAGCAATGGACTTCTCTGCATCTTGTGTGGGGAGCAACTAACCCCAGGCAGCAAGTCTAAACCATGTAATGGGAAAAGCCTCCCACAAATCCCCCAAATGGAGACTGCTGAGTTTTACATATCTTGGGTTAACCTTAATGTGATTTGAGCCTATGATCACAGCTTGATACTCATTTGTTTAAAAAACCCACAGTCTGGCCTGGAGTCCAGCAAAAATTCCCTGGATATAAAAAAATTCCATTTTACCCAAAACTCTAGGTGACTGTGGTTATTGTCAGGAGTCCCTGTGTTATTTCCTTCCTATCACTTATCAGGACTGGGGCTTCTGGGGCACAAATGTTTTGTGTACATATGGCACATGTTGTGAAGCAACTCCTGGATTGCCTCTTTTGATCTTTTGGGAGAAAATGATTTTGAAATATATTAAAGATATTAAAGAGTCAGGAGACTCATCTCTCAAAATATTTGGGATGCCTCCACTGCTCCTTGCTCTGCTGGGTGGATGGAGGGGTGCTTGCCAAGGGTGCAAGTTCTCCATGTGCCTTGATGTGGCCCTTCCCATGTTGCACAGAATTTGGGGATCTTTTTACCAGGCTCTTCTCTCCCTGCAGGTTGCAGCATCACCATTGTGAACATACTGGCATATTGGGAGAGAATGTGGAAGTCATGAAAGTAAAATCTTTGCCAGATCATGAGTGGATGGAAAGTTAAACTCCTTTTAGGCAGAATGTGATCCTTGGTGGCTGTCAGAGCTCTGCCTACAACTTGTGCTTCAAACCTTCATTGAAATAAGCCAGAATGACTGACAAATAAGCCTTTATGATTGAAAATCATTCTGGAAATATCCTCTCTTGTTTCTGTGAGCTAAGTGGGTGGAAGTGCAGCCACCAGCTCTGGCCCTGTGCTGGGGGCAGCAGCTGATGGAGGGAGGAACGTCGCCATCGAGAGCTGGAGCAGCTGCGGGCTGGGAGCGGATCAGAGCCCAGGTCCTTTCCTGGAATCCTTGTGGCAAGGCTGGGACTGGAGCCCAGGCCTGCAGTGCTCTCCTGCCAGCTCCCTCTTTCTAAGACCAAGCAGCCTCAGCACAACAAAAGAGCTGCTCCGAGTCAGCAAAGCGACCCAGACTGAGGAAACGGGCTGTGATACCTCGGAACAAAGCAGCTTGTTCTGTGCCCTGGTGCTGATTAGCACCTTGGAACAACCTGCTTGGCCTCGTCTGGCAGCTCTGGTGCAAACACACCCACACAGCTCGGGGTAATCGGAGAAGGAAAGAGGAGAGCTGTGAGCAGCCGCCGTTCCTGCGTGCAGCAGGAGCTGTGCCAGGACAGAGCCGCAGCCCAAGGCCTGGGCATGGTGGCGTGGATGGCAGAGGCTGATGTGCCACAGAGGATGAAGGCCGAGGCACCCTGACCCCTGCAGTCATGGGGAGGTGGGGATTAGCAGAGCGGGACTGGCTGCACAGCTTCACTTCGCCCCCAGCTCGGTGTCCTGTCCTTGTGCTGTGGCAGGGACCAAGAAATGATGTGAGGGGGGGACCAAAGGGAGCAGAGTGCCTGAGGGGAATGTACATTTGGGGGTTTGGCTGGCTGGGTGGTGGGGGGAGAGGGGTGTGTGCCTTGCAGCAGGGATGCTCCTCTGCTCCTGTGCAAACGGGCTCACGCCCTCGATGACCTGGCTGTCAGGCAGCCACAAGCTGTGCCTCTGATGGCACTGCTGCTATAACATCAGGTGGCTTTTTCTCAGTTTTGTATGACCATTCCCATGTGATTCTGCACAATCAATGGGAGTTCAGCATTGCCAGAGGAACACAGAATCCCAGAATGATTTGGGTTGGAAGGAACCTTAAAGAACCTCTAGTTTCAGCCCTGCTGCCATGGGCAGGGACACCTTCCACCTGACCAGGCTGCTCCAGGTCCTGTCCAACCCGCCCTTGAACACTCCCAAGTTGGGACATCAACAGCTTCTCTGGGTAACGTGTGCCAGTGCCTCACCATCCTCACAGGGCAGAATTTCTAGAAAATATCCTCTTTTTCACTATATTATGGCTTCCAGACATAAAATAAATGAGACCCCAACATGAGCAGTCTCTAAGCAAAATTATTGCTGCACCCCTCCAGAGCAGAGTGGTCAATCTTGCAGAGCTCTGCCTGCCACTTTTGAGGCTGTGCCTGCCTCTCACCAACCCCAGAGAGCTCATCTGCATTGCTCTCCAAAATCTGCCTTTCCAATCCCATTTGTAGTGTTTGTGCCCCAAAGCATTCCCCAAGCCAGCTGAGAGCTGAGAACAGCAGCTCCTTGTAAAAGGGTGAGGGAGAAGCCAGTGACACAAGCTCCTGCTGAATTTGTTTTTCATGTTCTCATTTGTAATCATTTTGTGTTTTATGAGGGATACTTCCTAAAACTTTGCCAACATGATGGAAACATATGTGGTGCTCTTATTCATGATGTGACCCTTTTGGTGGAGAGATGAGATAAAAACCTGCTTTTCTCTGACATCTCCACAGCATATGGTCCAGTGAGATGGAAAATCAGTGGGGTGTGGGGTACCTGATCTTCCCCCAGCCAAGCAGACTCTGTTCCCTCCTCCAGAATCACAGCCCACAATAACTCTGCATGTACAATCCCCAGGTGGTTTTTCTTGCCAATTATTTATTTAAGCTTTTTCTCCTTCTCTTAAAATTTTGTTTTACTAGGGGTAGCCCAGCTCTATGGCCTGTGGGTGACACAAAAAGTCTTGTTTGGAATTTTCTCTGAATTGCAGGTTTGCTCCTGTGCTGGCTTCAAGGACAGAGCCAAACTGGGGGGAGCAAACACTATCCCTAGAAATAGTTATTGCAGGTTTCGGAGCTAATGATGCCAAGGTTAAAGGACCTTTGCTTATTTAAATTAGCAAATCCCTCTACAAAGGGCATGACCGAGTTATCAGCATCACTGGCTCTATTTGGGCGACACCACAGCTGTCACTGAACAGGGACAATTCCTGCAGCATTTGTGTTTGGGTGAGTGACAAGGGTCACCTTGAGCCCACGAGCCAGGACTGCTGCTGTTCCTGGGTGCTGGAAGTGCAGGGCTGGCTCTCCCCAGCAGCACTGCACCTGCAGCAGCAGCAGCACACCGCTTGGCACCCCCAGCTCAGGATCTGGGTTGCTGGTTATCCTGGTTTCCATTATTTCAGTGGTGAGAGCAAACTTTTGTGTAGAGTAAAAAACAATCCTGAGCTTTCCTGTGTTTATAGGAAGGGCTCAGACAGGTTGAAGGAATGGTGTGCAAGGGCAGGAGACTGCAGGACAGCAACCAGTGTGAAGGGGCACCTGTCATAAAGGGTATGGAGGTACATTTTTAACTGGAAAGAAAATGCTGCCATTAGCAGGAGAATGCAGTGACAACAGTGAGTAACTCAGGACAAATACAGGGGCCAGGCATCACAAGTAGCTACCTGAAAGGTAGAGAGTGGAAAATTCCTCTAACCTGACCATGGACTGAGGGAGCTGGGGTCGTTCAGCCCAGAGAAAAGAAGGCTCCAAGGAGACCTTAGATCCTCTTCCAGTGCCTAAAGGGGCTACAGGAGAGATGGAGAGACAGCTTACAAGGGCATGAAGTGACAGGACAAGGAGGAATGGCTTTAAGCTTAAGGAGAGTAGATTTAGATTAGATATTCAAAGGAAATTCTTCCCTGTGAAGGTGCAGAGGCGCTGGCACAGGTTGCTCAGAGAAGTGGTGTGTTGGGAGGCTGCTCAAGTCCTTTGCTCAGGCAGGCAGGGCGGTGAGAAGCAGCCCTCTGAACAATGTCTCTGGTCTTGGGAGGAGCCAGCAGCCACCCTGGTGCCCAACAGACAGTGGGATGCTGCCCCTCTGCTTTGTCCTGGGGAGACTTGCTGAGCAGACGAGCTAGAGATGGGGGTTCTCAGCAAGGACACCCCTACTTATTAATGAGGGAAATTAATGTACTTTGTGAGTTGAAGTCTGCTGCAATCTGGGCTGGTGAAAATTAGGACCAGGCCAAAAAAGTCAAGGAGGCTGCATCAGTGTGAAGCAGACTTCATGAAATAGAAAGGAGAGGCCCCTTTTGTCAGGCGATGGCTTTTCCTCAGAAGCTAAATGATACATAATGTTTATATAGTGTTTTGCCTCTCCTAAATGCAGGCTAGACATTAATTGATTCCAGGTTTGCTCTGTGAAGTAGGTCAACTCTTTCCATTTTCAGATAAAGAGTGGTGGGGATCGCAGGGAGGTGCACGGGGGTCAGCGCCGGCACCGGGGCACCTACACGGATGGCTGCCCTCCCCGTGGGACCACGCTGCCACCCTAAATATACACCACCTCTGATGTATGTGGAGATCAGCTGGGACTCTGTAAACCCAGCTACATTAAGGCCAGTTCAAATGAAATCTGTTTATGTCTCCATTGCTCGCCACTGGTCAAAGCAGGACTTAACCAACCTAACGCTGTTTGTGTTCAAAGCCTCTTAAACCCTTGCTCTGACTGTCTTGAAGTGAGATATAAAGTACTTGCTGGGACCTGGCTGGAGGCCAGGGAACTGTTTCAGACCCCCCTCTCTCTTCTGCTCATGGGGCAGTTTAGAAAAAGCATCGCACATTTCAAACAGTGATGGAAAAAAATAATTTTAATTCACTTCTGTTTACATAATGTTGGAAACTTGGGAGGGTTTGGGCAGACAATTATTAATGGTTTAAATTGGCGTGATAAAAATGTAGTCTTGGTCTGGGAGCATGAGCTGGCTGCCCAGGCCCTGGTGCTGGGTCAGCCAAGCTGCAGGACTCAGGGAGAGAGGACCCAATGGCTGGGTGGGTCCCACTGCTGTGCTTCCTTTTGGCATCCTGGAAAGAGCCTCCTGCCCATTTTGCTGAGGCTGAACTGCAAAATCCCAAAGCCTGGATCTGGGGAAACACCCTGCTCTTCCCAGCCACCTCCATTTCTGGATGCCCAGCCTGGAGGTGTTTGGTGATCAGATCACCAAGGGGGCCCCAGGGCATGCCCACCCTGGAAGCGCCACTCCTTCACTGTGGTCTCAAAGCTTTACTGCTTAAAGGTTTTGGTCCAGCCTTTTGGGAGCACGGCCCTTTATTTTTGGGTAGTACCTTGTGTGAATCAGCTCCAAAGCAGGTGGAGCCATTCCTGAAAGTGCAGTGTGGGAGTGAGAGGGTAATTGGGTCCCATTAAAGTGCCCTGAGCTCTCCAGGTGCCAGAGGAGGTGGGGATGGGTGGGCTCTGTCCCACCTGCAGCATGGGCCTGGCCGGTGTGTTCCATCCTCACATCCATCCCTCAGAAGACTCAGACACAATTTTACTGGTCTGTCGCTCAGCGGGACCTGGCACCTATAAAACTGCTCTTAATTACTTCCCAACTTACCCACCAGGGTGATGTGGATTTTGTCCTATAACCCAATAGGACTCTGCCTCTTTAGTATGGAGCATTGCCCACCATAACTCTGTTGTCTTATTTATTGTGTGTGATCATACAATGCGAGCCTGTATCCATGGCTGGATTTTGGACACCCCTGGGCTGCTCACAGAAGCTGCCCACGCCGATTTTGCTTTCCAGCCTGCGCCTACCACACTGCAGCACCTCCACACACAGAGCTGTGATGCTGCTGTGAGGCTCTAGCAGGTTTTTAAGTGCCTGCACAAGGGGTAATAGCATCAGAAGCACCTGTGAGCCTAGCTTGGAGGGTGACAAATTCCAGGTCCTCCATCCTGGTGTGTCCAGCTCACACATGCATAGGAAGCAGGGATTGTCCTCTCTAGCCATGACACTGACTGCCTCTGATCTGCTTTGCTCTGCTTTGACACCTGAGATTAAAACAAGGGCTGTAGTAGCTAAGAAAATAGTAGAGAAAATGACGGTTGGGAAATAAATCCATGCCAGCATCAGTTCCTGCAGCACCTAGACACTGCTTTGAAGCTCTGGCCTCAAAATATTCCCTCCATGATCCGTGGGATTACTCTGCACCATGGCATCTGAGTGCCAGCATTACGAAATTCGTGAGCACATGCTTTATCTGCCTACTTTGCAAGTCGTCCTTGCCCAGCAGACAGCAGGGCTCTGCTCAAAGGCATGTTGGTGTTGGAGGCTGCATCTCTTACTGCTGCACCTTTGGCTTTGGTGAAACCAGGCTGGGACGAATCTGAGCCCATTAACTGACTCTGATGTATTCAAAAACCAAATCTGCAATGTGTGAAATATTTTATTCAAAAGAGAAAAATTAATTTATGAGGATAAAGTTTGGAGATTTTATATGCAGCTCAGCGACTAGTCTTCTCCAGAGGACTTCCTTGAGGGGTCATGACTTATTTCTCCAAGGCTGCAGACCCTGGGCAGTGAGACATGGGCAGAGAATAGCTTTCCCTCTGCAATCATTAGGTTGCAGTATGGTTTTCTCCTGTGCTGGGAGAAGGTGTTGGATGAAAGATCTGTGAATAACACACGGACTGAGAAATTCTACGTGAGCTTAGTCATCACCTGGGTGAATCAGGCAGGGAAACCAGCCTCTATTCTGCAAGATAACCACATCCCACAGAGATTTTCCACTTGAGAAAGGGCTCAAAGTTTGTTCCAAAATTGTGCTACTGAGTGGAGTCCAGCCTCACTCCGCACAAGAGGGAATCTTCAGATGGATGCTGTGTTTGACAGGACACCCATAGGTAGCATCATGCTCTGATGCATAAAGTTGTGTTACCTGGAGCCATCTCAAGGAATATTTTAGGCAAGGGTTTTAACTCAGTGGGAACTCCCCTGGTTCAACAAGTGGAGAGTCCAGTTAAAAGAAGATTAGGAAAAGTCCTGAAAATGGGTTTTCTGTTATAAAAGGGATCAGTACCTGAATCCTGCCATTCAGGCTCCTCCTGCATGCCCAAGCACCAGGGCTTGTTCCAGCTGAAGAAGTTATCCTGGGCTGATGCTAACATGGGAAGAGGATCAGTCCCAGTGCTTTGAAACTGTCATTAACATACTGACGAGTATGAAAGAGCATGTGAGGAAATGCAGCTGGGGACAATGGTGAGAGGAACAGCACAACAGCTCAGACCAGCACAGAAGCAACTGCAGTGAATGTTTCATGGCTTACCACCCTCAGCATGGGATGTGCTCCAGAAGCTTCTTTTCTGTCCAATTTTCCATTTTGCACTGGAACTGGGCACTTCTGAGCAGACGCCTGTGGATTTCTGTTGGCCTGATGAGCTGCTGCTCTGCGTGGCATGCTCTCCTCTGGGGTATCCCCAGGCAGGCTGAGCCCATGCCAGGTCCTGCCTCACCGTGGGGTTACTGCCTGTGGGTGCAGGTTGGTGATCTGGATGGAGACTTCCTGGAGTCAGGTCCTCAGCCCCCAGGCTTAGATGCGACAAAGAAAAGATGGTAAATCAAAACATTTGGAAATCTGTTTCTTATTTACTGTACTGCCAAGCTGCTGTAAGGCTTGCTGGAATCACAATCCCAGAAAAGCAGAGTGGAAAGGATTTTCCTACTGATATTGTTGGCAGTGGGAAAGACCTCGCTGCCTGCTGTGGGCTGGGACAGGTGGGGATGGGATGAGGGACAGACTTTCTGTTTGCTTGTGAGGGTGAGGTAAACACTGCAAACATTCCTTGTCTCCCCTCAGCCCTTCTCAAGAGGGGTGTTTATTAAATATTGGGAAGAACTGAAGGCAGACTGGAATATTTGGGGAAGGGATGCTTAGAGGCACGTTTTAGTGGTGACAAAGGGTGAACGTGTCAGATCATAGTGGCAGGAGAAAAGAAGTCAGATGCTCAGGCCACAACAAGTTTTGTTGGATGTTTTCATGCTCACAGCATCACCTGAAAGGATCTCCCAGCACTACTTACCCATCAGGCATGGGGAGAGATGCCAAAGTGTGCAGAAGATGGTTTATGGAACCAGGGAGCTCTTCCCGGTGCATCAAGGCCCCACATCTTCCCTTTCCCTGCATCTCCCCTGGGAATGTTACACATCATCTCACACACTGCAACCAGGGTGAGCTGAGCAGAGAAAGTTTCCCAGAGACTTTTGGGCTGTGATGCCAGGAGTCATTATTGCCTTGGCAGAAGCAGCCACAGTTGTTCAAACCTGCCCTCTACCCGTGAGTCAGAGTGGAAGTGCTGGAGTCATGGGATGGCTCCGAGCAAAGATGCAAAGTTGGGAGTTGCTTTCAATTTCCTTGAGGGAAAGTCTGAAAAAATATTAGTATAAAATCTTAGTATAGTAAAATATTAAAAGGAGCTAGAGAGACTCCATCAGCCTCAGAGCCTGCCTGCAGCCCTCAAGGGCAGCCCTGGGCTCTGCCAGCTGGGATGGCAGGCAGGAGCACCAGGAGCCCCCACTGCCTGCAGGGGATGGGACCATCTCTGGGGCCCCCAGTAGCAGCAATGCCATGGAAAGCAGCCATGCAGTTTGTGGGTGCCCTTGGGTGGGCTGTGGCACCAGGGACATGTCCTGTGAGCTGTTCAGGGCATGTTTTGCAGAGGCAGCATTCATGAGCAACCACTTTCCTGCTTGGAGCACAAAGGGACACAGTCCACAGTGGGACAGAGCCCCAGGTCCTGTGGGAAGGTCTTGTGGAGAATCAAGCTCCCATGTGTGGGGCTGCACTTGTGAGTGTGTCCTGCTTAGGTCAGAAAGCACGAGGAGATGGCTCAGCAGGGTTTCCTGAGGAGAAATGGCTTTGGGCATCTCAGAGGATCACTGGTAGTGAAAGCACTTCTGCTCAGGGGGTGCCAGTCCCCCTCTGGTCCATGGAATGGAGGAAAGAGCAGAGCCAAGGGGAAAGGAACCCTCAGCATCACCAGGTGGGGGACGAGGAATGCGAGCTGCTCGCTCTCCCAGCATCATGTCCATGACACCAGGCTCCATCTGAGCATGGGGAGAGGCAGCAGACAGGACTGGGGATGGAGGAAGTGTGGGATGGGTGCTGGTGGAGCTGGTGCTTTGCAAAGCTTCTGTGGGGAGAACTTGGCATGAGAACTGCTTCCAACACATGGAAACTGTGGTGGGACACAGTCAGCCTGGCTCCACAGGATGGCTGAAGTCGTCAGAAGCTGGTGGTGGCAGGGATGTCCTGAGGTGGGTGTTGGACCAGTCTGAAGGCAGGTGGGAATGGAAACCCCAAAACTGAGCTCTCCCCAACCTTGGGGAGGTCCTGTCACCTCCAGACTCAAGTTCATGGCTCAGAGCCATCTCTCGTTTAGTCCCAGTGAATTACTGAGCCCCAGGAAGCCAGCCTTACTGAGGCTTTTGTAGAAGTCAAGGGCTCAAATTGAGCAGGAGCTTGGGGAAACCGTTTCCCTTGTTAAAATAAATGTATTAGTTTAATACGTACCAGGAGAGGATAGGGAGTTCTCCTTGTTAAATCTTTACCAGTCAAACCCTGCTGAGGACTTACTTGGAGCAATTCAGCTTTAGTGATTTCCTTCTATTGTGGTCTAAGTCTCCAGCATTGCTGGGAAATGCAGCAGGGCCAGGACAGCTGGTGACAGACCCGAGCCCCAGGCAGAGGATTTGCAGCTGGGATGGCCACCCCCCTCTCTGGGGACGCTGTGGCGCCTCAGCACGTCCCCACATCTGCCCTGGGACCTAAATGGAGATGAGGACACCTGCCTGGAGAAACAGAGGGAGCAGCCTTGTTGCCAGAGGGGAGCAGAGCACAGGACAGATGCCCAACAACCAGGCAAAAGAAAATAAACCTTAAAAAAGGTGAGTGGACACCAAAACATTGCTCTGTGCCTTACCTGTCTGTCATTCCTGAGAGCATCCTGACAGCCCAGACTCATTACAGTCCATTTTTACAAGGAGCATTGTTTCTTTGGGGCCTCATCATCTTGGGAATGGGTATAACTGTAAACAACACAAATTGTGAATTGCCTTAATTTCCCTAAAATGTCCCTTCTGCTACCTGATGGTGGAGTTAAGCCATGTCCAATAGCTCAAGATTTCCTGACATAGCTGTTCGATTTATCAGACCAATTTTATATTTGTGTGATTTACATGTATATATATTAACCTGACCCATTTACAGGAGCAATTTGTCATTTACAAGTTTATATTCCAGCAATCTCTACAGTTCTTAAAACTGGAGACACATTTTTTGGTAATCAAGTTAAATTTGGATCATTTCTATTGTTGGTGACTCCACATTGTTTTGCAACACTGTTGTTTTCCTTTAAACTCCCTAGAATAAAATGGAAAAATGAAGGGCATGAGGCATCTCCATAGAAGTGCTCCTGCCTTGCTGGTTCCCTGCTCTCCTGAAGGCAGCAATTGCAGATTGTCAAGGGTTGTGTCGCCGTGTGTTTTCAAAGAATGACTCGATTAATAATCTTAAGAGAAAGCAGATGCGTGAGGTTTGCGACTAGAACTGTGGATATTCCAGGAGACATCAATTGTTGGAGTAAACAACAGTCCTGATTCAACAAAGCTCTTAAGCAGACGCTTAACTTTGAGCATGCACTTAGCCCAGGCTTCAGCGAGGTGTTAACATATGTTCTGCTATATAAGGAGGGACTTAAGTGCGTACTTACAGTTAAGCTTGTGCTTAAGTGCCTTGTTGAATTGGGGCCAACAATTCAGCTCTGCCTCTGTCTCCCTGACATTAACTGTGCCTGACATCCAGGAAATTCAAACAGGGGCTGCAGTAGTCACCTACCAGCAGAACTTTCCCCTTCAGAATAGGGCTGCATCTATCTTGCAGCACGGCCGAAGTGCTCTGGGGGGCAGGGTCAGGTCACCCCAAGCACCTCCATCCCCCCATCACTCCCCATCCCTTGGGATCCCCATGGTACCACCTGTAGAGAGACAAAAACCCCAATATATTTGTAAGTCTCTATGAAGACCCCAGCCTTGAAATCTATCATATTTTTTATTTTTTTTTAATCAATATTTTTTTCCATAATGTTCTGCATGTTCATCAAAGATGTCTGTTTGCTCTGTGCTTATTTTCAAGTGGTTGGGGTTTTTTTAAGTGGGAAGAATTGCACTGTGAAATGATTTAGCATCCATTGTCAACCTTTATGAATGAAAAATTAATTGTTGCAAATTTTTGCCTTTGTAGTTTTTTCTCCTGTTACATCCTCCATCTGCTGAGTTGTGCATAGCAGGTGAATATGGATGAGAAAGGCCTCAGTGTCTTCACAGGTTACTGGTGACCTCCTGGACCAGCCTGGATGCTCTAGATGCCTTTCCAATTTCTTGAGACCCTTCTCTTGGCTGTAGGGCCCCTTCCTTTCAGGCCCAAATCACTGAGGATGAAGGTCTTTGCTCACTGTGAAGACACTTTGAATCAGCATCACTGAAAAACCCAAAACCCAGCTCAGAGTTGTGCCTTGGGATCAGTTCATCATCACTTGCCAGATTTTATTTGCAGTAAACCAGATTTCTCTGAAAACTGAACAGATCTGGTTTCATGAGCCAGGGAGAACTCAGTGGAAGCAGCTAACAGAGTCGATACCTCCAGTTCCAAATCACACAAGGCAAATCCTGAACCAAACATCCCCAGAGGTTTCCTGGACTCCTGATCTGAAGTTCTGCCCTTCTTGTAATCAAAGGGAACTTTTGAACTTGCTTCAATGGTGCCGGGGCTGCTTTCTCCCTAGGATTTTATTTATGGGTGATTTTAAACTGTGGGTATAGCAGTTGCCTTTCCAGTCCCAGCTTTCTCTCTATCCTGTTTCTGTCCAAAAGTCACAGCTGGGGAACCATGCTCACTGCCAAAAAAAGGAGTTTGTTTTACCTGCCAAAGCCAGGTGTGAGGGACATGTAGCCCTCAGTTAAAAGTGTCTCAGGGAGCATCATCCAGATGCAATGCCAAGTTTTCTTGAATTAAAAAAAATATAATATAGACCTCAAGGACTGCTCTTCCCTGCTTATTTTTTTTTTCAGATGACAGCATCCAAGTTCCAGTTATTTCTGTCTTGGAAAATAAAAAAAGTCTACCAGAGGAAAAGGAATGTGAGTTTTCAGCAGAGCTTGGTACCTGGAAGGCTCTGGGCTGGAGTGCACACTCCTGATTTATGGTGTACTTGTTAAAACCACTTGTTCTTGTCATAACAAAACAGATCGAAGTGAAGCTGGGTAGAAGGTCCCCTTCTAGCTGGCACTTCATCATGGCTTCTTACTCTGTCTTAGGTTCTGGGGGTTTACAGTTATATAAAACTTAATGAATCAGTATACTTTAGATTTCCTTCCTAATGCATATGGGTTCAATTAACTGCACTGTTTGCTTATTTAAGCGTTTTCATTAAATTGCTTTACTATATTTTCCCGCAATTGAAAGGGAACATGGTGGGGCTGATGCCATCTGCCACCACCAGTTTAGCAGAACCTTTTTCTTTGTTCAGGTCCATTCTTTTTTATTAGAAGAGACCCTCCTACCCCCAGTTCCCTGTGTGCCACGCACTTATTGCATTCTCCTCTTCTGACTGCAGACTGATAAACAAAAAGCTTGAGCGAGGGCCTTCACGTATGGAATTTTTTAAAGGTCCCTTTTACAAGATCAGTTGTGTTTTGCCCTCCACCCCCTTCTCTCCCCCTGCCTGCAGATCCCTTTTTTGCTCCAGCTTGTGAATAAAGGATTGTTGCTATTACAATGGCTCTCAGCTCTTGCTGCCTGGCTCTGCAGGGTGGAGGATTGCTGTGGCCCAAACACCCAGCCAGGCTGCAGGCTCAGCCCGGGACAGCAGGAACAAGGCAGGAGAGGTTTTCTCCTCATTGTTAAGGAATATAAGCTGATCCTAGGTACCTCACCAAACCTTCCTGAAGGTCCTGCTCATGGCAGGGGCTGGTGTCCCTGCCTTCACCCACAGCTTATTTTCTGGATCTGCTGCTCCTAGGCTTTACCCACTGCTCTCCCCCCTGCACAGAGGGGCTGTTTTATTACATTCCTCCTTGTTTTGCTCCATCCTTTTGAGCTGCATCTTGCAGTGTAAGTGCTCATTGTGAGTGACCCTGCGTGTCCTAAGGGCTGATGTCCCTCCAAACAGCCCACACTGCCCAGGGATGCCCTTCAGGGATGGACAGTGCCTTCCCCTGTTTTACAAACTAAACTGAATAAACTCACCCACCTGATTTGGAGTGCAATCTGCTCCCTGTTACACAAAGCAAGTGCTTTATGCACATCTCTAATAGAAAAAAACATCCTGGAGAATATAACAAAAGAAGGAAAAAAATTCATCGCGAAGGACTCTTGTCCAAGGGTTGGATTTTCTGATTTGGAAATGCAGCATTTGATATTGCATTGTTTATCTGCCATCCCTGGGTTAGGAAGCAGAGAAGGCACTCGTGCTCCAGGAGCAAAGGGATATTTTGCAATGCAGTGTGAGGTGGAAAACGCCCCAGCAATTTATAATTTTCTGTTCTCTGCTACAAGCATTTTATGCAAGAGAAGGTGCAAAGACAATAAATTACTTGCCCTTAAGGCACACAATGAATCTGTGGCAAGGCCAGCAAGAAAAAGGCTTTTAACCATTGGTTGCAAAAGCCCTTGTCCTCCCCAAAGTCTAAGGGAGCTGCTGTGTTTGTGGAGGGCCAGAGGATGCTGTGACACCCCCACCCAGCCTGTGCCCCTTTTGCAGAAGGATTTCAGTTTGTGAAGCAATGCGCCAGACCAAACATCTCCAAGAATGAGGCAGACACAGAGAGAGAGAGAGAGAAAAAGAAAGAGAGAAAGAGAGGAAAAGAGAGAAAGAAAGAAAGAAAGAAAGAAAGAAAGAAAGAAAGAAAGAAAGAAAGAAAGAAAGAAAGAAAGAAAGAAAGAAAGAAAGAAAGAAAGAAAGAAAGAAAGAAAGAAAGAAAGAAAGAAAGAAAGAAAGAAAGAAAATGAATCACCCTTCAAACTCTTTTGTTTGCAGTAAAGTGAATTTAAGAAAAAACAAAGTGTGGAAAAACTGAATTTAAACTGAAAGAAGTCTTTCTCCCAAGTGTAACATTTTTTCTTCCTTTTCTTATTTTCAAGAAGGTTTTCCTATTTCTGTTTTTTTTTTTTTTCAATGAAAAATGCAACCAAAGCACCAAAGATGTTACAAAACACCTTGGAGTTGTAAAATTAACCTTGCAGGGGGAGTGGGAAGTGCGGATTACCAGGAGAAACATCAGCTTGCACCCTCGAATGTGTCCCCCCTGCTCAACAGCTCCTGGGCACGGGGACCCCAACCTCTGCTAACAGCCCCACGTGCAACTGCTGGGATCTGCCAAAATCATAAGGAATCACCCAGAAAACCACCCAAACTGGTGCAGAGTCTGGACTCTGGGAGACTCTTTGAGAGAGTGGTTTGACAGCCCTGCCAGGTCCAGCCTCTCTCTCTGGTGCCCTTTCTTCTGTAAGTGAGGCATAAAATAAATTTAAGCTGCCGGCTGTGGTAAACATTCCCTCCAAACATGCCTGTTCTTGATGCCCCAAATGCAGATATTCAATTGTGGAAGAAAGTGGAGAAAGAAAAAAAAAAAAAAAAAAAAAAAAAAGAAAGAAAATAAATTAAAAGAAAAGAAAAGGCTAGAGAGAAAACCCCCGACGCTTCCAAGACACTAAAAATAGACTCTGATCACTTACCAAATGGTAAAATGAAAATGATTTGCTTTGAATAGTCTCCAGAAAGGCTCAGATACAATGTCTTGTGGAGCAAAATTGAATCAGTTGAAAGTGCAGACGCCAGCTCAGCCTAATCCCTCCCAGCTGCTTTGCTTTCCTTTTTTTCCAACAAGCAGCCCCTAAAAGTCATCTCCCTAATCCTGCAAACTGAAATTCAATCTTGTATTTTTTTTTTAAATCAAGTTTCAAGCCTGGGGCTTGCAGGGTGGGGGAAGAGGAGGAGGGAGGGCTTTGGGGTTGCCTCCTTCCCCTCACCCTGACTGCAGTAAACACAGCCTTGAATTCAAGGAAAAGCTTTAGACTACAATTCACTTGGCTTGAGCCAAACACACAAATCTGATGCCTTTAAAGCCCCTCCAGCAGACGGTAGATAGCTTTGAGATGTTCACTAAATGGCTGTCTGGTTGCTGCCTTTTTTGTTGCTGATTGGGGGCCCAAGGAGACCTTGTCTCTGGGCTAGTTTTGGCTTTTTTTTTTTCTTGCTTTTTTTTTTTGGTGTCTGCTGTTATCAGTAATTTTGGGTTGGGCATTTACCTAAAGCAAAGACCAAGACAAACAATTTCTCACAGAGGCTTGTGATTGCAACCAGCAGTGCATGTACAGGCTCTGCTATCTCGGGGAATACTGAGAGGTATTTATGACACTTTCCCAAGAGTTTCCCGACTCCTGCCCTCCACTCCCCCAGTTCCTGCCACGTGTGCTGCTTGCAAGGACTCAGGAAAGCCTCCTGGGGCATCCCAGTCCTCAGCTCCCTCCATGGCACTTGGAAACATAACTCCATGTGCTTCCAAATTTGCTTTGTCAGTCGTTGCCACCTGATGGTTCACTGATCCCAAATATTTTTGGCAGCAAATTATACTAGTTTGATTTTGGAGAGTAATTGAGAATAGACAAAATATCAGCAAAATGTTCAAAACCAAATCCTGCAGCTCAGCATCCTGATAATTCAAATTCCTGGGTCTGAACACTTCCAAACTCAGGGCTTCAGAGGTTTTCCCCCATTCAGCCATGCAGATTGCTCCTATGAGGCTTTTGTTTGAACCCAGGTCAGGGTCCAGAATCTGAGCAGGAAAAAAAAAGATGTAAGAAGAAGACACCACTTTTACTGGATAGAAACTCCCCCACAATGGCGGCAGGCAGGTTTAAACTCACCTGGTCAGGGAAAGATTCTGAGTACCAAAGGAAAACGGGAAACAAAACTTACAAGAAAGAGAGGAGAGCTGAGGTTGGAGCCTTTGATATGACTTCTCTTACCCTGGTAGTCTGATGACAAAAACCCCCACAGTGTGAAAATCACATTTTCACAGCTGCAGAGACGATGATTTTGTCTGTTTCCAACATGCCCTTTTCCTCCTTTTGTTAGCATAATGGCCCCGACCCCCCCAGCATGTCAGAAGCAAACTTCTACCTGTTCACAACTGATTGTTATTACTGCTCTGAGATTCATTGGGTTTACATGGCATTTACTCAGATGATATCAATTCTTGCTTTCTGTACCCCTGTGCCCATCTCTCTGATACAAGGGTGGGTCACTGAGAGTGCTGAAGTTGTGTGGAACTGAGTTACCTCTTGTCTGATGAAGGAGAGTGCATTGGGCACCCAGATCAGATGGCCTCATGCTGTGTGCTGGATTTTATGGTGTGAACCGATGGACAGTTGAGATAAACGTACATAATTAAATGGGTAGAGGCACACAGGGACGTGGGGGATGGATAAATTAGAATCATTGGCGTATTATCTAGAGAGACAGGGTCTGTGCAGAGCGTGGATAATTTGGTATTAATGCAGAAGATGTGATGGTGGAGGGAAAGCCTGTGCATGGGACATGGACTAGGTGGCCTAGCCAGGGGTAAGGGTGGTCCTGATGCGTGTCAGGAATAGAAGTGGGATGTGCTGTGTTAGAGCAACTCCTGCCTGGGGGAGCAGAAAGTGTATCCAGTGGATGGATGGATGGATGGATGGATGGATGGATGGATGATGGATGGATGGATGATGGATGGGGATGGATGGATAGATGGATGGATGGATGGATAGATGGGGATGGATGGATGATGGATGGATGGATGGATGGATGGATGGATGATGGATGGGGGATGGATGGATAGATGGATGGATGGATAGATGGGGATGGATGGATGATGGATGGATGGATGGATGGATGGATGGATGGATGATGGATGGATGGATGGATGGATGGATGGATGGATGGATGGGGGATGGATGGATGGATGGATGGATGGATGGATGGATGGATGGATGGATGATGGATGGATGGATGAGGGATGGATGGATGGGGGATGGATGGATGGATGATGGATGGATGGATGGATAGATGGGGGATGAATGGATGGATGGATGATGGATGGATGGGGGATGGATGGGGGATGGATGGATGGATGGATGGATGGATGGATGGATGGATGGATGGATGGATGGATGGATTGAGCAGTGGAGCTGGGAATGAGGGGCTGACGAGCTGCACGGTGACCCTGTGGGATGAATGTGGGGACAGAAGAGAGGCTGGCTGGCTTTGCTGTAAAACAGAAATATTTTAAAACATAGAGCTAGGTAAGGGAAAAGGAGGAAGGAAGGAAGGAAGGAAGGAAGGAAGGAAGGAAGGAAGGAAGGAAGGAAGGAAGGAAGGAAGGAAGGAAGGAAGGAAGGAAGGAAGGAAGGAGGAAGGAAGGAAGGAAGGAAGGAAGGAAGGAAGGAAGAAGGAAGGAAGGAAGGAAGGAAGGAAGGAAGGAAGGAAGGAAGGAAGGAAGGAAGGAAGGAAGGAAGGAAGGAAGGAAGGAAGGAAGGAAGGAAGGAAGGAAGGAAGGAAGGAAGGAAGGAAGGAAGGAAGGAAGGAAGGAAGGAAATAAGTTTGGCAGAGAAAAATGCATAGAATGGACTGCAGCACGCCTGAGCCTGATGGCCAAGTTAAAATGAGCAAATAGGTGTCTGTGTGTCAGGTATTGGTTTGTTGTATGGGTGTGAAACACATAAATATGGAACAAGAAAGCTGGACTTGGTAGGTAAAGTAATTGCTGGATGGCTGGGAATTTTAATGGAGTAAATGAAATCTGGATAGATTGAAATATGGAAAGCAGGTATTGTAAGTCTGTAGCTGTAATAGGTAGCAAGGAAATAAGTACAGAGAGAGTAGGAAAGGAAACAGTGGAATGTAGGGAACAAATGGACACATGAACTGTTGCTGTGTCTCCTGACATATTTGGGGATGTAAAGAAATGTTTGGCTACCTAAATTCCAGTGACATGAGCAGCAGTGCTGCTAACGTATCTAACACAGGAAAATGGATGTAACAAGGACAAGGTAATCCACTGGAAGTACTGGGAATACACTGCGAATATTCTGAGGCTTGTTCAGCTGAGTGGAAATCAGATGGGTGAGTGGGTAAAGAGATGGTTGTATATACTGGCTGAATTATCAGAGGAGCTCGTATTAGCTAGAAATATTGACTAGATAAAGCTGTAGAGAACAAATTAGTAAATTAAAGGCCAAGAGAGAAAGAGATTAGATTGAGAGGGACAAGCTGACAACAGACATAATATGTGTTGTCTGGGTAAAGGAATGGAAAGATAGCTGGAAGAATGGAATAAACATATGCCAATAAAAATGTGCTGATAGGGTGAATGGGGCATTGATTATGGGGAATGTAGATAGAGGGAGGAACAGATAAAAGAAGAACAATAGCAGAGTTAATAGATGAGCAGTGAATAGAATAATGGATGAGCAGCTCCCATAGAGAGGGTATCTGGTGATCCCTGCAAACACACAGACAGAGAACTGTGAAAAGGGGGTGTACAGGACATAGGGGAGTGGAGACAGCATGGGGTCAATGCACACAAAAAAATAGAAAGTGTACAGACAGGAGAGAGGAGTAGATATGGGGAAAAAAGCAAAAAGGCACTTTAGGAGGAATGAGGTAAAATAGTAATGAAATAAATACATTGCATAAAAAATTCATGCAGAATGAAGAGATTATGCTGAAAAAAAAACAAGCTTGGAACAATTAGCAAGCTAACAGGTTGGACCAGGTATTGGGTAGATAAGGAGACAGAGGAGTATTCATGAGCTGGGAGTGTTGAGAAATTAGCCTGATGGTACAAATTAGAAAGATGGTTAATGGAAGAGTAAATCCTGGATAGGATGATTGATGAAGAAGGATGTGGGTGCACATTCAGATGAGTGGGTACCAGGAAGCTCATCAGAGCGGGTACGAGTGAGCAGAGAAATGAATATGGATGGAACAAGGAGGGAGATGAAAATATAGAGTTTGGAATGTACTATGGAAATCCAGAGAGATTAATTGAAATTTGCATCAGATTAATTAGGTAGGTAAGTAGTCACAGGCGCTACCTTAATGAGTATGTATAAAAGAAACAGAAAAAATATCGTTAATCGTGGCAGTAGTTGCATTGATGTCTTGGGCATGACAGGCAAAATCAGAAGGGGTGAGTACATTAGTGCTGTAAGAAAGGATGAGAGTGATTAGTATATGTGAGATAGATTAGATGTGTGAGACATGAATGTATGCAAAACAGGCTAAGAGGTCAGGTAAATGAGAAAACACACGGAAAATGGATTATTAAGTGTTATGAAACTCACCTATGAACACCTACAGGGGTGTGTAGGAGGGAAAATGAGATGGACAGAAAGAGAACAGATCTGTTTGCACAAGAAATAAGCATAGAGAGATTACATGATCAAGGCTGACATGTGACTCCCAAATCAATCCTAAAACTAACACTAATTCTAAATTCTGACACAAACACAACTCTTACCTTAATGCTTATTCTAACATAACACTAATGCAAATCTAAACCAAAAGTATCTGAACACAGCAGTAATCCAAACCCCTGACCTCACCTAAAACTGCATCCACTACCTAATCCTAGCAGAAACTCAGATCTCCCACTGTCCCTGACACCAATCCTATCCTACACCTAACCCCTGCCTCACCCAAACCCAGCTGCAAGCCAAACATAATGCTAAATGCTGACCCAACTATATCCCAACTCTAAACCAATCTCTGCCCAATTCCAACAAGCCTTGACCCTAACTCTAAGCCAGAAGCCTTAACCCTGTCTCTAACTTAATCTTAACCTTGCATCTTAGAGGAATGGTTAGAAATACATGATACATTTTTATTCAGCTGATACTAAACTGTGTTAAACCATAAGAAAGAAGACTAGGTAAATATGTCAGAGCTGGAGTGGTCAGGTTTATGTATTCTAAAGTTATATGGTTTTGTTGGCATTGGGGGAGCAGGGTTGGCTGAATGAGTGGATTCAAGGTAGAGGTGAACAAGTGAAATATGTTCATCCAGAGGAGTTATAGCAGAGAGCTCAAAGGGTGCATGGAGATAAGTAATGTAATTCATAGTTATGATTTCAGATCAGAGATCAGATTGATGAAGATATATAGAGCAGAGTGAGGTGTGTAACCAGTGGTTAAATCACATCTCCAGGCAGACCTGCAGTGGACTATTATTGGTATGAGATAGACAGGTGAGGAACGAGGTCTGTGGGGGAGAAATGTAAAACTGATCAATAGACACGGCAAGGGGGAGCCTTGGAATGAATGGGTGTCTGTGATGTCAGAGCTCAGGGGTGTGTGGGGGTAGGACAAGTAATGGGGTGGGTCTGGGTCAGGACAGCAGACAGGACCATGGATTGGCAGTTTCTGAATTTCCCAGATGATGACCCCTGCAAATGTGACCAGCAGAGCTGCCAGCCCCTGGCTGGTGAGGTTTAGCTCGTGGTCTGTAGGTGGGTGGAGAGAGATTTGTGCAGGACATCGCAGCTCCAGGCTCCACTTCTGAACTACTTCTGGGATGCTCCCCAGAGCTGCTGCCTTCTACAGAGCAGGGAGGGGAGGCTGATGCCCGTGTTCCCCTGACCCTGGGAGGGGGAAGCAGGCTGGCCCCCAATCTTCTCATCTGCCTTCCAGGTTTCCTGTCAAAGGTTCAAAACCTGTCCCTATAAATGTTTAAAGAGTGGGGTCTTGCTTTGTGAGACCGTAAGATTAAATTTGGGATCTGACTTAAAACAGGGATGGTGAGAGCACAACTCCCCAAAATGCTTTCTGCACCTTGCCTAACTTTATGCTTAAATTTAAGCAACTTTAGTTTGCTGTCTTTAACAGCAGAGGAGTGGGGTGCTGTGGTTACCCATGGACCACAGCTCCACTGCTCTGCAGCCAGTGACAGATCTCCAGCTGGCCTCCCTGAGATCAGGGCTTCACCTCATGCCTAGAAGCATTTCACTGAGTAATTTCCTTGTATGCTTAAGTACTTTCCTGAATTAGCTCTTAAAAGCACAAACTCTCCTCCTAGACTTTCTGGGAAAAAAGAAAAGAAGGGAGTGGAGGGAGAATGGGAATTTTTGAGGGCGCCCAAATGCCAAGAGCCAGCCTTTGGAAGGGCTTTGGGTTCTCACAGTTTCACCCAGGCAGTCAGTGGAGCCTCAGAAGGAGCCAGAGCAGAAACCTCTGGTAGACACTGGTACTGGGTGCTTTCAAAGATCCCACTATGTACTTAGCTGTATCTTCAGACATCTAAATCCCTCTAAAAGTCTCACCCTTAGTGTCTAAATCCCAGGTGCCTAACTCACTTCTAGGAAAATCTCACACCAGGGCTGATTCAGTGATATTTTTTTTTTAATCTTTTTAATTTTTTTTTTTTAATCTGGTCCTCACTCACGTAGGGCTTTTGAAAATCCCACTGCTAATCTCCTATACCCGGGCATGTATCACTTTGAACCCTGTAATATAAATTACTTTGTGTTCTGGGGGACAGCCACTACTTTGTCCCTGCTCAGACTAGGTCAGATTTTTGGTTTTTTGCATATTAACACATAGGTTTTCTGGGATTTTTTTTCTGACGGGGGAGGTCTGAAGTTGCTCTGCAAGGCTTGAATTAGCAACCCGGAGCGAGAGCTGTTTTACATGTTATTCCAGGGAGGAATCGCAGGCTGCCGTGGATTGCAGGGCTGCATCGGCAGAGGTGTAGGGAGGAGCTGGTTCTGGGCTCCTCATTTACATCGGTGGGGTTTGCCCCCGGGCACAAGCCTTCGCTCAGCTCCACTGATCTCCTGGGAAGATTTGTGAGCAAATTTGCTTGTCTCTAGCAGAGACTGAACATTGTTACCTGGCTTTCTGCAAGAAATGGTTGAGTAAGAAGGGGGAAAAAAATCAAATACATATGTTCTTTCATTTTTCTTCTTTTTATTTCCAATGAGAATTTTTTATTTGTTGGGAAGTTATTTGGTAAATAAAATTTTTGTGCATACGCTTTCTTCATTAAAGAAATTGGAGTTGGGCATAAACAAATTAATTTTTCCTGTTAAAAAACCCATCACTCTGCAGAAGAACAGGCTGGCTGCCATTGAAACATTTTTGATAGAAAATCAGCCTGCAGCCCTACTGCTTAATCAGTTTGGAACAGAGCGGAGCCCATGGCTTGTTAATAAGAGCAGCTTGTCCAAGCAGTTCACACAATGGTGAGCCGCAGAGGAGGCTTGCTGCATAGCTGTGGATTTTATTTTGCAGCTCTGTTAATTAAAATATATTTACTTTGAAGGAGGTTTTTACTGTTTTCTATGAGGCTGAGCAGAGAACTGTTCTCTTTGATAGATTAAAGGAGGGATATGAAGTATTTTCTTAGAAGTAACAACTCAGCTTTGTTTGATGGGCAAACTGAGCAAAAGCACTGTGTAGTTTTGTGTTTTTGTTTGTTCTCAGTCTTTGTATATGGGCTGGTTTATAAGTTGGTGTATTTGGCTGTTTTGATAGCATCAAACTAAATATTTCACACACAAGTTGCCAGACAGAAACAGAAAAGTCACAGATTCCCATTTAATTGATAAAGTAATTTTTACTTATACAAGCATATACTAAAATAATAAGGCCTGAAACTGTGCCACTGAAGTTAATGACAAACCCTTCATAGGTTTCATATAAAACCTGTATTTTTATTATCCCAGTTCCACTGACTTTTGTTGCAAGATTGCAGCAAAATGTTAGGGCATTTCTAGGTGTTATTTTTATTATACAAAACCCCATTAAAATCTGTACTGAAGCATCCTATTAATTTAAATGGGACTTTGCATAGTTTGCTGAGTTCCAGGCCACAGATAAAGTGAAGTATGCAATTTAGAATTAAACTGACCACAGCTTTTTATTAGAAGACATTTAATCCTGAACGGACTGCACAGTCTGAGGCATAAGGTATTTGTGAACTTCATCTGGGCTGGTGCAGCCAGAGCTCCGCTGTTCAGCCGCTCCTGGGCTGCTCCGCGACCTCTCAGGACCACTCCGCATTCCCAGGCAAACCCGGGCGAAGCTCTGCCCAGCAGCTTTGCTTTGGAAATGCTACGAGGTAAGCCAGCACACCCAGAACAAATGGAAAACTCGATTCCGGCATTTCTCTGGCTCCAAGGATCTGCTTGCCTTGACAAAGCCCGCAATCAGTAGGCAGGAGTCTGGGGGCTCTGTGCGGCACCCGCGGGAGGGCAGGGTCCCACCGGGATGGAGCCTCTCGAGATCCAAGTGATGCAGCTTCAGGAACCCCAGCTCGAGCTTCACCCGCTGGAAACCACCGGGAGGAATGTGCGGGGCGAGGGATGGGAAAGCATCGCCTCCGGTGTGTGGAAACACCCACCGGCCAGATGCCGGCAAGGGGAGTTCAAAACCCAGAGTGAGAGGGGTGGTGGTGAGCGGTATTTTATACTGCCCTCCCCCCGTGGGGACTTCGGGGACTAATGAACCATTAAATGACAGCCTTCCTCGGCTGCCCCAGCGCGGGGGCATACCCGGGCACCTCCAAGGCACATCGCTGAGGAAAATGTGCTTGGGCAAGGCAAAGGCAGTCCAAAGCCGTGCCTCAAGCGCTCCAAACCCCCGAATAATTCAAGCTCGAACCATTGTGGGGGAGACCCAAAGGCTGCTGGAAGCAGGGCATCCGTAAAAGTGCACAGGGAAGGTGAAGGAGTTGCTTTCTGCTCAGCGTCTCCCTGGAATTTTCCTTTCCCTGAGCCGTAAATGTGTCAAGATGCCCAAATGTCGCCCAGCAGCGGCAGATCAGCTTTCCGTGGGACAGCCACAGGGCGGGGGGACACTGGGGAGGGACACCAGCGCAGAAGGCTGTGTCCCTGGCCCCCAACTTTTCCTGCAGACAGTTTTGGGAGGGGCCGGCTGGTTCAGGACTCCGACAACAACTGAAACCTGGGGCAGGCTTTGGCAAAACCTGAACGCCGCGCTCTGACTCAGGGCTAATGGTGCTACCTCCGGGAACAGGAGAAAACGAACACCTAAAATCCTGGCTAAAATCCCAGCGGAGGGCTGGCAGATCCCCTCCCGCCCGGAAAATGGGGCGATATCGGTCCTTGTGCTGCCCTGGTGACACTCCCGCGGCTATGGAGAGGGATGGAGAAGCCGGGGAGACTGGGATCTGCTCTGCTGAGCCCCCGTGATGAGAACAAAGCCCTTGCGCAGCCCCCCAGTCCCGGGACGGGCGCGGGAGCCCCCCGAGCACACAGAACCGCGATCCTCGGGGAACGGGGCCATCCGCGGCCGCGCAAACAGCGCGCTTGGGCCCGGGAAGGGCCCCGGCCACGGCTATTCCTGCCGCCGGCTCCGGATATTTCACTGATTCGTTACATCAATTACGGCATTTGGGGCAAAACATTAATTGTAATTGCAATAGTTAATAAATAAGAAATAAACAGCAATGAAATCAGAGGGGTTTTGCGCTCGCAAAAACTTAAAGGAGAAGGAGAATTAATCGAGCACGCTTTAAAATTCAGAATGTCGGGGAATTTGGAGAAACGAGAGAAAACGGACGGGCGACTGCGGGACAAGGAGCAGTGCCGGGGCTGCGGCCCGCCGCGGGGCTGCAGGGTGCGGGGATGAACCCTGGGGCAGGGAAAGGCCGAGCCACGGCGCTGGGATTCGGAGGGATGCAGCAGCGCAGCGGCAAGGAGGGCTGGACCCCCAGCTCCGGCCGCCGGCAGTAACGATCTGCCCTAAAACTGGACCTGGGGAAGGTTTCACTGCCAGGGCTGCCCCGGGGAGCGGGGACAGGGATCGGGGATCCTTCCCGGTCGGGACGCTGCGGGGGGCGCGGGGAGACGGGGGAAGCGGGGGGGGGGGCTCCCCGAAATGTCACCACGGGGCGGGGGACAGAAAGCTGCTTTTCTTCTTGTTTAGTCACTCTCTTAAACACAGCCAGAAAAGAACATTAAAGGCATTTCTAGATTTCGTTTCGGTTTAGTTTTTTTTTTTTTTAAGTTTTCTTTTTTATTCCCATGCTCTTAATTTTGGAAAAAAAAATCACAAAACATAAGTTATAAAACAATATATATACTGCATCCTTATCCACAACAGCATAATTGAAACATCCAGCGTAACGTTTACCACAGGTGTGAAATACACTGGGAAAGAAGTACCGTGTGCATTTTATGTCTCTTTGTCATCTACAGGTAATAAGTATCGACAAAAATAAGCAACAAATATGCCTGCAATTAAACTTCATATGCCTTTTGTATGCGTATTAATAAAAATCATATTTATAATTTCCATGTTTTGTTTGTTGTTTTTATTTTTTTTCCAACAAGCACTTGTAAAAGTATCTATATTTACATAATAACACCTTAAGATAATAACACCTTAAGAAATTTTTTTTGGTTCCTTGTTTTTCCTTCACATTCAGAAAAGCAAGGAACGCTTTCAGCTTTGCTAAGAACCTTTCCGGACGCCGAGGCTCTGTTTCTCTAGCAGAGATGCAGTATCTGAAATCACTTCATTACAAACCATTTTTCGTCTTTTTTTCGAGACTTTATAAACGGGGGTTGGTTTTCCGTTTTACTTTTCAAAGAGAAAAAACACCCCCTGCATTTAAATAAAGATGAATGATAATTTCATTATCAGGATAAGACTTTGGATGGGGAAAAAGATGAACAGTTTTCGCATTGCTGAAGGGTTTCTGTGCTCTCTCTCGACCGGGGATACTGCAGTCTTTTGGAAAGGATGAAGAGGTAGGAACCTTGAGCTGCTTAGTATCAGGAATGACTGGATTAGAGCTTCCAACTAAAGAAAAAACATCAAGAATCATGCATTTTAAAAACAGTTTATTCAACGGCCAAGGACAATGATCTGGCACAATGCAACGGTAGATATAAATATAACCTTATATAAGTGGTTGACCCTTGTCATTATTATTTTAATAGTTTCATACCTAATATTCCAACCATTTTTCCCCCTGCAGATTCTACTCTGCGATTTGGTTTTTCTTCCCTCCCCTCTTCCCCCAGCTTTTTTTTTTTTTTTTTTTTTTTTTTTTTTTTTTCCGAGTGTGATTCTGTTTCTCAGTGGTAAACATTAACCAAACTCTTCCCGTGCGACAAGCGGCCAAGAACCGTCCCACCAGCTCTTACCACCGAGGCGTCCCCTCCTGCCGCCCTCCCCGCGGGGCAGCGGCCGCCTTACCGACTCCTGTGCAAGTTCAAGTAAACACATACAACCCGCATAATCCAGAGAAAAAAATTGCAACTCATCCATGTACCAGATTTCGGTGTCTCTTGCGAAAGTTTTCTGGTCCGTTTACGGTTTTAGATGGAGGTGTTTTTTTTTTTTTTTAATTTTTTAAAAATATTTTTAAAGCGCTGTTCATTGGTTGCATCGTTGTTTTGCCTTTTTTTTTTTTCCTAGACAATCGAAGTCCGCGGAGTTTTGGGGGCTTTTTTTTGGGGGGGGCGGGGGGAGGTGTGTGTGCTTTATTTTATTTTTTTTCCCTTTCTCACTTGCTTGGGTTTTGCTTTTAATCATCGTCGGGTTTAATTTTTTCTTCTTTTCCGTTAAACGTCGCTTTGCTTCTGCTTTGCTTTGTCGGCGGTGCTTTGTCGGAGGTGGTTTGTGTCAAGTCCGTCAACTGTTGTACTGACAGGCGTTTAAACTGGAGCCGGGGCTTTGCAAACTGCTGTAGCCGAAACTGGAGTGCTGCTTTGATTTCAGTCTGAGGCTGGCTAAGCTGGAGTTGCAAGTGTCCCGGTAGACGCTGTAGGGCGAGCCCGGTGGCCCGTAGGGACAGGCCGGCGAGGACATGGCCGAGTTGAGCGAGGAGCCGCTGATGTTGTTGATGTTGTTGAGGCCGGAGTTGGCCATGCCCGGCACGGCCGAGTGGCCCATACTGGAGGGCATGTTCATGGAGGGGATGCTGCTGGGCGCCGAGAACATGGACTGCGAGGACAGGGGGCTCATGGAGTTGAAGAAGGTGAAGCTCTTGGTGGAGAGCGGCGCCGGGGTGAGGCTTTTGGTGGCCCAGTTGTTGTAGGGGTAGCCGGCGTACATGTCGTCGTAGGGCTGCATCAGCCCGCTGAACTGGGGCACGTAGCCGTTCTTGCACAGGTCCATCTGCTGGTTCCGCTCCCGCTTTCTCCACTTGGCTCGGCGGTTCTTGAACCAAACCTGCGTGGGGAGGGGGGAGCGACACGTCTGGGTGAGTGCGGGGCCGCAGCAGCCCCCCACCCCACCCCAGCCCAGCCCACGCCGGCGCGCAGATGCGCGCAGGGGAGCGCAGGTATCCGCAGCCCAGCGCCTGCTCCCCCGGCCCGGCCAGCTCCTCCGGGACGCCAGAGCAGGCTCCGCGGCCCCGCACCGCCTGTCCCCGCCGCCCCCGCCCCCGCGGGACGCGGTCCCGCTCCGCAGGCTGCTGCGCACCTCTGCTCTGCGCGCATCCCTCCCTGCTCAGCGGGATGCGCCAGCCGCGATGCGCGCAGCCGGCCCTGTGCCTAGCGTGGCTGCGCGGGGGTCCGCGGCCCCCCCGACCCCCCGCGCCCCTTCCCCGGAGCCAGACGGGGCCGAAGAGACGGCCCGCTCTGATTAGGGCCGGCTCGCCCCGGCTCTGCCGCGTTTCCGAACGCTAATGCCGTGTAATAAAAGCCCCCTGTTACAGATCATAAAAAAAGGGATTAGATTAGTATGTTTAGGTTAAAAAAAAAAAAAAATCAATCCCCGCATCGCCCTCGGATAGATGCAGCCTCTGCCTTTATATCTAATGAGAATTTACAGCCCTAACTAGGAAACAGAGAAGAGGGGCTGGTCCTGATGTTTGATGCGAAAACCGGTTCCAGTCTCTGATTATTTTTATCCGTAACAATAGATATATAATCACATATATATATGAAATCATACATACATACATACATACATACATACATACATACATACATACATATATATATATATATATATATATATATATATATATATATATATATATATATATATATATATATATATATATATGTAGCCCTCGGAGAGCATTTGAGTCCCCCTTGATTCAAGCCGGGCAGCTTCAAAAATCTTTAAAAATTGGTTAAAAATCTGCATCCTGCTGCCCTGCCTGCGCCCAGCCTGCAAGGCTCCCTTGCAGCATCCTCTCCACCGCAGCCCGGGTTTCTCCCACCGGGCCGGGGCCCAGGAGCTCCCTGCGGACAGCAGGGCCCCGGCCCCGAGCAGGCTGCGCTCCCTCCGGAGCCGGGGTGGGGGCGGGGGCCGGCTCTTGGGGCCTCCCCTCCCGGCGCAGAAATGGCACAACTATTATTAAATACCGGGCTCGGGGATGGAAACTCCGTGGGGGAACGGATGGCGGAGTCTATTTTAAAAAATAACAATAATAAAAAGAATCCTGTATAAATAGGAAACGAAAGCCAACATGTTCAAAACCTGTAATATACTCCTCGGAAGGTGCTTCCAGACAGGAATTTCCTGAAAATGAGGGTAATAGTTTTAATTATGGCTCCTAGACATTTTAAAGGAAGGCCCTCATAGCAAATTAAGGTTAGATTTGCAATCTGCCATCTCAAAACATCAAACCCAAACATCTCCACACAGAAGGAGAACGAAATTATGTTAATTGCAACTCATATTTTAGTTATATTTGTTCCCTGAAATATTCAACCAGTATTAATGCTCAGGCTTTGTTTTGTTTTAAACTCAATTAAGACAATGCTTTCAGACGCAATTGTTTCAGATGGGTGTTTACTTTTCAAACGTTTAAAGCAGAATCTCTGTAATCCGATTTGGTCACTCAAGGTTTAATTGCCAAGTTAAAAACAAAAACCGAAAAGAGAAAAAGAAAAAGTGGATTTTCCGTGCGGTGGGGTTTCGCTCCGCAGTTCCCGTTTCCTCCTGTGCTTAGCCCACGCTCCCGCGGCGTGCGACCACTGTCGGAACCGCGCGGGGAAACGTCTCGGGTGGAAAAAAGCACTTGGGAGGCGGACAAACCGAGACACAGCGATGGATCCATAGGGACCGAGCCCCTTCGGCCCGGTCGTTCTTTGCCAGGACCTTTTGCTCATAAATCTCTCTAAGGAACTGCCGAAGCACGCACACACACACACACACACATACATACATACATATATATACGTATATACATACACACACACACACACATATATATGTTTCTAGCCATGTGCACCAACATTACCGAGCCCCTCCTCGAGTCTGGCTAAGAGGGGCTCTTATATATATATATATATATATATATATACACACACATATGTGTGTGTGTGTGTATATATCTATATCTATATCTATATCTATATCTATATCTATATCTATATCTATATCTATATCTATATCTATATCTATATCTATATCTATATCTATATTTATTTTATATATATATTTATTTTATATATATTATATATATATGTATGTATATGCGTATATATATGTATGCGTATATATACACCATATATATATATATATGGTGGCATGGGCTCCGGGGAGTGTAAAAATCGAGCACCTTCGCTGTACCAGTTTGTGTCTTCAGCGCGTATTGACTTTGCGACCGCTCCCCAGCCCCTGTCCCTCGCTGTCGGCCTCCACACAGAGCCCGCGGCCTTGGGGGACGCGCGGCCGGGAGGGGCCGGCACCGAGACCCGCTCCGTGCGGGTTGGAGCTCGCCATCCCCCGCCGCGACAGCGAGGGGCAGGGGTTTGGTGGGAGATGGCCGCGGCGATTACTGGGAATAACCAGAGCAAGGGGAAATTGCTCGGATGGGATTTTGCTCCATCCCAGCGACGCTTTTCGTGCAGTCCAGAGGGTTCTTCCCCCCACAGTCAGACCCTTCCCCACCCCGGCCTTTCGCCGCTGCCTGCGCCGCTCGCCGCCCGCTTTTCGAACTGGTCCCCGGCGCAAGGCCGACGGCCGCTACCCGCTCCGGCCGGCGTCTCTCCGTGGCCGAGAGCTGAATTTCTCCTCTCCGACCTGGGTCCCAATTTTGGTCGTTAAAATCCAGCCCAGAGCAAACCGTGGCAGTGCTCCCCCAGAAGGGGCAGCTTCCCCGAGCCCCCCCGCTCCGGCGGCCCCAGGGCAGAGTTCGCTCCCGGCGGGGCTGCAGCCCCTCTTACCCGCACTCGGGGCTCCGTGAGGTTGGTCCAGACGGCGATCTCCTCCCGCATGCTCATGTCGGGGTAGCGGTTTCGCTGGAAGGTGGCCTCCAGCTCCTGCAGCTGCTGGCTGGTGAAGTGGGTCCGCTGCCGCCGCTGCTTCTTCTTCTTCGCCGGGTCGTCGGCGGCCCCGTCTTCGTTTTTCTGCTCGCCGCTCCGCTCTTTTTCTGCGAGAGGTCGGGTTGGGCACGGTTGGTTTATTTGTTTTTGTTTTGTTTTGTGTTTTTTCTTTAGTTTCTTTCCCAGTGCAGGCACACAAAGGCAGATTCCCCCGCCCCGCACCCAGCGCTGCCCACCCCACCGGCGGCACGCGTGGGGCACCCGCTGGTGTCCCGCCGAGCCCGCAGCCAGCGAGCGCCCCGCAGCCCATCCCGGCTTTCCCGGCGCGGCGGGGGAAGGAGCAGCGAGCCCTGCCGGGCCCAGGGCACCCAGGGTCGCAGCAGGAGGGACCCCCAGAGCAGCTCAAAGCGGGCCCGACGGGTGGCTGCGTTCAGGGGGAGCGGGGTCCCCGTATCACCGGCCGCTCCGCCTTCCTGCGGCACCTTCTCGCTCCCTCCAAACCAAGGCGTGATCTTTGCTCCATTGTCTTTGTTGTGCTCGGCCGCGTCGGGAAACTTTGGAAGGGCAAGCGTGGAAAAACCAGGAGCAATTAATTGCAAAAGGCCCCTCTCCGCTCCCCCGCTTCATTCTCTTTTCATAATTATTTTATTCTTCACATTTTAGGATTTTGGTGTTTATTTTAACACAGGCCTGATCGAAGCCCTCTGCAAAAAATCATATCGGAAGAAGGAAAGAAAAAAAGAAACCACCCAGGAGGGTTTTCTCGGCCGGGATTTGCGCGGGCTGGGAGCGGGAATTCAATAGCGGCCCTGCGAACCCCCTCTCCCGTTTCGTAACGGGCTCTCTGGCTCTCCCAGCCCGCTTTCGGCCCGCTTTGTCCCGGCTGAAGCTCTCGGAGAGGCTCTGAAGGCCCTGAACCAAAGCGCTCCGGGCTGGGCCCCGCAGGCGCGGGGAAGGTGCGGCCGGGCCGTGCAGGGCCAAGCCCCTGCCTCGGTCCTGCTGCTGCAGAAGGGAAAAACCGCGGCCAGTTTTCTTCTTTAGAGCTTTTTTTATTCCTCCTTTAAAGAGTTGTGTTGTTTTTTTTTTTTTTGTTTTTTTAACCCCCTTTCAGAGGGTTTTCTCCCGCCGCCGGCGGGCCCTGGGGCATTTCTACAGCCCCGACCTCTGCGAGGTAAGCGGGAGTCTAAAAATAATCGCGGGCTGAATCCAGAGCCCGGGAGGGCTCGTCCTTGCAAAGTCACCCTTGGATCGCACCTTGCTGGGAGCCCTGCACAGAAAGGGCCGAGGGTGCGAGCGAACCTCAGCTGCTCAGCGGACCCCCAAAGGGGCCGAAGGCTCTGCGGGGTTTGCAGCGAGTCCAAGGCCTCTGAGCACAGACCCCATCGCCCCCGGCCCCCCGGTCCCCAGACCGGCCGAGCCGCATGGCCCGGCGGCGGCGAAACAGAAACAAAAATCACCCCCTCCAAAACAAATCCTCCCGCTTTCGGCCGCGAATGGCTCGGGGAAACCGGGCCGAAAGGGAGCCGGGGCGATCGGGAAGCGGCAGTGGTCCCGATGGGCTCCGGCCCCCTCGCCCAGCGCTGATTTTAACCCTCCTGGTCCTCCCTAAAAATCCGGCCTCAGCGCAGGGCTGTGATACGATTCCAAATCATAAGGCAAGGCATCTTTAATGGGCTTTTGTAACTATTTTTTTTTTCCCACTAAAAAAAAATAAAATCTAAAGGTATTTTGCAGGTTCTCGGAGAAGAAAAGCAGGCATCTCCTCAGCCCTCCGGCAGCACCGAGGGGTCACACACAGGGGTAGGGCAAAATGGAGCAAATCTCCCTCTCTAATCTCCAATAATCCTCTCTAATCTCAGAGTCCCTTCCAGACGCCGGTCTCTAACTTTGTTTGCGAATCAGGCCGGGAGGCACAATCCAAACCCTCTTTATCACCGAGTGCCACTTCGGGACCCACTCTTACAACAGCCACTCTCTAGGTTAAAATTCCCAAAAGCAACAATAGCTATTAGAAAACTAAAATTATACAAAACATCAACTCCCTCTGAAACAGTCTTGCTGGAGAAGGAATATCACACTCCTTCTTTGAGCTTTTGTTCCTCTCTTCTACCTTTCCCTTGTCATTCTAAAAATGTTGTTGTTTTCATTAAATGCAATCTGAGAGAGCACAGCGTTCCCCGTAGCCCTCGCACACGGCGGTCAGGGCATGGGGATCCTTCCCTTTTCCTGCGGGGAAAGGGCTCAGCCCCCACGCAAAACCTCTCCGCGGCCGCGCACATCCCCTCCGCGGCGGCCCGCGCTGCCTGCCTTGGCCCCACGCTGCCTCTCCGGCTCTGCCGGCCCTTTCTTTCTTTTTTAAATTTTTTTTTTTTTCGCTGACAGAGAGATCTTTTTCCATCTCTGCACCACCCGAGCTGGAAAATAAACCCGGGCAAAAGCTGACATTATTTCAGAAACATCCGGCAAAACCGCACTCCCCGAAGAGCCCCCCCTTCCTCCCGACCCCATCGATTAATAACGACAGTTTTTTTTTTATTTAAAAAGAAATAAAACAAATAAAAGAGAGCAGCTCCTGGGATGGGACCATGGAGCCATGCGTCCCCCCGGCGGGCTGTCAGCGCCGGGCACGGCGGGGGAGGCAGCTCCGGGAGGGCCTCTGCCCCCGCTCGGTTCCCGGGGCTCGGTTGGGATGGAGCCGCCGCGATCACCGGCGGCTCTCGCTCAGCCCTGTCCCTCCATCGCCTCCGGTTGCGCGGGGGGTGCAGGCTCAGCACCCCCGGCCGCCCCGCGGAGGGAAGGCGCGGTGGGGAGGGGGAGGCAGCGCGGGGGGAGCGGGCCGGGGCCGCGGGGGGCGCGGGAGGGGGAGGGTTACCTGGCACCTCCGTGTCGGAGGATTCACTGGCTGAGTTGTCGATCGGGTCTCTGGGTTCCGAGGATCTTTGCAAATGGAAGCTGGAAGCCATGTCATGGGAGGGTTGGGGTCTCAAGCTCTCAGGCAGTCTCTCCAAATTCATTCCACCTTTAAAGGAATCCATGGCAGGGGCGCCGGGCTGCCTGGGGGAGTTTGCAGGTGTTTATTCCACACAGAAAGGAACAAGGAGCTTTTTTTTTTTTTTTAAAGAAGAAAAAAAATCAACAAAAACCAAAAGCAAATCCACTTATTACTAACAGTATTATTTTAAGGGTGTCGGAAGCGATCTGGGCAGTGCCTGGAAGGCGGTTGTCTCTGCTGGGGAGAGGCACGGCGCTCCGGCCGCATAGGCAGGGAAGTGGTAAAGATCCCTTATAGAGAAACGCGAGTTGCGAGTTGGACAGTTTAAAGCTAAAGAGATTAAAGTGACCTGCCCTAGAACAAATGCCTGTAGTTAAACGGGGCTCCTCCCCCTGAAGGTTAAAACCTCCCCGTCTCGCTCATGCATCACTCCATCTAGCGCTGGCCCAGCCCGGCCGCGCGGGACCTAACTCCGCACTCCGCGCCATCCGCGCCCCTTGCGCGTCCGCGGCCAGACCCGCGGCCTCCCGCCGCCCCTGCCCGGCCCCCGCCGCCTGGCCGCGGCTCCTTCGGGAGTGCCTTCCCTCCTCCTTCTCTTCACCCGCCTCCTCCCCCAAACGCGGTGATGTATTAAAAAGATTTCACAAACGAATGGAAAGGTGAACAATCCTCTGGAGACCCCCGCCCGCTCCCAGCACCCCGTCAGTTCGCCCCCCTCCGTAATCCCCTAGCAGCCGGCAGCGCGCAGGTTGCGCCCCCGCGCAGCACGGCAGCCCCACGGGTGTCCCCACTCCCCTCCAGACTGGGCCTCACGACCCGCGGAACCTCCGCAGCCAGCCGTGGATGCGCACTCGCGCACTCCTCAGCGTCTCTGCGCTGGGCTAGGCGACCCCACCACACGTTTCAGTCCCACGGGAAAGATGTTCCCGGAGGGCTGTTTGGGCTGTGGGCTCTGTCGGAACCGGTTTTAATATTTTTAACATTATTTTCCAGGCGGCGGGGGTTATGAGAACGCTGCCCGGGCCCTGCCTAGCGGCCCGGGGAGCGCAGCCCGGGGAGCAGCGGCAGTGCCATCTCTCCCATCACATCATCTTCCAGCACGTGATTAATAACAAATAATTTTCCTGCTGCAGCCGAACTCGCGGTGACCCTCGGGAGGGGTCTCTGCGACTGTGCCAGTCCGGGGGCCTGGGCAGCCGGCGGGGAGGAGGCTGGGAGACCCCCACCCCTCCTCGCAGACCCCCTCTCCTGCATCGCTCCCGGGTGCAGCCTGTCCCGAGGCAGGGGCGTGTGGAGCAGGACCCGTCCCGGTGCGGCCCACGCAGGCCGGGATAAGGCCTTAGCCCTCCTGGATAACACCTCGGTGTTTTGGCGAAGTGGAAAAACCCACGGGGGAAGGAAGGTGGGAACCGCGAGCACCGGGGGTGAGGGGAAAGGGGAGAAGGGAAACGGGAGGAAGACCCTGGCTCTGACTGCCATGGGAAAGGACCCTCTCTCCTCTCTACTTTCTCGGCTCATTCTAACTGATCTATCCTGACACTCTATTTTGCTTTCAAATCAAGTAAAGATGTGGGAGAGAACTTTTGAACTGTTTTATGGAAAAGTGGAGGGAAGCAGTGTTCCAGCCGTGCAGGCTTTTTCCGACCTCGCCGAGGTGATGGAGTCGGGCCCGCCCCGCACCCCCGGCAGCACCCCGCAAGGCCCGGGAACCCCAGGAGTGGGGAGCCCAAAGCTTCGAATCCCTTCACTTCTAGTCTGTAGCACCGTTCAGGCAATGCACATGTGGTGCTGTCAGGGTCAGCTCTCCCAAGCTCTCTTTCTTCTTACTGATTTTTTTTTTAGTGACATCTTGATGTCCTTCTGCCTGTTCGCCGCTCCCGGCTGAACTTCGCTCAGGAGTCTGCAAATGGCTGGGAATTTCGAGCACCCGAGGTGAACCAGACAACCTCGGGGCTGTTTAAGATGGACGTGGTTTAAAATGCAAATATTTACCAGGGTCTCTGAGCCTCAAGGGGCTCAGCTGATGCAGGAGGCACGGGAAGGATGGAGACCTCCTCCAGTGTGAGAAGCAAGAGGTGGGAGCGGCCTTTCTCCCAAGGAGGAGGGAGGTGAATATACTGCAATCGTGCACCGTGTCTGAGACCCTTCACCGTCCCCTTTTTTCCCTTTATTTCCTGGATGGGCCTGCGGGGGCTCCCCCGCCCTCGGCGGAAGGGGGACGGAGCGCAGCGGGCCGTGTTGGAGGGAGGCGTTGACCTTAAGGGTCTTTTTCAACCTTGATGGCTCTATGATTCCACGAGTCTGCCAACAGCCCGGCTCCGGCTATTTTAAACCCACTGCTCACAGCAGCCTCTGAACCGGAGGCAGCATTTCCCCGTTCCTTTTAATTTTCCATTAAAAAAATAATAATGCTCCGAATTACGGTTTTTATTCTGTTCTATAAAATCTAGTTTTAAAATATTCGTTCTAGGTTCAATTCCTCTCGGCTGGGCGCAAAGATAGGCTCTGCCCGGGCAGCGGAGTGATTCTGCCGAGGCAGCGACCGCGGTAACGCCGGGTCCGGTTGTGTTTCCAGGCGATCGCAGCCCTCGGCTCCTCCGGGGGTGTTACCGGGGCAGACATCCCCCGATACCGCCCTTAAACAGAGAGCGACGGGCTGGCCCTCGGGAGCCGGAGCAGATCCTGGTTCTCCCCTGCCTGTCTCCATGAGTGTCCGCGCCCGGGCCGCGCCGTGGTGGGGCATTCCCTGCACACCTGGGCACGGGTCGGCAGCGGGAGAATATATCCCTATCAAAAGTCTATCCAGTCTAATCTTACATCCATCTCATCCACACCATGTATCTGTCCTCGCTGTGTGTCTCATAGTCTTTTTCGTGGGTTTAAGGGCATGCTCTCACTCGGCGCTCTGTGCAGCGGGCACAGTCCTACAGCACAGAGACAGATCCTCCCGGTTATTCCCCTTGCTGCTCCCGACGCTTGTGTCGCGGCAGCAGAGCTCGCCTCCAGGGTCACCCCCGGGTCTGCGCTTTCTCCTCTTCCCTCCCAGCCAAGCGCGCTCTGCCTCGGGATGCCGAGGACATCGCTCCGCCGCAGCTCCTTCCACGGGGCGCTACGTCACGGGTCCGCTCGCGTGACGTCATTGGTTGCCTCCCCGACTTCACGTCACACTTTTCTGCCGGGCCACGACCCGAGGCAAACCCTGATGTCCCACCTGGAGCCGGCTGCTCTCCCCGGGACGTGGGAGCGGCCCAGCGGCCGCGGTGGTTGGGCAGGATGGGGGCGCCGGGCTCGGGTGCCCCTTTCTCCCAGCCCTCGGGGGCTGCGGGGCTGCGGGGAGGAGGAGGAGCCGCAGCAGCCCGGCCGCAGAGACCCCGCCGGGACGTCCCTGGGGAGCCGCGACCTGCGTGGGCGTGGGAAGGGCCGAGCAGAGGAGGAGGGAGGGCAGGGCCGGGGCCAGCAGGACCCGGGGAGCTCCGGCGGGGACCCGGGGTGGCGGGACAGCTTCGCGTGGGAACGCTCCGCGTGGGGTGGCACCGCCGCTCCGCGCCCGCGCAGCCACCGCGCTCCCGGCAGCCCGGCTGGGGGCTGCGTCAGGGATCTGTAAAACGCTGGGAACCCGCAAATAAAACCGCACCGCTTCCTCCTGCTATAAATAACCGCAGAACTAAGGATGGCGCTTAGAAACAAATCAGCGCTGGCCACGCCAGTGACAGCCCCATGAAGAAGAGACGAGTGTGCCCGAGAGCAGGACTCTCACTGTCCCCGAGGGGACAGCGCCGTTTCACCCCCAGGCGTCTGGAGGGGGTCCCTACTTTCGGAGAGGCGCTCCCATCCCCGGCTGGTTGCGGTGGTTGCAGCCAATGCCAAACCACCTGGGCCATATATCAGGTGGTGAAGTTCAGTCCCTGCCAGCTTTTCCTTTTCAGATTTATTACCGTTGTATAGACTCAGATCCAGTCTATAAATTATTGGGAATTGTTACAAAAATGAAGACACGTCCTCCCAAGCACACCTCTACCCGAGAAGAGAGGGAAGCCTTCTGAGAAACAGAGCTGCAGTGAGGCAAGAGAGGAGGGAGAAGGCCCCCAAGGCAAACCCAACCAAATTCAGTTCAACCAAACCCAGCCAAATGCAGTCCAAAGAACCCCAATTCAAACAGACTCAGTCCGACCAAACCCAATCCAGCTCAACCAAACTCAAGTCCACTCAGCCAAACCAAACCAAACCAAACCAAACCAAACCAAACCAAACCAAACCAAACCAAACCAAACCAAACCAAACCAAACCAAACCAAACCAAACCAAACCAAACCAAACCAAACCAAACCAAACCAAACCAAACCAAACCAAACCAAACCAAACCAAACCAAACCAAACCAAACCGCAACGAATGCAATCAGACCAAGCCATGCCAAACCCAAACAATGCAATCCCAGCCAAACCGAGCCCAAACCAAGACCGCCAACCTCCCTCGGCTCCCCCTTTGCTGGACCCAGGAGACTGGACCTGCGGCAGGAAAACAACTTTTAATAATGGAACCATCCAAAAAAGTGCCCGAGGGCACTCTTTGCTGACGCGCGGCTCTGCCCCACGGGTGACCACGCGTGTGGGAAGCAGCAGGGGCGGCTATGCGCGCTCGCTCAAATGTGCGCAGGGCTGCGCGATGCCCCGCGGAGCACGGAGCGCACTGCGGGGCGGGGGCTGTTGTTGCACTGTACCGTGGGAGTGGTGTCCGTCGGGGAAGTGTTCCAGGGGTGTCCTGCCTCAAAACAGCATCACCCCAAATGAAAAGCACGACCCTTACGCACGAGGCGGAGATCCGCGTTCATGCCCCCGCGCAGGGCAAAGCTCGGCTCTCCCCGCCCGACCGGGGTCCCGGCCTGAAGGGAAGAAGGAAGCAAAACCCAAAACGGCGAAAGGAGCCCCAGAACCCCCCGACCTCTGCCGGAGCTGGAGCCGGGTCCCCCACGGGCGGGGTGGAGTGGGAAGCAGAGAGAGGGAAGAAACCCAGCCCGAAGTGCGTGTTAAATCGCTCAGGAGGGGAAGGTGGAAAATTATGCTGGCTCCCGGCCGGCCTGTCCTCCTCTGCACAGCCAGGACAGCAATTTTCCTAAGAAGTAGAGCAAAACGAAAACAGCCCCTTTTGGACGCGTAGCCTTCGTCCCTCCGTATGCTGGCCAAGCCTCCGCCTTCCGCGGGAGCGCAGGGCCCCTGCGCGCCGCGGATGCTCTGCGGGAGGGTTTCCAGCGGCCGCTCTCGGCCCCCCTGGCCTCCCACTGCCTCCCTGCCCCATCCCGCTCCCCTCGGCCCGGCCGACCCTGCCCCACCAGCTCGGCTCTCCCCGCCACTGAAACACGATGGAGGAAACGCACGAGGAGGTGTCTGGTCCTGGACACTTCCCGGGGCACCTGGGACACCCGGGGCTGCCTCCCCGCCCCGCCAGCCGCATCCCGCTCCGGGGCTGCCCCGGGCGCGGCGGCCAGCGGCAGCGCTTGAAAAAACTCGGGATGAAAATGTTGAAGGCTTAATGTTTTCTGACAGATACAAATGATACCCCAAGGCTTTCTTGAAATGCAACGACTGACGGCTGGAGAAACAGTTTTTTTTTATTCGGGTTTCTGCAGCTGGAAGCGGCCGGGGGTGGAGTGGGATGGTGCTGGTTCACTTCGGTCGTCATTCTACCAGCACCCCGAAAATAAAACCGTTTCGTATTGTCCGACGTGGGACAACTTCTTTTAACCCCAAACCCCTGGCGGCACAGTCTCACCCTCGCCAGGAGCTGCCTTCCAGCCCTCCTTGCATCCGTCAGACCACAGACACTGAACTCTGCTCCAAGAAAATATGAATTTGCTGCTAGCAGCGGTTTGGATTTGCCTCTGATAAACCTGGTGTGAGTGGGAGAGTGTCAGTGCACTGCAATGACAGCGTCGGACAGGATGGACAGCTCAGGAATACGTTTTTTTTTTTTTTCCCTAGGTGGGGGAAAAAGAGGGGAAAATCACAATACAGCCACACAATTCCCTCTCTGGGTAGAGCGAACATGCTTTTCTGATTAATTGACGGAGGAAGGGGCACCGGAGTTAGCTGGGAAGCCTGCTCATATTACTCTGTGCATCTTTAGATCCCGAAATGTGGCTCTTTTGTGGGCTCAAAAAGATGCCTCTGAAACAGGATAATCAGAGGCCCGAGCACTCTGTTGGCATTAGTTGAAGACTCTTCTTCAGGAGAAAAAAGAGGCTACATTTAGAATGAACGACGTTAGCTTTCCTTGTGGGTTTCCCTCACCTTGTTTTGAGCGAGCAACCTCTTAATTGCTCCAGCATTTGGATGGGGGAAACACATTTCCATTCAAGAGGACATTTCCTGAAGGACTGAAATATTCTAATAATGCGCTGGACTCTTTAATGTGCTTAGAACAGCAGCAAATCTCTGCAAGACCTACACATTTCCTGCCTTAGAATGCAAAATCAGAGAAATAAATACCCTTTGAGCACATTTAGCTTATCTTCTATATTATT